>NW_027203381.1:52944892-55907313 GCF_024711535.1 Dipodomys merriami
AAAAGCGGAAATCCCTGAGTTCTTGTTTTCTCTTCTTCATCCTTATTCCTTCTTCCCTTTCCTTCCCTCTCTACCTTCTCCCTTTCTCTCCTCCTTTCTCCCTCTCTCCATCCTTCTCCTCTTTTCATTCTCTCTCCATTTCTTGCCTCTTTCTCACACACACACAATTCTAGCTTTTTAAGAACTCCAATGGAAAGTTTTTACCAGGTAGGTAAATGCTAGTAAATATATATTACATTTATTTATCTGTAAAATTCAGTTACACTCATTTATCTGAAAAGTATCTATAAAATTCACACATGTCTTTATTAAAATTTGCAGAAGGGATTAGTTATTTTATCATTAGAGAACTTGGTCTATGGCACAGTTGAGTTTAATAACACATGCCAGTGCTTCTGTCTTTGAGGTCTTTGTCAGCTATGTCTATACTTACTTCTTCCCATAAAACTCTTCTCAAATGTCTTATTTTAAAAAATCTTGGTCCTGAAAATAATACAGAAATCCAATATGAAATGGAATTCTAGCCACCGTCCTCCACATGAACTATTCAGTACTAACAGTATATAATGAAGGCCTCTGTGAAATAATGTTCCATATCTGTCAATTGGATTGTACGCAGTTCTGATACATCTGGTGCCTCCTTGTTTTGAAAAAATTGGTCTTCCTACCTAAGAACTTTAAATGTATTTGTATTTTTTTGGGTTTATTCCTTTTATTTTCTGTTTAATGTTCTTGGTTCTCTTCATTGTTTTCTTAAGAATACAGCAAGGGAGCTGGGAAGGTGGCTCAGTGGTAGAGTGCTTGTCTTGCATGCATGAGGCCCTGGGTTCGATTCCTCAATACCACATAAGCAAAAAGAAAAAAGCCGGAAGTGGCGCTGTCGTTCAAGTGGTAGGGCACTAGCCTTGAGCTGAAGAGCTGAGGGACAGTACCCAGGCCCAGAGTTCAGGCCCCACGACCGGACCAAAAAAAAAAATAAAAAAAAAAAAATAAAAAAAGAATGCAGCAAGACTCTAAAGACTTGTTTGCAAAAGTTTTATAGGACTTCATATTCAGATTATCATGGTTTGAATATTCAAGCCACAATAAAAACAATTGAAAGGAAAAATATAAAGATTTTTAAAGCTAGGTGAAGAATAATTTTGTAATTTGGAATCTGGATTTCTTTTATAAAAAGCCTTATTCCCAAACATACTTTGGTTTGGTATGTGGAAAGAGCATATTGATTATTTAATATATAAGTGGAACTCTTTTTTTCCTGGTGGTATTAGGGTTTAAATTCAGGGCTTTGTGCTTGTTAGGCAATTACTCTGACACTTGAGCCATATCCCCCCAGCCCTTTCTTCATCTGCTTTTCAGGATTATTTGCTTAGGGCCAGCCCCAGACTCTTGCCTTAGATTTCCATGTAGCAGGGATCACAGGCATGAACCATTATGCCCTTGCCTGTTGATTGAGATGAAGTCTTGCTAACTTTCTTTGCTAGGACTGGCCTCAAACTATGATCATTACAGGCATTAGCTACCATGTCCAAGCTTACATATGCTTTTTTATTTAAAAAAAAACAAAACAACTTTGTGCATATATTTTATTATTGTCTTTTTTTTTCTTCTTAGGTTCGCCAAGCAGCTTTTCAGTCTCTGGGACCTTTCATATCTACTTTTGCTAATCCATCTAGCTCAGGCCAATATTTTAAAGAAGAAAGCAAAAGTTCAGAAGATAGGCCAGTAGAAGACCAAAATAGGTATAATATTATAACTTTGTTTTCCAATTCTACGGTTTATGGACATCATTTACATTATTTTACCTCAGTATTCTTTTTGGAGGGATAACTTTGTCTTGAAAATAAAAATGGTTAAATTTGTCTAGCATTTTATTTTGGACAAAGAGTGGTCACATTTAGAGTAGTATGGTCGTAAACTACATTTTGTTTTAAATTTATATGATTGTTAGTTTTTCCAGTTTAGTTACTTATTAAATGAGAAGATATATCTAACTCTTAGCACATGCCTAGCACCTAGGCTTTTGAATACTGTTTTTAATAAAATTACCTAATAAACTGTTGGTATTTAAAATATAAAGGGTGTTAGGGATGATGATTATTATCAGTGTTTAAGGAGTAAAACCTACTTTAAGAATATATTTGACTGGATGCCAGTGACTCAAGCCTATAATCATAGCTATTGAGGATGCTGAGATCTGAGGATTGCTGTTTGAAGCCAGTCCAAGCAGAAAAATCCATGAGACTCCTACCTCCCCAGCAAAAAGCTGAAAGTGATGGTATGGCTTAAATGGTAGATTAGTGCCAGCCTTGTGCAAAAAATCCAAATGAGAGCAGAGGCTCCTGAATTCAAGCTCTAGTATGAGCATTCCCCTCCCCCCCCAAAAAAAATATAGTCCATTTTGGACTACTTTCCTTGCAGTCAAATGTGTATCTTGACTTCTCAGCAAATAGAATGATAATTGTAATCTCCCAATTGAGCATTCTAATGATTAGCCATGAAGAAGTTTGCTGAAATACAGATTTTAAGTTAATCAATTTTCAAATAATGCTTAAAATAATGTGACTTTTATTTTTTAAAATTTGCATTGCTGGGTGCTGTTGGCTCACACCTGTAATCCTAGCTACTCAGGAGGCTGAGATCTGAGGATCATGGTTTAAAGCCAGCATAGGCAGGAAAGTCCATGAGACTCTTTAAGATAACCACTAGAAAACCAGAAGTGAGGCTGTAGCTCAAAGTGGTAGAGTGCTAGCCTTGAGCAAAAGAGCCTCAAGGACCTGAGTTCAAGCCCCATGACCAAACCCCTCCCCCAAAAAAATTAGCATTAAAAATTTGAATTAAATTTTAGTCCTTAGAAATTATTATAATATATTTAGAGGAAAAACTATATCTAACTTAGATCATAGGAGGTATACATAAATAAACTTCTACAATTACTCATGGGAGATGATTTGAGCACGTGCTTTTGGAACAGTCTTTAATTGTTTGAGTTACCATAGTGTCTTGTCCCTCCCTTGTGATGATGCTAATGGACATTTTCTTCTGTAGGTCTTGGTACTGTGATATTTGCTTTCTTGGTGTTTTGATTTGGCAGTTCTTCCTTTCTTCTCTGCTGCCTTGTTTTACCTTTTTGCCTGTTCTCCTACTCTCCTGCTGAATAGCCAAACAAACCTGAGGTACTGTTTTTTGTAAAGGAAGAAAAATCACTTTATCCTTGTCTTCCCAGAATCTGTCAGTTCTTTTGACAGGAATTTGGCAAAAATGATGAGGGGGGTGGAAATGTTATGTTTTTCACTTTTAAAGTTAGTATACTTTATTTTATTTTATTTTGTTTTTGTTATTGACTTCCCTGAAGACTTAGATAACTTTTATTTTCCAATTTGGAAAGTGCATATTTAGAGACATTGTGAATTACAGGGTATTATGTCAGATAGGGGACTGCACCCTCTTTGTAAAAAAAAAAAAAAAAAAAAAAGGCAGGTAGTAAAGTTTTCATTGTCACAACTAGGCAGGGTCTGCCTTAATAGTGTGAAAACAGCCATAAGGTTGTGAATGGATGGGTTTGTCTGTGTTCCAATAAAACCTTATTGATGAAAACAGTTGTATGCCTATTAAGGCCTGCTTGCTGACTGGCAGTGTATGGAAAAGCTATTTAAAGATAGTTTAATTCCTTATTTCTTTTTTCATTGTAATGAGGTATACTTTGTACCCCTTGTTGTCAAGTCAGTGTAGCATTGGATTTTCTTTATAGTTCTAGACTTTATTGAATTGTTAATGGTTTGGTGAAGAGAAAGAGTTTCTGGGTAAGAAATAAGTTGTAATTAAGTATTGTAAAAGCTTTTAAATACTTTTGACTTTGTCTAGCTTATAAGGTGCTAGTCCCTTATATTAGTAAGATTCAGAATGATTGGCTTGGTTGCCCTTCCTGAAATATTGTATTGGCTTTTGGTTTTAAAGTGTCTTAAAACTGTACGATTGTTGACAATGATTGATTGATTGATTGTGCAAAATGTAACTGAGCACCTACTATGAACCACAGGCTGTAAATAGAAAGGTAGAACTTGGTTCCTATACTCAAGCTTTCCTAGAATTAAGATTTCTCTTAACAAATACCTTACAAAGTAAGCTGTTAATTCTGCAGTTCCTCCATTATTTAGTTTGGTATTTCACCTGGTGCTGGAAGTCATTTAGTACTCCAGGATGCATTTATTGATTATAAATCTCAGATTTGTCTTTCATTTAGCCTGTCAAGTTATTAATGCGTCTTTGAAAGTGCTGATAAAGGCTGTTTACAGAAGCAAAGTTAAAACATTCAGGTTTTAAAAGTGTAAGCATTCTCTTTTATATTTCTTGGAAGTTACATTGCCTGACTATACTGTGCTGTTTTGGTTCTCCTTGTACTTGCTGCTTTCTTTTAGGATGTCATGTTCAGTCTGTACCATCTTAACAAATGACATGACAGGGTATTCACTACCTTCCAAAATCCCTTCCTGACTTATCCAGGAAACTCAGAGCTTATTTCCTTTGTTGTCAGTAGCACTGATTCTAGAGCACTAATATTTAAAAAAATTTTATTATCTTAAAGTAGTTGTATAGAGGAGTTGCCACTTTTAACAAAGCAGTTTATTGAATGCGATACATCTTGATCTGTATCACTCTTTTCAACATTCTCACCCACCTCTCCTACCAGCCCCTTCCCTTTTTTCTTAATTTTATAGGATACATATTTACTTCTTTACTGCATCCTGCCCCTTTCCCTTTGGCCCTACTCCTCTCCTTTCTTATATTCATTATCTGGTTTTTGTTTTGTTAAACTTTGACTGCCTTTTCTAAGGAATTATGCTATTTGAGTTCTCTCTTGAATCTGCCATATTTCAGTTAGTACATTTGTATACACTAGGTTACCACCCAACATATTCACTTAGATGTTACAAACTACTTCTGGCTTACACATGTGGGAACACATGCAACCTTTGTCTCTTGGAGACTGATTTACTTCACTTAACATAATTTTTTTAGGTCCTTCCATTTCTTTGTAAGTGATATAATATTATTTCCAATGAATGAGTAAAATTCCCACATTTTCTTGATCCATTTGTCCATTGAGGGGCATCTGTGCTGATTCCATACCTTGGCTATGGTCACTAGGGCTACAGTGAACATAGTTGTGCTGGTGGCTTTACTGTATCCTGGCTTATAATGTTTTGGATAGATTCCCAGGAGTGGAATTGCTTAGTCATAGGGTAGTTCTATGTTCACTTTTTTGAGGAATCACCATACTGCTTTCCAGAGTGGTTGTACAGATTTACATTCCTACCAGTAGGACATTAGGGTTCTCTTTTGATCACATTCACTAGCATATTAATTTTAAATCATATCTTTTAAGTTATATCTTTGCATCTGTCATGGCTGCAGACCCATATAATTTTCATCTTTTTTCTGATAGCTTCTTCACTGGGTCTCTATACATGATTGATGTCCTGAATGAGTTATTTTAAGAACACAGATCTAATATCAAAAACCTTAAGTACCTGAACTGCTCGGGCTAGATTTTGTCTATTGAGCTTAATACCGGCTCTAAAAATAAAATTGCCATAAATTTGAAAATACTTGGAAGGTGTGTCCTGAGAGTTTTTTCTGCTTTGATCTTAGAATCCATTTTTTGGGGGGGTGCAGTTCTGGGACTTGAACTCAGGGCCTGGGTGCTGTCCCTGAAATTCTTTTCTTCAAGTCTAGTGCTCTGACACTTGAACCACAGCATCACTTCTGGCTGTTTCTGAGTAGTATATTGGAGATAAGAGTTTCATGGACTTTCTTGCCTTGTTACCATTGAACCATGATGCTCAGATCTCAGACTCTTGAGTAGCTAGGATTTAAGGCATGAGCCATCATTATTCAGGGAACCCAGTGCTTTTTAACCAGATATTCTATAGTTCATTTCTCCTTCAAAATACCATTTGGTTTTCTAGGCCCAGCAGACTATGTGTAGGAAATCTGATTAAGCATAAATTTTTGTGGCCATGAGAAAAAACTAAAGGTTCTTTTTGAGAGAAATTTCTGATCCATTCTGTAGTGCTCCTGTTTCCGAATATCTTAGAGGCTAGGATGATTATTCCATTGTGCAGAATCACAGGTTTCCTCAGTTTTCAAAACCATGTTGTTTTTGTACAATAGCATTTAGAAGTCTGACCTTTGGGAATATCAGAATCTTGATGTTTAGCCACTTGCTCTTACACTGACAGTTATCCAGCTCCAGGAAAAATTGTAACTTACAGCATTTATTGTGTAAGCAGTTTAAATCCATACATGGAGTAATCCCTCCCTGAACTTAATTTCAGGACAACCTTTTTTTTTTTATATTTGTTTCTTTTAAAAAACAACATTCTATGAAATATAAGTTAAACTTACTAGTAAATTTACATTTGTTAAACAAGGTTTAACAAAATGATTTTATTGCTAAGAATGTTAAAATCTAATCATAATGGTAAGGTGAGAAAGAGATGAGGAGCTTCAAGTCCCTGGAGTACTTTTCCATTTGAATGACCTTTTAATTAGAGAGAGAGAGAGAGAGAGAGAGAGAGAGAGAGAGAGAGTGTGTGTGTGTGTGTGTTTTAAGTGGAGTTTTCTTAAATGTATCACATTTAAATATATAATAGAAGCAGATTCAGTCCATCCAAACATGAATATATTGGCATTTTCATTAAACTGCTTCTGATGATGATCTTTGTTCAGATCGTCTCTCATTTACCTTCAGTTTCTACAGCAAGTCTGTGTTCAGCTTATTGTTATATACTGCTTTTATAATGATCATGCAAAAAGAATATATCTAACATAATTTCCTTAATTCTTGCATAAAAAGATAAATTCAGAGTTGCACAGTGACTACTTAGAAGTTTTTCATCTCTATCGCCCATCATTTCCTTCTCTTAGGGCTAGTGAAATCATTGTTACTTAGAATGACTATCTTTCTTACATTGGTTCTTGCCTTTGTGTGCTATTTCTTTGAATACTTTTCCTTCCCTTGGCCTCTTAAACATGATTCTTCTAAATACAATTCATGTCATTTCCTCCAAGGCCTGTGTCCTACTTCCATGTGCTCAGTGTATAAGCTTCTCTTCTCACCACTCTGAGAGTAATTTGCTTATTTTTCATTTCTTCTCTGTTTGCCTCTAATTATAATCTCATTCACATTCAAATTCTCAAACCTGGTATCATTTCCTGGTTCCTAGTAGGTGCTCAATAAGTGCTTGTTAAATTTTATGGAGTTTAATTGAGAGATAAACAGTAAACTTACATTAGTGCTTTAGTTTAGATAGAATGGGCAGCTTCTATTGTGGACTTTAATTGGGATTTTGTACCATTTATTAGCTAAATTATTACTTCCTTTTGAGGGACTGTTCTGGGAACAGAGATGGAATTTACAGAAGAAATAAAACGTCTATTTTCAGTTGAGCAGATTTTAATATATTTTATGAGTTAGTTAATAGATTTTTTCCTTTCCTCTTTTTATATAAGCATAAAAACTTTATCAGCTTTTACCTTGAAGCAGATTGGCAATACAAATTCTAAAAATTAATTAAAAACTCTTAAAAGGCCTTGTAGGAATTTCTTTTTCCTACTGTTAGTGAAATTACCATATTATTAGATTTTCCAACTAATAATAATGCTTGCATATGTATGTAGCCTTATGCTCAACAGGTGTTTATATCTCTGAACACAGAACAATTGATGGAAAAAGAAGCGTTATGAGTAATATTCATAAACTATTCAAGTTGTGTGGATAATTTATAAATTTTAGTATTTAGCTTGTGTAAAGGCTATATGTAATATCTTTCATTGATTTGTTTTCAGTAATTATTTTTATGTTTTTATTTTTTCTAAATAAAACAATAAGGATCTGCAATCAAGATGTCCCTGGGGAAGGACAGATGAGGTCAGAAGCTGTTCCTTCAGATCTCAGTGTATCTAATTCCAGTGTTAAACTGGAAAACATGCTGGAAGATGATGCTGTAGAAGCATTCAGGAGCTCTTCAGATGAAATAAGCATTCCAGTGGACAATTCTTTACTTTGTACTTTGTCTTCAGAATCTCATCAGGAAGCAACTAGTCATGAGAATGATAAAACACCTGGTAACTACCAGTCTGCATTGCAACCAGAATTTGGCACCAGTTCCCAAGATTCTGCTCCTTTAGATCAGGAATTGTACAACTCTTTCCATTTCTGGAGGACTCCTCTTCCTGAAATTGATCTGGATATAGAACTCCAGGAGGACTCTGGGAAGAGTCCTAGCTCAGAGAGAGCAGAGGAAGCACTGGAAGTTCCTGTGCCTGGTTCTCCAAACATCACCATGGCCACCAGGAAGGAACTAGAAGAAATGATAGAAAACCTGGAGCCCCACATTGATGACCCAGATGTTAAAGGTATGGAAGAATTAGGCAAGGTTGTGCTTTATTCTAAAATTGTTTGAAAAAAAAATGTTGTGGCATTAAAATTTTTTTTTCCTGAAAAGTCTCCTTTTTTTTTTTTTTTTTAGAATTGGCACGATAAGTCTTTATTTTTAGAGAAATGTACTTAAGATTGTTCACTGTTGGAATTCCTGTCTGATTCTGCACTTAATCACTGAAAGCATAAGTGTATTTAAAACAAAAACCAAATTTTGAAAACTCATAACTTAAGGTTTTTCTAATCACCTACATTTTTTCCCTCAGTTATAAAACCAACATTGAAAATTCCTAAACTATTATTAGTTTGTTCACTGTGGAAAATACCCATTTTTTTTTTTTTTTTGTGTCAGTCGTGGGGCTTGAACTCTGGGCATGGGCGCTGTCCCTCAGCTCTTCAGCTCAAGGCGAGCGCTCTACCACTTGAGCTACAGCGCCACTTCCGAAAATACCCATTTTTAAAGCAGATAAAGTGAAACCTTTAGTAGTCTTATAAAAGATTATGCTATAAAACATGAAACAAAAACCCTTATATTTGAAAATCGCATCATTTTTGTAAGCTAGCAGTTGTCTTTATTTGCCTTTTATTTACCATTTTTAGAGATTTCCTACTATAACTTTTTGGGGGAAATTAATTATGACCAAATATTAATTTATGTTCTTGTTAACATTTTATTTTGATGAAACCTTTATGAACGTATAAATTTTTTTCTTGATAAAAGTCATTTTCTGAATGGACAGTTCTTTGAGATTTGAAAAATGGTCAAGTACTGCCTTCCTTCCCAAGCTTTTAGAAACATTGATCTGAATCAAATCAAATAATATGTAGCTTTTTGGAGTCTGACCTATCAGTACAAAGTATGAGGTGTGCACATGTCAGTAACCCATTCCTTTTATTATTTTATGAAATACATTTTTTTCTTCACTGTTCATTATTTTTATTTGTTTAGTTTTGGTGGTACTGAGATTTGAACTCAGAGCCTTACACTTATGGTGCTTTACTATTTGAACTACACCACCAGCACTGTTTTCTGCTGGTTAATTTTGAGATAGAACCTCACTTTCTATAATCTACCTGCTTCCTCTCAAGCTGAGAACACAAGTCCAAGTACTATATCTAATTTTCCTCTTCAAAGGTGAAGTTTTAAGGACTTTTCTGTCCTTATTGGCCTCAAATTTCAATTCTGATTTCAGCCTCAAGTAGTCACCAGTGCTCAGCTAGATTATTATTTTTTTAATGAAAACTTTACAGCTTTACTTTCTTTATATTATTCCTTGTTTATGCAAACTCTCATCATAGATTTTTTTTTTACTACTCTCAGCTAGTTCTGTACATTTCATCACAATACGATAATAGAGCAAGTACTGATGGCTTTTTAAATCTTATTTGGCAAACTAGAATCCTAACCAAAATCTGTGTTTTTGTTTGTTTATTTATTTATTTTATTATTATTACTATTTTTTTTTTTTGGTCAGTTGTGGGGCCTGAACTCTGGGCTTGGGCTCTGTCCCTAAGCAATTCAGCTCAAGGCTAGTACTCTACCACTTAAGCCATAGCACCACTTCTGGTCTTTTCTGCTTATGTGGTGCTGAGGAATCGAACCCAGGGCATCATGGATGCGAGGCAAGCACTCTACCACTGAGCAATTTAGCCCCCAAAATCTGCTTTAATGTCATTTTTCTTTCCTTTCATTTTTCTCTTACCCTTAATTGAAGAGAACTGGGCACAGAGAATTACCTCCCAGTGATGTCCACAGACAATTCCTGTCAGGGAGTCTTTACAACTTTCAGCTTTATTTAAGTTTTATTACTTATCATTGTAAGTTTTATTAGGCTTGTCATACTTTAATAACTTATTTTTCTTAAAGTTCATTTTTATGGTAAAAGAATTGGTAGCTAGTTTATAAGCCTATTCTGAGGTTCTCATATTATAATACTTGATAGTTCTGTTCCACATATAAGACATTTAAAATTGTCAGTTACAGTAGTGAATGAGCTGCTGTAAATTTTTTTCAGTAAATAAGCTAAAAATGATTTCCATAGTTTTCTTTTTGAAAGATCTAGATGTCAGTTTCTGAAGATGGCTAATCATACATTGATTTAAAATTGCAACTTCATAAGGCATAATTGGTTTTAATTTGAATACACTATCTTGTGTTTAACTTGTTCATAGTTTAATACTTATGATAGATTAAATTTATCACATTGTCTGTCAGTAATGATGATTCCTTGAGCAGCTATCCACTGATCCAGGGAGTCATTCACTGAGCAGTACTTGTGGAGCACCTCTGTGAACCAGGTACTAAATATATATAACAGGAACCAGATGACACTCCCAGCCTTCGAGAGCACTGAAGTGTGACACTTGGATACTAAGTGGCACATGGTACCAGTAAGGTCTACCATAAGCAGAAGGAAGCAGGTGGCAGTGTTGGATTTGCTGCTTAGTCTGCACAGTTCTGTAGCATTTGATATTGAAGACATACATGTTTAAGCTGTTAATTTAAATAACTGTTCTAATTTTCCTTTGTGTTAGAAGGTATTTTGAATTGCAAGGGGTAAGCATTAATTTGGGGTACATTTTCCTTTTCCATTTCTAGCATTATGGGGCTATGAGAAAATGTCTACAATTTTTAAAGGAAAAACTTCAAAAACAATTTAAAAATTAAGGTCTGGCTGAGATGTATATTAAAATTACATTGCCATGTACATTTTTTCTTGATAGTAAAATAGGAAAATGATGGAGACTTACAGGCAGAATCTACCTAAAGAAGGGCACGTTATCAAAACTGATTTATTTCACCTCTGTCTGTGTCACTTTTTTTTTTTCTAGTTGCTGTCCTGTGGGAGGTGTCTTGGGAAATAAAAACTTTTGACTTTAGTAATTTTTTTCTTCTAAGTCAGCTTTTGCTTCAGTCTTTCAAAGTTTTACCTTCCTTTGAGCATGGGATTTTTTTTCCTTGTGGGTTTTGGTCATGAATGTTTTGATACTACAGTGAAATGCTGTTATCAGGGAGGGAAAATGTCTTCTGTCAGTTGTAGAATACAATTGATCTTGTGAATCCTTCGTGGAACAATCTCTAGAATAGATTCAAGATAGAAAAACACAAGTAGAATTACACCCTTTCCTGAAAGACTTCCTGAGAGAATTTGAGATCTTTTTTCTTTGTTAGAAGTTTTCAATTCTGGCATTTGGGATCAGATTCAGCATTAACCTAAGTAAGACCCACCTACCTAAAGTACTGAGGCAGAGTTTCTGATTACCAGCTTAGTCCATCACGAGGTTCATAGGTTTCATAAACATAAACTGCTTACACAAATGTAAATTCCAGGTAAAGAAGGAGGCCTTTTAAAAGCAGTCCTAGTTAAGAATCATTATTAGGAACTTCCCAACACTGTTTGTGAGAGAATTGGAGATTGTGAAGTTATGTTGTGACCATCTGTGCCAACTTCCTCAGGAGGGCTGGGAAGGTGGCTCAGTGGTAGAGCGCTTGCCTTGCATGCATGAGGCCCTGGGTTCGATTCCTCAGCACCACATAAGCAGAAAAAAAAAGCCGGAAATGGTGCTATGGCTCAAGTGGTAGTATGCTAGACTTGAGCTGAAGAGCTGAGGGACAGTGCCCAGGCCCAGAGTTCAGGCCCCACGACTGGACCCCCCAACTTCCTCAGGAAAGAAGTGTGTTTTGAGATTTCCAGGTAGCTCCATTTCTGATACATGTTGCTGTGGACTGTATTTCTTCATAAATTAGTGGTTAAATAAGCAAGATTTATTTGGCAGGCTCATGTTCCCTAACCATCTTCTACATGGATTGTGTTGCCTAATTTTTCTCTTTCCTCTGAGTTCTTTTCCATGTATCAATGGAATTAAACATGGTGAACTGGAATAGCTGAACTGATTGTTTCAACTGAGAATGATAGTGGGTGACTATATCAGATACTAACTGAACTAGGGAGAAATCAGCTATCCCATAGTAACTCCTGAGTCTCAGAATACCACTCTAAGACCTTTAGTAAGAAAACTAGCAATAGGTTTCAGTAACTTGAGTCACAGGATTCTATTTTTTTATGTAAAGTAAAAGGCAGGTTTGACAGAGACTTGAAGTTTTACTTAAAATTTCTCCTGATGGTACTTTGTATGCAGGTGTGATATTTCAGTAGTAACCTATGTTTATAAAACTCTGCCTCCTTTCTGTGACTGGAGAGTTTCAGGGTCAAGTGCCCTAATGATTCAGCCTGAGTCCTATGTGGCTCCCCCCATCTTATATCAGTTTTCTAAAGGAAAAATGTTCACAACATTTCATTAAATTTTTTATGAACATACAGATTTAAAATAAGGATTAATATGGATAAAAGGAAAGTTTTTAGTCTACTTTGAGATGTGACTTTAGTCAGACATTTTCTGTGAAAGGCTCAGATTTAGTAGTCACAGCTCAGAACATCTGTGATGCACAAGAGACCCCCTCACATGTCATATACTGCTGTTGTACAGAAGATTTTATTTAACCGTTGCTTAGTCTGCTTTGAGTGCTTTTGTTGGGAAACTTGAAAGATCCCAAAAGGGAGAGCTAAAGTGATGTAAATAGTTATTACAGTTCTAGCTGAAATTCTGAAAACAGTGAAAATCCTCCACAGCACTTTTCCTCACTTAAATAATGTAGCTAATGTTGATCCACTAGATAGAATAGGATCTCCTCACGCATGTGTCTTTCATACCTGTGCCAAGTAGTACACTTAGTACTGCAGCATATTAATAAGTTGTCTTAAGCAGTTACTGCTTATTTTAAGAACTTAATATCATATTTTGCACATCTGTATGAATTACTTGGAATAAATGCTAAGCAATATTTTTATACTAAGTAGTTTATGAGGGGTAAGAAGAATGCTATTTAGTTCATGCCACTACTAGTGTTCCAACTCAGGGCTAGGGCACTGTCCCTTTTAGCTTTTTCACTGAAGGTTGGTGAAACAAAGCTCCACTTCCAGTTTTTGGTTAACTGGAGATAAATGTCTCAGGGACTTTCTTGCTATGGCTGGCTTTACCCATGATCCACAGATCTCAGCCTCCTGAGTAAGTAGGATCACATCTACCACTGGTAGAATTTTTTTTTTTTTTTAGTTTTGAATTTCCTTTATAAGGCAGACAATACTGATTTCTAGATTTAACAACCACCATATAGTAAGTTGTCATTTTGATTCCTGAAAGCAAGTTATTACTCATACAGGATCCCTGTGTTTGAGACAAAGTATACGAATTTCATTTTCATAAAGAATTAGGTGAGAATAAAATAAAACAGGTTGCCACAAAATCTTTATAATTCCATTGTTTTATGTTGGCAGGATTTGTGTGACTGCTCTTCTGATAAAATAGCTTAGTAAGTAAGCCTTATTAGTTTGACTTATAAACTACCAAAACATAGTTAACTTATACTGAAATTGACCCCTTTTAATATACTGGAGATACCTCTCACAACTAGATAGCATTTATTTTTCCATACTAATGCAGAATAATGTACAGTAGTGGATGGGCACTTTTAATCTCATGAAAACATAATTTGTATTCTACTTTTACTCTTGAAGGACTAATGATTTTCCCACATTAGAAATTGTTTTCAGCTTTTGATGGCAGTATCAAAACAAAGTGTGCATTTAGCTGATACAGAATCATACCTGTGAGATCCTGCAGTTATTTCACTCACCCCATCTGTCTCCTTTACCCACAGCACAGGTGGAAGTGTTGTCTGCTGCGCTGCGTGCTTCTAGTTTGGATGCTCATGAGGAGGTCATTGAAATAGACCAAACACAGGAGCTGCAAGAAGAGCAGGGTATAAAGGAGCTACCCAATTGTAATATAAGTCAAGAAGAGTCTGTGCCTGTAATCAGCGAATCTGTTGAGGTAATGAGCTCAGTGGTACTTATTGAATGAGAGCAGTGTGTATCAGCAGTCTATTATTGTTGGGAGACAATTTGTGTTAATCACTTTCTACTTTAGTACCTCTGATGTTTTAGCTCTTTCTTTTACATAAAGTAGAAGTAATTATTCTCACCACATCTTGTCCTTGTCATATTAAATGCCTAGAGAGAAGTAAATCCTATAAGCCCTGTCTATATGACCATTTTAGTGGACTCAAATGTTAATGTAGCTCACTGCAGTGAAATAGTCTTACTGGAAACAAAGCCCTTTATCAAGAATAATTAACTCTTCCCTTTTCTTTTTGGAGAGGTGCTTTGTTTCTGATCGGACCATTTCACTGCAGCAAGCAACACAGTATTCTGAGCAGAAGAACGGGACTTGAGGCCATGTTGCGGAGGGCCAATGGCATTATCTGGACTCGAGTCTGAGGGTGGGTACTGTTACTAGCATCATCTTTGCTGCATTCCTGTAGCTGTACATATACAACCCTTCCCTGACTACCTACACATACCCTTCAAGCCAAAGTCATTTCGTTATCTGTATTCCTCTTTTGTTTGATTAAACATAAAGAAGGACTCCACAACTCAGAATGACTTGATTTATATGCCCTCAAAAGAGTATTACTTACACATCAGGGATGGCAAGAAAGTTCTTGGAGATATAGTAGTTAGAAATCTGTTCAGTACCAGTTCTTTAGAGTGAAACTGACCATTTGAGAGTTTATCAGTATTTTAGTAGGGTTTTTGTGTGTGTGCGTGTGCATATGTGTGTGTGTGTGCATATGTGCATTTTGTTTTATGTGTGTTGGGAGGGTGGTTGTTAAAAGCAGAAAATAACTGCCAAGGATTGAAATAGATGTTACATGTGGCTCCCAGTGGCCTCTAAGACAACTAACTGAACAGTTCTGTCAATCCTGTTTAATAAATGAATAAATTTGGCCTGATACCAGTGCCTCACACCTGTATTCTTTGCTGCTCAGGAGGCTGAGATCTGAGGATCCCAGGAAGGAAAGTTCCTGGGACTCTCTATTTCCAATTAACTAGCAAAAAAGTAGAGCTGTGGCTCAAGTGGTAGAGTACCAGCTTTGAGCAAAAAACTAAGTGATAGTGCTCAGTTCAAGTCCCAGTACTGGCATTAAAAAAATAATAAATAATTTGAAATTCTGGCCCCTTTTAAAATTGCTCTTAAGTTATTTCAGTTTTTCTGAAAATGTTTTTCTTACATTTAGTTAGGTGGTCAGCAAGCTTGATGTAAATTAGGGGAACTTCTTATGAGGTCTTAGGTAGTTTTATAACCTTTTTAAGCACCTGAAAATTGTGTGTGTGTGTGTGTGTGTGTGTGTGTGTGTGTGTGTGTGTGTGTGTGTGTGTGTGTGTGTGTGTGTGTGTGTGTGTGTGTGTGTGTGTGTGTGTGTGTGTGTGTGTGTGTGTGTGTGTGTGTGTGTGTGTGTGTGTGTGTGTGTGTATTTTTAGTCTTGAAAGGTAAGTAACCTGTGGAATAGTTTAAATAAGGAAAACTCAGGCAGGCAAGCTCATTCAGTAGATTTTTTTTTTTCTCCTGACAGAATGTAGATGCCACTCCTCACTACGTCCATAGCAATGCAGATGTGAGCAGCAGCAGTGACTTCAGCCCTGACCAAGAAAGACGGCCTAAAGTGCAGGTGAGTGGTCAAAATGCTGACCTTTGTCTATGAGCTCCTCAGAAGCCTGTTTCTGACAAGCAAGTCTGCATTTAAAACAACATGTCTTCGAACATGTCTAGTGTGTCATATGTACTACTGAAGAAAATTCAAATAGTATGATGAATAGCACAAAGCACAGATCTTCCCATAACAGTTCCTGCCAAGCTTGGTCATATTTTTCTGGGCATATAAAAATGTGTATATATTCCTTTCTTATCTTTCAAGACAAATACAGTTACCACCAAGGAACCTTGCTATTTCCCCATGCCTAAGTTGCCAAGAGTGCATTATAAAATACTGCTCTGTTTTAGAGATTAAATTGTAAACAAAAAAATAAAAAAAATGCTTCAAGTACAAACAACACCTAGTTATATTCTAGTTTCAAACGACATCTAGTTATATTCTAGTTTCAGAGACTTTTTTGCTTTATTTAATGCTGGTCCTAGGGCTTGAACTCAGAACCTGGGAACTGCCCCTGAGCTTTTTCACTCAAGGCTAGCACTCTACCACTTAAGCTTCAGTTCCACTTAAGCCCTTTTTTCCCTTTTTTTTTTTTTAATGGTTCATTGGAGTTGAGTCTCAGGGATGCACAAGCTGGCTTTGAACTGAGATCCTCAGATCTTAGCCTCCTGAGTGGCTAGGATTATGTGTGAGCCATTGGCACCCAGCCAATATCAGAGATTTTAAGTGTGGGGAAATCATTGGGCTATGATTTATACTTTGCCTCCTCCTCCTTTTCCTCTTCCTGGGAGCACACAAGTCCCTTAGTTTGATTGCAGCACAGTTGCCCCAAGGCATTTGTGGTTTGTGGTTGTTAAAAGTACTACACACAGGGTGGGAAGGTAGCTCAGTGGTAGAGCGCTTGCATTGCATGCATGAGGCCCTGGGTTCGATTCCTCAGCACCACATAAGGAGAAAAAAAAAGCCGGAAGTGGCGCTTTGGCTCAAGTGGTAGAGCGCTAGCCTTGAACTGAAGAGCTGAGGGACAGCACCCAGGCCCAGAGTTCAGGCACACGACCAAAAAAAAAAAAAAAAAAGTACCACACATAGTTCTCTGTGTTGTCAGTTTCTGAACTGTACAGAGAAGATTCCCAGGGTCAATTGGTATATCTGTTTAATTTTTGTTTTTAGTTAAAAGTAAATCATCATGAAAAACATTAAAACATACCTTTTCTCGCTTACAGTGAGAAATATTTTTAAATCAGGACACATAGGATTATTTTTTGTTGTAATGGGGTTTAAACTTAGGTCACACTCTCAGTAGACAGTCAGTGTACCACTTGAGCCATGACCAAACCCTTTTTGGCCTTATTTTTTAGGTAGTTTCTTGAATGGCAGATCAGCTCATGCCTTTAGTGACTAGGTCTAATTAATTAGCAATACAGGAGCTTGAGCTCAAGGCCTTTTTCAGTGAGGCTGGTACTTTTTAAAACACTTGAATATGCCTCCAGTTCTGCTTTTTACTGGTCATTTTTGGAGATGGAGTCTCCATGAACTTTTCTGCCTAGGTTTTGAACTCCATCTGCTGGATCTCAGCCTCCTGAATAGTTATTATTATAGACATGAGCCACAGGTACCCAGCTCAAATGCTTTGTTGTTGATGTTATTTTTGTTGGTCATGGGGCTTAAACCTCAGGGCCTGGGCTCAGTCCCTGAGCTGTTTTTGCTCAAGGCTAGCACTTAACCACTTTGAGGCACAATGCCATTTCCAGTTTTCTGGTGGCTAATTGGAGAAGTGTCTCACAAACTATTATGCTTTGAATGGTGATCCTCAGATCTCAGCCTCTTGGAGTTGCTAGGATGACAGTTATAAGCCACTAGTACTCGGCTTTCGGAAGTATAAAATATGTAGCAGAGGGAAATGCAGTCAGTGAATTTCTTTGTTTTCCTCCTCTTATTCCATTTTGCTTCCTCTGGAGCAGTCTTGTTCCTTGTGAATGTTCCTTCCATGTTATGTTGCACATAACATTAGCAAGGCTATATATACTTCCTTTTCCTCATATTCTATACATCATTGTGTGTACTTCATTTTTCTCTCAGACAGTGAAATACCCTTATTCCCTCACCATCTATAGACAGTTTGGAAACCTTACCCACCAGTTTTTTTTTTTTTTTTTTTTTTTGCTAAAGTATAGTGCTGTATCACTTTAGTCTCTGGCTTACTTCTGACCTTTTTTTTTTTTTTTTTAATTTTTTTATTGTAAAGATACTATACAGAGGGTTACAGTTACATGAGTGAGGTAATGAGTACACTTCCTCTTGAACATTGTTACCCCCTCCATTGTTTTCCCCCTACCATCCCCTCCCTCCCTCCCTTCCCCGAGGTTCTTTTTTTTTTTTTTTTTTTGATTGTGATTAAGTGATTACATAATTTCCGGAAATTCACAGTATTGTGGAATAATGATGCTCATTTAAAGTAACAAGTTCATTCTAACTTTCCTGGAGCAAATTGTCTATCACAGTCTGTAATATATAACGGTGCTCACATGTTATATACCATATATGTGATCAGCAGCATGGGGATATTTGGTAGTGGTTCAACCAGATGAGACCCACCAGTATTTTTAAACAACCTGAAATTACCTTAATACAGCAAAACAGCAAAATAGCCATCTTTTTTTCATCCCAAAAGTATGTATCTCCCAACTGGCATTTTCTACAATGCTTTTCTCTCTATAGCTTCCTTTGGAAACTACTCTTCAAGAAAATGTGATCTGGTTTTGCCCTGGCCATTTTGTACAAAACCATGATTTTTCCTACTACTTACTAGTAAACCATTTTTCTCTGAATTCTGCCACACAGTTGATAATTACCAGAGGTACTATACAGAATTTGCCATCAACTAACCCTCAGATTATCACTTTGCCTCATCTTCTGCTTTAGCTAATTGCATATTCTCATCTAAGGAGTAAGCAATGTAACCAAATATTTGTATTTTACCAATGTAAGATACTTCTGTACAATGGCAATTTTTGTGTGTATGTTTTGTGTATATTTTTTGTATGTACTTTGAACTTGGGCTTTGTACTCTCACTTGGCTTTTTTGCTCCTGGCTGCACTCTTACCACTTGAGCCATGCTTCTAGTCCAGCAGATAGACATGGTTTTTTATGCTGGTCGTAGGGCTTGAACTCAGGGCCTGGGTGCTATCCGTGAGCTTTTTTGCTTGAGCCACAGCTGTACTTCCTGCCTGGGCTTGCTTCCAATTGCAATCTTCAGGTCTCACTCAGCCTTCTGAGTAGCTAGGATCGCAGGCTTTGGTGTCTAGCAGCAAATAGAATTTTTACAGTAGAGAGGCCTTGAGAGACATCTCTTTTTGGTGGTACTAGTGCTTGGGACATTCAATTCCTGTCAAATAAGCATCTTCTGTTAAGAAGTGAGTTGTTATTATACCTTATCTGAGAATAATTCATTAAAAACATTTTTAGAGCCTTCAGTATTATACAAGAAACTATTTAAGGTAATAAAGTGAAATAATCTCCATAGTCTAAATATAAGGCACTGAAACTTCTTTTTTTAACAAAAGATTTTTTTTAAAGACTGAAAATAAACTATTTCATTTGAAATCCTGCTACTTGATTAGTATATTTCTACTTTGAAACATTTTGTAAGTGCTCTGAAGAGATTATGTGAATTATGGGCTGAGAGTTTGTATACTACTCCTGAAATTCTTACGTTGAAGTGCTAACCCAATGTAATGGAATTTGAAGCTCAGTTTACAGGAGGTAATTAGATTTAGAGACCAAAGGGCTTACATTTACATGCGTCAGGTACTTGAGTACATTTCCTTTTGTACAGTGTCATCTGTTTCCTCATTCTCTCCCATTCCCTCCCTTCCATCTCCACCGATGAGTTGTATAGTTCACTTTCATCAGTGTCCAGTGCACTCCATTGCTGCACTTTTTCACCCTTTTTCCTTGGATTCTGTGCCATCCCTCCCACCTTCCCAAAGATATGCATGTGGATACCCTGTATATATAAGATATAGAATATAGAATCATCAGCAAAAGAAAAAAATAGAAAAAAGTCCTTTGTTTCCATATCTTTGGAGTTTGTTTCAATATATTTTATTTGATGTACATATGAAAAGGCTCTTGGGTATTACACCTTTGTGATTCTCTCCTAAGACTATCCTCTTTTGGTCTCACTGTATGTATCTAGTTTTCTGTGTAATTTGTCATATTGCAGTGTATTTTAGATCTAACTTCACATACTAGAGAGAATATGTGCCATTTGTCTCTCTGATCTTGGCTTGCTTCACTAAACACGATTTGTTCTGCAAATGACATTATTTTATTCATTCTAATTGCTGTGTAAGATTGCATTGTGTATAGGTACCACATTTTTTGACCCACTCATCTATTGTGGGGCATATATAGGTTGTTTCCATATCTTGGCTACTGTGCATAGTGTGGCAATGAACATGGATGTGCAGGTGTCCTTATCATACCCTGGTTTATGATGCTCAGGGTCGATGCCTAGGAGTGGTATGGCTGGGTTGTTTAGTTTTTTTTTGAGGAACTTCCAGACTACTTTCCAGAGTAGTTTACATTCCCACCAGCAGTGAAGTGTGTAGGGTTCCTTTTTCCCCACATTCCCATCTAGCATTTGCTCGAATTAAAAATGTTGGCCAGTCAAACTGGGGTGAGATGGAATCTCAGAGTTGTTTAGATTTGCATGTCCTTATGGCCAAGGATGTTGAGCATTTTCTCATGTGTTGAGCATTTTCTCATGTGTTTCTCTGCCATTCTTACCTCTTCTTCTAAGAACTCTCTCCTTAATTCCCCTGCCCATTTAGTAATTGGTGTATTTTTAGGAGGGGTTAATTTCTTGATCTCCTTTTATATATTGGATATTAGGCTTTTGTCTGATGTATTATTGGTAAAGATCTTTTTTCAGTTGGTTGGCTGTCTTTCCAGTTTAGTAACAATGTCCATAGCCATGCAGAAATTTTTTTTTTTTTTTTTTTTTTTTTGGGTCCGGTCGTGGGGCCTGAACTCTGGGCCTGGGCGCTGTCCCTCAGCTCTTCAGCTCAAGGCTAGCGCTCTACCACTTGAGCCACAGCGCCACTTCCGGCTTTTTTCTTTTTGCTTAATGTGGTGCTGAGGAATCGAACCCAGGGCCTCAGGCATGCAAGGCAAGCACTCTACCACTGAGCCACCTTCCCAGCCCCAGAAATTTTTTGTTTTAATGTAGTCCTACTTAGCAAGTCTCTCTCCCATCTGTTGTACCATTAGGACTCTATTTAGGAAGTTCTTGCCAGAAGTTCTAATGTGTTTCCTATTCTTCCTTGCAGTAGTTTTGGAGTTTCTGTCTGACATTGAGGTCTTTTTGATCCACTTTGAATGGAATATTAGTACATTGTGACAAGCAGGAATCCACTTTTAGTTTTCTGCATATGGCTGCCCAATTTTCCCAGCACCAGTTGTTAAAGAGGCTATGTTTTTTTTTTTCACTATATGTCTTTGGCTCCTTCATAAAATATCAGATGACTGAGTATGTGGTTTTAATTCTGGGTCTTCAAATCTGTTCCATTTATCCTCAGGTCTATTTTTGTGCCAATATCAAGCTGTTTTTGTTATTATGGCTCTGTAGCAGTTTGAAATCTGGTATTGTAATACCTCCTGCATTTTTTGCCTAGAATTGCTTTTGCTATTGTAGGTCTTTTATTATTCCATGTGAATTTTGGATTGTTTTCTTTATTTGAGTAAAGAATGTCATTGGGATTTTGATGGGGATTGCATTGAATTTATATATTATTTTTGGTAGTATGGCCATTTTCACAATATTGATTCTATCTATCCATGAACATGGAAGGTCTTCCCATTTGATTTCTTTCTTTAAATTTTTATAGTTTTTGCTAAAAAGATCTTTTACATATTTGGTTAGGTTAATTCCTAGGACTTATTTTTCGAGGTTGGGTTTGTTTTCATGATTTCCCTTTCTGCTTTTGTACATGGTTGTCATATGGCTACTGGTTTTTGTGGATTAATTTTGTATTCTGCTATTATTATTGCCAAAGTGGTTGATCAGTTGTGGGAATTTGGGGGTGGAGTTTTTGGGTCCATTAGTTTTTTAGGTCCATCATGTCATCTGCGAATGGGAATAGTTTAATTTCTTCTTTCCCTACATGCTCCCTTTTATGTCCTCTTTATGTTTTATTGCTCTGGCTAAGAATTCCAGAACTGTATTGAACAGGAGTGGAAAGAGTGGGCATCTTTGCCTTTTTCCTGATTTTAAGGGAAATGTATGATATTGACTGTTGGTGTGCCATATATAGTCTTTACTTTTATTCCTAGTTTCTCCAAAGCTTTTAACATGAATGGTTGTTGCATTTTGTCTCCATCTATTGAGATGATCATGTGTTCTTGTCCTTGGCTGTTCATGTGATGAATTATATTTATTGATTTGTATATGTTAAACTAGCCTTGTATCTCACTGTGGGATGAAGCTTACTTGATCATAATGTATGTTTTCTTAAATTTGTTTCTGGATTTTTTGACTAATATTTTATTGAAGAGTTTCGCATCTGTGTTCATCAGAGAAATTGGTCCATAGTTCTCTTTTTTTGTTGGATCCTTACCTGGTTTTGGAATGAGTGTGTGATATTGGCTTCATAAAATAGTTTAGAATTGTTCCCTCTGTTTTTGTTTCATAGAAAAGCTTTAGGAGTATTTGTATTAGTTCATCTTTAAAAGTCTTATAGAATTCAGTAGCGAATCCATCCAGGCCTGGGTTTTTCCTTGTTGTAAGACTTCTGATTACTTCTTTTATCTCCTTGTGTGTTACTGGCTTCCTTAGCTGGCTATATATATAGCCAGTTCAGTTTAAGCAGTTTATGTGCTTCTAAAAATTCATCTGCTAGGTTTCTCTTTAGTGAGTATAGGTTTTAAAAGTAGTCCTTTGTAATAATTTGAATTTGTTGGATGTTTGTTGTAATGTTTCCTGAGTCATTTTTGGTCTTCCTGATTTGAATCTTGCAGATGATCTGTTAATTTTATTGATTTTTTTCAAAAAAATCAGTATTTTGTTTTATTGACTTTATGTATAGGGGTTTTTTTTTTTTTAATGTCATTGATTTCTGCCCTAATCTTTGCTATCTCTCTCCATCTAGTGGTTTTAGATTTGTTTTGTTCTTGTTTTTCTGGCAGTTTTTGTTGCATCATAAGGTTATTTACTTGATCTGTTTGTTTTCTTTATGTTCTTAGAGCTGTAAGCTTTCCCCTCAGCACTGCTTTTGCTGTATCCCATATGTTCACTTGTGATGTGTTTTCATTTTCATTGAATTGTAAAAACTTTCTAATTGCTTCCTTAATTTCTTCTGTGACCCAGGTGTTTATTCAGTAGTGTGTTATTCAGTCTCTATGTGTTTGAGTGATTTCTGCAGTATGTTTTGTTGTTGAGAACTAGATTAATTCCCTGTGGTCAGATAGATGCAAGGAATTATGCCAGTCCTCTTTCATTTGCTTAGGTTTTATGATCTATTTTGGGAAATGTTCCATGGGCTGTAGGGTGGAATACTCTGTACATTTGTTAAGTCCATTTGGGTTATGATGTCATTTAGTTCAGAGGTTTCTTTGCTTATCTTTTATTTGGTTGACCTGTCCTTTCATGAGAGTGGGGTATTAAAATCTCCCACTATTACTGTGTTTTGGTCTATCCTGTTCTGCAAGTCCAAAAGTATTTAGGTATTTAGTATTTAGGTACTCCATTATTTGGCACATAGATGTTGACCACTCTGATTTCCTCTTCATTGATTGTTACCCTTATTAATATGTAATGATCTTCTTTGTCTCTCTGTATTGATTTTAGTGAAAAGCCTATTTTATCAGATACCATTATGGCTACTCCTGCCTTCTTGCAGGGTGCATTTGCACAGAAGATCTTTTTTCATCCTTCACTTGGAGTTTGTTTTTATCTTTGACTGTGAGATAGATCTCTTGGAGACAACAAAAGGGTGGATCTCATTTTTGATCCAATCTGCTGTTCTTTTTCTTTTGATTGGGGAATTGAGTCTGTTATAGAGAAATGAGTTGTGTTTCCTGGCATTTTCTTTTTTTTATTTTATTTTATTTTTTTTTAACTATATATTTTTTTGTCTTTTCTTTTTTGGTACCGGGGATCGAACCCAGGACATTGCACTTGCTAGGCAAGCGCTTTGCCACTGAGCTACATCCCAGCCCCCTGGCATTTTCTTGATTCCTATATTTTGCTTCTTTCCTCTTCCTGTGCTTACTAAATTGGTCTTCTAATGGTTTTTGTCCAATGTGTTTCCTTGGTTTTGTTTGTTTTCTTCAGATTGTATGCTTCCCTTTACTATTCGTAATGCTGGTTTAGTGATCATGAATTCCTTTAATTTTTGTTTGTCATGGAAGGTTTTGTTTTCACCATCTAACGTAAATGATACCTTCGTGGAATAGGTCAATTTGGGTTGGCAATTGTTTATCTTCAGGGTTTGCATTAAACTAGGCCGTCTTTGCATTGAGAGTTTGTGGAGGTATATCTGCAGTGATTCTGATTTTCTTTCCATTGTAATACAGCTCCTTTGATTTTGCAGCATTGAAAATCAATTCCTTGCTTTTCAAGTCTAATGTTTTTACTATGGTATGTCGAAGTGTTTCTTCTTGGATCCTGTCTACTACGGGTTCCGTATGCTTCTGGCAAGTGGGTGAGATTTTCTCTCAAGATTGAGAAGTTCTCTGTTACTATTTTACTGAACAGGTTTTCGATGCCTTTAGTATTGAATTCTTACCCCTTTTAGGTCCTTACTATGTGGAAATTTGATGTCTTGGCTGGGTCTGCCAGTTTTTGGATTTCTCTTTGCTAGTTTCTGAGTTTTTCTCCATACCTTTAACTTTTTGTTGTAGCACCTATTTTATTCTTGACTTTTGGTATTCTGTTTTTCATTTCACTTATTCTGTTACTTAGGCATGCCATTGTGGTTTTCAGTATCAAAATTGAACCTTTTATGCTTCTGAGATCAGTTCTCATAGTATTAATTTTGTCTTTTAATGAGGTATTTAGTGTTACTATTTTTATCTCCGTATCTTTTGGGGAATCCTGGATCTTCTTTGTACTCTTTTGAAATTTTTTTTGCTTCTCCCCTTTTATTTCATTGGCCAAACATGTCCTTAGTGGTTCTTTTGTCCTCCATCTCTTCTTTACTCTCCCTGGGGTCCTTCCCTGGATTGTTACTGGCTTTTGGATTTGGTTCCTTGTCTTGATTGCTCATGAATCTTGTCATCTTTCATTGTGATTCACACATTTGAGTTCAGGGATTGTCACGTCTATCACCTAAGCTTGGCCTGCTCATCACCCCCCCCCCCCCAGGTGGTAGCCCATACTTGGCCTGGGATAGCTCACACTAGGCGAACTAGCCTGAGCTCTGCCTTGGAGCCAGCAAGTGCTTGTGCACACATGCATGACATCAGGCCAGCAAGCTTGGTCTAGGCAGGGGGGTAGAAAGCCAGATTCAGGCCTCTGAGATCAGTATGGGCTTTGGAAGGGGTGCACGGGAGTTTTTCTGCACTTGGGCCCATAGTTGGATCTCACCCCACAGGTGGCTAGTCCTTGGCCTCCAGCTTATGCATGTGTTCTTGGAGGATGGCTTGTGTGTATCCCATTGGCTCAACCCTTGGCCAGTTAGCTAGCAGCTAGCAGCCAGGCGCTTGGTCTGTCTGCAGCAGTGGCTGGGAAGGCTAGATTCAGCCCTCAAGGATGGCACAAGGCTTTGGAAGGGTGGGCTCCTGCAGTGCATGTTTTCAAACAGGTCAGGTTTCCCTGCCAACAGCCAGAGTTGCAGAGTACCCAGTGTCCTAGCACCCACTCAGTATGAGTCCCGATGGTCTCCTGCTGGAAGCTGGCAGGTGTGGTGAGAGGGAATGAGGAAGGGCTCTGGCCTCTTTGCCCTCCTCAAGTGTGGATCCCCTTCTTGGGTGTGAGGGAAAGATCTGGTTCACGTTCTATGGATCACCACCAGCACTGGCCTCCATGGCACAGGGGTTTCCTGGCAGGGTACTTACTGATTCTGGAGTTGGTTGTGGGCTGATGGTTGGCGCTGTGGAAGTTCTCAGTGTTTGGATGCCTTAATATCACGTTGCTCGTCTGTGTCACTCTCTGCTGGCCGGTCCCTGCATCTGGATGCTGCAGTCTCCCTTGTCCTGTAGTCCGGGGTTGCCATGGGGCAGCTCTTGCATCTTAGCTGCGTCATTGGTTATGGGCTGAGCAGTGATGCTGTGGAAGATCTCTGGGTCTGGATGTGGCAGTCTCATGTTGCTGGGATGGGAGTTTGGTGAAGGACTCTGCAGTTTTTCTGTCCTTGTCTGTGCAAGCACAGAAAATGTCAGGACCCTAAATCTGTTTGATTAGAGAGACCTAAGGTGATTTTTTTATTGCTTCCCCACCATCTTCATCCCTTCGAGTTCCCTTGCTTTTGACTCTGAGGAAGCAGCATAAGGATGACCATGTGTGAACTAGGAAAGGTACCTCCTCTGGAGATCCAAACTTCTAGCATGGTGACCTTGGACTTTCTGGCCTCCTGAATAGTGAAAAAATAAATGTTATATATTAAGAAGAGAGAGATAGCATCTTGCTATGTAGCCCTGCTTCAACCTCTTAGTGCTGGTACTACACAAGTGTACATAACCACTTTCAGCTAGGAAAGATATTTCCAACATGTTGGGCACATGGAAAGGTACTGTATCTTTTATGTTTAGTGGTTAATTCTAAATTACTTTAAAGATTTTACTGTTTCACATTCTTTCATTTTTTTCCCTTTAATTGCTTTTATTTATATATGTATAGTTACATTTCTCTTAATATGTGTTTTTTAATCTTTAGGTTATGTAAAAAATTTGCATGTTAAAATTGATGTATTTTAAAGTGATTTTTACCTAATTTATGTGTAATCTGCTGAAAATGGATCTAAATGCTTAAAATGTGCCACTGCTGCTGTCTTTCTTCATTAGGACATTGTGCCTCAGGCTTTGTTAGACCAATACTTGTCTATGACTGATCCCTCCCGTGCACAAACGGTTGACACTGAAATTGCTAAGCATTGTGCATACAGCCTGCCAGGTGTTGCCCTGACCTTGGGCAGGCAGAATTGGCACTGTTTGAGAGAGACTTACGAGACCTTGGCATCAGACATGCAGGTGAGTGAGCAAGGAAGGGATTGACAAGTGTGTTCACATGAAGCACAGGGCTTTTCTTCCAAAACTTGAAGAATTTCTGGGTGTTCCAGTATGTGCTGGTATTAGAGGAAATTATGTATGACAGTTCAAAAGCAGTATCTCTTCCTGCAGTCAGTTCATTTTGTCTTTTTCACTTTTATCTTGAAATACTTAGAAATTATGTATTGTCTGAAGTTTATCTGTAGATAAACTCTTGAGGCTTAATTTTTCCTGTGAAAATTTTGCTTGTAAGTGCTTACAGATTTCTTCATTAAATCTCAAGATTTAATGATCTAGAAGATTTAGGCCCTGCCTAAACTTTAAGCCTTGGATGTCTAAGGCATTACAGTGCCAAAAAGATTTACTGGGAATTTCTTCTTAATCCCAGCCCTCTTTTGAAAGAATTCAAAGGTGACCCATTGACTCTGGTCATTGTGTTTGGACATCTGACTTTGTGACTCTCTTCCTGGGTTTTAGACAGACAGACAGACAGACATATACAGACACACACAGACACACACAGACACACACACACACACACACACCATTAAATAGCCTGATTTCTATGTGCAAAAAAATTGTTTTTCACACACACACACACACACACACACACACACACACACACACACACACACACACACACACACACACACACACACACACACACACACACACACACACACACACACACACACACACACACACACACACACCATTAAATAGCCTGATTTCTATGTGCAAAAAAATTGTTTTTTGCCAGTTTTGGGGCTTGAACTTAAGGCCTGAGCACTGTCCCTGACCTTCGTTTGCTCAGGACTAGCGCTTTACCACATTTCCAGCTTTTTCTGAGTAGTTTATTGGAGATAAGAGTCTCACAGACTTTTTCTGCCCAGGCTGGCTTTGAATCCTGATTCTCAGATCTCAGCCTCCTTAGTAGCTAGGATTACAGGTATGAGCCACCAGCACCTGGCAGTGTGTGTTATTAGGGGAGCAGTTGGTTGAACTAATTTCATTGAGGTAAGAATGTGTTTCCTGTTAAATTCATAGTACTTAATGGTTTTTCAAGACATTAGTGTGCCATTGACTCAACAAGTTGGAAGTTTCAAATACTCTTGAAGTCAATCTATGACATTAGGGCCTAAGGTCCCAGATCACTGAATGTATCCCTTGTTTATACCTTTCCTGAATGCTGGCTCTGCATGGAACTACAGAGGCTCAGGTTTATAGAATGCTTGGTCCTATGTGCTATGGTTTTCAATCCTGTTGCACAGAACTCAGGAGTATCTGTAAGATGTTAGGTACTCCCACTACCTGGAGAACTAAGATGATCTGAGTGGGCTGGGCTCCATGTCTACTTTCCTTATTAAAGCCCTGTGTTTGTTTTTATAGTATAAACTTGAGGGTGCAAGTTGACATCAAATGTGTGGGGTGGATAGTAAAGTCTTTGCTGTGAACTGCTGCTCTTAGGGTAGTTTTTAGTAACAACGTTAAACAATAAATTGAGACCACAGAAAGAAAAAGATGTTTTGACTATAAGTTTCTTGTCAGTACAAGGCATTGCTGTTTAGGAGTTTTTTTCCAAAGGTTGTATACAAAAGATTTTCAATGTTGCAACAAGTTTTGTTTTTTTGTCCCAGATAGGCAATTCAGGAGCATAATGGGAAGTCTGGTGAGGCTGATGTGAGATTATCATCAGCACATGTAGGCATCTGTAAATCAGGATTCTTAGCATTTTCTTTGAAAGTGGAAGGGGGGACTAAGTTCTTGTGAGGATTTGTAAAATTTGTCACGTGTTGAGATACTTAAATTTTAGGCTGTTGTTTCTTTTCTACTCAAATTTAGTTTGGGGGGATTTTAGTAATACTCAAAGTACTAAGCATTTTGGGTTTAGCTTCTCATGCAGGTTTTGCTTTTACAGTGGAAAGTTCGAAGAACCTTGGCATTCTCCATCCATGAGCTTGCAGTTATTCTTGGAGATCAGTTGACAGCTGCAGATCTGGTTCCAATTTTTAATGGATTTTTAAAAGACCTTGATGAAGTCAGGATAGGTGTCCTTAAACACTTGCATGATTTTCTAAAGGTAACTTTAAATTCTTTTGTATACAAAAATTCTACTCTAAACCTAAAGTCTCTGTGAGAGAGAAATAAAGGGTAGGGTGGGGAGCAGTGAGCGAGCAAAAGAACAGGGTTTCTGGACTGGGAAGGTGGCTGTGGTAGAGTGCTTGCCTTGCATGCATGAGGTCCTGGGTTCAATTCCTCAGCACCATATAAATGGAAAAAAGAAGTGGCGCTGTGTCTCAAGTAGTAGAGCGCTAGCCTTGAGCTGAGGAGCCAAGGGACAGTGCCCAGGCCCAGAGTTCAGGCCCCATGACAGACAAAAAAAAAGGGGGGGGGTTCTGTTTGTTCTTTTGTAAGGAAATACATTCTGTTTGTTTTTTTTATAAGGAAATACAGTCATGAGTTGATGGTAACACGTGATTTAAGAAATAATCTATTAGGCTAGGAAGGTGGCTCAGTGGTAGAGTGCTTGCCTCGTATGTGTGAGGCCCTGGGTTCGATTCCTCAGCACCACATAAATGGAAAAAGCTGGAAGTGGTGCTGTGACTCAGTTGGTAGAGTGCTAGCCTTGAGCTGAAGAGCTCAGGGAGAACACCCAGGCCCAGAGTTCAAGCCCCATGACCAAAAATAAAAATAAAAAAGAAAGAAAAGAAAAAGTGGAATTATAACTCTAATGACAGAGCCACCTTCCTTGTAGTTGTGACGCCTGAGTTCAAACTTCAGTACTGCTAAAATGAAAAGCTCCATTCTAATCCATCTTGCTGGTGTCCTTTAAATTGATAAATAATTATGCTAGGTTGTGCACCAGTGGTCCATGCCTATGATAATCCTAGTTACTCAGGATAGTGAGACCTGAAAGGTCAAGGTTCAGAGTAAGCCTAGGCAGAACACTCTATGAAATTCTATCTCAACTTCAATATGCCTGAATTCCCCTCAGTTTGAATTTATTTGTGTGTTTCAGAATTTGATTCTGGTTAGACCGGGATAGATATACATAGAGATATTTTTTTATGCCAGTTCTAAGGCTTGAGCTCGGGGTGTTCAAAAACTTGAGCCACAGCTCAACTTTTCTTTTTTGCTTTTTGTTGGTAATTGGAGATGAATCTCTGTTTTTTTTTTTTTGCCTAAGCTGGTTCTGAACCAAAGTCCTTATATACCAGTCTCTTAAGTAGTTAGGTTTATAGGAATCTGCCACCAGTGCCTATCCTAGATGAGGATTTTTTTCCTCCCAGATTTGTCACCTATCTGTGTGAGTTATAGGTGGCAGTGTTGCTTCCCATCATGGTACGAAATCTAATCATTTGAATATAGAGTCAGCCCAATTTCTCTTTGAGAAGTAGCCATTCACTGTAGTGGTTAATAAGAAATGGTTAAATGAAGCTTTGAGCTCTATGAGTATCTCCCCAGTGCTCCTGAAGCTATACATGTTCTTGCTTGAATCAGTTATTGAATGGATTATAGTCATTTTCAATTTTCATAATTTCTTCTGCCTTTATTACTTAACATCCCCATATGAGAATAAATGTTCTTTCTCTGCTCGCTCGCTCTCTGCTTGTGCCCTCTCTCTCTCTCTCTCTCTTTCTGCTCTCCCTTTTCTGAAAGCTTTTATGACATTAGTATGGACTCTCAGGTTTTTAAATTTTTTATTCAGAAAAATGTAAGCCATTTCTATGACTTGTTTAAACATCAGGTTTAAGTAATAGGAACAAACCCATTACAGCTGTCTCTCCTGTGTCCTTTTGTTTCTTTTTCTTTTTTTTGTCAGTTCAAGGCTAGTGCTCTACCACTTGAGCCACAGTGCCTGCTACCGGCTTTTTCCATTTATGTGATGCTGAGGAATTGAACCCAGGGCCTCATGCATGCGAGGCAAGCACTCTACTACTGAGCCCATTGTTTCCAATTTTAAGCACACCTTTTCTATCAGGCCCATCTTCTCCTTTTCTTGTACAGCACTCTGGATTCGGCCTCTTGCCCAAAGACCCATGTTCTCCCCTTCTCCTTGCAGTCATTTTTCAGGCCCTTTCAAGAAGTGGTTTTATTTTTAATTTTTTAGCTTATTTTTTAAAAAAAACTTAGATTTATTATAGTATTTAAATATATGAGTAGCTTGTTTATTATCTAAGTCAGGGTAGATATACTTTATTTCCTCAAACACATTTAATAGTGATATACTATAAATCCAATACCATTTCCTCTCTTCATTTTTTTCTCCTTTCCTCTTGTAGTAAACTCTATTCTAAACTACATTAATTTGCTCAGTTTTATAACATCAATGAAATAATTTCAGAATTATTCCCAGTAATATGATTCCAACATAAAGTCAATTATGATACTCAAAATTGCCTTTAGCATGCTCTCTCCTTATTAAAATATGCCTCTGTTGTGTAGTAAGTAGACTAAGTTCAAGCTTGGACATTTTTTCCTGTGTGATAGTTATCTAGCTCATAAAGTAGTTCTAGTCTATGTACAATCAAAGTTTAAGAGTATTCCTCTTGTTAACTATAAACCTGTTTCTAAATATTAATATAGTGGTTAATTAGGGTGTATTTCTTTTTCATTATTTTTATTCAACAAGCATGTATTAATTACCTACTGTGTGCCATTCATCAGACTCTGGTGGGATTAGCAGCATAGTTGCTGTGTTGTTTCAAGGAGCTAATAACTAAAGTATCATAAGAACAATGAGGCTGAACTCTGTCCTGGTATGGTGCCCAATGTCCTGAGGGCACTAACAGGCAGAGATTTCCAAAGAAGATGGTGACTCTTGAGGGTAAATGAATAGTCATTTTAATACCTATTTTTAAAACAATACTGATAACAGATTTCTTCTTCAGAATAACCACATTTCTTAGAGCTTATTTTCAACTAGTATAGTAAAAGAAATAATATCTTGACCTTATTCTGGTTATTTTTGTTGTTTACTTCAGCTTCTTCATATTGACAAAAGGAGAGAATATCTTTATCAGCTTCAGGAGTTTTTGGTGACAGATAACAGTAGAAATTGGCGCTTTCGAGCTGAACTGGCTGAGTAAGTAGTTTCTGTAGTACATTTGATGGGTTTTTGGTTATTTCATTGCCTTTCTTTGTTTCTGCATTTATTCATTGTCTTTTGAAGGTTAGATTCAAGCTTTTGTCCAATATTCTGTGCCTTGAATAATTTCTTATAGTGTCTATCTTGCATCCCCATCTTCCATTGTATGTGTGTGAAAAAAATCTAGTTGGCATCAGCTGGCTATGGGCACCATTGCACACTGTGGTCTTTCATTGTCATTTGAGATCACATTACTGTTGCCGAGAGTGGAGCTGTCCCTGTATCCTGTGTTGCAGTTGGCTTGTGTCAATCAAGAGGTCTCTCTTGGCTCTGCCTTTGTCCTTAGGAGCGTCTTTATTGTTGGGCTTTCTCAGAGGTCCTGTTTTCTGCCCGACAAATTTCTGCCCATATCTGTGTTTAATTATGGGTAGGTCTTCCTCCCCATGGAAGTAGGGACGGACATTTGCTTGGTGTCAGAAGGGGGACTTGGCTCAAGAAGGTTTCCTGTCCCTCCTGGAATAGAATGTTTGTTCAGTTCTTACCCCTTACAGGATCTGACTGAGCCTTGGCCCCTTTCACCAGTAAGCTAGGCGTTGTTTTTGTAAGAGAAAGGTATCTGGTATTTCATAGCTGTTCCCAGTCACTATCTCCTCTCCTAGGAACAGCAAGTACTCCGTGAAGGCAGTTTGCAGATAGGTTTATGCTTGTTTATTGATGAACATATAACCTCATTCATTGGCCCTAGGTGCTGGATTCCTGTGTCTGGGATGGTTGGGTTTTTTGTTTGTTTACTTTCTGTGTAACAGGAAGCACTGCTTCATTTAATTGGATTAGACACTCACATTTTCTCTCTTGCAGAGGGATTTGTCCCTCTTTAGCATTAATGTCATTTGATGACATAAAAGTTTTTAGGAAAGTTCAAGGACTTCCTACTTCTTTTATCCCTAACAAATACATCCTTTCCTAAGAGACTGGACATGTACAACAGTAGGTTCCATCAGACTTCTGCAACTTTCTAACTAATACTAGAAAGTTTGGGTCAAATATGTGCCATGGTCCTAGTAGAACATACTAGGCAGTGCTTTATACTGTCTCCATTCCTTAGTGTGTTTTGTGATACTATAACAAAGTACATGAAACTATTTAATGTGTAAAGGAAAAAGTTTATGTGACTCATGATCTAGTAGCTGGAAAGTAGAAATGGCCTGGTGTTGCTATCTGGCAACATTACAACATGGTGGGTAAAGAGAAGAATTTGCTATCATTTGCATGCAAGGAATCAAAAGATTGAGGAAGGTCAGGCTCATTGTATATGCCTTTGTTGGAGTTTGAGGAGGTGCTGGGGATTGCACATGCTAAGTGGTGGGTGCTATACTACTGAACTACATACTAAGCACCAGTGTGAATCTTTTTTGACAACTCATTCATTATACTCTTTTAAACTAATACAGTCTCATAGTTCCTAATGCATTCTGTGGACACAAGCCATTCATGAGGGTGAGGACCCAGGACTTAACTATCTCTCACGAGCTCCCATCTCTTTGATGTTCCACTACTTCTCTAACACTGGGCAAAAGCTTATAGAAGGCACATGAACTATATACCCCAGACTGTAGCCTGATGGACTTAGTCCTACAGCTTTTTCCTCCTTGCCTTCTTCAGGGAAGAGAGACTCTCTGAACTTGGATAGCATTTAGATTATTTCCAGATATTCAGAGACTGAAGGTTATTCCGCCCAGAAGAGGCCACTTACCAGTCTGTGATGTTATTTTACATTTGGTATCCAGTATTACAAAGTATGCAGATGGTTAACTTTTTATTCATTGTATGTTTATAATTCATCTTTTGTAGGCAGCTGATTTTACTTCTAGAATTATATAGTCCCAGAGATGTTTATGACTATTTACGTCCCATTGCTCTAAATCTGTGTGCAGACAAAGTTTCTTCAGTTCGTTGGATTTCCTACAAGTTGGTATGTTTTAAGCTTTTAAACTTTTTAAATCAGCAAACTATTTTAAAGATCACAGATAAAAGAGTTCCTCACTTCTTCCATGTTCCCCTTAGGTCAGTGAGATGGTGAAGAAGCTGCACATGGCAACACCCCCGAATTTTGGAGTAGACCTCATCCATGAGCTGGTGGAGAATTTTGGCAGGTGCCCCAAGTGGTCTGGTCGGCAAGCTTTTGTCTTTGTTTGCCAGGTAAGATCAGCCTGACACGCCATCTTGTGAAGGTGCTCCTGGAGCTGTGTTCCCTCCCTTCTAGTTCTGCCGTTCTCATTCTTTTATTGTTCAGGAATAGAACTTCATCACTCTGTCCATTTATAGGTTCATCTCCTCCCAGTTGGACATCTCTCAGACTCATCCCCAGTCAGCTGAGCATAGATACATTATACACGCATCCACCAGGGGCCAGAGACATGTTACAAAGAAATAACTGACCACCACAAGTCTTTCCAGAGCCACTTAAAAACTGCATCTGAAAGCTAGTTGCCAATGGCTCATGCTTGTAATCATAGCTACTCAGTAGGCTGAGATCTTAGGGTTGCAGTTGGTGCCAGCTGGGACAGGAAAGCCCATGAGACTCTTAAGTTCTAATTACCAAAAGGTTGAGGTGGAGCTGTGGCTCCAGTGGTAGAGCACTAGCCTTAAGCCAAGACATTCAGGGGCAATGCTAGGGCCCTGAGTTTAAGCCCCAAGATCAGCACATGAGTGATACACACACACAAACTACATCTGAATATATGGAGAGTAAAATGTCATTTTAACAACTTTTAAATTATTTAGTTATTAATTGGCACATTAATTGGTACATAATAGCTGGGTGCCGGTGGCTCACACCTGTAATCCTAGCTACTCAGGAGGCTGAGATCTGAGGATCATGGTTCAAAGTCAGTTTGGGCAGGAAAGTCCATGAGACTCTTATCTCCAATAAACCACTAGAAAACTGGAAGTGGCACTGTGGCTCAAGCGTTAGAGCACTCTGCCTTGATCTGAAGAGTGCAGGGACAGCACCCAAACCTAGAGTTCAAGCCCCGAGATCAAGTTCCATGACTGACAAAAATAAAAAAATACATAATTAGGGTACCATATGATATTTCAATGTATGTAACTATTATATAGTGTGTTTGTATCAGGGTAAGCCTGTCTCATGAAGCATTTCTCATGTTATAGAAGCAGTCTAGGGACTAGGAAGGTGCTCAGTGGTAGAGTGCTTGCCTTGCATGCATGAGGCCCTGGGTTTGATTCCTCAGCACCACATAGGCAGAAAAAGCTGGAAATGGTGCTGTGACTCAAGTGGTAGAGTGCTAGCCTTGAGCTGAAGAGCTGAGGGACAGCACCTAGGCCCAGAGTTCAGGCTCCACAACCAATAACAACAAAAAAAGCAGCAGTCTAAACCTTTACTTCTGAGGCTTGAAGACATAGCTCAACTGGCAGAGCAACTGCCTAGAAAGTACAAGGCTCTCAGTTCAAACCTTTCTTAGTCTTTAACGGTTCATCACCATGTTCTATATTTGCCCTACAGTGCAGTAGAACATCAGGGCTTTCTTCACCTATCTAATAGTATCTTAATACGCCCTTAACTAACCTTCCCCCACGCAGTTATGTCATTTTTCTTTGAATTTTCAAGTACCTGGCATATTTGTAAAAGGGTAGTGACTAAACATCTACTTGTTAATTAAGTTGGTAACAAAAGATTGGTAGCCAAATTAAGAGTTTGGTAGCTGAATTGACAGATGTGAAGCAGTTACTTCTTTCCCCAGACTGTCATTGAGGATGATTGCCTACCCATGGACCAGTTTGCTGTGCATCTGATGCCACACTTACTAACCTTGGCCAATGACAGAGTTCCAAATGTGAGAGTGCTACTTGCAAAAACATTAAGACAAACTCTCCTCGAAAAAGGTAGGTGGCTGACTCAGGTGTGCGGAGTGAACTACACGGAGATACATGTTAGGCAGGACTGGTGCTCGTTCATAGAAAATACAATTTTAGTTGTTCAGAGTGGTTCTCTCCAGAGGACACAGAAGATGGAAGATTAAGACTCTGTTTAGTGGATTTATTTTTAAACTCCTGGACATAACATTATTTTTTATAGCTTAAAGCTTAGTAATATTAAAAATGGAACATTGCTCATGACACAGGAAGCTGTTCTTTTGCAATACTCTGATGCCAGGCACTGTGGTGTCGGGTATGCTTTACCCTTCAGCTCCATTCATTCAGCAAAAGCCAGAGGCACCCATTTTATTTGTTTCGCTGCAAATACAGGCTTGGAAGCTTGAAGTTCAACTTGTGCTTTGGTACTGTAACTGCATTGTCTCATAAATATAATCAAGTTCATAAACTCAAGAATGAAGCTCAGAAGCTTCTAAGAAAAAATTAATATTGTTATCTTTCCTTTGCCACTCATGTAAATTTTTGTTTTGTTTTTGGGTTTTTTGTTTTTGTTTTTTTTTGTCGGTCATGGGGCCTGAACTATGGGCCTGGTCCCCTCAGCTCTTCAGCTCAAGGCTAGCTCTCTACCACTTGAGCCACAGTACCACTTCTGGCTTTTTCCATTTATGGGTGCTGGGGAATCGAACCCAGGGCCTCACGCATTCAAGGCAAGCACTCTACCACTGGCCACCTTCCCAGCCCCTTGTCTAAATTTTTAAAAGCACTAAAAGCTAAATGGCTAGACAGATTGTTTTGGTTTTGAGAGAACATGTATAGTTGGTGTTTGGGAATGTTTTTCCTTTTATGAAGCTAATGCATAGCTAAAAGGCATATTTTCATTGTTAATTGAATATTCTAGTTGCCATAGGAAATCATGAGATTTCATGTGTCATAAACACAGTCAAGATAAACTTCACAACTGTTTTTATTACCTTTTCCTCCTATAACAAATCAATTTGAATTACTATTTAGGAGTCAGCATAGTTTGTGTTTATACTTGTAGAAAATTGTGTTTACAGTGACTTAAGAGCTTTTATACTTGATTAAAGTCTTAACATCTGAAGGCTCATCTTGCGCACCGCACAATATGTCGTTTCCAGAATGTTTCTTAACCTCAGCTGGCTGTCATCAGGAAGCCGTGGAGCAGACTGTCATGGCACTTCAGATGGACCGAGACAGCGATGTCAAGTATTTTGCAAGCATCCATCCTGCCAGCACCAAACTCTCTGAAGATGCCATGAGCACAGCTTCCTCAACCTACTAAAAACCATGAACCTTGGTGTCTGTGTCCACAAGAACCAAGGTTCGACCACTGAATGCGGGTCTGGGACAGCTGTGGGGGGAAGAAACCTTCCTCCCATTGACTTATCATAGGTGCCAGTTGCCTACACCTGATACCAGGGGTTTTAAGAGTCAAGAGAAAGTACAGTAAACACTATTATCTTATCTTGACTGAAGGGAAAGTAATTTCTCAGAGGATTGTAATCGTCACCAAAGCCTTAACTCCTTCGTCTTCCTGACTGAATGAAACTTGAATTGGCAAAGCATATTCCTTTTGGGAAGGATGAGGTTCCCAGAGACCTGCATTGCTTTCTCCTGGTTTTATTTAATGACTGATAAGTGGCATTCTTTGGCCAGAAGGCGGATGTGCACCTGGATATGAAAGACCTTCAGTATTAGCCCTAACCATTTCCTCTAGGCATGGATGTTGGGCTCTGGGGCAGGCTAGCCCAGCCCTAAGTGTGAATAGTTCTTGATGTGTGTAAATGGCAAAAGAGATTTGTTTTCTAAGGGCTTGATGCTAACACTAAAATAGAATCTGATTTTAACCCTTAAATGCAGCATATTGCTGTACACATTTACAGAATGTTTGCTGAAAATCTGTCCTTTTTTTTTTCATGCTGGTCATGACCTGAAGGAAATTTCTTAGTACATATATGGTATGTCAGGAGTTTTTAACTTGATCATGGTCAGCTCTGAGGTGCAACTTTTTCTTCCCATGCTGTACATACCTGTGACCACTCTGGGAGTGTGCAGTCTTTAATCATGCTGTTAGAACTGTCATGGTACAAGTTCTCTTGTCCAAATAAAATTTATTAATAAGATCTATAAAGAAAGATATATACACTTTTGATTGTTTTCTAGATGTCTATGAATAAATGAAATATGACCTGTATTAATGACTTAGTATAAAGTGGGAAAACTAGATTAAAATGCTTCTTTTAACTAGTTTGAAGTCTTCGGAATATGCCTTTGTTCATTGGCTCAGTTCTACTCTTGCCAGCCAGCAGAGCCTACTGAAGTTTCTTCTGCAGCCCTGAGGACCAATGGGACAATCTTGTATATGACAGATTATATATATGTTCTTAGTGTATAACAACCTTGAGGTTTGTCCTAAAACTCCTGAGCTACAAGAGCATCTCCTTAGCCTCATCTATATCTTTATCTTTGCTGTTTCTCACAGGGCTGTTTGGCAGTTACACAAGATTATATGAAAAGGCCCTTTGGTAAAAGGCTATGTGTATAGAAATGGTATAGTGACCTTCTACAAGCTTGTGTGAAAAACCTCAGGCCTGGGTCCTTGTGCTTTGTGTTTTGGCTTTACTTAGCTGGCAAAGACTCCTCAGTACATTAGAAGTTCCCTTGAACCTTAATGTGGCTTTCAGAAGCTTGTTTGCTTCCCTTTTAAACTGTTACAGATAAGCTTTCAGTTTGTTACTCTTACATTATAACTCAGACCCCTGAGAACAATGTTCAAATGGATAATCTCTCCAAAAGCTGTACTTTTGAGTTGCAAATTCTGTTACTATATTAGTACACTGCTGCCCCCTCAGCATTTTAGTTTCTACCAAGATGGAAAACTGGACTTCCAAAAGCTAGCACTGTGAGGCAATGTGGAAACAAAACTAGTTAGTACTTTTAATGTCTTAATGGAAAAAGAATTATTTCCCAAACAAAAACTAGCACATAAACATAAACTAGGGAATTAATCTTAGCAGATACTCAGGAATATTGAGTGGGTAGGTAGTAAGAGGAAAGCTGTGCTTTTCATAATGACTTAGCTAGTGCTAAGACTTCTCTCCCTCAGTGCTCCCCAGAACACCTACCCATCCTCTCCCAGGACACAAGGGCCCCCTTCCCAGACCAGCCTGATGATCCCAAACCTGGGTACTTTCTGTGGTCTTTGCCACACTTCTTTTGACTTAGGAGAAGTTAGATGGTGTTTCCTGTATTCTTTGCTGATTTTCCCCAGCTCCAGGTTACCAGACTTCCTGTTTGCCTGAAGCCCTTGCTTGGGGACTGTTTTTTGCATATGACCTTTTTGCTGAAATCTTGGTATCCACTTTTGTTTATCTCAAACCCTCTAACTCCAAATTGAGAGAACATGCTAACAGCTCAGATTGAAAGCCTTGATCATATGTGCTTTGGATGGGTCTTCAAGACTGCTGACAGGCAGGGTAGTCTTGATTCTCAAATGAGTTTGGTGAGGTACTACTTTCTATAAAGGGTGTCTTTCCAGGAGGGCATGGACTGCCCTCAGATGGCTGCACAGGGCAAGAGTGAACTACCATAAAGGTGGCAAGGCTGTGAACTGGCTGTTGGAAGCTACCTCAAGAACAGTGTTGTTTCTGTGAAGTGTTTCAGGAGACAGAAGCAGTAAGCAAAGGGTGAAAAAGGGAGACTTCTGAACCATCAAAACCAGAGCAACATCCCCTCTAAATTTCATACCAAAGAAGAAATTGTGTCAGGAAATAAATTTTTAAAAAAGATTTAGGGCACCAGTGGTTTATGCTATCATCCTTGGGAGGCAGAGATCCAAAAGATCATAGTTCAGGCCAAAAGTTCCTAAGATCCCATCTCAATAGAAAAAGCTGAGCATGTTGGCTTATACCTGTTATCCCAGAAACATAAGGGAAACAGGAGTGTGGTCCAAGTTGGACAAGACCTTATCAAAAAATAATGTTAGCAGCTGGACACTGGTGGCTCATGCCTGTAATCCTAGCTGCTAAGGAGGCTGAAATCAGCATCACAATTTAAAGCCAGCTGAGTCAGGAAAGTCCTCCATTTACCCACCAAAAAGCTGGAAGTAAAGCCATGATTCAAGTGGTAGACCATCAGCCTTGGTTGAAAAGGCTGAAAGGGATAATGCCTAGGCCAGTACCGGCATTTCTCCTCCCCCTCATAATAACCAGAGTAAAAGGGCTGGAGGTGTGCTCAAGTGGTAGAGCACCTGTGTAGCAAGCCCTAATTTTTGAAACCCAGTACCACCACCACTTTTTAATTCATGATAAATCTTTACAGTTCTCATGTTGGATCAGCAGAGCAGGGACAGTAAGGGAGCTGTCATGTTAATAGGTCCTCAACTTTGCCTAGTCCTAAATGTCTAAATGACATGGTAGGGTCATATATGTTTTTCCCTAAAAGACCAGTATGTTTTATCCCAATGGAAAGTTTGAACTTGGCATTCTGTAAACAAAAATTCCCAGGTGGGCACTGGTTGTTCATACTTGTAATCCTAGCCATTCAAGAGGCTGAGCTTTGTGGATCATGGGTTCCAAGCCAGCCTGGACAGCAAAGTTTGTGACACTCATCTCCAATAAACTATCAAAAAAAAAAAAAAAAAGTGGAGCTGTGGCCCAAGTGGTAGAGAACTAGACCTGAGCACAAGACTCAGAGACAGCTCCCAAGCCCTGACTAGAGTTCAAACTCCAGGACCATCAATCTTAAAAAATTCCCACACTAACAAAGTAACAACACACTCTTCTGCAATGAATTCCACTAAGCCTGTTCATTGTCTACTTCCTATAGAAAACTGTCACAAATTATCTTCAAAAATTCTTGGAGCAGGATCAGTGATCAGACTGTTTTAAGTCTGTGAGGTAGTTTGGAACATTGTTGATTTACATTTGTATGTGTGCCAGCTATGGGTCTTGAACTCATAGCTTGTAGTATCCGTGAACTTTTTGTTCAAGGCTAGCTAGTACTTGACTTGAGCCACAGATCCATTTCTGGCTTTTTACTGGTTAACTGGAGTTGAGATTCATGGACCTTTCTGCTCAGGCTGGCCTCAAGCCCCGATCCTCAGATCTCAGCTTCCTGTGTAGCTAGGATTATAAGTGTGAGACATTGGTACCAGCTCAGGCTTTTAGAACATACTTGGTTATCAAATTAGGAAAGGTATTTCCTGTGAGCAGCTTTTTACTGTTAACCCATATTTATTAGATACAGGCTATTTAAGTAGTACATAATCCAGAGGAGCAGTCTATCCCCTTGCAGATATGGTGTGTACACTAAAGCTGCTGCCAGCTTTTCTTCCTGATCACTTATTAAAGTTTTTCTGAGTTTTCATTTTGTCTTGATTCTCCAAAACAAAATCACAAGAGACAAACTTACATGTTTATTGTTGATCTTAATTTCAAACAGAAGAGGATGTGCTGTGTTTTTACATGAAAACCCTACTATGATCAAGTTGAAGCCCAGGGACTCTACCATTGTCCTCTGCAGGGAACTCTTCCAGGGAGATACCTGGGTGACATTCACCAGCATCCGTCTATGTGATGTGCATGGCTGGCCACTAAGTTCCTGTATCAGCTTATATAGTTTTTCCTGTACACTGCAACATCTCTGTGGAAGCAGTTTTAGAACTGCTAAAGAACATTCAAGCAAATCATTGCCAGGTGCCAAGCTAATCACCAGAATTAAGCACTTGGAATACAAAGAGATGAAAGCCTGTTGCCTGCTGGAATGGTGCAGAAAGCCATTGTGGGGGACATGACATCGATGAAGAAATGGTTCAGAAACAAACTAGCATTCACTACAAATAAAGTTCTCTGCCACAGGTTCAAGTAGTCAGACTAGTCTAGCAGTGTCAAATTTCCATCAGAGAAAAAGTATACATGTTGAAAGTCTGCAAGAGCCAGAAATTCAACAGTAGTACTTGTTGGTACTCCCTAAGAATCTTTATTTTGAAAGTGCTAGCAATTAAACCTGGCTTCTGACCTGCTAGCAAGCATTATCATATGTAGGCCATGCTACAGTCCTCTTTCTTTATAGTTTTTTAAGTAATATAACAACTGGCCTTGAAGCACAATCCTCCAATCTCAGCCTTCCAAGGAGCTAGGATTACAGACAACCACCACACCCAGCCCATGTATGGAGTTCTAAGAGCACTCCTGCCCCTTCCTCACACTTCAAGCATATCCTGATTTACAATGTACAACTGTTTTCTATGTGTACATCCAGAGACAAATGCTTACCTTCTCTACCACCTGTATAATCTTAGTGTTCATCTAGTTGCTTTGGGTGCTTTCACTTGTGCCTCAAATGAAAGTAATGACTGGGCCCCTGCATCAAACTAAAGATTGAGACTACAGGAACACCAGGAAGAAAACTCCAGATCTTTGGTCACCCTGGCTGGGCTCAAAAGGTGTATTTGTTTTCTAGGAATTAGGAATAGTGCTGATCCATCCAAATAAACACTAAATAGGTACACTGTTGAGCAATGTGATGAAAAAGAAAATGTCACATAGGTAGCAGATCCCAGCTTGGAAGCTGATCCTAGTACTTACCTGTTGTATCTCCAGATGTGTTAAATAATTATATTTGGGACTGTCCATAAAGTAGAATTACAATGTTAGCTTTATATAATTTAACCCTATTAACAGTATTAATACTGTACTTGTAATCTCATGTTCCTAGGATTGGTCTGTTCCCCACATGCTAGCTGTGCTGAGTTCTCATTTCACTTTTGAAATGCGAGCCTCTCTGAACTGCAACACCTGGGTCAAGATTGGCGAGCTGATTGGACCTAGAAGGCAAACCTTGTTTTCCTAGTGGCAGAATGAAGCTGATCACAGAGAGAAGGGCAGATCCAGTCCCAGTTAGGTTTGCACATAGGCTCAACTGCATGTATGAGTGTGAGGGAAGGTGGTAAACAGCTGAAAGCACAAACAGGATTGTAGTGGTCATCAAATGTGCAGCGAGGAGGAACACAAAGTAAAAACAAAACATCTTGTTCATTCTTGGCCTTGAAGTACCTACACCAACTCCACATCAGCCACAATGTGAACAAAAATACTAGAAGCTTTTTTTCCCCCAAATGGCTGTTGAATTTATTTGCTTGATCAATAATAGTCTTGGCAAAAATTAGATAACCAATGTTGAGACATTTGTAATAGTAATTTCAGAAATCCATGACACCCTGATAGAAATTAGAATTTACACAAACAAAACTGTCAATATTGCCAGCAAATATAAAATGAATATAATATGTCTGACAGGACAGCAAGAAGGCGTTTATACATTTATATTTGACACCTGACCATATTTTCAGTCACCATAATATCTTCTCTCCAGATTTAAAAAAATAGTATGCTGATTTCTATAACAAAGCTTTTTCGTACAAAAATGAAATAATGGCCAACAAGTCACAACAGTGCAATAGGTAGAGGATAAAAAAACTGCATCAAACAGGTGCTGAAAATAAATACTAACTAGGAGAAGAATAGAGCCCTCAGGTGGGATTTGACTTCATCACCTTATTGTGTGGGGCCCAGCAGGGGGATTATTTTCAGAGCCACAGGGTGCCACTCACCTGACAAAGGGCTGCCAAATCAAGCTGCCTAAGAGCTTAGTCTCTCAGAAGCCTTGGGGCAGCCATCTTGATCTGATGGACCAGAAAGGCAGGATGAATCACAGATATAATTACAAGGAGTCATTTTTCTTATTCTCAATCTTGCTAATTAATTGGGAATTCCTTGGTAGGTTCACTGAGATGATATGAATAATTTAAAACTTTAAGAACAGATATATGGCTTATTCAGGCAAAGAGACAGGTACATTCTTGCCCAAGCAAGCAACTGAAGTCATTTGTGGATGTTTTAGGTCAGGGTGAAGATCTTCAACCCACCCCAGTATTTTCAGCCTTTGCTGATCCCTGGCAGTGAAAAATAGGGGCCTGCATTGTTGAGGTCGGCAGCAGGCTCCATGGGCAGCCTCTGTGCAACCAAACTAGGCCATTCTGGTGACTCAGGCTGATATACCATAGTTCAGAACTGTAAAAGGAAAGAGTGACAGGGCAGGGAAAGGGAATACCCAGCGAGAGCCATTTTGGCCAGTCAGAAAATATGAGGCAGCTCCCCACTGAACAATCTGCACCTAGGAGGTGTAAAAGGCACAAGCAAGAGTAGCCAGAGATCCTGCAGGGTGCAGGAGCTCACAGAGGTCCTGCAGGGTGGTAAGACAATGGGAATCCACAAGGCAGGCGCAGTAGTGACCTGGTTTGGTTACCTCCCACCCCTTGAGAAAGAAATCCTGATTCTGCTGTGATTGAAAAAAAAAAAAAAAGCAAAGACAGAGATTTTTGGTTTAAAAAGAAGCCACTCAAGGGTTAAAAGTTATTTTAACAAAGGAAAATTAATTCTCAAGCTGACACTATCTGGAAAACTCATGTGTCCCCTACAAGCCCACAGAACCTCCAGAACCTGAGCCTGACAAGGAGAAGTCAGATGTGTGAAAGAGGAAGTCTCTGAGAAGAACCTTTACAGAATGTACAGCAGGAGAGCCGCGTGGACTCTTGGGATTACAGTAAAACGCACAGGGCCTTACAGTCTGAGGGTTTGTGGCTGTCCCACAGGCTGCTCAGATGGGCGTCTCCTTTCGGTCTTTGCTGGGTGAGGGCTTTGCCTGCTCCTTGCCCACCTTTGGCTGCTCTTTAACTGCTTTCACCTCGAGGATACCATCCTGCGGCAGCATGCCCACGCCACCTCGCCTCTCAGGCTCCTCGTCCTCCTGCATTTGTTGCTCAGACTTGGCTCGCTGCATCTGGAGCAGCCGGAGCTGCACTCGCAGCTCGATGATGGCCTCACGCTCCAAGTGAACAGCTTGGTTCAAGTGATTGTTCTTTATCTTGAGGAATGACAGAAAGGGCAGTTACCACTTAAGCAAGGAGGTCAGAGGACGATGACTCAGGGAAGACCATTCAGTAAGGATCCTACAGAAGAATCTAGTTCTGTTTTAGTCAGCCTAGCTTGTGAAATAGAAGACATGAACATGAACAGGATATGCAAATGAGCTGCATCAGTGTACCTGACTATGGGTAAGAATATAAACTATACTCAGAGTTATCTGGAAAACAATGTATGAACCAAAAACAATTACTTTAATAAATATTCTAGGGATTTCAAATAATAAATATTCTAGTGTTTGAAATTTCTTTTTAAGAAACTGGCTTCTGAAAAGCCATTAAGGAGAATATAAAGGTATTTTTTAGTAGCAATTTAGAGAGGGAGAAATAAGAACAAAGCCTAGATTTCTCTTAAGAACAAAATCTTATTAAATGTGAAATGTGCCAATCAATACATAGAAAACTATAACCAATTATCTTCTAAATTATTTATACACATTCAGCAAAGCTTGAGTAATGCAAAACAGTTACCAATCCCCAGCAGCCTCCATTTCTGTGCCACACCGTCCACCATTCAGCACTGTCCATGCACTCACTCTGACTAAATGAGGCTGTGTGCTACTGGGTAAACACACAAGTGCTGAGTTCCATTTGTGTTCCTCCCCTTTTAACTTCATTTGTGCTCCTCCTCTTTAATTCCTTCCCCTTCCTACTAAGAAAAGGGCAAACTTAGAGCAGCTACTTAGGACCTCAAGTGGAAAAAGCCTGTGTGGAAGATGACAGGCTTGGAGTGTTTAACAAACTACTACACTAATCTTGTTATTATATCAGCCCAACCTTTACCTACACTCCAAGTACTCTAATTCTTGATTTTGTTTTCCTTAGGATTATAATATGCTCTGTAAAGCATAATTAAAGCAAATTAAGATGCCAGTGTGATGCCTTCTAAAACAGAGACCCAGCAACCCACAAGTTACCCTTGCACACACTTCCCCACAACACATTTCTACTGTGGAGAGTACCTCAACTCTGGGACCCAGGGGTAAACCTCTCTACTCTGAAGTCAGTCTGCAAATAGGACTTCAGGGCTAGAGCTTAACGTGTAATTCTAGTTCTTATTCCAGTATAGCTCTACTTTGCTCCAGTAACTATATAAACTTAAATAGGGAAGCAAAGCTGCCTGTTTCCTTTTCATGAAGAAAATGTATTTTCCTCTCATCCCAAGGGCAAAACATCTGGAATTCTCTTGCCTTCTTATATGATGTCCTAGTTTCCTAGGGCTTTATATCTTACTGCTTTATGGGTTAAAAGGACAAAATATTGGCCTTTACTTCACCCATAGCAGACTTTCCTTCCACCAGCATTTTTTTTCTGAGAATCTTCTCTGGAAGTAAACACTAGATCATGTAAAAGTGCTTAAAACGGTCGTTGGTTAAGACTTGCCTTTCCGAAGGTTTAGAAGAAAAAGATCTGTGTGGCACACTAAAGTCAGGAAAGGCCACCAACCTTCAGACAGCCTGAGAACACACGTCATGTCATCTGCTCAGCAGTCTTGGGTGAGCCATGTCCCTAAATTCTTCTCTACAGCCTCTCAGCTAGTAACCAAGAAAACTCCTCCAAGGGGAAACAGGGTCTCAACAGCATTTTAGAAATTTCTATGATGTCTGGCTATCTTCCCCAAACTCACTTCCAGCTCTTCATTCTGTCTCTGCAAGTCTTCCAGAATGATCTGCAGCTCCTCCTCATCCTCACTCTCACTCTCACTCTCAGAGGAGTACTCCTCAGTTTCACTTCGGCCGTGCTGCTGGCGACTGTGAGGGAGATGAAGGGATTTTACGTTCAAGACTGACCAGTGTCCATGAATTTACCTAATACAATGCCTTCCTAACATGTGATAAAGAAGAAACTTAATTTTGAAGCCCAATTTTTACACAGAGCCAAAACCATTATATTTAAGTAAGCATTGTTGAAAACTTTAAAACTCAAGGCTTGGCTGGGAAGGTGGCTTAGTGGTAGAGTACATGCATGAAGCCCTGGGTTCGATTCCTCAGCACCACATAAGCAGAAAAAGCCAGAAGTGGCACTGTGGCTCAAGTAGTAGAGTGCTAGCTTTGAGCTGAAGAGCTGAGGGACAGCGCCTAGGCCCAAACCAACCAAAAAAACCACCACCACCAACAACAAACCCTCAAAGCTTTCCTTTACCTCTGTATCTCAGCAATCTCAGCTCTGAGGCGTTCAATCTCTTCCTTTTCTGAGGCAATTTGCCGACGCAGAAACTGCTCCATAGCCAAGAGCTCCTCCTGTTCAGTCAGGATCTCATTCTCCTAAAATGATAATCACTAGTGAACATCTTCTGAGATAATAGTCTAGTAAAGCCACTGTAGTTTCGTAAATGTTCCCCTGAATTCTTCAGTCCCACTTACTAAACGAATTACATACTGCCCAACCAAAAAAGTTAGCTTCCTCAGTGTCAAGAAAAGGCCTCTTCTTCCAGCCCAGGTAGGAAAGTCCGTGAGACTCTTATCTCCAATAAACCACTAGGAAAAGTGGAAGTGGTGCTGTGGCTCAAGCGGTAGCATGCTAGCCTTGAGCTAAAGAGCTGAGGGACGATGCCCCAGGCCCAGAGTTCAAGCCCCATGACCGACAAAAAAAAAAAAAGGGGGGGGCTTCTTTGAGAAAAGCTATACTAAGTTATTTTGAGAAAAAACAAAACTACACTTTCAGCAATAAAAAGTCCCGTGATGCTGGGCGCTGGTGGCTCATGCCTGTAATCCTAGCTACTCAGGAGGCTGAGATATGAAAATCACGGTTAAAAGCCAGCCCGGGCAGGAAAGTCCGTGAGACTCTTATCTCCAATAAACCACTAGAAAACCGGAAGTGGCGCTGTGGCTCAAACGGTAGAGTGCTCACCTTGAGCTGAAGAACAAAAGGACAGTGCCCAAGCCCAGAGTTCAAGCCCCATGACTGACCAAAAAAAAAAAAAAAAAGTCCCATGAGGGTTCCAACAGAACAAACCCAGAGTTAAGCGATGATTAACCCTGCTTTGACTTCCTGTCTCTTAGGCAAGTGATAGTCAGTCAGGGACAGTCTTTGACAGTGTCAGTAGAAAAGGAGGACCCAGGAGATTTGTGACTGGTGTGTCAAGTTTAAGGAACAAAGGTTACAGAAATCTTTTCTCTATACCACAAGTCACCATCCTCCTCCACCAAAGTCCCCCAAGATAAAATTAAATATTCTGCTTTAACTATCCATTTCTAGTCACCAGTCTAAAGAATGGGGGGAAAAAATCAGTATCTGCATGAGATCCAGACAGTTTCTCCAACCTAGAGAAAAGAAGCAGACAAAACTTGGGGAGCAACCAAACCTGTGGCAACTGAAACCTGGCTAAAGAAAAAAGGGACAAAAATCTTCTGCATGTCTTTCAAACAGGTATTATGGTAACAATACATGGTCAATTTGAAAGCTACCAGGATCACATTCCAATGAACACTGGAAATCTCCCAGAGATGAGATCCCCAGTGCTTCCTAAGGGTTTGTAGACATGTAGGTATTCTTCCTTTGCCTCAGCATATCTGTAAAGCTAATGTTCCAAGAAATACTAGGTTAGAAAACCCTGGAAAGGAAGTGGCGCTGTAGCTCAAGTGGTAGAGAGCTCGCCTTGAGCTGAAGAGCTGAGGGACAGCACCCAGGCCCAGAGGTCAAGCCCCATGACTGACAAAAAAAAAAAAAAAGAAAACCCTGGAAAGACACAATCTGAAACTCTTTTCTCGGAGGACGTTATATCCCTTCTAGGCAAAACAATGTACTTTTCACAAGTGCCAAAAATAAATAAAAGTAAGTTGAAACCCACAGTGTTTTAGTGAGCCACATACAGAAGTTTCTAGAAGTCTAAACAGACTGCTGTCAAAGCCCAGAACTTCATTCCTTCCAGTTTTAACTCTGGGAATTCCCAGAACTGAGGAAGGCTAACTTGAGAAATTCAGAAAGGAGATGAGCTCAACTTCAGCTCTATGCTTAGAATACAGAAGGCTCTCAAAAGATATTTATTCCATCAGGGAAAGAATAAGACAACCTGCCTCCAACAATTTCACTGCAAAGAATATAACCAAAATGTCTAAAGTATTATTAGCAAAAACTGTCAGTTGTAATCTGTGTCCTTATACATTAAGAATCCCAAGTTTGGGGAAATTAGAAATGTGCCTAAATTATTTATTGAAATCATTGATATAGAACTATTTCCATTGACCTATGAGTCAGGGAAAATACTTATAGAGTTAGATATAGATTAATGAGATAAATTAAGTACTTAGAACAAAGCCTCCTTAGGGAAAACTGCTCAACAGCTTCTTTCTCCATGGCTTAGGAATCACTTTATATTTTGGTTAAAAGGTTCTGTGACTCAGCTCTATTTTTAAATGACCATTAAGAGACTTGCAAAATAAAGAGTTCAGCCTACCTGGGCAAGGAGAATATTAATCACTTCTTCATTTTCGTTCATTTCTTCTTTGGAAACATCCTCTTTTGAAAGACTGGCTATTTCCTGTGCAATCTTGGTTTCGCACTCCTATGAAGAAACAGGAATGAAGGAGAATTTAGAGCTTACATGTAATATACACTCAATAGTTTCACACACTATAAAGCTACAAGTTTCCTAGAACTGAAAACAAAGTCAGGTGGGCCAGCAAGATAGACAAGCTAACTGGGCTTGGAGAGTAACAGCAGTTTGTGATGGTACTATGAATATGTTTGCTTCTGGTTAACATGTTTACATTTCTGGAAGCTTTCAACAAAAGTTACCATATTTGATACTTTGTTTGGAGCAGTGGGGATATCAATTCTAAGTTCATTATTTAGTTTTGACAAATGCAGTCAACTACTACCACCAACATGCTATGGAAAATCCCATCACCTCAGAGTCCCCCTTGGGTTCCTCTATCATCTGCTGGCCTCTGGCAACCATCAATCTGCTTTGCATTGCTACAATTTTTCCCTTTCTCAAGTTTCTATAAACAGAATCAATTAGTAATTGTTCTCTGGATTCTTTACTTGGCACAGTGTTTTAAGATGCAGCTATTTCTTGTGTATGTATCAGTAGTTTCTGAATGATGTATCATAGTTTGAATGTACTACATTTTATCAACTCTGCAGCTAAAGAACTTTTAGATTGTAACAACTTTCAGCTATTATAACTAGAGTTGATATAAGTATTTCTTTTAGTATTTTGTACATTGTACAGGTCTTATAAATAATAGAACTGCAAGATCATATGATAACTAACTTTATACTTAATTTTATAATTAACTTTATAGGAAAATGACAAATTGATATTGTGGCTTTTCTTATTTTCAGTCTGTTAATATGAATTAACTAGAATTTTTGAGATTTAAACAAATTATCAAGAATACTATATATTTGGTTGGGCATGATTCTAGACCCAACCCTAAAATCCTAGCACCTTAGGAGGTAGAGACTGGGGGATTAGACCAAAAGTCTGGGAGAATACATCTTGACAGGTCAGTGGATATAATGGCATACGCTTTTCATCCTAGCAACACAAAGAAGCACAAACAGGAGAATCACAGACCACACTGGCCTGGGTATAAAGTAAGACCCTAGCATAATAGTATTTCTGCTTTTAGTCATTTATCCCTCAAAGGGAGAATCATGATGAAATTGGGGGCGGCGGGGGTGGTGGTGGTGGATATTTAGCTCAGTGGAAAACTACATGCCTAGCATGCACAAAGTCCAGGGAGGGAAGAGGGGAGAGAGGGGGGAGGGGAGAGTGAATAAAGAAAGAGTTGGAAACAGAAGAAAGGGTGAGGGAAATGGAAGAAAAGAGGAAAGAAAGGAGAGAACAAAAGACAAAAGAAGGAAGGAAGGTGGCTGGTAGAGTGATGGCCTCGCATGCATGAGGCCCTGGGTTTGATTCCTCAGCACCTCATAAGCAGAAAAAGCTGGAAGTGGTGCTGTGGCTCAAGTGGTACAGCACTAGCCTTGAGCTGAAGAGCTGAGAGACAGCACCCAGGCCCAGAGTTCACACCCCACAACCGACAAAAAAAAAAAAAAAGAAGGGAAGGGAAGGGAAGGAAAGAAAGGAAAGGAAAGGAAAGGAAAGGAAAGGAAGAAAGGAAGGAAGGAAGAAAGGAAGGAAGGAAGGAAGGAAGGGAGAGGGAAGGAGAATGGGAAGGAGGGAGGGGGAGGGAGGCAGGAAGGCAGGGAGGCGGGAAGGCAGGGAGGGAAGAAGGGAGGGAAGGAGGGAGGGCTTATAAAAAAAGGCAATAGATCCCTTTTTGTACTAGCTGTGGTTGATATACCATGATTCCTTTATGGAAGAGCAAAGCAGAAGAAAACTGAAGGTTAAACCTCCAGTAGTACAGTCCCAGGTCAAGAATCTGTTCATTTAAAGGCTGATGGGCAATACCATATAATTAGCAATTACAGTCTTCCCTTGAAACCTGTGAAGTCAATCACTAAGACCTATTCCAGGTTGATACATGAAGGGAATAATCATACAACAAAAGTACAGCTGTAGGAAACAAAAGACCAGCACTCTAGATTACTGAAATAAATAAGAATGCCATAGGAAACAAAAGATAAGACAATCTAGGGGGCTGGAGAAAAGGAAGAAAAACATGTAAAGGGTTTCAATTAGCCTACATGTCCTGGAGTATGGTATGAAATCCCAAGGCTGTGGATCCATCTGACACACTGAGCCTCCATAGACCCAAATCTCACCTTGAAGCAAAGGAAGAATGATTTTGTCTTAAATATAATCATAAAAGTAACGTACTTTGGGGGCTGGGAAGGTGGCTCAGTGGTAGAGTGCTTGCCTTGCATGCCTGAGGCCCTGGGTTCGATTCCTCAGCACCACATAAGCAAAAAGAAAAAAGCCGGAAGTGGCGCTGTGGCTCAAGTGGTAGAGTGCTAGCCTTGAGCTGAAGACCTGAGGGACAGCACCCAGGCCCAGAGTTCAAGCCCCACGACCAGACCCCCCCCCCCAAAAAAAAGTAACCTACTTTTGTTCTTCAAGTCCATGAAGTGCTGGCTGGCTGTTCTTTGAATGTGCTATTTGTATTCTATGATTCACTCTGCACATAGAGTCTAAGAATCTAGAGAAGTAAGACTGCATTTGACAGTCCAGAACTAAACTAGCAAAAGGTCAAAAGTCTGATTTGGGTTTTCCAGATGCATCAACAGTTGAATATCATTTTTTCTTCTTGAGCTTTAAGGACTTTTCAAAGTGCTTATCACTGCTGAGCCACCTTGGCTCAGGCCTGTAATCCTAGCTACTCAAGGAGGCTGAGATCTGAGGATCACGGTTCAAAGCCAGCCCAGGCAGGAAAGTCCATGAGACTCTTATCTCCAATAAACCACTAGAAAACTGTAAGTGGCACTGTGGTTCAAGTGGTTGAGCGCTCACCTTGAGCTGAAGAACGCAGGGACAGCTCCCAAGCCCCAGAGTTCAAGTCCCATTAACAACAAAAAAAAAGAACAAAGTGCTTATCACTGCATTTCCATAGAGCTGACTCATTCCAAGCTCTAATGTCCCTGCAGTCTGAAGATGTCTTACTAAACAGACTACGTCTATTCCTTAGAAAGCTCTGTCTACAAAGCTGCTATAATGCTTATAATCCTAGCTATTCAAGAAGGCTGACATACAAGGACTGAGGCTAGAAACTAGCAGGAAAGCCCATGAGACTCTCATCTCCAATTAACCAGCAAAAAAAAGTTGGAAGTAAAGCTGTGAATCAAGTGGTAGAGTATTATTAGCCTTGAGCAAAACATCTCAGGTTCAGCACTCAGGCCCAGTTCAAGTCCTAAGACTGGCACAAAAAATGAAGGAAAAAAGAAAAGAAAGTTCTTTCTACAGATATACTCACTCATATGGCAAAACATCTTGTAGTAAAATTATGTTTTTAATTAAAAAAATTAGATCTGCCCAGGAGAACAGCTCCCTTCCTGCCTCCCCACCCTTCCTGAAGGAAAGCATATGGCCTTATATAATCATCTGCCTGAAACCAGTAATCACCACTAATTGTCAATCACTGGACTGTGAGTCAGCAAAAGGACCCCAGGCTCTGAGGTCATTTCTGCATCCACTGAGGCCATACCTTGTTGCCTTTCCCTATATAATCTCTCTCTGCCATTAGCTTTCTCTTTGCACACCTACATCTGGTACAGGCAGGCAGTATGGTTCTCCCAATTAAACTCATTTCTGCCTGAACCATGTGGCAGTCTCCTTTCAGTAATCCTTTTACAAAAACTTTCCAAGTTAAATGAAACTTCACTCATACCATTTGAAGTATCAATAATTCAGAGCAAAACCAAGTGCCAGTAACTCATGACTATAATGCTAGCTTCTCATAAGGCTGAGATATTAGGATCACAGCTGAAAGCTGAGGATCACAATTGAGAGCCAGCCCTGGCAGACACATTCTCAAAACTCTCATCACCAATACCAATTATCTAGCAAAGAGTTGGAACTGAATGCACGACCCAAGTGGTAGAGTATGTCCCATATTAACATCAAAAATACATACATACATATATAAATATTAAAAACCAAGAGTAAGGAAAACAGTAAATAAGCCTCCCTTCAAGAAATATGTACATATTATCTTTTGAAAAAAATGACAAGCCTGGCACCGATGGCTCAGACTAATCCTAGCTACTCAGGAGGCTGTGATCTGAGGACCAAGGTTCAAAGCCAGCCCAGGCAGGAAGTCTGTGAGACTCTTATCTCCAATTAACCACTAGAAAACCGCAAGTAGTTCTGTGGCTCAAGTGGTAGAGTATTTGCCTTACGCTTAAGAGCTGAAGAGCACAAGCCCAGAGTTCAAGCCCCACAACAACAACCACCACCACCACTACCAAAAAAAAAAAAAAGAATAACAAGCCAAGCACTAGTGGTGATGCTTTTAATTCTAGCTACTCGGGAAGTTGAGATTTCAATGGCTGAAGTTTGAGGCTAGTCTGGGCAGAAAAGTTTGTCAGATAGCTGTACTATGGCCTGAGAGGATTGAGGATCCAAGATAGCCTGGGTAGAAAAGTCCACAGGACTCCATCTCAATAGAAAAGAAATTGGGTATGGTGGATAGAACTTGTCACCACTGCTATAAGGGGAAGCCTAGAATAGGTGGACTGTAGTGCAGGGACACACCCAGGAAGAAAATGAGACATTTCAAAAATAAGCAGCGCAAAAAAAGGACTGGAAGTATAGCTCAGTGGTAGAGTGCCGGCCTAACAAACTTGATGCCCTAAGTTCCCACCGCAGAATTATCCCTTCAAACAACAACAACAACAACAATAACAATCCTTCTAATAGTATACAAAAGACTCAAGTACATTCTTACATGATCTGCCAAAATAATAAATAAACTCACTTGTCTTTTGGCTTCTCTCAATTTTCTTTTGAGGGCTGTCAAAATTCTTTGTACTTCCCATAATCTTTCTTCTTTAGATAAATCCTTTATCCCACCCTGCAGGTCTCGATGTAAACAATTCAAAAGAAACTCCTAGGAACAACAGTGCACACTGAGTAGTATCACACATCTTACTATCTAAAATGACATATGTAATTTCCAAAGGTATAGAAACAAGTATTTTTCAATTATCACAGAAATGAAGTAAGAGTGTAATATTTTTTTATATTTTTTTCAAGATTACCACTAAAAACAATTTGTTTCACCTGGGAATTAAGGTCTCATTTAATAATAGTTACTTTATATCTTTTACACTGTCCCTCTCTCAGTTATCATGATAAGAAATGGGAGCTTAAAGCAGAGAAGCAGGGATTTGATAATATGCATGCAAACAATCTAATTTCTTAGATTCCTTTTTCAATTTCACATACACATACAAATGGCAGTATTGTTAAAATAATATGGTAAAAAAAAAACCCTCAAAATTTGGGCTAAATCTTGGAAGTATAGTCTGATAATCATGTTCTTAAATTTCATTTTGAGACCTTTCCATATACACAGTGGCTCTCCAAGGACTAGGAGGGAGGTCAGAGCACCTGCAGGCATAAAGCTGGCTGAGACAGAGCTCAATTCCAACAACAAAGGCCTCCTAGGCACAGCTTGGTACAGAGTAAATTATGTAACTTCCCTAATTTCCAGCATCTTATCTGTAAAATATGGATATTAACAACAACTTTGTCTATATAGGCAAACATTTTTTAACTAGATCTGGTCCTTTTATTTTAAGGTATTATCTCACTAGGGAATTCTTCACAGTCAAGAGGATCCATTTTAAAATGAGGATACCAAAGCTGAAAGAGGTGAAGAAAATTGCCTTCAATTAGTATATTAAGAAAGAATGAAGTAGGAATTCAAAGCCAGTCTTTTGATTTAAACCCTACTTTTTTATTTTGAATATTTGACTTATTTGGCATGAATCAATACCAGCTGAAAATGTCTGGGTGCCATGAAAAATATGCCCTAAACAGATCCAGCCATATAAGAAGTGTTAGCAAGACAAGAGTTAATCTTCTTGGCTTCACAGTGGCCAAAGTAGGAGCAAGGGAGAGTTAGGCTCATACCTGTCTTCTGATCTCCTCCTTGATTCCAGCCTGGGTCTCTGGTAATGTGGGCATTGTGGCCATGTTGGACCAGCGCAGAGGTCTTGTTACTGGCTTTAAAACCACATTTCCAAAGAGCTCTTGTGCATGTGTGAAAAGCACATACAGAACACGATTGCTGATCTAGAGGAAAATAAATGTTTGCAGGAAAACAATTAAAATTATTTTATTTCTTAAAAGGGTACAGGAAATGTAATGGGGGGCGCTGAAATTAATTGCAATAAAGCATAATCTTTCCCCTATAACTGATATAAACCAACAAAAAAAAGTCTTTAGTGTCTATCATCCTTCAATCCTGGACACATGAAAGAAAATTCTCCACAGGAGTATCAAAACAGACTTTGCTAATTACTGTTCAACTTAAGAAAAAAAAAAGTCAAGATCTGAGTTAAATCATGTGCTCAAGCACCATAAGGAATTCAAGTGGGGGAAAGCCACAAAAAGGATGCAAAAGTTGATTACCATCAATTTGTTCTTTTCTATTACTACAATATTAACTGATTTGAAGAAGTTAATGTTTTAATTTACAATATATTTTGAGACATTTCCACACACTAATGGCTCTTCTGAGGACTAGGTAGAAGGTCAGAGCATCTGCAAGTTTAAAGCTGGCTGGAGCAGACCTCAGCTCCAGAAGCAAAGGCCTCTTGGGTGTACAATATAGTGAGTGCTCAAAGATAAGGTTCCATGCTAGGAGACTAGGACTGCACACTGGATGAACAGCTAGTAAAATAAATCCTTTCTTCCTCAAACTCACTAACACATTTGGTACTTCTGTGATATTATCAGCTACATTATGTAGATGTACATAATGTAATATTTACCAGATTCTGAAATATGAATACAAATGACCATTACATTGTGAGAAATGAGAAATATTTTATTTCTAAAATATAATAAAAAACTATTGTGCCTTTTTTCTTTGAGCCTGAGTAAAATATCATCAATTCTAAAGGCAAGCACACACTCTATGACAATATCAACTGAAAACAGCAGAGACCAAATATGTATGTTGTATTCATTTCTACCAATTCATAACATCATCAATTCCACAAAAATAAACCTGTAAAATATGTTTCTCTGGTATGAAATCCCATTAAATCCTTGACTATAAGTTAACATTAGGTTCCTTTATTGTTCAATATATGAATGCTATATAATTAAGCAATAATGTTATTTGATAAAATAACTTAAATCTTTTAAATTTCATAGATAAACTATGTAAAGGCAGTTCACATGCTCCCTCTCTACAAAGGGCAGATCATTGTCATCAAGAACTGGCTTGTATGGGGCTGGGAAGGTGGCTCAGTGGTAGAGCGCTTGCCTTGCATTCATGAGGCTCTGGGATCGATTCCTCACCACCACATAAGCAAACAGAAAAAAGTCGAAAGTGGCACTGTGCTAGCCTTGAGCTGAAGAGCTGAGGGACAGCGCCCAGGCCTAGAGTTCAGGCCCCATGACCAGACCCAAAAAAAAAAAAGAACTGGCTTGTAAACCCACATCACAGACTGTATAATATTCAAGTTTCACAGCTATAAGCAAAAGTGCAAATATTACCTTACAGGTAGACACTGTCCACATTTTAAAGAAAAAGACCTTTAAGCAAACTTATCCCTTATCCATCTTTTCAGGTTCATGACACTCAGCAACCATCCTTGACTTCCCAGAGCAGTACTGGGAAACAATGTATAGAGAAGATCCATACCTGTACAGTTGGGCTGAGAACTATAGAGATGTTCTGTATATTCATTTTTGTTTCCAGTTCCTTTGTGATGACGTGGTCCATGTGCACAATGAGCCAGGAAATCAGAAGGTAGTTACATTCCGGGAGCTCCTTGAGCAAACGCTGGAATTCTTGAACTTTCTCAATCTCTGTGGTCCTCCCACAAGCCTCTTCAAATCGGGGCGTAAGCTCTTTGGTAAGCAAATTCTCTGGAAGGTCTCGCAAATATTGCTTCAGCAAACTGGCTATGGTATTAGGCTCATATTCTTCTAAGTTTGGAGACTCCTCTTGGTCATAGGCTGCTTTTAGCTCATCCACCTTTGATTTAATTCCTTAAAACATCCATATTCAGAAGAGAGAATACCAGAAGTCAAACACTCAAGCTTTGTTTCCACTATACCCACCCCTGAGAATATCTACCTAACCAACAACAACTATTATCAAGCTCTTATGTTACCTAAAAGATGATACTTCAAAGGTAAACATAATCAGAAGCTAAATAATAAATGAAAATTTCAATATTCAGAGCATCCACACATGTATTAAGTAACTATGTCAATCAACTAAGGAACAAAAAATATTTTAAAGTAACTAGGTAAAAATTTGGAGAAAAAATAAACTACAATCCAATTGTAAGTCTTGCTCTATGCGGGCAGTCACCAGCCTTTTCTAACCCCTCATACAACATAAAATTGGCTTACCTAAGCATATCTCCTAAGGTTATAGGTAAATTATTTTTTTGTAAGTAAAAGTTGTAACTGAAAAAGGTGAGTTATATATCTAAATGAATTCTTTGAAAAGTATTCTCCACTGAATCTAGTTGTCTCTCAGTCGCTCCCCTTTTATTGTGTGTGCAGAGGGGACAATAGTACTAGGGTTTGAACTCAGGGTCTTGGGCTTGCTAGATAGGCACTATACCATGTGAGCCATGCTCCAATTTGTCACTTTTCAGGTTGGGTATTACATTTTTTCTCAGACCATGATCCTCCTACTCAGGTAGATAAGATTACAGTTGTATACCACCATTATCTGGCTTATTTATTGAGATGGGGATCTAGATAACACTGTTCCCAGGCTGGCCTCAAACTGTGTTCCTCCTGATCTGTGTCTACCAAGAACATGAAATTAGAGGAATGAACCACTATATGTGCCCTAGTATCTGTTTTAGAATTTAAGCTCTTTTAAGTGTTTTCTTAATCCAGACAGAACTAGAACAAAAAAATAAAGCGAAATTTGAGATTATAAAATCAAATTGGCTTTTCTTAATGAACAGAAAAAAACTCAACACCTAAAGTGAATCTTTTTTCAACATAGTATCAGAGTTGAATGTCCAATCCACATTAAGAGACATAATTCAGAGATAGTGATTGTTCATGAGAGTACAAAGTGGCTTTGTGCTTTTTTAATTCTTAAAACCTTAGGTCAATTATTTGAAACAAGCCACAAATTAAGGTTCACAGTTTCTAATGGTAAATGTCATCTAATCTAAATTTTACAATCAACATAGTGTTTACATTTGGAATCTGGCATTCTTTATCTTATGTGAAAACCTTTTAATGGCATTATAATAAGTCTTTATCCAGTACTGACAAAATAAAATAAACCAAATACAAAAATAACATGAATCTGATGTTTCATCTTTATTTTGAGACAAAAAGGCAGAAAATAACTTCCATTTCTTTCCTTTTATGACACTATGAATAAACATGATGAGTCTGATAACGAAACTCTTGGCAAAGGTCTTTCACTCTAATATATGCACTTTATAAACATTTAAATTCTCCCCCAAAGATCTATGTGGGCAAATGGCTTAAGTAGACAATTAGAATACGTGTTTGGCTTGTTTTTTTTTTTTTTTAAATTAGTCACTTCAAATAAAGAATTCCAGGGAGAGAAAAAATATGCAAAAATTGTAATAAAACATATACAAATAAATTATAATGTTTTAAATTATCTTTAATATTAAATTGGAATTGATTTCTCTATGAGAGAACCAAAACTCTTCAATTAAAAAAAAAAAGTGGTTTCAGCACTCAAAAAGCAAATCTGGGCTGGAGATGGAGCTCAGTGATACAGCACCTGCACACAGGCCCAGAACATCAAAGCAGAGGGAAAAAAAGGCAAAGCCATGGCCATCTCTGCACTGTCTGACATGCTGACAACCTGTTAAAAAGAACATACAACTAGCTGTTGGTAGTTTTAGCTACTGTACTTTTAGCTACTCAGGTCAAGATCTCATTATCATGGTTCAAAACTAGTTGGCACACAGCATTATACTTAATGGTGAAAAACTAAAGCCATTTCCTCTTAATTCAGGAATAAGACAAGGATGTCCACTCTCTCCACTTCTCTTCAATCTAGTATTAGAATGCCTAGCTACAGCAATAAGACAAAATGCAAACATAATGGGGATCCAAATAGGGAAAGAAGAAATAAAACTCTCCCTCTTTGCAGATGACATGATCTTGTATTTAAAGAATCCCATAGATTCCACTCCCAAATTACTCAAGCTGATTCAAAACTTTGGCAAAGTAGCAAAATCAATGGCTTTTCTGTATGCCAACAATGAGAAAAGTGTGGCTGAAATTAGGAAAGCAACTCCATTTGTAATAGCCCCACAAAAAATAAAATACCTAGGAATTAACCAAAGAAGTGAAGGACCTCTATGATGAAAACTTTAAAATCTTGAAAAAGGAAATCAAAACAGAACTTAGAAAGTGGCAAAACCTCCCATGCTCCTGGATTAGAAAGATTAACATCGTGAAAAATGGCGATACTTCCCAAGGCTATCTACAAATTCAACACCATACCTATCAAAATTCCAACCTCATTCTTCAAGGAAATAGAAGAGGCAATCCAAAAATTCATATGGAACAATAAAAGAACCCAAATAGCAAAAACGCTCCTCAACGGAAAGAACAATGCTGGAGGAATATCAATACCAAATTTCAAACTCTACTATAAAGCCATAGTAATGAAAACAGCTTGGTATTGGCATAAGAACAGACCTCTGGACCAATGGAATAGAATTGAAAACCCAGAAATGAACCTACAGACCTATAGCCATCTAATCTTCGATAAGGGAGCTAAAAAAATAGAATGGAAGACAGCCTCTTCAGTAAATGGTGCTGGCAAAATTGGTTAACTACTTGTAGAAAACTAAAGCTAGAGCCTTATATATCACCCTGCACCAGAATCAACTCCAAATGGATCAAAGACCTCGGAGTCAAAGCAGACTCTGAAAACATTACAGGATGGAATAGGAGAAACCCTAGGTCTCCTTGGATCAGGCCAAAATTTTCTTAATAGAGACCCAGAAACACAACAAATCAAAGAAAGGTTGGACAAATGGGATTGCATGAAGTTGCAGAGCTTCTGCAGGGCAAAGGACATAGCTAGCAAGATCAATAGAAAGCCCACGGATTGGGAGAAGATCTTCACTAGCCATACAACGGACAAGGGTCTCATATCTAAAATATAGTTGGAACTCAAAAAATTAAATCCCCCAACAACAAATCCTCAAAGAAACAACTGCCCAATAAATAAGTGGGCTAAAGACTTAAAGAGAAACTTCTCTGAAGAAGAAAGAAGGATGGCCAATAGACACATGAAGAAATGCTCAACCCCCCTAGCCATAAAAGAAATGCAAATCAAAACAACATTGAGATACCACCTCACCCCAGTTAGAATGGCAAAAATCAAGAACTCTAAGAACAACAGATGCTGGAGGGGATGTGGACAGAAGGGAACCTTACTTCATTGTTGGTGGGAGTGTAAACTTGTTCAACCACTTTGGAAAGCTGTATGGAGGTTCCTCAAGACTTCACATAGAGCTCCCCTACGACCCAGCAATCCCATTTTTGGGCATTTACCCAAATGTTTACAAACTAGACCACACTAAAGCTACCAGTACAACTATGTTTATTGCAGCATTACTTACCATAGGTAGGATATGGAACCAACCCAGATGACCCTCAGTCGATGAATGGATCAAGAAAATGTGGTATATATACACAATGGAATTCTATGCCTCCATCAGAAAGAATGACATTGCCCCATTTGTTAGGAAATGGAAAGGCTTGGAAAAAATTATATTAAGTGAAGTAAGCCAGCCCAAAGAAACATAGGTCCCATGGTTTCCCTTATTTGCAATATATATGTATGAGTCAAGCAGAAAAGGTCAGATAATGTGATGTTAGGAAAATGAATCCTTAAATATGTATTTTAATGTTTTTTTCTTTTATGCATTTGTTTCTAACGAATTTATAAGATTATTTCTTTGTTGCTTTGTGTGTCCCTCCCCCACAGTATAACCCCTGCTTTCACTATATTTGATGTCGGTATAATTTGTGCAACAATGAGAAGTACAAGTTGTCATGTCGAAAACGAACTTTACAACTTTGGTGCGGGGGGGGGGGGTTGGGGGGGGAAGGATTGGGTGGGGGGGCGGGGGGGGGAGGCTGGGAAGGGATGTGAAGGGTAAAGAAAGGAGGAGGCTGCAATGCTTGTGGGGAGGGAAGGGGGGGAAGGAGAAGGATTGGGATTGGGGGGGAGGGGGGAGGCTAGGAAGGGACGTGAAGGGTAAACAAAGGAGGAGGCTGTAATGCTTGGTAAGAAATGTACGCATTATCCTGACCATGTAATTGTAAACCCTCTGTACAGTATGTTCACAAAAAAAAAATTAAAATTAAAAAAACAAAACAAAACTAGTTGGCACAGAAAAATCTGGGCAGTAAAGTCTGTGAGACAGTTCTCTTCAATTAACCCCCAAAAGGCCAGAAGTGGAGCTGTGGCTCAAGTGGCAGAGCACTGACCTAGAATACAAAAGCTCAGGCACAGCACTGAGGTCCTGAGTTCAAGCCCCAGAACCAGCACAAACAACAACAGTCATGAAAACAGAAGCTCAGCCCCAGGAATTACCTGAGGGGATAACAACTCTGTTTCAATGTTTTTATCACCTAGAGAAAAGGGATGCTAAAACTTTGATTCTCCTAAAGAATATAAACATAAAAAGTAGGTCAGAGACAAAAAAAAAAAAATCCTTTGAACAAAGCTACAGAAACCTTTCAGAGAAACTCACCTAAACAAAATGCTTCATGTGAGAGCTGCAACTTAAATTGCATAAATCTTTTAAAATTACAATTATTCTTAAAAATTTGCAAACTTAAGTCTGTTGAACTTCATAGTATTAATACATTAAGTTATTTTCTAAACAGTACAGAGTATCATTATAGCTAAAACAATTTTTTTTTTTTTTTTTTTTGGTCCAGTTGTGGGGCCTGAATTCTGGGCCTGAGCACTGTCCCTCAGCTCTTCAGCTCAAGGCCAGTGCTCTACCACTTGAGCCACAGCGCCACTTCTGGCTTTTTTCTTTTTGCTTATGTGGTGCTGAGGAATCGAACCCAGGGCCTCAGGCATGCAAGGCAAGCGCTCTACCACTGAGCCAACTTCCCAGCCCCTAGCTAAAACAATTTTAAGTGAGATCATTTTATCAATTTTATCAATTGTGTAAAGTTATCCTAAGTAACAAAATTACCTGCCCTTTCTCAACAAATCTTAAGTATCAAATCTACTTGCTGAAAACGTGTATGAACCAATTAAGTGGAAAACCTTCTTAATTTTGTTATATACTCTAAACGAGTATGACTTACCTCATAAAATCAATTTTTTTTATAAAATAAACTCCTAAACAAAAATGGATGATGTACCAAGGCAGTGAAATTATCAGAATATAAAGATTAGAACAGATATTTAGGGCTGTTCATTCTATTCCAGCACAAAACCATGCTTAGGAAGAAATCTTTTTATTGTACTATATTGTACTGTACTGAGCCCTGGATTCAGGGCCTTAGATCTTATTTAACTGTTTTTCTTACAGCTGATGCTCTATCACTTGAACTATGCTTTAAGTTAATTGGTTAACTGGAGATAAGAGTCTCTCATATTTATCTGACTACATTGGCTTTGAGCCACAATCCTCAGATTTCAGGCTCCTGGAGCAGCTAGCATTATAGGTATAAGCAACAGGGACCTGGTCTTTTCACTTTGAGCAAAAACTCTCAGGAACAACTCCCAAAACCTTAGTTCAAGTCTGCGTATGGGCACACAAAACAAAACACACACACACACACACACACACAAAAACACACACACACAAACACACACACACACACACACACACACACACACACACACACACACACACACACACACACACGTGAAGTATACATCTCCAGTACCTGAAACTCTGTAGATGCCTTCACACTTCATGCCATACTTCTCCATGTAATCCACACATTCACGGAAGACAGCTGGCAGTCGAACACCATCATACATCATGGTCCTCTCTACAGCATCAACCAAAGGAACTCCAAAAATGGGTTTGAAACTTGGAACATCAATCTGAGGCACCTCTGGCTCCTGAATTGGCTTCTTCTTTTTCTTCTTCTCCTTCCACTGTTTAACAACATCAGCTGCTGTCAAATCTTTTGACTTCTTTTCTTTATGTTTTTCTTCTTTATGCTTTTCTTCTTTGGGTTTCTCTTTTATTTTGAAATCTTTCTCCTTCTTTTTAGAGAAGCTGGGCTTCTTAAACACATGGATTCCCTTGGACCTTTTCATCTTGGAAGGACTTTCAGCTTCATCTCCCGAGCTATCTTCTTGGAAGGCAGCATAGCCTTCAGCTATCAAAGAAATATAAGGAGTGTAAGTTACAGGTTTGTTTAATTTCAAACTGTCCATATACTAGGAAGAAGACAAGACAGTAAGTATCATCTGGCACTAGCTAGCTTTTCATTTCACCAACAGCCCCTCCTAGGTACTTTTAACAAATGACAAACTAAATGACGTTCTCCTCAGCTAAAGATGTTGCACTGACCTAGCAAGCCCACTCCTGGGCTTTACCCAACTGACCACAAACAAGACCACACTAAACCTACCAGCATAACCATATTCATTGCAGTATTATTTACCATAGCTAAGATATGGAACCAACCCAGATGCCTCTCAGTAGATGAATGGGTCAATAAAATGTGGTATATATACACAATGGAATTCTACGCCTCCATCAGAAAGAATGACATTGCCCCATTTGTTAGGAAAGGGAAAGACTTGGAAAAAATATTAAGTGAAGTAAGCCAGGCCCAAAGAAACATACGTCCCATGGTTTCCCTTATTTGCAATATCTAGTATATGTCTGAGTCAAGCAGAAAAGGTCAGATAAAGTGATGTTAAGGAAATGAACCCTAATATATGTATTCAAATGTTTTTTTTTCTTTCAGGTGATTGTTTCTAACACATTTATATGATTATTTCTTTGTTGCTTTGTATGTCCCTCCCCCACAGTATAACCCCTGCTTTCAACTGTATTTGATGTTGGTATAATTTGTGGAGGGGAAGGGGAAAAACAAATCGTTTAAATAAGGATACAGGTGGACCTGTTGCAACAATGAGAAGTACAAGTTGTCATGTCGAAAACGAACTTTACAACTTGGGGGGGGGGGAGGAAGATTGGGTGGGGGGGAGGGAGGATGGGAAGGGATGGGAAGGGGAAATAAAGGAGGCTACAATGCTTGATAAGAAATGTACTCACTATCTTGCCCATGTAGTTGTAACCCCTCTGTATAGTATTTTCACAATAAGAAAAAAAATGTGGTATATACACATACACACACATACATACACACACACACATATATATACACACACACAATGGAATTCTATACTTCCATTAGAAAGAATGGCATTGCCCCATTTGTAAGGAAATGGAAAGACTTGGAAAATAATTATATTAACCAAAGCAAGCCAGACCCAAAGAAACACAGGTTGCATGGTTTTCCTCATTTGTAATAACTAGAGTATGTCTAGGATATTCTTAGCAGAGGATCATAATAACTCAATAGCTAGTTGCATAGGACCATATAAAATGAAGCTTATCAAACTCCAAGAAATGGAAACAAGAGGATTTTATAATGTACTGTTGGAAGTTATTTCTTATTTCTTTCTTTTTCTTTGGTTTATGCCTTGTTGTCACTGTTTTTGGTATCTGTACCCTTTGTCTTGTATATAAGTTTATCTGATTTGCAGAAGGAAGGGGGATCATAAAAACTGCAGGACAAAGAGTGAACTAATATGTAACAGTGATATTCACTAGACACTATGTTGGAAATGAACTTTAAACCTGCAGGGGAGGGGAACTGAGGGAAGAAGCATGGAAAAAAAAGAGTGTTAACACTGTTCAAAAAGAAACATATTCGTGACTTTATGTAACTGTAACCCCTCAACACATCAGCTTTACAATTAAAAAAAAAAAAAAAAAAAGATGTTGCAGTGACATCTGCTGACCACAAGAGGGAAAGAAGAAACAAGCAGACAACAATTACTACTTGAAACTATGAGGTAAGGAAAGTGGGTTTTTTTTGGGGGGGGTCCGGTCGTCGGGCCTCAACTCTGGGCCTGGGAGCTGTCCCTCCGCTCTTCAGCTCAAGGCTAGCGCTCTACCACTTAAGCCACAGCACCACTTCCGGCTTTTTTCTTTTTTTCTTTTTTTGCTTATGTGGTGCTCAGGAATCGAACCCAGGGCCTCATGCATGCAAGGCAAGCGCTCTACCACTGTGCCACCTTCCCAGCCCCGGAAAGTGGGTTTTTATAAGTGAAGTTCTGGTGTACTTTTGGGAGCTGTTGGGACATCCTTTGAAGGACACCTACAGGAATGTTCAACAGCTGATAATGTTTCCAGGTCCTTTCAGTTGGCACCTTATTCGGTGGGATCCATTCAAATTGCACATCATTTGAGCATGAAAAAAATTAACATAAAACCATTATAAAATGTAAAATAAATATTTAAGTAGACAGGGACGGGAGGAGGAAACAGGGGGAGGGGGGACGGAGAAGGTAACATTGCCCAAAAAGAAATGTACTCCTTAACTGACTTATGAAATGGTAAAGCCTTTGTATAACACCTTAACAATAAAATTATATTAAAAATATTTTAAATGATGCTCACCTTATTTGCTTTGATATATTCAAAAGCTATACTTAAATTATCCATCCTCACTATTGAATAGAGGCCCTTAATTAAATGTATGTACAAATGAACTTCTGTGTGTCTGTGCTGGTTCTGGGGCTTAAACTCAGGTCCTTGGTACAGTCCCTGAGTTTTTTATGCTCAAGCTAGAATTCTACTACTTTAGCCACTTTTTGGAAATTAATTGGAGATAAAAGTCTCATGGACTTTCCTGCCTGGGCTGGCTTCAAATGCCAATCCTTAGATTTCAGCCTCCTGAGTAGGCATAAGCTATCAGCACACAGCTGGACTTTTTAAAACATTATTTTGAATGACCATGTTTAAAACATGCAATAGAAAACGTTTATCATTTCTGGAAATATGCTCTCTTTATGAGATTATGACTGTAAAATAACTACATATAAAAACAAAGTCACAAACACTGAGACCTAAAATGTAGAGTATAAAAATTATTTTTTTAAGTTTGTGGCTAGGCATATTTTCTTTCTTTTTTTTTTTGGTCAGTTGTGGGGCTTGATCTCGGGGCCTAAGTGCTGTCCCTGAGCTCTTTTGCTCAAGGCTAGTGCTCTACCACTTTGAGCCACAGCACCAGTTTTCTGGTGGCTAACTGGAGATAAGAATCTCATGGACTTTCCTGCTTGGGCTGGCTTTGAACCATGATCCTCTGATCTCAACCTCTTGAGTACCTAGGATTACAGGTGTGAGACACCACCTCACTGGGTAGCCAGACTTAGTTTCAAAAGATAGCTGGTGCATGTGAATAGAATAAAAGCTTATTTAAAATATCAAGCCAGGTGTATCAATTAAGGCTAGTCTCCATTACATAGCCAGATTATGTCTCAAAAAATTAACTGAATAAATCAAAAGTATAGAGAAAAGCACTTACTCCTTTTTTCCTTTTTCTTAAATTTTCCTTTTTTCTTTCCATGATCTTTCTCATCATCAGACACTATATCAGGAGGCTCATGGAGGATGTCATGGGGAGGTGAGGGTTCACTGGTGCGGTACAATCCAGGGAACTTTGTAGGGCTGATCTCTTCAGAGCTGGGGGTCCGGGTTAGCCCACTGCCATGCTGCTCAGCTCTGCGGTGCTCACTGGGGCTGCTGGTGGGGGGCAGGAAGCACTCAGTCATGCTGACACCCTGACAAGAAAGGGATATGGTTCTTCTTCGTTACCTATCCATTACACCTGTACAGAAAGAATGTCAGCAGTTATCACACAATAGTCAAGGCAGAAAATCATCACATACGCATTCAGAACAACAATTACTCTTGCTTTAATACACCAAAACTAGCTTTTTCTATACCCACGCCCTTTAAAAACAACCTTTCATTTTATTAATTCAAATTAAATTCCAGGCATCATATAGTTTAGCTTTTAGTTGAAAGCATTGGGATCTCAGTATTTAAAAACTATACCAAATCAAAGTAAGAGTTAAAGTTCTTGATATAGAATTTAAAAAATCCTGCCAAGCACAATCTCAGCCCTATGTAGACTAAAGCAGAAGGACTACCAGTTTAAGGCCAATCTTGGCTTCACAGTGTAATCTTGACTCAAAAAAAAAAAAAAAAAGAACAAAAGAACAGACAGAGCTCCTTTTAAAAAGAACCCTAGGGATTGGGTGAAGGGGGTAACACTGATCAAGACTCACTGTATTCATAAACTGCTTTGTTAAATGGGTCCTCCCTTTGTGCAACTAGTTAAATTTTAAAAAAAAATTAAAGGGGCTGAGAAGGTGGCTCAGTGGTAGAGTGCTTGCCTTGCATGCATAAGGCCCTGGGTTCAATTCCTCAGCACCATATAAGCAAAAAGAAAAAAGCCGGAAATGGTGCGCTGTGGCTCAAGTGGTAGAGCTCTAGCCTTGAGCAAAAGGAGCTCAAGGACAGTGTCCAGACCCTGAGTTCAAGCCCCAGGACTGGCAAAAAAAAAAAAAAATTAAAGAACTCTCATTAAGAAGGGCTTTTGACAGCTATCTAATACAAAAATCTTACTTATGTCAAGTTGTAACCAAACAATAATGAATAATAAATTACAAATGAACTAGTTTATAGTATATAGTTTGTATTATAATTTAAATTTGCAGTGGTTAAAATGATTCACAAAGTAACAGGTCAATAACAATAGTTAAAGATTGCTTTAAGATACTTGATGTAGACAACAACTAACATATTTTGTATGGCAATTACATTTAAACCAAATAATATTACTCAATCTTAAAATACAAAATGGTTTCACTATAATAGACACTAGAAAGGATAATCATAAAAAGAGAATATTTGTCTGCTATTTCTTTTCTTCTTTATAGTATACATTGAGCACATGTTTGAAAGCTATTTGGAAGCTAGGCAACAGATACTCACACCTCTAGTCCTAGCTACTCATGAGGCTAAGATGTGAGGATAGTGGTTCAAAGCCAGCCTGCACAGAAAAGTCTGTAAGATCCTCATCTCCAATTAACCACTAAAAAGCCCAAAGTAGAGCTGTGGCTAGAGAGTGGTAGAGAGCTAGCCTTAACCACAAAATTCAAGGACAGCAACCAGGCTGTTCAAGATGCAGAACTGGGGCACACACATGTGCAAACATGTGCGCATTCACGTGTGCATACACACACACACACACACAAAGATAACTTAGGCAGGGAACAAAAGGCTCACACCTATAATCCTAGCTGCTCAGGAGGCTGAGATCTGGGGATTGAGGTTCAAAGCCAGCTTTAGGTAGAAAAGTCTGAGACTCTTGTCTCCAATGATTCAGCCAAAATTCTGGACTGGAGCTGTGATTTAAATGGTAGAATATCAGCATGAGCAAAAAAGCCACATGCACATGTGGTACACATGCACATGTGTGCGTGCGCGCGCGCGCGCGCACACACGCGCACACACACACACACACACACACACACACACACACACACACACGGCACACTTAAATGGGTGACAGTGGCTGTAATCATAGATACTAAAGAATCTGAGACCTAAAGAACTAAGGGCTCAGGCAGATGAATCCTCAAAATTCTTACCTCCAATTTTTTTAATTGGCAAAAAGCCAGACATGTAGGTATGGCTTAAATGGCACAGCACCAGCTGTGAGTAGACAAGTGGATCAAGAGTGCCATGAGACCCTGAGTTCAAGCCCCAGTACTAACACACACACACACACACACACACACACACACACAGAGAGAGAGAGAGAGAGAGAGAGAGAGAGAGAGAGAGAGAGAGAGAGAGAGAGAGAAAGAGTTGGGTGTGGTGGGAAACAACCTATAATCCCAGCACTCAGAAGATGGCAGGAGAACTGAAAGTTTCAGGCCCCTCTGGGTTACATAATTTGACCCAGTCTTAAGAAAGGAGGGTAGGGAAGAAACGATGGTAGGGAAAAAACAAAGGAGGGGGTAACAATGCTCGACAGGAAATGGACTCATTACCTTGCTCATGTAACTGTAACCCCTCTGTACAGTACCTTTACAATTAAAATATATATATGTATATGTATACATATATATACATATATACATATATATATATATATATATATATATATATATATATATATATATATGGAGGAGATAGAGAGGAGAGACTAATGCAAGTAGACTTTTTGGGTTGTTGTTTGGGGTTTGAACACAGTGCTGTGCACTTGCTAGACTTGACACTCTACCAGTTGAGCCACACTTTCAGCCCTGCTTTTAACTAGTTATTTTGGAGATGAGACTATATTGAACTTTTTGGCTGGTCTTCAACCATGATCCATAGACGTCTGCCTCCTGAGTAGCTAGGATTAAAGGTGTGAACCTTGAGGGCCAACTAACTCCTCTCTCATGTCATTATGATACTAAACTGAAATACCTTTGAAATTACTTCTTTGTACTCACTTTTAAGGAATTCCTAAAATTAATTATTAAGTGTTGTACGGAAGGGTTACCATTTCGTAAGTCAGGTAATGAGTACATTTCTATTTTTGGACAATGTCATCCCTTCCTGGAATTTGTTTATTTAATGTGTGTGGCTGTTCGTGAGACAGGTTCTTCTCACAAAGACAAAGTCAAAGTCTTCTCATGAAGCTCAGGCTAATCCTGAGCAAGATACTCCCGCCTTGGCCTCTAGATTGTAAGTATCACACCAAACTAAGAGTTTTGCAGTTTTTTAAATGCACAAGTCTTTATCACAATAAAATCCCCTGGTACAACAAGTATATACCAAAAAGGTGAAGGCATGGCTCAAGTGGCATATAATTTATTCTTCCTAGCATGAGTAAGGCCAAGTTTAAACAATAGTACCACATACACACAACAAAGCACCTAATAGATTATCTTGTAAAAATTACTCCAGAAGAAATATTTATTGATTTGTGGACTAAAAGCATTTCACCAAAATCCCTATGTTAAAATTTGGTCCCAAGTTTGAGGGTATTGTCACTTTGGGAAGTTACTTTAGGAAGTGAATAGGTCATGAGAGTGAAGCTCTCATAAATGGAGGGGCTGAAGAGACAGAGTTCATTCCTTCCACAGTAGAACACAACTGAGGGGAAGCCACTAAAATCCAGAAATCGAGCCCACATCAGACACTGATTCAGAGGTGGCACCTTGAGTATGGACTTACTAGTCTCCAGAACTTTGAGTAATACCAGTTTATAGCATTTTGTTCCAGCAATCTAAACAGATTAAGATAATTTGGCTCACATAGAATTGGGAAGAGCTGTAACAATTAAAGGCAGATATAAAGTAATGAAGGGCTAAATGTGGGCTAAATGAGTTTAGTAAGCAAGGAAGGTTATGTTTGCATTAGGACACAACAAACCTAAACTTCATGGAAGAGGAAGACTTCAAATGATCCAAGGTAAATGTAAGTATTAATATTCAAAGGTCAGAATGTAAACAACAAAATTCAGAAATTCTTCTAATACAAAATGAGATTCTGTGTAATTTTCTAAAATTTCAATAAAGAATAGTTATCCTCCACACCCCTAGAAAGGTACAATTTAAAATCCTGCATATCAATTTTTTTTGTTAATCCTGGGGCCCAGGCAATGTCTCTGAGTTTTTTGTTGTTTTGGTTTTGTTTGTTTGTTTTTTTTTTTTTTTGCTCAAAGCTAGCTAGCACTCTACCACCTTGAGCCACAGCACCATTTCCATTTTTCTGGTGGTTAACTGGAGATAAGAGTCTCATGGACATTCCTGCCTGGGCTGGCTTTGAACCCTGATCCTCAGATCTTAGGCTTCTGAGTAGCCAGGATTACCGGTGTGCGCCACTGGTCCCCAGCTATATTAACTTTTTTTTTTTTGGTCAGTCATGGGGCCTGACTTCTGGGCCTGGGCGCTGTCCCTCAGCTCTTCAGCTCAAAGTTAGTGCTCTACCACTTGAGCCATAGCTCCACTTCTGGCTTTTTCTTCTTCATGGGCTAAGGAATTGAACCCAGGGCCTCATGCATGCAAGGCAAGCACTCTACCACTGAGCCACCTTCCCAGCCCTATATTAAACTTTTTTAAAAAAGAAAAAGAATGAAAGTTGGAAACAAGGTTAGGGACTTTATTTTTTGTTCTTTCAATAAAAACTCTGAAAAGGAACAAAAGGGCCACAAATGCTTTATGAGTTGTTAGAAAGTGTGGAAAGTCCTTTTTTTTCTTGGTCAGTCATAAGAATTGAACTTGGAGTCTGGGTGTTGTCCTGGGTGGTAGCTCAAGGCTAGAGCTCTAATACTTTGAGCCACAGTGCCACTTCCAGTTTACTGGTGATTAAATGAGTATCACATCCTTTCCTGTCCAGGCTAACTTTCGCACTGCAATCCTCAGATCTCAGCCTTCTGAGTAGCTAAGATTACAGGCGCTAACCACCAGTCCCAGGCTGGACATTCCTTTTTAAATGTTACTGCTCACACCTTTAGGTCAACATCCCATTTTTCATACTCAAAATCACTAAAATAGGACTATTTCCAATCATTCCAATGAAACCAGGTGGCCAATTCCTATGTAAAAGAACAAGTTTGGTCCAGACAAAACTAAAAGTATTATTTCTGCCAAGCCTTCCTGGGCTTAATAGAGCATCAATCTTGAGCAAAAAAGCAAAGCAAGAGCAAGGGCCTGAGTTTAAGTCCCAGTATGAGCATATAGGCACATACAAACACATACACACACACATACGCACACACATACACACACACACACACACACATACACACACGCACACAAAATGTTATTTATAAGGGCTGGGAGTGTAGCTCAGGGGTACAGCACTTGCCTATTTTTTCAAAAGAAAAAATAGCTACCTCTATAACAAAAGGTACTAAGTTAAAGACACAAAGCAAAAACATATCCCTAGAATTTTACCTTTATTTATTTTCAAGTCTGAAATGGAATAATATTTCAAATAAAAATATCAGTTATGACAATTACAATTAAAATGAAGTAAACAACAAAAAAAAAAAGCTTTAATCAGGGAACTGGTGACACACACTTGTCATACTAGCTACTGAGGGAGGTGAAATCAGGGGATAGCAGTCTGAAGCCAGCCCAAGCAGAAAAGTCTGCAAGACTCCATTTCCAATTAACCAGCAAAATGCTAGACTAGAGGAATGGTTCAAGTGGTAGAGTGCCAGCTATGAGAAAGCAAGCAACCTGACAAGTGGATTTCATTTTTGTAAGCAATAAAAATGGCATATAGTTTTACTCTGAATCAATTATACCACATACTGACTAGTTCTCAATTTTTGTTTGTGAATGAAGTCAGCCACATTTAATGAACTGTCATGCTTCATTACATCATGGGGTCAGTTCTGAAAATAATTCCAAGAGAGTTCTGTAAGGTATATTAAATAGGTAGGTTTCATTAGGTAGCTGATGAAGAGAACACCACGTGCTATTCAGGCAGGAAAAGTTTATTTACTGAACTGCTGCCCCCACCATGCATGGTGGAGAAGCATGGCTAAAAAGGAAAGGGGGTGGGGATAAGACCGACCTCTGGGCCAGGACTTATCTAGGCCAGGGACAGGAAAAGGGGTGGAGGAAAGGTGTGACCACACAGGATCTGGATGTGACCTCAAGGTCTGGGACCCTCCTAAGGTCAGATGGGAGGCCTATGACCAGAGGTGGCCCAGGATGTGACCTAGCAGAAGGGGAAGGTGACTGCTTCCAGGTCTGCCAGTTACCTAGGTAACAGATACAGGGCGGAAACTGAGCCAAGAAGGAAGGACAGTATTTTAGTTTTTGATAGTTTCCTATTAAATAATTGCTTAACTTTATTCAAAAATAAATAGGTTCAATGACTAACATATACTGTATATTCAACAAACACTGATTCCTTTCCTCTACATATTACATTGTGACTGTTTACAAGAAAGTACATATATACACATCTTTTGTGTGTATGTGCCACTACTGGATCTTTCCCTTGGCTTTTTTGCTCAAGGCTGATGCTCTACAACTTGAGCCACACTTCCAAGTTTGGCTTTTTGCTTGTTACCTGAAGATAAGAGGCTCATGGGCTTTTCTACCTGGCTGGATTCAAACCTCAATCCTGAGATCTCAGCCTCCTGAGTAGTAGCTAGGATTAAAAGTGTAAGCCACCAGTACCCAACTTACATACAAATTTATGCACACCTGTTTGCTTGTATGTGTATAAAACATGTAAAAGAATGGAAAGGATTTTGGATGGATCAACAGAAGGGACTGAAGGGACACACATATTTTTTGTACCACAAGCTAATATTAAATTTTGGGTTTTTTTTGTTTTTTTTTGTCGGTCATGGGGCTTGAACTCCGGGCTTGGGTGCTATCCCTGAACTCTTTAGCTCAAGGTAAGTACTCTACCACTTGAGCCACAGCACCACTTCCAGTTTTTGGTGGTTAATTGGAAATAAGAGTCTCACAGGCTTTCCTGCCCAGGCTGGCTTTGAACCACAATCCTCAGATCTCAGCCTCCTTAGTAGCTAGGATTACAATCGTAAGCCACCAGCACCCAGCTAATAGTAAATGTTTTTAACTAAAAATGCAATCATATTATTTCCATCTTACCCAGACCTCCATCCATCTGTAAAGAAACGAGGAACTGGAAAATTAACTAAGTAGAGAGTCTATGGGTTTGAGTGTGATAGATAATATAGGTACAAATCTTAGCTCTCAGTCTGGAATATAGCTATATACAAAATTAGAATATTAAAGTATCTGAATAAAGATATTCTCCACATAAAAGTTTGAAAAGGTGTTTTATGGCTTTCTCTTTCCTTAATTTCCCTTTTTAAAAGACCTTCAGTGTTTATAGTACTATAAACACTGAAACCAGCATGACAATTTACAAAATAAATTTTTTTTGAGATAGTGTCTCACTCTATAGCCTTGGCTGGCCTCTTGCACGCACAGTCCTGCCTCTGCCTGAGTTCTGGGATTACATGAATGTACCACTATGCTAGGCTACTTTTTGAATAAATGACATGACCAAAAAGCACACCTAAAATACACTCATGTATAAATAGAAATGAGAAATGTAAATAAGAAATGTCCTTTGGGACTAGGGTATGGGTGCAAATGGTAGAGAACCTGACTATCAAGCCATGAGGGCCTAAGTTTGAACCCCAGTATCACTAAAAAAGAGAAAGAAATGCTCTTTGAGCCTATCAACACTCGATACTCTAGTAGAAGTGTAAATTGATGGACAACTGAGGGCTCCCTCTCCCTCTCTCTCCACACACACATATGTATGTGTATATAGAGATGCACAACTTAGCACTCTATGTATACATATATATATATGAATACATACACACACAAATATGTGTACAGAGAGATGGACAACTTAATGCTCTCTCTACATACATTATATATACATATTACATATATAATTTTAAAAATACAATTTTTTGGCCACGTGCCAGTGACTCACACCAGGAATCCTAGCTACTCAGGAGGCTGAGATCTGAGGATCACAATTCCAAGCCAGCCTAAAGTCCAAGAGACTCATCTCCAATTTACTACCAAAAACAGCCAGAACTGGGAGAATATGAGGGAGGGAGGAACACTGTTCAAAAGGAGACATACTACTCATCTGACTTATGTAACTGAAACCTCTCTATACATCATCTTTACAATAAAATTCTTTTTTTTTTTTTTTGTCAGTCATGGCCTGAACTCTGGGCCTAGGAGCTGTCCCTTGGCTCTTCAGCTCAAGGCTAGTGCTCTACCACTTGAGCCACAACACCACTTCTGGTTTTTTCTGCTTATGTGGTACTGAGGAACCAAACTCAGGGCCTCATGCATGTGAGGCAAGCACTCTACCACTGAGCCAACTTCCTAGCCTACAATAAAATTCTTTAAAATATTTTTTAAAAGAGCAGCCAGAAGTGGAGCTGTGGCTCAAGAAGGGCTCTAACCTTAAACAAGAAAATCTTAGGATAATATATAGGTAGGCCCTGAGTTCAAGCCCTAGGACCAGCACTGAAAAAAATTAGTATTTTAGCCCGGTATTCTCATGCACACCTGTAATCTCAGTACTCGGTAGGCCAAAACAGGAGAATAGCAAGGAGGCAAGTGTGAACTACAGAGCAAAAGCCTATCCTCTCCCTCACCCCCACCCCGTGCACCAAAAGAAATATGCTGACCTAGCAATTGCATAGTTAGAAACATAACCCCCAAACACATAAAGTAAAATGATACTTATTGGTGCATTATTTTAAACAGCCTAAAACAAGCTTTATCTTACATCTTTAGTAGCCACCTAAAAACCTTTTAAAAGTAAAGGAGAAAGAAAGCATATACTAATGTCTATAAGAAATGCCTCTGAACTATAATGATATGGACAGCTTAAATTTAAGTGGAGGAAAAATAATTAAACTAATAGAAGGAGTGACAGTAATCAAAGTGGTGAAATAAAAGAATTCAAAATCCCACCCCTCCTTAAATTGCAATTCAAAACCGGCAAACCTGTCAGAATCAACATTTTAAAACACAGGGAACTAACCAAAAGCTTGCAGTAATCGGCTAGACAGTTCTTATTTAGGTAAAACAGCTAAACTTTTGGTGAGATTATTGAGCTGGTGATTTAAGGTACTGCAGGTCTACTGTGAGTATCTCAGATCATGACACTCGAAATAGCCACCCTTGCTCCCAGCACTGGTACAGCCAAATAAACATCACTTGCAAACACACTATAATGTATTTGTTTTGGCCTATCTATGGATCTCACTTACTTAAAATGCTTGTTTTATTTCACCTATATAGTTAACTTGGAATTGTCCCAGAGCTAAAACCACAATGGGACACAGGAATGTTTTGAAGAACACAAGCAAGCAAATATTTAGCTGTTGCCACCTGAAGGGATGAACACCCTGACCAGTCTGGTGATGTGGAAGGCTAGATGTGATGAAGAAAAAAACTTAAAACAGCTTCAACATATTGACTCTCATCCTTGGAATCTAGGAGGCAATTGTCATGCTAGAGGCTGTGTTCTGAAGGGGACCTGAGAAGGCACTGTGTGTGTTTTTACCTTAAAGCTCTACACAAAGCTCTACACAAACAAGAAACAAAGCTGATGCAAACGGGTAGTATGGCTGAATGTTTTAGGTGTACTATATCAAATACACTGTATGCACCTACAAAGACTGAGAAATGTTTTTGGTTCTAAATGTTTAAGGACAATCACTCCTAAGTTAATGGAATGGGTACTATAATGGACACACATAACAAAGCTCACAAAAATTAGTTAAGAAAAGTCATTAAACAAGCTGCAAGCACTATCACAAGCAACAATATTCCTGGTGACCGAGGGAAAAAATGATTTCCAGAGTTGTAGCACTATAATATCCAAGACTGTGTTAAATAAAAAAATCCTAGGGGGCTTTCACTATATTTGATGTCAGTATAACATGTGGAGGAGATGGGGACAAACAAGTCGTTTAAGGATTCAGGTGGACCTGTTGCAACAATGAGAAGTACAAAATGTCATGTCAAAACCAACTTTACAATGTCGGTGTGGGGCGGGGGGAGGGGGGTATAATTGGGTGGGGGGAGGGGGGAGGCTGGGAAGGGAGGTGAAGGGTAAACAAAGGAGGAGGCTGCAGTGCTTGGTAAGAAATGTATGCATTATCCTGCCCATGTAATTGTAGCCCCTCTGTACAGTATGTTCTCAAATAAAATTTAAAAAAAAATTAAAAAAAAAAAAATCCTAGGGGCCGGGTGCCCGTGACTCATGCCTGTAATCCTAGCTACTCAGGAGGCTGAGATCTGAGGATTGCGGTTTAAAGCCAGCCCTGGCAGAAACATCCATGAGACTCTTATCTCCAATAAACCACTCAGAAAACTGGAAGTGGTACTGTGGCTCAAGTGGTAGAGTGCTAGCCTTAAGCTGAAGAGCTGAGGGACAAGCCCCATGACCAACAAAAAGCAAACAAGCAAAAAAAAAAAAAAAAAATCACGGGGAAGAACAAGAAAAAATCACCCATGAAAAGTCAAAAAAGCGGCACCTATGGAGTCCAGTCATTGGAATTATTACATAAAAACTGTAAATCTAATATTCTAAGTATATTCAAATACTAAAATACTAAAGGAAACTATGTCAATTGAAAAAAATTTTACAATAAAAAAACTAGGCTTGGGCTGGGATGTAGGTCAGTGGCAAAGCATTTGCCTAGCAAGTGCAACGATCCCCAGTACCAAAAAAGAAAAGACAAAAAAACAAAAAACAAAAAACTAGGCTTGGTAGCACATGCTAGTAATCTCAGTACTAGGTGATATAATCAGGAGAAGCTTGACTTCTAGACCAGCCCAGGATTTGAGACCATGTCTCAAAAAGGTAATACTAGGGTTGGAGGCATGGCTCAAGTGGTAGAGCACCCACCTCCAATCCTAGTGCCTCAAAAAATAAAAACTAACATTATAGGGATATACATTGTTTATAAATGATTCAATCTGTAGTTGGACAACAGAAATGTTTACTAAAAGGCTCAACAGCTGATTTGTGTAGGTAGAACAAAGAAACAGTGTATTTGAGATGGGTCAGTTGTAATAAGGAAAAAAGAATGAAAAATAAGAGAGCCCAAGAGATATGAGACACCATCACACATGTCCCAAAAGAAGAGAAGCAGAATGAATATTTGAAGAAATAATGACCCAAACTGTCCAACTGGGGCTGGGAATGTGACTTAGTGGTAGAGTGCTTGCCTAGCATACATGAAGCCCTGGGATCAATTCCTTAGTACCACATAAACAGAAAAGGCCAGAGGTGGCACTGTGGCTTAAGGAGTAGAGTGGTATTCTTGAGTAAAAGCTCAGGGACAGTGCCCAGGCCCTCAATTCAAGCCCCAGGACAAAAAAAAAAAAAAAAAGAAAAGAAAAAGAAAAAAAGAAACCAAACTGTCCAACTGCATGAACAAACCCAACAAACTTCAAACCCAGAGAGATGTATACTGAGACAATTTTTAAACAAATAGTAGAAAGAAGCAAAAGACAGTATTAATAATGACAGCTGAATTCTCATTATATCACAGCAGAATCTAGAGTGATGATACCAAAAGAAAAAAAATACCAAAAGAACAAAACCAATCAGGCTAGGCATAGTAGTGCACCACTATAACTTTAGGTCTCAGAAGACTCAGAAAGGCATGAGTTTGAAGTTAATCAGGTGAGAGGTGGAGTGGGGGAAAATTGGAAAAAGATACTTTATGCAAACAATAACCAAAGAGTAAAATGAATATACTAATACTAAACAATACTGCCTCTTGAATATTATTAAGTGGGCAAATCCACCAACAAGATATAACAATTATAAACATCTATCTAGTAACAGAGCCCTTCTTGCCTCAGACCTCTTGTGTACATGGGATTTCCAACTAACCATTCATTGTTGGTTCCTGTGGCAACCAGCCCCCACCCTGAAATTATCTAGTCCACCCCCTTTTCCAAGTCTCTTTATTAATTCAAACACAATATGACTGAAAGGGGGAGGCTGAAGGCCAGGTGCTGGTGGCTCATGCCTGTAATCCTACCTACTCAGAAGGCTGAGATCTAAGGATTGCGGTTCAAAGCCAGCAGAGGCAGAAAAGTCTTATCTCCAATTAGCCACCAGAAAACCAGAAGTAGCTCTGTGGCTCAAATGGTAGAATGCTTGCCTTGAACTGAAGAGCTGAGGGACAGCACCAGGCCCAGAGTTCAAGCCTCAGGACTGACCTTCCCCGCCCACACCCCCCCCTCAAAAAAAAAGCCAGGCTGAAATCAGCAAAGCTCTAGTGATAGAGTACCAGCCAAACAAGCAAGCTGAGTTAGGCACTGATAAACCCTGGCACTGCAAAAAAGAAAAAAGAGACCACGGGGGGTCTGGGGGGGGGCCCTAAATGGATGATCCCTGAAAAACATTTTTTTTTTGGTTGGCCATGGTCTTGAACTCTGGGCCTGGGTGCTGTCCCTCAGCTCTTCAGCTCAATACTAACATTCTACCACTTGAGCCATAGCACCACTTCCGGTTTTCTGGTGGTTAATTGGAGACAAGAGTCTCACAGATGTTTCTGCGGGCTGGCTTTAAATTGTGATCCTCAGATCTCAACTTCCTGAATAGCTAGGATTACAGGTGTGAGCCACTGATGCCTAGCTCCTGAAACTCTTACGTTAAGTAAAAGAATCAGACACAAAAGGTCATATATATAATTTCATTCATATATGAAACAGAACAGGCAAATCAATAGAAAGTAGACTACTAGGTAGATGGAACAGTACCTGCTGTTAAGAGGTTTCTTTAGTGGTATAAGGAAAATATGCTAAAAAATGATTATGATGGTTGTTCAACTCTGGATACACTAATACCACTGAATTTTACCCTTTAAAAGGTTTAACTTTATGGGTACATAAATTATTTCTCAATAAAGTTTATTGGGGGAGAGGCTGAGACTGGGTCTTACTATGCCTCAGCCTCTAGAGTGCTGGGATTATAGATGTGCAGCACCATGTTACCAGCCTAAAACTTTCTTTTTTTAAAGCAGGCCTGGCAATGTTTAAAATCCTTCCTATAATAACCTTCTGCCACCACCTCTTCCTATTTTTTCATCTTCTCTTTATGATGCACACCTGCAATTGCCAGCATTCAAGAGAATGAGGCAGGAATATTAAAAGTTCTGTTTTTGTGCCAGTCTTAGGGGTTGAACTCAGGGCCTTCCACTCTCACTAGGCTTTTTTTGCTCATGGCTGGACTCTACTACTCAAGCCTTGCCTCTAGTTCAGCATTTTTCTTGCTATTTTCTCTTACGCTTTTATAAACCTGGAGTGACTTAGAATCTCGATCTTCTGATCTCAGTCCCCTGAGTAACTAGGATTACAGGCATAAGTCATCAGTGTCGACATGAGTATCTTGAATTCTATAGAGTAAAACCCTTTCTAAAAAAAAAAGGAGGGAGGGAAAGAGGGACAGATGGAGGGAGAAAAATAATCTCTATTTGCTTTCTCTACTCTCTGGCCCCAATTAACTCCTCACTCAATGAATATGGAGCTGCTTCTTCAAGCATTCTACCCAAATTGCTACTACTTAGCTGTCAAATTCAGTAAATTCCTTGTTCTCAAAGTTAATAGACTCCTATAGACTCCTAATAATCCTTGTTATTCAATTACTCACTCACATCTGAAGTAGGGCTTTCTCTCTCTCTCTTTTTTTTTTTTTTTGCAGAGTTGGTTGAGAAATACAACCTCCTTTAAAAAATGACCCTATTGTAGTTGAAGGTAGTTCAAGTGATAGAACACTTGTCTAGCAAGAGTAAGTCCCTAAATTCAATTTCTAATACTGATAGATATCCTACTTTGGCTTCTTACCATTTTCTCATAATTTCTCTACATCTCTAAACACTCTAGAATTTCCTTTCCTAGCTCTCTTCCCTCTATTTGGCTTTAAATGTTGTTTCTAAAAACTATTTCCAAAACTACTTGTTCTCAGTCAACTCTTCCTGTTTGGTGATCCCTAAATCAAGGGCTTCTTACAATATGCCACTCATAATATAGCCTGATGAGTCACACATCAAAACTTCTCTCTTGAAAATGGATGGATCTGTAATAAATTATGTTAAGTCAGGCCTAGAGAGACAAATTATGCTTCAAATTACACCCAATTTATACATATATGTGAACATATATAGGTTCATATGCATATATACACAAACATAATAACTAATGTATGGTACACTCAGGGGAGAATTCCAATGGTCTAACTCCTCTAAACGACAAACCTACATCTAACAAAATGAATACCAGGAAGCTGGAACATGAGAAGAAGAGTAGTAGACAAATGAAGAAAGGAAGGGTAAGAAAATGTCATAATATTCTAAGTATATATGTGAAAATAGAACTAGGAAAATTGAGGAAATGGGTAGAGTTTGGAGATGAGGGATAATAATATAAGGGTGACAACTGATTGAGACACATTGTACTTATAAACTGACATGTTGAACTGAAACTCCTTTGTGTAACTTCCTCTTTTTGTTTTGGGATTGGTTTGTTTTTTTTTTTGGTCAGTCCTGGGGCTTGAACTCAGGGCTTGGGCACTGTCTCTGAGCTCTTTTTGCTAGAGCTGGAGCTCTTCTACCTTAAGCCACTGTGCCACTTTCAGTTTTCTGATGGTTAATTAGATACTAGAGTCTCATGGACTTTTCTGCCCAGGCTGGCTTAACCATGATCCTAAGATCTCAGCCTCCTGAGTAGCTAGGATTACAGGCATGAGCCACCAGCGTCCTGCTAAAAATAATTTTAAAAGAGAGAACAAAAGAAAAAAAAGGATTTTATCTTGGGAGCATGGCTCAAGTGACAGAGTGAATGCCTAGTAAGTATAAGACCCTGAGTTCAAACCCCAGTAGTGAAAGAAAAGAGAGAAGAAACACTCTTACACTCCAAACCTACATATGTAATACTGCAGCAGATCACAGTCTGGAGGCTTCACAGATATTTCCATTCAATATGTCCAAAAGCTAACATAATGATCTTCTTGAAGTCTGTTCCCCATTCTGAATTCCCTGTCTCAGTCTATTTTACCATTTTCTACTCAAATTATACAGGCTGACATCCAGTTCATTATATCCTATTATTTTTCCCTCAATCATTCTTAAACCTTATAAATGATACTTTCTAAATATTTCCATTAACCTACTCCTCTGTCCTAATATTTCATTAGTTTAGACCCTTATCTCTCATGTTACTGCAAAACCCTCCTATACAGTCTTTCTGCATCCAATGTTACCTATCTTCTGATATTCATACTCTAGAATGCTTTTCCTAGAATGAAAGCATTATGTCTTTCCTGATTAAAATCTGTAAACTTTTTTATTATAGAGTAAAACCTTAGAAAGGCATGCAACACTTAAGAATTTGTGTAGCTTCATTCTCTGCTTACTTCCATAACCAATATTATAGCTATAGAAACAACTTTCTATTCTTAATAGTATTCATTCTTTCTTCATTCTTAAAAGTGTTCTTTTCTCTCCTACCAACTTTCTCTCTGTCCAACTTTCCTTAGGCCTTAAGTTTTCCCCCAATTTCTTTTTTCTTTCCTCACCCCCGCCTACTTGGTGCCAGTACTGGAGTTTGAACGCAAGGCCTAAGTGCCATCCCTTAGCTTTTTTGCTTAAGGCTAGCAATCTATCAGTTGATCTACAGCTCCAATTCTGACTTTAATGGTTAACTGGAGATAAGTCTCAAGGACTTTCCTGTCTGGGCTGGCTTCAACCTTTCCATCCTCACATCCAAGCCTCCTTAAATAGCTATAATTACAGGTGTGGACCACCTGCATCAGGCTGGGATGTTTCTTTTGGTCATAGGGGCTTGAATTCAGGCCCTGGATGCTGTCCCTGAGAGTTTTTGCTCACAGCTAGTTTTCTACCACTTGAGGCACAGCTCCACTTCTGGATTTTTGGTAACTGGAAATAAAAGTCTTATGAACTGAGGCTTCAAACCATAATTCCCATAATTCCTCCTGAGGAGAATATACTTTTGAGTAATGTTCGGGACTTAATCTCTCCTTGCCAAGCAAACAACTGTGCAAATATAACTGCACAAACTACAGTTAATATATACTTTTGTTTAATATGCAGTTAATATACACTTTCTGATACTTTTCTTTCAAATGGTCTCTGTAAAGTCTGTAATATGAAACAATATTTTTTAAGAAATAGAAATTTTAATTATTTTACAGTTTCTAGATACTTAAAAGACACTTATAAGCAGTTAAATTGTTAAATTAGCCTTCCCCACTTAAATATGTGGGACAACTGATTGAAAAATGGGAACTAATCTACTGACTTGCTATCCATACAATTGCTAATAACAGCTCACAGTAATCATTCCTTTTCGGGAAGAGACTTAGAAATTATCCAATCACTAAGGCAATTCCTAGGACAGAAAGTGATGTTACCTTTTCATTTACCAGGTTTGTTTCTTCTTTTAGAAGTGCTGCCTTCCTAAGCAACAGCCCCCATATAGGCCTATTCCTTATCACTTACATATTTTGTGAATAACTACCTTGTCTGATGGAATGTTACTCAAGTTACCTCAATATTAGAACATGTCTAGTTTATTAATCAAAATAACCAGTGAAGCTGGAGACTGATGGCTCACATCTGTAATTTAATCCTAGCTATTCAGGAAGCTGAGCTCTGAGGAACACAGTTCGAAGCCAGTCTGGGAAGGAAAGAGTAATGTTCTGTATTTGAGCGAAGTCAAAGGACAACACTGAGGTTCAAGCCCCAGTGCCCCCCCCCCCCACACACACTTTTTTTAAACAGCTGCAGTTCTGTTCCGTGAACGTTGGTACCTCCAACTAAAATTTTAATGACTGTCAAGAATGCTACTAGGCCTTGGGGCAAAGAGGCTACTTGTTCAGGAAGGACTGTAATAATCTCAAAACTTGAACTAGCGAAATTACTTCAGTTAGACTGAGGCGTGGACTACTCTGTAAAACTTGTTTCACAATGATAAATTCAAAAGATAAAAAGAGGAAACTTATCTCAGAGCCTTTTGGCGCAAACATATTTGAAAATGAATTGGGAAAGGAATTCTCTGCGCCAAATCTGTCCATCCATTCCCAAGGAAACCTGGGCCCAAAGATGGCCCCCTCCCCCCACCATGCCAGCCATGGCAACATCAAGAGCGAGGCACCGAGACAAGTCCATAAGCCAACTACGACTCTCAGCCCACAGAGCTGTACAAAAGACGGTGCCCCACTCAGTCCAGGTGTACCCTATAAAGAGCTCGCTCCCCCGCGGCCTGGAGGCTCGGGGAGAAGAGCTCGGTTCTCAACTCGCCCGGAAGCAGAGCGCCAAACTTGCAGGGGCACTGAGGGAGGTTTGTCGGGCAGCAAAGGGTCAGACTCCAAGGGACAAGCCTGGGGGTGCAGCCTTCCTGGAGGAGCCCACAGCAGCCACGCCCCCAACCCCCAACTGCAATCCAGAACGGAAGAGCCCTGAGTCCCGCACGCCGCCAGACAGACGCAAGCGCGAGGGCGGGCGGGAGTGCGCTCCGCGAGCACCGAAGAGGACAGCCGGGACCCCGCACGCCACCGCTCCCAGTGACTGACCTGCCCCACTGCCGCGCGTCCGCCCGCCACGCCGCTACCGCTGCCTCCACGCGCTCACACTGCCGCTGCAGCTACGGTCACCGCCTCCTGCGCCGTGCCCCTGGTCGGCCCCCGGCGCCCCATTCCCACCCCGCCCAGCCTCCGCCTGTTTACAATGATTGGGACAGAACTGGACGAGCCGGCTCTGCGCGCACGCGCATATCCTCCTCCTGCCGCAGCTTGCTTCCCGGGTCCTCAGCTTTCGGCTCTGACGGCTAAGGCCATCGAGGGCAAACGTCCCGTGTCCTCGAGCGGAGCACGCCGGGAGTTGTAGTCGAAAGATCACCTCCAACACCCTAGCCTCCCGAGGCCTCTAGGCCTAAAGCGAACTACAACACCCAGAAAGCATTGGGTCTCTCGACCCAAGCTCACTAAAGAGACAGCGCGCGAGAGGACTAGCCAAACGCTAGTGCTCTACAGACGCCTGCGCAGTGCCGGATCTTGGAAGAGTGGGTGGGACACGCTCCTACCTGAGGCGAATTGTTGTGAAGACCGTTACAGTGCAACTCCTGATATAAAGAGGAGGCACAAAGCGCCTTCCTTCTCTGCGCTCTGGCTAACCGGTCCCCAGTGGCTGAACGTGCTCCCTTCTCTCGTACTGGAGCGCTTCCAATCTTCCAACCAGTCAAACCAGCCTGGGCCCGATGACCCAGCCCTCTGCTGGGCGGGGAACCTTCAGGCTGCCTTTGGGTGGGGATATTTGGTGTAGGATGGAGACTCTTGGGTGGGGGGTTAGGAAAAAGGAAGCTCCGAGGCCTGTGTAGAGAACTTTACGTGAACTCCTGTGCCATCCACAGAATTCTTGAAATGGATATTGTGGAACTCGATGTCTTCACCACCATCCCTTTCTCAACTCAGCATTTGCAAAACGGCGCCTGGATGAAAACTACTGAGCCTGTATGTTTTACTCAAAAATAGAAACAACTAAATTTCTACAAAGAGTTGAAGAATAATTCTCTCAAATGTACTGAAAGCTGGAGAGCAGCGATCTTTTATTTTTTTTAAAGACTTCTGGCCTTATAAAATGTAGCAGTTTATTTGAAGAAAGATGACCCTTCACACCACTTTATTCCTAAGAACCATGCTGTAAAGTGTGTTGCCTAATTTAGGCTGAGTCTGGGGCATCCATATATCCTAGCTTTCCTCAGGACTAAAACCATTGAACTAAAAAGGCCCCCTCAAATATTTCCAACTGCGGCTGAGAATATGGCATAGTGGTAGAGAGCTTGCCTAGCATGCATGAAGCCCTAGGTTCAATTTCTCAGTACCACATACACAGAAAAAGCCGGAAGTGGCACTGTGGCTCAACTGGTAGAGTGCTAGCCTTGAACAAAAGAAGCTCAGGGACAGTGTCCAGACCCTGAGTTCAAGCCCCAGGACTGGCCAAAAATAAAATAAAATAAAATAAAATCCCAGCTGAACAATAGGATCCCAGAAGAGTATTCCCATTGCCTCTCTTACAACACACCTGTCTCCCGTGACCACAGGATGTCCATTCGAATGTGGCCTTTGGCAGTACTGATGTGGTCAAAGGATAACCACTGACCCAAGCAAGGAATTATGGAGCCCTTGCCTGAAATTGCTATAGGTTGCAGAGAAGGAAGAGGAGATTTTTACTGAGATCTAATTGCTGATGGTCATATTTTCTTTTTTCTTTTTTTTTTTTTTGGGGGGGGGGGTCCGGTCATGGGGCCTGAACTCGGCCTGGGCGCTGTCCCTCAGCTCTTCAGCTCAAGACTAGCGCTCTACCACTTGAGCCACAGGGCCACTTCCGGCTTTTTTCTTTTTTGCTTATGTGGTGCTGAGGAATCAAACCCAGGGCATCAGGCATGCAAGGCAAGCGCTCTACCACTGAGCCACCTTCCCAGCCCCATGATGGTCATATTTTCTAAAACATAAAGTGGCCTGTTGGTCATAGAAACTAATGAGGCAGCCGGGCGCCAGTGGCTCACTCCTGTAATACTAGCTACTCTGGAGGCTGAGCTCTGAACATCGAGGTTCAAAGCCAACCCAGGCAGGAAAGGCTGGAAAGTGGCGCAGTGGTTCAAGTGATATAGTGCTAGCCTTGAGCTGAAGAGCTCAGGGACAGCACCCAGACCCAGAGTTTAAGCCCCATGACCGACAAAAAAGGAAAAAAAAAAAAAAAAAAAGGAATGAATGAGGTTGAAAAGGAGGGAAGAAGACCCAGAAGAAGCAAGAGCTGGGCAAGTGATAATGATTTCTCTCAGTTGCCATAATTTCTGTAGCTCTTCAAGTGCTATTTGTATGTGAGCCTAAATGATTAAGCAGTACATCACAATATGCACTGTATATATAGTTGTTTATTTATGCTAATGAAGTTGAGATTTATAGAACATAGTTGTTATTTGTCTCCTTAACAGTCTTTCTTCCCACTAAAGCCATGCAGCTATTCCCTTAATCTCAGGGATGGTCATGTGACACAGCTAGAACCTATGACCCCAGGAAGACTAGAGTTGGAACTTCAACTAAACTGAAGCTTACATGTTCTTCTAATGCAGTAAGATAGAGATGTGTAAATTTAGTCATATTATACTTACAAAAGGAAAGCCTAGAAGGATGATAATTCACAGGGAAGACTCCAATACAATATGAAAATGAAATCAATACCATGTGTTTGGTGAAATATCAAACCTTGACTGATTTATACTATCAAATGTCTTGTAAACTTCAGAATTATGATCCATAAATTTCCTGTGGTGTTTAAGCCAGTTAGTAGTATTAAACAGTCCTAATTCACACTGAAAGGCCTGACTAATTCTACTTCTTTAAAAAGAAACTGTAAGCTGGGTTCCAGTGGTTCATACTTGGAATCCTAGCTACTCAAAAGGCTTAGAGAAAAAAAAACTAGCTCAAGGCCTTAGGTTCAGTAATAACAAAAACTATGCAAGGAACATCATCAGTAATTCTCTGTACACAAAACAAATACAAAACTAGACAAAATAGGAAGAAAAAAGCATTTCTGAGTACTGGAAATCAAAAAAATTTGACCAACACTCTTAAAATCTGCTAGAATTTCTAGGAAGGAATCAATGCCTGTGGCCTTGCCTAAGGCTTCTTCTCTCACACCTTGTTGCTCAAGAACTGGAGTTTCACAAATGTGAGTAGGACTAGTCATGAAAACCAGCCTCTAGCAGATGGGACAATTTGTGATGAGTGATCAAAAAGACTGACAACTGAAAGTGACAAGAAAATAAACAGGAAATCCCCACAGCATTGCTTACCAAAGATTACAAATGGCAAGCGAGCCATAATTAGGGTGAAATTTTTAGAAATAAGAGTCATGCCAGGGCTAAGATAACCCTCCACACATCTCTGACAGCTAGAAAGCAAGCACTTGAATGAATTGCACCCAAAAGGTCTACTTAACTGAAAAAATGGATGTGAAAACTAGTGGTAACTTTGAATATTTCTTCTTTCCTTCTTTCCTTCCCTCCCTCCCTCCCTCCCTCCTTTCTTCCATTCTTTTGTTGTTGTTGGTTGGTTGTGGGGCTAAACTCTGGGCCTGGATGCTGTCCCTCAACTTTTCATCTCAAGGTGAGTATTCTACCACTTGAGTCACAGTGCCACTTCCAGTTGTAGATAGGAATCTCACCAGCTTTGCTGCCCGGACTGGCTTTGATGAACTATGATCCTCAGATCTCAGCCTCCAGAGTAGCTAGGATTACAAGCGTGAGCCACCTGCACCCAGCTCACGCTCACACTCTCCTGCTCTCGTTCTCTTGTGCATATATGTGTGCTCTCCCTCTCCCTCTCCTTCCCTCTCCCCCTCTCTTTCTCCCTGCCCCCCCCCCCGCCCCTCTTTTTGTCATCGGGCTTGAAAGCTAGCACTCTTCCACTTTGAGCCATAGTGCCACTTCTGCTTTTCTGTTGATTATTTGGGGATAAGAGTCTCATGGATTTTCCTTCCCCGGGCTGGCTTTGAACCATGATCCTCAGATCTTAGCCTTCTGAGAAGCTAGGATTACAGGCATGAGCCACCAGTGCCCAGCACATTTTTTAAAATCTTGAACTCAGAGTCCTGGGCATGAACTCATGAGTCCTGAGCTATTTTTGCTCAAAGCTAGTGTTCTACCACTTGAACCATAACTCCACTTCTGGCTTTTAGGTGGTTAATTGGAGATAAATCCTACAGACTTTCCTACCCATGATGGATTCAAACCATAATAATCAGATCTCAGCCTCCTGAGTAGTAGATTAGAGGTATAAACTACCATTGCTGGTTGAATGCATTTTTCACTTGCATGCTTGGCAGAAGGAACAAGACTCACAGACTCAAGGTATTTTAATCCATTATTGCCCAAATCATTGGCTGACCATTCAACTATGCAGACATAGGGCAAACCCAAAAACATTAGGATTGAAAATAAAGCTGCAGGGGCTGGGAAGGTGGCTCAGTGGTAGAGTGCTTGCCTTGCATGCATGAGGCCCTGGGTTCGATTCCACAACACCACATAAGCAAAAAGAAAAAAGCCGGAAGTGGCACTGTGGCTCAAGTGGTAGAGCGCTAGCCATGAGCTGAAGAACTGAGGGACAGCACCCTGGCCCAGAGTTCAGACCCCACGACCGGACCCAAAAACAAAATTTAAAAAAAAAGAAAAGAAAAGAAAGCTGAGAAAAAAACAGGAGATACCAGTAGTCAAACAACAGATTTTATTTGTTTACATCTAGGGAGATCACTAAAAACAAATACCAAGAAATATAAAATGCCCACATTTCATCTAAAAATTGCTTCATATGGTGAAATAGGAAAATGCTACCTACACTCAAGAATAAAGTCATAATAGAAAATTATTCTCAGGGAGGAGAAAGCAAAGAAGAGGGTTATTCTGAGCAAGGTATAACATATACATATCTGAAATATCATAGTGACACTCCTTGGTGGATCTAATATACATGGAAAAAAATGACAAGAAAGTAAAACAGACTTGGTAGGGGAGGACAGAAAAGGGAAGAGAGAAGGGGAATAACAGTGAATAAGGATAAATATAGTCACAATTTGCATATATAAAAATAGAGAAATCTGTTGAATTTTTAAGAAGGAAAAGTAGGATGAGGGGATCAGATTGTTAAGAATACATTTATTAAAGGTGTGGAGATATCAAAATGAAACCTCCCTTGTACAACAAATGTATACTAATAAAGTTAGGGCCTGAAGGTGTGATTCAAGTGGTAAGAGCACCAGTGATAAGCAAGAAAGCCAAGCAAGCCCTGAGTTCAAATCCCTGTCCCTGAAAAGAAAAGAAAAACTTTAACAGACCCAACTATTGAAAACAGGTATTATAGTTTTTAAAGGGGCTGGGAAGGTGGGTCCTTGGTAGAGTGCTTGCCCTGCATGCATGAGGCCCAGAAAAAGTTGGAAGTAGCACTGTGGCTCAAGTGGTAGAGTGCTGCTAGCCTTGAGCTAAAGAGCTGAGGGACAGCACCCAGGCCCAGAGTTCAGGCCCCACCACCAGCAAAAATAAATAAATAAATAAAAATAAAAAATGGGTGATTTCCAAAACTTAAAGAGAAATGTAATGAGAATTCTTTAAAAAATACAAAATCTCAATAGGGAAATGGACTCCACCAAATACTACCAATTTGAGTCACACTCAATCCTGGAAATTGATCTCAATGGGAGAGACCTGAAATGGCACAAAAACTCAAATATATGACAATAAACAAACAGAAACTATTAGATGCAAAAGACAAATACAAAAGTGATTTTAAAAATAAGAGAAATAAAACACATTCACACTCTTCTGTGTCTCAGGACTGAAAAGATTATCAATGACCCAGACTGAGGAGCATGAGTTTATAGCTGTAAAACAGAGAAAGGAATTAAGCATAGGGGTAAATTTCTTTTTTTTTTTTATTAAGTTTTTTATTTGAAAATATTGTACAGAGGGGTTAGAGTTACATAAGCAAGGTAATGAGTACATTTCTTATCAAGCATTGTTACCTCCTCCTTTGTTTTTCCCCTACCATCCCTTCTCTCCCACCTCTTCAACTACCCTACCCCACCCCCCAGCCCTGTCCCTGCCTAAACTGTAAAGTTCGTTTTTCGACTTGTACATCTGATTGTGGCAATGGGTCAACCTGTATCCCGTTTTTTTGTGTGTGTGTGTGTGTGAAAATACCATACAGAGAGGTTACAATTACATGGGTAAGATAATGAGCACATTTCTTATCAAGCATTGTAATCTCCTCCTTAGTTTCCCCTTCCCATCCCTTTGTATCCTCCCCACTGTCCCCCCCCTCCACCAAAGTTGTAAAGTACATTTTTTTTACATAACGACTTGTACATCTCATTGTTGAAATGGGTCCTCCTGTATCCCTGTTTTAACGATTTGTTTTTTCCCTTCCCCTCCACATACACCAACATCATACATAGTGAAAGCAGCGGTTATAATGGAGGAGGGACATACAAAGCAACAAAGACATAATCTTATAAATATGTTAGAAACAATAGCATGAAAGATCTCTCTCTCTCTCTCTCTCTCTCTCTCTCTCTCTCCTTCTCTCTCTCTCTCTCTCTCTCTCTCTCTCTCTCTCTCTCTCTCTCTCTCTCTCTCTCTCTCTCTCTCTCTCTCTCTCTCTCTCTCTCTCTCTCTGTTACTTGTGGGGCTTGAGCTCTAGGCCTGGAAGCTGTCCCTGAGCAATTCAGCTCAAGGCTTATGCTCTACCACTTGAGCCATAGCGCCACTTCTAGTTTTCTGGTGTGTGTGTTTTTTTAATTGTGATTAAGTGATTACATAATTTCCCAAATTTCACAGTATTGTGGGATAATGATGCTCATTTAAAGTCACAAACTTATTCTAACTTACCTGGAGTAAATTGTCTATCACGGTCTATAACATATAATGGTGTACACATATACACCATACATGTGATCAGCAGCATGGGGTTATTTAGTAGTGGTTCGACCAGATGAGTGGAAGTTCTTTGTTTCTTAAGTCCTGTTAATTTTGTCATATCACCTAACATTTTGGATCTAACATCCACTTATCAGGGAGACCATGTACCGTTTGTCTCTTTGCTCTTGGCTTACCTCGCTCAACATGATTTCTTCTAGCTCCATCCATTTCCCTGGAAATGCCATTATTTTGTCATTTCTAATGGCTGCATAATATTCCATTGTGAATAGATACCACAATTTTTGGATCCATTCATCTGTGGTGGGACATCTGGGTTGTTTCCATATCCTAGCTATTATGAACAGTGCTGCAATAAACATGGAGCTGCATGTGTCCTTGTATATTGATTCCTGTTATTCAGGGTAGATGCCTAGAAGTGGTATGACAGGCTCATAAGGGAGGTCAATATTTAGCTTTCTGAGGATCCTCCAGACTGCTTTCCAAAGTGGTTGTATAAGTGTACATTCCCACCAGCAGTGTAATAGGGTTCCTCTTTCTCCACATCCCATCCAGCATTTGTCGTTGGCTGACTTGTGGATGTGGGACATTCTGACTGGGGCAAGGTGGTATCTCAGGGTTGTCTTTATTTGCATTTCCTTCACAACCAGGGATGGTGAACATTTCCTCATGTGTTTCTTTGCCATTTTTATTTCTTCATCTGAGAAGTCCCTCTTTAGTTCCCTTGCCCATTTAGTAATTGGTTTGTTAGGTTTGGGAGGGATTAGTTTCTTGAGTTCCCTGTATATACTAGATGTTAACCCCTTGTCTGATATATTGCTGGTAAATATATTTTCACAATTAGTGGGTTGTCTTTGTAGCTTGGTTGCTATAGCTTTAGCTGTGCAGAAACTTTTTATTTTAAGGTAGTCCCATTTGTCGAGTCTCTCTCCAATTTGTTGTGACCCTGGGACTCTCTTCAGGAAGTTCCTTCCTGTGCCTATGAGTTCAAGTGTCTCTCCTACTCTGTCCTGCAGTAGTTTCAGAGATTCAGGTTTAATGTTAAGGTCTGTAATCCATTTTGAGTTGATGTTGGTGCATGGTGATAGGCTGGGGTCCACTTTTAGTTTTCTGCATGTGGCTGCCCAGTTTTCCCAGCACCAGTGGTTGAAGAGGCTGTGTTTCTTCCATTGTATGTCTTTGGCTCCTTTGTCAAATATCAGCTGACTGTAGGCCTGTGGATTTATTTTTAGATCTTCTATTTTATTCCATTGGTCTTCGGGTCTGTTTTTGTGCCAGTACCATGCTGTCTTTGTTATTATAGCTCTATGGTAGAGTTTAAAGTTCGGCATGGATATCCCTCCCATGTTGTCTTTATTCCCTAGAATTGTTTTGGCTATTCTAGGTCTTTTGTTGTTCCATATGAATTTTTGGACTTTTTTCTGTATTTCAGTGATGTATGTCATTGGGATTTTAATAGGAATTGCATTGAATTTGTATATTAATGTTGGCAGTATTACCATTTTCACTATATTAAGTCTGCCTATCCAAGAGCATGGGAGGTCTTTCCATTTCCTAGTGTCTTCTGCAATTTCTTTCTTTAACTTTTTATAGTTTTCATTAAATAGTTCTTTTACATCTTTGGTTAGGTTATTTCCTAAATATTTTATTTTTTGGGAGGTTATTGTGAATGTGGTTGCTCCCTTTATGATTTATGATTTCTAAGAGTTTGGGGATGGAGTTTTTGGGATCGTGAAGGTATAGTATCATGTCATCTGCAAAAAGGAATAGTTTAACTTCTTCTTTCCCTATGCGGATCCCTTTAATGTCTTTTTCTTGCCTTATTGCCCTGGCTAAGGGTTCCAGGACTATATTGAAGAGGAGTGGAGGTAGTGGGCATCCTTGCCTTGTTCCTGATTTTAGGAGAATTGGTTGTAGCTTTTCCCCATTAAATATAATATTGGCTATTGGTCTGTCATAAATGGCTTTTATTGTTTTAAGAAATGTTCCTTCTATTCTTATTTTCTCCAGAGCTTTTATCATGAATGAATGTTGAATTTTATCAAAGGCCTTTTCTGCATCTGTGGAGATAATCATGTGATTCTTGACCTTGGCTCTGTGTTGGATTACATTTATTGACTTATGTATGTTAAACCATCCCTGCATCTCTGGCATGAAGCCAACCTGGTCGTAGTGTATGATTTCTTTTATGTGTTTCTAGATTCTGTTAGCTAGGGTCTTGTTAAGGATCTTTGTGTCGGTGTTCATCAGGGAAATTGGCCTGTAATTCTCTTTTTTGGTTGGGTCTTTGCCTAGTTTGGGGATGAGTGTGATATTGGCTTCGTAGAATGAGTTTGGGTTAGCTCCCTCCTTCTCTGTTTCTCTGAAGAGCTTGAGGAGTATGGGTATTAGTTCTTCTATAAAGGTCTTATGGAATTCTGCTGTGAATCCGTCTGGTCCTGGGCTTTTTTTTGTTGGAAGACTTTTGATTGCTTCCTGTATCTCGTTGTAGGATATTGGCTTATTTAATTGATTTACTTCTTCTTTGCTCAGTTTGGGCAACTTGTATTTCTCTAAAAATGCATCCATTTCTTCCAGGTTTTCTTCCTTAGAGAGTATAACTTTTGAAAGTAGTCCATTAAGATTGTTTGGATATCTTGGGTATCTGTTGTGATTTTTCCCGTGGCATCCCTAATCCTGTTAATATGGGTTTCCTCTCTTCTTTTTTAAATTAATCTTACCAACGGTCCATCAATTTTATTTATTTTTTTCAAAGAACCAGCTTTTTGTTTGGTTAATTTGGGCTATAGTTTTCTGATTTTCTAATTGATTAATCTCTGCTCTTAATTTGGTTATCTGGCTCCGTCTAGTAACTTTAGGTTCCATTTTTTCATGTTTTTCTAGCTGTTTTAATTGCAACATGAGATTATTTACTTAGGCTGTCTCTATTTTCTTGATGTGGGCACTGAGGGCAATAAGTTTGCTCCTCGGGACTGCTTTTGCTATGTCCCATGAGTTTCTTTGCGAGGTATTATCATTTTCATTGAGTTGTAGGAAATTTTTTATTTCTTCTTTGATCTCTTCCATTACCCAGGCATTGCTAAGAAGTGTGCTGTTCAATGTCCATGTATTAGAGAAATTTCTTCGGTATGCTTTGTTATTGAGAACTAGCTTGATTCCACTGTGGTCCGATAGGATACAGGGGATTATGTCAATCCCTTTGTATTTGCTTAAGTTCCTTGCATGAATTATGATATGGTCTATTTTGGAGAAAGTTCCATGAGCTGCTGAGAAGAATGTGTACTGTGTTGTTTTAGGGTGAAATACTCGGTAGATGTCAGTTAATTCTGCTTGAAGTATGGCTTCACTTAATTCGGTAGCTTCTTTGCCAATCCTCTGATTGGTAGACCTGTCCTTTGGTGAGTGGGGTGTTAAAGTCTCCTAGTATGATCATATTGGGATCTATTTTATTCTGTAAGTTTGAGAGTATTTGATTAACATATCTGGGTGCACCAATGTTTGGGGAATATAAGTTGATGATGGTAATATCCTCCTCTTGGATTGTTCCCTGTATTAATATATAGTGTCCGTGGACATTAATGGCAAAGAGAGAGCAAAGAGAACCTGAAATTAAACAAACTTCTGACCATTTACCATTGCAGTAGCAAAAACTGTCTACATCTGAGAATGGCATAAAATTAGGCTCTCTGGCTTTCCAGGGAGTGCAGAAGGCATTTCAAAGGGGTTTCACGGCTCAGGTGTGATTTGCAGCACCCCATTAAATGTGTAGGAGAGTAAGTCTGGTGAGTGAAGGAGCTGACCAGGCAGAAGCGGCATCCCGACTTCCCCCAGAGCCCTCTAGAGAGAAATGGCCAAGCCCCCAAGCCAAGCGTCCTTGGCTTCAGAGGTGACTGGCCTTTCAGCTAAAGGCTGTAGGAGCTGTCTGGCGTGGTGCCATGTCTGGACAGAGACTGAGTGACAGAGAGCCATAGAGAGTAGTTTCACTCACCAGAGTAGAGAAGTGGTGTGGATGTGGATGTGAAGGCCAGCAATGGTATCGATGCACTGTGTCTGCAGCAGACAGGTTCACAAAAGGCCATCAGAACTGTGGGTATTCCTCAGAGCAAAAAGGGAAGAACAAACAAAAAAAGAAAAAAGAGGGAAAAAAACCAGAGAGGAATCCCACCTATCCTGACTTTAAGCCCTTTATCCAAGTCACAGCACCCATTTATGTTAGGTTTTTTAAAAAGAGGTAGCCGAGTAAGAACAGCACCACACATGTGGTATTCAGGTAAGGGGTAGGTTTATTCATTGCTCTGGCTGGCACCAGGGCTCAGGGATAGCGCCCAAGCCCAGAGTTCAAGACCCACGACCAACAACACCAACAACAAAAGAATCATGCAATAGTAATTCACCTCACTGTTTAGTGGCTTTAAACAGTGATTTTTGCTTATGATCACTCAAGCAGTTGTCATTTGGTGGGCTTAATGCAGCAGTTACTGACCACGCAATGGGCAATGCTCTTTTGTCTTCCATGTTCTCAGTACATGAGTACTTTTCAAAGCCTTCTTTGTATGTTGTTATACACCATTGTCATCTGATGCTGGTGAAAGTTTGTAAGGTTTCCCTCTCAAAGAGGGTTCTTGACCTCTATCACAGAATAAGGATTTCTGGACAAGTCACAATGGTAAGAAAACTTGGCAGAGATTTATTGAGTAAGTAAGCAAACAGGCAAGCAGACAACACACAAACCACTTGAGCCACACCTTCAGTCTAGCTTATTTTTTCTAGTTAATTGGAGCTAGATTCTCACAAACATTTTTTTTTCCTCTCACACAGACTTTTCTACCCAAGCTGGCTATGAACTTGATCTTCAGATCTTAGCCTCTTATATAGGTAAGATTACATGTAAGATTACATGGCATTCTGCTTTTAAAATTTTTTTCTTCCTTTTAATGGTCAACCAGAACTTTCTTTATAGGTAACTGTACTGATAGAAGTCCATGCAACAATTTGTTTTCCTTTCCTCTTTTGTTTTTGTTAGAACTCAGGGCTTTGCAGGCTTTGCACTTGCTAGACCAGACAAACAGACAAGCAGAAAGGCAATAGTACACTCTAACAGAGTGCGAGTGCTCTCAAAGGGAGATACATGCATGCATACATGTGTGCGTGCGCGTGAGCATGCACTCACACACATACACACACACATATACAGAGTTCCTTGGCTGTTGGGGTATTTAGATGGTAAAGGAAGGGGGTCTGACTTTAAAATTATTCAAAGAGGTGTTTTATTTTTGCTCTAATCATTCCTGGTGTTATCTGACTTTCTGGATGTTTCTTCCAGGTAAGACTGCATCTTGCAGATGCTTATCCTTGACATAAGGAAGGAATTCTGTTGTCTGCATTTTGGATAGGAGGTTGATTAGTTTTTGAGGGAGCCTTTCTCTCAGGAAAGCATACATCCTGCCAAATAAATGTTAATTCTTAGGGTAAGAAATGCATCTTAGAAAAGAATGCATCTTGTTGCTTTTCTTTGAAACACAGATGGTGTTTCTATGTTTCTAAATACCATGTTTCTGAGTTACCTTCAGCAGGCCACATTTTCCTCAATTTATCCTGCCTCATTTTCCCCTAAAATGACTTTGATTCCTTAATCTTAAGGGAAGTAGATTAATGACTGTCTCCTGTGTTTGTTGTAAGCTTACTAGGCCTCATTTCCCCTAATCTATCCTACCTCATCATGTCCCAAATTCAAGAATGAGAAAAACAGGCTCTGTCACTAGATAGGAGGTCATTAAAATAATTTTTGTCATTTTATTTGTGGTCCATGTTAAGAACTTTTAAATTTTCGTGGCTTCAGAAAGCATGATTTCAAAGATCTATAAATTACTGTGAGTGTAACGTTTGAGCTTAACCATCTTTTTAGGGTTGTCAAAAATATGTGTGTAAGTAGAAGCATGAAAATTTTAAGTGTGTATTTGCCATTTTATTTCTGATGAGCAGTAGAGAACACAGCATGTAACAGATGCTTAATACTTTTTTTGGTGCAATGACTGGGGCTTGAACTCAGGACCCTGACTTTTTTTTTTTAACTGAAGATTGGTATTCTACCACTTGAGCCACACCTCCATTTTCATCTTTTTGCTGGTTAATTGGAGATAAGAGTCACATAGAGTTTTCTATCTGAGCTGTCTTTAAACAATGATCCTCAGATATCAGCCTCCTGAGTAGCTAGGATTACATGCATGAGCCACTGGTGCCCCTGAATAATAAATTATGTGGAATAAAACTATTATAAAATGATAGAAATCCAATCCAAAAGCAAACAGAAAGGGAGAATTTCTCAGAAGTTTAAGATACTGACTTCTGCTGGCTCTAGGAATTCGAGGCTGGCTTTCCATATTTGGTGGTTCTATGTGTTGGATTCATATTCTGATAGATTTTCCATATACTCATAAAGGTATCACTAAGTTTATATTTGGGAATGTTGTAAATTCAGTGGTCTTCTTCTGATGCTTCAAATTCACTAACAAGCATCCACTATTTATGGAATGACTAAGTCAAATAATGTATACTTAAGTCAAATGCATTTCCTTTCCATTACATAAATATTTATATCATACTGGCTAAGATTCTGGAGCCAGTCTGTCTGGATCTGTTACACTTAACAATTTATAGTTAATACCATCAATGTCATTTGTATTTACATTTGAATTATGATAGCTAGTTGCAACATTAGACCTTCCTCTCAGACAAAATATCTGAGGGAACAATACATTGGAATAAAGATTTTTCAGATTTATTTTTTAATTGTCTTTGAATAGTTGCACAAAGGGGTTTCAATTAAACTCACCAATTTCATTTTATGTAGCTCTTGTGTATGTTCCAGTAGTGAGCTTGAACTTAAGGCCTGAACCTTATCTCTTAGCTTTTTTGCTAAAGGCTGGTACTTTACCAATTGAGCTACAGTTCTACTTCCAGCTTTTTTGCTGGTTAATTGGAGATAAAAATCTCTCAGAGTTGATTGCCTAGGCTGGCTTTGAACCAAGATCCTAATATCTCAGCCTCTTGAGTAGCTAGGATTACAGACATGGGCCATTGACTACTATAATATCTCACTAATTGTCACCCCTTTCACATAGGGAGAAGGATTTATTTTGGCTCTTGGAAGGCAGGTATCTCAGAGCTATTTGACTTATGGCAGCTAAGGCCAGAGCCTTCATGATCCAATCACTTCCCAAAATCTTGCTAGCTGGCAACAAAGCCTCCAATACATTAGCAAAAGTGTAACAATAGTGTTTAAATGATCCTTACAACCTTTCAAATTAACAAGATAGGTCTTAGAGACTGGGTCAAGTGGTAGAACATTTATGTAGGTAGCAAAAGGCTATGGGATCAAATTCTACTATTGCAAAAATAATAAAAATAAAAATAAATCCTATGACATAATACTAATGATGTAATTCAAAGTATGGGAGTGGGATTTAGTTGATGATAATGTTATTGGAAGACTATTAAACCAGGTACTGGTGGGGCATGACTATAATTTTAGCTAATCAGGAGACAAAATTTGAGGAACAAGATTAAAAGCCAGCCCAGGCAGACAAATTTGTGAGACTCCACAGATAGAGAAGTAGCCTTGAGCAAAAAAGTTAAGCAAGATTGTGAGGTCCTGAGTTCAAGCCTTAGTACAAGTACACATACACACACACACACACACACACACACACACACACACACACACACACACACACACACACACACAGACATGATAAAAAAATGGAGTTAGTTATCCAGTGCCAAATCTACTATCTTCTCTCCAGAGGCAACAGCTCTTTTGTTTTAGACAGGCAGGGTGTTGAGGATTGAACACAGATTTTCATGTAGGCTAAGCACATGTTGAACTGGTTCAGTGGTTAGGCTAAGCATTCACAAGCCTGATGGTTGAGTCTGATGACTTGTGTTAGAAATAAAGCCACTGGCTGAGCATGGGTGGCTTATGCCTGTAACCCTAGTTACTCAGGAGGCTGAGAACTGAGGATCAAAGTTCAAAGCTATCTAGAGCAGGAAATTCCAATTAACTGCCAAAAAACCAGAAAGGGAGCTGTGGCTCAAAGGGGTAGAGACAAAAGCTCGGGGAGAGCGCCCAAGCCCTGAGTTCAAGCCCTGGCACCAGCACAGAAAGAAAAGAAAGAAAGAGAGAAAGAAAGAAAAATATAGAGAAAGAGAGATTGTCCATTTCTAAGACGAGGCATTTGATTCAGATTGGAAAATTACCAGCAACTTTTGTGTATAGCAAATTGAGGATGTTACAAAGTTCACACATTGGAAAACCCACAGATAAACAAGGCAGTTTAGAAGGAGGTATTACCAGACAGAGGTGAGGTTTGGTGAAGCTCCCCTTTAAATATAGGAACTCTTCACTTAGGGTCCGTGACTTCGATCACAGAATAAGAATTTCTGGACAAGTCACCATGGTAAGAAAACTTGACAGAGCTTTATTATGTAAACAAGCAAGGAAAGAGACAAAAAAAAAAAAAAAAGCAAATGGAAGGGCAGGGGCATACTGTAGCAAAGTGTGGGTGCTCTCATAGAGACACAAAGACACAGGCACAGACAAACACAAGGAGACGCCCAGAGAGACACACAGCTGTTGGGTATTTATAGGGTAAAGGCAGGGGGGGTCTGACTTTAAGTTATGCAAAGCTAGGTGCTTTGTCTTTGCTTTAACTACACTTGGTGTTATTCTGAGTTTCCAGGTAAGAATGCATCCTGCCATAAAACAGATCCTTATCTTTGAAACAAGGAGAAGCCTTGCTATCTGCATTTTGGCAGTTGTGAATTCTTGGGTGAGAAATGCATCCCTTAGGAAAGAATGCATTCAGTTGCCTCTCTTTGAAGCAAAGATAGCATTTCTAAGTTTCTAGATACCATATTTCTGAGTTGCCTACACCAGGCCTCAGTTTCCTTAAGTTATCCTGCTTCAGAGCCTGGGACTGATTAGCATAAGGAAGATCAGGCCACAATAAAACCAGAAAATTGGTAGCAATTTTGTGTGTGTCAGAAAGCCTAAAAGCCTTCCCCAGGAATGGAGGCAACCCAAAGCTTACTTCTAAAGTTCAACCACCTCAAGTGGCGAATGTAATAGAAAGTAATGTAACTTAGGTGACCGTGGAATAAAAAAAAAATGTGAACTCCACATTTCTCAGACTAATGAGGAGTTGGAGACAGGTGTCTCCATGTGTTAGATATAACTTTGCTATTGTAATCTCAGAGAGTGTGCCTATCAGACAGATACCTGACTTTGCAAAGCCACCATTAAAGAGTTAGCTTTCCTGAACATTTTCTATTTCTCTCTTTCTTTTTTCTTTTCTTTTCTTTCTTTCTTTCTTCCTTTTTTTTTTTTTTTTGGTGCCAGTACTGGTGTTTGAGCTCAGGACCTGGTGCTATCCTTTAACTTTTTTTTAAAAGTTAATTTCATTTTATTTGTGAACATACTGTACAGAGGAGTTACAATTACATGGGCAGGATAATGCGTACATTTCTTACCAAGCATTGCAGCCTCCTCCTTTGTTTACCCTTCACATCCCTTCCCAGCCTCCCCCCTCCCCCCAATCCCAATCCTTCTCCTTCCCTCCCTTCCCCCCCCCCACTGACGTTGTAAAGCTCATTTTGGACATGACAACTTGTACTTCTCATTGTTGCAACAGGTCCTTATCCTTAAACAACTGTATCCTTAAACAACTGGTTTTTCCCCATCTCCTCCACAAGTTATACTGACATCAAATATAGTGAAAGCAGGCGTTATACTGTGGGGGAGGGACATACAAAGCAACAAAGAGATAATCTTATAAATGCGTTAGAAACACATGCATGAAAGAAAAAAACATTAAAATACACATCTAAGGGTTCATTTTCCTGACATCACATTATCTGACCTTTTCCACTTGACTCATACATATACTAGATATTACAAATAAGGGAAATCATGGGACCTATGTTTCTTTGGGCCTGGCTTACTTCACTTAATATAATTTTTTCCAAGTTTTTCCATTTCCTAACAAATGGGGCAATGTCATTCTTTCTGATGGAGGCATAGAATTCCATTGTGTATATATACCACATTTTCTTGATCCATTCATCTACTGAGGGGCATCTGGGTTGGTTCCATATCTTAGCTATGGTAAATAATGCTGCAATAAACATAGTTGTGCTGGTAGCTTTAGTGTGGTCTTGTTTGTAAACATTTGGGTAAATGCCCAAAAGTGGGATTGCTGGGTCATAGGGGAGTTCTATGTGAAGTCTTTTGAGGAACCTCCATACTGCTTTCCAAAGTGGTTGAACAAGTTTACATTCCCAACAACAATGAAGTAAGGTTCCTTTCTGTCCACATCCCCTCCAGCATCTGTTGTTGTAAGAGTTCTTGATTTTTGCCGATTTAACTGGAGTGAGTTGATATCTCAATGTTGTTTTGATTTGCATTTCTTTTATGGCTAGGGATGTTGAACATTTCTTCATGTGTCTATTGGCCATCCTTCTTTCTTCTTCAGAGAAGTTTCTCTTTAAGTCTTTCGCCCACTTATTTATAGGGCAGTTGTGTCTTTGAGGATTTGTTGTTGGGGGGTTTAATTTTTTGAGTTCCAAGTATATTTTAGATATGAGACCCATGTCCGTTGTATGGCTAGTAAAGATCTTCTCCCAATCCGTGGGCTTTCTATTGATCTTGCTAGCTATGTCATTTGCCCTGCAGAAGCTCTGCAACTTTATGCAATCCCATTTGTCCAACCTTTCTTTGATTTGTTGTGTTTCCGGGTCTCTATTCAGAAAATTTCGGCCTGAGCCAAGGAGACCTAGGGTTTTTCCTATTCCATCCTGTAATGTTTTCAGAGTCTGTTTGACTTCAAGGTCTTTGATCCATTTGGAGTTGATTCTGGTGCAGTTTTCTACATGTAGTTAACCAATTTTGCCAGCACCATTTACTGAGGTTGTCTTTCTTCCATTCTATTGTTTTAGCTCCCTTATCGAAGATTAGATGGCTATAGGTCTGTAGGTTCATTTCTGGGTTTTCTATTCTATTCCATTGGTCCTGAGGTCTGTTCTTATGCCAATATCAAGCTGTTTTGATTACTATGGCTTTATAGTAGAGTTTGAAGTTTGGTATTGATATTCCTCCAGCAGTGTTCTTTCCATTGAGGAGCGTTTTTGCTATTTGGGGTCTTTTATTGTTCCATATGAATTTTTGGATTGCCTCTTCTATTTCCTTGAAGAATGAGGTTGGAATTTTGATAGGTATGGTGTTGAATTTGTAGATCGCCTTGGGAAGTATTGCCATTTTCATGATGTTAATCTTTCCAATCCAGGAGAATGGGAGGTTTTGCCATTTTTTAAGTTCTGTGTTGATTTCCTTTTTCAAGATTTTAAAGTTTTCATCATAGAGGTCCTTCACTTCTTTAGTTAAGTTAATTCCTAGGTATTTTATATTTTGTGGGGCTATTACAAATGGTGAACAGTCCCCACACATGTTCTGTCCCTTGGTGGGCTGTTTTCAGTATTTTGCCCAGTCCCATGTATGTCCTTTCTCCAGGTGAGTGATTGAATCTGTCCTCCAGTTCCACATATGTCCTGTGCCCTAGTGAACAGTACCCACCCACGTCCTTTCCCCTAGTTAGTAGTTTCCATCTGTGTACAGATGTACAGATCTGTAAGCAAATCCCAGGCATGTCCTGTCTCATGGTGAGCAGTTCTGAGTATTTTCTGCAAGCCCAAACATTTCCTGTCCCTTGGTGGAGCGATTCTGAATCTTTACTCCCAGAACAACGTGTGCCCAATACCTTGGTGAGTGATTCTGAATCTTTTCTCCAAGACTGTGCCTGTCCTTTCCCCTGATGATCAGTTCCCATGCATATCCTGTCCCCTGTGGAGCAGTTTCCACAAGTGTCTTGTCCCCTGATGAGCAGTTCCATGTGTGTCCAGTATCCTGATGAGTGTTCTGAGTCTTTTGTCCAAGTCCATGCCTGTCCTGTCCCTTGGTGGTTGGACCTGAGTATTCTGCCCAGTCCCATACATGTCAAGTCACTTGTTGAGTGGTTTTGAGTCTTTTCTCCAAGCACATGCCTGTCCTGACTCTTGGTGGACATTCTGAGTCTTTTCTACAAGTCCACTTGTGTCCAGTCCACAAGTGAGAGGTTCTGAGTCTTTAATCTGAGATCCATGTTTATCTTGTCCCCTGGTGAATAATTCCCATGCATGCCCTGTCCCCTGCCTAGCATTTCCCATGCATGTACAATACCCTGGTGAGCAGATATCAATCTTTTCTCTAAACTCACATGTCTCCTACCCCTGGTGGGAAGTTTTGAGTCTTTTCTCCAGGCCCCACATGTATCCTTTTTGAGCAGTTCCAATGTGTGTCCTCTCCTCTACTGGGCAGTTCCCATGCATGTCTTCTTCACTGATGAGCAGTTCCTATGCATGTTCTTTCCCCTGATGGGTGGTTTTGAGTCTTTAATCCAAGTCAACCCATGTCCTGTCCCCTGTTGAATAGTTCTAAGTGTTCTCTCCCAGGCTCATGTGAGTTCTATCCACTGATGAGTAGTTCCGAGTCTTCTCTCCATGCCCACTCATGTCTTGTCCCCTGTTGAGCAGTTTCTATGTGAATTCAGTACATTGGTGAGTTCAGTCTTTTTCCCAAAAGTTTCACATATCCTGTCCCCTACTGAGTATTTCAGAGCCTTTTCTCCAGCCTAGGTGTATGTCTTATCCCCTGGTAAGCAGTTCCCATGCATGTTCTTACCTTGGTGAGCAGTTCCCACCTGTGTCCTGTCCCCTGGTTGGCAGTTCTCAGCAGTTTGTCCAGACCCACGCATATCCTGTCCCCAGGTGAGTGATTCTGAGTCTTCTCTGCAGTCCCATGTGTGTCCTGTGCCCTGCTGAAGCATTCCCACCAATGTCCTGTCCCCTGGTGAGCATTTCCCATGTGCATCCTGTTCCCTGCTGAGATGATCCAAAGCATGTTCTGTTGAGTAGTAGTTCTGAGGTTTTTCTGCAAGCCTATGTGTGTCCTGTCCCCTAGTGGGTGGTTATAAGTATTTTCTAACAGGTCCAGGCCTGGTTGGTAGTTTACACAAGTGCCCTTCCTCTCACCTCATGAAGAGTTCCCATGAGTTTCCAGTACCCTAGTTAGTGGTTATGAGTTTTTGTCCAAGCCTATGCATGTCCTGTCCCCTGTTAAGCAGTTCTCACATGTGTCTCAATGACTTGTGAGCAGTTCTCCTGCATTTCTTCTCCACTGGCGGGCAGTTCTGAGTATTTTCTTCTGGCCCATGCAAGTCTTGTGCCCAGGTGAGCAGTTGTCATGCAGTCCTCTCCCCTGGTGGGCAGTTACCACGCATATTCTGCACACTCATGAGCAGTTCATATTTGTGTCTAGACCTTGGTGCATGGTTCTGCTCTTCTTCAAGGCCATGTATGTACAGTCCCCTCATAAGAGGGTTCTGTTGATCTAATAAGGTTTTTTTTTTTTTTTAAAAATTCAGGCCTTGAACAAGTGAAAGCTCCACTTGGCATAAAGTGTTTCCACCTGGCTTTTCTGAACAGCTGCAATTTGTTAGTAGATTAGGAGGTTTTAAAGATTGCTCTACTCCTTCACTAGGTGGGCAGTGCATACATTAGGCCTCAGACTTGTAGTTCTTCACCATCCCTACCATCTCCAACATTAACAGAAAGGCTGACATTCATGGTGAGAGTTTCCTTTATTCTCTAGGTCGTGCTTCCACTTTGACTACAGTTATCTTGTTTTGTGGAATATATTTTTGTTCTGAGACCTGAGTAGTAGGTGCATTAGTTACTGGAGTTCTAGAACATTTATCCAGAATAAAGGTACAAGTAGAATCATAACCTAGCTCCCAGGTGAGTAAGTAGGTCTGACTAGGTCTGAGTATTCACCCCTGTAAGACAATCCTTTTGGTGTTGTTTAGGTAGCACTTCAGTCTCACTATAGGGAAGATGATAGAGACAGCCTGTTTGTTAACAAGGTGGTCATGAAGAAGATTGTTGATTTATATTATCTAACAAACTAGTTCTTATATTTGATTCTATTTCCACACTGGCTGACCATCCTGTGTATTTCAAATTCCACCCCTATTGAGACTGCCTCTGAAAAATGAGACTGGAAAGGGACCCTTATTTTCCGGATGTGAAGAGGAGACATGCTCTAAATATCAAGCTGCTTGTTGTGTAGGGGTTGGCCAGGCACAGTCTGGACTCTGGGAATCTTCATTGGCAGATAGATGCTTTTTTCCTACACTTTGTCTTGTGCTTTCATTATCTTGAATTTTTACCTTTGTTAATAACATTGGTTTGGCTGCAATTCAGTAAACATATTAGAATCTGTGGGGCTGGGAATGTGGCTTAGTGGTAGACTGCTTGCCTAGGATGCATGAAGCCATGGGTTCAATTCCTTAGTACCACATAAGCAAAAAAAGCTGGAAGTGACACTTTGGCTTAAGTGGTAGAGTGCTAGCCTTGAGCAAAAGAAGCTCAGGGATAGTGCCCAGGCCCTGAGTTCAAGCCCCAGGACTGGCAAAAAACAAAAACAAAAACTAAAAACAAAAAACAACAACAAAACAGAATCTGTGGTATGGTTTGATCCAGTAGGTCTGGACATGATTCTGAGAATTTAATTCACATTAGTAAAATGTTCCTATAGGATTTGGATGCTGCTGGTTTGGGGGACCACATTTAGACCCAGTACTGTTGTCCCCCGCCCCCCCACACACACGTGCATGCATATATACATCTACATAGATCAGTTTCCTTTTACCCTCACTACCACCTCAGTGCCATCATTAACTGGTTGAGAGCAAGCTGGATAATAAAAAATGTTGGAAATAAGTCCTATGAAGTGTAATTATGTATAACTTAAATTTAGTCACTTGTGAGATTTTTAGAGGTAATTTTGGAGGTCTGAATTACAACTGATTTATATACTAAGCAGACTTTCCAACAAGAGAAGGCCATAAAGTAATTAATTAAATTGATTTTCAGACAATTCCTAAAGAATTTACTGAGAGATAAATAAAGAAAAACCAAACCCCTGTGTTTTATATTGAGGAGATTAAGAGAATGATATTTAAAATTGTGGGAAACTCAGGGGAGAAAAAATTCTAAGACCAGAAAAAAAAGAAAGTTATACGAGACAGTGAACTCTAAAAGGGAATAAAGGAGCTACAAATGTTCACAGAAAAGGGTTTGCAGACTTAAAATGAGGATGCAAATTACCCTGAGTATAGCCAAGTCAGAAATGCTTCTGGTAAGCTACCTTACAGAGTGATGTCCTGGAAGTGGGAGTTAGACATCCAGATTCTGGTACTCAATCAGCTTTCATGAGTTTTTCTCAGGAAAGAAAATTTTACCCAACTGCAGAACTCAGTCCTGAACAATGTAGCTATTGAGAATGCTCTATGTGGTGAGTGTGTTCCTATTTCAGTTTCCTCTTCTCTTTGTGAGGTAGAATAGTCTCCAGGACTAGACGTGGCAAAGGGGGAAATATTACATATAGGCACAAGCATTTTTTCTGGAGTAACAGAAATGCTCTAGTTGTATTATGGTGATTTCTACACAAGTATAAATATTCTAACACCTTGAATTTTATATAGTCAGTGTGTGAATATTGTGTAAATTATAGTTGAAAATGTCTCAGTTGCAGTTCCCATGTGTGGCCTTTTCCCTGATGAGAAATTCCTGTCCCGTGCTGAGCTTTGTGTCCTGTCCCCTAGTGAGTGCTTCTCAGTCATTTCTCCAGGCCCAAGTGTGTCCTGGTCTTCTGGTGAGCAGTTCCCATGTTGTCCAGTATCCTCCATTTCCTGTCCACTAATGGGCAATTCTCAGTATTTTTCCCAGGCCCACATGTATCATGTCGCAGGTGAGTGACTGAGTCCTTGCACCAGTCCCAGGCACATCCTATGCCCTGGTGAAAAGTTACCACATGTGTCCTGTCCACTGGTACACAGTTCCCATGCCCGTCCTGTGCCACAATGGGCTGTTGTGAATCTTGTTTCCATGCCCTGCTGAGTAGTTCCCATGCATACCCAGAATGCTGGTGAGTGATTTTGAGTTTTTTCTAAAAGCCCACGCATGTCCTGTCCTTTGGTAGGCAGTTCTGAGTCTTTCCTCCAAGCCCACACATGTCTTGTCCTATGTTGCTCTGTTCTGAGTCTTTTGTCTGGGCCCAAGCATGTCCTGTCCCCTACTGAGCAGTTCCCATGTGAGCTCTGTACTCTGCTGAGCACTTCTCTCTCAATTAGCAGCTCCCATGTGTGGCCAGTACCCTGTGTGTCCTGTGCCCTTTTGGGTGTATTTTTTCCAGGCCCATACATGTACTGTCCCTAGGTGAGCAGTTTTGAGTCTTTTCTCCAGGCTCACACATCCTCTACACTAGTGAACAGTTTCCTTTCATGTACTTTCTCCTGATGAGCATTTCCCAGACACATCCTTCCCCTGGTGATCAGATCCCATGTGTCATGTCCTGTCCCCTGGTAAGCAGGTCCCCCACACATGTCCTGCCCCCTGATTAGTAGTTCCCATGGAAGTTCAACTCTGGTGAGTAGTTCAGTCTTTTCCCCAAGGCCACGCATGTCCATTCCCCTGGTGAGTGGTTCTGAATATTTTCTCAAGGCCCACTCTTGTCCTGCCCCCTGGTCCCCAAGTGTATAAAGTACCCTAGTAAGTGGCTCTTAGTCTTTTCTCTATGCCCATGCATGTCCTCTCCCATGGTGAGCAGTTCCAATGCATAGCCTGTTCCCTCATGAACAGTTCCCACATGTGACTGTCCCCTGGTGGGCAGTTCTGATTTTTTTTTCTCCAGACCCATGCATCCTGTCCCCTGGTAAGTCTAAGGTCTCAGTGTCAGCTTGCTGATGATTAAGTCCCCACCCTGTATCTCCATTTACAGAAATCTGTTACTATTTCCTGATACTATTTATCCAGTGTGTCACACAAATTCCCACCCCAGTTGCAACAGTCTCATTACATTCCTCTTGGAATGTGACTTTCTCCCCAACTCCTGTAGTCCATGCAATACCTTCATAACACCTATTCTAAGAACTGATCCTAACTCTAAATTGCCATATTGTACATAATGTGACCTATGTCACTGTCCCTCCAATTTTTTAATAATTCAGCCTACAACTGTCCATGGCTGCTGCCTCCATTCCTATTGGAGCAGCACAGAAGGTCTGTCCCCCAGTAAAGCTTTGCGCTTGTATTGATTGCTCTTGCTCGTCTCTCATTTGTTTTTTTTTTTTAATCAATCTTATTTCTTCTTAGGTTTTATTTAATGTATAAAATGTACCTTTTTTGAAAGCTTGTCTTCTTTCATTTTTTTTAACTGTGAAAATAACATACAGAGCAGTTATAATTACATGGGCAAGATAATGAGTACATTTCTTATCAAGCATTGCTGCCTCCTCCTTTGTTTGCCCTTTCCATCCCTTACCATCTCCACCCCTCCACCCCATCCCCCCCCACAAGGTTGTAAAGTTCATTTTTCAACATAACAACTTGTACATCTCATTGTTGCAATGGGTCCACCTGTATCCCTATTGAAATGATTTATTTTTTTCCCTTCCCCTCCACAAATTATTCCAACATCAAATACAGTGAAAGCAGGGGTAATACCGTGGGGGAGGGACATACAAAGCAACAAACAAATCATCTTATAAATATGTTAGAAACAATCACATGAAAGAAAAAACAGGGGCTGGGAAGGTGGCTCAGTGGTAGAGTGCTTGCCTTGCATGCATGAGGCCCTGGGTTCAATTCCTCAACACCACATAAGAAAAAAGCCAGAAGTGGTGCTGTGGCTCAAGTGGTAGAATGCTAGCCTTCAGCTGAAGAGCTGAGGGACAGCGCCCAGGCCCAGAGTTCAAGCGCCCAGGCCCAGAGTTCAGGCCCCACAACCGGACCCAAGAAAGAAAGAAAGAAAGAAAGAAAGAAAGAAAGAAAGAAAGAAAGAAAGAAAGAAAGAAAGAAAGAAAGAAAGAAAGAAGAAAGAAAGAAGAAAGAAAGAAAGAAAGAAAGAAAAGAAAGAAAGAAAAGAAAGAAAGAAAGAAAGAAAGAAAGAAAGAAAGAAAGAAAGAAAGAAAAGAAAGAACATTTGAATACATATCTTTGCGAAAGAAAGAAAGAAAGAAAGAAAGAAAAGAAAGAAAGAAAAGAAAGAAAGAAAGAAAGAAAGAAAGAAAGAAAGAAAGAAAGAAAGAAAGAAAGAAAGAAAGAAAGAAAAGAAAGAACATTTGAATACATATCTTTGGGTTCATTTCACCTAACATCAACTTATCTGACCTTTTCTACTTGTCTCAGACATATACTAGTTATTGCAAATAAGGTAAACAATGGGACCTATGTTTCTTTGGGCCTGGCTTACTTCACTTAATAAAATTTTTTTCCAAGATTTTCCATTTCCTAACAAATGGGGAAATGTCATTCTTTCTGATGGAGGCATAGAATTCCATTGTGTATATGTACCACATTTTCTTGATCCATTCATCTACTGAGGGGCATCTTAGCTATGGTAAATAATGCTGCAATAATCATAGTTGTGCTGGTAGCTTTAGTAGGGTTCTGTTTGTGATCATTTGCGTAAATGCCCAAAAGTGGGATTGCTGGGTCATAGGGGAGCTCTATGTGGAGTCTTTTCAGGAATCTCCATACTGCTTTCCAAAGTAGTTGAACAAGTTTACACCCCCACCAACAATGCAGTAGGGTTCCCTTCTGTCCACATCCCCTCCAGCATCTGTAGTTATTAGCCATTCTAACTGGGGTGAGGTGGTATGTCAATATTGTTTTTTTTTTTTTATTGTAAAGATACTATACAGAGAGTTACAGTTACATGAGTGAGGTAATGAGTACACTTCCTCTTGAACATTGTTACCCCCTCCTTTGTTTTCCCCCTACCATTCCCTCCCTCCCTCCCTTCCCCAAGGTTCTTTTTTTTTTTTATTGTGATTAAGTGATTACATAATTTCCCGAATTTCACAGTATTGTGGAATCATGATGCTCATTTAAAGTCACAAGTTCATTCTAACTTTCCTGGAGCAAATTGTCTATCACAGTCTGTAACATATAACGGTGTTCACATGTTATACACCATATATATAATCAGCAGCGTGGGGATATTAAGTAGTGGTTCAACCAGATGAGTGGGAGTTCTTTGTTTCTTAAGTCCTGTTAGTTTTGTAGTATCACCTAACATTTTGGATTTAGCATCCACTTATCAGGGAGACCATGTACCGCTTGTCACTTCTTTCTTGGCTTACCTCGCTCAACATGATTCCTTCTAGCTCCATCCATTTCCCTGCAAATGCCATTATTTTGTCATTTCTAATGGCTGCATAATATTCCATTGTGTATAGATACCACAAATTTTGGATCCATTCATCTGTGGTGGGGCATCTGGGTTGTTTCCATATCCTAGCTATTGTGAACAGTGCTGCAATAAACATGGAGGTGCACGTGTCCTTGTATATTGGTTCCTGTTGTTCAGGGTAGATGCCTAGAAGTGGTATGACTGGGTCGTAAGGGAGGTCAATCTTTAGCTTTCTAAGGACCCTCCAGACTGCTTTCCAAAGTGGTTGTATAAGTGTACATTCCCACCAGCAGTGTAATAGGGTTCCTCTTTCTCCACATCCCCTCCAGCATTTGTTGTTGGCTGATTTGTGGATGTGGGACATTCTGACTGGGGTAAGGTGGTATCTCAGGGTTGTCTTTATTTGCATATCCTTCACCACCAGGGATGATGAACATTTCCTCATGTGTTTCTTTGCCATTTTTATTTCTTCATTTGAGAAGTCCCTCTTTAGTTCCCTTGCCCATTTAGTAATTGGTTTGTTAGGTTTGGGAGGGATTAGTTTCTTGAGTTCCCTGTATATACAGGATGTTAACCCCTTGTCTGATATATTGCTGGTAAATATTTTTTCCCAATTAGTTGGTTGTCTTTCTAGCTTAGTTGCAATAGATTTAGCTGTGCAGAAGCTTTTTATTTTAAGGTAGTCCCATTTGTCAAGTCTCTCTCCAACTTGTTGTGATCATGGGACTCTGTTCAGGAAGTTCCTTCCTGTGCCTATTAGTTCAAGTGTCTCTCCTACTCTGTCCTGCAGTAGTTTCAGAGATTCAGGTTTAATGTTAAGGTCTTTAATCCATTTTGAGTTGATGTTGGTGCATGGTGATAGGCTGGGGTCCACTTTTAGTTCTCTGCATGTGGCTGCCCAGTTTTCCCAGCACCAGCGGTTGAAGAGGCTGTGTTTCTTCCATTGTATGTCTTTGGCTCCTTTGTCGAATATCAGCTGGCTGTAGGCCTGTGGATTTATTTCTGGATCTTCTATTCTGTTCCATTCGTCTTCGGGTCTGTTTTTGTGCCAGTACCATGCTGTCTTTGTTATTATGGCTCTGTAGTAGAGTTTGAAGTTTGGCATGGATAGCCCTCCCATATTGTCTTTATCCCCTAGAATTGTTTTGGCTATTCTAGGTCTTTTGTTGTTCCATATGAATTTTTGGACTGTTTTCTGTATTTCAGTGATGTACATCATTGGGATTTTAATAGGAATTGCGTTGAATTTGTATATTAGTTTTGGAAGTATTACCATCTTTCCTATATTAAGTCGGTCTATCCAGGAGCATGGGAGGTCTTTCCATTTCCTAGTGTCTTCTGCAATTTCTTTCTTTAACTTTTTATAGTTTTCATTAAATAGTTCTTTTACATCTTTGGTTAGGTTAATTCCTAAATATTTTATTTTTTGGGAGGTTATTGTGAATGGCGTTGCTCCATTTATTTAGCTCTCTTCTTGTACATTTTCAGTGTACAGGAAGGCAACTGATTTTTGTGGGTTTATTTTGTATCCTGCTATTTTGCCGAAGTGATTTATGATTTCTAAGAGTTTGGGGATGGAGTTTTTGGGATCGTGAAGGTATAGTATCATGTCATCTGCAAAAAGGGATAGTTTAACTTCTTCTTTCCCTATGCGGATCCCTTTATGTCTTTTTCTTGCCTTATTGCCCTGGCTAAGGGTTCCAGGACTATTGAAGAGGAGTGAAGACAGTGGGCATCCTTGCCTTGTTCCTGATTTTAAGAGAATTGGTTGTAGCTTTTCCCCATTAAGTATAATATTGGCTATTGGTCTGTCATAAATGGCTTTTATTGTTTTTAGAAATGTTCCTTCTATTCCTATTTTCTCCAGAGCTTTTAGCATGAATGAATGTTGAATTTTATCAAAGGCCTTTTCTGCATCTGTGGCGATAATCATGTGATTCTTGACCTTGGCTCTGTTGATATGTTGGATTACATTTATTGACTTACGTATGTTAAACCATCCCTGTGTCTCTGGGATGAAGCCTACCTGGTCATAGTGTACAATTTTTTTTATGTGTTTCTGGATTCAGTTAGCTACAATCTTGTTAAGGATCTTTGCATCTGTGGTCATCAAGGAAATTGGCCTGTAATTCTCCTTTTTGATTGGGTCTTTGCCTGGTTTGGGGATGAGTGTGATATTGGCTTCGTAGAATGTTTGGGTTAGCTCCCTCCTTCTCTGTTTCTCTGAAGAGCTTGAGGAGTATGGGTATTAGTTCTTGTTTAAAGGTCTTATAGAATTCTGCTGGTCCTGGGCTTTTATTTGTTGGAAGACTTTTGATAGCTTCCTGTATCTCGTCATAGGATATTGGCTTATTTAATTGGTTAACTTCTTCTTTGCTCAGTTTGGGCAACTTGTATTTCTCTAAAAATGCATCCATTTCTGCCAGATTTTCTTCCTTTAGGGAGTATAGCTTTTGAAAGTAGTCTGTTAGAATTGTTTGGATATCTTGGGTACCTGTTGTGATGTTTCCCGTGGCATCCCTAATCCTATTAATATGGGTTTCCTCTCTTCTTTTTTTAATTAATCTAGCCAATGCACCATCAATTTTGTTTATTTTTTCAAAGAACCAGCTTTTTGTTTGGTTTATTTTGGTTATGGTTTTCTGATTTTCTAATTTGTTAATCTCTGCTCTTAATTTGGTTATCTGGCGTCGTCTAGCAACTTTAGGTCCCATTTTTTCTTGTTTTTCCAGCTGTTTTAGTTGCAACATGAGATTATTTACTTGGTCTGTCTCCATTCTCTTGATGTGGGCACTGAGGGCAATAAATTTGCCCCTCAGGACTGCTTTTGCTGTGTCCCACAAGTTTCTTTGTGAGGTGTTTTCATTTTCATTGAGTTGTAGGAAATGCTTTATTCTCTGATCTCTTCTGTTACCCAGGCATTGTTAAGGAGTGTGCTGTTCAATTTCCATGTATTAGAGACATTTCTGCGGTATGCTTTGTTATTGAGAGCTAGCTTGATTCCACTGTGGTCAGATAGGATACAGGGGATTATGTCGATCCCTTTGTATTTGCTTAAGTTCCTTGCATGAACTATGATATGGTCTATTTTGGAGAAAGTTCCATGAGCTGTTGAGAAGAATGTGTACTGTGTTGTTTTAGGGTGAAATACTCGGTAGATGTCAGTTAATTCTGCTTGAAGTATGGCCTCACTTAATTTGGGAGTTCTTTGCCAATCCTCTGGTTGGTAGACCTGTCCTTTGGTGAGAGTGGTGTGTTAAAGTCTTCTAGTATTATCGTATTGGGATCTATTTTATTCTGTAAGTTTGAGAGCATTTGTTTAACATATCTGGGTGCACCAATATTTGGGGCATATAAGTTGATGATGGTTATATCCTCCTCTTGGATTGTTCCCTGTATTAATATGTAGTGTCCGTCCTTGTCTTTCTGTACTGATTTTAATGAAAAGTTTATTTTGTCAGATATCAGCATAGCTACACCTGCTTTCTTACTGGGGGCATTTGATTGGTAGATTCTTTTCCACCCCTTCACTCTGAGTTTGTTTGTATGTTTGGCTGAGAGGTGGGTCTCCTGAAGGCAACAGATGGATGGGTTTTGTTTTCTGATCCAGTCCTCAGTTCGTTTTCTTTTAATTGGCGAATTCAGCCCATTTATATTAAGAGAAAGTATAGAGATGCATTGTTGTCCCTGCCATTCCGTTTTCCTAAGTTTTTCTTCTTTCCTTTCCTCCTGTGCTTGCTCAGTTAGACTTTCAGTAATGCCTGTTTGGGGCAGGTCCCAGTTCCTGGTTGCTTTCTTCAGGTTGTGTCCCTCCTCTTAGAATTCTTTGTAATGCTGGCTTAACGTTTATGTATTCATTTAGTTTTTCTTTGCTATTAAAAGTTTTCAGTTCTCCATCAAATGTGAATGCTAGCTTTGCCGGATATAGCAGTCTGGGTTGGCAGTTATTGGCTTTCAGGGCTCGTATAGTGCTTTCCCAGGCTTTTCTTGCATTCATTGTTTGTGTGGAGAGATCTGCAGTGATTCTAATTTTTTTTCCGTTGTAGTATAGCTCCTTCTTCATTTTTGCTGCATGCAGGATTGTTTCCTTATTATTCAGATCTATCATTTTTACTATAATGTGTCTAGAAGTGTTTCTCCTGGGATCTTGCTTGTTGGGTGTTCGATAAGCTTCTGTGATGTAGTTAAGATGGTCGTTTTTGAGGTGGGGAAAATTTTCATTAATTATCTTGTTAAATAGGTGTTGCATTCCCTTGCTCTGGAATTCCTCACCTTCGTCCACTCCGATTATGCGAAGGTTAAATTTCTTGGCATTATCTGCTTGCTCTTGAATTTCCCTTTGGTTTGAGTGATTTTTCCATATCTGTCACTTTTTGGTCCAGTTGGTGTATTCTGTCTTCTGTATCTGACACTCTACCTTCCATTTCATTCACTCTGTTGACCGTGCCTTCTATTGTGGTTTGCATGGAGGAAATGGATCCCCTTATGGATTCAATGTTGGTTCTCAGAATACTGATCTCAGTATGTATTACCTCTAATTTGGCGTTTATCTCACTTCTTACTGAGGTTTGTGCAGCTTCTATTTTTGCATCCAACTTTTGTTTGATATCCTGTATCTCTTTTGATAGTTCATCCTTGTGCTCTTTCAATTTCTGATCAATTTCTCACTTTATTTCTTGAGTCATTGCCTCCAGCAACCCTTGGATGTAGCTTTTGTCTTCCATTCCTGCTTTGCTCCCACTGGGGCTCTCCCCTGCGTGGCTGCTGGCTTTTGAGGTGAGCTTGCTGTCCCGGGTGGTAGTAAAACTTGTGATTTTTCTCTGTGATTTTCGCATGGGGGTTCAGGAGACTGCTCTGCAATTTTGTTTTGGTGTGTCTGTCTTTGCTTGGTTGCTAATTTTGTATTGGTAGAGTCTGTGCCTGATCTGGGTTCTGTTGGGAGCCTATTTCCAGCTGCTATTCTGACCTACTTAGGATTCTTAGCTCTCTGCTGTAGATTGCTGGCAATTCCCGCCTTTGGAAGGGTTGAGCAGCCTAGACTGCTTGTGTTTGCTCCTACGGGTGCTCTTGGGAAGATCAGATGCTCTGGATGCACTCTCCCAAATACTGGAGTCTGCTATGGGCTCCTGATGTGTTTTTGTTTGTTTGTTTTGGGCTGGTTGTGGGCTTGAACTCTAGGTTTGGGTGCTGTCCCTCAGCTCTTCAGCTCAACGCTGGCACCCTACCATTTGAGCCACAGCACCACTTCTGACCCTTTTTGCTTTTGTGATGCTGAGGAATCAGATCCAGGGCCCCATACAACCAAGACTATCACTCTACTGCTGAGCCGCCTTATCAGCCTGAGCTCCTGCTTTCTATCAGGTGCTGGCAGCCTGTGTTGCCCAATTTCCAGTCTAGGGCATATGGGTGGAGTCTTGGTGGGGTTTGGGCTTCTCTTGTCCTGGGCCTCCAGGTCTTTTGTTGTCACAGGCGTGCTTCCCGGGGAGTGCTGTTCCGTTTTTCTCCCCTCTGTTGAGGCGTATGCTCAGCTTTTTACTTCAGTTGGGAGGAGTTGGTTGTGTTGTTCAGGCGCTGGATCCCCAGGCCTGGTTCCGGCCCCAGCCTGGAGCGTGCTCGTTAGGCCTGTGCTGATGTGTATACCACCTAGGTTATGCAGCCTGGAGGACACAGTTCAAATTTCTTCTACTGTTGGTAGTCTTGACCCAGGGGCCCTGTTCCTGGATTGGGCATTTAAGCTCCCTTCCAGGGGCACTCTTGCTCTGGCCTGGCCAGTGGAGTGTGCTCCACGGGCTGGTGGAGCTCTCGAACAGTTCCCAGTTTTAGTGGGTCCTGTGGTCCGGGTGTTGGGGTAGGGAGTCTAGGTCAGGGTCTGGGGATTCCCTCCAGCTCTGGTCTCCCTTGAGGGATACACTGTCCCCTGTGGGGTACTCACCCTGGAGCTGGTTGTTTCTGTGTGGTGTAGGTCGTCAGTTGCTGTTGCAATCCGAGTTCAGTTGGGGTGATTGCGGGCTGGGCTGGGCGGTGGTGGCTCTGTGTGATTCTTTTCTGTCTCTGCCTCTATCGAAGCTGTCGGGTCCACCGTGTCCACGCTCAGGCGGCTTCTTCGAGGGTTGTAGAGATCCGGTGGGTCTGACACCGGTGTCTTAGGCGGCTTCTGCTCGGGTGATCTGCAGGCAGCCCCCTGTGCCTCTGGGACCTGGGCGGCCCCCGCAGGGTTGTTGCAATCATGAACGGACAGGTCTAGTGCCTCAGGCAGCTTCTGCTCGGGTGATCTGCAAACAGGTCCCTTTGTCCCGCTGCCGGTGCGGGGGGGGGGGGGGGGGGGGTGGGGTGGGGGGAGGCTTTGGCAGGATGGAGCCTCTCTGCTCCGGTGGAGAGTGACGGGTGGGGGTGGGATCCTCGTGGAGACTCCCGGCTGGTAGGCTTCTCTGTTCCTCCTGGTGATCAGTTGTTCTGCATACTGGTACCGGCAGCCCCCGTTGTGCCGGCTGGCCGGCGGCTTGGCACACTGCCGCGCGACCAGTAAAGGTTGGGAGAGGGGTCTTCGCTCTTCTCTGTTCTGAAATTCTTCTTTTCCTCTCTTTCTTTTTTTTGTTATTTTCCACCTCTGGTTTTTCTCTGAGTGTTCGTCTTTTTGTTGTTGTCGGTCTCTTGGGGAGATTAAGCGTTGGAACTTGAACTCTCTTTTTGGTTGGGGAGAGCTGTGGCATTTCCCTACTGCCCCATTGCCATCTTGGTCCCCCCTCATCAATATTGTTTTGATTTGCATTTCTTTTATGGCTAGAGAGGTTGAGCATTTCTTCATGTGTCTATTGGCCATCCTTCTTTCCTCTTCAGAGAAGTTTCTCTTTAAGCCTTTAGCCCACTTATTTATTGGGCAGTTGTTTCTTTGAGGATTTCTTGTTGGGGGATTTAATTTTTTGAGTTCCAGGTATATTTTAGATATGGGATCCTTGTCTGCTGTATGGCTAGTGAAGATCTTCTCCCAATCTGTGGGCTTTCTATTGATTTTGCTAGCTATGTCCTGTGCCATGCAGAAGCTCTGCAATTTCATGCAATCCCATTTGTCCAAACTTTCTTTGATTTGTTGTGTTTCCGGGTCTCTATTAAGAAAATTTTGGCCTGATCCAAGTAGACCTAGGGTTTCTCCTATTCCATCCTGTAATTTTTTCAGAGTGTCTGCTTTGACTCCGAGGTCTTTGATCCATTTGGAGTTGATTCTGGTGCAGGGTGATATATAAGGCTCTAATTTTAATTTTCTACAAGTGATTAACCAATTTTTCCAGTACCATTTACTGAAGAGGCTGTCTTTCTTCCATTCTATTTTTTTAGCTCCCTTATCAAAGATTAGATGGCTATAGGTCTGTAGGTTCATTTCTGGGTGTTCAATTCTATTCCGTTGGTCCTGAGGTCTGTTCTTGTGCCAGTACCAAGCTGTTTTGATTACTATGGCTTTGTAGTAGAGTTTGAATTTGGTATTGATATTCCTCCAGTACTTTTATTTCTGTTAAGGATCGGTTTTGCTATTCGGGGCCTTTTATTGTTCCATATGAATTTTTGGATTGCCTCTTTTATTTCCTTGAAGAATGAGTTTGGAATATTGATAGGTATCACATTGAATTGAAGATAGCCTTGGGAAGTATTGCCATTTTCATGATGTTGATCTTTCCAATCCAGGAGCGTGGGAGTTTTTGCCACTTTCTAAGTTCTGTTTTGCTTTCCTTTTTCAGGTTTTAAAGTTTTCATCATAGAGGTCCTTCACTTCTTTGGTCAATTCTTAGGTATTTTATTTTTTGTGGGGCTATTACGAATGGAGTTGCTTTCCTGATTTCAGCCACGCTTTTCTCATTGTTAGCATCCAGAAAAGCCATTGATTTTTGAGGGTTAATTTTATACCTTGCTACTTTGCCAAAGTTTTGAATCAGTTTGAGTAATTTGGGTGTGGAATCTATGGGATTCTTTAAATACAAGATCATGTCATCTGCAAAGAAGGAGAGTTTTATTTCTTCTTTCCCTATTTGGATCCCCTTTATGTCTGCATCTTGTCTTATTGCTGTAGCTAAGCATTCTAATACTAGATTGAAGAGAAGTGGAGAGGGTGGGCATCCTTGTCTTGTTCCTGAGTTAAGAGGAAATGACTTTAGTTTTTCACCATTGAGTATAATGCTGGCTGTAGGTTTGTCATATACAGCCTTTATTGTATTGAGGAATGTTCCATGGATTCCAAATTTTTCCAAAACCTTCATCATAAAGGGGTATTGGATCTTGTCGAATGCTTTTTCTGCATCTATTGAGATAACCATGTGGTTCTTATTCTTGCTCCTGTTGATGTGATGAATAATATTAATTGATTTGCGTATATTGAACCAGCTTTGCATCCCTGAAATGAATCCTGTTTGATCATGGTGTGTGATTTTTTGGATGAATTGTTGAAGTCGATTGGCCAAAATTTTGTTGAGAAGTTTTGCATCAATGTTCATCAAAGAAATGGGTCTATAGTTCTCTTTCTTTGATGAGTCCCTGCCTGGTTTTGGGATGAGGGTTATGATGGCTTCATAGAATGTGTTTGGTAGTGAGCTTTCTCTTTCAATTTCATTGAAGAGTTGGAGGAGTATTGGTGTGAGCTCTGCTTTGAAGGCCTTGTAAAATTCTGCTGTAAAACCATCTGGTCCTGGACTTTTCTTAGCTGGGAGGTCTCTTATTGCTGTTTCTATTTCAATGCTTGATATGGGCCTATTAAGCTGGTTTAACTCATCTTGGTTTAGTTTTGGCATGTCAATATTTGCTAGGAAAAGGTCCATTTCTGTCAAGTTCTCAAACTTATTGGCATAAAGTTTTGAGAAGTATTCCCTTATAATGTTCTGAATCTTGGTTGTTTCTGTTGTGATGTTTCCATTCTCATCTCTGAGTTTATTAATTTGGATGTGTTCTCTTCTTTTTCTGATAAGGTTTGCTAAGGGTCTGTCAATTTTGTTAAGTTTTTCGGAGAACCAACTCTTTGTTTTGTTGATTCTTTCTATAGTTTTTTTGGATTCTAATTCATTTAATTCTGATTTAATTTTGATTATTTCTTTCCGTCTACTGGATTGGGGTTTATCTTGCTGCTCTTTTTCAAGGAGGTTTAGATGTGTCATTAAATTGCTAGTTTCAGATCTCTCCAATTTGTTGATGTAGGAGCTCAGAGCTATAAACTTGCCTCTGAGTACTGCCTTTGCTGTGTCCCAGAGGAGCTGGTAATTTGTGTGTTCATTTTTGTTGAATAGCCTGAACATTTGAATTTCCTTTCTAATCTCTTCCATGACCCACTCGTGATTCAGCAGTGTGTTGTTCAGCCTCCATGTGATACCGGACTTTCTTTGGTGGCTTTTGGTGTTGAGTTCTAATTTTATTCCCTTGTGGTCAGAGAGAATGCAAGGTATAACTTCAATGTTTCTGAATTTAGACAAGTTTGCTTTGTGGCCTAAAATTTGGTCTATTTTAGAAAACATTCCATGTGCTGCTGAGAAAAATGTGTATTCTGATGCTGCTGGGTGAAATGTTTGGTAGATGTCTGTTAAGTCTAGTTGATCTATGCAGCTGTTTAGATCTGCAGTTTCTCTGTTGAGTTTTTGCCGAGTTGATCTATCTAGTGGGGAGAGTGGTGTGTTAAAATCCCCAACAATTAATGTCTTTGGATCTATATGGGATTTAAGGGAAAGTAGTGTTTCTTTGATAAATTTGGGTGCTCCATTGTTTGGCGAATAGATATTTAGAATTGTAATATCCTCCTGAAGGAGAGATCCTTTAATTAGTATGTAGGGACCTTCTTTATCTCTTCTCATGAATTTTAATTTGAAGTCTATTTTATCTATTATTAGGATTGCAACTCCCGCCTGTTTATGGGGGCCGTTTGCTTGGTAGATTTTGTTCCAGCCTTTAACATTGAAAATGTGTTTTTTTTTACGGGCAAGATGTGACTCCTGCAGGCAGCAGATAGAAGGGTCTTGTTTTTTAATCCAACTAGACAGTCTATGTCGCTTAATTGGAGAGTTCAGTCCGTTAACGTTAAGAGATAGGACTGAGAGGTATTTGGGAGTTCCTGCCATGTTATCCACCTTCTTGGGGGCTGCGAAAACTGGGTTTTTCCTATGGTTCTTGGATTCTCAGTTTGGGTGCAATTTCTTGGCCTTTGTTGCGGTCTTGTTGGTTTTCTATGTGTAGGACATCTTTAAGAATCTTTTGTAGGGCTGGTTTGGTGGAGATGTATTGTTTCAATTTTTCTTTGCTATGGAAGGTTTTTATTTGGCCTTCAGTTATGAAGGAGAGTTTAGCTGGGTACAGTATTCTTGGTTGATAGTTGTTTGTTTTTAGGGCATGGCATACATCATTCCATGCTCTTCTTGCTTTGATTGTCTCTGCTGAGAAATCTGAGGTAATACTAATTGGTTTCCCTTTATAGGTGATTAACCTTTTCTCCTTGACAGCTTTAAGGATCTTTTCCTTGGTCTGAGTTGATCCTGTGTGGATTATAATGTGATGGTGGGATGTCCTATTCTGGCCTGGTCTATTTGGGGTTCTAAAAGCTTCTTGTATCTGAATAGGCCTATCTTTTTGTATGTTTGGGAAGTTCTCTGCTAGGATCCTGTTAAACAAATTTCCTAGACCATTAACTTCTGTTTCTAGGTGCTCCTTTACACCCATTATCCTTAGATTAGGCCTTCTGATGGTGTCTTCCAGGTGTTGGATAGATCTATCATATTTCTTGGACTTGTCTTGGATGGTTGTATGTTCTTTCTCTATAATATCTAGGCTGTCTTCAATCCCTGAGATTCGATCTTCTGCATGGTCTAACCTGCTGTCAAGACTCTCTACTTTGTTTTTTATCTCTTTTCCTTCTAATTGGTCAGCTTTGATGGCTTCAAGTTCTTTGTTGAACTCTGTTTTAGGTCTTGTATGAATTTCTTTACTTCCTTAATTTGGTGTTCAGTGTTTGTTCTCAAATCACTTAGTTGATTGGTTATGGTTTCTTTGGACTCCCATTCCTTCTGTTGGGTTCCATTCAGCATTCCCTTTGTGGTCTCCCTGACTTCCTTCAGCTCTTTGTTAATGGATTCCATGAATGCCTTTAGTGATCTTTGTGTATTCTCTACCTGGTCTCTCAATTCCTGAATTACTCTTTGATTAGCTTCCTCTCGTTTGTGGGATTCCTGCAGTTCTCTTTCCTCCCGTTCGTGGGATTCCTGCAGTTCTCTTTGAGTGTTCTCAGCCTGCTCGCGCCATTCCTCCCTTTCTCTTTGAGTATTCTCAAGTTGTTCACGCAAATCCTGTATCAGTTTTTGAGTAGCTTCCTCACGCTTATGGTATTCCTGTATAAACTTTTGGGATGCCTCCTCTCTCTCCCTATCACGCTCATACAGAGTCCTTTGTAAGTTGTCAAACTTCTCATTTATCATGTTTGCCACCAGTGTTTGTAGAGCTATTTGGGAACTCTCCTCTGGATTGTTCATTATCTGATCTGACCCCTGATTATCAAGATTGGGAATTGAGATACCCGGATTTGCCATTTTTCTTGTGTTTTTCCGGCTTACTCTGCCCATTTGAGATGAAAATAGCACCAGTTTTGTGCTAGAACACTATCTTAAGGCAACCATCAACCAACGTTTGCATTTATACAGTCAATAGTCTACAGATACAATCTAGTTCAACAGATACATCTATTCAACATCAAACAACTATATGTTAATGGGCTTCGAACCACAGAGAAGAATTTGGAAAACCAGAAATTTTTAGGGTTAGGGAGAGATGTGGGTAAAAAATAGGAATAGATTGGTGTGGGGAGGCACAGGGAGAGTTAACTATGTCCTAATCTCAATGCAGGAAATAGGTTGGGTAGGATGCAAGTAAAGAGAGAGAGAAAAAGAAGCAAGGGAAAGGGAAATGAAAAGAGGCCAGAAAAAAAATAGAAATGTAAAAATTAATATAGTTATGGAGATTGAAAAACCATCGATTTAGAGAGGAATGTGAATATATTGAGAAAACAGGAGGGAGATTGAGGAGATATGAAAAACTTTTAAAAATGCTTAAAATATTATATAGATATAAAGAGGTAGTACTGCTATTAAGGAATTTAAGTCTCAGAGGTTTTGGATTGAGTAATAAATTTGTGGATTAAGTGTGTACACAATGGGGGATAGGGTCTACTAGTTAACTATGGGTTTATCTGAGGATGTGCAGGACAAGAGTTAAGTCACATACAGAAGAACAAAAGAGAGGAAAAGGTGAAAAGGATAAGAAAGGGAGAGAAAAAAAAAGATCAGAAGTTCAGTAGAGCTAGACAAAAAACAAAAAGATAATTAAGAAAGAAAGAAAAAGAGAAAGAAGACAAGAAAAGAAAGGAAAACACACATTCACGTATTCCTAAAATAAAAATTATAAGGGGGAAAAAAAGTTACTGGAAAACAATTATTTTTTCAAAAAAGGCAAAAATTAAAGATTAATAAAAGTTTTAGAAAAGGAAAAAAATTTTTTTATATATATAAGGTACCAAAAAAAAAAAAAAAAGAAAAAGAAAAAGAAAAAAAGAAAAGAAGAAGAAGAAAAAAAAAGTTCTTTGATTTTTTTTTTTATTTTTTTGGGAGGGGTGGGCAGAATCCTGTATCTCCCTTTTGTCTGTAACCAGCCTCTTGTTGGAGTCTCTGGTCAGCTTGAGGTCCTGTGGCTTGATTGGTTTCTTAAGTCAGTTTGTTCGAACAGGCAGAAAAATGCTCTGCTTTACCCAAGATTTTGAGATCTCCCTCCCAGGTTAGTTTAATGGGAGGGTGATCTGCTTTGAGAATCACAAAAGAGGGGTGATGAGGCTAGGTTCTGGTAGAGTTGAGGCCTTTCAACAAACAGTAGCTTTTCCCTGGGGCTATTTTGTGAAAAACTCACAGAGCCCAGCCTGGAGCCATTCTCAGGGTTTCTGTTTTTCAATTGATTGTGGAGGCTGCTAGAGGGAGGGACAGCCTCTGGCTCTGGTTACCCAGTGAGGCAAGCCACTCCGATGGCTGGCGCCTGAGCTGGGTGACTTTTCCCTGGATGGAGCTGAGTCTGGCAGGTCACTTCGCCGTTAAGTTCTTGTGACCTGCTAAATGACTCGTTTTATTCCAAGGCCTGAGTTGGAGCTAGCAGCTCCTCCGAGCTTTGTCGGTATCCAAGATGGAGATCACCGGTGCTGGGGGGGAGGGGTGGCCTTCCCTCCTCTGCTCCCCGAGAAGGAGTGAGGACGTCGGGCTTGTACTCACGCCGAGTCTTGGATCCTGGGTCATCTCTGGTCTGCAAACTGCAGGATGAAGATGTTTGCTCCTTGTTGGTTCTTGCTGGTGCTGAGTAGAATCCTCTCGCCCGCTGCGTCTGGCTCCTTCGTCCCGGACTCTCTGTGTGAGCGCTCAGGTATGGCCGCAGCTGCGGTCGCCGCTGCGACCCTGCCGCCGCCGCGGCGGCTGCTGGCAGGCACTCAGATGTGTCTCCTTGTCTTGACTTCCCCTCTCTTGTCTAACTCTCTGTCCTGTGATGGCACACTTGGTGTGATTCTCTGGCTTAGGACTGTTCACTGGAACTCTAAAACTGCTTTTTATGTGAGAGCTTGTTCAAATTCCAGCTTCTCCTCCGCCATCTTCCCAGAACTCCTAACTTTTTTTTTTTCCAGTCATAGAGCTTGAATTTAGGGCCTAGGTGTTTTCCCTGAACTCTTTTTGCTCACTTTGAGCCACAGTGCTACTTTCATTTTTTTGGTGGTAAATTGGAGCTAAGAGTCTCATGGACTTTCCTGTCCAGGCTGGCTTTGACCTGGGATCCTTACCTCTCAGCCTCCTGAGTAGCCACCAGTGCCCTGCTATCCCTCAGCTTTTATACTCAAGTACTACTCTACCACTTGAGCTTTACTTGCAGTCTTTTGCTAGTTAATTGGAAATAAGAGTTTTATAGACTTCCTTTTCTGGGCTGGGTTTGAAACTTAATCCTCAGAGCTCAGCTGCCTGAGGAGCTAGGATTACAGGCATGATCCACCTGCTCCTGGCTTTCCTGCACTTATCTTTGGTTCATCCTTTGAGTTTGGACCAGTCAATGCATTTCTCACACTTGGTTGTTGAAAAGAACCACATCCTGTACTACTAACATTAACATAAATACTTGCAACAAATAGCAGAATCTCATATATGTATATGTATATATGTGTATGTATGTATGCAGATATGTATCCAATATCTTGCAAATAGACATACTGAGAAGTTTTGTTTTGTTTCCGTGAGTCATGGGGCTTGAACTCTGAGCCTGGGTGCTGTCCCTGCACTCTTCAGCTCAAGGCAAGTACTCTACCACTTGAGCCACTTCCCTGAGAAGTTTTTTCTGAGCTGTCTTTTCATGAATCTTTTAGGAGTCTCACAAACTTTTGCTTGGGCTACTTTTGAACTTCAATCCTCTTGACCATTGCACCAGAATTGCTTTTTAATTTTGAAAACCACTTAATTATCATTTATTGGATTTTAGGAGGGATTCCAGGTTATTGCTTTCAAATGAAAATTGACAACTTACTACCACAGGGAATCCTATGTAAGCTTAATCTGTCGTCATCTGTTACAAGAGGCTTCACCTGTTGCTTGCCTGAAAGGGTTGAGTTCTACTAGTTTTTGAAAATCCAATAATATATTTAGACAATATGTAAACAATACAGCAAATGCAGACAATATGTTGGTATGGCAATGTCCCCAAAAAAATTCATTTAGAAAAACAAGAGTGACTAGATTTGGACTGTGGGCTATTATCTATGCTGCCCCTGCTCTATGATCTTATTTTCTTTTTTTTTATGATCTTATTTTCATATGTCAATTAAGTTGTTGGCAAAAACGGTTTCATTGCTAATCACTTTTGAGATTGTTCTGACATGCACATAAAATAATGTGAGCCAGAGCAGTAAAGTAGGATCCCAAAGTCAGATAGGTGCTCAACTGAATCTGAAAATTGCCTAATTGCTAGTTATAGGTCACCTTGAATATGTTTCTAAACCTCTGTAAACTCTATGTCTGCTGGTTTGGATCAGGTGTGAGATAGTTTAATTCCCAACTGTGCCCTGACTATAAGCATAGCTATAACATATGCCACTTGTGATGAAGTCAGACCTCCTGATATCTCACAAGCACTGGATAATTTTATTAAGTCATATTTTAAAACAGAGCTTAGACCTTGATTTATCATTCTCTTTCTTCTTCGATTTCCTTCCCTTCAGTATAAAGCACAGAACCTTCCAAATACAGGAACAGTAGTTTGTTCTTAAGTGATGAACATAGTCTTTATGCTTGTGTGTGTGTGTGTGTGTGTGTGTGTGTGTGTGTGTGTGTGTGTGTGTGTGTGTGTGTGTGTTGGTACTGAATGCAGGGTTTAGGGGCTATCCTTTAGCTTTTGTGCTCAGACTGGCACTCTGCCATTTGAACCACAGTTCCTCTTCCAAGATTTTTAGTGTTTACTTAGAGGTAAGAGTCTCATAGACTGTCCTGTCCAGGCTGGCTTTGAACCTTGATCCTCAGATCTCAGCAGAACTATTCAGGATGCTATAGTAATTCTAATTATAGGCCTGAGTCACTGACATTCGACTGAGCCTGCTATCTTGTTGGATTCAGCTCTGCTTGTGGACCCCAACAATTAGGAATAGAATTTTTAATTTTCAAGTTAAAGGATCAGGTTATTTAGACTTTTCTTGAACTTGAAAGAAAAAAGAAAAGTGCCTCCACCAAAACAAGACTTTGAAGTTTGCCATTATAGGATTTCTTTATAGTGGCTGTTGAAAGCTTTCAAAACTAGATAGAGTTAAAAATATGATGGTACCATCTTTCTAGGAAGTTTATGTGTGGGACTAACTACAACAAAGCCTTCACAGAGTGTTAGATTAAAATGGCCAGTAGTATTTGTGGAAAATAAAGGTTAACAAGTGTCCTTGTGACTATTTAAGAGCTCCTTGTCAAGTATTGTATAGTGTGAGGTAGGGGCTGCAGGGTTCCAGAAACCAAAGGCTGTCCATGTTGGTGGAGCTGTATATTGGTTCTGCCTTCCTATAATGAAATTTCAGATATTTAACAAAATGTAAAATATTTATAACCTGGCCCAGGAACTAGGCCAGGCCTGAATTGCCCACTCCTCCAGATGTGGAGATCCAGAGGATCAGTTCCAGGGAAATTAAGAGAAACCCCATCTCAATTCATGTCTATGATCTCAGCTACATGAGAAGATATAGGTTATAGGATCAAGTCGGAGGTCAGCATAAACAAAAACACAACCTACTACCTGAAAAATAACTGAAACAAAATGAGATTGATGCATGCCTCAAGTGGTAGAGCACTAAGCACTGAGTTCATATACCCAGTACTGCCAAAATATAATACATAATGCTATATACATAGCATTTGACCTAAAACTTTATTCCAAGGTTAGAATAGGACAGGTGAGACATGCACATGAATATTTATATTGTGTGTGTGTGTGTGTGTGTGTGTGTGTGTGTGTGTGTGTGTGTGTGTGTGTGCTAGTAGTATTGTTGTATTCTTGTACCTTAAATCAGGTATAAATACAGTCACAAGAAAACAGAGAAACCACATTCTGAGAAGTCGGATTTTGGAGTCTCTATTGGAGTGCTAGTGGTCTGCAGGCAGGCAATTTTTACAAAGACCTACAGCCCCAAACAGATATTGCAGCAAGCTTTTAAAGACAACAGCCACATGTTTATGGAGACCAAGCCTTAACAAAGCATTGTACATAAACACAATGCAAGGAGCAGGGATCCCCTGGGGCTAAACAACAGGATGGATCTATATTCCCCAAAGTGGTCTACCTGTTGAGCCAGGCACCTGCAATTCAAAGGATGGCTTGTCTCACCTCTAGGCCTTGGAGCTAGGTGGACAGCCCCCATCTGTGGGCTAGGCACCAGGATGGCTGTGACATTATTTAGATTCAGTTTCCTCACTGCAGTATGGGAACTCACTGAGAAACAGAGAAGCCACATTTTGAGAGGTCAAATTGAGAGTCTTTATTGGAAAGCTGATAATTGCAGGTAGACTCTTGTCTCAAAGACCTGCAGCCCAGAATAGAGCTTGCACCAAACTTTTAAAAGCAAACCCCGCATAACCAGTATGAGAAACTAAACATAACACAACTGTTATACATAAGCAAAGCACACCACCCTAGATTAAGGTGCTGGGCTTTCCTGGGGTTAAACAACATGATGTATCTGCATATTCTCTGAAGCAGAGCTCTCCTAGCTGTCCTGTAGCTAAGCATCTGCAATTCAAAGAATGGCTTGTCTTACATCTAGGCTTTTGACGCGGGGTGAAAAGTGTCCACTGCCTAGCTAGGCACCAGGATGCTATGAGGACAAGGCATATTACTTTGGGCCAGTATCCTTATTTCAGTATGGTTTGAACTCAGGGCTTGGGCACTGTTCTTAGCTTTTTCCCTCAAGCCTGGTGTCTTACCAGTTGAGCCACAGCTCCACTTTTGGCTTTTTGCTGTTTAATTGGACTTTTCCAGCCAGGCGCCAGTGACTCACACCTGTAATCCTAACTATTCAGGAGGCTGAGATCTCAGGATTGCAGTTCAAAGCCAGCTGGGGTAGGACAGTCCTTAAGACTCTTATCTCCAACAAACCTCCAGAAAACTTGATGTGGCACAGTAGCTCAAGTGGTAGAGCACTAGCCTTGAGCTGAGGTGCTGAGAGACAGCGCCCAGAGTTCAGGCCCCACAACTAACAACAAAAAATATTAATTGGATTTTTCCTGCACAGGATGTCTTTGAACTGTCTTCCTCCTATCTCAGTCTCCTGAGTAGCTAAGATTGCAGGCATGAGCCACCAGCACCTAGTTGCTGCTGCTTCCTCCTCCTCCTCGTCCTCCTCATCCTCGTCCTCGTCCTCCTCATCCTCCTCCTTGTCCTCGTCCTCCTCCTCCTCCTCCTCCTTCTTCTTCTTCTTCAATTAAAATAATTAAAACTAAGAGGACAGTGCTTAGGTTCTGAGTTGAAGGCTCATTACCAACACACACACACACACACACACACACACACACACACACACACACACACACACATGCACACACGCACAAAGATGGGAATTTAACTTACATGCTTATCCTCTCAATTTCTAGTAATATTTTATTCTTTTAACATTTATGATTTGAAATAGTATCTTTGGCTTCTATTTTGTGATTTGTTAACCTTATATAATACTTTTCATTATTTTAAAAAGTTCTCCAAGATTCTTCAATTTTCACCGCACAGCTTAAGTTCTTGTACTATCATTTGTTGATTGTCTATGAATTGATTTTCAAAGAAAAAGCATGCAGATTATTATTATATATACAAATTAACTACAGAGATTTTTGTTGTTGCTAGTAGTGGGGCTTGAACAAAGAGTCTCATACTGTCATTTAGCCTTTTGGTTCATATCACAAGTCCACATTCAGCTTTTTTATTTTCATTTTTTAATTTTTGTTTTCAGTTGTGGGTCTTGAACTCAGGGCCTGAGCACTGTCCCTGAATTCTCTTGCTCAAGGGTAGCACTCTACCACTATGAACCACAGCTCACTTCTGCTTTTCTACTGGTTTATTGGAGGTAAGAGTCTCATAGATTTTCCTGCCTGGGCTGGCTTTGAAGTAAGATCTGCAGATCTCAGGCTCCTAAGTTGCTAGGGTTACAAGGCATGAGGTACTAGCATCCAGAAACTACAAGATTTTCTTTAAAACTATGCTTAGATTGTATTTCTTCCTCTATGATCCTTCCTATATGATCCATGTCAGCATTCCATTATCAACTGGAAGAAGCCCTAGAATCATAGGTGGAAAAAAAAAAGATTTCTCTTTTCTAAGACATTATTGATCAACATCATACCACATTCTAGATGACTTAATGTTTGGACCATGATGAACAACTTTCTGGATAATAAAAAGTAAAGCAGTATAAAATGAAAGAAATATTAGATTAGAATTGTATCTCCTACATTTTGCACATAGAATAGCTTTTTTATTGCTTGCTTTCTTTTTTGTGCCAGTTCTAGGGCTTGAACTCAGGGCCTAGGCACTTTCTCTAAGCTTTTGTGCTCCAAGTTAGTGTTCTACCACTTGAGCCACAGCTCCACTTCCAGATTTTTTTTGGTAGTTAATTGGAGATAAGAGTCTCATTGACTTTGCTTCAAATGGATCTTCATATTTCAACCTTTTGAGTAGCTAGGCATGGGCTCCTGGCCACAGATCACCTTATAGATCAGCCAGTTCAACAGTTTGGATATTTGACATTTACTATCTTAGCCTGTTGCAAGGAACTGTGGCTCAAAGTGGTAGAAAGCTAACCTTGAGCAAAAGAGCTCAAGTTATAGCACCCAGGTCCTGAATTCAAGCCCCATGTTGGGTACAAGATGTGGCAATCTGCCATGAATAAGGAGTCAACAGTAACGTAAGACTGGGCCATGGAACTCTGGTTTGGGGGCACCAGTGAATCTAAAGCATTCAGTCAGCTTCAGATGCTTGAGGTCCCACGAACAAGGTTTTTATTAAGGCTCGTACAGGATAGTACATGCAGAAAGTAAGACATCAATATCTTTGAAGTTACAAGCAACAACATATGATACAATTTTGTATGCAAGTTCAAGGCTGATGCTCTGCCACTTGAGCCACAGATCCAACTCTGGCTTTCTACTAGTAAATTGGAGATGAGTGTCATAGGTTTTCTTACCTGAACTGTCCTGGAACAGAAATCCTCAAATTTCAGACTTCTGACTAACTATGATTACAGGTGTGAGCCACTGGTACCCAGCTGAAGTTTTTTTTTTCCTTTCTTTCTTTTAGGCTGGTCCTGGGGTTTGAACTCTGGGCTTGGGCCTTGTCCCTGAGCTTTTGTGCTCAAGGCTAGCAGTCTATGACTTGAGCCATGGCTCTACTTCTGGCTTATTGTAGTTAATTTGACATAGGAGTCTCATGGATTCATATGCCAAGGCTGGCTTTGAACCATAATCCTTAGATCTCAGCCTCCTGAGTAGCTAGGATTACAGGCTTGAGCCACCAATGCCTAGCTGTTTGAAGTTTTTAAAATCTCTATGGAAGAAAAGTGATTTGGGGACAATATAGACAAATATGATTTTTAAAGATAATCATTATATTAAAAATGTTTCTGACCATGACTATAGAGATACCAATACACTCAGGTTTATCAGTACAACTGCCAATTCATCGGATCATTCTAAGTGCCAATCAGTGAATGAAAAGCTAAAGAAAATGTGTAATATTCACACAATGGAGTGTTCAGCTATAAAGAAGAATGAATATGTTTCATGTATCAAAATAGATGAGACTGGAAATCATCATATAAAGTAAAACAAGCCTGTTTCACAAAGACAACAATTACATGTTTTCTTTCATATGTGGAGTGGAATGAACGTACTTGGGGGTGGAAGGACATGTAGGGGTATATATGAATGGGAAAAACTGGAAGGGGATGAGAGAGAGAAGTAGAGGTGAATATGATCAAAGTACATTGCACACATATATGGAGATATAGTAATGAGATGCATTTTTTTCTTTGTGCTGGTACTGGAACTTGAACTCATGGCTTAGGCACTGTACCTTAAAAGCTAAGGTAGCTCAAGGCTACTTTACCACTTGAGCGACAATCTACAGCCAGACTTTTTATGGTTAATTGATTTTAAGAGTCTCATAGAATTTCCAGTTTGAGGTGGCTTTGAACCATGATCCTCTGATCTCAGCCTCCTGAGTAGCTAAGAGTACAAGTGTGAGCCATGATCAACTGGCTTGAAACATATTACTTTGTACAATTAATAGACTATAATAAAAAGATCATTGCTGACCAACAACACTTGAAATAAGCATTTCCCCTTTGTGCATGTTTGATCCTGAAAAAATTTCTTCTTGGCACCACATACAAGAGAAGAATTTAATACTATAAGCATTTGAAGTTTTTCTTTGATTCGTTCAAAAAGGAATAAAAGAAGAAGAGGGCTTAACATCTGAAATCACCTTTGAAGATTTGATAGGTAATCTGTGCTGTGGAAACTTAAAATGACATTGAAACATATTTGAAAATGATAGACTTTGGGGATTTCCCATCAGTTTTCTACTCTTTTCTCTGGCAGTAATTAGAGTCTGAGGCCATGTAACATAAGATGCTCCCTTAGGGCTTGTGCTAGCTAACAGTAAAGGGGGGATAAGAATGCAGACTCTTGTTGGGAATCTGCTTTGTTTTCATGAGTCAATATTGCGCCCATGGCTTGACCACTGAACCCCTCCAGCCCAGTCTTCAACCCCAAATCTCAGTCTAAATTGAAAGCCCACTCCTCCCATCATTTCAGGTGATAAGCATTTGCGAGACTGGGCAGGAGACTTGCTCAAACCATAGGTTCTGGGAACAAGACCTGCACTTTAAACTCAAGAAACTCTTTGAAACCTTGGTCTACCTGTGACTTCGCTACTTCCCCTATTACCCTACTTAAGTCCCTGGACTCCTGACTCTTCTCTGGTCACCATGGCATCGCTCTTCAACTTTTCATTAAAGTTCATCTAGTCTGTTGAGTTTGCTTTCTGCTCCTTCTTTATTCTAATAGCCTTGAGACTCAGATTCCTAACAACTCTAGCCAATTACCACAGCCCAGATGAGGGGACTCACTGCCTCTCTTCCAAGCTTCTCCTGCACAATGCTCATGCCCTGTGTCCTGACCATAAATAACCCCCCAGAGAAAATAGAACACAAATGTTGTATCTCTCTCCTTTCTCTCTCTTCCCTTTTCCCCCTCTCTCCCCTTTCCTCTTCTCTCTCTTCCCTTCCCCTTCCCCTTTCTTGCTCCCCTCTCTCCTCAATGCCTATCACCTGCAATGATGGGAGGAGTGGGCTTTCAATTTAGACTGAGATTTGGGGTTGAAGACTGGACTAGAGGGGGTTCAGTGGTCCAAGCCATGGGAGCAATATTGAATCATGAAAACAAAGCAGATTCCCAACAAGAGTCTGCATTCTTATCCCCTACTTTACTGCTAGCTAGCACAAGCCCTAGGGGAGCATCTTATGCTACATGGCCTCAGACACTAATCACTGTCAGAGAAAAGAGTGGAAAAACTGATGGGAAATCCTCAAAGTCTATCATTTTCAAATATGTTCCAATGTCATTTTAAGTTTCCACAGCACAGATTACCTATCAAATCTTCAAAGATGATTTCAGATGTTAAGCCCACTTCCTCTTTTATTCCTTTTTGAAGGCATCAAAGAAAAACTTCAAATGCTTAGTGTGTCAAATGCTTAGAGTATTAAATTCTTCTATTAGAAGAATTTAAGAAGAATTTTTTTCTTTTCCTCTTTCTGTCTCATATAATAACATTAACTATTTTTCTACTTTATCACATAGTTTAGAGGTAACTAATAATCTACACTATCTTTTCCACTGTCTTACTCTGTGTTCTTATTAACCTCTTCTACTAAGCTCAGATGCCACTCCTTCCTGCTTCCTAAGATCATTTATCTTAGGTAGACGGTGGCTCACATCTATAATCCTAGGTACTAAGTGTTAAGTTTTAAAGAGAGATAGCTGAGTAAGAACCACACCACTCACATGGTATTCAGGTAAGGGGTAGGTTTATTCATTGTTCCAGCTGGCACCAGGCCATTTTGGCTCTCCACGAGGCTGGGAAAGAGACCTGAGAAAGAGAGCATCTGGCCCTGGGCTAGGCCTTATCTAGGGTAGGGGTGGGGAAAGGTGTGGCCACATTGAATCCAGATGTGACCTCAGAAGATGCAGATGTGAACTCTTCCAGGTGTGCCAGTTGCCTAGGTAATGCAGGTACTGGGTGGAGACTTTGCTGTGAGGAGGGTGGAGTCTGCTTGCCATCCAGGAGCAGACCTTACACTAAAGGAGGCTGAAATCTGAGAATCATTGTCAAAGGCAGTCTGGGCAGTGAAGTCTGTGAGACTCTTGTTTCTAATTAGTGCTAGCCTTGAGCATAAAAAATCAAAGGGAAGCACACAAACCCCAAGTTCAAGCCCCAGGACTGGCACAAGGAGGGGGAAGGGAGAGAGAGGAAAGGGAAGAGAGGAGAAAAAGAGGGGAGAGAGAGAAAAGGACAAAGAGAGATATTGCATTTGTGTTCTATTCTCTCTGGGGATTATTTAGGGTCAGGACTCAGTCCTGTAATCCTAGCTACTTAGGAGGCTGAGATCTGAGGATAGCGGTTCAAAATCAGGCTGGGCAGGAAAGTCTGTAAGACTCTTATCTCCAATAAACCACCAGAAAATAACCAGAAGTGGTAGGGTGCTATCCTTGAGCCAAAGCGCTGAAGGAGAGTGCCCAGACCCAGAGTTCAAGCCCCACAACTGGCAAAAAAGAAAAAAAATGTGGAGGAGAAATGAAGGAACAGGCTGAACTTGATCTCAACAGGCTAGCACTGTTTATTGCTAGAGCCACAGAGCTTCCCATGGGAATGGGGGTTCTATAGAGATGGGCTCAGGAATGGGATTTTATAGGGTCTAGCTGGGAGGCAGAGGTTAGTGAAAAGCCATTAGGTCAAGGGAGGTGAGGGGCATCTCAGCTGGGCTCACAATGGAATGCTTACAACAAGCCTTAAATAAGATTGCCCTGCCTGTGTCAGGCAGTCTGCACATATCTTCAGTGGCTTGTCAGGATACATAGAAAGAATGGGCCAAGAGGGGAGAGGCAAGTCCTTCAAACACTAGGATTAAGTAGAGCAAAGATAAAACACTTATCTTTGCATAACACTGAAAGGAGACTGCCACATGGTTCAGGCAGAAAGGAATTTATGGGGGGAGCAAATTGCAGCCCACACAAGATGAAGGGTACAGGGGCTGTACCAGTTGGAGGTGTGCAGGGGGTACAAAGGGTACAGGGGGGAACTAATGATGGAGAGTAATTATACAGACAGAGGGCAGGGAGAAGGTATGGCCACAGCAAAGGGAAGAAGGATGTGCAGCCACAGCAATGACATCAGAGCCTGGGAGAACTCCACTGCACCCAGGTGCCAGTTACCTGGGTTATAAGTGCAGGCTGGGGACTTCTAGGGAGGGGACCACATATGTGCTTAGAGAAAATAAAGGTAACGGGCAATCATAACATTTTTTTACTGTACTATCCTCATGGCTCAGTTTTCTAACAGTTTTAAGTGTATTCAGGGCTGCAAGTTTATGGGGGACATATGTCCCTATGCAGCCACCAATTTTCTAATAAAGACTCCTGATTCCAACTCTCAAAATGTGGTTTCTTTATGTCTTGCAATCAAATTCCCATATAACATTCACATGAAAAGAAGGGAAAGGAATTTGGTGCAGATTATAAGATTAATTCCTAGCAAATTCAGAGCCCTTTATATGGTAAATAACTCTCTTGGTGTAAGATGGGGGTTGCTAGACCCTTCTATAGATTTCTATTATATTTGTAAAATAATTTAGGAGAGGTGCCTTCCCCTGCCCTAATTCTCTACAGTCCCTGGAGACTAATACCTATTTAGGAAGCGACAAAGGCCATGTGGTAGACTAAGAGTTCAGCTTCAGGTGACCTCTACTCTTCCACCAAATTTACCTTTCCTCCATCTATATAGGGAGTATTCAAGTTTTTTTAATTTTTAAAATTTTATTTTATTGTAAAGATGCTGAACAAAAAGGTTACAGTTACGTGAATAAGGAAATGAGCACATTTCTTGTTGAGTATTTTTTACCCCCTCCTTTGTTGTTCTCCCACTATCCCTTCCCCCATCTTTCTCCTCCTCCTCCCCCCAAAGTTATAAATTTCATTTCCAATATAGTGTCATGTGGGTATCATTGTTGCAATGGGTCATCCTGTGCCCTTGTTTCAGCATTTTGTTATTCCCCCTCCACTCCCCAAATTAGACAAATGTATATATAAATATAGGGTACCAAAATCAAGTACAGTGACAACAAGGGATGTACCATAGGGGGAAGAACATACAAAAGAAACAACAACAACAAAAAAAATCACAGTACATTAAGTCAAGTTTTGAAAGGTCAATTTATATGCTAATGTGCCTTGCTAACAAAGATGTCTAAACATAGTCTGTTCTTGGCTCTCTAGGTCTTGGTTATATGTAAGAAATTCTGTTTGTTGGCAAAAGTATTTGTTTTTAAGTTTTTGGTGTGTGTGTGTGTGTGTGTTTAACACTGACCATGTGTTTCCACCATATTGGGCAAAAAATGTCTTTATCCACCAGAATTCCAGAGAACTTACATGGCCAATTTTCTTTTTCTTTTTCTTTTTAAAAAAAAAAAAAACTAAGTATTCATGGAAACTTTTCTGCACAAGTATGTGTGTGTGTGTGTTAACAGGTTTAAGATAATCTGATATTTAAAATGCATAAAGCAAAAATATAAATCTCTTTATTTCAATTCACTCCTCTATTAAAAATTGAGGCTAAGTATCATATATTTAAGTTTAATTTTTTTTTAATCACTATCAAAGATACTGTCTGTTCCGTTTATTTGTCTAAAAGTGCTTTAGTTTCTATCTCAGGTGGGAATCAAGAGGAAAGCTTGGTTTCCCTCAGAAAGGAATCAAGAACAAAGCTTGATTTGCTTCAGCTCCTCTGGGGACACCCAAGAAAAGAGATTTCCCACCCCCAATCCTGGGTGCTGGGGATGCCCTCTTACCAGGACATGGCAATATTGTTTTGTGTGGGATCATGGGAGATTAAATGTGGAAGAAGGGACACCCTTTCACCAGGACATGACAATTCCCTCTCCACCAGGACATGGCAGTGCTATGTGTGGAAGCAAGGGTAATTGTCACATGTGGAAGTAAGGTTATGCCTTCTCACTAGAACATGGCAAAATAGGATGGGCCAGTGCTACTTGTTTTTGAGAGATAAGGATAAGGTGGCAGAAAGGTGCAATGCATTCAGCCCTAGGGAACAGCAAGAAGGTGTAGTCCATTTTGTCAGATAGATGAAGTATACTCACTAGACACTATGTTGGAAATGAACTATACAACTTGTGTTAGGGGATGGAAGGGACAAATTGGGAGAGAATGAGGGAAGAATGCCCAAAAACAAATGTACTCTTTGCCTAACTTATGTAACTATTACCCCTTTGTACATCACATTTATAATAATTGAAAATAAAATGAAGCCATCAGAACAAATGTGATATCAAGAGAGCTGCCAAATACTTAAAGATTTTTTTATTTAAAAAATAAAGGGAACTGATGAGGATAATGGGTATACTTGGAGAGGTTGGGGGACAATTCAGAAGTAGTGTGGCTTCTAAACAATTCACACACACACACACACACACACATACACACACATATATAGCCTAGATTAACTTAGTCATACTAGATCTGAAATTCTATAAGCTTCTCCGTTGCCAAAAGCATCTGTGCAAAAAAATCTGGTTAAAGAGATAAAGGAACTTATTACTGACATAAGACCAATTAAAGTCACATAGGAAGTCACTTTTATAGTCTATGTTCACTTTGGAATTTTATTGAAATTTAATTAATTATTTTTTTTTGTCTTTGTGCCAAAACTGAGGCTTGGATTCAGGATCTCACACACTCCCTTGACTTTTTGTTCAAGGCTAGTGCTTTACCACTTGAAACACACCTCCAATTCTGGCTTTTTGTTGTTGTCAATGATGGTGGTTAATTGGAGATAAACATCTATTCTTTTTTTTTAACTGTATTTTTTTTTGTATTTTCTTTTTTGGTACTGGGGATTGAATCCAGGACGTTGCACTTGCTAGGCAAGAGCTTTGCCACTGAGCTACATCCCAGCCCGAGTAAACATCTAATGAGTGTCTATGCCTGCCATGATGTCAACCTTGATCCTTAGATCTCAGCCTCCTGAGTAGCTAGGATTACAGGCAGAAGTTGCCAGCTTTCTTTTTCTCTTTCTTTCTTCCTTTCTTCCTTCCTTCCTTCATTTCCTCCCTCCCTCCGCTCCTCTTTCTTTCTTTCTTTCTTTCTTTCTTTCTTTCTTTCTTTCTTTCTTTCTTTCTTTCTTTCTTTCTTTCTTTCTTTCTTTGCTTTCTTGCTTTTTCTTTCTTTCTTTCTTTCTCTCTCTGTCCTTCCTTCCTTCCTTCCTTTCTCTCTCTCTTCCTTTCTTTCTTTCTTTGCTTTCTTGCTTTTTCTTTCTTTCTTTCTCTCTTTCCTTCCTTCCTTCCTTTCTCTCTCTCTCTCTTTCTCTCTCTCTCTTTCTTTCTTTCTTTCCTTCTTTCTTTCTTTCTTTCTTTCTTACTTTCTTTCTTTCTTTCTTTCTTTCTTTCTTTCTTTCTTTCTTTCTTTCTTTCTTTCTTTCTTTCTTTCTTTCTTTCTTCCTTTCTTTCTTTCTTTCTCTCTTTCTGACACAGGATCTTGCCCTTTTGCCTAGGCTGTCTATGTGCCTCAGCCTCATTAATAGATGTACCCAGCTGAAAATTTAAAGATAGTAAACAAAACTATTTCCAACCATAAGACTAGAATTTTGAACAACAATCAATTTTGTAATTACACTAAAACTTGCCAGAATAATTAATTGGGAGGCCATTAGTCTAAGGTGCTCTGGGCTTCTATGTAAGCAAGCAGCATTGTAGCTCCATACCAATGGTTGCTATAGTCTAGAATGCTTGAAAATCCCCAATCAATCCTTAACCAACTACCCTCTAAATAGGGACTTTCCAGGACTGATTTGTTTCCTTCTGCTTCTATGCTCACTTGTAGAAGCTTCCCCAGCACACATCATCAAACCATTTTTTTTTGTCTGTCATGAAGTTTGAACTCAGGGTCTGGGTGCTGTCCCTGAGCTCTTTTGCTCGAGGCTAGTTTTCTACCATTTTGACCCAGAGCCCCATTTCTGGTTTTCTGGTCGTTAATTGGAAATAGTCTCAGGGCAAGCCCAGGCTGGCTTTGAACTGAGATCCTCAATTCTCAGCCTCCTGAGTAGTTATGATTACAGGCCTGAGCCAGCAGCACTTGCCCCACCCCCAACCACTTTTTATCATGAATCAGGCATGAATCACTGCCGAAAGAACTATTTAATTAACTGTATTAATTGTATATATCAAAATAGCTAGTAGGGAGAATTTTGAATGTTCCCAACACAAAGAAATAAGTCTAAGGTAATGAAAATGTCAATTACCTTGATCTGATCAATAGACTCTCTGTGTGTGTTTGTGTGTGTGTGTATTAGTGTGAGAAATGACAACACTATGTACACTAAATGTGTGCAGGATGTGTTGACTAAAAACAAAAATAGAGCTGAGGGCATAGTTCAATAGTAGTACCTTTGCCTAACATATATGAAGCTCTAGATTCAATTTTCAGCACCACAAAAAAATAAACAAATAGACTGGTGCCAGTGATTTACACCTATGATCCTAGCTACTCAGAAGGCTGAAGTCTGAAGATCATGGTTCTGAAAAATCTTTGAGATTGTTATCTCCAATTAACCACCAGAAAATTTGAAGTGGTGCTAAAGTGCTAAAGCACTAGCCTTAAGCAAAAAAGCTCAAGGACAGCGCCCAGATTTGGAGTTCAAACCTCAGAATTGGCACAAAATAAATGAAAAAATAAAATAAATCTCTTAAGAACAGTATTGTTCAAAGAATGGAGACAAGAGGACTCCTTTCTGAGGCCCCTCTACAGAGGGAGAGTTTTGCTACTTTCTTTCATGCTTTCCTTTCACTTTCAAATAAACTTTTTTTTTTTTTTTAAAAAAGAAAGAAGCCCTGTGCCAGTGGCTCAAGCCTGTAATCCTAGCTACTCAGGAGGCTGAGATCTGAGGATTGCAGTTCAAAGCCAGCCTGGGCAAGAAAGGCCATGAGACTCTTACTTCCAATCAACCACCAGAAAACCAGAAGTGGTGCTGTGGTTGAAGTGGTAGAGTGATAGCCTTGAGCTAAAGAGCTGAGGGACAGCACCCAGGCCCAGAGTTCAAGCTCCATGACTGACAAAAAAAAAAAAAGACTATTTTAGAAATGATGTTTTAAGGTTTCATTCAGTCAACTCTGTGTTCATAATTGTCACAGTACAGTATTGTGACTTTCTGGCTGACTTGGAAGCAGAGATCAAAGTGACCTTGACATCCTTGTATGGCTTTGAGGAGGTGAAGCCTTGAACGCACCAAAGGAGCAGAGTCCTCAAGTTTAGCCCACCCAAATCCTTAACCTGGTCTCACTGCTGATCTTAAACCAGAATAAGAAAGTCAAGGCCAAGGATTTTGTCACCAACTGGAAGCAGATGAATGGGAACATCATTCACTATGCTCCCAATGTCATGCATGTCCATGAGAAGGTGATGGGGCTCCAGCTCAAACGACAACTTGTTCAAATGACAACTATGCCACCTACATCTTCAGCTTGGAGACCAATGCCAGCCAGGAGTGGTGCAAGCTGCACTACAGGAACATCATGGTGCAGGTGCCTCTCCAGAAGAAAATCAACATGAGCTACTCTGAAGAGGAGTTACTGGCCACCTGCTTCTTTGATGAGGGGTCCTGCAATGTCAAGACTTTATTTGATCATCAGTGTGTGGGAATTGCTATATATTCAACAACAGAAAAAAAATACCATCATCCTCAGCACCTCCATGGGGGCAGGGAGCATAGGCTGCAAGTCATCTTGTACATCAACAAAGACAAATACAGCCCCAACTTGTTACCCTTCACTAAGATGCTGGTACATTGGCAGAATGAGCACCACTTCATCAAAAATATGGAGACAAAATCTGAGAAAGTCATGTCCACTTCTGTAGGAATGCATCTGGCAGAGACCTTTTGAAAGTTAGTAGACAATTAGCCCTGATGCTGAAAAGCAGTTTGCATAACACATTTTTATCATTACTATTTGTTACTATAGCAACATTTAAATAACGAAATGGAAAGTATAACTTGGGGAGTATGACTAAAAAGTAAAAAGTGAGTAGTATGAGGTCAAAGCCCCCGCTGGTTGAGGTAAGAGGAGCACCTGACACAAGGTGTTTCTGCTCAAAGTTTGCTACATGCAAAGAGACTCCATTTAGGAAGTGAGAACAAATATTGAGCTTGACAACTTCATGAAATCAATTGTAGACTAATCAATTTAATCTCTCTCTCCCTATCCCCCCTCTCTTTTTGTCAGTCATGGGGCTTGAACTCTGGACCTGGGTGCTTTCCCTGAGCTCTTCAAGCTCAAAGAAAGGACTCTACCATGTGAGACACATGGTAGAGACAACCACTTCTGGTGTTCTGGTGGTTAATTGGAGATGAGTCTTATCGACTTTCCTACCCAAGCTGGCTTTGAACTGCAATCTTCAGACCTCAGCCTCCTGAGTAGCTAGGATTACAGGAGTGATCCACCCGAACCCTGCTCCAATTTAATGTCTTTATGAATAAAATCAGTTTATTAAAAAATAAATAAAAGTAAAAATGGCTAAATCTGTGATTTGCAAATGTAGCTACTCTTAAGATTGTCATAAATTACCAGACTTTGCAAAAAAATCAAATATCTATTTGTGTTATTTACACATAGAGAGTTAGGACCAATGAGACTTAAATTAATTTGCCTTTATTTTTAATGTATCAAAGGATGTGAGCTGTTATATTCTAGATAGGCAGACAGGCCTAGAAAGAATATCTCATATTTTATGGTGAAATATTGTCAGTAGGATGGCAGCAGATTGCACTGCATTATGACAGCTCATCAGAGGTTTGGACTCTTTGAAGAGATAAGTTGCAATGATATTAAGAGAATGTTCACAACATAGTGTCACCATTTAAAAAGAATCATGTTACACTATAGTCTGTAACTTTCATCTCATTTTACAAGGAAAAAAATGTGGCTACCTTTGTGCAGAGACAAAAAGATTAGGGAAATATGGTATTTCTAGGGACTGGGCTATAAGAACAGAGACTCATTGAAATTTCTCAAGATACAGGGCTCATGGCCAGGAGACACAGGCTCATGGATGCTGGAATGGCTTTGAGTCATCAGCATTGAAGACTATCTGGAATCCAGGCATGTTGGGAGGCCTAAGTGTAGAAGCCTGGGCAGTGATTTTGCTCTGCCAGTGACTTTGGCAGTGACCTTTCTGTTGTGATTGGCTGGTTTCCTAGCTTTTGCACAGCCTCTCCTTAGATTTTTCTTTTCTTTTCTTTTTCTTTTGTTTTGGTCATGCAGCTTGAACTCAGGGCCTGGTCACTGTTGCTGTGCTCTTTCGCCCAAGGCTAGTGCTCTATCACTTTGAGTCACACACTACTTCTGGTTTTCTAGTGGTTAATAAAAGTCTCACAGATTTTCCTGCTTGGTATGGCATTGAACCACGATCCTCAGATCTTAGCCTCCTGAGTTGCTAAGATTACAGGTGTGATACACCAGCATCTGGCTAGATTTTTCTTTTCTTCATAGTGTGGTGAGGGTATAGCCTATCACCCCCCCCATGTAATTTTAATCTTTAGTGTGAATTTCCAGTGCTGGATGCTCCTGGAGTGTTCTGGTTCTGAACTTGCATGTCCAGCTTCTGGTACTTGGTTTGGGTCACTTCTGTTTTGTGGCACAGTTAACAAAGCAGTGTTGGTCACTTACCTTTAATGTATCAATAGCCCTGGAAGCTGGTAACTAATGAGGGAATTTATAATGAGCTACATGTATGATCACTGGAGTAATATAGACTGTATGCACAACTTGCAAATCTAACTAAAGTGTGAATGATTCTCCTGGCTGGCAGGATGGGCACAGGTGCCCAGGCTACTGACTCACCTCCATCAAAAAAGAGTTGGATCATTGCCAGGCCTGTTTGCACATTGCTCTCATCAGAAAGATGTAAATTCGAAAAAGGTCTCAATTACTCTTAATTATGCATGATTTTCCCCCAATCTATTTATGTACCTGCCATCACCATCACTGAATTAAAAAAAAAAATCTTTTTCCTGTTTTCAATGGATGGTTATTTGCTTTTTTTTTTTTTTTTTTTTGGTCAGTCATGGGGCTTAAACTCTGGGATTGGGTGCAATCCCTTAGCTCTTTAGCTCAAGGCAAGCGCTCTACCACTTGAGCCACAGCACCACTTCCCATTTGCTGATGGTTTATTGGAGATAAGAGTCTCAGGGTCTTTCCTACCTAGGCTGGCTTTGAACCATGATCCTCAGATCTCAGCCTCCTGAGTAGCTAGGATTTCAGGCATGAGCCACTGGTGCCTAGCTGTCCTAAAATCTTATAGCTCAAGTATAATTTCCTATTTGGGAACTAATAGAATTTGAGAAATGACTCTTTGCCACTGTTCTTCAGAATAATGATTAATGGACTGAGGATGAGGCTTATACAGTGTGCACAAGGCACTGGGTTCAATCCCTACCATTAAAATAATGTTATTAGTTGGAGTTATTACATTGTTGTTTTTGCTACAAGGGCTTCTGATTGAGCCCAGGCCCAAATCTGTGGCATGCCAAGTGTTAGGGTTACCAGAAAGAAATCAATACTATATCTGTGCTAAAATTCTCATCATATCTAATGACTTTTTTCATTGTAGAATATTTGTTGGTCAATTCTTGATAAGGACCAGGTAAGCTCTACTTATTCTGTTTTATCTCCTTGTTGCTTTAATTGAAAATAATAAAGGGTTTTTGTGGCAAAGATTGCAGTTCAAAGCCAGCCCAGGCTGAAAAATCCCTAAGACTCCATCTCCCAACTAACCTGCAAAGAGCCAGGCTGGAAGCATGGCTCAAGACTCTTATCTCTAATTAACCAGCAAACACTGGAAGTGGTACTATAACTCAAACTGGTAGAGTGCTAGCCTTGATCAGAAGTACTCAGGGACAGTGCCCAGGCCTTGAGTTCAAACCTCCATGAACAAGCCATCCCAGCAACGAGCACCTACACTCAGCCAGTCTAGGGAACAAGGGAACATGGAGAGGAGTAAGAGGAGATGATGTCACATCAGTCACTTTGTGCCTGCCCTTTCAAAATTAACCAGAGCTGGGAGGTCAATAGAAATAAGAAGCCTGAGGCTGGGCGCCAGTGGCTCACACCTGTAATCCTAACTACTCAGGAGGCTGAGATCTGAGGATTGCGGTTCAAAGCCAGCCCAAGCAGGAAAGTCTGTGAGACTCTTATCTCCAATAAACGACAAGAAAACCAGAAGTGGCACTGTGGCTCAAGTGGTAGAGCCCTCGCCTTGAGATGAAGAGTGCGGGGACAGCGCCCAGGCCCAGAGTTCAAGCCCCATAACTGACCCCCCCCCCAAAAGAAGTAAGAAGCCTGCCCATCTAATGCCCATACCCGTCTTCCTTTCAATTGGACAGGAATTTACATTCTTGCCTTTGTTACTTGACTTCTCTACCTAGTCGCCAGATGTCAGAAGGAGCTAGGGACGTTTTCAGCCCCAAGTCTTTCCTCTTGCCATTTATTTGCTCCCTAGTATTTTTTTTTCAGTCCCTCAATGCATCATGAGACTTTCTCCAGACCTCATCCAAGAGACTTGCCTCCTCCAGACTTCATCTAAGGACTCAATGCCAACCAAATGACAGCTGCTGCCTGCTGCCTTTTCCCAAAGGGGACACATCTCAGCCTTTTACCCCTACTTTTTTACGCCCCTTGCAAGCAGGAAGTAACCAGAGAGAATCTTTGCCCTTCTTCATAATTATCAAAAGGCTGGAATATAAGGTCTGCACGGGGACACCTCTCTCCCTCTTGGCTAAGTTTCTGCCCAGTATCTGTTACCTAGTAACTGGCAGACCTGGAAGCAGTCACCTTCCCCTCCTGCTAGGTCACATCCTGGGCTACCTCTGGTCATATGCCTCCCATCTGACCTTAGGAAGGTCCCAGACCCTGAGGTCACATCCGGATCCAGTGTGGCCACACCTTTCCTCCACCTAGCCACACCTTTTCCTGTCCCTGGCCTAGATAAGTTCTGACCCAGGGATGGGTTGCCTCCTTTCCTTTTTCAGCCATGCCTCTCTACCATGCATGGTGGGGGCAGCAGTTCAGTAAGTAAGCTTTGTCTCCTGCCTGAATAGTGCGTGGTGTTCTCTTCATTACCTATTTAATATACCTTATACCAAGTAAGTGCTATACCCTCAGCCCAGAAGGATGTGGCTCTGTGTGTATATGTTTGTGTGTGTGTGTTGGTCCTTGAGCTTGAATTCAGGGCCTGGGCACTATCCTTTAGCTTTTTTGCTCAAGGCCAGCACTCTGCTATTTGAGTCACAGCTCCATTCCAAAATTTTTGGTGGTTAGTTGGAGATAAGCATCCACATACTTTCCTTCCTGGGTTGACCTCAAACAACAATCCTCAGATCTCAGCCTCCTGAGTATCTAGGATTGTCGGAGGCATCGAATCCTGTGACCCCATCTGAGTTCCTGTGTGTCATGAGGGTGCACGCTAGCATGCATTCCCCCTGGGGGAGGAAGAGGGACGCCCTTTCCTCCATGCAAGGCAAGGGTGGTGAACTGGGCACCAGACTTTGTGAGAAGTGCCAGTTGTGCTCCTCCTAGTTAATCATGTAGAACAATGCCTCAAGATTCCTTTTGTGGTTTTTAATGGAACCCTACCTGCACCTTGCTTCCTTTTTTTTATTTTCTTGAACAACTCTTCCTGATCACTGATTAAAGGTTGCTTGCTAAATTGTCCACATTCCCCCAAAACTGTTTAAGGTCAATTTTCTGCCTTGTGATTGTCCTGTGACTACAGACTTACCTTCTATGCCCTATGTGGTTTTAATAAACTTTGTCCATACCTGCATGGTATGGTCCCTTTCTGCCTACCAGACACTGTGTTCCCGGGTCTCCCAGTGTGAACAGCAACTTAGGATTACAATGATTACAGTTGTAATCTTACTTTATTGTTATTTTAAAATTAATTGATGTACAGAAGAATTACAATTACCTGAGTGAGGTAATGAGTAGATTTCCTTTCATGCAGTGTCTTTCGTTCCCTCACACTCTCTGAGGCCTCCCTTTTCTCTCCACTCACAAGTTGTATAGTTCATTTTCATCAGCATCCAGTGAGCTGCACTTTTTCACTGTTTATGTGTTTTTATTGAAATGTAAATGTTCATACTTCTAACTCTAGCAGTGCACTACTCAGATATTTGTCACTGATAATGTATTTGTGAAATTCAACTTAAAGGAGGAAAGGTTTAACATGGTGTACGGTTTTTAAAGTTCAACCTATGGCCACTTGGCCCTGTAACTTTGAACCTATAATGAGGTACAAGATCCTAATAGGGAAGACATGTTTGAGAAAAATCTGTTCACCTTATTGAGGTCAGGAGGGGGTGGGTACTAAGGTCCCAATATCTCCTCTGAAAATATATCCCCAATGATCTACTTTCTCTACTTCATGTCTTCTGAAGCTCTACCACCTCCAAATAGTGCCTTTAGCAAGGACAAAAACCTCTAGTGAGTTTTAATTGGGGTGGGGGGGAGGCAATTAAGATTTAAACCTTATCTCACACACTAGATAATATAAAAGAGCAGAAGTTTATCTTGCACAGGGTTAGAGAAATCTTGGAAGTCTTAAAGCATGGCCCTAGCACCTGGTAAATGGTGACGGAGGGAGCCTTCCAGCTCAGATCCATCTTCCTTTTCTACCTCAGTGGGGTAGTTCAATGGTAGACTGGTTGCCTAGCCAGCACAACAACAACAACAATAACGTCTCTAATGCTGTTATGGGAGCCTAACGTAATCCTCATCTCCTTACAAAATAACAAACATAGGTATTAAGTTTCTAATGCACAAACTTTTGGAGGACACATTCAAGTTATAGCAATACCATACTCTGGAATGTGAGCTGATCTCAGTAACCAAGACATGAGTTCAAATGAGAGTAAGTAGAAGATGGATAATGAAGCATAGGTCCACAAAAGGAAGTGATTATAGTTTAGGGACCCATTCTAACCTATCATGAAGTTGAGACCTTGAAACTTACACTTTACTGTGCAGAAGAGTAGATCTTTGATAATGGTAAAACAAATAAAAGAAGATCAATTATGTTGATGCAGGTTCTAAATGAGACAAATGTCTCCCAAACATTTCATGATTATGAATATTCACAGATGCTATTCTAGAGCTTGAATGTATCCAACTATTTTTATAGTTTATTCTTTTAAACCAAGAAATTAACATCCAGGGCTTCTGAGTTGGCAACTCTAAGGGACAACTACAGAAGTAACAGAAATTCTCCCAGAATCTAGTTCCCAGGGCACAAAGCCCTGCCGAGTATATTCTAACATTACAAAAGTATAAATTATATTCAGAAATAGGCCACCATAATGGATTGAGGAGATGACAGAAAGCAAACAACCTAATCTCTTTCCAAAGAAGCAGAGTTTCATGGTCCCATCAGGCTTTCCACATCTGGACAGTCATGCCACATAAGCTATAATTATATAGACATATACACCAAAGAAGATTATAAATTGCTTGCATAAGAAGAGAGAATTCAGTGCCTGCAGCCAATGGCAGCTGCAGCTGCAGCCTCTGGACTTTACACATACGTTCACTGCAGAATTTAAAGAGCCCAAACAGGAGAAAGCAGGAGTGGGAGCCCACAGCCAAAGCAGACAGTCAAACTCACAGAGAACTCATCTCATTGCAGAGAGTCCAAGGCATCAATGGGAACCATGAGTCTCCCAGAAAAGACATCCCCTCCCTCTCAGACAACAGCATCTGGGAACCCCTCCCCAAGACAACCATAATATTTGAAAGTGGCAAAGATGCTGCCAGAGCAGATGCTGCCAGAGCACCTGGCCAGAAACACTTGTCCATTTTGGAAAAGGGCAAAGAATCTGATACTCTTACATCATCCCTCTCTGGTGACAAACAAAAGGCCCACCCAGGGAGCAGCAGCCTAGCCCCTTAGCAGTGAGCAAGGAGAAGCTCAGCATTCCAACCAAATTCCTTCATAGATCCTGATTGGCTGAGCACCTTGGAATTACAAAACCAAAGTCTCTAAAATCTCACTGAAAACAACAACAACAACTGGACAGGTCATGAAGCTAAGTGCAAGTTCAGGCTGGGGAAGCAAAGGAACTCAGGTACTAGCCACCTCTCCATATCAGGTAGGCTACTGATTACAGAAATGCCGCAGTCCTGCCCATACCTAAGTGCTCTGCAGATTCTAGGTGGCAAGTAAGAACCACTTCCTGTTTTAGAGAGTCACCGTCCTCCCACTGCTGCCTAATCTTGGACTGCGAGGTGTTGTGCAGACTCAAAGTTTGTAAGGCAGACTTTATTCTGGCCACTCAAACAAAATGGTTAGAAAATTCATCTGTTCATTTTGATTTGTAATTAGGGTTCACAGTCTTTAAAAACCTAGCTATTTCCCAATTATACTGAGAATGCGACTCTAGATATCAGTGACACCCCTATATAAAGAACAGCACATCAACAGGAGTAAAGACAAGAACACACAATCATCTCAACAGATGCAGAAAAAGCATTTGACAAGATTCACCACCCTTTTATGCTAAAAGCTCTGGAGAAGCTAGGAATCCATGGAACATTCCTTAATATAATAAAAGCTCTATATGACAAACCTACAGCCAGCATTACACTTACGGGTGTAAAGTTAAAACCATTTCCTCTAAAATAAGAAATGAGACAAGCATGTCAACTCTACTCCTTCTCAGATGACATAATCTTTGCAGATGACATAATCTTTTTTTTTAGAGATCCCATAGATTCCTCTCCCAACTTAATTGAGCTGTTCTAAAACTTTGGCAAATTAGCAGAGTATACAATTAACCCACAGAAATCAATAGCTTTTCTATATCCCAACAATGAGAAGAGTGAGACTGAAATTAAGAAAGCAACTCCATTTGTAATAGCCAAAACAAACAAACAAAACCCCCAAACCAAACTAAACCAAACCAAAAAAACCCTAGGAATTAACATAACCAAAAATGTGAAGGATGTCTACATTGAAAACTTCTAAAACCTGAAAACAGAAATGAAAGCAGAGTTAAGGAAATGGAAAAACCTCCATGCGCCTAGATTGGAAAGATTAACATCATGAAAATGGCAATCCTGCCCAAGTTCAATGCAATAGCCATCAAAATTCAAACAGCATTCTTCAATAATATAGAAGAAATAGTCCAAAAATTGATATGAATAAGAGAAGATTCTGAGTAGCAGTGGAAGACCAGTGCTGGAGTAATATCAAACCAAACTTCAAATTCTATTCCAAAGCCATAGTAATAAAAACACCTTGGTACTGGCACAAAAATAGGCCCGGATACCAACAGAATAGAATCAAAGATCCAGAAATAGACCCAAGTCCTATAGCCACCTAATATTTGGTAAAGGAGCAAAAAACACAGGATGGAAGAAAGACAGGCTCTTCAACAAATGGTTCTGGCATAATTGGCTATAGACATGCAGAAAACTGAAACTGCATCCTTATATATCACCCTTCACTAGAATCAATTCAAAACGGATCGAAGACATCAATGTAAGATCAGATACTCTGAAAATATTGCAGGAAGGGATAGGGGAAACACTAGGGCTCCTTGGTTTGGATCAAAACTTCTTAAGTAAAGATTTAGAATCACAACAATTTTAAGAAAGATAAATGGATAAACTGAAGTTTCTGCTTGACAAATGACAGAGCTAGCAGATAAATAGAAAGCCAACAGAATGGGAAAAAATCTATAGTAGCCTTAGAACTCAAAAATATAAACTCCCCAAAAACAAATCCTCAAAGACACAACAACTGAATTAATAAATGGGCTAAAGTCTTAAGAGAGACTTCTCAGAAGAAGTAAGATGGCCATTAGATACATGAAGAGATGTTCAACATCTCTGTCCATAAAAAGAAATGCAAATCAAGACAACATTGAGATTCTACCTCACCCCAGTTAGAATAGCCATTATCAAGAAAACTAACAATAACAGATCCTGGTGGTGATGTGGCCAAAAGGAAACACTACTACCCAGTTGATAGAGGGTCCTTAAAATATTAAACACAGAGCTTCCCTATGACCCAGAAATCCTATTCCTGGGCCTTTATCCTACTGACCATAAACAAGGTCACACTAAAGCCACCAGCACAACAATGTTCTTTGCAGCATTGTTTACTATAGTTAAGATATGGAGTCAACCCAGCTGCCCCTCAGTGGGTGAATGGATCAAGAAAATGTGACACACACACACACACACACACACACACACACACACACACACACACACACACACACGCACACACATGCACGCACTGGAATTTTGTGCTTCTATCAGAAAGAATGATATTGCCCCATTTTAACAAATGGAAATGAAACTGGAAAGACTTGGAAAAGTATGCCAGACCCAAAGAAACACAGGTTGGATGGTTTCCTTCATATGAAATAATTAGAATGTGCCTATACATCCACAAGTAAACCCAATGGAAAGTAAAAGACAATGATTAATTTGGACATGATAAATTGAGCAGGACTCTAAATATTAACACAGTAAGATCAAAGGAAGATATTCTTAGGTGAGGATTACAAGGGCTTAATTGCTATGTGCATATGATCATATAAAATGATGCTTATGTGAATGAACTCCAAGAAATGGAAAAAAGAGGTTTTTTTATTTTACTTTTTGAGTTTTTTTCCTGTTATTGTTAAGTAGGTTTTTAATGCCTTTATTTTGATTTTCCTTATTTCCCTTATTTATCCCCACTGTGCATAGATTTCATCTTTTTGGTGGAGTTTGCCAATTCCTGAATGTCCCTTTTATATGATCTGAGTGTTTTTTCCATGATTTTTTTTTCTTTTCTCATTCTCCTGCTTTATCTTCAACTCCTAATACCATTTTCTACTTCACTTGTTTTGTCTATGCTTTCAACTGTGCTTTGCAATAGGGAGATTGCGTTTTTCATACTTTCAGCTTTGTTGATGTCAGTTCTCAGTGTGTTAATTTCATCTTTCAATGAAGTGTGTAAGCGTTCTATCTTCTCCATGCCTTCTGGGATGTCCTATATATCCTTGGCCATTTCCTCCTTGAATTCTTCCATTTGCTTTTGTATCTGCCCTTTTATTTCATTGGCTAATTGCCAATGCAATTTCATTGCTTTAATAGTTTTGTTCTGCATCTCTTCTCATTCCCTCTCATTTGAGTACTTCCCTGAGTTGTTGATCACTTTTGAGAGTGGCATGTTGTCTTGATTGTTCATGAATTTTGTGATCTTTCATTGTGACTTACTCAGGTCAGTTCAGGGTTTGTAGAAGTCCTGAATTTACATATTTGAACACCAATAGGCTGTGGTTTTCTTGTGATCACTTTTCAGTTAGTATTTTCCAGAGATTAGGAGTCCATCTTGTGATGTTTCTGGCTGTGATGTGTCTGAGGGTGTGAGACACAGTGACACACAGAAGTTGTTTATGCCCAGTTAGATGCAAATCCTGGAGTGGTGGGATATCACTGGTGTCTGGCCCTTGGATGTTTAGGCAAGCTTCTGGGGCTGGATTGGTGGAGCACTCCTCTTCCCCTCCCCCTTCTCCTGTGTTGTTCATGAGAGTGCCCTGCAAAGTAAAGCAAAGTGGACTTTTTGTGGTTGGCTAGGATAGATTCTGGAGCTATGGGTGGAGGTATCCTACATATGGATGTTGTGGCTGGCCTTTGAGGCTGTTTGGTCTCTGTGTAATCCTTGATGCTGTGTGTAATGGCTTCTCACACAAGGGTTGCACCCACAGGCCCTGTGTTGGGCTGGGTGCAGACCTTCCCCACCCTGATGCTGATGCTGTCAGGGGCTTGTGGTGTCCTGATCAGGGCTGTAAGTTTGGGCTTGGGTGGTGGCCAGCGGTGTCCCACTCTTTGATTCAGGATTGGTTCAGTGGGAGACTGGCAGTGTCACATGGGAATACATGCATAGGCTTTTAGAGGCCTCTTTCTGCTTTCCATTGGCTAGTGTTAGATGTCTCAACAAGGCCTTTTCCAGGGTTAGAGTCCATGTTGTATGCTCATAAGCATTAGAGAAACATAATGATTGCTCAGATGTTAAGACCTGTTAAGACCTTTCCCAGGTTTAGTGCCCCCATTGAGACCAATACTAGGGTTTGAAGTGCCACCTTCCATTCAGGCCTGGTGGCTGAGTTTGAGAGTAGAACTCTGAGATTAAGGACTTCTGGTCCTGGAGTTGGGTTCCAAGTAGAATAGTGGGAGGTATGTTTTTCACTCATCCCTGAAGGCTAAGCTCAGGGGTGGGACTCTGGTTTGGAATACCACTCTCTGCTGCTCTGTGTATAGTTCCTGATGGTATCAGTTCTTGTCTGTATAGTTGATGGATTTGGCTAGAAGCCATAGTGACACTCTGTCACAGGCTCATGGGAGGGTAAGTCTTCACGTAGTGGGGTGGGCCTAGACTGGTGTGTTGCCTCAGTAGAAACTCCTTTGTCCCAGGTTTACCAAACCCAATCTCTGACACAATCGACCAAAGCCTAAATTCTCTCTTGCCTAGTGCAGTCTGAGCCTGATGCCATCTTTGTGCAACCACCACCAAACTTATCCCTTGTCCCAAAATCTCCTAATTGAAAATTCCTGACAGGCTGAAGGAGAGTAAATCCTCACTTTGCCAACACAGGCTGAGATCTAAAAGGGCTCTGGGTTTGGAGCTCAGAAGTTTGTCTCTTGTTTATGCTCCCTCTCCCACCTTCCTATGTTTCATGCCTGTTTCTCAGATAGCGTGGCAAGCACATGACTCACAGGGTTTAGTGTTCCAGTGGACTCCTTCCATGGTTTTTCCTATGAAGTAATTTTCTCTGTTGCAGTGCAGCTGCAATGTTCCAGAATGGTTTGACACAAGAAGAGATCTATGTGAAATGAAGATTGCCAAGCTGTTCTATGGAGTATGCTTCCCAAAACAGAGGTCTGCAGTAAATGTGGGCTCATTCTGAATTGTGTTCTTCACTATACAGATGGCTTGAGCTGAATTTCCAGGTCGGGATTTGTCTTCTTTCTTTCTTTCTTTCTTTCTTTCTTTCTTTCTTTCTTTCTTTCTTTCTTTCTTTCTTTCTTTCTTTCTTTCTTTTTCTTTCCTTTCTTTCTTTCTTTCTTTCTTTCTTTCTTTCTTTCTTTCTTTCTTTCTTTCTTTCTTTCTTTCTTTCTTTCTTTCTTTCTACATTTTTATTATTATTATTATCTTTAAGTAGTTGTACAAAGAAGTTCCCACTCTACAAAACAGTATATGAATACAAGGTGTCTGACAATATTGTCACCCATTGTCCCTAACCTATCCCTTCTCTCACTTTTCTTTTCTTAAAATTGAGATTAGGTGATTACACAAATTACACATATTTCACAGTTTTGTGAAATAGTGACACATAAAGTCACAAACACATTTTAACCTTAACAAGGCAAATTGTCATTATCATGGTCTATAAAGTTTGTGAATTCTATGAGCTTTGACAATACAAGTTATTTCTTCCACATCAGGTGATGATTACATTTCTTTCCTTTTGCTTAGTGTAAGCTGTTCCCTCTTTCCCTCTCATTCCTCCCTTCCCATCCCTATCTTTGGGTTACTTAGTTCTTTTCCTTCTATGTCCAGTGCAGCTGATGGGACCCTTTGTTGTATGTTGTTCCATTTCCCACTTATTCTGCATCCTCTTCCTGGCTTCCCTCCATATATATTGTCAAGAACATGGAGTCATTTAACAATGATATGACAAAATGAGTGGTTGTCCTTTGTTTCTCCAGTCCTGTTTACTTTGTCATATCTCCTTGCATTTTGGCTTTAGCATCCACATATCAGGGAGACCATGTGCTGTTTGTCTCTTTGTTCTTGGATTACCTCACTCAAAATATTTCACTCTAATTCCATTCATTTCCCTGCAAATGCCATTATTTTGTCCTTTCTAATGACTGCATAATATTCCATTGCATATAGGTACCACACTTTTTGGATCCACCATCAGTAGTGGGGCATCTGGGTTGTTTCCACATTTTGGCAATTGTGAACAGTGCTACAATAAACATGGAGGTCCATGTGTCCTTGTATACTGGTTCCTGTTGTTCAGGGTAGATGCCTAGGAGTGGTATGGCTGGGTCATAGGGGAGGTTTATATTTAGCTTTCTGAGATACCTCCACACTGCTTTGCAAAGTGTACATTCTCACCAGCAATGCAGTAGGGTTCCTCTTTCTCCGCATCCCCTCCAGCATTTGTCATTGGCTGAATTTAGGATGTGGGCCATTCTAACTGGGGTAAGGTGGTATCTCAGTTTGGTTTTTATTTGCATTTCCTTTACAGGCAGGGAAGATGAACATTTCCTCATGTGTTTCTTTGCCATTTTAATCTCTTCTGAGAAGTTTCTCTTTAGCTCCTTTGCCCATTTCATGCTTGGTTTGTTAAATTTGTGAGGGGTTTCTTGAGTTCCCTGTATATAATGGATATTAGACCCTTGTCTGATATATTGCTGGTAGATATTTTCCCCAATTCATTGGCTTTCTTTCTAGTTTGGTTGCTATTTCTTTATCTGTGCAGAAACTTTTTATTTTAAGGTAGTTCCATTTATCAAGTCTCTCTCCAATTTGTTGTGACCTGGGAAATTCCTGCCTGTGCATTCAAGTGTCTCTCATACTCTGTCCTGCAGTAGTTTCAGAGTATCAGGTTTGATGTTTAGGTTTTTAATCCATTTTGAGTTGATGTTAATGTATGGAGACAGGCTACATAGTTTTCTGCATGTGGCCACCCAGTTTTCCCAGCACCAGTAGTTGAAGAGGCTATGATTCTTCCACTGTATATCTTTGGCTTCTTTGTCAAATATCAACTGACTGTATGTATACAGTTTTATTTCTGGGTCCTCTAATCTGTTCCATTGAGCTTTGGTTCTCTTTTTGTGCCAGTACCTAGCTGTCTGTGTTATTATGGCTCTACAGTAGAGCTTGAAATCTGGTATCATGATCCCTCCTGCATTTTTCCTTTTGTCTAGCATTGCTTTGGCTATTCTAGGTCTTGTTGTTCTATATGAACTTTTGGACTGTTTTCTCTATTTCAGCAAAATACACCATTGGATTTTAATGGGAATTGCATTGAATGTGTATATCAATTTTGGCAGTATAGCCATTTTCACTGTATTAATTCTGCCTATCCAGGAACATGGGAGGTCTTTCCATTTCCTGGTATCCTCTATGATTCCTTTTTAAAAGGCTTTTATAGTTTTCATGAAATAGATCCTTTACATCTTTGGTTAGGTTAATTCCTAGATTTTTTTTTGTTATTATGAAGGGGGTTGTTTCCTTGATTTCCCTTTCTGCTTGTATATTGTTGTTGTACAGAAAGGAGACTCATTTTGGTGGTTCATTTTGTATCCTGTACTTTGCTGAAGTGGTTTATAAGCTCTAAGAGTTTGGGTATAGAGTTTTGGGGATCATTAAGATATAAAATCATATCATCTGCAAAAAGATAGTTTGTGGATCCCTTTAATGTCCTTTTCTTGTCTTATTGCTCTGGCTAAGGATTCCAGAACTATATTGAAGAGGAGTGGAGATAGTGGGCATCCTTGCCTTGTTCCTGTTTTTAGGGGAATTGGTTGTAGTTTTTCCCCATTAAGTATAATATTGTCTGTTGTATATGGCTTTTACTGTTTTAAGGAATGTTCCTTCTATTCCTATTTTTTCCAGAGCTTTTAACATGAATGAGTGCTGTATTTTATCAAAAGCCTTTTCCGTGTCAATAAAGATAATCATGTGGTTCTTGACCTTGGATCTGTTGATGTAATGGATTACATTTATTGATTTGCCTATGTAAAACCATCCCTGCATCTCTGGGATGAAGCCTACTTGGTCATAATGTATGATTTTTTTTGATATGTTTCTGGATTTTGTTGGCTAGAATTTTATTGAGGAGCTTTGCATCTGTGTTCATCAAAGAGATTGGTCTGTAGTTCTTTTTTGTTGTTGTTGTGTCTTTGCCTGTTTGGGGGATGAGTGTGATATTGGCTTCATAAAATGAGTTTGGGATTGTTCCCTCTGTTTCTAGTTCCTTGTAAATCTGAGAGTATTTGCTTAACATATTTGGGTGCACTGATGTTTGGGGCGTATAACTTGACAATCGTGATACCCTCTTCTTGGACTGTTCCCTGTATTAATATGTAGTGACCTTCTTTGTCTTTTCGTAATGATTTTAATGTAAAGTTTAATGTAAAGTTTATTTTGACAGATATCTGGATGGCAAGTCCTGCCTTCTTGCTGGGGGCATTTCCTCCATCCTTTCACTTGGAGTTTGCTTTTATTTTTGGCTGTGAGATGGGTCTCTTGAAGACAACAAATTGATGGGTCTTGTTTTCTGATCCATTCTGCAGTTCTTTTTCTTTTGGTGATTTGAATCCATTAGTGTTTATGGTTGTTATAGAAAGGTATATTGTGTTTCCTGTCATTTTCTTACTTTCCTAAGTTTTTCTTCTTTCCTTTCCTCCTGTGTTTACAAAGTTGGTCTAGCATTTTTACTATAATGTGCCTAGCAGTGTTCCTCCTGGTTTCTGGAGGCCTGTTACATAGGTAAGATTTTCTCTGTTAAGACTGGGGAAATTTTTGTGATGATCTTATTGAATAAGTGTTGTATTCCTTTATTCAGGTATTCCTCCCCTTGTCCACTCCAATTATACAAAGGTTAAATTTCTTGGCAGAGTCTGCTTGTTCTTGGACTTCCCTTTGGCATATTTTGAGTTTTTTCCATATCTGTAACTTTTTTCCCCCAGTGCCTGCATTTTGTCTTCAGTATCTCATATTCTATTTTCCATTTCATTCACTCTCTTAACTGTGACTTCAATTGTGGTTTGCATGAAGGGAATTGAGTTTTGCATGGAGGAAATTAAGCCATTTATAATTTCCATGTCTTTCCTTAGAGTATTAATCTCATCTTTTAGTGAGGTGTGGATTGCATCTATTTTTGAATGCACTTCTTGTTTGAAGTTCTGGAACTCTTTTGATAGCTTCTTCTCTGGTCTTTTACATTTCTGATCTATTTCTCACTTTAATTCTTGAGTCATCACCTCTATCTCTTAGATGTAGTGTTTGACTTCCATTTCTTTTTCACGTCCACTGGCCTTCTCCCCTGTGTGGTTGCTGGCCTTTGAGTCTGGTTCACTATCTTGGCTGTTGATGAATCTTGTAATTTTTTGCTGTTATTTTCACATGTAGATTCAGGGATTATTGGAGACCAATTCCAGCCTCTGATTGTTTTGGTCACTAGGTGGTTACCTTTGCTTGGTTCTGGATTTGTTCCTGGATCAATTGATATAGCTTGCTCTTAGAGCTGAGCTGGTTGTGAGTACTTTACCTGGTCCAAGGTTCTGTTGTGGGAAGGGCTGTTTTCCAGCTGCTGGTCTGACCCACGTAGGGCTTACTCTAGTTTGATCATGGTAGGAAAACACACTTTGCCCTCTGTTGGAGTGTGCACTCAGAGCCTGACCAGTTGTGGGCAGGCAGTTAAGATAGCTAGGGTTTCTGCCTAGGAAGCAGGTAAGGTTACTTCAACTGCATATTGGATATCCTAGGCAGTTCCTGCCTTTAGTCAAGGACCAGCAACCTCGACTGCTCACATTCCCTCTCAGGGGTGCTCTTGGTCGAGCCTGATGGGCTGGGTGTGCCCTCTGGTTGCACTTGCAAAGCTCCCAGCTTCCGTAGGACCTGTAGTCTAGGTGGTGGTGGGGTCCAAGTCAAGTTCTGGGGGGTAACCACCAGTGCTGGTCTCCTGTGGCAGTGGGGGGTTCGGTGAGGGGTGTCTCCTGTGGGGTACTCACTTATTCTGGTACTGGTTGGGAGCTGTCCATTGGTGCTGTTTTTGTGTGCTGTAGGTTGCTGGTCACTTCTGTGTTCTGCATTGGTTGAGATGATTGTGGGCTATGCTGGGTGGTAGTGCAGGCTGGGTCTGTGTTTTACACTCTTTGCCACTGTTTATGCTGTCTGGGTTGGCACCAGGAGTTAGGGGTCCCTCGCCGCTGCCTCTTCTGCAGACTGGAGCCAATAGGCGCTCTGCCGCGAGTCTGGGGTACCTTGCCATTGTCACTGCCCCAAGCTGGGCCACTTCCACAGGGTGGAACAGAGAGGTGCTGCGCCATGAATCTGGGGTCCCTCACTGCTGCCACCACCACTGCCTCTTCTGTGAAAAATTCGTATTTCTGATTGAGCAGACGAAACTCTGGTATTGCCCTGTTTCTAGTCGGTCATCTTGGATGAGTTCTGAGGAGTACAGTTCAAAGCTAGCCTGGGCTGAAAAGTTTATGATACTCATCTCCAATAAACTACTGAAAAAAATCTGGAAGCAGAGCTGTGGCTCAAGTAGCAGAGTGCAAAAGTCCAGAAACAGTGCAAAAACAAGCCAGGTGTCTATAGTACAAGCTACTAAGGAGAATGAGGCAGGAAATTGCTTAAGCTCACAATTTAGGCTTAAACCTTAATTTGAGGTAAAGATAGGCAACATAATTCATTTCAAGGAAAAACAAAACAACAATAATGACAACAACCTACCAACTCCCCATACTCCTGAAGGATCTCCTAGCAATATGTGAAAGAAAATCATAACCATAATTTATGGGAAAAACCACTTATAGCTATATTCTAAAATCTTTAAGAATACAGACTATCATCTTGAACTTTATCCAGTGACAGTGAAGACATGATTACACTCACAGCAGATGGGCATTATGTTAAATCATTGCTTATCTTTTATAGTGAGGACTTAAAAATCAATAGGCCTTTTTAAAACAAGTTGCCTGCATTTGAAATATTAGACCTGACAGAGTGCTTAAATATTTTGGCTCTATATTTTTAGTATGTGTATGGATAGAGGAAATAAACAATTATACCAAATCATTGATGCATTAACCTTCATGAATTATGAATAATTTAAAATAATAAATAGGAATCGGGAGGGAAATGGAGGCACTGCAGGGGCTGATTGAGCTTCACAAAGAAACCAGTTTTAGTGTTGCAGTGAAAATTCCAAGGCTAGAGAGTCACATCAAGTGAGTCATCATAGTACAGAGAGTTTGGCCAGAGAGGAAAAATTCAGGCAGACTGTTTAAGGAGACAGATTTGAGGACACACCGGTTTCTACAGTGGTGGCAGTGGCAGTGGTGGTTGCAGCTGCCACTATAAAAACAGACAGAGCCTGATACAAAGGGGTCAGAAAGAGTGCAAGTGGTTTCTACTCATTGCTAGAGCAATCTGACAAGGAGTGGAAATCTTTATCCTGCTGACCACAGACCGACACAGATTTAGATGGCCCAAAAAACCAAGGGAAAAGCATGGGTATCTTACAAGACATTCTCACTCATCACAGACTAGCGCTTGGAAGGTAGGCCTTCCCCCACCACCTGAGAAGAATGCCATCTTTGATACTGACAAAGACTGGGCCAGAGCAGCTAGCAGATAACTCAGGACTTAGAAGCAGACATTACGGAGCCATTTTTCAATAGGGCAAAGCAACCTGACCAGTGGGACTCAGCTCCACCCAGAGGAAAGTTGCACTCCCAGGTGGAGGAGGTCCTGCCCAGTGCAGGGGGAAGGGAGGGAACCATGAAAGCAAGAAGAGCCTGGAATGACATATACCAAGCCCTAAAGACAAACAACTATCAATCAAGAATACTGTACTCAGCTAAACTCTCCTTCATAATGGAAGGTCAAATAAGAACCTTCCACAGCAAAGAAAAATTGAAATAGTATATCTCCACCAAACTAGCATTACAAAAGATACTTAAAGATATCCTACACATAGAAAACCAACAAGAACACAATAAAGGCAGAGAAACAGTCCCCAAACAGAATCAGATAATCATAAGAAGAACCCAGTAGGCACAGCCCCCAAGAAGGTGGATAACATGGCAGGAACTACCAAACACCTCCCAATCCTAACTCTCAATGTTAGTGGACATAACTCTTTAATTAAATGACATAGATGGTCAAATTGGATCAAAAAGCAAGATCCTTCTATCTTCTGCCTTCAAGAGACACAACTTGCCCACAAAAACAAGCATATTCTAAAAGTGAAAGGCTGGAACAAAATCTACTAAGCAAACATCCCCCATAAACAGGCTGGTGTTGCAATCTTAATATCTGATAAAATAGATTTCAAATTAAAATTAGTGAGAAGATATAAAAAAGGACATTACATACTAATAAAGGGATCTCTCCTACAGGAAGATGTAACAATCCTAAATATCTAACTATTCAACAAATGCCAGAGCAACCCATTTCTTTGATGAACATCAATGCAAAACTTTTCAACAAAATTCTGGCCAATCGACTTCAATAATTCATAAAAAAATCATACACTATGATCAAACAGCATTCACTTCAGGGTTCAAGATACACAAATCAATTAATATAACTCATTATATCAACAAGAGCAAGGATAAGAACCACACAATTATCTCAATAGAAGCAGAAAAGGCATTTGACAAGATCCAACACCCCTTTATGATGAAGACTCTGGAAAAACTAGGGATCAATGGAACATTCCTCAATATAATAAAGGCTGTGTATGACAAACCCAGGGACAGCATTATACTTAATGGTGAAAAGCTAAAGCCATTTGCTCCAAATTCAGGAGCAAGACAAGGATGTCCACTCTCTCCACTCCTCTTCAATTTATTTATTTATTATTATTATTTTTTAATATTATTTTATTTTATTTGAGAACATACTGTACAGAGGGGCTACAATTACATGGGCAGGATAATGCATACATTTCTTACCAAGCATTGCAGCCTCCTCCTTTGTTTACCCTTCACCTACCTTCCCAGCCTCCCCCCTCCCCCCACCCAATTATACCCCCTTCCCCCCCACACCGACATTGTAAAGCTGGTTTTGACATGACATTTTGTACTTATTGTTGCAACAGGTCCACCTGAATCCTTAAACGACTTTTTTGTCCCCATCTCCTTCCTCTTCAATTTAGTATTAGAATGCCTAGCTACAGCAACAAGACAAGATGCAAACATAAAGGGGATTCAAATAGGAAAAGATGAAGTAAAACTCTCCCTCTTTGCAGATGACATGATTTTGTATCTAAAGAGGCCTATGGACTCCACTCCCAAGCTACTTGAGCTTATCCAAAACTTTGGCAAAGTAGCAGGGTATAAAATTAACCCACAAAAATCAATGGCTTTTTTCTATGCCAACAATGAGAAAAGTGTGGCTGAAATCAGGAAAGCAAATCCATTTGTAATAGTCCCACAAAAAATAAAATACCTAGGAGTTAACCAAAGAAGTGAAGGACCTCTATGATGAAAACTTTAAAAACCTGAAAAAGGAAATTAAAACACAACTAAGGAAGTGGAAAAACCACCCATGCTTCTGGATTGGGAGGATTAACATCGTGAAAATGGCAATACTGTTAAAGGCTATCTACAAATTCAATAGGATACCTATCAATATCCCACCCTCATTCTTTAATGAAATAGAAGAAGCAATCCAAAAATTCATATGGAGCAATAAAAGGTGCTGAAGAGAAAAAACAATCCTTAGCAGTAGGAACAGTGTTGGAGGAATGTCAATACCAAATTCAAACTCTATTGAAAAGCCATAGTAATCAAAACAGCTTGGTACTGGCACAAGAACAGACCTGAGGACCAATGGAATAGAACTGAAGACCCAGAAATGAATCCACAGACCTATAGCCACCTAATCTTTGATAAGGCAGCCAAAAATTAGGGTGGAAGAAAGACAGCCTCTTCAGTAAATGGTGCTGGAAAAATTGGTTAAACATCTGTAGAAAACTAAAGTTAGACCCATATATCACACTGCACCAGAATCTTCAAATGGATCAAAGACATTGAGGTAAAAGCAGATACCCTGAAAACATTACAGGAAGGAAGAGGAGAAACTCTAGGGTTCCTTGGCATAAACAAAAATTTTCTTTATATTGACTTTAGATGACGAGGCATTCGGCTACTTTTTTTTTTCTTTTTTTAATATTATTTTATTTTATTTGAGAACATACTGTACAGAGGGGCTACAATTACATGGGCTGGATAATGCATACATTTCTTACCAAGCATTGCAGCCTCCTCCTTTGTTTACCCTTCACCTCCCTTCCCAGCCTCCCCCCTCCCTCCCCCACCCAATTATACCCCCCTCCCCCCCCCCACCGACATTGTAAAGCTGGTTTTGACATGACATTTTGTACTTCTCATTGTTGCAACAGGTCCACCTGAATCCTTAAACGACTTGTTTGCCCCTATCTCCTCCACATGTTATACTGACATCAAATATAGTGAAAGCGGGGGTTACACTGTGGGGAGGGACATACAAAGCAACAAAGAAATAATCTTATAAATGTGTTAGAAACATATGCATGAAAGAAACGAAAACATTAAAATGCATATTTAAGGGTTCATTTTCCTAACATCACATTATCTGACCTTTTCTGCTTGACTCATACCTATACTAGATATTGCAAATAAAGGAAACCATGGGACCTATGCTTCTTTGGGCCTGGCTTACTTCACTTAATATAATTTTTTCCAAGCCTTTCCATTTCCTAACAAATGGGGAAATGTCATTCTTTCTGATGGAGGCATAGAATTCCATTGTGTATATATACCACATTTTCTTGATCCATTCATCTACTGAGGGGCATCTGGGTTGGTTCCATATCTTAGCTATGGTAAATAATGCTGCAATAAACATAGTTGTGTTGGTAGCTTTAGTGTGGTCTTGTTTGTAAACATTTGGGTAAATGCCCAAAAGTGGGATTGCTGGATCATAGGGGAGATCTATGTGAAGTCTTTTGAGGAACCTCCATACTGCTTTCCAAAGTGGTTGAACAAGTTTACATTCCCACCAACAATGAAGTAAGGTTCCTTTCTGTCCACATCCCCTCCAGCATCTGTTGTTGTTAGAGTTCTTGATTTTTGCTGTTCTAACTGGAGTGAGGTGATATCTCAATGTTGTTTTGATTTGCATTTCTTTTATGGCTAGGGATGTTGAACATTTCTTCATGTGTCTATTGGCCATCCTTCTTTCTTCTTCAGAGAAGCTTCTCTTTAAGTCTTTCACCCACTTATTTATTGGGCAGTTGTTTCTTTGAGGATTTGTTGTTGGGGGGTTTAATTTTTTGAGTTCCAAGTATATTTTAGATATGAGACCCTTGTCTGTTGTATGGCTAGTAAAGATCTTCTCCCAATCCGTGGGCTTTCTATTGATCTTGCTAGCTATGTCATTTGCCCTGCAGAAGCTCTGCAACCGTATGCAATCCCATTTGTCCAACCTTTCTTTGATTTGTTGTGCTTCCGGGTCTCTATTCAGAAAATTTCGGCCTGAGCCAAGGAGACCTAAGGTTTCTCCTATTCCATCCTGTAATGTTTTCAGAGTGTCTGCTTTGAGTTCAAGGTCTTTGATCCATTTGGAGTTGATTCTGGTGCAGGGTGATATATAAGGATCTAGCTTTAGTTTTCTACATGTAGTTAACCAATTTTGCCAGCACCATTTGGCATTCGGCTACTTTAAGAGAGTCAAAAATGGGACTGGGAAGGTGGCTCAGTGGTAGAGTGCTTGCCTTGGATGCATGAGGCCCTGGGTTCAATTCCTTAGCACTACATAAGCAGAAAAAGCCAGAAGTGGTGCTGTGGCTCAAGTGGTAGAGTGCTGGCCTTGAGCTGAAGAGCTGAGGGACAGCACCCAGGCCAAGAGTTCAGGCCCCACGACTGACAAAAAAACAAAAACAAACAAAAAAATTTCTTTATAAAGACTCAGAAACACAACAAATTAAAGAAAGGTTGAACAAATGGGACTGCATGAACTTCAGAGCTTCTGCATTGCAAAGGACATAGCTAGCAAGATTAATAGAAAACCTACACATTGGGAAAAGATCTTCACTAGCCACACAACAGATAAGGGCCTCATATCTAAAATATACATAGAACTCAAAAAAATAAATCCATCAAAAACAAATCCTCAAAGAAACAACCACCCCATTATAAGTGGGCTAAAGACTTAGAGACTTCTCTGAAGAGGAAATAAGGATGAACAAAAGACACATGAAGAAATACTCAACATCTTTGGCCATAAAAGAATGAACTTGTGACTTTAAATGAGCATCATTATTCCACAATACTGTGAATTTCCGGAAATTAAGTAATCACTTAATCACGATCAAAAAAAAAAAAAAAAAAAAGAACCTTGGGGAAGGGAGGGAGGGAGGGGATGGTGGGGGGAAAACGGTGGAGGGGGTAACAATGTTCAAGAGGAAGTGGAAGTGTACTCATTGCCTCACATTTTAAAAAGAAATAATAAAAAAAAAAAAAAAAAAAAAAAAAGAAATGTGAATCAAAACAACATTGAGATTCCACCTCACTCCAGTTAGAATGGCTTTAATCAAGAAATCTAATAACAACAGATGCTGGAGGGGATGTGGCCAAAAGGGAATGCTACTGCACTGTCGATTGGAGTATAAACTTGTTCAATCATTCTGAAAAGCAATATGGACATTCCTCAAAAGACTACAGAGGTCCCCTATGACCCAGAAATCCCACTTTTGGGCATTTACCCAAATGATCACAAACAAGGCCATACTAAAGCTACCTGCTTAACTATGTTTATCACAGCATTATTCACTATTGCTAAGATATGGAACCAACCCAGATGCCCCTCAGTAGATGAATGAATCAAGAAACTGTGATTATATGTGTGTGTGTGTGTGTGTGTGTGTGTGTGTGTGTGTGTGTGTGTGTGTGTGTGTGTATCAGAAAGAATGATACTGCCTAATTTGTAAGAAAACAAAGACTTTGAAAAAATCATATTACACAAAGTAAGCCAGACCCAAAGAAAAATAGGTCTCATGGTTTCCCTTATTTGCAATAAATAGTATATGTCTAGGATAATCTTAGCAGATGAGCAGAACTGCTCAATAGCTAAGTACATATGACCATATAAGATGATGTTAAGTGAAATGAACTCCAAGACATGGACACAAAAGATTTTTCTTTGTTGTTGTTTTTAATGTACTATGTGATTATTTTTGTTTCTTTTGTATGTTCTTCTCCCTATGGGATATCCCTGCTGTCAATGTATTTGATTTGGTACCCTGGTATTGTATATACATTTATCGGAATCAGGGAAGGGAAGGGGAACAACAGAATGGTGAGAAAAAGGACAAGGGAGGAACCAATGCAACAGTGATATTCACAACATAATATGTTGGAAATGATCTGTATACCTTGGGTGGTGGGGGAGGGAAAGTAGGAGAATAATGAGGGAAGGGGTAACAAGTTTGTCAAAAAATGTACTTAATACTTATGTAAATTTAACCCCTCTGTACATCACCTTGACAAAAAAAACAGAAATAAAGGGAAATAATAAAGCCAGGCACTGGTGGCTCACCCCTATAATCCTAGCTACTCAGGAGGCTGAGATCTGAGGAACTCTGGGCCTGAGCGCTGTCCCTCAGCTCTTCAGCTCAAGCCAGCACTCTACCACTTGAGCCACAGCGCCACTTCTAGTTTTCTGATGGTTTATTGGAGGTTAGAGTCTCATGGAGATCTCTGGTCTAATTTGGGGAGGGGAAGGGCAAAACAAAATGTTTAAATAGGAATACAGGTTAATCCATTGTAACAATGAGATGTACAAGACACTATGTTGAAAAATGAACTTCACAATTTAGGCGGGGGTGGGGAGGGTGGGAGAGTGTAGTTGTGGAGGTGGGAGGAAAAACAAAGAGGAGGCAACAATGCTTGATAGGAAATGTACTCATTACTTTGCTCATGTAACTGTAACCCCTCTGTACAGTATTTTCACAATAAAAAACGTATTTTAAAAAAGGAGTCTCATGGAATGCCTGGGCTGGCTTTGAAGCATAATCCTCAGATCTCAGTCTCTTGAGTAGCTAGGATTACAGGTGTGAGCCACCAGTGCCCAACATTCAAAATACTTTTTATTTGGCAATACGAGGGTCTGAACTCAGGGCCTGGGCACTATCTGTAGGTTTAAACTTAGTGCTTGAGCTACAACTATTTCCAGCTCTGTGTGTGTGTGTGTGTGTGTGTGTGTGTGTGTGTGTGTGTGTGTGTGTGTGTGTGTGTGTGTGTGTGTGTGTGTGTGTATGTGTGTGTAGGGAAGGGAGTTAATTGAAAGTAAGAGTCTGACAGACACTTTCCTATCAGGATGGCTTCAAACTGTGATGCTCAGATCACTAATGGACCATTCTCCCTCCTTCCTAATCTAGGCTCACAAGTGGCATTGGTCCCTTTTGAAGGAATACTTCTTTACTGGTTTAGTAAGAATTGTTAACATGTCAGATGAAGAGGATATAGATATTTAAATATTTTTAAGATGTCAATTTCCAGTTATGCTAATATAAAAATTAAAAGAAGTTTCATAAAGTTGATTTTTTTCCTAAATCAGACTTAGTAAAGACCTTAAGATTTTAATTATATTTCATTTGAAACTCCTTTCCTGATAATCTCTAGTTCATTTGGTTCCTATATGATCTGGGAGGATGGGCTTCTTCCCTGGACCAGTGTGAAAAGTTCCTTTATCTGGCACTTCTGGATCTCTACATTAATAATCTCTTTTGTTGTGGTTGTCACTCAGAGACTTTCCAGCTTGGTCTTGGAAGCCTCCCAAAGAATGTGCCAATGCAGCAGGAGAGCTCATTTCCTCTATCTGACCATGCTTGAAGATAGGGGTTTCCCATACTCTGATGCAGGTATTTGAAACCTTGCCTGCCTTCCTCCCACCCTCCCTCCCTCCCTCCCTCCCTCCCTCCCTCCCTTCCTTCCTTCCTTCTTTCCTTCTTTCCCTCCCTCCCTCCCTCCTCATTCTATTCTTTCTTTTCCCTTTTTGTGCTGGTCCTGGGGCTTGAATTCAGGGCCTGAGCACTGTCCCTGAGCTTTAGTTCTCAAGGTTAGCATTCTACCACTTTTGAGTGACAGCTTCACTTCCAGTTTTTAGGTGGTTAATTGGTGATAGGAGTCTCAGAGACTTTACCTGCCTGAACTGGCTTTGAACTATGATCCTCAGAGTAATTCTGCCTCCCAAGTATCTAGGATTATAGGTGTGAGTCACCAGTATCTGGCTCTTCATTTTTCTTGAACTGGTTTAAATGGATTTTTTTCCATTTGCAATCACTCCTGACCAACAAGAAATGCTAAAGGGCATCCTTTAAGTGGAAATGAAAAAACACTGCACCAGTAATTCAGATCCACATGTAGAAATTAAGACCACTTATCAATAAAGAGGTAAATGTAAAAGTATAAATGTATTTTTGTTTGTAATTTTCGTCTCCTATATGACAAAATGACAATACACGAAGCAATAATTATGTCTATGTGGTAGGTACACAAAGGATAAAGATTCAACTTATATGGCAATGATATCACAGAAATTCATAGAAAGTCATTACATACTACTGTAGTAAGTTAATATTGATGACCCCAGGAGCCAGTGGGTCATGCCTGTAATTCTAGATCTGAGGATCATGGTTCATAGCCAGCCCAAGCAGAAAAGTCTATGAGATGCCATCTCTAATTAACTAGCAAAGAGCCCAAACTGAAGATAATTGCTTAAGTGGAAGAGTGCCAGCTATAAGCAAGAAAGCTGAGTGAGAGACCCTCACTTCCAGTATGGGCATACATACACAAAATTAATGTTGATCAAATCTAGATAAAATACACATTAAGAGGCTAATTGTAATCCTCAGAGCAACTACAAATAATGATAAAAGAATGATATGGTAGACGAGAAAATATGTATTTAATGAAAAAAGATAGTAATGTAGGAGTTGAAGAACAAAAAGACAAGTGACAAATAGAAAACAAAGTGGCAGATAGAAATCCTTCCTTGCTAGGAGATAATTCATACCTGTAAACCCCATTATCTAGGAGGTGAAAATTGGAAGGTTTAAGGCTCGAGATCTCTTAGCATTTTTTATTCAGCTGATACTTTACCACTTGGTCCACAGTTCCACTTCTGCCTTTTTTGGTGGTTAATTGAAGATAGTTTCACAGATTTTCTGCCAAAGCTAGCCAAAAAGTACAATCCTCAGATCTCAGCCTCCTGAGGAGATAGGGTTACAGGTGTGAGCCAACAGCACTTGATTCTGTTTCACTTTCTTTTTTTCTTTTAATCTTCAAGTGGTTGTACAATGGGATTATAGTTTAGTGTATCCATTAATGTGTCTAGTGCATGTTGGTCCATCTTCCATAAAATATATGGATTCACATTTGTGTGAAGTCACATTTGTGACTTTTACTATACTTCAAGTGGACAACATTGTTCTAGATAATTCTATTGTGCACAACTACTTCAGAAACCAGGGGTAAGTCTATGATTTTAATATTGGAAAAAAATCTTAATGCAGGGCTTCCTTGTTCAGGGATGAAAATCATTACAGCTTTCAACAAGGCTCTATCAATAGAGCTTCAACAAATTGGTCCAATTGTTGGTTACATGTGTTTTCTGGCTTAAAAGAAATATTTTATTTCATTTTTAAGTAGAAGAAAGAATGTTTGCTCATGGACAAAGGAGTTTAATTTAAAAAATCTGCTTACAAGTATAAGGCATCTTGGTCAATGTCACCCCTTCTATGGTTCTCCATCTTTCCCAATCCCATTCATACCCTCAAGTGATGTGGTTCCATTTCCACATAGGTACATTGAATATAATGACTGTATGTGTCCAGCTCATTTACTCTTTTCTAGAAAAATTCACAGGTGAAAAATGTACCAGTATTAAATGAGGAAACCTATCATACAAATAAAAAGCCATAGGGGCTGGGAAGGTAGCTCAGTGGTAGAGCGCTTGCCTTGCATGCCTTAGGCCCTGGATTCGATTCCTTAGCACCACATAAGCAAAAAGAAAAAAGCCGGAAGTGGCGCTGTGGCTCAAATGGTAGAGTGCTAGCCTTGAGCTGAAAAGCTGAGGGACAGCGCCCAGGCCCAGAGTTCAGGCCCCAAGACCGGACCCCCCCAAGGCCCAGAGTTCAGGCCCCAAGACCGGACCCCCCCCCCAAAAAAAAAAGCCATTGTCAGCACTTAAAAAAAGATGATTTGAGTATACATCATCAAAGCCAACCTACTTGGACATTCCCATTAGCTAATCTCATCTAAATCAATTCAAGTTATTCTCTTTTGATAGTTATGAAACTTTCATGCTAGTCATCTGCCACTCAGAATACACCTGACTGGTAGCCAGGCGCCAGTGGCTTACGCCTGTAAGGAGGCTGAGATCTGAGGATTGCGGTTCAAAGCCAGCCCGGGGAAGGAAAGTCTGTGAGACTCTTATCTCCAATAAACCACTAGAAAACCAGAAGTGGTGCTGTGGCTCAAGCAGTAGAGTACTTGCCTTGAGCTGAAGAGCTGAGGGACAGCTCCCAGGCCCAGAGTTCAAGCCCCACGACTGACGAGAGAGAGAGAGAGAGAGAGAGAGAGAGAGAGAGAGAGAGAGAGAGAGAGAGAGAGAGAGAGAGAGAGAGAGAGAGAGAGAGAGAGAGAGAGAGAGAGAGAGAGAGAGAGAGAGAGAGAGAGAGAGAGAGAGAGAGAGAGAGAGAGAGAACTGACTGGTACTTTCCTAGCTGTAGTGCTTTCAAGCTAGACATATATACTCATTTTGAGGAGGGGAAACAAAACTGAGTGAGAAAATACCATGAATGTGAGAGATTTAGAGTGCTCTTTATCTAAACATAGCAGAGATTGCTTAGTATCTATCTTCATTCTCTCTTTATTATCAGAATTCTATAATTTGCTCAGGTGATACTTCTTTGTCATCTTGCAATTAGTGGTCACCAATCAACAACTGAACATAGTGATAGCAATGACACATAATTGCACCAATGACACAGAAAGGTAGGCTTTTTTTTCATCTTTTTTCTTCTTGGAAATTATCTTTTTTAGTCTATTTCCTGTTACTATAACTGAATATTACAGATGGAATAATTTATAAATAACAAACTTGTAAGTTTGTGTTTATTCAGCTCATGGTTCTTTCTGAAGTAGATTGGGTAGCTGTAGTTGCTAAAGTTGTTTTCTTCAGACTCCCATTTTGTAAGAACAAATTCTAGATGTTTAAAGCAGTTATATTGATCTTTTACTAACAATTAAAAACATAAACAACAATGAAAACAAGGCAACCGGCTCACTTCTGTAACCTTAGCTATTAAGGAGACTGAGACCTGAAGGACAGTTTTGAGGCCAGGCTGGGAAAAACAGCCATTACAAACTCTTGAAAGGAAAATTCCTGGAATTCATAATGGTAATAGGTTTCCAGAGAAAGATCTCCAGGTGGTTGCCACTAGTTAGGCAAAGCCAAGTGCAATAACACACACACACACACACACACACACACACACACACATTATAAGGGGTCATTTATACAGAATTGTATGATCTTTGGGGAACAAAGAGATAAAAGATTACATTAGGTCTTACAAAATATTTTTGTAATTGAGAATTTCAGTCAAGGGTTCTTAGAGGGGGGAAAAAGACCCTTACATATTATAAGAGTCCAAGAAAGATATGGAAAAGTCAATCAAGTCCTTGATCTGAGTAGGAAGTATAGACTTCCCTGAGAAGCTGGTAAAATATAAGTATTGTGTATCATTAGGATCAATGGGGCTTGGATTATGAGAAATCCTTTCTTCCACCCACACACCATAACCTGATTTTTCTGCCTAGGCATGAAATCATGTTTTATACCATTCATTCTGCCTCTAGGTAGAGAAATGCCTTGTTAAATTTGGGAAGCAAGTAGGCCTATTTTCCTCTTAGTAGTAAATTCTCCATAAAGAACTTGGACTTTACCCCATTTGTCCAGGGGCAAGTCCTCCTGGACCATGGTATGTCTAGCTAAATCTTGGCTGAGTCTTATTATCTGAAGGATTTCAAGTCTCTGGCCCTCATTTTTACTGAGGACTGAAGAGACTTCCATGAACCACATTGCTTAATGGGAACTTGTTTTTCAACTTTGTTATCATTTAGAGGATCTATGATGAAAGAATAAAAACAATATGTTTAGAATTTTTTGGGGGGGTACGGTAGTGGGGCCTGAACTCTGGGCCTGGGCGCTGTCCCTCAGCTCTTCACTTCAAGACTAGCACTCTACCACTTGAGCCACAGTGCCACTTCTGGCTGTTTTCTTTTTGCTTATGTGGTGCTGAGGAATTGAACCCAGGGCCTCATGCATGCAAGGCAAGCACTCTACCACTGAGCCACCTTCCTAGCCCCATGTTTAGAATTTTTGTGTTAACAAGTTAGCATACTTGAATGCTGTAGATGATTGGGCTCATTAGAATGCAATTGTGTAATTCCAATATAAAAATGTAATTGAGAAATTGAGTTTAAGTTGAGTTTAATTTGAAATCTTCCTAAATACAGTGTAGTATTGGAACTTCCAATAGGTTCACTTGAAGAGTAAATTTATTAGTTGTTTAAATATCCAGCAAACACTGAATTAGTGATCCATTCAGATATGAAATTGTTTTCTTTGTTTCATTTTGTCTTATTTGTTTGTTATATGTCTTTGGGAGGATAAGGAAGGCACAGAAATGGTGTGACAAAGAGCAAACAAATGCAGCAGTGGTACTCACTAGACACCATGTTGAAAATGAACTATATAAGTTGTGAGTGGGGATGATGGGGAGAGGAATACAAGAGTGTGAGGGAAGGGGTGACATTGTCCCAAAAGAAATGTACTGTTTACTTGACTTATATAATTGTAACCTTTCTATATATCACCTTAAAAAACCAACAACAAAAAAAGATCAGGTACCAGTGGCTCATGCCTGTAATCCTAGCTACTCAGGAGGCTGAGATCTGAGGATCCTGGTTCAAAGCCAGCCTGGGTAGGAAAGACCATGAGACTCTTATCTCCAATAAACCACCAGAAAAGCAGAAGTGGCACTGTAGCTCAAGTGGTAGAGTGCTAGCCTTGAGCTGAAGAGCTGAGGGACAGCGCCCAGTTCCAGAGTTCAAGACCCATGACCGACCAAAAAAAAAAAACCAACCCAATAAAAAAAATTATCAATAGGGGCTGGTAATGTGGCTTACTTGTTGAGTGCTTGCCAAACATGTATGAAGCCTGGGTTTGATTCTTCAGTACCATATAAACAGAAAAGGCTGGAAATGGAGTTGTGGCTCAAGTGGTAGAGTACTAGCCTTGAGCAAAAGAAGCTCAGGGACAGTGTCCAGGCCTTAAGTTCAAGCCTTAGAACTGGCAAAATAAATTAATAAAAGTAATAAAAATTTAAAAAAGAAATGGTATTTGTAAATGTTTTTTTGTATAGTCTGTTGTTAAGCCACACAGCATTTTCACTTAAAATGTTTATAATAGGGCTTGGAAGGTGGCTCAGGGATAGAGCGCTTGCCTTGCATGCCTGAGGCCCTGGGTTCGATTCCTCAGCACCGCATAAGCAAAAATAAAAAAGCCAGAAGTGGCGCTGTGGCTCAAGTGGTAGAGCGCTAGCCTTGAGCTGAAGAGCTGAGGGACAGCACCCAGGCCCAGAGTACAGGCCTCACGACAGGCCCCCCCCCCAAAAAAAAATGTTTATAATAATTTTTAGAAAACTAAACTAAGTTGGTCCTAAGTTAATTTGGCCCTATCTAGCTAGTTGATTTGGGATGATATAATTAAATTTATAAGGAAAATGAATAAATGTGAAATTGAATGAACTTAGTTTTTTTGAACTCAAATCCCAAAATTGGATAAGGTATTTTTTTCTTCTTATACTGGTTATCAAACTCTGGTCCTCATAATAGCTCAGTATTCTTTTTTTTGGGGGGGGGTCCAGTCGTGGGGCCTGAACTCTGGGCCTGGGCGCTGTCCCTCAGCTCTTCAGTTCAAGGCTAGCGCTCTACCACTTGAGCCATGGCACCACTTCTGGCTTTTTTCCCCCCTGCTTATGTGGTACTGAGGAATCGAACCCAGGACCTCAGGCATGCAAGGCAAGTGCTCTACCACTGAGCCACCTTCCCAGCCCTGCTCAATATTCTTGTTCACTTGACATCCTGCCACTTGAGCCATACCTCTAGCCTGGCTTTTTGCTGGCTATTTTGGAGATGGAGTCTCAAGAACTCTTCCGCCCCAGCTGGCTTCAAATAATGATCCTCCATGTATCAGACTCCTCAGTAGCTAGGATTAAAGGTATGAGCCAGTAGAACCCAAATAAAGTTTGGACTCAGGGCTTTAAGCTTGCTTGGCTGGTGTTCTACCACTTAAGCCATGTCTCTAGTCCTACATATTTCTTATACCCTTATCACTAACAAAAAATATTGGCAATTGAATCCACTAAACACTGTTTCAAATTCTAAACATAAATGGCAAAGGAATACAACAATCTAGTATCTTAGAGTGGCAATAATAGCATGGCAGGTAAAATATCAGTTACTTTTGGTTATTTGTGTAGTGTGTGTGTGTGTGTGTGTGTGTGTGTGTGTGTGTGTGTGTGTGTGTGTGTGTGTGTGTAGAGCTCTACCACTTAAACCACTGTTCAATTTTTGGACTTTTGGTGGTTATTTGTAGATAAAAGTCTCATAGGCTTTCCTGCCCAGGCTAGCTTTAAACTGCAATCTTCAGATCTCAGGCTCCTGAGTAGCTATGATTACAGGTATGAGCCACCAGCAACTGGGTTGGGTTTGGGTAACATTTAAAATATTTATAGCTCAAACCTGTAGTCCTAGCTACTTGGGAGGCTGAGATTAAGGAACTGTAGCTCAAGGCCTTCCAGGCATAAAAATTCTCCAGATTCCACCTCAACCAATGGAAGAGTATGTCTGCATATGGTTGTAATCTCAGTTATGTAGGAATACAATGACTGAGTACAGTGGCACATGTCTGTATTCCAAATGACAAAGGAAACCTCAAATAGGGGAAGCATGGTCTAGGCCTAAAGCAAGACCCTTCCTTAAAAACAACCAAGGCAGCTGGATACCTATGGCTCATGACTATAAACTTATGTATGCTGGAGACAAAGACCTGAGGATTTTGGTACAAAGCCAGCCCAGGCAGGAAAGTCCAGGAGACTCTTTTAATTAATTAATTAATTAATTAATTAATTAATTAATTAAGGTTGGTTCAAACTTTGGGCCTGGATGCTGTCCCTGAGATCTTCAGCTCAAGGCCAGTGCTCTACCACTTGGGCCACAGTGCTACTTCCGGTGGTTTATTGGAGATAAGAGTCTCAAGGACCTTCTTGCCTGGGCTGGCTTTGAACCACAATCCTCAGATCTAAGCCTCCTGAATAGCTAGGATTATAGGCATGAGACACCATTGCCCAGCCCCATGAGACTCTTATCTCTAATAATTACCCAAAAGCTGGAGCTAGCACTGTAGCTCATGGTAGAGCATTATACTTGAGTAAAACAAGCTTAAGGACAGCACCCAGGCTTGAATTCAAGCCTCAGGACCAGCACCAAAATAAATTAAAAAAATATAAACAACCAAGCCAAAAAAGGCTCATGTGGTAGAGCCACCTGACTAGCAAGCACAAAGTCCTCAGTTCAGTTACCAGCACTGCCAAACTAATAATAACAGTAATAATAATGAAAGAAGTAGGTTTATTGTTTTTCAGGTTGAAGAAATCAAACTTTGTTCTGCTGGTGAAACATGTCTATAGTCTTGGCTACTCAGGAGCTTGAGATATTAAGAACAAGGTTTTTAGCCAGTCCAGGGAGACAAATCTGATTACGTTGTCCAGGTCCAGCACTGACACCGTGGGAGTCTTCTGTGCTGGCGTACTACTGACCACTGTGGCTCTGGGGTCCCCAGTGGCCGCAGGCCACGCTGCTTTGGTGGCTTGGCATGGATGCACCACCAATGAGAGGTAGGGGAAAAGTTTTCACGCTTTTCCATCTTTATGTAGGTTCTGAAGTTTTTTCCTTTTTTTCACTTCCCTCTGGGTGTTCACCATTTTGCTGTTGTTGGTCTCTTGGGGAAACTGAGTGTTGGAACTTGAACTCTCTATTTGGTTGGAGAGAGCTGTGGTGTTTCCCTACTGTTCCATCACCATCTTGGGTCCCCCCTCCCACACACAAATCTGAGACTCTTAGCTCCAATTAAGCCAGTAAAAGCTGGAAGTGGAGATGTGGCTAGAATGAAGTGATAGTAGTGTCAGCCATGAGTAGGAAAAAGCCTGACAAGATTTCAGATCTTTTAGTTCAAAGTACACTCATTAAAAAAGAAACATAAAAGAAACTGTGTCATTAATGTGGCTTGGATGCAGGATCAAGTACTCTTTTGGCATTTTTTACTCACAGCTGGTACTCTACCTCTTAAGCTACATAGTTTTTGCTGGCTAATTGTATATTAAGACACTGAAGGACTTGTCTTCCCAGACTGGTGTCTAATTGCAATCCTCAGATCCTAGCCTTTTGAATAGTTTAGGATTATAGGTGTGAGCCATCAGTCTCTGGCAAGAAATTAAGCATTTATTTTTTTATTTACTTGTTTACTTATTTAGAGACATTGTCTAGCTATATAGCCCAGGCTAGCTTCAAACCTCCTGCCTCAACTTCCAAATAGCTGGATTTTAGACATGTACCATTACACCTAGAACATTTAAAATATTTTATGTTTTAGAAGATTTTAAGCCAGGAGCTGGTGTCTCAAGCCTATAATCCTAGCTACTCAGGAGGCTAATATCTGAGGATCATGGTTCAGTCAGTCCAGGAAGAAAAGTCCAAGAGATTCTTATCGCTGACAAGTTACCAAAAAAAGCTGAGAGTGAATCTGTAGCTCAAGTGGTACAGCACTAACCTTGAGCAAAAGAAACTCAGGGACTGTGCCCAAGCTCTGAATTCAAGCCCCAGGACCAGCAAAACAACAACAACAACAAACCAAAAAACCCCCCCAACATATACTAGTTGTACAAGGGGATTTCATAGTGATATTTCTATACTTGAGGGCTGGATGAACTTGGTTTGCTAAGAGGGACAATGAGGAGTGCTAGAAGGCCAATAAGGGATGTAGATGCTATTTCTCAGACTCATTCTGAATCTGAGCCTCACCCCAAGGTCAGTTGGAAAGGCTTTGTTACCTGCCTTAAGACTCTAAAAATCCAGGTGACAGGTCTGGGGATACCTTGGATAATGAGGCCTGATAGGGCCTCAGAATGGAAACCCCCAGAATGAGGTTAACTGCAGCTCAAAGGCTCCTCCCTGGAAGCCTTGGGTCAGTTCCAGAGCTTTGCTTCATCTAGGGTACAAGTGGGGTATGTTGAGATGCAGGAAGGCTTCTCTTAAAAGAAAAACCTAAAGGGTAGGTATTAGATTCCCTTAAGCCTCTGCTGTTTATAGGGAGCTGAGCTTCATAGGTATGTCAGAAAGCCAGACTTAGCTGTAGGAGAGGTGAGAAGGGCAGGGCACATATCTTATTTCCATAAAGGTATTTTGATGGTGACTGTGTCTAACCAGTGACTTCTTTCAGTCCAACAAGAAAATTTGTCACTCTGAAAGAAGCTGTATTTTTGTTTTGTTTTCTCTGTACTTCTGTTCTGAGAATTCTCATTTCTAGAACTGAACCTCAAGAAGTTTTGCTGATTCCATGTCTCAAACACTGAAGTTAAAATAAAAGGAGAGGCCAACTGCTAGCAGCTCATGCCTGTAATCCTAGCTCTTCAGAGGCTGAGTTCTGAAGATCGTGATTTGAAGTCACCTAGAGCAGGAAAGTCTGTGAGACTATTATCTCCAATCAACCACCAAAAAGATCAGGAAGTAGAGCTATGGCTCAAGTGGTAGAGAGCTAGCCTTGAGCAAAAGAGCTCAGGGACAGTGTCCAGGTCTTGCGTTCCAGCCTAAATACATACATACATACATACATACATACATACAATGAAAGGCGTGGGTGTCCATAGTCCCAGATGAGAGGACAACTTGAGCTCAAGAGTTCAATACCAACCTGGGAAATAAATACAGTGAGACTATAATACTTTTAAGATAATTAAAGTAAATAAAGGAGAGTCAAAATAATGTTACAACAAATTCATTGTTCGAATTGGCTTTTACTTGTGATTCATCAGTCTGGCAACCAACAAAACAGAGAGCACCAAGTAGGAAGTAACAGAACATGGGTAAAGTCAGGAACAAGGAAATGGAATAGAAAAAAAATTGGTTATGATCCAGTTACTTCTGGTTATTATTTTTTAATATCAAGGTTAAGGCAGAGGGCACTATAATCTCTTGATTTCAAGAAAAACTGGTCTGTCCTGGGACCTATCTGATTCTTTAAAATTTGTTCGATTTTGTGGTGTTTAGTGTGACAGATTATATTTTGCCTTGGCTGCTGGAGTAAGATCTAAGTCTAAAACAATGGCCTCTTCTAATTGGTCAACACAAGGTATAATAAATTGAGTTTTTATTGGTTAGGAAATATCTGAAACATTAAAAAAATTCCCAGGGCCCACAAGGCAATGGGGGTGATTTTTTTAGTTTAGTAAACCCAGTAGCCAGACGCATGAAGGATAAAGGAAGTGTGCAAATATATACAATGGAATGTTGTTCTACCATAAAAAGAATAAAATTCTATCATTTGTAGCAATATAGATATAGTCAGAGGGTATTATGTTACGCTGAATAAGCCCACAAAGAACTTTCCTGCCCAGTATAGATAGCTTTGAATGAAGATCTTCGGATTTCAGCTTCCCAAGTAGCTTGGATTAAAGGTGTGAGCCAAAGGTGTCTAGCTGCAAAGGTTACCTTTGAGATAAGGTTTCAGTTTCTCCTGGGGATGGCCTGAATCATGATTCTCCTATTTATATGCTTCCTTCTGTAGCTGGGATGTCAGGCATGTACTAATCATTCCCATTTTATGTATTTATGTATTTATTTATTGAGAAAATACAGAGGGGTTACAATTACATAGGCAAGATAATGAGTACATTTTTTTATCAAGCATTGTAGCCTCCTTTGTTTCCCCTCCCATCCCTTCCCATCCCTTCCCATCTTCCCCCTACCCCTCCACCCAATCCCCCCCCCCCTCACACCAAAGGTGTAAAGTTCATTTTCAACAATTGTTGCAATGGGTCCACCTGTATCCCGATTTGTTTTTTTTCCTTCCTCTCCACAAATTATACCAACATCAAATACAGTGAAAGCAGGGGTTATATGGTAGGGGAGGGACATACAAAGCAACAAAGAAATAATCTTATGTGTTAGAAACAATTGCATGAAAGAAAAAAAACATTTGAATACATACCTTAGGGTTCATTTCCTTAACATCAACTTACCTGACCTTTTCCGCTTGACTCAGGCATATACTATGGGACCTATGTTTCTTTGGGCCTGGCTTACTTCACTTAATATAATTTTTTCCAAGCCTTTCCATTTCCTAACAAATGGGGAAATGTCATTCTTTCTGATGGAGGCATAGAATTCCATTGTGTATATATACCACATTTTCTTGATCCATTCATCTACTGAGGGGCATCTGGGTTGGTTCCATATCTTAGCTATGGGGTAAATAATGCTGCGATAAACATAGTTGTGCTGGTAGCTTTAGTGTGGTCTTGTTTGTAAACATTTGGGTAAATGTCCAAAAGTGGGATTGCTGGGTCATAGGGGAGCTCTATGTGGAGTCTTATCATTCCCATTTTTGGTGACATGAATTCTCACTGGCCTGGTATAGATGGGATGACAGGTATGTACTACATTCAGCTATTGTTTGCATCTTGGGTAGTTACAGAAATGAACCAGTATGGGGCTGGGAAGGTAGCTCAGAGGTAGAGTGCATGCCTTGCAAGCATGAGGCCCTGGGTTCGATTCCTCAGCACCACATAAACAGAAAAAGCTGGAAGTGGCGCTGTGGCTCCAGTGGTAGAGCGCTAGCCTTGATGAGGGCCAGCACCCAAGCCTAGAGTGCAGGCCCCATGACCGGCAAAAAAAAAAAAAAAAAGAAAAGAAATGAACCAGTATGCCTAAAGAGATTTTGAGTGTTTAAATTGCAAATAAATAAATGTCTGAGATGACAGATGTGCTAACCACCTAGATCTGATCAATACATGTATTTCATACATGTACTGAAATGTCACACTGTACCCCACAAATACATGCAATTATTATGTTTCAAGGAATAGGAAAAAGAGATAAAAGGTCTTGTTTTGTGAATCCTCAAAACAATAACTTCACTAAATAGAAATGCAAAACTTACTTTTGTATTCCATGATGAAATTAACCAAAAAAAGACACATTAATTGAAATTTTTTATTAAAATACTTCTTTATGAGTACAACTAGGGGGAAAATACAGTTTTATATGCTGCAGATCACGTAAAATACAATAAAACATACGTTATTGGGAATGTAGAACAGATTTTAAAAACTCCAAAGATGATTTCATGAAAACAAAAATTTTAAATATAGCTAATTTAAAATTACCTTATTTTTCAGAAAAGTTTTTCTTTTCTCCATTTTGAGGTTATTCTGACTTATAAATATACTGTTCAAATATTCTATCCTATCAATGTTGTTTTCTGGAGCTTTGAAAATCACATTTCTATGTGAAGAATTCTTTAATATCTTTTGTTAAACTAACAACCAAATATCAGATTTTTAAAAAATTTGGTACTACAATTACAAGTAACAACCTGAATTCCTCCCTCCCTCCCATCATTTTTTTCTTCCTTCCTTCCTTCCTTCCTTCCTTCCTTCCTTCCTTCCTTCCTTCCTTCCTTCCTTCCTTCCTTCCTTTTTTTTTTCTTTTGTTCTGGTACCAGGGTTTAAACTCAGGGGCTTCCATTTGCTTGGCTAGTTTGTTGTTGTTGTTGTTTAAGTCACTTGAGCCATGCTTCCAGTCCAGACTTTTCTGGTTATTTTTGGAGATAAAGTCTCATGGATTTTTTTTCTGCTTGGGCTAGCTTTAAACTTGTTTTCCAGGTTTCTTGAGTAACTGGGATTATAGGCTTGAGACACAGGCAGTTGGCTACAAGGTAATTTTTTTTTGTTGGTTGTGGGGCTTGAACTCTGGGCCTGGGCACTGTCCCTCAGCTCTTCAGCTCAAGGCGATTGCTCTACCACTTGAGGCTCAGCACCACTTCCCATTTTCTGGTGGTTTACTAGAGAGAAGAGTCTCATAGGCTTTCCTGCCTGGGCTGATTTTGAACTGTGGTCCTCAGATCTCAGCCTCCTGAGTGAGCCTCAGGAGTGAGCCATCGCCAACCGGCTTACAAGTTTCAATTATAGAAGCAAATATGCCAGAATGATGAAGAAGGTCTAAATTTTAGTGAAGTTACTGGCTTCTGAAATGTACTTTCAATTTGGAAAAAATATTCTTATTCAAAATCTTGAATGCATTACAGAACTGTAAGTGGAATATTTTAAGTAATCTCGTCTTTTTCTAAAGTCTTTGTTAGACCAGCAGAAATAAACATAATTCAAATGTGAAAGATATTATCCCAATGGGAGTAATTTCTAATAGAAGAAATAGAGGTATGAAAAAATCAATTAAAGCAATATGATTTAAGAAATTATTCACTAAGCCTGGTACCAGTAGCTCACATCTGTAATCCTAGCTACTCAGGAGGCTGAGACCTGAGGATTACAATTTATTTATTTACTTTTTTGTTTTTTTACAAAATTTTATTGTAAAGGTGATGCGCAGAGAGGTTACAGTTACGTAAGTAAGATGAGTACATTTCTTTTTGAACAGTGTTACCTCCTCCCTCATCTTCTTCCACTTCGCTCCCCCACTCCTGTGCCCCCCAAGTTGTAAAGTTCATTTCCAACATACTGTTGCATTGGTTCACCCTTTGCCCCACCATTTTTATGATTCCCTTTCCCTCCCTGAAATCAGAAAAACTTACATACAAGACAAAGGGTGCAGAAACCAAAAATAGTGACAACAGGGAATAAACCAAAGGGGGGGAAAGAAAAAAAGAAATACCTGAAAATAGTACAGTAAAAAACTCTCTTGTGTTCATTTCTTGGAGTTCACTTCAATAAGTATAATTTTATATGTTCATATTCACATAGCTACTGAACAATTGTGAGGATCACAATTTAAAGTCAGCCCAAGCAGGAAAGTTCTTGAAACTTTTCTCCAGTTAGCCACAGGAAAAACAAAAAGCTCTAAGTGGAGTTGTGACTCAAGTAGTAGAATACTACCCTTGAGCAAAAAAGCTCAGTGACAGCATCCAGGTCTATCTCTCACTCCCCCCCGCCCCCCTCCCCCCAAAAAATCATGGAGAAATGTAGGGAGTGGAAAAAAGACATTGTATTTAAATTTTTAAGGTGATCATAAATGTAGTTAAAATGTTATTAAGAAAACACACACCATGTTGCCAGTAAACACAGAAATATTCCTCTAGTCATGAGTGTGACATCACTTGTTAATGAGCAAAACAAATGAAAAAGCTAGTTGCAGATTCCTTTATTTAAAAAGAATTCTCATAAAGTTTTGAGAAGTATTCCCTTATAATGTTCTGAATCCTGGTTGTTTCCGTGGTGATGTTTCCATTCTCATCTCTGAGTTTATTAATTTGGGTGTGTTCTCTCCTTTTTCTGATAAGGTTTGCTAAGGGTCTGTCAATTTTGTTAAGTTTTTCGAAGAACCAACTCTTTGTTTTGTTGATTCTTTCTATAGTTTTTTTGGATTCTAATTCATTTAATTCTGATTTAATTTTGATTATTTCTTTCCGTCTACTGGATTGGGGTTTATCTTGCTGCTCTTTTTCAAGGAGGTTTAGATGTGTCATTAAATTGTTAGTTTCAGATCTCTCCAATTTGTTGATGTAGGAGCTCAATCGCACTTTTGGGCATTTACCCAAATGTTTACAAACAAGACCACACTAAAGCTACCAGCACAACTATGTTTATTGTAGCATTATTTACCATAGCTAAGATATGGAACCAACCCAGATGCCCCTCAGTAGATGAATGGATCAAGAAAATGTGGTATATATACACAATGGAATTCTATGCCTCCATCAGAAAGAATGACATTGCCCCATTTGTTAGGAAATGGAAAGGTTTGGAAACAATTATATTAAGTGAAGTAAGCCAGGCCCAAAGAAGCATAGGTCCCATGGTTTCCCTTATTTGCAATATCTAGTATAGGTATGAGTCAAGCGGAAAAGGTCAGATAATGTGATGTTAGGAAAATGAACCCTTAAATATGTATTTTAATGTTTTCGTTTCTTTCATGCATGTGTTTCTAACGCATTTATAAGATTATTTCTTTGTTGCTTTGTATGTCCCTCCCCCACAGTGTAACCCCCGCTTTCACTATATTTGATGTCAGTATAACATGTGGAGGAGATGGGGACAAACAAGTCGTTTAAGGATTCAGGTGGACCTGTTGCAACAATGAGAAGTACAAAATGTCATGTCAAAACCAACTTTACAATGTCGGTGTGGGGGGGGAGGGGGTATAATTGGGTGGGGGGAGGGGGGAGGCTGGGAAGGGAGGTGAAGGGTAAACAAAGGAGGAGGCTGCAATGCTTGGTAAGAAATGTATGCATTATCCTGCCCATGTAATTGTAGCCCCTCTGTACAGTATGTTCTCAAATAAAATAAAATAAAATTAAAAAAAAAAAAAAGAATTCTCAAGTTCAAGAAAACCTTCCACATGATGGGTGCTAATGATAAAGGGAGCTAAAATGTTTCAGGTCCTTTTAAACAAATATCCTTTAGGTAAAAAAATTAAGCAAGGACATGCTAATGTCTAAGTATCAATTATATCTATGAGCTAACTCAGCCTCTTAAAAGACCGAAGTAGGCTGGATACTGGTGGCTCACACCTGTAATCCTAGCTACTCAGGAGGCTGAGATCTGAGGATCCTGGTTCAAAGCCAGCCCTGGCAGGAAAGTCCGTGAGCCTCTTATCTCCAATAAACTACCAGAAAACCAGAAGTGGTGCTGTGGCTCAAGTGGTAGAGCACTTGCCTTGCACTGAAGAGCTGAAGGTCAGCGCCCAGGCCCAGAGTTCAAGCCCCACGACCAATTTATAAAAAAAAAAAGAAAAGGCTGAAGTACTTTGATATTTATTAGAATTATTGGAAAGTGCAAGAAAGATATCAGGGCTTTAATTTTTATAACAGTTAATTATAGTGTTACAAATGATCTTACAACTAGTGTTCAAATGATGAATACACAAATGTATCCAAAAGCATTATCTATTTTTATACCTAAAATATGCACTATAAAGAAGTTCTAAAAAATTACTTGTAATTTACATATATCCTAGAAACATTGGCAATCCATAAAACTATCTGTATAATAGAGATATTACTGTCTTAGATTCACTCTTGAAGGTGGGGTTTTATTCCTATAAAGGGCATATAGCACTTCAGCTTATTTCTAATGAAACATTGTAACAAAAGCTGATTACATAGTTCTGTAGTATATTTTGAATGAAGATCATTCTAGTTTCCCAGTATAATGATACATATTTAAAACAAATATCATATCCAGATAGAAATTTACTAAATGAAAAATTACAAAATGACCAAAACAATTAACATAAATAGTTGTAAGTTGTTCCTTTTACAGCTCCCGGCATTTTCACTCTAGTTGACACATACATCTTCAGTTTCCCTCTGATCACACACTGTCTACAGAACCAGGCACCAACTTGTTAATGCTGGGCCAGTTTCTTCCCCCAGTACATCTTCACCCTTTAGCTATGCTGCTCCCTATAGGACTATAAGTTCTTCCCTTGCGACCTATGTGGAATCCAATTTGGCAGTCATTCCCCAGCTCTACTGCTCTTAAAGCTGGCATCTTAGTTCAAACACATGCCTCACTTGGCTACTCACCTAATCTCACATGTATTTAGTGTAGCTTCAAAGGCGTAATATACCCTGAAATTCATTCAGAGATGACTCTATATCAGCACTTCAGGAAGGGAATGGAAGAAAATGACAAATTTTCAGTAAAGCACTGTCAGCATATGTATTATGGGATAGCTCCTACTACATAAGCTTTTTCTAAAATTATAAACATAGTAAGCTTTTACTTTTTAAAACCAATGTAAAGATGTTTAAGCTTCTTATGGTAATTTTTATGTGAATTGTCACAGTAATGATACCTGAATATCTACTATACTTATAAAATAAACACTACAAGGCACCAATGAAGAATGACATATTCAATAGCAGGTGAGGAAATCTTAGCTCATATTAACAGTTTTCTGCTATAATTTTCAAAACAGAAAGCTTTTGAGTACTGAAGAAAAGATCAAGGCTTTATGTTAAAAACTCAGATCTTTTAGGAATTCTCTGTGTACCTATTGCTCTTATGACCAAAGTTTTACATGTATCCAAAGGTAAAGATATGTTACTAGTGGGCAATAAACCGAACAAGAGCAGCTATAATCATGTAACTGAAGACATCCTTGGATATATTATACTTTAAAGGTAATGCATTCCAAATTCTTTATATTTTCATAACCTGTTGTCATTTTGATGTGAGTAGATTCTCTCTTTCATACTTATACCTCTCTTTCTGACTAAGTTGCTTCATACTTACATTTCTTTTCCTTCTTTAAAACATACAGTTCATACATTTGACTGTCTTACTACCATAGTCAATACATTCTGGACCAATGCACTCACAGCAGGCGTTATGAAACCACCGATATTTGGATGCTCCCATGGACTCACAGGATATTTTACACTGATGTATGGACATGCAGTCATCAAAATAAACCACTGTACACATGTGCTCTGAAAAACAAAAATTAAGATTTCAACAGGAGAAAACAACAAGGATAAAAAAGTCCAGGAAATGTTTAGCTACCCAGTTGAATATTATTAACAGTTATTTATCTTAGTTCTCTTATTGCAGTGGATAGAGATGCGGTATAGGAAAAAAGATACTCATTTGGCCAGGTACTGATGGCTCAAACCTATAATCCTAGCTACTTAGGAGGCTGAGATCTGAGGATCACAGTTCAAAGTCAGCCTGGGCAAAGAAGTCCCTGTGAGACTCTTGTCTCTAATTAACCACTCAGAAACTAGAAGTGGAGCTGTGGTTCAGAGTGGTAGAGTGCTAGCTTTGAGCAAAAATTGCTCAGGAACAGCACCTAGTCCCTGAGTTCAAGCCCCACAATTGACAAGAAAAAAAAAAGATACTCATTTGTTAATTATATTGAGAGTTCTTCCAGTTCAAATAAAGAAGACAAAGTGCTTCCTTAGACTGTTCTATCCGATTTCATACTTTGACCTAATTATTTGGCATAAAAACTACCTACTAAGTTAGGCATTTCTAATAAGGTTTCCTATGCACAGATAATTCTTTTTTTTTTTTTTTTTTTTAATTGTATTTTATTTTATTTGAGAACATACTGTACAAAGGGGCTACAATTACATGGGCAGGATAATGGATACATTTCTTACCAAGCATTGCAGCCTCCTCCTTTGTTTACCCTTCACTTCCCTTCCCCGCCTCCCCCCTCCCCCCACCCAATTTTACCCCCCTCCCCCCACCCAATTATACCCCCCTCCCCCCCCCACACCGGCATTGTAAAGCTGGTTTTGACATGACATTTTGTACTTCTCATTGTTGCAACAGGTCCACCTGAATCCTTAAACGACTTGTTTGTCCCCATCTACTCCACATGTTATACTGACATCAAATATAGTGAAAACGGGGGTGCACAGATAATTCTTTAGCCAAAAGATGCTTGAAAAGTACTGTTCTAAGTGTAAGGTCCACCCTGGGAAGGCAAGGCAGACTCCTTCCTTCTCTTGGCTAAGTCTCTGTGTACCTGTGACACCAAGGTACCTGGCACATCTGGAGGTCACATCCTGGGCCACCCCATCATGCCTCCCATCAGACTGGGGGAGGGTCCCAGGCCCTGAGGTCATATCTGAATCTAGTATGGCCACACCTTCCCTCCCTGCTTAAACCCAGGCCCGACCTTGGCCTGCCCCTTTTGGTCATGCCTCTCTATCATGCATGCTGGGGACAAACAGTTTGGTAAAATAAACTTCTCTTCCTGTCTGAATACTATGTGTGTTCTCTTTATCGGCTACCTAATTACTACCTCACTAATTACCTAACACTAACCTTTTTTTTGTTTGTTTTTTGTTTTTTTTTTGGGGGGGGGTCCGGTCGTGGGGCCTGAACTCTGGGCCGGGGCGCTGTCCCTCAGCTCTTCAGCTCAAGGCTAGCACTCTATCACTTGAGCCACAGTGCCACTTCCGGCTTTTTTCTTTTTGCTTATGTGGTGCTGAGGAATCGAACCCAGGGCCTCAGGCATGCAAAGCAAGCGCTCTACCACTGAGCCACCTTCCCAGCCCCCTAACACTAAGCTTATACTGAGAATTGACAATAAAACAAAACAACTTACGTTTGAAATGATGCAAAGTGATTGGCAATACACATTAATCATTAAAAATTATTTGTAGATATGGATGCTAGTGGCTCATGCCTGTTATCCTAGCTACTCAGAAGGCAGAGATCTGAAGATCACTGAAGCCAGCCTGGACAGGAAAGTCCATGAGACTCTTATCACAAATTAATCACCAGAAAACTTGAAGCAGAGTTGTGGTTCAAAGTGGTAAAGCACTAGGTTGAGTGAAAAAGCTCAGGGACAGCACCTAAGCCCTGAGTTCAAGCCTTATAACAGACACAAAAAAAAAAGAAGAGAAAAAATTCTTTGTGTGAGGCCAGGTGCAGTGACTCAAGCATATGATCCCACCTACTTGGGAAGCAGAGAGAGGAGTGTCATGGTTTGGGGCCAGTCTGGGCAAAACAGTAAGACCTTATCTTAAAGAACAAACCTGAGTATAGTGACATATGCCAGTAATACAAGTTATGCAGAAGGTATATGTAGGAGGATTGTAGTCTGAGGCTGACCTATACAAAAAGTAAAATACTCTACCTGAAAAATAACTAAAGCAAAAAGGGCTGGATGTGTAGTTCAAATGGTGGAGTGCTTGCCAAGCAAGTGTGAGACCCTGAGTTCAACTACCTCACTTCTGACAAAAAAAGAGAAGAGATAATATTTATAATGATTTTGTTTTAAACAAAATAATCACTTTTCATTAATTCTTTTTTATTTTTGGTGCTGGTACGGGAGCTTGAACTCAGGACTTGGGTACTGTCCCTTAGCATTTTACACTCTACCTCTTGAGCCACTTCTCAATTCCAGGTTTTTGCTGGATAATTTGTGGTAGAGTGTCTCACAGAGTTTCCTGCTCAGGCTGGCTCCGAATGGAGATCCTTAGATCTCAGCCTCCTTAGTAGCTAGGATTATAGGCCTGAAGCACTGATGCTCAGCTTATTACTTCAATTTTTAATTCTCCTGATGGCTAAACCAGTATAACCACCCAGCTAGAAGTATAAAGCACATGAAATAAGTGCCAATAAAAAATCATCAACAGAGAATATATAAGCAAAGACTCAGTTAAACTTTTATCCAGAACCACTTATACAACTAATGAATCTCCCTGGTATCTGAGGAAAGGCTTATCAGAGAAAGCAGACATGTATTAGAAACAATGAAAAGCAAATCTTCCAGGCAACAAATGAGCAGTGCCAGAAGGAGGTAATTGTATTGTGTGTTTAGGAACTAGATAGAAGCAAGCCCAACTAAGAAAATGTCAGGACTACTATTTGGGAGGAAATCTGGGGTTGTGTGCGCAGGACATTGAAGAAAAAGGATCTTGAATTTGAGGGCAGTCTGGGCCTTACAGTTTCCAGTAAGATGTTGTTTCAAACAAATAAATGCATTTTTTAAAAAGGCTGATTATGGTGGTCTACAGGAGTATGGTAGTTTTGTTTGAGGACAGACTAGGCAAAGTTAGCACAAGATTCTATCTGAAAAATAAGAACTGGGAGAATGGCACTTGTCTAGGAAGAAAAAAAAAAAGGACATTGAGAGGTGGCATAGCACCAGAGCAGACAAAAACAAAGAGACTGGCAGTAACAAAGTGGACATGTTTGAATTTGCGAGTGACTGGAACTACTAATCTATTTCATATATTATTTACTTTGTACCTAAAATGGGATAGCCATTATGGACTCAGAGAGTAGTCAAGAAATCCAAGGAACTATGTAGAAAATAGGTAAAATGGAACTACAAACACATGGAGGAGGAGGGAGTGGCTGTTCCTATCTGGAGAAAGATACACATAGGTAAGGGGGCATGAAGGAAAAATGGGCTGTCATAAAAGATGCTTGCATTTGCAGGAATTAGTTTCCTAGAAAGTATTTTGCCTTCAAAGGTAATATTCTCCTCCTCCCTTCCCCCCCAACCATGGTACTGGAGGTTGAACTCAGGGATTCACTTGAGCCATGCCTTCATCCTAAGAATTACTCTATCATTTAACAAAAGCCTATTTTGAGGCAGCACTTGTAGGTCCTATTAATCCCAGCAACACAGGAGGCTGTTTGAGGCTAATGCAGCAAAAAAGCAGGGGTAGAGCTGTGGTTCAAGTAGTAGTTCACCAAATAAGCAAGCAAATAAAAACCCCTGAGGAGTTCAAACCCTGGTATAGTGGAGGAAAAGCCTGTTTTGCTTTCATTACTAATTCCAAAGCTGTATTCTTTTTCATATAGTTAGTACTGTAAGAGAGGGTACAACTAGACAATGAAAAATATAAATTATCCTATTGATACATCATAATCTTATGCTTTTTCCTTCAGAACTGAAGTTTGAACTCAAGGCCTCACACTTGGTAGGCAGGTGTTCTATCACTAAGTCACACCTCTAGTCCCTTTTTGCATTGGTAAATTTATTGTGTGTGTTGGTTCTGGGACTCGAACTTAAGGCTTGAGTGCTGTTCCTGAGTTTTTTGCTCAAGGCTAGCACTATACCACTTGAGTCATAGCTCTACTTTCAGTGTTTTGCTAGTTAATTGGAGATAAGAGTCTCATAGATTTTCCTGCTGGGCTGGCTTTGAACTATACCCCTTCATAGCTAGGATTATAGGCCTGAGCACTATCTACAATGAAAATAACAAAAAGCTCAAAGTAGAGAGGTGGCTTAATTGGCAGAGTGATAACCTTGAGCAAAAGAAGCTCAGAGATGGCTCAGGCACTTAGTTCAAGCCCTAGGAATGGCAAACACACACAAACAATTTTAGCTGATAACTGTAGCACCATTTGCAGCATCAATGCTATTATAAAAACCTGACTTCATCGGACACTGGGATGGCTGCTTTAGGTAAGGAACATGAATACCATCTTATGAAAAGAAAAGAATTAAGAATAGTCACCTATTTTGCCAACAAAGCCTCCAGAAGTATGGAGGAGTTTTGCTGACATACTGAAAAGCCCCATCTACTCAGGGTCATAGAAATCTAGAATCTCTATAAAACTACAGTTTAAAACCAAAAAGTGGTTCCAGAAAATAATAAGATTTCATACATTATCATAGAACCAAGAGAGGCCCAAACAGGAAGACAGCTCTAGCAGGTACCTTTATCACTGGAATAAGGTGCATGAACATTATTGCTAGGAACAGACACATTTTGATGATGAGGCTGGTTCACAGTTTCCAAGAATGAAACCAGATTCTCATGATGTGAAAGTTCTTCTGCAACAGGGAAAGAAACGATGTTCCAATTCAACTGGGTGTCTCCTTCTGTGAGTGCCCGGAAAAGGGATGGGATAGGCTCATGCAGCTCCTCTACTGTGCTCTTTGAAGTGGGAGGAGTGTCACTGTAATTTCGAGGATTGCACATACCTGGAAGAGGCAAAGAGAATAAATGTCTATCTTACTGACTGTGACATCTGGGTCTTGTTACTGCTAAGCCATGAAAACTCCACATATTAAAAGTTCTGTGACTTCTAACATTGTATGTAGTTTGTTTTGTTTGTATTTTTTTCCTGAAATGGCCTACAAGTGATGATACCTACTCAAATAGCTTTGAGCAAACTGAAAACCCAGACCCTGTAAACTCCTTGGAGAAATGAGTAATTTCAGAGCTGGAGCAGCTCAAGTACACAGTGAGCCAGAAACAGAAAGCAAAGAAGTGCTGAATGAATAAAAGATACAACAATCATTCAGAAGGGGCTTCCACTGACTAAATCGATGATAACATTAGATTACTTACTACCTTGTGAATCGGCAGGATTTTTGTGGGTATCTCTATTATTAAAAAAGTGAGCAAGTGGAAGACAAGAAGTTCTTCTGTATTAGCTGATAAAGGTACAAAGACTGAAGGAAACAGCAAAGTACCATTTGGCACCATCACAAAGGCTTTTGATAAGATCCACTGACAAATTCATTCATGGATGCTAAGGGTAGAGGGTGAATTTTGATGAAGAATATATTGGTGTCACCTTAGAGAACTCCACAAAGTACTTGTTGACTTGTATGTGGACAAGAAATCCTGTACCTATAAGTATGATTACACTACTAGTGATAGGATAGGTTGGATGCTGTGTGTCACCACAGACAGGTATCTAGTGTCATTTTGGTGATAGTGTTGCCCAGAATGTGTGCTTTTAAGTCTGGTTATTAGTAAAGATCCATCTAGTGGACAGAGATTGTGGGCTACCTGTTACAATGAAATGCCTGAACTCTAAAACCGTCAAGGGAAAAATTACGGGAAAATTCCAAAGTACATGACTGAAGAGACATGACAACTCATCACATAATCCTAGACAGTATCTTGAACCAAAAAAAAAAAAAAAAAAAAAAAGAAGTGTTGAGATAGCTAGTGAAATCTGAATGGTGTTTCCATTTTTTTTTTGTGGCAATGCTGGCTTTTTGATTGGGAGGGATGTATGATAGTTGGTAGAATGTGTTGTTGGAAAATTCAGACTGAATTTCAGACTAAAACCTGCTTTGCTCTACAGAGTGTATGTAAAACGTAACTGCAAGTGTATACACAGGAAGAATAGAGCAAGGGAGACTGAGCAATAGAGCAACTCAGTAAAAAAATGTTACTAAAGGAATCCCTTTTACCCTTATGGCAAGTTTCTTCTAGTTTTGAATTTATTTCAAAATGAGTTAAAAATTTAAAAGAATATGACTGGAGAGAATTGGCAACTGAATTGGTAGTTGAAAAGCTCTACTGGGCCTAGCTATTATTATGTCTAAAATCTTTTGTAACATTCTTTTTTTGGGGGGTGGGGGGTCTGGTCATGGGGCCTGAACTCTGGGCCTGGGCGCTGTCCCTCAGCTCTTCAGCTCAAGGCTAGCGCTCTATCACTTGAGCCACAGCGCCATTTCCGGCTTTTTTTTTTCTTTTTTTGCTTATGTGGTGCTGAGGAATAAAACCCAGGGCCTCAGGCATGCAAGGCAAGCGCTCTACCACTGAGCCACCTTCTCAGCCCCAGTTCCAGCTTTAGGCTGGTTAATTAGAAATAAGAATCAGGTAGATTTGCCTGCCCAGGCTGGCTTCAAACTTTAATTCTTTAAATTCTCAGATATCCCAAGTAGCTAGGATTATAGGAGTAAGTCATTGGCATTCAGTTGGCTTAAGTGGTACAATACCTGCCTGGCAAGGGTGAGTACCTGAGTTCAAACCCTGTATCACATACATATATTATAAATAAAAAACCACTGATTCTCTCAGGATTTCCATACTTATACAAGGCCTCTCAGTGAAGACTGAGCACACTTCTGTGGAGGTAACATTATAAGGGCCTTAAGTACATCTGAGAAGAGAAGAGTAATGATTACAATAAATATAGAAGAAAGCTATAGTGCTATGATGTGATTTTTGGATGGACAACCATTTCACCTTCATGTTCACAAGAAACTGAATATAACATGTAACATATAAGCAGGCATGTAGTATAATGGTTCATAGCATGGGTCTTGACTCTACAGTAGCAATCTGACTTTAAAGAGGTCATTTAAATTTTCTGGACTCAGTTCCTCATGAGGACAGATGAGGAATAACAACTTCAAATTCCTTAGGGTTTTTTTTGTTTTGTTTTTGTAAGGACTGGAGGAAATACCTAGAAAAGGCTTGGTGTATTAAGAGATATACAATCATTAACTATTTCTATGTTACCAAACTTATTTGACTAAATCCAATTAAGAGACTGCTATTGTGACATTAAAAAAAAATCGAACAAGTTTACACTCCCACCAACAATACAGTAGGGTTCCATTTTCGCCACACCCCCTCCACCATCTGTTATTATTAGATTTCTTGATTATAGCCATTCTAACTGGGGTGAGGTGGTATCTCAATGTAGTTTTGATTTGCATTTCTTTTATGGCTAGAGAAGTTGAGTCTATTGGCCATTGTTATTTCCTCTTCAGAGAAGTTTCTCTTTAAGTCTTTAGCCCACTTATTTATCGGGCAGTCGTTTCTTTGAGGATTTGTTGTTGGGGGCTTTAGTTTTTGAGTTCTAAAAAGACTCCACATAGAGCTCCCCTATGACCTAGCAATTCCACTTTTGGACATTAACCCAAACGATCACAAACAAGGCTATACTAAAGCTACCAGCACAACTATGTTTATTGCAGCATTATTTATCACAGCTAAGATATGAAACCAACCCAGATGCCCCTCAGTAGATGAATGGATCAAGAAAATGTGATATACACACACAGACACACACAGACAGACACACACACACACACAATGGAATTCTATGCCTCCATCAGAAAGAATGACATCGTCCATGTGTTAGGAAATAGAAAGACTTGGAAAAAATTATATGAAGTGAAGTAAGCCAGGCCCAAAGAAACATAGGTCCCATGGTTTCCCTTATCTGCAGTAACTAGTTTAAGTCTAGGACAAGCAGAAAAGGTCAAAAGCTATGTACATATGACCATATAAGATGATGCGGCTGGGCGCCAGTGGCTCACACCAGTAATCCTAGCTACTCAGGAGGTTGAGATCTGAGGATAGTGGTTCAAAGCCAGCCCAGGCAGGAAGGACCGTGAGACTCTTATCTCTAATAAACCACTGAGAAAACCAGAAGTGGTACTGTGGCTCAAGTGGTAGAGTGCAAGCCTTGAGCTGAAGAGCTCAGGGACAGCGCCCAGGCCCAGAGTTCAAGCCCCCATGACCAACCAAAAAAAAAAAAAAAAAAAAAAAGAAAAGATAATGTTAAGTGAAATGAACCCCAAGATAGAGACACGACTTGTTTTTTCTTTCTTGCTATTGTTTTTAATGTATTTAAAATTTACTATGTGATTTTTTTTGTTTCTTTTGTATGTTCTTCCCCTATGGTATAACCCCTGTTTTCACTGTATTTGATGTCGGTGCCCTGCATCTTTTATATACATTTTTCTAATTTGGGGAGGGGAAAAAAATAACAAAATGCTGAAATAAGGATATAGGTTTATCCATTGTAACAAAGAGATGTACAAGACACTATGTTGAAAATGAACTTTACAATTTGTGGGAGGAGGGGGGAGTTGGGGAGGGAAGGGATGGTAGGGAAAAAACAAAGGAGGAGATATAACAATGTTCGATAGGAAATGTATTCATTACCTTACTCATGTAACTGTAACCCCTCTGTACACTATTTTTACAATAAAAAACATAAAAAAATAAAAAATTGAGCCTGGTGCTGGTGGCTCACACCTTTAATCCTAGCTACTCATGAGGCTGAGATCTTAGGATCATGGTTTCAAAGCAATCCCAGGCAAGAAAGTCCATTAGAGTCTTATCTTCAATTAATCACTCAAAAACTAGTACTGGAGCTGTGGCTCAAATGGTAGAGCACTAGCCTGGAACAAAAAGGCTCAGGGACAGCACCCAGGCCCTGAGTTCAAGCTCCACAACAACAAAAAAGTTTTATTAGGCAAAATTCTAGCTAATAACACAGTATATATTATAAATAATGCTAAGCTATAAGGATCATCTTTTTTTTCTTCCAAATATACTACTAAAAATGAATCTAGGTAGAAAAGTCAAAAACTCATTCACCCCAAGTAAAGACTCATCTGAGTTTCTAAAATTTATAGTATTTACAAAACATATTGCCCTTGTTTGGTCTTCTTTTTAATGAACTGAAAAACACTTTAAATGGTTTTGTTTTCACAATAGTCATTGAACAACATTAAAGATGTAAAGACATTAAAAGAAAGTATTAACAATATTAAAATTGTATCATTCTTGACAAATTGATTCAATGTACTTCAAATAAAACTCTTAAGGTTCTTTTTTTTTTTTTTTTTGGTCAGTCGTGAGGCTTAAACTCTGGGCCTGGGCTCTGTCCCCCAGCTTTTCAGCTCAAGGCTAACGCTCTACCACTTGAGCCATAGCGTCACTTCTGGCTTTTTCTGCTTATGTGGTGCTATGGAATTGAACCCAGGACCTCATGCATGCAAGGCAAGTACTCTATCACTGAGCCACCTTCCCAGTGCTCTTCCTTTTTTTTTCCCCAGCAAATCTAAGAAAAGAATGGTGTACATGGGCATTTCTTTTCTTTTCTTCTCTTTCTTTCCTTTTTTTTTTTTTTTTTTTGCACAGCTGAAGACTAAAGTCTAGGATACTTCCACTGAGAAAATTCCATTTCTTTTATACAGGATTACATTAGCCTCATTTTGTCATCAATCTAGTTTACTTATTTAGAGACTGGGCCTTGTTATGTAGTGCAGACTGACCTCAAACTTTTATTTTCTTTTTCTTAAAATTTTTTTTTGTAGCTTTATTTGACACTCATGGGTTAGTTCTCATTCACATTGATTGTACATGGCAACAGGGACATAGATTATGGTTTTTTGGTGAATCTCCATCCTCATATTTTCTGGATAACTACATATGGATCTGATAAGGAACATTCCTTATTCCTTTGGCACAGACAGCTTTTTTAAGCCTGGTATCTTTGTGCACACATGGAGTCCCCATATCTTTCATGGCAAGCTTCTGCACTATTTGAGAGCACAAGTGACATGTTTTGTAAAGCCCACTTGGTGGATGGATGTGCTTATGCATGTTGATAGTGTATTCTCAGGTCACCACTTCACTAATGATTAATGGCTCATATTCTTCTCATGCTTCTTTGTGGGAGCCATTCTGTTGGGCCCAAGTTGGAAAGGATCAAACTCTATTTTAAAAATCACTATTTGCCAGGCACTGTGGCTCATGCCTATAATCATAACTACTCAGGAGGCTGAGATCTGAGGATCATAGTTTGAAGCCAGACAGGGCAAAAGTCTGTGAGACTCTCATCTCCAATAAACTACTCAGAAAAATCCAGAAGTAGCACTGTGGCTCAAGTGGTAGAGAGCTAGCCTTGAGCACAAAGAAGCTCATGGACAGCACCTAGGCCCTGAGTTCAATCCCCAGGGTTGGCAAAAATAAATACATACATAAGTAAATAAAATCAGTATTTATTAATTGTACAAAGGTGTGCTTAATTCCATATGTGAATATATAGTATATTTTTATGAAATTCACTCTCTCCTTTGTTTTTCTTATCCACTTTCTAATAATTTTGAGAAATACTGGTCTAGTCTGCCACCAGTATTTTCATTCCCTTGAAAATGTCTTTTAAGCCAGGTGCTGGTGGGTGGCTTATGCCTGTAAACCTAACTACTTAGATATGAAGATTGTAGTTCAAAGCCAGCAATCTTGGAGATCATGGGAAGGAATGTCTATGAGGTTCTTATCTCCAATTAACCACCAGAAAACCACAAGTGGAGCTGTGGTTCAAGTGGTAGAACAGTAGCCTTAAGCAAAAAAGCACAGGGACAGAAGCCAGGCCCATGTTCAAGCCCAAAGACTGACAAAAAAAAGTGTCTTTTGTGTGCATAGTGTAGTGGTGTGTGTATGGGGGGGGGGCGGGTAGGTGAGTATTGAAGCTTGAACCCAGGGCCTTGCGCTCTTTCTTACCCTCTTCTACTCAAGGCTGGCATCCTACAACTTGACCCATATCTCCACTTCCAGCATTTTGTCGGTTAAATTAGAGATAAGAGTCTCTGGGACTTGTCTGCCCAGGTTGGCTTCAAACCAGGATGTTCAGATCTTATTCTTTTGAGTTGCTAGGATTATGTGTTTTTATGAAGTAGAAAATGTAAATTTTAACAAAGTATAATTGATCGATTTTTTTATTTTCATTTATTGTGCCTTTAATGTGGTACCTAAAATCACTGCAAAAAACAAGATCATCCATATTCTTTATACTATCTTCTAGAAGTTTTATGTTATGTTTGAATTTAGTTCTGTAACCCATTTTGAATTAGTTTTTCAGAATGGCATATAATCTGCATATGCATTATTTTACTTGGTGAAATGCAGTTGTTCTTGCAGCATTTGTTGAAAAGAGTATTTTTACCCCAACGCAACGCATTTCTTTGCTTATCTGTCAACAATCATTTGACTACATGTATATGGGTCTATTTCTGGTCTCTATTCTACATTAACCTAATTGTGTATTTTTTTTGTCAACACTACACTATTTGGATTAGCTTTACTATAAATCTTGAAGTTACCTTGAAATTAGGAATTATAGATCTCCAACTTTGTTCTCCCATTCTGTCTTTCTGTCTCTTTCTCTCCCTCTCTCTAAATATATATCAGACACAGACACAGACACACACACACACACGTTCATATTCTGCCAATCCTGGGTCTTTAACTGAGGTCTCTGTTTCTGTCACTAAGTTTTAACCATTGCTATGAACATTTTTGGTCATTGTGTAAATATTTCATATAAAATAAAGTAGAAAAGAAACAATTGCTAAAAATTGTTAACAAGCAAAAATAAACAAGTGGGTTTTATAACTACTCAGAAAATTATTTCAAGTGACCTGGGAACACAGTATTTGCACTTATATTTTCAGCAAGTATTTTTTTTTCTTTTTGCTTATGTGGTGCTGAGGAATCGAACCCAGGGCCTCAGGCATGCAAGGCAAGTGCTCTACCACTGAGCCACCTTCCCAGCCCATCAGCAAGTATTTCAGAATACAGAAATTTTAACTTTTGATAGTCTCATTAATTTATCATAAAGCATACAAGTAACCACTAATGTTAGAAACCAATAACTTCAGCTTAAATGCATTACAAATATTCACTCAAGAGCAATAGAGATCTTTTAATTTCTTTTTAGTTTTTGTTTTTTTACCAGTACTAGAGTCTGAACTTTGGGTCTCCCCTTTGCTTGCTTGGTTGATGCTATACCACTTGAGCCACACTGCCAACTTAGCTTTTTGCTGGTGATTCTAGAGATGGAGTTTCATAGCCCTTTCTGCCTGGGCTGGCTTTGAGTTGCTATCCTCTGATTCTCAATCTTCTGAGTAGATAGAACTACAGGAGGGAGTCCCCAGTGTCTGGCTCAGATCTTGTAATCTTACTGTGAATTGACAATATTATCCATACGTGTTTATGCATATATATAAGTATATGCATATAAAACACACATGTATATATATGTATAAAACATATATTCATATTTAACACATATGTGACACATACATACTCTACAAACATTCACACCAAAACATATTTTCAAGTAGTTGAATTAAATGCTTACATGTATGTTATAGTTTAATATAACTTTTATTGTATATGTTAATTTTCATTCAATGCACTAAAATAATCTAGTTCCTTTTTGTATCCAACATACAAATATAGTTATCAAGAGCGTAGAATAAACTGCCTCTCTTAGATAGTTTAATGCAATAATGGCTCACATTTTGAGTCATAATCATTTGGTTTCAAGATGAACATAAAGGGACTGAGAAAAAGATACTTCTGCTCTGGTTCTTGAAGAACTTACTACTACAAGGAGAAAGGAGCTGATGCAGGGCTGAGGGAGGAGAGAGAGAGGACAATGAGTCTGAACAAAGTACATTATATACAAAATACAAAGTACATTATATACAAAATAGCAAGAAAAACAAATTTAGAAGCTCCATCTCCAAATAACCAACCATCTAAAGATAAGTAAGGTGGAGTTTCTTCACAGAGGAACATGGAAGATTCAGAGGTTAGGAGCAATAACTAGAAAGAAGCATGACAATTCTGCAGAAAGTAAAACCTTTAGGTCCCTGACTTTTCTCCCATGATTAAAGGATACAAGAGCATTATTTTCTTCCTTTTTTGGGAGGGGTTATTATAAAGGTGATATACAAAGAGTTTATGGTTCTATAAGTAAGGTAATGAGTACATTTCTTTTTGGACAATGTCACACCTTTGCTTGCTCCTTCCCAGTTTCTCCCTCCCATCCCTACTCACAAGTTGTATAGTTCATTTTCAGCATAGTGTCTAGTGAGAACAACTGCTACATTTGTTCACTCTTTTTCACTTCATTTCTGTGGTCCCCTTACCCTCCCAAAGACACATAAGTGAACAAAAAAGACAAAAGAGAAAAGAAAAACAACAAAAAAGAAACAAACTTCTTGCTTCATTTCCTAGAGCTCATTTTGATAAATACTATTTTAAATGATTAGAGGCACATAGGCATTGTGCCTGTGTTCCTCTCCTAAGAGTATCCAACTTCAGTCTCACTGTATGTGAATGCTTATTTTCCTGTATAATTTAACATGTCCTAATGTATTTTAGATCTAGATTCCACAAATGAAAGAGAAAACACGTGCTGTTTGTCACTCTGAGCTTGGCTTGCCTCATTTAACATGATTTATTCCATTTTCCTGCAAATTACATAATAATATTCTTTCTAATGTCTGTGTAAATTTCCATTTTTTCTGCTTCACTTGTATATTGTAGGGCACCTGGGCTGTTTCCATAACTTTGCTATTTTTTGAGGAACCTCTATACTGTTATAGTATACTATATGTTATATACTGTTATAGTATACTAGTTTACATTCTCACCAACAGTGCAATAGGGTTCTTTTTCCCCACATCCCTGCCAACATTTGTTGTTCGAATTCATGATGTTGGCCAATCTAACTGAGGTGACAAGGAATCTCAGAATTGTTTTGGTTTGCATTTCCTTTATGATCAGTGATGTTGAGCATTTCCTCATGTTTCTTTGCCATTCTTATCTCTTCTTCTAAGAAGTCTCCCTTTAGCTACTTTACCCATTTAGTGATTTGTTTATTCGACTTGGGAAGGGTTAGTTTCTTGAGCTCCTTGCATATTTTGGATATTAGGCCTTTGTCAGATGTATTGCTGGTAAAGACTTTATCCCAGTCTGTTGTCTGTCTTTTCAGTTTAGTAACTATGTCCTTTGCTGTGCAGAAACTTTTTATTTTGATGTAAGCCCATTTGTCAAGTCTCTCCTATCTGCTATGCCCCTGGACTCTTTTCAAAAGTTTCTGCCTATGCCTATAAGTTCTGGTGCTTCTCCTACTCTCTCTTGCAGTAATTTCAAAGATTCAGGGCCAACTTTGAGGTCTTTTATCCACTTTGAGTTGATATTAGTACATGGTGACACACAGGGATCCACTTTTTGTTTTCTGCATATGGATACCTAGTTATCCCAACACCAATTATTGAAGAGGCAATCTTTTTTCCCCATTGTATATCTTTGGCTCTCTTACCAAATATCAGACTACTTTAAGTATATGGCTTTGTATCTGGGTCTTTTAGTCTGTTCCATTGATCTTTGGGTCTATTTCTGTGCCAACACCAACTTGGTTTTGTTATTATAGCTCTATAGTAGAGCTTCAGGTCTGGGATTGTGATACCATGAGCAATGCCTTTTCTGCCTAGCATTGCTTTGGTTATTATAGGTCTTTGGATGTTCCACATGATATTTTGGTTGTTTTATCTCATAAAGAACTTCAATCGGATTTTGATGTATATGGCATTAATTTTGTAGACCACTTCTGGCAGTATGGCCATATTACTTCTACCTATCTATGAATGTGGAAGGTCTTTCCATTTTCTGATGTCATCTTTAATTTCTTTCTTCAAATTTTTATTGTTGTTTTAAAGGTCTTTTGCTTCCTTGGTTAGGTTTATTGCAAGATTTTGTTGTTGTTTTTGGAGTTGTTTTACTGATTTCTCTCTCTGCTTATGTACTGTTGGTATACAGAAAGGCTGCTGATTTTTCTGGGCTAATTTTGTATCCTGCTACTTTGCCCAAGTTATTGATCAGCTCTAGGAGCTTGGGGATGGAGTCTTTTAGAATCTTTAGACATAAGATCATGTCATCTGTAAATAGGAATAGTTTGACTTCTTCTTTTTCTATGTGAATCCCTTTTATGGCTTTTTATGCCTTATTGGTCTGTCCAGGAATTCCAGAACTATATTGAAGAGGAGTAGAGGGAGTGGAAATCCTTCCCATGTGTCTGATTTTAGAGGAAATGGTTTCAGATTTTCATTGTTCAGTATGATGTTAGTCTGTCATTATATTACCTTTATTATTTTGAGATTTGCTCTTCCTATTCCTAGTTTCTCTGGGATTTTTAACATGAATGGATGTTGGATTTTTGTCAAAGGCTTTTTTCTGCATCTATAGAAATTATCATGTGGTTTTTATTTTAGGCTCTGTTAATGTGATGTATTATGCTTATTAATATATGTTAAACTAGCCTTGTATCTCTGGGATAAAATCTACTTGATCATAATGTATGATCATTTGCTGAATTTTGCTGGCTAGTATTTTCTTGAAGAGCTTTGCATTCTTGTTTATCAGATATTGGACTACAATTTTTTTCTTTTCATTAGAACCCTTCATGATTTTGGGATGTATGTGATTCTGGCTTCAAAAATAGTTTGAAATTGATCCTTCATGTTCTATTTCACTGAAAAATTTGAGGAGTACCAGTGTTAGTTTAACTTTCAAAAGTTTTATAGAATTCAGCAATGAACCTGTGAGGATCTAAGCTTTTCCTTGTGGAAAGACCCCAGATTACTTCCTCAATCTTATTGTGTGTTATGGCTCTTTTTAATGGTTTCTATCTTCTTTGTTCAACTAAAACAATTTGTATGACTCTAGAAATGTACCCATTTCTACTAGATTTTCCATCTTAGTTGAATAAAGGCTTTCAAAGTAATCTTCATAATCTTTTGGAGTTCTTGGATGTTTGTTGTAATGTTTCCTTTGGCATCTCTAATTTTGTTGATTTGAGTATCGCCATCAATTTAACTAGTGTTCCATCTATTGTATTGATTGTTTAAAAAAGAACAGCTTTTTGTTTCATTGATTTTATGTATGGTCTTTTTAGTCTCTATTTTATTAACTTCTGCCCTATCTTTACTATCTCTCCCCATCTAGCAGTTTGTTCCTGTTTTTCTAGCAGCTTTAGTTGCATCATGTAATTATTTACTAGAGCTTTTCTGTTTTCCTTATGTACATGTTTAGAGCTATGAACTTTCCTCTCAACACTTCTTTTCCTGTATCCCAGGGTTCCAGTATGATGTGTTCTCATTTTTATTGAATTGTAAGAAATTTCTGGTTTCTTCCTTTATTTCTTTAGTGATCCATATGTTGTGTGTTGTTCAGTGTCCAGTGTTTGAGTGTTTTCTACAGCATGTTTTGCTGCTAAAATCAGTTTAGTTCCATTGTGATCAGCTCTGTCAGCCTTGTTGTGTGTCCTAGAATATGATAAATCTTGGACAGTGTTCCATGGGCTGCTGAGGAGAATGTGAATTGTGTGGTTGTTGGGTGAAATACTACTTGGTGAATGCCCGTTAAGTCCACTTGGGTTTTGGGGTCACTTGATCAGGGGCTTCTTTGCTGATCTTTTGTTTGGCTTACCTGTCCTGTGATGGCAGTGGAGTGTTAAGAGTCTCCCACTATTATTGTGTTGTCATCTGTCATATTTTGTAAGTCTAAGTGCTTAATGTATTTAGGTGCTCCATCATTTGGTGCACATATATGGACCACTGTAATTTTTTGCTCATGGACCATTACCTGTTATTATGTGACCTTCTTTTTCCCCTTTGTACTTTTTTTTTTTGGGGGTCCAGTCGTGGGGCCTGAACTCTGGGCCTGGGCACTGTCCCTCAGCTCTTTAGCTCAAGGCTAGCGCTCTACCACTTGAGCCACAGCGCCACTTCTGGTTTTTTTTCTTTTTGCTTATGTGGTACTGAGGAATCAAACCCAGGGCCTCGAGCATGCAAGGCAAGCGCTCTACCACTGAGCCACCTTCCCAGCCCCCCCCTTTGTACTTTTTTTTAAAAACATGAAGTCTATTATTTTTTTTTATCAGATAACAATATGGCTACTTCTGCTGTTTTTTTTATTGTTGATATTTTTCCTCTTTCTGAGTAATAAGTCGGATGTTTCTTGATTTGTGCTAGGTTCTTACTACTTGGCTTTCCATGGCATCCACCTGAGCTTGGGTTTCAGGTTAGATATTTGTATTTCTTTTTTCTTTTTTTTTTTTGGTCCAGTCGTGGGGCCTGAACTCTGGGACTTGGTGCTGTCCCTCAGCTCTTCAGCTTAAGGCTAGCACTCTACCACTTGAGCCACAGCACCACTTCTGGCTTTTTTTCTTTTTGCTTATGTGGTGCTGAGGAATCGAACCCAGGGCCTCATGCGTGCAAGGCAAGCGCTCTACCACTGAGCCACCTTCCCAGCCCAGATATTTGTATTTCTGACAGAGCAGAGAGATCAGAGAGAGTTCTGATATTGCCGTGTCTCTAGACTGCCATTTTGGATCTTTCCACAATGGGTTACTTTCTAGAGAATAAAACTAAGAGGTCCTGTATTGGGAATGCCAAATACTGAAGAGTGGAGATGAGAAGGGGAGAAAAAAAGTAAGTAAGTGAAGTATGCACAATGAATTTTGTAGCAGCACTGCTCAAATTACCAGAGCCTTTTCATACTTGCATAACACTCCCTCTTTTACCTCTACCCAACTTCTATCCCTGATAGAAAATTGGAAGATCCTTCCCTGACAATGCTGTCAACCTGGAACATAGGGCTCTTCAATTGGAAAAATGCTCATTTTTCAATCATCTTTCAGTGAGGAAACTAGATTCCATATCTTGTCCCCAGTGCAGAATCCCAATCAGCTTTGGAATACTCAAATTTTACTGGAAATTGATAGCCAAGGGTTGTCAGACATTTCACAAAGTAGAAACAACACAGAGCAGAGAGAAAAATCTTGACAACAAAACTGTAAAACAGTCCTAGAAAGAGTAAAAAAGAATCACATAAAACACAAACAGTATGCTTCTTTCAAAAAGACAGTCTGAGAGGGGCTCTTGAAAAAAAAAGTAAAAAATTTGAAAATTGATACAAGAGGATTTAAGGGTGTCCCTCAGTGTCAGAATGATTGTCTAGCATGTGTGAGACTTTGGGATTCATTCTTCCCCTAACATGCATGGACTCACATAAATGTACATGTAAGTGCATGTGTGTGCACATACACAAAGATGATGATGATGATGATGATGATGATGATGATGATGATGATGATGATACAAAGGCTAAAAGATTAGGAAGTTTCTTAAGAAGTATACCTAAAACATTTATTATTGACTTAAACTGATTACTAAAGTGAATACTGATTTAACAAGTATTGAGTGATACAATGATAATAAGAAGACAAAGACATAAGTCATAATATTTGATTTGAAATGGAACTAAATAACTTGAGAGGAGGGGAGGGGTTGGAAGTTATAGGGGAGATGACAGAAGGTATGACATTGATCAAGATGCATTATACATATAAGCTGACAAGCTTAATTGAAACCCCTTTGTACAACTTATTTAAAGATACTAAGATACTATGTCTCTATGTATATCTATCTAAAATAGAGAACCAGATGCTTGTTTCTTAAATCAATCAAAAAATAGTAAAAAGAATTTTATTTAGAATTATAGAACCAACACTGCAGAGTTGAAGATAGTGGTTATCTGGGGTAGGTCCAAAAAATTTAGAGGAAGTGAGTGGACTTTTTTAGTAGTACCTGATTTTTTCCATGTATGTTAACTTTGCTACAAACAAAAATTAATGTAAAAATGATCAATGTGAAAATTTCCTATTCTTAAGAAACAGACATTCAAACAACAGTTACAGGAACATTTACTATATGATCTTGCAGGACAAAGGCTCCTATTTCAGTCACATGAAAAAGGCTTCTGAGAAAATGGCATATTTATAGTGGTGTCTTTCAAGGTAAAAAGAGTTGACTATCAGAGATGGGATTCTGGGTGTTTCTTCTAGCAATAGTCTAGGCATTTAAACTTGTTTGTTTGTAATGCACGCTGTCTAATCTTGCCATCCTCTTGTCTTACTCATCTTCCTAAGTGTTGCAATTACAGATGTGTGCTACTTTGCCCTGATCTGCATGTAAGTTTACTTTTTTTTTTTGCAGACTTTCGAAATAACCATTTTATTTTGTTTACATTTTTATTATTATTATCTTTAAGTAGTAGTACAAAGAAGTTCCCACTCTACAAAACAGTATATTAGTACAAGGTGTCTGACAACATTGTCATACATCTCTCCTAACCTATCCCTTCTCCCACTTTTTTTAAAATTGAGATTAGGTGATAACATAAATTTTACCTGTTTCACAGTATTGTGGAATACTGATACTTAGTTAAAGTCACAAACACATTTTAACCTTCACAAGGCAAATTGTCATTATCATGGTCTATAAAGTTTGTGAATTCTATGAGCTTTGACAATACAAGTTATTTCTTCCACATCAGGTGATGATTACATTTCTTTCCTCTTGCTTAGTGTAGGCTGTTCCTTCTTTCCCTCTCAATCCTCCCTTCCCATCGCTGTCTGTAAGTTTACTTTCTAAAACACAAATGATAACATTCTATAAATACACTTGTATATATACTAAAAATTTTTTTTACATATCTTGGAGACTGTTTCTCATAAAACATGCTTCTATTGGGTGCTGGTGGCTGACACCTGTAATGCTAGTTACTCAGGAGGCTAAGATCTGAGGATCGTGGTTTGAAGCCAGCCCAGGCAGAAAAGTCCCCATGAGACTCTTATCTCCAATTAACCACTCAAAAACCTGTACTGGAGCTGTGGTTTTGTTTTGAGCAAAAGAGCTTAGGGACAGTTCCCAGGCCCTGAGTTCAAGCATCATGACTAACGAAAAACAAAACTCCTACAAACATGCTTCCTATTAAAAATAAAAACAAAGCTGGGCCCCAGTGCTTCACATATGCAATCCTAGCTAATCAGGAGGCTGAGATCTGAGGGTTTTGGTTTGAAGCCAGCTCAGACAGGCATACCTGTGGCACTAATCTCCAATTAACTATTACAGCATTGCCCTTAAGTACAAAAGCTCAAGAACAGCACTTAGCTTTGAGTTTAAGCCCCAGGACTGGCACATGCAAAAATATCAAAGCAAAATGCTTTACATAAAAAACTGGATAGCAGTCAAGTGCTGGTGGCTCACGCCTGTAATCTTAGCTACTCAGGAGGCTGAGATCTAAGGATCATGGTTCAAAGCCAGCTGTGGCAGGAAAGTCCAATAAACCACCAGAAAACCAGAAGTGTCACTGTGGCTCAAGTGGTAGAGTGTTAGCCTTGAGCTGAGGGATAGCACCCAGGCCCAGAGTTCAAGCCCCATGACTGATCAAAAATAAACAAAAACAAAACAACAAAACAACAAAAACAAACAAAAAAACCTCTAGACAGCATAAAAGATTTAAAACAAAGTTTCTGGTCCCCCATTCCTCTATCCTACAAAAGAACATTTACATTTCCTTCTAGACCTTTTCCTGTAAAAGTAAGTAAATAAGTAATATGTAAATACAATTCAACACAAGCAAAGGTAATAACACAATCTTCCAAATACTATAAAGTACTATGTAAAATAATTTGTATTTTATATCTAAAATAAAACTATGCATGATAACATATACAGGGCTCAATGTATTGACACAAAACCAAACTGAACAAAGGAGTATACTTAAGGGAAGAATCCAAAAGTATAACTCATTTGAACAACTAATGTACTGTTTGTTAAAACAAATACTAGTAAGTGGAAACATGTTTTGCAGGTAGGAAAGGGTAGAGCACAGGAATGGAGGAAGAGGGAATAAATGTGGTCATTATATTCAATGCACACTATGTAAACAATAACTATGTAACTCAAGAGACAGGAAAGGAAAAATAGGGGAGAAGCAAAGAAGGGGTGAGATTAACCAAGAAGCACTGTACTCATGACCTAACTTATGGAAATGTAACCCCACTGTAAAATGACTCAATAATAATGACAATAATATATTCATATTTCTTAAAGTGAAGGATTTTGTGATAAAAAATATTAGGAAACTGCACTGCAAATCACCTTACCAACACAATCACAGCATTCGTCCCAAAGGGCCCCAAGACACAGCATACACTCTTTACAGCAGGAACAATTTCCTTCTCCAGGCCGGCACTGGCATAGCTCCTGGAAACAGGACAGATGTATCAATCTAAATTACTATGTTTAAGATTGTTTTAATCAAAAGAGTAAATATAAAGTATTTGCACTTATAGTAATTTAGTCTTGATGTCATTTTTTAAGTCAAAATTTTTCCCCCCTTTTGGATACATACAGTGAACTCAGGTGCTTTTATCTTACTTTGTGACAAAACATTTATTTCATAGTCTATAATCTTGTTTTCCATATAACCTCAAGACACAACTGAGAAGAAAAACAAAACATACTTTTCAGCTATTGAATTCATTGTTCAAACTCATCTAAACAGAGACGTCTTGTAGTTTCTCAACATGTAAAGTGTGAATAAAAGCATCTTTTAAAAAACATTACTTGGGGTCCAGATGTAGTGATGCATACTTGTAACCTTAGCACTAGGGAAACAGTCAGGAAGGAGGATGGTAAGTTCCAGACCAGTCTTGGGTATATAATGACCCTTGTCTCAAAAACACAAGAGCTGGTGATATAACTCAATTATGAGCTAACATGAACAAAGCCCTAGGTTCAATCCTTAGCTCTAGAAAAAAAAAAACCAAAAACCTATTTTTAATTGACAAATGGTAAATTTAATTAATTAATGGTAAATGCTAGCTCTAACTTCAAAGTTTTAAATTTAGTCTATTTTGACATTTATTTATTTATTTATTTGCACTGGCACTGGGACATGATTCAAGGCCTAAACAAGATTACTTAGAGTGCCAGCCTTGAATGAAAAAAGCTATCACTTGAGCTACAGTTCTAGTTCTAGGTTTTTGGTGGTTAGAAATAAAAGAGTCTCACACACTTTCCTGGCTTTGAAGCAATAACCTCAGATCTCAACCTCCTAGGTAGCTAGGATCACAAGTATGAACCACCAGCATCAGGGTCTTGTGCACTTGTTCAACTTTCATGCTTACAATCTAATTGTACAATTTGAGCCATACCTTAAGACTGGTCTATTACTGGGTAACTGGAGATGGAGCTGCACAGACTTCTCTGCCTGGGCTGGCTTTGAACCACAATCTCGAGTTGAGTGTGAGCCACCATTGAACAACTGGAGCATAGCCACTTTTTAATTTTTTTTTTTTTTTGGGTCCGGTCGTGGGGCCTGAACTATGGGCCTGGGCACTGTCCCTCAGCTCTTCAGCTCAAGGCTAGTGCTTTACCACTTGAGCCACAGCACCACTTCTGGCTTTTTTCTTTTTGCTTATGTGGTACTGAGGAATTGAACCCAGGGCCTCGAGCATGCAAGGCAAGCGCTCTACCACTGAGCCACCTTCCCAGCCCCATTTTTTAATTTTTATGCTTACATTAGTTTGTTTTTTTTCTCTTTGCGGGGAAAGGATTTCATTGTAAAATTTCCATGTTTACAATATATTTTATTCAATCTCACTCCCTCAATTCTATCCTTTCCCAAAACAATTGCAAAAGGCTTCACAGTTGTATTTTCAGTTGATATCTATTTTCACTGTATTCATCTCCTTTCATTCTTTGTGTTAGCCCAATCCTTTCCTGCTAGCACCCACCTAAGCAAACACAAATCTTCTATCTTTTTCTTTTTTCTTTTCTTTTTTGCCAGTCCTGGGGCTTGAAACCTGCCAGGCCCTGGGTGTTGGCCTTGAGCTACTTTTCCTCAAGGCTAGCACTCTACCACTTGAGCCACAACACCACTTCTGGCTTTTTTTTTAAAGTGGTACGGAGGAATTGAACCCAGGACTCCATGCATGCTAGGCAAGCACTCTACCACTAAGCCACATTCCCAGCCCCCAGATTGTTTATCTTTGTATGTATCAACTGCTTTAACTGAGGTTCTTTATGCCATTTTTCATATACTTACAAATGTATTTCAAAATAAATACCTTTAACTTCCTTTTTCTCTTACCCCTCTCTCCTTTCTTCCAAAGTCTTTAGATTCATGTTCTGGTTTACTTATATATAATGATGTATATATGTGTATATGTATACATATATATGTATACATATAACATGTCCATAAATATGTATGTCTTCAATATGAATAAAGAAACATACAATGTTTTGTTTTATGAGCTTGGCTTGTTTCACTCAGTTTGAAACCCAGACAGTTGCATCCATTTTCCTGCAAATGACATGATTTCAGTATTCTTATGTCCATAAATATGTGTGCCTACAGCATGAGTAAAAAAAAAACACAGTATTTTGGTTTTTAAACTTGGCTTATTTCACTCAATATGGTAACCCCTCCACCCCAATTGCAGCCATTTTCCTGCAAAGGACATGACTTCAGTTTTCTTTATGACTATGTAATATCTCATAGTATATATATATATAAAACATCTATCTGTTGTTGACAATTTTGGCTGATTTTATTTTTTAAGTATTGTGAACAATGCAGCAATAAAACAGACATGCTAGTGATATACTAGTAAATTGATTTTTTTCCCCTTCAGATATATGCCCAATGCTGGTTGGTATGGTGGGATCATAAAGTCTGGTTTTGGTCTCTTGATTTCCATAATGGTTGTACTAGTTTACATTCTCACCAATAGTGTATGGGATATTTTTCATCAGCATTTGTTGCTGCTTTTTGCTTGTTTGTTTGTTTTTTTGGTTGGTTATGGGGCTTGAACTCTGGGCCTGGGCACTGTCCCTCAGCTCTTCAGATCAAGGTTAGCGCTCTACCACTTGAGCCACAGCACCACTTTCAGCTTTTTCTGTTTATGTGGTGTCGAGTAATCGAACCCAGGGCCTCATGCATGTGAGGCAAGTACTCTACCACTGAGCCACCTTCCCAGCCCACCCATTATTATTTGTTTTCTTGATGGCTGCCATTCTGACTGGAATCTTGTCAGGAGCCCAAAAGGGAGTCTCTCAACATGATAGGCTTGACTATCTCACTGGAACATCTTGAGGCTGTTTACAGAATCCGGTGTTTTCATCCTGCCCCAAACAAACACCTGGTATTCTGACTGGAATCTTAGTATGGTTTTGGTTTGCATTTCCTTATGGCTAAAGACATTTCTTTATGTGTCTATTCCTATTCACATTTCTTCTTGAGAGAATTTTCTATTCAGTTTGTTTTCCCATTTATTAATTGGATTATTTATATTTCTGTTGTTTTAATATTTTAAGTTGTGTATTCTGCATATGAATTTTTTATCTGTTGTATAGCTGGTAAAGATTCTCTCTTATTCCCTGGGTTGTCATTTGATTCTGCTTTTCATTTCTTTTTGCTGTGCAGAAAGTCTTATTTGTGGTAAGCAGTAACTTAACCAAGAAATTGGAAGACTGCTACAAGGAAAACTATAAAAACTGAAATCAGAAATTAAGTAAGACTTCAGAAGATGCAAAGACTTACTATCTGCATGGATTGGCGGAATTAATATTGTGAAAATAGCCTTAATTGCCAAAAACAACTATACCTTCAATGCAATACTCATCCCAATATTATTCCTAACAGAATTAGAAAATCAGTCCAAAAATTCATATGTAGTCATAAAAGATTCTGGAAAAAAAGCACTGCTAGAGATATCAAAATACCAGATTTCATATTACATTATAGATAGTAATGAAGAAACAAAGATAGTAACAATGACCCTGCTTCTTAAACAGAAAATACAGGTTTTTCCACTAGCACTGCTCCTGCATGTTAGAATCAGGGTAATTAGAATGATATATGCTCTAGGTATTAAGTATTATACTAGATATTACTAAAGGTTGTTGATACAATAATTCAAGATTTATAATTGAAAAAAATTAAAAACTTAAATTTATTCTTTGTGGCTATTCTCTATTAACAAGAATGCCTAAAGAGTACTTGGCAAGCTACTTATAAAGGTTAAATAAAATGAATACCTACCAGGAAGAAAAGTTTTTGTTTAATCATAATAATTTAATAAGTATAATAATTTAGTAAGTAAATAATAATTTACAATGTATCTTACTACATTTGTATTAGAGAACATCTAAACTATAACAAAATTATAATTTTTGACTGTCAGCAGACATAAATTTTCTAAACTAGTCAACTTTAGAGAAAAACCTACTATATAATTAACATCTTTATATTCTATGCAAATAAACTGCATAGAAAAAATCTTATCTAAAACTAAGGCTTACCAGCTATTATGCTTTGCATGGATTACTAAATTTCCAGGCCAGAGAAGTAAGTTAATAACTTGGGAAAGAATATTGTTTATGTTCTAATGATCAATTATCAGTATCAATTATTGATATTCCTTGTTGCCAAGAGCAGAGATACTTCTTAGCCCTTTTGTAAAACAAGGAAACATCACTGACGTAACAGTGTTGTCTTGTAAAGGCAGCAGGTGACTTGGATTTGCTTTTAACTCATCCCAGAAGATGGATTCTTATTTGCTTGCTCATAAAGAGGGATGGATACTGCTAGATTTTCCATTACAGATTGTGGCCCCCAAATGAATTAATTAATACTGAGTTTAAGACCAGCCTAGGAGCTGGGTGCCAGTGGCTCACACCTGTAATCCTGGCTACTCAGGAGGCTGAAATTTGAGGATGTGGCTCAAAACCAGCCCAGGAAAGTCCAATTAACCACCAGAAAACTGGAAGTAGTGCTGTAGCTCAAATGGTAGAACACTCATCTTGAGCTGAATAGCTGAGGGACAGCACCCAGGCCCAGAGTTCTAGCCTCATGTCCGACCAAAAAACAACAAAAAACAACAACAAGAAAATGGACCAGCCTAAGATACATAGTAACAGCCTCTCATTTAAAAAAAGGGGGGGGGGGCTGGGAAGGTGGCTCAGTGGTAGAGTGCTTGTCTTGCATGCATGAGGCCCTGTGTTTGATTCCTTAGCACCACACATAAGCAGAAAAAGCCTAAGTGGTGCTGTGGCTCAAGTGGTAGAGCTCTTGCCTTGAGCTGAAGAGCTGAAGGACAGTACTCAGGCCCAGAGTTCAGGCCCCACGATGACCAACAACAACAAAAAAAGCTTTGTAAGATCAGGGAATCTCTCACTTCATTAAAAAAAATCAGTATGGAATACTACAAGTTTTTTTCATTTTTTTTTAAAATTTTATTTTATTTTATTTGAGAACATACTGTACAGAGGAGTTACAATTACATGGGCAGGATAATGTGTACATTTCTTACCAAGCATTGCAGCCTCCTCCTTTGTTTACCCTTCACATCCCCTCCCAGCCTCCCCCCTCCCCCCCATCCCAATCCTATTCCTTCCCCCCTCCCCCCCACCCCCCGCACCGACGTTGTAAAGCTCATTTTGGACATGACAACTTGTGCTTCTCATTGTTGCAACAGGTCCACCTGTATCCTTATAGAACTGGTTTTTCCCCATCTCCTCCACATGTTATACTGACATCAAATATAGTGAAAGCAGGGGTTATACTGTGGGGGAGGGACATACAAAGCAACAAAGAGATAATCTTATAAATGCGTTAGAAACACATGCATGAAAGAAAAAAACATTAAAATACACATCTAAGGGTTCATTTTCCTGACATCACATTATCTGACCTTTTCCGCTTGACTCATACATATACTAGATATTACAAATAAGGGAAACCATGGGACCTATGTTTCTTTGGGCCTGGCTTACTTCACTTAATATAATTTTTTCCAAGTTTTTCCATTTCTTAACAAATGGGGCAATGTCATTCTTTCTGATGGAGGCATAGAATTCCATTGTGTATATATACCACATTTTCTTGATCCATTCATCTACTGAGGGGCATCTGGGTTGGTTCCATATCTTAGCTATGGTAAATAATGCTGCAATAAACATAGTTGTGCTGGTAGCTTTAGTGTGGTTTTGTTTGTAAACATTTGGGTAAATGCCCAAAAGTGGGATTGCTGGGTCATAGGGGAGTTCTATGTGAAGTCTTTTGAGGAACCTCCATACTGCTTTCCAAAGTGGTTGAACAAGTTTACATTCCCACCAACAATGAAGTAAAGTTCCTTTCTGTCCACATCCCCTCCAGCATCTGTTGTTGTTAGAGTTCTTGATTTTTGCCATTCTAACTGGAGTGAGTTGATATCTCAATGTTGTTTTGATTTGCATTTCTTTTATGGCTAGGGATGTTGAACATTTCTTCATGTGTCTATTGGCCATCCTTCTTTCTTCTTCAGAGAAGTTTCTCTTTAAGTCTTTCACCCACTTATTTATTGGGCAGTTGTTTCTTTGAGGATTTGTTGTTGGGGGGTTTAATTTTTTGAGTTCCAAGTATATTTTAGATATGAGATCCTTGTCCGTTGTATGGCTAGTAAAGATCTTCTCCCAATCCGTGGGTTTTCTATTGATCTTGCTAGCTATGTCATTTGCCCTGCAGAAGCTCTGCAACTTTATGCAATCCCATTTGTCCAACCTTTCTTTGATTTGTTGTGTTTCCGGGTCTCTATTCAGAAAATTTCGGCCTGAGCCAAGGAGACCTAGGGTTTCTCCTATTCCATCCTGTAATGTTTTCAGAGTGTCTGCTTTGACTTCAAGGTCTTTGATCCATTTGGAGTTGATTCTGGTGCAGGGTGATATATAAGGATCTAGCTTAAGTTTTCTACATGTAGTTAACCAATTTTGCCAGCACCATTTACTGAGGTTGTCTTTCTTCCATTCTATTGTTTTAGCTCCCTTATCGAAGATTAGATGGCTATAGGTCTGTAGGTTCATTTCTGGGTTTTCAATTCTATTCCATTGGTCCTGAGGTCTGTTCTTATGCCAATACCAAGCTGTTTTGATTACTATGGCTTTATAGTAGAGTTTGAAGTTTGGTATTGATATTCCTCCAGCAGTGTTCTTTCCGTTGAGGAGCGTTTTTGCTATTCGGGGTCTTTTATTTTTCCATATGAATTTTTGGATTGCCTCTTCTATTTCCTTGAAGAATGAGGCTGGAATTTTGATAGGTATTGCGTTGAATTTGTAGATAACCTTGGGAAGAATTGCCATTTTCACGATGTTAATCTTTCCAATCCAGGAGCATGGGAGGTTTTGCCATTTTTTAAGTTCTGTGTTGATTTCAAGTGGTAGAGCTCTTGCCTTGAGCTGAAGAGCTGAAGGACAGTACTCAGGCCCAGAGTTCAGGCCCCACAATGACCAACAACAACAAAAAAAGCTTTGTAAGATCAGGGAATCTCTCACTTCATTAAAAAAAATCAATATGGAATACTACAAGTTTTTTTCATTATTTTTAAAATTTAGAATAAACCTGAATTGAAAAGCAGAAATCTAAGTGTTGGTATTAAAGATTAATTCTAACTCTGAAAAAGCATTTCTCTATTTGATTTTTAAGCTAAAACAACTTTAGTAAACTAACAAACTTCTTTTACAAAGAAATATGTTGGCAAAAATGACAAAACACACAAGTTTATATAAACAACATAATTATGAAAAATCACCTTAATAAGCTGAGTGCTAGTAGCTCATATATGTAATCCTAGCTACTCAGCAGGATGAGATCTGCCAATCCTGGCAGGAAAGACTGAGAGACTCTTATCTCCAATTAATCACCAAAAAGCCAGAAGTGGAGCTGTGGCTCAAGTGTTAGAGCACCAGTCTTGAGTGAAAGAGCTAAGAGGCAGTGCCCAGATCCTGAATCCAAGTCCCAGTACTGGCGTGTATGTGCACGCGCGCGCGCGCACACACACACACACACACACACACACACACACACACACTTACTTAAATATGAACTAAAATTTAGAAGGACTATAGAAAAGTTGTAACAGTCTGCATAATAGGATATAATAACTGAGTACTCTATATACTATGTCATGTCTGAATTTTAGAGTTGAAATTATTTTATTTTTTATTGATAATTTGAAAAGATCTTTACTAGCTATGCATCAGACAAGGGCCTCATTTCTAAAATATATTTAGAGCTCAAAAAGTTAAGCCCCCCCCAAATAAATCCTCAAAAACTCAACAACCCAATCAATAAATGGGCTAAAGACTTGAAAAACTTTTAAGAAGAAGTAGTAAGAATGGCCAATAGACACATGAAGAGATATTCAACATCTCTTACCATAAAAGAAATGAAAATCAAAACATCATTGAGATTCCACTTCACTCCATTATCAAGAAAACTAACAATTTGGGAAGGGATGTGAAGGGTAAACAAAGGAGGAGGCTGCAATGCTTGGTAAGAAATGTACGCATTATCCTGCCCATGTAATTGTAACTCCTCTGTACAGTATGTTCACAAATAAAATAAAATTAAATTAAAAAAAAAAAGAAAACTAACATGAACAGATGCTGTGGGGATATGTCTAAAAGGGGATGCTATCATGCTGTTGGTGGGAATATAAACTTCTTCAACCACTCTGGAAAGCAGTATGGAGGTTCCTCAAAAGACTAAATATAGAGCTTCCCTGACCCAGCAATCCTATTCCTGGGCATTTATCCAATTGACCACAAACCAGGTCACACTAAAGCCACCAGCACAACAATGTTTACTGAGCATTGTTTACCATAGCTAAGATATGGAATCAACCCAGATGCCCCTCAATAGGCGAATGGATCAAGAAAATGAGGTATATATACACAATGGAATTCTATACATCCATCAGAAAGAAGGACATTGCCCCATTTGTAAGGAAATAGAATGCCTTGGAAAAATTATATGACGCAAAGTAAGCCATACCCAAAGAAACACAGGTTGCATGTTTTCCCTCATTTGAAATAATTAGAATATGCCTGAACATCTATAAGTAAACCCAATGAATAGTTAAAAAAAAACAACAAATTACACTTGGACATGATAAATTAAACAGGACTCTAAACATTAACATAGTGAGAAGAAAGGAAGATATTCTTAGGATAGGATTATATGTATATATCATATGCATAGAATTATATGCATATGATATATGCTATGTACATATGATCATATACAATGATGCATATTGAAATGAGCTCCAAGAAATGGAAACAAGAGGTTTTTTTAATGTTACTTTTTGTGTTTTTATTTCCTGTTTTTCTCTGTTTGTTGTTGTTGTTGTTTAAATTTCTGTGCCATTTGTCTTGTATGTAAGTTTATCTGATTTGGGGATGGGAAGGGGAATGGTGGGACAAAGGGTAAACTAATTCAGCAGTGATACTCACTAGATACTATGTTGGAAATGAACTATACAACTTGGGGAGGAGGGGGATCGGGAGGAAAAAGTCTGGGAGAAGTAACACTGTTCAAAAAGAAATGTACTTCAGAGTGGTTGAACCAGCTTACATTCCCACCAACAGTATAGTAGCATTCTTTTTTGACCACATCCCCGCCAGCATCTGTTATTATTTGTTTTCTTGATAATGGCCATTCTAACTGGGGTGAGGTGGAATCTCAATGTGGTTTTGATTTGCATTTCTTTTATGGCCAACAATGTTGAACATTTCTTCATGTGTCTATTGGCCATTCTTATTTCCTCTCGATAGAAATCTCTTTATTCTATAGCCCAGTTATTGATGGGGAGGTTATTTCTTTGGGGATTTGTTATTGGGGGGGTTAATTTTTTGAGCTCTAGGTATATTTTTGATATGAGACCCTTGTCTGTTATATAGCTAGTGAAGATCTTTTCCCAATCTGTGTGCTTTCTATTGCTAGCTATTCCTTTGCCATGCAGAAGCTCTTCAGTTTAATACAATCCCATTTATCCAGACTTTCTTTGATTTGTTGTGTTTCTGGATCTTTATTTAGGAAGTTCTGGCCTGTGGAGGAGGCCTAGCATATCCCCTATCCCTTCTTGTAATATCTTCAAGGTCTCTGCTTTTATCTTGAGGTCATTGATCCATTTGGAGTTGATTCTGGCACAGGGTGATATAAAAGGACCTAACTTCAATTTTCTTCATGTGTATAGACAATTCTGCCAGCACCATTTGTTAAAGAGGCTGCCTTTCTTCTATCTAATAATTTGGGCTCCCTTATTGAAGATTAGGTGGTCAAAGGTCTGTGGGATAATGTCTGGGAAAGAAGATTGGAGGTTCCTCAAAAGACTAAACATAGAACTCCTCTATGATCCAGAAATCCTATTCCTGGGCATTTATCCAAATGATCGCAAGCAAGTCCACACTAAAGCTACCAGCACAACTCTGTGTTCACTGCTGTATTATTTACCATAGCTAAGATATGGAACCAATCCAGATGCCCCTCAATAGTTGAATGGATCAAGAAAATGTGGTATATATACACAATGGAATTTTATGCTTCTATCAGAAAGAATGGCATTGCCCCTTTTGTAAGGAAATGAAAAGAGTTAGACATAAGCCAGACCCAATGAAACACAGGCTCTAGGGTTTCCCTCATTTGTAACAATTAGTATATGCCTAGGATAGTCCTAGCAGAGAATCATAATCTCAATAACTATGCACATATGACTCTAAAAAATGATGCCAACTGAAGTAAACTCCAAGACAAGGAAACAATAGGTCTTTTTGTTGTTGTTGTTGACCTGTCTCCAATATAACTATATCTAGTTCTTTCTTCTTATTTTATTTCATTTTTCTTTTTCCATTGGTCTATCCCTGGCAATCACTGTATTTGAGTCTAGTACCCTGCATCTTGTATATACATTTATCTGATTTGGGGAAGTGAAGGGGAATAACAAAATGCTGAAACAAGGACAATGGATGACCCATTGCAAAAATGACACTCACAAGACTACTATGTCCAAAATGAACTTTTCAACTTGGGGGGGGGGTAGTTGGGGAGGAAAGGGATAGTGGAAGAAAAGCAAAGGGCTAACAATGTTTGACAAGAAATGTACCCATTATATTAGTCATGTAACTGTAACCCCTCTGTACAGTATCTCTACAATAAAAAAAGAAAGGTACTCAAAACAGGACGTAAGTAACTGTAACCCCTCTGTGTATCACCTTTACAATAAAAAATTTTTAAAAAGAAAAGAAACTTGTCCATATGATGATTACTATTGAGGCTGAATGATTTGTAAATGAACATTGTTAGAGGTAGCCAGAGATAGTAAACTATTTTCTCTGTTAGTAATTTGAACATTTTCAAGTGGCCCAGTGAAGTCCTTATCTTTGAAGTGAAAGAGTTAGTAAAAACACATTTTAAGCTCCACTTACACATTTTTACAAGTACAGTACTGTATCAATCATTTGGAAGGAAACAATGACTTATTTTCCCTTTATTACCTTTGAAAATTTAAGATTTTCATGGGGTCATTTTTATCTGAAGCAAACTAAAGCAAACAAGGCAAAAATTGGTGAGGTGAAACGTTTTAAAAATGAGAACACATGAGTTGTAAGAGAGCATTTTCACCATTTCTGTACATGTATACAATATATCCCAGTCAACCTCAGCCTTCTCACTTTCTCCCATCCTAGTCCCTCCTTCTTAAAACAATTTCAACAGATTTCACTGTTGTATTTTTATACATGCAAATAAACTACTAGCACTCCCCTCGCCCACCTGTGCCCACATCCCAGTATTTTTCTTCCCTATCATTCTTTTTTGTTTGTTTTAGTGTGTGTGTTAATTGCACCATGTAGTTTCACTATGGTATTTCAGATGGGCATATTGTTTTGCTGAGAAAATCCCTTTCCATGTATATAATCGAGATAAATGTGACAAGAGATGAATGTGGAATCTAGTTTTCATTAGGGAGAAAAAAGGAAGAGAAAATTAATTTTTTAGTTTACTGTAATTGGTTTAGTTAGGGCTGCCTTAACAAAACAAGCCAGTCTGGGTGGCTTAATCAGAAGCAACTTATCTCAATTCTGGGGTCTGGAAATCCCAGATGAAGGTGTCATATGTCGGCTTCTTGGCAGAACCTTCTCCTTGGTTTGCAGACAGCTTGTTGCTTATTGTGTCTTCATGTGGTGCAATTGTAGTTTTTAACATAACAGAAACTAAACTTTGAAAAACTAGAATTTTAACAGAAAAAAGTTGAATATTGTCATAAAAAATTGTCATTTGAAAGAAATATATGTAAATGTATGTAACTGGAGAGTGAGATAAACCCAGCCAAGAAAAACAGCCAAATTCATATATTTTGTGGAATCTAGACCTGAAAGATACATATACATGTATGCAAAATATAAACATGACTAACTGGGATTGTTTGGGGAGATGAATAGTAGAAAACAAAAGAAAATGATGGAGGATAAATAATACCAAAATACAGAGCATCTATGAATGAAGATGGCATAAAGAAACTCACTGAAAACTGTTGAATCATAGACTGGTGGTATCAGTAGGAGTAAGGAAGGCCAACAGAAAGGGTGACTGAGGATGAATACAACCCAAGTACCTTCCTGTATACATATACACACACACATACATATGTGTGTGTGTATATGTATATACATATATATGTATATATATATCAATGAAACTTGTTGAAATTGTTTTAAGAAGGGAGGGTCATAAGGAGAATGAGAGGGGTGGAAGTTGATGGAGTTCTTTATACACATGTATGGAAATGCCACAATGGAATCCCTTTATACAACTCACATATGCTAACAAAATTTTTAAGTTGCTGAGTGCTGGTGGCTCACACCTATAATCCTAGCTACTCAGGAGGCTAACATTTGAGGATCATGGTTTGAAGACTCTTACCTCCAATTAACCACCAAAAAGCCAGAAGTAGAGCTGTGTCTCAAGTGGTAGAGCGCTAGTTTTGAGCAAAATAATAAAGCTCTGAGACAATGTGTAGGCCCCAAGTTCAAGCCCCAGGTTCAGCATGCATGCATGCATACACACACACACACACACACACACACACACACACACACACACACACACACACACACACACACACACACACACACACACACACACACACACACACACACACACACACACAATGTTAAAGTAAAAAAATGTGTTTTGAGCTTAGAGTTATAGCACATATTTTTAATCCCAGATACTCAGGAAATGGACACAGAAGGATCATGAATTTGAGACTAGCCCAGGCTGAGACCGTATCTCAAAAATTATTAAAAAGCTGGGAGTGCCAGTGGCTCGCACCTATAATCCTAGTTACTCAGGACTACTGAGGACTGCAGTTCAAAGCCAGCCTGGGCAGAAAATCCATAAAACTCTTATTTCTAAAGCCAGAAATGGTGCTGTGGCTCAAAGTGGCAGAGCACTAGCCTTGGGAATAAAAGCTCAAGGACAGTGTCCAGGCATTAAGTTCAAGCCCCAGGTTGGGCACCATAAAAAGGCTGGAGGCTTGATTCAAATGACTGAACACTTGCCAGTAGGAGGCTCTGGGTTTAATCCCTAATACCAAAAGAAAAAAGTATTTTTAAATTCTAACTTGTATCAGAAAAATTATTATTTATATAGTAACTAAATGCATTTTTATAATAAAGGAGGAAGTTAATGTATATAAAAGTGCTAAATGAATTTTCAGGTAAGCAGTGAAGTACTTAAATGTTGCAACAATGATTTCAGAACATAAGTTTGAAAATTTTAATAAAATAGAATGTACTTATCATCCTATAAATGGCCATAAATATTAACCAAAGATATTAACAAATAAACATGAGGTTCACACTTTTACATTATTTTTTTCTTTTACTTTTTTTTTTTTTTTTGCCTGTCCTGGGTCTTGAACTCTGGGCATGGGCTCTGTTCCTGAGCTTGTTTTTGCTCCAGGCTAGAGTTCTATCACTTGAGCCACAGTGCCACTTCTGGATTTTTCTGAGTAGTTTATTGGAGATAATTCTCACAGGCTTTCTGGCCTGGCCTAGCCTTGAACTGTGATCTTCAGATCTTAGCCTTATAAGTAGCTAGGAATATAGGCATGAGCCACCGGTGCCCAGCTTATTTTTACTTTCTTAATGGGCCTTGAGATTTTCTGGATGCTTAAGGTTTGATCACAACCATCTCTAAAGGCCCATGTTGGTCTCCAGACCACAGGAAGTAGTCACTGGGGACTGATTATCTTTGCTTCCTAGCTACCATGAGGTGAACAGGTTTCTTTCCACTGTGTACTCCCAAATCAACAGGGTACTAGCTGTTTTAGTTCAGCAACGATGGACTAACCTCTGAATCATGAATCAACATAATCTTTCCTCAAGTTGATTATATTAGGTATTTTTATTTCCCAGTGTCAGAAAGCCCCAGGGAACACAGAATAATAACCAAAATTTAAAAATTCTTTTTATAAAAGCAGAAAAATAGTAAAGATATTGTTAAAAGCAACATTGTATATTACTATTTTTTTTTTTTACCCTGAAATAGGAAAACTAAACCACTCTTAGTATATGAGCCAGGAAACATAGACCACATTTTTTTTTTTTTTTTGCCAGTCCCAGGGTTTGAACTCAGGGCCTGGGTGCTGTCCCTGAGCTTCTTTTGCTCAAGGCTAACACCTACCACTTGAGCCACAGAGCCACTTCTGGCTTTTTCTGTTTATGTGGTACTGAGGAATCGAACCCAGGGCTTCATGCATGCTAGGCATGCACTTTACCACTAAACTACATTCCCAGCCCTAGACCACATTTTTTTAAAAAAACTTTTTTAATGTTTAAAGTTAGATTTTTTTCCATTAGAAGTACAAAATACATATTTATATAGGGACCACCCTTACTCATAGCAATTTGTAGGAGTGGCAGGAATGACTGCACTGCCTTATAACCTTGATAGTAAAAAATACTTACTAACCTATCAGCTTCCAGGGAAATTTTTTTCATACTGGGTTGTTTCATGAGTGCAAAGGGCTCAATATAAATAAATATTCCATCTTATCTTCACAGCACATCATTTCAGAACTATATATACTGAGATTAAACCAAACAAAAAAGAAACTCTAAAATCTCTAAAAAGAAACAGTATCTCCTTTTAAGCTTCTTAGTCTTGCATCTTTGAATGTCTTATAGTACTTAATTCCCAAACTTACAGTAGTCATTTCTATACAGAAATAACTATACAACAAACATACACATATTTGTTAGCAACTACAAAGAGAAAATGTCAGTGCTGTCATGAATATGAAAGCTGAACATTAATGAAAACTCAGTATGCTGTAGTGGAAAGCAAAGCTAAAGCTATTTTTAACCTTTTCAGGCCAACAACTACTTTGAGAATCTCTTGGAAGCTACGAGCTTCCTTTGGAAAATTATACATTTTAAAATTTTGAATATAATCCTGGGAATCTTCTGAAGCCATAAAGTGGGCCAAGGATTTTAGTTAACAATGGTTGACATGTGAAATATTAATGTGACCTTTTCAATGGAAGAGAATATAGCTCAAAAGAGGGCACTAAGGTTTAAATTTTTATCAGATCAGTCAGAATACTCTCCGGCTAAAAAAATAAACAAGAGCAGAGCAACTACCCCCCACCACCCACAAGGAAACTGTTGGTTCATTCACCTTTTTTTTTTTAGGTCCAGTTGTGGGGCCTGAACTCTGAGCCTGGGTGCTGTCCCTCAGCTCTTCAGCTCAAGGCTAGCGCTCTACCACTTGAGCCACAGCGCCACTTCCGGCTTTTTTCTTTTTGCTTATGTGGTGCTGAGGAATCAACCCAGGGCCTCAGGCATGCACGGCAAGTGCTCTACCACTGAGCCACCTTCCCAGCCCCTTCATTTACTTTTGTAATGAACCAAAAGTTTCATTTAGGGATTCCTCACTCACACAAAACCCTATCCAAACATGCAAATCCCTCAGCCAGGTTTCTAGCCTCATTCTTTCCTAAACGGACAATTAAAGAATAGTTTACTTTGGAAGAAAGCTGAAACAAGAAAAAGAAAATTAAAAGAAGAAAAGATCTTAAAACAAAGAGATGTTAACCAGTGTGGGCAGGAGGACACTAAATAGTTCCACCACCAATAAAACTTCCAGTAAGGATCTTCAGACATGGTTCAAGTGGTAGATCTCCTACGTAGAAAGTACAAGGCCCCAAGTTCCATATGGGCCCTTCATTTAAAAAAAAAAAAAAAAGTAAGCACACAGATGGTTAAGAAAATACGCCAAGGCAAGTACACAGTGTTAGTACTGTCATAAAAAATTTCCATGCAATAAACTGCAAAAATTTAAAAATCCAACAGAAAGAATTCAAACACAAAGACAAGGATATTTCCAGACTGTAGAATAATAAAGTGAAACAGGATCAAAGAAGATCTAATAGATGACTATTTAGAAAAGAGAAACAATCTAAAAATGAAATAAAGAAAATAATCCCATTGAGAATAGACATGAACACATTTAGAAAAGGGGAAGATATACATGTTCATAAATTAAAAGATAATATTAGGCTAGATGGCTCATGCTGAAATCCTAGCTAATCAGGAGTGTGAGATCTAAAGATCAGCATTTGAACCCAGCCCAGGTAAGAAAGTCTGTGAGGTTCATATCTACAATTAACTACCAAGAAAGTCAGAAGTAGAGCTATGGATCAGGTGGTAGAGCTTCAGCCTTGAGGAAAACAACAACAACAACAAAAAAAAACATAAAAAAAATACTCAAGGACAAAGTCTAGGTCCAGCATTCAAGACCCAGGACCAGTAAAACAACAAAACAACAACAATAACAACAACAACAAAAACTGATAAGGCTGGAGTCAAGGCTCCAGCATCCTGCTTGGCAGTCACAAAGCCCTGAGTTCAATACCAATATTGGAAAGAAGAAAATAAGAAAAGGACTTAATATTAAGACAGCAATACTCCCTAACTTGATCTACAGATTCAACATAGTCCCTATAAAAACATGAGCAGTTAAGTCATAACCTGTGAAAAAAAGGATTCATCCAATGTATTTCATTGAAAGTGAAAACTTCTACTTTGTAGATGATGTCTGGAAAATAAGACAATAAACCATAAACTAGGATAAATATTTGTAAAAAACTTACCTGACAAAAGATTGCTACTCAAGACATAAGAACTCTCAAATATCAACAATAATAATAAACATTCTGATTAGACAATAGGCCAAAGGGCAGAAAAGACACATCACCAAAAAAGACACATATATTGCAAACATGCACACACACATACACACACACACACACACACACACACACACACACACACACACACACACACACACACACACACACACACCAACATACAAATTCAGTGTACCTACCATGGAATTGAGAAATATAAGGGAAAGTGTGGGTCAAAAAGGGGAGATGTTGAAGTGGTGACACAGATCAAGTTGCATTATATACACAAACTGCTTTGTTAAATTCCAAAAAATTTAATACATAATCTAAAGTTAAGATAAGGGGGGGGGAGGATGGGAAGGGATGGGAAGGGTAAACAAAGGAGGAGGCTACAATGCTTGATAAGAAATGTACTCACTATCTTGCCCATGTAATTGTAACCTCTCTGTACAGTATTTTCATAATAAAAAAAAAAGATAGGCAAAGGAAGGGGTGGGTTGGAGAGGTGGATAAGAATGTTGAAAGGGGTAATGCAGTGTTTTCATAAGCTGCTTCTGTGAATGTGAAACTTCTTAAAGATAATAAAAATATTTCTTAAAATATACACACACACAAAAAAATGCCGGGCACCTGTGACTCATACCTGTAACCCTAGCTACTCAGGAGGCAGGGATCTGAGGATTGCAGTTCAAAGCCAGCCCAAGCAGAAAAGTTCCTGTAAGACTCTTATCTCCAATTATCACTCAAAAACCAGAAGTGGCGCTGTGGCTCAAGTGATAGAGTACTAGCCTTGAGCACAAAGAGGCTCAGGGACAGTGCCCAGGCACTGAGTTCAAGCCCTACAACTGACAATTAAAAACATACATTCAAAAAGATGTTCCATATCATATGCAATTTAGAGAACAGCAAATTACATACACACACACACACACACACACACACACACACACACACACACACACACACGCCACAGGAAACTGAACCCAGGGCCTTGTGTTATACTAAGTAAATGCTCTTAGTACTGAACTATATCCTAGCTCAGGAAATTGCAAATTAAAAAAATAATAAAATACCTAAAAAAGCCTAAAAAAAAAGGTAATACTGGTGGAGCTGGAGGCAAGGCTTCAGCAGTATTTTAATGCTGTGTGTGGAGTAATAAGAACTCTGTAAGAACATAAAACTGGAACAGCCACTTTGAAAGACAGTTTGGAAATTTCTTACAAAAGCAAATATAGTCCTACCATAGCAACTATACTCTGTAGTATTACCAGAGGAAGTAAAAAAAAACCCACATGCATACATTTTTTTAGTTTTACTCAGAACTATCAAATCTTAAAAATATTGAAGATGTCTAAATAGATAAACGATTTATGGCATTCATGGTGTTAATGAATGATGAAAGACCAAGTCATGAAAAACAGAGAGAAAATAAATCAATATTGCTGAAAGAAACCAATCTGAAAAGGCTATAATCTATAAGATTCCAATTTTATGGTATTTTGGAAAAGGTGAAATTATAGACAACAAAAATTATTAGGGATTGCTAGGGGTTTAGAGAGAGGTAGGGAGGAATGAATAGGTTGAGTCCAGGAAAATTTCATGGAAATGTAACTCCTCTGGACAGTAGTACAAATGTGGATACATACATTTGCCAAAATTCATAGTTAATATTGCTGGACTGGTGGTTCGTGCCTGTAATCCTAGCTACTCAGGAGACTGAGATCTGAGGATCACGATTCTGAGCAGGAAAGTTGTTAGCCCAATAGCCTCCTCTCTCATAGCTTAGCATACTCTTTCCCTAGGCAACAGTAGTAGAGGTAGTAAATAATTAGCTTCTACTCCCACCCCCTTATCTTGAGAGGGCACTCCTTTGGGACAGCTATAACCATATGAGGCAGCAAGATCTCCACATCTTCACAGGTCATATGGGTCACCTGAGAGGGCACTCCTTTGGGGCAGCTATAACCATATAAGGCAGAAAGATCTTCCAAGCCCCAAGGTTATAAAAGGTCATGTGAGATAGCCAGCACTTCTCCCTTGTGAGAAGGGGTCTTGCTGGTCCCCTTGTTGGCAATAAATCTTTACTTTGTTCTTTGTACCTGGATGTCCGCAGTAGTTTTCTGGCAAAGTCTAATTTACTCTAACGCAAGTCCATGAGACTCTTCAGTTAATCACATAAAAAACTGGAAGTGGCAAGTGGTAGAGTGGGTCAAATGGTAAAGTGCTAGACTTGAGAAAAAAGGGGCTCAGGGACAGCACCCAGGCCCAGAGTTCAAACTCTAGGACTGGCAAAAAAATAAAAATAAGATAGCCTCTTCAGTAAATGGTGCTGGCAAACTGGTTAAACACCTGTAGAAAACTAAAGCTAGATCCCCATATATCACCCTGCACCAGAATTAACTCCAAATGGATCAAAGACCTTGCAGTCAAAGCAGACACCCTGAAAACACTACAGGAGTGGACAGGAGAAACTCTAGAGCTCCTTGGCACAGGCCAAAATTTTCTTAATAAAGACCCAGAAACACAACAAATCAAAGAAAGGTTGGGCAAATGGGATTGCATGAAACTGCAGAGCTTCTGCATGGCAAAGGACATAGATCAATAGAAAGCCCATGGATTGGGAGAAGATCTTCACTAGCCATACAACAGACAAGGGTCTCATAGCTAAAATATACTTAGAACTCAAAAAATTAAATCCCTCAAAAACAAATCCTCAAGGAAACAAACACCCCATTATTAATAAGTGGGCTAAAGACTTAAAGAGAGACTTCTCTGAAGAGGAAATAAGTATGACCAATAGACACATGAAGAAATGCTCAACTCGTCTAGCAATAAAAGAAATGCAAATCAAAACTACATTGAGATTCCACCTCACCCCAGTTTGAATGGCTATAATCAAGAAATCTAATACCAACAGATGCTGGAGGAGATGTGGCCAATAGGGAACCCTACTGAATGCAAACTTTTTCAACCACTTTGGAAAGCAATATGGAGGTTCCTCAAAAGACTACACATAGACCTCCCCTATAACACAGCAATCCCACTTTTAGACATTTATCCAAACGATCCCAAACAAGGACATACTAAAGCTACCAGCACAACTATGTTTATCGCAGCATTATTCAACATAGCTAATATATGGAACCAACCCAGATGCCTCTCAATAGATGAATGGATCAAGAAAATGTGCTATACATATACAATGGAATGACACCGCCCCATTTGTTAGGAAATGGAAAGACTTGGAAAAAATTATATTAAGTGAAGGTAGCCAGACTCAAAGAAACATAGTTCTTGGGGGGAGGAGGCGCAGGGGGGCAGAGAGGGGGAGATGGGAAGGGATGGGAAGGGGAAACAAAGGAGGAGGCAACAATGCTTGATAAGAAATGTACTCATTACCTTGTCCATGTAATTGTAACCCCTCTGTATGGTATTTTCACAATAAAAAAAAAAAAGAAAAAGAAAAAAGAAACATAGGTCTTTTGGTTTTCCTTATCTGCAATAACTAGTATATTAGTCTAGGACAAGCAGAAGAGGTCAAAAGCTATGTACATATGACCATATAACCTGATGCTAAACTAAATGAACCCCAAGATAGGGACAAAAGAAGTTTTATCTTTGTTGCTATTCTTTTTAATGTACTTATAATGTACTATGTGATTTTTTTTTTGTTTCTTTGTTCTTCACCCATGGTACAACCCCTGTTTTCACTGCATTTGATTCCAGTGCCCTGTATCTTGTATATACATTTTTCTAATTTGGGGAGGGGAAGGGAAATAACAAAATGATTGTAAGAATGAATGTACAAGACTGCTGAAAATAAACTTTACAACTTTGGGGGGGTGGGAAGGGAGGGAGGAGTTGGGGATGTAGGGAGGAAAGGGATGGTAGGAGGAAAATAAAGGAGGGGGTAACAATGCTTGATAGGAAATGGACTCATTACCTTGCTCATGTAACTGTAACCCCTCTGTACAGTATCTTTAGGATAAATATATATATATATATATATAAAGAACAAAAAATGAAAATAATAAAAATTATAATAAAAGGTATAACTTATATTTTAATGGTCAGAGTTCTAGTAAGAAAGACTTTCACATGTATACATACATATATTATGAATATACATACATTTTTTTTGTCAGTCTGGCTCAAAATTGACTCACCCCTAAAGACTTAGAACAATAATGAAAGGATCCACATAGGGACTCAACAGTGAACATTTCACAATGTAACTAGGCTAGTTATCTTTCCAACAATTTCACATTTTAATAAACTTACTTTTTTTTCAAGTTCTTCAGACCTGCACAGAACTATAAAGAAATTGATATGACTCATTATATAGCCAGTTAAGATGTGGCAGACAATGCCACATCCCCATAACAGGTGGGGTCCATGTGCCCTCTAACTGTATCCAGGTGGTCCTATGACACATAGGACAACCTAAGTTGGAAGTAATGACATGAACTCTAAAGTGAGTCTGTCAAAAGTAATTCAGCTTACCTACAGCTCTAGCTACTCAAGAGGTAGAGGTAGGAGGACCATAAACTCGGGCCAGTCCAGGCAAAAGGAAGAGACTAAAATCAAGCTAAAGCAAAAAGGGCTCGGAGTCTGGTTCAAGTAGCAGAATGTTTTGGGCAGGGCTGAGTTCAAACCCCAGTATTGCCCAAAACAAACACCACCACCACAAACAAACATGGAAAAACAGATTTCCTAGCTGTCACGTGGGAACCTTGGGAACTCAAGAGCCAAAATGTAAGAAATCTAGCTTGTCTGAAGTTACCTTATTGGAGAAATCATACAGATGGGTTAGAGGGAAGAGAGGAAAAGGGAGAAGGAAAAGAGAGAAAGGAAAGAAAGGAGCCAGCAGAGTCAATTCCCATTCATATACACAGAGTAAGAAAGAAGAACAGATAAGAATGAGAGAAAAGAAGAGTGGCAGGGACAGGTATGCCTCACGAATCTTCTTAGCTCAGGTATTAGATTCACCAGTGAGCCTTCAGATTGTCAAAGTCTGGCACAGTAGCCACTAGTCACGTGTAATTGTTGAAATTTTAAAAAAGTAAAATTGAACACATTTTAAAATCCTATTTCAATCACATTTCAAGTGCTCAGTGCTAACTTGTAGCTAGTTTCTACTGAATTGGACAGGGCATGAAGATCTTTTCCATCATCACAGAAAGTTTTAACAGATAACTCCAGTCCTAGCCTCCAACCCACCCTAACTAATTCTATATGGTATATACATGATCAATCCCACTGAGGCCTGCTCAAATGGCAAATTTGTGAGCAAAATAAATGTTTTTAGTCACTGATGTGGGGGTGGATGGTAGGTTGTAAGAAGAGCACAAGGAAACTAAAGTTGAGAATATAAAGTAATTTGCTAGAGCTCTGGAGTCCACAACACCAGCTAAATAATGCAACTCATCACATTTCACTTCAACATCTAATAGTTTTTGTGAATAAATGAACAAGAAAAGCCTCAAAATTCAAGCTCTTAATAAAATTGAAAGAGTTTGATATTTTCTGGCCCTAGTATGAAGCACCAATGGGAACTCAAAGTGTCAACCTCCATGAATCAGTGACAAAAAATTTCTAGATTTTTACATTAGGTAAAATTTCATATGGCTTCCATCTAGTTTTTACACTGAAAATTCTTTACATATTTTGTGAGTCTTAAATATTTTCAAACTACAAAGGTTTTTTTTTCTTTTACTCTTTCCTCTTCTTTTTTTCTTTCTACCAAAAAAAATTGGACAGAAGTTTCTATTAACCTTAAAGGCTTCTCTGAAATCTTCCTTATAAAGAATTTTAAATAAAGTACCATTTTTAATGATTGGAAATAATGGAAGAACTTGAGTCAAGAAAATGGCTTCAGGCTTAATTGAATTTCCACCTAAACATAAATACCTTTCTTCCTTCCTTTCTCCTTCCTTCCTTCCTTCCTTCCTCTCCTCCTTCCTTCCTTCCTTTCTTTCTTTCTCTCTTTCTCTCTCTCTTTCCTTCCTTCCTTCCTTCCTTCCTTCCTTCCTTCCTTCCTTCCTCCCTCCCTCCCTCCCTCCTTCCTTGCTTCCTTCCTTCCTTCCCTTCCCTTCCTCTCTTTCTTTTCTGTCTTTCTTTTTTGCTGGTCCTCAGGCTTGAACTCAGGACCTGAGCACTGTCCCTGCTCTACCACTTGAGCACAGTGCCACTTCTGGCTCTTTTGAGTAGTTTATTAGAGATAAGAGTCTCATGAGGACTTTTCTGCCTGGGCTGGCATTGAACCATGGTTCTCAGATCTCAACCTCTTAAGTAGCTAGGATTATAGATGTGCACCACTGGAGGCTGGCTGAGATTGTTTTTTCTTTCTTGGCAGTACTGGGGTTTGAGTTTAAGATCTTGTGCTTCCTAGGCAGGAAGTTCTTACAGTGTTGCTTATTTTTGAGATATGGTATTGTTCCCTGATGAGGCACGTGCCTTGGCTGTGATCTACCTATTTTAGGCTTCCTGTTCACAGTTAAGGTAACAAGTGCGTGCTATCAAGTTCAGCCCTTAGTTGAGAAGGGGTCTTGGAATCCCTGGAATCATAATTCCTTGTTTTCCACTCAGCATCTTGCTAAGACTTTATATTTACTTACTTATTTATTGGTGCTAATGGGGTTTCAAACACAGGGCCTGGAGCTTAGTATGCAGGTATTCTTCCACTTGAGCCATGCCTCAAGACCTTTTGCCTTTTAGTTTTTAAATAGGAGATCATGTTTATATCTGAGTTTATATCTGAGTTTATATATGCAGTCTTCCTGTTTATATTCCATGTAGCTGGGATGACAGGTATATACCATAAGAACCAGTTGAGATAAGGGCTGTCATGAACTTTTTGCTAGCTGATCTTAAATCATAATTTTCCCAATCTCTGCCTTCCATATAACTAAGATTTCCCAATCTCTCACTTGCAAATAGCCAGGATTACAGGTGTGAGCCACTGTGGTGAATGCATTTTACGTTTCATGATGAATAATGAAGCGACACTGAACAACAAGCAACACTGAACTGGGAAGTAGCAGAGTTCCCATGAAACCCCAGCATAAGACTGGACTTCATGACAATATATGATGAAGCCTGCATAAGCCTCAGTAGACATGCTATTAAAATTTCCATGTGTAGAATGAGATGACTGAATAATTACTTCTAAACTAAAAAGATTACAATATTGGTCTAATAGTTATGTGTTAAAGAATTCTTATTTATTAGAGAAAAATATTAGACTAATGAATACAATAGAATCAAGGATTTCCCTGGAGTTAAAACAGAGCTGGATGGTCTATTAGCCTATAGATGAAATAAAGGCAGCCATGTATTGGCAATTATTCCAATTGCTAAAAGGTAGTTCATTATCTGTAGGCAAAAATTAAAAACCAACCAACAAATTTCTCTAGATATTTTGAAATACAATAAAGGTTATCTGAGGATGAAATGGGAGAAACTAGATTTTTTTTGGGGGGGGGTCAGTCATGGGGCTTGAACTCAGGGCCTGGGTGCTTGAACTCAGGGCCTGGGTGCTGTTCCTAAGATCTTTTACCCAAGGTTAACACTCTATCTCTTTGAGCCACAGCTCCACTTGCAATTCTCTGGTGGTTAACTGGAGATAAGAGTCTCACAGACTTTCCTACCTGGGCTTGGCTTTGAACCAAGGTCCTGAGATCTCAGCTACCAGTGCCCAAAGCAATTAGAATTTTAATTGATTTATTTACTTACTGTGGCATCCCTAGGGACTGAACTAAAGGAGTCTGTTATTGTTTTCAGAAGAGTCTCTCACTTTTTTTTGTGTGTGTAAGGGCCAACCTTAAATAGTAGTTTTCTCTCTGCCTCCCTAGTTGGATTATAGACGTGTATGACTATACTGGCTTGTTTTTGCTTGGCCTGACCTTTAATGGAAATCTTTCTGCCTCTACTTCAAGTAGCTGGAATTATAACTATGTATCACCATGTTCAGTCCCAGGATTTCAATTATTAATTAGAACCAAAATGCTAGAAAACTTTAGCAAGTACATATAATTACTTTCAAGTGAGGATTGCAGTCAGTAAGCTGACCTATACTTTATGCACAATGATAATATAGGTTCAACCTCTCTAAAATGAAAATGTGAAATCCAATGTAAAACCCAAATGTGAAATGCTCAAAAATCCAAAACTTTTTGAATCCTGACATAACAAGGAAAATTCCATATTTGACTTCATACAATGAGTTGCAACCAAAATGCAGGTGTAGTAAAAATACTGTATAAAATCATCCTCAGAGCTAGGCGCTGGTGGCTCACACCTGTAATCCTAGCAACTCAGGAGGCTGAAACCTGAAGATCGTGGTTCAAAGCCATCCTGGGCAGGAAAGTCGGTGAGCCTCTTATCTCCAATAAAACCACCAGAAAACTGGAAGTGGGGCTGTGGCTCAAGTGGTAGAGTATTAGCCTTCAGCTGAAGAGCAGAGGGACAACGCCCAGGCCCAGAGTTCAAGCCCCACAACTGACCAAAAAAAAAAAAAAAATCACCCTCAGGCACAATGTACAACATAAACAATTATTCCACTTAGACTTGGACTCCATCCCTAAAATATCTCATATATATGTAAATATCATTTACCACTAGTTATAACGTTATGAAGAGCAATAATAAACATATTTATTAGAAAAATCTTTGGAGTCAAATACAGAACAAATTCTACAGCTACTCACTAGCAAGATAAATTTAGCTAAATTATCCTGTTATCCCTCCAGAAAAATAAGAGTGGTAGCTGTCAACAGGCCTGCCTCAATGATTGGAAAAGTATGAACATTACCTTATAATAGCATAGTGGTAAAGCAGGACACTATGCTCAGTATTGAAATAATTTCTTTTTTTTATTGTGAAAATACCATATAGAGGGGTTACAGTTACATGGGCAAGATGAGTAAATTTCTTATCAAACATTGTTGCCTCCTCTTTTGTTTCCCTTTTAATAATTTCTTGAATCTAACTTTACTTAAATGCAAGAGAACTACAGGGGTAAAAAATCCAGATTTCACCATGTATTGGACTTTATACTATATTTTTACACATTTGTTTTCTGTATCTCTACACTATTATCTTCTCTACAATGTTTTAGTATTAGTAAAAGTTTTCTTACTCCTACCTGAATGAGACATTTGCTCACATCACTAGCACAGAGGGCTTTGTTACAGCTCAGTGACACAGGGAGCCACAGCAGGAATGTCAGGAAGGCTAGAGGAAGCACAACATAGTATGACTTCATGATTCTTCAAAGAGGCTGACTGTATCTCCCTCCAGGAAGCTAAACAAACAAATAAAAAAAGACACTTTTATTTGAAGGGAAGTGGTAGGGTAAAATTAATACAAAATAATTTACATATTATTCTAAATGAAAGATGAAAACATTCAAATATTAAGTTACTTGATGGATACGTTCAAAGATCTTGATTACTGATCCTACCAGTAAAAATAGTACCACTGCTATACAACTTTAATTTTAGGTCTAGTATGCAGCGTTGAGCAATACAAAAACTACTAATATTGTATTATTTTAAAAGATTTAATATTTTAAATTCTTGTGGTGTGTGTGTGTGAGAGAGAGATGCTGGAGACTGAACCCTGAAATGCAATCCAGACCCAATCTATAAAATCTTAGAACCAAAACAACTTTGTATAGGGAAATTACTTCTCATGGCTATCTCATTTTGTTTTAACTTTTGTTTTAACAGGCTGTTTAAAGAAAGAAGTAGACTCCTTAACTTCTTAAATAGTTGAACAAATAACAAAGGGAAAAGGGAGATTTTTTTCCCCCGTTACTGTCCTCCCCCCCAAAAAAAACAAAAAACTAAAGGTTTTAATGATTTAAAAGAAAAATAAAGGGCGCCGGTGACTAACGATTTCAATCCTAACTACTCAGGAGGCTGCGATGGAGGATTGAGGTTCAAAGCCATCCCGGGCAGGAAAGTCCCTGTGAGACTCTTAACTCCAATTAACCACCAGAAAACCAGAAGTGGTGCTGTAGCTCAAAGTGGTGCTGTGGCTCAAAGTGGTAGAGCACTGGCCTTGAGCTGAAGGAACAGTGCCCAGGCCCAGAGTTCAAGCCACACTACTGCAAAAAAAGAAAAGAAAAAGCAGCACAAATTTGGAGAAGAGTTAAACAAGCCAACATGATGATTAAACCTTGAAAAAAAGCGTATAACTTCTTGGGGTTAAAATATATTATGAACATTTAACCTATTAAAATGAATACTGATGTCGAGGAGTAAAAGGTCATGCCCTGATGATTTATAGTTTTAAGTATTCCGAAGTATAATCAAGGGAAGAGTATATAATATGACTAGAATAAAGCGCTGTTTGGGGTATGACTCAATTTTAAAACACACAAAACATTCCCGAAAGACGGTTGGCAACCCCATTTTCTCATTCATTTAACCTCACATACCAAGGATGGTTTTGAAGGCAACCAGGAAATATTTGTGGAGACCAAAATAGGCATTTGAAAACAGATTTGTCCAGAAATAGTTTTACTCCAAGCCCTGAAATTGGGGGCCCCACCCCATCACGTTGTCTTCTTTAGTGTTTAACATATTCGTCTTACTCTCAAACTTCCTGGGAAGAAAAAAAAATCAAGTAACCATACTGCAAGTAAAGGCAGGAACAGTTACTTAAAGGGCTTTCTTCACAGCAGAGGGAAGAACGCAGCGAGTGTCAACACCCTTTCCCCCCTCTCAAGCTGGCGACCTGGGGTCCCAGAGCGGGGCGCAGGCAGAGTTAGCAGACACAGCCCCTTTGTCTCGGCCGTCAGAGCCTGGGCCTTCGCCAGTCTGCAGCAGCGGACACTACGGGCCGCGTTAGGAGGCCAGTGCAGGCCGTACCGCAGGGCGGCGCCGTCCCCGCTTCATCCTCTGCGAACTCCGGCCCAGGCTTCTGGCGACCCCGGAGGGCCCACTACAGCCTCTGTCTCAGAGGCCCGAGCGCAGGGGACGCTCCGACCCTCCCTGGCCGTGAAGGCCACCGCCCCACACGGGCCCGTTCCGCTCACCGTGGCCGCTGCACCGTGAGGCTCCCAGTCCCCAGGTGGTCGGGCGAACCTGGGGCTCGCCGCAGCGGCAGTGCAAGCGAGTCAGGCCGCACCTCCGCCGGGCCCTGGGCGCAGCACCCGCGAGACTCAGGCACCGAGAAGAGACAGGCCCGCCCGGGGGCTGCTCCCGCTCGTGCCTCACCTCTCCTCCCGCCTCCCTGCCCGGATTCGGATCCCCTCTGCTTCCGCCAGGGGACGCTGCAATCCCCTCGTAGCTTGGCCCCGCTTTCAGCCAGAGCACCGCCCACAACCGCTCTCGGTGGGGGCTGGGCTGGCCACGGCCCCACGTGGTTCCACCTGGACTCTTCTGTGACTCACTGGGCCCTATGCAGTTTTTTCCTGCATAATCTTCCCCGCCTTCTACCCAGTCGGAGTCTGCATTCTTGGTCCCTAGCTCAGCTACCTATCTGAGTCCCCTCTGTTCAATGTTGAGGCTGACAAGATCACTAAAATGTCTCCTACTTTAATATAGTAACCCTTCTAGGGAGTTTGGATTTTTGTGTGTATGCTGATCCTGCAGCTTCAATTCTGGGTCTGGTGTTGTCCCTCAGCTTTTACTCTTGGTGCTTAATTGGATATGAGAGTCTCACAGACTTTTTTGGTGGGGCTGGCTTTCAACCACAATCCTCAGATTTCAGCCTCCCCGAGTAGCTGACAGGTGTGAGCCTCCAGCCCCCAGCAAGAGGGAGTTGTTTGGGGCCTACTCATGGGGTTGGTTGCGAGGCTGAGGCCTTTGGAGAGTCAAGTCCTTGATACTGCTTCAAATGCTGTCAGAGATCAGAGGCAGGATTTATTTAAATGAATGTTTCTTGGGCCCACAGGATCTCCACGACAAGAACTTTCCAGATTTTCCTCATTAAATTCCGATGAGCTCTTTAGAAATGGCAGGAGAAATGGAGGAGAGGTACTTGGATCTTGGTGCAGAAGGTCCATATGACTTGGAAAGGGCCTGACCCCGAAGCCAGGATGGGGAGGCCTGAATGCAGTTCATTTGGCACTCGTTTTCTCTCCCACCTTCCTCCCTTTTGGGCCAGTGCTGGGTGCTGTTCCTCAGGTAGTGCTCTACCGCTTGAGGCATACGTCTCCTGGCATTTTGGTGTTCAACTGAAGTTGAGTCTCATGGACTTACCTGCCTAGGCTGGCTTCAAGCCTCAGATTCTCAGCCTCCTGAGTAGCTAGGATGAGAGGTGTGAGCCACTGGTGCCTGGCTCCCCTTTTATTTTAGCGAATTAAGTCTCATTACAACAATTTAGCATTTTTTTCTCTTCATTCTTCCATTCCTCTTTCTCACTTTTTCTTTATTTTTCTTCTTTCTTCATTTTTGTGGTGACTATACTACCGAGGTTTGAACTCAGGCCTCATGCTGCTAGGCAAGCAGGCAGTTTACCACTTAAGCTACACCTTTAGAGTCTGTTGCTTCAGGCCTGGTTATTTTTCAGATAGGGTCTCAAGTTTTTGCCTAGGGATCCGTATCTCAAATAGCTGGGATTACAGGACCTGGCCACCATTACCACTAGCCTAGGGATCTACATTTTAAACAAGGTGCCAGTGTGATTAAGTTGGAGCCCATAAGACTAGACATAGGACTAGAAGATCCACAGCGCTCTTTCTTTTCAAAGCCCTTTTCTCCCAGCAAACAATGACCTACAGTCAAACATTCTGGGCAGGAAGTCTTAAATACGTTTTACTTTCTCTGGATTTATTGAATGAAAATTGAATTGAAACAGCTGATTAACTAAAGGATAGATCATATCATTGATGTTCTTTCATTTTTCTACAATAAGTACATAAGGATTTGTAAAATCATCCCTGAAAGTAATCCTTGGAAAATAACTATATTTGTGCACAAACTTAGGGATCTTATTCTTTGCATTACTCCAGGCTAATGACTCATTAGCCATTAGTGGCTAATGAGCCATTAAAAAACCGGTATTAGCCAATAAGCAGCCAGTAATTCTAGACTTTGGAGGCAGGGGTCACGGTTCCAGGACACCTGGCCAAAAAAAGAGTTTGCTAGATTCTAATCTTAGCCAAAAGCTGGGCACCTGTTATGTTGTCTAGTGGGGAAGCATAATGGCTGGGTGCAGTGGTACTTACCTGTCATCCAGGAATTGACACCAGAAAGCACAAATAGGACTAAAGTCCAATATGACTTGGCACTAAGTGAGACCCCCCACCTTGAAAATAACCAGCACAAGAAATGACAGAAGATATAGTTCAAGTGGTAGACTGTCTAGCTAATTGGGAGGCCTTGAGCTCAGTTCTCAGTATCAACAAACTAACAAATCAAATTGGGAAACAGAGATCTTCAAACACACTCTTGAAAATTGTGGAGAAGCCCTAAGTGGTTATGTGTACATCTTTTAAAACCTTTTGAAATTAAAACAGAAATTAAAATATTAATAATATTAAAATAATATTAAAATATTATTTTTATTATTAATAATAATATAATATTAAAAATAATAAACCTATTTATTAGTATACTAGTGCAGAAAACTAAGATATTTGAAAAGCACAGGATGATTTTTTGTTACTATTTTTGTATCTGCTTCTGCATTAAAACGGTTATATATTATGTAGCTCTCCAGACACTTTAGTATATACTTGTGAGAGGATAAAAGTGAAAAAGGCAACTGATATTTTAATATTAAAATAATAATTTTGAGTTCATAAATCCAATGAGAGAGTGGCAATTTAAACAAGAAACATAGTTTCGAGACTATTTTTGGCTTGCTTGGTTTCAAATATTAAAACTCCTTTAAATGCCCTCTGTAATGAGCTTCATTTATTTAACTTGTCAGGTAAGAGTGAGGCTCAAGAGCCTATAAGTTGCAAGACTGTTACCCAGCTCTTGGGAATGAAGGACAAAGGTCTCACCTATTCTTTCAGAGAAGTTATCAAAGGCTATTGGCATATTTATATATGCCTAGGAAGCCTCTGATTCTTCACAAAACCCAATATTTACATACAGATGATTATAGCAGGCCTACCAAAGAGGTACAAACTTATTAACTTAGTACTTTTTATTTTCACTATATATGGCTGGGCACCAGTGGTTCACACCTGTAATCCTAGCTACTCAGGAGGCTGAGATCTGAGAATCATGGTTCAAAGCCACCCTGGGCAGATAAGACTCTTATCTCCAATTAATCACCAGAAAATTGGAAGTGGCACTGTAGCTCAAGTGGTAGAGCGCTAGCCTTGAGCTGAAGAGCTGAGGGACAGCACCCAGACCCACAAACCAAAAAAAAAAAAAAAAAAAAAAAAAAGTAATATATGCAAATTTTGGGAAAATCCAAAGTTTATAGAACTTGATGATGAAAGCCTTTTTCCATTTCATCTCCTAGAAAGTATTTCTAGTAAGAGTTTTGTGTATGTTCCTACTTTATTCCTGTGACTTAAAAAAAACTCATATACTTACATATTTTTACAAAGATAGAAAACATAACATTTTACATTTACATATACAGTATTTGCATAAAAACAAATTAGAAGGATTGCTTTTCCTAATAGTGATGTTTCAGAGAAAGTTCTCTTAACCTTGGTTAAATTTCTTTAGACTTTGGTTAACCTTTAAGCTTGGACTGAGAGACTCCTGGGAGATTAGTAAGCATTTTGTGTGTCTGTGAGAATATTTCCAGAGACAATTAGATCATGAGGTCTCTAGCCTTGTCAATGTTTTCATCAATGGCTTCAAAATGTGATGACTATAATTAGGTGGTGGAACTGTAGAAAATGGTGTTTCTCCTCAATGATTTATTTCCTGGTTTAAGGAAGTAAGCATTGGGAGCATGTCTTTGAAGGGTACATAAAGGCCATGGCTTCTTTTAGTCCTTTTAATCCATGCTAAGGTGAAGTTTCCTCTGCCACACAATTCTGTCTTGCACAGCCTGAAAACAATGGACTGAAATCTCTGTAACTGTGAGCCAAAACCTATCTTTCCCTTTTTAATTTTATAGCAGTGATATAAAGTCTATCACATGTGGTATGAAAAAATAAATGAAAATACTTGCTGGGATATTGACTGCAATTTTGAATAGAAAACCATATTAACTGGAATTGTACAGAAAACTTGGAGAAATGTGATATTAATTTTTTTCTCCCTTTTGCAGCATTGGGGATTAAATTCAGAGCCTTGCATCTGTAAGTGCTCTACTGATGAGCTATACTCAAAAAATTGATTAGTTTCAACTTTAAATATAAAAGTCTACTGTGTTTCTATCAATAGAAAAAAATAGATTTTTGTATATTGATATTGTACCCTGTGACTGAAAAAACCTAGTTTTGTTGCTTTTGGTGTTAGTTTCATTAGTTTCTTAGGATTTTCTATGTAAAGCTTGTGTCTTTTTTGGTGTGTATGCTAGTACTATGATTGAACCCAGGGCTTTACATGCTCATTTGGTTTGCTTGTTCACATTGGCACTCTTTATATGCAAGTCATACCTTCAGTCTGGCATTTTGCTAGTTAATTGGAGATGGAGTCTTGAGGACTTTTCTGCTTGGGCTGGCTTTGAAATATAATCCTCTAATCTCATGTTACTGAGTACCTAGGATTAAAGCATACCAGAACCCAGCTAGGTCATTGCCCCCCACTCTGACTCTCTCAAGAGAATAGGTGTCCCTCCTATTTATAAAAACATTTTATAGCATATATTAGTTGTATAGGAGGTTTCATTGTGGTATTTCCTGATTGAATTCACTTCTACTACTCTCCTCATCCTCTCCCTCCCTTAAGATAATTTCAACAAATTCCATTGTATTTTTCCATACAAATATATAAAATACTTCAGTCATTTTCACCCTTCTTCACCAAATGTTGGTGACAAATATTTTTGACATCTTGACAGCATAGCCTAAGTAAATATTGGTGTTTGATGTAATTATACTGGAGTGGAACATGAAGTAAAAAACATTTAGCACACATTTCACTCTTATTTTTTTTCTATAAAAATATAACTCTTTATTAAATAACATGCACAAATATCAACTAGTTACTTATTAAACAGATATGATTTGGAACAAGATTTAAAGAAATACAAACTCTTAGGTACAATTTAGCATCTTGTTCATGATATCTGAGTAGTTTAAAAAAGAATCATTGATTAAACTAACCTTTTATTTTTCTTTCAAAGTCTAAAACCTTTTCAGGTATATAAACCATTCCCAGTTTTTCCTAGCATTTCAGAGCTTCAGAGAAAATCTAACATCAAGAGCCCTTAACTACTTGATTATGAATGAACAATAAGAAGACTTTTAAGTTTTCCTGACAAACTCGGTGTCACTTTATAGAGGTTACTAGTAGCAGAATCTTGGCAGATGTTTCAGCTCTGAGGTACCATGGAAAAGGGTGAAAAGTGTTTTTAAGACTCAACAGTTAGGTGGCCAGATCCCTGCTTGCTTGCTTTTCCTTTGATAGTTTTTTTCTATTTTGCCAGTGGTATTTCCCTGCCTTTTCTCCAAGTAGACCATCAGAACATAGTACTCTATAATTTACCCCTCTTTTGTTTTCTGTAAGTCAATATTTAGTACTCTGATCTTTTCATTTGATTTCCCACATTATCTTGTCAATTTCTTTTTTAGGCTAAAGTATAAGCAAAGTTTGTCTTTTTTTCATATTAAAAAGTATTGCTCTTATAAATTAAGTTTTAATGTTCCCAGCCTTAATAAAGTTAACTGCAAAAAAACAGTGCTTCAAAATCTACCCTGCCTTTTTGGCCCCACTTATCCAATAAATAAGGCCAAAATCTCTCACCTAAATTTCTAAAGAAGACTGCATCCAACCTTTATAATAAGTCCTTGCACGGTGTATTTTTCATCTGGGCTGCTTTATTGTGCATGCCAAGTACAGAAATAACAAAAATATAAAAGTAAAAATTCAAAAATCTCCCAGCTTAATAAGAACCTTTGCACTCAAAAATGTTTAGATTCTTTCCCATTAGCAGTGATATTCAAGCTGCAAGTTGTATTTAAAATTTATTCTTTGTACATTCTTTCCATTTTTCTCTATCAGAATAAAAACACCCAGTATTATTTCATAATTCAAGAAAGCATTGTGGCAAGTTTAGTAAATTTTATCCTATATACTTCTGAAAAGTCTAACACTATTCTAACTTTCTTTTAAAAGATGTTTCACAAGGTTAGCAGCAGTTTTCAGATTTGAAATATTTTAAAATATTTAATTTATATCATATTCGAGGAGAAATTGTATCTTTTCTAGAACATACCTAATTATTTTATTTAAAAAGCATATTGAATCTTATTTCAATAATAAAAGTTCATAAATTATGTGTTTAGCATGTTGATATAGGGAAAATACAACATATTAATCAATTTTTAATAAACGTTTCAGATTGATTGGAATATTCCTAAGACCCTTTTACTTATTTTGATTACCAAGTATGTTTTCTTTATGAGTGCCCAGTTTTTATTTTAAAAGTGCAAAGGTTATTAAGCTTAAAACATTAAATTTAAACAATGTAAAAAAGTTTTACAATGATTTAACAAGACCAATAGAATTTATTAAACATATTTACATATATTCACAGATCCTTTCATAGTTGAGTATTAAAATAGACATATACATTTCAGAATTTCAATCAAAGGCATTTTTTCTGTTCCACACTCTCCTTCAAGATGGAGAAAGGTAAAGTTTCTTTGTATGACTAATTCTACATAATGTGTCAAACACAGTAAGTCACAGATTCTCTCACAGCAAAGTGGTATGAAATACCTCACACTGTTCCAGGCATCAATTGTGGATAGAGTTAAATTATAGCAAGCATGCAATCAACTAAACCACCATCTTTACAGTTATAAGGATGAACACAAGCTAACTCAAATACGTGCATGCCTTATTTAAAGGTTTTGCTATCTGAACACTGCTAAAAAAGCCCCAACTTTGGTCCAATAAAACAGACAAAACAGTTTTACAGTTATTTCTTTGTACATACTTTGACTATCAATCATTTTGTATATATTTCAACCATTAATTACAAGATGTACATCTGCACAGTATATATAAAATAAGTTATTATAAAGGAAGACAGTATTAAAACTTTCAAAAGAAAAACTGTACAATTAATTTACACACAATAAACTGAAGAATTTTGTCCCAAGTTTTTCTTCCACTAGAAACTATTTCATAGGAATTGAACCTTGTAGCTTACTGAAATATTTTTAGTAAAACCTGAAAGATTTATATGCTAGTGGTTATCTTGTTAACTAGAGTGCTAACAACTTCCAGCGCTGTTAGCAGGTATCCTCAGCTTTTTTAGTATCTACTACAGTCTGCCATAATACTCTATTGCAATAGTTACTTTTCACCAATATAAATAATAGTTTTCTGTTAGAAACTGTTTGGACTTATGATTGAAAATATTTCTTTCAGTTTTTATAAAATGACAGTGTTTACTATGTGACCAACTTTAATTTAATGGACAAGTGTAAAGGCATAATATCAGTATTTTGTTGAAAGGCAGTATTAGATAGTATAATGCCTGAGTATCATCAGTTTAGGATGACACTGTAAGAAAGTACCAACTGCTATATAGGAGTCAATTCAAAGTCATCATTAACATCAACCAGAGGAACATAAAATTCCTGGATTTCATAAATACTGATAGATTTATAGGTGGCAGGATCAAGTTCCTGGAGTTTCAGCTGCCATTCTAATCTCTGGACAGCATTTAGAGCTGCAGCTTCATGTTGTTGCCTCATTAAAAGACAAGTCTAAAAGAAGAGAAAAATTGCTTATTCAGTTAAATTTGCCCTGTTTAAAATTAATGTCATTCATAGTTTAAAGACTAAGGTAATACATTAGGAGCATAAGAAGGATTCAGATTACAAGTGTTATTTCTCTTATACCCTGTTGGTATCAACACAACATTTGTATCTGTAACTTCATTTTTACCTTATGAACTTTGATTTGATTTCAAATTATCAAAAGGATCGCAAAATCTAGGGAGAAATAATTAAAAATCTCAAGACAAAGAATTTTCCCTAAAGATCTGTAAAGTATATTACTTTTTTCACTATTCTCCTATTCTTCATTATGTTAGAGTTATAATAAGACAGATAAACTGGCTAAGAAACATAAAGAACCAAAAGAGTAATCACTTTAACATGGCAGTTTGACCCTCCATATTACATCTGTCCTTAAATTGTCTTTATTTTTCTTTCCCCTGTCAATTGTGGTCCAGTGTGAAAATTCATGGCTAATCAGTATTTTTTTTCATTATTTATTCCTGAGAGTAGCTCTCTCTAAGGAAGAAAAAGCACTTATATAAACCGATTTGTGAACAGACATACCTTTAGTTTGTCGAATTTATCATCCACATCTTGTAACCATGACATGAACTGTCTTGCATTAAAACGATCTCTCACAGAAGTTTTACTGTCATCCGACTGAAAAAGAGTGTTACATTCAGGGATACAATAAACCACTTTGAAAATCAGTATGCCAGCCCGGTACTGGTGACACTAGCCTACAATCCTAACTTTTGTGGTATGGAGCTTGAATGCAGGGCCTTGTGTTTGCTAGGCAGGTGCTCTACTACTAGAGCCGTGCTACCAAATACCAAATTTGATGTTGAAGTTTATCATTTGTAGGGGGAAAAAGGTAGGAGACAGCTGTCTGTACTCTGACATTCTGACATTCTTCCAAAACCAATTTTTGAAGTGCTCATAAAAAATTTGCATACATTCTTAAAAATATCAGTTTTGGGCCGGGCGCTGGTGGCTCACGCCTGTAATCCTAGCTACTCAGGAGGCTGAGATCTGAGGATCGCGGTTCAAAGCCAGCCCGGGCAAGAAAGACCATGAGACTCCTATCTCCAATAAACCACCAGAAAACCGGAAGTGGTGCTGTAGCTCAAGTGGTAGAGCGCTCGCCTTGAGCTGAAGAGCTGAGGGACAGCGCCCAGGCCCAGAGTTCAAGCCCCACGACTGACAAAAAAAAAAAAAAAAATATCAGTTTTGGTATTTAGATAGGATGCAGTCAAAATTTTAGCCCTGTACACCTTTCTGTATAAGTACAATTTTGAACTAACTACATACTCTCAATTTTCTATTCAATATGATAAGACAAGAGTACCTCTCTTAAGCTTGCTTTGAGAATGAAGAATATCCTCAATGCCTTCATCTCAATACTTTTACATACAGGAAACATTCCAACGCTCCAAGCATTACTACTACTGCCATTTACCAACATTGTGTAAGTAACATCTGGGCATCAGATAGTCCCAAAGTCATACTACTCACATTCTTAGAAATTATTATTTCCTCTTTGATGCTCAAGAAAGAGTTTTTGGTTACTTTAAGTTTTATTACTTTTGAAAACTATTACAAATTTATTTTGAAAAGGAGGAAGTACATGAGAGGAGAGTAGGCAGGTAGATTCAGTCCTGACTGAAAAAAAAAATGAGTCATCCCTGCCTTTGCTTCTCAGAGACCATTCTTACAAGATGCCTGAAACTCAGATCTTATTCTAAAGTCAGCTATAAAAGGATGTCCTTATTTAATTAAGTTTCTAAAAATATAGAAATGCTTTCAGGATACATTTCCCAGTCAAGAGATAAGTTACCTTTGGATACTTCAAGCATTTAAATTTAAAATCAAGTGGTCTTGATCACTAAGAATATTTGGGGCAAGATATAATAAATAATTAAAACCCCCTTACAATATAAATTTTGTATCATTTACTTTTTTATTTTGAATTTTTTATTATCTTTAAGTAGTTGTACAAAGAAATTCCCATTCTACAAAACAGTATATGAATACAAAGTGATAGCATCGTTCCTTATATCATTAACTTTTAAAGAAGAATAAAGGGAGAAATCTAAGGAAAGGAAATGTAGTCTAAAGCAATAATTTCTTTAGCATCATATGACTTTTCAAATTTTCTCAAGAGGATGCTTTTTTTTTCTGTAGTACTAGGGTTTGAACTTAAGGGCCTCAAAATTGGTGGGATGCTTTAACACTTGAGTCATTTCTAAGTGAAAAATAGGAGGTTGTTTTTTTCAAGTCCAAGAAACCCAAGAAGATAACTTTTCCCCCACTCCTTTAGGTATTAGGTTGATTGTTTCATTTCTGATTTTAAGATCATTCACAAGTTTACAGGGACAGTTTTCTCCCTCCTCCCCTTTCTGTTCCCTTCTTTCATCCCTTTCTCTCCTTCTTTCCCTTTCTCTCAGTACTGGGATCAAACTTAGGACCTTTTGCAGGCGAGGCAGCACACTACCACCAAATCACTTACTTCTGAAATTCTCTCAACCCACATGAAGTTGTACATTCTTCACAGTGCACTATATCAATATGTTTTCATCTGTCTGAAAGATTCAAATAGTTCTTTCTAAAGACCTAATTATACAACAATTTCTTCAGAGAACCTAAACACTAATTTAGGATTGGGGATCTATACGGCAGCTGCTCTGGAAGTACTTTGATTAAAGAGATGTATTTCTCCTCTCAGCTCTAATGATGGTTCAATTAAACTTTCTTATGTGGGAATAGATTCTGAAAGTAGACGAGCTTTATTTCTTGGCAACACTCTGTGTATGTATGTTTGTACATACACACACACACACACACACACACACACACACACACACACACATATGCACACACATATATCAAAAAGCACTTTACCTGTGAGTCCAAGGGCACATTGTATACTTCTGCATCCAATAAGACAGTGCAAGCACTAAATGGCAGTGTTTGATTTGCCAATGTTCTTGCAGCTCTGTAATGAACTCTTAGAACTTCTTGTTCATTGGATACAATGAGTTTTTCCTAGTTTCACAAATGAACAAAAATCAATTAAAACTAATAATCACTTAAGGTATGCTAAACAATCATAATCTCAGAGTAAATTTACCTTCACTGTAGGCTTGAGAAATTTAAAAATTTTTAGTTCTAAAAGTATAAGTAGATCTTCTCTTTTAAACTAGTACTTTCTTTTTAAAAACATTTTTCTTCCTTTCCTTTCCTTTCCTTTTCCTCACCTTTCTCCTCTCTCCTTTCCTTTCCCTTTCCCATATATGGTGAGCTGGGCACCAGTGGCTCACACCTTAAATCCTAGCTTCTAAGGAGTCTGGAGATCTGAGGATGGTAGCTATGTTGTCCTGGGCAGTCAAATCCATGAGATTCTCATCTCCAATTATCCAACAAAAAACTGGCAGTGGAGGGTATGGCTCAAGTTGCAGAGCACCAGCCTTGATGGAAAAAGCCAAGTAAGAACTCTAAGAAGTAAGTTTAAGCCCCAGTACTGAAATAAACAAAAAAAGCGTATGGCGGCTTTTAATATACTCACTAAGAAGTTCAACCATCACTATCTAATTTCACAACATTTTCATTCATCATACCAGAAAAAAAACCCCTCATATTCAAAAGCGGCTACTCTTCTGGTAATCAATCCACTGTTTGTCTATGTGAATTACTTGCACTGAACAGTTAAGAACAGTCACACATTATATGGCCTTTTGTATTTGATTTATTTTACTTAGTATATTTCTGAGGTTCATTCATATTATAGCATATAAGGTGAAGGATTGACCCTCAACCTGTTTTCTCAGGTGCATACAGATGTCAGGTAAGCCACTAAAGATATGTGCAGACTGACACAGGCAGGGTATTCTACCTAAGCCTGCCTGTAAACATACCATTGTGGGCCTAACTGAAAAGCCCCCACCTCTTTAGACCTAATGACTTTTTCATTAACCTCTACTCCTTGCTCAGACCTCATAAAAACCTAACTCCTGTCTTACCTCTTTGCACAGTCTCCAAGCCCATGGGAAGATTGTGCACCTTGCTGCTATATCTCAATAAACAGTCTAGCCTGTTGAAGATTGAGTCTGGCCCATTTCCTTCCTTTTTCCTCCATTTTCCCAACATGGTGCCAAAACTCAGGAGAGAAGTCCCACGAGCAACTGGGTCCTCTCCACCAGCCTCCTGGCCAACTTTCATGTAGCCTTTTACCCTCCCTCTCTCCACCAAGAATACAGAGCCCTTGCCCCATGCCTCTTCCTCCTCCATCTTCCCTTACTATTCTCTCTCTTCTGTCCCTAGACTCCAGATCTCCAGGCAGGAGGATCTTCACTGTTTAATGTCTGACTCCATCCACAACCCAAAAGCATTCAGAACAAGGTAACCAGCCCCGTGGTCCATGACAGAGGCATCCTGACATGAACGAGAGAACTCTTGAGAAGTCCTCTATTCCCTGTCTGTGGGTTCTCTAGAGACTCCAGGAGTCTCTCACACTTTGCTGATCCCTTGAAACCCTTTAATTAGGACTTTGGGGACATCCTACCCTAATTATTGGGGCCCATTCATTTGCCTTCCCAAAGCATCAGGGATGCCTGAAAGTGGCAGGACAGGTCACTCTCGTAGATGTACCAAATTTTCCAAAATGGGCTCTAAATTGTCTGTTCCCAGACACCCCAATGGCTTGCTCAGAGACAGTGCCCAGGCCTATGACTGACAAAAAAGATGCCAACTAGGACAAGCCATCCCAGCAACAAACACCTAGCTTCCTGGGACAAAGTGAGTCCAGGAGTAAGAGGGGATGTGTCATATCATAAATGGAGTCACTTTGCATTTACCTTTTCAAAAGTAACCAGAGCTGGGAGGTCAAAAAAAAAAAAAAAAGTAAGCATAGACAGGAACTTACATTCTTGACTTTGTTACCTGCTATTTCTATTTATAGTGAATCTTGTTGGACTCAGGATAGTTTGCCTTAGCACTTTCCTGGGTCTCTCATTCAAACATCTATAGCCCATACATGTATAGTCCAGTTACAGAAAATGATCAAGGCCTCTCACCATGCTGACCACTCCAATCCAGCCCTAGCTTATGGACTGGTTATTGGTAACCAGTCTACCATTTTCTCCCCTAACCAATCTCCAGAAACCCTAGACACTCCCTTTCCTGCCCCTAGTCCAGTTACATGAAAATTCCTCCTCCCCTGTAATGAGCTACAACTGGGCTTATGCTCCAAATGGAAATTTTCCGGCTTGTGCCAAGGTGTGTTTTCCTGTGTCATTCATATCCACCTGCCACCTTGCCAGCCTTTTGCCTGTTCTCAATTGTTTCAGAAATTTCTCTTTAGCCCTCACTCAGGACCTGGGAGCACATTAAGGCCATCCTATTACTGCAGGCAACTGGAGGCTTAACTTACACTGCCCTACCCTGCTCTGCCTAGCACAGAGCTGGATCCTAAAGACCCCAGCCTCAGTGACTCAACACCTCAATGTCAGCAGGAGTATCCAGAAAAGACAACCACTGACTTCTTTCCTAGTCTCCTCTTGTAGCCCAGTCTTTTTTATGTACCCAAAGACCCTATATGAAGGACTTGCCTCTCCTCTCCTGGCCCATTCCTTCTATGTATCCAGAGATAGAATATGAAGGATTGACCCCCAACTCCTGCCCCACCTCTTTGCACAGTTTCCAAGCCCACAGGAAGGCTGTGTCCCTTGCTGCTATCTCAATAAATGGTCCTAGCACATTGCAGATTGAGTCCAGCCTGTTTCCTTCCTTTTTTCTTCCATTTTCCTAACATAAGGTAATTCCTTTCTATGAATAAATACTACACTGTATGGATCTAACATTTCTTTCCTCCCATTCATCAGTTGATCCTTTGCCATCTCTAAATGTGCCACTTTGGCCCAAGAGTTATTTTGAACTGAAGTTACTGGACAACATGTGGATTCAAGAGCACCCTACCTTCAGTCCTGGGGCTTGAACTCAGGGCCTGTCCTTGTGTTTTTTGCCCAACGCCATTACTCTACCACTTGAGCCACAGCTCCACTTCTGCCTCTTTTGGTGGTTAATTGGAGAACAGGCTCACGAACTTTCCTGTCCAGGCTGACTTTGAACTATGAACCTTAGATCTCAGCATCTCTGTGTAGCTAGGATTACAAGCATGAGGTAAGTGGCTGGCCAGCTTCTCTTTTATAATGAATTTACACAGAAATAAACACATCCAGCTTTAATGAATTATATGTGGTCCCAACTTCCAATTAGGAAGAATCCTAAAACTATTAAAATAAAATGAATAATCTCCACATAGCAGAGTGAAAATTCTAGGAGTCTAGTTGCAGATCTCAATAGACTTAAGACATTTGTTGCTAACTGTATTTCTTTTAAAGTATCAATGGGGATCACCTTGCAATCTGTGGTTGGTGAGAATGTAACAATGACACAAAAAGACAGAGTGGTGACTCTTAAGAACTCCCCAGGTATTAAGATATTTTTCATTTTGTTGGCCTTCTCAAAGAGGTTAGATTGTGACAATACGAAGGTTATACCTTGTCTTCTTACTACCACATTTCCCAGTTTGCCTTCAAATGACATGTACTTTACTTTTCCTTCACTGGAGAATGCATGCCATAGTATATTCAAATGTGTATTGTTGTCAATAATAACTATACTATAATTTGGTGAAAAGACAAAGAAACATGGCTTTAATTACATTCTTGGACTTAAGACTGGGGGTTATTGCTTAGATTGCTTGCTCATGGCTAGTATTCTACCACTTGAGCTATGTTTTTCTGTCCCTATTGACTTTGAACTGTGAACCTCAGTTCTCAGCTTCCTGAGCAGCTAGGATTGAATTGTGTGAGCCATTGGCACTCACTCAGCCTTAATTAGTTGGTCTTCTTTCTTTTCTTTCTTTCCTGTTTTTTTCTTTGGTTGTACCCAGAGTTTGACCTCATTCTTCAGGGCTTTATCCCTTGAGCCATACCTTCAGCACCCTAAATTACCTACTGTGACAAATGATACTCAAAAGTAAGTCTAGTACTTAATAAAATTTTAAGTATAAACTTAAAGTGTAATTTGAAGTAGTAAGTATCCAAAAACTTGATCTGATAATAATAAGAAATAATTATGAATACCATTGCAAAGAGTTAGCTGCAGTTCTCTACAAAATTAAGAGGAAGAACTAAAATACTCTGAAAGTAAACATCATGTGAGAAATACTTTTTCATGCAATGTTTTCTGAAGTTGAAATACTCTCTTCTGAAAATAGATATATCCTGCTTAGTTAATAGCCTAATACCAAATACTCAGGCTGGGGGTTGGGGGGAGAATATGGGAAGGGCTGGAAAGGGGAAACAAAGGAGGAGGCAACAATGCTTGATAAGAAATGTACTCATTACCTTGCCCATGTAATTGTAACCCATGTAATTGTACAGAGCACGATATTTTCACAAACCAGCTTAAAAAAAAAAGGCAAAAAATACCAAATACTCCATTATAGATCAGAGTTAAGTTTGTCTTTGAGCCCCCCTAGAGCACAGGCTTTAGCATCTTAGGAGAGACTGTGAGTATTGCTTTCTCCTAGTTTCTGGAGTGACAAAGTAGGACAGAGTGTAGTTCTGAGGTACTGTGCCAGGACTCTGCCTATAAGGCTTGTTCACTTAGTGCAATTTTCAAATGGTATCAATTTTATTTATTTTTTGCCATGGGGCTTGGACTCTGGGCCTGGGCACTGTCCTTGAGCACTTCAGCTCAAGGTGAGTGCTCTACCTCTTGAGCCACAGTGCCACTTTTGGCTTTCTGGTGGAGATAAGTGTCTCATGGACTTTGCTGCCCAGGCTGGCATTGAACTGCGATCCTTAGATCTCAGCCTCCACAGTAGCTAGCATTACAGGTGTGAGTCATCGACACTCAGCTGGTATCAATTTTTGCGGGAAAAATTTCACTAGGACAAAGTTATTAACTCAGGTACTCACACATCCAAGCAACCAATATAAGGTGGTAGGTGGGCTGTCAATTTGGACTGGAAAGATTGTTTTTATTCTCACTAACTTCCCACTAGAATCGCTTTCAAAAATGCAGTTCATAAACTACAGTTTTAAGTATATGAAACTTTGTCATCAACATAAATCACAAATATTGTTTTATATCATAGTAGTTAGAAATGTTTTCCTAAATTTTCGTATTAGTTTATTTTCAAAATCCCAGTAGGTAAAGTAGTCCTCCTCCCTCATCTGAGGGTTTGCTTTCCATAGTTTCAGTTACTTGTGATATGGAAAATGACAAAAATAAATAAGTAATTCATATATTTTACATTTGGGACTGGGATGTTTGGAGGCCAGAAAAGAGAGGTTTAGGGACTTTTGGGTTATCACAGACACCAAAGGCAGTGATATCATGGGGATTAGCTATTCTAGTATGGGCTTGGCAGCTGGGGCTCTACAATCTCTGGCTAGAAGAGAATTACATCAACTGGGGACAATGTAGCAAAAAACCTTTCAGACTTACTTCTGCAGAAAATTTGCTATCCAGAGCCTGTCCTTTGGCTCTATATGCTGATAGCTGATGACAGACCTCCCACCCAGGTCTAAATCATAGGATTTAGACCTCTCTGCAACCCAGAGAGTTGTGGACACACACAGACACACATATATACATACTAAAAATTCATATAATATTATGTATAAATGTTTCCATTTTGATCTTGCATTCATTTAAATTGTATGGATTTTTTTGAATTATCTGATCTAGGGCATTTAGTTTTAAGTTTAACTTAGGCCCCTCCTTCCCATTATTTTTTAGTTCTGCTTTCTTTTCCTTTCAGTTTTAGTTTTTACTTTTCAGTCTTTTGTCCCCTTTCTGTAGCCCTTTGCCCTTTATATGTTTCTTCTGTCTTCTCTTGCTTTTATTTCCTTTTATACTGGTTACAACATCTCTAATCTTCCTTATTACCTACTCTCATGAGATTGCCTAAATATTATTTTTCTGTTTTTTAATTTCATGTTAATGGTTTTGAGTTTGGCTTTGTTTTCTTTCTTCATCTTTTTTTCTTTTTGTGGTTTAAAAAAATAATTTTCTATTAAACTCTCTTCATTTCATCACTTCATCCTGCAACAGGATATCAGTTATAGTATTTTCCAATATCTCTACTTTCTCATAAACTTCTCCTACTAGGGTTAGCCTCCATCTCTTCCATCCCTACATAGTCAAATGCCTAGTATTAATCATTTCTGTAATTGCCACTACCCCTTCTTGGCTACAGTCTTCCTAGACCATAAATATAAATCTTTGCTTCTAATAGACCTAAAGATATTGGAATAGTGGTGAATAGACTTCATTAGGGATTACCACAAACAACAAGGTTGTACAATAAACTTGGCCCTATTCTGAATGGAGAAGAGTTCCAGAAACAATGTCTTGAGCACTAGCATTGATTATTTGACAACTGAAACCTACTCCTCCAATGTACTCATAGGAAAACACAGTACAACCCAGCAATTAATCTGGATGATTAAGTTATCATCCAGAAATATCCAACTAAAAATCCCACAGCAGACTGCAATCTCCACCAGATTTTGGCCTCAGATGCATATATCTCAGTGAAAGATCATGAAATTAATGAATAACCTAGGCAAGATATCCCCTTCAAAAGCCGACAACTCTATAATAAAGGACTGAACTAACAGTAATGAGGTTTTGATAAAGTTAAACAATTAGCTCATAAGACATTGACAAGAATGATCAATGAAATGGAGGTAACACTGACCACCTGAACAAATTCAAGGAGGACTGAAACAAATAAGAGAATAGAAACAAATTGCTGAATAAAATACAGAAGGCAATGTTGGATATGAAAGAAAAATTCAATAAAGAAATATTGAAAAATAGACTGAAATCTTAGATGTGAAGAGCTCAATAGCCTAAATAAAAAATATTCAAAGGATTAATAGAACAGAGTAATCTGGAAACAGAATTTCAGGAATTGATGATAAAGCAGAGGAATTAAAAAGACATTGATAAAACACTGACAAGAACAGAATTTTCAAACCTTTTCTCATTCCATCTAATGATTAAAACTATGAATTATGGGTTTAGAAAGGGAAGAAATAAAAAAAATATTAAGGGGCTGGGAAGGTGGCTCAGTGGTAGAGTGCTTGCCTTGCATGCATGAGGCCCTGGGTTCAATTCCTCAGCACCACATAAGCAGAAATAAAAAGCCGGAAGTGGTGCTATGGCTCAAGTGGTAGCGTGCTAGCCTTGAGCTGAAGAGCTGAGGGACAGCGCCCAGGCCCAGAGTTCAGGCCCCATGACCGAACCCCCCCCCCAAAAAAAATATATTAAGAATTTATAAAGTGAAACAAATAATAAAATAGCCAGGTACCAGTGGCTCACAGCTATAATCCTAGCTACCTGGATGCTGAGATCTGAGGATAACTGTTCAAAGCTAGTTCAAGCAGGAAAGTCCATGATACACATCTCCAATTAAACAACAAAAAGTCAGAAGTGGAGCTGTGTCTGAGGTGGTATAGTGCTAATCTTGACCATCAAAGCTCAGGGATAGTGCCTAGACCTGAGTTCAAGCCCCAGAACCGGCACAAAAACAAAACAAAACAAAATAAAATAAAAATAATAAATAACAGCAGAAACTTCCTTAGCCTAAAAAATGAGAGGGCCATCCATGTGGAGGAGGCTTATAATACACAAAAAAAGGCAAGATCAGAGAAAAAACATCCTAGACACATAGTTAAAACACTAAAAACACATAATAAGGAAAAATAGTGACAGCTTCAGAAGAAAGAAAACAAGTAACTTCCAATGGAAAGCCCAGAGGAAAAACATCAGATTTCTCAATACAAATTCAAAGTACCAGGAGGGCATGGAAGGACATAATTCAAACTCTGAAAGATAACAACCGTTAACCTAGACTAGTGTATCAAATGAAACTAATCTTCATAACTAATAGAAAAATAAGCAACTTCCATAACAAAAGCTAAAAGCATTCCTTGACTACTAAACCACCACTGCAAAAGAAATCTTATTATCAGAAGGAGAAAAATAAACAACAGGAATTACAAGAAGGAAACTCTACTAGATGAGCAGGTTAGGAAATAAAGAAGAAACAAGTTAGTATCATAAAAACAAAAAAATAGCAGAAAATAAGAAATTTTCAATATTAATCCTGAATGTTCATGAAGAAAGGCAACTTGCATTAAGGCTAAGTCATAGTTCAATAAAATAAACACCAAGAGATGAGATTGAAAGGGGTGGGGGCGGTGTCAAGGGGAGGTAGATAGATGGATGAAGAGAAGGGGGAAAATGCAGTGAAGAAATCAATGTATAGCCCATAAAATTAAGAAAAGTGAGGGAATGGGTAGGCTGGAAGGGATAGGTGAGAATGTTGAAAGAAGTGACACTGATCACGATACACTATATTCATAATGGCAACTTCTTTGTACAACACACACACAAACACACACTTAAAAAACATTTGTACTGTATATGAAACAGATCTCATTGACAAAGACAAACACAAGTTTATGGTAAAAGGGTGCAGAAAGATCTTCCACTGGTTGTTTGTTTTCTTGATAATGGTCATTCTAATGGTGGGGGTGGGGTGGGGGGGGTGATGTGGGCGGGTGGGGCGGTTATGGCCAGAGATGTTGAACATTTCTTCATGAGTCTATTAGCCAATTTTACCTTTCTGAGAAGTCTTTCTTTTAGTCATTAGTCCATTTATCTGTTTGACTGCTGCTGCTTTAAGGGTTTAAATTTTGATGACTTAATTTATTGAATTCAAATTATATTCTGAATATTAGGCCTTTTTAGCAAATGAACTCTGAGGCAGGAATGGCTGTACTTAATAGACTGATAAAACAGACTTCAAGCTCAAATAGGTCAGAACAAAGGTCACTTTATATTAATAAAAAGAACACTCCATCAAGAGGAAATTACAGTTGTTAACATATATATACTAAATGTTCAATAAATGAACATTTCTGGTTCATTAAAGACACACTAGTAGAACTCAGCACAATAATAGTGGGAGACTTTAACATCCTGCTCTCATCAATAGATATGGCATCCAAACAAAACATAAAGAAACCTCAGAATTAAATGGCACCATAGACCTAGTAGACTTTACAGATATCTACAGAATTATTTCATATAGTTAGTGTATAGTACAGCCTATGTACTTTTTCCAAAACAGTCTACATTTTAGCACATAAAACAAATCTTAACAAATACAAGCTAACTAAAATTGATCCTGTATTCTATCAGATCATCATGGATTTAAGCTAGAACAGCAAAAGATACTACAGAAAATATTTGGAGCTTAAACTACAAGAATGGATCATGGAAGAAATAATGAGAGAATTCAAGAAGGGAATATGACAACAAATACCAAAGAAACCTGAAGAATGAGATAATATTTTGAAAATTATACTCATAATTTAAAACATATTTTAAAAATTATACTCAAATAAACTTGATGAATAGTTTTGTTTTTTTTTCCTGAGACTTGGACTTGAACTCAGTATCTTACGCATGTACTGATCAGCTGGTGCTTTATCACCTGTGTGCCACACCTCCAACTCCTACAAATGGATAAATTCTAACAGTAAAAATTAGAGCAAAAACTAATGAAACAAAGACTCTACAGTTAATCTGAAAAACTGAACCAAGATGATATAAACTACCTAAACAGATCTATAGCAAATAATAAGACTGAAGTAATAAAAAAAAGATCTCCCAACAACAAAAATCCCAGGACCAAATGGATTCACAGCTGATTTCTATCAGATCTTTAAAGAAAAACTAACACCAATATTTCTTAAACTATCCTATGAAATAGAAAGAAAAGATGCTACTGAAATAATTTTATGAAGCAAGCATTATGCTCATTCTAAACATGGATAAAGGCACACAAAATATAGATCAATCTCTTTGATGAACAATGATGCAAATGTTTCACTGTTTTTTTTTTTTTTTTTTTTTTTTTTTGTCCTGTTGTGGGGCCTGAACTCTGGGCCTGGGCGCTGTCCCTCAGCTCTTCAGCTCAAGGCTAGTGCTCTACCACTTGGGCCACAGCGCCACTTCCGGCTTTTTTCTTTTTGCTTATGTGGTGCTGAGGATGAGGAATCGAACCCAGGGCCTCATGCATCCAAGGTAAGCGCTCTACCACTGAGTCACCTTCCCAGCCCGATGTTTTTAATGAATTTATTCAAAACTAAATTCCATAGCATATTAAAAATGAAACAAAGAAACTTCATGAGACTGGTAAGGGAAGGAGGAAGTAGGAGCAGGGACAATGGGAAATGAAGTAACTGATCAAGATGCATGTATATATACACGGACAGGTTAAAATGGACCTCCCTTATACATTACTTAAATGTAATGTTAACACCTATGCAGACACAATCATCTTAAATTACATAGAAAAAAGCTTCTGAAAAATTCAACATCCTTTTTGATACAAAGCTCTGATGAACTAGGAGGAAAATATATGAATTTACTGAAGACTGTATATGACAAATCTATAGCCAACATCACATTAGATATGGAAAAATGGATACTATTTCCCCTAAACATGAGACTAGAATTTTTAGACAGAGTAATAACAGAAAGAAATAAAGGAAGTTCAAATAGGAAACAAGTAAAATTATGCCAATTTGCAGATGATATAATCTTATGCTTAAAAGACCCTATAGACTCCACCAAAAAATATAGATGTTTCATTAATTTCTGCCCTAACTTTTACTCTTGGAATTTATTCATTTCTAGGGGTTAGAGGTATAGCTTGCCAACAAGGAAATGTATCAGATACTGAGTTCAAGTCCTGGCAGAAAAAAAATGTCTCCCAGTGGTGGGTCACGCATGTAGTCATAGTTATTCGGGAGGAGGAGACCAGGAGGATCTAGGCTTGAACCAGCCCTGGGAGATAAGTTCTTGGGACTTGTTCTCCAATTACTCAATAAAAGGTCTGAAGGTCTGAAGGTTCATGTGGTGAAGCCGACCTATGACCAAGGGGATGAAGTCCTGAGTTCAAGCCCTGATACTAGCAACAAAAAAACCAAAAATAATTTTCTGAATACACTAGAAGATAGAAAGATGCTCACAGACTGGCAGAATCAATGTAGTGAAAATGTCATATTACCAACAAATTCTATATAATACTGATTATAAAGTCCCAAAGTCATTTTTCACAGAAATAGAAAAAATAATAAAAAATTCATATAGAAGCATAAAGAACAAAAGCAATTCTGAGTAAAAGGAGCACGGCTGAAAGTATCATACTATCACAATATCAGACTTCACTGTCTCTCACTCTGTACAAAATTAGATTAAAATGAATTTAAAAAAAATCCAAGCTGGTGATGGTGGTTCATGCTTGTAAATCCTAGCTACTCAGGAGGTTGAGTTCTGAGGATCGAGGTTCAAAAAGCCAGTGACACTCTTATCTCCAATAAACTACTCTGAAAAGGCTGGAAGTGGCACTGTGACTCAAGTGGTAGAATGCTAGACTGGACCAAAAGAAGCTCAGGGACAGTGCCCATGCCCAAGAGTTTAAGCCCCAGGACTGGCAAACAAAACAAAACAAACACCTCAAAGTAAGACCTGAAACTCTAAATCAACTAACTATAGGAAAACAGTGAAAGTTGTAGGCACAGGAAATTATTTTCTGGATAGGCCTCCAACTACCCAGAAAATAAGAAAAAGAATTGATAAATGGGACTACATCATATTATTTTCTGTACAGCAAAAGAAACTATCAGAGATAAAAAAACAATCCAGGGAATGGGAGAAAACCTTCACCAGCTATATAACAGACAAACAGCAAAAGACTCAAAAACCTGAAAAGTAGAAGAACAAATAATCAAAGAGGTAGTTCTCAAAAAGAGTACAAATGGCTACTAGATACATGAAGAAATGTTTAACATACATAGTCTTAATGTAAACTAGTGGAACCAATATGAAATCAGTATGGAAGTTCCTCAAAAACCTAAAAACAGACCTAACCTAAGACCTCATCGTAGTACTCCTGATAGCATATATCTAAAGGAGAATAAATCAATATACCAGAAAGACATCAGCAGTAGTTTATTGCAGTGCAGTTCACAATAGCTGAATGGTAGAGTCAGTAGAGATGTCCAAGAACAGATCGAGATAAAAAGATATAATATATATGCATATATGTATGCACATACATGTACTATGCACTATTACATAACCATAAACAAAAATGAAGTCATTACATTTGCAGGAAAATGGATATAATTGGAAATCATGTTGAGCAAGATGAGCCAAACTCAAAAACTATTGAGCTGGGTGCCAATGACTCACACCTATAATCCTAGCTACTTAGGAAGCCACCCTAGGCAGAAAAGTCCATGAGACTCTTATCTCCAATTTCCCAAAAAGTTGGACATAGAGCTATGACTTAGTGCTCAAGCACTAAGCTCAGGAATAGCACCCAGGCCCTGGGTTCAAGCCCCAGGACAGGCTTGCTTACACACACACACACACACACACACACACACACACACACACACACACACACACACACACACACACACACACACACACACACACACACACACACACACACACACACACACACACACACACACACGTACAGGAAAGCAAAATATTGTACTTTTCCTTTCATACATGGAAGGGAAGCTAGTTCTGAAAGGCATACTTATTCACAACATTTACCTATGTACTTACATACAAACATGCATGATTAACATACACACAACACACATATACACGTTAATGCATATAACACAATTCTAACTATCAAACTATGTAGGAAGGTGAGGGTAAGGAAAAAAGGGGAAAAAAAGATGTAAGGTAAATAATTTAAAAGTACAGGACAACTGTGCATAAGGAAACTCAATGCAAGCTTTGATAATCAGTGACTGGGGAGCCAGGGAAGAAAAGCAATGAAGAGATTCATTCTGAACAAAATACAATGTATGCACATATGAAATACCATAGTGAAACTTCTTGGTGCAATTAACACTAAACATGAACACAATTAACAGTAAGAAAAGAATGACAGGAAAGTATAACACAGGTTCAAATGAGAGGAAGTGGGCATCAGTGGGAAGACTAACAAAGTGAATGGGATGAATATGGTTCTATTACTTTATCTACATATATAAAAACAGAACAATGAAACTTGTTGAGATTGTTTAAATTCTTTTAAGAAGGGTGAGTGGGATGAGGAAGAGTAATAATGGGGAGAAAGTGTGAAATGTTACAACAAACCTTCCTTGTACAATTGAAGTATGTTAATTATATACATATATATATATATACACACACTCAACATGAACAACATGGATTAAAGGAAATATAAACATTTTCCCTACAACTGAATAAGTACAAGGCAACAAAAATCAAATCATTTTCCCTGATGGCTCTACATAAGGAAAATTCACTAATGAAAAACTCTAGGCTATTTTAAAGCAGTATGAAAAGTAATTTTTATCTATAAATATATATTTAAATATATCTTACCCTTTCGATACTGTGTTGCAATCGTAGTTTCATCCTTACAACTTCCTGCTGCCGAAAAAGCTCTTTAAGTGGATCTGACAGTGAAGGTGGTGGTGTAATCTAATTAAAAAGCACAGATGGTTAAAAGTATTTGGTTTTACTTACACTGATAGGTGATAGGGAGAAGAGTAACAAAAACAAACGCTGATATAAAAATAGAGAAAAATAGTCTGAAGGATTGTAGCAGGCCAGGTACCTCAGTTTAATAAGCAAATTCTCTTTGTAGTAAACATGATACAAATAGTAAAAATCTTGAATGTTTCATTTATTAACTATCACATATGGGCTAATAAATTTGTGGTTTATAAATATTACATATATGATATCTCACATGACTGTCTATTATAACATAAAAATATTGATTCATATCTAGTTTGATATTGTAGTGGACTGTGCTTTCTGTAGATAAAGGATCATAAACTCAATCTTTGCTTGCACTCAATTGCTATAGGGGTGGAGAACTTTTTTTTTCTGCCAGTACCATTTGCATATAATAACATTATAGACCCTACAAAATTATCAGTAGAGGCAGACAGACTTCAGACAGCAGATAAAACAGATCTTAAAGGAAGAGCAGAGTAAAATGAATTACTATTAGAAATGAACTACAGAAATCCCTCACGTATGGTGGGAGTTAGATTCTAGAGACGCCTCACAATAGGTGAAAAATCTGTGAAGTGGCAGTGTTATATTATTTATATATATTTTAAGCCTTTATAAACCCCACTCTCCTATAAACTTTTCCCACTCTCTTATTAAACTTAATTCACATTTTAATATTTTTTATACTGCTAGAATTTTTTACACAAAATACTTACAATCATAAATATTATATAAACATCTATATATACTGCAAAGTCCTGCAATATATGAAAATTAGATATAGATATAGACATATGTTAAAGTGATATAGTGAAGCTGCAGAAAGTGAACTGCAATAGTGAGGGAAGACTATACTATTGAGAAAAAGGTAAGGATGGAGGGAGATGTCTCCAGAAGAGAGGACGCATAATAAATGTCAGAAACAAACAGCATGGTATTTACAGGGAACTACAGTTAGTCTTGAGTTCCTGGAATTTCAGTTTTGGTGAAAGGCATGGTAGAATATGAAGATGAGAGCAACATAAGCAAAATAATAAAGTTTTCATTCTATTCTGCAAACCAGCTTTTCTTAAAGATTATTCCATAGCACTTGTGCCCATAAAGATGATCTCCAGGAAATAGTACTAGAATAAGTTTAGAATATTGTATACTTTGTATTTTTATTCATCTTTTATTCATCTCACAAGTTCTTCATTCCCAAACTTTGCGATCATAAAAACCTCTTCCCACATAAACAGGTGTTTAATTCATAATTATGCAAAACACAATATGGGAGATTTTCTATGTAAGAAGGACCCACTGAAAGGTCTTATAGTTTGCTGTTGTGTGGAGAACAGATAGTACAGGAACAAGACTGTCTATTAGGAAGTAAGGAAGCAAATCACTGTTATGCTGGTGTGAAATGATGATGGGGTAGAAAGGATAGGGTCTAAAAGTACTGGTGACTGAATCTAATTGATAAAAAGGAGAAAAAGCTGGGTGCTAGTGGTTCATGCCTGGAATCCTAGCTATTTAGGAGGCAGAAATCTGAGCATCAAGTTTGAAGCCAGTCTGGGCTGGATGTTCATGAGACTTACCACCAATAAACTACTCAGAAAAAGCTGAAAGTGGTGCTATGGCTCAAGTGGTAGAGCACTAGTCCTGAGTAAAAACAAGTTCAGGGACAGTGCCCAGGCCCTGAGTTCAAGCCCTGGAACTGGGGCAGTTTGGGGGGTAATTGGCGGAGGCAAGAAGGGGAACAGCCAAGGAGTATTCTCATGTTTTTAGTGAGAGAATTGCAAGCTGGTAACGGAGAAAGATCATAGAGGGGAAAGAAGAAAGAGAAGCAAGATTTAGGGTAAATTTAGTTTGGTATAGCTTCACAAACTCAGTTTGCTCACACTCAGTTGACACCATAGAGTAGAGCTACAAGTAGCTAAACAGAAGTCAAGGAGAGGCTTGGGTAAAAATATGTAAACTTGGGAATTAATATATTACCATGTAATGGTTAATAGTCAATGGAACCTATGAAAATTTTCTGAGGAAGCTTTTCCTTTGTTGTTTTGCTTGTCTATCTTTAACAGATTTTGTTTTTCAATTCTGTGTCCTAGGCGTCTTGGTAAGAATTATTTTCTTGACAGTTCTCAGGGATGGAACTATGGAATGAATGATCTATTTATCCATCCATCCATCATCTCTCATATATCTCTGAACATACTACTTACTACCTGCCTTACTCTTTTATCATTCACGTTTACAATACTTTTAGAATAGTTTCTATAAAACTGTTGCAATGACTATTAGACCAAAATGCAGTAACTGTTTTTTTGCCCTGTTCATTTGAGTTTTGCAAATTTGACATGCAGTTCATAGTCCCCATCCCCACCTTGATTTCTTCAGAAAAAAATGGTAACATCTAGTTAAAATTTTAAGGATTTTTTTTTTTTGGGGTCTGGTTGTGGGGCCTGAACTCTGAGCCTGGGCGCTATCCCTCAGCTCTTCAGCTCAAGGCTAGCACCCTACCACTTGAGCCACAGCGCCACTTCCGGCTTTTTTTCTTTTTGCTTATGTAGTGCTGGGGAATCGAACCCAGGGCCTCATGCATGCAAGGCAAGCACTCTACCACTAAGCCACCTTCCCAGCCTTCCCTTTAAGGATTTTTTAAAACTATATTTCTAATGGGTTTTATAACACACATACACACACCAATTCTCTGGCTGAGAGACAATAGATAAAATAATATATTGGAAAGTAATAATGTGCTATTAGTATTGGTGTGTGTATGTATGTGTGTGTGTGCATGCACACGCATGTGCGCATGCACTTGCATGCCAGATCCTGGGCTTGAAGTCAGGGCCTGTGTAATGTCCTTGAGCTTTTTTACTCAAAGCTAGTAATCTACCACATGAGCCACAGCTCTACTTTCAGCATTTCTGTGGTTAATTGGATACTAATAATTAATCAATAAGGTTAATAAGAGACTCATGGGCTTTCTTGTCTGAGCTGGCTTTGAATTGTGATCTTCAGATCTCAACCTCTTGAGTAGTTAGGATTACAGTCATGTGCCACTGCTGCCCAAGTCTGTGATTTTTGCATTTCTGTTTTTTTTTCCCCAACTAGACTTTGAACAAATGAATTTTGAATGAACAAACTCTGAGCAGGCTGCAGTTCTTCTAGTGGCTCTAGATAATGTGAATCTTAGTGACTTGGAACAAGAACCAGTAATAATAGTCATATCTACACTGTGCTTTGAAGTTATTAACAGGTTTGGGCCTGTAGCACTAAATCTTTTGGGGATAGCACTCTTATTTTATGGATGTAGAAACTAAACTCAGACAAATGAATCACCCAAAATCTCATAGATATAGCAAGATCGACATTAACTCATGGATACGAACTAAAAAATTTATTTTGACTACATTATACTACAGTTCTCTACTTTATACTGAGTAAGTTCTAATTTAAATGTATTCTTTATAGTTATACCTACAGTTCAAGACCAGAATATTCTGTATTATTTCAGTTAAAATTTCTTTCCCTTAAGGGAAATAAAGTAGGACAATTAAAGAAACAAAAAATTACTTATCTTTTTTAAATCATTAAGAAATGATTTTTCTGAAACAGTACAGCAACAAATTTATTTGCCACTCATTACTTTTAGTCTATTACTATTCCTATCTACATCTATCTCTTTAAGATTTAAAAGGCATTAGTGTCAATATATTCTGTGGATATAGGACTATAAAGCCTTATTTCTCCTAACTTTTTGATCTTTCCTGAATATTAAAGGATGGGATATTTACAAAGGAATGATGCAAAGCAGTATAAAAATGTCAGGAGACCTGAACAGCCCTTGTATAAACCAGGGGTAAGAACTGAGGCTAATCTTAGAAAAGAATAGGAAGGACCTTGTATGTGACAATAAGGAATTGAGCCTATGGATATCTGGATGTCTGTCTTGATATTAATTCTGGTAGTCACATATGTATTCTATAATAAACTCAGAGCATAAAAGGTTAGACTGAAGGGTGAGATTAAAAACCAAGAAACTATGGAAGTAATTTACAATGATTGTGTGGCTCATCTCTAATATCATCTTAGTGCACAGTTATGAATGATTTGCCTATACAATATGAATAAATATGTAATATCCACGTATTTGAGTAAAGTCAATAATTAATGGAATACTTGTATGGTACTAGGAATGAAGAAATGGGGAAAGGAAGAAGGGAAGTGGCGCTGTGGCTCAAGTGGCAGAGCACTCACCTTAAGCTGAAGAGCTGAGGGATAGCGCCCAAGCCCAGAGTTCAAGCCCCATGACTGACAAAACAAAAAAAAAAAAAGGAAGAAGGTGATTTATGATTAAAGTATATTGTATGTATGAATGGAAATGCCATTAAAAAAAAGAAGAAAAGGGGAAAAGTGCTAATATGAATCAATTCCATTTAGTGATTGATTTGAGTTGATGAGAGGACAAGAAAGGAAGAGATCAAAGTTAAATCTAGGTTCCCTGTCTTGGGAATTGGGAAGCAGAAAAATAATGGTAACTGAAGTAAAATGGGTAAGAACACTTCTGAGAAAAGGTCATAAGGTTTTGTAGTGGACATATAATTCTAAAGATCTTGTAGATATTCAGATGTCTTAAGGCAGCTGGAAATATGATAATGGATCTAAGCAGTATATTCAGGGTGGAAGATAAAGATAGCCCTTATTAATATCACAGGCAGTTACTCAAACATTAATAATATTTTAGGGAAAATATGAGGAAGACCCATAGAATTCTGCTTTGGCAGGAATTCACAGATGTGACATCCCATCTGCAACTGAGGCACAGAAACTGAATTAAACAATTCATGGAGACAAACAGCACAGACATGTATAAAAGTAAAGAATGAGATTCCTGAATAAGAATGACTTCAGGAGATGTTGGGTGAGTCTGCAAGTAGTAGTGAGGCAGGCTAGGATCCAACTGAAATCTAAAATTTGGTTGTTAAGCTGTAGGACCCAGGAAAACAGAAACTCATTAGTAACTAGTTATCTAGTTATCTATACAGGACTTAGGGATTGCCATGTATGGTGGTGCATACTTGTAATCCCAACACTTGGGAAGTTAAGGCAGGATTATAAGTTTACATTCAAGGTAGCTCAATCTACTATATAGTAAGATGTTGGCTCAATATATACATACATACATATATATATATATATATATATATATATATATATAAATTTAAAGAAAAAAATTAATGAGACAACCAACACAAAGAAATCAGAAGAAAGAAGATGTAACGGTATAAGTAAGAGATAATGAAGGCATCAAGCTGAGGTACTGGTACAGGATGAGATTTCTGAAAGAGCTTTTAAGCAGAATTGTTAGAACTCAGTGAACAATAATTTCCTATTCCTGACATCAGTAACAAATACAGAGTTGTTACTAAAGATAAGTATGAAACTCCTCTGTAAAGTGTCCAGCCTGAAATTTTGTGCAAGAATAAAGCATTCATTTCAAATTCCCAGGAGTGCTAGTGGCTGACAGCTCTCACTAAAGTCTCTCTTCTAGAGTTACCTTCAAGGGAAGAGTGTTGGTATGCCTAACAGCATGCTGCTGCCTTGAGAACAAGTTACCTGTAAGAAGGGTCATTCCATTCCAGAGCTCCAGTTGGTTTCACTAAGTTCAATGTTTGCAACTCCATTTTGGTTCAACTTGTCACTGTGCCCAAATTTATACACTTATTCCTGAAAACACTTATCAGTAAAGCCTCTTCCATAGCATCTCAGAGACTGCTTCCTGTGAAACCCAATCTAAAACAAGATGTCTAAAGTATACTTAGGTGGTGATGCCCAGAAGGCACACCTTTGATTTTGAATGTCAGTGGAGGTGATCTGGTTAGGTAAGAACTTCTGTGAAATTATCTTCACTGGGAAGACTGCTGAACCCATAGAAATAGAAAATTCCCAAATATGGTATGGAGCATACCTACTACAAGGAGCTTACTGGAAGAACATGTTAACTAGAGAACTCAGGTTTGAAGGGAGAATAGAGGAAGGATTAGCCAGTGAACTACAGGAAATGGAAAAAAGCACTTTTATCAAGGACCAGGGAGGAAAGGATTTTATAAAAAACAAGCTAATCACAATGTCAATTTTGACCAATCAAATAGGAAGAACAATGAAGTAGCCAATGAATCTGACAACTGTGAGACCACTGGTGATCATAATGAATGAATAAGAGATGAGGCAGAAAAAAAAAATCCCACGTGTGGACTACTGTGCACAAGTATAGTGTAAAGTGAAGGGAACAAAGAATGAGCTTGCTGAGTTGGGAGCAATTCCATTGCCCAGGATAGAAGAGACTCAAATATACTCTTAAGTGTGTAAATAAAGGCCAACAAAGAAGGGAAAATGGAAAAAAGAAAGACTACTGAGAAGAGTTTTGTTTGAGGAGTTCCTGAGCCACAAAGTAACCTTCATAATAGCCTGGGACACAGAGCAAGATCATATAAAAAATACAAAGCATATGTGGAGGCATTAGCCTTCAAAGTAATCCAAACATATCTCCTTTGGAAAGCAAGGCAAAGCAGATAAAGAAAATACAGCAGATCCATGCTGTTCAATAAAGTAATCTGTTACACAAAGTGGTAAGGTGATAAGAGCACTTTCTGAAATAAGTATAGTCTGAATTGAGATGCACACAGATTTGAGAATGAGTGAAAATATTAGTTCCCCCCATTCATCACAGAATGCTAACAGGCTCTAGAACAATAAAATTAGACTTGCCTAGTTGACCCTGAACTGACCATGTATTGATGTTTTATATGGTTTTGAATTAGTTGTTTTTTTCCAATGCATGCTCGACTGTCACTGCTATATCCTTAGCCAGGATTATGATTTTTGGCAAGAGTTTTTGTTTAACATAGAGCTTGGCTCTAGTGGTAAGGCACCTGCCTAAGCATGAGTTTAAACCCTAGGACCAATGCTACCCCCTCAATCCAAAACCCCATCACATTGAAAAAAATAAAATTAAAATAAACATTTCTATATTGGTATGTTGGCATAGTCACCAAACATAATAAGTTATATAAAATAGTATAATTTACCTGTTTTCTACTTTGTAAAATGTTGACTACTAGAAAATTTAAAATTACATATGTATCTTACACAACACTTTTTTCTCCCATTCTGTGGCTATGAAATTGAATTCAGGAGCTTTGCTATACAAAAGCAATAGCAGTAGACTACATCCCAACCTTACATTAGACTACTGGACAGTGTTGCAGATATGTAAGAAATGACAGGGTTACTTACTGTGGGAATACAAATCTTGCTTAATGGGTTTCCATCCAGGAGATAGGATCCATTAAATGTTACATATTCATCATAATACTGGGGTGCTTGAGGAATAACACTACACAATAATTTACGCTTTTCTTCAATTTTTTTCCTTATGTGCAAGTATTCAAAATATGGATTTGCTCTTTCTGAACTGTATGGCTCAATCTCATCTAGTTTCAGAGAATCTACAATGGCTGCCAGAGACTGCTGAGTTTTCTCTTTTGCTTGTAGTAAAGAGGGACTCACTTGCACAGGTTGAGGTACACGAGATACTTTTCTTTTCCGTGGATGATGAATTTGAGGATCATCTTCTTCAGTTAGTCTTATTCTTCCCCTAGGAGAAGATTCATTGTCCTTTTCTGGTAACAGTGTACAGCTAGTAAGAATCTGTCTGCTTTGATTTGCCATTGTATTTGTTCTATTTCTAGTCATTCTTTGAGGGATTTGGTTTTCGTTTTTATCATCTTCAGCATTTTCTTCCAATTCTCCTTTAATTAACTGACCATATTTATGCATTTCTGGTTGAGCTAGCTGCTGTGAATGGTTTTCCAGACTTGATAAAGTACTGTGCTGGGATTCTTCATCCTCAATGGAAAACAAATATTTTTCACTTTCAGGACAATGTTTTAGATTATCTTGTTCATTTAGGTTTCCTTTTGGCATTCTTGCATTCATTTCACACAAATCAGAATCAGACTTACTCAAATGAGTCAATATCAAACTCTGAAGTTTGTATTCTTTTTCTTGTGAAATAATCTGAGCATCATTTGTGCTTTTCTCAGCCTCCTGGCCACTGGAGGACTTGTAAGTTAGTTTGCTAAATGTGTAATGTATATTTAGTTGGGAGGAGCCATCTTCACTTCCATTAAAGTCCTTTTCTGGTGGAAATTCAGGCAAAGTATTAGCCATCTCAAAGTGTGGGGATGCTTCTTGAATTGTGCTTTCAGAGAATACTGGGACAGAGTTTTCTGTCTTTCTAACATCTGCTGAAACAAAAGTGTTTTCCATATATCTTGTAGAATCATTATCAGTATCTAAAACAGAAATGATTGTTTGAACTGCATTTTTCTGTTGTAAAATACTTAGCTCTTGATTGGCAATATTCGACAGAGACATAGGGTTAGAGGCAGATTCAGCATCTGAAAGTGATTGGTTGGGGACAGGGCAGGGTTGCTGTGAAGGCATAAAGGATGTTGAGTCTTGGGCACAAGTGTTTCCTGACAGTTCAGTCTGGTGAAGGGATAAAAAGTCAGTATTGTGTTCTCTCAGTATTTTGTTTTCTGAATTGCAAATACCCTCAACAGAGGAGTCTTGATCAGGCATACTAGAATTTGGGCAGATAAAGTCATTGGTATTTAATGACTCCAGTCTATCAACAGATGTCTCCCATGATTTATTTTGTATCACACCAACCTGATTTGATGGCTCTAAATACACAGGGCTATCTGTTAAACTGCCTACTGGAGCAGTACTCTTGATTATATCAGATGAAATGTATTTGCTATTTACAGATCCTGTTGGAGAGGCTGCGAAGCTGGAATGTATGTGGGGCACATTTGAGAGGTCTCTTTCAGGCACAGCTGAGGACACTTCAGGTTTGGGAGAAGGACAAGTATCTCTCGGCACAGCTAATAAGCTACTTTGATTGATTTCTTCTGATACTGTTTGGAATTGCTTTGCATGTTCACATATGACAGAAGGCATGCTACACCTTCGAAATTCTACAGTGGGTCTCCCCTCATTAATCACTAGTTTAACATCATCTACAGAAGATGACCTGAGATGAGATGCTGGAAGTCTGTTTATATATGGTAATTTAATTCGCTCTGGCATTTCAGCCAGGCTGTCCAGCTCCTTTTCATGAAGGGCTGGAGACTTGACAGTTGGTAAAAAAGGTGACTGGGAAAATGACATTTGGGACTCTGAACCTTCTAACATAAAGTCAGAGTCATATTCAACCAGAGGCCGTGGGGTCATCACTGTAGTATGGCAGGAGTCTTCCGAGCTAGCAATAGAAACCATGGAAACAGATCTGGAGCTGAGACCCAGCTTTTCATTTTCTGATCTAGGAGACTTGTTTAAGCTACTATCTGAAATAAAAGTTGATTTTCCTAAACTCATTACATTTTTGGTGTCGACAGATTGTGACTTATTACTTATGGCATCTTTGGATTGTTTCTCCTTGGTATAAACATCAGTTAACTCTGAACTCTTGGTCTTAATAAGTTCTTTATTTTTGGATTCAGCTAATGTGTGTTTTGTTTTTTCTTTATCTTTTACTTTAAGTTCTAAACTATTACGATTTCTTAATCTCTCCTTTTCTTTTTGCTTAATTTTTTCTTTATGTTTTTTGTGCCACTGTTCTATTTCTAGGTCTTTAAGGCTAAGCATCCGTTCAAAACTTGTTTGCATCAAATCATCATTCACTAGCCTCTTTTCTTTAGGTCGATTATCTTTTGATGCTGGTGATGACTTAGTTTTAGATTTATCTATCTCAGTTTTTAGTTTTAAAGAAGTATTTAGTTGGATTTTATCTTTACGTTTATCTCGTTCTTTGAATCTGTCTATATCTCTATCTTTTTTATCTTTCTCTTTTCCATCTAGAATCTTCACAGTTTCATCTTTTGATTTTTCTTTAAGGGATAAAGATTTTTCATGCTGTGCTTTACAACTACTGTCTATGATACTTGTCCTTCTCTCTTCCTGTAAGTATCTGGAGTTAGTTACACTTGCACTTTCCTTATCTTTACATTTTTCCTTCTTATCTATTTCCTTGTCTTTTTCTTTATTTCTTCCTTTTTCTGATTTAGTATACTCACTATTATCTGGTTTAATTTTTTTTTCCATCAAGTGTTTTTCTTTGTTTTCTCCTAAATGCCTTTCTTTTTCAGGTTTTTCTTTGTCATGTTTTCTGTCCATCTTTTCTTTATTTTTCTCTCTATCATCAGTTTTCTTAATAGTATTTCTCATCTTCTCACCTTCCTTATATTTTTCTGTTTGATAGAAAAATAGTTTGTCCTTTTCTTTTATTCTATCAACACAATCACTAAAATCTATTTTCTCTTTTTCTGACTTATGCTCATGCTTTATCTTCTTTTCTTTTTCAGAATTTTTTCTTTCAACCTTCTCAATCTCTTTTTCTTTAGCTTGAGATCGCTTGTCAGGTTTTTCCTTACTCTCTTTTATATGCTTTTCTTGTTTTTCAATGTCTATCTCCTTTTCTGTTGAATGAAATGCTACAGTTTCTTCATTCATACTTATACCCAAAGAACCGAACTCTGTTTCTCTATCTGTGAGTACATTTTCTCTTTCTTCCTTTAGATCTTTTATCTTCTCTTCTCTAAAAGGTTTCTCACTTTCCCTTTTATATTTTTCCCGTTCTTCTTTAAAGGGCCTCTCTTTTGAGGTATGCTTTTCTTTAGTTGATTTATCTTCTTTTATGTTTTTTTCCAGTTTAGATTTTTTTTCTAATGTTAGGGATTCATGTTCCATATTTAAAAAGAGATCTTCAGTTTCATCACTTTTAAAAAAATTCTCTTTCCAAAACTCTCTATCAAATTCCACACTCCTCTGCAGTTCTTTAACTTCCTTATTTTTGTACTTTTCCTTTTCACCTTCAGTTTCTTTTTTGTGCTTATCTTTGTCCTTCTCCTTATGTTTCAATTTATGTTTTTTTAATGTTTTTCCCTCTTTATCCATTTTTTTCAATGTACAATCTGAATTTTCAAATGTTGGACTATGCTCATCATCCTTTATTTTGGTGTTTGATTTTTCACCAAATTCTAAGTGAAAATCTTTCTGTTGTTTATTTTTTTCCTTATGCTTGAAAGATTTTACACTTGAACCTTCTGGTAAAAATTCAGATTCTGTGTTATCATATCGGACAAGATCAGGCTGTAATGACATTTCAGAACTTCCTGGGGATAAACATGTTTTAGTATGCTCTTGCTTTAGTGGTGTTGACTGCTTTTCACTTAATCCACAAGAATGTTTAGGAGATTTACCAGTGCAAATATGAAATAAATGTAACGAAGAATCGTCTTTTGGGCTATATGATTTCCTAAAATTTCCATCATCTCTGATCTTTTCTGAGCCATCTATTGCAGTACTGACTGTCAAGTTTGTTACTCTGGTATTTTCTTTCCCTTCTTTTTCTTGCTTCAGCTCTTGGTTCTCTTTATTTTTGTTCTGGTTTTTTAATTTCCTTTTAACTTTACCTTTATGCTTATATTCATATTCCCTTTTGGTTTGCGCATCAGAATTTGATGTTTCAGGAACCGAACATGCAGTAGAAACCCTTCTGTTCTGAAGAACTTCTTCATCAGAACTTTCAGTACTTGAATACAGAACCCTAGATGGCTTTTGTTTTTTATTTTTAAATGATTTGGCATAGAATGTTTTTTCCTGTTTTGTAAACAAACTGGTCTTTTCTGCTTCACAGTCATTCTCTTTTCGTTGTTCTTTCCTAAGAATATGCCTATCGTCGATTATTTTGTTTACATCTTCATCTTCATCATCTTTGAACTCATATTCATCCAGGGCAGATGGAAGAGGTCCCTTACTGGGAACATTCTGTTTACTTCCACAGGTGAGAGAGTCTTTCTCTGTTTCAGAGTCAATATTTTCATCAATACTAGAAGGATTTACAGACTGAGCCTCTTCTGAGTCTAGAATTAGAAAAATACAACTTATATAATAAGTATTTCAAACAATTCAGAAAAATTAAGTTTACATGTACTAAATAATGCAAAAGAAAGGATGCAACAGTTCTGCTATAGTATTTTAGAACAGCTGTAAAGAATATCTGCTTTATGATGAGAGAGATACTTCTAAAATGAGACAGATATACTAAACTTACAATGCATGATATTTAAAAAAAAACAAACACAGAACAGAGGTTTAGAACACAGGCACCTGGATCCAGGTGAAACAGTTTCTCAAAAGTTACAGAAATGTTGCATATGTGTACATTTTTCTATGAGAGAAAGATTCATGGAAGATTCTTTGAAAAGGACTAGGAACTACTAATTTAATCGGCTTAAGTACACATGATAAACTTTTGTTTCAAAATATTAGCAAAACTTTACATGTAATTAGAAAAAAGTGCTCTTAGTTTTGTTAACTATAATTCAGATCTGACATTAACATGTAGCACAAAAAGAGAAATATTCTCAAATCTACATGTTTAAGTACATGAAAATTTATTTTAATTTTATCCAAACTGTTGTGTAAATATAGTCAAAGTCTTATCAGATTCAATTTTACCATATCTTTTTAATCAAAAAGAATTTTCTAAGCTGGGAGCCAATGTCTCATACCTATAATCAACTCAGGAGGCTGAGATCTAAGAATTACGGTTATAAGCCAGCCTGGGAAAGAAACTCTGTGAGGCTCTTATTTGCAATAAACTACTCATAAAAGCCAGAGGTGGTGCTGTGGCTCAAGTGATAGAGAGCTTGCTTTGAGCAAATGCAGCTCAGGGACAGTGTCCTAGGCCCAGAGTTTGTGCCCTAGGACTGGCAAAAAAAAAAAAAAAAATTCTTCCCAAGTTGGCATCTTTTCATAGCTGAAATGTACATGGGACTTCTAACTTAAAGGAATACCTAAGGAATATAAGCAAAAAGAAACTCAAGCCTCTAAGGAGAAAAAAAGCTATAACCAAGTATAAAAACAATTAGGCACTTCAGATGTTTAGTAATTTTAAAATAACACATTTCTTAATTTTGTGTGTGCTTGTACTAAGAGCTCTTGAACTCAGGGCCTGGGTGCTGTCCCGAGCTTTTTTTGCTCAAGGTTAATGCTCTATATCTTGAGCCACAACTCCACTTTTGGCTTTATGGTGGTAAACTGGAGAATAAATGTCTTAGATTTTCCTGCCCTGGCTAGCTTCAAACTGTTATCCTCAGATCTCAGTCGCCTGAATAGCTAGGATTACAGGCATAAGCTAGCAGCATCCAGCAAACAAACTTATTTTTATTTTTAATATACTAAACTTCTTATCAGTGCTCCAATATTTTTCACAGAAGTGTCATCTTCCAGAGATATCACATTGCTTAATAAAGTAATGTCAGCATAGTGAAGATCTCTGAAAGAGCACATATCCTTGTTTTGGAAAGTATATAGCAATATATTAAGTATTATTAACAGAATCAAACTATAGGATGTTTTATCACTATAAGAAACACTTACTTGGAGGCCAGTATTAACATTAGTCCTTGATTAAATAAATCAGGCTAATACTTTATTTATAATTTGGACGTGAGGAATATCTCACCTTACTTTTTTTTTTTTTTTTTTTGATCATGGGGCTTGACCTCTGGGTCTGGGTGCTGTCCCTCAGCTATTCAGCTCAAGAATTACAGTTATAAGCCAGGCACAGTGCCACTTCCGATTTTCTGAGCGGTTTATTGGAGATAAGAGTCTCACAGACTTTTCCTGCCCGCTGGCTTTGAACTGTGATCCTCAGATCTCATCATCCTGAGTAGTTAGGATTACAGGTGTGAGCCACCAGCGCCCGGCTAAAATATTTTTTTTGTGTTTCTACTTATAGTATATTTCTTATTAGACTATTAGTTACATTAGACATTGCAGACATTGAGGGTATTCTTTTGTATGTACTACAAATCCCCAATACAACATTCTACACTTAGGATCCAATCCCTGGCAAATATTTGTTAAACATCTCTAGACAAAGAGCTAGGTGAAGCAAGAAAACAGTCCCTGCCTGAAGAGGCATCTGCACTTTTTTTCCCCACTTATTTTAAATTTATTTTTAATTGATATAGAAAACTTTAAAGTATACATATATAAGTGCAACATGCAATGCTTTGATATATGTGGGCATTAATTTTCAGTCAAGTTAAACATGTTTCCTCAAACATTTATAATTTTTAATGGAAAAAATTTCAAAATTCATTTTACCTTTTTGAAATGTACAATACATTACTATCTGTAGCCATATTATTTCTTTCTTTGTGGTTGCCAAAGGCCACAAAGAAAAGAATCGAAGTTGGCCAATGATTACTGTTACAGTTGGACAGAACAAAGAAATTCTGATGTGATTACACTCTTCAACAGTTAATACAATATGACCATATGCTAAAACAGCAGCAGATACTATGTCTCCAGGGAGCACTCAAGGACAAGTCAGCTTGGAGAAATTTATAATTAAAGAAAGCTTCTCAGAGAAGTGGCAATGAAGTAAAGCAGGAATAATATACAGGCATTTCAGGTTAGGATATAGGATATAAGTAATTAACTATGTGAACAAGCAGCTCGAACCACATATTTATACTTCTTCACAAAATATGGCATTAAAAATTAACACAGTTGTATACATTTAACTTTTCCTATGAATTTCTAAGACCTTTACATAGTAGGCAAGCACACTATCATTGAGTTGTATTCCAAGGCTTACTTTTTTATTTGTTTGTTTTTTTGCAGTCATGGGGCTTTAACTCTCGACCTGGGACCTGTCCCTCAGCTCATCAGCTCAAGGCAAGTGTTCTACCACTGGGCCACAGAGCCACTTCCGGTTTTCTGAGTAGTTTGAAGAGTCTTACAGACTTTCCTGCCCAGGCTGGCTAGCTTTGAAACATGATCCTCAGATCTCAGCCTCCTGAAAACCCTCAGATCTCAGCCTCCTGAAAACCTAGGATTACAGGCATGAATCACCAGTGCCCGGCTTCACTACTGTTTTTAATGTGTGAATATTATATGTATACATTTAAACTAATTCCTTTACTGAGGTGACATTTAATGTACTTCCAATTACTTATGAGCCATAGTGTCATACCACCAAAAAGTGTTTTTGCAAGTTCATCAGTAGCTGTAAAAATGGTAATTTCATTTTAGTTGAATATTTTGATTTTTCTTGTGGCTTTATTTTTCCATGTTCATATTTTCTTGAGTGAAACGTTACTTTGTAATTTTTTGTCATTTTATACTTTTCACATTAATATACCAGTTCAAGTATACTATATAATGTTATGATTTTTTTGCCATTTTGGAACATACATATTATTGGAGTTATATACCTATCATATACTGACAAGTGTATATTTCACTGATTATGTTTCTGACTTATCAACTGAAGGGTATGCTTATCAACGCAAACATCTCTTTGTTTCCTACATATATATATATATATATATTTTTTTTTTTTTTTTTAATTAAAAAAATCTTTTTTGTTAGTCACAGGCCTTGAACTCTGGGCCTGGGCACTGTCCCTCAGCTCTTCAGCTCAAGGCAAGCACTCTACTACTTGACTACAGTGCCATTTTGGGTTTTCTAGTGGTTTATTGGAGATAAGAGTCTCAGGGTTTTTCCTGCTTGGGCTGGCTTTGAAGTATGATCCTCAGATCTCAGCCTCCTGAGTAGCTAGGATTACAGGCATGAGCCACTGGCGCCCAGCTTACATATATTTTTTAAAGTTGCTGCGCACCAGTGGCTCATACCTGTAATCTAGCTACTCAGGAGGCTAAAATATGAAGATCAAGGTTTAAATTTAAACTGTTCAGTTTTGGTCTCTGAGCTCTCAATCTTTTTTCTATTCCTATTAGCACTGTCATAGTCTCAGTACTCATCAGTTCTTACAAGATTAGGTGTAATATGACCAGCAACATAGATCATATGACATGTCTTATTTTATCCAAGAATGGAAATTTCCATTCTTAACTCCAGAGGTGGAGACTACTCAATGTCTGGGTCACCTCCTTTACCACTACATAACTTAATAATTCTTATTATTTGCCAAGCAAATAATTCTTGATTTTTTTTTTTTTTGGTCGGTCATGGGGCTTGAACTCTGGGCCTTGAGCTCTTCAGCTCAAGGCTAGTGCTCTACCACTTGAGCTACAGTGCCACTTCTATTTTCTGGTAGTTTACTGGAGATAAGAGTTTCACAGACTTTCCTGCTGGGTTGGCTTTGAACTGTGATCTTTAGATCTCAGCCTCCTGAGTAGCTAGGATTACAGGTGTGAGCCACTGGCGTCCGGCATAATTCTTGATCTTTACTACTATTATCTCCATTTAACAGACAAGGAAATAGTCTGAGCCATTAAGGATCTGTCCAAAGCCAGCTACTGAGGACGTTTCTGTCTGATTCACAGTGTGTTCTACATTGCCTTCCATCTTCTTTCATTCTTGCTATATACATTAGCCCATACTGGTATAATACTTTCTATTCCCCAAATTTCCACAAGTATTTATGTACATTTTCATCACTTGCTCCTTATTTTTTATCTACTAAAATGGATATGTTTTGTGTATTGGAATTAACTTCCATTGTAAGTTTATTTGGAGAGATTTAGAAAAAGGTAAACTTAAACCTCCAGTTACCTCTTGGGAACTCTACTTGTTTGGTGCCATTCCAAAAGGTATATACTTTTAAGTCCTTGTCATCATAGATCAGTAGGATGGGAAATGTTTATGCCCAAGAAAAAGACAACGGACCAAGGGAAAGCTATCTGCTTCACAGTATACTCAATGTGTTATGTATATTCTAAGTATTTAAGCAGACACTCTCTCTCTCTCTCTCTCTCTCTCTCTCTCTCTCTCTCTCTCTCACGCACACACAATGTAATGTCCTACAAACCTATAAAAACTATATTTTTTGTTAATATCAGCTGCCTAAATTTGTAGCATTCAGAGTGAAGTGGAAGATGAAGAGATGGGAAATGTGGCTACTAAGAAGGTTGAGGGGCAAGGCCTCTTTATGGAATTTAGAAGTCCTTAGGAGAAGAAAGCAATGTCCAATGCAGCTATAATTTTCTACTTCTATTTTCCATATTAATTAAAAGACTGGGGACTTCCATAATAGGAAGAATATGGTAGATGCTTAATACTGAATAAAGGCAGAAACAGTTTCAGAACTGAATTAAGGTAAAAGAAATTAAATGGCTGTGTTTATAATGGGACAAGAACCACCAAAATATAAAATCAGCATTCATTGCTCACCAACCTGTCCTTATTTCCCATATCACCTGTTGTGTAGAGCACAACATCTGCCATTAAATGTGCTGTCCTCTGAGTTGGCCCTTTGACACTAACATACATAAATTAAGCTCTCACTTTTATACATTAGTTGCTAAACTGTTGTTAGTCAAAAGTTTATTTAATACAAAAGCATCATTTTTATTCATTAGTGTTTAAATAAGTGTGTATTTTGTATTTAGGAAAATAGTCACAGTATAACAAAAATTAAAATGGAAACTGTTGAAGTAAAAGTAGTAAATCTATAGCAGTTCTCTGAACTTTACTGAAGATTTTTTTTGTGGGAGAAACAGAAAACTTCCATGAAATTCATATACATGAGACACAAGGATATAGTATCACAACAAATAACAAAGAAATTTGAAGAATCATGAGGAAATACTTTGAAAACTTGGACTTAAACTTGGAAATCTAGTAGAAATGCATAAACATGGATAAATTCTACATACATTTGACTTTCCAAAATTGAACCAAGAGGATATAACCACAAGCAAGCAATAAGATTGAAGAATAGAGACCTAGGACCATGGAGATTCACTGCCAAACTGTGTCCATTGGGACTTAAGAAAAAAACTAACACTAATGTTCCTCAAATTCTTCTATGAAATAAAAGGAAAGTGGGGCATGATAGCTCACACCTATAATCCTAGCTACTCAGGAAGCTGAGATCTGAGGACCACGGTTTAAAGACAGCCCAGGAAAGAAAGTCCACGAGACTCTTATCTCTAATTAATCTCTAATTAATCAGCAGAAAACTGGAAGTGGTGCAGTGGCTCAAAGTGGTAGAGCACCAACCTTGAGTGAAAAAGCTCAAGGACAGCACCCAGACTTCCCCCCCCCCCCACCAATTCCCACGAAGCCAGTATTATCCTCACTCCAAAACTGGATAAGAACTCAACCAAACAGGAGGATTTTTGACCAATCTCTTTGATGAGCAATGATGCAAAAATTCTCAATAAATTTATTGACAACTGAATAATACAGCAATTGAAAAGCTATGAAATTGGTTTAATTACAGGGATAGATGCATAGTTTAACATATCATATTGATGGTTAATCAGTAACTATAATACAGCACATAAACAGGATCTAAAACAAAAATAAGATCATCTCAATTGAAATTTAAAAAAAGCTTCTGTGAAATCAACATTCCTTTATGATAAAAGTTCTGACGAACCAGTGCTGGTGGCTCATACCTGCAATCCTAGCTACACAAGATGAGATCTGAAGATAATGGTTTGAAGCCAGGCAGGAAAAGCCTGTGAGTCATCTCCATTAAACAGCAAAAAAAGCTGCAAGTGGAACTGTGGCTCCAGTGGTAGAGCATCAGCTTTGGGTGAAAATGCTAAGGGAGTGTGCAGGTCCTGAGTACAAACCTCAGTATTGGTGGCATATGTACACACACACATTCTGAAGAAGCCAGAGAGAGATAAAATGAACATACTTGAGCTTACTAAAGGTTATATATGGACAAGCCTATAGCCAACACCACATTAAAAATGGAAAAACAATGTGATACCATATTTAAAGGATTCTATAGATTCCAAAAAACTTCCAGATCTGGTAAATACTTTCAGATATACCAGAATATACACACTCAGGAGGGGGGACCAAGATGGTGACGGGGCAGTAGGGAAACGCCACAGCTCTCCCCAACGAAAAAGAGAGTTCAAGTTCCAACGCTAATTTCCCCAAGAGACCGACATCAACAAAAAGACGAACACTCAGAGAAAAACCGGAGGTGGAAAAAAACAAAAAAAGAAACAGAGGAAAAGAAGAATTTCAGAACAGAGAAGAGCAAAGACCCCTCCTCCAACCTTTACTGGCCACGCGGCAGGGCGCCAAGCCGCCTGCCAGCCAGCACGACAGGGGCTGCCGGAGCCCCAGATACACAGGGGGCCGCCTGCAGATCACACGAGGTACCGGCTTGCAGAACAACTGATCGCCAGGAACAGAGAAACCCACAAGCCGGGAGTCTCCAGGAGGATCCCACCCCCACCCCTCACACCCCACCCTAGCAGAGAGGCTCCATCCCGCCAAAGCTGCCAGGCACCAGCAAGCCACAAAGGGACCTGTCTGCAGACCACCCACACAGAGGCTGCCTGAGGTTACCGGACCCGCCCAATAGCAATCACAAGACCTGGTGGGGGCCATCCGGGTCCCAGAGGCACAGGGGGCTGCCTGCAGATCACCCGCGCCTGAGCCACCGGACCTGCCCAATTGCGATCGCAATGACCCTGCGGGGCCGTCCAGGTCCCAGAGGCACAGGGGGCTGCCTGCAGACCACCCGAGCAGAAGCCGCCTAAAGCACTGGGGTCAGACCCACCGGATCTCTACAACCCTCGAAGCCGCCTGAGCGTGGACACTGTGGACCCGACAGCTTCCATAGAGGCAGAGACAGAAAAGAATCACATCACACAGAGCCACCACCGCCCAGCCCAGCCCGCAATCACCCCAACTGAACTTGGATTGCAACAACAACTGACGACCTACACCACACAGAAACAACCAGCTCCAGGGTGAGTACCCCACAGGGGACAGTGTATCACTCAAGGGAGACCAGAGCTGGAGGGAATCCCCAGACCCTGACCTAGACTCCCTACCCCAACACCCGGATCACAGGACTCACTAAAAGTGGGAACTGTTCGAGAGCTCCACCAGCCCATGGAGCACACTCCGCTGGCCAGGACAGAGCAAGAGTGCCCCTGGAAGGGAGTGTAAATGCCCAATCCAGGAACAGCGCCCCAGGGTCAAGACTACCAACAGTAGAAGAAATTTGAACTGTGTCCCCCAGGCTGCATAACCTAGGTGGTATACACATCAGCACAGGCCTAACGAGCGCGCCCCAGGCTGGGGCCGGAACCAGGCCTGGGGATCGGGCGCCTGAACACAACCAACTCCTCCCAACTAAGGTAAAAAGCTGAGCATATGCCTCAACAGAGGGGAGAAAAACAGGGAACAGCACTCCCCGGGAAGCACGCCTGTGACAACAAAAGACCTGGAGTCTCAGGACAAGAGAAGCCCAAACCCCACCAAAACTCTACCCATATACCCTAGGCTGGAAATTGGGCAACACAGGCTGCCAGCACCTGATAGTAAGCAGGAGCTCAGGCAGATAAAGCGGCTCAGCAGTAGAGTGAGAGTCTTGGATGTATGAGGCCCTGAATCTGATTCCTCAGCATCACAAAAGCAAAAAGGGTCAGAAGCGGTGCTGTGGCCCAAATGGTAGGGTGCCAGCCTTGAGCTGAAGAGCTGAGGGACAGCACCCAAACCTAGAGTTCAAGCCCACAACCAGCCCAAAACAAACAAACAAAAACACACCAGGAGCCCATAGCAGACTCCAGTATTTGGGAGAGTGCATCCAGAGCATCTGATCTTCCCAAGAGCACCCGTAGGAGCAAACACAAGCAGTCTAGGCTGCTCAACCCTTCCAAGGGTGGGAATTGCCAGCAATCTACAGCAGAGAGCTGAGAATCCTAAGTAGGTCAGAATAGCAGCTGGAAACAGGCTCCCAACAGAATACAGAATTAGCAACCAAGCAATGACAGACACACCAAAACAAAGTTGCAGAGCAGTCTCCTGAACCCCCATGCGAAAATCACAGAGAAAAATCACAAGGTTTACCACCACCCAGGACAGCAAGCTCACCTCAAAAGCCAGCAGTCACGCAGGGGAGAGCCCCAGTGGGAGCAAAGCAGGAATGGAAGACAAAAGCTACATCCAAGTGTTGCTGGAGGCAATGACTCAAGAAATAAAGCGAGAAATTGATCAGAAATTGAAAGAGCACAAGGATGAACTATCAAAAGAGATACAGGGTATCAAACAAGAGATGCAAGCAAAAATAGAAGCTGCACAAACCTCAGTAAGAAGTGGGATAAACGCCAAATTAGAGGTAATGCATACCTCATTGAGAGGTGAGATCAGTACTCTGAGAACCAACATTGAATCCATAAAGAGATCCATTTCCTCCATGCAAACCACAATAGAAGCCACTGTCAACAGAGTGAATGAAATGGAAGGTAGAGTGTCAGATACAGAAAACAGAATATACCAACTGGACCAAAAAGTGACAGATATGGAAAAATCACTCAAATTAAACCAAAGGGAAATTCAAGAGCAAGCAGATAATGCCAAGAAATTTAACCTTCGCATAATCGGAGTGGACGAAGGTGAGGAATTCCAGAGCAAGGGAATGCAACACCAATTTAATAAGATAATCAGTGAAAATTTTCCCCACCTCAAAAAAGACCACCTTACCTACATTACAAAAGCTTATAGAACACCAAACAAGCAAGATCCCAGGAGAAACACTTCTAGACAGATTATAGTAAAAATGATAGATCTGAATAATAAGGAAACAATCCTGCATGCAGCAAAAATGAAGAAGGAGCTATACTACAACGGAAAAAAAATTAGAATCACTGCAGATCTCTCCACACAAACAATGAATGCAAGAAAAGCCTGGGAAAGTACTATACGAGCCCTGAAAGCCAATAACTGCCAACCCAGACTGCTACATCCGGCAACGCTAGCATTCACATTAGATGGAGAACCGAAAACTTTTAATAGCAAAGAAAAACTAAATGAATACATAAACGTTAAGCCAGCATTACAAAGAATTCTAAGAGGAGGGACACAACCTGAAGAAAGCAACCAGGAACTGGGACCTGCCCCAAACAGGCATTACTGAAAGTCTAACTGAGCAAGCACAGGAGGAAAGGAAAGAAGAAAAACTTAGGAAAACGGAATGGCAGGGACAACAATGCATCTCTCTATACTTTCTCTTAATATAAATGGGCTGAATTCACCAATTAAAAGAAAACGAACTGAGGACTGGATCAGAAAACAAAACCCATCCATCTGTTGCCTTCAGGAGACCCACCTCTCAGTCAAACATACAAACAAACTCAGAGTGAAGGGGTGGAAAAGAATCTACCAATCAAATGCCCCCAGTAAGAAAGCAGGTGTAGCTATGCTGATATCTGACAAAATAAACTTTTCATTAAAATCAGTACAGAAAGACAAGGACGGACACTACATATTAATACAGGGAACAATCCAAGAGGAGGATATAACCATCATCAACTTATATGCCCCAAATATTGGTGCACCCAGATATGTTAAACAAATGCTCTCAAACTTACAGAATAAAATAGATCCCAATACGATAATACTAGAAGACTTTAACACACCACTCTCACCAAAGGACAGGTCTACCAACCAGAGGATTGGCAAAGAACTCCCAAATTAAGTGAGGCCATACTTCAAGCGGAATTAACTGACATCTACCGAGTATTTCACCCTAAAACAACACAGTACACATTCTTCTCAGCAGCTCATGGAACTTTCTCCAAAATAGACCATATCATAGTTCATGCAAGGAACTTAAGCAAATACAAAGGGATCGACATAATCCCCTGTATCCTATCTGACCACAGTGGAATCAAGCTAGCTCTCAATAACAAAGCATACCGCAGAAATTTCTCTAATACATGGAAATTGAACAGCACACTCCTTAACAATGCCTGGGTAAAGGAAGAGATCAGAGAAGAAATAAAGCATTTCCTACAACTCAATGAAAATGAAAACACCTCACAAAGAAACTTGTGGGACACAGCAAAAGCAGTCCTGAGGGGCAAATTTATTGCCCTCAGTGCCCACATCAAGAGAATGGAGACAGACCAAGTAAATAATCTCATGTTGCAATTAAAACAGCTAGAAAAACAAGAAAAAATGGGACCTAAAGTTGCTAGACGAAGCCAGATAACCAAATTAAGAGCAGAGATTAACAAATTAGAAAATCAGAAAACCATAACCAAAATAAACCAAACAAAAAGCTGGTTCTTTGAAAAAATAAACAAAATTGATGGTGCATTGGCTAGATTAATTAAAAAAAGAAGAGAGGAAACCCATATTAATAGGATTAGGGATGCCACGGGAAACATCACAACACGTACCCAAGATATCGAAACAATTCTGACAGACTACTTTCAAAAGCTATACTCTCAAAAGGAAGAAAATCTGGCAGAAATGGATGCATTTTTAGAGAAATACAAGTTGCCCAAACTGAGCAAAGAAGAAGTTAACCAATTAAATAAGCCAATATCCTATAACGAGATACAGGAAGCTATCAAAAGTCTTCCAACAAAAAAAAGCCCTGGACCAGATGGATTTACAGCAGAATTTTATAAGACCTTTAAACAAGAACTAATATTCATACTCCTCAAGCTCTTCAGAGAAATAGAGAAGGAGGGAGCTATCCCAAACTCATTCTACGAAGCCAATATCACACTCATCCCCAAACCAGTCAAAGACCCAACCAAAAAGGAGAATTACAGGCCAATTTCCTTGATGAACACAGATGCAAAGATCCTTAACAAGATTCTAGCTAACAGAATCCAGAAACACATTAAAAAAATTATACACTATGACCAGGTAGGCTTCATCCCAGAGACACAGGGATGGTTTAACATACGTAAGTCAATAAATGTAATCCAACATATCAACAGAGCCAAGGTCAAGAATCACATGATTATCGCCACAGATGCAGAAAAGGCCTTTGATAAAATTCAACATTCATTCATGATAAAAGCTCTGGAGAAAACAGGAATAGAAGGAACATTTCTAAAAACAATAAAAGCCGTTTATAACAGACCAATAGCCAATATTATACTTAATGGGGAAAAGCTACAACCAATTCTCCTCAAATCAGGAACAAGGCAAGGATGCCCACTGTCTCCACTCCTCTTCAATATAGTCCTGGAACCCTTAGCCAGGGCAATAAGGCAAGAAAAAGACATTAAAGGGATCCGCATAGGGAAAGAAGAAGTTAAACTATCCCTATTTGCAGGCGACATGATACTATACCTTCACGATCCCAAAAACTCCATTCCCAAACTCTTAGAAATCATAAATCACTTCGGCAAAATAGCAGGATACAAAATAAACCCACAAAAATCAGTTGCCTTCCTGTACACTGACAATGTACAAGAAGAGAGGGAAATAAAGGGAGCAACCCCATTCACAATAACCTCCCCAAAAATAAAATATTTAGGAATTAACCTAACCAAAGATGTAAGAGAACTATTTAATGAGAACTATAAAAAGTTAAAGAAAGAAATTGCAGAAGACACTAGGAAATGGAAAGACCTCCCGTGCTCCTGGATAGACCGACTTAATATAGTAAAGATGGTAATACTTCCAAAACTAATATACAAATTCAACGCAATTCCTATTAAAATCCAAATGACGTACATCACTGAAATACAGAAAACAGTCCAAAAATTCATATGGAACAACAAAAGACCTAGAATAGCCAAAACAATTCTAGGGGATAAAGACAATATGGGAGGGCTATCCATGCCGAACTTCAAACTCTACTACAGAGCTATAATAACAAAGACAGCATGGTACTGGCACAAAAACAGACCCGGAGATGAATGGAACAGAATAGAAGACCCAGAAATAAATCCACAAACCTACAGTCAGCTGATATTCGATAAAGGAGCCAAAGACATACAATGGAAGAAACACAGCCTCTTCAACCGCTGGTGCTGGGAAAACTGGGCAGCCACATGCAGAAAACTAAAAGTGGACCTCAGCCTATCACCATGCACCAACATCAACTCAAAATGGATTAAAGACCTTAACATTAAACCTGAATCTCTGAAACTACTGCAGGACAGAGTAGGAGAGACACTTGAACTAATAGGCACAGGAAGGAACTTCCTGAACAAAGTTCCAGGGTCACAACAAGTTGGAGAGAGACTTGACAAATGGGACTACCTTAAAATAAAAAGCTTCTGCACAGCTAAATCTATCGCAACTAAGCTAGAAAGACAACCAACTAATTGGGAAAAAATATTTACCAGCAATATATCAGACAAGGGGTTAACATCCTGTATATACAGGGAGCTCAAGAAACTAATCCCTCCCAAACCTAACAAACCAATTACTAAATGGGCAAGGGAACTAAAGAGGGACTTCTCAAATGAAGAAATAAAAATGGCAAAGAAACACATGAGGAAATGTTCATCATCCCTGGTGGTGAAGGAAATGCAAATAAAGACAACCCTGAGATACCACCTTACCCCAGTCAGAATGTCCCACATCCACAAATCAGCCAACAACAAATGCTGGAGGGAATGTGGAGAAAGAGGAACCCTATTACACTGCTGGTGGGAATGTACACTTATACAACCACTTTGGAAAGCAGTCTGGAGGGTCCTTAGAAAGCTAAAGATTGACCTCCCTTACAACCCAGTCATACCACTTCTAGGCATTTACCCTGAACAACAGGAACCAATATACAAGGACACGTGCACCTCCATGTTTATTGCAGCACTGTTCGCAATAGCTAGGATATGGAAACAACCTAGATGCCCCACCACAGATGAATGGATCCAAAAATTGTGGTATCTATACACAATGGAATATTATGCAACCATTAGAAATGACAAAATAATGGCATTTGCAGGGAAATGGATGGAGCTAGAAGGAATCATGTTGAGCGAGGTAAGCCAAGAACGAAGAGACAAACGGTACATGGTCTCCCTGATAAGCGGATGCTAAATCCAAAATGTTAGGCGATATGACAAAACTAACAGGGCTTAAGAAACAAAGAACTCCCACTCATCTGGTTGAACCACTACTAAATATCCCCATGCTGCTGATCACATATATGGTATATAACATGTGAACACCGTTATATGTTACAGACTGTGATAGACAATTTGCTCCAGGAAAGTTAGAATGAACTTGTGACTTAAATGAACATCATTATTGCACAATACTGTGAAATTCCAGAAATTATGTAACCACTTAATCACAATTAAAAAAAAAAAAAAAGAACCTTGGGGAAGGGATGGAGGGAGGGGATTGTAGGGGGAAAACAATGGAGGGGGTAACAATGTTCAAGAGGAAGTGTACTCATTACCTCACTCATGTAACTGTAACTCTCTGTATAGTATCTTTACAATAAAAAAAAAAAGAGCTCAAAAAAAAAAAAAACCCAGAATATACACACTCAAACTCCAGTAGCTTTTTTTTTTTTTTTGGTTGGCCATGGGGCTGGAACTCTGGGCCTGAATGCTGTCCCTCAGCTCTACAGCTCAAGGCTAGCACCTACCACTTGAGCCACTACGCCACTTCCAGTTTTCTGAGTGGCTTACTGGAGATAAGAGTCTCATGGACTTTCCTGCCCAGGCTGGCTTTGAACTGCAATCCTCAGATCTCAGCCTCCTGAGTAGCTAGGATTACAGGTGTGAGCCACCGGCACCCAACTTTCCAGCAGTTTTTCTATATACCAACAGTAGACAGGCTGAGAAAGAAATTAAAATACTTTTGTCCAGGGTAAATAACTTAACAAGACCTCTACAAAGATCTATAAAAACCTTGAAGAAAGAAACTAGAAGATGGAAAGATCTGACATATTCATGAACAGACAGAATCAGTGTTAAAAATGTCCATAATCAAAGGACACATAATCAAGGACAAGATAAATACAAAGCCCACAGAATGGGGGTTTTTGTTCGTTTGTATTTTCCTTTGGTACTCAGGGCTTGGGTGCTGTCCCTGAGCTCTTCTGCTCAAGGTTAGCACTCTACCACTTTGATCTACAGCTCTACTTGGTATTTTTCTGGTAGTTAATTGGAGACAAGAGTCTCATGGGACTTTTCTGCCTGGGCTGCCTTCAAAACTCGATCTTCTGCTCTCAGCTCTCTGAGTAGCTAGGCTTACATGCATGAACCCCTGTCATCTGGAGGGGTTTAAAATTTTTTTTAAAAAATCAGTTTTCTGACAAGAGCCTCATATACTTCAGAGCTCAAAAAATTCAACCACTCAAAAATAAATTCTCAAAGAAAGAACAACCCAATTAATAAATGGGCTTAAAGAGAATTCTCAGAAGAATGGCCAATACATATATGAAGAAATGTTCAGTATCCATAACTATAAAGGAAATGCAGCTGGGCACTACTGGTGGCTCACACTGGTGATCCTAGTTACTCAGGAGGCTGAGATCTGAGGATCACAGTTCAAAGCCAGCTGGGCCAGTAAAGTCCATGAAACTCATCTCCAATAAACCACCAGAAAACCAGAAGTGGTGCTATGGCTCAAGTGGTAGAGCGCTTGCCTTGAGCTGAAGAGCACATGGAAAGCACTCAAGCCCAAAGTTCCAGCCCCATGACCGACAAAAAAAAAAAAAAAAAAAAAAAGAAAAAAAGAAATGCAAATCAAAACACTAAGATTCCACCTCACCTGTTATAAGGGCCATTATCAGGAAAACTAATAACAAATGCTGGTGTAAGTATGTCCAAAAGGGAACTCTATTACATTGTTGGTAAGAATGCAAGTTCGTTCAAACACTCTGGAAAGCAGTATAGAAGTTCCTCAAGGGCTGGGAAGGTGGCTCAGTGGTAGAGCGCTTGCCTTGCATGCATGAGGCCCTGAGTTTGATTCCTCAGCACCACATAAGCAAAAAGAAAAAAGCCGGAAGTGGCACTGTGGCTCAAGTGGTAGAGCGGTAGCCTTGAGTTGAAGAGCTGAGGGACAGCGCCCAGGCCCAGAGTTCAGGCCCCACGACCAGACCCTCCCCCCCTCATAAAAAAAGAGAAGTTCCTCAAAAGACTATATAGAGCTTCCCTATGACCCAGCAAATCCACTCCTGGCATTTATCCAAGGGAACACAAACAAGGACACACTAAAGCTAGTAGTAAAATCATTCACTGCAGCATTGTTTACCATAGTCAAGATATGGAATCAACCCAGATACTACTCAATGGATGACTTGATCAAGATAATGTGGTATATATACGCAATGGAATTCTACTTTTCCATTAGAAAGAATGATAATGTATGTACAATTTGTAAGGAAATGGAAAGACTTGGGAAAAAAATTAGCAATACTGATGCTCAAACTCAAGAGCCTTGCAGTCTTAACTTGCTGCAGAACTGGTGCTGTAACACCATATATATATATATCACATGGTAGTTTGTGGACTTTTTGTCCAATCTAGCTTAGGACTTCAATCTTCCAAGACTCAGCTTCCTGAGTAGCTACAATTATTAGGCATGAGTTGCTGTCATTTGGTTTTTCCTTAGCCTCTAAGGGGTTGATTTTGCAAAGAAGTACTGTTGATTTTGTATTGAACAAGAGATTCTGCTGGTTATTGCTCTTTAATTTATATTAGTGATAAAATATTTTTAAGGGATACTTGTTTCCTGTATAATTCCTTAGTATTATACTTTTCATCATTCTTAGTAATGTTGGGATGATAAAAGAAATCTCCAGGACTGTGAGTATGGTTCAAGTGGTAGAATGCCTATCTAGCAAATATAAGGCTCTCAGTTCAAAGTTCAATACTGTCATAAAATTAAAAAGAAAAAATCCTGAATATCATTTCATGGTTATTTACATTTCTACTTGATATGTGTGAAATAAACATGGTACTGTATACAAGGGCGCTTGTGAGAGTAAGGAAGGAGAACAGAGAGGACAAAGTGGTGAATACGGTAAAAAAAAAAAAAAAAGTGAGAAAATAGAATAAGTTTGTTGATACTGGTTGGCAAGGGGGAATGGGCAAGGCAAGAAGAGGGATAAAGGGACTGAATTTGAACAAGGTATAATTCTATATGTATGGACGTGTGAAAATGGAAACTAACTTGGAGCAACTATTTGATGTTAACAAAAAATAAAAATTAAGGGGCTGGGAAGGTGGCTCAGTGGTAGAGCGCTTGCCTTGCATGCATGAAGCCCTGGGTTCAATTCCTCAGCACCACATAAGCAAAAAGCAAAAAGCCGGAAATGGCGCTGTGGCTGAAGTGGTAGAGTGCTAGCCTTGAGCTGAAGAGCTAAGGGACAGCGCCCAGGCCCAGAATCAGGCCCCACGACTGGACCCCCCCCCAAAAAAAAAAATTAAAATTAAAATTCCACTTCAAAAAAGAAAAAACGTCACACCTGTAATCCTAGCTATTCAGGAGGCTGAGATGTGGGGATCATGGTTCAAAACCAGCCTGTGCAGGAAAGTCTGTGAGACTCCAATAAACCATCACAAAGTCAGAAGTGGAGGGGCTGGGAAGGTGGCTCAGTGGTAGAGCGCTTGCCTTGCATGCATGAGGCCCTGGGTTCGATTCCTCAGCACCACATAAGCAAAGAGAAAAAAAGCTGGAAGTGGCACTGTGGCTCAAGTGGTAGAGTGCTAGCCTTGAGCTGAAGAGCTGAAGGACAGTGCCAGGCCAGAGTTCAGGCCCCATGACCGGACCCCCCCCCCAAAAAAAAACAAAACAAAACCAGAAGTGGTGCTGTGGCTCAAGTCGTAGAGTCCTCACCTTGAGTTGTAGAGCTGAGGGACAGCACCCAAGCCCAGAGTTCAAGCGCCACAACACACACACACACACACACACACACACACACACACACACACACACACACACACACACACACACACACACACACACACACACACACACACACACACACACACACACACACACACACACACACACACACACACAAAAGAAAAAGAAAAAAAAAGAAAAATGCAAACTTAGGTTTGAAAATTATGGGAAAATTATTGCATGAAAATAGTTTTTAACAATACATAGTGTTTCTGTGAATAGTAAGAGCTAGACATTTGTTAAAAAAAGGTACAATATTCACCTCAGTCTTAAGAAAAATTGATTAGCCATTATAATCATTTGTTCTATTAGCTTCCATTGGAAAATACTTGTACTTTTTTTCCCCTAATGCTGAAAGCATTAGGTACAATGTGAAAGTTTGAAATTAAGACACTTGAAAATTTGTTTGTCTTAAATAACATCATGAATATATGAAAAACAAGTGAGATTTAGACTGAAAAATTTCTAAGGAAAATGACAGGCTGTTTTAACAAAAAATATGCAAAACCCACAAGAAAGACACTCATATATACCAAAACAAATACAGACTTTATTTGAATTCTGAGTTCAAACTCCAGTATAGAAATAAAATGACAGCACTTTTTACAACTGGGTAAAGGTATATAGTATATGTATGTTCATAAAGCAATTTTTTCTTTTGTAAAAATTAAGGAAATTTTTTAAAGACAAGGTCTCACTATGTAACTCAAGTTGGTCTTGAACTTTGAATCCTCCTGGCTGTATTAAGTACTGAGACTGCAGGCATGTAATACTCATGCTTGGCTCAATATTTAAAGAAAGTAAAACATTTGCTTATGATTAAATTTTAATGTGGTTTAAAAATGAATTATGCAATGTACAGACCAGATTAAAAAAGTATTAGATTAATATCAAAGTTGTTATAATTGAATAAAAAATTAGGTAGCGGCCGGGGGAGGCTGGGAAGGGATGGGAAGGGGAAACAGGAGGAGGCTACAATGCCTGATAAGAAATGTACTCATTATCTTGCCCATGTAATTGTAACCCCTCTGTACTTTGTTTTCACAATAAAAAATAAAAAAATTAAAAAAAAAGAAAGTGAAAAAAAATCTGGTAGCATATAAGCATATATTCAGGAATTCATTGTGTATGAGAATGTATTTTTTTAACTAAGGCACCCAAATTAGTTAATAGCAGGTTATACAGAGAAAAAGCAAACCAAAAAACACTACCAATTATATATCATTTTCAACACCATTTTGGTCAACTGTGCATTACAATTGAATAACTGACCTGCACATTTCATACTAGGTTATTAAATCAAGTAAGGATTTATTAAATTCACATTCCAGTTATATATTGATTTCAGAAGCATCTGGTTCTGAACTTCTCAAAGTAATGATCAGTCTTAAGATAGAGGAAAAGCACATCAGTGCCAGACACAGGGAGCTCATGTGTGTAATTCTAGCTGGTAGGATGCTGACATCTGGAGGATTATGGTTCAAAGCCAGCCCAAGCAGTAAAATTCACAAAGAAAAGAGCTGGAGGAATGACTCAAATGGTAGAGCAGCAGACTAGTCATAGTCAGCACAGGTCCTAAGTTCAAACCCTATTATTAAAAAAGAAAAAAGTATATATACTGATTCTGTCTGGCATTAGGTCTATGTGTAAGTCTTTGCCTTGCTACTTAAAGGTCAGTAATCTACTACTCAAGATTAATAATCACAGCGCTACTATCAAAACAAATTAAGATAATTTATGTAAAGTGCCTAGCATAAATATGGCAATTATGCATGTGCTAGACATCAACTTGCTGCCTGGAAAAAAGCATTGACTCTATTGGAAAATTTAAAAAATCACTTAAACATTAATTTAAAAGGACCAAATCTAATCCTATAACTTTCTTCATTTGTTTAACTCTGTATGGTAAGACTGAAGAAAAAAAATTAAGTTGCATCCAGGCACTTATATAACATATTACAGACATAAGAGGACAAAAGAAATAATCAGTCATAATGAATTATGAGGATATAGACTTGGTATATGCAAATTAAATGGGAGTTAGTGAGGGTAGAGAACAGAACCAAAAAACTATTTTCTGATGTCTAATATCCCATGTATTGGTGTTTAGAGGAATTTTTTTTTAATGGGAATTGAATCCAGGGCCTAATGCAATCTAGGCAAGAGTCATACTACTAAGCATCCCTAGCTTAAATCTATGTCTGTCTGCAACTTGTCTCTTCCTTTCCCTTTTCTTTCCCCTGCCCCAGTTCTCTCTTTATATGCTCCTTTTTTGAGACAATGTCTCACTAATTAGCCATTGAACTTGTAATCCTTGTTTTAACCTCCAGAGAACCCAGATTTCAGGTGTATGTTACAACTTATACATACAAGTATTTTAAAAATATAATTATTAGTTCATAATTGACAATCACTGATGAATTCTAAAACCATGTTTTACACAAAAGAGGGAGAAAGGTTAAGCATGATGGTTTATGCCTGTACTTCTTGTTATGCAGGAGGCAGACTGGAAGGATAGCAGTTTGAGGCAAGCCTGACTAAAAAGTTCAAAAGATGCCATCTCAAACTATAAAAACTGAGTGTGGTGATACATCATACCTGTCACCTGTCATCCCAGCTATGTGCAAAGCTTAAGTAGGACCGTCATATCTAGGTTTATTTTTACTTGGTCATTGAGACCTCATTTGTTAGATAAAGCAAAACGTGTTAAGAGCATGGCTCAAGTGGTAGTATGCCTGCCTGGTGAGTTTGAAGGCTGATTTCAAATCCCAGTAGAATAGGCCAAAAAACAAACAAAAATAAAAACAACTAGGGTTTAAGAAGAGTTTCTAGAACAAAGTAAAAAACAAAACAAAACAAAAACAACAAAAAAAACCCACCATTTCTCTTAAAATTAAGCTTTGTTAAATGAACACTGTATTTACACAGTTACATAAATTGTCTTCTTTACCTTTCATTTTACATGGATAGGATACCATCAGTATAATAATACTAATAAATTTGTGTAAGGCCAAAAAGTGACACAGTGGGTCTCCAAACCCAAGTTTCCCTGACTTTAAAACTGGTACTCATACCTATCATGTTTTGATATGTAGGCACTGAGTGCATGCAAGATGCCTAAGCATTCAGTAAGTGATGCAAACTTCGTGATCTTTCCAGAAGGATTTGAATTCTACTCAATTCTTTCTTTTTCTACCATATGATCGAGTATATAGAGAAACCTCTGCCACAAAAACTAAGAATGAGATAGAATGATATATGAGACTTATGGTTATTGGTTTAATCTGTTACTATTTTTGAGTAATAATGATTTAAAAAAAAACAATATAGTCTGGTGTGGCTGTGTCTACCTATAATCATAGCACTTGGGAAGCAGTAGCAGAATACTCAAGGCAGTAGATGCACAAGTTGAAGGCAAGCCTAGGAGGTCCTATATCAAAAACAAAACAGCAACAGAAGCAATCAAAAGAATTAAAGGTCCAGTCCAGCCTTGATTAAATAAAAAAAGTTTTGAGATCTGCTCCCAGCTCAACAAACAAGATTGGCATGGTGTGGTATGTTATCTATAATTCATGCTACATAGGAGGCACAGGAGATCACAGTCTGAAGCCAAATAATCTAAAGACTCTAGTTAAAAAATTACAGCAAAGGGCTGGGAAGGTGGCTCAGTGGTAGAGTGCTTGCCTTGCACACATGAGGCCCTGGGTTCGATTCCTCAGCACCACATAAGTGGCACTGTGGCTCAAGTGGTAGAGCACTAGCCTTGAGCTGAAGAGATGAGGGACAGCACCCAGGCCCAGAGTTCAGGCCCTACAACTGGACCCCCCCCAAAAAAAAAATTACAGCAAAAAACAGTGGGGAGTGTGACTCAAGTGGCAGACTTCTTGTCTATGAGCCCCTTGAGTTCAGATCTCTAGTACCTACCTATACCTATCCTTCCAATTGAACATATGCATCTAAGACTGAAGTTGAATTTCAAATATGAATTCTGTATTTGCCTATACTTTACTAGGCTTTGACAGATTCAATTTTATATTCTATTAAAATTGGATTAAAGGTATCTCATTAATGACTACTAATAGCATATAATGAAGTTGTAAGACTAGTGTCTACCCAGGTTCCAGAGGCTCAGGCCTGAAATTCTATTCAGGAGGCTGAGACCCAGGCAGAAAAATCTTTGATATTCATGTCCAAAAATAATGAGCAAAAAAGCAAGGCCGGAAGTGTGTTCATGTGGCTGAGAGATAGCTGTGTATCAGTCTGAGTTCAAACCTCAGTATCACACACACATGTGGTATGCACACACAAAAACGAAAAACATAGGGTCTGATGACTAGATTTTGTTGACTAGTAAAGTGGCCTAAATTAGTCAATTTGGCTTAGATTTTCAATGTCTATATTAGAAAATACAAATAATAATTTAAAATGATTATAAAAATATGATAGCCTACACCACGTTTAGTGTTAAATAGTTCATTTATAATAAATGAAAAATTGTGAACACATTCATTCATGCATGCATCCACTTACTTTATTTATAGATGAGATTTTGCTATGTTGCCAAGGCTGGTTTCAAACTCAGGATCTTTATTCTTTGGCCTCTCTAGTGCTGGAATTAGTTGTCCACCAATAGGTCCAACTAGACTCTCACTTTACACACACACACACACACACACACACGCACACGCACACGCACACACGTAATGAGGCTTGAATTCAGGACCTGAGCTCTTTTGCTCTAGTGCTCTAACACTTTGACCTACAACTCTAGTTGTAGTTCTAGTTTTGGAGAGGTTAATTTGAAAGAAAGTCTCACAAGGACTTTTCTGCCCAGGCTGGCTTTGAACTGCAATTCTTAGATCTCAGCCTCCTGAGTAGCTAGGATCAAGGGCATGAGCCATCTGCACCAGTGTTTCTCACTATTTTTAGGGATAGTATTTATCAAATGTTAATTCTGTAATTTGCTTTTTAAAACATCCTCAAGTATTAACTAATTTAACTTGTACCACATCTCTATGATGTATGTACTGTGACCCTTAATTCATAGGTGTGAAGGAAGTTAACAATAATTTGCCTAAGATTAGATAGAATAGATAACATCTAGAATCTGTCAAGGAGTACTAAAACCTTAACACAGTCATTTTTAAAAGCAATGGGGAAAGAGGTTATTATTTAAGTTAATTTCTATTGTCAAAGTCACCACATCATGTTGTCTTTTTTTAAATTCTTTTTTGTATAAGGCATTCAACTAGAATTAAATATATTAACAGCAGGAATAGTACTAAAAATTACCTTTATATTTGAAATGGTGTTTGGTTATATGCCATCTATTTTATTGTGTAACAAAGTGTTAAACAGCATTTTAGTTCTCTGTTTTATTTATTTTAAAACAATATTCACTGTCCTTTTGCAAAGAAAGTAATACAGTTCATGTTAGAAAACCAGAAAAGATAAAGATGGATAAAGAGAATAAAAAGCCACTCTAAAATAATTTTACCACTTCAGAGAATAATTTGTATAGCTTGTTTAAAAGTACTACATTTGATTTCATTTTGATTAATCTAGAAAAACTGCAAGTCTGTCTTCCTGGCCCTTCTAAATTGCCAGGCCTACTATTTAGAAAGCATGTCCATTAAACTTCATTAAACAGCCTAAAAATAATATTGAGGCATGATAATGAGTCCAAGGGTAGCATATGCTACATAGAGAAGGAAACCCTTCTCAAAAATTAAGGACTGGGCCTGGTGCAGGTGGCTCATGCCTGTAATCCTAGCTACTAAGGAGGCTGAGATCTGAGGATCGCTGTTCAAAAAGCCAGCCCAGGCAGGAAATTCCATGAGACTCTTATCTCCAATAAACCACTAGAAAACCAGAAGTGGAGCTGTGGCTCAAGTGGTACAGCACTCGCCTTGAGCTGAAGAGCGCAGGGACAGCGCCCAAGTCCAGAGTTCAAGCCTCACGACCGACCAAAAAAAAAAAAAAAAAATAAGGACTGAAGGTACGGCTAGCTGGCCTACCAATTCCAAGGTCACGAATGCAAGTACCTATTCCCTCCACCCTAAAAACCCAAAACAAAACAAAACAAAACACAACAACAACAAAAAAGGAGATATATATAGTCACGAATTTAGGGGTGAGGTAAAGAGGGAAAACAACATAATTAATAGCTGAAATACTAAAACAAAAGGTAAAATCTAAATAACAAACAAAATTAAGTACTGTAGCACTCTATATATGTCTCTCAATTAGTCATCACACAATGCCTTTCTACTAAATTGTCAGTAACACAGAAAATGGTCCAATAAATAATAATAAACATTTTCTTCCTCAAAAAAAAAGTATCACTACAAAAATTTTGATGTTACTAAAGGAGACCGACAAAAATCACCCAGTGTCAGAAACTCTATAATAAATATATACATTACATGGAGGTCCTTTTAACCATGACTCCAAATGTTTTTCTGCAGACAGAATGACAGGAAGCTGAACTCATTTAAATATATGCATATATTAATATTTAAAACAAAGTTCTTTTTTTAAGGATTCTGCCCAAATGTAGCCTTTGTAAAATTTTAATCTTAACTGTTCAGCAATATCTCACTACTATAATTATGTGACAGACTCACTTTAAGTTGCTACTCACTGGTAGAAATTGATTTAAAGAAAAACCATCAAGCTAGGATTCTTAACCTACAACCCATTAATTTTCTGGGAAAATGCCTTTGAAATTTCTTGACTACTGTATATATGGACTTCAAAGAGAAGCATTTAGTAGCCTATTGCTCTACATAGCAAAATATAAAGACTTACGTTAATTTGTAGCCATGAAAAACACACTGAAGCTGCAACCACCATTTGCCACACTTGTGTGTTAGTATAAACAAGTTAATGGTAAGAATGTATTTTTGTAGACTCTAATTTTAAAGAATTAGCTTTTGCAATATATAGTCACTTAGGTATTTGTAATTCCTTTCCTAACACGATACCATTTAAATCGGAAACGTTTTTCCCTAAAAAGCAATCCAGTTAGAATTACAAATTCTTAGGTTATGGGCCTTAGGATAACTAATCCACATAAGACATATTAAAAATCTGTACTAATTTTTTTGTATGTACGCCATTGTTAGGACTTGAACTCAGGGAATGGACACATTGTCCCTTATGGTTTTTTGCAAAATGCTGGTTCTCTACCATTTGAAGCACATCTCCACTTCTGGCTTTTTGGTGGTTAATTGGAGTTGATTTATCCTCAGATCTGAGCCTCCTGAGTAGCTAGGATTACAGGCATGAATCAACAGTGTCCATCATCAAGATTTAAAGTACTTTTTTAAAGTTCTTTTTAAAAAGAACAAAATGTGTTTGTTTCTTGATAGAAATAAGTTGACAGTATATGAAGAAGTTTAAAAATTCAACATTTAAAACTGTATAAAGTGCACCATGTCTATGATAATACAGAGAAGAAAAAGTAGAACATGCAAAACACTGCCACCGAATTTCTTTTACTTCATTAGTAAGGAGTTATTAAATTAAAAATACCTCACTGATTATCACAGTATATACTTAACCTTCTTCAAGTAGGTAAGTATTTCATTTCTCTCAGCACTGACAACATAGGGATATGTAAAATATACATACCAAACATGGTGTTTGATATGATTCAACAACTTCTAAAATCCAGTTTTAGGTATACCAATATGCAAATACCTTTACTCTATATAATGTTCTATATTTAAATACTATATTATCAAGTCTAAATCCTAACCAGCAAATATGTTTAGAATTGGATGCTGTACTAAAACTCCCTTGTAATCTTTTCCTGTTGTTTTACACCTCTAAGGTTAAAATGTTTGCTTTAAAATATCCTAAGGTGATGCTTCGTCCTGCTCATAGGTAAACTGTTACCATCACATAACCCATTTGACAAAATAAATAAATAAATAAAAATCTGGTATACAGTGTTTTAACTATTTGTTTCTCTGGATTTCCTGGTTTATTAAGTTGCTTTATTAGTTTATTTTTTATTATGTAACTTCATATAGCATGAAGTTTGTATTTTCATAGTTCCTAAAACATAAAACTTAGGAAATAAGTTTAACAAATTAAGACACTGTCATTATAATGTGATAGTACAATTTACTTACTATTAAATATTGAAAAAACAAGGATTGAAAATGCTGGTCATTTTGTGTTACTTTATGACAAGAAAAATATACTTAGCAAATACCAGTGAGTCATTTTTTTTTGTCCAAGACCAGGACTCAAATTTTGTATCTGATGCTTTCGTTCATTGGCTGGCACTGAAACACCCAAGTCATGCCTCCAATTCCCACTGAGTCAACTTAATAATTGTCTTTTTAAAACTCTTGTCTTACAGTAAACTAAAATAATTTATTTATTATAATGGAGCATTTCTTTAATAAATTTGAAGTATGCATGTGAGGAAAGTTTACAGTAACCTCTTAAAACCTAAAACCAGAATGATTATTTCTGGCCAAAAAAAGGCAGAAAAACAGGTGAATAGCTCTCATGCAATGATATTTTTAAACTTTGTCCAGTGGATGGTCTTTTTTTGTCTTTGTAGTTGGTTGTGGGGCTTGAAATCATGGCCTGGGTACTGTCCCTGAGCCACTTTGTGCTCTGCCTGGGCTGCTTTGAACCATAATCCTCAGATCTCAGGATCCTGAGTAGCAAGGATTACAGGCATGAACCACTGATGCCTGGCTTGGTTACTCTTTTTAAAACCAGTGCCTGGCAAAGTTATTAACAAAATCTCTAATTGGGGCTGGGAAGGTGGCTTAGTGGTAGCCTTGCATGCAGGAGGCCCTGAGTTCAATTCCTCAGCACCACATAAGCAGAAAAAGCCGGAAGTGGTGCTGTGGCTCAAGTGGTAGAGTGCTAACCTTGAGCTGAATTGCTGAGGGACAGCACCCAGGCCCAGAGTTTAGGACCCACAACCGACCAAAAAGAAAAAAAAATCTCTACTTTGGTAATCCATGTCAGAAGGTACAGGTGGCACTAATGCAACTCATTAAATCTCACTCTTGAATGGGTGAATTCTTGGCATGATAACAAGAAATAAGTATTTGTAGCGAATACAGGATAGATTTTGTAAAAGAAAACAATGTGGGTAGAATAAGAATGAGATGGCTGGGAAGGTGGCTCAGTGGTAGAGCACTTGCCTTGCATGTCTGAGGCCCTGGGTTCGATTCCTCAGCACCACATAAGCAAAAAGAAAAAAGCCGGAAGTGGCGCTGTGGCTCAAGTGGTAGAGTGCTAGCCTTGAGCTGAAGAACTGAGGGACAGAGCCCAGACCCAGAGTTCAGGCCCCACGACCAGACCCCCCCCCCCCAAAAAAAAAAAAAAAGAATGTGAGAAATGGTCAGAAACTGGAGCAGGGGGAAGGACTAAAGAATTATGCAAATTTAAGAGTATCATGTATTTCTAAACAAATAAACTGTATTAACCAGGACATGTATTCGTGCAATATTTATTATGTCAGGACATATAACATGAGAATGTATGAACTATGTCTATGAAGTGAGGCCAGTCTGTAAATATTTAACCACTGACCATTATTTTTTTTTTAAAAAAAAGGTTGCAACTGAAAGTAGAAGGCAATTATTATGAATACTGAATATATTAGATAACATTTTTTCCTAGCATTTACTTTTTGACAAAAGTAGTAGTACATTGACACAAACTCTTTGTCTTGAAGACTGGACAGCTAACTGCAATTGGCATTAACATATGTCACAATGTCTAATGGAATGAACTATATTTGGAATGATTAAATATTATGACACCCTTTTACTTATTCCAAATTTATTAAGTTGTAATACTCAGTGTCTGGGTTATTCTCTAACTTAACAATACTTAAAGTGCATCTGTCACATGGGATGACATATCAGATGGATAAGAAAGCTTTGGGTATTGAACTTACAAACATTTATGGGCAGTTAAATTAATTCTTCATTAATTATTAATGTGGTCTGAATTTGGATTGACTAAAATTTGAGTTAAGTTTAACAAGGACCTCATGTAAATTAAGGAATAAATTTTGGGTATTTTCATCAGTTTTCTTCAGCAATTCCAAAATCTTTGTTTGATACTTACTGATAAATTTTTGCACCATTCCTTGAGGCACTCTGATCAAGCAATTATTCAGGCACATTCACCATGTGGAAAATAAATACTCTGAAAAATCAATACATAGCTGATGAACACAGGTTAAATAATTAAAATAAAAATGAAAATAAAAAAGAGGTTCTAGAAGATGTGTTCTACTCTAAACATTTAAGTTCAAGTAACTTTGTTTTGTTGGGGAAAATCTGTTACAGTTCTTCTAGTTTATTAATGCTTTACATAGCTAGTTTCCAGAAGGGACCAAAATTAACGAGTTTACAGCCTAATAAATAGAATTAACATACCACACATACTATACTACTTTTTAATCTTATTTTCCTATTTTTTTATAAAGTCAATGTACCTTTGGTTAGACAATCCTGATTTCACACAGAACAGAGATAGATCAAAAGGGTTGTATCTAACAGATACATTAACAAATGTGTTGGAAGAAGAAATTGACAGAAGTAAAAAAAAAAAAAGAAATTGACAGAAGTTAATGGCTGGTATTAATATCTGTTTTTTTTTTAATTACTTGTACTTAATACCTAACACAGAGGGTACTTAAAAATAGCTGTTGAAAAAAAATAAGGAAAAGGAGCAAATGAAGTTATGTGATGCTCAAGTACACAACTTTTATATATATATATATATATGTACATATATATATACACATATACATACATATATACATATACACCGATGAATGATGTTACCATTAAGCTAGGGAAAAAAGTACAAATGATGAAAAGTTTAATTTCTGTATACTAATTTTTGAAGTATCATTGAAGAAACCTTTATTTCTGTATGCTAACTTTTGAGGTATCATTGAAGAAACCTAAGTGGCAATATCCACAGGGTAGATAAATTAAGTTTGAAGTTTCAGAGAAATATATTTGAAATCCCTAATCATATAAATGCTTGATAAAACACTGAGTATGGGTAAACCTTATTTGGGAGATTGTATACAGCTGAGAGTATAGAAAGTAAAATCTTTGGGAAAACCAACACAGGGTGTACAGAAACAAAATATAGACAATATTCTACAAGAAACAAAGAAGAAACAATTTGGGAAGAAAATAAAAAGTCAGAGAATTATGTGTAAGAAACCAAGGGAAGAGAATTTTAGAAAGAACATAGTCAAAAGAACAAATTCCAGGGAATTTGAAAGAACCAGTATTTAAAATGCCACTAAGGGAGCTAGCACTGAGAATATCCTGTGTAACTTTAGTTACAATAGATTCTAGGGAGTTGAGTTGGTCTATATCATATTTGATGTTAGTTTAGTTATGATGGTATTTAGGTAATTAAGTAAAAAGGGGTGCAAGTCAAGGGATTTTGTTGACAAAGTGTTATATATACTTAGATGTAAAAAACAAAAAAACAAAAAAACCCCAAAAACCCAAACCATCATATGATCGTGTTCAGGTAAACTTCTACCATCTTTCCCCTCCACAGAAACCCATCACTTTGCGGGGCGCCAGTGTCTCAAACCTGTAATCCCAGCTACTCAGGAGGCTGAGATCTGAGGATCACAGACATGTTAAATGTACATGTATCATAGATACAGCCTTTTTATTTTGCTCAAGACTATAATACTTTACCACTTGAGCCACAGCATTACTTCCTGCTTTTTTGTACTTTCTTAAAGATAAGCACCAAAAACTTACCTGCCAAGGATGGCTTTTATCCTTGATTTTCAGATCTCAGCCCCCTGAATAGCTAGGATTACAAGAGTAAACCAGCCTTCCATATCCATTTTTTAATACTTTTCCCACACTCATCATTATAAATACCATTTCAGTGTGTTTGCTAGACCAAGACGACTGAATAAATAAATATATATATATATAAACACACATATATATATGTATGCTATATATACAGACACAGACGGGACAGACACAGACACAGACACACACACAGACACACACACACATTTTGCAGGTTTCTAGCCAGGTTTTTAGTTAGTTATTTTGGAGATGGAGTCTCAAGAACTTTCCTGCCCAGGTTGGCCTTAAACCTTGATACAAAGATCTTAGCCTTCTGAGTAGTTAGTCACTGTGCTTTGCTTCAATAAGCTTTTTAATACTTGCACTTCTCTTTTTTTAGCCTGACATAAATCATATCTTAGGTAGTTAGTTATAAGATTCTTATGTTATACTTCTAATCTCTCACTAGTGTGTCTTCCATTGTTGGAAACTAGAAATGCAAAGCCAATATGATGCTATTTCTTTTTTGGCAAGCTTAGAGGTAAGGAATTTGGCCAATGTTTTTTTATGCTTTTATCAATTTTTCTGGAGCTTTTTCTCACTTATTTTAGCTGAATTTTAAAAAGGTACTTCTTACATGAGGTTGCTCAGTGAAATAGGACAGGCAATTTTTTTAATTTTTAAGATAAATCCTCTGATGATGACAAATTATACACTTATTATATTACATTATCCCATCTTTGGCCAAGTGAGAAACTGCTTCAAGTTTTTTCCGAAGGCTTTTGAACAAGACCTTATATTAGTTTTTGATAACTTCCTCAAGCTCTGAGATGAAAAGATGTTCCTGGTTCATCTATGCATTTCTTGCTGCTGAAAAATAATCAACTTTTTCTAAGATAGATGCTTTTCTTTCAGTAGAACACATACAGGAATGATACTTGATCACTGCTTTTGTAGGTCTTTTTAAATACACAGAGCAAAGAAATTTTATGTATTTGCATAATTTTAATTTTTATTTGGAAATAATTAGAAACAAAAAAGTCAGGAATACAAAATATACTCAGCATATATAACCTTTATTCAAATTTTCCTATTGTTAGTGTTTTACCCTTACTTTTAAATTTCCTTCCTCTCATTATCTATATGTACAGATAAGGACATGAAATATATTGGGATAATTGCACACATCATTGCCTAGACATATATACTTTAGTGATTATTTCCTAAGTAATAGTGTTTCATAGCATATAAACCTACATTGCCATAGTATAGGGGCCAACCTCATAAATTTATGTTGATGTAATATTATCTACTGTCCAAATTTCTGGTTCACTGACCTAATGTTATTTACTACTGTTTTCTCTCTCCAGTACAAGATACTGAGAGCAGGTATTACTTTATTATTATCTCTTTCAATACTCTGAAACCTGTTGTTTGAGAAGCAGATATAAAAGGATTAAGTCCAAAGATAATCCAGGTACTTATAAATGAACATGCCAACATACCAATATAGTCTGAAACATTTCTACTGTCTTTATTGGTCTCTATTTTTTGACATTTCATAAACTTTTATTTTAAAAATAAAATGTTCACCATGATACATACTCAGGGGGAACCTCAACAGTGATTTTATATTCCCTTGAGGGCATCAAATATGGAGGCAAAGGATGTGCATTACTTTCCTTTGATTGTATAATTTTGATCATACAGTCTAAAGTGCTACTGGATTTCTCTATGATATTATCACTGTTTTGTTATTTTTCCCTTTGTTTTGATGTGAAAAAGCCACATAAAGATCCTTCATGGCTATATGTGGTGACTCATGTCTGTGAGGTACTGACATCAGAAGTGCTGATGTTCAAGGCTACTATAGACATGGTTGAGCATGGTGACAAGCGTTTGTGATTCCCCTAGTTGGGAGGACACAAGTGTACATACTCCTGAGTAAAGACATAAGATACTACCTGAAAATTAACTAAAGCAGTCAGAACAGGTGGCTCACAACTATAATCTTAGCTCCTCAGGAAACTGAGATCAAGCAGATCAAGGTTTGAAGCAAGCAAGGGCAAAATAACCAGAAATAAACCTCTAAAATAACCAGCAAAATACTGGGCTGGCAGCTTGGCTTATGTGACAGAATACCAGCTTAACATGCAGGCCAAGAGAATATAACACCAAGTTTAAACCCCATATATCCTACCCTTAAAAACCTAGAGCAAAAAAGGGCTGTAAAATGGCTCAAGTGGTAAAATGGATACATAGCAAGCACAAGGCCCTGATTTTTAATTCTAGAACTGAAAAAAAAACTGAAGATCTTGCAGTTTCAACTAGATCCAAGGTTTATTAGCAATACTTCCTAAGTCATTTTTATCATGATGTGTATAAATTAATCAATGGTGAGAAATGACCAAGGAAGTGTATGTTCAGGAACAATGAAGCTGTTCTCTTCCTAGATGCAGTTAGATTATACAGGTCTAGGCATTTCTAAAATTGAAATAATAGATACGGTAGTATAATATACTTCATTATGTAATTATAAAAATCATAAATACAAACAAATGAAATGCATGCTGTAAGTCTGCAACTTATTATAAAATGTATCATAAAACAAGAAAGCTTGATGAATAGATATGTGATATGTGAAATAACAAAGCAAAAATTAATAATCCTAAAACGTAACTGGCTATTTACAAAATGTTAAAATTACTTTCAGAATATAGTATTGAGAATTGTACAGACAGTACTTCAAAGACAGCATTATAAAGAGCACCAATAGTACATGAGAAGTTATAACTTAAGCTAATTTTTGTCACACTACCATCATATATGGATTTTTAAAGTTTGCTATACATCTGATTTTTGACAGAAAACAGAAAATGTTAACTATCTAAAAGGTGATGATGAAAAAACATTGATGCTAAAATTATGTGAATGTTGGCTGGGGTATGATTCAGTAGTAGATACTTGCCTAGCATGCATGAGACCCTGAGTTCCATCCCCACCAACTCTCTCTCTCTATATATATAAGTTTGCAAAAAGCATCTCATTAAGATAGAAGTTACAAAAAAAATCCCAGGGCTGGGAAGGTGGCTCAGTGGTAGAGCGCTTGCCTTGCATGCATGAGGCCCTGGGTTCGATTCCTCAGCACCACATAAGCAGGGAAAAAAAGCCGGAGGTGGCGCTGTGGCTCAAGTGGTAGAGCGCTAGCCTTGAGCTGAAGAGCTGAGGGACAGCGCCCAGGCCCAGAGTTCAGGCCCACGACTGGACCCAAAAAAAAAAAAAAAAAATCCCAGAATTTCTAATGGAGTATATATGTGATTTTAATTGTATATATTTAAATTAATAACTGCTTTAGAAATCTATTTTATCCACAGTCTAAAGTAGTTTATCCATTCATACTATATTTTTATTATTAAATTCTTACTGGAGAAAATTTAGATGTAAAAAGTATTCTGCTCAAGTTTGAAATTTCCTAGTCTTTTCTGGCTCTATTCATTTTATTACTGGAAAATCACATGTATGAAATTTCTAATCTTTTAAAACCTTATTAGACTTGTCTATTTAGATGATCAATCAGACAACTTAGTTAGATTCTATTATTCTGTTTAAAAATAAAGAAAATATACTTTCTTTTGCAAGTATTAGAAAAGTTAACCAAGGGCTAGTGGTTCATACCTGTAATCCTATCTACTAAGGAGGCTAAACTGGAAGACTGAAGTTTGAAGTAAGCTGGGCAGAAAAGTTAATTAAACTCTATTTTTGAAATAAATAGCAAAAAGCAGGACTAGAGATATGGTTTAAGTAGCATATCAGTCTAGCAATCTCAAGCAAGTGTCAGAGTTTAAACTCCAGTAACACCAAAATAACAAAAGTTGTTTTCTAGCCATTACATTTTGCTTCATTCAGGTGAAACCTACCCTGTCAATATTTGCTCTCAGAATTGCTGCCTTTGGAACTATTCCTTTAGAGCAATATATTTCTGTTAAGCTGTCCTAGTTGTGGTACTTTTTAAACAGCCCTAGCAAATGACTTCACTCAGGAAAGGCTCTTTTGCTTTATTGGTATCTTTTTTGTTTATACTTGCATATTTCTAATGATCCTTGATTTCCTCATTCATCTCATTTACTTATTTTCTTACTTTCTTACATACTTTCACTGCAGTCAAGACAACTTTGGCTTCATTGTTCAAGTACTAATAGTTATGTATACCATGTCTGTAATTTTGAGACTTTCTTAAAGAATTATATATGTTGGAAAATTCAAAATTTCAAGTAGCAGGGTATATCTGTCAATTTCATCATAGTTTTAAAAACTTTAAAGGGTGTGGCTGAAGTAGCGGAATGCTTGCTTTGAGGAAAAAAGCTAAGGAAGAACTCAAGATATCAAGTTAAAGCACCAATATTGGCATATACACATACACACTCTCTCTCTTTATGTATATAATGTATTACTACCAGCTTATATGAATCTTTTAAAATTTGATCAGGATATGGACACTTATAAACCTGAACCATTATTTTTATTGATTTTTGCCCGAAATATTATGTGTCCCTTAAATTCTGTATGTGGATTTCTTTAACATAGGAAAGCTTTGTCAGTTATATTCTTACATTGTTTTTTTTTAACGCCAAGTATGCTAAACATTTTCTTCTTTTTTATTTATTTTATTTTCTTGTAAAAATGCTGTACAGAGAGGTTACATTTACATCAGTAAGGTAATGAGTACATTTGTTGTTGAGCATTGTTACTCCCTCCTTTTTCTCCTACTATCCTTTCCCTTCCCACCCCACCCACCAAAGTTGTAAAGTTCATTTCCAACATAGTGTCTTGTGAGTACCACTGCTGCAATGGGTCATCCTGTGCCTAAAATATTTTTTTGGATATTTGTAAAGAAGCTGACCCTATCCAGTAACATCATTCACCTAACACATGAGCAAAAATGCCGAGGTAACTTACTAAAGCCAGAAAAAGCTGTGATTTGGTTAGTATGTGTATAATATAATATAAAGAAGTAAGAGTTTTGTTGGTAATTATGTATGAGGAAAGGTTCTACAGTAAAGTTTAATGTAATAAAGGTATAGTTCTGCAATTTGTGATGAAAATAATATCAGAAATAAGGCAGACTCCATTTGGGTATGTACAGAAAATATCTAGGTAACTAGTATCACTATTTTCACATAGCTAGATAAGCATTATTATAATAATAGTTTTCATTATTCTAAAACACTCAAATACTTTATTATACTAATCCAGAATGTTCTATCAAATATCCTATCAATTGAATATAGGTTTTTCTGAAACAAACCTGTATAAATTTCATCATCACCAGACAAAGGCACCTCTCTTTTTAGCAGCAACTCCAACTCTTCTGTTTCTGCTACATCCACTGGACGCTCCCCATGCTTATTAGCTTGAAATGGATCTCCACCATGACGAAGTAACAGTTTCACAATCTGTAATATTTAAACATTATAGAATTGGTACCTTCATAAAGTTTCATTTTGATTATTCCCTTGATAAAATAAACAAAATTCTCCTAAATATTAATCTACTCTGTGTCAATTAATAATCTAAATTATTAATCATCTAAATCATTAATAATCTCATTTTCATTAAGTCCTCACCCTATTAGATGATTTGACATGCTGTAAGAAAATTTCCTCCTTAATATTTAATCTGAGGTATTTCACTCCTTAATATTCTTTGTTTTATCATAAAATAAAAAATATTAAGTATCTAATAAACATTGTCTAAATCCTGCTAGTCAATCAATAAACAAGAATAATAAGGTCCTTGTGCTAGATGAAACTCCAGAATTGGTGCCTCAGAATATTCGCTAAAAGTGGTAACGTAGCTTCTTTTATCATCTTATTTTAATGTTTTACTCAACATTTCGAATTACTTCTATATTACCAAGAACCTTGCTCATTCACTCACTCACTCATTCATTCAGATATTCTTAATATCAAGAACAGGGCCCTGAACACAGAGGTGCTCCATAAACATTTGAAAATATTTGTTACTCCTTTTTTTCTTTTGATTGTTCACATACTAAGAACCACAAAAAGACTCACACTAGTTAAAACAATTCTGAGCAAAAGAAACTGTCAGAGACATCACAATCCCAGATTTCAAACTTTACTTCAGAGCCACCATAGAAACAAAAACAGCTTGGTGCTGGCATAGAAAACAGACTCAAAGACCAATGGAATGGACTAGATGGTTCAGAAATGAACCTATACACCTATAGGCACCTAATATTTGACAAGGAATGAGCCAGTAGTACATGTTGATGGATTTTTTAAAAAGTCTCTTCAACAACAGTGTTGGAAAAACTGGACATCCATCTGCAGAAGACTGAAACTGGATCACTGTCCCTCATACTAACATCAATTCAAAGTGAATCAAAAGCTTCAATGTAACCTCTATAGCTTTGAAACTACTACAGGAAGAATAGGGAAACATTAGAACTGATTGGCATAGGTAGAAACTTCCTGATTAGAATTCTAGGGGCTCAGCAAATAGGAGAGAGAACTGACAAGTGGAATTTCATCAAACTAAATTTTAAAAGGGGAGAATATATAAAGTTTGGTCATGATCTGTTCTTCTGATCCTCTTTGTCAAATTACAAATGCATATTATTTCCAAAGATTTAACTGTCTTAGATATCTATTTCTATAGCCCAGGCATCTGCCTAATGGTTAAAGAAGTCATGTGGCTATGTAGGGTTGGGAAGGAGGTTGGGGGCAGAAGGAGGAAACAAATCCCAAACACCCAAAACTAAACAAACAAATAAACCAACAAAAAGAACCTAAAGCAAAAACAAGCCATGTTTTTGCCATACTCAAGGAAGTACTTTAGAGGTACTTCCAGAGATAACTGATATAAATACTTCCTAGTTCTCTGGGATTCTGTGCTTTGACAACTTTGGTTTCAATTTTCTTGTCTCTTCTAAATTAGAGGTGAGCAATTATGGCCAAACCTGCTATACCAACTAAAAATAGTTTAAAAACTTTAAGTTGTTAAATAAGAAAAAAAGAAAATGTTGCAGAATGAAAAAAGGGCGTGAGAAGGAAAAGTGGCAGAGGTGGCCTATGGCCTATAAATGTTCAAATGTTTGCTAGTTTGCCTTTAGGGAAGGCAGACAAAACCTGTCCCATGTCAGTAACTGTTCGTTTCTCTAATTGTAATATTAAAAAAATCTCTGGTCTGTTTTCTTTTCTCCTTGTTAATCTACTTTTAAAATGTTTCTTTTTGGAAGAGGCACTGTGGCTCAAGTGGTAGAGTACCCCCCTCTTAAGCAGGCCCAGAGTTCAAGCCCCACATCTGTCAAAAAAAACAAAACAAAAAAACAAACAGGTCTCTTTTTACTATCACCAGGAATTTGACTAGGTAAAAACTCCTTTTTGTCATAATAAATAATATTATAGCGCTTTATACCCACACATAAATTAGAAATTTTCTATGTTTAGAGCGTATTCCCCTAGACTGTAGTTCTTAAAACTAGAAAACAGAATAAAGAATGTTAATATTGTAAAAAGGCCTTTATAAAAAAAAAAATCAGTAAGTCAAAGTGCTGGTGGTTCATGCCTGTAATTTTAGCTACTTAAGAGGACAAGATTTGAGGATCACAGTTCAAAGTCAGCCCAGGCAAGAAAGTCTATGAGACTCTTAATTTCAATTAACCACCCTAAAGTCAGAAGGGGAGCTGTAGCTTGAAGTGGTAGAGCATTAGCCCTGAGCGAAAAATCTCAGGGCCAGTGCTCAAGCCCTGAGTTTAAAACCTATGACTGTCTCCTTGACTAATAATAAAAAGTAATGTGTAAATATAATGTATTTTATGCATATATATATATATATATATATATATAAGACCTATGACTGACAAAAAGAGAGAGAGAGAGAGAAAGAAAAAAAAAAGAAATCCACAAATATCTATAACTTGCCTATTATGATGATTGTTACAGATGGCTCCTTCAAACATGCTGCCAAAACTCTAACATTAAGCATACACATTTTACAGATCACTTTCATATGGACATATATTCTAAAAGGGATTTAAGGCAATTAAATGTTGCTTAAAATGTAACAAGCAACAAATTAGGAGGCAAAAATGATGACACAAAAAATTACTGATAGATATCTAAAACAGATCTAAGAATAAAGCAGTAAAAAACATTGTATCTGGTATAGCTCAAGCCTATAATCCTAGTTTGGAGGTAGGGATCAAGGAATGAAGTTTAAGATCACCTTGGGAATAAAAGTTCTGAAGATTCTATCTAAATCAATGGTTGGGAGTGATGGGCCCAAGAGGAGAAAGACTGAAGTCCCGGCTAGTTCCAGCACAAATTTGAAAATAACAAATGGAAAAAGGAGTTAAGAGGCATGGCTCAAGTAAGAATGCCTGTCTAGCAAACTCAAGGCTCTGAGTTTAAGTGCCAATTCTACCAAATAAAATAAATCCCAAGCAATAAAAAGGTGGGCAAGGTGACACACCTGTCATTTTAACTACATAGGCAGAATAAATACAAGGATCTCAGTCCAGGCTGAATTGAGCATACATGCAAGACTCTATTCTAAAACTAACAAAAGCAAAACAGGCTCTCAAAGTGGTGTAAGGCCCTGAGTTCAAACCCAATACCATCAAAACAATACAACTGTTTACTGTGAGGTATACAATGATCTTTCACCTATGGTGACAGTTATGTTCCAGAGACTCCCTCAATAGGTGAAAATCCACAAAGTAGCAGATATATAAACGCCTCCCACTCTGCTATAAACCTTTCCCACACTCTTATTATAAACACTTTATATACCCTTAAACATTTTCTACACTTAAACTGACATAATGTTAACAACATATAAAATTCTATATGGGTACTCACCAGTGAAGTATACTACAACTTGAATGATGAAGATCACAAATTATGTAGCTGTGCAGTACTGATGGTGATGAAGGTGATGCTAATGAGATGAATGTACTGCACAGCTAAGAAGAGTATTACAACTTTTCTGAAGGCACCACTTATCAGGCACTTCATCAGGTAGTACAGAATCTTCACCCTGGGCTGTAATTTCTATTTCCAGTAATAGTGTAGGCATAACTGATCTCTTTGTCCAAGTGATAAACATAGTTATAGGGAGTTGCTGGCACTGCTTTTTATTCTTAGTGGGAAGGTTTTTATAAACTGACATGCCTCTCTTGATTGTATTTATGAAATGCAATGAATAAAGCATCTGAGGTCCCATTCTTCAGCTACTCACTAAAGTTCTTTGGACACTCTATGGTTGCAAGACACTCGAGTCAACCTCCTTCTCTTCCCCAACCCGTAGTTCATCTTGTTCCTCATCCTCTTTTTCACTTGCTAACTTCATCTCATCCATCTTAAAAATGTGTTCAAGCTTATAGCCCCCTTCCTTGATGATGGATTGAAACATGTCGTTCATGTACTCCTCAGTTCCAGCTTTATCTGCAGATGCAGCTTCTCCATGCTTAGAAACGCTCGGAGTCCAATATATCTTTGAAATTTGGCAAACCAGCCATTGCTGGTACTGAATGTGGTTGGTCTGGTGGGAGAAGCACTCAACAGTCTTGTTTCTGCATTGTCTTCCTCATCTTCATCCTGTCACTGTCATGAATATTTGTGCTTTCTGCAAAACTATCAAAAAGTTTCTTGGCCTTTGTCTGGAGGGTGTTGGTATCCAATGAGATATTCTTCTTCCTGCAGTCATTTGTCCACAGAGCCAATGCAGACTCCATCCTTACAATGCATTTATTGTGGGAAGTGACCACCCTCTTTACAGTCTTGTTAAAAGTCATCTTTGCCATAGATCTGATATTCTTCTCATCTTTATGTAGTGAACAATAGTTTTGTTGATCCTGTAATAGTAGCCTACAACTGCATAGCTTTTGTCTTCCTTTAAACATATCAAGAAGTTCCACTTTTTTTCTGATGGTAAGCCTCTTCCTCTGGTGCTTGGGTTCACTGCCAGAAGCCTTAGAAGGTGCAGAACATTTGGGTGGCATTGTAGGGCTTGAAGTAAATTCAAACTTTTACAAAAATTTCACAAAATACAATACTGTAGAGAAACACTACCTGCAGGGATCAGATATTGAAGTGGACAAGAAGAAATGCTGAACATATGGGCAGAGTGCGGGAGAGCAAACAGATGAATGCTATGGTCACTAAGCCAATCAATGCCATAATACAGAACACAGTGCTGTGGTTGGTCGCCTTCCATTCCATCAGTCAATAGTGTGCTGTGTACAATCTCACGTTGGCAAACTTGTGCAAGTGGTAGTAGCATAATGCATTTCCATTGTGTACAGTATGGTATTCATCCTCTGATAAAATACATACTGTATTTTATTTTAATATTCTTTTAATATGTTTGGATTGACATTTTAGTAATTTTGTAGTTTAAAATTTTTCAGGCGAAAATAATTAAAATCACATATATTATATAAATACCTATGTACCACAAAATCCCACAATATAGTACAAACTCCATGATACAAAATTGGAAATTCTTTTTAAACCTGTGATACAGTGAAACTGAAATAAGTGAACCATGATTTGGTAAGGAACAACTTCTATAATATACTTGTTAATAGCAAGCTCAGAAATTAACCCACAGACCTATGTCCACCTGATCTTTGATAAGGGAGCAAAAAAAAAATAGGGTGGAAGAAAGATAGCCTCTTCAGTAAATGGTTCTGGCAAAATTGGTTAAACCTGTAGAAAACTAAGGTTATATCCTTATATATCAACCTGCACCAAAATCAACTCCAATTGGACCAAAGACCTTGAGGTTAAAACAGCAAAGAGAGGAAACTCTGGCATAGGCCAAAATTTCTTAATAAAGACCCAGAAACACAATATAAATGGGACTGCATGAAACTTCAGAGCTTCTGCATTGCAAAGGACATAGCTAGGAAGATCAATAGAAAGCCTACACACTTTGGGAGAAGATCTTCACTAGTCACCCACGACACAAGGGTCTAATATCTAAAAATTAAATCCCTCAAAAACAAATCCTCAAACAACCACCCCATTAATAAGTGGGCTAAAGACTTAAAGAGACTTCTCTGAAGAGGAAATAAAAATGACTAATAGACACATGAAGAAATGCTCAACATCTCTGGCCATAAAAGAAATGCAAATCAAAACAACATTGAGATTCCAACTCACTGCAGTTAGAATGGACATTATCAAGAACTAACAATAGATGATGGAGGGGATGTGGTCAAAAGAAAATGCTGCTACTATTGGTGAGAATGTAAACTTGTTCAACCACTCTGGAAAGAAGTATGGAGGTTATTCAAAAGACTACACATAGAGGTCCCTTACAACCCAGCAATCCCACTTCTGGGCATTTACCCAAATGGTCACAAACAAGGCCATACTAAAGCTACCAGTACAACTATGTTTACTGCAGCATTATTTACCATAACTAATATAAGGAACAAACCCTGATGCCCCTCTGTAGATGAATGGATTGAGAAAATGTGCTATGTATGTACACACACACACACACACACACACACACACACACACACACACACACACACACACACACACACAGAGGAATTCTATACTTCCATCAGAAAGAACACCACCACCCCATTTGTATGTAAGGAAATGTAAAGTCTTGGATAAAATCATATTAAGTAAGCAAAACCCAAAAAACATAGGTCCCTCATTTGTAATAATACTGTATGTTTAGGATAATCCTAGCAGATGAGCAGAATAGCTAAATAGCTATGTATATATGGCCATATAAGATGATGCTAAGCAAAATGAACTCCAAGACATGGACACAAGAAGTTTTTCTTAGCCAGGTGCTGGTGGCTCATGCTACTCAGGAGGCTGAGATATGAGGATCATGGTTCAAAGCTAGCCCAGGCAAGAAAGTCTGTGAGACTCTTACCTCCAATAAACCACTGGGAAAAAACTGGAAATGGCACTGTGGCTCAAGTGGTAGAGTACTACCCTTGAGCTGAAGAACCAAGGGACAGTGACCAGGCCCAGAATTTAAGCCCCACAACTGACAAAAAAAAAGAAAAAAGAAAGAAAAACAAAGTTTTCCTTTGTTGTTGATTTTTATGTACTATGTGATTTCTTGATTCTTTTGTATTTTTCCCCCATGGTTTATCTCCTATTGTCACTGGGGTCGTGTGTGTGTGTGTGTGTGTGTGTGTGTGTGTGTGTGTGTGTGTGTGTGTGTGTGTGTGTGTGTGTGTGTGTGTGTGTGTGTGTGTGTGTGTGTGTGTGTGTGTGTGTGTGTGTGTGTGTGTGTGTGTGTGTGTGTGTGTGTGTGTGTGTGTGTGTGTATTTGTCTGAATTAGGGAAGGGAAGGGGAACAACAAAATGGTGAAACAAAGGAAAAGGGAGAACCAATGCAACAGCAATACTATTGTCACTGGGGTCGTGTGTGTGTGTGTGTGTGTGTGTGTGTATTTGTCTGAATTAGGGAAGGGAAGGGGAACAACAAAATGGTGAAACAAAGGAAAAGGGAGAACCAATGCAACAGCAATACTCACAAGACCACAAGACAATATGTTGGAAATGATCTGTACAGCTACAGGGAGTTGGGGGAGGGAATGTGGGAGAAAAATGAGGGAGGGGGTAACAAGTTTGATAAGAAATGTACTCACTACCTTACTTATATAACTATAACCTTTCTGTACATCACCTTGGCAATAAAATTAAACACGATACATTGAAGCCACAATAAGAACCACGATTTGTGAGGGGCGACTTGTATAATACACTTGTCAATAGCAAGCTATTGTTAAATTACATCAATCCTATTAGCCTAATAATTTAGACTTCTCCCTTTAGAAATGTTTTATAGGCTCTGTCCCAGCTCTCTCTTTTTCCCAACTCTTGCTCTTTCCCAGCTCTCTTTTTCCAAGCTCTCGCTCTTTCCCAGATCTCTTTCCCAGATCTTTCCCAGCTCTCTCTCTTTCCCAGATCTCTCTTCTCTTTTCTAGCTCTTCTCAGCTCTTTCCCACGTCTTTCCCAGGTCTTTCTCAGCCGCGTGAAGGGGCAATGTGGCCTGCTGCCAGCCAGAACGATGAATAAACCTACCCCTTACCAGAATACCTCATGCGTGGTGCTGTTCTTACTTGGCTACCTCCTTTTAAAAACCTAACATAAATGGTGCTGTGACTCGGATTAAAGGCTTAAAGTCAGGATAGGTGGGATTCCTCTCTGGTTTTTTTCCTCTTTTTTCTTTTTTTGTTTGTTCTTACCTTTTTGCTCTGAGGAATACCCACAGTTCTGACAGCCTTTTGTGAACCGGTCTGTCTGCTGCGGACACAGTACATCGATACCATTGCTGGCCTTTACTCCATGTCCACACCACTTCTCTACCCTGGTGAGTGAAACTACTCTCTATGGCTCTCTGTCACTCAGTCTTTGTCCAGACATGGCACCACACCAGAGAGCTCCTATGGCCTTTAGCTGAAAGGCCGGTCACCTCTGAAGACAAGGACGCTTGGTTTTGGGGGCTTGGCCATTTCTCTCTAGAGGGCTCTGGGGGAAGTCGAGATGCCGCTTCTGCCTGGTCAGCTCTCCTTCACTCACCAGACTGACTCTCCTACACATTTAATTGGGTGCTCTGAATCACAAGTGGTGAAACCCCTTTGAAATGCCTCCTGCGCTCCCTGGAAAGCCAGAGCACCTAATTTTTATGCCATTCTCAGATGTAGACAGTTTTTGCCACTGCAATGGTAAATAGTCAGAAGTCTGTTTACTTTCAGGCTCTCTTTGCTCTCTCTGCCATTCATGTCCAACATTCCCTATCTCTTCCTTTCTCTTTTCTACATTTTGGCTTGTGCCCTGAAGAGTGCAACGCAGGCTGGGTCCCGGGAACCCCCCTCTACGTTCCCTCTCAAAGGCTAGCCAATGTAGGCTTGATCTATTTGTTCAGGGTTTCTTTGCATTTTTTCAGAAATTTGCTATCTTGAGTTCACCATCTTGGCTTTTATTCTTTTATTAAAATAGAAAAGTTTATTTTTTTAAAAAATAAATGTTTTATAGGTGGTTGGAGTATCATAATGATCACTTTCTTAAGTAAGGACTAATAAGACATGGAATAAATATATGTATATAGGCATAAATATACAGATATTACATATAAATTATGAGTTCTGGGCAGCTCCAATTTCCTCCTAGAAAAGAATTAGAAGTAGCTTTACTTGGGTCTTCGTAGGTCATGCTTGTAATTCTACATGGGAGGCTGAGTAGGAAAAGTGCGGTTCAATGACAGCCTATACAGAAAAGTTCACAAGATCCCTACTGAGCACAGTAGTACACATTTGTCTTCAAAAGCTACATGGAAGCCGGGCACTGGTAGCTCACGCCTGTAATCCTAGCTACTCAGGAGGCTGAGATCTGAGGATCATGGTTCAAAGCCAGCCCAGGCAGGAAAGTCTGTGAGACTCTTATCTCCAATAAAGCACTAGAAAACTTGAAGAGCGCTTGCCTTGAGATGAAGAGCTGAGAGATAGCACCCAAGCCCTGAGTTCAAGCCCTACAGCTGACCAAAAAAAAAGCTACACAGAAAGCTGAGACTGGAAGGAAAAAGATGCCGAAGTAGCTAAGTCTTAAAGATTCTGTTTCTATAGAATCTGGATAAGGTAGGGAGCACCTGTGAATCCCAGTGACAAATGTAAACTTATAAGTAGGCAGCTCAGACATGCATGCATGGAAAGCAAAACCATATCATAAAAAAAATTTAGTGAAAAACAGTTGAGGAGGCATGGCTCATCCATTATCATCAAAGACATCAGTTCAAATCCCAGGACCACAAAAACAAAATCCCCTTTGTGTGCATGTGTGTGTGTGTGTGTGTGTGTGTGCTTGCATGCGTGCATGTGTGTATGTCAGTATTGGAGCTTAAACTAGGTTCTCTCCCTGAGCTTTTTTTGCTCAAGGGGGGGCTCTATCACTTTAGCCACACCTCCACCTCTAGCCTTTTGCTGGTTAACAGGACTTTGCTACCTGGGCTGGCTTTGAACCTTGATCCTCAAATCTCAACCTCCTTAGTACCTAGGATTATAAACTTGAACTACCAGAGCCTGGCTAATAGCTCTTGATTTGTGACTCCTACTAGCCTACATATGTTGGGCCACAGAAGAAAAGCTTTTGAAAATAGCACACTATTCTCCTCCTGAAGAGAAAATAAAAAGTGTTTCAGTTCCTGTAAGTACATGAGCTTGAATATCAATTTGGAAATATGTTGCACCTCTGTGAATATTTAGAAACATGTACTCAGAGAAATAAATAATCTTCATCTGAAAGACTCAAGAGTATAGGACAATACACCTGATATGTTCTAAGGTGGCTTTGTAATATTCCTTTGACTTCTATCTAACCTTGGTATGCTTCTATCTATGCATCTTGCTAATTCGTAGTCCATCCACCCACATTTGTATATATGCCAATTACTCAGCATATCTTATATAACAAACAGTTCTAGCATAAGTAACAGAGAGCAACAGCAAAGGCCTATATAAATATTACTAAAAATCTGGTGCAGAAAACCTTACACAAGTGAGCAATAAAGTGCTATCATAAACAATAACTGCTATCATAAAGGTATATACAAATTATTAAGGGAGTTAAGGAAAGAATGATCTAAGGTCATCACAACTAGTTTAAGTTACAGTGCCAGTGGCTTATGCCACTGAGAGCTAATTCTAGCTCTCAGGACATTGAGATCTAAGGATCATGGTTGAAAGCCAGCCTGGGCAGGAAAGTCTGTGAGAATCCTATTTCTAATTGAATACCAAAAGGCCAGAAGTGGAACTGTGGCTCACATGGTAGAGTATTAAACCTGACCACAAGAGCTCAGGGACAGTGCCCAGGCCCTGAGTACAAGTCCCAGGATTAGTGTGCTCACACACATGCACACACACACACACACACACACACACATACACACACACACACACACGCACACATACACACACACGTAGTTTAAGAAAAAAGAGTATTTATAGGATATATTTTTCTTCATTCAGCATTTGAACTTCTTTTACTATACTAAAAGATTAAAAAAAAATGTAAACTAGAATAGTTTATATACCTAAAATATTTAGGTATATTTGGAATAAAACAAAAACAAGCAGCATCTTGATCTTTCATCTCGGACATTTCTGTAACATATACACTTCATAATGTACTTGTACAGGGTCTTCTTTACTGTCCCAATATACCCTTCAGGTAGGCATGACCTATTATATAATGACATATGTAACTTCAAGATCCAATAATAAATTGTCCAGATCAGAATTTAACTCACCTGTGTTTTCTCTAAATTTTATTTTTATCTCAGCTAAAATAGAACACCATAAAAAAAATAGGTGGCACAGCAGTGTAAAATTTTTACTGTTAGTAAAATATGCATCAAACGCCTGTATCTAGTTATTTGACAAAACTTCTGCTAGACTGCTTATTCAATTACCAACCTAAATTGATTATTTTATATAAAAAAAGATAGTGCTAAATCTCAATACAAATTAGCTGCTAGAAAATAGAAAAAAAAGGAAAATTATAGACATTTATAAGGAAATGACTTACATCTCTGTGACCACTGCTAGCAGAATCATGGAGTGGAGTATCATCATCTAACCCTTGTGTGTTAACATCTGCTCCAGCTGCTATAAGTATCTTAGCAACATCATAATATCCAACATTGCAAGCTTCATGGAGTGGTGTCCAACCTAAAGTTTAAAGTATTAATTCAGTATATCAGTAATGGGCACTCATTCAAGACACATGCTATCCATGTACATACCAACTGTGATATACAAGTCTAAATCATATGTGGTACAAAAAAAGCCATGGCAAAAAAGCTATTGATAATAGATGCCCACAGACTTCATACACTAGTTGTATAAAGGATTTTTAGGTGAGCAATTTGCCATTATTTCAAAAATAATTTAAAATGAGTATTCCTTAATATACACATTTCTATTTAATTGACATCCTCCTATATATACATATAAACATGTTTCAATGGAGATATTAACTATAGCAGTGCTTATAAAGGTATGTTATAAAATATCCAGTTATTCAAAATGAAGTAAACTGACAGAAATATTTGCCTTTCTTTTTAACTGAGTTGCAGAACCATATTATTATAGATGGATTACATGTGCATATATACACACACATTATATATATGTAATATTGTTGATGCTCATACATGATAACAAAAATAAAAATAAACTGAAAGGTTAACTTCCAAGCTGTTAGGAATAGTTCAGTGAAAAAGAAAAATTCTGAGGGCAAGGGATGAATAGTGAAGTATGTCAAATTTAAGAGGTGTTTCTATGAAAACACACACACACACACACACGCGCGCGCACGCGCGCACGCGCGCACGCACACTTCCCTGGCAGGCATTTTGTAACACTTGAGCCAGGACTCCAGCCTGTTGTTATTCAGGAGGCTGGGATCTCAAGATGTTATCCTAAGATAACAAAGCCAGCCTGGGCATGAAAGTCTATGAGACTCTTATCTCTAGTTAACCAACAAAAAGCTCAAGGACAGCAAGCACTTAGACCCTGAGCTCTAGCCACAGGACTGGTACAAGAATTCATACACATGCACACGTGCATATACACATACATACGCACACAGAAAGCATTAACTACTTTAAACATTATATATTCAAAATTACCTAGACTATAAACTAATTAGAGAAGAGAATATTTCCACTGAAACAATAAGATACAGTCTGTTGTGGTGGCCCCGCCTGTAAATAAGAGTAAATACTTGGAAGGTAGAAACTGAAGGATCACATTTTGAGGGTAGCCAATGACAAAAACTTTGTGAGATTCCAACACAAACAATCAATGCTTAGGTATGGTAGTGTATATCTGCCATCCTAAGTGACAGAGAATGTATTATACTTGGCTGTGATATTGCACAATTGTCATTTCGATGATTCATGGAAGTATAAACAGGAGGACTATAGTCTAGGTTAGCCTGAGCACAAAGCAAGAGCAAAAATATAATGCAATAAGGGGTTGGTCAAATGGTTCAAGTGGTAGTGCAGCATCTGCCTATCATGCATGAAGACCTGAGTTCACTCAGAGAAGGCAAAAGAAAAAACCATGGATTATATTAAAGACCTAATTACTGGCATGGAAATGTAGCAAAGATCAGAGTTATACATATATACTCCACAATTTTTGAATAAAATGTATTTTTAAAATTTTTTATTGGAAGTGGAACTGTAGCTCAAGTGGTAGAGCACTTGCCTTGAGCTGAAGAGCTCAGGGACAGCACTCAGGTCCAGAGTTCAAGCCCCATAACTGACAAAAAACAAAAAACAAGATTTTTATTTCAGGAAAAGGTAAAAGAAGTGTAGATTGAACTATAACAAGGATCTGCTTCCATTTTACTTCCTGAACACTGCATTCAAATGACCAGTCTCACCTGCGAAGTCTTTCACATTCACATTTGCTCCTAAACTTATTAATTCTTTGACTTGTTTCACATCTCCTCGAATAGCTGCCATGTGTAAAGGAGTTTCACCACGCTCATTTCTCTTATTAACTTTATCTTTCTGTCGAGATGAATTAGGAGTTTTCTTTTGGGTTGGTGTTGTCTGTGATGGATGATTTGGTGTGGAATCTGAAAGAAAAAAGAAAATGAAAGACTCCAACATGTTGGTATTTTAAGAACTTAAAAGTCCTTAATGACAATTTCTTTAGAATACCATTAAATACTTTCTTGTGCTAACAACTCAAAACTTAACTTTGATGTTATCCTAGTAACTTCACATAAATATATAGATTAGCAAACATTAAAAGCCAATTTAAGAAAATGTTTTATTCTGTCAGTTTATAAAGTTGTTTTAGGGCTGGGAAGGTGGCTCAGTGGTAGAGTGCTTGCCTTGCATGCATGAGGACCTGGGTTCGATTCCTCAGCACCATATAAGCAGAAAAAGCCGGAAGTGGTACTGTGACTCAAGTGGTAGAGTGCTAGCCTTGAGTTGAAGAGCTGAGGGACAGCGCCCAGACCCAGAGTTCAGGCCCCACTACTGACCAAAAAAAAGTTGTTTTAACATAATAAAATATCAAATCTGTACTATAAAAGTATGTTTAATAAATCATTTAATGAATTAAATTTTCATTGAGTATCTTCCTGGTCATGTTATACTATTCTTCTAAGACCTAGATGAAACTACACTGAAGATAGAGTTAATACTTTATAACTTAAACAAAACACTAGAAGAATTTCCATTCTGATTCTAAGCGCAAATGATAGTATTAGATGATTTTAAAATAAAAACTTAACTTGAAGATATGTAAGAAATAAGGGTAACAGGTAAAACAACCAATAAAAATTATACAATTCCATCTTTTGATTTTTTTTTTTAGTTTCAGTATCAAGAACTAGAGAATAGGAAGTCCTGAGGAAGATGGCGGAGGAGAAGCTGGGGGCTAAATATGATCTCGCATAGAAATCAGTTTTAGTTTTCCAGTGAAAAGTCCAAGGCTAGAGAGTCACACTAAGTTTGCCATCATAGTACAGAGAGTTTGGCCAGAGGAAAAATTCAGGCAGCATGGTTAAGGAGACAGATTCGAGCACCTGCTGGTGTTTGCTGCCATATCAACAGAGAGAACCTGGGACAAAGGCACCAGAGACAGTGAGCAAGCAGTTTCTACTCACCACCAGCAAGAACTGACAAGAAGCAGAAATCTTCATCCTGCTGACCACAGACAGTTACAGACCATGGATGGCCCGGAAACCAAGGGAAAGGAATGTATACCCCATAAGACATCCTCAATCCTTCTCAGGAAGCAGCAGTGGGAAGGTAGCCCCTCCCCCACCACCAAAGAAGAACTCCATCTTTGATACCAACAAAGACCAGGCCATGAGTAGCTAGCAGTTATGAGCAGCTAGCCCATAATTCAGATCTTGGAAGAAGACAACAGAAGTCATTCAACAGGTCAAAGAATCCTGACCTTCAGGGCTCAGCTCCACCCAGGGGAAAGTTGCCCTTCCCAGGAAGAGGAATGGTCCACCCATGGAGGAATGACTTTCTTCACTGGGTAAACAGAGACAGAGACTGCCCCACCCCACTGTAGCACAAACTGCAGACCTAGCTGAAGGAGGGTAAAAGAAAAACAATTGAAACTCAATACACATAAATCCAGAGAATGGCTCCAGGCTGGGCTGTCTGAGTGTCTTGGGAGCTAGCTCCTCAGGGAAAAGCTACAGACTGATGACAAGCCTCCTACCCACAACTTAGCCCCATCACAGTCACTCCAAGCTAGAGGAAACAGCCATCTCCCTCTTTGGTGTAATTCAAAGCAGATCACCCTCCCACTGCACTAGTCTGGGAAGAGGGTCAAAAAGTCCCTACGACCGACAAAAAAAAAAAAAAAAAAAAAAAAGTCCCTAGTAGGGCAGAGCTCCTTTCTGCCTGCTCAAACTGATTTACGAAACCAATCAAACCACAAGCAAATGAAAGACTCCACCAAGGGAATGGTTATGGACACAAGGGAGACACAATTATCGGCCTGTATCCTTCCCGCCCCCTCCCCTGCCCCCAAATCAAGGAACTCCTTTTTCTATTTTTTAAAAAATTAATTGTTTTCTATTTTTTCATCATTCTTATTTTAGGTTTTTTTTTAAATTCTCTTTTTACTCTTGTCCCTTTTGGTCCTTTTTGTTTTTTTTTTTACTTAAATGCTATTCTTTTCATCCCTAGATACATACTTGTCTCCGATCATTAGACCTTACCCTTCATTGTGTGAATACTTAATTCACATATCTACTACTCAGTTCCCAAACTCTAAGCCTTCAGTCCTTTAACTATAGTATTATTTCTTTATACTTACATAATTTTTAAGTGTTTCATTTTTACATTTTTCTATTTTTCATTTTTCTTTACCTCTCTTCTCCTTTCCTTCTATCCTTTGCCTCTCTCTGAATTTAGGTCTTGGTTATATTCCCTCTCTCCCTTTCCCTCCCAACATTCCTATAATCTTATTTTCTCCTCAAAATTCTTCCTAAACTCATTAATTTCTGGTCTGCTGACTCCTTCTTTGATTTTCTTAGTCCATTAATCCTAGTTCCTTATTGTTGAACTACATTGTATCTGTTGAACTAGATTATACATGTACACATTTTGAATATGTCAAACAATCTGTGCAAATACAGAGCTCTGGTTGATGCTTGCCTTAAATAGTGTCCTAGTGAGAATTGGTTTTGCTTTCATACTCAAATGGGCAGAAAAAGCTGGAGGAAAAAAAAAGGCAAGTCCAGGTATCTCAACTCCTACTCATGATAATCAGACAACACAGCAGTTAATGAACGATCCAGAGAAGAGTTCCCAAACTGCTCTACAAACACTACTGGTAAACATGCTGAATGAAAAGATTGAAAGCCTGCAAAGGACTCTGTCAGCATGATAGAGAAATGTGTGAGTGTGATGAGGCTAACCAAAGATTAATACAGGAATTTCATGAGTATGAGGAGGCTAATGAAAGATTAATAGAGGAATTATGTGAGTGGGATGAGAATGAACAAAGATTAATATAGGCATTCATGGATCTCTGGGATTGAACACAGCCTAGACATTATAGGGAAAGAAGTATTCAAGACAAATCCAAGAAATATGATAGATCTATCCAACATTTTAGAAGACACCATCAGAAGGCCTACATTAAGCCTAATGGGTATAGAGGAGGGCCTAGAAACAGAAGTGAAAGGTCTAGGATTTATTTAACAGGATCCTAGCAGAGAATTTCCCAAACATGCAAAAAGATAGACCCATTCAGATACTAGAAGCCTTTAGAAACCCAAATAGACAAGACAGAACATTGTCACATTGTAATCTGCACAGGATCAATTGAGACCAAGGAAAGGATCCTTAAAACTGAAAGGGAAACCAATCAGAGAACTTCAGATTTCTCAGCAGAGACAATGAAAGCAAGAAGAGCCTGCAATGATGTATACCACATCCCAAAGACAAACAACTATCAATCAATAATACAGTAGCCAGCTAAACTCTCCTTCATAATGGAAGGTCAAATAAAAACTTTCCACAGCAAACAAAAATTGCAAGAATATAGTTCCACCAAACCAGCCCCACAAAAGATACTTAAAGATGTCCTACACATAGAAAACCAACAAGACCACAATGAAGGCCAAGAAACAGCCCCATACAGAGACTCCAAGTATCATAGGAAAATGCAGTTGGAATATCCCAAGGAGATGGATAACATGACAGGAACTACCAACCACATCTCAGTCCTAACTCTCAATATTAAGGGACTTAACTCTCCAATTAAGTGACACAGATTGTCTACTTGGATCAAAAAGCAAGATCCTTCTATCTGCTGCCTTCAAAAGACACACTTTGCCCACAAAAGCATATTCTGAAAGTAAAAGGCTGGAATAAAATCTACCAAGCAGGGCTGGGAAGGTGGCTCAGTGGTAGAGCGCTTGCCGTGCATGCAAGAGGCCCTGGGTTCGATTCCTCAGCACCACATAAGCAAAAAGAAAAAAGCCGGAAGTGGTGCTGTGGCTCAACTGGTGGAGCACTAGCCTTGAGCTGAAGAGCCTAGGGACAGTGCCCAGGCCCAGACTTCAGGCCCCACAACCAGACCCAAAAAACAAAACAGAACAAAATCTACCAAGCAAACAGCCCTCATAAACAGGTGGGAGTTACAATACTAATATCAGATCAAATAGAGTTCAAATTAAAATTAGCAAGAAGAGATAAAGAAGGTCATTACATACTAATTAAGGGATCTCTATTTCAGGAGGATATTACAATTCTAAATATCTATTCACAAAATTAGGGAGCACACAAATTTATTCAAGAAATACTACTTTCCCTAAAATCTCACATAGATCCAAAGACATTAATTGTTGGAGACTTTAACAAACCACTATCCCTCCTGGCTATATCAGCCTGGCAAAAACTCAACAGAGAAACCTCGTATTTAAAAAACAACTGCATAGATCAACTAGACTTAACAGACAGCTATCAAATATTTTACCCAGCAGCATCAGAATACACATTCTTTTCAGCAGCACACAGAACATTCTCCAAAACAGACCACATTTTAGGTCACAAAGCAAATTTGTCCAATTTCAGAAACATTGAAATTATGCCCCACATTCTCTCAGACCATAAGGTAATAAAATTAGAATTCAACACCAAAAGCCACTAAAGAAAATCCTGTAACATATGGAGGCTGAAAAACACTGCTGAACCACCAGTGGGTCATTTAAGAGATTAAAAAGTAAATTCAAATGTTCAAGATATTTACAAGAATGAAAATTACCAGCTCCTCTGGGACAGAGCAAAGACAGTACTCAGAGGCAAGTTTATAGCTGAGTTCCTATTTGAACAAATCGGAGAGATCTGAAACCAACAATTTAAGGAGGCATCGGAAGCTCCTTAAAAAAGAGCAACAAGCTAAGCCCCAATCCAGTAAATGGAAAGAAATGATTAAAATTAAATCAGAATTAAAGTAATTAAGAGTAAAAAAAAAACATAGAAAGAATGAACAAAACAAAGAGTTGGTTCTTCAGAAAGATTAACAAAATTGACACAATCTTACAAATCTTACCAGAAAAAGAAGACAACACATCCAAATTCAGAGATGAGAATGGAAACACCACCACAAAAACAACCAAGATGCAGAACATTAAAAGGGAATAGTTATCAAACCTTTATGCTAATAAATTTGATAATCTGGAAAATATGGATGAATTTCTAGCAAATATTGACATCTCCAAACTAAACTAAGATGATTTAAACCAACTTAACAGACCCATATCAAGCATAGAAATAGAAATAGCAATAAGAGACCTCCCACCCAAGAAATGCCCAGGACCAGATGGATTTACAGCTGAATTCTACAAGGCCTTCAAGACAGAACTCACATCAATACTCCTCCAACTCTTCAATGAAATTGAAAGGGAAAGTTCACTACCAAATTTATTCTATGGAGCCATCATAAACCTCATCCCAAAACCAGGCAGGGACTCATCAAAGAAACCAAATTTATTCTATGAAGCCATCATAAACCTCATCCCAAAACCAGGCAAGGACTCATCAAAGAAAGAGAATTATAGATCCATTCCTTTGATGAACATCAACACAAAACTTCTCAACAAAATTTTGGCCAATCAACTTCAACAACTCATTAAAAAAAATCATACATCATGATTAATCAGGATTCAACTCAGGGATGCAAAGCGGGTTCTATATACACAAATCAATCAATATAATTCATCATATCAACAAGAGCAAGGATAAGAACAACATGATTATCTCAATAGATGCAGAAAAAGCATTTGAAAAAAATCCAACACCCCTTTTATGATGAAAGCTCTGGAGAAACTAGGAATCCATGGAACATTCCTCAACATAATAAAAGCTGCATATGACAAACCTACAGCCAGCACTATTCTCAATGGAGAAAAGCTAAAGCCATTTCCTCTAAATCAGGAACAAGACAGGGATGTCCACTCTCTCCACTTCTCTTCAATTTAGTATTAGAATGCCTAGTTAGAGCAGTAAGACAAGATGCAAACATAACGGGGATGCAAATAAGGAAAGATGAAATGAAACTCTCCCTCTTCAGATGACATCGTCTTGTATTTAAAGCACCCCATGGACTCCACACCCAAGTTATGTGAGCTGATCTGAAATTTTGGCAAAGTAGCAGAGTATAAAATTAACCCACAAATATCAGTGGCTTTTCAGTATGCCAACAATAGGAAAAGTGCAGCTGGAATCAGGAAAGCAACTCCTTTTGTAATAGCCTCACAAAAAAATAAAATACCTAGGAGTTAACTAAAGAAGTGAAGGACCTCTATGATGAAAACTGTAAAAACCAGACAAAGGAAATTAAAGCAGAACTAAGCAAGTGGAAAAACCTCCCATACTCACGGATTGGGAAGATTAACATCATGAAAATGGCAATACTGCCAAAGGCTATCTACAAATTCAATGCGATACCTATCAATATTCCAACCTCATTCTTCAATGAAATAGAAGAAGCAACCCAAAAATTCATATGGAACAACAAAAGACCCTGAATAGCAAAAACAATTCTTAGCAAAAAGAACTGTGCTGGAGGTATATCAATACAAATTTCAAACTCTAGTACAAAGACATAGTAATTAAAACAGCTTGGAACTGGCACAAGGACAGATCTGAGGACCCATGGAATAGGACTGAAAACCCAGAAATGAACCCACAGACCTAGAGTCACCTAATCTTTGATAAGGGAGCTTAAAAAAAAAAAAGGAAGAAAGACGGGCTCTTCAGTAAATGGTGCTGGCAAAGTTGGTTAAACACCTGTAGAAAACTAAAACTAAAGGTAGATCCTTATATATCACCCTGCACCAGAATCAACTCCAAATGGATCAAAGACCTTGAAGTCAAGGCAGATACCCTGAAAATATTACAGGAAGGAATAGGAGAAGCTCTAGGGCTCCTTGACACAGACTGAAATTTTCTTAATAGAGACCTAGAAACAACAAATCAAAGAAAGGTTGGACAAATGGGATTGCATGAAATTGCAGCGCTTCTGCATGGCAAAGGATATAGCTAGCAAGATCAATAGAAAGCCCATGGATTGGGAGAAGAGCTTCACTAGCCATACAATGGACGAGGTCTCATATCTAAAATATACTTAGAACCCAAAAAATTAAATCCCCCACAACTCCTCAAAGATACCATCGCCCAATTAATAATGGGCTAAAGAGACTTCTCTGAAGAGGACATAAGAATGGACTATAGACACATGAAGAAATGCTCAAATCAAAACAACATTGAGATTCCACCTACCCAAGTTAGAATGGCAATAATCAAACAATCTAGTAACAACAGATGCTGGAGGGGATGTGGCCAAAAGGGAACCCTACTGCATTGTTGCTGGGAGTGTAAACTTGTTCAACCACTTTGAAAAGCACTGTAGAGGTTCCTCAAAAGACTACACATAGACCTCCCCTATGTCCCAGCAATCCCACCTTTAGGTATTTACCCAAACGATCACAAACAAGGCTATACAAAGCTACCAGCACAACTATGTTCATTGCAGCATTATTCACCATAGCTAAGATATGGGACCAACCCAAGATGCCCCTCAGTAGATGAATGGAACAAGAAAATGTGGCATATATACACAATGGAATTCTATGCCTCCATCACAAAGAATGATACTGCCATATTTGTTAGGAAATGGAAAGACTTAGAAAAAATTATATTAGGGGCTGGGAAGTTGGCTCAGTGGTAGAGCGCTTGCCTTGCATGCCTGAGGCCCTGGATTCGATTCCTCTCAGCACCACATAAGCAAAAAGAAAAAAGCCGGAAATGGCGCTGTGGCTCAAGTGGTAGAGCGCTAGCCTTGAGCTGAAGAGCTGAGGGACAGCACCCAGGCCCAGAGTTAGGTCCCACAACCGGACCCCCCAAAAAAAAATAGAAAAAAGAAAAAATTATATTAAGTGAAGTGAGCCCCCCAAAGAAACAGGTCCCATGGTTTCCCCTATTTGTAATAACTAGTATATGCCTAGGACAAGCAGAAAAGGCCAAAAACTATGTACATATGACCATATAAGATGATGCTAAGTAAAATGAACCCCAAGATAGGGACACAAAAGGTTTTATATTTGTTGCTGTTGCTTTTATTGTACTTATAATGTACTGTGTGATTTTTTTTGTTTTCTTCTTCCCCCATGGTATAACCCCTGTTTTCACTGTATTTGATTCTAGTACACTGCATCTTGTATATACATTTTTCTAATTTGAGGAAGGGAAGAGAAATAACAAAATGCTGAAATAAGGATACAGGTAGACTCATTGTACCAATGAGATGCTATTTAAAAACAAACTTTCCAGCTTCTGGCAGGAGGAAATGGAGGGAGAAGTTAGGGAGGTGAGGAGGTAAGGGATGGTAGGAGAAAAACAAAGGAGCTGGTAACAATGCTCCATAGGAAATATACTCATCACCTTACTTATGTAACTGTAACCCCTTTGGTATAGTATCTTTACAATAAAAAATATATATTAAAAAATGAATTATAAAGTGAAATTTAGATAATATCCAAAAGTTCCCTCCCTGATTTCAGAACTACTAGTGGGAAAATGTAAGGATTTAAAACAGCATTATTTAATTCTGATAATCTGTATTTTAAAAAGCAATTACTCTAGAAGTCTCTATAGAAAATAATTTCTCAACACAGATACACAGTGTTTCATGCCTTAACATTTCCACTAAATATTTCCACTAAAATTTCCTACTCAGGAGACAAAGATTCTGAGGGTCACGGTTTGAGGCCAGGTAAAGCAAAACATTTGGAGGATTCCATCTCAACCAATAAAAAGCTGTGTGTAAAATATACATTTGAAGACCAATGAAATAGCTAGAAGATTCAGAAATAAGCCCATAAATTTAAGAGTTATTTGACAAAGAAGCCAAAAAATATATGTTGGAAAAAAAATTGCATCTTTTAACAAAATTGGGAAAATTGGAAATTTAACATCCATTTGTGGAAGACTCAAAATAGATCCATTTTCACCTCTCACCACCCAAAATGGATCAAAGACCTCAATGTAAGACCTGAAACTACTGCAGAAAGGAGTATGAGAACTTATTGGTATAGGCAGGAACTTTCTGAATAAACTTCCAGGCACTCTGCAAATTGGAGAGAGAAAGGACAAATAGTATTGCAACAAATTACAAATTTTCTGCACAGGGTGGGACACTGTTACTAAACTAAAAAGGCAACTTACTATTAACTGACATCTACCGAGTATTTCACCCTAAAACACAGTACACATTCTTCTCAGCAGCTCACGGAACTTTCTCCAAAATAAACCATATCATAGTTCATGCAAGGAACTTAAGCAAATACAAAGGGATCGACATAATCCCCTGTATCCTATCTGACCACAGTGGAATCAAGCTAGCACTCAATAACAAAGCATACCACAGAAATTTCTCTAATACATGGAAATTGAACAGCACACTCCTTAACAATGCCTGGATAACAGAAGAGACCAGAGAAGAAATAAAGCATTTCCTACAACTCAATGAAAATGAAAACACCTCACAAAGAAACTTGTGGGACACAGCAAAAGCAGTCCTGAGGGGCAAATTTATTGCCCTCAGTGCCCACATCAAGAGAATGGAGACAGACCAAGTAAATAATCTCATGTTGCAATTAAAACAGCTGGAAAAACAAGAAAAAATGGGACCTAAAGTTACTAGACGAAGCCAGATAACCAAATTAAAAGCAGAGATTAACCAATTAGAAAATCAGAAAACCATAACCAAAATAAACCAAACAAAAAGCTGGTTCTTTGAAAAAATAAACAAAATTGATGGCCCATTGGCTAGATTAATTAAAAAAAGAAGAGAGGAAACCCATATTAATAGGATTAGGGATGCCACAGGAAACATCACAACACGTACCCAAGGTATCCAAACAATTCTAACAGACTACTTTCAAAAGCTATACTCTCTAAAGGAAGAAAATCGGGCAGAAATGGATGCATTTTTAGAGAAATACAAGTTGCCCAAACTGAGCAAAGAAGAAGTTAATCAATTAAATAAGCCAATATCCTATAATGAGATACAGGAAGCTATCAAAAGTCTTCCAACAAATAAAAGCCCAGGACCAGATGGATTCACAGCAGAATTCTATAAGACCTTTAAACAAGAACTAATACCCATACTCCTCAAGCTCTTCAGAGAAACAGAGAAGGAAGGAGCTATCCCAAACTCATTCTACGAAGCCAATATCACACTCATCCCCAAACCAGGCAAAGACCCAACCAAAAAAGAGAATTACAGGCCAATCTCCTTGATGAACACAGATGCAAAGATCCTTAACAAGATTCTAGCTAACAGAATCCAGAAACACATTAAAAAAATAATTCACTATGACCAGGTAGGCTTCATCCCAGAGACACAGGGATGGTTTAACATACGTAAGTCAATAAATGTAATCCAACATATCAACAGAGCCAAGGTCAAGAATCACATGATTATCGCTACAGATGCAGAAAAGGCCTTTGACAAAATTCAACATTCATTCATGCTAAAAGCTCTGGAGAAAATAGGAATAGAAGGAACATTTCTAAAAACAATAAAAGCCACTTATGACAGACCAATAGCCAATATTATACTTAATGGGGAAAAGCTACAACCAATTCTCCTAAAATCAGGAACAAGGCAAGGATGCCCACTGTCTTCACTCCTCTTCAATATAGTCCTAGAACCCTTAGCCAGGGCAATAAGGCAAGAAAAAGACATTAAAGGGATCCGCATAGGGAAAGAAGAAGTTAAACTATCCCTTTTTGCAGACGACATGATACTATACCTCCACGATCCCAAAAACTCCACTCCCAAACTCTTAGAAATCATAAATCACTTTGGCAAAATAGCAGGATACAAAATAAACCCACAAAAATCAGTTGCCTTCCTATACACTGATAATGTACAGGAAGAGAGGGAAATAAAGGGAGCAACCCCATTCACAATAACCTCCCCAAAAATAAAATATTTAGGAATTAACCTAACCAAAGATGTAAAAGAACTATTTAATGAGAACTATAAAAAGTTAAAGAAAGAAATTGCAGAAGACACTAGGAAATGGAAAGACCTCCCATGCTCCTGGATACGCCGACTTAATATAGTAAAGATGGTAATACTTCCAAAACTAATATACAAATTCAATGCAATTCCTATTAAAATCCCAATGAAGTACATCACTGAAATACAGAAAACAGTCCAAAAATTCATATGGAACAACAAAAGACCTAGAATAGCCAAAACAATTCTAGGGGATAAAGACAATATGGGAGGGCTATCCATGCCGAACTTCAAACTCTACTACAGAGCTATAATAACAAAGACAGCATGGTACTGGCACAAAAACAGACCCGAAGACCAATGGAACAGAATAGAAGATCCAGAAATAAATCCACAGGCCTACAACCAGCTGATATTCGACAAAGGAGCCAAAGACATACAATGGAAGAAACACAGCCTCTTCAACCGCTGGTGCTGGGAAAACTGGGCAGCCACATGCAGAAAACTAAAAGTGGACCTCAGCCTATCACCATGTACCAACATCAACTCAAAATGGATTAAAGACCTTAACATTAAACCTGAATCTCTGAAACTACTGCAGGACAGAGTAGGAGAGACACTTGAACTAATAGGCACAGGAAGGAACTTCCTGAACAGAGTCCCAGGGTCACAACAAATTGGAGAGAGACTCGACAAATGGGACTACCTTAAAATAAAAAGCTTCTGCACAGATAAAGCTATCGCAACCAAGCTAGAAAGACAACCAACTAATTGGGAAAAAATATTTACCAGCAATATATCAGACAAGGGGTTAACATCCTGTATATACAGGGAACTCAAGAAACTAATCCCTCCCAAACCTAACAAACCAATTACTAAATGGGCAAGGGAACTAAAGAGGGACTTCTCAAATGAAGAAATAAAAATGGCAAAGAAACACATGAGGAAATGTTCATCATCCCTGGTGGTGAAGGAAATGCAAATAAAGACAACCCTGAGATACCACCTTACCCCAGTCAGAATGTCCCACATCCACAAATCAGCCAACGACAAATGCTGGAGGGGATGTGGAGAACGAGGAACGCTATTACACTGTTGGTGGGAATGTACACTCATACAACCACTTTGGAAAGCAGTCTGGAGGGTCCTTAGAAAGCTAAAGATTGACCTCCCTTACAACCCAGTCATACCACTTCTAGGCATTTACCCTGAACAACAGGAACCAATATACAAGGACACGTGCACCTCCATGTTTATTGCAGCACTGTTCACAATAGCTAGGATATGGAAACAACCTAGATGCCCCACCACAGATGAATGGATCCAAAAATTGTGGTATCTATACACAATGGAATATTATGCAGCCATTAGAAATGACAAAATAATGGCATTTGCAGGGAAATGGATGGAGCTAGAAGGAATCATGTTGAGCGAGGTAAGCCAAGAACGAAGAGACAAACAGTACACGGTCTCCCTGATAAGTGGATGATAAATCCAAAATGTTAGGTGATATGACAAAACTAACAGGACTTAAGAAACAAAGAACTCCCACTCATCTGGTTGAACCACTACCAAATATCCCCATGCTGCTGATCACATATATGGTATATAACATATGAGCACCGTTATATATTACAGACTGTGATAGACAATTTGCTCCAGGAAAGTTAGAATGAACTTGTGACTTTAAATGAGCATCATTATTCCACAATACTGTGAATTTCCGGAAATTAAGTAATCACTTAATCACAATCAAAAAAAAAAAAAAAGAACCTTGGGGAAGGGAGGGAGGGAGGGGATGGTAGGGGGAAAACAATGGAGGGGGTAACAATGTTCAAGAGGAAGTGTACTCATTACCCCACTCATGTAACTGTAACCCTCTGTATAGTATCTTTACAATAAAAAAATTAAAAAAAAAAAGGCAACCTACTGAGTGGAAGAAGATCTTTAACATCTATATACCTGACAAAGGCGTAATACACAGAACATACAAGAAACGAAACTGCCAAGAATCAATAATCCAATTAATAAATGGACAAAGAAGCTAAACAGAGACATCTTCAGAGGAAAAATCTCCAACTAACCACCAAAAAGCCAGAAGTGGAGTTGCAGTTTAAGTGCTAGAGCACTAGCTTTGAGCAAAAATTTTAGGGACTTTGCACAGGGGTTCAAGCCCTAGGATCAGCACAAAACAAACACCAGCCAACCAACCAAACAAAAAATTTTAAAAACAAATAAACATTGACCTCCCATCTCACACCAGTAAGAATGGCCATAATCAAAATTATGAATAACAACAAAAGCTGGCAGGGATGTAAAGAAAAGCAAAACCTATTACACTTCTGATGTTAATGTACACTAGTATAACCTCTATGGAAGGCAGTTTGGTGATTCCTCAAAAATGAAACAATAGAACTATCCTATTACCCAGAGATACCATTCTTGGCCATATATCAAGAACATCAGAAGTCAGGATATAGTGAAGACACTTACACTGTTCACCATAGCTAAGTTACGGAAAGAGCCCAGAACTCCTACAATAGATGAAGGAATCAAGAAAATGTGATATATATGCACAATGGAATTTTATTCATGCATAGGAAAAATAATATGTTATTTGCAGGAAATCAGACAGACTTGGGAAAAAACGTTAAGTGAAATATGTCAGGCTCAGAGAGAGAAACAGTACATGTTTTCTCTCATATTATGGAAGTTAGATATAAATTATAAGCATAACCAAGTTCTATAAACATATACAAAAACAAACTAAAGGATGATGTATACTCAGGGGAGGATTTCTTTGGTATAACTCCTCTGGAAAAGTTTAACGAATGAATACCAGAAATCTGAAACATTTGTCAACAGTGTGGGGGCAGGAGAGAAAAACTAAAGGGGAGGAGGGCAGATGAATTGAGAGAGGAAAGGCAAGTATATCATCATTATATACACATATAAAAATGGCATTATATAACATGAGGGTATGGATGCTATTGGGAAAGATGGAAGAAAATGATGGAAGGATTAATGTTAATCAAGATGTATTGTACTCATATAATCTGACTTGTTGAGCTGAAACCCCTTTGTACATGTCCTGTCATCCCAGCTATGTGGACGGTGTAAATAGGAGGACCATAGTATAGGCACGTTTGAGCAAAAAATGAAGTCCTATTTAAAAAAATTAAAGCCAAAAGGACTAAAGGAGCAAAGCAAGCTGTTGAAGGCTTGCCTAGCAAGCTTGGGGCCCCCAAATTCAAACTTCAGTTAATGCTGAAGGGGGAAAAAAAAAAAAAGAAGAAAATAATCTACCATCATACTCTTGCAACCTGACATACTAAAGCTATAAGTCATCATCAACCTTTCTTCAATGGAAAAAACTTAAAAGTTTACTTTTCGGATTTTCAAGTATACTTTCTAAGTAAGAGAATTTATATAATGTGTTATCAAGTAAGAATGTCACCTACCTTACTGTATCTCAACAGTGGATTCTTGGTACACAGTAGAATTCAAGAAACATTTGCTGAACTAATTTTATTATAATCTTCATAGTCAAATATTTTACAAAAATAAGTCTTTTGACTTCCATAAAAACTATAGGACCCATCAAAAGGAAAAGAAGCAATCAACCCTAAATACCTAGTATATCTGTATAATGGCTAAAGAACTTGATATTTCAAAAGCTTTCCATCTCTAGTTTTGTATATATTAATAATAGGAAAAAACCTAACTAGAATTATTCTTAAGTATAAAGCACCAACTGCTGAACAACTGGGTAGTATGATTGTGTGGAAAGTAAAAGAAATGCTAAATTCTGTAACAAAAGTTATATATGACTGTTTATGCCTAAAAAATAAAATCCCTGGAAGTACTGATAAGAAACTCAACAGTGATTGACTATGACTGGAGATGAAAAAGGACTATACTTTTTGTCTTACTATGTTCTTTTTTTTTCGTTTCTTTTTTTTTATTGTGAAAATGTACAGAGGGGTTACAATTACATGGGCAAGATAGTGAGTACATTTCTTATCAAGCATTGTAGCCTCCTTCTTTGTTTACCCTTCCCATCCTCCCTCCCCCCCCATCCTCCCCCTCCCCTCAAGTTGTAAAGTTCGTTTTTGACAAGACAACTTGGACTTCTCATTGTTGCAACAGGTCCACCTGTATCCTTATTTAAACGACTTGTTTTTCCTCTTCCCCTCCACAAATTATACCGACATCAAATACAGTGAAAGCAGGGGTTATACTGTGGGGGAGGGACATACAAAGCAACAAAGAAATAATTTTGTAATTGTGTTAGAAACAAATGCATGAAAGAAAAAAAACATTTAAAATACATATCTTAGGGTTCATTTTCCTAACATCACCTTATCTGACCTTTTCTGCCTGACTCATACATTTACTAGATATTGCAAATAAGGGAAATCATGGGACCCATGTTTCTTTGGGCTTGGCTTACTTCATTTAATACAATTTTTTCCAAGTCTTTCCATTTCCTAACAAATGGGGCAATGTCATTCTTTCTGATGGAGGCGTAGAATTCCATTGTGTATATATACCACATTTTCTTGATCCATTCATCTACTGAGGGGCATCTGGGTTGGTTCCAGATCTTAGCTATGGTAAATAATGCTGCAATAAACATAGTTGTGCTGGTAGCTTTAGTGTGGTCTTGTTTGTAAACATTTGGGTAAATGCCAACTATATTCTTTATGATAAGTAGTAATACTGTGACAAAAGTTCATGGGATTAAAAAAAATCAGTTTTAAAAAATAAAAGTCTATTAAATCTAACTCAAAGTAAACCAAAACTGAAGTCTCTCCCATGTAAATAATAGAAAAAGCAAGAATAACTAAAACACACTGTATTTTTAAAAGGGCAGCAGCTGGATGTTGATGCTGGTGGCTCATGCCTATAATTCTATTCACTTGGGAAGCTGATATCTGAGGACTGAGGTTCAAAATCAACTGGACAGACAATTCCAAAAGCCTCCTATCTCCAATTAATCAGCAAAAAGCCAGAAGTGGGGTGGGGCTCAAGTAGTAGGGTGCAGGGCCTGATGAAAATTAGAGCTGGTCCTAAAATCTTTTTAATAGTTAAAGTTGCTAGATAACCCCATGTTTTGGTGGAAAATAGATACTTAAAAATCATAAGAATTTAACCAGGTTGTCTGAATTTATATTTTTAAACAGTCCATACAGGAAAAACTTTATTTTCTAATTCATTTCAACAGTATTATATGAAAAGATGCTTAAATTCAGTGCTAAATATTAGTTTTTCTCTATTCAAAATGATTTATTTCCTTCCAGTCATAAAGAAGCAAAGTGCCTCAAGTGCCTCAGAGTAGATGGAGTGCCAAGATAATACAAGTAAGATAAGTAAATGGGGTGTTAAGTAGAATCCTAGCAACAGCTTTATAGAAACTGTGTGCCTCACCACACCTGGTTAGAAAATACAAGGGAAAAGGCAATTTTCTTAAGCTGATAAAACCATTTCTGAATTACTCATTTTACTTAACACTTTTTTTACTCAATGCCTACCTCATATCTATTTTCTAAGATAGTAGAGGATATAGAAAATGGTCTCACAAATTTCTAAAAATTATAAACTGATGTTATCAGTAATTCTGGTTAAATTAAAAAAAAATAAAAATTTAAGACATTAACTGAAAATAATTTTGGATAGGAATTACCTGGGCTGTTGTCTCTTGCTGTCATCTGCATAAGAAGTGCCATCTGCTTTCGCTCAGAGAGTGGATAGCCAAAAAGTATGCTAACTGGTGTGGATTTCTTATTTCCAGCTTCCTTTTTTGTTTTCTTCTTTTCTGGACCTTCTTTCTCTGAAATTATTAATAAATGTGTAAGAACTTGAAACAAATACAAGTAATAAACATTAAGACTTTCTTGACAGATGCTATACATGTGTGTGATATATATAAGTCAAGACAAACAAAATATTTTTTCTTCTGAAAGCTTTGGAAAATATACTGTTAGGTTGCTTGTGTTTGCAGTGTTGGGGACTGAACCCTGGGTCTTACATGTACTCAGCAAGCCTCTACCACCTAACCCATGCTCCTAACTTCTTGCCTTGGCTGGCTTTGAACTCACAATCTTACTTACCTCCATCTTGTAATTTTACTTCCACCTCATAATTGGCTGGGATTACAAGTGTGCCTCACCATGCCTGGCTCGAAGATATTCTTAATTTGATTTTTGAGGCACTTGGAAATTTATTACTAAGCAAATTTTTCATTTTATTAATTTGTCCTATTTAAATTGACTATTTCAAAAATTCCTTAAAACAATCATCCTTTGCAATCTGCAATGGTTCTTCTATTTGCTCATTCTAGGAACTCTGTGGATAGTAAAATCTGAAGATTTTTAAGTCCCTTATATAAAATGGGGCAATATTTGTACATACTTATTCTCCCATTAATTTTAAATCATCTCCAGATATTTAAAAAACCCAAATACACTGTAAATAGTACGTAAACTATGTTACTTTTTTGTTTATGTTTAGTGAATAATTACAAAGAAATATCTGTACATGTTTAATAAACATGCATTTTTTTCTGAATAGTTCCAATGTATGGAAATAAGAAAGTCAACTTTGAATTACACTTTCATTTACTATAACTTTATTTATATTACTACTAAACCTATACAAATGTTCCTTCAAATTTCTTCCTAAATTCTAGCCAGCCACAGCTTGTACAATCTTCTAAGAAGACTTAAGACAAGTCTCACCACATAGCTAGTCAAAAAGAAAACACACCAAATCATTTTATTCCAGTTTTCTGGCAGTTGAACAGGGAATGATATTAATGAAAGCTGAAAGCAAGCAAATTAAGGATTTTGTGTGGCTGTATGTTAACAGAGATCTTAAAAAGCTCCAAAAGCCAGGCACCGGTGGCTCAGGCCTGTAATCCTAGCTACTCAGGAGGCTGAGATCTGAGGATCACGGTTCAAAGCCATCATCTCCAATAAACCACTAGAAAGCTGGAAGTGGTGCTGTGGTTCAAGCAGTAGAGCAACTCACCTTAAGCTGAAGGGCACAGGGAAAATGCCCAGGCCCAGAGTTCAAGCCCCACGACTGACCAAAAAAAAAAAAATGTTCCAAAATGTTTGCAAGTCCATGACAAGGATCAGATTTAGGTTTTTGGTTTTTTTTTAAGGAAATTTTCTGGCAATGCGGCCAGCATTTTCTTTACACACCAAAAACTGCATAAACAGGTAAACAATAAATCTTATAGAACTTTCTGGAAGTGATGCAGATGCCATGTATAAGATGTCATGGTCTAAGCTATTTTCTGTGTAGGCATCTATTTCTGGGATTTCAAATTCAGATTTAGGGGCTCCTACAAAAATAGATAATTTAAAAATTAGTAAAAATGAATGAGATATAGTGGGCTATAGACAGATATTGCCAACAGACAGGATATTCTAAAGAGAGAAGTATTTATTAATCTAGGAAGTTTCAAGAAGTTAATGAAAATTTGATATTATCACTGGGCATAAAAACTAATAAGTCTACGGCCATGTCACCCTGAATACACCCGATCTCGTCTGATCTCGGAAGCTAAGCAGGGTCGGGCCTGGTTACTACTTGGATGGGAGACCGCCTGGGAATACCTGGTGCTGTAGGCTTGCGGGCATCGGTGGCTCATGCCTGTAATCCTAGCTACTCAGGAGGCTGAGATCTGAGGATCACAGTTCAAAGCCAGCCCAGGCAGGAAAGTCGTGAGACTCTTAACTCCAATAAACCACCAGAAAACCGGAAGTGGCACTGTGGCTCAAGTGGTAGATTGCTAACCTTGAGCTGGAGAGTGCAGCTGCGGACAGTACCCAGGCCCAGAGTTCAAGCCCCACGACCAACAAAAAAAAAAAAAAAAAGATTTTTCAGGTGCACTACTAAAATTACTTAGGACAAACTGGCATCCCGATGGCCTACAAAATTTGAGATTCTGATACTTAAAATTTGCTGTGTACAACTCACTCAAAAATCATTAACTTCAAACTTCTCCATTTTATTGAATTTTGATTTTACATAAAAATATTTTCTAAAATTAAAATATTTTTATATTTTCAATATGATCTTTTACTTTCATGTTTCTCACTTTTTCTTCTAAATTTTGATGTTCAAAAAATATTACTCTAAAGTGATATATACCCATATTATAGACAAAAATCACAAGTGTGCTAGAATTCTGTGCTGACAAATAATCAAATATATAACTATTGCATTTGAAATAAAATAAGCAAGTTGGATATATTTCAATTGTTTAAACAAAAATTCAAAATATCAAATATATAACTATTGCATTTGAAATAAAATGCGCAAGTTGGATATATTTCAATTGTTTAAACAAAAATTCAAAATAGATGCTTACATTCAATATGATTCTTTTATCTTTTGAGTTACAAATAGTTATGCCTGAATTCATGTTTTATACAAGATAGTAAAAAAAAGTATGAGACTATAAAATCCCAAAGTATATTTTTTTCTAATTTGAACAGTTAATGAGACTTTGACTATTTAGGATCTACCTGATTTCCTCCAAATCACCCTAAAGTAAAAAATGATGTATTCAAATGAAATACTATATGACAGTCTTCTGACTTCGGTAACTAAAAAGAAACCGAATTTTTAATGTTTAAACATACATATAATTACAAACATGCTCATTCATCATAGTCTACTACAGATTTTTTTGTTGTTGTTGCCTCTACTAGATCAGGGTCTGAGCTTTGCTTGTTCAACCACTTAAATCCTATCTCCAGTTCTGTTTTTGTTTTGTTTTTGCTGGTTAATTGGAAATAAGAGTCATGTAGTTCTGTCTGTCTGGGGTGGCTTTGAACCATGCTCTTCAGATCTCTGCCTTCTGGGTAGGTATAACTGTACTCATGAATGACCAGCATATAGCCAAACCAGACCTTTTTGAGGGGAAACCCAGAGACTCATCACATTCAAAACAAATGTGATGAAACAGACTTTTATCATCCCTACATTCTGTCAAGGTTCTGAACTACAGAAATACAAATGCCATCTGGAAAATTAATGATTTCTTTATAGGTCTTATCAGAACAAATTATGCTCAACACTATCACTTCCCAATTAAGTGTAAAGTATATAGTATAGATTAACAAATACAACATTTCCCCCATAACAGAATCTAAAAAGTGAAATAATAGAGTTAAAATCCAAATATAGATGAACACAAATCAATCCCATTTGTAGTATTCTGGAGAAAAAAAAATGCTAGTATGATCTAGTTCTATGAGTCTCTATCACTGGAATGTCTTAACCTTGCTATTCTAGAATGATATTGAGATCATGGATGGCATTATCACATCTAGCTCTTTTGGGTTTATCTTATTGCTTGGCTGTTACCTTTTAGAAAGGAAGGTCTAATTCCACAGTAACTAAATATGACTTCCAATTTTGGTAACTAGGATGATTACTTGGTTTTACCACCCTCTCTATTCAAACCTATAATTTATAAATAAAAAATGTGTCATAAGCAGAACGTTTATTCCATTCTTATATAGTAAATGTTTATATACTGAAAACTGGACATAAACACCTAGGGATTAAATAGTAACATTTTGAAAAGTTTAGATACAAATGATAGCCCAGGGGCTGGGAAGGAGGCTCAGTGGTAGAGCGCTTGCCTTGCATGCATGAGGCCCTGGGTTCGATCCCTCAGCACCACATAAGCAAAAAGAAAAAAGCCGAAAGTGGCGCTCTGGCTCAAGTGGTAGAGCCCTAGCCTTGAGCTGAAGAGCTGAGAGACAGCACCCAGGCCCAGAGTTCAGCCCCACAAAAAAAAAAAAAAAAAAAAAAAAAAAAAAAAAAACACACCAAAAAACCCAAAAACCACAAATGATAGCCCATTTAAGAAGGTGGGGTATAATCAAAACACTTAGTTTCACATAGTAGAGAACACATGATATATTCTGAATGATATTTACATTCTGCTGAATTTTTTGTTTGGAACAATTATGACTCAATAATATATAAAAACTGAAGCAATAGCCAAATAGATATTCCAACACAGTTAATGGTAATGTCACTCTCCAGGCAGCTAGTATTTTAATCCATTTATAGTTAAATTCAATCTGGACAGCGAAGTCAAAAGATGACTATTCAGCAGAAGAAAAATTCAAATGTGTTGTTTAAAAAAAATCAACATAAGATTACTGAATTGTTTTTGGTGATTATTTGATTGTTTTTTATTAGAAGAAAAATACAGCTTTTAAACAAATACTAGAAGAACAATTTTCTGAATGTTTTAACACAGGTAGGCAATACCATTTTTTTTCTACACATGAAGATTAATGCATTTCTCCAGTGATACCTATAAATTGGTTTGAAAGTTTTATGTATTAACACTCAACTTTTAATGTGACAGCAATCACTGACTGAACAGCAACACCTGATAATCTAATTACCTGAGTATGTCCTGTAAGAAGATATAAGTCTCTCCCCCCAATTTTCACTTGTATGTCCTGGGTCTGAATCTACAGAATGAGAAGAGACAGAAGAAAAGAACAAAGGCACACCAAGAGAAATGCAGAATTCAACCAACCAACATTTTTCAAAAGACTAACAGGTAATGACCTATCATTGTCTTTCCAAAAAGATTGCTTTAAAGATATAGATAAAAGTACACTTAAAACAGGTTTGGCCAATATATAGGATTTTAGTTTCTTCTACTGAAATTATCTTAAAAGTAGATAAATTTGACCATGTACACTTCAGTAACAGACAATACTGATGTTGCTTATTAAAACATGCAGTCTCTGTTTTGATGTTACATCTTTTTCCCAATATCTGGTTAATTGTCAAATATGCAGTAATACCAGTTTTATGTTTGGAATTTGTTTTTAAAAGGCCACACTTTCTGTTCCATAAGTGTCCAAAGTATTCAAAAGACAAAAGAAATGCAGTGTCATCCTAAACAACTGATCTTTCTATAAACTGTATACACTTCAAATGGTATGAATTACTATAGTGATCATTACACTAAAGACATCTGAGGGGAAAACAGCCTAAATTAAACAAAGTTCTTCCATTGAGACTACAGAATACTGCCTAACAATGTATGATGGAAATAAGACTGTAGAGAGATATTTTCACTTTTCTATAACATGCCATTTTCAGTCACAATAGTTACTCTGATCTTTAGAGTCTCAACTGACATATAATTCTCTTCCCAGAATCATTATAGACATTATTCATGGTATCAGTTAAGTACAATCAAGTGTTGGGAAAAAAGAAAAAAAAAGAGAACAAGTAATCCCCAAACAGTATCTAAAAAATGTAAAGGTAAGCTGGGCACCGGTGGCTCAGGCCTGTAATCCTAGCTACTTAGGAGGCTGAGACCTGAGGATCATGGTTCAAAGCCAGCCTGAGCAGGAAACTCCGTGAGACTCCTATCTCCAATAAATCACTAGAAAACAGGAACTGGTGCGTGGCTCAAGAGGTAGAGTGCTCACCTTGAGCTGAAGAGCGCAAGGACAGCGCCCAAGCCCAGAGTTCAAGCCCCATGACCGACAAAAAAAAAAGTAAAGGTAACCTTATAATTTTGATAATGAGAAAGAAGATTTACTCAACCAAAATGAGGATCATTAATAACATGGTGACTAATTCTAAAGGAAGTAAATGGATTAGCTAATAGGCTAATTAGATAATACAACTTTCAATTAACACATTTAAAACTGAATACATTAAAGCTTGCAAGTATAAGAATTCCAAGAAAAAATACATACATGAAAATATTTCATGAAAAGATAAGCAAAAAATTTAAATGGTTTCTATAGATTACAAGATAAAAGTGGTAATAAACAAAAAGCTTGAAAACCCTGAATCACATTTTTTGTTTTGTGAGCGCCCAAAGTATTCCAAAGATGTGAACTATAGTATCATGCTAGATGACAAATCCTTTTATAAACTATACATATCAAATGGTATTAAATAGTTCATTTGAAGCAGACCATATTAGTGACCATATTAGTGAACAGATTAAAGTTCAGTGAATGAAATGGACTTTTAATTATAAAATTTGACCTTATCCAAAACTTCCTCTGGAAATATCCAATCCACACTGACTCCACATACATCCTTTGACTTTATTGAAGTAAGTATATTTATATAAGGGGCACCTGAGTAGGTATTCTATCTAATTTAGGAGTTCAAAAATTAAAGCTTCCATATTTTGTCCATTAACTACTTCCTGCTGTATTAAGATGAGCCTATATGAGACAACTGTTATTAATGAGTCTGATGTAGGGTTAAGCAGAACAATTCTTGTCTGTCTGTCTGTCTGTCTATCTACACACTTTATAATAAGGTAACACATGCTAGTACTTCAATCTTTTAATGCTTTATTTAGGCTGTAAAATAATAAGAAAAATATCTACACTTAGTGTTTGAAACTTCTATAATAATATACCTGGGAGAAACAGAAGTCAACCAGTAATAAGTTATTTCCATGAAAAGCACCAGCAGTGAGTATTCTTAATAAGCAAAGAACTGCATTATCTCCTACTGAACAGAATTCTCTTTGAAAATGTTCTTTTCATTTGGGCACAGTAGCTGAAACCTCTAAGCCCTAACTATATGGGAAGCAAAGATTAGTAGGTCATGGTTAGAGGCTAGCCTAAGCAAAAATAAGTTCAAGAAACTAAATCAATCAATAGCTGGGTGCTGAGTAAAGTAATAAAACACTTGCTATATCCAGCTACATAATGAAACAGAGTAGGAGGATCATAGCCCAGGTATAAAGCTCGTATCTTGAAAATAACTTATAGAAAAAGGGGATAGGGAAGCAGCTCAAGTGGTAGAACTCCTGCCTAACAAACATGAGGGTCCTAAGTACAATCCCTATCCAGTACTGCCAAAAAAAAGTTCTCTCCAAATTTTTTGAGTCACATTAATTAAGGCAAATCTTTAATGGCATCTTAAAATCTCAGTAAAAGCAGATTTCTAAGGCTCAGTAGGAAAGATTTAATTTGAAATTTCAAGATGCTTTACAAATACCATTGGAAACAGATCATACTGTGCCTCTTTGAATTTTCTCATACCACATTACCTAAAAATGACAAAACACCACAGTATGCAAGTAAAAAATGCTTACTGAGAAGATAATTTAAAAAGAAATGTCAAGGATACTTTTATCTTTCTAGTCACTAAAATCAGTAGTACTTTTATCATTCAGTTGGACATATTTATCTCCATAGATCTATCAACACCTCTCAAAAATGTACCCCAAATGTTATTTGAAATTAAAGAACACTCAAATTGCTGGCTTTGTAAGTAAACAATAATCACAAAGTCATGCACTCTTTAAAGAATTCAATGTGAGGGGCTGGGAAGGTGGCTCAGTGGTAGAGCGTTTGCCTTGCATGCCTGAGGCTCTGGGTTCGATTCCTCAGCACCACATAAGCAAAAAAAAAAAAAAAAAGCCGGAAGAGGCGCTGTGGCTCAAGTGGTAGAGCACTAGCCTTGAGCTGAAATGCTGGGGACAGCACCCAGGCCCGGAGGAGTTCAGGCCCCACGACTGGACCCAATAAAAAAACAAACAAAAAAAAAAAGAATTCAATGTGTGACAAAAGCAAAGTCTTCAAAGATGCTCTTATTATTCATAATAACAATTGCACATTTAATTTGGAAGCTAAGACACTGTTCAACACATGTGTATTAAGGAATTATGACTTTTCCGATGTCATGTTACTAGGAAATAAATATGATTTTATGACAGATAGTGAGGGAATAAAGTTGACTTTGTTAGAAACTTATTTTTTAATTTTTTATTGAAATTAGGTGATTATATGAATTTCACATATTTCACAGTATTGTGGAATAGTGATACTAAGTTAAAATCACAAACACATTTTAACTTTCACATTGCAAATTGTCATTATCATGGTCTATAAAGTTTGTGAATTCTATGAGCTTTGATGATACAACTATTTCTTCTACATCAGGTAGTATTTATATTTCTTTCCTCTTGGTTAGTGTAAAAGCTGTTCCCTTTTCCCTCTCATTCCCTCCCTCCCATCGCTGCCTTTGAATTGTTTAGTTCAATTTTATCTATGTCCAGTGCAGCTGATGGGCCCCTCTGTTGTATGTTTTCCCGTTTCCCTCTGATTCTGTGTTCTCCTAGCTTCCCTCAGATGCATGCATATATATACACTATATGTGGTCAAGAACATGGAGTCATTTAGCAATGACACAACAAAATGAGTGGAAGTCCTTTGTTTTTCAAGTCCTGTTTACTTTGTCATATCTCCTTGCATTTTGGTTTTAGCATCTACATATCAGGGAGACCATGTGCCATTTGTCTCTTCACTCTTGGCTTACCTTGCTCAAAATGACTTGCTCTAATTCCATTCATTTCCCTGCAAAATGCCATTATTTTGTCCTTTCTAATGGCTGCATAATATTCCATTGTATATAGGTCCCATAATTTTTGGATCCACTCATCTGTAGTGGGGCATCTGGGTTGTTTCTGTATCTTGGCTATTGTGAACAATGCTGTAATGAACATGGAGGTGCATGTGTCCTTGTATCCTGGTTCCAGTTGCTCAGGTTAGATGCCTAGGAGTGGAATGGCTGGGTCATAGGGAAGGTCTATATTTAGCTTTCTGAGATACCTCTAGACAGCTTTCCAAAGTGGTTGTATTAGTGTACATTCCCACCAGTAATTGTCATTGGCTGAAATTAGGATGTACGCTATACTGACTGGGGTAAGGTGGTATTTCAGTATTGTTTTTATTTGCATTTCCTTTACAGCCAGGGATGATGAACATTTTCTCATGTGTTTCTTTGAGAAACTTAATTATTAAAGATGATGAAAACTATTACAAATTACTGATTATACTTTAAATAACAATATGCAATCTTCTCTTCTCACCAGTAATATCTCAATTATGACTGAAGGGGCAATATAGCTTGTTAAAGTATTTGAGTTTTTAGACTCCCTTACATGTAAAATAATTTAACCACTGAAACATAAGCAGAAGTTTCTAGGGAGATTGTTTTATCAACAAAAAGCCCATGTCTCAACAGGAGGAATACTCTTTTGTTGTTGGTCTCCCTCTACTACTTTCTGCTAAGTAGCAGCAGCAATTTTTGTGACTGTAAGAAAAATACTTGTTGGGTGCCGGTGGCTCATTCCTATAATCCTAGCTACTCAGGAGGCTGAGATCTGAGGATTGAAATTCAAAGCCAGCCAGGGCAAGAAAGTCTGTGAGACTGTTATCTCCAATAAACCGCCAGAAAACTGGAAGTGGTGCTGCAGCTCAAGTGAAGAGCTGAAGAGCTCAAGGACATTGCCCCAGGCCTGGAGTTCAAGCCTCACCACTAACAAGAAAAAAACCAAGTCTATGTATGAGCTAAGGGAGGCAGAGCAGCAAGATAGAAAATAATCTCATCTCAAATAATCTAATTTCAAATAATCTAATCTCAAATCTCTATCAATTCTGAACTACTCTTGCTTGTCCTTCTCATTGCAATATTTTAAAATTATCCCAAGTATTTAAGCCAGTGTTAATCCACTTCCTCATGGTAAAATAATGTACCACAAAGTGAGTTTACACATTGTATTATTTAAGGATTATAATTCTCTGAAGCTGACATATAAAATAAAGTGGCACTTATATAGATGAGAAAATTGGGACTGATATGAACTCAATTTAGTGAAGGCTTGTTTGCAAGCAGGGCCATACAGGAACCAATATTGGTCAGATTTTAAAATCATTGATATTATTTACTTCTATTACAATTATAATAACTGTGGGATTCTAGAAAAGTTTGAAAGTAAAAATTAAAAGCTAAAAATAAGAGAAAAGACAAGTACAATATCTAGCTAAGGAGTAGTTGCTAGGTTCAATGATATATTGCTGTGTATATTGGGTATAATGAGTATTTAATATTCCATAGAACAAGAATTCTCTCAAAGGACAAAATGTGGGATAGATCCTGGAATGAAATATAAAAATTCATTATGAAAACTACTATGAAAGAATTTTAAGTACCTACTGGTGTGACTCCAAATTATGTTCAAATATGTCTAGCCAACCAGATATCTTTTTGTAAATATTAAGTACTAACTGGAATTTTAGAAAGGTTAAGACATATAAGCTGTCATAAAATGAAAATGAAAGGTTCCTCATTGAACGATGCCATTATCACTCATTTGGAGAACCAGTGGGCCTTCTTGAATAATGTCTAGACATAAAGTGTAAGTATCTGATGACTACCATTCTCAACACAGGCAAAACAATAGCAGAAAGACAGGAAGAAACAAATTGATATATACTATCTTAAAAACTTTGGGATTAGTTTTACCTAACATAAAAAGAGAGTCAGGCGCTGGTGGCTGGGTCATGCCTGTAATCCTAGCTACTCAGGAAGCTAAGAGCTGAGGATCACGGTTCAAAGCCAGTCCAGGCAGGAAAGTCTTTGAGACTCTTAACTCCAATTAACCACTAGAATAGTAGAAGAGACACTGTAGCTCAAGTGGTAGAGCACAGGCACAGGCATTGAGCTGAAGAGCTCAAGGGCAACACCCAGACCCAGAGTACAAAGCCCCACCACCGACCCAAAACAAACAAAAAAGTAGAGAATGTCTATTCTCTATAAGACAGTATTTATCCTATAATATAAACAAGTAAATATAAAGAAAATTTAAGTTGGGCACTAGTGGCTCTCATGCCTGTTATGCTAGCTACTATGGAGGCTGAGATCTGAAAGGACGATATAGTTTGAAGGCAGCCTGGGGAGAAAAGTCTGTGAAACTCTTATCTCCAATTAACCAGCAAAAAAAAGAAAAAAGAAAAAAGAAAAAAGAAAAAAAAAAACTGAAAAGGGAGCTGTGCTCAAGTAGTAGAGTACCAGCTTTAAGTGGAAAAGCCAAAGGACAAGGCCTCAGCCCAGAGTTTAAGACTCAGTATAGTCACAAAAAAGAAAAAAAAATAAGGAGTGGCTTGTACCTCATTCAGTTATAGCTAACAGATCTGTGCTATCAGGTTCATTAACGTGGTCACCAAACATTTAGAATTGTCAGTTTGAATTGAGAGATGGTATAAGTACAGAATACTAGATTTCGAAGACAGTATGAAAAAATGAACATGTTATTGAATTTGGGTGAGGGGGAGCACGGGCAGGTTTAACTCAGGGCCTGGAACTGTCTTTTAGCTACTTTGCTCAAGGCTAGCACTCTTCTATTTGAGCAATGGCTCCATTTCTGGCTTTTTGATGATTATTGAGATAAAAGTTTGACAAACTTTCCTGCCTGGACTGGTTCTGAACAGCAATTCTCAGATCTCAGTCTCCTGAGTAGTTAGGATTACAGGCTTAATCCACCGATGCCTGGCTTCACTGAATATTTTTTTACTCATTACAGGTCAAAAATTTTAAATTGTTGACATGTTATGAACATAACACTTACAGGTGAACATAACATGTTATGAACGTTATGTTATGAACATAACATGTTATGTTCACCTGTAAGTGTTGAATTTAAAATAAAGCAACATTAAAAACATCAAAAAGCTGAGTAAGGGTGGTACTCATACCTGTAATCCTAGCTGTTACTTTAGCCTGAGACTGTTGTAATTGTAGTTCAAGGCCCACCTGAATAGAAATCAAACCATACCAAACCAACCAAACCTTCATTTGGAATGTTGGGAAGCCTAACATAGCAGATTCTGCCCACATGAACACCAAGACAGGAAGCAGATCTATCTTAGAAATAAATAAGAACAAAAATCAAGCGTTGAGGCATGACTCAATGATAACAGTGTTTGTCCAGCCAATATGAGGTCTAGAGTTCAAATCATAGTAGAGCCAAAGTAAATCCATCTTTTTAATGAAAAAGAAATCAAGTCTTAAAACTTTCAGTTTAGACAGTGTCAACCTAATGTCTTACTCAAAGAGGAGAAGCTAAATAGCATGATTACAATATTCTTATTTCCTATTCTCTAGTAATTCTTGCAATGTCAAGACTTATAAAATTGATTTTCTTATGGACCCAAAATACACCCATTTTATATGTCTTATTATTATCTTTAGTTGTACAAAAGAGGTTTCAATTTGACATGTCAGTTTATGTGTACAATGCATTTTCATGTCCTACTTTCTCACATCCAGTATCATAAGCATCTTTCCATATCATAAACTGTCCTACAGCTTGATCTTCTTTTTCTGCTGGTCATGGGACTTGAACTCAGGACTTATCACGTCTTTGAGCTTTTCTGCTCAAGGCTAGCATTCTACCACTTGCGTCACAGCTCCACTTTCAGCTTTCTGGTGATCAAAAGTGAAGACTCTCACTGATTTTTCCTGCCCAGGCTGGCTTTGAACTGCATTCCTCAGTTTTTAGCCTTGAAGCAGCTGGGAATTCAGGCATCAGCTACTGACATTTGGCACTACAGCATTATTTTTAAGAGCTTAAACATTTTTGTCCCTCATTTGATTTACTGTAACTTAGCAATTCCTTGGTTTTATGTGATAAGACTGCTTGTTTTGTGGTCTTGTTGTCATTATAAACAAAGCTGAGAGAAAAAAAATCTTTTTATTTGGTGGTACTGGGATATGAATTTAAGGCCTCATGCTTGCTGGGCAGATGCTACCATTTGAGCTACATGCCTAGCCCTTTTGCCTTCAGGTTTTTTTTGTTTTTGTTTAGGTAGGAATTTTTGTCTGGAGCCAGTCTCAGATCACAATCTATCCACAACTTCTACAGGTCTAGGATTGCAGATGTGTACCATCACACCCAGCTTGTCTGTTAAGATGGGGATTCCATTACTTTTTCCCTTGGCTGGCCTAGAACCACTTCCTAATTTCTACCTCCTCCTGAGATGAACCATAGGCATGAACCATGGTGCCTAGTGAGATAAACATTCTTTTTTTTTTTTTTTTTTTTTGTCGGTCGTGGGGCTTGAACTCTGGGCCTGGGCACTGTCCCTCAGCTCTTCAGCTCAAGGCGAGCGCTCTACCACTTGAGCTACAGCGCCACTTCCGGTTTTCTGGTGGTTTATTGGAGATAGGAGTCTCACGGTCTCTCCTGCCCGGGCTGGCTTTGAACCGCGATCCTCAGATCTCAGCCTCCTGAGTAGCTAGGATTACAGGCGTGAGCCACCAGCGCCCGGCTGAGATAAACATTCTTAAAAGATACATTTTTGTTGTCATCAATAATTATAAAAAATACCAAAACAATTTGTTGAGCAAGAAACTTAGTTTGAGATATATGTTGTCATATTTAATTCTAACCAGGTATTTCTACAATTTAGGCCAACTACAGACATATCTTACTTCCATTTCATGTTTTAGGTCAGTAAGTCTACTAATTAATACAGAGTATATTTTGTTGATTACTATTCTGGATGTGTACTGTGTGTTTGTCTTTTGACTCAAATTTAGGGCACCTATGTGTGTGCGTGTGTATGCATGTGCGTGTGCACGCACACGTGTGCACACGCACACACCACACACACAAGTTCTGGGGCTTGAAGGCCTGAGCACTGTCCCTAAACATTTTCGTTCAGGGCTACCTCTCTACCACTTGCACCACAGTTCCATTTCCAGCTTTTTCATAGTAAATTGGAGATAAAAACAGATTTTCCTGCTCAAGCTGGCTACAATCCTCAGACCATAGCCTCCTGAATAGCTAGGAGCCTCCAATGTCCAGCCTTGTTAATTCCTATTGGTAAGTTTTTCATATATTTCTTTGCCAAGTAGAATTCTATTGTTCTGAATTCTTGGTCCAAGTCTTTTGATCATTTTATTATTCCACTTTTTTCACAATTTAATTTTTAAATACTATTATCATATGTATTTATAAATATTCCCCCTATATCTTTATCATTGAAATTTCAGCTAACAATTTTAAATATACTACAGACTATTATAAAAAGGATTAATGTCAAATATACAGTCTGATGCTACAATTATCTTTCATATGGAAAGTTGAAAACAGCTAAATTGTAAATAAGTTTGTTTAGACTAGGGAAAATTTTAATTTACTAATATTTATAAGTTAGCCTACCAAGAGTAAGTTTTATTGTTTTTATAGAGACTGGGACTTGAACTTAGTAACTGATGCTTTCACTTACTGGCTAGTGCTCTACTAACTGAGCCCACACCTCCAATCCCAATAATAAATTTTCAATCCATCAAAATTTGATTTGGTAGAGGCATGCTGAGTTTTTTTAAAAGTAATAAATTTTAAATAAAATGTTCTTAAAATCCTCCAAAAGCCAAGAGCAAAGCTGAGCAAAATAAAACACCAGGAAGCAGGTACTCAAAAGAGGGGAAAGCAGTAGACAAATGAAAAGGGAGAAAATTCAGACAATAATTCAATGTATATCCTACAAAATTAAGAGGGAGAGAATATGTGGGTAGGGATGGGTAAGAATGTTGAAAGGAGTGACACTGACCAAGATATATTGTCTGCATAAACTGTATGTTAAATGGCAACCCCTTTGTACAACTGAAGGTAACTATTTTTAAAAATGGGGGAAAAAAAGGGAAGAGGTGGGTTGGGAGGGATGTGTAAGACTGTTGAAAGGGGTTACACTGATCAAGATGCAAGATGTATTCATAAGCAGCTTTGTTGTGTAACAACTCCTTTGTACAACAACTTAAATAAAAATATATTTAAAGAAGTAGAAACTAATGTTCTTAAAGAAAGTGGCAACATCCCACTAAATGGAAATAATAGGAAAACTATCAGGGAAAAGAGTACACAATGCAATTACTGAGAAGCACATTCAGTCCCTAGAAGCTTCCTCCTTAATTTTGCTGTAAATCAGAGAAATAAATAATCCACCTGATCTAACAACAAAGACTTTCACAGCTAGCTAATTATTTTGAAACTTTATCCCCAGAAAAATGTTACCAAGATTTGAATTATCAAAATACTTTTTTGTGGTACAACTATTAGATATATCATTGTTATTGGGAAATAAAATCTGGTCATTAAGAAGTGAGCAGCAAAGAGACTTCCAAAGAAAAAGGATGAGAAGTGTTAGATCTTAAATAGGTATCCAAAGGCACATTCAATTATACATCTCTTAACAATGAAGATATGATCTGAACCAATGGCTAATCCCATTTTTGTGCAATCACCTGGAGTGCGCATACACAAACTAAGATGGATATAATATAGCTATATGACAGTCTCTTTGGATCATCATTGCATGTATGACATTGACTTAAATGTCTTAATTCAGTACATTACTGTAATCATCTTCTCTGCTAAATGACTTAATGGCTCAGAATACTAGTAAGAAGTTATCCATAAGGAAAAATTAAAACAAATGTTTATTGATCTCTGAAAGACAGTATAACTTAAGCAAAACACATTAATTGTTTTTCATTATTTTCCTGCTTCTCTCTCTCTCTCTCCCTCTCTCTCTCTCTGTCGTTGCTTTATTTTTTGGTGGTACTGGTAGGTAAGTTTTGAGAAATAAAAGTACCATGAAATAGTATTTGAGTTGTTGACTCATTTAGTTTTATTTGGTGGCACATAATTCTAATTCATTTATGAAGTTATTCTCTGGTGTTCAAAAAGTCCATAAAAACTCAGTAACCTTTTCTAAATCTACCAAATTGTTATGATTAGTGAAGAAATTTTCAACACTGGAATGCTCCCCAAAAAGTTCCAAAAATAGCAAGATTTTTTTGTGTGCGCAGATGGCTATACTGTGATTTGAACTCAGGGTATTACACTTGATAGACAATTGTTCTACTACTTGAGCTATGCCATGAAAGTGAAAGATTTGAAATATTAACAAAATTAAAAAAAAAACAAAATTTTGGTCAGAAACCACATATTTGTGGTTGAATAAACTTTTTCTCTTAAACAAAAAATCTGAAATACTGAAATACACATATTTTCCTATGAATTGTTAAGTAGAATGGTGTGTACGAAAGAAAAAATTCACAGTAAAAAGTCACTAGATTTTACCAGAAAATGATAATTTTTTTCTACCTGTGTCTGAATCTCGTTCTTCATTTCTTGATGGACTAATGGTAAAAGGAAGTTTACGTTTCATGGATGATTTCTCTTTCATCTCCTTGCCCACATCATTTCGGTCAAGTTTTGGAGTTTTGCTGTATGATCCAATCTTGTCTTTACTCTAATAAAATATGAATGAAACTATATCAATATTAACTAAGTGCTTTCAACTAAGGAAGATTTCAAACAGAAAAAACAGACAGATAATACAAACAGCATTATATTCACTGACTACAGAATAAATTTAAGAATCTCAATAGGCCACACAAAGCTATAATGAACTGGCCTGTTTTATTTATTTTTGTGCTGGTTCTGGGATTTGAATTCAAGGCTAGGCATTGTCCCTGTGCATTATTTCTCAGAGCTAGTGCTCTACCACTTGAGCCACAACTCCATTTCCAGATTCTTGGTAATTAAGTAGAGATAAGAGACTCAAGGACTTTCCTGCCCAGGCTGGCTTTGAATTGCAATCCTCAGGTCTCAGCCTCCTGAGTAGCGAGGATTACAAGTGTCAACTAACAGTGCCCAGCCAGATTCATTTTGTATTCACAGACTACATCACAATTTACTATGTCCTACTGTAACAGATTCATGTGTATTTCATATGCTATTTCTTTTCCCCAGACCCACTGATTAAATACTTATCCTTGAGAATATAAAGTGTTGTTTCTACTATAAGGTTACCCCACTACTCCCTAAGCACAAGTGATCATTCCTTTCATTTCCCCACCACTTACATACTGTCATTATTACGATGGTAAAACAGTTTTCAAGTTATAGTCCCTAAGACAATTTCAGGAGTTGTAAAGTTTGAAAGTATACACACAATTTAACATTACAAAGCATTTATGTTTTTTCATTTTGGGGGGTGGGGGGGGTCCGGTCGTGGGGCCTGAACTCTGGGCCTGGGCACTGTCCCTCAGCTCTTCAGCTCAAGGCTAGTGCTCTACCACTTGAGCCAGCGCCACTTCCGGCTTTTTTCTTTTTGCTTATGTGGTGCTGAGGAATCGAACCCAGGGCCTCAAGCATGCAAGGCAAGCGTTCTACCACTGAGCCACCTTCCCAGCCCCTTTCCTTTTTTTTTTTTGTTGGTCATGGGGCCTGAACCCTCGGCCTGGGCGCTGTCCCTTAGCTCTTCAGTTCAAGGCTAGCACTCTACCACTGGAGCCACAGCGCCACTTCTGGCTTTTTCTGCTTATGTGGTGCTGAGGAATCGAACCCAGGGCCTCATGCATGTGAGGCAAGCACTCTACCACTGAGCCACCTTCCCAGCCCTCATCTTTTTAAGTGTATATATCATCATAAAAATGTTCTATTATCAACTGTGGCTATTACAACACAACTCAGTAGATATATTCAAAACTATTTTAAATTTGTTCTGTGAATTCTATAAAGTACATAAAAAGAACTTTAACACAAATTCCAGTGTTGATCAAAGATGACTGAGAAGTTTAATGGCTGCAAGCATACCTTACAATAAATTCCAAGGAAAATTCTAAGTCTATAAGGAATGCAAATCACAGACAGTAATGCAAATCACAGGAAAAAATTTCAGAGTAACCAAATTGTTAACTGTGAATATCTGCAAAGAAATATGGCAATACAAATTTCTGTTTTTTTCTCATATTTTTATAAGACAAGATTGAATGGAATAATAATTATAATGTTCCGTAATTAGGTTAATTACAGTAGACTGAAAAAAATAGTATATACATGCAATCTATATTATAGAAATAAAACAAAGGTGAAGAAATGGAACTGAATTAGAATAAAGTCACTATATTTTACTGAAATCAAACCAACATTTAACCCATAAATTGTAAGTCTTCATAATGTCTAGCTCATCTAAGATTTTAAAATTCAGACAAAATGGCATACTGAAAATTATTTAAAACCAAAGAACACAGCACAAAAGAAACTATAAGGCCAGGCGCTGGTGGGTTACACCTGTAACCCTAGTTCTCAGGGGACTGAGATCTGAGATCATGGTTCAAAGCCAGTCTGGGCAGGAAAGTCCATGAGACTCTTATCTCCAACAAACCACTAGAGAACCGAAAGTGGTAGAGCACTCACCTTGAGCTGAATAGCGCAGGGACAGTGCCCAAGCCCAGAGTTCAAGCCCCTTCACCCACAAAAAAAAAAAAAAAAAAAAAAAAAAAAAGGGAAAAGAAACTATATAAGAATAAAGAGCAAAATAGCAAACAAAGATTAGTAACAGACAGAACTGAAAGGTAGAAAAAGAAAAATGTAGATTAGAAAAAAAATTCTCTTTATTCACAGACAACATGATCCCATATGTAGAAAATGCTAAGAAATCACAAATTTCAGAACAAATAAAAGACTATAGCCACAAGATACAGAATCACTATGTAAAAGCCAAAATTGCCCAAATAGAATTGAACAAAATATAATTTAACAAAAGAAGTGTATCTACATGCTGAAAATTATAAAGTTGCAATACTGATGAACAATGAAAAATATCTGTATTCATTGAACAATACTCCATGTTTATGTATTGAAAGACAGTGTTGCTAAGATGTAAGTATTCTACACAAAGTGATTTGATGTAAAGATTCAGTAAATTTCCTATCAAAATGCCAGCAGAAGCTGGGTGCCATGATTCACACCCGTAATCTTAGCTACTCAGGAGGCTGAGATCTGAGGATTAGGGTTCAAAGTAGCCTGGGCAGAAAAGTTTGTGAGACTCTTATCTCCAATTAATCACCAGAAAACCAGAAGTGGCTCTGTAGCTCAAGTGGTAGAATGCTCACCTTGACTTGAAGAGCTCACGGTTCAGCGCCCAGGTCCAGAGTTCAAGCCCAAAGACCGACAAAAAAGAAAAAAGAAAAAAAAAAAAGCCAGCAGGCTATTTTTACAAGAACTGACTAGATGATGTTAAAATTTATTTGGAAATGCAAAAAACTTTAAATGGCAAAAACAATTTTGAAAGTAATTCAGTTTGAAAATTTATACTTCTTAGGTTTTGAAAGAAGATTCAAAGTTGCCTGCAGTTGGGACAGGAATGGGAACTAACTACAATTAGTTAACAAGGATCTTTCACATTGAAAAAGGATTCTAAGACTGAATTGTGATGATGGCTTCAAAAATCTGTTTAATCTATTTTCAACAAAATAGAAAAAAAGATTTACAATGTAAAAAGTAAAAAAGAAATAAAATCAAAGATAATGTATAAAAACCAATCAGACTAGTAACAGTGAGATAAGTTAGGAGACAATAGCAAGAGTCCTAACGAAGGTTCTCAGTTACTAAAAACAGAAATAGAGAAGGACTGATGTAGAAAGTATCATTGATTACTGGTGATGACAAATAAAAAAACTGTTAATGTTTCCTGAGTATCTACAATGGTGCTAAGCATTACATAAAGTATAATGTGCCATTTCTCTCTCATAATTTCTTTGTTCTAATCATCAATAAGTAAACATTTCTTAATTGTGCTGTTAAGTAATTAGGTTCATCTCAGGGCATAAAAGCATACATCATTGTACAAGGGGGCATTTCAATGTGACATTTTCATACATGTACATATTCTAAAACTCCTTCCATCTATTCTCCTTCCTGCCACTTCCCTCATTATTTCTTCAGTTCTATTTTCCTATACACAAAGTACTTCAAATTCATCCTCATTCACCCTATGTTCATTCACACTCTCTTATCCTTCCACTACTGTAATACCTCCAGTATTTTTGGTCTAGAATTTCTGCTATTTGAGAACTTTTATACTTCCATATGAATTTTAGGGTTGATTTTTCTATTTCCATTTTGATGGAGATTTGGTTGAATATGTGCACTACTTTTGGTGGTTAAGTCATTTTCTTAATTATCGATTCTGCCAAACTAGAAACATGGGAGGTCTTTTCTGGTGCTTTCTTCCAGTCCTTTCATCAGTGTTTCATAGTTTTCATTGTGGAGGTCTTTGTTTGTTTGTTTGTTTTTTTAAGGTTAGTGTGAATGGAACTGTTTTTCTAGTTTCTTTTTCTACCTGTTCACTGCTGGGGCAAAAGTTGATCTTCTTATATTGATTTAATATCCTGCTATATTGCCAAAAGTATTTATCAAATCTTGAAATTTTTGGTAGAATTTTTAGGGTCTAGGTTAATACAGAATTGCATCATCTGAAAATAATGGTAATTTGGCTTCTTTCTTCCCTGTTGAAATATTTTATTTCTTTTTCCTGTTTTATTGCTCTGGGAAGAAATTCCAGTACTTTAATTAATTGGTGATAAAGATCAGACATCTTGTCTCATTCTTGACTTTAGAGAAAATAATTTGTTTCCCTCAGTATGTTGGCTGTAGATTTATCATATATAGCCTTTACTATGTTGAGGAATTTTCCTTGTATTCTTAATTTTTTTATAGAGTTTTTATCATAAAGATGTTCAATTTTGAGCCAGGCAGCGGTGGCTCACGCCTGTAATCCTATCTACTCAGGAGTGAGATCTGAGGATCATGGTTTAAAGTCAGCTGGGCAAGAAAGTCCAGGAGACTTATCTCCAATAAACCACCAGAAAACCAGAAGTGGTGCTGTGGCACAAGTGGTAGAGTGCTTGCCCTGAGCTGAAAAACTAAGCAACAGCACCTAGGCCCAGAGTTCAAGCCCCATGATGGAACAACAACAACAAAAAAAATTCAATTTTGAAAAGGCCTTTTCTACAGCAATTAAGATTTTTTGTCTTTAATTCTGTTTCTGTTTTATGTAACATTTGTTGAACTACATATGTTGAACCTTCTTTGAATGTCTAAAATGAAATCAAATCAATCATGGCTGCATGGTCTTTTTTAATGTACTAGATTCAGTTTGCAAGTTCAATTCCCTGGGCTGCTTTTTTTTTTTTTCTTTTTCTCAAGACTAGTGCTTTCCCACTTGAACCATAGCTCTACTTCTGGCTTTTTGGTGATTAGTTGGAGATATGAGTTTCATGGGCTTCCTTCCTAGGCTAGCTTCAAACCATGATCCTTAGATCTCTCAGCCTCCTAAGTAGCTAGAATTATATTTGTGAGCCACAGGTAAACAGCCTGCCTAACTTATTATTCTTTCCATCTGCTAATATTAGGTTTGGCTTTCTTGTTTTTCTAAGAGTCTATGGTTCATATTAGACTATTTATTTTAGAGGGGCATTTTTGTTTGTTTCAGTTTTTGTTTTTTAAGTGCAGGTACTCAAAGCTATATACTTTCCTTGTAGCACACTGCTTTTGAAGTATAGCAAAGGTTCTGGGAGGTTATGCTTTCATTTTTATTAGATTTTAAGTACTTTTGGAGCAAATCCAATTTATTTCTAAAGGGCTTCAATGTTTTGGATTTACCTGGTACTATTTATCAATTTTGATCTGGAATGCCCTTAAAGGACCATGTGTCAAACCCTTGGTTCCAACCTTAGTGATATTATGATGTAGTAAAACATTCATGTGATAAAGCCTCCTGAGAGATCTTTATGGGTCACAGTGGTATCCTTAAAAGGGATATCAGGAGATGGTGGCTTGGTGGTTCATATCTATAATCCAAGCTACTCAGGCAGCTGAGATCTGAGAATTGTAGACCAGGAAGACTAATCCATTAAACTTTTATCTCCAAATAACCAGCAAAAAGCCAGAAGTAGAAGTATGGTTAAAGTGGTAGAAAATGTGAGCAAAATAATTCAAATTAGAATGAGAGGCCTGGTGTTCAACCCTAGTATGGGAGGTGACTGTGTTAGCTCTACCAAGTGCTCCTTACCACATTATGCTGTTTTCATCACAGATCCAAAAGCAATAGGCCTAAGTAACCATGAGTTGTAACTTCCAAAATTATAAACCAGAATAAACCTTCCTCTTTTGAAGTTACCTCAGGTGTTTGTTATGGTCATGGAAAGCTGATGAACACATTTAACATCCATGTTGCTTTTCACATGATGAGTGAATTATTCCCAGTATAAAAATGTAAAACAAATCTTGAGTTATAATCATATACCTTTCTTCCGTATGGTTTTTCTACCATATTGCTGTCACTGTCAGAATTTTCACTCTGAACTTGTTTTGTGAACCCAGACTTGGGCATTTTATACTTGTTTAGCTAGTTTCTTCTTGTATCAGTCTTCTCATTCTGAATCTGTAAAGAATGGATACACAAGTATTATTGGAACATATTCACAATAGAACCCACTTAAATATCTATGTGCCAAAATTAGTTCAATTCTGCTTTCTCAATATTTCTGTAAGACTATTTTCTCAGAAAGGGGCTATCTTAACCTAAACCAAGTTTTCACTAAACAATTTGAGCTTCTAATTAAAGTTCTCTTGTTCAAATCCACCTTTTTTAAACTAGCCACCTTCTTTAAACTTGTAGCTTTCTGGGCATTCAGAAAGCATGTCAGTAGATGGTGTGACAAAATTTTAGGTTCTACTGATAATTCTATCTTGGTCTAGAAGTTATTTATTTATTTATTTTTGGTCAGTCGTGGGGCTTGACCTCTGGGCTTGGGCACTGTCCCTATGCTCTTCAACTCAAGGCGAGTGCTCTACTGCTTGAGCCACAGCACCACCACCGGTTTTCTGGTGGTTTACTGGAGATAAGAGTCTCAGGGACTTTCCTGCCCAGGCTGGCTTTAAACTGTGATCCTCAGATCTCAGCCTCTTGAGTAGCTAGGATTACATGTGTGAGTCACTGGCGCCTGGCTTAGAAGTCCTTTCTTATGACTCAAAAGAACTTAATAGGTCTGGTTAGTAATTTTACATCTGATTTCCCATATCAAACTCTTCCTACATAAAGTCTGCATAACTGTTTCCTTTCCCTCAATGAACACCTAAAGATACTTAGTAATTTTATCAACCAATTTATTGATATTTATGTCATCCTGCAATGAACACTTAATGTATCATTTTCTTTCCAATTTGTTTGGTTTTTTATTTCTTACTTTATAATTTAACTTAATATACTAAAGACTCTCTAAGAAGCTTATTTTTATGTTATTTTATTTCCAGTCCTGAGGCTTGAATTTAGGGTCTGGGCTCTGTCACTGAGCTGTTTTTGCTCAAGGCTAGCACTCTATCACTTAAGCCACAGCACCACGTCTGGCCTTTTCTGTTTATGTGGTACTGGGAAATTGAACCCAGGGCTTCATGCATGCTAGGCAAGCACTCTACCACTAAGCCACATTCTCAGCCCCAGAAACTTATTTTTAGACAAGCTTATGCTTTAGTGATCTGGTAAGAAATTATCAGGACTATACAAGTAAGAGAGGAAGCTACAAGGATAGAACCAATTTGATTTCTGTTGATCCTTTAGTTACATGTGGCTAAAGTTCAATTAATAAAAATTAGATAAAATTAAAGTAGCAACTGCACTATAGATTGCAGATATACATTTCTATTATCATGGAAAATTTTATTGCACAGCACTAGGCTAGAGTAAGGCTTCGAGCCAAGAGGAGCACTACTTGAACCACAATCACAAGCAGAATGACTCATAAGCTTAATTTTAATTCCTTTATGCTATATTTACTGGAAATATGTATCATATGTCCAAACAACCTATCATTCTAATGTGAACTATTAAAACTTTGAGCCAGGAGTGGATGGCTCACGCCTATAACCCTAGCTACTCAGGAGGCTGAGATCTGAGAATCTCGGTTCAAAGACAGCCCGGGCAGAAAAGTCCATGAGATTCTTATCTCCAACAAACCACCAGAAAACTGGAAGTGGTGCTGTGGCTCAAGTGGTAGAGCGCTTGCTTTCAGCTGAAGAGCATAGGGACAGCGTCCAAACCCAAAGTTCAAGCCCACGACCGACACACATACACACACAAAAAAACCTTACACAACTTCAACAGAGTTAAAATTTGCTATGCTCCTCAAATTGTGCTATGGGTATTTTTGATTGAAAAAGACTGCATCTTACACAAACAAGTAAATTATCTGCATAGTACCACAACAGAATATAATGTAACAGAAAAAAAATGCCCATTGTTTTGGTGTATAGCTTAAGAGAAGAGCCTTTGCTTAGACTGCATGAGGACTTGGGTTTTATTCTAAGCAATCCAAAAAATGAAACATAAAATAAAAACTCTGCCACAGTCCAAACAGTTCAAAGCTTTCTATGGATGAGAAAACAAACTTGAGGACAACAAGGAGCTTTTTTTCTTTTAAAATTTAACATTACATGTCGGGCGCTGGTGGGTCATGCCTGTCATCCTAGCTACTCAAGAGGCTAAGATCTGAGGATCACGGTTCAAAGCCAGCCCGAACAGGAAAGTCCATGAGACTCTTATCTCCAATAAACCACTAGAAAACCGGAATTGGCACTGTGGCTTAAGCAGGAGAGCGATTGCCTTGAGCTGAAGAATGCAGGGACAGTGCCCAAGCCCAGAGTTCAAGCCCCACAACCAACCAAAAAAAAAAAAAACAAACTTAACATTACAGATGAGTTAGAGCTTTCCTTGGGACCATTCAATTGTTTCAAATATTATCATAAATAATCATTTAAACATTACACAATTCTCCAAGTAGATCAACTGTAAAGCTTACAGAATTATAAGCTACATAAAAACAGAAAAATTCTGGTTCAAAGGAAAATGTGACCTACATGGTAATAGGCAGCAGCCTAAGTGACATTTGCAGATGAAGAAAACCAAGTTATTAGTAACCTAAAATGAAGTGTTATGAACATTTTCTGAGAAAACACTATGAGGAAAAAATTTTAAGTAGGCTGTATGTTAGAGAAGCTAATATTATTCTTAGTTATCTTATTTGGAAAAAGATTAGTACCAGTATACTGAAAAAAAATCACAATTATATTAAAAAACTGTTACTTCTATACCACAAGAAATTAAAATTGTATTAGATAATTAAATGAAATTTTAAATGTACAAATAAACTAATAAAAGGCAATTCTCTTAGGTTATATTTCAAACACACAGGGGAAAATAGGACAAATAATAATAGACCTAAGACAATCATACATATTCAGTTATAGGAAACACAAATGGCTCAAGCATACCAACCCAAAGACAGTCCAGAAGCAGGGAAAAGAACAGGCAAGAAATTCACTTCAGATATAATATAGGTACGTTAAAATAAATGAATGAAAACAGATATCCATATAATACACTAATCAAAAGAAAGGTAAAATGACTATATTAGTATGAGACAAAATAGGTCTCAGAATATATAACATTTTATATATTATACATGATAAAAGGGACAATTCACTAATACATATCAATTGCAAGTACACATCTAACCAAACAACAACACTAAATTCTTTTTTTGTTTGTTCTGTTTAGTCATGGGGCTTGAACTCTGGGCCTGGGCACTGTCCCTCAGCTCTTCAGCTCAAGGCCAGTGCTCTACCACTTGAGCCACAGCACCACTTCCGGTTTTCTGGTAGTTTATTGGAGATGAGTCTCACGAACTTTTCCTGTCTGGGCTGGCTTTGAATCACAATCCTCAGATCTCAGCCTCCTGAGTAGCTAGGATTACAGGTATGAGCCACTGGCACCCAGTTAATAGTTTCTTTTGAGTGATGAAAAGGTGGTAGAATTAGTAATGACAGTTTCACAACATTGTGAATATACTAAAAACCACAGAAGAATTATATAAAGTAGTGAACTGTATATTTCAGAAATATAGAAAGTATTCTTAGGGATAACAATCTATCGGTCCTCAAACCATTATTCATGTATATTCTAAAAATCAACAGCTGAGTAAATGAGTGGTGTATGAGGGAATTATTCAAAGATTACAAATAGACAAGGCAAAGTACTAGATTAGTGCTGAAAACATGAATGTGAGAGTCTATCATCAGCACTATTCTAGTAGTATAGAGGCTTACTTACTACGGCAATCTTTGTAGTTGTATTAGGCTGGCTTTATTACTATAATGAAACATGTATAGCTTGTACTTACAAAGAAGAAAAGGCCAGCTAGCTACAAAGTTATAGAAATTCAATAGTATGATTCTGGCATCTGCTAGGCACTAGTGAAAGCATAAAGGCAGATGGCACCAAAATGGTGATAGCACATGAGAAAGAGAGAAAGGGATGGACGAAGGAAGGGAAGGAGGGAGAGGGAGATTCAATACAATACTAGACATCAAGTGGAAGACAATCATTAAGGAGTTGGGATTGCTTTTATAGTTTATAGAGAATTTGCATCCCAAGAGAATTACATCAATCCCTTTTAATGGACTGTACTCATACCTACCCAACCATTTCTCATTAAGTTCCATCTTTTAAAAACCCCACCAACTTCTAACATCAACTCTCTGCAGACCAATCTTGCAAAACATAAACCACTGGGGTGGGGAAATAAGCTACTTCCAAGCCATTAATTGTTACTAACGCTTTTCTCAATTAAAAGGAACAAGAGTTCCTTGAAGAAATGGTTGATACTAGGACTAGCAGGAAACAAATGAGCATGCAGAATCTTATATAACAGAAATCTTGTACTAGAAAGATGTGCTAAAAAAAAAAAAAGTACGGTAAGTCTACCTGATTAGCAGACTTATTACATGCAGTTTTAATCAAGCATGATATAAATATGTATACATACATAAATACATACAAAATAAATTCTCTGGTACACATTATGTTGACTCAGACCAAGTGGAGAAGCACTCTGTAAGTCCTGTGTTTAAATGGTTGTGTGAGCTGTTGAGCAAGTCCCTCCACTTTTTTTTTTTTTTTTTTTTGCAAAACAATGCCTACCCAAAAGCAAATGGTATCTACAAAACAAGACAAATATTAATGTGCTTAGCTTAATTTGAACTACAGGTGAATATTTTAAATTTGCTGAAAGGTAGCATGTGTTTAGCAGAAATTGGGTGACATTATGGGAAAAACCAATCGGCAATTTACTTTTGAAAACTGAATCACAATACAGTACTGAACACTATGCAACCTTAGCATTTGAAACTGTTCCTTAACAATAGTCTTCTAATACAGATACCAGGGATCTACTGTACACATAAATTATAAACACATCAATGGCAAATGTCATAAGCACTGAAAAACATCTCAATGGGTAAAGCCAGAAAAATGTATTATCACCTTTGAATTCACTTTTATAAACAAGTGAATAAATGAAGTGAATAAATCTTACATGAAGAACACTGAAAATTTACATAGATGATCTGCTCCCAAAGGGGTAAACTTTAATTGTCACTCTAAGTTTGAGCTAAAGCATAATGGCTTCCTTTCAAATGCAGTACCTACAGGTGGGGAAGATTGAGTATACTGTGGGAAAACCTCAGATAGATGATCAAAATTAACACCAAACCAGGTATCAGTGGCTCACATGTAATCTTAAGACATTTGGGAGGCTGAGAACTGAAGGATTATCACATAAGGTGAACTGGGACATAAAGTTCACAAGGCCACTTCTTAATTTACAAATGGATAAGGTAGTACATGCCTATTACTATGAACTACAAAGGACGCTGAAATTGGGAGAACTGCAGTTCTAGGCCAGCCCCAAGCAAAAAAGTCTGAAAGATTCTTCTCAAAGCAAAGAAGTTGAGTATAGTGGTTCACACAGTTATCTCAGCTATAATGGGAAACCTAAAATAGGCAGATCAAGATCCAAGTCCAGGTACATACTGGTGACACCTAACCTATCTCAAAGTACAAAATGTAACCTAAGTATCTTACTGTTAGTTTTTATAATGTCCTGTCCCAAATTCCTCCAAAGAGCACCTGAAAACCTCTAATCATTGTCCTAAACCTACAATCATTTTGAATTCTAGAAATGGCAGTCTAGAAGTTAGATCACCCTATGAGAGCAACCCTCAAACAGGAAACATAATCTCATGTCAAACAATATAAGGATTTCTTTAGGTCACCTTGCATAAGCAAAAGTGAAATAATGATCAACCAGGTCACAGTCTAACTGCTTAATTATTTTTTCCCCCTGACCTTTCTTCATCTACTTAAACCTAAAGCTCATGTCAGTACCCTAAAGATGAACTGAGACAATATATTTCATCTTCTTAACAAGTCTGTATTGATTAAAATCCTTTCCTGCCTTTTCACATTACTTCTGCTTGAGTTCTTTGGAGCAAGTAAGTGGCTGGAACTGAGGTACTAAAATCCACAGAGTGGGGCCTTTGGCCTAGGCTCTGGTTAAAAATATATATGGCCAGTCCTGGGACTTGAATTCAGGGTCTAGGCTCTGTTCCTGAGCTTTTTTGCTCAAAGCCAGCACTCTACCACACTTGAGCCACAGCTCCACTTCTGGCTTTTTGGTGGTTAATTGGAGATAAGAGTCTCACACACTTTCTTGCCCTTGTGGCTTCGAACCATGATCCTCAGATCTCAGCCTTCTAAATAACTAGGATAACAGGTATGAGCAAAGGGCACTCATCTACAAATATATTTTGATGCCTATAATTTTCTTTACAAACATTTCCTTTGCTTTTCTACAAAATGACAGTTTGCTCTGAGCTACTCTTATTTTGAGTGCAAGTACTTAAGACAGAGGACTGGCAAATTGGCTAGACAAGCGGGTAATGTGCTAAGATGCTGGCCAAAATAACTTATCTAGAAGAATAACCCTCAACTGCACAGCTCAGTCATAAGGCATAGACTGATAATTTTTTGTGTTAACGAAAAAATAACCACCTGTGAACATATCAAGTAAATCTGGGTCACATGGACATATAGGTATACTAAAAATAATCAGAAACACTAGGCACATGAGCTTAGCAAACACATCTAACCAAGGAATGATGAAACTCTCACCTAAACACATAAAACAGCACCTACTACTAGCCTAGCAAAACAAGGGTTGTCTATACCACTAACTCCTTTATCAGACAACCTAGTATATTGTACCCTGGCTTCTGTCCAGAAGATTCACCAGCCTAAGAACTTGTGGCCCTCTCCCCACTCTACTTCAGTTCAGAATCTACCCTCTCCTCCATTTGAGTCCACCTCACAGTCTAATTGTCAGGACCCAGAATAGGCACTGGTATAGCTCCATGTCCTGATGCTCTCAATTGGTGCTTAATCTCCTATATGAAAAAAAAATCACCTATCTTTGCTCTCAGTAAGACCTTTTTCAATTCTATGGTGGCTTTCAATCTTTTCATAGCCCTTTTTTTTTGGCGGGGACTGGGGGGTTGTCAGTCATGGGGCCTGAACTCTGGGCCTGGGTGCTGTCCCTCAACTCTTCAGCTGAAGTGCTCTACCACTTTGAGCCACAGCGCCACTTCTGGCTTTTTCTACTTATGTGGTGATGAGGAATCGAACCCAGGGCCTCATAGCATGCAAGGCAATCACTCTACCACTGAGCCACCTTCCCAGCCCTTCATAGAGCCTTTTTGTAACTTTAGTTTCACTGTGTATTTGTGATCTAACTGTCATAGATATCAGCAATTATAATTGCATATTTGTTGATAGCAAATTCTGATCTTGTGTTACTGGCATAGCTGGCTAATGACTGTATATCTTTCTAATACTGACTTGAATTCTTCTACTCATATTTCTTTTCAAAAATATCTAGATTACTTCTCACTAAATGAATTCTAGAGCAAATTCTGCCAAATTAAAATGGTATCTCAAGGCTGGGAAGGTGGCTCAGTGGTAGAGCACTTGCCTTGCATGCATGAGGCCCTAGGTTCGATTCCTCAGCACCACATAAGCAAAAAGAAAAAAATCCTGAAGTGGTGCTGTGGCTCAAGTGGTAGAGCGCTAGCCTTGAGCTGAAGAGCTGAGGGACAGCGCCCAGGCCTAGAGTTCAGGCCTCACGACCTGACCCCCCCAAAAATAATAATAAAATAAAATGGTATCTCATTCAGAAATAAAAATTAGGCCACCGTAGAACTAGAAAAACATCCTTTAAGTGGAGAAATCCTTTCTAATATGATCTAAAAAATTTAAAAAAACACAAAACACATCTAAGTAAATAATAAAGTGAAAATTTGAAATCACAAGGCAACAATCATAAAATAAATAAAAGACATATGAAAACACATGCAACATACATGAAAATGAATTAAAAAGAATTAAGTGTGGTAGCACATGCTTTTAATCCTAGGACACAAAGTAAGATCATGTTGGTCAGAGGACTACCCAGACAAGGCTCTGTTTGAAAAGCAAATAGGGAAAAAACATGGCAAAAAGAACTACAGGTAAACACAAGACCTTGAATTTAATTCTTTTTTTTTTGGTAGGTTGTGGTGCTTGAACTCTGGACTTGGGCGCTGTCCCTGTGCTCTTCAGCTCAAGGCAAGCGCTCTACCGCTTGAGCCACAGCGCCACTTCTGAATTTAATTCTTTTTACAGCCAACAAAACAAAAACAAACAAAAATCTACAAAGACTAAGGCCATGTTGACAAAAGTTCAGGAACACCATACAATTTGGAAGTACAATTTTGCAGAAGTCATCAAAAAATAATGGTCTTTGTCCTCTTATGAATTTATCCTAGTTATATTTGTACAAAGATGTAATAATGTAATATGCAAATATGCAAAGGCACCTAAGGAAGTGTTATTAACAGGCCCCAAATACTAGGCAAATTTTGGCAAATTATACATTTTTTTGATCCAATTGCACTCGGAATCTGGGTCCGAGTCGGAACCGGAGGCCGGTTCCGGCCTGGGCCGTTGCAGGGAAAGCAGCCTATCGGGTCTGAGGACGTGCTGGGGCTGTAGCGGATCACGGGCGTTTACCTGTGCTCCCCCGAGGAGAATATCTACAAGATCGACTTCGTCAGGTTCAAAATCCGGCATATGGACTCAGGCACTGTCCTCTTTGAAATCAAGAAGCCCCCTGCCTGAGAGCGGTTGCCCATCAACCGGCGGGACCTGGACCCCAATGCCGGGCGCTTTGTCCGCTACCAGTTCACACCTGCCTTCCTCAGCCTGAGGCAGGTGGGAGCCACGGTGGAGTTCACAGTGGGTGACAATCCCGTTCTGAATGATTAAGAGGCACTACTTCCCAACCAGCTGCTGAAGAGCTTTGACTTCCACTTTGGCTTCTGCATTCCCAGTAGCAAGAACACCTGCGAACACATCTACGACTTTCCCCCTCTCTCTGAGATGATGAGCCCTGGACCCCCAGTCAGTGTTGGTAGGAGGGGTCTCTGTCTCCCCCAGGCGGAGTCCCTGAAGCCCATGGGGAGAGGTAATAGAGGAACTCTCCATGTCCAGGAAGGTCTCCTGTGAGAGTTCAGCCAGGACTAATGGAAAGCCCAGCTCCAAACCTTCTTGGGCCTAAGTTTCAGAATAGTGTCCCTCTCTAGGCTGCAGCTAGGTTAGTTCAGGAAACCTGTTTCCTGTCTTCAGGAATCCTGAATCCAGCCCTCCACTTCCAGGCCACATAGAGTGGTAAATTCACAAAAATCCACAGAGGGTCAGGACCCTGGCCCCAACCCTGGCTTCCCCTGTCAGGGGCTAAGACACTGCCCGAGGCCTGGGAGGTATTGGTCCAGATTATAGCGTGGACCAACTGTATATAGTTTTCAATAAACTTTCTCCTTTTCTAAAAAAAAAAAAAATTATTTTGTTAGGTTACTATCAAATTTACTGCATCATACCTGTTCTGTGTTTGGTGCAGGATTAAGTCAAACTGTGTCTAAATTCCAATATAGATTTCTACTCTCATTGTGTTGTACACAATACATAACACAGTTAAGATGGAAATGGTTAGGCTTCCTTAAATAGGTCATACTTGGGGTCAATTTTAAAGAAAAACATTTACAAAGAACTATAGGAAAGTACAAGTCACTGTTGGGAAAATTGTGCAAAGTGAGATAGAAATTCACATTGGGGACTAAACAATTTAAGGAGTATATAGGGACCTTCAACTGATTTACAGTATTCAATCCTTAAGTTCTTTATGCTATTTTTGTAAAATTATCTGAAAATATTTCAGAGTTCAAGTTGCATGACTGACAAAAAAAAAAAAAGCCAAGCATATAATGCTTCAATTTAGGTAGTTTTAAAAATGGCACATAAAAGCAAACACAGTGTCATAAAAGATCATTTTATTAAAAAGTAGTGCTATGAATTTACCTCAGTGGTAGACTACCTGTCAAGCATGTGCCAGGCCCTGGGCTCTATTCCCAGCACTAACTAAATAAATAGTTTTAAGAAGAAAATAATTTACAATAATCACTGCTTTTGTGGTATAACCCTGAGATCCTGAAAACATCTTTACCTCTGCCTAAACTCTTTATATATGCAGTTACAGAGAATGGCAATCAGTACAGAACAACTGTAATGTTAAAGAAAATATTAGTTCTAATAATATATCACTCATTCCTAACCTGACCCAATTGTGTATTACAAGGCTTAAGTGTGGCCTAAAACTTACTTGCATGACTTCATACCAAGGTTAAACTGTTTAGCTCTTTCTCTAGGCCTGATATGTTGCTACTTCACTTCTTTGGTCTCTCATTTGCTCTTTAATGTGAACCTAACTCTTATATACTCATACACAAGAGTTCAAGACAATTATATATTCCAGAGCATCACACGCATCACACGCACCACACACACACACACACACACACACACACACACACACACACACACACACACACACACACACACACACACACACACACACACACACACACACACACACACACACACTCCTCTCTCTAAATTGGTTTAAGGTGTGTTAACTGAACAGGCAAGAGGAATTAAAAATGTTTTCCTTCAAAAATGTGCTGATAAGAATGATAAATGAGAGATCAGAGCACATCAAATTCACTATGTTCTACAAGTTGTAATAAAATTTTTAAAGACTGGTAATTTGAAAATTCTTAACATTGATGGAAAAAAAGTATTTGTTTTTATTGATTATTTTGGGAATGTTGTTTCTGAGACAAGGTTTCACTACATGGCCCATGCTAACTTCAAATTATTCTCCTGGTTCGGTTTTCCCTAGTACTGGGATTACAAGTGTGTACCACCATACCCAGCTTCATTTTATTTTATCTTATTTCGAGTTTTTAATAGAAAACAATCAATAATACAAGATTTCATTGTGACATCTTCACACATATAAACAATGTATACTGATCATTCACTCACCCTTACCCCCATCTCTCCCTCATATTCATATCCCCTATCCCTTCTTAAAACAATTTCAACAGGTTTTATTGTTCTATTTTAATATATGCCAATAAACTACAATGGCCACATTCATCCTCATTCTCTTTATTAGCTTTCCCCCTCCTGATGGTGCCTAGCCTCTCATCCAAGCTTGTTTTTGTGTTTGTTTGTTTTTGGAGGGGGGGTAAGTTGTGGGGCTTGAACTCAGGGCTTGGGCACTGTCCCTGAGCCTCTGTGCTCAAGGCTAGCACTCTACCACTTGAGCCACAGTGCTACTTCCAGGTTTTGAGTGGTTAACTGGAGATAAGCGTCTCCCAGGAACTTCTCTATCTGGGCTGGCTTCAAACCAAGATCCTAAGATTTCAGCCTCCTGAGTAGCTAGGATTACAGCCACTGGAGCCTGGCCCAGGCTTGATTTTCAAAATAAAGCATTTCCTGTTCTACAACATTAAACACTTAATTTAATGTTATTAAATTAAAAAGAAAAATCTCACTGAGAATAAAAACATTAAATAGCTTTGTCTATTAAACAAAATATACTATATCTTAAAAAGAAATGTAAGAGTATTCAATACATCGAAAATAGAACCAGATGCCATCCTTGAGTAAAAAAGCCAAGCCAGAGGGTGAGTCAAGTACCACTACCCATAAAAAAAAAAAAAAGGAAGTTGGGTGGCTATTGCTTACACCTGTAATCCTAGCTACTCAGGCAGCTGAGATCTGAGGATGGCAGTTCAAAGCCAGCTTGGACAGAAAAGTTCCTGGGAGATTCTTATCTTCAAAAACTGGAAGTGGTGCTGTGGCTCCAGTAGTAGAGTGCTAGCCTTGAGCACAAAAAGGCTCAGGGACAGTGCCACAGCTCTGAGTTCAAGCCCTACAATTGACAAAACAAAAAACAAAAAAAAACACAGAATTTCCAAGTAAGTCATTGATTCTCAGCCTTTTTTGAGACTTACTTTATTTTCTTTTTTTGAGATTTATTTTAATCCAGAAGTCTTATCCTTTGAAGACATAATTCACCAAAAAATTTACAACTTCAAAATAGTCAAACTCTTTTCGTAATTATGGATCCTTCTTTTATGCCCTACTGAATTTTAAGCTCAAAATACGCAGAGACTGTTTTCTTCAGATACTTGCTTAGTTAGCACTAGGACAGAAAACCTTAAAACTTAAGAATCTTTGCATTAACTTACTTGTCGATCATTTGCATTCCATAAAATTTCTAGTTGGTCAACTATAGGAGTATCTATAATCATGCCTGTACAAGTCAATTAGCACTTAATAATGAATATAACTGGTGTGAGACTCCATTTTTCTTCCTCTGCACAAAGGATTGTTTTCTCCTAACATGTGACGATATACATAAATTATAGCCAGGCGCCATTGGTGCACGCCTATAATCCTAGGAGGCTGAGATTTGAGGATTTCGGTTCAAAGCCAGCGCTGGCAATAAAGTCCATGAGACTCTTACCTCCAATAAACCACTCAGAAAATCAGAAGTTGCACTGTGGCTCAAGTGGTAGAGCACTAGCATTTAGCTGAAGTGCTGAGGGACAGTGCCCCAGGCCCAGAGTTCAAGCCCCACAACCCCCTCCAGCTCCCTGGCATATCCCCCCCCCAAAAAAATTAAGGACTAGCGTTGTGAATGAAATAATAAAGGAGCTTGGAGTGACAACTCCAAAAAATTAAAACTGGAGAGGCCTGGTTTCTTTTGGGATTTATAGGTTTAGTGCAGCTATAGAAGTTAATATGAAAAAGATTAGGAAAATAATTTATAACACAGGAGACACAGAAGACTTACGTTCTTCACTATATGAAGACTGTGCATAAATAAGGAGGTTAGAGAATTGTTAACTTTTCTGGTGTTTTGGGGGGGGGGTCTTACTGTAACACAGCATATATCAACTCTGTAATGTAAAAACCTATTAAAATGTTCAAATACTATGTTTAATTTTTTTATGCCTAGAAGTTTGCTGTTTGAAAGAACAAAGGGAAAAATGGTCAAAGAATTAGGTGAGGTTGATACACACCTATAATCCCAGCATTGAAGACTCTGGCAGGACAATCACAAGATTAAGGCTAGCCTCAGCTACACAGTGAGACCCTGTCTGAAAAAACAAAAAGAACAAAAGATGTAAAGGATATGAAGTGTTAATTCACAGCAGAGAAAACAAAAATTATTATTTTCATATCTCTTAGAAAATGATCCCAATTTCTGTGGCTAGAGTTCAAATAACTCCTCCAATAAATATAAAAACCTTCAAATATAAAACTATAATTGGCATGCTGACTTGTATTCAATAAAATATAAATATATGTAAATATCTATGTAAATATTACTGAGTGCTTGCAAAGCAAGAAAGCACTAATGTTTGAAGGAGGAGGTGCTATTTAAGGGGGGGAAATACAAAAGACAGACAAATGAGTAAACCAGTATGTTTGTTTTCAATAATGTGATAACAACCTTGTTTTGTTCTAGTTGAGCTGCAGCTTAAATGTAACTTCATTCATGAGATGTTTTTTAACAAATCTTTAAGATAGAATATTTTTTTTGGTAGTACTGGGATAAATAACTTAAGGTGTTATGCTTGGTAGACAGGTGCTCTACCACTTGAGACACACTCCAGCCATTTTTTTCTCTAGTTATATTTAAGAAAAGATCTTACTTTTTGCCCAGGCTCTCCTAGACCTCAATCTTTCTATTTATTCTTCCTGCTACATCTGGGCCAATAAGCATGTACCCAGTTTTATGCCCAGCTTTTTTCTGTTGATGAGTCTTACATGCTTTTTGGCTTGTGCTGGTCTAGAACTACAATTCTCTCAATTTCTATCTCCTGTGTAGCCGGGATAACAATGTGAACCACTGCACCACTTTGTTGAGACAGGGTCTGATAGACTGCCTGGGCTGACTTTGAACCTTCATCCTTCCAAGAAGCAGACATGAGTCAATAGATCCTAAGCAATTCAGTGATAATTTCTCAGGGTTGAATTACTACTATATAATCACATTGACTACAAATATATGAATGACATAGATTGACTTTAATTCAAGAAAAATTATCAGCTGGGTATTGTGGTGCACACCTGTAGTTCCCATAATTTGGAATGGCAGGCAGAGGATGTCGAGTTGGAAGCCAGCCTAGAATACAAAAGGAATTCAAATGAGGTTAACCTGAGCTAGGCTATATAGTGAGGCCCTATAACAAAGGGCAAAGGGAAGAAAGGGGGAAAGAAAAATAGGAGAAGGGGAAAAAGGGAAAAGAGGAAGACAAAGAGAATGAAAATAAATGGGAAAACAATAACTCTCTGGCTGGGGAGATAGGCAGGTATAGAATACTGTTACCAAGCATGCACAGGCCCTGGATTTCATTGCAAGCATGGAAAAAGCCAAAACAATAATCCTCTAAGCCCCCCCTAAACTGGTAATAGGCAGGCTTGGAGGCTCACATTCATAATCCTAGTTACCATGAAGTAGTAGAACTAAAGTTAGAGGCTAATACAAAGCAAAAAAGTAAGACTTTATCCAAATAACAACTAAAGGAAAAAGGGCTAAGGAGAAGTCTCAAGTGTTAAAAGTGGCTTCCTAGGAAGTGTGCGGCCTTGAGTTTAAATCCCAGTACTTAGGGAAAATAAAAAAACAAAACCAAAAACTTCTCAAATTAATACACTGACATATAGCACTCTTTAAAGTTAGTTCTTGAAATGGAGATAGCCCAACTTTCTCAACTAAGTAGACAAGATACTCATTTTCACCACATATTAAAATAACATGACTATCTTAAAACACCTTTATTTAGAAACACTTTCCTTAATCCAAGTAATTTCCAAGTACTATAAAGTAACATCTGGCATAAAGGCCTTACATTAACTTAGGTCTCAAGATTTTGGTACTGAATACTTGAAAAGAAGTCAAGGCTTTATTCCTAGTTTTACTCTTATGCAAATAATGGTAAAAAAATTATGATATTTATATTTCATCACCACTAATTAGTAAAGTTGTAAAAACTCTGTTTTTGTCTACCCTACTTGTTTGTATTAAAAGAGATACAACTGAAAAGAGGTATAATTGAAAAGCTGTGTACAGTCTGAATTGGTGAACAAGAAAATAAAAGTACATGTCTTCTTATGACTGTTAGTACTTCTATTTTATAAATTTCAAAGAAGTCTAGCCTTATTGCCAATAATTTTCAATCTATGACTCAATATCTTATTAGTTGACACAACATCATGCTCATAGGGTTATAAGAAGAGATTGAAAGTAAAATGTACTTTATGAACTATAAACCATTATGATTTCTAAGTTAATATTTCTTCTCTATTAACCTAAGTCCACACACACACACTTTTTCACACACACACACACACACATCATTTTTGTTATCTATGAGAAGATACAATGCAGGCAAAACACCTATGTAAGAGGAAGAACAATCTGAAACCTAAGAAGCTATGATATGTACATATAACTCTAAGAAGAAATAATATAGCTACAGAAATGTATTAATTGTTACTATTTGGGCCTATTTGGGCCTGATTATGGTCTAAATACAAACTAAAACTCAAAAGGTAAACTACTATACATTTCAATTCTAGTACAATAAACTGTGTAGAGATTACTCATAAAGCAATTGTTAAGGCTTTAGAATTTTAAAAAACCCCAAAAGGGAAATTGCTTCCACCCTATAATTTGTCTATGTTATTCAACACTGAAATATTTCTGAGCTTAAAGTTAATTTTTCTCTGACTCAAATTAAAAGTTAAATTTAGTAGAATTTTAGAGGTTCTCATCAATAAGAAAATCTACTCTGGGAAGCTATTTTCTAAGCTGGACAAATTGACGTTTTCTACTGCTAAATCTAGATCTAAATGTTCCTTTAGTAGTACACCATTTTAGAATGGCTTCATTACTAGGGTAAAATTTGTTAGGATAGCCTCTTACTTAGGTAGCAAATACCTAGTTTTAGTCTCAGTTTGCTCTGGCATGTTAGAATAACAGTGTCTGTTTTACAAAATAAAAATTATCGGGCTGGGAAGATGGCTCAGTGGTAGAGCGCTTGCCTTGCATGCCTGAGGCCCTGGGTTCGATTCCTCAGCACCACATAAGCAAAAATGAAAAAAGCCGGAAGTGGCGCGGTGGCTCAAGTGGTAGAGCGCTAGCCTTGAGCTGAAGAGTTGAGGGACAGCACCCAGGCCCAGAGTTCAGGCCCCACGACCGGACCCAAAAAAAAAATAAAATAAATAAAAATAAAAATAAAAATTATCCAAAACAATGTGCTTAATGTCTTATAATAGATGCATATTCTAAGCATTCAGCAAATATCTATCATTATCCTTATTTGTTTATTATTGGTGCTGTTACTGGGGTTTGAAATCAGGGCCTACACAATGTCCCTTAGCTTTTTTGCTCAAAGCTTTACCATTTGAACCAAACCATCACTTCCAGACTTTTTTTTTTTTTTTGGCTAATTGGAGATAAATTCTTTAAAACTTTCCCACTGAGCTGGCTACAAATAGGAATTTTCAGATCTTAGTCTCTGAATAGCTGGGATTATAGGTATGAGCCACTAGCACCTGGCTAACCTTATTTTTATGTTCAAGTTTATAAATACTGATAATCCTTTATTAATTTATTGATTATCAATTAAGAGCACCAGAAAAGTTTTTTAAACTTAACATGAAAGGCAAACAAAAGCCAGGCACTGGTGGCTCATGCCTGTACTCTTAGCTACTCAGGAGGCTGAGATCTAGGAACAGCCTGGGCAGGAAAGTCCATGAGACTCTTATCTCTAATGACCAGAAAACCAGAAGTAGTGCTGTGGCTCAAAATGATATAGCACTCTCCTTGAGTGCAAAAGCACAGGAATAGAGTGCAGGCTCTGAGTTCAAGCCTCACAACTGGAAAAGGGAAAAAAAAAAAGGGCAAACAAAAACAATAAAAATTTCTATGAATTTTAGACCTACCATATGACCTGAATTATTCAAAACTAAATTTATAAAGGAAATTATCTCCTGTTATTGCCATATCTGGAAACTAGCAAAAGACAGCCTCAGTATTAGTTTTTAAAAGCCACTATTACAGAAACAGATTATACATACATGCGTATACCCAAGATTGCTTTCAAATGCTATAAGAAGAAACTTTATATTCTCCAGGGGAAATCATGATTTAACAAATTCAGTCCTTAAAAGTGCTCATAACCTACTTTACTAAGATTAGAACTAAGAGTGGATCAAAAAGTATCTGTGTTATAATCTGTAAAATAAACCTAGGGCTAAGCACAAATTAGGAGCCTAAACACCTGGATACACTTAAAGACTGCATTTTCTTTAAACATAATATCTCCATTTAAAAATTTTACAGCATAAAATGAGCTGTCTATATATAATATTCATTTATTCCATTCATCAATCCTGTAAATTATGTAAGAAGTTATTTTTGTAGATTAAGAAGACAAAGTTTTGAAAGCTAATTTGTCCAAAAACAGGAAGTAACAATAAAAAAATTAAATCCAGACCTTTGTTCTCACATTTTAATACTTTTTTCCACTACTACAGTTACTCCTAAAGAAAGAGGCAAATTAGAATCTCACAAAAAGAAACTTGTAGGCCAAACCACACTTTTTTTAACTAGCTGCAAACTAGCTCTAAGTCATTTTATTTTACCAAGCCTTAACTTTCTAATCTGTAAAATTAGAGAAATGGATACAAAATGAAGTTCTCTTCTGGTTCTAAGGGTATCTCTCAGTGTACCCTACTGTTTACAGGGTACCTTGTACAGGGGTCATTTTACAAATAAATGTTGTTAGCAATAAAATTCCAAGTTAAAAAGTGGTAGTGTCAACCGTTCTTAGGCAACCTAGTTGCAATTTTTACAGAAATTCTTCATGTTTCATAGTTTAGAATAAAAATTTCTTTCCCACCAAGTGGTTTCTAAATATCTTGACTATTTCCCCAATCAACCTCAGAAGCAGTCTCAATCCCATTTTCCAAAATTTTCTACAAATAAAGAGTTAACAATCGAATTCTGATTTTTAAAAGTCTTTTAAATTCATTGGTGAGTCAGTTACTTGTCTCAAAATAAAATTCTAGCTTTCTTATTTGACACATGGGTGACAGTGGCTACTAAGAAGGCTAAGATCTGAGGGCGGCAATTTGAAGAGAGAGGGTGCAAAGTTTTCTCCAATTAACCATCAAAAGCCAAAACTGGAGGCATCGATCAATGATAGTGTACAAGTCATGATCTGGACAAGGTGACTGAAAGCCAGACCCTAATTTCAAGCCCTAAAATTGGCAAAGGAAAAAAAGTCAATACAAGAGACTTTGATTTCTTTATTCCTCAAGTATTCTTGGAATACACACATTCCACTAAGTTCATAAAACTATTAACTATAAATTCTTAATATGACTATAGAGACTATGAAAAATCAACAACAGTAAATGCATCTTGCTTTATATTCTTAATTTTCCTTCCACAAATATATCTAACACTCCAGTTTTCCTTCCAGAAAAGCTTTCCTGCTCTACAACAAAATATACACCCTGAAGAGTTAAGTTAGATTTGAATCAGGCTGTCTCCAGAGCTTTAGAAATTTAGTGCTTTATTAAATTAGAAAATAGTAGTAAAAATCTTTCTTCCCTTATCTACAATTTCTGGAAGAAGCATTTCAAATCTTAACAACCTTAAACTCAAAATAAAGAGTTCTCAACAAGATTAATATAACATTTTTATCTTACACAGTTGATACTGTCTTATTTTGCTTTTAAGCCACTTAGCACCAATAAATCATGTCCTGCCAGTTCTGAGCTAATCTCCAGGAAAGCCTTTGTGCAAGGACTGAAGAAACTGAACACATCAGTGCTCAAAAATTTTAACAGCCTACTTTGGTATGGTTTTAATCAACAGTTAACTTCAAACAGCTATTTTATTTGTGTGCCTTTTTAATTTACATAGACAGTTTTTAAAAAGGAACACATAACTGATAATGCAGGTTTATTTAAATATTAGGAAAAGAGTTAATTACTGGCCCTAATACATATTTCAAGCAAGATCGAGGTTTGGCCATGGTTTTCCAGTGAATTACAATCGCAACGCCCTCGCCATTTCAAAGGTTTTTCTACAGTTTCAACCAGTGTAATCTCGTTAATTTCTTACTGAGATTATCAAAACAACTGTCAACTGTGCATCGGTAAGCTGTTTGTACAACCGTCGAGTCAACGCTTTGGGATCCTAGAGGCTGCGATCTAAGAACTCGTCGTGCTCCAAAGGGCCTCTGAACATCATTCCAACAGACACTATTACAACGATGAGCCATGACAGCCTAATGTGGCTAGGACATCATGTTGGTATTTAGAACGAAACTACGGCGCTGCGGCTCACCTTTCTCTGAGAGCTCATGAAACAGCAATTTCCCTCTCACTTTCACCCATCTTCCTCCGAACCACGACCACCGGGCATCCGACGCCTGGGTTTGGGTGCTGAGCATGATCTGCTGCCCCGTGCACTAACCGTAGCTAGTGCCGGGCACGCGCTGACGCCCGCGCCTCCGCCCTGCCGTCTGGCCCAGTAGGCAGACGGCGCCCTCTGGGCGGCGCTCGCTACTACGCACTCGCTTTAGCCGCGCCATGTTCCAGTAGGCGGCGACCAGGGCGCCCGCGCCGCCCCGCCCGTTCCTCGCCTGGAGACGACTCCACTTCAGAGGTTGTTCTTTGGAGCTGTAGCTGGCATCAGAGATCCGCGCCGGGGCTACTAACGGCCTGTCACTGCCTGACCTCGGCGCGGAAGGCTAGAAGTCGCCTAGCGGCTTCAGAAGAGCTGGGTGGGGTGGACAGGCAAGAGGCGACACCTACCTGGCTTTGAGGAGGGGTCAGGCCAAACACTGAGGGGGCTCCTCCTCGGCACCTGGGACTGCCTCGAAACCGCGCCCTCCTTCCTCCTCTTCGGTCGCCACGCCCCCCTCGTCCTCGCAAACTCAAGGAACGGTGGGCCCAGGAGGGTTAGCCCCTGAACGAATGCCTTCTCGTGGCCGTCGCCGTTCTCGTCGCCGTTTCAACTGCCCCTAACCCTGGCGGAGCCGGGCTAGAAAACATCTCGGGTCTCGGTCCTTCTCTCACCACAACCTCCTCGCTCCCGGGACAGCGTCTCCCGCTATTGGATACGGCGCGGGCACGTGATGCTTGAGGACACGTGACCTCACCGGGCACGAGACAGGCGGCGTGACCGCCCCGCCCCCGGCGCGCGCCCCTCTTGCGGCTTAGAGGTGTCTCAAAGCAGCAGCTGGAGGTGGCTCTGACCCGTAGAGCGGCGTGGGGGCGCGGGCCAGAGCGCCGAACTGCGCCCCCCCCCCTCCACCGCATACATTGAGGCGGAGGCAGTTTGACCAAGAGGGAGCGCGGACACTGTTGCTCTTTGCGGTGATCATAATAGGAGCTCTCTGGAAATGGCGGCGTCGTGTTGAAGAGGCTCCACAAAGGAGAATCGTGATATTTTTATAGGGATGGGTGGACAAGCTCGTTAGTTCAGATCTGACAAAATGACACAGCAGGAGGTAGGGCAGCCACGGTGCTGGGCGTGTAAGGGAGGGGTGGCGCCTGTGTGCGCCTGCGTGGTCAGGGCTCAGCCTCAGCCCCGCCCACGCAGTGATGCCGCACCTGCAAGTACTGCCAGATCAGTATACTTCCTCACAGCCACTTGTTTCAGTGGCCTTTTTAAACACGTTTTTCGACGCATGGTATTAATACTGAGAATGAGTGCATGAAGAAAATTCACCGTGTTGGCAGCTTATACTCTTACTAAATTTCTCTGGATGCACATGCCATAACCACCCCAAGGAGTTAAAACACTTGAGGGGCAGTAATCTTTTCACTCATTGTTAACGGTAGCCTCTAAACTGAAGCATCTATTTGTGCCTTAATGTGTTTTAAGCTTGTGTTAAAACTGTCCTTTAGGACATAAACACTGAAGGCTCAGTGTATCAATGAAAACTTGGTGGCTGAGCATTGGTGCCTTGCGCTTGTAAGCCTAGCTACTTCAAAACCAGCCTGGGCAAGAACGTCTGTCTGTGAGACTCTTATCTCCAATAGTCTACTCAGAAAATGCCAGAGGTAAAGCTGTGGCTCAATTGGTAGAGTGCTACAGTCTTGAGCAAATAAGCTAAGGGAGAGCTTTACTCCAGGACCTGAGTTCAAACCCCAGGAGCAACCAAAAAAAGAAAAGAAAAGGAAAATTCCAAACAGGTAATTATGGTAATTATATAAAACATATACTTACATCATCCCCTTTTCTTTGGTTCCTGATTTCTCCCATATAAAATATTAAGAGTACCTTATGGCTAGGGGTAGAATAGTAATTTTGGTATATATGGCATCACATGCAAAGAAATAATTGCTCATGAGAACAGAAAGCTGTTAGGTGGAAGGAAAATTTTAATTGCCTTAAAAGCGTTTTTAAAGACAAGTATTTTTTTAAATTATGGGACATCATAATTACTACTAAATAGAGCAAGGCCAATATATACATCTTATATATTTATCAAAATGAACTCCAGGAAATAGACACAAGAGCTTTTGTTCTTTGTTGCTGTTTTTTTTCCCTTTTGTCTTGTTTGTTCATTTATCTTTGGGGCAAAGGATGAACCAATGCAGCAGTGATATTCACTAGACACTATGTTGAAAAAGAACTATATAACTTGTGAGTGAGAATGAAGGAAGAGATGACATTGTTCAGAAAGACTTACGTAACTTAATCCTTTATAGATATTCATGTATTAAACTTTTCTATTTTTTTCTCTTTGCAAAATTAATGTACTATAGATAAATTAGTACAGTAATAAATTAATGTACTATAAAAACAAAATTTTTATTTTAGTTCTGGTTTTTTGAGATAAGGTTCATTACATAGTCATCTAGGCTAGACCTGAACTTATAAAAGTATGAACTTCCAAGCTGAGTACCAGTGGCTCATGCCTGTAATCCTAGCTACCCAGGAGGCTGAGCTCTGAGGATCAGGGTTCAAAGCCAGCCCCGGCAGGAAAGTCCGTGAGACTCTTATCTCCAATAAAAACCACTAGAAAACCGGAAGTGGCGCTGTGGCTCAAGCAGTAGAACACTGGCCTTGAGCTGAAGAGCACAGGGACAGCGCCCAGGCCCAGAGTTCAAGCCCCACGACCAACAACAACAAAAAAAAGTATGAACTTCCCAGTGCATACATAACAATATTTAGTTTTTGTTTTTAAAGGTGGGTTCTCCCTATGTACCAGAGGTTGGCTAGTAGAGCTACTCACAAATGCAAAGCACATCTTTCTTCTCTATTCTGCATCTCTACCAGTCTTTCCAAGATTCTCCTTCCAGTTTCTTCCCCCAATTATTTTTTGTATATTTTCAGAGTTTCAATATAGCCAAAGATAACTTCTTTTGTTATGTGTGTGTATATGTGAATACTGGGGCTTGAAAACTCAGGGTCTAATGCTATTGCTTGGATTTTTCCTTCAAGACTGACAGGTTTATCAGATAAGAGTCTCAAGACTTTTTTGCTCATGCTGGTTTCGAACCATGATCCTCAGATTCAGCCTCTTGAGTAGCCAGGATTACAGGTATGAGCCACCAGTGACAGATTCTCTCAACCTTTATTTTTTTCAATGATATAATGCTTCTAAAACTATCTCTTGCTTGATTACATTTACACTAGGCTTATGATCTTATACAGCAACAATTGTATATTAAAGGTATTAAAATGTCTAATGTAATGAAATAAAATACAGCTTATAGAAAGATAACGGTAACAAAAAAACTTGACTGTGGCTGAATTGGGAAAAGCAAAGTATATTTCAAATGGCATATTTTACCTCAGAGAAACTAATATTGATAAAAGTTGGCAGCTGAAAGTAGTTGACATTGTAGTAACTTGCTTATCAAATTTTTCAGTTTACTTTTAAAATTGTTCTGTCATTTTGACATAAAATTTAAAGCTGCAAGTTGCTAGATTATCAGCGACATGTACACACTGGAATAAACAAACAATATATAAAGTAGGAGCTTTATTTCTCCAATGACATATTTATAGTTTAACATAAATTAGAGGCCTGCTTGAACACCAAATCCAGGACCTTTAGGTGGTTCAGTCAAAGAGGTAAGACCTCCAGCTGGCTCACAACAGAAACGTCCACTCCTGAAAAGAAAGCAAATACTTTAAAATTGACTACTTATAATTGATATCTATAAAATGTTTCTTTAAAATTTGTAATTGTTAAACCAGATGTTATGGCTTATATAGTATTCTTGGCTACTTGGGAGGCTGAGAATGATTTGAGGCCAGCTCTGTCAAGAAAGATATAGGAGGGCTGGGAAGGTGGCTCAGTGGTAGAGTGCTTGCCTTGCATGCATGAGGCCCTAGGTTCGATTCCTCAGCACCACATAAGCAAAAAAGAAAAAAGCCGGAAGTGGCGCTGCGGCTCAAGTGGTAGGGTGCTAGCCTTGAGCTGAAGAACTGAGGGACAGCGCCCAAGCCCAGAGTTCAGGCCCCACGACCAGACCCCACCCCCACCCCCAAACAAAGAAAGATATAGGAGACTCCTTCTCAAATTATAGCTGGTGTCATCCCAAACAACAGCTAAAATTGGGAGGGCTACTGCTGGATGTGATCTCAACATCAGATAGCCTAAAAGTAGGTAATTGCTCAACTATGTTTGGGCAGAAAATGTCCTAGCCTAAAAATGGTGAAGAATAGTTTGGAAGGCATGCTTCAGCAGTATTATGCCCGCTTACCAAGTGCAAAGCCCTGAGTTCAAATCCCAGTACCACAAAAAAGGGTATTTATAACTATTACCTCACAGCAGCCCAGTTAACTATCTTCCCTCACCTTAATAACCAGCATGTTATTTAATTCAAACTTTCTACTGCAACAAAATTATCTCTTCCTAAAGTCAATTGTGAAAAGATTAAGATTCACCATAAATATTAGTTCCCTTGTATTAAGCAGTATACATAATCTAATCTATACAACAATGCCATTAAATAAGTGATACTGCATTATTTTATAGACACTAAAACCAAGTTTGGGAAATAGATGTTTGTTAAAGAATCAGAGCTATTACCTTGTCAAAAATAACCCAACCGTAGGGGATGTATTTTAAAACTATTTTATAAGTGAAGGAAAGCACGGCATTTTTATGTGAATTTATTAACTTTAATATTATTATTTTAAAATACAATGTCAATGAATAGAAAACAAATTAGTTTTTGGAATAGAAAACAATTATTAGAAAAACCTAAACTTGGAGGATGTCCTTTGAAGCAATGGACTCTTAAATCTATGTATATTTGCTTTTTCAGGGCTATATTCTTACATTTTTTATAAGTACCAGAACAGAGTAACCATTACAGACAAAGAGAAAACAAGAACCAGTCTCACAAGGGTATTTTATAAAGAAAGGCAGTGTAGAAGTAGAAAAACCCATCTTTTTTTACACATACACGTATTTTATCTGGTAACTAACCTTTCCTGTTCCTTGTTTGAACTTCACAGTTAGGGCTCTCGCAAACATCTGTATAACTGCACTCCACTTACAACTTGCTTCTCATTCCCTTGTTCATTTACTGTGTTCCTACCATAAAACATGTATAATTTCTATCTCTTGAATCCTTTCTAGCTTTTCCCTTCATTTTTGTTATCAAATATGTAAAAATATCATTTTTTGAGGGAAGAAAATGATACCATAAGATCACGCAAGCCATCACAGTCCATAATACAAGAACTATGTAATGTATAATGAACAATGCCTACAAATGCCTACAAAGTAAACAAAAAAAATAGTAATACCTCTTGTTCAGTATAAAAATAGGACCAAAAGCTGTCACTGTATAATATCTATAATATCTATTAGTACCTAAAACTTGTAGGGTAAGTGGCAAATATATGTAAATTTTTTATGCATTTCTTTTTTTTGGGGGGGAGGCGGGGTACAGGGGATTGAATCCAGGACATTTTTTGCACTTGCTAGGCAAGTGCTTTGCCACTAAGCTACATCCCAGGCCAAGTTTTGTGTGTGTGTGTGTGTGTGTGTGTGTGCGTGTGTGTGTGAAAACTCTTTCTTCCCAGAGGCGAGTGTTATGTTCATTATTGTCCCTTGACAATAAATTGTTTTGGATGACAGTATAAGTTAATTCTGATGGCTTTTAAAGATATATGATTTATAAGTATGTGTGTGTGTATATGCTGATGACTTTTAAAACCATATGTATATATACAACCATATAAATAATCTTAAAAATGAACTAAAAATATTGCAGAAACATTACTAATATAAGTAAAAGGAGACAACATACAACACTACCATCTGTTTTACAAGTAATTCAGGACATGACCTATGTATGTCTAAATCTAACTTTGGACATCTATAAAACGCTCTGCAATTCGTTGAAAAGTAGGTACATTTAACCTACTTTTAAACAACCATGGTGGTTGGTGCAACTTTGTAATCCCAGAACCTGGGAGAATGAGACAGTATAAGGCCAAAATAGGATTTTTATCAAGACTCTGACTCAAAATTAATAAAAGAATAACACCATTTTTTTTGGTCAGTCGCGGGGCTTGAACTCTGTGCCTGGGCGCTGTACCTCAGCTCTTCAGCTCAAGATGAGCATTCTACCACTTGAGCCACAGCACCACTTCTGGTTTTCTGTGGTTTATTGGAGATGAGTCTCATAGACTTTCTGGCCCAGGCTGTTGAACCTCAGATCTCAGCCTCCTGAGTAGCTAGGATTACAGGCATGAGCCACCAACTCCCAGCTTAGAATAATACTTTTTTTAAAGGTACATTTATGTCTGCTTTTTGTTTGTATGCCAGTCCTAGGCTTAAAATCAGGGCCTGGGTGCTGACCCTGAGCCTTTTTGATCTACCACTTGAGCCACAACTCCACTTCTGCCTTTTTGGTGATTAATTGGAAATAGCCTCATAGACTTTCCTGGCTGGACTAGCTCTGAACCATGATCTTCAGCTATCAGGCTTCTGAGAAGCTAGGATTATAGCCATGAGAATCAGCACCTGGCTTATGTCAGCTTTTCAAAATAAGAATGGTAAAAGAAAACTAAAAGTAGCTTAAGGCATCAATATTTCTAAAGGCTTTGCTTTATATTAAGAATATCGACCAGGCACTGGTGGCTCACGCCTGTAATCCTAGCTACTTAGGAAGCTGAGATCTGAGGATTGCAGTTAAAAGCCAGCCCGGGCAGGAAAGTCCGTGAGACTCTTATCTCCAATTAACCACCAGAAAACTGCAAGCGGCACTGTGGTTCAAGAGGTAGAGCAATTGCCTTGAGCTGAAGAATTCAGGGAGAGTGCCCAGGCCCATAGCCCAAGCCCCATAACTGACCAAAAAAAGAGAATACTAAATCAACAAAATCTAGTGAAGAACCGGTAAGAATTACTGATAAGCAACATCTCATTATATGTTAAAAATGTTTGACTATGCAAGCTAGTTTGCTTATTTATTTATTGTGCCATTATTGGAACTGGGTGCTATCTGTAAGTTTGGTTGTTTTTGTTTTTGTTTTTTAACTCAAGGCTCTACCATTTGAACCAGTGTTCCACTTCCAGCTTTTTGATAGTTAATTGAAGGTAGGAGTCTCTTAGACTTTCCAGCCCAGACTGGCTTTGAATTGAGATCATCAGCTATCAACCACCTGTCTCTTTTCTTAAGTATCCAAAAGTTAAAATAACTTTTAAGTTAAATATAAACATAAAAACAGCATTAGCTCAGCTAGGCGTACTGGTTTAGGCCTGTAATACTAGCTAATCAGGAAGTGAGGTTGGGAGTTTGAGGCCATCCAATTAAAAAAATGTTGGAAAAACCTCCATCTCAACCAAAAGAAAAGGCTGGGTATAGTGGCTTACACCTGTCATCCCAGTTATGAGGAAAGCATAAACAGAAGGATCTGTCCAGGCCAACTCACACAAAAAGCAAGATCATATCTGAAAAAACATGAAAGCAAAAAAGGGTTGGGTATATGGCTAAAGTGATAGAGGACCTCCTGATAAGCACAAGGCTCTGAATTCAAACATCACTCTCACAATAAGAAAAACAAACCCCATAAACTTATTTAAAAACTGAATTGTAAAGGTTTGAGGTTTGTGGAAAATACTGTGAAGAAGGGAATTTGGTGGTGGATTTGGAAGTAAACATTTAAAGCAAGGATCAGTAAAGGATAAGACCACTTATTCAGGAAGATACTATTATGATAAATGACAGTTATACTTTGCTTGCCTCCAAACAGAATGATTTTTCACATTGGAAATGCTATACTTCTTTAAAAAGGGTAGCCCAAGGAAGTAGGACAAGAATGAAAAACTTCTTTAAGCAAAGTAGGCAGGGCTCAAGGGTGTTGTAAGTAATATATGTTTCTCAGCAAAGCAGTAATCAATAGGAGTAGCTGATATTTAATAAACTTATCTTGAATTGACTTCATTTTCTTATTAAGGTATAATTATTAGTTGGCCGGAATAATGGGTGAGTAACTCTAGAAAGCAAATTATAGATATGACTTTGTAATTTAATTTCAGGGAATTATTATGTAAAATAAAAATCAGGAAAAATGTTTTAAAATGGGGAAATAAACAGTGTATCACTTTTCTTTGCAAGCATCAGATGGCCATTAAAACCTACAAATGAAAGCTGGGCTTTGGTGTCTCATATATATATTCCTAGCTACTCAGCTCAGGAAGCTAAGATATGAAGGCTCAAAGTTCAAAGTCAGCTGAGGCTTATCTCCAATTAACCAGCAAGAAGCTACAGTGTAGGTGTGCTTCAAGTGGTAGAGTGCTAGCTTTGACTGATAAAGCTAAGGGACAATGCCTAGGCCCTTAGGTTCAAGTCCCAGTACCAGCACAAAATAAAAACAACAAAAATACCTAAAAATGACTTGAGATAAAGAAACATATAATATAAAGAAAAAAATTAAAAAATACATATGTATGTGTATATATAGTATTAAGAGAATGTTCAACACCCAAACACATCTGGAATAATGATTTGTTTAGCAGTAAAAGTTCACATTCATTTTTTTTTTTTTTTTCGTGTCAATTGAGGGGCTTTCACTCTGGGCCTGGTCACTATCCCTCAGCTCTTCAGCTCAAGGCTAGCACTCTACCACTTGAGCCAAAGCACCACTTCCAGCTTTTTCTGTTTATGTGGTGCTGAGGAATCGAACCCAGGGCTTCATGCATGTGAGGCAAGCACGCTACCACTGAGACACCTTCCCAGCCCTCACATTCATAATTAAAAGAAAAGTAACTGGTATACAACAGCTACAGGATGGACAAAACCTGGAAAAATAGTGGATAAGCTGAAAAGTATCCAAGCATTCTAAGTGACTCTAAGTGTAATTAATTGTATATTTTAAATAAGAGTCATAATTAGATTGCATTGCTCAATACATATTATCACATATAGTTGTGTACAGCTTAAGGATGAGAATACATCCTAAGAAATGCACCTGAAGGTGATTTTGTCATTGTACACATATCAGAATACACTTATACAAACCTAAGTATCCTAATATACCTTGACTGCATGGTATAGCTGATTAACCCTAGAATAAAAACCTGTAAATTACTGTACTGAGGACTAAGGACAATAACACAATGTTAAATATGTGTGTTTAAGCATTGAGAAAAATACTACTACTAGGTAATAGGAAATTTTGATTTCCATTATAATCTTATGTGATGACCACTGTCTATGTGTTCTCTTGTTAAGCGAAATGTCAACATGAACACTGTAGTTTTAGAATCACACTGAAGTAGAATAGGCCAACTAGAAATCACACAGAAGAGGTAAACAAAAACTGTAACAAAAAGCGATGAAATAATGTAGATAAGCAATCAGACGAAAGGAAGACAAGAGAGCTCTTCTGATTAAGTGAAGAGTTATCATCTGGAAAAAGTATTAAATAATCCTGTATTGATTAAATACAGAACTGACAGAAATTAAAATGAGACAAGTCTTCTGGTTAGTATTCTAGGAATATGAACTTTTAATCAACAGAATAGATTCCTCTTTGTAATAGGTTACCCTTCTGAATAGTCAGGTAAAAATCATAATTACCTGACCTTTTTTTTCTCCCTTCCTTTTCTTTTTGTTTTTTGAGGTGCTAATGATTGAATCAAGGGTATTCTTACAAGGCAAGAGTTCTACCTAGCCCACATGACAGAATAAAAGAAAAAACAAAAAACAGAAAAATTCTTGCTTTAGGGCGACAGATTAGTTCTTGCTAACTCCTATGAACTTAACATATGCAATTTTAAAAGTCAAGTTTATGTGAAAGGTCAATTCAATTTAGGTTAAATCATTAAAATGTCTTATGTAAAGGCATACCTTGGCCCAGGTTTTGGAACTTGGCCAGCTTTGAGGTCATCTATAATGTCTTCAATATCTTTAGGTGTCAGATCCTCCTAGAAAAATTTTTACATAACATTGAAATTATTTCCTAATGCTTAAATCTTTGTAAAGCCCTAATGCCAATTAGTTTACTGTCATCTCTCTTAAGTTCACACAGTAGCTGTTAAAATAGCATCAACTCAATAACTCCAATTATAGTTTATACTGTTAAATGTCAAGTGCAGCAGGAACTGTAGTAGAATAGGTAAAACAATGTGTGTTTAAAGTGAAATGTCTTCATTTAAATTCTGGCTAATCCCTTAATGTGTAAGTATTCTTGCACAGGTTATTGTTACTCTCCTCAAGTTTGTTTCTCTGTTTGTGTTATCTATGTGAACCTGTTTTTAAGGATTACATGAGAAAATATATAAAGAAGAGTGCCAAGCTAAATTTATGCTGTATCTTTGAAGAAACAGTGAGTTATAAAAACAATTACCACTAATAATGTAAGCAGATGACTAAAAGCTATCTATGTAAAATCAAAAGACCTAACTTCTGGGCTGGGAAAGTGGCTCAGTGGTACAGCGTTTGCCTTGCATACATGAGGCCCTGGGTTTGATTCCTCAGCATCACATAAACAGAAGAAAAAAAGCCGCAAGTGGCGCTGTGGCTCAAGTGGTAGAGCGCTAGCCTTGAGCTGAAGAGCTGAGGGACACTGCCCAGGCCCAGAGTTCAGGCCCACGACCAGACCCAAAAAAAAAGACCTAACTGCTACTAACTGAAAGATCTCTTTTGGAAAAATCTGCCTGTAGACTGCACTTAGACAGATAATGCCTCATATGAGGGAATACTTGATTGTCTAATTCCTAACTCCTAGCAAAAATACATATCTAGAAGCCAAAAATTTAAAGAAAACCCAGGTAGCCAACTGGAACACCAAGTGAATTTGGGCTCTGAGGTTTTTTTAACTCAGCACCTGGGCACTGTCCCTGAGTTCTCAAGGCCAGCACTGTACCACTTTTGAGTCAAAGCTCTATTTCCATTTTTTAGGTGGTTAATTGGATATAGGAGTCCCACAGACTTTCCTGCCTGGGCTGGCTTTGAACTGCAATACTCAGACCTCAGTCTCCTGAGTAGCCAGAATTATACAGGTGAGCCACCAACATCCCACTGGCTTCTAGGTTTTTAAAGGTTAAAAGAGTGAGATAATCCTCTCAAAATAAGGGTAAAGTAGAAACTTAAATGTCTATCAAAGAAAATAGTTAGTAGGAAACTTTTGCATTGAGAAGTGAGTTATAGCAAACACTTTAAAGCAAATATAGGAAGAATATGATAACAAGCATTTCAAGTAGGAGACTTTACCTCTATCTGTAACTTTTTCTACAAATAATTATGATGACTGTGATGATAAATATAATAACATCTGTAGTAAAGGTAGCAAAATGTTACTATTAAAGCTTTGGTTTTTACACCAAAAGTAATTACTTATATGTAAATGATCAAATTTTACATGATTAGCTATAATCCTAGCTACTCAGATGGCTGTGATCTGAGGATCTTGGTTCAAACGCCAGCCGAGGCAGGCAAACTATGACACTCTTATCTCCAACTAAGTACCAAAAAGCCAGAACTGGAGCTGTGGGGCTCAAGTGGTAGAATGCTACCTGGACAAGCACCCAAGCATTGAGTCCAAGTCCCAGGAATGACAATGACACACACACACACACACACACACACACACACACACACACACACACACACACACACACACACACACACACACACACACACACACACACACACACACACACACACACACACACACACACACACACACACACACACACACACACCTAAACCTTCTAGAATATCTATGCTAATAGTTTCTTACACACACACACACACACACACACATACACACACACACACACACACACCTAAACCTTCTAGAATATCTATGCTAATAGTTTCTTCTAAATGAGTAACTCAGAAACATCTACATGAAATACTTAAAATACTTAAAAGTATATTATAATATAGAACTTTACATTAAATAGGGTACTCACATAATAGTTGTCATTTATTTGAACCATTGGTGCATTTACACAAGCCCCTAAACATTCCACCTCTGTAAGAGTGAAAAGTTTGTCAGGTGTTGTCTCCCCAACCTTCAGTTCTGAAAATATAAACGATCATCATAAGGACCAGTTTATACATTAATAGACATCCAGTTTAAGAAAACCCCAAATTAATGCAAAGCTCACAATATATTACACAGGTACACAAAAAGTATTTAAGAGTATTAATTCCTTCCCGTCCACCCCCTGCTGCAATTTGAAGTCATTGCCAGATGGCACTCTACTATCCTGCTGTTTATTTTTGAGATATGTCTCACTTTCTGCCTGGGTGCATGCCTGAAACTCAATCCACCTACATTGGGATTCCCATAGTATCTGGGATGATAGTCATGTGACACTATACCCAGCTTCTTTCCCCTAAGATGGAGGTTCTCAAACTGGCCTGGGACTGTGATCCTCTCAACTGAGTCTCCCCTGAGGAATTTCATGTGCATGCCGGGTAGCTTCAAACCACAACCCTCCAGTTCTTGGATTCTCAAGTTCCTAGGATTTACAGACATGGGTCACCAGCACTCTGCTAAGAGCATTTGCTTTCTTTAAAGAAGAAAAAGAAAAGGCAGCATGAGAATGATAGAATGGATGAGGTTTATGGGGCACATTGTATATGTGGAAATTAACTTGCTTTAAAAAGTATGTTAAAAGAAAAGAAAAAAAAAGCCAGGGCAAGGTAGCATACCTACAATCCCAGCAACTTAGGAGGGTCAATACAGTATATTACTGATTTTGGAGGGGTGTATGACATTAAGGTTGACACTTACTAAGCAGGTATTCTATCACTTAAGCCATACCTCTAGTCAGCTTAGTTCTGTGGTAGTTGTTTTTTGTTGTTGTTTTTACTACCAAATAATAACAGCTTTATTGAGATACAACTTGAATACCATAAAATTCACAAATTTAAAGTAGACAATTTAATGGTTTTTAGTATAGCTACAGTCTTTGCAGTCTTAGCTATGTAAATATTATTACACTTTTTTGGTCAGTCATGGGGCTTGACTCAGGGCCTGGGCTGTCCTTGAACCCTTTTTGCTCAAGGCTAACTAGCACTCTACAACTCTGAACCACAGTACCACTTCTGGTTTTTCTGGTGGTTAACTGGAAAATAAGAGTCTTACAGACTTTGCTACCCATGCTGACTTCAAACTACAATTCTGAGATCTCAGTCTCCTAATTATCTAGAATACAGGCCTGAGCCACTAGTGTATGGAGTAAAAACACTTTTTTACCACCACAAAGAAATCAATTCAATATTTCTTCTTCACTATCCCAGAAAACCGTTAAGTCTCTCTGTTCATACAGGTTTTCTTCTACTTCATATAAATGAAAAAGAATTTACCTTTGTATCTCACTTGTTTCCTTCATTGTGATACCTTCAAGGTTAATCCTTATTGTAGCATTTATCACTACATTCTAATATAATATTCCATTGTATGGATTTTATTTATTCATTTATTACTAAACATTTGGGTTACTTATACTTTTTGGCTACTGTGAATAATGTTGCAATGAACATTCAAATATTTGGATGCATGGTTTGTATGTACATGAAAATAGAATTTCTGAATTATACAGTGACTGTGCCAATCACTTTGGAGGAACTATAAAACTTTTTACAAAGTAGCCTTACCAATTTAACATTCTACCACCAATCTCTCTATATCCTTAATATTGCAAACTTTATTTTATGTTAAGTCAGCCCAACCTAGTACTTCTTAAGTGGTCTTACTCCCTTAAAAACAAATTTTGGGCCTCGTACGAGTGGCTCACAGGAGACTGAGATCTACAGTTGTAAGACAACTCCTGGCAGGAGACTTTTATCTCCAATTACTCAGCAAAAAGCTAGAAGTGGAAATATAACAAGTGGTAGAGTGCCAGCCTTGAGCGGGAAAAAAAAAAAAAAAAAAGCTAAGGTACAAGCACCCAGGAACTGAGTTCAAATCCCAGTACCAGAATAGAACAAAACAAAACAATAATAAAATTATTAGACTGTATTATTTCATTGTGATTGTAATGAAACTAGACTACTATTACAGAGTCACAGAACCAGACTGGTAAAGACTCAGAAAACTTGTAATATAAAATTTAAGGTAGTGAGAAAAATTAGACTCATGTATTTTGGCAAAATAAGGTAATGTCTTATCCAATGATTCTTCTTGTAACAGCAGGACAAGTATGTGGACACATGTAATCGAAAGTACAGAATAATAAAATTTACAATACAATAATGAGGTAAACATGCTGAAATGGCCAAAAATAAGGTGTAAAATGCCAACCACAAATATGCTACATTTATGTACTGAATAAAGCATATAAAATCTGCAACTAATGTATCAGTTATCAGAATTTATACCTTGCAGCTGGAATTTTGAACTAAACTGACTTTTCTGCTTTATAACTTCCATAATGCCCAACTTATCTGCAACATGCAAATTTATATTAAGAACCAAAATTAAAAGGTACTTCCTTTTACTTCATCTAATCTTAAAACTGCATGCCTCATCTACATAGCAATGGCAGTTTTGTATGAAAATTCCTATTTGCTGTATAAATGTCAGTTAAAAACAATAACAATAACAACAACAACAAAAACCCACCTATGTGGGGCTTGCAATACAGCTCAGTGATTGATCCCTTATTGAGCCTGGGCATGGACCAGTTTGGTCACCAGCATTGAAAATAAAAATGATCAACAATAAAAATGCTATTTTAAGTTTCTTTTTCTAACAAGCTTTTTACTATGTTAATATCTTATTTGTTCCATATTTACTTTTTTAAAATTTACTTGTTATTATAGAAATGATGTACAGAGGGGTTACAATTACATGAGTCAGGTAATGAGTACATTTCTTTTGGTAGTGTCTTCTGTTCCCTCATTTTCTCCCAGTCTCTCCCCCCTGTCTCCACACACAAGTTGTATAGTTTACTTTTAGCAATGTCCAGTGAGCTCCACTGCTGCATTCTGTGCTTTCCCCACCAACACCCTCCCAAAGCCATACATGGGAATAAACAATCCTTGTTTATTTTTTACGTACAACATGCTATCATAAATGATAGCATAAATCTAGCATAAACAGTGTAAAACATTAAAACTTCTAGAAGCTTTTTATAAACATATTTTATGATTAAAACAAAAAGTAAAAACTCTGCCGGGTGCCGGTGGCTCATGCCTATAATCCTAGTTACTCAGGAGGCTGAGATCTGAGGATCATGGTTCAAAGCCAGCCTGGACAGGAAAGTCCCTGAGACTCTTATCTCCAATAAACCACTAGAAAACTGGAAGTAGTGCTGTGGCTTAAGCGGTAGAGCGCTTGCCTTGAGCTGAAGAGCGCAGGGACAGCACCCAGGCCCAGAGTTCAAGCCCCACAACCGACAAACAACAACAACAACAACAAAAAGTAAAAACTCAGCTTTGAGGCTGAGTATTATAGAAAACAAAATAGAATAAAAGTGTATGCAAATAGCAGAAAAACAAATGTTTATTAGAAGGTAAAAATAAATCTAGGGGAGAGTGGGGAGGATTGGGGGGGTTAGGGGGAGGATGGGAAGGGATGGGAAGGGGAAACAAAGGAGGAGGCTACAATGCTTGGTAAGAAATGTACTCATTATCTTGCCCATGTAATTGTAACCCCTCTGTACAGTATTTTCACAATAAAAAAATAAATAAAAATAAACTGTAAAAATAAATAAATAAATAAATAAATAAATAAATAAATAAATAAATAAATAAATAAATCTAGCTCATACCTGTAAACCCTAGCTATTCAGAAGGCTGAGGTCTGAGGATCCTGGTTCGAAGCCAGCCAGGAAGAAAAGTCTGTGACAATCTTAGCTCCAATTAAACACCTAAAAAACTGGAAGTGGAACTGTGGCTCAAGTGGTAAAGGCCCTAGCCTCGAGCACTAAAAGCTCAGGGACAGTACCTAGGCTCTGAGTTCAAGCCCCCGATTGGCACAAATATGTGTGTGTGTGTGTGTGTGTGTGTGTGATATACACACACACACACACACACACACACACAGATGGTAGAAGTTAAAATAGTCAAATCTATAAAGACAACTCTAATTTTAAAAGTTATAAATACAATGTATTCCATACCAAGCTTTTTCTGAATGGCATCCAGTATGCTGTCAGAGTTACGAAGCATGCAAGGTGTGGTAGTGCAGATCTGAATGTGGTATTTTCCAACTGGCTTTCGATTATACATTGTATAAAAAGTTGCAACTTCATATACTCTCATTGGAGGTACTTGTAAAACTTCTGCAACCTGAAATTTAGCAAATTATTAAAGAAGATAATTACAAGGTTTAGTAACTACCTATAAAAAGTATAACTTCAATGTTGGCTTAATTTGCTAAAAACAAAAAAGTTCTTCAAAGGCAGAAAACACACTTGTATCTGACTGTTATAGGCTAAATCCTTCAACTTTTGTAAACATCTTACACAAAACCAGAGCCCAGAGAACCTAATGGCTTCTCTTTTCATTCCTCCAGAAGGGTGTTTTCTTTAAATATTTGTCTTGAAGTATTAGGACTTTCTACTTGGACCAGTTCCACTCACATTTTCCAATTCAAACTGTTCACATGGCAAAAATTTGGGGGCTAAACCCAAAATTAAACAGGTTAATTTTTTTTCAAACTTTGTTACCAATTTTTCAAAAAAAATTTCATGTTGCTAAATCATGTATGGTGTATGCAAATATCTGTCACTAGAAAAAAATGGTAAATCAAAGGTAACTACTAGCTGATATTTGTTTATATACTTCTACATTCACATATCTAAACTCAAATTTTATACCTAAAACCTCATATGTGTATATACCCTGCCCCAGAATAATCCAAAAGCTGAATCTTATTGACAATTCTTAATTCCCTTCAATCACTTAGGGAAAGACTAGGACTGAAGAAAAGAGTTTTAAAGCTGTTCTAGGGCTGGTCTTTGCAAAGTTATTGTGAGTGATTGTAGCTACAACTTTCTAGGTTAGTAAATATACTCTGAGTTTTAAAACCTGCTGTCTGGCATTCTTAAAAATTATGCATACATCTACTGACATGAAAGAATAGCTAATTAAATGGCATTTCAGTTGACAAACATGTTGGACTTTGCTACATCAAGAACTTTAAAGAAAATGTGCAGGGCTGGGAAGATGGCTCAGTGGCTTGCTCAGAGCGCTTGCCTTACATGCATAAGGCCCTGGGTTTGACTCCCCAGCACCACATAAGCAAAAAGAAAAAAAGCCAGAAGTGGTGCTGTGGCTCAAGTGGTAGAGCGCTAGCCTTGAGCTGAAGAGCTGAGGGACAGCGCCCAGGCCGAGTTCTGGCCCCACGACCAGACACCCCCCCCCAAAAAAAAGAAAATGTGCACTTAATTTGGTGGTTCTAAATCAGGGATGAACATCTGAATTTGTAGAACTCTCATCAAAATGCATGTTAGAGCCCTACTATTATACTGAATAAATGTGTAGTAAGACCCTAATTGTCTACTTTGGAAAATCTCCCCCTGGAATCTTGGAAGAGGAATAAGTGAGCTTTTTTTTTTGGAGGGGGGGAAGAGGGGACCAGGGGTATTGGGGATTGAAATCTGGGCCTCCGGCTTGCTAAGCAGATGTGGTACCATTTAAGTCACATTTGCAGTCTCTCTTTGCATGTTACTTTCAAGGTAGAGTCTCATTTTATGCTGAGGTGTGCTTAGGCCATTATCCTTCTACTTGAGCTTTCCCATGTTGCTGGGGATAACAACCCACACAATCATGTGAAACAATTAGTGAAGATGGAGTCTTGCAAACTTTTATGCTGGGGCTGGCCTTGAACATTGGTCCTCTGATATCTGCCTTCCATGTTAGCTATGTTTACTGCTTGAGCTTCTTTGACTTTGTTTTTGTTGTAAAATGGACTATTTCTTGGGTTGGGGAAGGAAGGATAGTGAAATCTCTATATTTCATCTCTTGTCTCTATTTCACACGTATCCAACTCTAAATTCAATAGGACAATACAGTTTAAATGCTCTCATAGTAGTTGTTTAGTTTGTTTTACTTGAAGCCTTCTACTTGGCAAGACTTCCAAGGGCTTTCCTTTCTCAAAACATACATTTCTGAAGAAAATAAAACAAAACTATGATTACAAACTTAAATAATTATTTAGAGTTGTCTATGTTAATTTTTTAAACAATTTAACTCCCAAAGAAACATGTTTTATTGAAAAATAATCACCTAATCAAATATTTACAAGTTTTTATAATTAAAGAAACTTGTAATTTTCTGGTTTTAGTGTGTTTTGTTGTTGTTGTTGTTGTTGTTGTTTTGTACCAGTTCTGTGGCTTGAACTCAGGGCCTAACCTCTGACATTAATATTATCAGGATAATTTCTAGATAAGAAGTTACCACATAGTATCTCCCCTCATTTCGGAAGGAGAATAAATTCAGTACCTTGTTCAGAGCAGAGATGGGCAACCACCCATTCTGCCTTTGGGCTAAATCCAGGACTGGAAGCACAGCTGCTGCTTTGTGTCCTTCTGGATAGTTTTTCACAATTGCTTCTATTCTCTGTATAAAAGAAAAAGCACTCATTTTATATATCTGGACAAAATATTAAGTATTTTATAAATTCATTGTATTGTTAAATAGTCATACCTTATAGTTTTCTGGTGTGAAATCAAATGGGATATCTGGGTTATTCTCAGGCGTATCTCTGTGCTACACAAAAGGTTTTCCACAATTACCAAATTGTCGATAAAGTATGAGTAACACTATATATATTATACTATGACTAATCATTTAATTTCACCACTATAATTCCAACATGTTGTCAACTTATTCTTTCATCAACATTGACCAAAATGTAATTTGACATCTTGTTTCAAAAGTCATCAGAATTGAAAACGTTTGAACAGTTTTAGGAAGTACCCTTTAAAGGGCAAGAGTAGCTTTCATTTTTTTAAAATTCAGTTTTTGTTTTTTTGTGCTAGTCCTGGGGCTTGAACTAAGAGCACTGTCCCTGAGTGTTTTTGCTCAAGACTAGCCTTCTACCACTTGAGAAATAGCTCTACTTCCAGCTGTTAGTTTTTGTTTGTTTGTTGGAGGGGGTCCATAACTAGAGATAAGTCACACAGACTATCCAGCTCAGGCTGGCTTTGAACAGTGATTCTCAGATCTTACCTCCTGAGTAGCTAAGATTACAGGAGTAAGCCAACAGCGCCTAGCTATGTTTAGTTTTTGTTGTTGTTGTTGTGTTTTAATGTAATCCAACTTTCTTGGAATAAGATCTTCTAATTTAATTACCAAATACTACCAGTTATTGGAAGCTTTATGAAATTAAGATTTATAAAGTGCATTTTTCCAAAATAAAAAAGGCTCTCAATTATAAAAAGGATCTAGGTGATATAAGAACACTATGTCCTTCCTTAAACAGAAATTACCCAACATTAAGACCTGTAGGGTAATTGTAACCCCTCTGTACAGTATTTTCACAATTTAAAAAAAATTTTAAAAAGACCTGTAGGGCTGTGCATAGTGCTCATACTTGTAATCATGTACTCAAGAGCAAAAGATTGAGAGGATTGCTGAGGAAGGCAAAAAGTTAGCAAGACTCATCTCAACACATGAGCAGTGTATAGTGGTGAACATCTATAAAGCCCAGCTATTCACACTCTCAGCTACTAGTCAGGAGCCTAGGTAGGAGTGCCAACCCCAAGCAAAAAGCCTGAGACCTTCATCTAAAAAAGAACACAGAAAAGAAAGGGACTGTGACTCAAGTAATAGAACACCTGATTTCAACAAGTATTAGCCCTGAGGAGTTCAAATCCCAAAATCAATAAATAAATATTTTTTAAAAACAAAGCAGGTTCTTGTAGAAAACTTAACAAAGCAGGTTCTTGTAGAAAACTAACAAAAAATGTCAGGTCAACAACAAATTGAGTCATACTAAGATTATTAGGAACACATTTGTATATGTGTGAAAACTTAATAAACAACTTCAGTTTGCCTTTTTAAAAGGGCATTCAATCAGCCCAGCACCTGTGGCTCACGCCTCTAATCCTAGCTACTCAGGAGGCTGAGATCTGAAGATCACAGTTCAAAGTCAGCCGGGGCAGGAAAGTCCAAGAGACTCTTATCTCCAATAAACCACTCAGAAAACCAGAAGTGGTGCTGTGGCTTAAGTGGTAGAGCATTTGCCTTGAGCTGAAGAGCTCAGGTGGAGCACCCAAGCCCAGAGTTCAAGCCCCACAATCTACAAAAAAGATTTAAAAAATTTTTAAAAAGTAGAAGCTGGGCACCGGTGGCTCAAGACTATAATCCTAGCTACTCAGGAGGCTGAGATCTGAGGATCGCAGTTCAAAGCCTGCACGGGCAAACATTCTCCCACTAAGCCATATTCCCAGCCCCCCACAACACCTGGGTTCGATTCCTCAGTACCACATAAACAGAAAGGCTGGAAGTGGCGCTGTGGCTCAAGTGGTAGAGAGCTATCTTTGAGCAAAAAAGAAGCTCAGGGACAGTGCCCAGACCCTGAACTCAAGCCCCAGGACTGGCCATACCAAAAAATAAAATAAAAAAAAAGGCCAGTGTGGGCAGGAAAAGGCAAGAAACTCTTATCTCCAGTAAGCCACCAGAAAACCGGAAGTGGCACTGTGGATCAAGTGGTAGAGCACTAGCCTTGAGCTGAAGAACTCAGGGACAGCACTCAGGCTCAGAGTTCAAGCCCCATGACCGACAAAAAAAAATAAATAAAGTAGAAATTTGACAATAAAATCAAACGTGAGAGACCAATTTAATTTTAGTCAAAAGTGATAAAGCAGGAAGCTAGTTACAATACCAACTCTAAATCATTATACACTATACACATCGTAAGATGTTGCCCTGTAACACAAAAGTTAATCCCTAAATACTGCATCACATCAGAACAAATGCAGTATCTCATCCTTCTTCCCAACAAACTGTGGAGCTTATTAGTAGTTAAACTATTAGAACAAAACTATAAAGACTAACTGCTAATTTAATTCACATAACATTATTAAAATACCTGAGTTTTAAATGAGTGCCAGTTTAGGATTTCCCAAATCAGTTTCATAATCTTCAAAGTTGGATGAGCATCAATTTAAGAGTCATAGTAATTTCATCGGAGAGTAATTTATTATTCTTAGAAATCCTCTGATGACAGTTTATATTTAGATTCAGCTAGAATCTCACATTTTTTGACATAATGAATTTAATAAATTCTATTTAAATACCTACAACGTCCTACATATACCAAACACTTGTGTTTAAGGTTTTTTTTAAGATTGATAGATACGCCAGGCAAGCACTCTACACAAAACTATTCTCTCTTCACCAAATATTCTAGATATTACAATCGTTTCACATAAATTTCCACATCTTTCCATTAATAAATCTGAGTTACTTACCACAAATAAGGCTCCTCCAGCACCATTTTGCACAGATGACTTATGCAAATTCCTTATTTGTCTTCCCTAAAGTTTAAAATATTAAGAAAGCTTAGTAAGTTACAAACCTTAAGAAAATTTTCACAAGGAATTCTTTAGTATTTATAATTTAAAACAACAGAAGAAAGTTATAATAATAAAATACCTTAAGAAATATGTCCAGGGGCTGGGAAGGTGGCTCAGTGGTAGAGCGCTTCCCTTGCATGTGTGTGGCCCTGGGTTCGATTCCTCAGCACCACATAAGCAAAAAGAAAAAAGCCGGAAGTGGTGCTGTGGCTCAAGTGGTAGAATGCTAGCCTTGAGCTGAAGAGCTGAGGTACAGCACCTAGGCCTAGAGTTCAGACCTTATGACCGGACCCCCCCCCCCAAAAAAAAGAAATATGTCCAATGTCCTACAGTCTTGCCTATCTCATTCTAGGAGAGGTACAAGGAAATAGAGATCCAAAGACAAGCCTACTAGAGGTCACCAGACAAACTATCAGTTGAAGAATCATAACCATAACCTGTACCTACTGAACTGCATACTATTTCTACTACTCTGCAAACATGCTTTTGGGAAGTAATATACCCTTAACCTACTGCTTTGTACTTTTGTAGTAATTAGATTCTAACCTGCATTTAATATTGGACCTTTATAAATATGTTTTTCATTCTATACAAATATATCAACAGTCTAATTAGATTCTAACCTGCATTTAATATTGGACCTTTATAAATATGTTTTTCATACTATATCAACAGTCTCCTCCATTGTTTTTTCAGACAGGGTATCATTATGTAACCCAGGCTGGTCTCAGGTCTGGAACTTGCTTCTGTGCTTAGCCTCCTGTGCTGGGATTGGCCTCAAGAAATTTTTGTGCCTGCCATACCTTTTCAGTTCTTTTATTAAATTAGTTCAGAAACTCCAGCAAACATTTTATTTTGGAAAGCTCTACTTAAGATGTGCAGAAAGTGTACCATGGAGGAAACCTATTATTCCACTGCATTTTATTTCTGGGTCTTCTTGCTTTTCCTTTCTCTAACCTAACAACTCTTTTATTCCAAAATTTTAGAATTTCTGCTTTTTTGGATTAAACCAAAATAAAACTGACCAAAGGTAAAGCAATTCATAGAAACCTAACAGAAAAGAGAAAGTTAAGTAAGTAATAAATGTATGTAACATTTTCTTAGGTGCACATATTTCCCATGGTTTCCATGCTTAAAGTAAAAAGAATACCCAGTTACACTTTTTGAAACTCCTTATAGTGTCCTTTAGGCTCAGTATTCCTAAATTCTTTTTCTCTGACATTATCATCTATTAACTGTATGTTCATCACCATAAACTCTTAAACTGTACACATATTGGATTACCAAAAAGTTTACATCCTAAAGAGATCATCTGTATACAAATCATAAAAATGAAAAGACCATGAACATAATGCTCGAAAGCTTACTAGTAATTAAAACATGCAATTTAAAATAACATTTCCTACTTAGAACTGTACCACAAAGGAAATCCTGTGCCACTTACGGAAGGAAATCCTATCTAAGAAAGTACTTTCTTTTTTTTTCTTTTTCTTTTTTTTGGCATGTGTGTGTGTGGGGGGGGGGCATTCCTGGGGCTTAACCTCAGGGCCTGGGCACTGTCCTGAGTGAGCTTCTCTTGCACAAGGCAAGTGCTCCACCACTTGAGCCACAGCACCACTTCAAGCATTTTTTGTGTGTAGTTTATTGGAATTTATATGAATTTCACAAAGTTTCCTGTCCAGGCTGGCTTTGAGCTGTGTTCCTCAGATCTCAGCTTCCTGAGTAGCTAGAATTACAGGGGTGAGCCAAAGGTGTCTGGCTGAAAGTACATTTCTTTACAGAACTGTCATACTATCCTTTGGGCCCTCTGTTGAAAAAGTAGAATCAAGTCTTAATAATGCCTTTTTAAATGTTTCCTCTAGTATTATGGACATACTGTATCATAACTCTGTGAATGTCAAATACCTTGTACCCACTTTATGATATGTAGTAGTGACTACTTTATCAGAGCTGTTTTTTTTCTTTCCAGATGATGACTGAGAAACTAATTTTTTTAAAAAAATGGTGCCAGGTACTACAACAGTAACATAAAAAAATAACATTTCCAACTAACAAATTGGTTGAGTTTTGTTTTTTAAGATAACATTGCATTTTATTGGATAAAAATTACATATATAGCATTTTAGAGAAGTAAACTGGCATAATCAGAGAAAGCCTAAAAACATTTTTATCCTTTCATGTGTGTGTGCCTGTACCAGGCTTGAACTCAGTCTGGGTGCTGTCCCAGACCCTGATGGCAGCTTTTTGTGCCCAAGGCTGACACTTTACCACTTGAGCCACAGCTTCACTTACTGCTTTTTGGTAGTTAATTTTTCTTATAGAAATACAAACACAACAGGAAAGTTATAACTAAATGTCAAAAATTCCAAAATTAGAGCCGGGTGCCAGTGGCTCATGCCTGTAATCCTAGCTACTCAGGAGGCTGAGATCTGAGGATCGTGGTTCAAAGCCAGCCCGGGCAAGAAAGACCATGAAATTCTTATCTCCAATAAACCACCAGAAAACCGGAAGTGGCACTGTAGCTCAAGTGGTAGAGCGCTAGCCTTGAGCTGAAGAGCTGAGAGACAGCAATCACGCCCAGAGTTCAAGCCCCACAACCGACAAAAAAATAAAAAAATAAAAAATACAAATTAGTATTTAAGTAGCAGATGACTTGAAAAATAATGGTACAGGAAAAAAAATCTAATGCCTATCACATCTGGAAAGAATCAGGGTTAAACAAAAGTGTAGGAAAGAAACATAAATTGTCATTCTAATTGTATTAAACTAATGAAAAAATAGATGGGATCCTAATTAAAAAAGAATTTGATTAAAAGAGCAAACATTCATTTTCAGAATTTCAAATGATTTCAAGTTTCTAATCTAAAAAATTAACTAGTAAACTTAAACATGAATATTGCTATATCAGTTTAAATTGCTTTTATTTTTATTTATTAATACATATAAACTTTTACAGGTTAGGTATTCTTTTATCTGAAATTCTTAGGCCAGAAGTGTTTCAGATTTGAGTTACAAGTTTTGGAATATTTCATCAATTTTCTAGTTAAACATCCCTCATCTTAAAAAAAACCCTGAAATTTTGGTAGTATTAGTAGGTGGATTTCAGAAGTTTTCAGATTTTAAGATTAGAGATACTTAACCTGAATCTGTTTAACATTTAAGAGTTTATGATCCAGGGGCTGGGAAGGTGGCTCAGTGGTAGAGCACTTGCCTTGCATGCATGAGGCCCTGGGTTTGATTCCTCAGCACCACATAAGCAAAAAGAAAAAAAAGCCGGAAGTGGCGCTGTGGCTCCAGTGGTAGAGCGCTAGCCTTGAGCTGAAGAGCTAAGGGATAGCACCCAGGCTCAGTGTTCAGGCCCCACGACCGGACCCCCCTTCCCCCCCCAAAAAAAAAGTTTATGATACAGAAGGATCCCAAGTATTTTTTACAGTATCTTAGATGATTGTTTTTTTTAAAAAATCAGATTTGGATATTATTGCCTTATTGTATTTTACAAAGCCAGATTCCATTTATGGACTTTGCAAGTGATCTTCAAACTGCTACTGAATCTAAGAAATACCAGATAATCTTTTCCAACTTGGGATCTTTCAAAGTACTAATGAATGCTAGCCAATGATTATAAAAAATTTCTATCTTCATACATCAAAAGATTGGTGTCTCGTGCCTGTAATCCTAGCTACTCAGGAGGCTGAGATCTGAGGATCACAATTCAAAGCCAGTCCAAGCAAAGGAAGTCCATGAGACTCATCTCTAATTAACCACCAGAAAACCAGAACTGGCACTGTGTCTTAAGTGGTAGAGCACTCACTTTGAGTTGAAGAGCTAAGGAACAACACCCACGCCCAGAGTTCAAGGCCCACAACCGGAAAAAAAAAAAAAAAGATTAAGAACATGTGCTATCACTGTCACTATAACGTAAGTAACTACTTTCAGATAATAGGATATATCTGTATTTTTCAAACTGTATTTTTTTCATGGTACTAATATGATATCCCCTTGACTCGAGAACATTTTCTTTAAATATGATCTACTATTTTATAATTAAATTGTTTTGTTTTTGTTTTTGTCAGTCATGGGGCTTGAACTCTGGGCTTGGGCACTGTCCCTCAGCTCTTAAGCTCAAGGGGAGCGCTCTTTCACTTGAGCCACAGTACCACTTCCAGTTTTTCTAGTGGTCTGTTGGAGATAAGAGTCTCACAGAATTTCCTGCCCAGGTAGGCTTTGAACAGTGAGACTCAGATCTCAGCCTGCTAAGCAGCTAGGATTACAGGCATGAGCCACAGGCACCAGACTGTTAAGTCTTTTTTTTTTGCCCATTTTTCTTGTTGCTTCCTCTTTTTGAAACTTTTCTGTCTAGATATCCATGCTTTTTTTTTTTTCTCCAAGCTATTCAAAGCTTTTAAAGTCTATTCTCACATAGGTATTAAAATACTCACTGGATTTTAGTTAGCATTACCTTTATTATGCTATTCTTGAGGTAGAGAAGGACTAAAAGTCATATATCATTCCATGTTTATTAAACATTATTTTCCATGTGTTAATACACATAATTTTGTTATATTTTTATAGTTTACTGACCATTTCTAAATATTCTATTTATTTTACTATAGCAGAATGTTAAACATACATTAAAAACAAGAAGAATAATACTTTTCTGGGTTATAAAGCATGTCTTTATTCTTATAAGTCACATTTCCTAATATTTCCCCTAACCTCTCTCAAGACTTTAACTGAACCTAGTAAAATTAAATTTCTTCTACTTTCCATCATAAATACGTAATTTTGCAGTTTAATCCCAAATGGTTGCTTCTCTATCACAATCATCTATAGATGTGTCAAGTACAAATAGGTAGGTTCTGAACTCTTGAACTCTTCTAAAAGTACAAATAGGTAGGTTCTGAACTCTTCTACTTCTGAAACTGCTAAACCAGATTATCTTTTATGTAATCTTCAAGGTATCCTACTAACACTTCTTTAGATAGATAAATTAATTTTATGTTTATGTTTTCTTGTCTGTATACCAATGTGCTAGTGGCATTTTGGCATTTTTCCTTGGTGGTACTAGGTTTGAACTGAGGTTATTGTGTTGGCTAGGCCAGTACTCTTCTACTGTCCTTTGTAAAATTATGCCATACCTTAGTCACATTAGGATATAAGAAAATGTTCATGGTAATTTAAAATTAAGTCTTCAGAGATGGTATCCCGCTATAATCATGAATAAGATCCCAAGGTCCTCTTTCTCACTTATCAAATCCTACTCATTCTACCTGTACAATTTTTAAATTGTTACTCCTGATACTCTGTTTTTCCTCTATTATCTAGCTCACATCTTCTCATTTCCACCCTAACTTACAGCATTAGCCTTGATACTAATCTTCTGCCATCCAATCTTATCTCCAGAGGTACCTCTACACTTCCATACTCTATACTAAAATTGTAATGGGAAAAGGATTGAGTGGTAGTAGTGGAATTGTAATGGGAAAAGGATTGAGTGGTAGTAGTGGAACCAATCCAATTATGCTATGTATATACCTAAAATGGATCACTCATTACAGAATAAAATCTAAGGCTTATGGTATGATATACCTAAACCAGATTTTCTCCAGCCTTATCTTCCATTTTGTTTCTTTTCCATCCTACCATTTATTTAGTTCTCTTTGTATTTGAAGCTACCTGCACTTACAACACCATTTCATTTTATACCTCCCACTCATCCATCATAACAAAGTTAATCTCTGCTTCTTACCCACTTATAGGCAAATAGAATCACTTCTACTACCAACCCTTCTACTATTACAGCAGCATGTATACTAACTTCCTTAATATAACTCAGCAAGTTCAGAAAGGAAGATTAAAAAAAAAAAAAAAAGACCTACCAACAAATATAGCCAATCACTGTATCAGGTGTATTGACACATGTTCAACTTAAGAGTAGTTTTAACTTACAATTAGTTATTTTGGCTATAAGCCCCTTTCCATTGAGGGAGCTTTTATACAATGTTTTGGAGTTGCCTGCCACCTTTCCACATTAAAACAAAAAACTTCTTCAGGGCCCTTGAGCCAAACAAAAATGGAAATCCCTTGATAGGCTAAAAATTGGGTTTAACTGGAATGAAAAGAGCATCTCATTTCACAAAACATAAAAGTTACAAAGAAGACAGGTACCAATGGCTCATGACTATAACCCTAGCTACTCAGGAGACTGAGATTTGAGGACCATGGAACAAAGCCAGCCCAGGCAAGAAAATCTGTGAGATTCTTATCTCTAACTAGCAAAAAAAAAAAAAAAAACAAAAAACAAAAACAGAAGTGGAGCTGTGGCTCAAATGGTAGAGTACTAGACTTGAACAAAAAAATCTCAGAGACAGCACCCAGGCTCTGAGTTCAAGCCCCAGAACAGGCACATACATGCAAAAAATACAAAACAACTGTAATCATTGAGGGTAGTATCTTCCAAGATGATAGAGTAGATACTTTCAAGCTAAGCCACTGAATAGTAACCATAAACTCTGGGCATAATACTAAAACAAAAACAAAACTCTTCTATCTGAAGGCACTATCAAATCAAAAGCAGGCAGCAGAGGGAGTTTAGTGAGTGAAGCCAGTGAGGCTTTTCTTACAGGTTCCAGTCTTCCCTATGCTGGACAGCAAAACCCAAAAGAAACACACAGCCTTACTGTCTTGAAGAACCAGAAAAACCCAAAAGAAACACAGCCTTACTGGCTTGAATAACCAAAGGAGAACCTGAGACAATCATGGCTTTGGAGAAATTCCAGAAAAGAAAGAGCTAAAATGAGGCAGCATGACATTCTGTATAAATACCAAAATCTGACTCATGCCTATGAGAGTAACAGATACCAAATAGAAGAGAGAGCAGTTAGTTATCTTAGAAGAACAGAACCCCTATACTTAGGTGGATAGAGAGCAAATACAACTAAACAGCTGGGCATCAAGTGGCACATACCTGTAATCCTGCTACTTAGGAGATCTGAGGATCATGGTTTGAAGAAAGCCCAGGCTCAAGAAAGTCTGTGAGCTGGGAAGGTGGCTCAGTGGTAGAGCGCTTGACTTGCATGCATGAGGCCCTGGGTTCAATTCCTCAGCACCCCATAAGCAAAAAGAAAAAAGCCAGAAGTGGGACTGTGGCTCAAGTGGTAGAGTGCTAGCCTTGAGCTGAAGAGCTGAGGGAAGCGCCCAGACCCAGAGTTCAGGCCCCACGACTGGACCCCCCCCCAAAAAAAAAAAGAAAAAAAGAAAGTCTGTGAGGGAGCTGGGAAGGTGGCTCAGTGGTAGAGTGCTTGCCTTGCATGCCTGAGCCCCTGGGTTCAATTCCTCAGCACCACATAAGCAAAAAGAAAAAATCTGGAAGTGGTGCTGTGGCTCAAGTGGTAGAGCACTAGCCTTGAGCTAAAGAGCTGAGGGACAGCGCCCAGGCCCAGACCCAGAGTTCAGGCCCACAACTGGACCCCAAAAGAAACAACAAAAAAAAAGAAAGTCTGTGAGACTCTTACCACTAACCACAAAAAAGCTGGAAGTAAAGAAGTGGCTCAAGGGGCTGGGAAGGTGGCTCAGTGGTAGAGTGCTTGCCTTGCATTCATGAGGCCCTGGGTTCGATTCCTCAGCACCACATAAGAAAAAGAAAAAAGCCAGAAGTGGCGCTGTGGCTCAGTGGTAGAGTGCTAGCTTTGAGCTGAAGAGCTGAGGGACAGCGCCCAGGCCCAGAGTTCAGGCCCCACAACCAGACCCAAAAAAAAAAAAAAAAAAAAAGTGGCTCAAGTAGTAGAGTGCCAGCCTCGACCAAAAAAGCTAAGGAGATCCAAGTTTCAGTCCAGTTCTGGCATAAAAGCAAAACAAAACAAAATCCATACCTTTAAAGACTAAAGTAAGCCAAGTGCAGTGGTTCATGCTTATAATCCTAGCTTCTCAGGAGGCTGAGATGCTGAGGATCCAAGTTCAAAGCCAGCCCAGACAGAAAGTCCACTTGAGTTGATCTCCAAAAAATAGTCAGTAAAAAACTGGGCTGAAGCCAGGTGCTGGTGGCGCACGCCAGAGGCTCGAGCCTGTAATCCTAGCTATTCAGGAGGCTAAGATCTGAGGAACGTAGTTCAAAGCCAGCACAGGGAGGAAAGTCTGTGAGACTCTTATCTCCAATTAACCACCAAAAAACCAGAAATGGCACTGTGGCTCAAGTGGTAGAGCAGTTGCCTTGAGCTGAAGAGTGCAGGGACAGTACCCGGGCCCAGAGTTCAAGCCCCACAACTGACAAAAACTGGGCTGGAGGCGTGGCACAAGTGAGAGCAAGAGCTGACCAAGCAAACCAAGAAGGCCTGAGGCCCTGAGTCCAAACTCCCAGATTCCACCCTTTCTAAATGACTAAAACATGATCTAGAACTTCTAGATCTTTCACAATGCAGAGAATACAATCCAAAATTATGCACCATGGTGTAGGGGGCATGAAAAAAAAAAAAAACCCAGGGGGGTCAGGGGGAACAAAACAGAGATTAGTAAGCAACAATCTCAAAGTAACTATGATTAAGGACATAAAAGATCCTCAATGAATCAAACAATATAAAATGCTTTTAAAAATGCCACCACAATCTTCATACCTACCAAACTAGAAGTATTAGCTAACTAAAAAGTAGTAACTGCTGGGTGTTGGTGGCTCATGCCTGTAATCCTAGCTACTCAGGAGGCTGAGATCTGAGGATCATGGTTCAAAGCCAGGCCGAGCAGGAAAAGTCTGTGAGACTCTTATCTCGAATAAACCACTCAGAAAACGAAAGTAGTGCTGTAGCTCAAGTGGTAGAGCAGTAGCCTTGAGCTAAAGAGCTGAGGGACAGCGCCCAGGCCCAGAGTTCAAGCCTCAAGACAGATAAAAAAAAAAAGTAGAGTTTAGAAAGTGTATTACTACTACAGAAAATTTTGGTTAATTGCTAAACATAAGGTAATAGGCCTATCCTAAGCCTAATATGCTGTAATTCATCATTTTTACTCATTAAAAAAAAAGGAAACTGTACCAACATTTGAACTCAGGGCCTCGCATATGTTTGGCTTGCTACCTCAGCTGACACTTAACTACTTGAGCCACATCACCAACCCTAACAGTTTTTTGGTTACTTTGAAGATGGAGCCTCTTGGACTTTTCTGTCCAGGCTGGCTTCGAACTGTGATCTCTGTAGTCTCCATGTTTATGGCTCTATTCAGAACCCTTCAGCCCTTACTCTAACCAGTGAGCTATCAAAAACAGAAATGTGACCATTTCCAACTTAGTGCCTCTAAGATAAAATTAAGTTAGTATGGCAAGGAAGGAGTTCCTGGTTCATGCCTCGGTCATTTGGGAACACACTTTACCTCAATAGTGAGTTGGCTGCTCAACAAACACCAATCTTTTCCTTCCTTGCCTATGTTGTCGGGTTTTGTTTTTTTTTTTAAGGGTTTTCCTGCTCACCTAGAATATCTTCCAACTCCTCCAACAATCTGTGTTACAGGTAGGAAAAATCTGACCCCCACCTTTAAACCAAACTGGATAGGCTTATCCTGATCTCTTAACACTACATTTTTACACTGTATCATATTCACCTTAACTTTTCTTTTTTTTTTTTTTTGGTCGGTCGTGGGGCTTGAACTCTGGGCTTGGGTGCTGTCCCTCAGCTCTTCAGCTCAAGGGGAGCACTCTTACCGCTTGAGCCACAGTGCCACTTCCCATTTTCTAGTGGTTTATTGGAGATAAGAGTCTCACAGACTTTCCTTGCCTGGGCTGGCTTTGAACCCTGATCTCAGCCTCCTGAGTAGCTAGGATTACAGGTGTGAGCCACCGGTGCCCAGCTATCTTAACTTTTCTTTTATATGAGACAAACTCCACAAGAAGAGAGGTTTGGATCCATTTGTAATCTGTAATAAGGAAAAAGAACATAGTACCAAATCTAAAAACCAAGGTAATATATAAATGTTTTAAACAATGCTTGGCACACAGGAAATAGTGTTATTATATAATCCAATTACCTGGTCCAAGCAATGCATGACCTATAAAAAGCCCTTCAAATGTTTACTGATTGACTTAAGTGGAAATGTTCCCATTTTGTGGCTGCCAGGAAGATTAACATCTCAAGATCACCTAACTGCAAAAGATGGTAGTCTACTATACAAACTCGGGTCTCTAAACCCTTGTAATACCTCCCTGTCTTTTGTTAAGAACAGACTAGATCTATTGTACTGTTAGAAAAAAAAATCCCAACTAACTATAAGTTAGGCTTTTTGTTGGTAAATGCCGTTTTGATAGTCATTTCTGGAACCTGGTTTCTTTTTTAATTCAATTATGTTCAAACATCTTTGAAATTCAATTTCCTTGCCTATATGAGATGTACTTAAACCTTTAAAGGCAATCAAACTCCCATAATTCTTTGGGTGTAGTTTTAGAGGTACTATTAGTACGACTATTTACCAAGCACTTAGGATATTCAAAGCACAAGTTGCAGTAAACAACCCAATGCACCCTCATTTAGATCTGAAGAAACTCAGTAATCCTCCAACAAGCAAGCCAGTTTTCTCCAGTAGGCCTTAATTTTATAGCAACGCGACCGCTAGATAAAAGTCTCTACCTCTCTAGCCAGGAATCCTAGAAACAGCTATTTTACCAAAGAGAAGCTTAGGCTCCCGGCAGTAGCAAAACAAAAACCTTCACCTAGTGTCCACTCCCTCCTGCCTTTCATAATCCAACTAGGCGTTCACTTCCCATAGTAGAGAAGAAAGCCACCACGCAGAGGCCCAGCCTCCCCTCTCCCGACCCGAGGCTTCTCTGAAGGGCGGAAGAAGGCCTCAGCGTCCTTGGTGCTGCTCGTCCGGAGCTCAGAATCCTCCTCTGCCCCAAATTAGGTGAAGTACAAAGAGTCAGAGTGGCACTAGTGGCCAGTTCATCTAGAGCTTTCTTACCCACTGGGCAGTGAGGCTGGCTGCTCTGGCCTGAAACGCCAGGGAGAAGAACATGGCGGGCCAAACTGTACGGTGGTCAAGGTTGCACTAGGAGAGACTGCAGAACATACCCTGAAAGCACGGCGAGGCGGGGGGAGGGGGGGGGGAGGGGGCGGGTGCACGTCCTCGAACTGACGCACAGCGGACGAGCGCGTCCCCGAGCGGAACGGGGCGGGACGCGCAGCAGGCGGGCGCGGCCCCGATTAGACGCACGGAGAACGGCGCGCCCCCGAGCGGGACGCACATCGGGCGGGCGGGCGGGAACGCTTGGTGGCGCGCGGGTTTGGCGGGGAGGGAGATGGGCGGGGTGTTGAGAGGGCGCAGTCCTGTAGCTCTTTCCCGTAGTGCTCTGTAGTCTGATCTGGACTTCTAGGACATCACTTCCCACTCAAGGGCACAATGGCTGAGGACAGGGTGTGTGAAAATGGGGGGGGGGGGGGAAATGAGGAGGGGGGAGGGGCAGCTATGGGCGTCAGTGGGCGGAGACTTTGCCTGGGAGCTGAGCTTCATTGCAAGCCGCCTTGGGGCTAAAATGGCAGGTACTGAGACCACCGCTTAGCTGCCAACCTAGAGGAAAAAGCGTCTGTGAGCCCCTCCCTAGGCCTTGGAAGATAAATCTCCCACCCTAGATGTATGGGGTGAGCTTCCTTCCTAGAGAGTTTTGTGAGAGCTGTGAACAGTATTGCAGTTACTTAAAAAAAAATCTGTTGCAACCCTCAATACAGCTTATTTTACAAATAAGTTCCAGACAAATGCTGCCACCCAGTAAGCTAGACAAAGACATCAAATGCCCTAGGCTCCTCTTCCTTTGCTTTAGAGATGTGTGCCGAAATATATAGGGATGAAATGATAGGATATCTGGAATTTGCTTCTGAATACTGGAAAAGTGAGAGATTTAAAAATGAAACAAGGCACTTGTGGTGCCTTTCACTTGTAATCCTGGCTAATGGAAGGATGAGATCTGAAGATGATGGCTCCCAGCCATCCCAGGCAGTCCATGAAATTCTTATTGCTAATTACGCACCCAAAACGCTGGAAGTGGCCCAAAGGATAGACCTCTAGGCTTAAGAAAAAAATAAAGCTCAGGGACAGTGCCCAGGTTATGAATTCAAGCATGCGCACACGCTAATACAGAGGGAGAGGGAGAGAGGAGAGCGAAATTATGACCATATGCAGGTGAGGGTTTGTGAAACTTCCCTCTAAAAGTAGTGACGCTTCACTTAAGGTACTTGACTTTGATCGCAGAATAAGAATTTTTGGACAAGCCACACTGGTAAGAAAGCCTGGCAGAGCTTTATTACAAGCAAGCCTGCAAACAGACAAAATAGCAGAGACTCACTAACAGAGTGTGGGTGTTCTCAAAGGGAGAGAGACACAGCTCTTTGCTGTGGGTATTTATATGGTAAAGGGGGGGGAGGTGTCTGACTTCAAAGTTATGCAAACATAGTGTTTTAGCTTTGCTCTAATTACTCCTTGGATGTTTTGGGCATTTCTTTCCGGTAAGAGTGCATCCTGCCATAAAACAGATGCATATCCTAGATAAGGAAAGTGTCCAGTTGTCTACATTTTGGGTAAGAGGTTGCTTACATTTTGGGAGAACATTTCTTTCAAGAAGGCATACATGCTGCCAAACAAATGTTAATTGTTGGGGTAAGAAATGTATCTCTCAGGAAGGAATGCACCCAGTTGTTTTTCTTTGGAGCATAGATAGCGTTTCTCTGTTTCTTAATACCATATTTCTGAGTTGCCTTCACCAGGCCTCACTTTACCCAGTTTATCCTGCCTCAAAATGATTGGCTTTGAAAGATACGTGTTGAAGTTGTGCAGTAGTTCCTACATACATATTCGAAATTATCCATTAGAAAACAAAAAGCAGCCAGTTCATGATATTTGTTCATCTTTGGAAATTCCAACAAATAGCAGCCCAAGTGTGCACAATACTGTGTAATTGCCTTGTTATTTTTCTTCACTGCCATCCTTTCTTGGTTTATTATCCTATACTCCTTCCCTTTTGCCCATCTCTGGCAAGAAAAATCAATCTGAAAGTAGAGCAGTTTCACAGTTAATTCTTTCTACTGCTCAAGGATGTCCTCACGATTTAAGAACTTTCCATCTTTTTATTCCACCAGTTCTTATGATGGTCTTGTGGCCAGCATACTTGATACAACAAGTATATGCAGATGACAACCTTCCAAAGAAGAGAAACAAATCTTCTCAAATATACTGAAAGTATACTGAAAGTTCTTCCACCAGATGCCTTTATCTCATTGGTATGCATACTATATTGATTAAGGGGAGTTGCTATAGAACAAGACTTCTGGGGTTCCTATCTTCTGAGCTCCGTCCATCTTTACTGCTTTCTAGCTGTGTGGCTTTAGGCAAAATTACCTGTGTGGTTTCAGTTTAGTCAGGTTAGCAGTAGCACTTGTTCTGCAGCTTTGCCATGAGAATTAAATGAGTTGATACCTGAAATGTTTTTTAAAATGTGTGTATCCTAATGCAGAGGAAATACTCTGTAGCCACTGTCCACATCCTGGACAGAGAAGCTCCATCCAGGTTGTCGAGGCACAAGGACTGTTCACCAGGTCCAATAATTGCAACGCCACCTCCTGCGGAGTCTGCATGAGAGATTGCATTAGACAAGGAAGCATGCCTGCAGGAAGGGGGTGTTGGTTCAAGGCTTCCCATACACTTGGCTGCACCTTTATAGCCTCTACCTTTATTCTTACTATATTTTTCTTGGCTGTACATTCGTTGCCTTTATTCTTGTTTTGGATCTTTTTCTATTGATCTGCAATGGAGCATTTAGTTTCTTTCCAGTCCTGCGACAGACCAGCTCCGCCGGAGCACTGGAACCGACAGGACAGGGATCTCAGGATAGGTGGGCAAGGAGTCGGTGAAGTGACAAACAGACACAGACTCAAAAGAGTTGCAGCAGCTGAGTGTATCTTTATTGAGGAGAATTAACATTTTTATACAGTGTGCGATTGTGACATAGATTCTTCGTTTATTTAAGCACGTAATCAATTTTTTTAAAGGCAAAGCATTGATGAATTACATGAAAATTGATGACTATCCCACCAACTGTTTAAGCTAAGTGGTGCGAAAAAAGTCTAGCATATAGTTTAATACAATGTGTCATCTATTCAGCCTTTCTATGTTTAATAATTAACAAACCTAAAACAGGGCTGTATTTACATTGTACTCTTTTTATTTTTTCCATATATTTTCAAGTCCTTTGAAACCATCCTAAAAACCACTTTCAGGTTAAGTCAAGCATTCTTCATTTCCTATGAGTTTAATCCCAATATTCATTCACATAAATTTCTAATTGTTGTTTTAAACTATCTTATTGTTGTTTAAATAATAAACACCATAATGATCTAGATCTACCTAATCTTTGTATAAAATCTTATGAGTTCCAAAATACTCTTTTTCCTTTTATGTTTATCCAGCTATTTTCATCTATTTAAGCTCCTGTATAAGGCAATGGTTCATTGGTCGGTTCAGGAAATGTGATGTTACTAACTTTATATTTTGTGGGAAACCAGCATCTATTCCCTATAATGTAAGCTGGACTAAACTTAATCATAACTGTTGGGGGAATCTTTCTTTTCCTTTTATAATCAGAGGTCCCTTTTTTTAGAACTCTCTGGACTACTGTGATAACTCTTTCTAACTTAGTTTAATTCACTAATTCTGTCTGTTGTGACATATCTGGACACTTTAAGTTTCTATATTTACTATGCGTGAGCCACAAAACTGCTTGTGAAGATGTAGGAGTTTCTGGAGGCAGCGTCACATCAAATGATAGATTGATTGGGGCATTGCCCACATTTAATCTTTGGTCCTAGTCTTTATTATTTAGAGAAGCCGTCTCTATTGGACTGGAAAGATACCACATGCTCTGTTCGCAGATCAATAGAAAAATAGCCAAAATGAGAATAAAGGCAACGAATGTACAGCCAAGAAGAATATAGTAAGAATAAAGGCAGAGGCTATAAAGGTGCAGCCAAGTGTATGGGAAGCCTTGAACCAACACCCCCTTCCTGCAGGCATGCTTCCTTGAAGCTCTTTGTCTAATGCGATCTCTCATGCAGACTCTGCAGGAGGTGGCATGGCACAGTCCAATAGAGACAGCTTCTCTGAATAATAAAGACTAGGACCAAAGATTAAATGTGGGCAATGCCCCAACCAATCTATCATCTGATGTGACACTGCCTCCAGAAACTTCTACAACTTCACAAGCAGTTTTGCAGCTCATTCATAGTAAATACAGAAACTTAAAATTTCCAGATATGTTACAAAAGGCAGAATTAATGAATTAAACTAAGCTAGAATGAGTTATCCCAGAAGCTCAGAGAGTTCTAGAAAAAGGGACCCCTGATAATAAAAGGAAAAGAAAGATTCCCCCAACAGTTATGATTAAGTTTAGTCCAGCTTACATTATAGGGAATAGATGCTGGTTTCCCATCAAATATAAAGTTAGTGACATCACATTTCCTGAACCGATCAATAAACCATTGCCTTATACAGGAGCTTATAAAGATAAAAATAGATGAGTTAATGTAAAAGGAAAAAGGGTATTTTGGAACTCATTAGATTTTATACAAAGATTAGGTAGATCTAGATCATTATGGTGTTTATTATTTAAACAACAATAAGATAGTTTAAAATAACAATTAGAAATTTATGTGAACAAATATTGGGATTAAAATTATAGAAAACGGAGAATGCCTGACTCAACCTGGAAGTGGTTTTTAGGATGGTTTCAAAGGGACTTGAAAATATATGAAAAAAACAGAGTACAATATAAGTGTAGTCCTGTCTTAGGTTTGTTAATTATTAAACATAAAAAGGCTGAATAGATGACACATTGTATTAAACTATATGCTAGACTTTTTTCGCACCACTTAGCTTAAACAGTTGGTGGGATAGTCATCAATTTTCATGTAATTCATCAATGCTTTGCCTTTAAAAAAATTGATTATGTGCTTAAATAAAGAATCTATGTCACAATCGCACACTGTATAAAAATGTTAATTCTCCTCAATAAAGATACACTCAGCTGCTGCAACTCTTTTGAGTCTGTGTCTGTTTGTCACTTCACCGACTCCTTGCCCACCTATCCTGAGATCCCTGTCCTGTCGGTTCCAGTGCTCCAGCCGAGCTGGTCCTTTGAAAATAATCCTCTGTTTGAACACAAGCCTTACACAGTAATCCTTTGCTCCTCACACCAGTCTGGCTACCCCCCTCCCTTTCCCAGTATCTTCCTAAAAACTTGCTAAACTTCATCTTTTTGGGGGAGGGGGTCCAGCCGTGGGGCCTGAACTCTGGCCTGGGCGCTGTCTCTCAGCTCTTCAGTTCAAGGCTAACACTCTACCACTTGAGCCACAGTGCCACTTCTGGCTTTTTCCTTTATGTGGTGCTGAGGAATCGAACCCAGGGCCTCATGCATGCAAGGCAAGTGCTCTACCACTGAGCCACATTCCCAGTCCCGCTAAACTTCATCTTGTACAATAACTTCCATCTGTAAGTAAACCCTGATAGTATCATAGTCAATCTGAACCTCTCTGGAGTGAGACACTAACAATTCCTTTGCAAACTGCTCACCAGGGGACTACACACATGTGGTCCTAGAAAAAAAGACTCAGAATTGTTCATCAGTAGAGCGATTCCTGTGGGCCTAGGCAAAATACCCAGAACTGCCCACAAGAAGACTGAATATGTGTGGGCTTGGAGAAAAGACGCAGATCTGCTCAGCAGGGGACAGGACACGTGGGCTTGCAGAAAATTCTCAGAACTGCCCACTGTACAGGATATATGGAGCAGGTCACACTTGGTAACTGCTTACTGTAAGAAATGAGAGGCAACAAATCTCACATAGATCCAAAGACATTAATTGTTGGGGACTCTAACACACCACTATCCTCACTAGATAGATCAGCTCAGCAAAAACTCAACAGATAAACCAAAGATCTCAACAACTGCATAGATCAACTAGATTTAACAGACATCTACCAAATATTTCACCCAGCAGCATCAGAATACACATTTTTCTCAGCAGCACATGGAACATTTTAGGTCACAAAGCAAACTTGTCCAAATTCAGAAACATTGAACTTATACCTTGCATTCTCTCAGACCACAAGGGAATAAAATTAGAACTCAGCACCAAAAGCCACCAAAGAAAGTCCAGTAACACATGAAGGCTGAACAACACACTGTTGAATCACCAGTGGGTCAAGGAAGAGATTAGAAATGAGATTCAAATGTTCATGATATTCAAAAAAAAATGAACACACAAATTACCAGCTCCTCTGAGACACAGCAAAGGCAGTACTCAGAGGCAAGTTTATAGCTCTGAGTTCCTACCTCAACAAATTGGAGAGATCTGAAACCAACCATTTAATGAGACATCTGAACCTCCTTGAAAAAGACCAGCAAGATAAACCCCAACTCAGTAGACGGAAAGAAACAAAGAGTTGGTTCTTCGAAAAAATTAACAAAATTGACAGACCCTCAGCAAATCGTATCAGAAGAAGAAGAGAACACACCCAAATAAATAAACTCAGAGACGAGAATAGAAACATCACCACAGAAACAACCAAGATTCATAATATTATAAGGGAATACTTCTCAAACCTTTATGCTAATAAGTTTGAGAAATTGGCAGAAATGGACCTTTCCCTAGCAAATACCGACATGCCAAAACTAAACCAAGATGAGTTAAACCATCTTACCAGGCCCATATCAAGCATTGAAATAGAAACAGCAATAAGAGATTTCCCATCTAAGAAAAGCCCAGGACCAGATGAATTTACAGCAGAATTCTTCAAGGCATTCAAAGCAGAGCTCACACCAATACTCCTCCAACTCTTCAATGAAATTGAAAGAGAAAGTTCACTAGTGAACTCATTCTATGAAGCCATCATAACCCTCATGTCAAAACCAGGCAGGGACTCATCAAAGAAAGAGAAATATAGACCCATTTCTTTGATGAACATTGATGCAATACTTCTCAACAAAATTTTGGCCAATCGACTTCAACAATTCATCCAAAAAAATCATACACCATGATCAAACAGGATTCATTTCAGGGATGCAAAGCTGGTTTAATATATGCAAATCAGTTAATATAATTCATCACATCAACAAGAGCAAGGATAAGAACCACATGGTTATCTCAATAGATGCAGAAAAAGCATTTGACAAGATCCAACACTCCTTTATGATGAAGGTTCTGGAAAAATTAGGAACATTCCTTAGTACAATAAAGGTTGTATATGACAAACCTACAGCCAGCATTATACTTAAAGGTGAAAAACTAAAGCCATTTCCTCTTAACTCAGGAATGAGACAAGGATGTCCACTCTCTCCACTTCTCTTCAATCTAGTATTAGAATGCCTAGCTACAGCAATAAGACAAGATGCAAACATAAAAGGGATCCAAATAGGGAAAGAAGAAATAAAACTCTCCCTCTTTGCAGATGATATGATCTTGTATTTAAAAAATCCTATGGACTCCACTCCCAAATTACTCAAGCTGATTCAAAACTTTGGCAAAGTAGCAAGGTATAAAATTAACCCTCAAAAATCAATGGCTTTTCTGGATGCTAACAATGAGAAAAGCGTGGCTGAAATCAGGAAAGCAACTCCATTCGTAATAGCCCCACAAAAAATAAAATACCTAAGAATTGACCAAAGAAGTGAAGGACCTCTATGATGAAAACTTTAAAACCTGAAAAAGGAAAGCAAAACAGAACTTAGAAAGTGGCAAAAACTCCCACGCTCCTGGATTGGAAAGATCAACATCATGAAAATGGCAATACTTCCCAAGGCTATCTTCAATTCAATGTGATACCTATCAATATTCCAAACTCATTCTTCAAGGAAATAAAAGAGGCAATCCAAAAATTCATATGGAACAATAAAAGGCCCCGAATAGCAAAACCGATCCTTAACAGAAATAAAAGTACTGGAGGAATATCAATACCAAATTCAAACTCTACTACAAAGCCATAGTAATCAAAACAGCTTGGTACTGGCACAAGAACAGACCTCAGGACCAATGGAATAGAATTGAACACCCAGAAATGAACCTACAGACCTATAGCCATCTAATCTTTGATAAGGGAGCTAAAAAAATAGAATGGAAGAAAGAAAGCCTCTTCAGTAAATGGTACTGGAAAAATTGGTTAATCACTTGTAGAAAATTAAAACTAGAGCCTTATATATCACCCTGCACCAGAATCAACTCCAAATGGATCAAAGACCTCGGAGTCAAAGCAGACACTCTGAAAAAATTACAGGATGGAATAGGAGAAACCCTAGGTCTCCTTGGCACAGGCTGAAATTTTCTTAATAGAGACCCGGAAACACAACAAATCAAAGAAAGTTTGGACAAATGGGATTGCATGAAATTGCAGAGCTTCTGCATGGCACAGGACATAGCTAGCAAAATCAATAGAAAGCCCACAGATTGGGAGAAGATCTTCACTAGCCATACAGCAGACAAGGATCCCATATCTAAAATATACCTGGAACTCAAAAAATTAAATCCCCCAACAAGAAATCCTCAAAGAAACAACTGCCCAATAAATAAGTGGGCTAAAGGCTTAAAGAGAAACTTCTCTGAAGAGGAAAGAAGGATGGCCAATAGACACATGAAGAAATGCTCAACCTCTCTAGCCATAAAAGAAATGCAAATCAAAACAATATTGACGAGGGGGGACCAAGATGGCAATGGGGCAGTAGGGAAATGCCACAGCTCTCCCCAACCAAAAAGAGAGTTCAAGTTCCAACGCTTAATCTCCCCAAGAGACCGACAACAACAAAAAGACGAACACTCAGAGAAAAACCAGAGGTGGAAAACAACAAAAAAAAGAAAGAGAGGAAAAGAAGAATTTCAGAACAGAGAAGAGCGAAGACCCCTCTCCCAACCTTTACTGGTCGCGCGGCAGTGCGCCAAGTCGCCGGCCAGCCGGCACAACGGGGGCTGCCGGTACCAGTATGCAGAACAACTGATCACCAGGAGGAACAGAGAAGCCTACCAGCCGGGAGTCTCCACGAGGATCCCACCCCCACCCGTCACTCTCCACCGGAGCAGAGAGGCTCCATCCTGCCAAAGCCCCCCCCCACCCCCCCACCCCCGCACCGGCAGCGGGACAAAGGGACCTGTTTGCAGATCACCCGAGCAGAAGCTGCCTGAGGCACTAGACCTGTCCGTTCATGATTGCAACAACCCTGCGGGGGCCGCCCAGGTCCCAGAGGCACAGGGGGCTGCCTGCAGATCACCCGAGCAGAAGCCGTCTAAGACACTGGCGTCAGACCCACCGGATCTCTACAACCCTCGAAGAAGCTGCCTGAGCGTGGACACGGTGGACCCGACAGCTTCGATAGAGGCAGAGACAGAAAAGAATCACACAGAGCCACCACCGCCCAGCCCAGCCCGCAATCACCCCAACTGAACTCGGATTGCAACAGCAACTGACGACCTACACCACACAGAAACAACCAGCTCCAGGGTGAGTACCCCACAGGGGACAGTGTATCCCTCAAGGGAGACCAGAGCTGGAGGGAATCCCCAGACCCTGACCTAGACTCCCTACCCCAATACCCGGACCACAGGACCCACTAAAACTGGGAACTGTTCGAGAGCTCCACCAGCCCGTGGAGCACACTCCACTGGCCAGGCCAGAGCAAGAGTGCCCCTGGAAGGGAGCTTAAATGCCCAATCCAGGAACAGGGCCCCTGGGTCAAGACTACCAACAGTAGAAGAAATTTGAACTGTGTCCTCCAGGCTGCATAACCTAGGTGGTATACACATCAGCACAGGCCTAACGAGCACGCTCCAGGCTGGGGTCGGAACCAGGCCTGGGGATCCAGCGCCTGAACAACACAACCAACTCCTCCCAACTGAAGTAAAAAGCTGAGCATACGCCTCAACAGAGGGGAGAAAAACGGAACAGCACTCCCCGGGAAGCACGCCTGTGACAACAAAAGACCTGGAGGCCCAGGACAAGAGAAGCCCAAACCCCACCAAGACTCCACCCATATGCCCTAGACTGGAAATTGGGCAACACAGGCTGCCAGCACCTGATAGAAAGCAGGAGCTCAGGCTGATAAGGCGGCTCAGCAGTAGAGTGATAGTCTTGGATGTATGAGGCCCTGGATCTGATTCCTCAGCATCACAAAAGCAAAAAGGGTCAGAAGTGGTGCTGTGGCTCAAATGGTAGGGTGCCAGCGTTGAGCTGAAGAGCTGAGGGACAGCACCCAAACCTAGAGTTCAAGCCCACAACCAGCCCAAAACAAACGAACAAAAACACATCATGAGCCCATAGCAGACTCCAGTATTTGGGAGAGTGCATCCAGAGCATCTGATCTTCCCAAGAGCACCCATAGGAACAAACACAAGCAGTCTAGGCTGCTCAACCCTTCCAAAGGCGGGAATTGCCAGCAATCTACAGCAGAGAGCTAAGAATCCTAAGTAGGTCAGAATAGCAGCTGGAAATAGGCTCCCAACAGAACCCAGATCAGGCACAGACTCTACCAATACAGAATTAGCAACCAAGCAAAGACAGACACACCAAAACAAAATTGCAGAGCAGTCTCCTGAACCCCCATGCGAAAATCACAGAGAAAAATCACAAGTTTTACTACCACCCAGGACAGCAAGCTCACCTCAAAAGCCAGCAGCCACGCAGGGGAGGGCCCCAGTGGGAGCAAAGCAGGAATGGAAGACAAAAGCTACATCCAAGGGTTGCTGGAGGCAATGACTCAAGAAATAAAGCGAGAAATTGATCAGAAATTGAAAGAGCACAAGGATGAACTATCAAAAGAGATACAGGATATCAAACAAAAGTTGGATGCAAAAATAGAAGCTGCACAAACCTCAGTAAGAAGTGAGATAAACGCCAAATTAGAGGTAATACATACTGAGATCAGTATTCTGAGAACCAATATTGAATCCATAAAGGGATCCATTTCCTCCATGCAAACCACAATAGAAGGCACGGTCAACAGAGTGAATGAAATGGAAGGTAGAGTGTCAGATACAGAAGACAGAATACACCAACTGGACCAAAAAGTGACAGATATGGAAAAATCACTCAAACCAAAGGGAAATTCAAGAGCAAGCAGATAATGCCAAGAAATTTAACCTTCGCATAATCGGAGTGGACGAAGGTGAGGAATTCCAGAGCAAGGGAATGCAACACCTATTTAACAAGATAATCAATGAAAATTTTCCCCACCTCAAAAACGACCATCTTAACTACATTACAGAAGCTTATAGAACACCCAACAAGCAAGATCCCAGGAGAAACACTTCTAGACACATTATAGTAAAAATGATAGATCTGAATAATAAGGAAACAATCCTGCATGCAGCAAAAATGAAGAAGGAGCTATACTACAACGGAAAAAAAAATTAGAATCACTGCAGATCTCTCCACACAAACAATGAATGCAAGAAAAGCCTGGGAAAGCACTATACGAGCCCTGAAAGCCAATAACTGCCAACCCAGACTGCTACATCCGGCAAAGCTAGCATTCACATTCAATGGAGAACCGAAAACTTTTAATAGCAAAGAAAAACTAAATGAATACATAAACGTTAAGCCAGCATTACAAAGAATTCTAAGAGGAGGGACACAACCTGAAGAAAGCAACCAGGAACTGGGACCTGCCCCAAACAGGCATTACTGAAAGTCTAACTGAGCAAGCACAGGAGGAAAGGAAAGAAGAAAAACTTAGGAAAACGGAATGGCAGGGACAACAATGCATCTCTATACTTTCTCTTAATATAAATGGGCTGAATTCGCCAATTAAAAGAAAACGAACTGAGGACTGGATCAGAAAACAAAACCCATCCATCTGTTGCCTTCAGGAGACCCACCTCTCAGCCAAACATACAAACAAACTCAGAGTGAAGGGGTGGAAAAGAATCTACCAATCAAATGCCCCCAGTAAGAAAGCAGGTGTAGCTATGCTGATATCTGACAAAATAAACTTTTCATTAAAATCAGTACAGAAAGACAAGGACGGACACTACATATTAATACAGGGAACAATCCAAGAGGAGGATATAACCATCATCAACTTATATGCCCCAAATATTGGTGCACCCAGATATGTTAAACAAATGCTCTCAAACTTACAGAATAAAATAGATCCCAATACGATAATACTAGAAGACTTTAACACACCACTCTCACCAAAGGACAGGTCTACCAACCAGAGGATTGGCAAAGAACTCCCAAATTAAGTGAGGCCATACTTCAAGCGGAATTAACTGACATCTACCAAGTATTTCACCCTAAAACAACACAGTACACATTCTTCTCAGCAGCTCATGGAACTTTCTCCAAAATAGACCATATCATAGTTCATGCAAGGAACTTAAGCAAATACAAAGGGATCGACATAATCCCCTGTATCCTATCTGACCACAGTGGAATCAAGCTAGCTCTCAATAACAAAGCATACCGCAGAAATTTCTCTAATACATGGAAATTGAACAGCACACTCCTTAACAATGCCTGGGTAAAGGAAGAGATCAGAGAAGAAATAAAGCATTTCCTACAACTCAATGAAAATGAAAACACCTCACAAAGAAACTTGTGGGACACAGCAAAAGCAGTCCTGAGGGGCAAATTTATTGCCCTCAGTGCCCACATCAAGAGAATGGAGACAGACCAAGTAAATAATCTCATGTTGCAATTAAAACAGCTAGAAAAACAAGAAAAAATGGGACCTAAAGTTGCTAGACGAAGCCAGATAACCAAATTAAGAGCAGAGATTAACAAATTAGAAAATCAGAAAACCATAACCAAAATAAACCAAACAAAAAGCTGGTTCTTTGAAAAAATAAACAAAATTGATGGTGCATTGGCTAGATTAATTAAAAAAAGAAGAGAGGAAACCCATATTAATAGGATTAGGGATGCCACGGGAAACATCACAACACGTACCCAAGATATCCAAACAATTCTAACAGACTACTTTCAAAAGCTATACTCCCTAAAGGAAGAAAATCTGGCAGAAATGGGTGCATTTTTAGAGAAATACAAGTTGCCCAAACTGAGCAAAGAAGAAGTTAACCAATTAAATAAGCCAATATCCTATAACGAGATACAGGAAGCTATCAAAAGTCTTCCAACAAATAAAAGCCCAGGACCAGCAGAATTCTGTAAGACCTTTAAACAAGAACTAATACACATACTCCTCAAGCTCTTCAGAGAAACAGAGAAGGAGGGAGCTAACCCAAACTCATTCTACGAAGCCAATATCACACTCATCCCCAAACCAGGCAAAGACCCAATCAAAAAGGAGAATTACAGGCCAATTTTCTTGATGAACACAGATGCAAAGATCCTTAACAAGATTGTAGCTAACTGAATCCAGAAACACATAAAAAAAATATACACTATGACCAGGTAGGCTTCATCCCAGAGACACAGGGATGGTTTAACATACATAAGTCAATAAATGTAATCCAACATATCAACAGAGCCAAGGTCAAGAATCACATGATTATCGCCACAGATGCAGAAAAGGCCTTTGATAAAATTCAACATTCATTCATGCTAAAAGCTCTGGAGAAAATAGGAATAGAAGGAACATTTCTAAAAACAATAAAAGCCATTTATAACAGACCAATAGCCAATATTATACTTAATGGGGAAAAGCTACAACCAATTCTCTTAAAATCAGGAACAAGGCAAGGATGCCCACTGTCTTCACTCCTCTTCAATATAGTCCTGGAACCCTTAGCCAGGGCAATAAGGCAATAAAAAACATTAAAGGGATCCGCATAGGGAAAGAAGAAGTTAAACTATCCCTATTTGCAGGCGACATGATACTATACCTTCACGATCCCAAAAACTCCATCCCCAAACTGTTAGAAATCATAAATCACTTCGGCAAAATAGCAGGATACAAAATAAACCCACAAAAATCAGTTGCCTTCCTGTACACTGATAACGTACAGGAAGAGAGGGAAATAAAGGGAGCAACCCCATTCACAATAACCTCCCCAAAAATAAAATATTTAGGAATTAACCTAACCAAAGATGTAAAAGAACTATTTAATGAGAACTATAAAAAGTTAAAGAAAGAAATTGCAGAAGACACTAGGAAATGGAAAGACCTCCCATGCTCCTGGATACGCCGACTTAATATAGTAAAGATGGTAATACTTCCAAAACTAATATACAAATTCAATGCAATTCCTATTAAAATCCCAATGACGTACATCACTGAAATACAGAAAACAGTCCAAAAATTCATATGGAACAACAAAAGACCTAGAATAGCCAAAACAATTCTAGGGGATAAAGACAATATGGGAGGACTATCCATGCCAAACTTCAAGCTCTACTACAGAGCCATAATAACAAAGACAGCATGGTACTGGCACAAAAACAGACCCGAAGATGAATGGAACAGAATAGAAGATCCAGAAATAAATCCACAGGCCTACAGCCAGCTGATATTCGACAAAGGAGCCAAAGACATACAATGGAAGAAACACAGCCTCTTCAACCGCTGGTGCTGGGAAAACTGGGCAGCCACATGCAGAAAATTAAAAGTGGACCCCAGCCTATCACCATGCACCAACATCAACTCAAAATGGATTAAAGACCTTAACATTAAACCTGAATCTCTGAAACTACTGCAGGACAGAGTAGGAGAGACACTTGAACTAATAGGCACAGGAAGGAACTTCCTGAACAGAGTCCCAGGATCACAACAAGTTGGAGAGAGACTCGACAAATGGGACTACCTTAAAATAAAAAGCTTCTGCACAGCTAAATCTATTGCAACTAAGCTAGAAAGACAACCAACTAATTGGGAAAAAATATTTACCAGCAATATATCAGACAAGGGGTTAACATCCTGTATATACAGGGAACTCAAGAAACTAATCCCTCCCAAACCTAACAAACCAATTACTAAATGGGCAAGGGAACTAAAGAGGGACTTCTCAAATGAAGAAATAAAAATGGCAAAGAAACACATGAGGAAATGTTCATCATCCCTGGTGGTGAAGGATATGCAAATAAAGACAACCCTGAGATACCACCTTACCCCAGTCAGAATGTCCCACATCCACAAATCAGCCAACAACAAATGCTGGAGGGGATGTGGAGAAAGAGGAACCCTATTACACTGCTGGTGGGAATGTACACTTATACAACCACTTTGGAAAGCAGTCTGGAGGGTCCTTAGAAAGCTAAAGATTGACCTCCCTTATGACCCAGTCATACCACTTCTAGACATCTACCCTGAACAACAGGAACCAATATACAAGGACACGTGCACCTCCATGTTTATTGCAGCACTGTTCACAATAGCTAGGATATGGAAACAACCCAGATGCCCCACCACAGATGAATGGATCCAAAAATTGTGGTATCTATACACAATGGAATATTATGCAACCATTAGAAATGACAAAATAATGGCATTTGCAGGGAAATGGATGGAGCTAGAAGGAATCATGTTGAGCGAGGTAAGCCAAGAAAGAAGAGACAAACGGTACATGGTCTCCCTGATAAGTGGATGCTAAATCCAAAATGTTAGGTGATACTACAAAACTAACAGGACTTAAGAAACAAAGAACTCCCACTCATCTGGTTGAACTACTACTTAATATCCCCACGCTGCTGATCATATATATGGTGTATAACATGTGAACACCGTTATATGTTACAGACTGTGATAGACAATTTGCTCCAGGAAAGTTAGAATGAACTTGTGACTTTAAATGAGCATCATGATTCCACAATACTGTGAAATTCGGGAAATTATGTAATCACTTAATCACAATAAAAAAAAAGAACCTCGGGGAAGGGAGGGAGGGAGGGAATGGTAGGGGGAAAACAAAGGAGGGGGTAACAATGTTCAAGAGGAAGTGTACTCATTACCTCACTCATGTAACTGTAACTCTCTGTATAGTATCTTTACAATAAAAAAAAAAACAATATTGACATACCACCTCACCCCAGTTAGAATGGCTAATAACTACAGATGCTGGAGGGGATGTGGACAGAAGGGAACCCTACTGCATTGTTGGTGGGGGTGTAAACTTGTTCAACTACTTTGGAAAGCCGTATGGAGATTCCTGAAAAGACTCCACATAGAGCTCCCCTATGACCCAGCAATCCCACTTTTGGGCATTTACCCAAATGATCACAAACAGAACCCTACTAAAGCTACCAGCACAACTATGATTATTGCAGCATTATTTACCATAGCTAAGATGCCCCTCAGTAGATGAATGGATCAAGAAAATGTGGTACATATACACAATGGAATTCTATGCCTCCATCAGAAAGAATGACATTGCTCCATTTGTTAGGAAATGGAAAGTCTTGGAAAAAATTTTATTAAGTGAAGTAAGCCAGGCCCAAAGAAACATAGGTCCCATTGTTTACCTTATTTGCAATAACTAGTATATGTCTGAGACAAGTAGAAAAGGTCAGATAAGTTGATGTTAGGTGAAATGAACCCAAAGATATGTATTCAAATGTTCTTTCTTTTCTTTCTTTCTTTCTTTCTTTCTTTCTTTCTTTCTTTCTTTCTTTCTTTCTGTTCTTTCTTTCTTTTCTTTCTTTCTTTCTTTCTTTCTTTCTTTCTTTCTTTCTTTCTTTCTTTCTTTCTTTCTTTCTTTCTTTTCCAAAGATATGTATTCAAATGTTCTTTCTTTTCTTTCTTTCTTTCTTTCTTTCTTTCTTTCTTTCTTTCTTTCTTTCTTTCTTTCCTTTCTTTCTTTCTTTCTTTCTTTCTTTCTTTCTTTCTTTCTTTCTTTCTTTCTTTCTTTCTTTCTTTCTTTCTTTCTTTCTTTCTTTCTTTCTTTCTTTCTTTCTTGGGTCCGGTTGTGGGGCCTGAACTCTGGGCCTGGGCGCTTGAACTCTGGGCCTGGGCGCTGTCCCTCAGCTCTTCAGCTGAAGGCTAGCATTCTACCACTTGAGCCACAGCACCACTTCTGGCTTTTTTCTTATGTGGTGTTGAGGAATTGAACCCAGGGCCTCATGCATGCAAGGCAAGCACTCTACCACTGAGCCACCTTCCCAGCCCCTGTTTTTTCTTTCATGTGATTGTTTCTAACATATTTATAAGATGATTTGTTTGTTGCTTTGTATGTCCCTCCCCCACGGTATTACCCCTGCTTTCACTGTATTTGATGTTAGAATAATTTGTGGAGGGGAAGGGAAAAAAATAAATCATTTCAATAGGGATACAGGTGGACCCATTGCAACAATGAGATGTACAAGTTGTTATGTTGAAAAATGAACTTTACAACCTTGTGGGGGGGGATGGGGTGGAGGGGTGGAGATGGTAAGGGATGGAAAGGGCAAACAAAGGAGGAGGCAGCAATGCTTGATAAGAAATGTACTCATTATCTTGCCCATGTAATTATAACTGCTCTGTATGTTATTTTCACAGTTAAAAAAAATGAAAGAAGACAAGCTTTCAAAAAAGGTACATTTTATACATTAAATAAAACCTAAGAAGAAATAAGATTGATTAAAAAAAAAAAAACAAATGAGAGGCGAGCAAGAGCAATCAATACAAGCGCAAAGCTTTACTGGGGGACAGACCTTCTGTGCTGCTCCAAGCAGGAATGGAGGCAGCAGCCATGGACAGTTGTAGGCTGAATTATTAAAAAATTGGAGGGACAGTGACATAGGTCACATTATGTACAATATGGCAATTTAGAGTTAGGATCAGTTTTTAGAATAGGTGTTATGAAGGTATTGCATGGACTACAGGAGTTGGGGAGAAAGTCACATTCCAAGAGGAATGTAATGAGACTGTTGCAACTGGGGTGGGAATTTGTGTGACACACTGGATAAATAGTATCAGGAAATAGTAACAGATTTCTGTAAATGGAGATACAGGGTGGGGACTTAATCATCAGCAAGCTGACACTGAGACCTTAGACTTACCAGGGGACAGGATGCATGGGTCTGGAGAAAAAAAAATCAGAACTGCCCACCAGGGGACAGTCACATGTGGGAACTGTTCATGAGGGAACAGGCTATGCATTGGAACTGCTCACCATGGGAGAGGACATGCATGGGCATAGAGAAAAGACTAAGAGCCACTTACTAGGGTACTTTATACACTTGGGGACCAGGGGGCAGGACAAGAGTGGGCCTTGAGAAAATATTCAGAACCACTCACCAGGGGAATGGACATGCGTGGCCTTGGGGAAAAGACTGAACTACTCACCAGAGTTGAACTTCCATGGGAACTACTAAACAGGGGGCAGGACATGTGTGGGGGACCTGCTTACCAGGGGACAGGACATGACACATGGGATCTGATCACCAGGGGAAGGATGTGTCTGGGAAATGCTCATCAGGAGAAAGTACATGAAAGGAAACTGTTCACTAGTGTAGAGGATGTGTGAGCCTGGAGAAAAGACTCAAAACTGCTCACCTAGGGACAGTACATGTATGGGCCTGGAAAAAATACACCCAAAAGGGCACAGGACACACAGGGTACTGGCCACACATGGGAGCTGCTAATTGAGAGAGAAGTGCTCAGCAGAGTACAGAGCTCACATGGGAACTGCTCAGTAGGGGACAGGACATGCTTGGGCCCAGACAAAAGACTCAGAACAGAGCAACATAGGACAAGACATGTGTGGGCTTGGAGGAAAGACTCAGAACTGCCTACCAAAGGACAGGACATGCGTGGGCTTTTAGAAAAAACTCAAAATCACTCACCAGCATTCTGGGTATGCATGGGAACTACTCAGCAGGGCATGGAAACAAGATTCACAACAGCCCATTGTGGCACAGGACGGGCATGGGAACTGTGTACCAGTGGACAGGACACATGTGGTAACTTTTCACCAGGGCATAGGATGTGCCTGGGACTGGTGCAAGGACTCAGTCACTCACCTGTGACATGATACATGTGGGCCTGGGAAAAATACTGAGAATTGCCCATTAGTGGACAGGAAATGGAGGATACTGGACAACATGGGAACTGCTCACCAGAAGACCAGGACACACTTGGGCCTGGAGAAATGACTGAGAAGCACTCACTAGGGGACAGGACACAAAGCTCAGCACGGGACAGGAATTTCTCATCAGGGAAAAGGCCACACATGGGAACTGCAACTGAGACATTTTCAACTATAATTTACACAATATTCACACACTGACTATATAAAATTCAAGGTGTTAGAATATTTATACTTGTGTAGAAATCACCATAATACAACTAGAGCATTTCTGTTACTCCAGAAAAAATGCTTGTGCCTATATGTAATATTTCCCCCTTTGCCACGTCTAGTCCTGGAGACTATTCTACCTCACAAAGAGAAGAGGAAACTGAAATAGGAACACACTCACCACATAGAGCATTCTCAATAGCTACATTGTTCAGGACTGAGTTCTGCAGTTGGGTAAAATTTTCTTTCCTGAGAAAAACTCATGAAAGCTGATTGAGTACCAGAATCTGGATGTCTAACTCCCACTTCCAGGACATCACTCTGTAAGGTAGCTTACCAGAAGCATTTCTAACTTGGCTATACTCAGGGTAATTTGCATCCTCATTTTAAGTCTGCAAACCCTTTTCTGTGAACATTTGTAGCTCCTTTATTCCCTTTTAGAGTTCACTGTCTCGTATAACTTTCTTTTTTTTCTGGTCTTAGAATTTTTTCTCCCCTGAGTTTCCCACAATTTTAAATATCATTCTCTTAATCTCCTCAATATAAAACACAGGGGTTTGGTTTTTCTTTATTTATCTCTCAGTAAATTCTTTAGGAATTGTCTGAAAATCAATTTAATTAATTACTTTATGGCCTTCTCTTGTTGGAAAGTCTGCTTAGTATATAAATCAGTTGTAATTCAGACCTCCAAAATTATCTCTAAAAATCTCACAAGTGACTAAATTTAAGTTATACATAATTACACTTCATAGGACTTATTTCCAACATTTTTTATTATCCAGCTTGCTCTCAACCAGTTAATGATGGCACTGAGGTGGTAGTGAGGGTAAAAGGAAACTGATCTATGTAGATGTATATATGCATGCACGTGTGTGTGGGGGGGCGGGGGACAACAGTACTGGGTCTAAATGTGGTCCCCCAAACCAGCAGCATCCAAATCCTATAGGAACATTTTACTAATGTGAATTAAATTCTCAGAATCATGTCCAGACCTACTGGATCAAACCATACCACAGATTCTGTTTTGTTGTTGTTTTTTGTTTTTAGTTTTTGTTTTTGTTTTTTGCCAGTCCTGGGGCTTGAACTCAGGGCCTGGGCACTATCCCTGAGCTTCTTTTGCTCAAGGCTAGCACTCTACCACTTAAGCCAAAGTGCCACTTCCAGCTTTTTTTGCTTATGTGGTACTAAGGAATTGAACCCATGGCTTCATGCATCCTAGGCAAGCAGTCTACCACTAAGCCACATTCCCAGCCCCACAGATTCTGATATGTTTACTGAATTGCAGCCAAACCAATGTTGTTAACAAAGGTAAAAATTCAAGATAATGAAAGCACAAGACAAAGTGTAGGAAAAAAGCATCTATCTGCCAATGAAGATTCCCAGAGTCCAGTCTGTGCCTGGCCAACCCCTACACAACAAGCAGCTTGATATTTAGAGCATGTCTCCTCTTCACATCTGGAAAATAAGGGTCCCTTTCCAGTCTCATTTTTCAGAGGCAGTCTCAATAGGCGTGGAATTTGAAATACACAGGATGGCCAGCCAGTGTGGAAATAGAATCAAATATAAGAACTAGTTTGTTAGATAATATAAATCAACAATCTTCTTCATGACCACCTTGTTAACAAACAGGCTGTCTCTATCATCTTCCCTATAGTGAGACTGAAGTGCTACCTAAACAACACCAAAAGGATTGTCTTACAGGGGTGAACACTCAGACCTAGTCAGACCTACTTACTCACCTGGGAGCTAGGTTATGATTCTACTTGTACCTTTATTCTGGATAAATGTTCTAGAACTCCAGTAACTAATGCACCTACTACTCAGGTCTCAGAACAAAAATATATTCCACAAAACAAGTTAACTGTAGTCGAAGTGGAAGCACGACCTAGAGAATAAAGGAAACTCTCACCATGAATGTCAGCCTTTCTGTTAATGTTGGAGATGGTAGGGATGGTGAAGAACTACAAGTCTGAGGCCTAATGTATGCACTGCCCACCTAGTGAAGGAGTAGAGCAATCTTTAAAACCTCCTAATCTACTAACAAATTGCAGCTGTTCAGAAAAGCCAGGTGGAAACACTTTATGCCAAGTGGAGCTTTCACTTGTTCAAGGCCTGAATTTTTTTTAAAAAAACCTTATTAAATCAACAGAACCCTCTTAGGAGGGGACTGTACATACATGGCCTTGAAGAAGAGCAGAACCATGCACCAAGGTCTAGACACAAATATGAACTGCTCATGAGTGTGCAGAATATGCGTGGTAACTGCCCACCAGGGGAGAGGACTGCATGACAACTGCTCACCTGGGCACAAGACTTGCATGGGCCAGAAGAAAATACTCAGAACTGCCCGCCAGTGGAGAAGAAATGCAGGAGAACTGCTCACAAGTCATTGAGACACGTGTGAGAACTGCTTAACAGGGGACAGGGCATGCATAGGCTTGGACAAAAACTCATAACCACTAACTAGGGTACTGGAAACTCATGGGAACTCTTCATGAGGTGAGAGGAAGGGCACTTGTGCAAACTACCAACCAGGCCTGGACCTGTTAGAAAATACTTATAACCACCCACTAGGGGACAGGACACACATAGGCTTGCAGAAAAACCTCAGAACTACTACTCAACAGAACATGCTTTGGATCATCTCAGCAGGGAACAGGATGCACATGGGAAATGCTCACCAGGGGACAGGACATTGGTGGGAATGCTTCAGCAGGGCACAGGACACACATGGGACTGCAGAGAAGACTCAGAATCACTCACCTGGGGACAGGATATGCGTGGGTCTGGACAAACTGCTGAGAACTGCCAACCAGGGGACAGGACACAGGTGGGAACTGCTCACCAAGGTAAAGAACATGCATGGGAACTGCTTACCAGGGGATAAGACATACACCTAGGCTGGAGAAAAGGCTCTGAAATACTCAGTAGGGGACAGGATATGTGAAACTTTTGGGAAAAAGACTGAACTCACCAATGTACTGAATTCACATAGAAACTGCTCAACAGGGGACAAGACATGAGTGGGCATGGAGAGAAGACTCGGAACTACTCATCAGTGGATAGAACTCACATGAGCCTGGGAGAGAACACTTAGAACTATTCAACAGGGGACAGGACATGGGTTGACTTGGATTAAAGACTCAAAACCACCCATCAGGGGAAAGAACATGCATAGGAACTGCTCATCAGTGAAGAAGACATGCATGGGAACTGCCCAGTAGAGGAGAGGACACACATTGGAACTGCTCAAAAAGGATACATGTGGGGCCTGGAGAAAAGACTCAAAACTTCCCACCAGGGGATAGGAGACATGTGAGTTTAGAGAAAAGATTGATATCTGCTCACCAGGGTATTGTACATGCATGGGAAATGCTAGGCAGGGGACAGGGCATGCATGAGAATTATTCACCAGGGGACAAGATAAACATGGATCTGAGATTAAAGACTCAGAACCTCTCACTTGTGGACTGGACACAAGTGGAATTGTAGAAAAGACTCAGAATGTCCACCAAGAGTCAGGACAGGCATGTGCTTGGAGAAAAGACTCAAAACCACTCAACAAGTGACTTGACTTGTATGGGACTGGGCAGAATACTCAGGTCCAACCACCAAGGGACAGGACAGGCATGGACTTGGACAAAAGACTCAGAACACTCATCAGGATATTGGACACACATGGAACTGCTCATCAGGGGACAAGACACTTGTGGAAACTGCTCCACAGGGGACAGGATATGCATGGGAACTGATCATCAGGGGAAAGGACAGGCACAGGCTTGGAGAAAAGATTCAAAACCACTCACCAAGGTATTGGGCACACGTTGTTCTGGGAGTAAAAATTCAGAATCGCTCCACCAGGGGACAGGAAATGTTTGGGCTTGCAGAAAATACTCAGAACTGCTCACCATGAGACGGGACATGCCTGGGATTTGCTTACAGATCTGTACATCTGTACACAGATGGAAACTACTAACTAGGGGAAAGGACGTGGGTGGGTACTGTTCACTAGGGCACAGGACATATGTGGACCTGGAGGACAGATTCAATCACTCACCTGGAGAAAGGACATACACGGGACTGGGCAAAATACTGAAAACAGCCCACCAAGGGACAGAACATGTGTGGGGACTGTTCACCATGGAACAAGACAAACCTAGGCCTGGAGAAAAGTCTTAGAATAGTTCAGCAAAGGACAGGACTCCAGTGGAACTGGGAGAAAACATTCTGAACTACTCACCAGTGTATTGAACTTGCATAATAACTGCTCAACAGAGAAGAGGACATGCCTGTAAACTTCTCAGCAGGAAACAAGACATGAATGGGCCATGAGAAAAGACTCAGAACTACTCAGAAGTGGACAGGACTTGCATGGGCCTGGAGAAAAACCTCAGTACCCCTCACAAGGGACAGGACTAACTTGGGCCTGGAAAAAAGTACTCAGAACCCTTCCCCAGGGGCCAGGACATGTGTGGGATTGGGAAAAGACTCACAACTGCCCACCAAGGGACAAGACATGCATGGGAACTGCTCACTAGGGGACAAGTAAGGCATGAGAACTGCCCACAAGGGGGTAGGAAATGTATGGGCCTGGAGAAAAGACTCAAAACTGTAAGGTCGAACAGGGACACCTCCCTCCCTCTTGGCTAAGTTTCTGCCCAGTATCTGTTACCTAGGTAACACCTTCCCTTCCTGGTAGGTCACATCCTGGGCCACCTCTGGTCACATGCCTCCCATCTGAACTTAGGAGGGTCTCAGACCTTGAGGTCACATCTGGATCCAGTGTGGCCACACCTCTTCCTGTCCCTGGCCTAATAAGTTCTGGCCCAGGGGAGGGTTGTCCCTTTTTTCCTTTTTCAGCCATGCCTCTCCAACATGCATCATGGCACGGGCAGCAGTTCGGTAAACTTCTTTTCCTTCCTGAATAGCACATGGTGTTCTCTTCATCAGCTACATAATGAAACCTACCTATTTAATATACTCACAAGGGGACAGAACATGCATGAGAATTGCTCACCAAGAGAAAGAACACACATGGGAACTGCTCATTAGGGGACAGACATATGTGGGCCTAGAGAAAAGGCTCAAAACCACTCATCAGGGGACAACACATGTGTGGGCTTGGAGAAAAGACTCATAACTGCACACCAAGATTTTGTACATGAATAGAAAATGCTCAGCAAGGATGGGACATGTGTGGCACTGCTCAAAAGGGGACAGGACAGGCATGGAAACTGTTCACAAGGGCCTGCTAGAGCCTGGAGAAAAGACTAAGAACCTCTTACCATTGGACTGGACATGTGTAGGCTTAGAGAAGAAGTTCAGAACAAGAAAAAGCCATCAACTAATTAATTAAATTGATTTTCAGACAACTCCTAGAGAATTTCCTGAGAGAAAAATAAAAGAAAAACCCAAACCCCATGTTTTATATTGAGGACATTTAAGAGAATAATATTTAAAATTGTGGGAAATCTCAGGGAAAAATGATTCTAGTAATAACATTGAGTAATTGAAATTGAAATACAATAAAATTGAAAATTGAGACAGTGCACATTCTAAGGGGGATTAAAGGAGCTACAATTGTTCACAGAAAGGATTTGTGGACTTAAAATGAGGATGCAAACTGCCCTGAGTATAACCAAGTCAGAAATGCTTCTGGTAAGCTACCTGGCAGAGTGTTGGTCTAGAAGTGGGAGTGTGACCTCCAGATTCAGGTATTCAATCAGCTTTCATGAGTTTTTCTCAGTAAAGAAAATTCTACCCAACTGCAGAACTCAGTTCTGTGCAATATAGCTATTGAGAATGCTCTCTGTGGTGAGTGTGTTCCCATTTCAGTTTTCTTTTCTCTTTGTGATGTAGAATTATCCCCAGGTCTAGATATGGAAAAAGGGATATACTACATACAGGCACAAGGGTTTTTCTGGAGTAATGGAAATATTATATCGTTGTATTGTGGTGATGTCTACACAAGTGTAAATTTTCTAACACCTTGAATTTTACACTCAGTGTGTAAATATTGTATAAATGATAGTTGGACATGTCTCAGGATATTGGTATCTCACATAGGAATAAGGACACCAACTTGAATTTGGTAAAACAATGTTTATTTCTGCAGAGGAGAATGCTACTGACAGAACCCAAGTGCACTGGATGAGTACTTCTCCAGATTTCATCCTTAATGTGCTCTGATGGTCACAACTTAGGTTCACAATCTTTCAAGATTGGCTGGTGTGAAATAAAAAAGTTAAAAGTTTATTTGAACAATCACCCCAAAACAGAGTACCTGGCCAAATGTCAGAAAAACAGTTCTTACTCAGCAATACCACTTGAGCCAAGCCTCCAGCCCCTAGAAAAGCAATACTTTTCATGAAGATACAGTTTAACTAAAATAGTTTCTTGTACTATCACAGCTACACTTAAAATGGTGCTATTTCTGCAAAGCAACCACTTTAGCAGAAGAGATTGTACTCCTACAATACCTCTAGAGCTATTTTCAAAAAGGGTTATTTGGCATGTGCATAGGTAAAGAGCAGATGTCTTAGCTGGGCACCGGTGGCTCATGCCTGTAACCCTAGCTAGTCAGGAGGCTGAGATCTGAAGATAATGGCTCAAAGCCAGCCCATGCAAAGAAAGTCCATGAGACTCTTATCTCCAATAAACCACTAGAAAACCGGAAGTGGCGTTCTGGCTCAAGCAGTAGAGCACTAGCCTTGAGCTGAAGAGCTGAGGGATAGTGCCCAAGCCCAGAGTTCAAGCCCCATGACCAACCAAAAAAAAAAAAAAAAAAAAAAAGAGCAGATGTCTTCTCTTAGTATGCTAAGTAGCCTCCAGCAGAGGGGGTAATCTATTCTGAATCTAATTTGAAAAATAAAGTTGATAGAGAGACTTTATGGCCTAGAGGAATCAATGTAAGTGACAGTGCAAGTCCTAACAGTGTATGCGGGGGAAAAGGGAGAAATGAGATCCTGAACATGAAGAGTTTGGTTTCTCTAGCTTAGAAATTTGTTTCCCAATTTTTTCCACATAGATACTCTCTTTCTTACTTTATCCCCTGAAATATACCTTCAGCTTGACCTTTTGCTGGTTAATTGGAGATGGTGTTTTGTGGACTTTTTCCTGAGTTGGTTTTAAACAATGATTCTCCAGTTCTCAGTCTCCTGAGAAGTGAGGATTGGAGATGCGAGTACCCAACTCATACACTTTTCTTTCAGGGAATGTTTATTGACTCACTTACTCTCTGCCAAGCATTATATTACATCTTGGGAAGCCAGGAGGGTGTAGAATCTCTTCTTGAGGTGCTATACTCCAGTGGGAGTAGTTGCAGTGGCAAATGAATAGGTCACAGAAGAGGCCTGACTTGGTGAATTGGAGAAAAGGGCCAACTGATCCACATGAGTGTAGGGCACATGGGCAGCAAAGATGGCGCTGAGAGGGGATTGAGTGGGCAGAGCCCGATTTACTTTATGTTCAGTGCGTAACCAGCCCATGGAAGCTTAGGTGCATGATAGGGTGTGACCTTGACAGTGATTGGTTCCTCTTCCTCCCCTCCCATTCCACCCGCTCTTTTTTGCTTTAAAAAGTGCTTGCTCTGTGTTAATAAATGAGTTTTCCTGCTTGACTTGACTCCCCGCTGCGACTGATTGTCTCCTGGGCTAAAGGCCTAAGGGCTAAGGGAGGCTGGGGAAAATTTAGTTGTTAAAAATGTGTTTTATAGCTAAAGATATAGTTACTAAGTTAGAAAGACAGTCAACCAGTTGGGAAAAGATCTTTACCAGAAATACATCAGACAAAGACCTAATATCCAATGTGTAAAAAGAGTTCAAGAAACTAACCCCTCCCATTATTTACTAATTATTTACTCCCCTAAATGGGCAGGGGATCTAAGGAGAGACTTTTTGGAAGAGGCAAAAATGGCAAAGAAGCACATGAGGAAATGCTCCTCATCCCTGGCCATAAAGGAAATGCAAATCAAAAGAACTGTATTCATGTGCACATCTGTGGTAACATGGAAGAAGGGCACAGAATCATAGGAAAAGGGTGAAAAAGTGCCTCAGTAGAACATACTGGCTGCACTGGACATTGATGAAACTGAACTGTGCAATTCATGGGTATATATGAGAGGGAGAGAATGAGAGAGAATGAGGAAACAAATGACACTGTGGGAATGGAAAAGTACTTATTACCTCATGTATATAAGTGTAACTCTGCTGTATATTACCTCTAAAAAAACAATATAAATTAGGAAAAAAAATATGCTTTCACATCCATATAATTTTGAAATGATTCTAGTAGATAGCATTGTAAATTTACCTTTACTTTATATTTACATCATGTAAATTTGCCTTTACTTTCTATATGACATTACAAGTTAAATTCTATGGCATCAATATTGAGCTATATTTTAAAAATGTGATTCTTTTCATCTTTTTGTCCTCCTCTTCCTCTTTGCTGTTCTCCCTTTCCCTCTCCTTTCTGCTCCTCTTTTAATTTGTTTGCCATTCCTAGGCTTGAACTCACCTGGGCACTGTCTCTAAAGTTTTTTTTTCCCTCATGGTTAGTATTATACTACTTGAGCTACAGCTCTAATTTTGGCTTTCTCACCTAAAAGCATGATAAATCTCATGGATTTTGCTGCCAGGGTTGATTTCGAACCAAGATCCTCAGCTTTCAGCCTCCTGAGTAGCCAGGATGATGGGTGTGAGTTGCTAGTACCTCACATTTCTCTAGTTGTTTTTTGTTTTTTGTTGTTGTTGTTTTTTGTCAGTCGTGGGGCTTGAACTCTGGGCCTGGGCACTGTCCCTCAGCTCTTCAGCTCAAGGCTAGTGCTCTACCACTTGAGCCACAGCACTACTTCCAGTTTTCTGAGTGGTTTATTGGAGATAGTTTCACAACTTTTCTGCCCACACTGGCTTTGAACTGCAATCCTCAGATCTCAGCCTCCTGAGTAGCTAGGATTACAGGTGTGAGCCACCAACACCCAGCTCCTCCTTTAGTTTTATAAAGTTGTCACTGACAATTTTTATTGTTATTTCCAAAGATGGAGAGAATAGCAGTAGAGTAGAACAAAATTTTCCTTTTTTCTATTAGGTTATTGATTCTGAAGAAAACTCACCAAAAACTTTGTAGATTCAAATGATGGTTGTTATAAATTTTTTAAAGCTTAATATTAAAGTTTTATCCCAGTCTTGGAAAAGAAAAATATTATTGGCCCATCTGAATCTATTTTAAATCCAATATAAGATCATTGGGCATTAAGTGGTCGTTCATATTTGTTATGTCAGATCTCAGGAGATTGGAAGTGTGAGACCTATCTGAGCTAATAGTGGGTATGTATAAATATAAATATAAATATAAATATAAATATAAATAAATATATATATATAATATATATCATAGGTTTATGGATTTCCTGTGCTATATGGTCAGAGTATTATGTGAATAAGTGAATCATATGAACTACTTCACTAGAATTTTTCTTCTGAAGACTAGAAACCAGTGAAATGCTGTGTAAGTTCATATAGATCAGAACCTCAAACACAATGGGCTTGAAAGAGTTCATTTGGCTAACATCAAACATTTAAATTTTAGAAGCTGATAGTCCAAGTTAGCCCCACTGGGCCCACTCATTTCAAAGCAGTCAAATACAGCTTTTCTCCAAAGGATAACTCAGGGAGACTTTAATGGGCTCCTCCTACTCAACCCCTCAAACTGAATGAGTCTGTTAGAATTCATGTGTCTACTTAGGGCTGTTTAGGCAGGCAATTGAATTGAAAGGATACTGACATAGCTGCTGTGAAATGTTCCATCCATTGACACATTGTGAGCTTCACATTAATCATCACTGCAAACTAAGTGCAATTTTAAGTGTTCATTTGGTTAACAACTGTTTAGTATTTAGAGGCTGATATTTCCAGTCAGCTTCTATTAGCCCAATAAGCTCCCTTCCCATAGCTTAGCATGCTCCTTGGCAACAGTAGGCCCATTTAGTAAAGGCAGTAAATAATTAGCCTCCAGTCAGCCCTTTACCTTGTTATGGCACTCCTCTAGGGAAGCTACCACCATATATGGCAGCAAGATTCCCTTAGAGTGACCTTCAGGTCTGGGCAGATACAGCCCCTTATCTACTACTTGGGCAACAGCCATAAATCATCATTTTCTCCCTTTTCTCATGAGAACTTGGCCTTGTCAGCTCTGCTGGCAATAAATCTTTTCCTCTATGTGACCTTGTCCTCATGGTCTTTTGGGTTACTTTCTGCCTTGGTTATATTTTCTTTTCAATATTTCCAGTTAGCTTCCATGAAATTATCTGGTCAAGGAATCTTGGACTCTTCATTCTGAAATCTTCAATGCAGTGAAATGGCCTTAGATTCATATTACTCAGTACCTCAAACTGAGTTACTTGTAACACCTCAGTTGGTTACCATAAACGGCTTAATATTTAAAAGCTAATACTCCCAGTCAGCTTCCATATGTCTATGTGGAGGTGAGGACCAAAGGTGGGCATAATGCTTACATTCCTCACTGATGTTTAATAAAAATAGGAGATACCAAGCCAGGGGATATGGGCAAAGGTTGTTTCTTCTGGAGCTACTTCCTGCTGTAAAGACACCTGAAGTAGTCAGGTGTCCCTGCTTTGTTGTTCAGCCGGGTACCATCCAAGAAGCATCTGCTTAAAGGTCCTCTTTTTACCATGACAATAGTTATCTAAAATGCAAGACTCAATTATAAAAGGCAAAATTGCAGTTAAGGCAAAAATTGCTAGTAGCAGCCCAAGAGAGGAATATGCCATGGAAGGATTAATTCCCAGAAGGGGCTATCAAAGACCTGAAATTGCCTTTTTTGTCTTGGATTGGAGATATAGTGTGTTACCTGACTCCCGACATCCTGAAGGAGGGGGAGTAAGACTTTTTCTGCTTTAGGTTCACAGTAACCTGAGGAGGAGGTAGCCGAGATATTTAAAGGTACCAGAGCCAATGGATGTCATGGGTTCTTTTGGCTACTTCCTGCTGGTATCAAGGAATCCCTGGAACTGGGGTTTTTAGGGTCCGGGTCTGCACTGGGCAAGGCAGGGCAGTGTAAATGATGTCTCCAGTTGACTGTAGGAACAGAATGGCCTTGACTTGTACCCAAGTAGTATATTGGGTGGGGGATGTTATCCTGTTGAGAGACTTTGGGAAAGATCAGGCAAAAAGCTGACAAGGTGACAAGATCAGTTAACATGAATGACATAAGTTCCATTTGGAAGCCCAATTGCAGCTCATTACAGGGAAGGAGGAATAACTGGACTCAAGGCAAGGAAGGCAGGAAGGTAGTGTATAGGGTCTTTTGGGTAACTGGGTAGGGGAGAGCATAATGGACTGGTTGGCAGTACCAGTCAGAAGCTACTATAGATACAAATAGCAGGTAACAAAGGCAAGACTGTTAACTTTCTGTCCAGTTAGAAGGTAGACAGGTGTGGACATTGGGTGGGCAAGCCAACCTTTTCTCTTGATCTTCTGGTTCTGATTAATTTGAAAAGGCGAGCATAAAGTGATGCCATTTAGGATGTCATCTCCTGATACTCCTCTCCATGGTTTTTCATTGTCAGGACTGACGTTTTCCTGGCAGGTGTCTCAGCATTGTTGCTGGGATAGCTTGTCCCAGTTGGCATTTACCAGGTTTGGACTCAAGGCCTGGGCAGTGTCCTGCACTTCTGCTAGAGGCTAGTGCTCTACCACTTAGAGTCACAATGCCACTTTTAGCCTTCAGCTGGATACTTAGAGATGAGTCTCGAGCCCTGTCTCCAGTCTGTTTTTTTTTTTTTTTTTTTTTGGCCCCGAGATGGCTTTGAACTGTGGCAAAAGGAGTCTTTGTTATACAAACCCTTCTTATTTCCAATTAAAGCAACAATGAGATCAATGAGATAGAGTTTGCCTATAACAATTGACTAACAATTACTTGCCAGAGTTTTTAAATAAAAACCAGTAGATGTTTTTAAACTGGGACTAATTGGCACTCTAAGTACCGCCCATTGCCTCTGGGCAGCCTGTTTAAAGTGGTTTATATCTTAGCCTACAGCAGTTTAATACTCTGGTTTATAAAAGCATTTTTCTGGCTGGCTGAGGAACCTGATTTAGGCAGATCTCAAAAGGGACATAATCTCAGGTCTCTGGTAATCCTAGTTTATCTTTTTGGACTTTAAAGAAATCTTTAAGACAATTTTAAACTTTAGGGAGCCAGACAATCTCCACAACTTCCCAAATTTTTACAAAAGGATGCCATTTTTCTAAAGTTACTTTGAGTTGCACTTTAATGCTTCATTGAAACAATGGACTACATCCTTTACGTCTAGGCCAAAGATTTAAACTGGCCACATTTTTTTCTGCAGTCTGACCTTTAGCATCTCTTTTCCTTTAGAAATACATCCAATTGTAAAATAGAATAGAAGTCAACTTATATCCTTTGCTCATATACCCCTTATCATCTAACTTGTGGGGATTAACATCACAGAAACAAATATCTAAGGTGGCTTGTGTTTTACCCCAAATTAGCAGGCTTTTGGTCATGTGTTTGGAGCTAGGCCAGAGTCTGAGCAAGGCTGTGGCATCTGTTGCACCTCCTGCTGGTTACCTGCAAAAATTTCTACATATATTGGTTAAAGACCTGGTTTACCCTGGCTTTTTCAGGCTGGTGCCACTGGTTTCACTTTGGTCCCTGGATTTTAAAGGGAGTTAATTGGCACTCGGGGGAGAAAATGGAGAATTAAAACCTTAGCCTTAGTTTCTTTGGCTTATAGTCAGTCACAAAGTTTTAAACCAATTTAGATTAAATCACAGCTTCCATTGACAAAAATTTTTAGTAAGCAGAGTACTTGGTAACCTTGAGACCATAATCATTTACATATAGACAAATAGACAGACATGTTTGTGCACAGTTTTATATATATATATATATATATATATATATAATCTAAGCTGCTATTATATATATATATAATATATATATATATTAGATTTTAAAATCAGCCATTTAAGGTTTTTTAAAAAATTATTTTGCCTAATTATGATGGAACTACATGGTCAGTTTAAAAACACAAAACTTTGCCGTAAACAGGAGATAAGATATGAACAGACATGAACAAGACATGAACATGGCATGATATAATGGCACTGCTGGTCAGGTTGGGGGGGAGGTCACAGAATCAAGTTGATTAGGCACAAAATAGCAGCTGAGCTCCCATGATGCCAAGATGGTGCAACCACAACATGGTCAATGCTAGTGAGAGCTGAAGATCTTGACAGTGAAGGTGCAGGGAAGGGAGCTCCACAGAGATAAGGCCTAGCTCAGGCCCAGAAGCCCTCTCTCTGCTCTTTTCTAGCTCTTTCTCAGCTCTTTCCTTCTCTTCTCTTTCCCAGTTCCCTTCTCTTTCCTAGCTCTCTCTTTCCCACCTTTCCCAGACACTCTCTTTTCTAGCTCTTTTCTCTCTTTTCTAGCTTTTTTCCCTCTTTCCCAGCTCTCTTTCCCAGGCCTTTCCCCACTGTGTGGAGGACCAAGATGGCCTGGTGCCAACCAGAACGATGAATAAACCTATCCCTTATCTGAATACCACATGCGTGGTGATGTTCTTACTCGGCTACCTCTTTTTAAAAACCTAACATGGAGAAAGGAAAAAATTAGGACTATCATTATGCTAATAATTGTTATTTCAGTTTGCCTTGCAGGTTTTTTTTTTTGTAACAATTGCAGACAGGCCCACAGAGAAGGACAGATGATTCTTACAAGTGTTTCAGATGTAACTTTTGAAGGAAAAAATGTAACCTAGGTAGAAAGTAACCCCAAAGAAAGTAACCCAAAAGACTAGGTGGACAGAAGTCAAGTAGAAGAAAAGATTTATTGCCAGCAGAGCTGACAAGGCCAAGTTCTCATGAGGAAAAGGAAAAGAATGGCGCCGTATGGCTCCTCAGGGGCCCCTTTTATATCGTCAGGGGCTGGAAGTGGGAGGTGCCTCACCTACTGTGCAGGTCCTGCCTTGAGGGTGGAGATTAGGTCTGTAAGGTGGGTGTTTCCTTACATTTCCTCCCCCCCTTTTTTGGTTTAGTATGTAAAGTACTGGGCCGGGAATATGGGAAAGGTCTTTTCTTCTGGAACTACTTCCTGCTGAGAGGGGTTGCTGTAGTCAATGAAGGGGGTGCCAGGTACTGTACATGAAGTTGACCAAGATCATGATGGTTATGAAGATGTTACTTGTCCAGAGCAGGGTCCTCTGGTTCCTCGATGACTGGAGAAAGATGGGGCCCAATCTTTTTTATCATAGAAATAGGGGTCCAGTTGGCTCAGATGTATATGAGGGTCCATCAGGCACATGAAATTTAATGTGGCGGATGTGAATCCAATGTGGACAGCCCTGAACCTGCATGAGAGTAGAGAGAGTTACTGAGTAGTATCCCTCCCACTTAGCAGAGAGCTTGGTGGCACCAGGTGCCCGTGGAAGGTAATTTCTTGAAATGTACATTAGGTCCTCAGCATTGATAGAAGGCTCAGAGAGCAGTGTGAGCGCTTATGTTCATATTGGTCCACATACTTCCAGAGGAAAGTACACTGAAGGAGAGAGGACAGCACAAGCGGGGGGGGGGGGGGAGCGGTGCAAAAGGGAGTCTGAGGTCTAAAATAGGGAGACAAAGCTGGGCAGCCATACATAACTTCAAAAGGACTTAAGTGGAAAAGAGCTAAATATAAAAGCTTTAGCCAAGAGACAGCTTGGTCAGAGTGTGCTTAAGGGAATAGTTGGCACATTCCACTTTCTCCAAGGGAAGGCAATAGGGAATATGGAAAGACCAGGAGATATTTAGAGGAGGCAAATTCCAGTCTGTTGTCCATCTGGATGGAAGCAGGCAGGTCAAAGCGGGGAATTATTTCCTGTAAGAGATACTGAGACACAGAGGAGGCTTTCTTGCTGGTGGTGGGAAATGCCTCTATCCATCCTATGAAGATGTCCACAAGCACCAGCAAATATCTGTACCTGCAGCCAGTTGGCATATGGGTAAAATAAATTTGCCAATCTACTCCTAGGATGTTACCTGGAGCCTGATGGGTTGGGAAGGGAGGTGGAGTGCCTTGGTATTTGGATTTGCCCTTTGGCATACTTCACAGGTTTGTGACAGCTGCGTGAGAAATGGGGTTAGGGGAAGGCTCTGTTTTAGGAACTCCTGTAAGGCCCCTATCTGGGGGTGAAAAAGATGGTGAAGGCATTTAAGGATGTCTTGCCTAGAGGGAGGAGCAGGATCCTCTGTTATTGGCAGTGTTACTGCCCATTGTTTTCATGATATAGCAGCTCACTTGGCAGTTTCATCAGCCAGGTTGTTTCCCTTGGTTATTACTGAGTCATCTGACCTGTGGCTCCTGCAATGAACTATGCCAATGGCTGAGGGGAGGAAAGAGGCCTTTAAGAGGTCAATTAATATAGGACCCATTTATTACTGAGGTTCCCTTTGTTTTAGTAGGTCTCATTCCTTCCAAATAGCTGCATGAAGAAGGACAGTATGGAAAGCATATTTAGAGTCCATATATACCATCAAGGAATGCTCCAAGACCAGAGATTGACACAACAGCAAATCCAGCTACCCATAAGCCTTCCCAAAGGAAGGAGCTACCATTAGTGAACCAGGTAAAGTGTGAGGCCTTTAATGGCCCCTCACTAATGTGGCCTGGGTGAAGTAGCAGGTCCTCTAGAGTCTCCATGCAGGAGTGTGCTGGTGAGGTCCCTGTATCTGGAATAGGTTATAGGGTAGAGGGGTTTAATGGAGGGCAGGTTGGAATGTTAGTGTGGGGTTCTCTACCAGTGACACCTGAATGGAGAGAATATGGGAGGGAAATATAGTTTGCAACCCTTTATAGGTTAGTAACTCAGAGAGGTGATGGTGGGGGAGAGGATGGTAAGATTTGCACCAAAGGTTAGTTTTTTCAACTTCTGTATCAGGACAGAAGAGGTGGCTAGAACATGAAGGCAAGGAACCCAGCCCCTAGTGGTGGGGTCTAGGCATTTTGACAAGCAACTGGTGCAAATGAAGGTCTGATCTGTTGACCTAAAACTCCCAATGCAAAACCCTGGTTTTCAGTTACATACAGAAAGAATGGGCATGAAAGATCTGGCAGCCTGAGCTGAGGCCTATAACAAGGCCAGTTGGAGTCTCCTGAAGAGAGGAATAAGAGGGAGGTGGATAAAAGGGGTTCTTCTGGTGGCCCTTTAGCTGCTTCATATAAGGGGCGTGTTAGAAGGGAGTAGCCAGGAATCCAAGACCTGAGATAGCCTACTAGACCCAAGAAGGAGAGAAGCTCCAACTCAGTGGAGGGGGTAGGGTAGTTAGTAATCAGGTGGTTCCTGGGGACAGTGGTAGCCTTGTGTATGGGAGTGAGTTGAACACCCAAATAAGTCACAGAGTGTTGACGACCTGTATCTTATTGGGTGAGACTCCATATCCCCGGGAGGCTGGAAAGTTAAGAAGTGTTACAATTGCTTGGTAGGACTGCAGAGGAGAATGTCATGCACATATTGGATAAGGGTGGATGGTTCTAAATTTAGGTCTCTTAAGTCCCTTGCTAAAGCTTGGCCAAACAGATGGTGACTATCCCAGAACCCCTGCAACAACACAGTCCAGGTGAGCTGAGTTGAGGTTTGTGTGACTGGGTCAGTCCACGTAAAGGCAAAAAGATCCTGGAGGAGAGGGCTAAAGGGATAGTAAAAAAGGCATCTTTTAAATCTAATACTGAATAAAAGGCAACTGTTCCTGGGATTGTGGATAGAAGTTGGGCACAACAGGGTGTAGGGGGTAACAGCAGCATTTCTAAGGCGAAGGTCTTGTACCAGGCAGAATGAACCATTAGTTTTGGCTATTGCTAAAATGGGGGTATTATAGGGAGGTCAGTGGGGGCCTAACAGCCCTTTTCTTAGTAAGGCTTTTATAATTGGTTGCAGTCCCAGAAGACTGTAGAGAGGAAGGGGGTACTGGGGTTGTGAAGGGAAGCACTGGGGGTCCCTCAGAGAGATATGAATAGGAGAGTAGTGTTTAGCAATAGAGGGATTGTAGGTATCCCACACCTTGGGGTACACCTCAGAGGATGGAAAATGGAATCTGAGGGGTTGCTAGGTGAGCCTATTAAAGCCATCAACAAGGAGATCGTGGGGGAAGCTGAATCAATATCTTGTGCCAATTGGGAAGGGCATAGGGTAGTAGAGGCTCCAAATATGGCCAAAGGTCTCTGCCTAGCAGTGGAACTGGGCAGTGGGGAATAAGAAGGAAGGAGTGACAGGTCACTCCTGAAAAAAGACAAATGACAAGGGTTTTTTTTTTGGAGGGGGTTGTAAGGTCTTCCCTCCACCTCGACTATGGAGGTATTGCTAGGTAGGTCTGGCCATGGAACTCAGTGTGAACTGAATACATAGCACCTGTGTCCACCAAAAGCAAGGTCATCTACCTGCAACCGTGATTGTCACCCTGGACTCCTGTGCAGTGATGGGAGTGGTCGGGGCCATAGTCCAGGGCTGCCTCAGTCTTCTCCAGCTGCCAGTCCCAGAGTGCCAGGAGGGGATGATTGGGCATTAGTGGATAGCTGCCATCCCTGAGAGAACGATAGACAGTCCACGGCCCAATGCCCTGAAACTTTGCACTTGGGGAATGGTTGGGTTGGCTCCCGTGGCTTTGGGCAGGCTGGGGCCTTATGGCCTGGATGGCCACATTGGTAGCACAGTTTCTTCAGGGGGCAGGTTTCCCTCTAGTGCCCCTTTTGACCACAGACATAGCAGGGCTCAGATGGACCCCATTGGGAAGGGGTTGGTTGCAAGGCCAGAAGCTGGTAGATTTGGGCTAGCATCTGGTTCTTGAGCTGTTTGGCCCTTTCCTCCATGCTGTAATAAACCTTAAAGGTTGCCTCCATAGCCTCACTAGTGAGTGTTAGGGGCCCCCTGTCTAGTTTTTAAAATTTATCCCAGATGTCTGGTGCGGATTAATTAATAAAATGAGTCATTAAACAGCGTTGTCCATCCACAGACTTGGAGTCTAGGTTAGTATAATAAAGGGGGGTCTGACTCAGTGTGGCCCAAATGGCAGATGGGTTTTCACTTTTGTCTTGTATGACTGTGACCATTTTGTCATAGTTGATGGCACCACTTCGGCTTTTTTCTTTTTTGCTTATGTGGTGCAAGGCAAGTGCTCTACCACTAAGCCACCTTCCCAGCCCCAGAGTCACTTTTTGAAAAATGAGGCAGGATAAGATTAAAGGAAAAACCATGGAAAACAATAGTAACACGTGTACAAGTGTGGAGATTGCACTTGTAAGAGGTGGTTACAGGCTCAAGCCTTCTATAGCTGTCAAAAAAAATCTTAGTCTTATTTAAAAATATCTGGTCAACCTGGTAAATTGCCCTGGGCCACTACCTAAAACTGTCTTAAAAACCAGTGGGGCCTCAGCCTGTTAAAACTATGTAATGTACACTTAACCAGTCTGTGTAGAAATTTGCAGGCAACCCAGTAGGAGATGACAATCCATCAGAACCGCTGGGAGATACTACCGCAGTCCAGCCCAGATCTAGTCCATCTCTTCAAAGCTGGGGATTCCATTTGGGACAGCCCAACAGTCATCTGGAGGAGACTACATCGTTACCCTGACCACTTCCACCATGGTAAAAGTAGATGGGACTCCTGTCTGACTCCATCACCTGCAACTGCCTCCCGGAAGGTCTGAACCCCATATCTCCCCTCCTACTTCTGCCTATGCCCTGCTGCAGTGAAGAAGGCTGGGTTTCCAGCATAGAGCCAAAATTTCACATGGCTCCGTGGAACTTAGGGTCCAAATTGTGGTGGCAAGAGAAAATATTTCTTTTCTCATGGACAGCATGGCATCAGTATTGCTTCTAACCTCTTGGAGAGGTTCTTCCACCCCCTCAGACTTAACAATTACAAGGTATTACAAGGGTTACAAGGGATCCCTCTTAAGTCCTTCCATATTCCTGACATTCCATGCTGGTTTGGAAACTTAAATTTCATCCACTCCTTCCTAATTATGCCTCAGTGTCTTCTACCTTTATTAGGAAGGGATCTGCTTTCTAAACTTAAGTTTCCTTATACATACACCCTCTAAAATCCAGAAGTATTTTTCTCCTCCAGATGAAAAAGCAGTCTGGTGAGCCCCTGCTCCAAACTCAATCCTCCACCTTCCCTGCCCTGCTCCCTGAAATAAATGGCCTAATTTGGGACACTTCACACCTTGCTGTGGCCTATCACCACCAACCTGTCCTTATTTCTCTTAAAAACCCAAGACTTTTGTAACCCAAGACCAGTAATCACTCCTCACTGCCAGCTGAAGGCAGCCCATTATCCTCCATGTTCTCTCTGCCTCGCTCATAAATCCCATTCATTCTCCTCATAACACCCCAATCCTTGGAGTCAGAAAGCCGAACGGCTTACAGCAGGACCTTCTTAAAACTAACCATGTAATTGTTCCAACATGATCTATCATGCCAGGTCCCTTCATCCTCCTCTTCCATATCCCCCTTTATTCCCTATTCTTTTCTCTCTTTGACCAAAAGGACACCCTCTTTGCTATCTAAATACATCCCAGTCAAGGCCACTTTTTGCCTTTACTTGGAAAGACCCTCCAGGCCTAGCAGCTAGCCTGGACAGTGCTTCCTCAGGGGTTGCCAGATAACCACCATTATTTTGGCCAAGCCCTACAAGATTTGGCCTCATTAAAATTTTCCCCAAGTCTCCTCTGTCAGTATTTAGTTGGCCTTCTTCACAGCCCTTAACCAGACATAAATGTCAAATGCTTTACTCCCCTTCTTAATTCCCTTGCTTCTTGGAGTTATAGGGCCTCCAAGGACAGAGCCCAGATATGCCAAAACTCAGATCAATAACCATTTCACAACAGGGATGAACTATACCTCTGATAGTGTTCAGGATCTCGTCAACCATCCCCCACCTCTATCCAAGCTAGACCTCTTGGCCCTCCTTGTCCTCTTTAACTGCTCTGGCATCAGGATCCCTTTTCTCATACTTTCCCAACACTTCCCTAAAGCTTAGGAATCCAAAGCTCACAGCTCCCCACCCCAGACCTTCTTACCTTGATCTTTGTTACAAGGTTTGTATTCTTTGGACTTCACACCCTAACCACAGCCTATTTTCAACAAAACTGGTCTGGTCAGCCACTCTGACCTCTTGACTCACTGTCCTGGACCAAAAGGATTGCCTGCCCCCGGGTCCTGTACTTTTTCCTTTTGACATTGCAGGTCATATGCAGGGGCCCCTGGCAAAGAAAGGTTTAAACTCATCAATCAAGTTGCAAGTCTTCAAGGATCAGGGAGACACAACAATGCCTCACCCCAAATGGAATGAGGCTTGGTGAAGATAATCCAAAAAACATATCATCCTACACATGTGTGCTCCAGTGGTGGAGCAAATGCAGGGGCCCTGCTTGGGCATTTGTCAAATATTGGTCCTGCATGGATTTCACTTCTAGAGGAGCCTGGCCAAGATCCCCTACATCAGGAGCAGGGTTTTCTTCTTAGAGGGACACAGGGGAGATACCACCAAGGAAGGCATACTGTAGGAACTAGCCATTTCCTCCTCAGATACAGAGTGAAAGTGGAGTTTCAGAATTGGCTGTTGGTTCAACTGTACATTTGTCAACTTCCATCCCCATGCCCTGGGGTCCTGGACTAACTATTGTCCTTAAAAACGTTTCCATCTCTAGGGCTGGGAAGTTGGCTCAGTGGTAGAGCGCTTGCCTTGCATGCCTGAGGCCCTGGGTTCGATTCCTCAGCACCACATAAGCAAAAGAAAAAAGCCGGAAGTGGCACTGTGGCTCAAGTGGTAGAGTACTAGCCTTGAGCTGAAGAGCTGAGGGACAGCGCCCAGGCCCAGAGTTTAGATCCCACAACTGGACCCCCCCCCCAAAAAAAAAAAAACTTAAAAAAAAACGTTTCCATCTCTATAAAGAAGACTCATCATTTAGGTGCTTTGAACCTACAACCAAACCTTCCAGACCTCCACTCTCAACCCCCAACTCTCCCATTTTTCATCTTCTAGCACTATCAAACTCCAGCCATCAGCTTTTAAAACACCCTACTCCAGACTTAGCTGGAATCCTGGATGTGTGTAGGGGCAAACTGGTTGTTTTACATGGGTGTAGGACTCACAAATTTCATAGTTTCCAAAGCAACACCAATAACCCATGTACCTCAGGACTCTGGCTCAAGTAATTGGGGAAATCTCAATACACAGAAGAAAGACCATATAGCATCTTTCTGTCTGCTGGGGCCTTGGCCCCCAAATGTACATACTTTGCCTGCCATAAAGGGGTCCACACCTGTCATCCAGAAGAATAGTACAATATGGTTTTTCTAGCCCTGGACCTAAACATCCTGTCCATTCCAGAGGTGTGCTATTAACTTACATAAGGCCCAAGATGAGCAAGAGTCCCATTCCTTCTGCCAGTATTTCCTGGCATGGCTCGGACTACCTCCAGTGCTCAGGGGGAAATAGGCATAGGATTGAAACAGATCCAGCATAGTCACTTATCAGCCCAGACAAACAGGGACCTCTCCTCAACCCAGCAAACCTTAATATCTTACAAAATCAACTAGACTCATTGGTTGAAATGGTCCTCCAAAAATGGACTAGACTAGACCTACTAACAGATGAAAAGGGAGGGATCTGTTGGACTAGGAAGTTGGCTCAGTGCTTACCTTGCATGCATAAGGCCCTGGTTCGATTCCTCAGCACCACATAAGCAGAAAAAGCTGGAAGTGGTGCTGTGGCTAGTGTGGTAGAGCACTAGTCTTGAGCTGGAGAGCTGAGGGACAGTGCCCAGGCCCAGAGTTCAGGCCCCACAACTGACCAAAAAAAAAAAAAAAGGGAGGGATCTGTGCCTTCCTGTGGGAAGAGTGCTGTCTTTATGCTAACTAATCAGGCATCATAAGGGAAAATAACAAACAACTATTGGAAAATATAAAGATCCAGTCAGAGGCATCCTCTTCCTCCTCTTCCCCATAGAAGGACTCCTGGATGTCCTGGAGTCCCTGACTTGCTCCCTTGCTGGGCCCCTCCTGCCCCTTCCTAAGCTGCATGCCCATCCTGGAGGCTTGAAACTAGCCTTCACAGCTATCCCACAGACCGGACCTATTGCCTGGCTGCTGGCCAAATGTTCGGGACAGAATCTTGCAGCCCAGTGTGGGCCACCTATGGGGCAAATCCAGGGCCCAAGTATAGACAAATTCCTGTACACACATCAGAGCCTTCCCCTTCTAAATCACAAGTCCGTTACCTAGGCCCGAATGTAGCCTTCCCAATCATTGCTGTAGACCTGAGGGAGTTCCTTTCAGCTAGTCTAGGCCCAAGTGCTCTCACAAATGCTTGCAGGCCCAAGGACCCAGTGAGGGCTAGTTCACTCAGTATGAGCTAGCCTGGGCTGCTACCTGTATTTGTCTGGGCTTGGTCCTCAGGTTCGCTCTGCAGGTGGCTTGTGTTTGGCCACCTGCTTGTGAATGCACACTTGGTTGGCTGGCAACCTGGGGTGTTTGGTCCAGTCTATGGGGTAGCTGTGAAGGCTAACTTCAAGCCTCTGGGAGAGGGCTCCTGCAGGTGTGCAGATTTTTGCCTCCAGTGTTTTCAAACAGACCCAGTTTCCTTGTGGATACCCAGGGCTATGGAGGGCACAAGGTCCTAGTGCCCACCCAGTATGAGTCCTAGTGGTCTCCTGCTGGAAGACAACAGGTGGAATAAGGAGGTGTTCTTTCTTGGGCAGTAGTGAGGGATCTGGGTCAAGCTCTGTGGGTCACCACAAACCCTGATCTGCCATATGTGTGAGGGGGGATTGTCCCTGGTAGTGTACTCACAGATACCAGAATTGGTTGTGGGCTAACTGGCAGCACCATAGTAAATCTTTATGTCTGGATGCTGTAGTCTCACTGCTTAGGTCCTGGAGTCCCAGGCAGCTGCAGGGCCACTTTCTTGGCATAGCTACTTTGCTTGTGGTCTGACTGGTGGCCCTGTAAAAGATCTCTAGGCAGGGATGTCACAGTGCCCACCTCTGATTTCTGTCTCTGCCTGAACTGGCCTGGTACTGTGGAGTTTTCCTGTGACTGGATGCTGCAGTCTGGCTGGTTGGCTTCCAGAGTCCCAGGCAGCCATGGGGCCACTAAGGCAGCTTATCTGGACTTCCAGCTGATGATGGGGAGGTGGGGGATGGCTCTGCATGGTTTTCTGTCCTTGTGTGTAAGAGAGTTTTGAGTATTTTTTCCCCTGCCCATGTGATTCTCTGTTCATATATTTGTTGTTTTTGATCTTTTGAGGAGAAATGTATGTTAGGATCCCAAATCTCTGATTACAGATCGCTAGGGCAAGTCCCTATTGTTGCACCTCCATCTTCCCTCACTCTTTTACAGTTCACTTTAAAAGATAGTTTTCCCTAATATTGCTCTCATTTCTCTCTGTGCTGTCTATTTGTGTCAGTCTGTCTTAAAGACCTCATCTTATCTCTTAGTTTTTCTTTTCTTTTCTTTTCTTTTTTTTGGGGGGGAGTCCAGTCGTGGGGCCTGAACTCTGGGCCTGGGTGCTGTCCCTCAGCTCTTCAGCTCAATGCTAGCGATCTACCACTTGAGCCACAGCACCACTTCCGGCTTTTTTCTTTTGGTTATGTGGTGCTGAGGAATCGAACCCAGGGCCTCATGCATGCAAAGCAAGCGCTCTACCACTGAGCCACCTTCCCAGCCCCTCTCTTAGTTTTTTCTATCATAGGTGGTGATCTAACACTTGAGCACACCTCCACTTCAGATATTTTGCTTGCTAGTTAGAGCCTTGTAGTTTTTCTATAAGGGCTAGCTTTGACTTGACATCATTTAGCATTCAGTTTTGCTTGTCCCGGTACGGCCATACCAGCTGAATGGGAATGTCCGTTTCTCGTGCCTCCCATAGGAATGCAGCTGATTAGAACTTTTAACCACTTCACTCAGGTCAACCTGAGGAGTAAGCTGAATCTCTACTTATAGTACTGTGTCGAAGAATTGAGAACCAGTCTTCCGGTTTTGTGGACTGGACCTATGTCCAACCATTGCTATGGGCATCCACTGGAAATATCAGCCTCTAAATTCTCTTCGGTTGTGGTTAGCTGAATGACCTCTGCTAGGCACACTCAGAATGAGTTTCTGAAGCACGGCAACTTAAGAGCATTTCATTGCTTTCAAGGCTTCTTAGGAAGAATTCCAGATTCTTGCATCCGGTTGGCCCACAAGTGTTCCGGGTTAATATCTGCTTCTAAATCCTACCTGGTTTCTTCTACACACCTGATGTTTGGCAAAGTTACTCAGTTTGCATTGCTGCACAATGTGCCTGCAGAGGTCTGCAGTGGTTGCAAGCATTCAGACGTGACATTCAGTTTTGCTTCTCCCCCGCCCCAGTCCCGTAGGACCATACCAGCTGACAAGGAATAACCGCTTTTTGTTCCTCCCACCTGAGTCTTGCTGATTAGAGCTTTTACCCCTTCATTCATGTCAACCAGAGGAATAATTTGAACCTCTACTTATGGGACTTTGTTGAAGATTTTTGAACCAGACTTCCTGTTTTTTAGACTTGACCTACATACATCCATTGCTATGGATGGCGAATGGAAATATCAACCTCTAAATACTCCACTGTTGTGGTGAGCCAAATGACCTCTGCCGGGCACACTCAGAATGAGGTTCTGAGCCATTGCAACATAAGAGCATTTCACTGCTTTCAAGGCTTCTGAGGAAGAATCCCAGATTCTTGCAGCAGGTTGGGCCACAGGTGTTCTGGGTAAATATCTGCTTCTAATTCCTACGTGGTTTCTTCTACATACCTGAAGTATGGCAAAGTTACTCAGTTTGCATTGCTGCACAATTGCACCTACAGAGCTTTGCAGCAGTTGCAAGCATTTAGACATGGCATTCAGTTTTGCTTGTCCCCGTAGGAAGATAGAAACTGACTGGGAATAACTGCTTCTCGTGCCTCCCACGTCAATGCTGCTGATTAGAACTTTTATCCCTTCACTCATGCCAACATGTGGAGTAAATTGAACTTCTAGTTATGGTACTCTTTGAAGATTTGAGAACCAGACTTCCTTTTTTTTTTTTTTAGAATTGACCTATGTCCATCCATTGCTGTGGGCATCGACTGGAAATATAAGCCTCTAAATACTCCACGGTTGTGGTCAGCTGAATGACCTCTGCCGGGCACACTTACAATGAGGTTCTGAGCCATTGCAATGTAAGAGCATTTCACTGCTTTCATGGCTGCTTAGTAAGAATTCCAGATTCATGCAGCCAGTCGGCCCACAGGTGTTAAAGGTTAATATCTGCTTCTAAATCCTACCTGGTTTCTTCTACCCACTTGAAGTTTGGCAAAGTTACTCAGTTTGCATTGCTACACAACTGCACATGCAGGAAGTGGTATGTGGCTCAATAGGTAGAGTGCTTGCCTTGAGCTGAAGAGCATAGGGACAGTGCCCAGGCCCAGAGTTCAAGCACCATGACCAACAAAAACAAAAACAAACAAAAACACAACTGCACATGCAGAGCTCTGCAGCAGTTGAAAGCATTCAGACATGGCATTCAGTTTTGCTTCCCCCCCCCCCCCTGTAGGACCATACCAGCTGACAAGAAATAATGGATTTTCGTTCCTCCCACCTGAGTCCTGCTGATTAGAGCTTTTACCCCTTCACTCATGTCAACCAGAGGAGTAAGTTGAACCTCTACTTATGGCACTATGTTGAAGATTAGAGAACCAGACTTCCTGTTTTTTAGACTTGATCTTTGTACATCCATTGCTATGGACGGTGACTGGAAATATCAACCTCTAAATACTCCACTGTTGTGGTGAGCCGAATGACCTCTGCTGGGCACACTAAGATTGAGGTTCTGTGCGATTGCAACATAAGAGCATTTCACTGATTACAAGACTTGTTAGGAAGAATTCCAGATTCTTCCAGCCGGTAGGCCCACAAGTGTGCTGGGTTAATATCTGCTTCTAAATCTTACCTGGTTTCTTCTACCCATCTGAAGTTTGATAAATTTAGTCGGTTTGCATTGCTGCACAATTGCACCTACAGAGCTCTGCAGCGGTTGCAACCATTCAGACATGGCATTCAGTTACGCTTGTTCCCATAGGACGATACCAGCTGACTCGGAAAATCCATTTCTCAAGCCTCCACAGCAATGCTGCTGATTAGAGCTTTTACCCCTTCACTCAGGTTAACCTGCGGAGTAAGTTGAACCTCTAGTTATGGCACTGTGTTGAAGATTTGAGAACCAGACCTCGGGTTTTTTGGACTTGACCTATGTCCATCCATTGCTAAGAATGGCGACTGTAAATATCCTCCTCTAAATACTCCACGGTTGTGGTGAGCCTAATGACCTCTGCCAGGCACACTCAGTATGAAAGACTGAGTCATTGAAACATAAGAGCATTTCACTGCTTTTGAGGCTTCTTGGGAAGAATTCCAGATTCTTGTAGCTGATTGGCCCACTGATGTTCTGAGATAATATCTGCTTCTAAATGCTATGCAGTTTCTTCTACAGGCCTTAAGTTTGGCAACGTTACTCAGTTTGCATTGCTGCACAATTGCACCTGCAGAGCACTGCAGCATCTGCAAGCATGCAGATGTGGCATTCAGTTTTGCTACTCCCGGTAGGATGATACCAGCTGAATGGGAATATCTGTTTCTTGTGCCTCCCACATGAATGCTGCTGATTAGAGCTTTTAACTTCTTCACTCACGTCAACCTGAGGAGTAAGTTGAACCATTACTGATGGCACTGTGTAGAAGATTTGAAAACCAGACTTCTGTTTTCTTAGACTAGACCTACAAACATCCATTGCTATGGGCTGTGAATGGAAATATCAGCCTCTAAACACTCCAGGGTTGTGGTTAGCAAAATGACCTCTGCCGGGACCACTCAGAATGAGGTTCTGAGCCATTACAACATAAGAACATTACACTGATTTCAAGGTTCCTGAGGAAGAATTCCAGATTCTTGCAGCAGGTTGGGCCACAGGTGTTCCAGGTAAATATCTGCTTCTAAATTTTACGTGGTTTCTTCTGCACACCTGAAGTATGGCAAAGTTACTCAGTTTGCATTGCTGCACAATTGCACCTGCAGAGCTCTGCAGCGGTTGCAAGCATTCAGACTTGGCATTCAGTTATGCTTGTGATGGTAGGACGATAGAAGTTGACTGGGAATAACTGTTTCTCGTGCCTCTCACAGCAATGCTGCTGATTAGAGCTTTTACCCCTTCACTCACGTCAACCTAAGGAGTAAGTCGAACCTCTACTTATAAGGTTTGAGAACCTAACTTCTGGTATTTTGGACGCGACCTAGGTCCATCCATTACTATGGACTGTGACTAGAAATATCAGCCTCTAAATACTCCACAGCTGTATTTAGCCAAATGATCTCTGCCGGGCACACTCAGATTGAGATTCTGAGCCATTGCAGCATAAGAGCATTTCACTGATTTCAAGGCTTCTCAGGAAGAATTGCAGATTCTTGCAGCCGGTAGCCCCACAGGTGTTTCGGGTAAATATCTGCTTCTAAATCCTACGTAGTTTCTTCTTCATACCTGAAGTTTTGCAACGCTACTCAGTATGCATTGCTGCACAATTGCAACTGCAGAGTTCTGCAGTGGTTGCAAGCATTCAGATGTGGCATTTAGTTTTGCTTGTCCCTGTAGGACGATACCAGCTGACTGGGAATATCTGCTTCTCGTTCCTCGCACCTGAGTCCTGCTAATTAGAGCTTTTATCCCTTCACTCACATCAACCTAAGGAGTAAGTTGAGCCTTTAATTATGACCCTGTGATGGAGATTTGAGAAGAAACTTCCATTTTTTTGGATGTGACCTATGTCCATCCATTGCTATGGACCGTGACTAGAAATATCAGCCTCTAAATACTCCGCGGTTGTAGTTAGATGAATGACTTCTGCCGGGCACACTCAGAATGAGGTTCTGAGCCATTGCATTCACTGCACAATGCTTCTAAGGAAGAATTCCAATTTCTTGCAGCCAGTCAGCCTACAGCTGTCCCTGGTTAATATCTGCTTCTAAATCCTACCTGATTTCTTCTACACCCATAAAGCTTTGCAAAGTTATTCAGTTTGCATTGCTGCACAATTGCACCTGCAGAGCCCTGCAGTGGTTGCAAGCATTCAGACATGGCATTCAGTTTTGCTTGTCTGCTTAGGACGATATCAGCTGACTGGGAATATTCGCTTCTAGTTTCTCCCACCTCAGTTCTGCTGATTATAGCTTTTACCCCTTCACTCACATCAACCTAAGGAGTAAGTTGAACCTCTACTTATAAGATTTGAGACCCTGACTTCCATTTTTTTGGACGCGACTTATGTCCATCCATTGTCATGGACAGCAATTGGAAATATTAATGTGTAACTACTCCACGTTTGCAGTTAGCCCAATGACCTCTGCCAGGCACACTCAGATTGAGATTCAGAGCCATTGCAACATAAGAGAATTTTACTGCTTTCATGGCTTCTGAGGAAGAATTCCAGATTCTAGCAGCCCTTAGGCCCACTGGTGTTCCGGGTTAATATCTGCTTCTAAATCCTATGTGGTTTCTTCTACACACCTGAAGTTTTGCAAAGTTACTCAGTTTGCTTTCCTGCATAATTGCACCTGTGGAGCCATGCAGCAGTTGCAAGCATTCAGAGAGGGCATTCAATTTTGCTTGTCCCCGTAGGACTTTACCCAGCTGACTGGGAATATGCACTTCTCGGTCCTCCCACCTGAGTCCTGAGTCCTTCACTCATGTCAACCTGAGGAGTAAGTTGAACCTCTATTTATGGCACTGTGTTGAAGATTTGAGAACCTGACTTGACCATGCTTGCTATGGACAGTGACTGGAAATATCAGCCTCTAAATACTTCACGGTTGTACTTAGTCGAATGACGTCCACCAGGCACACTCAGTATGAGGTTCTGAGTCATTGCAACATAAGAGCATTTCACTGGTTTCAAGGTTTCTTAGGAAGAATTCCAGAATCTTGCATCCATTAGGTACACAGGTGTTCCAGGTTAATATCTGATTCTAAATCCTACCTGGTTTCTTCTAAACACCTGAAGTTTTGCAAACTTACTCAGTTTTTATTGCTGCAAAATTGCACCTGTAGAGCTCTGAAGCGGTTGCAACCACTCAGACCTGGCATTCAGTTTTGTTTGTGATTGTAGGATGATAACAGCTAACAGGGAATATCTGTTTCTTATTCCTCCCACCTGAGTCCCACTGATTAGAGCATATACAGTTTCACTCATGTAAATCTAAGGAATAAGTTGAACCTCTACTTATGGCACTGTGTTGAAGACTTAAGAACCAGACTTCCAGTGTTTTGGATGCAACTTGTGTCCATTCATTGCTATGGACAGTGACTGGAAGTATCAGCCTCTAAATACTCTACGATTGTAGTTAGCTGAATGACCTCTTTTGGGCACACTCAGGATGAGGTTCTGAGTCATTGTAACCTAAGAGCATTTTACTGGTTTCAAGGCTTCTTAGGAAGAATTCCAGATTCTTGCAGCCGGTAGGCCCACAGGTGTTCCCAGTTAATATTTGCTTCTAAATCCTATGTGGTTTCTTCTACACACCTTAAGTTCTGCAAAGTTACTCAGTTTGCATTGCTGCACAATTGCACCTGCAGAGCTCTGCAGTGGTTACAAGCATTCAGACGTAGCATTCAGTTTTGCTTCTCCCCGTAGGACGATACCAGCTGACTGGGAATATCTGCTTCTCCTTCCTCTCACCTGAGTCCTGCTGATTAGAGCTTTTATCCCTTGACTCATGTCAAAGTAAGGAGTAAGTTGAACCTCTACTTATGGCACAGTGTTGACGATTTAAGAACCAGACTTCCAGTTTTTTGGACATGACTTGTGTCCATCCATTGCTGTGGGCAGCGACTGGAAATATCAGCCTCTAAAAACTCCACGGTTGTAGTTAGCCAAATGACCTCTGCCTGGCACACTCAAAATGAGGTTCTGAGCCATTGCAATATAAGAGCATTTCACTGCTTTCAAGGCTTCTTAGAAAGAATTCCAGTTTCTTGCAGATCATAGGCCCACAGGTGTTCCTGGTTCATATCTGCTTCTAAATAATAGGTGGTTTCTTCTACACACCTGAAGCTTTGCAAAGTTACTCAGTTTGCTTTCCTGCACAATTGTACCTGCAGAGCTCTGCAGCGGTTGCAAGTATTCAGACATGGCATTCAGTTTTGCTTGTCCTCGTAGGACGATACCAGCTGACTGGGAATATCTGCTTCTCGTTCTTCCCACCTGAGTCCTGTTGATTAGAGCTTTTACCCCTTTACTCACGTCAACCTGAGGAGTAAGTTGAACCTCTACTTACAGCACTGTGTTCAAGATTTAATAACCTGACTTCAGTTTTTTTCAATGCGACCGATGTTGATGCATTGCTATGGACGGTGACTGGAATATGAACAAGTAAATACTAAACGGTTGTACTTAGCCAAATGATGTCTGCCGGGCACACTCAGAATGAGCTTCTGAGCCATTGCAACAGGAGAGCATTTCACTGCTTTCAAGGCATCTTAGGAAGAATTCCAGATTCTAGCAGCCAATAGGCCCACAGTGTTCCGGGTTAATATCTGCTTCTAAATACTACTTGTTTTCTTTTACACACCTTAAGTTTTGCAATGCTACTCAGTATGCACTGCTGCACAATTGCACCTGCAGAGCTCTGCAGTGGTTGCAAGCATTCAGAGGTGGCATTCAGTTTTGCTTGTCCCTGTAGTACGACCAGCTGACTGGGAATATCCGCTTCTTCTTTCTCCCACCTGAGTCCCATCCACTCACTTCCACGTGAGGAGTAAGTTGAACCTCTACTTATGGTACTGGGTTGAACATTTTAGAACCTCACTTCCCATTGTTTGGATGTGATGTTTGTTCATCCATTGCTATGGACGGTGACTGGAAATATCAATGAGTAAAAACTCCAGGCTTGTCGTTAGCTGAATGACCTCTCTGGGCACACTCAATATGAGGTTCTGAGCCATTTCAACATAATAGCATTTTACTGCTTTCAAGGCTTCTTAGGAAGAATTCCAGATTCTTGCTCCTGGTAGGCCCACAGGAGTTCCGTGTTAATATCTGCTTCTAAATCCTATGTGGTTTCATCTATACACCAGAAGTTTTGCAAAGTAACTCAGTTTGGATCGCTGTACAATTGCTCCTGTAGAGCTCTGCAGTGGTTGCAAGCATTCAGACATGTCATTCAGTATTGCTTGTACCCAGGACAATTCCAGCTGACTAGGAGTATTGGCTTTTCATTCTCCCACCTAAGTCCTGCTGATTAGACCTTTTACACATTAATTATCGTCAACCTATGGAGTAAGTTGAACCTCTACTTGTGGCTCTGTGTTGAAGATTTGAGAACCTGACTTCCTGTATTTTGGGCACGACCTAGTCCATCCATTGCTTTGGACTGTGACTGGAAATATCAACATGTAAATACTCTATGGTTGTATTTAGCTGAATAACTTCTGCCGGGAACACTCAGAATGAGGTTCTGAGCCATGGCAATATAAGAGCATTTCACTGCTTTCAAGGCTTCTTAGGAAGAATCCCAAATTCTTGCAGCCGGTAGACCCACAGGTGTTCCGGGTTAATATCTGCTTCTAAATCCTAAGTAGTTTCTTCTACCTGATGTTGTGCAAACTTACTCAGTTTTTATTGCTGCACACTTGCACCTGTGGAGCTCTGCAACAGTTCCAAGCATTCAGACTTTGTATTCAGTGTTGCTTGTGATCGTAGGATGATAACAGCTAACAGGGCATATCTGCTTCTTGTTCCTCCCACCTGAGTCCCGCTGATAGACCTTTTATGCCTTCACTCAGGTCAACCTATGGAGTAAGTTGAACCTCTACTTATGGCACAGTGTTGAAGATTTGAGAACCTGATGACTTACTTTTTTTTAAGCGATCAATGTGGATGCATTGCTATGGATGGTGACTGGAAATATCAACATGTAAACACTAAACGGTTGTAGTTAGCCGAATGAGGTCTGCCCAGCACACTCAGAATGAGATTCTGAGCCATTGCAACATAAGAGCATTTTATTTATTTATTTATTTATTTATTTATTTATTTATTTATTTATTTATCTATTTATTTATTTTTAGGTCTGGTCATGTGGCCTGAACTCTGGGCCTGGGCTCTGTCCCTCAGCTATTCAGCTCAAGGCTAGCACTCTACCACTTGAGCCACAGCGCCACTTCTGGCTTTTTTTCTTTTTGCTTATGTGGTGCTGAGGAATCATGCAAGGCATGCAAGGCAAGCGTTCTACCACTGAGCAACCTTCCCAGCCCCATAAGAGCATTTTAATGTTTTCACAGCTTCTGAGGAAGAATTCCAGATTCTAGCAGCCGGTAGGGGCACAGGTGTTGCGGGTTAATATCTGCTTCTAAATAATAGGTGGTTCCTCCTACACACCTGAAGTTTTGCAAAATTACTCAGTTTGCATTGCTGCACAATTGCACCTGCAGAGGTCTGCAGCTGTTGCAAGCATTCAGACATGGCATTCAGTTTTGCTTGAACCTGTAGGAGGATACCAGCTGACTGGGAATATCCGCTTCTTCTTCCTCCCACCTGAATTCTGCTGACTAGAGCTTTTACCCCTTCATTTAGGTTAACCTCAGGAGTAAGTTGAACCTCTACTTTTGGCACCATGTTGAACATTTGTGAAACACAATTCCAGTTTTTGGATGTGATGTGTGTCTATCCATTGCTATGGACGGCGACTGGAATATCAACATGTAAATACTCCAGGGTTGTAGTTAGCTGAATGACCTCTGCCGGGTACACTCAGTATGAGGTTCTGAGCCATTGCAAAATAATAGCATTTTACTGCTTTCTAGGCTTCTTAGGAGGAATTCCAGATTCGTGCAGCTGGTAGGCCCAGAGGAGTTACAGGTTAATATCTGCTTCTAAATCCTACCTGATTTCTTCTACAAACTTGAAGTTTTGCAAAGTAACTCAGTTTGGATTACTGCACAATTGCACCTATAGAGCTCTGAAGTGGTTGCAAGCATTCAGACATGTCATTCAGTATTGCTTGTCCCCATAAGATGATACTAGCAGACTGGGAATATCAGCTTCTCATTCTTCCCACTTGAGTCCTGCTGATTATACCTTTTACCCCTTCACTCACGTCAACCTGAAGAGTAAGTTGTACCTCTACTTATGGCACTGTGTTCAAGATTTGAGAACCTGACTTTGGTTTTTTTCGATGTGACCGATGTTGATGCATTGCCATGGACGGCGACTAGAAATATCAACGTGTAAATATTAAACATTTGTAGTTAGCCAAATGACCTCTACTGGGCACACTCAGGATGAGGTGCTGAACCAATGCAACATAAGAGCATTTCACTGCTTTCAAGGCTTCATAGGAAGAATTCCAGATTCTTGCAGCCGATAGGCCCACAGGTGTTCCCAGTTAATATCTACAACTTAATCCTAGGTGGTTTCTTCTACACACCTGAAATTTTGCAAAGTTTCTCAGTTTGCTTTGCTGCACAATTGGACCTGCAGAGCTCTGCAGCTGTTGCAAGCATTCAGATGTGGCATTCAGTTTTGCTTGTCCTTGTAGGATGATACCAGCTGACTGGGAATATCATCTTCTCCTTCCTCCCACCTGAGTCCTGTTGATTAGAGCTTTTACCCCTTCACTCACATCAACCTGAGGAGTACGTTGAACCTCTACTTATGGCACTGTGTTGAAGATTCGAGGACCTGAGGTCTGATATCTCAGACGCAACCTATGTCCATCCATTGCTATGGACAGTGATTGGAAATATCAACGTGTAAATACTCCACAGTTGTAGTTAGCCTAATGACCTCTGCCAGGCACACTCAGAATGAGGTTCTGAGCCATTGCAATATAAGAGCATTTTACTGCTTTCACGGCTTCTGAGGAAGAATTCCAGATTCTAGCAGCTCCTAGGCCCACAGGTGTTCCCGGTTAATATCTACTTCTAAATCCTACATGGTTTCTTCTACACACCTGAAGATTTGCAACGTTAGTTACTAAGTTTGCATTACTGCACAATTGCACCTGTAGTGCTCTGCAGCCATTGCAAACATTCAGGTGTGGCATTCAGTTTTGCTTGTCCCTGCAGGACGATACGACCTGACTGGGACTATCTGCTTCTCCTTCCTCCAATGTGAGTCCTGCTGATTAGAGCTTTCACCCCTTCACTCACATCAAACGGAGGAGAAAGTTGAACCTCTACTTATGGCACTGTGTTGACAATTTGAGAACCTGACTTCCAAATTTTTGGATGCGACTTGTGTCCATCCATTGCTATGGACGGTGACTGGGAATATCAGCCTCTAAATACTCCACTTTGGTAGTTATTAAAAGACATCTGCCGGGCACACTGAGAATGCGGTTCTGGCCATTGCAACATAAGAACATTTTAATGCTTTCAAGGTTTCTTAGGAAGAATTCCTGATTCTTACAGCTGGTAGTCCCACAGGTGTTCTGGGTTAATATCTGCTTCTGAATAATAGGTGGTTCCTCCTACACACCTGAAGTTTTGCAAAGTTACTCAGTTTGCATTGCTGCACAATTGTACCTGCAGAGCTCTGCAGTGGTTGCAAGCATTCAGACATGGCATCCAGTTTTGCCTCTCCCCATAGGATGATACCAGCTGACTGGGAATTCCACTTCTCATTCCTCCCAAATGAGTCTTGTTGATTAGAGGTTTTACCCCTTCACTCACATAATCTGAGGAGTAAGCTGAACTTCTACTTATAGCACTGTGTTGAAGATTTGAGAAGCAGACTTCTGTTTCTTTTTTGACGCTCCCTATGTTCATAAATTGCTATGGAGGACAAGTGGAAATGTCAGCCTCTAAATACTCCATGGTTGTAGTTAGCCAAATGACTTCTGCTGAGCACACTCAGAATGAGGTTCTGAGCCATCGCAACATAAGAGTATTTTACTGCTTTCAAGGTTTTTTAGGAAGAATTCCAGATACTTGCAGCCAGTAAGCCCACAGGGGTTCCAGGTTAAGATCTGCTTCTAAATCCTACCTGGTTTCTTGTACACAACTGAAGTTTTGCAAAGTTACTCAGTTTGCATTGCTGCACAATTGCATCTGCAGAGCTCTACAGCCATTGCAAGCATTCAGGTGTGGCATCCAGTTTTTCTTGTCCCCTAGGAGGATACCAGCTGACTGGGAATATTTGCTTCTGGTTCCTCCCACCTGAGTCTTGTTGATTGAAGTTTTTACCCCTTCTCTCACACAACCTGAGGAGTAAGTTGAACCTCTACTTATGGCACTATGTTGAAGATTTGAGAAGCAGACTGCTGTTATTTTGGTGATAATTATGTCCATCTATTGCTATGGATGACGACTAGGAATATCTGCCTCTAAATACTCCATGGTTGTAGTTTGCCAAATGACCTGTGCAGGGCACACTCAGAATGAGGTTCTGAGCCATTGCAACATAAGAGCATTTCACTGCTTTCAAGGCTTTTAAGGAAGAATTACAATTTTTGCAGCCAGTTTTCCCCAGGTTTTTCCGGTAACTATCTGCTTCTAAATCCTAGGTGGTTTCTCCTACACACCTGAAGTTTTGCAAAGGTACTCAGTTTGCATTGCTGCACAATTGCAGCTCTGAGGCTGTTGCAAGCATTCAAATGTGGCATCCAGTTTTGCTTGTCCCTGTAGGATGCTACCAGTTGACTGGGCATATTTGGTTTTTTCCTCCCAACTGAGTCCTGTTGATTAGAGCTTTTAGACCTTCACTCACGTCAACCTGAGGAGTGATTTGAACCTCTACTTATGGCACTGTGTTGAAGATTTGAGAACCTGACTTCCGGTTTTTTTTGGGGGGTGAGCTATGTCCATAATTGCTGTGGATTCTGACTGGAAATATAAACCTGTAAACACTCCACAGTTGTAGTTAGAGTAATGACCTCTCCCCAGCACACTCAGAATGAGGTTCTGAGCTATTGCAACATAAAAGAATTTCACTGATTTCAAGGCTTCTTACGAAGAATTCCGGATTCTTGCAGCCGGTAGTCCCATAGGTGTTCCAGGTTAGTATCTTTTTCTAAATCCTTCGTGGTTTCTTCTACACTCCTGAACTTTTGCAAAGTTATTCATTGTGCACTTCTGCACAATTGCACCTGCAGTGCTCTGCAGCTGTTGCAAGCATTCACACGTGGTATCCAGTTTTGCATGTCCCTGTAAGTTGATAGGAGCTGACTGGGAATATCTGCTTCTCGTTGCTCCCACCTGAGTTCTGCTGATTAGAAATTTTACCCCTTCTTTCACATAAACATGAGGAGTAAGTTGAACATCTAATTATGGCACTGTGTTGAAGATTTGGCAACCAGACTTTGGTAATTTTTGGATGCGACGTCTGTCCATTGCTATGGAAAAAGACTGGAAATATCAGCCTGTAAATACTGCACAGTTGTAGTTAGCCAAATGACTTCAGGTGGGCAAACTCAGAATGAGGTTCTGAGCCATTGCAACATGAGTGCAAGTCACTGCTTTCAAGAATTCTTAGGAAGACTTTCAAACTCTTGCATCTGGAACGCCCACAGGGGTTTCTGGTAAATATCTGCTTCTAAATCCTACGTGGTTTCTTCTACACACCTGAAATTTTGCAAAGTTATTCAGTTTGCATTGATGCACTATTGCACCTGCAGAACTCTGCAGCAGTTGCAAGCATTCGGTTTTGCTTGTTCCTGTGGGAAGATACCAGCTGACTTGGTATATCCAATTCTTGTTTCTTCCACAGGGGTCCTGCTGATTAGAGGTTTTACTCCTTCACTCATGTCAACATGAGGAGTAAGTTGAACCTCAACTTATGAAACTGTGTTGAAAATTTGAGAACCACACTTTTTTTTCGGACGCGACCTATGTCCATCCATTGCTATGGATGGCAACTGGAAATATCAGCCTCTGAATACTCAACGGTTGTAGTTAGCTAAATGAACTCCACCTGGAACACTTAGAATGAGGTTCTGAGTCACTGCAACATAAGAGCATTTCACTGCTTTCAAGGCTTCTTAGGAAGAATTCCAGATTCTTGCAGCCAGTAGGCCCACAGGTGTTTTGGGTTAATATCTCCTTGAAATTCTGCATGGTTTCTTCTACACACCTTCAGTTTGCGAAGTAACTCAGTTTTCATTGCTGCACAATTGCACCTGCAGAGCTGTGTAGCGGATGCAAGCATTCAGTCGAGGCATTCAGTTTTGCTTGTCCCTGTAGGAGGATACCAGCAGACTGGGAATATCTGCTTCAAGTTCCTTCTACCTGAGACCTGCTCATTAGAGCTATTACCACTGTATTCACATCAACATGAGGAGTAAGTTGAACCTCTACTTACAGCACTGTGTTGAAGATTGAGAACCAGACTCCACTTTTTTGGACAGGACCTATGTTCATCCATTGCAATGGATGGTGACTGGAAATATTAGCCTCTAAATACTCCATGGTTGTATTTAGCCGAATGACCTCTGCTGGACACACTGAGAATGAGGTTCTAAGCCACTACAACATAAGAGCATTTCACTGCTTTCAAGGCTTCTTAGTAAGAATTCCAGACTCTTGCAGCCGGTGGGCCCACAGGTGTACCTGGTTAATGTCTCATTCTAAATCTTACATGGTTTCTTCTACACACCTGAAGTTTGCAAAGTTACTCAGTTTGCATTTCTGCACAATTTCATCTGCAGAGGTTTGTAGTGGTTGCAAGCATTCAGAAGTGACATTCAATTTAGCTTGTCCCCATGTGATGATACCAGCTGACTGGGAATATGTGCTTCTCATTCTGCCCACCTGAGTCCTGCTGATTATAGCTTTTACCCCTTCACTCATGGCAACCTGAAGAGTAAGTTGAACCTCTACTTATGGCACTGTGTTGAGTATTTGAGACCAGACTTCCGGTTTTTTGAGCGGGACCTATGCACATCTATTGCTATACATGACAACTGGAAATATCTGCCTCCAAATACGCTACAGTTGTAGTTAGCCAAATGACCTCTGCCGGGAACACTAAGAATGAAGTTCTGAGCCATTATACAGTAAGAACATTTCATTGCTTTCAAGGTTTCTTAGGAAGAATTCCAGATTCTTGCAGCTGCTGGAACACCTGGTTCCCGGTTAATACCTGCTTCTAAATCCTAGGTGGTTTCTTCTACACCCCTGAAATTTTGCAAAATTACTCAGTTTGCATTACTGCACAATTGCACCTGCAGATCTCTTCAGTGGTTGCAAGCAATGAGATGTAGCATCCAGTTTTGCTTGTCCCCATAGAACCATACCAGCTGACTGGGAATATCCGCTTTTTGTACCTCCCACTTGAGTCCTGTTGATTACAGCTTTTACTCCTTCATTCATGTCAACCTGAGGAGTAAGTTTAACCTCTACTTATCACACTGTGTTGAGCATTTGAGAACCAGACTTCCGGTTTTGGTGGGGGGAGACCTATGCCCATCCATTGGTATGGATGACGATAGGAACTTTTTGCCACAGTTGTAGTTAGCCGAATGACCTCTGCCGGGCACACTCAGAATGAGGTTCTGAGCCATTGCAACATAAGAGCATTTTGCTGCTTTCAAGGCTTCTTAGGAAGAATTCCAGATTCTTACAGCTGGTAGGCCCACAGTTCTTCACGGTTAATATCCGTTTCTAAATCCTAAGTGGTTTCTTCTACACACCTGAAGTTTTAAAAGTTACTCAGTTTACATTGCTGCATAATTGCACCTGCAGGGCTCTGTAGCGGTTGCAAACATTAAGATATGGCATTCAGTTTGGCTTTTTCATTTAGTACGAAACCAGCTGACTGTGAATATCCACTTCTTGTTCCTCCCACCTGAGTCCTGCTGATTATGGCTTTTACCCCTTCCCTCACATCAACCTGAGGTGTAAGTTGAACCTCTACTTATGGCAATGTGTTGAACATTTGAGAACCAGACTTCCAGTTTTTAGGGTGGGATCTATGTCCATCCATTGCAATGGATGACAACTGGAAATATCTGCCTCTAAATACTCCATGGTTGTAGTTAGCCAAATGACCTCTGCCAGGCACACTCAAAATATGGTTCTGAGCCATTGCAACATAAGATAAGAGCATTTCACTGCTTTCAATGCTGCTTACACAGAATTCCAGAAACTTGTAGCTGGTAGGCCCATAGTTGTTCCCGGTTAATATCTGCTTCTAAATCCTACGTGGTTTCTTCTCCACACATGAAGTTTTGCAAAGTTACTCAGTTTGCATTGCTGCACAATGGCACCTGCAGAGCTCTGCAGTGGTTACAAGCATTCAGATGTGCATCCAGATTTGCTTGTCCCTTAGGATGATCCCAGCTGATTGGAAATATCTGCTTCTCCATCCACCCACCTGAGTGCTGCTGATTAGAGCTTTTACCCCTTCACTCACGTCAATCTGAGGAGTAAGATGAACCTCTATGGCACTGTGTTGAAGATTTGAGAACCAGACTTCCAGGTTTGGGGCGGCACCTATGCCCATCCATTGCTATGGATGATGACTGGAAATATTTTCCTCTAAATACTCCATGGTTGTAGTTAGCTGAATGACCTCTGCTGGGCACACTCAGAATGAGGTTCTGAGCCATTGCAACATAATAGCATTTGACTGCTTTCAAGGGTTTTTTGGGAAGAATTCCAGATTCTTGCAGACGGTAGGACCACAGGTTTTCTGTGTTAATATCTGTTTCTAAATCCTACCTGGCTTCTTCTACACACCTGAAGCTTTGCAAAGTTACTCAGTTTGCATTGCTGCACAACTGCACATGCAGAGCTCTGCAGCGGTTGCAAGCATTCAGACCTGGCATTCAGTTTTGCTTGTGCCTGTAGGAGGTTTCCAGATGACTGGAAACATATGCTTCTCATTCCTCCCACCTGAATCCTTCTGATTAGAGCTTTTCCCCCTACACTCACATCAACCTGAGGAATAAGTTGAACCTCTACTTATGGCACATTGATAAGGATTTGAGAACCAGACCTCAAAATGAGGTTCTGAGCCATTGCAACTTAAGAGCATTTCACTGCTTTCAAGGTTTCTTAGGAAGAATTCCAGATTTTTGCAGTTGGTAGGCCCACAAGTGTTTCTGGGTAATATCTGCTTCTATAGCCTAGATGATGTCTTCTATATACGTGAAGTTTTGCAAAGTTATTCATTTTGCATTGCTGCACAATTGAACCTGCAGAGCTCTACAGCAGTTGCAAACATCAGATCTGGCATTCAGTTTTGCTTGTTCCCTGTGGGTTTACCGGCTACAAGAATCTGAAATTCTTCCTAAGAAGTTCTGAAAGCAATGAAATGCTCTTATGTTGCAATTGCTCAGAATCTCATTCTGAGTGTGCCCTCAGAGGTCCTTTGGCTAAAACCATGAAGTATTTAGAGGCTGATATTTCTAGTCGCCCTCCATAGCAATGGATTAACATAATTCCCGCTGAAAATATCAGAAGTCTCGTTCTCAAATCTTCAATAAAGTGCCCTAAGTAGAAGTTCGACTTACTAAGGTTGACCTGATTGAAGGAGAAAAAGCTCTAATGAGCAGGACTCAGGTGGGAGGAATGAGAAGCAGATATTCCCATTCAGCTGGGATCATCCTACTGGGACAAGCAAAACTGGATGTCAGATGCTAATGCTTGCAACCACTGCAGAGTTCTGGAGGTGCAATTGTGCAGCAGTGCAATCTTAGTAATTTTGCAAAATTTTAGATGTGTAGAAGAATCCAAGTAGGCTTTAGAAGCTGATATTAACCCAGAACACCTGTGGTCCTACAGCTGCAAGAATCTGGAATTCTCCCTAAGAAGCCATGAAAGCAGTGGCTTATGTTGCAATGGCTCAGAACCTCATTCTGAGTGTGCCCAACAGAGGTCATTTGGCTAACAACAACCGTGGAGTATTTAGAGGCTGATATTTCCAGTCACCATCCATAGCAATTTATAGACATAGGTCTCATCCAATAAAACGGAAGTCTGGTTCTCAACTCTTCAACACAGTGCCAAAAGTAGAGGTTCAACTTACTCCTCAGGTTGACATGAGTGAAGGGGTAAAAGCTATAATCAGCAGGACTCAGGTGGGTGGAATGATAATCAGATATTCCCAGTCAGCTGGTATCATCCTACTGGGACAAGCAAAACTGGATGCCAGGTCTGAATGCTTGAAACCGCTGCAGAGCTCTCCAGGTGCAATTGTGCAGCAATGCAAACTGAGTAACTTTGCAAAACTTTAGAGGTGTAGAAGAAACCACGTAGGATTAAGACACAGATGTTTACTGGGAACTTCTGCAGGCCTACCACCTACAAGAATAGGGAAATCTTCCTTAGATGCCTTGAAAGCAGTGAAATGCTCTTATGTTGCAATGGCTCAGAACCTCATTCGGAGTGTGCCCGGCAGAGGTCATTCAGCTAACTACAACCGTGTAGTATTTAGAGGCTCATATATCCAGTCGCTGTCCATAGCAATGGATGGACATAGGTCATGTCCAAAAAAAAAACTGAAGTCAGGTTCTCAAATCTTCAACACAGTGCCACAAGTAGAGGTTCAATGTTCTCCTCAGATGTGAGTGAAGGGATAAAACTCTAAGGTGGTAGAAACGAGAAACAGATATTCCCAGTCAGTTGGTATGGTCATAAAGCAACAAGCAAAACCGGATACCACATATGAATGCTTGAAACCTCTGCAGAGCTCTGCAGGTGCAACTGTGCAGCAATGCAAACTGAATAATTCTGCAAAACTTCACGTGTGTAAAAGAAACCATGTAGGATATGGAAGCAGATATTAACCAGGAACACCTGTGGTTCCACAAGCTGCAAATACCTGGAATTCTTTCTAAGAAGCCTTGAAAGCAGTGAAATGCTCTTATGTTGCAATGGCTCAGAACTTCATTCTGAGTGTGCCGGCAGAGGTCATTCAGCTAACTAACACCATGGAGTATTTAGAGGCTGATATTTCCAGTCACTGTCCATGGCAATGGATGGATATAGGTTGCCTCAAAACAAAGGAAGTCTGTTTCTAAAATCTTCAACACAGTGCCTGAAGTAGAAGTTCTACTTACTATTCAGGTTGTCCTGATTCAAAGGGTAAAAGCTCTAATCAACAGAACTCAGGTGGGAGGAACAAGAAGCGTATATACCCAGTTACCTGGTATCATCCTACAGGGACAAGCAAAACTGGATGCCATATCTGAATGCTTCCAACAGCTGCAGAGCTCTGAAGGTGCAGTTGTGCAGCAATGCAAACTGAGTAACTTTGCAAAACTTCAGGTATGTAGAACAAACCATGTAGGATTAAGAAGGAGATATAAACCCAGAACACCTGTGGGCTTACTGGCTACAAGAATCTGAAATTCTTCCTAAGAAGCCTTGAAAGCAGTGAAATGCTCTTATGTTGTAATCGTTCAGAATCTCATTCTGAGTGTGCCTGCAGAGGTCCTTTGGCTAAAACCGTGGACTATTTAGAGGCTGATATTTCCAGTCGCCTACCATAACAATGGATTGACATAATTCCCTCTGAAAATACAAGAAATCTCATTCTCAAATCTTCAATACAGTGCCCTAAGTAGAAGTTCGACTTACTAAGGTTGACCTGATTGAAGGGGAAAAAGCTCTAATGAGCAGGACTCAGGTGGGAGGAATGAGAAGCAGATATTCCCAGTCAGTGGAGGCTTATATTAGAGGCTTATATTTGCAGTCGCTGTCCATAGCATTTAGGGACAGAAGTCGCATCCAAAAAAATGGAAGTCAAGTTCTCAAATCTTCAATACAGTGTCATATGGAGAGATTCAACTTACTCCTCAGGTTGTTGTGAGTGTAGGGGTAAAAGCTCTAATCAACAGGACTCAGGTTGGAGGAACCAAAAGTGCATATTCCCAGTCAGCTGATATTGTCCTATTGGGACAAGCACAACTGAATGCCATGTCTAAATGGTTGAAACTGTTGCAGAGATCTGTAGGTCCAATTGTGCAGTAATGCAAACTGAGTAACTTTGAAAAACTTCAGGTCTGTGGAGGAAACCACGTAGGATTTAGGAGATATAAACCCGGAACACCTGTGGTCCTACCGGCTGCAAGATTCTGGAATTCTTCCTAAGAAGCCTTGAAAGCAGTGAAATGCTCTTATGTTGCATTGGTTCAGCACATCGTTCTGAGTGTACCCGACAGAGGTTATTCGGCTAACAACAACTGTGGAGTATTTAGACCCTGATATTATTGGTCGTCATCCATAGCAATGGATTGACATTATTCCCGATGAAAATACCGGAAGTCTCATTCTCAAATCTTCAATACAGTGCCCTAAGTAGAAGTTCGACTTACTAAGGTTGACCTGATTGAAGTGGAAAAGCTCTAATGAGCAGGACTCAGGTGGGAGGAATGAGAAACAGATATTTCCAGTCAGCTGGAATTGTCTGACTGGGACCAGCAAAACTGGATGCCACATCTGAATGCTTGCAACCGCTGCAGAGTCCTGCAGGTGCAATTGTGCAGCAATGCAAACTAAGTAACCTTGCAAAACTTCAGGTGTGTAGAAGAAACCACATAGGATTTAGATGCAGATGTTTACCAGGAACACCTGTGGACCTTCAGGCTTCAAATATCTGGAATTCTTCCTAAGAAGCCTTGTAAGCAGTGAAATGCTCTTATGTTGCAATGGCTCAGAACTCACACTTCTGAGTGTACCGGCAGAGATCATTTGGCAAATTACAACTGTGTAGTATTTAGTGGCTGATATTTCAAGTCATTGTCCATAGCAATGTATGGTTATAGGTCACCCACAAAAAAAGTAAGTCTGGTTCTAAAATCTTCCACACAGTGACTGAAGTAGAAGTTCAACTTACTCCTCAGGTTGACGTGAGTGAATGGGTAAAACCTCTAATCAGCAGGATTCAGGTGGCAGGAACCAAAAGTGGATATCTCCAGTCATCTGACATCATCCTACTGGGACAAGCAAAACTGGATACCACGTTGGACTTTTTGAATCTGCTGTCAAGCTCTGCAGGTGTAACTTTGCAGCAATGCAAACTGAGTAACTCTGCAAAACTTCCCATGCGGAGAAGAAAACACACAGGATTTAGAAGGAGATATTTACCTGGAACACCTGTGGGCCTACCGGTTGCAAGAATATGGAATTCTCCCTCAGAAGCCTTGAAAGCAGTGAAATGCTCTTACGTTGCAATGGCTCAGAATCTCATTCTGAGTTTGCCCGCAGAGGTCTTTTGGCTAACTACAACCGAGCAATATTTAGAGTCTGATATTTCCAGTCGTCCTCCATAGTAATGGATTGACATATTTCCCACTGTAAATACCAGAAGTCTCATTCTCAAATCTTCAATACAGTGCCCTAAGTAGAAGTTCGACTTACTAAGGTTGACCTGATTGAAGGGGAAAAGCTCTAATGAGCAGGACTCAGGTGGGAAGAATGAGAAGCAGATATTCCCAGTCAGCTGGGATCGTCCTACTGGGATAAGCAAAACTGGATGCCACATCTGAACGCTTGCAACTGCTGCAGAGTCCTGCAGGTGCAATTGTGCAGCAATGCAAACTGAGTAACTTTGCAAAACTTCAGTTGTGTAGAAGAAACCACGTAGGATTTAGACGCAGATGTTTACTGGGAACTTCTGCAGGCCTACCGTCTGCAAGAATAGGGAAATCTTCCTTAGAAGACTTGAAAGTAGTGAAATGCTCTTATGTTGTAATGGCTCAGAACCTCATTCTGAGTGTGCCCATCAGAGGTCATTCAGCTAACTACAACCGTGTAGTATTTAGTGGCTCATATATCCAGTCGCTGTCCATGGTGATCGATGGACATAAGTTGCATCCAAAAAAACCAAAGTCAGGTTCTCAAATCTTCAACACAGTGCCATAAGTAGAGGTTCAACTTTCTCCTCAGTTAGATGTGAGTGAAGGGGTAAAACTCTAAGGGGGCAGGAATGAGAAGCAGATATTCCCAGTAAGCTGGTATGGTCATATGGCAACATGCAAAACTGGATGCCACGTATGAATGTTTGAAACCTCTTCACAGCTATGCAGGCGCAACTGTACAGCAATGCAAATTGAGTAACTCTGCAAAACTTCTGGTGCAGAGAAGAAAGCACACAGGATTTAGAAGGAGATATTTACCCGGAACACCTGTGGGCCTACCGATTGCAAGAATCTGGAATTCTCCATAAGAAGCCTTGAAAGTAGTGAAATGCTCTTATGTTGCAATGGCTCAGAATTTCATTCTGAGTTTGCCCATAGAGGTCCTTTGGCTAACTACAACTGTGCAGTATTTAGAGGCTGATATTTCCAGTCACCCTCCATAGCAATGGATTGACATAATTCCCGTGGAACATACCAGAAGTCTCATTCTCAAATCTTCAATACAGTGCCCTAAGTAGAAGTTTGACTTACTAAGGTTGACCTGATTGAAGGGCGAAAAGCTCTAGTGAGCAGGATTCAGGGGGGAGGAGCGAGAAGCAGATATTCCCTGTCAGCTGTAATTGTCCGACTGGGACCAGCAAAACTGGATGTCACATCTGAATGCTTGCAACTGCTGCAGAGTCCTGCAGGTGCAATTGTGCAGCAATGCAAACTGAGTAACTGTGCAAAACTTCAGGTGCGTAGAGGCAACCAAGTAGGATTTAGACGCAGATGTTTACCCAGAACTCCTGCGGGCCTAATGCCTGCAAGAATAGGGAAATCTTCCTTAAAAGACTTGAAAGCAGTGAAATGCTCTTATGTTGCTATGGCTCAGAACCTCATTCTGATTGTGCCCAGCAGAGGTCATTTGGCTAACTTCAACCGTGTAGTATTTAGTGGCTCTTATATCTAGTCGCTGTCCATAGCAATGGATTGACACAGATCCCGCTTCAAAAACTGGAAGTCTGGTTCTCAAATCTTCAACACAATGCAATAAGTAGAGGTTATCATTCTTCTCAGTTAGACGTGAGTGAAGGGGTAAAAATCTAAGGGGGCAAGAACGAGAAGTGGATATGCCCAGTCAGCAGGTATGGTCATATGGCAACAAGAAAACTGGATGGCAGGTATGAATGCTTGAAACCTCTTCAGACCTCTGCAGGTACAAATATGCAGCAATGCAAACAGTAACTTTGCAAAACTTCACATGTGTAAAAGAAACCACGTAAGATATAGAAGCAGATATTAACCAGGAACACCTGTGGGCCTACCAGTTGCAAGAATCTGGAATTCTTCCGAAGAAGCCTTGAAAGAAGTGAAATGCTCTTATGTTGTGATGGCTCAGAACCTCGTTCTGGCAGAGGTCATTGGGCTAACTACAACCGTGGAGTACTTAGAGGCTGATATTTCCAGTCATCATCCATAGCAATGGATTGACACAGATCCCGCCCAAAAAACCGGAAGTCTGGTTTTCAAATTTTCAACACAATGCCTGAACTAGAAGTTTGACTTACTACTCAGGTTGACCTAATTAAAGGGGTAAAAGCTCTAATCAGCATGACTCAGGTGGGAGGAATAGAAAGCAGATATTTCAGTCAGCTGGTATCGTCCTACTGGGACAAGCAAAACTGGATGCCACATCTGAATGCTTGAAACTGCTGCAGAGCTCTCCAGGTGCAATTGTGCAGCAATGCAAACTGAGTAACTTTGCAAAACTTCAGGTGTGTAGAAGAATCTCAGTAAGATTTAGAAGCTGATATTCACCCGGAACACCAGTGGTCCTACAGCTGCAAGAATCTGGAATTCTTACTACGAAACCTTGAAAGCAGGGAAATGCTCGTATGTTAAAATGGCTCAGAACCTCATTTGGAGTGTGCCTGGCAGAGGTCATTCGGCTAACAACCGTGGAGTATTTAGAGGCTGATATTTCCAGTTCTGTCCATAGCAATTTATAGACATAGGTAGCATCCAATAAAACAGAAGTCTGGTTCTCAACTCTTCAACACAGTGCCATAAGTAGAGGTTGAACTTACTCCTCAGGTTGATGTGAGTGAATGGGTAAAACCTCTAATCAGCAGGATTCAGGTGTCAGGAATGAAAAGCAGATATTTCTAGTCAGCTGGCATCTTCCTACTGGGACAAGCAAAACTGGATACCACGTCGGAGTGTTTGAATCCTCTGCAGAGCTCTGCAAGTGTAACTGTGCAGCAATGCAAACTGAGTAACTCTGCAAAACTTCCCATGCGGAGAAGAAAACACACAGGATTTAGAAGGAGATATTTACCTGGAACACCTGTGAGCCTACCGGTTGCAAGAATCTGGAATTCTCCCTCAGAAGCCTTGAAAGCAGTGAAATGCTCTTATGTTGCAATGGCTCAGAATCTCATTCTGAGTGTGGCCGCTGAGGTCCTTTGGCTAACTACAACCAAGCAGTATTTAGAGTCTGATATTTCTAGTCGTCCTCCATATTTATGGATTGACATATTTCCCGCTGAAATACCAGAAGTCTCATTCTCAAATCTTCAATACAGTGCCCTAAGTAGAAGTTCGACTTACTAAGGCTGACTTGATTGAAGGGGAAAAAGCTCTAATGAGCAGGACTCAGGTGGGAGGAATAAGAAGCAGATATTCCCAGTCAGCTGGGATCATCCTACTGGGACAAGCAAAACTGGATGGCAGATCCTAATGCTTGCAACAGCAGCAGGGTTCTGGAGGTGGAATTGTGCAGCAATGCAATCTGAGTAATTTTTGCAAAATTTTAGGTGTGTAGAAGAGTCCGAGTAGGATTTAGAAGCCGATATTAGCCCGGAACACCTGTGGTCCCACAGCTGCAAGAATCTGGAATTCTCCCTAAGAAGCCTTGAAAGCAGGGAAATGCTCTTATGTTGCAATGGCTCAGAACCTCATTCTGATTGTGCCTGTCAGAGGTCATTCAGCTAGCTACAACCATGTAGTATTTAGTGGCTTATATATCTAGTCGCTGTCCATAGCATTGGATGGATATAGGTCGCATCCAAAAAAACAGAAGTCAGGTTCTCAAATCTTCAACACAGTGCCGTAAGTAGAGGTTCAACATTCTCCTCAGTTAGACGTGAGTGAAGGGGTAAAACTCTAAGGGGGTAGGAATGAGAAGCGGATATTAACAGTCAGCTAGTATGGTCATATGGCAACAAGCAAAACTGGATACCAGGTATGAATGCTTGAAACCTCTTCAGAGCTCTGCAGGTGCAACTGTCGTGTCCCAATCAAAGGAATTCTGGTTCTCAAATCTTCAACACAGTGCCATAAGTAGAGGTTCAACTTCCTCTTCAGATTAAGGAGAGTGTATTGGTTAAAGCTGTAGTCAGCAGGAATTAGGTGGGAGGAATGGGAAGTCGATATTCCCAGTCAGCTGGCAGCACCCTACGGGGACAAGCACAACTGGCTTCCATGTCTGAATGCTTGCAACCGCTGCAGACCTCTGCAGGCACAACTGTGCAACACTGCAAACTTAGTAACCTTGCCAAACTTCAGGAGTGTAGAAGAAACCACATAGGATTTAGAAGGAGATGTGAAACTGGAACACGTGGGGGCCTGCCAGCCGCAAGGATCTGGAATTCTTCCTAAGAAGCCTTGAAAGCAGTAAAATGCTCTTCTGTTGTGATGACTCAGAATATCATTCTGAGTGTTCCCAGCAGAGGTCATTTGGCTCAACACAACGGTGGAGTATTTAGCGGCTGATATTTCTGGTGTCGTTCATAGCAATGGAGAGGCATACAGAGGTAGCGTCCGAAACAACGGAAGTCTGGCTCTCAAATCTTCAACACAGTACCATAAGTAAAGGTCAACTTCCTCCTCAGGTTGAGGAGAGTGTAGCGGTAAAAGCTGTATTCAGCAGGACTCAAGTGGAAGGAACGAGAAGTGGATATTCCCAGTCAGATGGCAGCCCCCTAGGATGACAAGCACAACTGGTTGCCACGTCTGAATGCTTGCAACCGCTACAGAGCTCCCCAGGCACAATTTTGTAGCAATGCAAACTGAGTAACCTTGCCAAACTTCAGGGGTGTAGAAGAAACCACGTAGGATTTAGAAGGAGATATGAACCCGGAACACCTGGGGGCCTGCCGGCCACTAGGTTCTGGAATTCTTCCTAAGAAGCCTTGAAAGCAGAGAAATGCTCTGCTGTTGCGATGACTCAGAACCTTATTCTGAGTGTTCCCGGCAGAGGTTATTTGGCTCAACACAACTGTGAAGTATTTAGAGGCTGATATTTCCAGTGCTGAACACTGCAATGGATGGACACAGGTCCCATCCCAAACATCGGAAGTCTAGTTCTCAAATCGTCAACACAGTGCCTTAAGTAGAGGTTCAAATTCCTCCTCAGGTTGAGCAGAGTGTATCGGTAAAAGGTATAATCAGCAGGACTCAGGCGGGTGAAACAGGAAACGAATATTCCCAGTCAGCTGGAAATGCCCTATGGTGACAAACACAACTGGCTGCCATGTCTGAATACTTGCAACCACTGCAGAGCTCTGCAGGTGCAATTGTGTAGCAATGCAAACTGAGTAACCTTGCCAAACATCAGGTGTGTACAAGAAACCACCTAGGATTTAGGAGATATTAACTTGGAACATCTGAGGGCCTACTGGCTGCAAGAAAGCAGTGAAATGCTCTAATGTTATGATGAATAAGAACCTCATTCTGAGTGTTCTCGGCAGAGGTCATTCGGCTCAACACAATCGTGGAGTATTTAGAGGCTGATATTTCCGGTGTTCCTGAGGAACACCTGGGGGACTGACAGCCACAAGAATCTGGAGTTCTTCCTTAGAAGCCTTGAAAGCAGTGAAATGGTCTTCTGTTGTGATGACTCAGAACCTCATTCTGAGTGTTCCCGGCAGAGGTCATTCGGCTCAACACAACCGTTGATTATTTAGAGGCTGATATTTCCTGTGCAGTCTATAACAATTGATGGACATAGGTCATGTCCCAAACAATGGAAGTCTGGTTCTCAAATTTTCAACATAGTGCCATAAATAGAGGTTCACCTTAGTATGCAGGTTAAGGAGAGTTTAACCGTAAAAGTTGTAATCAGCAAGACTCAGGTGAGAGGAACAGCAAGTGGATATTCCCATTCAGCTGGCAGTGCCCAATGGAGACAAACACACCTGGCTGCCACGTCTGAATGCTTGCAACAGCTGCAGAGGTCTGCAGGTGTAATTGTGCAGCACTGCAAACTGAGTAACCTTGCCAAACTTCAGGGCTTTAGAAGTAACTAGGTATGATTTAGAAGGAGATAATAACCTGGAATATCAGATGCTAGAATCTGGCATTCTTCCTAAGAAGCCTTGAAAGCCGTGAAATGCTCTTAGGTTCAACTGACTCTTCAGGTTGAGGAGAGTGTAGCTGTAAAAGCTGTAATCAGCAGGACTCAGGTGGGAGGAATGGGAAGCGGATATTCCCAGTCAGCTGGCAGCATCATACTGGGACAAGCACAACTGGCTGCCACGTCTGAATGCTTGCAACCACTGCAGAGATCTGCAGTCACAATTGTGCAGCCATGCAAACTGAGTAACCTTGCCAAACTTCGGGGGTAAAAGAAACTACTGAGGATTTACAAGGAGATATTAACCCGGAAAACCTGGGGTCTTGCTGGACGCAAGAATCTGGAATTCTTCCTAAGAAACCTTGAAAACATTGAAATGCTCTTATGTTGCAATGACTTAGAACCTCATTCTGACTGTTTCTGGCAGAGCTCATTCGGCTCAACACAATCATGGAGTATTTAGAAGCTGATATTTCCAGTGCCGTCCATAGCAATGGGTGGACATAGTTCACATCCCAAACAACTGAGGTCTGGTTCTCAAATCTTGAACACAATTCCCTAAGTAGAGGTTCATCATACTGTTCACATTGAGGATAGTGTAGCGGTAAAAGTTGTAATCAACAGGACTAAAGTGGGAGGAATGGGAAGCGGATACTCCCACTATGGGGACAAGCACAACTGTCTGCCATGTCTGAATGCTTGATACCGCTGCAGAGCTCTTCAGGCGCAATTGTGCAACAATGCAAACTGAGTAACCTTGCCAAACTTCAGGGGTGTAGAAGAAACCATGGAGGATTTAGAAGGAGATATTAACCGGAACACCGCGGGGCCTACTGTCCCCAAGATTCTGTCATTGTTCCCAAGAAGCCTTGAAAGCATTGAAATGCTCTTATGTTGCGATGACTCAGAACCCCATTCTGAGTGTTCCTGTCAGATGTCATTCGACGCAACACAACAATGGAGTATTTAGAGACTGATATTTCCGGTGCCATCCATAGCATGGATGGACATAGGTCGAGTTCCAAACAACTGAGGTCAGGTTCTCAAATCTTGAACAGAGTGCCCTAAGTAGAGGTTCAACTTACTACTCAGGTTGAGGAGAGTGTAGCAGTAAAAGTTTTAACCAGCAGGACTCAAGTGGGAGGAACAGCAAGCAGATAGTACCACTACGGGACAAGCACAACTGTCTGCCTAGTCTGAATGCTTGCAACCACTGCAGAGCTCTTCAGGCGCAATTGTGCAACAATGCAAACTGAGTAACCTTGGCAAACTTCACTGGTGTAGAAGAAACCAGGGAGGATTTACAAGATGATATTAACCTGGAACACCTGGGGGCCTGCTGGCCACAAGGATCTGGCTTTGTCCTAAGAAGCCTTGAAAGCAGTGAAATGCTCTTATGTTGCCATGACTCAAAACCTTACTCTGAGTGTTCCCGGTGGAGGTCATTGGGCTCAATAAAACCATGGAGTATTTAGAGGCTGCTATTTCCAGTGCCATCCATAGCAATGGATGGACGTATGTCACGTCCCAAACAACTGAGGTCTGGTTCTCAAATCTTCAACACAGTGCCATAAGTAGAGGTTCAACTTCCTCCTCAGGTTGAGGAGAGTTTATCAGTAAAAGCTGTAATCAGCAGGACTCAGGTGGGAGGAACCGGAAGCGGATATTCCCAGTCAGCTGGCAGCATTCTATGGGGACAAGCACAACTGGCTGCCACGTCTGAATGCTTGCAACCACTGCAGAGCTCTTCAGTTGCAATTGTGCTACAATGCAAATTGAGTAACCTTGGCAAACTACACCGGTGTAGAAGAAACCATGTAGGATTTACAAGGAGATACTAACCGGGAACACCTGAGGGCCTTAAGGTCCCAAGAATATGGCATTCTTCCTAAGAAGCCTTGAAAGCAGTGAAATGCTCTTATGTTGTGATGACTCAGAACCTCATTCTGAGTGTACCCAGCAGAGGTCATTCGGCTCAACACAACTGTGGAGTATTCAGAGGCTGACCTTTTTGGTGCTGTTCCTAGCAATGGATGGACATAGGTCACGTCCCAAACAACTGAGGTCTGGTTCTCAAATCTTCAACAAAGTGCCATAATTAGAGGTTCAACTTCCTCCTCAGATTGAGTAGAGTGTAGCAGTAAAAGCTGTAATCAGCAGGACTCAGGTAGGAGGAACCGGAAGCAGATATTCTCAGTCAGGTGGCAGCGTCCTACGGGTACAAACACAATTGGCTTCCATGATTGAATGCTTGCAAAAGCTGCAGAGCTCTGCAGGTGCAATTGCACAGCAATGCAAACTTAGTAACCTTGCCAAACTTCAGGGGTATTTACAGTCCCTCTAACCCTTACCCTCACAATAAACCTCACTCTAACCCTAACCTAAGACTAACCTTAACACTTGTAGCGACCGTCTACTCGACCAGCGAGAAAGAATGACCACCACACCAGGAGTCTTCTCAGATCACGCTTTATTGGAGAGCCTTTTAGTTGATGGGAGAGCTTGGGCGCGAGAGAGCGTGCACCCGAAACATAGCCGCTTATATAGGGAAATAGGAACGCGGGTCGGTCTATTGTTGGTCGCCTGCCTTTCACCGTCACCAGGTGTCATGGGATTGGCTGGGGACTCTACCTGGCTCGCGCACGCGCAAAGCTCAGGCATCCTGCCAAGCACCGTCTAATATGGGGTGGTTACCTCAAAGCTGCAAGGGAGTGGGCGGGGTCTCGCCCCTGCTCCCTACAGTTCCCCCTTCTTTGTTTTTGGCAACAGGTAAGAGTAGAGGTTGGGCCTCTGTCTAAAACATTAATGAGAGGACCTTGCACTGGCCTTCGCCTGAGGGGCGCCTTCCCCAGTGATGACCAGGCCCGTCCGATGCCTTTTTTGCAGAGGTGGGATCTTGGGCATCAACCCACTTGCAACCCAGCGTGCTCTTCTTGAGGAGATGAGAACCATCTCCTCAAGTGCAGTGCACTTGCCTTGCACCCTGTCCCAAATTACAAGTTGCATACCTGTCCCGGTGCAATGGGATCCCCTGATCCCTCGGGGTGCTAAGGCTATGCAGAATGGTAAGGCTTAACTGCCTCTTAGGGCCGACAGCCAAATCTGGGGTGAGGATCCACTCTCCAAAGCGGCTAATGCTTGCAAGATAACAACCTTGTCCCTTCTGGTTTGGGCTCGAAGGCGACAGACCAACCATAGGCAGACCACGCATCCTCCCAGGCAGCAGGCTAAAAACATTCCGACTCCCAGCGCTCTTTGGAAAAGGACACCGCAGAGGCAATCCAGTCAGTAAATTGTAACAGCCCACAGCATCATTGGTTTAGCTATCACAGGGATTGCTATTAGCACTGTTGCTAACAGCAGGAAGATCAGCTGTATCAGGAGACGAGTGGATGGCATCTTCAAGATGGGGTTCTTCTGCAGTCTCCACCGGCCTGGTCAGTCTCGTTGGCACCCAGTGAGGTACTTCTTGACTCTGTGGAAAAACACAAACAGCTCCCCTGGATCTCGTTATTACCGGATCCGATCCATACCATTTATTATTAATAACATCCTTCCACATAACCATGTCTTTAGTATCCACGGAGTCTCTTGTCATATGCCGATCTGCGGCAGATTGATCGTTGTCATTTAGAATTAAAAAATTAAGGGTAAAGAGCGCAAGAGAAAGTATTTCCCTGGGGGACGCGGACTCAGCAATTCCCCCTTTTTGCTTTTGAAGCATTTCTTTTATGCTTCTATTAGCTCTTTCCACTATACCTTGTCCTTGAGGATTGTAGGGCAATCCGGTGGTGTGGGCAACCTGCATTTGTGCGCAAAAGGTGCGAAAAACATGGGAAGTATAAGCAGGGCCATTATCCGTCTTAAGTCTAAGGGGCTTTCCCCAAGCTGCCCAAGCTTCTAAGCAGTGGATTCTGACGTGAGACACCTTTTCTCCTGCCAGAGGTGTGGCATGAATGACACCAGAAAAGGTGTCCACAGACACATGTAAATATTTCAACTTACCAAATTCCGTCAGATGAGTAACATCCATTTGCCATAGGGCGTTTGGTCTCAACCCCCTGGGGTTTACCCCCACATGGGGAGGATGAAGAAAGGTAACACAAGATTTACAGGCTTTAACAATATCTCTTGCCACATGCCTGGGCAAATTATATCTTTTCCTAAGGGTATTAGCAGGTATATGATACAATCTATGAAAGTCTTTTGCCAATTCTACAGGATCAGCAGCAACCAGAGCCATAGCCCGAGTTGCCTGGTCCACCAAATCATTACACTTTGCCATCGGGCCCGGCAGCATAGAGTGGGCGTGAATATGTCCAATATAAAAAGGATGTTTTCTGTTTAAGATAAGGGATTGAATCTGTAACAAAACATTAGAAATTGTACTGGCCTGCTTAACTGAAGCAGCAACTTCAAGAGAAGCAACGGCATTTACAACATATAATGAATCAGAAAATAAGTTAAAAGGTTGATCAAATCTTTTAAAAACTTCAAGCACAATTAAACATTCAACAGCCTGTGGGACATTCGGCCGAAAATTAAAGACCACCGGCTGTTTGTGTCCTAGAACAAAAAAGGCACCTTGTCCAGATTTTGATCCATCCGTAAAGATGGTTAGAGCATCAGCCAAGGGCTCCTTTGAAGTGACAACAGGAAAATACACTAAATTTTTGTTAACTATGGCAAGCAGAGGATGCTTAGGACAATGATTATCAATTACATTTGGAAATGAGCAAACAAGAATTGCCCACATATCCATTGTGGCTGCTAAAATTTCAACTTGCTCACGGGTGTATGGAATAATTAATTTATCTGGAATTTTTGCAAAGTGCATTAAACAATACTTTATACCCAAAATTGCCTCTTTTTTTATTTTTATTTTTTTATTTTTATTTATTTTTTTTCTCAGATCAAAATTGCCTGTTTAGCCACTAATTCAGGAAAATATTGAACAGTTTTTGCTCCCACAGAATCATAGCATTAATAGTTAGCCTTCGAAGCAAGGCAGTGGTATAATTGGCCGTCACCCCGTAAGTCCGGACTGCCTCAACTAAATCCTTAAGCTGGGAGTAGGAAACCGGCTCAAAATTTTTTTTATTAGTAATTGGATTTTCAAAGACTGGGAAAGCGGCTGCTAATCGCGACCAGGTACTTCCTTATATAAAGTGACTCCGCCCCGCCGGCGGGCACGCCCGGGGGGCCGACGGGTGAGGGCCAGCTCCATTTCCTCTTCCTGGCTGCTGCAGTACTCCCACCCCTAGGGGGCGCCACCCCCCATATCTGTCTGCCTCATACTCTGCCGCAGCCTCTCCTAACTCTTCACTATCAGCTGGATCAAGCTGTTCTCCCTCCTCCTCTAACATTTCTTCCTCTGAGTCACTCACAAGATTACTATATTCTTGGTCCCGCCCTTCCACATGTAGGGCTGAGAACCGGTTTGCTTTTAAAGAAGGGCATGGGGGTCTCCTTGAGACCCCCTCCCTAAAACCCTTCTCCTTTTGTGAGGGCTGCAGTCCCTCCTGCTTTAATACTTTAGGATCCTTTTGTCTTTTTTCCCTTTTTCTTTTAGGCCTATTTTCCTCCCCCTTACTGGATGCTGACTCTGATAGACTATCCTGATGTTGCGTTAGTACTTTGCGTCCTTCCTGGATTAAATCAAACCCTCCCTCCTCGAGGCAAGTGCGCACCATCAAAAAGACAAGCCACAAAGGAAGAAGCAATGCAAGCAACCAATAAATATCTAAATCTACAGTGAACAGCATACCGGGGGATATTTACCGACGTCCCCTCTCTGCGTGTTGAGTTCTGGCTCCGGTTCGGCCTCTCGCGCGGGTCCCGTCCCTGGTTCGTTCCCGGGTTTCAGCACCACTTGTAGCGACCGTCTACTCGACCAGCGAGAAAGAACAACCACCACACCAGGAGTCTTCTCAGATCACGCTTTATTGGAGAGCCTTTTAGTTGATGGGAGAGCTTGGGCGCGAGAGAGCGTGCACCCGAAACATAGCCGCTTATATAGGGAAATAGGAACGCGGGTCGGTCTATTGTTGGTCGTCTGCCTTTCACCGTCACCAGGTGTCATGGGATTGGCTGGGGACTCTACCTGGCTCGCGCACGCGCAAAGCTCAGGCATCCTGCCAAGCACCGTCTAATATGGGGTGGTTACCTCAAAGCTGCAAGGGAGTGGGCGGAGTCTCGCCCCGGCTCCCTACAACTAATCCTCACACTAACCCTCACATTAAGCCTAACTCTAACCCTAAACCTCACCCTCACCCTAACCCTAACCCGGACCCGCAACCTCACCCACACCATAACTCTAACCCTAACCCTAACAATAACCCTAACCCTAACCCTAACCCTCACCCTAACCCTAACCCTCATCCTCACCCTAAACCTCACACTAAACCTAACCCTAATCCTCAATGTAACCCTCACCCTCACAATAAACCCTAACCCTCACGCTTACCCTAACCCTAACCCTCACCCTTAACTTAACCCTCCCTCTCAGCCTAACCCTCAACTTTACCCTTACCATCATCCTCACTCTAACCCTCAACCTACCCCTAAACCTCATGCTAACCTTCAACCTAACTGTAACCCTAACCATCACCAAAACCTTAACCCTCACCCTCAACATCACCCTCAGCGTAATCCTCAGCGTAACCCTAAGCCTAACCCTCACCCTCACCCTCACTCTAGCCCTCACTCTAACACTAATCCTAACCCTAACCCTCATCCTAACTCTCACCCTAATCGTAACCCTAACCATCACCCAAAAACTAATCCTCACCCCCACCCACACCCTCAGCCTAACCCTAAGCCTAAGGCGAAGCCTAACCCTAACCCTCACAGTCACCCTCACCCTAACCCTAATCCTAAACCTAACCCCAACCCTAACCGTAAACCTCCACCTATCCCTCACCTTAACCCTCACCGTAACCCTTTCCCTAATCCTAACTCTAACCCTAACCCTAACCCTCACCCTAACACTCTCTCCCCCAACACTAACCCTCACACTAACACTAACCATAACCCTAACCCTAAACCTCACCTTAACCCTTAACCTCACCCTCAACCTAGCCCTCAACCTAACGCTAACTCTCATCCTCACCCTAAACCTCACACTAACCCTAACCCTATACCTCACCCTAAGCCGAACCCTCACCCTCACCCTCACCATAACTCTAACCATAAGCTTAACAATAACACTAATCCTAACCCTAAACCTAACCCTAACCATAATCCTAACCCTAAACATTACCCTCAGCCTCACCATCACTGCAAATATGTCCTTAACCATAACATTAACAATAACCCTAACCCTAACTCTAATCCTAACCCTCACCCTCACCCTAACCCTAATCCTAATGCTAACCCTCACCCTAACCCTAACCCTCACCCTCAACTTAATCCTAGCCCAAATCCTAAACCTCACCCTAAACTTAATCCTCACCCTCACCATAACCCTAACACTCACACCTATCTTCACCCTCAACCTAATCCTAAACCTAACCCTCAACCTAACCCTCACACTCACCTCACCCTCACTGTAACACCAACCCTAACCTTAACAATAACACTAACCCAAACCCTAACCCTAAACCTAACCGTAACCATAAACCTCACCCTCAGCCTCACCCTCATCGCAAACTTAACCCTAACCATAACACTAACAATAACCCTAACCCTAACTCTAATCCTCACCCTAAACCTCACCCTAATCCTAACACTAATCCTCAATCTAAACCTCACCTTCACACTACCCCTAAACCTAACCCTCACCCTAACACTAACCCTCAGCATTATATTAACTCTCAACCTCAGCCCAACAATAACATTTACTCTTACCTTCACCACCACCCTAACACTCACGCTAACCCTAACCCTCACTCTAACCCTCACCCTAACCCCAACTGTACCCCTAAACCTCACCCTCACCATAACCCTAACTCTAACCCTAACCCTAACACTAAACCGCACCATAACCCACAGAGTCACCCTCACCCTAACCCTAATCCTAACCCTAACCCTCATCCTAACCCTCAACCTTACCCTAAACCTAACCCTAACCTAACCCTATCCCTCACCTTTAGCCTCAGCCTCAGCCTAACCCTAAGCCTAACTTTAAACCTAACCCTAACCCACACACTCAACCTCACCCTAACCCTAATCCTAACCCTAACAGTCCCTCTAACCCTTACCCCCACAATAAACCTCACCCTAACCCTAACCTAAGACTAACCTTAACACTAATCCTCACACTAACCCTCACATTAAGCCTAACTCTAACCCTAAACCTCACCCTCACCCTAACCCTAACTCTACCCCTAATCCTAAACCTAAACCTCACCCTAACTCTAACCCTAACCCTCACACCCACCCTCACCCTGAATGTAACCCTAAACCTAAAAATCACAATAACCCTAACCCTAACCCTAACACTAACCCTAACCATAACACTAACCCGCACACTAAACCTAACCCTCACCCTAACCCTAAAACTCACCATAACCCTAACCTTACCCTCACCCTCACCCTCAGCCTAGCCCTCATCCTAACCCTAATTCTAACCCGAACCCTCATCCTAACCCTAACATCATCCTCACCCTAAACCTCACACTAAACCTAACCCTAATCCTCAATCTAACACTCACACTCACCCTAACCCCTAACCTAAGCCTAAGCCTAATTCTAACCCTAACACTCACATTCACACTCACCCTAAACCTAATCCTAACCCTAAACCTATCCCTAAACCTCAACCTAACCCTCACCCTCACCCTAAGAATAACACTAACCCACAACCTAATCCTAACCCTAAACCTCATCCTAAAACTCACCCTAACCCTAACCTTCACCCTCACCTTCACCCTAACCGTAACTCTAACCTTAACCCTAAAAACAACGCTAACACTAACCCTAACTCTAAACCTAACCCTAACCATAAACCTCACCCTCAGCCTCACCCTCACTGCAAACTTAATTCTAACCATAACACTAACAATAACCCTAACCCTAACCCTAACCCGAATTCTAACCCTAACCCTAACCCTAAACCTAATCCTCACCCCCACGCTCACCCTCAGCCTAAACCTAAGCCTAACGCTAAAAATAACCCTAAACCTAACCCTAAACCTTACCCTCACCCTAACCCTATCTCTAACACTAACCCTAAACCTCACCTAACCCTAACCCTAATCCTCAACCCCACCATCTCACCCTTAGCCTAACCCGAACCCTAACCCTAACACTAATCCTAATCCTCACCATCACCCTCACTCTAAACCAAACCCTAACCCAAACCCTAACCCTATGCCTAACCCTAACCCTAAGCCTAACCATCACACTCACCCTCAACCTAACCCTAATCCTAAACCTAACCCTATCCCTGTCCCTCACACTAACCGTCACACCAACGGTCAACCTAACCCTCATCCTAACCCTAACCCTCATCCTAACCCTCAATCTAACCCAAACTCTAACACTCACCCTAACCCTAATCCTCACCCTCAACCTCACCCTCAGCCTAACCCTAAGCCTAACACTAAACCTAACCCTAACCCAAACACTCACCCTCACCATAACCCTAATACTAATGCTAACTATCACTCTAACCCTAATCCTCAAACTAACCCTCACCCTAACCCTAACCTAACACTAACCCTAACCCTAACACTCACACTAACACTCACCCTAAGCCTAACTCTAACCTGAAACCTCACCCTCACCCTAACCCTAACTCTAACCCTAATCCTAACCCTAAATCTGACCCTAACCCTAATCCTAAACCTAACCCTCACCCTCACCCTCACCCTCAATGTAACCCTAAACCTAACAATAACAATAACCCTAACCCTAACCCTCACCCTAACTATAAACCTCATCCGAACCCTAACCCTCACCCTAACACTTACCCTCACCCTAACACTAACCCTAACCCTAACACTAACCCTCACACTAACCTTAAACCTCACCCTAATCCTAAAACTCATCCTAACCCTAACATCAACCCTAACCCTCACCCTCTCCCTAGCTCTCAACCTAAACCTAATTCTAATCTTAACCCTCACAATAACCCTAACCCTCATCCTCACCATAAACCTAACCCTAATCCTCAATTTAACCCTCACCCTCAGCATAACCCATAACCCTCACCCTTACCCTAAGCCTCACCCTAAACCTAACCCTCACCCTTATTTTAATTCTCACTCTCAGCCTAACCCTCAACTATACCCTTACCATCACCCTCACTCTAACCCTCACCCTATCACTAAACCTCATGCTAACCTTCAACTTAACGGTAACACTAACCATCACCCTAACCATAACCCTCATCGTCAACCTCTACCTCAGCCTAACCCTAAGCCTAAGCCTAACCCTAACCCTAATCCTCACACTCACCCTAGCTCTCACCCTAACCCTTATCCTAACCCTAACCTTCATCCTAACCCTCACCCTAATCCTAACCCTAACCATCACCCGAACCCTAAACCTCACCCCACCATCATCCTCAGCCTAACCCAAAGCCTAAGCCTAAGCCTACCCTAACACTCACACTCACCCTACCCTAACCCTAATCCTAAACCTAACCCTAACCCTAACCCTAACCCTCACCTTAACCTTCCCCCTAACCCTAACTCTAACCCTAAACCTCACCCTCACCCTAACCCTAATCCTCACCCTAACCCTAAACCACCCCCTAACCCTAAACCTAAGCCTCACCCTCACCCTCACCCTAACCCTCACCATAACTCTAACCCTAACCTTAACAAAAACACGAATCCTAACCCTAAACCTAACCCTAACCCTAATCCTAATCCTAAACCTCACCCTCAGCCTCACCATCACTGCAAAGGTAACCTTAACCATAACACTAAAAATAAGCCTAACCCTAATCCAAACACTCACCCTCACCCTAATCCTAATCCTAACCCTAACCATCACCCAACCCTAACCCTCACCCTCACCTTAATCTGAACCCAAATATTAACCCTCACCCTAACTGTAATCCTCACCCTCACTGTAACCATAACCGTCACACCTACCTTCACCTTCAACCTAAACCTAAGCATAAACCTAAACCTAACCCTCACACTCATGCTCACCCAAACCCTAATTCTAACCCTAAGCCTATCCCTAAACCTCAACCTAACCCTCACCCTAACCCTAACACTAACTCTAACCCTAACCCTACCTCTCACGCTATCCCTCACAATAAACCAAATTCAAACTCTAAAACTCACCCTCAACCTAACCCTAACCCTAAACCTCACCGTAAACTTCACCCTAAACCTAACCCTCACCCTCACCCTCACTGTAAATCTAACCCTAACCCTAAAAATAATACTAACCCTAACCCTAACCCTAAACCTAACCATAACCATAAACCTCACCCTCAGCCTCACCCTCACTGCAAACTTAACTGTAACCATAACACTAACAATAACCCTAACCCTAACCCTTACACTCATCCTCACCCTAAACCTCACCTTAACACTAATCCTCAATCTTACCCTCACCCTCACACTACCCCTAACCCTAACCCGCACCATAACCGTAACCCTAATCCTCACATTTACCGTAATCCTCACTCTCAGCCTAACCCTCAACTTTACCCTTACAGTCACCCTCACCCTAACCCTCACACTAACTCTCACCCTAATGCTAACCCTCTCCCTGACCATAACCCTAAGCATCACCCTAACCCTAACCCTCACCCACACCCTAACTTTAACACTAACCCTCACACTAACCCTCACCCTAACCCTAACACTCACCCTAACTCTCACACTCACCCTAACCCAAATCCTAACCCTCAACCTCACCCTTGCCCTCACCCTAACCCTAACTCTCATCCTCACATTAAACTTCACAATAAACCTAAAACTAATCCTCAAACTAAACCACACCCTCACCCTAACCCTAACCCTAACCCTCACCCTAACCCTAACCCTCACATTTACAGTAATCCTCACTTTCAGTCTAACCCTCAACTTTACCCTTACTGTCTCCCTCACTCTAACCCTCACACTAAATCTCACCCTCATGCTAACCCTCTCCCTGACCATAAACCTAAGCATCACCCTAACCCTAACCCTCACCCACACCCTAACTTTAACAATAACCCTCACACTAAACCTCACCCTAACCCTAACACTAAACCTAACCCTCACACTCACCCTCACCCTAAACCTAACCCTCACGCTCAACCTAAGCCTAACCCTTACCCTAACCCACACACTCACCCTCAACCTAACCATAATTCTAATCCTAACCATAACCATAACCCTCACCCTAAACCTAACACTCACCCTATCCCTAAACCTAACACTAACCTTAACCCTAACCCTCACCCTATCCCTAACTCTAACACTAAACCTCACCCTCACCCTAACCCTAACCCACAACCGCACCCTAACCCTAACCGTAAACGTCACCCTCACCCTTGCCCTCACTCTAACCGTAATCATAACCCTAACCCTCATCCTAACCCTCACACTAACCCTAATCCTAACCCTCACTCTAACCCCTACCCTCACCCTCAACCTCACCCTCAGCCTAACGCTAAGCCTAACCCTAAACCTAACCCTAACCCACACACTGAACCTCACCCTAACCCTAATCCTAACACTAACCCGAACTCTAACCATAACCCTTACACTGACCCTTACCCTAACCGAAACCTAACACTAACCCTCACCCTAAGCCTAAATCTAACCCTAAACCTCACCCAAACCCTAACCCTAACTCTAACCCTAATCCTAAACCTATACCTTACCCTAACCCTAACCCTAACTCTCACCCTCACCCTCATACTTAACGTAAATCTAAACCTAAAACTAACAATAACCCTAACCCTAACCCTAACCCTCACCCTAACTATAACCCTCACCCTAACACTTACCCTCACCATAACACTAACCCTAACCCTAACACTAACCCATACACTAACCCAAAACCTCACCCTAAGCCTAAACCTCACCCTATCCCTAACCCTAATCCTCACCCTCAACCTAGCCCTCACCCTAACCCTAATTCTAACCCTTACCCTCACCTAACCCTAACCCTCATCCTCACCCTAAACAACAACACTAACCCTAACCCTACTCCTCAATCTAACCCTCACCCTAATACCTAACCCTCAACCTTAACCTAACCCTCACCCTAACCGTAACCCTCACACATATCCTAACCCTCACCCTCAGCGTAACCCTCAAATTTACCCTTACTATCACCCTTACCCTAACCCTCACCCTATCCCTAAACCTCATCTTAACCTTCAAGTTAACCGTAACCCTAACCATCACCCTAACCCTAACCCTAACACTAACCCTAACCCTAAGCCTGACCCTAACACTCCCCCTAAACGTAACACTAAACATAAACCTAACACTAACACTCACACTAACCTTAACCCTCACCTTAATCCTAAACCTCACTCTAACCCTAACCCTAACCCTCACTCTCACCCTAGACCTCACCCTAACCCTCACCCTAAACCTAACCCTAACCATCACACGAAAACTAATCCTGACCCACACCCTCACCCTCAGCCTAAGCCTAAGCCTAACCCTAACACTCACCCTCACCCTCACCTTAACCCTAACCCTTAAACTAACTCTAACCCTAATATTAACCCTAACCCTAAACCTGACCCTAACCCTCCTGCTAACCCTAACACTAAACCAAACCCTAACACTAACACACTAACCCTAACCCACACCCTAACCCTAAACCTCAATCTAACCCCAACCCTAACACTCACCCTCATCCTAATTCTAACCATAAGCCTAAGCCTAAACCTAATCCTAACCCTCACATTCACCCTCACCCTAACCCTAATCGTAAACCTAACCCTATCCCTAAACCTCAACCTAACCCTCACACTCACCCTAAGACTAACACTAACCCTAAACCTAACCCTCACCCTAACCCTCCCACTAACCCTCACTCTAAACCTAAAACTCACCCTCAACCTAAATCTAACCCTAAATCTCACCCTAACCCTAACCCTCACCCTCACGCTCACTGTCTCCGTAACTGTAACCCTAACACTAACACTAAAACTAACATTAACCCTAACCCTAAACCTAACCCTAACCATAAACCTCACCCTCAGCCTCACCCTCTCTGCAAACTTAACCTTAGACATAACACTAACAATAACCCTAACCCTAACCCTAACCCTAAATCTAACCCTAACCCTAACCCTATCCCTAATCCTCACCCCCACTCTCACCCTCAGCCTAACCCTAAGCCCAATCCTAACACTAACCCTAACTCTAACCCTAAACATCACCCTCATCCTAACCTTGTCTCCAACCCTAACTCTAAACCTCACCCAAACCCTAACCCTAACCCTCACCCACAACCTCACCCTCACCGTAACTCTAACCCTAACCCTAACAATAACACTAACCCTAAACCTAACCATCACCCTAACACTAATCCTCAACCCCACCCTCACCCTCAGTCTAACCCTAACCCTAACACTAACACTAACCCTAATCCTCACCCTACCCCTCACCCTAAACCAAACCCTAACCCTAAACCTAACCCTAACACTAAGCCTAACCCTAACTCTAACCCTAAAACTCACACTGACCCTCAACCTAACCCTAATCCTAAACCTAACCCTATCCCTAACCCTAAGCCTCACACTAACCCTAACCCTCACCCTCAACCTCAGCCTCAGCCTAACCCGACACATAAATCTAAACCTAACCCTAACCCACACACTGAACCTCACACTAACCCCAATCCTAACCCTAACCCTCATCCTAACCCTCAACCTTACCCTAAACCTAACCCTCACCCTCACATTCAACCTCAGCCTCAGCCTAACCCTAAGCCTAACTCTAAACCTAACCCTAACCCAAACACTCAACCTCACCCTAACCCTAATCCTAACCCTAACCCTCCCTCTAACCCTAACGCTCACACTAACCCTCACCCTAACCCTAACCTAACACGAACCCTAACCCTAATCGTCACACTAACCCTCACGCTAAGCCTAACTCTAACCCAAAACCTCACCCTCACCCTAACTCTACCCCTAATACTAAACCTAAACCTCACCCTAACTCTAACCCTAACACTCACCCTCACCCTCACCCTCAATGTAATCCTAAACCTAACAATAACAATATCCCTAAACCTAACCCTAACCGTCACCCTAACTATAATGCTCACCCTAACCCTAACCCTCACCCTAACACTTACCCTCACCCTAACACTAACCCTAACCATAACACTAACCCTCACACTAACCCTAACCCTCACCCTAACCCTAAAACTCACTCTAACCCCAACCTAACCCTAACCCTCACCCTCACCCTAGCCCTCATCCTAACCCTAATTATAACCGTAACCCTCACCCTAACCTTAACCCTCATCATCACCCTAAACCTCACACTAACCCTAACCCTAGTCCTCAATCTAACCCTCACCCTCACCCCAACCCCTCACCCTCAACCTTACCTTAACCCTCACCCTAACCCTAACCCTCACCCTTATCTTTACCCTGACCCTCAGCGTAATCCTCAACATTACCCTTACCATCACCCTCACCTTAACCCTCACCCTATCCCTAAAACTCATGCTAACCTTCAACCTAACCGTACCCCTAACCTCACCCTAACCCTAACCTCACCCTCAACCTCACCCTCAGCCTAAGCATAAGCCTAAGCCTAACACTAACCCTAACCCTCACCCTCAACCTAGCCCTCACCCTAAACCTAACCCTCACCCTAACCCTCCCCCTAACCCTAACTCTAACCGTAAACCTCACCGTAACCCTCACCGTAACCATAACTCTAACCCTAAACCTCACACTCGCCCTACCCCTAACCCTAAATATAACCCTAAACCTCAGCCTAACCCTATCCCTAAACCTCACCCTCACCATAAACTTTACCCTAAAGCTAACCCTAAACCTCACCCTCAACGTAGCCCTCAACCTAACCCTAAACCTAACCGTAACCGTCACCCTAAACATAACCCTCACTGTAACCCAAACACTCACACTAAACCTAACCCGCAGCCTCAACCTCACCCTCAGCCTAACCCTAAGCCTAACACTAAACCTAACATTAACCCACACACTAACCCTAACCATAACCCTAATCCTAATCCTAACCATAACCATAACCCTCACCCTAACCCTATCACTCACCCTAACCCTAACCCTAACACTAACCAGATCCTTAATCCTCACTCTAACCCTAACTCTAACACTCAACCTCACCCTCACCCTAACCCTAACACTAAACCTCACCCTCACCCTAGCCATCACCTAACCCTCATCCTAACCCTCACCCTAACCGAAATCCTTACCCTCACCCTAACCCTAACCCTCAACCTCAACCTCACTCTCAGCCAAAAACTAAGCCTAACCCTAAACCTAATCCTAACCCACACACTCACCCTAACCCTAACCTAATATTAACCCTAACCCTAACCCTCACCCTCACCCTCAACATAACCCTAAACCTAAAATTAACACAAACCCTAACCCTAACCCTAACCCTCACCCTAACTATAACCCTCACCCTAACCCTAATCCTCAACCTAACACTTACCCTCACCCTAACACTAACACTAACACTAACCCTAATACTAACCCTCACACTAACCCTAACACTCACCCTAAGCCTCACCCTCACCCTAACGCTAACACTAACCCTAACCCTCACCCTGATTCTAGCCCTCACCGTAACCCTAATTCTAACCCTTACCCTCACCTAACCCTAACCCTCATCCTCACCCTAAACCACACACTAACCCTAACCCTAATCCTCAATCTAACCCTCACCCTCACCATAACCCCTAACCCTCACCCTTATCTTAACCCTCACCCTCAGCCTAACCCTCAACTTCAACCTTACCATCACCCTCACCCTAACCCTCACCCTATCCCTAAACATCCTAAACTTCAAGCTAACCATAACCCCAACCATCACCCTAACCCTAATCCTAACACTAACCCTAAACTTAACCCTGACCCTAATCCTCCCCCTAACCCTAACACTAAACTTAACCCTACCACTAACACTCACAATAGCCCTAACCCTCATCCTAAGCCTAAACCTCACCCTAACAATAAACCTAACCCTCACCCTCACACTAGCCTTCACCTTAACCCTAATCCTAACCCTAACCCTCATCCTAACCCTCACCCTCATCCTAACCCTAACCATCACCCAAAGTCTAAGCCTCACCCTCACCCTCACCCTTAGCCTAAGCATAAACCTAACCCTAACACTCACAAATACCCTCAACCTAACCCTAATCCTAAACCTAACCCTAACCCTAACCCTAAACCTCAACTAAACCCTCACCGTAACCCTAACTTTCACACTAACCCTAACCCTAACTCTGACCCTAACCCTCCCCCTAACCCTAACACTAAACCTAACCCTACACTAACACTCACACTAACCCTAACCCTCAACCTAACCCTAAACCTCACCCTAATCCTAAGCCTAACACTCACCCTCACCATAATCATAAACCTAAGCCTAAGCCTAACCCTAACCCTAACGCTCACATTCACCCTCACCCTAACCCTAATCCTAACCCTAAACTTATCCCTAAACCTCAACCTAAACCTCACCCTCACCCTGACTAACACTAACCCTAAACCTAACCCTCACCCTAACCCTCCCACTAACCCTCACTCTAACCCTAAACCTCACACCCAACCTAACCCTAACCCTCAACCTCACCCTAAACCTCACCCTAACCCTAACCCTCACCCTCACCCTCACCCTCACCATAACTCTAACCCTAACCCTAAAAATAACACTAACACTAACCCTAATCCTAAACCTAAAGCTAACCATAAAGCTCACCCTCAGCCTCACCCTCACTGCAAACTAAACCTAACCATAACACTAACAATAACCCTAACCCTAAGCCTAACCCGAACACTAACACTAACCCTAAAGCTAACCCTAATCCTCACCCCCACACTCAACCTCAGCCTAACGGTAAGCGTAACTCTAACACTAACCCGAACTCTAACCCTAAACCTCACCCTCACCTTAACCCTATCTCTAACACTAACCCTAAACTTCGCCTAACCCTAACCCTAAAACTCACCTGCACCCTCACCCTCACCCTCACCTTAACTCTAACCCTAACCCTAACAATAACACTAACCCTGACCCTAACCATCACCCTAACCCAAATCCTCACCCCACCCTCACCCTTAGCCTAACCCTAACCCTAACACTAACACTAATTCTTACCCTCAACCTCACTCTAAATCAAACCATAACCATAACCCTAACCCTAATCCTAACCCTAACACTAAGCATAACCCTCACACTCACCCAAAACCTAACCCTAATCTTAAACCTAACTCTATCCCTAACCCTAAACCTCACACTAACCATCACCCCAGCGCTCAACCTAACACATCGTAATACTAACCCTCATCCTAACCCTCAATCTAACCCTAACTCTAACCCTCACCCTAACCATAACCCTCAACCTCAACCTCACCCTCAGCCTAACCCTAAGCCTAACATTAAACTTAAGCCTAACCCACACACTCAACCTCACCCTAACCCTAATACTACCCCTAATTATCACTCTAAACCTAACCCTCACCCTAACCCTAACCTAACACTTACCCTAACCCTAACCCTCACACTAACACTCAACCGAAGCCTAATTCTAACCCTAAACCAACCCTCACCCTAACCCTAACTCTAACACTAATCCTAACCCTAAATCTCACCCTAATCCTAACCCTAAACCTAACCCTCACCGTCACCCTCACCCTCAACCTAACTCTAAACCTAACAATAACAATAACCCTAACCCTAACCCTCACCCTAACTATAACCCTCAACCTAACCTTAACCCTCACCATAACCCCTAACCCACACCCTTACCCTAAGCCTCACCCTAACCCTAACCCTCACCCTTATCTTAATTCTCACAGTCAGCCTAACCTTCAACTTTACCCTTACCATCACCCTCACTCTAACCCTCACCCTATCCCTAAACCTCATGCTAATCTTCAACTTAACCGTAACCCTAACCATTACCCTTACCTTAACCCCTACCCTCAACGTCACTCTCAGCCTAACCCTAAACCTAACCCTAACCCTAACCCTCACCCTCACCCTAGCCCTCACCCTAACCCTAATCCTCACCCTAACCCTCATCCTAACCCTCACCTTAATCCTCACCCTAATCATCACTCGAACACTAATCCTTACCCCCACCCTCATCCTCAGCCTAACCCTACGCCTAAGCCTAAGCCTAACCCTAACACTCACACTCACCCTCAACCTAACCCTACTCCTAAACCTAACCCTAACCCAAACCCTAACACTCACCCTAACCCTCCCCCTAACCCTCACTCTAACCCTAAACCTAACCCTCACCAAAACCCTAATCCTCACCCTAACCCTAAAGCTCACCCTAACCCTAAACCTAAAGCTCACCCTCACCCTCACCATAACTCTAACCCTAACCTTAACAAAAACACTAATCCTAACCCTAAACCTAACCCTAACCCTAATCCTAAACCTAACCCTCACCCTCAGCCTCACCATCACTGCAAAGGTAACCTTAACCATAACACTAACAATAACCCTAACCATAATCCAAACACTCACCCTCACCCTAATCCTAATCCTAAACCTAAAACTCACCCTAACCCTAACCCTCACCCTCACCTTAATCCTAACCCAAATTCTAACCCTCACCTAACCCTAATCCTCACGCTCACCGTAACCATAACCCTCACACCTACCTTCACCCTTAACCTAACCTGAGTCTAAGCCTAAACCTAACTCTCACACTTATCCTCAACCAAAACCTAATCCTAACCCTAAACCTATCCCTAAACCTCAACCTAACCCTCACCCTCACCTTAAGACTAACTCTAACCTTAACCCTATCTCTCACCCTAACCCTCCCCATAAACATAATTCTAACTCTAAACCTCACGCTCAACCTAACACTAACCCTAAACCTCACCGTAAACCTCACCCAAACCCTAACCCTCACCCTCACCCTCACTGTAAATCTAACCCTAGCGCTAAAAATAATACTAACCCTAACCCTAAACCTAAACCTAACCCTAACTATAAACGTCACCCTCAGCCTCACCCTCACTGCAAACTTAACTGTAACCATAACACTAACAATAACCCTAACCCTAACCCTCATCCTCACCCTATACCTCACCCTAACATTAATACTCAATCTTACACTCACCCTCACCCTACCTCTAACCCTAACCCTCACCCTCACCTTAACCCTAACCCTCACATTTACCATAATCCTCACTCTCAGCCAAACCCTCAACTTTACCCTTACTGTCACCCTCACCCTAACCCTCACACTAACTCTCACCCTCATGCTAACCCTCTCCCTGACCGTCACCCTAAGCATGACCCTAAACCTAACCCTCAACCACACCCTAACTTTAACACTAACCCTCACACTAACCTTCACCCTAACCCTAACACTAATCCTAACCCTCACACTCGCCCTCACCCTAAACCTAACCCACACCCTCAACCTAACCCTAAGCCTAACCCTTACCCTAACCTCACACTCATCCTCACCCTAACCCTAATCCTAATCCTAAACATAACCATAACCCTCACCCTAACCCTAACACTCATCCTAACCCTAACACTAACCCTAACCCTAACCCTCAACCTAACGCCAACCCTCACCCTTATCTTAATTCTCACCCTCAGCCTAACACTCAATTTTACCCTAACCATCACCCTCACGCTAACCCTCACCCTATCCCTAAACTTCATGCTAACCTTCAACCTAACCGTATCCCTAAACATCACCCTAAACTTAACACTAACCCTCAACCTCACCCTCAGCGTAACCCTAAGCCTAAGCCTAAGCCTAACCCTCCCTCTCCCCCTAGCTTTAACCCTAACCCTAATCCTAACACTAACCCTCATCCTAACAATCACAATAATCCTAAACCTAACAATCAACCGAACCCTAATCCTCACCCCCACCCTCATCCTCAGCCTAACCCTAAACCTAAGAATAAGCCTAACCCTAACCCTCACACTCACCCTCACCCTAACCCTATTCCTAAACTTAACCCTAACCCTAACCCTAGCCCTCTGCTTAAACCTAACTCTAACCCTAAACCTCACCCTCACCCTAACCCTAATCCTCACCCTAACCCTAAACCACACCCTAACCCTAACCCTAACCCTCACCCTCACCCTAACACTAACCATGTCTAACCCTAACCTTAACAAAAACACTAATCCTAACCCTAAACCTAACCCTATCCCTAATCCTAACCCTAACCCTCCCACTAACCCTCACTCTAACCATAAACCTCACCCTCAACCTAATCCTAACCCTAAACGTCACCCTAAACCTCAACCTAACCCTAACCCTCACCCTCACCCTCACCCTCACCATAACTCTAACCCTAACCCTAAACCTAACACTAACACTAACAATAACCCTAACCAAAAACCTAACCCTAACCATAAACCTCACCCTCAGCCTCACCCTCACTGCAAACTTAACCCTAAACATAACACTAACAATAACCCTAACCCTAACCATAAACCTAACTCTAACCCTAAACTTAACCGTATCCCTAATACTCACCCCCACTCTCACCCTCAGCCTAACCCTAAGCCCAACCCTAACACTAACCCGAACTCTAACCCTAAACATCACCCTCACCCGAACCCTATTTCCAACCCTAACTTTAAACCTCACCCTAACACTAACCCTAAACCTCACCCAGAACCTCACCCTAACCGTAACTCTAACCCTAACCCTAACAATAACACTAAACCTAATTCTAACCATCACCCTAACACTAATCCTCACCGCCACCCTCACCCTCAGCCTAACCCTAAACCTAACACTAACACTAACTCTAATCCTCACCCTCACCCTAATCCTAATCCTAACCCTAACCCTCACCCTAACCCTAACCCTCACCCTCACCTTAATACTAACCAAAATCCTAACCCTCACTGTAACCCTAATCCTCACCCTCACCGTAACCATAACCCTCACACCGACCTTCACACTCAACCTAATCCTAAGCCTAATCCTAAACCTAACCCTCACACTCACCCCCACCCTAACCTTAATCCTAACCCTAAGCCTATCCCTAAACCTCAACCTAACCCTCACCCTCACCCTAAGACTAACACTAACCCTAACCCTACCTCTCACCCTAACCCTCCCCATAAACCTAATTCTAACTCTAAACCTCACCCTCAACGTAACCCTAACCCTAAACCTCACTGTAAACCTCACCCTAACCCTAACCCTCACCCTCACTGTAAATCTAACCCTAACCCTAAAAATAATACTAACCCTAACCCTAACCTAAATCTAACCCTCACCATGAACCTCACCCTCAGCCTCACCCTCACTGCAAACTTAACTATAACCATAGCACTAACAAAAACCCTAACCCAATCCCTCATCCTTACCCTAAACCTCACCCTAACACTAATCCTCAATCTTACACTCACCCTCACCCTACCCCTACCCCTAACCCTCACCCTAACCCTAACCCAAACACTTACAGTAACTCTCACCCTCAGCCTAGCCCTAAAGTTTACCTTTACTGTCACCCCCACCCTAAACCTCACCCTAACCCTAACCCTCAGGCTAACCCTCACCCTAAGCCCAACTCTAACCCTAGACCTCACCCTCACCCTAACCGTTACCCTAACACTAAAACTCATCATACCCCTAACCCTAACCCTCACCCTAACCCTAACCCTAACCCTCACCCTAACCCTAACCCTCTCCCTCACCATCACCCTCAGCCTAAACCTAAGGCTAACCCTAACACTAACCCTAACCCTCACACTCACCCTCACCATAACCCTAACCCTCACGCTCACCCTCACCCTCAGGCTAACCCTAAGCCTAACCCTTACCCTCACCCTCACACTCACCCTAACCCTACCCTAATCCTAATCCTAACCATCACCATAACACTCACCCTAACCCTAACACTCACCCTAACCCTAACCCTCTCCCTCACCATCACCCTCAGCCTAAACCTAAGGCTAACCCTAACACTAACCCTAACCCTCACACTCACCCTCACCATAACCCTAACCCTCACGCTCACCCTCACCCTCAGGCTAACCCTAAGCCTAACCCTTACCCTCACCCTCACACTCACCCTAACCCTACCCTAATCCTAATCCTAACCATCACCATAACACTCACCCTAACCCTAACACTCATCCTAACCCTAACGCTAACACTAACCCTAATCCTAACCCTCAACCTAACCCGAACTCTAACACTAAACCTCACCCTCACACTAACCCTAACCCTAAACTTCACCCTAACCCTAACACTAAACCTCACACTCACCCTAGCCCTCACTCTAACCCTAATCTTCATCCTAACCCTCACACTAACCCTAATCCTAACCCTCACACTAACCTTAACCATCACCCTCAACCTCACCCTCAGCCTAACCCCAAGCCTACCCCTAAACCTAACCCTAAACCACACACTCAACCACACCATAACCCTAACCCTAACCCTAACATAACACTAATCCTAACCGTAACCATAACACTTACCCTCACCCTAAGATAAATCTAACCCTAAACCTCACCCTAAACCTAACCCTAAACCTCACCCTCACCCTCACCCTCAACATAAACCTAAACCTAAAATTAACAATAACCCTAACCCTAACCCTTAGCCTCACCCTAACTATAACCCTCACCCTCACCCTAACCCTCTCCCTAACACTTACCCTCACCCTAACACTAACCCTAACCCTAACACTAACCCTCACACTAACCCTAACCCTCACCCTAAGCCTAAACCTCACCCTACCCCTAAACCTAACCCTCACCCTCACCCTAGTCCTCACCATAACCCTAATTCTAACACTTAACTTCACCTAACCCTAACCCTCATCCTCACCCTAAACCACACACTAACCCTGACCCTAATCCTCAATCTAACCCTCAGCCTCACCTTAATCCCTAACCCTCACCCTTACCCTAACCCTCACCCTAACCGTAACCCTCTCACTAATCCTAACCCTCACCCAAAGCCTAACCCTCAAATTTACCCTTAACATCACCCTTACCCTAACCCTCACCCTATCCCTAAACCTCATCCTAACCGTCAAGCTAACCGTAAGCCTAACCATCACCCTAACCATAACCCTAACACTAACCCTAACCCTAACCCTGACCCTAACCCTCCCCCAAACCCTAACTCTAAACCTAAACCTAACACTAACACTCACACTAACCCTAACCCTCACCTTAACCCTAAACCTCACCCTAACCCTAAACCTAAACCTCACTCTCACCCTAGCCCTCACCCTAAGCCTAATCCCAACCCTAACCCTCATCCTAACCCTCACCCTAATCCTAACCCTAACCATCACCCGAAAACTAATCCTCACCCCCACCCTCACTCTCAGCCTAAGCCTAACCCTAACTCTAACACTCACCCTCACCTTAACCCTAACCCTAATCCCTAACCTAACCCTAACCCTAACTCTAACCCTAACCCTAAACCCAACCCTAATCCTCACCCCCACTCTCACCCTCAGCCTAACCCTAAGCCCAACCCTAACACTAACCTGAAATCTAACCCTAAACATCACCCTCAACCTAACCCTATCTCCAAACCTAACTCTAAACCTCACCCTAACCCTAACCCTAACCAGGACCTGCAACCTCACCCTCACCGTAAATCTAATCCTTAACCTAACAATAACACTAAACCTAACACTAACCCTCAACCTAACCCTAACCCTCATCCTCACCCCAAACCTCACACTGAACCTAACCCTAATCCTCAATCTAACCCTCACCCTCACCCTTACCCTAACCCTCACCCTAACCCTAACCCTCACCGTTATCTTAATTCTCACCCTCAGCCTAACCCTCAACTTTACCCTTACCATCACCCTCACTCTATCCCTCAACCTATCCCAAAACCTCATGCTAAACTTCAACCTAACCGTAACCCTAACCACCACCCTAACCTTAACCCTCACCCTTAACCTCACCCTCCGCCTAACCCTAAACTTAAGCCTAACCCTAACCCTAACCCTCACCCTCACGATAGCCCTCAGCCTAACCCTAATAATAACCCTAACCCTCATCCTAACCCTCACCCAAATCCTATCCCTAACCAACACCCAAACCATAATCCTCAACCCCACCCTCATCCTCAGCATATCCCTAAGGCTAAGCTTAAGCCTAACCCTAACCCTCACACTCACCCTCACCCTAACCCTAATCCTAAACCTAACCCTAACCCTAACCCTCACCCTAACCCTCCCCCTAACCCTCACTCTAACCCTAAACCTCACCCTCACCCTAACCCTAACCCTCACCCTCACTCTCACCCTCACCATAACTCTAACCCTAACTTTAACAGAAACACTAATACTAAGCCAAAACGTAACCCTCACTCTAATCCTAAACCTAACCCTCATCCTCAGCCTCACCATCACTGCAAAGGTAACCTTAACCATAACACTAACAATAACCCTAACCCTAATCCTAACCTTCACCCTCACCCTCACCCTAATCCTAACCCTAACCCTAACCCTCACCCTAATTCTAACCCTCACCCTCACCTTAATCCTAACCCAAATCCTAATCCTCACCCTAACCCTAATCCTCACCCTCACCGTAACCATAACCCTCCCACCTACCTTCACCCTCAACCTAATCCTAAGCCTAAGCCTAAACCTAACCCTCACACTAACCCTCACCCTAAACCTAACACTAACCCTAACCCTCACACTCACCCACACTCTAAACCTAACCCTCACCCTCAACCTAACCCTAAGCCTAAAGCTTACCCTAACCCTCACACTCACTGCACCCTAACCCTAACCCTAATCCTAATCCTAACCATAACCATAACCTTCAACCTAACCCTAACCCTAACACTAACCCTAACCCTAAACCTCACCCTACCCCTAACTCTAACACTAAACCTCATGCTCACCCTAACCCTAACCCTACACCTCACCCTAACCCTAACAGTAAAGGGCACCCTCACCCTAGCCCTCACTCTAATCCTAATACTAACCCTAACCCTCATCCTAACCCTAACACTAACCATAATCCTAACTCTCAGCCTAACCCAAACCCTCACACTCAACCTCACGCTCAGCCTAACGCTAAGCCTAAACCTAAACCTAACCCTAACCTACACACTAAACCTCACCCTAACCCAAATCCTAACCCTAACCCTAAATCTAGCCATAACCCTCACCCTAACCCTCACCCTAACCCAAACCTAACACTAATCCTAACCCTAACCCTAACAGTAACCCTCACCCTAAGCCTAAATCTAACCGTAAACCTCACCCTCAGCCTAACCCTATCTCTAACCCTAACCATAAACCTCACCTAACCCTAACCCTAAAAATCACCCTCACCCTCACCCTAAACAAAACCCTAACCCTAACCCTAACCCTAAGCCTAACCCTAACCCTACCCCTAACCCTCACACTCACCCTCAACCTAACCCTATCGTAACCCTAACACTAACACTATCCGTCACACCAGCGCTCAAACTAACCCTATTCCTAACCCTAACCCTCTGCCTAACATTCAATCTAACCCTAACTCTAACCCTCACCATAACCCTAACCCTCACCCTCAAACTCACCCTCACCCTAACCCTAAGCCTAACACTAAACCTAACCCTAACCCTCACACTCACCCTCACCCTAACCCTAACGAAACACTAACCCTAAACCTAACCCTCACACTAACACTCACCCTAACCCTAACTATAACCCGAATCCTAACCCTAAATCTCACCCTAACCCTAACCCTAACCCTCACCCTCACCGTCAACGTAACCCTAAACCAAACAATGACAATAACCCTAACCCTAACCCTCACCCTAACTATAACCCTCACCCTAACCCTAACCCTCACCCTAACACTTACCCTCACCCTAACACTAACCCTAACCCTAACACTAACTCTCACACTAACCCTAAACCTCATCCTAACCCTAAAACTCACCCTAACCCTAACACTAACAGTAAACCTCACCCTCACCCTAGCCCTCACCCGAAACCTAATTCTAACCCTAACCCTCACTCTAACGCTAACCCTCATCCTCACCCTAAACCTCACACGAAACCTAACCCTAATCCTCAATCTAACCCTCACACTCACCATAAACCCTAACCATCACCCTTACCCTAACCCTAACACTCACCCGTATCTTAATTCTCACCCTCAGCCTAACCCATAGCTTTACCCTTACCATCACCCTCACTCTAACCCTCACCCTATCCCTAAACCTCATGCTAACCTTCAACCTAAGGATAACCCTAACCATCACCCTAACCTTAACCCTCACCCTCAACCTCACCCTCAGCCTAAATCTAAGCCTAAGCCTAAGCCTAACACTAACTTTCACCCTCACCCTAGCCTTCACCCTAACCCTAATCCTAACCCTAACCCTCATCCTAACCATCACCCTAATCCTAACCCTAACCATCACCCGAACCCTCATCCTCAACCCCACCGTCATCCTCAGGCTAACCCTAAGCCTTAGCCTAAACCTAACCCTCACACTCACCCTCACCCTAACCCTAATCCTAAAGCTAAACAAAACCCTAACCCTAACCCTAACCCTCACCCTAACCCTCGCCCTAACCCTAAACCTCACCCTCACCCTAACCCTAATCCTCACCTTAACCCTAAACCTCACCCTAACCCTAACCCTAACCCTCACCCTCACCCTCACCCTCACCATAACTCTAACCCTAACCTTAACAAAATCACTAATCCTAACCCTAAACCTAACCCTAACCCTAATCCTAACCCTAACCCTCACCCTCAGCCTCAACATCACTGCAAAGGTAAGCTTAACCATAACACTAACAATAACCCTAACCCTAATCCTAACCCTCACCCTCACCTTAATCCTAATCCTAACCCTAACACTCACCCTAACCCTAACCCTCACCCTCACCTTAATCCTAACCCGAATTCTAACCCTCACCCTAACCCTAATCCTCACCCTCACTGTAACCATAACCCTCACACCTACCTTCACCCTCAACCTAACCGTAAACCTAAGCCTAAACTTAACCCTCACAATCAACCTCACCCTAACCCTAATCCTAACCCTAAGACTATCCCTAAACCTGAACCTAACCCTCACCCTCACCCTAAGACTAACACTACCACTAACCCTACCTGTCACCCTAACCCTCCCCATCAACCTAATTCTAACTCTAAACCTCACCCTCAACGTAAACCTAACCCTAAACCTCACCGTAAACTTCACCCTCACCCTAACCCTCACCCTCACCCTCATTGTAAATCTAAACCTATCCCTCTAAATAATACTAACCCTATCCCTAACGCTGAATCTAAACCTAAAAATAAACCTCACCCTCAGCCTCACCCTCACTGCAAACATAACTGTAACCATAACACTAACAATAACCCTAACACTAACCCTCATCCTCACCCTAAACCTCACCCTAACACTAATCCTCAATCTTACCCTCACCCTCACCATACCCCTAACCCTAACCCTCTCCCTAACCCTAACCCTAACCCTTATATTTACCGTAATCCTCACTCTCAGCCTAACCCTCAACTGTACCATTACTGTCACCCTCATCCTAACCCTCACACTAACTCTCAACGTCATGCTAACCCTCTCCCTGACAGTAACACTAAGCCTCACCCTGACCCTAACCCTCACCCACACCATAATTTTAAGACTAACCCTCACACTAACCCTCACCCTAACCCTAACACTAACCCTAAACCTCACACTCACCCTCACCCTAAACCTAACCCTCACCCTCAACCTAAACCTAAGCCTAACACTTAACCCTCACACTCACCCTCACCCTAAACCTAAACCTAATCCTAACCAAAACCATAACCCTCACCCTAAAACTAACACTCACCCTATCCCTAACCTTAAGACTATCCCTAACCCTAACCCTCACCCTAACCCTAACTCTAACACTAAACCTTACCCTCACCCTCACCCTAACACTAAACCTTACCCTAACCCTAACAATAAACGTCACCCTCACCCTAGCCCTCACTCCAATCCTAATCATAACCCTAACCCTCATCCTAACCCTCACCCTAACCCTAATCCTAACCCTCACCCTAACCCCAACCCTAACACTCAACCTCACCCTCAGCCGAACGCTAAGCCTAACCCTAACCCTAACCATAACCCTCACACTAACCCTCACCCTAACCCACACCTAACACTAACCCTAAAACTAACCCTAACCCTAAGCCTAAATCTAAACCTAAACCTCACTCTCACCCTAACCCTAACTCTCACCCTAATCCTAATCCTAAACCTCACCCTAACCCTAAACCTAACCCTCATCCTCACCCTCACCCTCAAGGTAACACTAAACCTAAAACTAATACCCCTAACCCTAACCCTAACCCTCACCCTAACTATAACCCTCACCCTAACCCTAACCCTCACCCTAATACTTACCCTCTCCCTAAGAGTAACACGAACCCTAACACTAACCCTTACACTAACCCTAACCCTCACCCTAAGCCTAAACCTCACCCTAAACCTAACCCTAACCCTCACCATCACCCTTACCCTAATTCTAACACTTACCCTCACCTAACCCTAACCCTCATCCTCACCCTAAACCACACACTAACCCTAACCCTAATCCTCAATCTAACCATCACCCTCACCCTCACCCTAATCCCTAAACCTCACCCTTACCCTAACCCTCATCCCAACTGTAACCCTCACTCTAACCTTAACCCTCACCCTCAGCCGAACCCTCAAATTTATCCCTACCATCACCCTTACCCTAACTCTCACCCTATCCCGAAACTTCATCCTAATTTTCAAGCTAACAGTAACCCTAACCATCACCCTAACCCTATCCTTATCACTAACCCTAACCCTAACCCTGACCCTAAACCTTCCCCTAAACCTAACACTAAACCAAAACCTAACACTAACACTCACACTAACCCTAACCCTCACCTTAACCCTAAATCTCACCCTAACCCTAACCAAAACCCTCACCCTCACCCTAGCCCTCACCCTAACCCTAATCCTAACCCTAACCCTCATCCTAACAATCACCCTAATCCTAACCCTAACCATCACCCGAAAACTAATGGTCACCCTCACCCTCACCCTCAGCCTAAGCCTAACCCTAACCCTAACACTCACCCTCACCCTCACCATAACCCTAATCCTTAACATAACCCTAACCCGAAACCTCAAACTAACCCTAACCCTTCCCCTAACCCTAACACTAACCCTTACTCTAAACCTGACCCTAACCCTCCCCCTAACCCTAACACTAAACCTAACCCTAACACTAACATTCACACTAACCCTAATACTCACCCTAACCATAAACCTCAATCTAACCCTAACCCTAAATCTCACCCTCATCCTAATCCTAACCCTAAGCCTAAGCCTAAGCCTAAACCTAACCCTAACCCTCACATTCACCAACATTGTAAGCCTAATCCTAACCCTAACCCTATCCCTAAACCTCAACCTAACCCTCACCCTCACCCTAAGACTAACATTAAACCTAACCCTCACCCTAACCCTCCTACTAACACTCACTCTAAACCTAAACCTCACCCTCAACCTAACCCTAACCCTAAATGTCACCCCAAACCTCACCCTAACCCTAACCCTCACCCTCACGCTCACCTCACCGTAACTCTAACCCTAAAAATAACACTAACACTAACCCTAACACTAACCCTAACCCTAACCATATACCTCACCCTCAGCCTCACCCTCACTGCAGACTTAACCCTAAACATAACACTAACAATAACCCTAACCCTAACCCAAACCCTAACTCTAACCTTAACCCTAACCCTAATCCTCACCCCCACTCTCACACTCAGCCTAACCCAAAGCCCAACCCTAACACTAACCCTAACTCTAATTATAAACATCACCCTCACCCTAACCCTATCTCCAACCCTAACTCTAAACCTCACCCTAACCCTAAACCTCACCCTCAACCTCAGCCTCAGCCTAACCCTAAGCCTAACTCTAAACCTAACCCTAACCCACACACTCACCCTCACCCTAACCCTAATCCTAAACCTAACCCTCAACTTAACCCTCATCCTAACCCTAAACCTAACCCTCACCTAACCCTAACCCTCACCTTCAACCTCAGCCTCAGCCTAACCCTAACCCTCCCTCTAACCCTAACCCTTACACTAACCCACACCGTAACTCTAACTTAACACTAACCCTAACCCTAATCCTAACACTAACCCTCACCCTCACCCTAAGACTAACACTAACCCTAACCCTTCCTCTTACCATAACCCTCCCCATAAACCTAATTCTAACTCTAAACCTCACCCTCAACCTAACCCTAACCCTAAACCTCACCGTAAAACTCACCCTAACCCTAACCCTCACCCACACCCTCACTGTAAATTTAACCCTAACCCTAAAAATAATACTAACCCTAACCCTAAACCTAAACCTAACCCTCACCATAAACCTCACCCTCAGCCTCACCCTCACCGCAAACTTAACTGTAATCATAACACTAACAATAACCCTAACCCTAACCCAACCCTCATCCTGACCCTAAACCTCACCCTTACAGTAATCCTCAATCTCACCCTACCCCTAACCCTAACCCTCACCCTAACCCTAACACTAACCCTTACAGTAACTCTCACCCTCAGCCTAACCGTAAAGTTTACCCTTACCGTCACCCCCACCCTAACCCTCACCCTAACCCTAACCCTCACCCTAAGCCCAACTCTACCCCTAGACCTCACCTTCACCCTAACCCTAACCCTAACACTAAACCTCATCATTCCCCTAACCCTAACCCTCAACCTAACCCTAAACCTCACCCTCACCCACACCCTCAGCCTAAACCTAGGGCTAACCCTTTCACTCACCCTAATCCTCACACTCACCCTAACCGTAATTCTAAACCTCACCCTCACCCTAGCCCTCACCCTAACCCTAACCCTCATCCTCACCCTAAACCTCACACTAACCCTAAAATTAATCCTCAATCTAAACCACACCCACACCCTAACCCTAACCCTAAACCTCACCTTATCCCTAAACCTTACATTTAACGTAATCCTCACTCTCAGCCTAACCCTCAACTTTACCCTTACTGTCACCCTCACCCTAACCCTCACAATAAACCTAACCCACATCCTAACCCTCACCCTGACCGTAACCCTAAGCATCATCCTAACCCTAAACCTCACGCACACCCTAATTTTAACACTAACCCTAACACTCACCCTCACCCTAACCCTTACTGGAACCCTAACTCTAAAACTAAACCTCACCCTAACCCCAACCCTAACACTCACCCTAACCCTAACCCTCACCCTCACCCTCACCCTCAGCCTAAACCTAAGACTAACCCTAACACAAACCCTAACCCTCACACTCACCCTTACCCTAACTCTAACCTTCACCCTCACCCTCACTCTCAGGCTAACCTAAGCCTAACCCTTACCCTAACCCTCACACTCACCCTAACCCTACCCTAATCCTAATCCAAACCATCACCATAACCCTCACCCTAACACTCACCCTAACCCTAACCCTAACACTAATCCTAATCCTAAATTTCAACCTAAGCCTAACTCTAACAATAAACCTCAACCTCACCCTAACCCTAATCCTAAACCTAACCCTAACCCTATCACTAAACCTCACCCTCACCCTAGCCCTCACTCTAACCCTAATCCTAACCCTAACCTTCGTCCTATCCCTCACAGTAACCCTAATCCTAACCCTCACCTTAACCCTAACCCTCACCCTCAACCTCACCCTCAGCCTAATCCCAAGCCTAACCCTAAACCTAAACCTAACCCAGACACTCAACCTCACCGTAACCCTAATCCTAACCATAACCTTAACTCTAACCCTAACCCACAAACTAACCCTCACCCTAACACTAACCTAACACTAACCCTAACCCTAACACTCACACTAACCCTCACCCTAACACTAACCTAACACTAACCCTAACCCTCACACTCACACTAACCCTCACCCTAAGCCTAGCTCTAAACCTAAACCTCACGTTCACTCTAACCCTAACTCTAACACTAAACCTAACCCTCAACCTCACCCTAACCCTAACCCTAAACCTCACCCTCACCCTCACCCTCAACATAAGCCGAAACCTAAAATTAACAATAAACCTAAACCTAAACCTAACCCTCACCCTAACTATAACCCTCACCCTCACCCTCACCCTCACCCTAAAACTTACCCTCACCCTAACACTAACCCTCACACTAACCCTCACCCTCACCCTAAGCCTAAACCTCACCCTACCACTAACCTTAACCCTCAACCTCACCCTAGCCCTCACCCTAAACCTAAACCTAACCCTACACCTCATCCTAACACTCACCCTAAACCTAACCCTAACCCTCACCCTAACCCTAACCCTAACCCTCACCCTCACTCTCGGCCTAAGCCTAAGCCTAACCCTAAGCTTAAGCCTAACCCTAACCCTTGCACTAACCCTCACCCTAACCCTAACACTAACACTAACGCTAAATCTAACCCAAAACCTCATCCTCACCCTAAACCTAACTCTAAACTTAACCCTTAACATAAACCTCACCATAAACATAACCCTAACCCTCACACTCACAGTAACTGTAAACCTAACCCTAAACCAAACAACAACCCTAAACCTAACCCTAACCCTCATTGTAACCATAACCGTCAACCTAACCCTAACCCTTACCCTAATATTTAACCTCACCCTAACACTAACCCTAACCCTAACACTAATCCTCACACTAACCCTAAACATCACCCTAACACTAAACCTCACCCTAACCCTAAACCTCACCCTCACCCAGCCCTCACCCTAACACTAACCCTCATCCTTAGCCTAAACCTAAAACTAACCCTAAAACTAATCCTCAATCTTAAACTCACCCTAACCCTACCCCTAACTCTAACCCTCAACCTAACCCTAACCATCACCCTTACCTTTATCCTCACTCTCAGCCTAAACTTCAACTTTTCCCTTACCGTTTTCCTCACCCTAACCCACACCCTAACCCTAACACTCATCCTAACCCTCACCCTGACTGTAACCCTAAGCATCACCCTAACCCTAACCCTCACCCTCACCCTCAGCCTCAGCCTAGCCCTAAGCCTAAGCCTAAGCCTAACCCTAAACCTCACCCTCACCCTAGCCCTCACCCTAACCCTAATCCTAAACCTAACCCTAACCCTAACCCTAAACCTCACACTCACCCTCAACCTAACCCAAATCATAAACTTAATCCTATCCCTAACACTAACCCTCAAACTAACCATCACCCCACTGCTCACCCTAAGAGTAATCCTAACCCTAACCCTCATCCTAACCCTCAACTTAAACCTAACCCTAACCCACACCCTAACCCTAACACTAACCCTCACCCTCAGCCTCAGCCTAACCCTAAGCCTAAGCCTAACCCTAACCCTAACCCACACACTCACACTCACCCTAACCCTAATCCTAACCCTAACCCTCACTCTAACCCTAACCCTCACACTAACCGTAACCCTAACCCTAACCTAAAACTAACCCTAACCCTAACACTCACACTAACCCTCACCCTAATCCTAGCTCTAAACCTAAATCTCACCCTCACCCTAACTCTAATTCTAACCCTAATCCTAACCCTAAACCTCACCCTAACTCTAAACCTAACAATAACCCTCACCCTCATCAAAACGGTAACCTTAACCCTAACCCTAACAATAACCCTAAAACTAAGCCTAACCCTCATTCTAACCATAACCCTCACCCTAACCCTAACCCTCATCCTAACACGTACCCTCACCCTAACACTAACCCTAACCCTAACACTAATCCTCACACTAACCCTAACCATCATCCTAACCTTAAACCTCAACCTAACCCTAATCCTCACACTCACCCTAGCCCTCACCATAACCCTAATCCTAACCCTAACCCTAATCCTAACCCTAAACCTAACCCTAACCCTAACCATCACACTAAACCTAATCCTCATCCCCACCCTCACCCTCAGCCTAACCCTAACCCTAAGCCTAATCCTAACCCTAAACCTCACAATCACCCTCACCATAACCCTAATCCTAAATCTAACCCTAACTCTAACCCTAAACCTCAACCTAACCCTCACCCTAACCCTAACCCTAACACTAACCCTAACCCTAGCCCTCACCCTAACCCTCCACATAAACCTAACTCTAACCCTAAACCTCACGCTCATCCTAAATCTAAACATAACCCTAAACCTCACCCTCACCCTCACCCTCTAACCCTAACCCTAACCCTAACAATAACACTAACCCTAAACCTAACCCTAACCCTCACCCTCACCGTAACCCTAAACCTAACCCAAGCCCTCACCCTAACCGTAATCCTAACCCTAACCCTTACCCTCAGCCTCATCCTCACTGTAAACTTAACCTTAACCATAACACTAACAATAACCCTAATCCTAACCCTAATCCTAACCCTCACCTTCACCCTAACCTTAACCCTAACTCTCACCCGAACCCTAACCCTCAACTTCACAGTAACCCTAACCCTAAACCTCACCCTCATCCTCACCCTCAGCCTAACCCTAAGCCTAAGCATAACCCTAATCCTAACCCTCACACACACCCTCACCCTAACCGTAATCCTAACACTAACCCTAACCCTAACCCTCCCCCTAACCCTCCCCCTAACTCTAACTCTAAACCTTAAATCGCACCCTCACCCAAACACTAACTCTAACCCTAACCCTAAACCTAAACCTCACCCTCACCCTCACCGTAACAGTAACCATAACCCTAACCATAACAATAACCCTAACCCTAACATTAACCATAACCCTCACCCTAACCCTAACCATCAACTTTACCCTTGCTGTCACCTTCACCCTAACCCTCACCCTAAACCTAACCCTCATCCTAACCCTCATCCTAACCGTAACCCAAACCATCACCCTAACACTAACCCTCAACCTGACCCTCACCCTCAGACTAACACTAACTCTAACCCTAACCCTCACCCTAACACTTACTGTCACCCTAACACTTACCCTAACCCTAACACTAACCCTCACACTAACCCTAACCATCACGCTAAACCTAACACTCACCCTAACCCTAAATCTAACCCTCACCTTCACCCTAGCCCTTACCCTATCCCTAACCCTCATCCTCAAGCTAACCCTCACACTAACCCTAAAACTAATCCTCAACAGAAACCACACCCTCACCCTAACCCTAACAATCACCTTCACCTTAACCCAATCCTCACATTTACCCTAATCCTCACTCTCAGCCTAACCCTCAACTTTACCCTTACTGTCACCCTCACCCTAAACCTCACACTAACCTTAAACCTCATCCTAACCCTCACCCTGACCGTAAACCTAAGCATCACCCTAACCCTAAACCTCACCCACACCCTAAACCTAACACTAAACCTCACACTAATGCTCACACTAACACTGAGTCTAACCCTAAACCTCACCCTCACCCTAACCCTAACCCTCACCCTCACCCTCACCCTCAGCCTAATCCTAAGGCTAACCCTAACCCTAATCCTCACACTCAACCTCACCCTAACCCTAACCCTCACCCTCACCCTCACGGTAACAGTAACCATAACCCTAAGCATAACAATTACACTAAACCTAACACTAACCATAACACTCAACCTAACACTAACCCTCACCCTAACACTTACCCTTACCGTAAAACTAACCCTAATCCAAACACTAACCCTCATACTAACCCTAAACATCACCTTAACCCTAACCCTCAATCTAACTCTATCCCTAACCCTCACCCTCACCCTAGCCCTCACCCTAACCCTAACCCACATCCTTACCCTATAACTCACACTAACCCTAACACTAATCCTCACACAAACCCTCACCCTATCTCTAACCCTCAACTTCACCCTTGCTGTCACCTTAACTCTAACCCTCACCCTAAACCTAACCCTCATCCTAACCCTCATCCTAACCGTAACCCAAACCATGACCCTAACACTAACCCTCAACTTGACCCTCACCCTCAGAATAACATTAAGCCTAACCCCAACCCTAACCATCACCCTCACCCTAGCCCTCACCCTAAACCTAAACCGAACCCTAACCCTCATCCTAACCCTAACCCTAACAATAACCCTAACCCTAACCCTCACCCTAACACTTACTGTCACCCTCACACTAACCCTAACCATCACGCTAACCCTAACACTCACCCTAAACCTAACCCTAACCCTCACCCTCACACTAGCCCTCACCCTAACCTTAACCCTCATCCTCACGCTAAACCTCACACTAACCCCAAAACTAATCTTCCACCTAAACCACACCCTCACCCTAACCCTAACACTCACCTTCACCCTAACCCAATCCTCACATTTACCCTAATCCTCACTCTCAGCCTAACCCTCAACTTTACGCTTACTGTCACCCTCACCCTAAACCTCACACTAACCCTAACCCTCATCCTAACCCTCACCCTGACCGTAAACCTAAGCATCACCCTAACCATAAACCTCACCCACACACTAAACCTAACACTAAACCTCACACTACTGCTCACACTAACACTGTCTAACCCTAAACCTCACCCTCAACCTAACCCTAACCCTCACCTTCACCCTCACCCTCAGCCTAATCCTAAGCCTAACCCTAACCCTAATCCTCACACTCACCCTCACCCTAACCCTAATCCTAATCCTAACTATAAACATAACCCTCAAACTAAACCTAACACTCACAATAACCCTAAGCCTAACACAAACCCTAACCCTAACCCTCACCCTAACCCTAAATCTACCAGTAAACCTCACCCTCACCCTAACACAAACCCTAAACCTCACCCTAACCCTAACCCTAAACCTCACCCTCACACTAGCCCTAACCCTAATCCTAACCCTAACCCTCATCCTAACTCTCACCCTAACCCTAATCCTAACCCTCAACCTAAACCTAACCTTACCCTCAACCTCACCCTCAGCCTAAACATAAGCCTAACCCTAAACCTAACCCTAACCCACACACACCCTCAACCTAACCCTAATCCTAACCCTAACCCTAACTCTAACCCTAACCCTCACACTAACCCTCACCCTAACCCTAACCTAACACTAACCCTAAACCTAACCCTCACACTAACCCTCACCCTAAGTCTAAATCTAACACTAAACCTCACCCTCACATTAACCCTAACTCTAACCCTAATCCTAACCCTAAACCTCACACTCACCCTAACCCTAAACCTAACCCTCACCCTAACCCTAACCCTCACCCTCACCCTCAACCTCAGCCTAACCCTAAGCCTAAGCCTAACGCTAACCCTAACCCTCACACTCACCCTCACCCTAACCTTAATCCTAACACTAACCCTAACCCTAACCCTAACTCACACCCTAACCCTCCCACTAACCCTAACTCTAAACCTAAACCTCACCCTCAACCTAACCCTAACTCTAACCATAACCCTAAACCTAAACCTCAGCCTAAGCCTAACCCTGATGCTCACCCTCATCCTCACTGTACCCATAATATTAACCCTAACCCTAAAAATAACACTAATCCTAACAACCATAACTCTCACCATAACACTAACCCTCACCCTAACACTTTCCTTCAACCGAAAACTAACCCTAATCCTAACACTAACCCTCACACTAACACTAAGCATCACCTTAAGCCTAAACCTCAACCTAACCCTATCCCTAACCCTGACCCTAACCCTAGCCCTCACCCTAACGCTACCCTTCATCCTCACCCTAAACCTCACACTAACACTAACACTAATACTCAATCTAACCCTCACACTCACCCTAACCCTAACCCTAATCCTCACTTTTACCCTTACTGTCACCCTCCCCTTAACCCTCATCCTAACCCTGACCCTCATCCTAACCCTCAGCCTAACTGTAACTTTAAACATCACGCTGACCATAACCCTCAACCTCACCCTCACCTTCAGCCTAAACCTAATCCTAAGCCTAACCCTAAAACTCACCCTCAACCTAGCCTTCACCCTAACCCTAATCCTAACCCTAAACCTCATCCTAACACTAACCCTAACCCTAACCCTAACCCTAACACTAATCCTCACACTCAACCTAACCCTAACCCTCACCCTCATGCTCGGCCTAAGCCTAAGCCTAAACCTAAGCTTAAGCCTAACCCTACCCCTCACACTAACTGTCACCCTAACCCTAACACTAACACTAACGCTAACTCTAACCCTAAACCTCACCCTCACCCTAACCCTAACTCTAACCCTAACCCTAAACATAAACCTCACCCTAAACCTAACCCTAAACCTCACCCTCACTGTAACCGTAACCCTAACCCTAACAATAACCCTAAACAAAACCCTAACCCTCATTCTAACCATAACCCTCACCCTAAACCTAAACCTCAACCTGACACTAACCCTCACCCTAACACTAAACCTAACAGTAACACTAATCCTCACCATAACCCTAACCGTCACCCTAACCATAAACCTCACCCTAAACCTAACCCTCACCCTAGCCCTCACCCTAACCCTAACCCTCATCCTCACCCTAAACCTCAGACTAAACCTAAAACTAATCCTCAATCTTAACCTCACCCTCACCCTAACCCTAAACCTAACCCTCAACCTAACCCTAACCCTCAGCCTTAGCATAATCCTCACTCTCAGCCTAACCTTCACTTTTACCCTTACCGTCACCCTGATTCTAACACTCACCCTAACCCTAACCCTCATCCTAACCCTCACACTGACTGTAACTCTAAGCATCACCGTAACCCTAAATCTCACCCTCACCCACAGCCTCAGCCTAAACCTAACCCTAAGCCTAAACCTAACCCTAACACTCACCCTCACCCTAGCCCTCACCCAAACCCTAATCCTAACCCTAACCCTAATCCTAACCCTAAATCTAACCATAACCCTAACCATCACCCTAAACCTAATCGTCTTCCCCACCCTCACTCTCAGCGTAACCCTAAGCCTAAGCCTAACCCTAACCCTAACCCTCACACTCACCCTCACCATAACCTTAATCCTCAACCTAACCTTAAACCTAACCCTAAACCTCAACCTAACCCTCACCCTAACCCTAACCATAACACTTACCCTAAACCTTACTCTAACCCTAAATCTCACCCTCACCCTAAACCTAACCTTAACCCTAAACCTCACCCTCACCCTCACCCTCACCATAACTCTAACCATAACTCTAACAATAACACTAACCTTAACCCTAACCCTAACCTTAAACCTCACCCTAACCCTAACCCTAAACCTCAACCTCAGCCTCACCCTCACTGTGAACATAACCTTAACCATACCACTAACAATAACCCTAACCCTAATCCTAACCCTCACCCTCAAACTAACCCTAACTCTCACCCTAACCCTAAACCTCACCATCACAGTAACCCTAACCCTAACACTCACCCTAACCCTAAACTGAACCCTAATCTTAAACCTCGCTATAATGCTAACTCTAAACCTCACCCTCACCCTTGCCCTCATCCTAACCCTAAACCTAACTCTAAACCTCATCCTAACCCTCACCCTAACCCTAACCCTAACCTCAACCTAACCGTAACCCTCACCTTCAACCTTACCCTCAGCGTAACCGTATGCCTAAGCCTAACCCTAACCCTAACACTCACACTCACCCTCACCCTAATCCTAACACTAACCCTAACTCTAACCCTCACCCTAACCCTCCCCCTAATCCTAACTCTAAACCTAAACCTCACCCTCAACCTAACCCTAACTCTAATCATAACCCAAAACCTAAACCTCACCCTAACCCTAACCCTAACCCTCCCCCTCCCACTCACCGTAACCATAAACCTATCCCTAACCCTAAAATAACCCTAACCCTAATACTAATCCTAACCCTAACCATAACTCTCACCCTAACCCTAACCCTCACCCTAACATTTACCCTCACCCTAAAACTAACCCTAATCCGAACACTAACCCTCACCCTAACCATCACCTTTACCCTAAACCTCAACCTAACCCTATCCCTAACCCTCACCCTCACTCTAGCCCTCACCCTAACCCTACCCCTAATCCTCACCCTAAACCTCACACTAACCCTAACACTGATACTCAATCTAACCCTCACCCTCACCCTAACCCTAACCCTAATCCTCACCCTAACCCACAACTTAACTCTAGCCCTCACCTTTACCCTTACTGTCACCCTTACCCTAAACCTCACCCTAACCCTAACCCTCAGCCTAACAGTAACCCTAACCATCACCCTAAACCTAGCCCTCACCTCACCTTCAGCTTCAGCCTAACCCTAAGCCTAAGCCTAAACCAATCACTAAACCTGACACTCACCATAGCCCTCACCCTAACATTAATCCTAACCCTAACCCTCATCCTAACCCTAAACCTAACCATAAACTAAACCAGCACTCTAAACCTAATCCTCATCCCCACACTCACCCTCAGCCTAACCCTAAGCCTAAGCCTAACCTTAACCCTAAGGCTCAAACTCACCCTCACCCAAACCCTAATCCTAACACTAACCTTAAACCTAAACCTAAACCTCAACCTAACCCTTACCCTAAACCTAACACTAACCCTAACCCTCACCCTCACCTTAGTCCTCACCCTAACCCTCACACCAAACCTAACCTTCACCCTCACCCAAACCCGAACCTTAACCCTCACCCTAAACCTACGCCTAAAGTTAACCCTAAACCTCACCCTAACCCTAACACTAAAACTCACAATCACCCTAGCCCTCAATGTAACTCTAATTGTAACTCTAAACCTCATCCTAACCCTCACCCTAACCCTCATCCTAACCCTAAACCTAATTTTAACCCTCAAACTAAACCTTACGCTGACCCTCACCATAACCCTAACACTAATCCTCAACCTAACCCTAAACCTAACCCGAGCCCTAAACCTCACCCTAACCCTAACCCTAAACCTCACCCTCACGATAGCCCTCACACTAAACCTAATCCTAAACCTAACCCTCATCCTAACCCTCAACCTCACACTCAGCCTAACCCTAAGCCTAACCCTAACACTAACCCGAACCCTAACCCTCACACTCACCCTCACCCAAACCCTAATCCTAAAACTAACCCTATCCCTAACCCTAAACCTCACCCTAAAACTCACCCTATCCCTAAACCTAATATTTAGCCTAACACTAACCCTCACACTAAACCTCACCTTAACACAAACTCTAACTCTAAACCTCAAACTCACCCTAACCCTAACCCTCACCCTCACCCTCTCCCTCAGCCTATCCCTAAGCTTAAACCTAACCCAAACCCTAACAATCACACTCACCCTAACCCTAACACTCAGCCTTAGCCTAAGCCTAAGCCTAAGCCTAAACCTAACACTAACCCTCATCCTAACCATAACCCTCACCCTAACCCTAACACTCACATTAACCCTAAACCTAACCCTAACCCTCACCTTCACCCATACCCTCACCCTAACCCTAACCCTCACCCTCACCCTAAATCAAACCCTAACCCTAAGCGTCACCCAAACCCTAACCCTCACACTCACCCTCAACCTAAACCTAATCCTAAAACTAACCCTATCCCTAACCCTAGCCCTCACACTAACCCTCAACCTATTGCTCACCCTAAACCTTATCCTAACCCTAAACCTCAACCTAACCCTCACCCTAAGCCTAACGCTCACCCTAAACCTAATTCTAAGACTCACCCTCATGCTAGGCCTAAGCCTAAGCCTAAGCCTAACCGTAACCCTCACCTAACCTTAACCTGAACACTAACCCTAACTCTAACACTAAACCTCACCCTAACCCTAATCCTAACTCTAAACCTCATCTTAACCCTAACCCTCACCCTCACCCCAGCCCTCACCCTAATCCTAACATTAATCCTCATCATAACCCTCATCTTAACCCTAACCCTAACCCTCACCTTAACCCTATCCCTAACCCTCAACCTAATCCTAACCTTCACTCTCACCATAACCCTATCCCTAACCATCACCCTAACCCTAAACTTAACCCAAACCCTAACCCTCACCCTAACCCTAACCCCCACCCTTAACCTCACCCTCAGCCTAACCCTAAGCCTAACCCTAAACCTAACCCTAATACACACACTCACCCTTACCCTAAACCTAAATCTAAACCTAAACCTACCCCAAAACCTCAACCTAACCCTCACAATCACCATAACATTAACACTAACCGAAAGCCTAACCATAACCCTCATCCTAACCCTAACCCTAATCCTAATCCTAACCCTAAGCCTAACCCTCACCATCACCCTAACCCTCACCCTAACCCTAAATCTAACAATAACCCTAACCCAAACCCTCAAAATCAGCCTCACCCTAACCCTAACTCTAACCCTAAAAATGACTCTCACCTAACCCTAACCCTAACCCTTAACCTCACCATAACCCTAACCCTAATCATCATCCTCACCCTAGCCCTCACCCTCAACCTAATCCTAAACCTAACCCTCATCCTAACCCTCACCCTAACCCTAAACCTCACCATCACCAAAACCCTTAACCTACCCCTCACCCTAACCCTAAATTTAACCCAAACCCTAACTCTCACCCTAATCCTAACACTAACCCTCACCCTAAGCCTAACCCTCACACTCAGCCTCAGCCTCAGCCTAAGCCTAAGCCTAAGCCTAACCCTAACACTAACCCTTACACTCTCCCTAACCCTAACCCTAATCCTAATCCTAACCCTAACCCTCACCCTCACCTTATCCCTCACCTTAACCCTAACCCTAACACTAACCCGAAACCTAACCCTCACCCTGAGCCTCACCCTAGCCCTAACTCTAACCCTAAATCTCACCCTCACCTTAACCCTAACGCTAAACCTCACCCTAACCATAACCATAAACCTCACCCTCAACCTAGCTCTCCCCCTAACCTTAACCCTCATCCTAATCCTCCCCCTAACCCTAACCTTAACCCTCTCCCTAACCCTAACTCTCACCCTCAGCCTCACCCTCAGCCTAAGACTAAGCCTAATCCTAACCCTAACCATCACACTCATCCTAACCCTAACACTAATCCTAAAGCTGACACTAACCCTAACCCTCACCCTCACTCAAACCCTCACCTTAACCCTAACCTAGCATTAACCCTAACCCTAACCCACACCCACAGCCTCACCCTAACCCTAACTCTAACCATTAACGTCACCCTGACCCTAACCCAAACCTAACCCTAAACCCAACCCTAACCCTAAACCTAACCATCACCCTCACCCTAGCCCGCACCCTAGCCGTAATCCTAACCCTAAAACTCATCTTAACCCTCCCCCTATACCTAAGCATAACGCTCACCTTAACCCTAACGTTCTCACCCTCAACCTCACCCTCAGCCTAACCCTAAGCCTAAACCTAAACCTACCTCTAACACACACACTAACCCTCAGCCTAAATCTAAGCCTAACCCTAAATATAACCCTAACCCACACACTCACCCTCACCCTAAACCTAATCCTAACCCTAACCTTCCCCCTAACTCTCACCCTAACACTAAACCTAACACTAACCCTAAACCTAACCCTCAACCTAACCCTCACCCTAACCCTGAGTCTAACCCTAAACCTCAACCTCACCCTAACCCTAACTCAAACCCTAACCCAAACCCTAAAACAAACCCTAACCCTAACCCTAACCCTCACCCTCACCGTAACCGTAAATATAAAACTTACCCTAACAATAAACCTAACCCTAACCCAAACAATAACCCTAACTCTAACCCTCATCCTAACCATATCCTTCACCCTAACACTCACCCTCACCTTAACACTTACCCTCAACCTAACCCTAACCCTCACACTCACCCTAAACTTTACCCTAATCCTAATGCTAACCCTAAGCCTAACCCTCACACTCACCCTCACCCTAACCCTAACCCTAACCCTAACCCTCAACCTAACCCTAAACTTCACCCTCACCATAACCCTTACCATAACCCTCAACCTAATTCTAAACTAAACCTGAATCCTAACTCTCAACCTAACCCTAACCCTAACACTCACCCTAAACCTAACCCTCACCACACCCTCAACCTAACCCTAACACTAACCCTAACCCTAACCCTCAACCTAACTCTCACCCTAACCCTAACTCTAACCCTAAACCTCACCTTCACCCTAAACCTAACGCTACCCCTAACCCAAACCCTAAACCTCACCCTAACGATAACCCTAATCCTCACCCTCAACCTCACAGTAACTGTAACCCTAAACCTAAACCTAACAATAACCCTAACGCTAATCCTAACCCTCACCCTAACCATAACCCTCACCCTAACCAAAACCCTCACCCTAACACTTACCCGCACCCAAACACAAACCCTAACCCTAAAGCTAACCCTCACACTAAGCCTAACCCTAACGCTAAACCTAAACCTCAACCTAGCCCTCACCCTCACCCTAAGCCTAACACTAACCCTAAGCCTAAACCTCACCCTCTCTCTTCCCATAACCCTATATCTAACCGTAAACCTCAACCTCACCCTAACCCTAACCTTAACCCTAAACACCACCCTAACCCTAACCCTAATCCTCACCCGTACTCTCAACTTCACCATATCTATAACCCTAACCCTAACAGTAACCCTAACCCTAACCCTAACCATCACCTTAAACATAATCCTCACCTCCACCCTCACCCTCAGCCTAACCCTAAGCCTAAGCCTAACCCTCACCCTAACCATCACACTCAACCTCACCCTAAACCTAAAACTAACCTTAACCATATCCCTAAAGCTCAACCTCAACCTCACCCTAAACCTAACCCTAACCCTAACCCTAAATCTCAACTTAACCCTCCCCCTAACCCTAACTCTAACCCTAAACCTCAACCTCACCCTAACCCTAACCCTCACCCTAACCCTAACACTAACCCTAACGCTAAACCTCACCCTAACATCCCCCTAACCCTAACTCTAACCCTAAATCTCACCCTCACCCTAACACTAACCCTAACTTTAAACCTCACCCTAATCCTAACCCTCACCCTTACCCACCACCTCAAAGTAACTCTAACCATAACCCTAATAATAACACTAACCATAACCCTTACACTAACCCTAACCCTAACCATAACCCTCACCCTCAGCCTCACCATCACCGCAATCTTAACCCTAACCATAACACTAACAATAACCATAACCCTAAGCCTAACCCTAATCGTCACCCCCACCCTCATCCTCAGCCTAACCCTAAGCCTAACTATAACCCTAACCCTAACGCTCACAGTAAGCCTAACCCTAACCCTAACCCTATACCTAAACCTAAAGCTAAACCTAAACCTAACACTAATCCTAAGCTTTACCCTCACCCTCATCCAAACCCTAACCCGAACCCTCACCCTAAGCCTAAGCCTAAGCCTAAGCCTAACCCTAACCTTCACACTGACTCTACCCTAACCCTAATCCTAAACCTAACCATATCTCTAAACATCACCCTAACTGTAACCCGCACCATAGCCCTCACCCTAACCCTAATCCTTACCCTAAACCTCATCCTAACACTCACCCTAACCCTAAACCTAACCCTCACCCTCATGCTTGGCCTAAGCCTAAGCCCAAGCCTAAGCCTAACTGTACACCTGACCCTCACCCTAACCCTAACCCTAACACTAACCCGAACTCTAAACCTAAACCTCACTCTCACCCTAAGCCTGACTCTAACCCTAAACCTAAACCTAAACCTCATCCTACCCTAACCGTAACATTCACCCTCACCCTCACCGTAACCCTCACCCTAAACCTAACCCTCAACCTAACACTTACCCTCACCCTAACCCAAAACCTAAAACTAACACTGACCCTCACACTAAGCTAAACATTACCCTAACCCTAACACTAACCCTAATTCAAACCTAAACCGCACCCTAACCCTCACCCTCACCATAAACCTAAGGCTAACCCTAACCCTAAAACTAACCCTCACACTCACCATAACCCTAACCCTAATCCTAATCCTAACCCTAACCCTAACCCTCACCCTCACCCTAAACCTCACCCTAACCCTAAACCTAAAACTAACCCTAACCCTAACCCTCACCCTCAGTCTCACACTAACCCTAATTCTAACCCTAAACCTCACCCTCACCCTAACCCTAATGCTAAACCTAACCCTAAACCTAACCCAAACCCTAACCCTCCCCCTAACTCTCACCCTAACCCTAACACTAACACTAACCCTAACTCTAACCCTAACCCTAAAACTAAACCTCACCCTAACCCTAACCCTAACCCTAACCCTCACCCTCACCCTCACCCTCAGCCTAACCCTAAGCCTAACCCTAACCCTAACCCTAACCCTCACACTAATCCTAACCCTAAACCTAAACCTAATCCTAACCCTAACCCTATCCCTCACCCTCACCCTAACCCTCACCGTAACCCTAACCCTAATATTAACCCTAACCCTAACCCTCACCTTCAACCTCACCCTCAGCTTAACCCTAAGCCTAACCCTAAACCTAACCCTAACACACACACTCACCCTTACCCTAACCCTAATCCTAACCCTAACACTAAGCATCCCCCTAACTCTCACCCTCACCCTAACCCTAAGACTAAGCCTAACCCTAACCCTAAACCTAACCCTCACTCTAACCCTAACTCTAACCATAAATCTCACCCTCACCCTAACCCTAACTCTAACCCTAAACCAAACCCTAAACCTCTCCCTAACCCTAACCCTAACCGTAACCCTAACATTCACCCTAACCCTAACTCTAACCCTTATCCCCACAATCACCCTCAGCCTAACCATAAGCCAAAGACTAACCCTAAACCTAACCCTCACACTCACCCTCACCCTAAACCTAATCCTAATCCTAACCCTAACCCTAACCCTAACCCTCCCCCTAACTCTCACCCTCACCCTAACCCTAAGACGAAGCCTAACCCTAACCCTCACCCTAACCCTAACTCTAACCCTAAATCTCACCATCACCCTAACCCTAACTCTAACCCTAAACCAAACCCTAAACCTCACCCTAACCCTAACCCTAACCCTAACATTCACCCTAACCCAACTATAACCTTAACCTCACCCTCACCCTATCCCTAACCCTAACCCAATGCTAAACATCACCCTAAACCTAAACATTACCCTAAACTTACCCTCACCCTAACACTAACAGTAACACTAACACTAACCCTCACACTAACGCTAACCATACCGCAAAACCTAAACCTCACCCTAACCCTAACCGTAACCCTCAACTTCACCCTGGCCCTCGCCCTAACCCTAACCCTCACCCTCACACTAAACCTCACACTAACCCTAACACTAATCCTCAATCTAACCCTCACCCTCACCCTAAAACTAAACCGAACCCTCACCCTTACTATAACCCTCACCCTCGGCCTAACCCTCACCTTTTCTCTTACTGTCACTCTCATCCTAACCCTCACCTTAAACCAAACCCTCATCCTAAACCTCAACCTAACCATAACCCTAACCATCACACTAAGCCTAACCCTCACCCTCACTATCCCTAAACCTCACACTCACACTAGCCCTCACCCTAACCCTAATCCTAACTGTAACCTTCATCCTAACCCTCAACCTAACGATAACCTGAAGCATCACTCTAAACCTAATCCTTATCCCCACCCTCACCCTCAGCCTAACCCTAAGCCAAAGACTAACCCTAACCCTATCCCTCACAGTCACCCTCACCCTAACCCTAATCCTAACCCTAACCCTAACCGTAACCCTAACCCTCCTCCTAACTCTCACCCTCACCCTAACCCTAAGACTAAGCCTAACCCTAACCCTCACCCTAACCCTCACCCTAACCCTAATTCTAACCCTAAATCTCACCCTCACCCTAACCCTAACTCTAATCCTAAACCAAACCCTAAACCTCACCCTAACCTTAACCCTAACCTTAACGCTAACATTCATCCTAACCCTAACTCTAACCCTAAACCTCACCCTCACCCTAACCCTAACACTAAGCCTAATGCTAAACGTCACCCTAAACCTAAACCTTACCCTGACACTTACCCTCACCCTACCACTAACACTAACACTAACCCTCACACTAACGCTAACCATCACCTTAAACCTAAACCTCACCCTAACACTAACGCTAACCCTCAACTTCACCCTGGCCCTCACACTGACCCTAACCCTCACTCTCACACTAAACCTCACACTAACCCTAAAACTAATCCTCAATCTAACCCGCACCCTCACCCTCAGCCTAACCCTCACCGTTACTCTTACTGTCACCCTCATCCTAACCCTCACCTTAATCCAAACCCTCATCCTAAACGTGACCCTAACCATAACCCTATCCATCACGATAACCCTAAACCTCACCCTCACCTTCAGCCTCAGCCTAACCTAAGCCTAGGCCTAAACCTATCCCTTAACCTCACACTCAGCCTAGCCCTCACCCTAACCCTAATCCTAACCCTAACCCTCAAACTAACGATAACCTGAACCATCACTCTAAACCTAATCCTTATCTCCACCCTCACCCTCAGCCTAACCCTAACCCAAACCCTCACCCTAGCACATACCCTAACCCTAATCCTAACCCTAACACTCACACTAACCCTCACTCTAACCCTAAACCTAACCCTCACCCTTAATCTAACCCTCAACCTCACCCTCAGCCTCAGCCTAACCCTAAGGCTAACACTAACCCTAACGCTCACACTCACCTTCACCTTAACCCTAATCCTAACCCTAACCCCAACCCTAAACCTAACACTAACCCTAACCCTGACCCTCAACATAACACTAACCCTAATGCTAACACTCACCCTAGCACATACCCTAATCCTAATCCTAACCCTAACGCTCACCCTAACCCTCCCTCTAAACCTAAACCTAACCCTAACCCTCACTCAAATGCTAACCTTCAACCTAACCCTACCCCTGACCCTCACACTAACCCTAAACCTCACCCTAACCCTCACACTAACCCTAACTCTAACCCTAAACCTCACATTGCCCTAACCCTAACACTAACCGTAACCCTAAAATTCACCCGAACCCTAACCCTAAACCTCACACTCACCCTGAACCTCACACTCACCCTAACACTAAACCTCACCCTCACACTAACCCTCACCCTAACCCTAACCCTAACCCTAACCCTCACCCTAACCATAAACCTCACCGTAACCCTAACACTCACACTAACCCTAACCCTAAACCTCACCCTCACCCTCACCCTCACCCTAAGTCTAACCCTCCTCCTTACCCTAAACCAAACCCTAACCTTAACTCTCACCCTAACCCTTAGCCTAACCCTAACCCTAACCCTAATCCTCACACTCACCCTCAACCTAAACCTAATCCTAAAGCTAAACCTAACCCTCACAGTAACCGTAAACCTAGTGCTCACCCTAACCCTAATCCTAACCCTACACCACATCCTAACCCTAACCCTCACCGTCACCCTCACCCTCAGCCTAACACTAACATTAATCCTAATCCTAACTCTAAGCCTAACAATCACCCTTACCCTAAACCTCACTCAAACCTTAAATCTAAAAATAACCCTAACCCAAACCCTCACAATCAGCCTCACCCTAAACCTAACTCTAACCCTAAACCTCAATCTCACCCTAAACCTAACCCTAACCATAAACCTCACCATAACCCTAACCCTAAACCTCATCCTCACCCTAGCCCTCACCCTAACGCTAATACTAACCCTAATCCTCACCCTAACACTAACCCTAACCCTAACCATCACCCTCACAAAACCCTTACCGTACCCCTCACCCTAACCCTAAACTTAACACTAACCCTAACTCTCACCCTAACCCTATCCCTAACACTCACCCTAAGCCTAACCCTCACTCTCAGCCTCAGCCTAAGCCTAAGCCTAACCCTAACACTAAACCTCACACTCACCCTAACTCTAACCCTAATCCTAATACTAACCCTAAGCCTAACCCTCACCCTCACCCTATCACTCATCTTAACCCTAACCCTAACACTAACCCTAAACCTAACCCTCACCCTCAGCCTCACCCTAACCCTAACTCTAACCCTAAATCTCACCCTCACTCTAACCCTAACCCTAAAACTCACCCTAATCATCACCATAAACCTCACCCTCACCCTAGCCCTCCCCCCAACACTAATCCTAACCCTAACCCTCATCCTAACCCTCCCTCTAATCCGAACCTTAACCCTCACCCTAACCCTAACCCTCAACCTCACCCTAACCCTAAACTTCACACTCACCCTCACCCTCAGCCTAAGTCTAAGCCTAAACCTAACCCTACCCCTCACACTCACCCTAACACTAACCCTAATCCTAATGCTGAACCTAACCCTAACCCTCACCCTCACCCTAACCCTCACCTTAAACCTAACCCTAACATTAAACCTAAACCTAACCCACACCCTCAGCCTCACACTAACCCTAACTCTAAACCTAAAGGTCACCCTGACCCTAACCTTAAACCTAACCCTAACCCTAAACCTAAACCTCAACATCACCCTAGCCCTCACCTTAACCCTAATCCTAACCATAAACCTCATCCTAACCCTCCCTCTAAACCTAAGCATAACCCTCACTTTAACCCTAGCGTTCTCACCCTCAACCTCTCCCTCAGCATAACCCTAAACCTAACCCTAAATCTAACCCTAACACACACACTCACCCTCAGCCTAACCCTAACCCTATCCCTCCCCCTAAATCTCACCCTAACCCTAACCCTAACACTAACCCTAACCCTAACCCTCAACCTAACCCTCAACCTAACTTTGACTCTAACCCTAAACCTCACCCTAACCCTAACCATAACTCTAACCCTAACCCAAACCCTAAACCTGACCTTAACCATAAACCAAACCCTCACCCTCACCTTAACCATAAATATAAACCTTTCCCTAAAAATAACACTAACCCTAACCCTAACAATAACCCTAACACTAACCCTAAAGGTCATCATAACAATATCCATCACCCTGACCCTAACCCTCACCCTAACACTTACCCTCCTCCTAACCCTAAGCCTAACCCTCACCCTCATCCTAACACTCACCCTAACCCTAATTCCAACACTAACCCTAACCCTAACCCTCACCCTCACACTCACCCTAACCCTAGCTATAAACCTAAACCTCACCCTCACCCTAACCCTAACCCTAACAATAACCCTAAGCCTAACCCTAACCCTCACACTAACCCTCACCCTAACACTAACCCTAACCCTCACACTCACCCTGACCCTAACCTTAACCCTAACCATAACCCTAACCCTCAACCTAACCCTAACCCTAACCCTAACTCTACCCCTAAAACTCACCCTCACCCTAAACCTATCTCTAACCCTAACCCAAAGCCTAAACCTCACCCTAACCCTAAACCTAACCCTCACCCTCACCCTCAGCGTAACTGTAACCCTAAACCTAACCCTAACAATAACCCTAACCCTAATCCTAACCCTCACCCTAACCATAACACTCACCCTAACCCAAACCCTCAACCTAACATTTACAATCACCCTAACACTAACCCTAACCCTAAAGCTAACACTCACATTAACCCTAACCCTAACCCTAAACCGAAAACTCAAACTAACCCTGACCCTCACCCTAACCCTAACACTAACCCTAGCCCTAAACCTCACCCTCCCTCTCCCCCTAAACCTATATCTAACCATAAACCTCACCCTCACCCTAACCCTAACCTTAACCCTAAACACCACCCTAACCCTAAACCTAATCCTCACCCACACCATCAACTTCAACATAATTGTAACCCTAACCCTAACAATAACACTAACCCTAAACCTAACCATCACCCTAAACCTAATCCTCACCTCTACCCTCACCATCAGCCTAACCCTAAGCCTAAGCCTAACCCTCACCCTAACCCTCACAGTCACCCTCAACCTAACCCTAATCCTAACCCTAAACCTATCTCTAAACCTCAAACTAACCCTCACCATCACCCTAACCCTAACACTAACCCTAACCCTAAACCTCACCCTAACCCTCCCCCTAACCCTAATTCTAACCCTAAACCTCACCCTCAGCCTAACCCTGACCCTAACCTTAAACCTCACCCTAAACCTCACCCTAACCCTAACCCTCACCCTTACCCACCACCTCACCGTAACTCTAACCCTAACCCTAATACTAACACTAACTCTAACATTAACACTAACACTAACCCTCACCCTAAACCTAACCCTAACCCTCACCCTCACCGTAACACTAACCCTAATCCAAAACCTCACCATAATGCTAACCCTAAACCTCACCCTCACCCTTGCCCTCATCCTAACCCTAATCCTAACCCTAAACCTCATCCTAACCCTCACCCTAACAACAACCCTAACCCTCAACCTAACCCTAACCCTAACCCTCAAGCTAACCCTAAACCTCACCCTCACCCTCAGCCTCAGCCTAACATTAAACCTAAGCCTACACTAACCCTCACAATCACCCTCACCTTAACCCTAATCCTAACACTAACACTCACCCTAACCCTCACCCTAACCCTCCCACTAACCCTAACCCTAAACCTAAACCTCACCCTCTCCCTAACCCTAACTCTAAACCTGACCATAAACCTAAACCTCACCCTAACCCTAACCCTAACCGTCACCCTCACCGTAACAGTAACCCTAACCCTAACAATAACCCTAACCCTAACCCTAACAGTAACCCTAAACATAACCCTCACCCTAATGCTAAAACTCACCCTAATACTAACACGAACCTTCACACTAACCCTAACCATCACCTTAACCCTAAACCTCAACCTAACCCTATACCTAAACCTCAACCTCACCCTAGCCCTCACACTAACCCTAACCCTCATCATCACCCTAAACCTCACACTAACCCTAACACTAATACTCAATCTAACCCTCACCCACAGCCTAACCCTAACACTAATCCTCATCCTAACCCTCAACCTAAGCCTAACCCTCACCTTTACCCATAATGTCACCCTTACCCTAACCCTCACCCTAACCCTAACCCACATTCTAACCCTCACCCTAACCGTAAACCTAACCATCACACTAACCCTAACCCTCATCCTCACCCTAGCCCTCACCCTAACCCTAATCCTAACCCTAACCCTCACCCTAACCCTAATCCTAACCCTAAACCTCATCCTAACACTCACCCAAACCCTAACCCTAACCTCACCCTTATGCTCGGCCTAAGCCTAAGCCTAAGCCTAAGCCTAACCGTACACCTGACCCTCACCCTAACCCGAACCCTAACACTAACCCTAACTCTAAACATAAACCTCACTCTCACCCTAACCCTAACCCTAACCCTAAACCTAAACTTAAACCTCATCCTAATCCTAATCCTAACCTTTAACCTCACCCTCAACGTAACCCTCACACTAACCCTAACCCTCACCCTAACACTTACCCTCAACTTAACTCAAACCCTAACACTAACACTGACCCTCACACTAACCTTAACCATCACCCTAACCCTAAAGCTAAACCTAACCTTAACCCTACCCCTCACCCTAGCCCTCATCCTAACCCTAACCCTCATCCTCCCCCTAAAACTCACCCTAACCCGAACACTAATCCTCAATCTAACCCTCACCCTCACTCTACCAATACCCTTAAGCTCACCCTAATGCTAACCCTCACCCTTACAGTCACCCTCACGCTCAGCCTAACCCTCACGTTTACCCTTACTGTCACCCCCACCCTAACCCTCACCCTAACCCTAAACCTCATCCTCATGCTCGGCCTAAGCCTAAGCCTAATCCTAAGCCTAACTGTAAACCTGACCCTCGCCCTAACCCTAACCGTAACACTAACACTAACTCTAAACCTCAACCTCACCCTCACCCTCACCCTCAGCCTAAACCTAATGCTCAACCTAACCTTAACACTAACCCTCACACTCACCCTAACACTCATCCTAACCCTAACCCTAACACTAACCCTAACCCTAATCCACACCCTCAGCCTCACCCTAACCCTAATTCTAACCCAAAACCTCAACCTCACCCTAAACCTAATGCTAAACCTAACCCTAACCCGAAACCTAAACCTCACCCTAACCCTAACCCTCACACTCACACTCAACGTAACCGTAGCCCTAACCTTAACACTATCCATAACACTCACCCTAAACCTAACCCTCAACCTAACACTTAACCTCACCGTAACACAAACCCTAACCCTAACATTAACCCTCACACTAACCCTAACTCTCACCCTAACCCTAAGCCTCACCCTAACCCTAAACCTAACAATAAACCTCACCCGCACCCTCATCCTAACCCTCACTTGCACCCTAAATCTAACCCTAAACCTCACCCTCACCCTCACCCTAACTCTAACCCTAACCCTAACCCTAAACCTCATTCTAACCCTAACCCTCACCCTCACCCTCACCGTAACCCTAACTCTAAACTTAACAATCACCCTAAACCTAACCTTAACCCTCACCCTAACCATAACCCTCACCCTTACCCTAAGCCTCACCCTAACCCTTACCCTCACCCTAACATTAACTCTAACTCTAACACTAACACTCACAGTAACCCTAACTCTCACCCTAACCCTAAACCTCACCTTAACCCTAACCCTAACCCTCAGCCTCACCCTAGCCCTCACCCTAACCCTAATTCTAACCCTAACCCTCAACCTTATCCTAACCCTCATCCTCACCCTAAACCTCACACAAACCCCAACACTGATCCTCAATCTAACCCTCACCCTCACCCTAAACCTCACCCTAACCCTAACCCTAACCCTCACCCTAATCCTAACTCTCACCCTTAAGGGAACATGCACCCTCAGCCTAACCCTCACCTTTATTCTTACCGTCACACTCATCCTAACCCTCACCCTAACCCTAACACTCATCCTAACACTCATTCGAACCCTAACCCTATCCATCACCCTAACACAAGCCCTCAACTTCACCCTCAACCTAAGCCTAACCCTAAGCCTAAGCCTAAGCCTAAACCTAACACTCACCCTCACCCTCGCCCTAACCCTAAACCTAATCCTAACGCTAAGCCTCATCCTAACCCTCACCCTAACCCTAACCCTCACCCTAACCCTCACCCTAACACTAACCCTAACTCCAACCCTAAACCTCACCCTCACCCTAACCCTAACTCTAAGCCTAACCCTAAACCTAAACCTCATTCTAACCCAAACCTAACCCTCAGCCTTACCCTCACCGTAACCCTAACCCTAACTCTCACCCTAACACTAACCCTAACTCCAACCCTAAACCTCACCCTCAACCTAACCCTAACTCTAACCCTAACCCTAAACCTAAACCTCATTCTAACCCAAACCTAACCCTCAGCCTTACCCTCACCGTAACCCTAACCCTAACCCTAACCCTAACAATAAACCTAACCCTAACCCTGAACCTCACCCTAATCATAACCCTCACCCTAACAATAACCCTCACCCTAACACTAACCCTAACCCTAACACTAACCCTCACACTAACCCTAACCATCATCCTAACCCTAAACCTCACCCTAACACTAACGCTAACCCTAACACGAACACTAAACCTCACCCTAACCCTAACCCTCACACTCAAACTCAACGTAACCGTAACCCTAACCTTAACACTATCCATAACACTCACCCTAAACCTAACCCTCAACCGAACACTTAACCTCACCCTAACACTAACCCTAACCCTAAAACTAACCCTCACACTAACCCTAACTCTCATCCTAATCCTAAACCTCATCCTAACCCTAAACCTAACCCTAAACCTTACCCTCACTCTAGCCCTCACCCTAAACCTAATTCTAACCTACACCGTCACCCTAACCCTAATCCTCATCCTCACGCTAAGCCTCACACTAACCCTAAACCTAATCCTCAATCTAACCCAATCCTAACCTTAACCCGAACCCTTACACTAAGCCTAACCCTAACCCTAAGCCTCACACTTATCTTAACCCTCACCCATAGCCTAACCCTCACCTTTACACTTACTTTCACCCTCAACCTAACCCTCACCCTAAATCTAACGCTCATCCTAACCCTCAACCTAACCCTAACCCTAACCATCACCCTAACCCTAATCCTCACCCCCATCCTCACCCTCAGCATAAGCCTAACCCAAACCCTAACCCTCACACTCACCCTCACCCTAACCTTAATCCTAACTCTAACCTTAACCCTAACACTAACCCTAAATCTAAACATAAACCTCACTCTCACCCTAACCCTAACTCTAAGCCTAAACATAAACTTAAACCTCATTCTAATCCTAATCCTAACCTTCACCCTCACCCTCACCGTAACCCTCACCCTAACCCTAACCCTCACCCTAACACTTACCTCACCCTAACACAAACCCTAACACTTACACTGACCCTCACACTAACCCTAACCATCACCCTAACCCTAAAGCTAACCCTAAACTTAAACCTAGCCCTCACCCTAGCCCTCAACCTAACCCTAACACTCATCCTCCCCCTAAACCTCACCCTAACCCGAACACTAATCTTCAATGTAACCTTCACCCTCACTCTACCCCTAACCCTAAACCTCACCCTAATGCTAACCCTCACCCTTACAGTAACCCTCACCGTCAGCCTAACCCTCACGTTTACCCTTACCGTCACCCACACCCTAACCCTCACCCTAACCCTAAACCTCACCCTCATGCTCGGCCTAAGCCTAAGCCCAATCCTAAGCCTAACCGTAAACCTGACCCTCACGCTAACCCTAACCCTAACACTAACACTAACTCTAAAACTCAACCTCACCCTCACCCTCACCCTCAGCCTAAACCTAAGGCTAAACCTAACCTTAACACTAACCTTCACACTCACCCTAACACTCACCCTAACCCTAACCCTAACACTAACCCTAACCCTAATCCTCACGCTCAGCCTCACCCTAACCCTAATTCTAACCCAAAACCTCAACCTCACCCTAACGCTAACGCTAAAGCTAACCCTAACCCGAACCCTAAACCTAACCCTAACCCTAACCCTCCCCCTAACTCTCACCTTAAACCTAACAATAACACTAACCCTAACTCTAACCCTAACCCTAACACTAAACCTCACCCTAACCCTAACCCTCACCCTAACCCTAACCCTCACCCTCACCCTCATGCTCAGCCTAACCTTAAGCCTAACACTAACCCTAACACTAACCCTCACACTAACCCTAACCCTAACCCTAATTTTAATCCTAAACCTAACCCTATCCCTCACCCTCACCCTAACTCTTACCCTAAACCTAAACCTAACCCTAACACTAACACTAACCCTAACCCTCACCTTCAACGTCACCCTCAGCCTAACCCTAAGCCTAACCCTAAACCTAACCCTAACACGCACACTCAACCTTACCCTAACCCTAATCCTAACCCTAACACTAACCCTAACCCTAACCCTCCCCCTAACTCTCACCCTCACCCTAACCCTAACTCTAAGCCTAACCCTAACCCTCAACCTAACCCTCACACTAACCCTAACCCTAACCCTAAATCTCACCCTCACCCTAACCCTAACTCTAACCCTAAACCAAACCCTAAACCTCACCCTAACCCTAACACTAACCCTAACATTAACATTCACCCTAACCCTAACTCTAACCCTAAACCTCACCCACACCCTAACCCTAACCCTAAGCCTAATGCTAAACCTTACCCTAAACCTAAAACTTACCCTAACACTTACCCTCACCCTAACACTAACACTAACCCTCACACTAACGCTAACCATCACCCTAAACCTAAACCACACGCTAACCCTAACCCTAACCCTCAACTTCACCCTGGCCCTAACCCTAACACTCAACCTAGCACATACCCTAACCCTAATCCTAACCCTAACACTCACCCTAACGCTAACCCTCACCCTACCCCTACCCCTTACCCTCACACTAACCCTTAACCTCACCCTAACTCTCACCCTAAATCTATCTCTAAGCCTAAACCTCACACTCGCCCTAACCCTAACCCTAACCATAACCCTAAACCTCATGGTAACACTAACACATATCCTCACCCTCACCCTAAACCTCATCCTCACCCTAACCCTAAACCTCACCCTCACACTAGCCCTCACCCTCACCCTAAACCTAACCCTAACCCTCACCCTAACCATAACCCTCACTGTAACCCTAACACTCACACTAACCCTAACCCTAACCTCACCCTCATCCTCACCCTAACCCTAACCCTCCCCTCACCCTAAACCAAACCCTAATCCTAACCCTCACTCTAACCCTAAGCCTAACCCTAAGCCTAACCTTAACCCTCAAAATGACCCTCAACCTACACCTAATCCTTAACCTAACCCTAACCCTCACAGTAACCCTCACCCTAGCGCTCACCCTAACCCTAATCCTAACCCTAAACCTCATCCTAGCGCTCACCCTAACCCTAACCCTCACACTAACCCTAACCCTAACCCTCACCCTCATGCTCGGCCTAAGCCTAACCCTAAGCCTAAGCTTAAGCCTAACCCTAACCCTCACACTAATGCTCACCCTAAACCTAACCCTAACACAAAAGCTAACACTAACCCTAAACCTCACCCTCACCCTAACCGTAACTCTAACTCTAACCCTAAACATAAACCTAACCCTCACCCTAACCCTAACCCTCACCCTCACCGTAACCGTAACCCTAATCTTAACCCTAACAATAACCCTAACCCTAACCATCATTCTAACCATAACACTCAACCTAACCCTAACCCTCCCCCTAACATTTAAACTCACCATAACACTAAACCTAACCCTAACACTAGCACTCACACTAACCCTAACCCTCACCTTCACCCTAGCCCTCACCCTAACCCTAACCCTCATCCTCACCCTAAACCTCACACTAACCCTAAAACTAATCCTCAATATAAACCTCACCCTCAACTTAACCCTAACCCTAACCCTCACCCTAACTCTAACGCTCACCCTTACCTTAATCCTCACTCTCAGCCTAACTCTCACCTTCACCATTAATGTCACCCTCACCCTAACCCTCACCCTAAGCCTAACCCTCATCCTAACCCTCACCCTGACTGTAACCCTAAGCCTAACCCTAACCCTAACCCTCACCCTCAACCTAGACATCACCCTAACCGTAATCCTAACCTTAACCCTAACTCTAACCATCACCCTTAACCTAATCCTCAACCCCACCCTCACCCTCAGCCTAACCCTAAGCCTAAGCCTAATCCTAACCCTAACCCACACACTCAGCCTCACCATAATCTTAATCCTAAACCCAACCCTAACACTAACACTAAACCTCAACCTAACCCTCACCCTAACATTAACCCTAACACTAACCCTCCCCATAACCCTCCCCGTAACACTAACTCTAACCCTAAACCTCACCCTCACACTAACTCTAACTCTAACACTAAACCTAAACCTAAACCTCATCCTAAACTTAACCCTAACAATAACCCTAACCCTAATCCTAACCTAACCCTAACCCTAACACTAACACTAAACCTAACGCTAACCCTCACCCTAACCCTAACCCTAACCCTCAACCTAACTCTAACCCTCACCCTCACCGTAACTCTCACCCTAACACTCACCCTAACCCTAAAACTAACCCTAACCCTAAACCTCAACCTAAGGCTAACCCTAACCCTCACCCTAGCCCTCACCGTAGTCCTAATCCTAAACCTAAACCTCACCCTAACCCTAAAACCCTAACAATCACCCTAACCCTAACCCTTACCCTCATCCTCACGCTCGGCCTAAGCCTAAGACTACGGCTAACCCTAACCCTAAACTTCACACTCACCTTCACCCTCATCCTCACAGTAACTCTAACCCTAACCCTAACAATAACACAAACCCTAAACCTAACCCTAACCCTCACCCTCACAATAACCCTCACCCTAACCCAAGCCCTCACCTTAACACTAACACTAACCCTAACCCTAAACCTCAAACTAACCCTAACCCTAACCCTCACCCTCAGCCTCAACCTCACTGTAAAATTAATCTTAACGTTAACACTAACAAAAATCCTATCCCTAACACTAAATCTAACCCTCACCCTCACCCTAACCCTAACCCTAACCCTCACCCTCACCCTCACCGTAACCCTAACTCTAAACCTCACCCTAACCCTAAACCTAACCCTAATCCTAAACCTCTACATAATGCTAACCCTAAACCTCACCCTCGCCCTTGCCCTCATCCTAACACTAATCCTAACCCTAAACCTCATCCTAACCCTCACCCTAACAATAACCCTAATCCTTACCCTAACCCTAACCCTCACCTTTACCCTTACTGTCACCCTCACCCTAAACCTCACCCTAACCCTAACCCACATTCTAAACCTCACCCTAACCGTAACCATAACCATCACACTAACCCTAACCCTCAACCTCAACCTCAGCCTCAGTCTAACCCTAAGCCTAAGCCTAACCCTAACCCTCACCCTCACCCTCACCCTAGCCCTTACCCTAACCCTGACCCTCACCCTAACACTTACCTTAACCTAACACTAACCCTAACCCAAACACTAACCCTCACACTAACCCTAACCCTAACCCTAAAACTCACCCTAACCCTAACCCTAACCCTAACCCTCACCCCCACCCTCACCCTAATTCTAACCCTAACTTTAACAATAACACTAATCCTAACCCTAAACCTAACCTTAACAATAAACCTAACCCTCACCCTCACCCTCAGCCTCACCTTCACCACAAACTTAACCGTAATCATAACACTAAAAATAACCCTCACCCTAACCCTAAACCCTAACCCTAACTCTCACCCTAACGATAAACCTAAGCCTCACCGTAACCCTAACACTCACCCTCACACTCACCCTCTCACTAACCCTAATCCTAATCCTAACCCTAACTCTAACACACACACTCACCCTCACCCTAACCCTAACCCTAACCCTAACACTAACCCTAACCCTAACCCTCACCCTAACCCTCACCCTTCCCCTATCTCTAACCCTAAACCTCAAACTCACACCGACCTTAACCTTAAACCTAACCTTAAACCTCACCCTAAACCTAACACTAAACCTCAACCTCACCCTAGCCCTCAACATAACCCTAATCCTAAACTAAACGCTCATCTTAACCCTAATCCTAACCCTAAACCTAACCCTAACCCTAACACTAATCCTAACTCTAACCCTAACCCTAACACTAACCCTAACTCTAAACATAAACCTCACTCTCACCCTAACCCTAACTCTAACCCTAAACCTAAACCTAAACCTCATCCTAATCCTAATCCTAACCTTCACCCTCACCCTCACCGTAACCCTCAACCTAACCCTCACCCTCACCCTAACACTTACCCTCACCCTCACACAAACCCTAACACTAACACTGACCCTCACACTAACCCTAACCATCACCCTAACCCTAAAGCTAACCCTAACCTTAAACCTAGCCCTCACCCTAGCCCTCACCATAACCCTAACCCTCATCCTCCCCCTAAACCTCACCCTAACCCGAACACTAATCTTCAATGTAACCCTCACCCTCACTCTACCCCTAACCCTAAACCTCACCCTAATGCTAACCCTCACCCTTACAGTAACCCTCACCGTCAGCCTAACCCTCACGTTTACCCTTACCGACAACCCCACCCTAACCCTCACCCTAACCCTAAACCTCACCCTCATGCTTGGCCTAAGCCTCAGCCTAATCCTAAGCCTAACCGTAAACCTGACCCTCACGCTAACCCTAACCCTAACACTAACACTAACTCTAAAACTCAACCTCACCCTCACCCTCACCCTCAGCCTAAACCTAAGGCTAAACCTAACCTTAACACTAACCCTTTACACTCACCGTAACACTCACCTAACCCTAACCCTAACCCTAACCCTAACCCTAAACCTCACCCTCATGCTCGGCCTAAGCCTAAGCCTAATCCTAAGCCTAAATGTAAACCTGACCCTCACCCTCAGCCTCAACCTAACCCTAATTCTAACCCAAAACCTCAACCTCACCCTAACCCTAACGCTAAACCTAACCCTAACCCGAACCCTAAACCTAACCCTAACCCTAACCCTCACCCTAACCCTCACCTTAAACCTAAACCTAACTCTAACACTAACCCTAACCCTAACCCTCACCTTCAACCACACCCTCAGCCTAACCCTAAGCCTAACCTTAACCCTAACCCTAATCATAACCCTCACCCTCAGCCTCACCATCACCGCAAACTTAACCCTAACCATAACACTAACAATAACCCTAACCCTAACCCTAACCCTAATCCTCACCGCCACCCTCCCCCTCAGCTTAACCCTAAGCCTAACCCTAACCCTAACCCTAACCTTAACCCTCACTGTAACCATAACCCTAACCCTAAACCTAACCTCACCCTAAACCTAACCCTAACCCTCACACTCACCCTCACCCTAACCCTAATCCTAAATGTCAACCTATACCTTACCCTAACCCTCACCCTAAGCCTCACCCTAGCCCTCACCCTAACCCTAATCCTAACCCTAAACATCATCCTTAACCTCACCCTAACCCTAACCCTAACCCTCACCCTCACCCTGACCCTGACCCTAACCCTCACCCTCAAGCTCGGCCTAAGCCTAAACCTAAGCCTAAGCCAAGTCCTAACCCTAACCTTCACCCTAACCCTAACCCTAACACTAAGCCTAACTCTAACCCTAAACCTCACTCTCACCCTAACCCTAACTCTAACACTAAACCTACATCTAACAGTATCCCTAACCCTAACCCTAACCCTCACCCTTACCATAACCCTCAACCTAACATTTACCCTCAACCTAACACTCACCCTAACCCTAACACTAACCCTAACCATCACCCTAACCCTAACTCTAACCCTCATCCGAACAGTAACCCTCACCCTCAACATCACCCTCAGCCTAACCCTAAGCCTAACCCTAAACCTAAACCTAACAAAAACCATAACCCTAATCCTAACCCGCACACTAACCATAACCCTCACCCTAACCCATACCCTCACTCTAACACTTACCCTCACCCTAACACTAACCATAACCCTAACACTAACCCTCCAACTAACCCTAACCCTAACCCAAAACCTCAACCTAATCCTCACCCTCACCCTAACCCTAACACTAACCCCCCCTAAACCAATATCTCACCCTAAATCTCACCCTCACCCAAACCCTTACCCTAACCCTTACCGTAAACCCCACACTAACCCTAACCCTAACCCTCACCCGCACCCTCCCCATCACCGGAACTCTAATCCTAACCCTAACAATACCACTAAGCCTAACCCGAACCATCACCCTAACCCTAATCCTCACCCCCACACTCAACCTCATCCTTACCCTAAGCCTAAGCCTATCCCTCATCCTAACCCACATACTCATCCTCACCCTAACCCTAATCCTAAACCTAACCCTATCCCTAAACCTCAACCTAACCCTCACCCTCACCCTAACCCTAACACTAACTCTAACGCTAAATCTCACCCTTATCCTCCCCCTAACCCTAAACCTCCCCTCCCCCTCAACCTCATCAGAACGCTAACCCTAACCCTAACAATATCACTAACCATAACCCTAACCCTAAACATAAACCTCACCCTCAGCTTCAACTTCACAGCAAACTTAACCCTAACCATAACAAGAACAATAAACCTAACCCTAACCCTAACCCTATTCTGCACCCCTACCATCACCCTCACCCTCAGCCTAAGCCTAACCCTAACTCTAACCATCACCATAATCCTAACCCTAACCCTCAACCTAACCCTAATCCTTAGCCTCACCCTCACCCTCAATGAAACCCTAACCCTATCCCTAAGCTTAACCCTAACACTAAACCTCACACTCACCCTCACCCTAACCCTAATCCTAAACCTAACACTATCCATAAGCCTAAACCTCACCCTAAACCTCACCCTAACCCTCACCCTAACTCTTACCTTCACCCTAACACTAACCCTAACCCTACACTAACCATAAACTTCACCCTCACCCTATCCCTCACCCTAACCCTAAATCAACCCCTAAACCTCACCCTCACCTAACCCTAACTCTAACCCTAACCCTAACACTAAACCTCACCCTAAACCTAAACCTAACCATCACCCTCACTCTCACCGTAACCTTAAACCTAACCCTAACTCTAACAATTACATTAACACTAACCCTAACCCTCACCCTAACCATAACCCTCACCCTAACCGTAATCCTCACCCTAGAACTTACACTCACCCTAACACTAACCCTAACCCTAACACTAAGCCTCAAACTAACCCTAACATTCACCCTACTCCTAAACCTCACCCTAACCCTAACCCTCACCCTCACCCTAGCCCTCACCCTAAACCTAATTCTAACCCTCACCCTCAACCTAAACCAGACCCTCATGCTCACCCTAAACCTCACACTAACCCTAACCCTAATACTCAATCTAACCCTCACCCTAACCCTAACCCTAACCCTTACCCTAACCCTAAACCTAACCCTAACCCTCAGCCTTATCTTAACCCTAACCCTCAGCTTAAACTTCACTTTTACCCTTACCATCATCCTCACCCTTACGCTCACCCTAACACTAAAACTCATCCTAACCCTCACCCTAAACTTAAACCTAAACATCACCCTAACCCTAAGCCTCATCCTCAATCGCACACTCAGCCTAAACCTAAGCCTAATCCTAAGCCTTACCCTAAACCTCACCATCACACTAGCCCTCATCCTAACCCTAATCCTAACCATCACACTAACCCTAATCCTCACCCCACCCTCAGCCTAACCCTAAGCCTAAGCCCCACCCTAACCACAACCCTCATGTCACCGTAAACCTAACCCTCATCCTAACCCTCACGCTATCCGTAACCCTAACTCTAAACCTCACCCTAACCCTAACCCTAACCCTCACTCTCACCCTAGCCCTCACCTTAACTCTAATCCTAAGGCTAATCCTCATATTAACCATCACCATAACCCTAACCCTAACCCTCACCATAACCCTATGCCTAACCCTCAACCTAACCCTAACACTCACTCTAACCCTAACCCTAACTCTCGCCCTAACCCTAACTCTCACCCTCACCCTCACCCTCAGCCTAACACAAAGCCTAACCCTAAACCTAACCCAAACCCTCAGACTTACCTGAAACCTTAGCCTAATCCTAATCCTAACCCTAAGCCTTACCCTAAGCCTAACCCTAACCCTCATCCTAACCCTAAATCTAAAACTAACCCTAACCCTAATCCTCACCTTCAGCCTCACCCTAACACTAACTCTAACCCTAAACCTCACCCTCACCCTAACCCTAACCCTTACCGTAACCCTAAACCTCACCCTAACCCTGACCCTAAACCTCACACACACAATAGCCCTCACTCTAAACCTAATCCTAAAACTAACCCTCATCCTAACTCTCACGTTAACCCTAACGCTAACCCTCACCCTCACCCTCACGCTAACCATAACCTTCAACCTAACCCTAACCCTCACCCTCACCATAACCTTTACCCTAACCCTCACCCTAACCCTAAACTTAACCCGAAGCCTAACCCTCACCCTAACCCTAACCCTCATCCTCAACCTCACCCTGAGCCTAAAACTAAGCCTAACCCTAAACCTAACCCTAACACACACACTCACCCTCACCCTAACCCTAATCGAACCGTAACCCTAACCCTAAACCTCCCCCTGACTCTCACCATAACCCTAACCCTAACATTAACCATAACCCTAACCCTCAACCTACCAATCACCCTAAACCTAACTCTAACCCAAAACCTAAACCTCACCCTAACCCTAAACATAACCTTCACACTAACCCAAACCCTCACCCTAACACTTACCCTGACCCTAATACTAATCATAACCCTAACACTAACCCTCACACTAACCCGAAACCTAACTCTAAACCTCAATTTAACCCTCACCCTCAACCTAACCCTAACACTAACCCTATACATAACCCTCTCCTGAACCATATATCTAAACCTAAACCTGACCCTCAAACTAACACTAACCCTAACCCTAACCCTAAACCCCACCCAAACCCTAACCCTAACCCTCACCCGCACCCTCACCCTCACAGGAACTCTAACCCTAACCCTAACAATAACACTAACACTAACCCGAACCATCACCCTTACCCTAATTTCACCCCCACCCTCACCCTCATCCTAACCCTAAACCTAAGCTTAACCTTCAACCTAACCCTTACACTCACCCTAACTCTAACCCTAATACTCACCCTAAACCTCACCCTAAACCTCACCCTTACCCTAACCCTCACCCTCACCTCAACCTCACCGTAACTCTAACCCTAAACCTAACATTACGACTAAACCTAACACTAAACCTAACCCAACCATAACCCTCACCCTCAGCCTCACCCTCACCGAAAATTAACCCTAACCATAACACTAACAATAACCCTAAACCTAACCCTAACCGAAACCTAATCCTCACCCCCACCCTCACCCTCAGCCTGACCCTAAGCTTAACCCTACCCCTAAGCCGAACCCTCACTGCAACCCTAACCCTAACCCTCACCCTCACCCTAACCCTAACCCTCACCCTCACCCTAACCCTAACCCTCACACTCACCTTCACCCTAACCTTAATCCTAAACATAACCCTATACCTTACCCTAACCCTCACCCTAAGCCTCATCCTAGCCCTCACTCTAACCCTAATCCTAACCATAAACCTCATCCTAACCCTCACCCTAACCCTAAGATTAACACTCACACTAACCCTAACCATCACCCAAACCCTAAACCTTACCCTAAACCTAACCCTAAACCTCACCCTCACCCTAGCCCTCACCCTAACCCTAACAATCATCCTCAACCTAAACCTCACACTAACATTAACACTAATCCTCAATCTAACCCTCATCCTCACCCTACCTCTAACCCTAACTCTCACCCTAACCCTAACCCTCACCCTTATGATAACCCCCACCCTCAGCCTAACCCTCACGTTTACCCGTACCGTCACCCCCACGCTAACCCTCACCCTAACACTAACCCTCACCCTAACCCTCACCCTAACCCTAACTCTACCCCTAAACTTCACCCTCACCTTAACCCTAACTCTAACCCTAACCCTAACACTAAATCTCACCATAATCCTAACGCTAACCCTCACCACACCCTCACTGTAACTGTAACCCTAACCCTAACTCTAACAATAAACTTAACCCTAAGCCTAACCCTCACTGTAACCCTAAGCCTAACACTAACACTAACACTAACCCTAAACCTAAACCTAACCCTAATCCTCAGCCCATCCTCACCCTAACCAAACCCTAACCCTAACCTTCACCCTAACCCTAAGCCTCACCCTAACCCTAATTCTAACCCGCATATTCACTCTCACCCTAAACCTAATCCTAAACCTAACACTATCCCTAATCCTAACCCTCACCCTAACCCTCAGCCTAACCCTGATCCTAACCCTAAACCTCATCCTAATCCTCACTCTAACCCTAACCTTAACCCTCACCTAACCCTAACCCTATCCCTCATCCACATGCTGGGCCTAACTAAACCAAAGCCAAAGCCTAAGCCTAACCCTAAACCTAACTCTCACCCTAACCCTAACCCTAACACTAACCCTAACTCTAACCCCAAACCTCACCCTCACACTAACCCTAACTCTAAACCTAAACCTAAACCTAAACCTCATCCTAACCTTAACCCTAACAATAACCGTAACCCTAACCTTAACCTAACCCTAACCCTAACACTAACACTAAAACTAACCCTAACCCTAACCCTGACCCTAACCATAACCCTCAAACTAACCCTAACCTCACCCTAACACTAAACCTAATCCTCACCCTCACCCTAGCCCTCACCCTAACCCTAACCCTCATCCTCACCCTAAACCTCACACTAACACTAACACTAATCCTCAATCTAACCCTCACCCTGACACTCACCCTAACCCTAACCCCCACCCATAACCGAACCCTCACCCTACTGTAACCCTCACCCTAGGCCTAACCCTCAACTTTACCCTTACCGTCACCCCCAGCTTAACCCTCACCCTAACCCTAACCCTCAACCTAACCCTCACCCAAATCCTAACTCTACCCCTAAATCTCACCCTCACCTTAACCCTATCTCTAACCCTAAGCCTAACACTAAAAACTTCACCCTCACCCTAACCCTAACCCTAACCCTAAACCTCACCCTAACCCTAACCCTCACCCTCACCATAGCCCATAACCAAACCCTAAGCCTAAGCCTAAACTTCACGCTAACCCTCACTCTAACGCTAACCCCAACACTCACCTTAAACATAAACCTCACCCTCACCCTTACTCTAATCCTAACCCTAACCCTAACCCTAACCCTCCCCTGAACTCTCACCCTAACCCTAACCTTAACACGAACACTAACCCTAACCCTCAACCTAACCCTCACCCTAACCCTAACTCTAACCTAAACCTCACCCTCACCCTAAACTTAACTCTAACACTAAGCCAAACCCTAAACCTCACCCCAACCCTAACCCTAACCCTCATCCTCACCCTCACCGTAACCGTAACCCTAAACCTAACCCTAAGAATAACCTTAACCCTATTCCTAACCCTCACCCTAACACTTACCCTCACCCTAACACTAACCCTAACCAACACAATAACCCTCCCCTTAACCCTATATCTAACCCTCAACCTCACACTCACCCTAACCCTAACCCTAAACCGCACACTAACCCTGACCCTAACCCTCACTCTCATGCTCAGCCTAAGCCTAAGCCTAAGTCTAAGTCTAACACTAACCCTAAAACTCACCCTAACCCCAACAATAACACTAAACCTAACTCCAACCCTAAACCTCACCCTCACCCTAACCCTTACACTAACCCTAACCCTAAACCTAAACCTCATCCTAAAAACTAACCCTCACTCTCACCCTCACCGTAACGGTAACCCTAACCCTAACCCTAAAAATAACCCGAACCCGAACCCTAACCCTCATCCTAACCATAACCTTCACCGTAAACCTAACCCTCACCCTAACACTTACCCTCATCCTAACACTAACCCTCCCCGTAGCACTAACCCTCACACTAACCCTAAGCATAACCCTAACCCTAAACCTCACCCTAATCCTAACCCTCACCCTCAACCTAGCCCACAACCTAACCCTAACCCTCATCCTCACCCTAAAGCTCACACTAACCCTAACACTAATCCTCAATCTAACCCTCACCCTCACCCTAACCCTCACACTCACCCTCACCGTAAACCTAATCCTAAACATAAACCAAAACCTAACATTAAACCTCAATCTAACACTCACCCTAACCCTAACCCTAATACTAACCCTAACTCTAACGCTCACCCTAACCCTAACTCTAACCCTAAACCTCACCCTAACCCTAACAATAACCGTAACCCTAACTCTAAACCTTACCCTAACCATAACACTCACCCTAACCATAACCCTCACCCTAACACACTCACCCTTATCTTAACCCTCAGCCTCAGCCTAAACCTCACCTTTAGGCTTACCATCACACTCACCCGAACCCTCACAGTAACCCTCACCCTAACCCTTCCCGTAAACCCCACCCTAACCCTAACCCTAACTGTGACCCGCACCCACACCCTCACGGTAACTCTAACCCTAAACCTATCAATAACACTAACCCTAACACAAACCATCACCATAACCCTAACCCTAACCCTCACCCTCATGCTCGGACTAAGCCTAAGCCTAACCCTAACCCTCACCCTAGCCCTAACCCTAACACTAACCCTAACTCTATCCCTAAACCTAACTCTCACCCTAACACTAATTCTAACCCTAACCCTAACCCTAAACCTCATCCTTACCATAACCCTAACACTCACCCTCACCCTCAGCCTAAACTTAAGCCGAACATTAACCCTAACCCTAACCCTCACACTCACCCTCACCCTAAACCTAACTCTAACCCTAAACCTCACCCTGAACCTAATCCTAAACCTAACACTAAACCTCACCCTAAACCTAACCCTAACCCTTACCCTAAACCTAACCCTCACCCTCACCCTCACCCTCAGCCTAACCCTAAGCATAATCCTAACCCTAACCCTAACCCTCACACTCACCCCCACCCTAACCCTAATCCTAACCCTACCCCTACCCCTATCCCTTAACCTCAACCTAATCCTCACCCTAACCTTAACCCTAACACTAACCCTAACCTTAATCTAAGAACTAACCCTCCCCCTAACCCTAAATCTAAACATAAACCTCACCCTCACCCTAACACTAATCCTACCCCTAAACCTAAACCTCAACCTCAACCTAAACCTAACCCTGACCATCACCCTCACCTTAACTCTAATTCTAACCCTAACAATAACACTAATCCTAACCATAAACCTAACAATAACCACAACCCTAATCCTGATCTTAGCACACACCCTCACCCTAACCTAATCCTAAACCTAACCCTCATCATCACCCTAACCCTAACACTAACCCTAACGTTCAACCCAACCCTAACCATAAACCTCACCCTAACCCTTACCCTAACCCTCACACTAACCCTAAACTTAACCAGAATCCTAACTCACACCCTAACCCTAACCCTAACCCTCACCCTAACCCTAACCCTCACCCTCACCCTCACCCTCAGCCTAAGCTAAGCCTAACCCTAAACCTAATCCTCACACTCACCCTAAGCCTAATCCTAATCCTAATCCTAACCCTAACCGGAAATAGGACACTCACCCTAACCCTCACCTTAACCCTAATTCTAACACTAACCCTAAACCTCACGCTCACCCTCACCCTAACCCCAACTCTAACCCTAAACCTCCCCCTCCCCTTAACCCTCACCTAACCCTAACCCTCACCCTCAACCTCAACCTCAGCCTAACCTTAAGCCTAAACCTAAACCTAAACCAAACATACACACTCACCCTCACTGTAACCCTAATCCTAACCCTATCCCTAACCCTAACCCTCCCCCTAAATCTCACCCTAAACATAACCCTAAAAATAACCCTAACCTTAACCCTGAACCTAACCCTCACCCTAACCGTAACTCTAACCATAAACCTCAACCTCACCCTAAACCTAACTCTAACACTAACCCAAACCCTAACGCTCACCCTAACCCAAACCCTAACCATCAACTTAACCCTAATCCTCAGCCCCACCCTCACCCTCAGCCTCACCCTAAGCCTAAGCCTAACCCTAACACTAAACCTCACACTCACCCTAACCAATCCTAACCCTAACCCTTTACCTCACTCTAACCTTTACCTTAACACTAACCCTAACACTAACCCACGAACTAACCCTCCCCCTAACCCTAAATCTAACCCTAAACCTCACCCTAACTCTAAACCTCACCCTGACCCTGACCCTCACCCTCACCGTAACTCTAACCATAACCTTAACAATAACACTAATGGTAACCCTAAACCTAACCCTAAACCTAACCCTAACCCTAATCTTAACACTCACCCTCAACCTAACCCTAATCCTAGCCCTAACCTTCACCCTCACCCTAAACCTGACACTCATCCTTACCCTAACCCTCATCCAAAACCTCACCCTAACCCTAACTCTAAACCTAAACCTCACACTACCACTAACACTAAACCTTATCCTCACCCTAGTCCTCACCTTAACCCTAATCCTAACCCTAATCCTCATCCTAACCTCACCCTAACCCTCACCCTAACCCTAACCCTCAACCTAACCCTAACCCTCACGCTGACCGTAACTGTAACCCTAACTCTCATCCTAAACCTAAACTGACCCTGAACCCAAACTCTCACCCTAACCCTAACCCTAACCCTAACCCTCACCCTTACCCTAACCCTCATCCTCACCTTCACACTCAGCCTAACCCTAAGCCTAAAACTAACCCTAACCAAAACCATCACACTCACCCTATTACCCTAAACCTAATCCTAACCCTAACACTAACACTCACCCTCACCCTAACCCTCACCTTAACCCTAACCCTAACACAAACCCTAACCATAACACTCACCCTCAGCCTCAACCTAAAACAAAATCTAAACCTAAATCTCACCCTCACCCTAACCCTAACCCTAAACCTCATCCTAACCCTAACCCTAAACCTCACCCTCACCCTCACCATAGCCCTCAACCTAACCCTAATTCTAATCCTAACCCTCATCCTAACCCTTCCCCTAACCCTAAACCTAACCCTCATCTTTACGCTAACCCTCACCCTCAACCTCACCCTCAGCCTAACCCTAAGCCTAACCCTAAAATTAACCCTAACATACACACTCACCCTCACCCTAACACTAATCCTAACCCTATCCCTAATCCTTAACCTCCACCTAACTCTCATCCTAACCCTAACCCTAACACTCATCCTATCCCTCACCCTAACCCTAAATCTAACCCTAAACCTAAACCTCAACCTCACCTTAACCCTAATCCTAACCCTCACCCTCACCGTAACCATAACCCTAGCCCTAAACCTTACAATGACAATAACCCTAACCCTAACCCTCATCCTAACCATATCCTTCACCCTAAACCTAACCCTCACCCTAACACTTACCCTCACCCTAACCCGAACCCTAAACCTCACACTCACCCTAAACGTTACCCTAATCCTAATCCTAACCCTAAGCCTAACCCTCACCCTCACCCTAACCCTCACCCTAACCATAACTCTAACACTAACCCTTACCCTAACGCTAGCTCTCAGACTCAACCTAACCCTAACTCTAACCCTAATCCAAACACTAAATCTCACCCTAACCTTAGCCCTAACCCTCACACTCACCCTCACAGTAACCGTAACCTAAACCTAACCCTAAAAATAACCCTAAAGCTAATGCTAACCCTCACCCTAACCATAACCCTCACCCTAACCCAAACCCTCACCCTAACACTTACCGTCACCCTAACACTAACCCTCACACTAACCCTAACCATAAACCTCAACCTAACCCTCAACCTAACCGAATCCCTAACACTAACCCTATTCCTAACCCTTACCCTAACCCTCCCCTAACCCTATATCTAACCCTAAACCTCACCCTAACCCTAAACCTAACCCTCAACCTAACCCTAAACCTAATTCTAACCCTCAACCTAACACTAACCCAGACACCAACGTAACCCTAACCCTAACACTCACCCTAAACCTAACACACATCCTAACCCTCACCCTCACTGTCACCCTAACCCTAACATTAATCCTAACCCTAAACCTCACCCTATCCCTCAACCTAAACATAACTCTAACCCTAATCCTGACCCTCACCTTAACCGTAACCCTAACCCTAAACATCACCGTCACCCTAGCCTTCAACCTAACCCTAATCCTAACCTTAACCCTCATCCTAACCCTCACCCTAAACCTAAACCTAACCCTCACCCTAACCCTAACCGTCACCTTAACCTCACACTTAGTCTAACCCTAAGCCTAACCCTAAACCTAACCCGAACCCACACAATCACCCTCACCCTAACCCTAATCCTAACCCAAACCCTAACCCTAACCCTAACCCTCACCCTCACCCTAGCCTTCACCCTAACCCTAATCCTAACCCTAACCCAAACTCTAACCATAACCCTAACCCTAAACCTCACCCTAAACCTAACCCTATCCCTCACCCTCATTGTAAGGGTAAACCTAACCCTAACCCTAACAATAACCGTAACCCTAAATCTAACCCTCACCCTAACCATAACACTCACCCTAACCCTAACCCTCACCCTAACACTTACACTCACCCTTATCTTAACCCTCAGCCTCAGCCTAATCCTCACCATTAGGCTTACCATCACACTCACCCGAACCCTCACCCTAACCCTCACCCTAACCCTAAACCTACCCATAAACTTAACAGTACCCCTAAACCTAAGCCTCACCGTAACCCTCACCCTAGCCCTCACCCTAACCCTAATCCTAACCCTAAACCTCACCCTAACCCTAAACCTACTCCTAAACCTCAACCTCACCCTAACCCTAACTCTAACCCTAACACTAACACTAAACCTCACCCTAAGATAACCCTAACCATCACCCTAACCCTAACCCTCACCCTCACCCCCACCCTCAGCCTAACCCTAAGCCTAACCCTAAACCTATCCCTAACACAAACTTACCCTCACCCTAAACCTAAACCTCACACTAACCCTAACCGTAAACCTCACCCTCACCCTAGCTCTCACCCTAACCCTAATCCTAACCCTAACCCTCATCCTAACCCTCACACTTACACTAACCCTAACCCTCACCCTAACCCTAACCCTAACCCTCAACCTAACCATAACCCTGACCCTTACTCTAACCCTAAGCCAAACCCTAAACCTCACCCTTACCCTAACCTTAACCCTCATCCTCACCCTCACCTTAACCCTATCCCTAAACCTAACCCTAACAGTAACCCTAACCCTTTTCCAAACCCTCACCCTAACCATAACCCTCACCCTAACCCAAACCATCACCCTATCACTTACCCTCACCCTAACTGTAACCCTAAACCTAACACTAACCCTCACACTAATCGAAGACCTAACCCTAACCCTAACCCTAACAATAACCCTAAACAGAACCCTCACCCTAACCCTCCCCCTCAACCTATACCTAACCCTCAACCTCAACCTCACCCTCACCCTAACCCTAACCCTAAACCCCACCCTAACCCTGACCCTAACCCTCACCCTCATGCTCAGCCTAAGCCTAAGCCTAATCTTAACACTAACCCTAACCCTCACCATAACCCCAACACTAACACAAACCCTAACTCTAAACCTCACCCTCACCCTAAACCTAACTCTAACCCTAACCCTAAACCTAAGCCTCAATCTAACCCTAACCCTCACCCTCAACCACACCCTCACTGTAACCGTAACTGTCACCCTAAACCTAACAATAACCCTAACCCTAACCCTAACCCTCATCCTAACCATAAATTTCACCCTAAACCTAACCCTCACACTAACACCCTCATCTTAACACAAACCCTGACCCTAACTCTAACTCTCACACTAACCCTAACCCTCACCCTAAACCTTAACCTCACCCTAACCCTAACCCTCACGCTCAAACTAGCCCTCAACCTAATGCTAACCCTTATCCTCACCCTAAGCCTCACACTAACCCTAACACTAATCCTCAATCTAACCCTCACCCTCACCCTAACCCTAACCCTCACCCTTACCCTAACCCTCACCCTCAGCCTAACCCTCATCCTTTACCCTTACCTTCAGCCTCAACCTAACCCTCAGCCTAACCCTAATCTTCATCCTAACCCGCACCTAACGGTAACCCCAACCATCACCCTAATCCTAACCCTCACCCTCATCCTCACCCTCAACCTAACCCTAAGCCTAAGCCTAACCCTAACCCAAACCCTCACACTCACCCTAACCCTAATCCTAACCCTAACCCTCATCCGAACCCTTAACCTAACCATAACCCTAACCATCTTTCTAAACCTAATCCTCATCCCCACCCATACCCTCAGCCTAACCCTAAGCCTAAGCCGAACCCTAACCCTAACCCTCACACTCACCCTCACCGTAAACCTAATCCTAAACCTAACACTAATCCTAGCATTATACCTCAACCTGACCCTCACCCTAACCCTAACCCTAACACTAACCCTAAACCTAACCCTCACCCTAACCCACCCCCAACCATAAATCTAACCCTAAACAACACCCTCACCCTAACCATAACCCTAACCATAACCTAACCCTTAACCTCACCCTAACCCTGATCCTCATCTTCACCCTCACTGTAACTCTAACCCTTTCCCTAATCCTAACCCTCACTCTCACCCTAACCCTAACCCTAACCCTAACTCTCACCCTCACCATAACCCTAACCCTAACCCTAAACCTCACCCTAACGCTAACTTAACCGTCACATTCACTCTAACCCTCACCCTAACCCGAATGCTAACCCTAAACCTGACCCTCACCCTCATGCTCGGCCTAAGCCTAAGCCTAAGCCTAAGACTAACACTGACCCTCACACTCACCCTCACCCTAACCCTAACTGTAACACTTACCCTAACCCTAACCCTCACACTAACCCTCACCCTAACGCTAACTCTAACCCTAAACCTCACCCACACCCTAACCCTAACCTCACAGTCACCTCACCCTCTACCTAATATTAAACTTAAACCTAACCCCAACCCCCACCCTAACACTAAGACAAACCCTCAACCTAAGCCTCAACCTAACCCTAACCCTAACCCTCACCATAGCCCATAACCAAACCCTAAGCCTAAGCCTAACCCTCACCCTAACCCTCACTCTAACCCTAACCCCAATACTCACCTTAAACATAACCCTCACCCTCACCCTAACTCTATTCCTAATCCTAACCCTAACTCTAACCCTCCCCTTAACTCTCACCCTAACCCTAACCTAAAAAGGAACACTAACCCTAACCCTCACCCTAACCCTTACCCTAACCCTAACTCTAACCTAAACCACACCCTCACCCTAAACCTAACTCTAACACTAACCCAAACCCTAAACCGAACCCTAACCCGAACCCTAACCCTCATCCTCACCCTCAAGGTAACCGTAACCCTAAACCTAACCCTAAGAATAACCTTAACCCTATTCCTAACCCTCACCCTAACACTTACCCTCACTCTAATACTAAACCCTAACCCTCCCCCTAACCCTATATCTAACCCTCAACCTCACCTTCACCCTAACCCTAACTCTAAACCCCACCCTAACCCTAACCCTAACCCTCACCCTCATGCTCAGCCTAAGCCTAAGCCTAAGCCTAAGCCTAACACTAACCCTAAATATCACCCTAACCCCAACAATAACACTAAACCTAACTCAAACCCTAACCATCACCCTAACCCTAACTCTAACCCTAACCCTAAACCTGAACCTCATCCTAACCCTAAACCTCAAACTCACCCTCACCCTCAACTTAACCGTAACCCTAACCCTAACCCTAACAATAACCCTAACCCTAACCCTAATCCTCATCCTAAGGATAACCTTCACCCTAACACTAACCCTCACCCTAACACTTAACCTCACCCTAACACTAACACTCACCTTAACAATAACTCTCACACTAACCCTAACCATCGTGCTAACCCTAACCCTCAACCTCACCCTAACCCTAACCCACACACTTACCATAACCCTCACCCTCAGCCTAACGATAACTTTTAACCTTACCGTCACCCTCACACTAACCCTCACCCTAACCCTAATCCTCATCCTAACCCTCACCCTAAGGGGAATCCCAACCATCACCCTAACCCTACCCTCACCCTCACCCTCAGCCTCAGCCTAAACCTAAGCCTAAGCCTAAACCTAAACCTAACACTCACCCTCACCCAAGCCCTCACCCTAACCCTCATCCTAACCTTTAACCTAACCATAAACCTAACCATCTTTCTAAACCTAATCCTCATCCCCAACCATATCCTCAGCCTAACCCTAAGCCTAAGCCGAACCCTAACCCTAACCCTCACACTCACCCTCACCGTAAACCTAATCCTAAACGTAACCCTAACCCTAATATTAAACCTCAATCTAACACTCAGCCTAACACTAACCCTCCCCTCCCCCTAACTCTAACTCTAACCCTGAACCTCACCCTGACCCTAACCATAACCCTAACCCTAAACCTCACCCTAACCCTGATCCTTACCCTCACCCTCACCCTCACCCTCACTGTAACTCTAAACCTAACCCTAATCCTAACCCTCAACTTCACCCTGACCCTAACCCTAACTCCCACCCTTACCCTAAACTTCACCCTCACTGTAACCCTAACCATAAACCTCAACCTAATCCTAACCCTCACACTCACCCTCACAGTCAACCTAATCCTAAACATAACCCAAACCCTAGCATTAAACCTCAATCTAACACTCACCCTAACCCTAACCCTAACACTAACCCTAACTCTAACGCTCACCCTAACCCTCCCCCTAACCCTAACTCTAACCCTAAACCTCACCCTTACCCTAACCATAACCCAAACCCTAAACCTCACCCTAACCCTGATCCTTACCCTCACCCTCAGTGTAACTCTAACCCTAACCCTAACCCTCACCCTCACTGTAACCCTAACCCTAACCCTAACCCTAAACCTCACCCTAACCCTAACAATAACCCTCACCCTCACCCTAGGACTCACCTTAAAACTAATTGTAACCTTAACCCTCATCCAAACCCTCACCCTAATCCTAACCCTAACACTCAACCTAACCCTAAACCTAATTCTAACCCTCAACCTAACCCTAACCCTGACCCCACCGTAACCCTAACCCTAACCATCACCCTAAACCTAACCCTCATCCTAAAACTAGCCCTCACCCTCACCCTAACCATAACACTAATCCTAACCCTAAACTCACCCTATCCCTCACCCTAACCCTAACTCTAACCCTAAACCTGTCCCTCACGGTAACCCTAACCCTAACCCTCAACCTCACCCTAGTCTTCACCCTAACCTTAATCCTAACCTTAATCCTCATCCTACCCCTCACCCTAACCCTAAACCTAAACCTCACCCTAGCCCTAACAGTCACCCCTAATCTCACCCTTAGTCTAACCCTAAGCCTAACCCTAAACCTAACCCTAACCCACACACTCACCCTCACCCTAACCCTAATTCTAACCTTAACTCTAACCCTAACCCTAACCCTCATCCTCACCCTAGCATTCACCCTAACCCTAATCCTAAACATAACCAAAATTCTAACCAATACCCTAACCTAACCTCACCCTAAACCTAACCCTTACACTCACACTCACTGTAAGGGTAACCCTAATCCTAACCCTAACAATAACCATAACCCTAACTCTAACCCTCACCCTAACCATCAAACTCACCCTAACCCTAACCCTCACCCTAACACTTACCCTCACCCTTATCTTAACCCTAGCCTCAGCCTAATTCTCACCTTTACGCTTACCATCACCCTCACTCTAACCCTCACCCTAACACTAACCCTCATCCTTACCCTCACCCTAACCGTAACCCTAACCATTACCCTAACCCTATCCCTCACCCTCAACCTCACCCTCAGACTAACCTTAAGCCTAAGCCTAAACCTAACCCTAACCCTCAACCTCACCCTAGCCCTCACCCTAACCATAATCCTAACCATAACCCTCACCCTAACCATAACCCTAACACTACCCGTAAACCCCACCCTAACCCTAACCCTAAACCTCACCCGCACCCTCACCCTCACCCTCACCGTAACTCTAACCCTAACCCTATCAATAACACTAACCCTAACCCGAACCATCACCCTAACCCTAACCCTAACCCTCACCCTCATGTTCGGACTATGCCTAAGCCTAAGCCTAACCCTAACACTCACCCTAACCCTAACCTTAACACTGACCCTAACTCTAACCCTACAATTAATCTCACCATAACACTAATTCTAACCTTAACCCTAAACCTAAACCTCATCCTAAACTTAACCCTAAAATTCACCCTCACCCTCAGCCTAAACCTAAGCCTAACATTAACCCTAACCCTAACACTCACACTCAACCTCACCCTAATCCTAACTCTACCCCTAAACCTCACCATCATCCTAACCCTAAACCTAACACTAAACCTTACCCTAACCCTAACTCTAACCCTCACCCTAAACCTAACCCTCACCCTCACCCTCAGCCTAAACATAAGGCTAACCCAAACCCTAACCCTAACCATCACCCTAACCCTAACACTAACCCTAAAGCTAACCCTCACACTCAGCCTCACCCTAACCCTAATTCTAACACTAAACCTCACTCACACCGTAAACCTAACGCTAACACTAACAATAACCCCCCCAACTGTCACCCTAACCCTAACAATAACACTAACCCTAACATTAAACCTCAATCTAACCCTCACCCTAACCCTAACGCTATCCCTAAACCTCACCCTCACCCTAACCCTCACTCTAACCCTAACCCAAACACTAAACATCACCCTAAACTTAACCCTAACCCTCACACTCACACTCATTGTAACTGTAACCCTAAACCTAACCCTAACAATAACCCTAAAGCTAATCCTAACCCTCACCCTAACCATAACCCTCACCCTAAACAAAACCCTCACCCTAACACTTACCCTCACCCTAACACTAACCCTAACCCTAACACTAACCCTCACACTAACCCTAACCCTAACCTTAAACCTAAACCTCAACCTAACCCTCACCCTCACCCTAACCCTACCAATAACCCTATTCCTAACCCTTGCCCTAACCCTCCGCCTAACCCTATATCTAAACCTAAACCTCACGCTAACCCAAACCCTAAGCCTAAACATAACCCTAACCCTAACCCTAAACGTAAACCTAATCCACAGCCTCACCCTCACCTTAACCCAAACCTAACCCTAACCCACACCCTCACCCTCAGCCTAACCCTAATCCTAAGCCTAACCCTAACCCTAACCATCACCTTAAACCTAACCCTAACCCTAACCCAAAATCTGAACCAAACCCTAATCCTCAGCCTCACCCTCACCCTAACACAAACCCTAACCCTTACCCTCACCCTAACCCTAAGCCTAACCCTAACCCTAACCCTCACACTCACCCTCAACCTAACTCTAATCCTAAACCTAACCCTATCCCTAAACCTAACACTCACATTAACCCTCAGCCTAGCCCTCACCCTAACACTAATCCTAACCCTAAACCTTATTCTAACCCTCACCCTAACCCTAACCCTCACCCTCATGCTCAGCCTAAGGCTAAGCCTAAGCCGAAGCCTAAGCCTAACCCTATCCCTCACACTAACCCTAAACCTAACACTAACCCTAAACCTAACCCTCACCCTCAGCCTCACCCTAACCCTAACTCTAATAATAAGCCTTCCCCTCCCCCTAACCCTATCCGTCACGCTCATTGAAAAAGTAACCCTAATCCTAACAACAAACCTAACCATTACCCTCACCCTTACCCAAACCCTCACCCTCACCCTAGCCCTCACCCTAAACCTAATTCTAACCCTCACCCTCACCCTAACCCTAACCCTCATCCTAACCCTAAACCTCACACTAACCCTAACCCTAAACCTCAATCTAGCCCTCACCCTAACCCTAACCCTAACCCTTCCCCTAACCCTAAACTTAACCCTAACCCACAACCTTATCTTAACCCTCACCCTCAGCCTAAAACTCACCTTTACCCTTACGATCATCCTCACCCTAAACCTCCCCCTAACCCTAAACCTTATCCTAACCCTCACCCTAAACATAAACCTAAACATCACCCTAACCCTAATCCTCACCCTCACCCTCAACCTCAGCCTAAACCTAAGCCTAAGCCTAACCCTTACCCTAACCCTCACCCTCTCCCTAGCCCTCACCCTAACCCTAATCCTAACCCTAACCCTCATCTTAACCGTCACCCTAACTTTAAACCTAACCATCACCCTAACCCTAATCCTCACGCCCACACTCACCCTCAGCCTAAACCTAAGCCGAGGCCTAACCCTAAGCCTAACACTCACACTCATCCTCACCCTAACCCTAATCATAAACCTAACCCTAAACCTAAATCTTAACCTCAACCTAACCATCACCCTAACCTTAACCCTAACACTAAACCCAACCCTAACCCACGAACTAACCCTCCCCCTAACCCTAAATCTGACCATAAACCTCACCCTCACCCTAACCCTAATCCTACCCCTAACCAAACCTCAACCTAACCCTCACCCTCACCCTCATTTGAACTCTAACTCTAACCCTAACAATAACACTAATCCTAATCCTAAACCTAACCCTAACCCTAACCATAACCCTAATCCTAACACACACCCTCACCCTAAACCTAATCCTAAACATAACCCTAACCCTCACCCTCACCATAAACTTAACCCTCATCCAAACCCTCACCCTAACGCTAACCCTCACACTAAACCTAACACAAACCCACACCCTAACCCTAAACCTAACCCTAACCCTCAACCTAACCCTAGCCCTCACACTCACCATAACCCTAACCCTAACCCTCATCCAAACTCTAAACTTCACCCGAACCCTAACTCTCACCCTAACCCTAACCCTAACCCTCACCCTAACCCTCACCCTCACCCTCACCCTCACCCTAACCCTAAGCCTAACCCTAACCCTCACAATAACCCTAACCCTTATCTAATCTCAATCCTAACCCTAAGCCTAACCCTCACACTCACCCTAACCCTCATCCTAACACTAACTCTAACAAGAACTCTAACCCTAAACCTCAAAATCAGCCTCAACCTAACCCTAACTCTAACCCTCACAGCCACCCTCACCCTAACCCTCATCCTAACCCTACACCTTAACCTCAATCTAACCCTCACCCTAACCTTAACCCTAACACTAACACTAACGCTAACCCACGAACTAACCCTCCCCCTAACTCTAAATCTAACCTTAAACCTCACCCTCACCCTAACCCTAATCCTAACCCTAACCCTAATCCATACCCTAACCCTCACCCTAACCCTCACCCTCACCCTTACCCTCAGCATGAATCTAACCACAACCTTAACAATAACACTAATCCTAACCCTAAACCTAAACCTAAACCTAACCCTAACCGTAATCCTAAAACTCACCCTCACCCTAACCCTAATCCTAAACCTAACCCTCACCCGAACCCTAACCCTCACACTCACCGTAACACTAACCCTCATCCATACCCTTACCCTTAACCTAACCCTAACCCTAAACCTCACCCTATCCCTAACCCTAACCGTCACCCTCACTGTAACCATAACCCTAAACCTAACCCTAACAATAACACTAACCCTAATACTAACCCTCATCCTAACCATAACACTCACCCTAACCCTAACCCTCACACTAACACTTACCCTCACCCTAACACTATCCGTCACACTAACCCTAACCCTAACCCTAACCCTAAACCTCAACCTCAACCTAAACCTCACCCTCACACTAACCCTAACCCTAACCCTCACCCTAACCCTCTCTCTAACCCTATATCTAACCCTAAACCTCAACCTCACCCTAACACTAACCCTAACCCTAACCCTCACCCTAACCAAAACCCTAAACCTAACCCTAAGCCTCACCATAATGCTTACCCTCACCCTAACACTAACCCTAACACTAACACTCACCCTCACACTAACCCTAACCCTCATCCTAATCCTAAACCTCACCCTATCTCTAACCCCAACCATAACCCTAACCCTAACTCTAACCCTAAACCTCACAATTTACCGTAAACCTAACTCTAACCCTAATCCAAACCCTAAACCTCAGCCTAACCAAAACCCTAACCCTCACCCTCACGCTCAGCATCGCCCTCACCCAAACCCTAATTCTAACCCTCACCCTCACCCTAACCCTAACCCTCATCGTCACCCTAAACCTCACACTAACCCTAAACCTAATCCTCAATTTAACCCTTACCCTAACCCTAACCCTTATTCTAACCCTAAACCTAACCCTATACCTCACCCTTAATGAAACCCTCACTCTCTGCTGAAACCTCACCTTTACCTTTACCATCATCCTCAACCTAACCCTCAACCTAACACTAAACCTCGTCCTAACCCTCACCCTAACCATAAACCTAATCATAACCCTAAACCTAACCCTCACCCTCAACTCACACTCATCCTAACCCTAAGCCTAATCCTAAGCCTTACCCTAACCCTCACCCTCACCCTAGCCGTCACCCTAATCCCAATCCTAACACTAACTCTCATCCTAACCCTCAACCTAACCCTAAACCTAACCGTCACCCTAACCGTAATCCTAACCCCCACCCTCAGCTTCAGCCTAACCCTAAGCCTAAGCCTAACCCTCACCCTAACAGTCATACTCACCCTCACCCTAAGCCTAACCCTATCCCTAAACCTCAAACTAACCCTTTCCTTCACCCTAACCCTAACACTAACCCTAGCCCTAAACCTCACCCTAACCCTCCCCCTAACCCTAAGTCTAACCCTAAACCTCACCCTCACCCTAGCCCTAACCCTAACCCTAAATCTCACCCAACACCTCACCCTAACCCTAACCCTCACCCTCAGCCTCAACCTCACCGTAAATCTAAACCTTTCCCTAACAATAACACTAACCCTAAACTTAACCCTAACCCTAAACATAACCCTCACCCTCAGCCTCACCCTCACCGCAAACTTAACCCTAACCATAACACTAACAATAACCCTAACCCTAACCCTCATCCTCTCCTCCACCATCACCCTCAGTCTAACCCTAAGCCTATCCCTAATCCTAACCCTAACCTTAACCCTAACCATAACCCTTACCCTCAGGGTCACCCGCACCGCAAACTTAATCCTAACCATAACACTAACAATAACCCTATCCCTAACCCTAACCCTAATCCTAATCTTCACCCCCACTCTCACCGTCAGCCTAAACCTAAGCCTAATCCAAACCCTAAACCTAACCCTAAACCTCACCGTAACACTATCACTAAACCTAAACCTAAAACTAAAAATAACCATAACCCTAAACATAACCATAATCCTCAGCCTCACCCTCACCCTAACCCAAACCCTAACCCTAACCCTCACCCTAACCCTAATCCTAACCCTAATCCTCACACTCACCCTCACCCTAACCCAAATCCTAAACCTAACCCTATCCCTAACCCTAACCCTCTCCCTAACCCTCACCCTTACCCTTATCCTAAACCTAATCCTAACCCTAAGCCTAACCCTCACCCTCACCCTAACCCTCACCCTATCCTTAACTCTAACACTAACCGCAACCCTAACCCTCACCCTCAGCCTAACTCTTACCCTAAACCACACCCTCACCCTAACTATCACCCTAACCCTAAACCTCACCCTAACCCGAACCCTAAACCTCAACCTAACCCTCACCTTAACCCTAACCCTAACAGTAACCCTAACCCTAACCCTCAACCTAACCCTCCCCCTAAACCTAAGTCTAACCATAAACCTCAGCCTTACCCTAACACTAATCCTAACCCTAATCCTAAACCTCACCCTAAACCTAACCCTAACGCTCCCCCTCAGCCTCACCCTCACAGTAACTCTAATCCTAACCCTAACAATAACACAAATCCTAACCCTTAACCTAACCCTAACACTAACCATAATCCTAATCCTAACACCTACCTCATCCTAACCCTAATCCTAACCCTAACCCTCACACTAACCCTAAACCTCACCCTCACTCTAACCCTAACCCTCATCCAAACCCTCACCATAACCCTAAACCTAACCCTCACCCTAACCCTCACACTCACCCTCACCCTAAGCCTACTCCTAAACCTAACCCTATCCCTAAACATGAACCTAACCCTTTCCCTCACTCTAACCCTAACACTAACCCTACCCTAAACCTCACCCTAACACTCCCCCTAACCCTAAGTTTAACCCTAAACCTCACCCTCACCCTAACCCTAACACTAACCCTAAACCTCACCCTATACCTCACCCTAACCCTAACCCTCACCCTCACCCTCAAACTCACCATAACTCTAACCCTTACCCTAAAAATAACACTAAGCCTAAATTTAACCCTTACCCTAAACATAACCCTCACCCTCAGTCTCACCCTCACTGCAAACTTAACCCTAACCATAACACTAAAAATAACCCTAACCCTAAATCTAATCCTCACCCCCACCATTACCCTCAGCCTAAGCCTAAGCCTAACAGTAATCCAAACCCTAACCTTAAACCTAAACATAACCCTCACCCTCAGCATCACCCTCACCACAAACTTAACCATAACCATAACACTAACAATAACCTTATCCCTACCCCTAACCATAACCCTAAACCTAATCCTCAACCCCACTGTCACCCTCAGCCTAAACCTAAGCCTAATCCTAAACATAAACCTAACCCTAACCCTCACCTTAACACTAACACTAACCCTAACCCAAAACCTAACACTAACCCTAAACCTAACCCTCACACTCACACTCACCATAACCCTAATCCTAAACCTAACCCTATCCTTAACCCTAACCCTCACCCTAACCCTCACCCTAATCTTTATTCTAAACCAAATCCTAACCCTAAGCCTATCCCTCACCCTCACCCTAATCCTCACCCTATCCCTAACTCTAACACTAACCCTAACCCAAACCCTCACCCTCAGCCTCACCCTAACCCTAACTCTAACCCTAAATCCAAACCTCACCCTAACCCTAACCCTAACCCTAAACCTCACCCTAACCCTAACCCTAAACCTCAACCTAACCCTCACCTTAACCTTAACCCTAACATTAACCCTAACCCTAACACTCATCCTAACCCTTCCCCTAACCCTAAGTCTAACCATAAACCTAACCTTACCCTAGCACTAATCCTAACCCTAACCCAAAACCTCACCCTAAACATTACCCTAATGCTCACCCTCACCCTCACCCTCACAGTAACTCTAATCCTAACCCTAACAATAACACTAATCCTAACCCTAAACCAAACCCTAACCCTAAACCTAACCCTAAACCTAACCCTAATCCTAAAACCTACCCTCAACCTAACCCTAATCCTAACCCTAACCCTCACACTAACCCTAAACCTCACCCTCACTGTAACCCTAACCCTAATCCAAACCCTCAACCTAACCCTAAACCTAACCCTCACATTAACCCTTACTCTCACCCTGAACCGCACACTCAGGCTAACCCTAAGCCTAACCCTAAATCTAACCCTAACACATACACTCACCCTCACCCTAACACTAATCCTAACCCTAACCCTAACCCAAACCCTTAGCCTCCCCCTAACTCTCACCCTAAATCTAAAACTAACACTAACCCTAAACCCAACCCTCAACGTAACCCTCACCATAACCCTAACATTATAACTAACCCTAAACCTCACCCTCACTTTCACCGTAACCGTAACCGTAACCCTAACCCTAATAAAAACCCTAACCCAAACCCTAACCCTAACCCTAACCATAACCCTCACCGTAACCCTAACACTCACTCTAACACATCCACTCACCCTAACACTAACACTAAGCATAACACTAACCCTCACCCTCACCCTAGCCCTCACCTAAACCCTAGTTCTAACCCTCACCCTCACCCTAACCCTAACCCTCATTCTCACCCGAAACCTTACAATAACCCTAACCCTAATGCTCAATCTAAACCTCACCCTAACCCTAAACCTAACCCTTACCCTAACCCTAAACCTAAACCTAACCCTCACCTTTATCTTAACCCTCACCCTCACGTTTACCCTTACCATCCTCCTCACCCTAACCCTCACCCTAAACTTAAACTTCATCCTAACCAACACCCTAATCGTAAACCTAACCATCACCCTAACCCTAACCCTCAATCTCAACCTCAAACTCAGCCTAAGCCTAAGCCTAAGCCTAAGCCTTACCCTAACCCTAACCCTAACCCTAGCACTCACCCTAACCCTAATCCTAACTCTAACCCTCAAACTAACCCTCATCATCACCCTAACGCTAACCATTAGCCTAACCCTAATCCTCACCCCCAGCCTCACCCTCAGCCTAACCCTAACCCTAACCCTCACACTCATGCTCACCCTAAACCTAATCCTAACCCTAACCCTAAATCTAAACCTCAAGCTAACCCTCACCCTAACCTTAACCCTAACACTAACTCTAACCCTAACCCTCGATCTAACCCTCCCCCTAACCCTAAATCTAACCCTAAACCTCACTCTCACTGTAACCCTAATCTTAACCCTAACCATAAACCTCACCGTAACCCACACCCTCACCCTCTCCCTCACCCACACCTTAACTCTAACCCTAACAATAAAAATAACAATAATCCTAACCCTAAATATAACCCTAAACCTAAACTTAATACAAACACTCACCCTAAACCTTACCCTAATCCTAACCCTAAACTTAACGCTAACCCTCACCCTCACTGTAACCCTAACCCTCATCCTAACACTCACCCTAACCCTAAACCTAAACCTCATGCTAACACTAACCCTAACCCTCACCCTCATCATAGCCCTCACCCTAACCCTAATCCTAACCCTAATCCTCATCCTAACCCTCACCCTCACCCTAACCCTAACCCTAACCCTCACCCTAACACTATCCCTAACCCTAACCCTCATCCTAACCCTAAACTTAACCTTAACCCTAACTCTCACCCTAACCCTAACCCTAACACTCACCCTAACCCTAACCCTCACCCTCACCCTCATCCTACCCTAAACCTAACCCTAACCCTAACCCTAAACCTCACACTCACCCTAAACCTTACCCTAAACCTAATCCTAACCCTAAGCCTAACCCTCACCCACACCCTAACCCTCAACCTATCCCTACCTCTAACACTAACCCTAACCCTAACCCTCAAAATCAGCCTCACCCTAACCCTAACTCTAACCCTAAACCTCACCCTCACCCTAACGCTACCCTAACCCTCACCCTAACCCTCAATCTAACCCTCACCCTAAACCTCACCCTCACCCGAACCATAACACTCACCCTCACCCTAGCCCTCACCCAAACCCTAATCCTAACCCTAAACCTCATTCTAAACCTCCACCTAAACTTATGACTAACCCTCACCCTAACCCTAACTTTCTAACCCTCAACCTCACCCTCAGCCTAGCCCTAAGGCTAACCCTAACCCAAACCCTAAACCTCACCCTAACCCTAACCCTAACACTAACCCTAACCCTAACCAAACCCATAACCCTCACCTTCAGCCTCACCATCACCGCAAACTTAACCCACACGATAACAGTAACAATAACCCTAACCCTCAACCTAACCCTCACCCTAACTCTAAACCTAAACCTCACCCTCAACCTTACCCTCAACTTAACTCTAACCCTAACCCTAACAAGAAACCCAAACCCTAAACCTAACCGTAACCCTTACCCTCAACTAAACTCTAAACCTAACCCTAACAATAGCCCTAACCCTAAACCTAACCCTAACCCTCACACTCACAGTAACTCTAACCCTAACCCTAACACTAAACCAGACCCTAACGCTAACCATAAGCCTCACCCTCACTCTGGCCCTTACCCTAACCCTAATACTAACCCTTATCATAACCCTAAACTTCATCCTAACCCTCACCCTAACCCTAAAACCCTAACCCTCACACTAGCCCTCCATCTAAAACTAAATCTAACCCTAAACCTCCCCCTCACCTAACCCTAACCCTCACACTTACCCTCATCCTCTGCCTAACACTAACCCTAACCCTAACTCCAACCCTAACCCTAACACTAACCCTAACCCTAACCCTAATCCTAACCCTCAACCTCACCCTAGCCCACACCCTAAACCTAAGCTTAAGCCTAACCCTCACCCTAACTCTCACACTAACCCTAACCCCACCCTCACCCTAATCCTAACCCTCACCCTGACCCTAACTCTAATCCTAACCCTAACTCTAACCCTAACCCTCACACTCAACCTCACCTTAACCCTAGACCTAATCCTAAACTTATCCCTAACCCTCACCGTCACCCTAAACCTCACCCTAACCCTAACACTAACAGAAACCCTAACCCTAACCCTAAGCATAACCCTCACCCTCAGCCTAACCCTCACCGCAAAATTAACCCAAACCATAACACTAACAATAACCCTAACCCTCACCGTAACCCTAACCCTAAACCTAAACCTAACCCTAACCCTAACCCTAACCCTAATCCTAAACCTAAACCTAAACCTAAACCTAACCCTAATCTTAACCCTCAGCCACACCCTCAAAGTAACCATAACCCTAACCCTAACCCTTACAATAACCCTAACCCTAAACCTATCCCTCATCCTAACCAAATCCTTCACCCTAACCCTAACCTTCACCCTAACACATACCCTCATCCTAACCCTAACCCTAACCCTTACACTCACCCTAATCCTTACCCTAATCCTAATTCTAACCCTAAGCCTAACACTCACCCTCACCCAAACCCACACCCTAACCCTAACACTAACCTTACCCCTAACCCTCACATTCAGCCACCCCCTAACCCTAACTCTAACCCTAAACCTCCCACTCCCCCTAACCCTAACCCTAAACCTAACCCTAAACCTCACTCTAACCGTACCCCTACATCTCACCCTCACCCTAGCCCTCACCCTAACCCTAACCCTAACCCTAACCCTTATCCTAACACTCACCCTAACCCTCAACCTAACCCTAACTGTCACCATCACCAAAACCCTTACCCTAAAAATCACTCTAACCATAAACTTAACCCAAACCCTAACTCTCACCTTAACCCTAACCCTAACCCTCACCCTAACCTGAACCCTCACCCTCACCCTCAGCGTAACCCTAAGCCTAAGCCTAACCCTAACCCTAAACATTACCATCACTCTAACCATCACCATAACCATAACCCTAATCATAACACTAAACCTCACCCTAACCCTAAAGTTAATCCTAAATCTAACCCTAACCCTAACCCTGACCCTCACCCTAACCCTCACCTTAACCCTAACCCTAACACTAACCATAACCCTATTCCTCACCTCAATCTCATCCTAACCGTAACAGTAACCCTAAACCTCACCCTCATCCTAACCCTCACCCTAAACCTAAACCTCATCCTAACCCTAGCCCTAAAGCTCACCCTCACCCTAGCCCTCACCCTAACCCTAATCCTAACCCTAACCCTCATCCTAACCCTTCCCCTAACCCTAAACCTAACCCTCACCCTAATGCTAACACTCACCCTCAACCTCACCCTCAGCCTAACCCTAAGCCTAACCCTAAACCTAACCCTAACACACATACTCACCCTCACGTTTGCCCTAATCCTAACCATAAACCTAACCCTAACCCTCATGCTCACCCTAACCCTCACCTTAACCCTAACGCTAACATTAACCCTAGCCCTAACGCACACCCTCAGCCTCACCCTAACCCTAACCCTAAACCTCACGCTCACCCTAACCCTAACCCTCACCCTCACCCTAGCGCTCACCCAAACCCTAATCCTAACCCTAAACCTCAACCTATCCCTCCTCCTAACCCTATGACTAACCCTCACCCTAAGGCTAACTTTCTCACCCTCAACCTCACCCTCAGCCTAACCCTAAGCCTAACCCTAAACCTGACGGTAACACAAACACTCACCCTCAGCCTAACCTTAAGCCTGAACCTAAAACTAACGTTAACCCACACACTTACCCTCACCCTAACCCTAATCCTAACCCTAACCCTTAAACTATCTCTCCCCCTAACTCTCACCGTTACCCTAACCCTAACACTATCCCTAACCCTAAATCTCAACCTAACCCTCACCCTAACCCTGACTCTAACCCTAAACCTCACCCTCACCCTAACCCTAACTCTAACCCTAACCCAAAACCTAAACCTCACCCTAACCCTAATCCTAAACCTAACACTGTCCCTAACCCTCACCCTAATCCTCACCCTAGCCCTCAAACAAACCCTAATCCTAACCCTAAACCTCATCCTAAACCTCACCCTAACCCTAAACCTAATCCTCACCCTCACCCTTACCCCCAACTTAACTCTAACCCTAAGCCTAACAATAACCCTAACCCTAAACCTAACCCTAATCCTCACACTCACCGTACTCTAACCCTAACCGTAACACTAAACCTCATCCTAATGCTAACCATAAACTTCACCCTCACTCTAGCCCTCACCCTAACACTAATCCTAACCCTAAACCTCATCCTAACCCTAACTCTAACCCTAAAAGCCTAACCATCACACTAACTAAATATAACCCTAAACCTCACACTCACTTAACACTAACCCTCACCCTCAGCCTCACCCTCCGCCTAACACTAAGCCTAACCCTAACTCCAACCCTAACATAAACCACACACTCACCCTCACCCTAACACTATTCCCAACACTAACCCCAACCCTAACCCTCACCCTCACCCTAGCCTTCACCCTAACCCTAATCCTAACCCTAACCCAAACACTAACCATAAGCCTAACCCTAAATCTCACCCTAAACCTAACCCTAACCCTCACCCTCACTGTAAGGGTAACCCTAACCCTAAACCTAACCCTAACTCTAACCCTCACCCTAACCATAACACTCACCCTAACCCTAACCCTCACCCTAACACTTACCCTCACCCTTACACTAAGCCTAACCCTAACACTAACCCTCACACTAATCTTAAAAATTAACCTAACCCTAAAACTCACCCTAACCCTAAACCTAACCCACACCCTCACCATAACCCTAATTGTCACCCTAACCCTCACCCTAATCCTAACCCTCACCATAAACCTCACACTAACCCTAACCCTAATTCTTAATCTAACCCTCACCCTCACCCTAACCCTAAGGGTAACCCTAACCCTAACCCTCACCCTAACCCTAACCCTTATCCTTATCTTAACCCTCACCCTCAGCCTAACCCTCACCTTTATGGTACCGTCACCCTCACCCTAACCCTCACCCTAACCCTAACCCTCATCCTAACCCTCACCCTAACCGTAACCCTAACCATCATCCTAACCCGAACCCTTACCCTCAACCTCACCCTCGGACTAACCCTAAGCCTAAACCTAACCCTAACCCTCAACCACACCCTAGCCCTCACCCTAACCCTAATCCTAACCCTAACCCTCCTCCTAACCCTCACCCTAACCCTAACACTAACCATCACTCCAACCGAAATCCTCACACCCAACTTCACCCTAACCCTCACCGTAACTCTAACACTAACCCTAACAATAACACTAATCCTAACCCTAAACCTAACAATAAACCTAATCATATATCTAACCCTCACCCTCAGCCTCACCCTCACTGCAAACGTAACCCTAACCATAACACTAAAAATAATCGTAACCCTAAACCTAACCCTAACACTCACCCTCACCCTAACCCTTATCCTAACCCTAACCCTCACCCTCACCCTAACCCTCATCATAATCCTAACCCTCATCCTATCCCTCACCTTAACCCTAACCCTAACCCTAAACCTCACCCTAACACTAACCCTAACCCTCACCCTCACCCTACCCCTCACCCTAACCCTAATACTAACCCTAATCCTCATCCTAACACTCACCCTAACCCTAACCCTAACCCTCACCCTAACCCTAATCCTCACCCTAACCGTCAAACTAACCCTAACCCCCACCCTCACTGTAACCTGAACGCTAAACCTCACCCAAAAACTAAAATTAACCCGAACGATAATTCTCACCCTAATGCTAACCCTAACCCGAACCCTAACCCTAACCCTCACCCTTACTCTCACCCTCAGCTTAACTCTTAGCCTTACCCTAAACCTAAGCCTAACACAAACACTCACCTTAAAACTAAACCTAATACTAATCCTAACCCTAACCCTAACCCTCATCCTAAACCTCACCCTAACCCTAACACTAATCCTAACCCTAACCCTCACCCTAACCCTAACTCTAACCCTAAACCTCACCCTCACCCTCACCCTAAACTTAACCCTAACCCTAAATCTCACCCTAACCCTAACCCTCACCCTCACCCTCACCCTCAGCATAACTCTAATCCTAACCCTAACAATAATACTAATCCAAACCCTAACCCTAAAGCTAACGCTCACCCTAATCCTCACCCTAACCCTAACCCTAAACATCACCCTCAGCCTCACCTTCACCGTAAACTTAAATCACCCTCATTGTAACCCTAACCCTAAACCTCACCCTAACCCTAAACCTAACCCTAACCCTAAATCTCACCCTAACCCAAACCCTAACCCTCACCCTAGCTCTCACCCTAACCCTAATCATTCTCACCCTAAACCTCACACTAACCCTAACACTAATCCTCAATCTAACCCTCACCCTCTAACCCGAACCCGACCCTTCACCCTTACCATAACCCTCACCCTCAGCATAACTCTCACCTTTACTCTTACTGTCACACTCATCCTAACACTCACCCTCATCCTAACCCACACCCTAACCGTAACCCTAAACATCACCCTAACCCTAACCCTCACCCTCAACTTCAGCCTCAGCCTAGCCCTAAGCCTAAGCCTAACCCTAACCCTAAACCTCACACTCACCCTAGCCCTCACCCTAACCCTAATCCTAACCCTAACCCTAATCCTAAACCTCAACCTAACCATAATATGAACCATAACTCTAAACCTAATCCTCATCCCCACACTCACCCTCAGCCTAATCCTAAACCTAAGCCGAACCCTAATCCTAACCCTTACACTCACCCTCACCAGAACCCTAATTCTAATCCTAACCTTAATCCTAAACCTAAACCTCAACCTAACCCTCACCCTAACCCTAACCCTAACCATGAACTTAACCCAAAACCTAACTCTCACCCTAAACCTAACCCTAACCCTCTCCCTCAGCCTAAACCTAAGCCTAAGCCTAACCCTAACCCTCACACTCACCCTAACCTTAACCCTAACCCTAATCCTAACCCTAACCCTCACACTCTCTCTAACCCTTACCTTTACTCGTACTATCACCCTCATCCTAACCCTCACCCTAAACCTAACCCTCAACCTAACCCTCACCCTAACCGTAACCCTAAACATCACCCTAACCCTAACCCTCACCCTCACCTTCAGCCTCAGGCTAATCCTAAACCTAAGCCTAAACTCACCCTAAACATCACACTCACCCTAGACCTCACCTGAACCCTAATCCTAACCCTAACCCTCATCCTAACCCTCAACCTAAACATAACCAGAACCATCACTCTAAACCTAATACTCATCCCCAACCTAGGCCTAAGCCTAACCCTGACACTAACCCTCATCCTCAGAGTAACCCTTACCCTAACCCTCACCCTAAAACTAAACTTAACCCGAAACCTAACTCTCACCCTAAACCTAAACCTAAACCTCACCCTAAACCTAACCCTCACCCTCACCCTCACCCTCAGCCTAATCCTAAGCCTAAGCCTAACCCTAACCCTAACACTCACACTCACCCTAACCTTAACCCTAATCCTAACCCTAAACCTAACCCTAACCAACACAGTCACCCTCACCCTAACCCTAATCCTAACCCTATCCCTAACACTATCCCTACCCCAACTCTCACCCTAACACTAACCCTAACACTAACACTAACCCTAAACCTCATCCTAACCCTCATCCTAACCCTGACTCTAACCCTAAACCTCACCCTCACCCTAACCCTAACTCTAACCCTAACCCAAACCCTAAGCCTCACCGTAACCCTAACCCTAACCCACACCCTCAATGTAACCGTAAATATAAACCTTACCCTAACAATAACCCTAACCCTAACCCTAAACCTCACCATAACCCTAGTCCTAACACTAACCCTAAACCTCACCCGAACCCTCACCCTAACCCCAACCCTAACCCGAACCCTAAACCTCAACCTTACCCTAACCCTCACCCGCACCCTCACCCTCACCGTAACTCTAACCCTAACCCTAAGAATAACACTAACCCTAACCCTAACCATCACCATAACCCTAATCCTAACCCCCAAACTCACCCTCAGCCTTACCCTTAGCCTAAGCCTTACCCCAAACCTAACCCTCAAACTCACCCTCACGCTAACCCTAATTCTACTCTAACCATATCCCTAAACATCAACATAAACCTCAGCCTCACCCTAACCCTAACAATAAACCTAACCCTAACCCTCACCCTAAACCTCCACCTAACCCTAACTCTAACCCTAAAACTTACCCTCACCCTAACCCTAACCCTCACCATAAACTTCACCCTAACCCTCACCCTCAACATCACCCTCAACCTCACTGTAACTCTAACCCAAAACCTAACAATAAGATTAACCCTAATCCTAACCCTAACCCTAACCTTAACCCTAACCATAAACCTCACCCTCAGTCTCACCCTCACCGCAAAATTAACCCTAACCATAACACTAACAATAACCCTAACCATAACTCTAAACCTAACTCGAACCCTAAACCTTGCCTTATCCTCACTCCCAACCTCACCCTCAGCCTAACCCTAACCCTAACCCTCACCGTATCCCAAACCCTAACCGTAACCCTAACCCTAACCGAAACCCTAACCCTAACCCCAAACCTAACACTAACCCTTAACCCTAAACCTCACCCTCACCATCACCTTAACCCAAACAATAACCCTAACCCTCACCGTAACCCTAAGCCTAACCCTAACCCTAACCCTCACACTCACCCTCACCCTAACCCTAATCATAAACATAACCCTATCCCCAACCCAAACCCTCACCCTAGCCCTCAACCTAACCCAAATCCTAACCTTAAACCTCATCCTAAACCTCACCCTGACCCTAACCTTAACCTTCACACTAAACCTAACCCTAAACCTAAACTTCACCCTAACCCTAAACCTAATCCTCACCCTCACCCTTACCCTCAACTTAACTCTAACCCTAACCCTAACAATAACCCTAACCCTAACCCTAACCCTAACCCTTGCACTCACCATAATTCTAACACTAACCTTAACCCTAAACCTCACCCTAACGCTAACAATAAGCCTCACCCTCACTCTAGCCTTCACCCTAACCCTAATTATAACCCTAAACCTCATCCTAACCCTCACCCCAAACCTAAAAGGCTAACCATTACACTAGCCCTCAACCTAACGCTAAATTTAACCCTAAACCTCACCCGCACCTAACCCTAACCCTCAACCTCACCCTCCGCTTAACACTCAGCCGAACCCTAACTCCAACCCTAACCATAACACTAACCCTAACGCTAAACCTCACCCTAACCCTCACCCTCACCCTAGCCCACAACCTAAACCTAAGCCTAAGCATAACCCTCACCCTAACTCTCACTATAACCCTAACCCCAACCCTCACCCTAACCCTAACCCTCTCCATCACCCTCATTCTAACTCTAATCCTAACCCTAACCCTAACCCTCACACTCACCCTCACCTTAACCTTAGAACTAATCCTAGCCTTAACCCTCACCCTCACCCTCACCCTAAACCTCACCCTAACCCTAACCCTAACCATAACCCTAACCATAACCCTCACCCTCAGGCTCACCCTCACCGCAAACTTAACCCAAACCATGACACAAACAATAACTCAAACCCTCACCCTAACCCTAACCCTAACCCTAAACCTAACCCTAACCCTAACCATAAACCTAAATCTAAACCTAACCATAACCCTAATACTAACCCTCACCCATACCCTCACAGTAACCATAACACTAACCTTAACCCTTACAATAACCCTAACCCTAACCCTATGCCTCATCCATACCATATCCTTCACACTAACCTTAACCCTCACCCTAACACTTACCCTCACACTAACACTAACTCTAACCCTTAAATTAACCCTCACATTAAACCGAACCCTAACCCTAAACCTCAACATAAACCTCACCCTCACCTTAACATTAACACTAACCCTAACCCTAAACCTCACCCTCCCCCTCCCCCAACCCTATATCTAACCATAAACCTCACCCTAATCCTAACCCTAACCCTCACCCGCACCCTCAACCTCACCGTAACTCTAACCCTAACCCTAACAATAACACTAACCCTAACCCTAACAATCACCATAACCCTAATCCTCACCCCACCCTGAGCCTCACCCTCACCTCAAACTTAACCCTAACCATACCACTAACAATAACCCTAACCCAAACCCTAATCCTAATCCTCACCCCCACCCTCATCCTCACCCTAACCCTAATCCTATCCCTAACCCTCACCCTAACCTTAACTCTAAACCTAAACCTCACCCTCAGCCTAACCCTAACTCTAAACCTAACCCTAACACTAAACCTCACCCTAACTCTAACTCTAACCCTCATCCTAACCCTAACCCTCACCCTCACCCTCACATTTAGCCTAACCCTAAGCCTAACCCTGAACCTATCCCTAACACACACACTCAGCCTCACCCTAACACTAATCCTAACCCTAAACCTAACCCTCCCCCTAACTCTCCCCCTAACCCTAAACTTAACATGAACACCAACCCTAACCCTCAACCTAACCCTCACCCTAACCCTAACTCTAACCCTAAGCCAAACCCTAAACCTCACCCTAACACTAACCCTAACCCTCATGCTCACCCTCACAGTAACGGGAATACTAAACCTAACCCTAACAATAACCCTAACCCTATTCCCAACCCTCACCTTAACCATAACCCTCACTCTAACCCAAACCATCACCCTAACACTTACCCTCACCCTAACACTAAACCTAACCTTAAGCCTAACCCTCACACTAACGCTAACACTAACCCTAACCCTAAACCTCAACTTAACCCTCAACCTCACCATAACCCTAATTCTAACACTAATCGTAACCCTCCCCCTAACCCTCCCCCTAACTCTATACCTAACCCTCAACTTCACCCTCACCCTCAACCTAACCCTAACACTAAACCCCACCCTAACCATAACCCTAACCCTCACTCTCATGCTCGTCCTAAGCCTAAGCCTAAGCCTAAGCCTAACACTAACTCTAACCCTCACCTTAACCCCAACACTAACACTAACCCTAACTCCAACCCTAAACCTCACACCCACCCTAACCCTAACTCTAATCCTAACCAGAAACCTAAACCTCATCCTAGCCCTAACCCTCACCCTCAACCTCACGCTCACCGTAACCATAACCCTAACAATAACCCTAAACCTAACCCTAACCCTCATCCTAAAGATAACCTTCACCCTAACCCTAACCCTCGCTCTAACACTTACCCTCACCCTATCACTAACCCTAACCTTAACACTAACCCTCACAATAACCCTAACCATCACCCTAACGCTCACCCTAACTCTGACCCTAACTCTCACCCTCACCCTAGCCCATACCCAAACCCTAAGCCTATGCCCAACCCTCACCCTAACCCTCACTCTAACCCTAACCCCAACACTCACTCTAACGGTAACCCTCAACCTCACCCTCATCTTAACTCTAATCCTAACCCTAACCCTAACACTCACCCTCACCTTAAGCCTAATCCTAATCCTAACGCTAAGACCAACTCTCACCCCCACACTAAACCTCACCCTAACCCTAACCCTCACCCTAAACCTATCTCTAACCCTAAACCTCACCCTCACCCTAACCGTAACCCTAACCCTAATCCTAAACCTCAGCCTAAACCTAAACCTTACCCTAACACTTACCCTCACCTTAATACTAACACTAACCCTAACATTAACCTTCACACTAACGCTAACCATCACCGTAAACCAAAACCTCATCCTAACCCTAACCCTAACACTCAATGTCACCCTAAGCCTCACCCTAACTCTAACCCTCATCCTAACCCTTAACCTCTCACTAACGCTAACATTAATCCTCATTCTAACCCTCAACCTCACCCTAACCCTAACCCGAACACTCACCCTTACCATAACCCTCAACCTCAGCATAACCCTCAGATTTCTCTTACTGTCACCCTCATCCTAACCCTCACCCTAAACCTAATTCTCAGCCAAACCCTCATCCTAACTGTAACCCTTACCATAACCCTAATCCTAACCCTCAACGTAACCCTAAACGTAACCCTCATCCTAACAATCACTCTAACCTTAACCCTAACCATCAACTTAACCCTAACCTCACCCTCACCTTCAGCCTCAGCCTAACCCTAAGCCTAAGCCTAAACCTAACCCTAAACCTCACACTTACCCTAGCCCTCACACTAAACCTAATCCTAACCCTAACCATCATCCTAACCCTCAAGCTAACGATAACATGAACCATCACTCTAAACCTAATCCTCATCCCCACACTCACCCTCACCCTAACCCAAAGCCGAAGCCTAACCCTAACCCTAACCCTCACAGTCACACTCACCCTAACCTTAATCCTAACCCTAACCCTAAAACTAAACCTCAACCTAATGCTCACCCTAACCCTAAACCTAACCCTCACCTTCACCTTAGGCCTCACCCTAACCCCACCCCAAACTTAACCTGAACCCTCACCGGAACCCGAACCCTAACACTCACCCTAACTCTACCCCTAACCCTAAACCTAAACCTAACCCTAGGCCTAACACTAACCCTCACCCTCACCCTTGCCCTCACCCTAACTCTAATTGCAACCCTAAAACTCATCCAAACACTCACCCTAACGCTAATCCTTACCCTTAACCTAACACTAATCCTAATTCTAACCCTCAACCTAACTGTAATCCTGAACCTTACCATAACCCTAACCCTAACCCTCACCCTAATACTAAACCTTACTCGAACCCTAACCCTAAACCTCACCCTAACCCTAACCCTCACCCTCAAACAAGACCGCAACCTAACCCTAACCATCATCCTCACCCTAAACCTCACACTAACCCTAACACTAATCGTCATTCTAACCCTTACCCTCAACCTAACCCTAACCCTCAACCTAAACCTAACCCTCACACTCACCATAAACCTAAAGCGAAACCTCACCCTATCCCTAACCCTAACAATAACACTAAACCTCACCCTAACCCTAACCCTAACCCTCACACTCACCCTCACCCAAATGCTAATCCTAAACCTAACCATATCACTAACCCTAACCCTCACCCTAAACCTCACCCTAACCCTAACCCTAACACTAATCCTAACTCTAACCGTCACACTAACCGTCACCCTAACGCTAACTCTAACCCTAAAACTCACCCTCACCCTAACCCTAAACCTCACACTCACCCTCACCCTCAGCCTTTCCCTAAGCCTAGCCCTAACCCTAACCCTCAGACTCACCCTCACCCTAACCCTAATCCTAAACCTAAACCTAAACCTAACCCTCATCCAAACTCTAACCTTCACCCTAACCCTAACCCTAACACTAACCCTAACCCTAAACCTCACCTTATCCCTCAACCTAACCCTAACTCTAACCCTGAACCTCACCCCCACCCTAACCCTGAACCTAACCCTAAACCTCACCCTCACCCTAGCCCTCACCCTAACCCTAATCCTAACCTTAACACTCATCCTAAAACTCACCCTAACCCTAAACCTAACCCTCACCCTAACCCTAACCCTCACCCTTAACCTCATCCTTAGCCGAAGCCTAAGCCTAATCCTAAACCTAACACTAACCAACACACTCAACCTCACCCTATCCCCTAACCCTAACCCTCACCCTAACCCTAACCCTCACACTCAACCTCATACTTAGACTAACCCTAAGGCTAACCCTAAACCTAACCCTAACCCACACACTCACCCTCACCCTAACTCTAATCCTAACCCTAACCCCAACCCTAACCCTCACCCTACCCTTCACCCTAACCCAAATCCTAACCCTAACCCAAACTCTCACCATAACCCTAACCCTAAACCTAACCCTAACCCTCACCCTCACTGTAAGGGTAACCCTAACACTAACAATAACCCTAACCCTAACTCTAACCCTCACCCTAACACTTACCCTCACCCTTACACTAACCCTAATCCTAACACTAACCCTCACACTAATCTTAACCCTTAACCTAACCTTAAACTTCACCCTAAACCTAACCCTAACCCAAAACCTCAGGCTAGCCCTCACCCTAACCCTAATTGTAACCCTAACCCTAACCCTAACCCTCACCCTCACCCTAAACCTCAAACAAACCCTAACCCTAATTCTCAATTTAACCCTCACCCTCATCCTAACCCTAACTGTAACCCTTACCCTAACCCTCGCCTTAACCCCAACCCTTACCCTTATCTTAATTCTCACGCTCAGACTAACCCTCCCCTTTACGGTACCATCACCCTCACCCTAACCCTCACCCTAACCCTAACCCTCATCCTAACCCTCACCCTAACCGTAACCCTAACCATCACCCTAACCCTAACACTCACCCTCAACCTGAAAATTAGACTAACTCTAAGCCTAAGCATAAATCTAAGTCTAACCCTCAACCTCACCCTAGCCCTCACCCTAAACCTTATCCATATCCAAACCCTCATCCTAAACCTCAACCTTACCCTAACCCTAACCATCTCCTGAAACCTAATCCTCACACCCAAACTCACCCTCAGCCTCACCCTCCACCTCACTTTAACTCTAACCCTAACCCTAACAGTAACACTAACCCTAATCCTAACCCTAACCCTAAACCTCAACCTAAACCTCCCCCTAACCCTAAACCTAACACTAACCCTAACCCTCCCCCTAAGCCTAACTCTAACCATAAACCTCACACTCAACCTAACCCTAATCCTAACCCTAACCCTTAACCTCACCCTAACCCTAACCCTCACCCTTAACCTCACCCTCACCCTCAAGGTAACTCTAACCCTAACCCTAACAATAACACAAATCCTAACCCTAAACCTAACCCTAACCCTAATCCTATATCCAACCCTCACCCTTAAACCTCACCCTCACCCTCAAGGTAACTCTAACCCTAACCCTAACAATAACACAAATCCTAACCCTAAACCTAACCCTAACCCTAATCCTATATCCAACCCTCACCCTCAGCCTCACCCTCACTGCAAACATAACCATAACCATAACACTAACAATAACCCTAAACCTCATCCTAACCCTCACCCTAACCCTAACCCTAAACCTAAACCTCACCCTAACACTAAACCTAATGCTCACCCTCACCATAGCCCACACCCTAATGCTAATCCTAAACCTAATCCTCATCCTAACACTCAGCCTAACCCAAACCCTAACCCTCACCCTAGCCCTAACCCTCAAAGTAACCCTAACCCACACCCTCACTGTAACCTAACCGTAAACCTCACCCAAACCCTAAACTTAACCTGAACCCTAACTCTCACCTTAACGCTACCCATAACCCGAAAACTAAACCTAACCCTTACCCTTACACTCACCCTCAGATTAACCCTTAGCCTAACCCTAACACTAACCCTAATCCTAATCCTAAACCTAACCCTAACTCTCACCCTCATCCTAAACCTCACCCTAACCCTAACACTAACCCTAACCCTCACCGTAAACCTCACCCTAAACCTAACTCTAACCTTAAACTTCACCCTCAACCTCACCCTAACCCTAACCCTAACCCTAACCCTAAACCTCACCCTAACCCTAATGCACAACCTCACCCTCACCCTCAACATAACTCTAATCCTAACCCTAACAATAACACTAATCCTAACCCAAACCCTAACCTTCACCCTCATCGTAACCCTAACCTTAACCCAAACTCTCACCCTAACCCTAACACTAACCCAAACCCTAAAACTCACCCTAACCCTAACCCTAACTCTCACCCTCAGCCCCACCCTCACTGTAAACTTAACCCTAACCATAACACTAACAATAACCCTAACCCTAACTCTAATCTAACCCTCACACTCACCCTAACCCTAACCCTCACCCTAATCCTAAACCTAACCATAACCCTAAACCTCACCATAACCCTAATCCTAACCATCAACTTCACCCTAACCCTCACACTAACCCTAATCATCCTCACCCAAAACCTCACACTAATCCTAACACTAATCCTTAATCTAACCCTCACCCTCACCCTAACACTAATGTGAACCCTCACCCTTACCATAACCCTCACCCTCAGCCTAAACCTCACTTTTACTCTTAGTGTCACCCTCATTCAAAACCTCACCCTAAACCTAACACTCATCCTAACCCTCACCCTAACCGTAACCCTAAACATCACCCCAGCCCTAACCCTCATCCTCAGCTTAAGCCTCAGCCTAACACCAATCCTAAGCCTAACCCTAAACCTAAACCTCACACTCACCCTATCCCTCACCCTAACACTAACCCTCACCCTAACCCTAATCCTTACCCTAACCCTAACCCTAACCCTAAACCTAAACCTCAACCTCACCCTAACCCTAACCTAACACTAAACCTAACCCTAACCATAATCATAACCCTCACCGTCAGCCTCACCCTCACCGCAAACTTAACCCAAACCATAACACTAACAATAACCCTAACCCTCACCCTAACCCTAAACCTAAACCTAACCCTAACTTAAACCCTAACCCTATAACTAAAACTGACTCTAACCCTAATCCTAACTCTCACCCTCACCCTCACTGTAACCATAACCCTAACCTAACCCTTACAATAACACTAACCTTAACCCTATCCCTCATCTTAACCATATCCTTCACCCTAACCCTAACCCTCACCCTAACACTTACCCTCACCCTAACCATAACGCTAACACTAACCCTAACCCTAACCCTCACCCTCAGCTACCCCCTAACCCTAACTCTAACCCTAAACCTCCCCCTCCCTCTAACCCTAACCCTAACCATAACTCTAAACCTCAGCCTAACCCTAAACCTAAACCTCACCCTCACCCTAGCCCTCACCCTAACCCGAATCCAAACTTAACCCTCATCCTAACCCTCATTCTAACATTAACCCTAACCCTCACCTTCAGCCTCACCCTAACACTAAACATAACCCTAACCCTCAACCTAACCCTAACCGTCACCATCACCATAACTCTTACCCTAACCCTCACCCTAAACCTAAACTTAACCCAAACCCTAACCCTAACCCTAATTCTAACCCTAAACCTAACCCTCACACTCACCCTAACCCTCACCTTAACCCTAACTGTAACACGAACCCTAACCCAAAACCTCACCCTCAGTCTCATCCTAACCCTAACTCTAACCCTAAACCTCACCCTCATCCTAATCCTCACTCTAAACCTAAACCTCATCCTAACCCTAACCCCAAACCTCACCCTCACGCTAGCCCTCACCCTAACCCTAATCCTAACCCTAAACCTCATCCTAACCCTCACACTAAACCTCACCCTCAGCCTCCCCGTAACCCTATATCTAACCGTAAACCTCACCCTCACCCTAACCCTAAACCTAACCCTAAACCCCACCCTAACTCTAACCCTAACACTCACCTGCAACCTCAACCTCACCGTAACTCTAACCCTAACCCTAACAATAACACTAACCCTAACCCTAACCATCACCCTAAACCTATTCCTCACCCCACCCTCAGCCTCACCCTCACTGCAAACTTAACCCTAACCATAACACTAACAATAACCCTAACCCTAACACTAACACTAATACTCAGCCCCACCCTCATCCTCAGCCTAACTCTAAGCCTAACCCTAACCCTAAGACTAACCCTCACCGAAACCCTAACCCTAACCCTATACCTAACCCTAAACCTAAACATAACCCTAACCCTAAACCTAAACCTAATCCTCAGCTTCACCCTCACCCTAAACCAAACCCTAACCCGAAACCTCACCCTAACCCTAAGCCTAAGCCTAACCCTAACCCTAAACTTCACACTCACTCTACCCTAACCCTAATCCTAAACATAATCCTCATCTAAACACTCAACTTAACTATAATCCCAACCATCACCCTAACCCTAACCCTCACCCTCAGCCTCAGCCTCAGCCTAACATTAAGCCTAACTCTAACCCCAACCCTAACCCTAACACTAAACCTAACCCTCACCCTAACGCTCACCCAAACCCTAACCCTAACCATCACCCTCACCCTAGCCCATACCCAAACTATAAGCTTAAGCCTAACACTCGACATAACCCTCACTCTAACCCTAACCCCAACACTCACCCTAACCTTAACGCTCACCCTCACCCTCACCCTAACTCTAATCCTAACCCTAACCCTTACACTCACCCTCACCTTAACCTTAATCCTAATCTTAACCCTAACACCAACCCTCACCCCCAAACTAAACATCACCAGAACACTAACTCTAACCCTAACCCTCACCCTAAACCTAACTCTAACCCTAAACCTCACCCTCACACTATCCGTAACCCTAAAACTAATCCTAAACCTCACCCTAAACCTAAACCTCACCGTAACCCTAACCCTAACCCTCAACTTCACCCTAGCCCTCACCCTATCTCTAACCCTCATCCTAACCCTAAACCTCACAGTTACACTAACACTAATCCTCAATCTAACACGAACCCTCACCCTAACCCTAACCTGAACCCTCACCCTTACCAAAACCCGAACGCTCAGCCTAACCCTCACCTTTTCTCTTACTGTCACCCTCATTCTAACCCTCACCCTAAACCTAACCCTCATCCTAACCCTCACCCTAACTGTAACCCTTACCATCACCCTAACCCTAAACCTCACCCTCACCTTCAGCCTCAGCCTAACCCTAAGCCTAAGCCTAAACCTAACCCTAAACCTCACACTCACCCTAGCCCTCACCCTAAACCTAATCCTAGCCCTAACCCTCATCCTAACCCTCAAGCTAACCATATCCTGAACCATTATTCTAAACCTAATCCTCATCCCCACACTCACCCTCAGCCTAACCCAAAGCCTAAGCTTAACCCTAACCCTAATGCTCACAGTCACCCTCACCCTAAACTTAATCCTAAAACTAACCCTAAACCTAAACCTCAACCTAACCCTCACCCTAAACCTAACCCTAACCCTCACCCTCACAATAGGCCTCACCCTAACCCTCACCCCAAACCTAACACTCACCCTCACCGTAACCAGAACCCTAACCCTCACCCTAACCCTACCCCTAACCCTAAAACTAAACCTCACCCTAACCCTAACCCTAAGCCTCACCCTCACCGTTGCCCTCACCCTAACATTAATTGCAACCTTAACCCTCATCCAAACACTCACCCTAACCCTACCCTAACCGTCAACTTAACCCTACACCTAATTCTAAGCCTCAACATAACCCTAACCCTGATACTCACCGTAACCCTAACAATAACCCTCACCCTAACCTAAACCTAATCTGAACCTTAAACCTCACCCTAACCCTAACCCTCATCCTCACCCTATCCCTCATCCTAAACTTAATCCTAACCCGAACTCTCATGTAAACACTCACCCTAACCCTAACACTAAACCTCGCCCTAAACCTAGCCCTAATCCTAACACTCAACCTAACCCTAACCCTAAACCTCACCCTAAACCTAACCCGAAACCTCACCCTCATGCTAGCCCTCACCCTAACCCTAACCTAAACCTAACCCTCATCCTAACCCTCACCCTAACCCTAACCCTAACCCTCACCCTAACCCTAACCCTAACCCTAACCCTAACCCTCACACTAACCCTAAACCTAACACTAACCCTAACACTAACCCTCACAATAACCCTCACCCTAACGCTAATAATAACCCTAAACCTCACCCTCACCCTAAACCTAACCCTCACCCTCACCCTCACCCTCAGCCTATCCCTAAGCAAAACCCTAACCCTAACCCTCACACTCACCCTCACACTGACCCTAATCCTAATCCTAACCCTAAACTTAACCCTCATCCTAACCCTAATGCTGACCCTAACAATAACCCTAACACTAACCCTAACCCTAAACCTCACCCTATCCCTCACCCTAACCCTAACCCTTACCCTAAACCTCACCCTAACACTAATCCTAACCTTATCCCTCATCCTAACCCTCACCCTAACCCTAAACCTCACACTTATCCTCACCCTCAGATTAACAATTAGCCTAAACCTAACCCTAAGCCTAACCTAAACCCTGACCCTAACATTAACCCTAATCCTAATCCTAACCCTAAGCCTACCCCTCACCCTCATCCTAACCCACACACTAAACCTAACACTAAACCTAACCCTAACCCTCACCCTAACCCTCACACTAACACTAACACTAAACCTAAACCTCACCCTCAACCTCACCCTAACCCTAACCCTAACCCAAACCTCACCCTAACCATAAACCTCACCCTCACACTCACCATAACTCTAATCCTAACCCTAACAATAACACTAATCCAACCCTAACCCTAACCCTCACCCTCACTGTAACCCTAACCCTAACCCAAACCCTCACCCTCACCCTCACCCTAACCCTAACCCTAAACCTCACCCTAACCCTAACCCTAGCACTAAAAAAACCCTAAACCTAACCCTAACCCTCATCCTAACCAAAACCTTCACCCTATCCCTAACCCTCACACTAACACTTACCCTCACCCTAACACTAACCCTTACCCTAATATTAACCCTCACACTAACCCTAACCATCACTCTAAACCTAAACCTCACCCTAACCCTAACCCTCACCGTCAACCTAGCCCTCAACCTAACCCTAACCCTCATCCTCTCCCTAAACCTCAAACTCACTCTAACACTAATTCTCAACCTAACCAGCACCCTCAACCTTACCCTAACCCTCACCCTTACCAAAACCCTCACACTCAGCTAAAACATCACCTTTACCCTTACTGTCACCCTCACCCTAACCCTCACCCTAACACTAATCCTCATCCTAACCCTGACTATAAGGGTAACCCCAACCATCACCCTAACCCTAACCCTCACCCTCACCCTCAGTCTCAGCCTAACCCTAAGCCTAAGCCTAAACCTAACCCTAACCCTCACCCTCACCCTAGCCCTCTCCCTAACCCTAATCCTAACCCTAAACCTCATCCTAACTCTCACCCTAACCCTAACCCTAACCCTCACCCTAACCCTAACCCTCACCCTTACTCTCAGCCTAACCCTAAGCCTAACCCTAACCCTAACCCTCACACTCACCCTCACCCAAACCCTAATCCTAAACCTAACCCTATCCCTAACCCTAGCCCTCACCCTCACCCTCACCCTAACCCTAACCCAAACACTAACCCTAACACTAACACACCAAAACTCACCTTAAAAATAACTCTAACCCTAAACCTCACCCTGACCCTAACCCTAAGTCTAACCCTAACCAAAACCCTAAACCTCACCCTAAACCTAAACCTAACCTTCATCCGCACCCTCACAGTAACTGTAACCCTAAACCTAACCCTAACAATAACCCTAACCCTACTCCTAATCCTCACCCTAACCATAACATTCACCCTAACCCAAACCCTCACCCTAATGCTCACCTTCACCCTAACCATAACACTAACCCTAACCCTAACCCTCAACCTAAACCTTCCCCTAACCCTATATCTAACCCTCATCCTCACCCTCACCTTCACCTTAAGCCTAACCCTAAACCCCACTGTAACCCTAACCCTAACCCTCACACTCATGCTTGGCCTAAGCCAAAGCCTAAGCCTAACCCTAACCCTAACCCTCACCTTAACCCTAACACCAACGCTAACCCTAATTCTAATCCTAAACCTCACCCTCACCCTAACCCTAACTCTAACCCTTACCCTAAACCTAAACCTCATCCTAACCCTAACCCTCAGCCTCACCCTCAACCTCACCATAAACGTAACCCTAACCCTAACCATAACAATAACCCTAACCCTAACCCTAACCACCCTAACCCTAACCCTCACCTTAACACTTACCCTCACCCTATCACTAACCCTATCCCTAACACTAACCCTCACACTAACCCTAACCATCACCCTAACCCTAAATCTCACCATAATCCTAACCCTCACCCTCAACCGAGCCCGCAACCTAACCCTAACCCTCATCCTCACCCTAAATTTCACACTAACCCTAACACTAATCCTCAATCTAACCCTCACCTTCACCCTAATCCTAACCATCACCCTTACCATATTCCTCACCCTAAGCCGAAAACTCACCTTTATGATTACCGTCACCCTCACCCAAACCCTAATCCTCATCCTAACCCTCACCCTAACGGTAACCCCAACCATTACCCTAACCCTAACCCTAAACCTCACCCTCACCCACAGCCTCAGCGTAACCATAAGTCTAAGCCTAACCTGAACCCTAACCCTCACCCTCACCCTAGTACTCACCCTAACCCTAATAATAACCTGAGCCCTCATCCTAAACCTCACCCTAACATTAACCCTCACCCTAACCCTAACCATCACCCTAACACTTACCCTCACCCTAACACTAAATCTAACCCTAACACTCACCCTCACAATAACCATAACCCTCACCCTAACCCTAAACCTCACCCTAACCCTAACACTAATCCTAACCCTCACCCTCAACCTAGACCTCACCCTAACCCTAATTCTTACCGTTACCTTCACCTAATCCTAACCATCGTCCTCACCCTAAACCTCACACTAAGCATAACCCTAATCCTCAATCTAACCCTCACCCTCACCCTAACCCCTAACCTTCAGCCTGAAACTAACCCTCACCATAACCTTAACTCTCGCCCTTATCTTAACCCTCAACCTCAGCCTAACCCTCAAATTTACCCTTATCATCACCCTCACCCTAACCCTCACCCCAACCCTAAACATCATCCTAACCTTCAAGCTAACCGTAACCCTAACCATCACCCTAACCCTAACACTCACCCTCAACCTTACCCTCAGCCTAAACCAAAGCCTAAGCCTAAGCCTAACTCTAAACCTCACCCTCACCCTAGCCCTCACGAAAACCCTAATCCTAACCCTAACCCTCACCTAATCCTAACCCTAACCATCACCCGAACACTAATCCTCACACCCACCCTCACCCTCAGCCTAACCCTAACCATAACCCTAACCCTCACACTCACCCTCACCCTAAACTTAATCCTAACCCTAACCCTAAACCTCAACCTAACCCTCACTCTAACCCTAATCCTAACCCTAACCCTAACCCTGAACCTATCCCTCCCCCTAACCTTAACCCTAAACCTTACCCTAACACTAACCCTCACACTAACCCTAACCCTCACCCTAAACCTAAACCTCACCCTAACCCTAACTCTAACCCTCACTCTCACCCTAACCCTCATCCTCACCCTAAACCTAACCCTAAACCTCACCCTCAGCCTCACCCTCCCAGCAAAGGTAATCTTAACCATAACACTAGCAATAACCCTCACCTTAACCCTGATCCTAACCCTCACCCTCACCCTAATCCTAACCCTAACCCTCACCCTAACCCTAACCCTCACCCTCACTATAACCCTAAACCTCATCCTAACTTCACTCTAAACCAAATCATCACCCTCACTGTAACACTAACCCTCACCCCCACCCTCACCCTCAGCCTAACCCTAAGCCTAAGCCTAACCCTAACCCTAACCTTCACACTCACACTCACCCTAACACTTATCCTAACCATAACCCTCACACTCACCCTAACCCTTACCCTCACCTTAACCTTAACTGTAACACTCAGCCTAACCCTCATCCTAACCATCACACTAAACCTAAACCTCACCCTAACCATAACCTTAACCCTCAGCCAAACGCACTTCCTAACCCTAACCCTAACCCTCAACCCAACCCTAACCCTAACCTTAACTCTAACCCTAACCCTAACCCTAAACCCCACCCTCACCCTCACCCTCAGCCTAAACCTAACCCTAAAGCTAAACCTAAACCTAACCCTCACACTCACCCTCACCCTAACTCTAGCCCTAAACCTAACCCTGAACTTCACCCTAAACACAACCCTATCCCTAACCCTCACCTAACCCTAACCCTGTTCCTAACCCTCACCCTAACCCTCACCCTAAACCTCACCATAAACATAAGCCTAAACCTAACCCTCAACTTCACCCTAAACCTCACCCTAACCCTTACCCTCACCCGAACCCTAAACCTAACCCTCAGCCTAACCCTCATCCTAAACCTACCCCTAACCCTAACCCTCGCTCTAAGCTTAATGCTAATCCTAACCCTAACCCTCACATTAACCCTAACCCTAACCCTCACGCTCAACCTAACCGTCAGGCTAACCTTCATCCTAACCCTAACCCTAATCCTAACCCTCACCCTAACCTTAATGCTAACCCTAACCCTAACCCTCACATTAACCCTAACTCTATCTGTCACGTTCAACCTCACCCTCAACATAAACCTAACCCTAACCCTAATCCAAAACTAACCCTACCCCTCACCCTAACGCTAAACCTAATGCTAACCAAAAACCTCACCGTAATCGTAAACCTATCCCTAACCCTCACCCTAACCATAACCCTAATCCAAAACCTAATCCTCACCCTAACCCTTAACATCACTCTAAACCTTTCCCTCACCCTAACCCTAAATTATCAGTCTAACCCTCATCCTAACCCTAACCCTAACATTCACCCTAACCTTAACCCTAACCGTAAACCTGACCCTCACCTAAACCCTAACCTTCACCCTCACCCTCAACCTCACCCTCACGCTCACACTAACCCTCACACTCCCCCAAACCCTCACCCTAACCCTAACCCTCATCCTAACCCTCACCCTAACCGTAACCCTAACCATCACCCTAACCCTCACCCACACCCTCACCCTCAGCCTCAGCCTAACCTTAATCCTAAGCCAAACCCTAACCCTCACCCTCACCTTAGCCCTCACAGTAACCCTAATCCAAACCATAACCCTCATCCTAACCCTCAACGTAACCATAACCCTAACCAACACTCTAAACCTAAGCCTCATCCCCACACTCAGCATCAGCCTAACCCTAAGCCTAAGCCTAAGCCTAACCCTACCCCTAAACCTCACCATAAACCTAACCGTAACCTAACCCTAACCCTAACCCTAATCCTCACAATCACTCTCACCCTAAACCAAACCCTAACCCTAACCCTAAACCTCATCCAAACCCTCACTCTAACCCTAAATCTCACCCTGACTGTAACACTAACCCTCATCCCCACCCTCACCCTCAGCCTAACCCTAAGCCTAAGCATAACCCTAACCCTAACCCTGACACTCACCCTCACCGTAAATAATCCTAACCCTAACCCTATCCCTAAACCGAAACCTAAACCTCACACTCACCCTAAGACTAACACTAACCCTAAACCTCACCCTCAACCTAACCCTAACACTAAACCTCACCCTAAAACTCACCCTCACCCTAATCCTCACCCACAACCTCACCCTCACAATAACTCTAACCCTAACCCTAACAATAACACTAACCCTAACCCTAAATCTAACCCTAACCATAAACCTCACCCTCACTGCAAACTAAACCCTAACCATAATACTAACAATAACCCTAACCCTAACCCTAAGCCTAACCCTAACACTAACCATAAATCTAACCCTAAAACTCAACCTCACCCTAAACCTAACTCTAACACTAACCCAAACCTTAAACCTCACCCTAACCCTAACCCTAACCCTCAACCGCACCCTCACCCTCACCATAACTCTAACCCTAACCCTAAACCTAACCATCACCCTAAACCTAATCCTCACACCACCCTCACCTTCAGGCTAACACTACACCTAAGCCTAAGCCTAACCCTAACCCTCACTATAACCCTAAACGTAATCCTATCACTAAGCCTAACCCTAACCCTAATCCTGACCATCACCCTCACATTAAACCAAACCCTAACCCTAACCCTAACCCTAAGCCTAACCCTCATCCTCACCCTAAACTTCACACTAAACCTAACCCTAATCCTCAATCTAACCCTCACCCTCTCCTTAACCCCTAACCTTCAACCTTACCCTAACCCTCACCCTAACCCTAACCCTCAAACTTATCTTAACCCTCACCCTCAGCCTAACCCTCAACTTTACCCTCACCATCACACTCACCCTAACTCTCACCCTATCCCTAAACGTCATGCTAACCTTCAACCTAACCGTAACCCTAAACATCACCCTAACCCTAAACCTCACCCTCAACCTCACCCTTAGCCTAAGCCTAAAACTAACCCTAACCCTAACCCCCACCCTCACCCTAGCCCTCACCCTAACCCTAATCCTAACCCTAACCCTCATCCAAACCCTCACCCTAACCCTAACTCTCACCCTCACCCTCACCCTCACCCTCACCCTCACCATAACTCTAACCCTAACCTTAACAATAACACTAATCCTATCTCTAAACCTAACCCTAAAGCTAATCCTAAACCTAACCCTCACCCTCAGCCTCACCCTCACAGCAAAGGGAATCTTAACCATAACACTAACAATAACCCTAACCCTAAACATAATCCTAACCCTCACCCTCACCCTAACCCTAATCCTAACCCTAACCCTCACCCTAACCCTAACCCTCACCCTAACCCTAACCCTCACCCTCACCTTAAGCCTAATCCAAATTCTAAAACTCACCCTAACACTAATCCTCATCCTCACCATAACCCTAACCCTCACACCTACCTTCACCCTCAGCCTAACCCTAAGCCTAAACCTAACCCTAACGCTAACCCTCACACTCACCGTTACCCTAACCCTAATCCAAAACCTAAGCCTATCCCTAAACCTCAACCTAACCCTAACCCTCACCCTAAACCTCCCCCTAAACCTAACTCTAAACCTAAAACTCACACTCAAACAAACCCTAACCCTAAACCTCACCATAAACCTCACCCTAACCCTAACCCTCACCCTCACCCTCACCCTCACCCTCAACTTAACTCTAAACCTAACCCTAACAATAACACTAACCCTAACCCTAACCCTAAACGTAACCCTAACCATAAACCTCACCCTCAACGCAAACTTAACCGTAACCATAACACTAACAATAACCCTAACCCTAACCCTAATTTTAACCCTAACCCTAACCCTAATTCTTACCCCCACCCTCAACCTCAGCCCAAGCCTAAGCCTACCCTAACACTAACCCTAACCGTAAACTTAAATCTCACCCTCACCCTAACCCTAACTCTAACCCTAACCCTAAACCTCACCTTAACCCACACCCTCAACCTCACTCTCACCGTCACTGTAACTCTAACCCTAAACCTAACAATAACACTAACCCTTACCCTAAACCTAACCCTAACACTAACCGTAACCCTCACCCTCACCGCAAACTTAACCCTAACCATAACACTAACAATAACCCTAACCCTAACCCAACCCTCACTGTAACGCTAACCCAAACCCTAATCCAAACCCTAGACCTAACCCTAACTCTAACACTAACCCTATCCATAATCCTCACCCTCACCCTCACCCTAACCCAAACCCTATCCTTAACAACTCACCCTAACCCCAACCCTAATCCTAAACCTAACCCTAAACCTAAACATAACCCTAACACTAAACCTCATCCTAACCCTCACCCTAAACCTATCCCTAAACCTCATCCTAACCCTAACCCTAACCCTCACCCTCAAGCTCGGCCTAAGCCTAAGCCTAAGAATAGGCCTAACCCGAACTCTAACCATCACCCTATCCCTCACCCTAACCCTAACCCTAAAACTAACACTAACTCTAACCCTAAACCTCACCCTCAACCTAAGCCTAACTCTAAACCTAACCCTAAACCTTTACCTCACCCTAACCCTAACACTAACCCTCACCCTCACCGTAACCTTAACCCTAACATTAACCCTAACAATAACCCTAACCCTAAACTTAACCCTCACTCTAACCATATCCCTCAACATAACCCTAATCCTCAATCTAACCCTCACCCTCACCTTAACCCCTAACCCTCAACCTTACCGTAACCTTCACCCTAACCCTAACCCTCACCCTTATCTTAACCCTCACCCTCAGCCTAACCCTCAACTTTACACTTATATCACGCTCACCCTAACCCTCACCCTATCTCTAAACCTCATGCTAACCTTAAAGCTAACCCTAACCCTAACCCTAACCCTAACCCTAACCCTCACCCTTGCCCTCACCCTAACACTAATCCTAAACCTGACCTTCATCCAAACCCTCACCTTAATCCTAAACCTAACCCTCACCCCCACCCTCACCCTCACCATAGCTCTAACCCTAAACTTAACAATAACACTAATCCTAACTCTAACCCTAACCCTAACCCTAACGCTAATCCTAAACCTAAACCTCACCCTCAGCGTTACCCTCACAGCAAAGGTAACCTTAACCATAACAATAAAAATAACCCTAACCCAAAACCTAATCCTAAACCTCACACTCACCCTAACCCTAATCCTAACCCTAACCCTCACCCTAAACCTAACCCTCACCTTCACCTTAAGCCTAATCCAAATTCTAAATTCACCCTAACACTAATCCTCACCCTAACCATATCCCTAACCCTCACACCTACCTTCACCCTCAGCCTAACCCTAAGCCTAAGCCTAACCCTAAACCTAAACCTCACACTCATGCTTACCCTAACCCTAATCCTAACCTAAGCCTATCCCTAAACCTCAACCTAAACCTAACCCTCACCTAACCCTCCCCCTAAACCTAACTCTAAACCTAAACCTCACCCTCAACCTAACCCTAACCCTAAACCTCACCATAAATCTCACCCTAACCCTAACCCTCACCCTCACCCTCAACTTAACTCTAACCCTAACCCTAACAATAACACTAACCCTAACCCTAAACCTAAACCTAACCCTAACCATAAACCTCACCCTCATCAGAAACTAAACCCTAACCATAACACTAACAATAACCCTAACCCTAACCCTAACTTTAACCCTAACCCTAAACCTAACCCTAATTCTCAACCCCACTCTCAACCTCAGCCTAACCCTAAACCTAACCCTAACACTAACCCTAATCCTAAACCTAAATCTCACCCTAAACCTAACCCTATCCCTAACCCTAACCCTAAACCTCACCCTAACCCTAACCCTAACCCTCACCCGCAACCTCACCCTCAACGAAAATCTAACCTTACCCTAACAATAACACTAACCCTAAACCTAATCATCACCTTAACCCTAATCCTCACCCCCACCCTCACCCTCAGCCTAACCCTAAGTCTAAGCCTAACCCTAACCCTAACCCTCACACTCACACTCACCCTAAACCTCACCCTAACACTTATCCTCACCCTAACCCTCACCCTAACCCTAAGCCTAACCCTAAACCTCACTCTCATGCTAACAATCACCCTAACCCTTACCCTCACACGAACACTAACTCTCAGCCGAACCCTCATCCTAACCCTAGCCCTAACCCTACCCCTCACTCTAACCTTAACGCTAACAATAAAGGTAACCCTCATATTAACCCTAACCCTCACACTCACACTCAACCTCACCCTCAGTCTAACCCTAACCCTAACCCTAATCCAAACCGTAACCCTCACCCTCACCCTCACCCTAACTCTAAACCTAATCCTCACTAAAACTAATCCTCACCCTAACCCTAACCCACACCCTAACCTTAACCCTAACCCTAACCCTCACCCAAAACCTCACTTTCACCCTCAACCTCAGCCTCACCCTCACCCTTACCATCACCCTCACCCTCACCCTAATCCTAACCATAACCCTAAACCTCACCCTAAACCTAACTTTGACACTCACCCTCACCCTCACCCTAAGCGTAAACCTACACCTAAGCCTAATCTTACACCTAAACCTCACCCTCACCCTCACCCTAAACCTAAACCTTACCCTAACCCTAACCCTAGCCCTCACCCTAACACTAACCCTAATCCTCCCCCTCACCTTAACCCTAACCCTAATGCTAACCCTAACACTCACCCTCACAGTAAACCTAATCCTAACCCTCACCCTAAACGTAACCTTAACCCTAATACTATCCGTAACCCTCACCGTCACCCTAAACCTCACTCTAACCCTTACCCTAACCTTAACCCTCACCCTAACCCTAACACTAACACTAACACTAAACCTCACCCTAACCCTCACCCTATTCCTAAATCTAAACCTAACCCTCACCCTAACGCTCACCCTAACCCTCAACCTAAACCTAAACCACACCCTCACCCTAACCCTCACCCTAAAACTTACCCTCACCCTATCCCTAACATTAACCCTAACACTAATCCTCACCATACCCCTAAACCTGAAACTCACCCTAAACCTCACCATCACCTTAACCCTCACCCTAACCCTAACCGTCACTCTCACCCTAAAACTCACCCTCTCCCTAACCCTCACCCTCACCCTAACCCTACCCTAAACCTCACCCGAATCCTAATCCTCACCCTAAACCTAACTCTAAACCTAACCCTCATACTAACACAAACCCTCACCTTAAACCTCACCCTAACCCTCATGCTAACCCTAAAGCTAACCTTAACTCTCACTCTCACCCTAACCTTCATCCTAACCCTTATCCTCACACTAACCCTAACCCTAATCCTCACATTAACCCTAACACTCACACTAACCCTAATGCTACCCCTCACCCTACCCCTCACATTAACCGTAACCCTAACCCTCACCCTAGCCCTATCCATAACCCTCACCTTCCCACTAACCCTCAATGTCACTGTCACCCTAACCCTCACCCTAACCCTAATACTCACCTACACCCTCACCCTCACCCTCACCGTCACCCTAACCCTCACCCTCACGCTAAACATCACCCTAAACCTAACTGTAATCCTCACCCTATCCCTAAATCTCACCTTAAACCTCACCCTCACCCTAATCCTCACCCTCAGACTAACCCTAACCCTAAGGCTTTCCTAACGGAAACCCTCACCTTCATCCTCACCCTCACCCTAACACTAACCATAATCCTCACTCTCACCCTAACACTCACCCTAACCCTAACTTTCACCCCAAGCCTAACCCTAACCCTTACCCTCACCCCAAGCCTAACCCTAACCGTAACCCTCCCCCTAACACAAACCTTCCCCCTAACCCTCACCCTAACCCTAACACTAACCCTAACCTTCACCCTCACCCTAAACCTCACCCTAACCCTTTCCCTCACATAACCCTAACCCTAATCCTAACCCTAATCCTCACCCTCACCCTAATCCTAACACTAATCCTCAACCTAACCCTAATCCTCCCCTTAAACCTCACCCTCAACCTAATCCTCACCCTAACCTTAACTCTAAGCCTTTCCTAACTGAAACCCTTACCCTCACCCTAACGCTCAGCCTAACCCTCACTCTCACCCTAACCCTAACCCTAACCCTATCCCACATCCTAAACCTCACCCTCACCCTAACCCTAACCCTAATCATCACCTATTCCTAACACAAACCCTAACCCTCACGCGAAAGCTCATGCTCACCCTAAGCCTAATGCTAACATTAACCTTCAACCTCACCCTAAACCTCGCCCTAACCCTAAACCTCACCCTAAACCTCGCCCTAACCCTTACCCTCACCCTAACCCTCACCCTATCACTAAGATAACCCTAACACTCACCATCAGCCTAACCCTCACCCTATCCCTATCCCTAACCCTCACCCTAAACTTCTGCCTCCACTCAACCGAACCCTAAATGTAACACTAATCCTAACCCTAAACCTCATCCCCAACCCCACCCGAACCATAACACTAACCCTAACGCTAAACCTCACTCTCACACTCACCCTAACCTTAACTCTTACCCTAAAAATAACTCTAACCCTAACCCTATCCCTCTCCCTCAACCTAACCCTAACCCTAAAACTCACCCTAACCCTAATCCTTACCCTAAACCTCACACTCACCCTCAACCTAACCCTCACCCTTACCCTCACCCTCACTATCACACTAACACTAACCCTCACCCTAACCATCACAGTCACCCTAACCCTCACTCTAACCGTAACCCTCAACCACACCCTAATCCTCCCCCTCACCAGAACCCTCACCCTCACCCTAACACTCACCCTCACCCTAAACCTCACCCTCACAATCAACATCACGCTGCTAGCCCTTACCCTAACTATAACCCTGAACCTAACCCTAACCCTCACTGTTATCCTCACCCTAACCCTAACCCTAATGCTAAACCTAACCGTAGACCTCATCCTAACACTTACCATATCCCTGAACCCCACCCTCACCCTCACCCTCACACTAACCCTAACCCTCACACTAACACAAATCCTAACCCTCACCCTCACCCTCAACCTCACCCTAAACCTAACCCTAACCCTCATCCTAACTCTAATGATAACCCTAACCCTTAACTTCACCCTAAATCTCACCTTAACCCTTAAACTCACCATAACCTTAACCCTAACCCTAACCCTAATCCTCACCCTAAATCTAACCCTCGCATACACCCTAATCCTCACCTTCACCGGAACCCTTATCCTCACCCTAACACCCACCCTAACGCTAACCCTAACCCTAATCCTAAACCTAACCCTCACCCTCAACTTCACCGTCACCCTAACCCTAACCCTAAACCTAACACTCACCCTCACCTTAACACTCACCCTGACCAAAAACATCACCATAACCCTAACCCTCACCCTAAACCTAACCCTAACCCTCACCCTAAACTTAACCCTCACCCTAATGCCCTCCCTATCCCTAACACTAACCCAACACCTCACCATCACCCAAACCCTAACCCTAACTCTTATCCTAACACTTACCCTAATCCTAAACCTCACCCTAACCCTCACACTAACCTTAATCCTCATCCTATCCCTAACCCTAACCCAAACCCTCACCCTAACCCTCACCGTAATCCTTACTGGCACCGTAACCCTAACCATCACCCTCACCCTAAATCTCACCCTAACCCTTACCCTCACCCTAATCCGCAAACTAACCCTAACCCTAAACCGACGGCACACCCTAACCCTCACCCTCACCAAAACCCTAACCCTAAACCTAACCCTCACCCTAACCCTAACCCTCACCATCACCCCAACCCTCACCCTAACCCTTACCCTCACAATAACACTATCCCTCACCCTAAACCTAACCCTTATGCTCAAAAGAACACTCACCCTCACGCTAAACCTCGCCCTCACTCTAAACATCACCCTAACCCTAACACTCACCCAAACCCTAACCCTAACCCTCACCCTCACCCTAACCCTCACCATGACCCTAAACCTTACCCCAACCCCAACCCATACCCTCACCCTAAACCTCACCCTAACCCTAACCCTAACCCTTACCTAACCGAAAACCTCACCCTCAAACTCACCCTCACCCTAATCCTCACCCTCACCCTAGCCCTCACCCTAAAACGAACCCTCACCCTAACCCTAAACCTAAGCCTCACCCACACCCTAACCCTAACCCTAAACCTAACCCTAACACACATCCTAACCCTAACTCTAAACCTAATGCTAACCCTAAACCTCACACTCACCCTAACCCGAACCCTATCCCTTACAGTCACCCTAACCCTCACACTAACCCTAAACCTTCCCCTCAGCCTAACACTCACCCTATACCTAACCCTAAACCTAAACCTCACCCTCACACTAACCCTCACCCTAACACTTGCCCACACCCTCACCCTCACCCTAACACTAACCCTAAACCTATACTTCACCCTAATGCTCACCCTTACCCTAACCCTCACTCTCACCCTAACCCTCACCCTAACCGTTACCCTCACCCTAACCCTTACCCTAACCCTACACCTAACCCTCACACTAACCTAAGCCTAAGCCTCAGCCTAAAACTTATGCTAACCCTAAATCTAACCCTAACCTTCACCATACCCCTAAACCTAGCCCTAACCCTAACCGTCACACTAAACCTAAACCTAACCCTCAGCCTAACCCTCATCCTAACCCTAAACCTAACCCTAATCCTAACTTCACCCTCACCCTCACCCTAACTCTAAACCTAAACCTAAACCTAACACTCACCCTCATCCTCACCTTAACCTAAAACTATCCCTAAACCTCACCCTAACCCTAACCATCACCCTATATCTCACCCTCACCCTAACCCTAAACCTAACACTCACCCTAACCCTAACGCTAACTCTAACCCTCACCCTCACACTAAACCAAAGCATAACCCTTACCCTGACCATAACCTTAACCCTCAGCCTAAACCTAATCCTCACCATAACCCTAACCCTCACCCACACACTAACCCACACCCTCACCCTCACCCTCACCCTCAACAAAACACTTACCCTCACCCTCACCTTAACCTAACACTATTCCTAACCCTCATCCTAACCCTAACCCTCACCCTATATGTCACCCTCATCCTAACCCTAACCCTAACCCTCACTCTAACCCTCACCCTAAACTTAACACTAATCCTAACCCTCATCCTCACACTAAACCTCACCTTAACCCTTTCCCTCACCATAAACTTAACCCTAAGCCTAAACCTAATCCTCACCTTAACCCTAACCCTCACCCACACACTAACCCTCACCCTCACCCGAACCCTCACACTCACCTAAACCTCACCCTAACCCTAACATTACCCCTCTACCTAACCATCACCCTAACCATAACACTAACCCTAACCCTCAACTTAACCCTAACCCTAACGCTAAAACTCAAACTCACCTAAACCTAAGGTTAACCCTAACATTACCCCTCTACCTAACCATCACCCTAACCATAACACTAACCCTAACCCTCACACTCACCTAAACCTCACCCTAAACCTTATATTACCCCTCTCCCTAACCATCACCCTAATCCCACACTAACACTAACCCTCACCCTAACCTTAACCCTATTCCTAAACCTAGCCCTCACCCTCAAACTAGCCCTAACCCTAACTCTAACATTAACCCACACCCTAACCCTAACCCTAAACCTTAACCCTCAACCTAACCCTAAACCTAACCCTAACCGGCACACTTACCTAAACCTGACCCTAACCCTAACATTACCACTCCTCCTAACCATAACCCTAACGCTAACCCTAACCCTAACCCTCAACCTAACCCTAATCCTACCCCTCACCCTCACCCTCAAACTAACCATAAACCTAATGCTAACCGTCACCCTAACCCTAACCCTCTATCTAAACATAAACTCAGCTTAACACTCACTCTCACCCGAATCCTCACCCTAACACTAACACTTACCTAACCGAAACCCTCACCCTCAACCTCACCCTCAGCCTAGCCCTCAGCCAAACCCTAACCCTAACCCTAACCCTCACCCTCAACCTCCCCTTCAACCTCAGCATTACCCTAACCCTAACCCTAATCCTAACCCTAACCTTCAATCCCACGCTCACCCTAACCCTAAACCTATCCCTAACGCTAAACCTCACCCTCAACCTACCCCTAAACCTAACTCTAACAATAACCTTAACCCTAACCCTATCCCAATTCCTAACCCTAAAAATCACCCTAACCCTCACCCTAACCCTCACCCAAACACTTACCCTCACCCTAACCCTAACCCTAACCCTAACTTCACACTAAACCTAAGCCTCACCCTAACTCTAACCCTAAACCTAACCCTAATCCTAAACCTAACCCTCACACTCACCCTCACCCTAACCCTCACACTCACCCTCATCCTAACCCTCACCCTAAACATCACCCTAACCGTAACCCTCACCCTAACCCTAAACCTTACCCTCAAACTAACCCTCACCCTAAACCTAATGATAAACCTAATGCTCACCCTCAATCTCACCCTCAACCTAACCCTTATCCTCACACTAACCCTAAACCTAACCTTAACCCTAACCCTCACACTAACCCTAAACCTCACCTTAACCCTAACCCTACACATCACACTACCCCTCACCCTAACCCTAAACCTAACCCTCACCCTCACTTTCACCCTCACCCACAGCCTAACCCTAAAACTAAGACTAACCCTAACACTAACCCTCAAACTAATCCTCCACCTAACCTTGACAAAAACACTCACCCTCACCCTAACTCTAACCCTAACCCTAACTCTCACCCTAACCCTCACCCTGACCCTCACCCTAAACCTAACCCTAACCCTCAGCCTAACACTTACACTCACCCTAAACCTAACCCTCACCCTCACCGTAACCCTTATCCTACCCCTAACCCCCACCTCACCCTCACACTTACCATAACCCTCATCCTAACCATAACCCCAAACCTAATGCTAACCCTAAACCGCACTCTCACCCTAACCCTCAACCTAACACTTACCCTCACCCTAACCATAACCCTAATCCTCACACTAAACCTAACCCTCACCCTAACCCTAACCCTACCCCTCAGCCTAACCCTCACCTTAAACCTAACCCTAAACCTAACCCTAACCCTATCACTAAACTTAACCCTAACCCTCACCGTCACCCTAACCGTGATGCTAACCCTAACCTTCACCCTCACCCTAACGCTAACCCTAACCCTTACCCTCACCCTAACTGTAACCCTCACCCACACCCTAACCCTCACCCTAACACTTACCCACACCCTAACCCTCACCCGAAACCTAAACCTAAACCTAACCTTCACCCTAACCTTCACCCTAACCCTAACCCTAACCATAACACTTACCCTCAACCTCTCCCAAACCCTCACCCTCAACTTTACCCTCAACCTAACCCAAACCCTAACCCTAAACCTAACACTCACACTAACCCTAACCCTTAGCCTCAGCCTAACATTTATACTAACCATAAACCTAATCCTAACACTCAACCTAACCCTAACACTAAACCTAAACCTCACCCTCAACCTCCCCTTGCCCCTCAGCCTTACCTTAACCCTAACCCTAATCCTAACCCTATCCCTCAACCCCACCCTCACCCTATACCTAATCCTAACCCTAACGCTAACCCTCACCCTCACCCTAACCCTAACCCTAACAATAACCCTCATCCTAACACTAACCCTAACCCTAAAACTCACCCTAACCCTAATCCTAACCCTAACCCTCACCCTCACCATCACCTTCATTCTAACACTCACCCTCATCCTGACCCTCACCATCACACTAACCCCCACACTAACCCTAACCCTCACCCTAACCCTAACCCTCACCCTCACTTTCACCCTCACCCTCAGCCTAACCATAAACCAAAACCTAATCCTAACCCTAACCCTCACCCTCATCATAACCCTAAAGATAACCCTCACCCTCACCCTCACACTCACCCCCACCCTCAACCTAACCCTCACCCTCACCCTTACCCTCACACTAACCTCAATCTCACCCTAAACATCACCCTAACCCTAACCCTCACCCTAACCCTAACGCTAACCATAACCCTCACGCTCAACCTAACCCTCACCCAAACCCTTATCCTCACACTAACCCTAACCCTAACCCTATCCCAACACCTCACCCTAACTCTCACCCTAACCCTAAACCCTCAAACACACCCTAACCCTCACACGAACCCTCACCCTCACTTGAACACTCACCCTCAGCATAACACTCACCCTCACAATAAACTTAAAACTAACCCTAACTCTCACACTAACACTAACCCTAAACCTCACCCTAACCCTAACTCTCAACTTAACCTTAACCCTCACCCTCACCCTAACCCTAATCATCATCATATACCTAACCCTCACCCTAAACCTAACCCTCACACTCTCCCTAACCCTAACCCTCATCCTAACCCTAACCCTCACCCTCAACTTCACCCTAACCGTAACCCTAATCCTCATCCTAAACCTAACCCTAAACCTAATGCTAACCCTAACCCTCACACTAAACCTAACCCTCACCCTAACCGTAACCCTAAACCTCAGCCTAACCAGCCCCCTAAACCTAACCCTAACCCTAATCCTCACCCTATACCTAACCTTAACCATAAACCTCACCCTAACCCTCACCCTCACCCTAACCCTAATGCTAACCCTATCCCTTACCCTCACCATAACACTCACCCTAACCCTAAACCTCACCCTAACCCTGACCCTCATCCTCATTCTAACACTCACCCTAACACTTACCGACACACTAAGCCTCACGCTAACCCTAAAACTAAACCTAAACTTCACGCTAACCCTCACCCTAAACCTAACCATAACCCTAAACCTAACCCTCACCCTAACCCTCACCCTAACCCTAACCCTCACCCTCTCCCTAAACCGCACCCTAAGCTTTACCCTCAACCTAACCCAAAACCTAACCCTAAACCTAACACTCACACTAACACTAACCCTTACCCTCAACCTAACCCTTATACTAAACCTAAACCTAACCCTAACCCTCACCCTAAACCTAACCCTAAACCTAACCCTCATCTTCAACCTCCCCTTCCCCCTCAGCCTTACCGTAACCCTAACCCAAATCCAAACCCTAACCCTCAACCCCACTCTCACCCTAACCCTAACCCTAACCCTAACGCTAAACCTCAGCATCACACTCAACCTCTCCCTAACCCTAACCATAACAATAACCCTAACCCTAACACTAACCCTAACCCTAAAACTCAACCTAATCCTAATCCTAACCCTAACCCTCACCTAAACCTCATTCTAACACTCACCCTCACCCTGAACCTCAACATCACACTAACCCTCACACTAACCTGAACCCTCATCCTAACCCTAACCCTCAGCCCCACCATAACCCTAACTATAACCCTCACTCTCACCCTCACCCTCACTGGCACCCTCACCCTCACTCTCTCCCTAACCCTTACCCTCACACCAACCCTAACCTATCCCTATCCCAACACCTCAACCTAACTCTCACCGTAACCCTAACCCTCAACCACACCCTAACTCTCACCCTCAACAGAACCCTCATCCTGAACCGAACACTCACCCTCACCCTCAAAATAAACATCACCCTAACCCTAACTCTCACCTTAACCCTAAACCTAAACCTCACCCTAACCCTAATCCTCAACCTAACCCTAACCCTCATACTCAACCTAACCATAACACTCATCCTAATCCTAACCCTCACCCTAAAACTAACTCTCAACCTCACCCTAACCCTCACCCTCACCCTCACACTAACCTTAACCCTGAACCTAACTTTATCCCTAACCCTAACCTTCACCCTCACCCTGACCTTCACCTCAGCCTAACCCTAACACTAACTCTATTCCTAATCCTAACTCTCACCCTCACCCTCACCCTAACAATCAACCTAACCCTAAACCTAACCATCACACTAAACCTAACATCAGCTTAAAACTCAGCCTCACCCTAATCCTCACCCTAACCCTAACACTTACATAACCGAAACACCCTCACCCTCATCCAAACCCTCACACTCACCCTCGCGCTCACCCTAACCCTAAACCTAACCCTAATGCTGAACCTCACCCTAACCCTCACCCTAACCCAAACTCTAACCTTAACAATAACCCTAAAACTAACCTGAACCCTAAAATTAACCCTAACCCTAATCCTAACCCTAAACCTCACCCTCACCCTCACCCTCATTCTAACCCTCATCTCCCTGACTCGCACCATAACACTAACACTCACACTAATCGTAACCCTCACCCTAACCCTAACCCTAAACCTAAACCTCACCATCACCCTCACCCTCACCCTAACACTAACCTTAACCCTTAACCTCACCCTAATCCTAAACCTCACCCTCAACCTAAACCTCACCCTAATCCTTACCCTCACCCTAAGCTGCAAACTAACCCTAACCCTAAACCTACGGCTCACCCTAACCCTCACCCTGACCATAACCCTAACCCTAACCCTCACCCTAACCTTAACCCTCACCCTCACACTAACCCTCACCCTTACCCTTATCCTAACACTAACCCTAATCCTAACCCTCTCCCTATCCGTCACACTAACACTAATCCTCACCCTATCCCTAACCCTAACCCTAACCCTCACCCTAGCCCTTACACTTACCCTAATCCTATAACTCACCCTCACCCTTAACCTCACTCTAACCCTAACCCTAACCCTAACCCTAACCCTCACTGCAAACGTAACCATAACCACAACACTAACAATAATCCTAACCCTAACCCTAACACTCAACCTCACCCTAACCCTTATCCTAACCCTAACCCTCACCCTAACCCTAACCCTAACCCTCACCATAACCTTAACCCTCATCCTAACCCTCACCCTAACCCTAACCCTAACCCTAAAACTCACCCTAACACTAACCCTAACCCTCACCCTCACCCTAGCCCTCACCTTAACCCTAACCCTAACCCAAACCCTCACCCTAACCCTTACCCTCACCCTAACCCTAAAACTCACCCTCACCCTTAACCTCACCCTAACCCTTACCCTCAACCTAACTTGCAAACTAAACTTAACCCTAAACCTACTGCTCACCCTAACCCTCACCCTCACCATAACCCCAACCCTAAACCTAACACTCAACCTAACCATAAACCTCACCCTCACCGTAACCCTCACCCTAACCCTTACCCTCATATTAACGCAATCCCTAACCCTAACCCTAACCCTAATTCTCAACAGAACACTCACCCTCACCCTAACCTTTACCCTCACACTAATCATCACCCAACCCTAACCCTCACCATAACCCTAACCCTAACTCTCACCCTCACCCTCACCCTAACCCTAACCTTCATCCTAACACTAACCTTCACCCTCACCCTCACCCTCACCCTAACCCTAACGACAACCCACACCCTCACCCTAAACCTAACCCTAACCCTTACCTGAATGAAAAAATCACCCTCACCCGAATCCTCACCCTCACCTTAACCCTAACTCTAAACCTAACGCTAACACTCATCTTAACCCTAACTCTGAACTTAATGCTAACCCTAAACTTCACACTCACCGTAACCTTCACCCTAACCCTTACCGTCACGCTAATCCTAATCCTAAACCTCACAATAAACCTAACACTCACCCTAAACCTAACCCTTCCCCTCAGCCTAACGCTCACCACAAACCTAACCCTAACCCTAATCCTCACCCTATCATTAACCTTAAGGCAAAAACTCACCCTAAACCTAATGCTAACCATAACCCTCACCCTGACCCTAACACTCACGCTAACCCTTACCCTCACCCTAAACCTAAAACTCACCCTCAACACAACCCTCACCCTAAAACTTACCCACACCCTCACCCTCACCCTGAACCTAACCCAAAAATTCACCCTAAAACTTCACCACAACGCTCACCCTAATCCTAACCCTCACCCTCACCCTAAACCTCACCGTAACCTTACCTTCACCGTAACACTTAACCTATCCCTAAACCTAACGCTCAAACTAACCCTAACCCTAACCTTCAGCCTAAACCTTATGATAACCCTAAATCTATTCCTAACCCTAACCCTAACCCTCACACTAACCCTAACCCTAACCCTCAGCCTAACCCTCATCCTAACCCTAACCCTAACACTAATCCTAACCCTCATCCTCACCCTCACCCTAACTCTAAACGTAAACCTAAACCTAACACTGACCCTCACACTCACCCTAACCTAACATTATCCCTAACCCTCACCCTAAGCCTAACCCTCACCCTATAACTCACCCTCAACCTAACCCTAAACCTAACCTTAACCCTCACCCTAACCCTCACCCTAACCTTAACACTAACCCTAATCCTCACCCTCACCCTATCCCTCACCCTCACCCTAAACATCACCCTAACACTAACCCTCACCCTAACCTGAATCCTAACCCTAACCTGAACCCTAACACTCACCCTAACACTCACCCTAAACCTAACGATAACCCTTAACCTCACCCTCAACCTAACCCTCAACCTAACCCTTATCCTCACACTAACCCTAACCCTACCCCTCACACTAACCCTAAACCTCACCCTAACCCTAACCCTACCCCTCACTCTACCCCTCACCCTAATCCTAACCCTAACCCTAAACCTCACTTTCACCCTCACCCTCAGCCTAACCCTAACCCTAACACTTACCTAACCCTAACCCTAAACTTAATCCTCCACCTAACCCTGACCATAACCCTCACCCTCACCCTAAAACTAACCCTAACCCTAACTCTCACCCTAACCCTAAACCTAAACCTCACCCTAACCCTAATCCTCAACCTAACCCTAACCCTCATCCTGACCCTCACACTAAACCTAACCATAACTCTAACCCTCACCCTAACACTTACCCTGACCCTAACCTTAACCCTAAACCTAACCCGAACCTCACCCTAACCCTAACCCTCATCCTAAACCTAAGCCTCACCCTCACTCTAACCCTAACCCTCATCCTAACCTTAAACCTAAACCTAATGCTAATCCTAAACCTCACCCTCACCCTAAACCTCACCCTAACCTTCACCCTCACCCTAACACTAACCCTAACCCTCACACTAAACCTAAACCTCACCCTAACCCTAACCCTAATCCTCACACTAAACCTAACCCTCACACTAAATCTAACCCTAACACTCAGCATAACCCTCACCCTATGCCTAATCCTAACACTAATCCTCACCCTATCCCTAAACTTAACCCTAACCCTCACCCTAAGCCTCAACCTCACCCTAACCCTAATTCTAACACTAACCCTCCTCCTCCTCCTAACCCTCACCCTCACCGTAAACCTCACTCTGACAGTTACCCACACCATAACCCTTACCCTAACCCTAAACCTAAACCTAACCTTCACCATAACCCTCACGCTAACCCTAAATATAACCCTACCTCTAAACCTCACCCGAACCCTCACTGTAACCCTAACCCTCACCCTCTCCCTAACCCTCAACCTAACCTTTACCCTCAACCTAACCCAAACCCTAACCCAAAACCTAACCCTCACACTAACCCTAACCCTTACCCTAAGCCTAACCCTTATACTAACCCTAAACCTAACACTAACCCTCACCCTGAACCAAACCCTAACCCTAAACCTCACACTCAACCTCCATTTCCCCCTCAACCTTACCCTAAACCTAAACCTATTCCTAACCCTAATGCTAACCCTCACCCTCACCCTCACCTAACCCTAACACTAATAATAACCCTAACCCTAACCCTAACCCCCACCCTCACTTTCACCTTCACCCTCAGCCCAATCCTAATCCTAACCCTAACCCTAAACCTCACCCTCACCCTAAACCTAACCCTAACCCTCACCCTCACCCTCACCCGCACCCACAAACTCACCCTAACCCTCATCTTCACCCTCACCCTCACACTAACCCTCACCCTCAACCTAAACATCACGCTAACTCAAACCCTCACACTAACCCTAATCCTAACCCTCACCCTAACCCTAAACCTCATCCTAACCCTCACCCTACCCCTAACGCTAACCCTAACCCTCACCCTCACACTAACCCACACCCTAAATCTTAACCTCACACTAACCCTAACCCTAACCCTAACCTTCACACTAACCCTAACCCTCACCCTAACCCTATCCCTTCACCTCACCCTGACTCTCATCCTAAACCTAACCCTCAACCACACCCTAATCCTCACCCTCACCCGAACCCTCACCCTCACCCGAACACTAACCCTCACCCTAACACTCACAGTCACAATAAACATCACCCTAACCCTAACTCTAACTCTAGCCATCATCCTAAACCTCATCCTAACCCTAACCCTCAAGCTAAACCTACCCCTCACCCTCACCCTCACACTAAACCTAAACCTAATGAGAACCCTCACCCTAACCCTAATCCTCATCCACACCCTAACCCGAAATCTCACCTGAACTCACACCCACCCCCAAACTCTCATCCTCAACCTAAACCTCACCCTTACCCTAAACATCACCCAAACCCAAACCCTCACCCTAACCCTAACCCTAACCCTACCGCTCACCCTAACCCTACCCCTCACCCTAACCCTTACCCTCACCATAACCCTAACCATAACTATAACCATAACCCTCACACTAACCTTAAACCTCACCCTAACTACAAACCTAACCCTAATCTTCACCCTCACCCTGACCTTCACCTCAGCCTAAACCTAAACCTAACCCTCAACCTAACCCTACCCCTCACCCTCACACTCACACTAGACCTAAAACTAATGATAGCCCTCACCCTAACCCTAATCCTCAACCCACACGCTAAACCGAAAACTCACCTGAACCCACAACCACAACCAAACTCTCATACTCACCCTAAACCTCACCCTCACCCTAAACATCAACCAAACCCTAACCCTTACACTAACCCTAAACCTAAACCTAACCCTCACACTAACCCTAACCCTAAACCTAATCCTAACCCTCACCGTCACCCTCACCCTAACTCTATACATAAACCTAAACCTAACACTCACCCTAACCCTAACCTAACACTATCCATAACCCTCACCCTAACCCTAAACCTCACCCTATACCTCATCCTCAACCAAACCCTAACCCTAACCCTAACCCTCAACCTAACCCTAACCCTCACACTCACCCTAAACCTCACCCTAACCCTAACATTACTCCGCTCCCTAACCATCACCCTAACCCTAACCATAACCCTAACCCTCAACCTAACCTTAACCCTACCCCTCACCCTCACCGTCAAACTAACCCTAAACATAATGCTAACCCTCACCCTAAACCTAATCATCACCCACACCCTAACCGGAACCATCACCCGAACCCTCACCCTCATCCAAACCCTCATCCCCACCCTAACCCTCACCCTCACCCTAAACATCACCCAAATCCTAACCCTCACCCTAACCCTGATTCTAACCCTAACCCTCACCCTAACACTTACCCTCATCCTAACCCTAACCCTAACCTTCACCCTCACCCTGACCCTCACCCTCAGCCTAACCCTAACCCTAACCCTATTCCTAATCCTAACTCTCAAACTCACACTTACCCTAAACCTAACCCTAACACTCACCCTCATCCTCACCCTAACCCTATCGCTAACCCTCACCCTCACCCTAACTCTAATGCTAACCCTAACCCTCACTTTCACCCTATCCCTCAACCTAACCCTTACCCTTACCCTAATCCTAACCCTCACCCTCAACCTAAAGCTCACCCTAAGCCTTATCCTCAGAATAACCCGCAAACTAACCCTAACCCTAAACCTACCGCTCACCCTAACCCTCACCCTAACCCTAACCCTAACCCTAACCCTCACCCTTATCCTAACCCTCACCATCACCCTAACCATCACCCTCACCCTAACCCTCACCCTAACCCTAACCCAAACCCTCACCCTAAACCTAACCTCAGCATAACCCCCACCCTCATCCTAATCCTCACCCTAACATTTACCTAACCGAAACCCTCACCCTCACCCTGACTCTAAACCTCACCCAAACCCTCACCCTCAACCTCCCCTTCCCCCTCAGCATTATACTAACCTTAACTCTAATCCAATCCCTAACCTTCAATCCCACCCTCACGCTAAACCTAACCCTAACGCTAATCCACACGATCACCCTCACCCTAACACTAACTCTCACCCTAACCCAAACCCTAACCCAAACCCTAACCCTAACTCTCACCATAACCCTCACCCTAACCGTAACGATAACCTAACCTAAACCTCAACCTAACCCTAACCCTACCCCTCACATTACCCCTCACCCTAACCCTAACCCTAACCCTCACACTCACTTTCACCCTCACCCTCAGCCTAACCCTAACCCTAACACTTACCCTAACCATAACCCTCACCGTAATCCTCCACTTAACCCTGACCATAACCCTCATTCTAACCCTAACACTAACCCTAACCCTAACTCTCACCCTAACCCTAACCCTAAACCTCACCCTAACGCTAACCCTCAAACTAACCCTAACCCTCACCCTGACCCTCACACTAAACCTAACCATAACCCTAACCCTCACCCTAACACTTACCCTGACCCTAACCCTCACACTACACCTAACCCGAACCCGAACCCTAACCCTAACAATAATCCTAAACCTAAGCCTCACCCTCACCCTCACCCTCACCCTAACCCTAACCCTCATCCTAACCTTAAACCTAAACCTAATGCTAACCCTAAACCTCACCCTCACCCTAAACCTCACCCTAAAATTTACCTTCACCCTAACCCTAACACTAAACCTAAACCTCACCCTAACCCTAAACCTAACCCTCACCCTACCCCTAACCCTAAACCTCACACTAAACCTAAGCCTCAACCTAAACCTAACCTTACCACTCAGCCTAACCCTCACCCTAAATCTAACCGTAACCCAAATCCTCAACCTATCCCTCACCTTAACCCTAAACCTCCCCCTCAACCTCCCCTTCACCCTCAGCTTTACCCTAACCGTAAATCTAATCCTAACCTTCAACCTAAACTTCACACTAACCCTAACCCTCAGCCTCACCCTAAACCTCACCCTAAACTTTACCCTCAACATAACCCCAAACCGAACCCTAAACCTAACACTCACACTAACTGTAAACCTAACCCTCACCCTATCCTTTATACTAACCCTAATCCTAACCCCAACCCTCACCCTAACCGGAAACCTCACACTAACCCTAAACCTAACCCTAACCCTGACCCTAAACCTCATCCTAACCCTAACCCTAACCCTAACCCTCACGCTAACCTTAACCCTCACCCTCACGCTAACCCTCACCCTAAACCTTACCTCACCCTAAACGTATCCCTAAACCTAACCCTAACTCTAACTCTCACACTAACACTCACCCTCACCCTAACACACACCCTCACACTAAACATAACCCTAAAGCTAACACTCACCCTAACCCTAACCCTAACCATCACCCTAACCCTAACCCTCATCCTAACACTAACCTTCACCCTCACCCTGACCCTCACCCTAACCCTAACCCTAACCCTCATCCTAACACTAACCCTCACCCTCACCCTCACACTCGCCCTAACCCTAACACTCTACCTCACCCTAAACCTCACCCTAAGCCTTACCCTCACCTTAACTCTAATCCTAACCCTAACCTTAACCCTCACCCCAACCCTAAACCTATCCCTAACCCTAACCCTCACCCTAACTCACACTCACCCTAACCCTCACCCTAACCCTTACTGTCACCCTAACCCTAACCCTAACCCTCACACTAAACCTAACCCTCACCCAAACTCTAATGTTACCCCTCACCCTAACCCTCACCCTCAAACTAACCCTAACCCTAATCCTCACCCTATCCTTAATCTTGACCCAAAATTCACCGTAACCCTCACCCTTACCCTCACCCTAATGCTAACCCTAACCCTCAGCCTCACCCTAAACCTCACCTTAACACTTACCCTCACCCTAACCCTAACCCTCACCCTCACCCTAAACCTCACCCTAACACTTACCCCAACCCTAAACCTCACCCAAACCCTAAACCTAAACCTAACCTTGATGCTAACACTCACCCTCAACCTAAACTTCACCCTAACACTTACCCACACAATTACCCTCACCCTAACCCTAAACCTAAACTTAAACTTGACCCTAACCCTCACCCTAACCCTAAAACTCACCCTCACCCTAACTCTCACCCTAACATTTACCCTCACCCTAACCCTTAGCCTACCCCTAAACCTAACGCTCACGCTAACCCTAACCCTAACCCTCAGCCTAACCCTTATCCTAACCCTAAACGTAGCCTTAAACCTCACCCTAACCTAATCCTAACCTTCAGCCTAACCCTCATCCTAACCCTAACCCTAATCCTAACCCTCACCCTCACCATAACTGTAACCCTAAACCTAACCCTAACACTCACCCTCACAGTTACCCTAACCCTAACACTGTCCCTAAGGCTCAACATAACCTTAACCCTCACCCTAATCCTAAACCTAACCTTCACCCTCAAACTCACCCTAACTCTACCCAAAACCTAACCCTAACCCTCACCCAGACCCTCAACCTAACCCTCACCCTCACTCTAAACCTCACCCTAAACCTAACCCTACCCCTCTCCCTACCACTTACCCTAATCCTAATGCTTACCCTAACCCTCAACCTAACCCTAAACCTACCCCTAACGCTATCCCTCACCCTAAACCTAATGCTCACCCACACCCTAACAATCACCCGAACCCAAACCCTCATACTCACCCTAACCCTCACCCTCACTCTAAACATCACCCAAACCCTAACCCTCACCCTAACCCTAACACAAACCCTAATCCAAACGCTCACACTCACCCTAACCCTCAGCCTAACCCTTTCCCTTACCCTAACCCTAACCATAACCCTCACACTAACCGTAACCCTCACTCTAACCCTAACCCTAACGCTGACCCTAACCTTCCCCCTCACCCTGACCCTCACCCTAATCCTATTCCTAATCCTAACACTCACCCTCACCCTAACCCTAACCCTAACCCTAACCCTAACCATCACCATCACCCTCTCCCTCAACCTAACCCTCACCCTCACCCTAAACATCACCCTAACCCTAATCCTCACCTTCAACCTAACCCTAACCCTCACTCTGAACCTAACCTCAGCTTAATCCTCACCCTCGCCCTAATCCTCACCCTAACCGTAACTTTTACCTAACAGAAACTCTCACCCTCACACTCAGCCTAACCCTCACCCTCACCCAAGCCCTCACCCTAACCCTAACCTTAACCCTCACCCTCACCCTCAACCTCCCCTTCTCTCTCAGGCTTACTCTAACCCTAATAATAACTCTAACCCTAACCCTAACCCTAAAACTCATCCTAACCCTAATCCTAACCCTAACCCTCAACCTCGCCCTCACCCTCATTCTAAACCTCACCCTCATGCTGAACCTCACCATCACACTAACGCTCACACTAACCCTAACCCTCACCCTAGCCTTAACCCTAACCCTCACCCTCACTTCCCCCGTCACACTCAGCCTAACCCTAACTCTAACCCTAATCCTAAACTAACCTCACCCGCACCCTCACCCTAACCCTCACCCTCAAACTCCCCTTCCCCCTAACACTAATCCTCAACCTCACCCTAAGCATCACCTTAACCCTAACCCTCACACTGAACCTAACCCTAACGCTCACCCTAACCCTCACCCTCAAACTAACCCTCACCCTAAACAGTATCCTCACACTAAACCTAACCCTAACCCTAACCTTCACACTAATCCAAACCCTCTACCTAACCATATCCCTCCACCTCAACCTAAATCTCACCCTAACACTCACCCTAACCCTAAATCTAAACCTAACCCTCACCCTCACCCTAACCCTCACCATCACGCTAATGCTCACCTGAACCCTAACCCTCACCCTAAACCTAAACCTCAAACTAAACCTAACCCTCACCCTGACCCTCACCTTAAATCTAACCGTAACCCTAACCCTCACCCTCACCTTACTTTAACCATAACCCTCACCCTAAACCTAACCCGCACCCTAACACTAACCCTCACAATAACCCTAACCCTAGCCCTCACCCTCAACCTAACCCTAACACTAATCCTAAACCTAACCCTAAATCTAAACTTCACATTAAACCTAAACCTTACACTAACCCTAATCCTCACACTATCCCTAACCTTAACCCTAACCCTCACCCTCACCCTAACCCTAATGCTAATCTTAACCCTCACCCTCACCCTAACCCTCAACCTTACCCTTAACCTCACTATAACCCTTACACTCACCCTAAGCCTAACCCTCACCCTCGCCCTAACCCTCACCCTCACACTTACCCACACCCTCACCCTCACCCTAATCCTCACCCTCACCCTCACCCTAACCCTAGCCCTCACCCTAACCCTAACCCTCACCCTAACCCTAACCCTCACTCTTACAGTCACCCTCACCCTCAGCCTAACCCTAATCCTTACCCTAATCCTAACCCTCACCCTCACCCTAACTCTAACCCTAACCCTAACCCTCACCCTAACACTAAAACTCACCCTATATCTCACCATCACCCTAACCCTAAACCAAAACCTAACCCTCAACCTAAACTTCACCCTAACCCTAACACTAACCATAACCCTCATCCTCACAATAAACCTCACACTATACCTTACCCTCACCATATCCCTAACCATAACCCTAATCCTCAACCACACCTAACCTTCACCCTCACCTGAACCTTCACCCTCACCCTCACCCTCACCCTCATCCGCACCCTAAACATCACCCTAACACTAACACTCACCCTCACGCTAATGCTCACCATAACCCTAACCCTGACCGAAAAGAAACCCTCAACCTAACCCTCACACTAACCCTCACCCTGACCCTAGCCCTCACCCAAACACTAACCCTAACCCGAACCTTAATCCTCACATTCACCCTAACCCTCACCCTAACCGTTACCCTCACCCTCACCCTAACCCTAACCCTAATCATAACCCTCACACTAGCCGTAACCCTCACCCTAAACATAACCCTAAACCTAACCCTAACCTTCACCCTCACACTGACCCTCACACTCACCGTAACCCTAAACCTATTCCTAATCCTAACCCTCACAATAACCCTCAACCTAAACCTAACCCTAACACTAACCCTCACCCTCACCCTCACCCTCACCGAACACAAACCCTCATTCTAACCCTAAGCTCAGCATAACCCTCACCCTCAACCTAATCCTCACCCTAACCCTAACCCAAACGTAAATGTAACCCTCACCCTCACACTAACCCTCATCCTCACCTTAGCACTAACCCTAACCCTAACCATAACACTTACCCACACCCTAACCCTCACCCTCATCCTCGCTCTAACCCTAATCCTAACCCTAAACCTAACCCTAATGCTCACACTTCCCCTCTCCCTAACCCAAACTGTAACTCTAACCCTCACCCTCATCCTAACCCTCACGCTCAGCCGAATACTCACCCTCAACCTAAACCATACTCTCACAATAAACATCACCCTAACCCTAACCCTCAACCTAACTCTAACCCTAACCCCCAACCTAACCCTAACCCTCACCCTAACCCTTACACACAACATAATCCTATCCCTCCCTCACAAACTTACCATCACCCAAACCCTTACCCGCACCCTAAACCTCACCCTAACCCGCAACCTAACGCTCACCCTAACCCTAACCCTCAACCTTGCCCTAACCCTCACCCTAACCTTTACCCTCACCCTCACTCTAACCCTCACCCTAACCTTTACACTGACCCTAACCCTAACCCTAAACCTAACCCTCAAACTAACCCTAAACCTAACCCTCAACCTAACCCATATCGTATCCCTAAACCTAACCCTAACCCTCACCCTAACCGTAACCCTACCCATAAAACTCACCCTATCCCTAACCCTCCCACTCACCCTCAGGCTAACTCTAATACTAACCCTAACCCTCACCCTCACCCTAACTCTAACCCTAAACCTAATCCTAAACCTCACCCTCACCCTCACCCTAACCCTAAACCTATCCCTAACCCTCACTCTAAGCCTAACCCAAACACTATACCTCACCCTCACCCTAACCCTAACCCTAGTCCTCACACTGAAACTCACCCTAACTTTACCCTCACCATAAACCTAACTATAACCCTAATCCTCACGCTAAACCTAAGCCTCATCCACCCCCTTAAACTCACCCTAACCCTAAACCTAACCCTATTCCTAAACCTAAGCCTCACACTTAAACTCAGCCTAACCCTACACCTAACCCTTACCCTCACACACACCCTCACCATAACCCTCACCGTCACCCTAACCCTCACCATAAACCTAACGCTACCCTTCACTCTAACCCTCACACTAACCCTAACCCTAATCCAAACCCTCAACCTAACCCTAACGATAACCCTAACCCTCACCCTCACACTAACACTTAACCTAACACTAACACTCAACCTAACCCTAATCCTCACCCACACCCTAACCCTCACCCTCACCTTAACCCTCACCCTCACGCTAAACATCACCCAAACCCTAACCATCACCCTAACCCTAGCTCTAACCCTCACCCTAACCCTAACCCAAAACCTAATCCTCAATCTCACCCTATTCCTCCCCATAAGCCTAACCCTTGGATAAAAGAAACCCTCAACCTTAAACTCACACTAACCCTCATCCTCACCCTCACCCTCACCGAACACAAACCCTCACCCTAACCCTAACCTCAGTTTAACCTTCACCCTCAACCTAATCCTCACCCTAAACCTAACCCAAAAATAATCTTAACCCTCACCCTCACACTAACCCTCACCCTCACCCTAGCCCTCACCCTAATCCTAACCCTAACCCTAACCTTCAACCTCACCCTAAACCTCACTCTAACACTTTCCCTCACCCTAACCCTAACCCTATCCCTAACCATAACTCTCACATTAACCATAACCCTCAGCCTAACCCTAACCCTAACACTAACCTTAAACCTAACCCTCAGCCTCACCCTCACCCGCACCTTCAGCCTAACCCTAACCCTAACCCTATTCCCAATCCTAACCATCACCCTCACCCTTACCCTAACCCTCACCCTCACCCTAACCTTCACCCTCACCCTAAACATCACCCTAACCATAAACCTCACCCTAACCCTAACTCTAACCCTTACAATAACCCTAACCTCATCTTAACCCTAACCCTGACGTAAATGATACCCTCACCCTCACACTAACCCTCACCCTCACCCTAGCCCTCACCCTCACCCTAACCGTAACTCTAACCCTCAATCTCACCCTCACCCTCACCCTCAACCTCAGCCTAAAGCTAACCCTAACACTAACCCTAACCCTAACCCTCACACTAACCATAACCCTAAATCTCAGCCTAAACCTTATCCTAACCCTAAACCTAAAACCAACCTTCACCCTAACCAAACCCTAACCCTAAACCTAACCCTAACCCTAACCCTAACCCTCACCTAAAACCTAACCCTAAACCTAACCCTCACCCTAACCCTAAACCTCACCTTCAACCTCACCCTGACCCTCAGCCTAAACTTAGTGCTAACCCTAATCCTAACCCTCACCCTCAACCTAACTCTAAGCCTATACCAAACTCTCCCCTTCCCCCTCACCCTCACTCTAACCATCACTCTAACCCTAACGCTCACCCTCAATCTCCCCCTCCCTCTCAACCTAACCCTAGTCCTTAAACTAATCCTAACCCTCAACCTACCCCTGACCCTAACCCTAAACCTAACCCTAACCTTCACCCTAACCCTCACCCTCACCATAGTCCACACCCTAATCCTAACCCTAAACCTATCCCTCACACTAACCCTAACCCTAACCCTCTGCCTAAACCTTATCCTAACCCTAAATCTAAAACTAACGTTCACCCTAACCAAAACCTAACCCTAACCCTAACCTAACCCTAACCCTCAGACTAACCCTAACCCTAACCCTCAGCCTAAAGCTCATCCTAACCCTAACCCTAACCCTAACTCTAAAACTCAACATAACCCTCAGACTAACCCTAACCCTAACACTAACCCTAAACCTGACCCTCAATTTAAGCCTCCCCATAACTCTAACTCTAACCCTAAACCTCACCCTCACCTGAACCCTAATCCTAACACTAACCCTAAACCTCACCCTGTCACCCTCACCCTCACCCTCACCCTAAACGTCACCCTAAACTTAATCCACACCCTAACCCTAACCCTAACCCTCACCCTAAACCTAAACTCAGCTTAACCCTAACCCTGATGTAAACGGCACTCACCGTCAACCTCACCTTAATCCTCACCCTAACCCTAACCCTGACATAAACGAAACCCTCACCCTCACCCTCACACTAACCGTCACCCTCACCCAAGCCCTCACCCTCACCCTAACCCTAACACTAACCATCAACCTCAACCTCACCCTCACCCTCAGCATAAACCTAACCCTACCCTAACCCTAATCCTCACCCTCACCCTCACCCGCACCCTAACCCTAACAATAACCCTAACCCTCACACTAACACTAAACCTCACCCTAACCGTCACCCTAACCCTTACCCTCACCTTCACCTAACCCTAACGTTCACACTAACCCAAACCCTCACCCTAAACCTATCCCTACCCCTCACCCTAACCCTCACGCTCACCCTAACTCTAACCCTAACCCAACCCTAACCCTAACCCTCAAGCTAACCCTAAACTTAACCCTCCCCCTCAGCCGAACCTTCACCCTCACCCTCACCCTAAACATCACCCTTACACTAACCCTCACCCTAATTGTAACCCTAACGGTCACCATAACCCTAACACTCACCTTAAACCTCAAACTCACCCTAATCCTCACCCTAACCTAACCTTAACCATTACCTAAACTAAACCCTGAACCTAACCCTCACCCTCACCGTAGCCCACACCCTAACCCTAACGCTAAACATAACCCTCACACTAACCCTAAACCTAACCCGCAGCCTCAACCTTATCCTAACCCTAAACTTATAACTAACCTTCACCCTAACCAAACACTAACTCTAAACCTAAACTTAACCCTAACCCTCACACTAACCCTAAACCTAACCCTCAGCCTAACGCTCATCCTAACCCTATCCCTAACACTAACACTAACCCTCACCCGAAACCTAACCCTCACTCTAAACCTAGCCCTAACCCTAACCCTCACCCTCAACCTCACCCCCACCTTAAGCCTAAACCTAACCCTAGTCCTAAACATAACGCTCACCCTCACCCTAAACCTAATCCTCACCCTAAACCTAACCCTCACCCTCACACTAACACTAACCCTCATCCTTACCCTAACCCTCAGCCTCACCCTCTCCCTAACCCTAACCCAAACCCTAACCCTAACCCTAAACTTCACCCTAACCCTCAACCTAACCCTAACACTAACCCTCACCCTGACCCTCACCATACGCATAAACCTAACCATAAACCTCACCCTCATGCTGTCATCCTAATCCTTACCCTCACCCTCACCTTCACCCTAATCCTAACCCTAACCCTAACCCTAACCCTCACCCGAACTCTCACTCTCACCTTCACCCTCACCCTAAATATCACCATAACCTTAACCGTCACCCTAACCCTAACCCTAACCCTCACCCTAACCGTAAACCTCACCTTAAACCTCACCCTCACCCCATTCCTCACCCTAAACCTAACCCTAAACCTTTCCTAACCAAAAATATCACCCTCACCCTAGCTCTCACCCTAAACCTAACTCTAATCTTAACCCTCACCCTCAGCCTCACCCTCAGCCTCACCCTAAACCTAAACCTAATCCTAACCATAACCATAACCCTCACCCTCACCCTCACTCTCACCCTAGCCCTAACGTGCACCCTAACCCTAACCCTAAACCTAACATACAACTTTACCCTAACCCTAACCCTAATACTAAACCTAACCCTCACCCTCACCCTCACCCTGACCCTAAACCTTACCCTTAACCTTACCCTCACCCTAACCCTAACCCTAACCCTTACCTAACCGAAACCCTCAACCTCAACCTCACACTCACCCTCACCCTCAGCCTAACCCTTACCCTAACCCTAATCCTAACCCTAACTCTTACCCTCACCCTAAACCTAACTGTAGCCCTAACCCTCACCATCTCCCTCCCACTCACCCTCACCCTAACCATAATCCTCACGCTCAACCTCACCCTCACTCTAACCCTCACTGTCACCCTAAACATCACCATAAACCTAACCATCACCCTAAACCTAACCCTATGCCTAACCCTCACCCTAACCCTAACCCTAACACTAAGCCTAACCCTAACCCTTACCCTAACCCTAACCCTTACCTAACCCTAACCCTAACCCTTACCTAACCCTAAGCCTAACCCTATCTCTCACCCTAAACCTTATGCTAACTCTACCCTCACCCTCAACGTAATCCTCACCCTAACCCTTATCCTCACACTAACCTTAACCCTAACCCTCAGCATCACCCTCACCCTAACACTAAACCTAAAACTAACCCTCAACCTTACCCTAACCCTTACCCTTCCTTAACCCTACCCTCACTCTAACCCTCACTCTCACGCTAATCCTTACCCTAACTCTCACCCTAAACCTAAACCAAACACTAACCCTCAACCTAACCCCAAACCTAACACTCACCCTAACCCTAATCCTTACCTTAAATCTAACCCTAATCCTAACCCTAACCCTAACCCTCATCCTCAACCTACCCTCAACTAACCCAAACCCTAACCCTAAACCTCACCCTAACCCTAACCCGAATCCTAACCCTAAATCTCACCGTCACCATCACCCTCACCCTAACCCTCAACTTCAAACTCAACTTCAACCTAACCCTCAAACTAAACCTAACTCTCACCCTAACCCTAACCCTCTCCCTAACCCTAACCCAACCCATCACCCTAAACCTCACCCTAAACCTAACCCTCACCCTAACCCTAATCCTAACCCTCACCCTCACTCTAACCTTGAAAGTCACCTTAACCTTCAACCTAAACCTAACCCTAATCCACAACCTAACCTTCACCATCACCCTCACCCGAACCCTCACCCGAACCCGAACCCAAACCCTAACCCTCAGCCTCACCCTAACCCTCACCTTAACCCTAACCCTCAACCTAAACCTCACCCTACCCTAATCCTCACCCCAACCCTAACCTTAATCATTACCTAACTGAAACCCTCACCCTCGCACTCACCCTAACCCTCACCCTCACTGTAGCCCTTACCCTAAACCTAAAACTCACCCTAACCTTAAACCTCACCCTCACCCTAACTCTAACCAAAACCCTCACCATAAACCTCACCCTAACCCTAATCCTAAGCTTCACCCTAACTCTAACCCTTACACTAACCCTAACCCTAACCCTAAACCTCACCCTAACCTAACCCTCAACCTCACCCTCACCCTAACCCTAACCCTAACCCTAACCCTCACCGTAACCCTAACCCTTACTGTATACCTAACCCTCAGCATCAACATAACCCTAATCCTAATCCTTGCCATAACACTAACCCTCACTCTAACACACAGCCTCACCCTAATCCTCACCCTAACTCTAACTTTCAACCTAAACCTCACCCTCAACCTAATCCTCACCCTAACCCTAACCCTAAACATTACCTAATAAAAACCCTCAACCTCACCCTCACACTCACCCTAACACTCAACCTCACCATAGCCCTCACCCTAAACCTAAACTTCACCCTAAACCTAACCATAAGCCTCACCCTCACCCTCATCCTAAACCTAAACATAACCCTAACCCTAATCCTAACCCTAACCCTCACGATCACCCTCACCCTAATTCAAACCCAAACCCTAACCCTCACCCTCATTGTCACCTAACTCTAACCCTAACCCTAATCCTAATTCTAACCCTCACCCTCACCCTCACCCTAAATCTAACCCTAACCCTTATCCAGACCCTCACCCTCACACTAACCCTAATACTCACCCTATCCTGAACACTAACACTAAACCTCAACCTAACCTTCACCCTGAACCTAACCCTAATGCTAACCCGAACCCAAACCCTCACATTAACCCTCACCCTAACACTTACCCTCACCCTAACCCAAACCCTCACCCTCACAGTAACTCTCACTATAACCATTAGACTCACCCTAACCTTAACCCTAACATTAACCCTAAATCTCACCCTAACCGTCTCCCTAACCCTCAACCCAACTCAACCTAACCCTCACCATAACCCTTGCCCTCACCCTAACCATAACCCTAAACCTAAACCTCACACTAACCCTAACTCTAACCCTCAGCCTAACCCTCATCCTAACCCTAATCCTAACCCTAAGTCTCACCCTCACCCTCACCATAACCATAACCCTAACCCTCACCCTCATGCTAACCCTCACACTCACTCTCACCTTATTACTATCCCTAACCCTAACCATAAAAATAACACTAACCCTAACCCTAACCCTCACCCTCACCCTCAACCTAACCGTAACCCTAACCTCAATGTCACTCTCAACCTCTACCTGAAACTAAACCTCACCCTCACCCTAACCCTCACACTAACCCTAACCCTCAACCTAACCCTAACCCTAACCCTCACCCTCACCCTCACCCTCAGCCTAAGCCTTACACTAACCATAATCCTAAAGATAACCCTTACAATCATCCTAAACCTAATCCTAATCGTCAAACTCACACTCACCTTCACACTCACCCTAAACCTCACACTCAAACTCACCCTCACCCTAACTCTCAGCGGCACCCTAAAAATCACCCTAACCCTAACCCTCACCATAACCCTAACCCTTAGCCTCACCCTAACCCTAACCCTCACCCTCAACCTCACCCTCACCCTCAGCCTAAACCTACTGCTACCCCTAATCCTAAACCTCACACTCAACCTAACTCTAACCCTAAACCAAATTATCCCCTTCCCCCTCACCCTCACAATAACCCTCACTCTAACCCTAACCCTCACCATCAACCTCACCCTCACCCTCAGCCTAACCCTAGTCCTTACCCTAATCCTAACCCTCAACCTACACCTGACCCTAACCCTAACCCTCACCCTAACCCTAAACCTAACCCTCACCCTAACCCTAAACCTAACACTCACCCTAAACCTTACCCTTACCCTAAACCTAACCCTAATCCTAAACCTAACCCTAACCCTAACACCCACCCTCACCCTCACTCTAACCCTAACCCCAACCCTCACCCTCAACCTAATCCTAACCAGAATCCGAACCCTAACCCTCACCGTCACCATCACACTAACCTTAACCCTCAAACTCAAACTCACCTTCACCCTAACACTCAAACTAACCCAAACCCTCACCCTAACCCTAAACCTCACCCTATCCCTAACCCTACCACTCACCCTAACCCTAACCCTAAACCTAACCCTCACCCTCACCCTCACCCTCTGCCTAACACCAACCCTAACCATAATCCTAACACTAACCCTCACCCTCATACTCAACCTAACTCAAACCCGAACCCTAACAATAACCCTCACCCTAACCCTAACCCTATCCCTAACCCTCACCCTAACCCTAAACCTCATCCAAACCCTAAATCTAACCCTCAACCTCACCCTAATCCTAACGCTAACCCAAACCCTATACCTCAGCGTAACCCTAAAGCTATCCCTAACCCTGACCCTCACTCTAAACCTAACCGTAACCCTTACCCTCACCCAAACCCTCAGACTAACCCTAACCCTAAACCTCACCCTAAACCTAACCATTGCCCTCACCCTCACCCTCACCCTAAGTCTAATCCTAACATTAACCTTAAACCAAACCCTCACACTCAACCTCACGTTAACCCTAATACTAATGCTAACCCTAACCCTCACCCCCACCCTAAACCTCACCATAACCGTAACCCTAACACTAAACAAAACCCTCACACTAACCCTAAACCCTAACTCTAACCCTCACCCTACCCCTAACAGTAACCCTAACACTCATCCTCACCCTAACCCTCACCCGAACACTTACCCTTACCCTAACTCTCACCCTAAACCTAACCCTAAACCACACCCTAAACCTCACCCTAAACCTAAACCTCAACCTCACCCTAGCCCTCACCCTTAGCCTAACCCTATACCTCAGCCTCACACTAAATCTCACCCTAACCCTTAACCTCACCCTCACCCTAACCCTAACCCTAACCCTCACCCTCACACTAAATCTCAACTTAACCCTTAACCTCAGGCTAACCCTAACCCTAACCCTTACCCTAACCCTCACACTAACCCTAACCCTCACCCTCACCCTCACCCTCCACCTAACACTAAGCCTATACCTAACCCCAACCCTAACCCCAACAATAACCCTAACCCAAACCCTCACCCTCACCCTAGCCCATACTCTATCCCTAAGCCTAAGCCTAAACCTCACCCTAACCCTCACCCTCACCCTCACCCTAAGTCTAATCCTAACCCTAAACCTAACCCTCACACTCACCCTCACCCTAACCCTAATCGTAATCCTAATCCTAAACCTAACACACACCCTCACCTCCACCCTAAACCTCACCATAATCCAAACCCTAACACTAAACCTTACCCTGACCCTCACCCTAACCTTAACTCTAACCCTAAACATCACCTTCACCCTAATCCTAAACTTAACCCTAACCCTAAACCTCACCCTAATCCTTAACCGCACACTAACACTTACCCTCAACCTAACAATAACCCTAACCCCAACACTAACCCTCACACTAACCTAACCATCACCCTAAACCTAAACCTCACCCTAAACCTAAGCCTCACCCTCACCCTAACCCTAACAATAACCCTAACCCTCATCCTAAACTTAACCCTCACCCTAACTCTAAGGCTAAACCTCACCCTCACCCTCACCCTCAACCTAAACCTAACCCTAACCCTCAGGCTAATAATAACCCTAACCCTAATGCTAACCATAACCCTCACCCTCACCCTAACCCTCACCCTAACCCTAACCCTAACCTTTAATCCTCACTCTATCCCTAACCCTAACCCTCACCCTCACCCTAGCTCTCACCCTAAACCTAATCCTAAACCTCACCCTCACCCTAACCCTAATGCTAACCCTACACTCACCCTCACACTAACCCTCACCCTAACCCTAATCCTAACCCTAACCCTCACCCTCACCCTCAACCTAACAATAACCATAACCCTGATCCTCACCCTATGCCTAAGCCTGACCCTCACCCTCACCCTAGCCCTCACACTAACCCTAACCCTCACCCTACAACTCACCCGAACCGTAACCCTAAAACTAACCCTAACCTGCACCCTAAGTAACCCTAACACAAACCCTCACCCTAACACTCAGCCTAAACCTAACCCAAACTATCACCGTAACCCTAACTCTCCCCCACACCCTAACCCTTACATTCACCCTAGCCCTCACACTAACCCAACCCTAACCCTACCCCTCACCCTAACCCTCACCCTAAACCTAACCTTAAACCTCACCCTAAGCCTAACCATAACCCTCACCCTAACCCTAGCCCTCACACTCACCCTAACCCTAACCCTCACCATCACCCTCACCCTCACCCTAACCCTAACTCTAACACTAAACCTCGCCTTAAACTTAACCCTCACCCTAACCCTAACCCTCACCCTCAGCTGAACCCTAACCCTCACCCTAACCCTCTCCCTAACCCTAATGCTAATTCTAACCCTTACACTCAACCTAACCCTCACCCTAACCCTTACCCTCACCCTAACTCTCACTCTCAACCTAACCCTAACCCTAACCCTAAACCTAACCCTCACCCTCACCCTAACCCTTAGGCTCACCCTAACCCTCACCCTAACCCTAACCCAACACTAACCCTCACACTAACCCTAATTCTCACCCTAACCCTAACTGTACCCCTCAAGCTAACCCTCATCCTAAACCTAACCCTCAACCTAACCCTAAACCTAACCGTAATCCTTACCTAACACAAACCCTCACCTTCACCATAACTCTCACCCTAACACTCACCCTCAACTTAGCCCTCACCCTATCTCTAACCCTAACCCTAAACCTAACTTTCACCCTAAACGTAACCCTAATCCTCACCCTCACCGTAACTCTCACTGTCAGGCTAACCCTCACGCTAACCCTAACTCTCTTCCACACCCTCACCCTCAAAATCACCCTACACATCACCCTAACCCTAACACTCACCCTAACCCTAACCCTAAACCTCACCCTAAAGGTAACCCTCACCCTAACCCTCACCCTCACCTAATCCTCACCTTAACCATAACCCTTACCAAAACGAAACCCTCACCCTCAACTTCACCTTAACCCTCACCCTCATCCTAGCCCTCACAATATCCCTAACCCTAACCCTAAACCTCACCTTGACCCTCACCCTCACCAATACTCTAACCCAAACTCTAGCCCTCACCCTAACCCTAACCTCCACCCTAACCCTAACCCTCACCCTCACCCTCACCCTCAGCCTAACCCTAACTCCAATCCTAACCTTAAACCTCACCCTCATTCTAAGCCTAACCCTACCCCTAACCCTAACTCTCACCGAACCCTAACCTCCACTGTAACCCTAACCCTGACACTAACCATAATACTAAACCTAAACCTCACCCTGACCCTAACCCTCACCCTAATCCTTACCCTCACCCTAACACTCACTCTAACCCTAACACTAACCCTCACACTAAACCTAAACCTCACCCTAACCCCAACCCTCACCCTAACCCTAACCCTAACCCTAACTCTCACTCTCACCCTAGCCCTCACCGTAACCCTATCACTAACCCTAACACTCAACCTCACCCTAACCATAACCCTCACCCTAAACCTTAACCTAACCTTAACCCTCACCCTAACACTAACCCTAACCCTAACCCTCACCCTAACCCTAACCCTCACCGTAACACTCACGGTAACCCTAACCCTCACTCTCACCCTAAACCTCACCCTAACCCTTAGCCTCACACTAATCCTAACCCTATTTGTAACCCTAATGCTCTGACTAAACCTAACCATCACTCGAAATCTATCACTACCCCTCACTCTAGCCCTCACCCTAACTGTAACACTAACCCTAACGCTAAACCTCACCCTAACCCTAACCCTAACCCTTGCCCTCACCCTCGGCCTAATCCTAACCCTAACCCTCACCCTAACCCTCACCCTCACCCAATCCTCACCCTTACAGTAACTCTCACCCTCACTCTAATCCTCACCATCACCCTTACCCTCACACTAACCCTAATCCTCACCCTAACCCAAACCGTACCCCTCAAGCTAACCCTCACCCTAAACCTAACCTTCACCCTAACCCTAAACCTATCCGTAATCCTTACCTAACACAAACCCTTACCCTCACCATAACCCTCACCCTAAAACTCACCCTCAACTTAGCCCTCACCCTCACCCTAACCCTAATCCTCACCCTAACCCTAAACCTCACCCTAAACCATACCCTCACTCTAACCCTCACCCTAACCCTTACTGTAACCCAAAACCTCACCCTAACCCTCACACTCACCCTAACCCTAACCCAAACCCTAACCCTCAAACTAACCCTCACCATAACCCTAACCCTAAGCCTAAACCTCACCCTCACCCTAACCCTCACCCCAACCCTTACTCTCACCCTAACCCTAACCCTCACCCTCACCTCAAACCTCATCCTAACCCTTACCCTAATGCTAACCCTAACCGCAACACTCACACTAACCCTAACCCTCACCCTAACCCTAACCCTCACACTTGCCTTATCCTCAGCCTAACCCTAACCCTAACACTAACCCAAAACCTACCCCTCACCCTATCTCTAACCCTAACCCTAAACCTAACTTTCACCCTAAACGTAACCCTAATCCTCACCCTCACCGTAACTCTCACTGTCAGGCTAACCCGCACGCTAACCATAACTCTCTTCCACACTCTCACCCTCAGCATCACCCTACACATCACCCTAACCCAAACACTCACCCTAACCCTAACCCTAAACCTGACCCTAAAGGTAACCCTCACCCTCACCTAATCCTCACCTTAACCATAACCCTTACCTAAACGAAACCCTCACCCTCACCTTCACCTTAACCCTAACCCTCACCCTAGCCCTCACAATATCCCTAACCCTAACCCTAAACCTCACCTTCACCCTCACCCTCACCAATACTCTAACCCAAACTCTTGCCCTCACCCTAACCCTAACCTGCACCCTAACCCTAACCCTCACCCTCACCCTCACCCTCAGCCTAATCCTAACTCCAATCCTAACCTTAAACCTCACCCTCACTCTAAACCTAACCCTACCCCTAACCCTAACTCTCACCCGAACCCTAACCTCCACTGTAACCCTAACCCTCACCCTAAACTTAACCCTAACCCTAACCCTCACCCTCACGCCAGCCCTCACCCTAACCCTAATTCTTACCCTAACCCTCACCCTAACCCTCATGCTCACCCTAAACCTCACACTAACCCTAACCCTAAGCCTCAATCTAACCCTAACCCTAACCCTTACCCTAAACTTCACCCTAACCCTAACCCTCACCCTTACCGTAACCCTCACCCTCAACCTAACCCTAAACGTTACTATCACCCCAATGCTCATACTGACCCTCATCCTAACCCGAACCCTCACCCTAACACTAACCCTAACCCTAACCCTCACCCTAACCCTCACCATAACACTCACGGTAACCCTAACCCTCACTCTCACCCTAACCATCACCCTAACCCTTACCCTCACACTAATCCTAATCCTAACTGTAACCCTAATGCTCTTACTAAACCTAACCATCACTCGAACTCTATCCCTACCCCTCACTCTAGCCCTCACCCTAACTGTAACACTAAATCTAACGCTAAACCTCACCCTCACCCTTGCCCTCACCCTCGGCCTAATCCTAACCCTAACCCTCACCCTAACCCTCAGCCTCAACCAATCCTCACCCTTACACTAACCCTCACCCTCAGTCTAATCCTCACCATCACCCTTACCCTTAATGTCACCCTAACCCTCACCCTAACCCTAACCCTCAACCTCACCCTCAACCTCACCCTAACCCTAACACTCACGCTAAACCTTATTGTCACCCTAACTCTCACCCTATCACTAACCCTAACCCGAAACCTCACCCTAACCCTCACCCTCAACCTAACACTAACCCAAACCCTAACCCTCAACCTAACCCTCACTATAACGCAAACGGTAAACCTAAACCTCACCCTCACCCTAACCCTAACCCTTACCCTCAACCTAACACTAACCCTAACCCTAACCCTCACCCTCACTCTCAACCTAACCCTACCCCAACGCTAACACTCACCCTAACCCTAAACTCCACCCTAACCCTAATCCTGACTCTAACGCTAACCCTAACCCTAACCCTCACCCTAACCCTGAACCTAACCCTTACCCTCACCCTAACCCTCACACTAACCCTAACCCTCATCCTAAACCAAACCCTAAACCTAACCGTACCCCTCATCCTAACCTTCACCCTCACCCTCACCCTCAGCTTAACCCTAACCCTAATCCTAACCTAAACTGTCACCCTCACCCTCCCCCTAAACCTAACCCTAATCTTAACCCTCACCCTCACCGTCATCCTCAACCTCACCCTAAACCTAACCCTAACAATAACCCTAACCCTAACCCTAACCTCACCCTAACCCTCACCCTCATCCTCACCCTAAGCTTAACCCTAACACTATTCCTAATCCTAAACGTAACCCTCTCCCTCACCCTCACCCTAACCCTAAGCCTAACCCTAACTCTAACTCTAACCCTCACCATCCCCCTCACTCTCACCCTAAACGTAAACCAAGCCCTCAACCGAACCCTCACCCTCACCCTCCACCTAACCCACACCCTCACCCTAAACATGACCCTAACCCAAATAATCACCCTAACCCTAAGCCTCACCCTCACCCTTACCCTAACCCTCACCCTCGCCGACACCCTCAGCATAAACCTAACTCTAATCCTAACACTAAACCTCACCTGCACTCTAAACCTAACCCTACACCTAACCCTATCCCTCACCCTAACCCTCAACCTAACCCTAACCTCCACCCTAACCCTAATCCTGACACTAACCCTAACCTACCCTAACCCTCACCCTAACCCTAACACTCACCCTAACCCTTACGCTCACCCTAACACTCACCTTAACCCTATCAATAATCCTCACACTAAACCTAACGCTCACCCTAACCATAACCCTCACCCTAAGCCTAAAGCTAACCCTAACTATCACTCGAACCCTAGCCCTCACCGTAACCCTAAACCTAACCCTAACCCTCAACCTCACCCTAAAACTCACCCTAACCCTAACCCTCACCCTATCACTTACCTTCGCCCTAACCCTCACCCTAACCCTAATCTTAAGCCTCACACTACCCCACACCCTCACCCTCACCCCCACCTAACCCTAACCCGAACACAAATCCTAACACTAACCCTCACTCTTACTCTCAACCTAACCCTACCCCTAACCCTAACCTCCACCCTAACCCTAATCCTGACTCTAACCCTAACCCTAACCCTAACCCTCACCCTAACCCTGACCTTCACCCTAACACTCAGCCTAACCCTAACCTTAACCCTCACCCTCACCCTAACCCTCAACCTAACCCTTAACCTCACCTTAACCCTAAACCTAACCCTCATACTAACCCTAACTCTCATCTTAAACCTAACCCTAAACCTAACCATACCCCTCAACCTCAACCTCACCCTCACCCTCAGACTAACCCTAACCCTAATCCTAATCCTAACCCTAACCCTCACCCTCACCCTCACAATAAACCTAACCCCAATCTTAAACCTCACCCTCATCCTCAACCTCACCCTAGCCCTAACCATAACAAAAAACCTAACCCTAACCCTAACCCTAACGATCACCCTCATCGTCAACCTAACCCTAATCCTAAATATAACCCTCTCCCTCACCCTCACCCTCACCCTAATCCTAACCCTAACCCTCAACCTAACCCTCACCCTCAACCTCAACCTCAACCTAAACCTAACCCAAACCCTCAACCTAACCCTCACCCTCACACTCCACCTAACACTCACCCTCAACCTAATCCTAACCCTAACCTTCAACCTCACCCTCACCCTAACCTTAACCCAAACCCTAACACGCAACTTAACCCTCAACATACCCCTAACTCTAACACTGAAAATGTCCCTCACCCTAATGCTCTCCCTAACCCTTACCTTCACCCTAACACTTACCCTAACCCTAATACTCAACCACACCCTAACCCTCACCCTAACCCTTACCCTCAGCCTAAACCTAACCTTAACCCTCACACTAAACCTGCCAGTCACCCTAACACTAACCCTAAACCTCACCCTAACCTTCACCCTCACCCTCACCCTTACCCTTATCCTCATCCTCACCCTAACCCTCACACTAAATTTAACCAAAACACTAACTCTCAACCTAACCCTCACCATACACCGGAAACTGTCCCTCAACCTAACGCTCTCCCTAACCCTAACCCTAAACCTAACCCTAGCGCTAACCCTACCCCTAACCCTACCCCTAACACTAACTCTCACACTAAACCTAACCCTCACCCTAACCGTAACCCTAACCCTTACCCTAACCCTCACCTTAACCCTAACTCTAACCCTCACCATAACCCTCAGGCTAACCCTCACTCTCACCCACACCCTCACCCTAACCCTAACCCTAAGCAAAACCCTAACCTTAACCCTCACCCTAACCCAAACCCTAACCCTATCCCTCACCCTCACCCTAACCCTCACCCTAACCCTTAACTTCATCCTCACCCTAAACGTCACACTTATCCGAAACCTCACCATAACTCTAAACTTAACTCTCACCCTCACCATCACCCACACACTAACCCTAACCCTAACCCTCACCTTAACCCTAAAACTCACCCTAATCCTCACTCTAACCTTCACTCTCACCCGCAACCACACCCTACCCTAACCCTAACCCTCACCCTAACCCTATCCCTCACCCTAACACTTACCCACAGCCTAACACTAACCCTACATCTAACACTAACCCTCACACTAACCATAGCCCTCACCCTAACCCAAAACCTCACCCTAACTATAACCCTAAACCTAAACCTCACCCTCACCCTAGCCCTCACCCTAACCCTCATTCTAACCCTAACCCTCAACCTAACCCTTACCCTCATCCTCACCATAAACCTCAAACTAACCCTAACCCTAATCCTCAATCTAACCCTCACCCTAAACCTAACCCGAACCCTTGACCTAACCCTCACCCTAACACTAACCCTCATCCTTATCTTAACAATCACGCTCAGCCTAACCCTCAACTTTACCCTTACCATCACCCTCACACTCACCCTCACCCTCAGTGTAACACTAACCTTAACACTTTTCCTAACCCTAAACCTCACCCTCACCCAAACCGTCACCCTAACCGTAACCCTCACACTGAACCTAACCCTCAACCTAAACCTAACCCTACCCCTCACCCTAACCCTCACCCTGAACTTAACCCTAACCCTCACCCTCACGCCAGCCCTCACCCTAACCCTAAATCTTACCATAACCCTCACCCTAACCCTCATGCTCACCCTAAACCTCACACTAACCCTAACCCTAATCCTCAATCTAACCCAAACCCTAACCCTTACCCTAAAATTCACCCTAACCCTAACCCTCACCCTTACAGTAACCCTCACCCTCAACCTAAGCCTAAACGTTACTATCACCCCAATGCTCATACTGATCCTCACCCTAACCTGAACCCTCATCTTAACACTCACCCTAACTCTAACCCTATCCATCACCATAACTCTAACACTCACACTCACCATCAACATCAGCCTAAAGCCTATGCCTAACCCTAACCCTAACCCTATCCCTCACCCTCACTCTAGCCCTCACCCTAACCTGTATCCTAACCCTAACCCTCATCCTAACCCTCACCCTCACCCTATGGCTAACCATCACCCTAAGCCTAATTCTTAACCCCACCCTCACCCTCAGCCTAACCCTAAGCTTAAGCCTAATCTTAACCATCACCCTCACACTAACCCTAATCCTAACCCTAACCCTAATCCTAACGCTTAACCTCAACCTAACCCTCACCCTAACCCTAACGCTAACCCTAACATTAACCCTAACTCTAACCCTCACCCTAACCTTCACCCTCAACCTAAATCTAACCCTAACCCTCACCCTCACCCTCACCCTCACCCAAACCCCAAGTGTAACCCTAAACCTATTATTAACACTAATGCTAACCCTAAAACTAAGCCTAAACCTAACCTTCACCCTCAGCCTCACTCTATATGCAAATGTAACCCTAACCATAACACTTACAATAACCCTAACCCTAATCCTAACCATCACCCTCACCCGAATCCTAATCCTAACCCTAACTCTCACCCGAAACTTAACCCTCACCCTCACTGAAACCCTAACCCTCATCTTAACCCTCATCCTAACCCTAACCCTAGCCCTCACCCTAACCTATAACCTACCCTAACCCAAACCCTAACCCTCAACCTAACCCTCACCCTCACCCTCACCCTAACCCTAACCCTAAACCTCACAGTAACGCTAACCCTAAACCAACACCTCAACCTCCCCCTCATCCTAACTCTAACCCTAAACCTCACACTCACCCAATCCCTAATCCTAACCCTAAACCTAAATGTCACCCTAACCCTCACCCTAACCCTCACCCTCACCCACACCCAAACCATAACTCTAAACCTAACCCTAACATTAACACTAATCCTAAACCTAAAACTAACCCTAACCCTAACCCTAACCTTCACCCTCAACCTCACCCTCACTGCAAATGTAACCCTAACCATAACACTTACAATAACATTAACATTAATCCTAAACATCACCCTCACTCTAATCCTAATCCTAACATGAACCCTCACCTTAACCCTAACCCTCACCCTCATTTTAACCCTAAACCTCATCTTAACCCTCACCCTAACCCTAAACCTAATCCTCACCCTAATGCTTAACCTCACCCTAATCCTAAAACTAAGCCTAACCTAAACCTCACCCTAAACCTCATGCTCACCCTAACCCTAACCCAAACCCAAACCCTCAACCTAACCCTCACCCTAACCCTCAACCTAACCCTAATCCTACTTCTCACCCTAACCATCATGCTAACTCTAAACCTCACCCTTACCAGAACCGTAACTTAACTCTAACCCTAAACCTCTCCTTAAGGCTAATTCTAACCCAAACCCTAACTCTCACCCTCAACCTCTCCCTCAGCCTAACCCTAAACCTAGACCTAGCCCTAACCCTAACCCTCACACTCACCCTCACCCTAACCCTAATCCTAAACCCAACCCTAACCCTCACACTAAAGCTCACCCTAACCCTAACCCTAACACTAACCCTAACCCTAAACCACACCCTCACCCTTACCCTAACCCTAACTCTAACCCTAAACCTCAACTTCACCCTAACCCTAACTCTAACCCTAACCCTAACCCAAAATTTCACCCTAACCCTAACCCTAATCCTCACCCTAACCCTCACCCTCAGCGTAACCCTAACCCTAAACCTCACCCTAAACCTAACCCTCACCATAACACTTACCCTCACCCTAACACTAACCCTAACACTATACCTCACACTAAACCTAACCCTCACCCTAATTCTAACCCTCACCCTCACCCAAACCCTAACCCTAACCCTAACCCTCACCCTAAACCTAAATCTAACCCTAAACCTCACCCTAACCCTAACCCTCATCCTCACCCTAAACCTCACCCTCACCCTAACCCTAATCCTCAATCTAACCCTTACCCTCACCCTAACTCTAACCCTAGCCCTTACCCTAACCCTCACCCTAACCCTAACCCTCACCATTACCATAACCCTCATCCTCAGCATAACTCTCACCTTTAAACTTACCGACACCCTCAAACTAAATCTCACCCTAACCCTAAACTTAACCCGAAACCTAACTATCACCCTAACCCTAACCCTCACCCTAACCCTCACCCTCACCCACAACCTCACCCTCAGCCTATCCCAAAGCCTAACCCTAACCCTAACCCTCACATTCACTGTCTCACTAACCCTAATCCTAATCCTAACCCTAACCCTAACACACAACCTCACCCTAACCCTCACCCTAACCCTAATCCTAACACTTACCCTTACCCTAACCCTCACCCTAACCCTATCTAACCCTAAACCTCAAACTCACCCTGACACTCACCCTAATCCTAACCCTAAACTTCACCCTAATCCTAACCCTAAACTTCACCCTAACCCTAACCCTAAACCTTACCCTCACCCTAGCACTCACCCTAAAACTAAACCTAAACCTAAACCTCACCCTCACACTAACCCTAACTCAAACCTTAACCCTAAACCTAAACCTCACCCTAACACTAACCGTCACCCTCACTCTCACTGTAACCCTAACCCTAAACCTAACAATAACCCTAAACCTAACCCTAACCCTCACCCTAACCATAACACTCACCCTAACCCTAACCCTCACCCTAACACTTACCCTCAACCTTACCCTAACCCTAACTCTAATACTAACCTTCACAGTAACCCTAACTCTCAACCTAAACCTAAACCTCACCCTAACACTAACCCTAATCCTAACCCTCACCCTCACCCTAACCCTCACCCTAACCCTAATGCTAACCCTAAACCCTCACCCTAACACTAACCGTAATCCTCACCCTAAACCTCATACTAACCCTAATCCTCAATCTAACCCTCACCCTCACCTTACCCTCACCCTAACCCTTACCCTAACCTTCACCCTAAATGTAACCCTCACCCTTAGTGGAACACTCACCCTCAGCCTAACCCTCACCTTTACTCTTACGGTCACACTCACCTTAATCCTCACCCTAACCCTAACCCTGATCCTAAAATTCACCCTAAACCTAACCCTAACCATCACCCTAACCCTAATCCTCACCCTCACCCTCACCCTCATCCTAACCCTAACCCTCAGCCTAACCCTCCCCCTAACCCTTACGCCAACCCTCACCCTATACCTAACCCTCACCCACAACCTCACCCTCAGCCTAACCCTAAGCCTAACGCTAAACCTAAGCCTAACACACACAATCACCCTCACACTAATCCCAATACTAACCCAAACCCTCACCCTCACCCTCACCCTCAGTTTAACCCTAAGCCGAACCCTAACACTAACCCTAACTCTCACACTCACCCTAACCCTTACCCTAATCCTAATCCTAATCGTAACCCTAACCCTCACCCTCAGCCTCACCTTAACCCTAACTCTAATCCTAAACATCACCCTCACCCTCACCTTAACATTAAGCCTAACCTTAAACCTCACCCTAACCCTAACCCTAAACCTCACCCTCACCCTAGCCCTCACCCTAACCCTAATCCTAAACCCTACCCTCATCCTGACCCTCATCATAAACCTAAACCTAATCCTAAACCTCACCCTCACCCTCACCCTCAGCCCAACCCTAATCCTTACCCTAACCCTCACACTCACACTAACCCTAACCCTAATCCTAATCCTATTCTTAACCTTATCCCTCACCCTCACTCTAACCCTCACCCTAACCTTAACCCTAAACCTAACACTAACCCTAACCCTAAACCTCACCCTCAGCCTCACCATAACCTTAACTCTAAACCTAAACCTCAACCTCACCCTATCCCCAACCCTGACCCTAAACCTAAACCTTACCCTAACCCTAACCCTAAACCTCACCCTCTCCCTAGCCAAAATCCTAACCCTAATCCTAAACCTAACCCTCATCCTAACCCTCCCCCTATCCCTAACCCTCACCCTCACCCTAACCCTCACCTTAACCCTAACATTAATCCTAACCCTAGCCATCATGGTCAGCCTCACCCTAAACCTAAATCTAACCCTAAACCTCACCCTGACCCTAACCCTAACCCTATCCCTAAACCTCATCCTACCCTAAACCTAACCCTCAACCTCAGGCTCACAGTAACCGTAACACTAACCCGAACCCTAACAAAAATCCTAACACTAACCCTCACCCTGACCCTAACCGTAACCCTCACCCTAACCCTAACCCTCAGCCTAACACTTACCCTCACCCTAACACTAAACCTAACCCTAAATCTAACCCTCACACTAACCCTTACCATCACCCTAACCCTAAATCTCACCCAAACACTAACCCTAAACCTCATCCTCACCCCAGTCCTCACCCTAACCTAAACCCTCATCCTCACCCTAAAACTCACACTAACCCTAACACTAATCCTCATTGTAAACCTCACCCTCACCCTAACCCTAACCTTAAACCTCACCCTAACCCTAACCCTCACCCTTACAGAAACCCTCACCCTCAGCCTAACGCTCACTTTTACCCTTACCATCACCCCAACCCTAACCCTCACCCTAATCCTAACCCTCACCCTAACCCATACTCTACACATAAACCTCACCCTAACACTAACCCTAAACCTCACCCTCAACCTTATGCTCAATCTAACCCTAAGTCTAAGCCTAATCCTTATCCTAACCCTCACCCTCAACCTAGCCCTCACCCAAACACTAATCCTAACCCTAACCCTCATCCTAACCCTCACACTAACCCTAACCCTAACCATCACCCTAACCCTAATCCTCACCACGACCCTCACCTCAGCCTAAACATAAGCCTAAGCCTAAGCCTAAACTTAACCCTCACACTTACCCTCACCCTAACCCTAATCCTAACCCTAACCCTAACCCTCACGCTAAACCTCAACCTAACACTCACCCTAACTTTAACCCTTACATTAACCCTAAACCTAACCCTCGACCTAAGCCTCCAACTAACCCTAAATCTAACCCTAAACTTCACCCTCACCCTAACCCTAATCCTAACCGGCACCCTAAACCTCACCCTAACCCTAACCTTCACCCTCACCCTGACCATAACTCTAACCCTAACCCTAAGAATTACACTAATCCTAACCCTAAACCTAACCCTAACCCTAACCCTAATGCTAACACTCAACCTTACCCTAAGCCTAATCAAAACCCTAACCCTCACCCTAACCCTAACACTCACACTGACCATAACCCTAACCCTCACCCTAACCTTAAACCTTACCCTAACACTAACCCTAACCCTCACCCTCACCCTAAACCTCACCCTAACCCTTACCCTAAACCTAATCCTAACACTAAGAATAACCCTCACCCTCACCCTAACCCTCACTCTAACCCTAACTCTTACACTAACCCTAAACCTAACCCTCAACCTCAGCCTCACCCTTACCCTAAATCTAACACTAAGCCTAACCCTAAACCTCAACCTAACCATAACCTTAAACCTCACCCTCACCCAAGCCCTTACCCTAAGACTAATCCTAACCCTACCCCTCATCCTAACTTTGACCCAAACACTAACCCTAACCCTCACCCTCACCATCATCCTAACCCTAATCCGAACCCTAATCCTCAACCTAACCCTAACACTCACCCTCACCTTAACTCTTACCCTAACCTCAACTAACCCTAAACATAACCCGAAATAAAATTCTCACCCTAAACCTAACCCTAACTCTCACCCTAACCCTAACCCTAAACCTCCTGCTCACCCTAGGACTCACACTAACCCTAATCCTAACCCTCACCCTCATCCTAACCCTCCCCGTAACCGTTACCCTAACCCTCACCCTAACCCTAACCCTCACCCTCAGCCTAACCCTAACCCTAACCCTAAAACTAACCCTAACACACAAACTCACCCTCAGCCTAACCCTAATCCTAACCCTAACCCTAACCCTAACCTTCCCCCTAACTCTTACCCTAAGCCTAACCCTAACACTAACCCTAACACGAACCCTCAACCTAACCGTCACCCTAACACTAAGTCTATCCCTAAACCTCACCCTCACCCTTAACCTAACTCTAACCCTAACCCAAACCCTAAAGCTCACCCTAACCCTAACCCTAACCCTCACCCTCAGCCTCACTGTAACCGTAACCCTAAACCTAACACTAACAATAACCCTAAACCTAATCCTGACCCTAACCTTAATCAAAACCCTCACCCTAACCCAACCCTCACCGTAAGACTTACCCTCACCCTAACACTAACCCTAACCCTAACACTAACCCTTAAAATAACCCTAACCCTAACCTCACCCAACCCTAACCCTAACCCTAACCCTCAACCTATCCCTAACCCTCACGCTCAAGGTAACCCTAACCCTAACCCTCACCCTAAACCTAAACTTAACCTGAACCATAAAGCTCACCCTAACCCTAACCCTAACCCTCATCCTAACCCTATCCCTCCCCCTCCCCCTCACCATCAGCATAAACCTAAGCCTAAACCTAACTCTAACCCGAATTTACACACTCACCCTAACCCTTACCCTAATCCTAATCCTATCCCTAACCCTAACCCTCACCCTCAGCCTCACCTTAACCCTAACTCTAACCCTAAACCTCACCCTCACCCTAAAACTATGCCTAACCCTACACCTCACCCTAACCCTTACCCTAATCCTAATCCTCACACTAACCCTAACCCTTACCCTCATCCACAGTGTAACCTTATGCCTAAGCCGAACCCTAACCCTAACCCTCAAGCTCACCCTAACCCTTACCCTAATCCTAATCCTAACCCTAACCCTAACCCTAACCTTCACACTCACCTCACCTTAACCCTACCTCTAACACTAAAACTCATGCTCACCCTAACCCTAAACCTAACCCTCACCCTAACCCTAACCTCACCCTCACCCACAACCTCAGCCTAACCCTAACCCTAACCCTAACCCTCACACTCACCCTAACCCTAACCATAATCCTAATCCTAACCCTAAATCTAACACTCACACTCACCCTAACCCTCACCCTCACCCTAACCCTAACCCTAACACTAACACTAACCCTAACCCTAACCCTCACCCTCAGCCTCACCCTAACCCTAATTCTAACCCTAAACCTCACGCTCACCCTCAGCCTAACCCTTACTGTAACCCTAAACCTCACTCTAACCCTAACCCTAAATCTCTCCCTCAACCTAACCCTTACCCTAAACCTAATCCTAAACCTAACCCTCATACTAAGCCTCCCCTTACCCCTAAACCTCCCCCTCAACCTCCCCCTCAGCCTAATCCTAAGCCTAACCCTAAGCCTAACCCTAAACATAACCCAAACACACACACTCAGCCTCACCCTAACCTTAATCCTATCCCTAACCCTAACCCTAACCATAACCCTCTCCCTAACTCTCACCCTAACCCTAACCCTAACAATAACTCTAAACCTAACCCTCAAACTAACCCTCACCCTAACCCTATACCTAACCCTTAAACTGACCCTCAACCTAACCCTAACCCTCACCCTCACCCTCACCCTCACCATAACTCTAACCCTAACCCTAACAATAACACTAACCCTAACCCGAACCATCACCCTAACCCTAATCCTCACTCCCACCCTCACCTGCAGTCTAACCCTATGCATAACCGTAAACCTCACCCTAACCCTAACCCTGACCCTTACAGTAACCCTCACCCTCAGCCTAAGCCTCACCTTTACCCTTACCGTGACCCCAACCCTAACCCTCACCCTAACCCTAAACCTCACCCTAACCCTAACTCTACACCTAAACCTCACCCTCACACTAACTGTAAGTCTAACAACAACCCTAACCGAAAACCTCACCCTACCCCTAACCCTAAACCTCACACTCAACCTCATGCTCATCCTAAACCTAAGTCTAAGCCTAAACCTTATCCTAAACCTCACCCTCACCCTAGACCTCACCCTCACCCTAATCCTAACCATAAACCTCATCTTAACACTCACCCTAACCCTAACCCTAATCATCACCCTAACCCTAATCCTCAACCCCACCCTCACCCTCAGCCTAAACCTAAGCCTAAGCCTAACCCTAACCCTAACCCTCACACTCATCCTCAACCTAACCCTAATCTTAACCCTAACCCTAAACCTCACTCTAAACCTCAACCTAACACTCACCCTAACTTTAACCCTAACATTAACCCTAAACCTAACCCTCGACCTAACCCTCCAACTAACCCTAAATCTAACCCAAAACCTCAACCTCACCCTAACCCTAATCCTAACCCTTACCCTAACCTTAACACTAACACTAGCCTTAAACTTTACCCTAATCCTAAACCTAACCCTAATACTAAACCTCACCCTAAGTATCACCCTAACCCTAAGTCTAACCCTAAACCTCACCCTCACCCTAACCCTAACCCTAACCCTAAACCTCACCCTAAACCTAACCCTAAACCTCACCCTCACAATAGCCCTCACCCTAACCCTAATCCTAAAACTAACTCTCATCCTAACACTCACCATAAGCCTAACCCTCACCCTCACCCTCACCCTAACCCTAAACCTAACCCTCAACCTAACCCTACCCCTCACCCTCACCATAACCCTTACCCTAACCCTCACCCTAAACCTAAACTTAACCCGAACCCTAACCCGAACCCTAACCCTAAACCTCACCCTCAACCTCACCCTCAGACTAACCCTAAGCCTAACCCTAAACCTAACCCTAAAACACACACTCACCCTCAACCTAACTCTAATCCTAGCCCTAACCCTAACCTTAACCCTCCCCCTAACTCTCCCCGTAAACCTAACCCTAACCCTAACACTAACTCTAACCCTCAACCTAACCCTCACCGGAAAACTAATTCTAACCCTAAACCTCACCCTCACCCTAAATCTAACTGTAAACCTAACCTAAACCCTAAACCTCACCCTAAACCTAACCCTCACCCGTACCCTCACCCTCACCGTAACTCTAAACATAACCCTAACAATAACACTAACCCTACCTAACCTAAACCATCACCCTAACCCTAATCCTCACCCCCACCCTCACCCTCAGCCTAACCATAAGTCTATGCCTAACCCTCACCCTAACCCTTGCACTCACCCTCACCCTAACCCTAATCCTAACCCTAAACCTAGCCCTAAACCTCATCCTAACCCTCACCCTCATCCTAACCCTAACACTAACCCTAACCCTAAACCTTACCCTAACCCGCCTCGTAACCCTAACTCTAAACCTAAACCTCACCCTCACCCTAACCCTAAACCAACCCTACACCTCAACCCTAAACCTCACCCTAACCCTCACGCTCACCTTCACCCTCAACCTCACCGTAACTCCAACCCTAACCCTAACAATAACACTAACCCTAACCCTAACCCTAATGCTCAGTATAAACATAACCCTCACCCTCAGCCTCACCCTCACCACCAACTTAACCCTAACCATAACACTAACAATAACCCTAAACCTAACCCTAACCCTAACCCTAATCCTCACCCCCATACTCACCTGAGCCTAACCCTAAGCCTAACCCTAATCCAAACACTAACTCTCACCATAACCATAACCCTAACCCTAACTCTAAACCTAAACCTAAGCCTAACCCTAAACCTAACCCTAATCCTCATCCTCACACTCACCCTAGCCCAATTTCTAAACTTAACCCTCACCCTAACTCTAAACCTAAACCTCACTCTCACCCTAACCCTAACCCTAACCCTAACCCTAAAGCACACACTAACCCTAATCCTCACCCTCACCATCAACCTCACCGTAACTCTAACCCTAACCCTAACAATAACACTAACCCTAACCCTAACCATAACCCTCACCCTCAGCCTCACCCTCACCGCAAACTTAGCCCTAAGCCTAACTCTAACCCTAATCCTAACCCAAAACATCACCCTCACCCTAACACAAACCCTAACCCTAACACTAACTCTAACCCTAAATCTCACCCTCACCCTAACCTTAACTCTATCCCTAACCTTAAACCTAAAACTCATCCTAACCCTAATCCTCAGGGTCAACCTCACCCTAACCCAAACCCTAACCCTAACCCTCACCCTAACCCTAAGCCTAATCCTAAACCTAACCCTAACCCTCCCACTCACCCTCACGCTAATCCTAATCAGAAACCTAACCCTATCCCTAACCCAAACCCTCACCCTAACACTCACCCTAGCCCTAACCCTAACCCTAATCCTAACCCTAAACCTCATCCTATCCCTCACCATAACCCTAAACCTAACCCTCACCCTAACCCTAACCCTCACCCTCATGCTCGGACTAAGCCTAAGCCTCACCCTCACCCTAACACTAAATCTCATTCTAACCCTCACCCTAACTGTAAACCTAACCATCACCCTAACCCTAAGCCTCACCCTCAACCTCACACTCAGTCTAACCCTAAGCCAAAGCCTAAGCCTTACCCTACACCTCACCCTCACCCTATCCAACACCCTAACCCTAATCCTCACCATCACTCTAAACCTAATCCTCACCCCCACGCTCAGCCTCACCCTAACCCCACGCCTAAGCCTAACCCTAACTGTATCCCTCACACTCACCCTCACCCTAACCCTAATCCTAACTATAATCCTAACACTAACCCTAAACCTTACCCTAAACTTCACCCTAACCCTAACCCTCACCCTTACCCTCAACCTCCTATCCCAAGCCCTAACCCTCACCCTAGCCCTCACCCTAACCCTAAATCTAACCCTAAACCTCACCCTCACCCTAACCCTAATCCTAAACCTAACCCTAAACCTCACCCTAACCCTAACCCTCAACCTCACCCTCACCCTCACCCTTACCTTAACGCTAACACTAAAACTAACAATAACACTAATCCTAACCCTAAACCCAACCCTAACCATAACCCTAACCCTAATAATAGCACTCACCCTCACCCTTACACTAATTCTAATCCTAACCCCAACTCTGACCCTAACCCTCATGTCACCATAACCCTAACCCTCATCCTAACCCTCACCCTAACCCTAAACCTCACCCTAACACTAACCACAACCCTCAACTTCATACTAGCCCTCACTCTAACCCTAATCCTAACCCTAATCTTCATCCTAAACCTCACCCTAACCTTAACCCTAACCACAGTAACCGTAACCCTAATCCTAACCGTCAACCTAACCCTAACTCTCATGCTCACTGTAAGCCTAACCATAAACCTCACCCTAACCCTAAACTTAAGGCGAACCCTAACCCTAACCCTAAACCTCACCCTAATCCTAACCCTCACCCTCAGCCTAACCCTAAGCCTAACCCTAAAGCTATCAGTAACCCTCAGACTCATCCTAACCCCTACCCTAATCCTAATCCTAACCCTTAGCCTAACCCTCACCCTCACCCTAACCCTCACCCTAATCCTAAATCTAACACTAACCCTAACCCTAACCCTCACCCTCAGCCTCACCCTAACCCTAACTCTAACCCTAAACCTCACAATCACCCTAACCCTAACCCTAAACCTCACCCTAACCCTAACCCTAACCCTAAACCTCACCCTCACAATAGCCCTCACCCTAACCCTAGTCCTAAAACTAACCCTCATCCTAACCCTCACCATAAGCCTAATCCTCACCCTCACCCTCACCCTAACCCTAAACCTAACCCTAACCTAACCCTACCCCTCACCCTCACCATCACCCTTACCCTAAGTCTCACACTAACACTAAATTTAACCTGAACCCAAACCCGAACCCTAACGCTAACCCTCACCCTCAACCTCACCCTCAGCCTAACCCAAAGCCTAACCCTAAAACTAACCCTAACACACACACTCACCCTCACCCTAACTCTAATCCTAAGCCTAACCCTACCTTAACCCTCCTCTGAACTCTCACCCATAACCTCACCCTCACCTTTACTCTAAACCTAACCCTATCAATAACACTAACCCTAACACGAACCATCACCATAACCCTAATCCTCACCCCCAATCTCACCCTCAGCCTAACCATAAGCCTAAGCCTAACCCTCACCCTAACCCTTACACTCACCCTAAACCTAAACCTCACCCTCACCCTAACCCTAAACCTAACCCTAAACCTTACCCTAAACCTCACCCTAAACCTCACCCTCACCCTCATCCTTACCCTCACCGTAACTCTAACCCTAACCCTAACAATAACACTAACACTAACACTAACCCTAACACTTAGTATAACAATAACCCTCACCCTCAGCCTCACCCTCACCACAAACTTAACCCTAACCATAACACTAACAATAGCCCTAAACCTAACCCTAAAATTAACCCTAACCCTAATCCTCACCCCACACTCACCCTCAGGCTAACCCTAAGCTTAACCCTAATCCTCACAGTAACTCTCACCATAACCCTAACCCTAACCCTAACCCTTAACCTAAACCTAAACTTAAGCCTAATCCTAAACCTAACCCTAATCCTCATCCTCACACTCACACTAGTCCAATCCCTAAACTTAACCCTCACCCTAACCCTAAGCCTAACCCTCACCCTAACCCTAATCCTCACACTCACCCTCACCCTAACCCTAATCCTAACCCTAACCCTATCCCTAACCCTAACCCTCACCCGAATACTCACCCTAGCCCTAACCCCAAGCCTAATCCAGAACCCTAACCCTAACCCTCACACTCACCCTCACCCTAACCCTAATCCTAACCCTAACCCTATCCCTAAACCTAACCCTCACCCGAATACTCAACCTAGCCCTAATCCTAACCCTAATCCTAACCCTAAACCTCATCTTAACCCTCACCCTAACCCTCACCCTAACCCTAACCCTAATTCTCAACCTCATGCTCCGCCTAAGCCTAAGCCTAAGCCTAAGCCTAAGCCTAACCCTAACCCTCAACCTAACCCTAACACTAACACTAAACCTTATTCTAACAATAAACCTCACCCTCAACCTAACCTGAACTCTAACCCTATCCCTAAACCTAAACCTCATCCTAACCCTTAACCTAACCCTCACCCTCACCCTCACCGTAACCATAGCCCTAACCCTAACAGTAACCCTAACCCTAGCCCTAACCCTCAACCTTACTATAACCCTCACCCTAACCCTCACCCTCACCCTAACACTTACCCTCACCCTAATACTAACTCTAACCCTAACACAAACCATCACCCTAATCCTAATCCTCACACTCACCCTAACCCTAACCCTCACCCTCAACATAACACTCACCCTAAACCTAACCCTCATCCTCACCCTGAACCTCACAATAACCCCAACACTAATCCTCAATGTAGCCCTCACCCTAACAATACCCCTAAACCTAATCCTCATGCTATCCCTAACCCTCACCCTAGCCCTCACCCTAACCCTAACTCTACAGCTAAACCTCACCCTAAACCTAACCCTCATGCACACCCTCTCCTTCAGTGTAACCCTAAGCCTAACCCTAACCCTAACCCTAACCCTGACACTAACTCTAACGCTTACCCTCCCCCTAACCCTCAACCTAAACTTAACCCTCACGCTCACCGTAACCCTAACCCTTACCCTCACCCTAACCCTAACCTTCACACTCAACCTCACCCTCAGCTTAATCCTAAGCATAAACCTAACCCTAAACCTCACCACTCAACCTAACCCTTACCCTAATCCTAATCCTAAACCTAAGCCTAAACCTCACCCTCACCCTAACCCTCACCCGAACCCTAACTCTAACATTAACCCTAACCCTAACCCTCACCCTCAGCCTCACCCTAACCTTAAACCTAACCATAAACCTCACCCTAAGCCTAACCCTAAATCTCACCCTCATCCTAGCCCTCACTCTAACCCTAATCCTTACCGTAATGCTCATCCTAAACTTCCCCTAACCCTTACCCTCACCCTCACCCTCAACCTAAACCTAAGCCTAACCCTAACCCTGACCCTAACCCTCACACTCACCCTAACCTTTACCCTAATCCTAATCCTAACCCTAAAACTAACCCTCAACCTCAACCTAACCCTAACTCTAACAATAACCCTAAACCTAACCTTCACTATCAGCCTCAGCTTAACCCTAACTCTAACCCTAAACTTCACCTTCACCCTAACCCTAATCTTATATCTCACCCTAAACCTAACCCTAAACCTCACCCTCAGACTAGCCCTCACTCTAAACCTATTCCTAAACCTAACCCTCATCCTAACCCTCACCCTCACACTAACCCTAATCCTCAAATTCACCCTAACCATAAACCTAACACTAAAGCTCAAATTAACCCAAAACCTCACCCTCACCATAACCCTTACCCTAACCCTCACCTAACCCTAAACCTAACCCTCACCCCCACCCTCACCCTCACAATAACTCTAACCCTAACCCTAACAATAACACTAACCCTAACCCTAACCATCACCATAACCCTAATCCTCACACTCACCCTCATCCTCAGCTTAACCCTAAGCCTAAGCCTAACCCTCACTCTAACCCTCACACTCACCCTCACCCTAACCCTAATCCTAAACTTAGCCCTATCCCTAAACCTCAACCTAAAACTCACCCTCACCCTAACCCTGACCCTAACCCTAAACCTCACACTAACCCTAACCCTAACACTAACCATAACTCTAACCCTAAACCTCACCCTCATTCTAACCCTAACCCTAACCCTAACCCTAAACCTAAACCACATCTTAAACCTAATCCTCACACACAGACTAACCATTACCACAATCCTAATCCTATCACTAAGCCTAACCCTCACCCACACCCTAACCCTCACCCTAACCCTAACTCTAACAGTAACCCTAACCCTCACCCTCAGCCTCACCCTAACCCTAACTCTAACCCTAAACCTCAACCTCACCCTAACCCTAACCCTAAACTTAACGCTAAACCTCACCCTAACACTAACCCTAAAACTCACCCTCACCCTAGCCCTCACCCTAACCCTAATCCTAACCCTAACTCTCATCCAAACCCTCCCCATAAACCTAACCCTCACCCTAACCCTCACACTCACCCTCAACGTAACCCTAATCCTAAACCTAGCACTATCCCTAAACCTCAACCTAAACCTCACCCTCACCCTAAACCTAACACTAACCCTAAACCTGAACCTCACCCTAACTGTCCCCCTAACCCAAACTCTAACCCTAAACCTCACCCTCAACCTAACCCTAACCCTAAACCTAAACCTCACCCTAAACCTCACACTAACCCTAACCTTCACTCTCTCCCAAAACCTCAAAGTAAGTCTAACTCTAAACCTAACAATAACCCTAACCCTAACCATAACCCTAACCCTAACCCTTACCCTCAGCCTCACCCTCACAGCAAACTTAACCCTAACCATAACACTAAAAATAACCCTAACCCAAAAACTAACCCTAATCCTCACACCCACCCTCAACCTCAGCCTAACCCTAAGCTAAACCCTAACCCTAAACCTCACCATAACCATAACCCTAAACCTAAACCAACCCTAAACCTAACCCAAACCCTAAACCCAAACCTAACCCTAATCCTCAGCCTCACGCTCACCCTAACACAAACCCTAACCCTAACCCCACCCTAACCCTAAACCTAAACATAACCATAACCATAACCATAACCTTCACTGTAACTCTAACCCTAACCCTAAACCTAAACCTAACACTAATCCTCAGCCTCACCCTCACCATAACCAAAATCCTAACCCTAACCCTCACCCTAACCCTAAGCCTAACCCTAACTCTAACCTTAACTCTCACACTCACACTCACCCTAAACCTAATCGTAAACCTAAATCTATCCCTAAACTCAACCCTCACAGTCAGCCTCAACCTAGCCCTCACCCTAACCCTAATCCTAACCCTAAACCTCATCCTAACCCTAACCCTAACCCTCACACTCATGCTCAGCCAAAGCCTACACCTAAGCTTAAACCCAAGCCTAACCCTAAGCCTAACCCTCACACTAACCCTAAACCTAACACTAACCCTAACCCTAACCCTAAACCTCACCCTCATCCTAACCCTAACTCTAACCCTAACCCTAAACCTAAACCTCATCTTAACCCTAAACCTCACACACACCCTAACCCTTACCCTAATACTAATCCTTTAACTAAGCCTAACCCTCATCCACACCCTAAGCCTCACCCTAACCCTAACTCTAACCCTAACCCCAACCCTCACCCTCACCCTCAGCATCACCCTAACCCTAACTATAACCATAAAACTCAACCTCACCCTAACCCTAACACTAAACCTAACGCTAAAGCTCACCCTAACCCTAACCCTAAAACTCACCCTCACCATATCCCTCACTCTAACCTTAACCCTAACAATAATACTAACCCTAAATCTAACCAACACCCTAACCTTAATACTCACACTCACCCTCATCCTCAGCTTAACCCTAAGCCTAAGCCTAACCCTCACCCTAACCCTCACACTCACCCTCACCCTAACCCTAATCCTAAACCTAGCCCTATCCCTAAACCTCAACCTAAGACTCACCCTCACCCTAACCCTAACCCTAACCCTAAACCTCACACTAACCCTAACCCTAACACTAACCATAACTCTAACCCTAAACCTCACCCTCATTCTAACCCTAACCCTAAACCTAACCCTAAACCTAAACCTCATGCTAACCCTAATCCTCACACACAGCCTAACCATAACCACAATCTAATCCTATCACTAAGCCTAACCCTCACCCACACCCTAACCCTCACCCTAACCCTAACTCTAACAGTAACCCTAACCCTCACCCTCAGCCTCACCCTAATCCTAAATCTAACCCTAAACCTCAATCTCACCCTAACCCTAACCCTAAACCTAACGCTAAACCTCACCCTAACACTAACCCTAAAACTCACCCTCACCCTATCCCTCACCCTAACCCTAACCCACAAACTCACCCTCACCCTCGGCCTAACCCTAAGCCTAAACCTAACCCTCACCGTAACCCTCACACTTACCCTCAACGTAACCCTAATCCTAAACCTAGCACTATCCCTAAACCTCAACCTAAACCTCAACCTCACCCTGAAACTCACCTTCACCCTAAACCTAAACCTCACGCTAACTGTCCCCCTAACACTAACTCTAACCCTAAACCTCACACTCACCCTAACCCTAACCCTAAACCTAAACCTCACCCTAAACCTCACACTAACCCTAACCTTCACCCTCACCCAAAACCTCAAAGTAAGTCTAACTCTAAACCTAACAATAACCCTAAACCTAACCATAAACATAACCATAACCCTCACCCTTAGCCTAACCCTCACAGCAAACTTAACCCTAACCATAACACTAAAAATAACCCTAACCCTACCACTAACCCTAATCCTCAGCCCCACCCTCACCCTCAGCCTAACCCTAAGCTAAACCTAACCCTAAACCTCACCATAACCATAACCATAAACCTAAACCTAACCCTAACCCAAACCCTAATCCTAAACCTAACCCTAATCCTCAGCCTCACCCTCACCCTAACACAAACCCGAACCCTAACCCCCACCCTAACCCTAAACCTAACCATAACCATAACCATAACCGTAACCTTCACTGTAACTCTAACCTTAACCCTAACCCTAAACCTAACACTAATCCTCAGCCTCACCCTCACCATAATCAAAATCCTAACCTTCACCCTAACCCTAACCCTAACCCTAAGCCTAACCCTAACACTAACTCTGACACTCACCCTCACCCTAAACCTAATCGTAAACCTAAATCTATCCCTAAACCCAACCCTCACAGTCAGCCTCAACCTAGCCCACACCCTAACCCTAATCCTAACCCTAAACCTCATCCTAACCCTCACCCTAATCCTAACCCTAACCCTCACCCTAACCCTAACCCTAAACCTCACCCTCATGCTCAGCCAAAGCCTACACCTAAGCCTAAACCTAAGCCTAACCCTAAGCCTAACCCTCACCCTAACCCTAAACCTAACACTAACCCTAACCCTAACCCTAAACCTCACCCTCACCCTAACCCTAACTCTAAACCTAACCCTAACCCTAAACCTCATCCTAACCCTAATCCTCACACACACCCTAACCCTTACCCTAATCCTAATCCTTTCACTAAGCCTAACCCTCATCCACACCCTAACCCTCACACCTAACCCTAACGCCAACCCTCACCCTCACCCTCAGCATCACCCTAACCCTAACTATAACCATAAAACTCAACCTCACCCTAACCCTAACACTAAACCTAACGCTAAACCTTACCCTAACCCTAACCCTAAAACTCACCCTCACCCTAGCCTTCACCCTAACCTTAATACTAACCCTAACGCTCATGCAAGCCCTCCCCATAACCTTAACCCTAGCCCTCACCCTAACCCTAACCCTCAACCTCTACCTTACCCTCAGCCTAACCCTAAGCCTAAACCTAACCCTCACCCTAATACACTCACCCTCACCCTAACCCTAATTCTAAACCTAAACCTATCCCTAAACCTCAACCTAAACCTCACCCTCACCCTAAACCTAACACTAACCGTAATGCTGAACCTCAACCTAACTATCCCCCTAACCCTAACTCTAACCATAAACCTCACCCTCACCATAACCATAAACCTAAGACTCACCCTAAACCTAACCCTAACCCTAACCCACATCCTCACCCAAAACCTCAAAGTAAGTCTAACTCTAAACCTAACAATAACACTAACCCAAACCCTAACCCTAAACTTAACCATAACCCTCACTCTCAGCCTCACCCTCACCGCAAACTTAACCCTAACCATAACACTATCAATAACCTAACCCTAAAACTCACCCTAATCCTCACCCCCAAGCTCACCCTCAGCCTAACCCTAAGCCAGACCCTAACCCTAACCCTCACTGTAACCCTAACCCTAACCCTAAACCTAACCCTAAACCTAACCCAAACCCTCAGCCTCAGCCTCACCCTCACCCTAACCCAAACACTAACCCTAACCCCCACCCTGACCCTAAGCCTAAGCCTAACCCTAACCCTAACCCTCACACTCACCCTCACCATGATTCTAAACCTAACCCTATCCCTAAACCTAACCCTCACCCTAACCCTCAACGTAGCCCTCACCCTAACCCTAACTCTAACCCTAACCCTAACCCTAAACCTAACCCTCACCCTCACCCTCCACGTAACCTTAGCCCTAACCCTAACAGTAACCCTAATCCTAGCCCTAACACTCAACCTTACTATAACCCTCACCCTAACCCTCACCCTCACCCTAACACTTACCCTCACCCTAATACTAACTCTAAACCTAACACAAACCATCAACCTAACCCTAATTCTCACACTCACCCTAACCCTAACTCTCACCCTCAACCTAAACCTAAGCCTCATCCTCACCCTGAACCTCACAATAACCATAACACTAATCCTCAGTCTAGCCCTCACCCTCACCCTACCCCTAATATAATCCTCAAGCTAACCCTAACATTCACCCTAGCCCTCACCCTAACCCTAACTCTACCACTAAACCTCACCCTAACCCTAAACCTCATGCTCACCCTCTCCCTCAGTGTAACCCTAGGCCTAACCCTACCCCTAACCCTAACACTCACACTAACTCTAACGCTTACCCTCACCCTAACCCTCAACCTAAACCTAACCCTCACGCTCAACGTAACCCTAACCCTTACCCTCAACCCAAACCTAACCTTCACCCTCAACCTCACCCTCAGCTTAATCCTAAGCATAACCCTAACCCTAACCCTAACCCACACACTCAACCTAACCCTTACCCTAATCCTAATCCTAAACCTAAGCCTAAACCTCACCCTCACCCTAACCCTCAACCTAACCTTAACTCTAACACTAACCCTAACCCTAACCCTCACCCTCAGCCTCACCCTAACCCTAAACCTAACCCTAAACCTCATCCTAAGCTAACCCTAAATCTCACCCTCATCCTAGCCCTCACTCTAACCCTAATCCTTACCGTAATGCTCATCCTAACCTTCCCCTAACCCTAACCCTAACCCCTACCCTAATCCTCAAGCCCACCCTCACCCACAGCCTAACCCTAAGCCTGACCCTAACTCTAAACCTCACTGTAACTTTAACCCTAACCCTAACTCTAACCCTAACCCTAACCCTAAACCTAACCATAATACTCAACATCACCCTCACCCTAACCCAAACCCTAAACCTAACCCTCAACCTATCCCTAATCCTAACCCTAAACTTAACCCTCAACCTAACCTTCACCCTATCCCTAACTCTAACATTAACCCTAACCCTAAGCCCCATCCTCAGCCTCACCCTAACCCTAACTCTATCCCTAACCCTAACACTAAACCTCACCCTAAGCCTAAGCCTAATCCACACCCTCACCCTCACCATAACCGTAACCCTAACCCTAACCCTAAAATTAACCCTAACCCTATCCCTAACCCTCACCTTAACCATAACCCTCACCCTAAGCCTAACCCTCAACATAACACTTACCCTCACTCTAACACTAACCCTAACCCTATCACTAACCCTCACACTAAACCTAACCCTCACCCTAATACTAAACCTCACCCTAACCATAACCCATACCCTCACCCTCACTGTAACGCCCACCCTAACCGTAATTCTAATGCTCACCCTCACCCTAACCCTAACCCTCATCCTCACACTAAACCTCACACTGACCCTAACCCTAATCCTCAATCTAATACTCACCCTAACTCTAACCCTAACCCTTACCCTAACCCTAAACCGAACTTTAACCCTCACCCTCAGCCTAAACCATACCTTTACCCTTAGCATCTTTATCACCCTAAACATCACCCTAACCCTAAATCACATCCTAATCCTCACCCTAACATAAACCTAACCATCCCCCTAACCCTAACCCTCACCGTCAACCTCACGCTCAGCCTATTCCTAAGCATAAGCCTAAGCCTATCCCTTACCCTCACGCTCACCCTCACTGTAACTCTAACCCTAACCCAAACAATGAAACTAATCCTAAGCCTAAACCAAACCCTAACCCTAACCCTACCTTAATCCTAACACTCAACCTCACCCTAACACTAATCTTAACCCTAACCCTCACCCTAATGCTAACCCTCACCCTTATAGTAACCTTAACCCTCAACCTAACCCTCACCCTAACCCTAAACCCTAAACCTAAACCTCACCCTAACACTAACCCTGACCCTCACCCTCTCCCTAGCCATCACCCTAACCCTAATCCTAACCCTAATCCTCATCCTAACCCTCACACTAACCCTAAGACTAACCCACACCCAAACCATAACCCTAAGACTAACCCACACCCTAACCCTAACGCTAACACTAACCCTCACCCTAAACCTAACCTTCACCCTAAACATATCCCTCACGCTGATCATCAACCTCAGCGAAACCCTAACCCTAACAGTCACACTCACCTTAACCCTTACCCTAATCCTAATCCTAACCCTAAGCCTAACCCTCACCCTCACACTAACCCTCACCATATCCCTAACACTAAAACTAGCCCTAAACCTAACCCTCACCCTAAGCCTCAACTTAACCCTAACTCTAACCCAAAACCCCACCCTCACCCTTACCCTAATCCTAACCCTAAAACTAAACCTCACCCTAAACTTAATGATAAATCTCAACCGAACCCTCACACGAACCCTTACCCTAATCCTAATCCTAACCCTAACCCTCGACCTAAACCTCCCCCTAACCCTAACTCTAACCTTAAAGCTGACCCTCACCCTAACCCTAAACCTAAACCTAACTCTACACCTCACGCTAACCCTAACATTAACCCTCACCCTCATCATAACTCTAACCCTAACCCTAACAATAACACTAATCCTAACCCTAACCCTAACCCTAACCCTAATCCTAACACTCATCCTCACCCTAACTGTAATCCTAATCATAATCCTCACCCTAACCCTAACCCTCACCATTACTGTAACCCTAACCCTCATCCTAACCCTCACCCTAAGCATTACCCTAATCCTCGCCCTAACACGAACCCTAACTCTCACCCTCACCCTAGCCCTCACCCTAACACTAATACTAACCCTAATCCTCATCCTAAACCTCACCCTAACCCTCACCCTAACACTAATCCTAACAATAACCCTCACTCTAACACTAATCCTAACCCTCACCCTTAACCTCAGCCTAAACCTAAGCCTAACCCAACACTAACACTAACCATCACCCTCAACTAACCCTCACCTTAACCCTAACTCTAACACTAACACTAACCCTAACCCTCACACTCAGCCTCACTCTAAACCTAACTCTAACCCTAAACCTCACCCTCACCCTAACCCTAACCCTAACCTAATCCTAAACCTCACCCTAAACCTAACCCTAAACATCACCTTCACCGTAGCTCTCACCCTAACCCTAATCCTAAACCTAACATTCATCCTAACCATAGCCATGACACTAACCCTAAACCTCACCCTAACCCAAAACCTCACCCTCACCCTCTCCCGTAGCCTAACCTTAAGCCTAACCCTAACATTAACCCTAACCCCCACACTCACCCTAAACCTAACCCTAATCCTCATCCTAACCCACACCCTCACCCTAACCCTCACCCTAACTCTAACCCTAAAACTAACCCTAACCCTAAACCTCACCCTCAGCCTCACCCTAACCCTAACTCTAACCCTAAACCTCAACCTCACCCTCACCCTATCCCTAAACCTAACCCTAAACCTCACCCTAAACCTAACCCTAAACCTCACCCTCACCCTAGCCCTTACCCTAACCCTAATTCTAACTCTAACCCTCATACTAACCCTCCCCCTAAACCTAACCCTAACCCTGAACCTTACCCTAGACCTCACCCTCAACCTCACCCTCATCCTAACCCTAAGGCTAACCCTAAACCTAACCATAACACACACACTCACCCTCACCCTAAGCCTAAACCTATCCCTAACCCTAACCCTAAACCTCACCCTAACTCTTACCCTAACCCTAAACCTAACACTATCCCTAAACCTAACGCTCACCCTCAGCCTCACCCTACCCCTAACTCTAACCCTAAACCTCACCCTCACCCTAAACCTAACTCTACCCTTACCTAAACCCTAAACCTCACCCTAAAACTAAACCTAACCCTCAACCTCACCGTAACCTTAACCTTAAATCTAACCCTAACAATAACCCTAACCCTAATCCTAAACCTCACCCTAACCACAACCCTCACCCTAAACCAAGATCTCACCCTAACACTTAACCTCACCCTACACTAACCCTAACCCTAACACTAACCCTCACACTAACATTAACTGTAACCCTAAGCCTAAACCTCAACTTAAGCCTCACCCTCACCCTAACCCTAACACTAAGCCTAACCCTAACAATAACACTAACCCTAACCCGAACCATCACCATCATCTTAGTCCTCACCCCCAACCTCTCCCTCAGCCTAACCCTAATCCTAAGCCTAACCCTCACCCTAACACTCACACTCACTCTCACCCTAACCCTAATCCTAAACCTAAACCTATCCCTAAACCTCAACTTAACCCTCACCCTCACCCTAACCCTTACACTAACCCTAACCCTAAACCTCACCCTAACCCCAAATCTAACACTAACCCTAATAGTAACACTAACACTAAACCTAAAACTAACCCTCACCCGAAGCCTCCCCCTAACACTATATCTAATGCTAAACCTCACCCTCAGCCTAACCCTAACCCTAACTCTTAACCCCACCCAAAACCTAAACTTAACCCTCACCCTCACCATAAATCTAACACTAACCCTAACAATAACACTAACCCTAACCCTAACACTCACCCTCACCCTTACCCTCAGCCTAACCCTAAGCCTAAGCCTAACCCTGAACCTAACCCCCACACTCACCCTAACCCTTACCCTAATCCTAATACTAACCCTAAGCCTAACCCTCACCCTCATCCTAATCCTCACCCTAACCCTAACTCTAACACTAACCCTAACCTTAACCCTCACCCTCAGCCATATCCTAACCCTAACTCTAACCCTAAACCTCACCTTAACCCTAACCTTAACCCTAAACCTCACCCTAAACCTAACCCTAAACCTCACCCTCACCCTAGCCCTCACCCTAACCCTAATCCTAAACCTAACCCTCAACCTAATCCTCAACCTCACAGTAACCCTAACACTCACCCTCACCCTAACCCTAAACCTAACACTGAAGCTCAACCTAACCCTAACCCTCACCCTCACCATAACCCTTACACTAACCCTCACCCTAAACCTAAACCTAATCCTCACCCCCACCCTCACCCTCACCATAATTCTAACCCTAACTCTAACACTAAACCTAACACTAACCATCACACTAACCATAATCCTCAGCCCCACCCTCATCCTCAGCCTAAACCTAAGCCACAGCCTAACCCTCACACTAACCCGAATCCTAAAGCTAGCCCTATCCCTAAACATCAACCTAAACCTCACCCACACCCTAACCCTAACACTAACCCTAACCCTAAACCTCACCCTAACCCTCACCCTAACCCTAACTCTAATCCTAAACCTCACACTCACCCTCACCCTAACACTAAATCTCACGCTAAACCTCACCCTAACCGTAACCCACACCCGCACTCTCAACCTCACCATAACTCTAACCCTAACCTTAACAATAACACTAACCCTAACAATAACCCTAACCCTAACCGTAACCCTCACCCTCAGCCTCAATCTCACCACTAACTTAACCCTAAGCATAACAATAACAATAACCAAAACCCTAACCCTAACCCTAATACTTACTCCCACCCTCACCCTCAGCCTAACCCTAAACCTCATCCTAAACCTAATCCTCAGCCTCACCCTCACCCTAATCCAAACCCTAAACCTAACCCTCACCCTAACCCTAAGCCTAACCCTAACCCTAACCCTCACACTCACACTCACCCTCACCGTAACCCTAAACCTAACCCTAAATCTCAACCTAACCCTAACTCTCACCCTCACCGTAACCCTAACCCTCATCCTAACCCTCACCCTAACTCTAACCCTAACCCTAAACCTCACCCAAATTCTAACCCTAACCCTCACTCTCACACGAGTCCTCATCCTAACCCTAATCTTAACCCTAATCCTCAACCTAACCCTCACCCTAAACCTAACCCTAACCCTAACACTAACACTCACACTCACCCTAAACCTTACCCTAATCCTAATCCTAAAACTAAGCCTAACCCTCACCCTCAACCTAACCCTCACTGTAACCCTAACTCTAACACTAAACCTAACCCTAAACCTCACCCTCAGCCTCACCGTAACCCTAACTCTAACCCTAAACCTCAACCCCACCATACCCCTAAACCTAAACCTAAACCTAAAGCTCACCCTAACCCTAATCCTAAACCTCACCCTCACCCTAGCCCTCATCATAACCCTAATCCTAACCCGCACCCTAACCCTAACCCTCCTCCCTCACCCTCACCTTCAGCCTAACACTAAGCCTAACCCTAACCCAAACCTAACCCTCACACTCACCCTAACCCTAACCCTAATCCTAATCCTAACACTAATCCTAAACCTCACCCTCACCCTAACCCTCACCTTAAGCCTAAACCTAATATTAATTCTAACCCTAACCTTAACACTAAACCACATCCTAAACTTAATCCTCACATTAACCCTAATACTCAATCTAACCCTCACCCTCACCCTCACTCTAGACCTCACCCTAACCCTAACCCTCATCCTCACCCTAAAACTCACACTAACCCTAATCTTAACCCTAACCCTAACCCTAACCCTAAACCTCAACCTAACCCTCACCCTAACCTTAACACAAACACTAACACTAAACCTTAACCTAATCCTAATCCTAACCATAATCCTAAGCCTCACCTTAATCCTAAGTCTAACCAAAACCTCACCCTCACCCTAACTCTAACCCTAACCCTAAATCTCACCCTAACCCTAACCCTAAACATCACCCTCACCCTAGCCCTCACCCTAACCCTAATACTAACCCTAACCCTCACCCTAACCCTCCCCATAACTATAACCCTACCCCTCACCCTAACCCTAAACCTCACCCTCACCCTCACAGTCAGCCTAACCCTAAGCCTAACCCTAAACCTAACCCTAACCCTCACACACACCTGCACCCTCACCCTCACCATAATTCTAACCCTAACCCTAAACCTAACCCTCACCCTCACCCTAACCCTAACACTATCCCTAACACTAACCCTCACCCTAACCCAATATCTAACCCTAAACCTCACCCTCACCCTAACCCTAACCCTAAACCTCACCCCCACCCTCACCCTCACCGTAACTCGAACCCTAACCCTAACAATAACCCTAACCCTAACCCTAACCATCACCCTAACCCTAATCGTCACAGCCACCCTCACCCTCAGCCTAACCCTAAGCCTAAGCCTAACCCTCACCCTAATCCTCATACTCACGGCACCCTAACCCTAATCCTAAACCTAACACTATCCCTAAATCTCAACCTAACCCTCTCCCTCCCCCGAACCCTAACAATAACCCTAACCATAAACCTCACATTAACACTCCCCCTGAACCTAACTCTAACCCTAAAACTCACCCTCACCCTAACAATAAACCTAAACCTAACCCTAATCCTCACACCCACCCTCACCCTCAGCCTAACCCTAAACCTAACCCTAACACTAACCCTAACCCTAAACCAAACCCTAAACCTAACCCTAAACCTAACCCTAATCCTCAGCCTCACCCTAACCCTAACTAATCCCTAACACTAAACCTCACCCTAACTCTAAGCCTAACCCTAACCCTAACACTAACCCTCACACTGACCCTCACCCTAACTCAAATCCTAAACCTAACCCTATCCCTAACCCTAAACCTTACCCTAACGCTCACCCTAGCCTTCACCCTAAACATAATCCTAACCCTAAACCTCATCCTAACCCTCACCGTAAACCTAAACCTCACCCTCATGGTCAGCCTAAGCCTAACCCTAACCCTAATCCTAACACTCACCCTATCCCTAACACTAACACTATCCCAAACTCTAACCCTAAACCTCACCCTCACCCTAACCTTAACTCTAACCCTAACCCTAAACCTAAACCTCATCCTAAACCTAACTCTAACCCTCACCGTCACCCTCACTGTAACAGTAACCCCAAACCTAACAATAACCCTAACCCTATTCCTAACCCTCACCCTAACCATAACCCTCACTCTAACACTTACACTCATCCTAACATTTACCCTCACCCTAACACGAACCCTAACAATAACACTAACGCTCACACTAACCCTATCACCCTAACCCTAAACCGCACCCTAAAAATAACCCTAACGCTCAACCTCACCCTAGCCCTCACCATAGCGCTAATCCTGGTCCGCATCCTAAACCTCACATTAACCCTTACACTAATCCTCAAACTAACCCTCACCCTCACCCTAATCATAAACCTAACCCTCACCCTAACCCTAACCCTCACCCTTAGTGTAACCCTCACCCTCAGCCTAACCCTCACCTTTACCCTTACCATCAACCCCACCCTAACGCTCACCCTAATCCTAACCCTCACCCTAACCCTAACTCTACCCCTAAACCTCACCCTCACCCTAACCCTAATTCTAACCCTAACCCTAACTCTAAACTTTACCCTAAATCTAACCCTCAACTTCACCCTCACCTTAACCGTAACCCTAACCCTAACCCTAACAATAACCCTAACCCTAACCCTCACCCTAACATTAACCCTCACCCTAACACTTACCCTCATCCTAACACTAACCCTAACACTAACCCTCAAACGAACCCTAACCCTCACCCTAACACTAAACCTCACCCTAACCCTAACCCTAACTCTAAAACTCACCCCCAACTTAGACCTCAACCTAACGCTAATCCTAACACTCACCCTCACCCTAAACACAACCTTAACCCTCACCATCAACCTAACCCTAACCCTCACCCTCACCATAACCCTCACCCTCATCCTAACCCTAACCCAAACCCTAACACTAACTCTAAACCTTACCGTAAAACTAAACCTAACCCTCACCTTCACCCTAGCCCTCACCCTAACCCTAATCCTAATCCTCACCCTAACCCAAAACTTAACCGAACCGTAACTCTCACCCTAAACCTAACCCTAACCTTCACCCTAACCCTTACCCTTACCCTCACACTCACCCTCACTCTAAGCCTAACCCTAAGCCTAAGCCTAACCCTAATCCTAACCTTCACACTCACCCTAACCCTTACCCCAATCCTAATCCTAACCCTAAGCCTAACCCTCACCCTCAAACTCAACCCCACCCTAACCCTCACCCTAACCCTAACTCTAACACTAACACTAAACCTAACCCTCAACCTCAGCCTCAACATACCCTAACTCTAACCCTGAAACTCATCTTCACACTAACCCTAACTCTAACCCTAACCATACCACTAAACCTCACCCTCACCCTAACCCTAACCCTAACCCTAAACCTAAACCTCACCCTAACCCTAACCCTAAACCTCACCCTTTCCCTAGCCCTTACCTTAACCCTAAACCTAGCACTAACCCCCATCCTGACCCTCCCCCTAACCCTAACCCTAACCCTCACCTTAACCCTAAACCTCACCCTCAAACTTACTCTCAGCCTAACCCTAAACCTAATCCTAACCCACACACTCACCCTCATCCTAAACCTAATCCTATCCCTAAGCCTAACATCAACCCAAACACACCCCCTAACTCTCAATCTAAACCTAACCCTAACACTAACCCTAAACCTAACCCTCAACTTAAACCTCACTCTAACCCTAAATCTAACCCTAAACCTCACCCTCACACTAACCCTAACTCTAACCCTAACCCAAAACCTACACCTCACCCTAAACCTAAACCTCACCCTCACCCTCAACCTCAACATAACTCTAACCCTAACCCTAAAAATAACATTAACCCTAACCCTAACCCTAACCCTAAACATAACCTTCACCCTTAGCCTCAACCTCACCGCAAACTTAACCCTAACCATAACATTTACAATTACCCTATCCCTAACCCTAATCCTCATCCTCAACCCCACCCCCACCCTCACCCTCAGCCTAACCCTAACCCTAACCCTAACATTAACCCTAGCCCTCACTGTAACCCTAAACCTAACCCTAACAATAACCCTAACACTAACCCTAATCCTAACCCTCACCCTCACCTTAACCCTAATCCTAACACTAACCCTCACCATAACCCTAACCCTCACACTTACTGTAACCTTAACCCCCAACCTAACCCTCACCCTAACACTAACCCTAACCCTTAACCTCACACTAACACTAACACTAAACCTCACCCTCAACCTAGCCCTCACCATAACCCTAATCCTAACCCTAATCCTCATCCTAAACCTCACCCTAAACCTCAACCTAAACCTAAACCTAACCTGAAACCTCACCCTCACCCTAACCTGAACCGTAACCCTAGCCCTAAACCTCTCCCTAACCCTAATCCTAAACTTCACCCTCACCGTAGCCCTTACCCTAACCCTAATCCTAACTCTAAACCTCATCCTAACCCTCCCCCTATCCCTAAACCTAGCACTAAACCTAACCCTAACCCTCACCCGGACCCTAACCCTATCCCTAAACCTCACCCTCACCCTAACCCTAACTCTAAACCTAACCCTAACACTAAACTTCACCCTATCCCTAACCCTAACACTCAATCTAACCCTCACCCTAACCCTAACCCTAACCCTAAACATCACACTAACCCTAATCCTCACCCCCACACTCACCCTCAGCCTAAGCCTAAGCCTAACCCTAACCCTAACAATCACACTCACCCTCATCCTAACCCTAATCCTAACCCTAACCCTAACCCTAAACCTCAACCTAACCCTCACCCTAACCTTAACACAAACACTAACCCGAAACCTTACCCTAATCCTAATCCTAACCCTAATCCTAAACCTCACCATAAGCCTCACCTTAACCCTAAGTCTAACCCTAAACCTTACCCTCACCCTTACCCTAACCCTAATCCTAAACCTCACCCTAACCCTAACCCTAAACATCACCCTCACCCTCAACCTCACCCTCAGCCCAACCCTAAACCTAACCCTAAACCTAACCCTAACACACACACTCACCCTCACCCTAACCCTAATCCTATCCCTAACACTGAACCTAACCCAATCCCTCCCCCAACTCTCACTCTAAACCTAACCCTAACTCTAACACTAAACCTCACCCTCTCACTAACACTGACTCTAAACCTAACCCAAACCCTAAACCTCACCATAAACTTAACCCTCACCCTCACCCTCAACCTCACCATAAGTCTAACCCTAACCCTAACAATAACACTAACCTTAACCCTAACCGTAACCCTAAACATAACCCTCACCCTCAGCCTCACCCTCACTGCAAACTTAACCCTAACCATAACACTAACAATAACCCTAACCCTAATCATAATCCTCACACCCACCCCCACCCTCACCCTCAGCCTAACCCTAACCCTAACAATAACGCTAATCTTAACCCTCACCATAAACCTAACCCTAACCCTAACAATAACCCTAAATCTACCCCTAATCCTAACCATCACCCTCACCCTAACCCTAATCCTAAAACTAACCTTCACCCTAACCCTAACCTTAACACTAACCCTAACCCTAACCCTAACCATTACTGTAACCCTAACTCTCAACCTAACCATCACCCTAAGCCTAACCCTAACCCTAAACCTCACCCTAACACTAACCCAAACACCACCCTCACCCTAGCCCTCACCCTAACCCTAATCCTAACCCTAATCCTCATCCTAACCCTCACCCTAACCCTAACCCTAAAGCTCACCCTAACCCTAACCGTAACCCTAAACCACAACCTAACCCTAACCCTCACCCTAACCCTAAACTTAACCTGAAATCTAACTCTCATCCTAACCCTAACACTAACCCTCACCCTAACCATAAACCTCACCCTCTCCCTCACCCTCAGTGTAATGCTTAGCCTAACCCTAACCCTAAAATTACCCCTCACACTCACCCTAACGCTTACCCAAATCCTAATCCTAACCCGAATCCTAACCTTAACCCTCAGCCTCAACTTAACCCTAAGTCTAACCCTAAACCTCACACTCACCCTAATTCTAACCCTAACCCTAACCATAAACCTCACCCTAAACCTAACCCTAAACATCACCCTCACCCTAGCCCTCACCCTAAAGCTAATCCTAACCCTAACCCTCATCTTAACCCTCCCCATAATCCTTACACTAACCCTCACCCTAACCCTAACCCTCACACTCACCTTTACCTTACTCTAATCCTAATCCTAACCCTAAACCTAACCCTCACCCTCAAACTAAACCTCACCCTAACCCTAACTCTAACACTACCCCTAACACTAACCCACAACTTCAGCCTCAACCTTACCCTAACTCTAACCCTCAAACTCACCCTCAGCCTAACCCAAACCCTAACCCTAACCCTCACCCTAACCTTAAATCTAACCATCACCCTAACCCTAAACCTCACCCTCAACCTCACACTCAGCCTAAACCTAAGCCTAAGCCTAACACTAACCTTACCCTCACCCTCACACTAGCCCTCACCCTAACAATAATCCTAACCCTATCCCTCATCCTAACCCACACCCTATCCCTAACCCTAACCATCACCCTAACCCTAATCCTCATCCCCACCCTCACCCTCAGCATAACCATAACCCTAAGCCTAACCCTAACCATAACCCTCACATACCCTAATCCTTACTGTAATCCTAAACCTAACCCTAACCCGAAACCTCAACCTAACCCTCACCCTAAACTTAACCCTAACACTAACCCTAACCCTAAGCCTTGATCTAACCCTCCCCATAACCCTAAATATAATCCTAAAACTCACCCTCACCCTAACCCAAATCCTAATCCTAACCCTCACCCTAACCCTAACCCTCAACCTCACTGTGACCCTAACCCATATCCTAACCCTCACCCTAACCCTAACCCTCACCCTCACTGTAACCCTAACCCATATCCTAAACCTCAGCCTAAACCTAACCCAAAACCTCGCCCAATCACTAATCCTAACACTCACCCACACCCTAGCCCTCACCCGAACCCTAATCATAACCCTAATCCTCATCCTAACCCTCACCCTAACACTTACACTAACCCTCACCCTAATCCTAAGCCTAACCCTAACCCTCAACCTAACTCTAACCCTCACCCTCACTGTAACCCTAACCCTAACTGTCACTCTGACTCTAAACTTAACCTGATCCCTAACTCTCACCCTAACCCTACTCCTAACTCTCACCCTAACCCTAACACTCACCCTCACCCTCACCCTAAGCTTAAACCTAAGCCTAAGCTTAACCCTCACCCTAACCCTCAAACACACCCTAACAATTAAACTAATCCTAATCCTAACACTAAGCCTTACCCCCAACCTCACTCTAACCCTCACCGTAACCCTAACTCTAACACTAACCCTAACCCTGACCCTCACCCTCAGCCTCACCCTAACGCTAACTCTAACCCTAAACCTCACCCTCACCCTAACCCTAACCCTAAACATAAACATAAACCTCACCCTAACCCTAAACCTAAACCTCACCCTAAACCTCACACTCACCCACACTCTCACCCTCAACCTAACCCTAACCCTAAACCTAACCCTCAACCTAACCCTAACCTTAACACTAACCCTAACCCTAACCCTCAACCTAACCCTCCCTCTAACCCTATATCTAAACCTAAACCTCACCCTCACCGTAAACCTAACCCTAAACCTAAACCCCACCCTAACCCTAAACCTAACCCTCACCCGCACGCCCACCGTCACCAAAAATCAAACCCTAACGCTAACAATAACACTAACCCTAACGCTAACCATCACCCTAACCCTAATCCTCACCCCCAGCCTCACCGTCACCCTAAGCCTAAGCCTAAGCCTAATGCTCACCCTAAGCCTCATACTCATGCTCACCCTACCCCTAATCATAAACCTAACCCTATCCCTAAACCTCAACCTAACCCTCACCCTCACCCTAACCCTAACACTAAACCTAACCGTAACCCTCACCCTAAACCTCCCCCTAACCCTATATCTAACCCTAAACCTCACCCTCATCCTAAACCTAACCCTAACCCTAAACCCCACCCTAACCCTAAACCTAACCCTCACCCACACCCTCACCCTCACCGAAACTCAAACCCTAACCCTAACAATAACACTAATCCTAACCATAAACATCACAATAACCCTAATCCTCACCCCCACCCTCACCCTCAGCCTAACCCTAAGCCTAAGCCTAACCCTCACCCTAAGCCTCATACTCATGCTCACCCTAATCCTAATCCTAAACTTAACCCTATCCCTGAACCTCAACCGAACCCTCACCCTCACCCTAACCCTAACACTGACCCAAACCCTAAACCTCACCCTAACCCTCATCCTAAACCTAACTCTAACCCTAAAACTCATCATCACCCTAACAATAACCCTAAGCCTAACCCAAATCCTCAGCCCCACCCTGACCCTCACCCTAACCCTAACCCTAAATCTAACACTAACCCTAACACTAAAACTCACCATATCCCTAACCCAAACCCTCACACTCAACTTAATGCTCAGGCTTACCCTAAGCCTAACACTAAACCTAACCCTAACCCTCACACTCACCCTAACCCTTAAGGTATTCCTAATCTGAACACTAAGCCTTACACTCACCCTCACCCTAACCCTCACCATAACCCTAACTCTTACACTAACCCTAACCTTAACACTCAGCCTAACCCAAACCCTAACTCTAACCCTAAACCTCACACTAACCTGCACCATCACTGTCACTGTAATTCTAACCCTAACACTAACCCTAACCCTAAATCTCACCCTAACCCTAACCCTAAACCTAACCCTAATCCTCACCCTAACCCTATATCTAACCCTAAACCCCACCCTCACCGTAAACCTAACACTAACCCTAACACTAACCCTCACCCTAACCCTCCCCATAACCCTATATCTAACCCTAAGCGTCACCCTCACCCTAACCCTAACACTAACCCTAACCCTAAACCCCACCATAACCCTAACCCTAACCCTCACCTGCACTCTCACCTTCACCGTAACTGGAAACCTAACCCTAACAATAACACTAACCCTAACCCTAACCCTCACCCTAAACCTAATCCTCACCCCCAACCCTCACCCTCAGCCTAACCCTAAGCCTAAGCCTAACCCTCACCCTAACCCTCATACACATGCTCAACCTAACCCTAATCCTAACCCTAACCCTATCCCTAAACCTCAACCTAACCCTCACCCTCACCCTAACCCTAACACTAACCCTAACCCTAACCCTCACCCTAACCCTCCCCCTAACTCTATATCTAACCCTTAACCTCACCCTCACCCTCAAACTAACCCTAACACTAAACCCCACCCTAACGCTAAGGCTAACCCTCACCCGCACCCTCACCGTCACCATAACGCAAACCCTAATCCTAACAATAACACTAAACCTAACCCTAACCATCACCCTAACCCTAATCCTCTCCCCCACGCTCACCCTCAGCCTAACCCTAAGCCTAACCCTCACCTTAAGCCTCATACTCATGCTCAACCTAACCCTAATCCTAAACCTAACCCTATCCCTAAACCTCAACCTAACCCTCACCCTCACCCTAACCCTAACACTAACCTTAACCCTAAACCTCACACCAACCCTCTCCCTAATCCTAACTCTAACCATAAAACTCACCATCACCCTAACAATAACCCTAAGCCTAAACCTAATCCTCAGCCCCACGCTCACCCTCATCCTAACCCTAACTCTAACCCTAACCCTAACCCTAATCCTCACACTCAACCTCATGCTCAGCCTTACCCTAAGCCTAACACTAACCCTAAACCTAAGCCTCACACTCACCCTAACCTTACCCTATTCCTAATCCTATCACTAAGCCTTACACTCACCCTCACCCTACTCCCTCACCATAACCCTAACTCTAACACTAACCCTAAACCTAACACTGAGCATAACCCTAACCCTAACTCTAAACCTAAACCTCACACTAACCTGCACCCTCACCGTCATTGTAATTCTAACCCTAACTCTAACCCTAACCCTAAACCTCACCCTAACCCTAACCCTAACCCTAACCCTAACCCTAACCCTCAACGTAACTCTAACCCTCACCCTCACTGTAACCCTTAAACTAAACCTCACTCTAACCCTAAACATAACCCTAACCCTAACTCTCACCCTAACCCTAACCCTAACACTCATCCTAACCCTAACCCTCACACTCACCCTCACCTTCAGCCTAACACTAAGCCTAACCCTAACCCTAACCCTAACACTCACACTCACCCTGAACCCAACCCTAATCCTAATCCTAACACTAACCCTAAACCTCACCCTCACCCTAACCCTCACGTTAAGACTAACCCTAACATTAATCCTAACGCTAAACCTAACCCTAAACCTCATCCTCACCCTAAACCTCACACTAACCCTAACACTAATCCTCAATCTAACCCTCAACCTCACCCTCACCGTAGCCCTCACCCTAACCCTAACCCTCATCCTCACCCTAAACCTCACACTAACCCTAACACTAATCCTCAATCTAACCCTCACCCTCACCCTCACCCTAACCCTAAACGTCAACCTAAACCTAACCCTCACCCTTGTCATAACCCTGACCCTCAGCCTAACTTTCACCTTTACCCTTACCGTCATCCCCACGCTAACCCTCACCATAACCCTACCCCTCACTCTGACCCTAAACCTACCCCTAAACCTCACCCTCACCCTAACCCTAACTCTAACCCTAAACCTAACATTAACCTTACCCTATCCCTAACCCTCAAACTCATGCTCAGCCTAACCTTAAGCCCAAGCTTATCCCTTACCCTAAACTTCACCCTCATCCTAGCCCTCACCATAACCCTAAGCCTAACACTAACCCTCATCCTAACAATCACCCTAACCCTAACAATAACCATTACCCTAACCCTAATCCTCACCCCCACCCTCGCCCTCAGCCTAACCCAAAGCCTAAGCCTAACCCTAACCCTCACACTCACCCTCAACCTAAACCTAATCCTAACCCTAAGCCTAAACTTAACCCTATCCATAAACCCCAGCCTAACCCTAACCCTAACCTTAACCGTAACACTAACCCTAATATTAACGCTCGACCTAACCCTCCAACATTAAATCTATCACTAAACCTCACCCTGACCCTAACTCTAATCCTAAACCTAACCCTAAACCTCAGCCTAACCCTATCCCTAACCCTCACCCTAACCCTCACCCTCACCCTGACCATAACTCTAACCCTAACCCTACAAATAACACTAATCTTATACCTAAACCTAACCCTAAACCTAACCCTAAACCTAACACTCACCCTAACCATAAACTTAACACTAAGCCTATTCCTAACCCTAACCCAAACCCTACCCCTAACCCTACACCTTACCCTAACACTAACCCTAAACCTCACCCTTACCTTAGCCCTCACCCTAACCCTAATCCTAACCCTAACCCTCATCCTAACCCTCCCCATAACCCTAACCCTCACCCTCACCCTCACCCTAACCCTCACCCTCACCCTCAGCCTAACCTTAAGGATAACCCTAAACCTAACCCTAACCCTCACACTCCCCCTAACCCTAACCCTAATCGTAATCCTAACCCTAACCCTAACCCTCAACCTTATCCTAACATTCACCCTCACCCTCACTCTCAGACTAACCCTAAGCCTAAGCCTAACCCTAACCCTAAATCTGACACTCACCCTAACCCTTAACCTAATCCTAATCCAAAACCTAAGCCTAACCCTAACCCTAAACCACAACATCACCTTTACCCTAACTCTAACCCTAAACCTCGCCCTCACGCTAAACATAACTCTAACCTTAACCCTAACACTAAACCTCACTCTTACCCTAACCCTAACCCTCAACCTCACCATAAACCCAACTGTAACCATAACCCTAACAATAACACTCACCCTCACCGTAACCCTAATCCTAACACTAACCCTCACCATAACCCTAACCCTCACCCTCACAGTAACACTAATCCCCATCCTAACCCTCACCCTAACCCTAACCCTAAACCTAAACCTTACCTTAACACTAACCCTAACCCTCACCCTAACCCTAGCCCTCACCCTAACCCTAATTCTCACGCTAACCCCAAATTTAAACGCAACCTTACTCTCACCCCAACCCTAACTCTAACCCTCACCCTAACCCTAATCCTCACCCTCACCCTCACCAACAGCCTAACCCTAAGCCTAATTCTAACCCTAACCCTAACCCTCACACTCACCCTTACCTTACCCAATCCCTAATCCTAACTCTAAGCCTAACCCTCACCCTCACCCTAACCCTCACCCAAACCCTAACTCTAAAACTAACCTTAACACAAAATCTCAACTTCAGCATCAACCTTACCATAACTCTAACCCTAAACCTCACCCTCATCCTAACCCTAACCCTAAACCTAAACCTCACCCTAAACCTAACACTAAACCTAACCCTCACCCTAGCCCTCACCCTAAAACTAATCCTAACCCTAACCCTCATCCTAAACCTCCCCATAACCCTAACCCTAACCCTCACCCTAACCCTAACCCTCACCCTCACCCTCACCCTCAGCCTAACCTTAAGCCTAACCCTAAACCTTACCCTAACCCTCACACTCCCCCTAACCCTAACCCTAATCGTAATCCTAACACTAACCCTAACCCTCACCCTCACCCTAAACCTCACCCTAACCCTAACTCTAACCCTAACACTAACCCTAAACCTAACCCTCAAACTCAGCCTCACCCTAACCCTAACTCCAACCTTAAACATCAACTTCACCCTTTCCCTAACCCTAACCCTAAAGCTAAACCTCACCCTAAACCTCACCCTCACCCTAGTCCTTACCTTAACCCTAATCCTAACCCTAACGCTCATCCTAACCCTCCCCCTAACCGTAACCCTAACCCTCAACCTAAACGTAACCCTCACCCTCACCCTCACCCTAACCCTAAGCCTAACCTTAAACCTAACCCTAAAAAACACACTCACCCTTACCCTAACAATAATCCTATACCTAACCCTAACCCTAACCCAAACCCTCTCCCTAACACTCACTCTAAACCTAACCTAACACTAACCCTATCCCTAACCCTCTACCTAAACCTTACCCTAAACCTAACTCTAACCCTAAACCTCACCATCACCCTAACACTAACTCTAACTCTAAACCTCAACCTAACCCTAACCCTAACACTAACCCTAAACCTAAACCTCACCCTAACCATAAACATAAACATAACCCTCACCCTAGCCCTCACCCTAACCCTAATCCTAACCCTAACCCTCATCCTAACCCTCCCCATAACCCTAACCCTAAACCTCACCCTAACCCTAACCCTCACACTCACCCTCACTCTCAACCTAACCCTAAGCATAAACCTAAGCCTAACCATACTCTTAACCCTAAACTTTACACTCACCCGCACCCTTACCCTCACCGAAATTCTAACCCTAACCCTAAACCTCACCCTAACCCTAACCCTACACCTAACCCTAACCCTCACCCTCACACTAACCCTAACACAAACCCTAACCCTAACCCTCACCCTAACCCTTCCCCTAACACTATATCTAACCCTAAACCTCATCCTCATTCTAAAACTAACCCTAATTCTAAACTCCACCCTAAGCTGAAGCCTAAATCTCACCCCCACCCTCACCATCACCGTAACTCAAACCCTAACGCTAACAATAACACTAAACCTAACCCAAACCATCACCCTAACCCTAATACTCACGCCCATCGTCACCCTCAGCATAACCCTAAGCCTAAGCCTAACCCTCACCCTAACCTTCATACTCATGCTCACCCTAACCCTAATCCTAAACCTAACCCTATCGCCAAACCTCAACCTAACCCTCACCCTCACCCTAACCCTAACACTAACCCTAACCTTAAACCTCACCCAAACCCTCCCCCCAAACCTAACTCTAACCCTAAATCTCACCCTCACCCTAACAATAACCCTAACCTTAACCCTAATCCTCACCCTCACCCTCACCCTCATCCTAACCCTCACCCTAGCACTCACCATAACCCTAATTCTAAACCTCAAACCCTAACCCTAACCCTCATGCTCACCCTAAACCTAACACTAACCCTACTCCGTACACTAATCCTCAATCGAACCCTCAAACTAACAATAACTTTAACCCTAAACCAAAACCTAAACCTCACCCTAACCCTAACCCTAAACCTCACCCTCACCCTAGCCCTCACCCTGACCCTAATCCTAACCCTAACCCTCATCCTAAACCTCACCCTAACAATAACCCTAACCCTAACCCTCAAGCTAACCCTAACCCTCACCTTCACTGTAACCCTTAACCTAACCCTCACCTTAACCCTAAACTTAATCTGAACCCTAACTCTCACCTTAACCCTAACCCTCACCTGACCCTCACCCTAACCCTCACCCTAACCCTAACCCTCAACCCCACCCTAAACCTATCCCTAAAGCTCACCCTCAACCTAACCCTAACTCTAACCCTAACCCTAAAATTAAACCTCACCCTATCCCTAACCCTAACACTCACACTCAACCTCAAGTTCAGCCTAACCCTAAGCCTAACAGAAACCCTAATCCTAACCCTCACACTCACAATAACCCTTAGCCTAATCCCAATCCTAACACTAAGCCTTACCCTCACCCTCACCCTAACCCTCACTATAACTCTTATTCTAACACTAACCCTAACTCTAACACTCAGCCTAACCCTAACCCTAACCCTAACCCTAAACCTCACACTAACCTGCACCCTCAACCTCACTGTAATTCTAACCCTAAACTTAACCCTAAACCTAAACCTCACCCTAACTTTATCCCTAAACCTAACCCTAACCCTAACCATCCCCCTAACGCTATATCTAACCCTAAACCTCATCCTCACCCTAACCCTAACACTAACCCTAACCCTAACCCTTACCTAACCCTCACTCTAACCCTCAACTTCACCCTAACATGAACCTTAACCCTAACAATAACACTAACCCTAACCCTATCACCCTAACCCTAATCCTCAAGCCCACCCTCTCCCTCAGCCTATCCCTAAGCCTAAGCCTAACCCTCACCCTAACCCTCATACTCACGCTCACCCTAACCCTAATCCTAACCCTAAGCCTATCCCTAAACCTCAACCTAACAGACACCCTCCCCTTAACCCTAAAACTAACCCTAAACCTCCCCCTAACCCTCCCCCTAACCCTAACTCTAACACTAAACCTCACCCTCACCGTAACCCTAACACTAACTCTAAACCTAAACCTAATCCTCACCCTCAACCTCACTGTAACTCTAACCCTAACCCTAACAATAACAATAACCTTAACCCTAATCCTAACACTAACCATAACCCTCACCCTCAGCCTCACCTTCACTGCAAACTTAATCCTAACCATAACACTAACAATAACCCTAACCCGCTCCCTAACTCTAATCCTCACCCACACACTCACACTCAGCCTAACCCTAATCCTAACTCTAAACCTAACACTAACCATCAAGGTAACCCTAACCCTAACCCAAAACCAAACCCTAAACCTAACCCTAATCCTCAGCCTCAACCTCACCCTAACCCAAACCCTAACACTAACCCTCACCCTAACCCTAAGCCTAACCCTAACCCTAACCCTAACCCTAACATTCAAACTCACCCTAATCCAAATCCTAAACCTAAACCTATCCCTAACCCTCACCCTAACCCTCACACTAGCACTCAACCTAACTCTAATTCTAACCCTCACCCTCACCCTAACCCTAACCCTCATCCTCACCCTAAACCTCACACTAACTGTCACTCTAACCCTAATGCTCAATCGAACCCTCACACTAACCATAACCATAACCCTAAACCCATAATCCTAACCCTCACCCTTATCTTAATCCTCACCCTCAGCCTAAACATCTTGTTTACCCTTACCATCATCCTCATCCTAACAATAAACCTCATCCTAACCCTCACCCTAACCGTAAACCTAACCATCACCCTAACCCTAACCCTCACCCTCAACCTCACGCTCAGCCTAAACCTAAGCCTAATCCTAACCCTTACCCTTACACTCACCCTCACCCTAGCCCTCACCCTAACCATCACCCTAACCCTAATCCTCACCCCCACCCTCACCCTCAGGACAACCCTAACCCTAAGCCTAAGCCTAACCCTAACTCTCACATAGCCTTACCCTAACCCTAATCCTAACCCTAAACCTAAACCTCAACCTAACTCTCAACCTAACCTTAACCCTAACGCTAACCCTAAACCTAACCGTTGACCCAACCCTCCCCCTAACCCTAAATATAATCCTAAAACTCACCCTCACCCTAACCCAAATCCTAACCCTAAACCTCACCCTAACCTTAACCCTCACCCTCACTGTAACCCTAACCCATATCCTAAACCTCAGCCTAAACCTAACCCAAAACCTCGCCCAATCACTAATCCTAACACTCACCCACACCCTAGCCCTCACCCGAACCCTAATCATAACCCTAATCCTCATCCTAACCCTCACCCTAACACTTACACTAACCCTCACCCTAATCCTAAGCCTAACCCTAACCCTCAACCTAACTCTAACCCTCACCCTCACTGTAACCCTAACCCTAACTGTCACTCTGACTCTAAACTTAACCTGATCCCTAACTCTCACCCTAACCCTACTCCTAACTCTCACCCTAACCCTAACACTCACCCTCACCCTCACCCTAAGCTTAAACCTAAGCCTAAGCTTAACCCTCACCCTAACCCTCAAACACACCCTAACAATTAAACTAATCCTAATCCTAACACTAAGCCTTACCCCCAACCTCACTCTAACCCTCACCGTAACCCTAACTCTAACACTAACCCTAACCCTGACCCTCACCCTCAGCCTCACCCTAACGCTAACTCTAACCCTAAACCTCACCCTCACCCTAACCCTAACCCTAAACATAAACATAAACCTCACCCTAACCCTAAACCTAAACCTCACCCTCACCCTAGCCCTCACCCTAACCGTAATCCTAACCCAGACGATCATCCTAACCCTCACCCTAACACTAAACCCAGCCCTCACCCTCACCCTCACCCTCACCCTAACCCTAACCCTCAACCTAACACTAACCCTCACCCTCAATTTAACCCTTACCCTAACCCTCACCCTAACCCTAAACTTAACCTGAACCCTAACTCTCACCCAAACCCTAACCCTAACAATCACCCTAACCATAACCCTCACCCGTACCCTCACCTTCAGCCAAACACTAAGCCTAACCCTAAAACTAACCCTAAACCTCACACTCACCCTAAACCTACCCTAATCCTAATCCTAACGCTAACCCTAAAACTCACCCTCACCCTCACCCTCAACTTAAGCCTAACCCTAACATTAATCCTAACCCTAACCCCAACCCTAAACCTCATCCTCACCCTAAACCTCAGACTAACCATAACAGTAATCCTCAATCTAACCCTCACCCTCACCCTCACCCTAGCCCTCAACCTAATCCTAACCCTCATCCTCACCCTAAACCTCACACTAACCCTAACACAAATCCTCAACCTAACCCTCCCCCTCCCCCAACCCTAACCCTCACCCTAAACCTAACCCTCACCCTTACAATAACCCTCACCCTCAGCCTAACTCTCACATATACCCTTACCGTCACCCCCACCCTAACACTCACCCTAACCCTAGCCCTCACCCTGACCCTAACCCTACCGCTAAACCTCACCCTCACCCTAACCCTAACTCTAACCCTAACCCTAACACTAAACCTCACCCTATCCCTAATCCTAACCCTCAGCCTAAACCTCATGCTCAGCCTAAACCTAAGCCTAAGCTTATCCCTTACCCTAAACTTCACCCTCACTCTAGCCCTCACCTTAAACCGAATCCTAACCCTAACCCTCACCCTAACCCTAACTATAACCATCACCCTAACCCTAATCCTCACCCCCATCCTCACCCTCAGCATAACCCTAAGCCTAAGCCTAACCGTAACCCTCACACTCACACTCACCCTAACCCTAATCCTTACCCTAACCCTAACCCTAAACCTAAACCTCAACCTCAACCTAACCTTAACCTTAACCCTAACACTAACCCTAACATTGACCCTCGAACACTTCAACTAACCCTAAATCTAACCCTAACCCTCAACCTCACACTCACCCTCACCCTCACCATAACTCTAACCCTAACCCTAACAATAACACTAATCCTATCCCTAAACCTAACCCTAATCCTTACACTCACCCTCACCCCAACCATAATCTTAACCCTAACCCTCATCCTAACCCTAAACCAAACCCTAACCCTAACCCTAAATCTTACCTTAACACTAACCCTAAACCTCACCCTCACCATAGCCCTCACCCTAACCCTAATCCTAACCCTAAACCTCACCATAACACTAAACTTAACCGAATCCTAACTCTCACCCTAAACCTAAACCTAACCCTCAACTTAACCCTCACCCTCACCCTCACCCTCACTCTCAGCCTAACCCTAAGCCTAAGACTAACCATATCCCTAACCCTCACACTCACCCTAACCCTTACCCTAATCCTAATCCTAACCCTAAGACTAACCCTCACCCTCACCCTAACACTCACCCTAACCCTAACTCTAACATTAACCCTAAACCCAAACCTCAACCTCAGCCTCACCCTTACCCTAACTCTAAACCTAAACCTCAACCTCACCCTAACCCAAACTCTAAACCTAACCCTAAGATTAAACCTCACCCTAACCCTAACCCTCACCCTCACCCTCACAGTAACCCTAACCCTAACCCTAACACTAACAATAACCCTCACACTCACTGTAACCCTAATCCTAACCCTAACCCTCATCATAACCCTAACTCTCACCCTCAACTTAACTCTAACGCTCATCCTAACCCTCACCCTCACCCTAAACCTCACCTTAAACCTCCCCTAACCCTAACTCTAACCCTAAACCTCACCCTCACCCTAACCCTAACCCTAACTCTAACCGTAAACCTAACCCTAAACCTAACCCTCACCCTCAACCTCACTGTAACTCTAACCCTAACCTTAACAATAACACTAACCCTAACCCTAATCCTAACACTAACCATAACTCTCACCCTCAGCCTCACCCTCACTGCAAACTTAACCCTAACCATAACACTAACAATAACCCTAACCCTAACCCTAATCCTCACCCGCACCCTCACACTCAGCCTAACCCTAACCCTAAACCTAAACCTAACCCTAAACCTCAAAGTAACCCTAACCCTAACACTAACACTAACACTAACCCTAAAACAAACCCTAAACCTAACCCTAATCCTCAGCCTCAACCTCACCCTAACCCAAACCCTAACACTAACCCTCACCTAACCCTAAGCCTAACCCTAACCCTAACCCTAACCCTCACACTCAACCTCACTCTAATCCAAATCCTAAACCTAAACCTATCCCTAACCCTCGCCCTAACCCTCACCCTAGCACTCAACCTAACTCTAATTTTAACCCTCACCCTCACCCTAACCCTAACCCTCATCCTCACCCTAAACTTCACACTAACCCTAACCCTAACCTTAATGCTCAATCGAACCCTCACCCTCACTGTAACCCTAATCCTAACCCTAATCCTCACCAAAACCCTAATTCTCACCCTCACCTGTTACCTTAACCCTCATCCTAACCCTCACCCTCACCCTAACCCTAACCTTAAACCTAACCCTAACCCTAACCCAAAATCTCACCTTCTCCAGAGCCCTCACCTTAAGCCTAATCCTAACCCTAATCCTCATCCTAAGCCTCACCCTATCCCTCACCCTAATCCTAAGCCTAATCCTAACCCTCAACCTAACCCTAACCCTCACCCTCACTGTAACACTAACCCTAACCCTAAATTTAACCCGAACACTAACTCTCACAAAAACCTTACCCCAAACTCTCACCCTAACCCTAACCATCAACCTCACCCTCATCCTAAGCCTAAGCCTAAACCTAACCCTAACCCTAAAACTAACCCTTACCCTAATCCTAATCCTAACACTAAGCCTTACCTCATCCTCACCCTAAACCTCACCGAAACCCTAACTCTAACACAAACCCTAAACCTAACCCTCACCCACAGCCTCACCCTAACCCTAACCCTAACACTAGCCCTAAACCTCACCCTCACCCTAAACCTCACCCTATACCTAACCCTAAACCTCACTCTAACCCTAACCCTAAACCTCACCCTCACCCTAGCCCTCACCTTAACCCTAATCCTAACCCTAACCCACATCCTAACCCTCACCCTAACACGAAACCTAACCCTCAACCTAACCCTAACCCTCACCCTCACTCTAACCCTTACCCTAACGCTAAACTTAACCCGAAACCAAACTCTCACCCTAACCCTAACTTTAACACTCACCCTAACCCTAACCCTCAACCTCACCCTCACCTTCAGCCTGACAGTAAGCCTAACCCTAACCCTAACCCTAACCCTCACACTCACCCTAACCCTAAACCTAATCCTAATCCAACACTAACTCTAAACCTCATCCTCACCCTAACCCTCACCTTAAGCCTAACCATAATATTAATCCTAACCCTAACCCTAACCCTAAACCTCATCCTCACCCTAAACCTCGCATGAACCCTAACACTAATCCTCAATCTAACCCTCACCCTCACCCTAATCCTAACACTAACCCTCACCCTAAAACTAACCCTCACCCTTACCATAACCCTCACCCTCAGCCTAACCCTCACCTTTACCCGTACAGTCACCTCCACGCTAACCCTCACTCTAACCCTAAACTTCACCCTGACCATAACCCTACCCCTAAAGCTCACCATCAACCTAAGACTAACTCTAACCCTAACCTTAACACTAAACCTCACCCTATCCCTAACCCTAAACCTCACCCTCAACATCATGCTCAGCCTAACCCTAAGACTAATCCTAACCCTAACCCTCACACTCACCCTAACACTTACCCTAATCCTAATTCTAACACTAAGCCTTACCCTCACCTTCACCCTAACCCTCACCATAACCCTAACTCTAACATTAACACTAACCCTAACCCTCATACTCACCCTACCCCTAACTCTAACCCTAAATCTCACACTCACCCGCACCCTCAACCTCACCGTAATTCTAACCCTAACCCTAACCCTAACCCTAAACCTCACCCTAACCCTAACCCTAACCGTAACCCTAACCCTCACCCTCACAGTAACTCTAACCCTAACCTTAATCCTAATCCTAAACCTCACCATTACCATAACCCTCGCCCTAACTCTAACGCTAACCCTAACCCTCCCCCTAGTCCTATATCTAACCCTAAACCTCACCCTCACCCTAACCCTAACACTAACCCTAACCCTAACATTCCCCCTAACCATATATCTAACCCTAAACCTCACCCTCACCCTCACACTAACCCTAACCCTAAACCTAAACCCCACACTAACCATAACCCTAACCCTCACCTGCACCCTCAACTTCACCATAACTCGAACACTAATCCTAACAATAACACTAACCCTAACCCTAAACATCACCCTAATCCTAATCCTCACCCCCACCCTCACCCACAGCCTAACCCTAAGCCTAAGCCTAACCCTCAGGCTAACCCTCATACTCACGCTCACCCTAACTCTAACCCTAACCCTAACTCTATCCCTAAACAGCAAGCTAACCCTCGCCCTCACCCTAACACTAACACTAACCCTAACCCTAAACCTCAACATAACCCTCCCCCTAACCCTAACTCTAACCCTAAACCTCACCCACACCCTAACCCTAAACCTAACCCTAATCCTAAACCTCACCCTAAACCTTACCCTCACCCTCAACCTCAACCTCACTGTAACTCTAACCCTAACCCTAGCAATAACACTAACCCTAAACCTAATCCTAACCCTAACCATGACCCTCACCCACAGCCTCACCCTCACTGCACACTTAACCCTAACGATAACACTAACAATAATACTAACCTTAACCCTAACCCTAATCCTCACACCGACCCTCACACTCAGCCTATCCCTAACCCTACCCCTACCCCTAACCCTCAAGGTAAACCTAACCCTAACACTAACATTAAACCTAAACCAAACCCTAAACCTAATCTTAAACCTAAACCTAATCCTCAGCCTCAACCTCACCCTAACCCCAACCCTAACACTAACCCTCACCCTAAACCTAAGTCTCACCCTAACCCTAACCCTAACCCACACACTCACCCTGAACCGAACCCAAATCCTAAACCTAAACCTATCCCTACACCTCACCCTAACCCTCACCCGAGCCCTTACCCTAAACCTAATCCTAACCCTAAACCTCATCCTGAACCTCACAATAACCCAAACCCAAACCATCTCCCTAACCCTAACCCTAACCCTCACCCTCATGCTCGGCCTCAGCCTAAGCCTAAGCCTAAGCCTAACACTAACCCTCACCCTATCCCTAACCCTAACACTATACTTAACTCTAACCCTAAATCTCTCCCTCACCCTAACCCTAACTCTAAACCTAAACCTCATCCTAACCCTAAACCTCACCCTAATCTTCACACTCACCGTAACAGTAACCCTAACCCTAACAATAACAATAACCCTAACCTAACCCTATCCCTCACCCTCACCCTAACATTTACCCTCACCCTAACACAAACCCTAACGCAACACTAATGCTCACACTAACACTAACCATATTCCTAACCCTAACTCTCACCCTAACCCTAACCCTCACCGTAACCCTCAAGCTCACCCTCACATTCAGCCTAACACTAAGCCTAACCCTAACCCTAACACTAACCCTCACACTCACCCTAACCCTAACCCAAATCCTAATCCTAACACTAACACTAAAGCTCACCCTCACCCTAACCTTCACCTTAAGCCTAACCCTAACATTAATGGTAACCCTAACCCTAACCCTAAACCTCATCCTCACCCTAAACCTCACACTAACCCTAACACTAATCCTCAATCTAACCCTCACCCTCACCCTAACCCTAACCCTAACCCTCATCCTAAACCTAACACTCACCCTTAACATAACCCTCACCCTCAGCCTAACCCTCACCTTTACACTTACTGTCACCCCCACCCTAACCCTCACCCGAACCCTAACCCTCACCCTGACCCTAACCCTACCCCTAAACCTCACCCTCATCCTAACCCTAACTCTAACCCTAATCCTAACACTAAACCTCACCATATCCCTAACCCTAACCCTCACCCTCAACCTCATGCTCAGCCTAACCCTAAGCCTAAGCTTAATCCTTACCGTTACCCTAACCCTCACCCTCACCCTAGCCCTCACCCTAAACCTAAGCCTAACCATAAACCTCATCCTAAACCTAAGTCTAACCCAAACCCTAACCATCACCCTAACCCTAATCCTCACCCTCAGCCTAACCCTAAGCCTCAGCCTAACCCTAACCTTAACCCTCACACTCACCCTCAACCTAACCATCATCCTAACCCTAACACTAACACTAAACCTCAACCTAACCCTCACCCTAACTTTAACCCTAACACTAAACCTAACATTAACGCTCGACCTTACCCTCCAACTTAACCCTAAATCTAACCCTAAACCTCACCCTCACCCTCACCCTAATCCTAACCCTAACCCTAAACCTCACCCTAACACTAACCCTAACCCTCACACTCACCCTCACCATAACTCTAACCTTAACCCTAACAATAACACTAATCCTAACCCTAAACCTAACCCTAACCCTAACCATAATCCTAAAACTCACCCTCACACTAACCATAATCTTAACCCTAACCCTCAACCTAACCCTATCCCTCACCCTCACTGTAACCCTAAGCCTCATCCTAACCGTAACCGAAAACCTAAACCTAACCCAATACCTTACCCTCACACTAACCCTAACCCTCACCATCACTCTAGCCCTCAACATCAACCTAATCCTAACCCTGATCCTCACCCTAACCCTATAGTTAACAGAACCTTAACTCTCACTCTAAACCTAACCCTAACCCTCACACTAACCCTAACCCTCAACCTCACCCTCACTCTCAGCCTAAACCTAAGCCTAAGCCTAACCCTAACACTAACCCTCACACTCACCCGAAACCTTACACTAATCCTAACCCTAACACTAAGCCTAACACTCACCCTCACCCTAACCCTCACTGTAACCCTAACTCTAAAACTAACCCTAACCATAACCCTTACCCTAACCCTAACTCTAACCCTAAACCTCACCCTCAGCCGAACCGTAACCCTAAACCTAAACCTAAACCTCACCCTAACCCAAAACCTAACACTCACCCTCACCATCACCCTCACTCTCACCATAACTCTAACCCTAACTCAAACACTAATACTAAACCTAGCCCTCAACCTCAGCTTCAAACTTACCCTAACTCTAACCGTAACCCTTACACTAAACCTCACCCTAACCCTAACCGTAACCTTCACCCTCACAGTAAACTTAACCCTAACCCAAACAATAACACTAACCCTCACCCTAACCATAACCCTCACCCTAACATTAATCCTCACCCTAACACTTACCCACACCCTAACACTAACCCTAACCCTAACACTAAATCTCACACTAACCCTAACCCTAACTCTAACCCTCACCCTCACCCTAGCCCTCATCCTAACCCTAATTCTAACCCTCACCCTCACCCTAACTCTAACCCTCATCCTCACCCTAAACCTCACACTAACCTTAACCCTAACCCTAATCCTCAATCTAACCCTCAACCTAACCCTAAATATAAACCTAACCCTAACTCTCACCCTTATCTGAACCCGCAACCTCAGCCTAAACCTCAACTTTACCCTTACCATCATCCTCACCCTAAAGCTCACCCTAACCCAAAACCACATCCTAACCCTCAACCTAACCTTAACCCTAACCATCACCCTAATCCTAGCCCTCACCATCAACCTCAAGTTCAGCGTCACCCTAAGCCTAAGCCTAAACCTTACTCTAACCCTCACCCTCACCCTAACCCTCACCCTAACCCTAATCCTAACCCTATCCCTCATCCTAACCCTCACCCTAACCCTAGCCCTAACCATCACCCTAACCCTAATCCTAAACCCCACCCTCACCCTCAGCATAACCCTAACCCTAAGCCTAACCATAACCCTAACCCTCACATACCCTAACCCTCTTCCTAATCCGAACACTAACCTTAAACCTAACCCTAAACATCAACCTAACCCTCACCCTAACTTTAACCCTAACACTAATCCTAACCCTAACCGTCGACTTTACCCTCCCCCTAACCCTAAATCTAACCCTAAAACTCACCATCACCCTAACCCTAATCCTAAACCTAACCCTGACCCTACACCCTAAACCTAACTCTCAACCTCAGTCTCAACCTTACCCTAACTCTAAACCTAAACCTCACTCTCACGCTAACCCTAACTCTAATCCTAACCCCAACAATAAACCTCACCCTAAACCTAACCTGAACCCTCACCCTAACCATAATCCTCACCCTAACATTTACCCTTACCCTAACACTTAACCTCACCCTAACACTAACCCTAACCATAACACTAACTCACAATAACCCTAAACCTCACCCTAATCCTAAACCTCACCCTAACCCTAACTCTAACCCTCACCCTCACTGTAGCCCTCACCCTAACCCTAATTCTAACCCTCACCCTCTCCCTAACCCTTACCCTAATCCTCACCCTAAACCTCACACTAACCCTAAACCTAACCCTAATCCTCAATCTAAACCTTACAATAACCTTAACTCTAATGCTAAAGCTAACCCTAACCCTCACCCTTATCTTATTCCTCACCCTCAGCCTAAACCTCACATTTACCCTTACCATCATCCTCACCCTAACCCTAAACCTCATCCGAACAATCAACCTAACCATAAACCTAACCATCACCATAACCCTAACCCTCACCCTCAACCTCCTGCTCAGCCTAACCCGAAGCCTAATCCTATACCTTACTCTAAACCTCACCCTCACCCTAGCCCTGACACTAAACCAAATTCTAACCCTACCCCTCATCCTAACCCTCACATTAATCCTAACCCTAACCATCACCCTAACCTTAATACTCACCCAAACCTCAACCTCTGCATAACCCTAACCCTAAGCCTAAGCCTAACCCTAACCCTAACCCTCACATACCCTCACCCTAACCCTAATCTGAACCCTAACCCTAACCCTAAACCTCAACCTAACCTTCACCATAACCTTAACCCTAACACTGACCGTAACCCTAAACCTTGACCTAACCCTCTCCCTAACCCTAAATCTAACTCTAAAAGTCACCCTTACACTAACCCAAATCATAACCCTAACCCTCACCCTTACCCTAACCCAACCCCCTCACTTTAACACTCACCCTCACCCTAGCCCTCACCCTAACCGTAATCCTTACCCTAATCCTCATCCTAACCCTCACCTAAACCCTAACGCTAACCCTCACCCTAATCCTAATCCTAACCCTAACCCTCAACCTAACCCTAACCCTCACCATAACCCTAAACCTAACAAGAACCCTAACACTCACCCTAATCCTACCCCTAACTCTCACCCTAACCCTATCCCTCACCCTCACCCTTACCCGCACCCTCAGCCTAATCATAAGGCTAACCGTAACCCTAACACTAACCCTCACACTTACCCTAACCTGTACCCTAATCCTAATCCTAACACTAAGCCTAAACTTCACCCTCACCCGAACCCTCATTGTAACCCTAACTCTAACCCTAACCCTAACCCTAACCCTCACCATCAGCCTCACGCTAACCTTAACTCTAACCCTAAACCTGAACCTCACCCTAAACCTAACCCTAAACCTAAACCTAAACCTCACCCTAAACCTAACCCTAAACCTCACCCTCACCCTAGCCCTCACCCTAAACCTAATCCTAAACCTAACACTCATCCTAACCCTCACCCTAACACTAACCCTCACCCTCACCCTCACCTTCACCCTAACCCTAACCCTAACCCTAACCCTCAACCTAACCCTAACCCTAACTCTCACCCTAACCCTAACCCTAACCCTCACCGTCACAGTAACCCTCAACCTCACCCTCACATTCAGCCTAACACTAAGCCTAACCCTAACCCTAACACTAACCCTCACACTCACCCTAACCCTAACCCTAACCCTAATCCTAACACTAACACTAAAGCTCAACCTCACTCTAACCCTCACCTTAAGCCTAACCCGAACATTAATCCTAACCCTAACCCTAACCCTAACCCTAAAACTCATCCTCACCCTAAAGCTCACACTAACCCAAACACTAGTCCTGAATCTAAACCTCACCCTCACCCTCACCCTAGCCCTCACCTCACCCTAAACCTAACCCTCATCCTCACCCTAAACCTCACACTAACCCTAACACTAATCCTCAATCTAACCCTCACCCTAACCCTAACCCTAACGCTCATCCTAAACCTAACCCTCACCCTTACCATAACCCTCACCCTCAGCCTAAACCTCACCTTTACCCATACCGTCACTCCCACCCTAACCCTCACCCGAAAGCTAACCCTCACGCTGACCCTAACCCTACCCCTAAACCTCACTCTCGTCCTAACCCTAACTCTAACCCTAACCCTAACTCTAAATCTCACCCTATCCTCAACCATAAACCTCACCCTCAACCTCATGCTCAGGCTAACCCTAAGCCTAAGTCTAACACTTACCCTAACCCTCAACATCACCCTAGCCCTCACCCTAACCCTAAGCCTAACCCTAACCCTCATCCTAACCCTCACCTTAACCCGAACCCTAAACATCAACCTTACCCTAATGCTCACCCACTCCCTCACCCTCAGCTAAACCCTCAGCCTAAGCCTAACCCTAACCCTAAAACTCACACTCACCTCACCCTAAGCCTAATCCTAACCCTAACCCTAACCCTAAACTTCAACCTAACCCTCACCCTAACCTTAACCCTAACACTAACTCTAACATTAACGCTCGACCTAACCCTCCAACCAAGCCTAAATCTAACCCTAAATTTCAACCTCACCCTAACACTAATCCTAACCCTAACCCTAAACCTCACCCTAAAACTAACCCTAACCCTAACCCTAAACCTAACCATAACTCTAACCCTAATCCTAACACTCACCCTCTCCCTAAACATAATATTAACCCTAACCCTCAATCAAACCCTAACCCTCAACCTCACCGTAACAATAACCCTCAACCTAACCTTAACCGAAACCCTAACCCTAACTCTAAACCTTACCCAAACACTAACCCTAACCAATCCTAACCCTCACCATCACCCTAGCCCTCACCCTCACCCTAATCCTAACCCTAACCCTCACCCTAACCCTAACCCTCAACCTCACCGTCACTCTCAGCCGAACCCTAAGCCTAAGCCTAACCCTAAACCTAACCCTCAAACTCACTCGAACCCTTACACTAATCCTAATCCTAACCCTAAGATTAACCCTCACCCTCACACTCATCCTCACCCTAACCCTCACCCTAACCCTAACTCTAAACCTAACCCTAAACCTTACCCTCCAACTCTGCCTCAACCTCACCCTAACCCTAACCCTAAGCCTCACCCTCACAGTAACTGTTACCATAACCCTAATCCTAACAATAACCCTAACAATAACCCTAACCCTAACACTAACCCTCACCCTAAACATAACCCTAACTCTAACATTAACCTTCACCCTAACACTTACCCTCACCCTAACACTAACCCTTACCCTAACAGTAACTTTCACACTAACCTTAAACCTCACCCTAAACCTAAACCTCACCCTAACCCTAACCCTAACTCTAACCCTCACCCTCTCCCTAGCCCTCACACTAATCCTAATTCTAACCCTCACTCTCACCATAACCCTAACCCTCATCCTCACCCTGTACCTCACACTAACCCTAACCCTAATCCTCAATCTAACCCTCATCCTAACCCTAACCCTAACCATAAACCTAAGCCTAACCCTCACCCTTATCTTAACCCTCAACCTCAGCCTTAACCTCACCTTTACCCTTACCATCATCCTCACCCTAAACCTCACCCTAACCTTAAACCTCATCCTAACCCTCACTCTAACCTTAAACCTAACCATCACCCTAACCCTAACCCTCACTCTCAACCTCATGCTCAGCCTAACCCTAAGCCTAAGCCTAACCCTTACTCTAACCCTCAACCTCAACCTAGCCCTCAGCCTAACCCTAATCCTAACCCTAACCCTCATCCTAACCCTTACCCTAACACTAACTGTAACCCTCACCCTCATCCTCACACTAACCCTAAGCCTAACCCTAACCCTCAACCTAACCCTAACCCTTACCCTCACTGTAACCTTTACCCTAACCCTCACTCTAACCCTAAACTTAACCCGAAACCTAACTCTCACACTTATCCTGACCCGAACCCTCATCATAACCCTAACCCTCACCCTCAACTTCACCCTCAGCCTAATCCTAAGCCTAACCCTATCCCTAACCATAACCCTCACCCTATCCTTCACCCTAACACTAATCCTAATCCTAATCCTAACCCTAAACCTAAACCTCACCCTCACTCTAACCCTCAACTTAAGCCTAACACTAACATTAATCCTATACCTAACCCTAACCATAAACCTCATCCTAAACCCTAAACCTCACCCTAACCCTCACCCTAAACTTAACCCTAACACTAACCCTAACATTAACGTTGGACCTAACCCTACAACTAACCCTAAATCTAACCCTAAACCTCCCCATCATTCTAACCCTAATCCTAAACTTAACCCTAAACCTCACCCTAACCCTAACCCTCACCCTCACACTCACCCTCACCTTCACCATAACTCTAACCCTAACAGTAACCATAACACTAAACCTAACACTAAACCTAACCCTAATCCTAAAACTCACCCTCACCCTAACCATAATCGTAACCCTAACTCTCAACCTAACCCTAACCCTCACCCTCACAGGAACCCTAACCCTCATCCGAACCCTAACTCAAACCCTAACCCTAACCCTAAACCTTACCCTAACACAAACCCTAACGTCACCCTCACCCTAGCCCTCACCCTAACCCTATTCCTAACCCTAACCCTAAATATAATCGAACCCTAAGTCTCACCCTAACCCTAACCCTAACTTTCACCCTAACCCTAACACTCAACCTCACCTTCACTCTCAGCCTAAACCTAAGCCTAAGCCTTACCCTAACCCTAACCATCTACTCACCCTAACCCTTACCCTAATCCTAATCGTAACCTAAGCCTAAGCCAAACCCTCACCTTTACCCTCACCCTAATCCTAACCCTCACCCTAACCCTAACTCTAACACTAACCCTAACGCTAACCCTCATCCTCAGCCTCACCCTTACCCTAACTCTAAACCTAAACCTCACCCTCACCCTATCCCTAACCCTATCGCTAAAACTAAACCTCACCCTAACCCTAAGGCTAAACCTCACCCTCAACCTAGCACTCACCCTAGCCCTAATCCTAACCCTAACCCTCATCCTAAACTTCCCCATAACCCTAACCCTAAAACTCACCCTCAACCTAACCTTAAACCTAACCCTAACACTAACACTAACCCTAACCCTTAAGCTAACCCTTACCCTTACAATAACTCTAACTCTAAACCTCACCCTCACCCTAATCTTAACTCTAACCCTAAACCAAAACCTAAACCTAACCCTAACAATAACCCTAACCCTAATCCTAACCCTCACCCTAACCACAACCCTCACCGTAACCCATACTCTAAACCAAACACTAACCCTCAGAGTAACCCTAAACTAACCTCACCCTAACCCTAACTCTAACCCTAACCCAAACACTAAAAACCTCAACCTAACCCTAACCCTAACCCTCACCCTCACCCTCACCGTAACCGTAACCCTAACAATAACCCTAACCCTAACCCTAATCCTAACCCTCACCCTCATCCTAACACTAAACCTGACTCTAACCTTCACCCAAACCCTAACCCTCACCCTTATGTAACCCTAACCCTCACCATAAACCTATCCCTAACCCTAAAACTCACCCTAAAACTAACCCTAACCCTCACCCTAAACCTACCCCTCAACCTAACCCTAATCCTAACCCTAATCCTCATCCTAACCCTCACCCTAACCCTAAACCTAAACCTCACCCTAACCCTAACCCTAATCCTCAACCTAACCCTAACACTCACATTCAACGTAAACCTAACCCTAACCCTCATTCTAACTGTAAACTTAACCTGACCCCTAACTCTCACCCTAACCCTCACCCTCACGCTCACGCTCAATGTAACCCTAAGCCTAACGCTAACCTTAACCTTAACCCTCACACTCACCCTAACCCTTACCCAAATCTTAATCCTAACCCTAACCGTAACCCTCACCCTCAGCCTCACCTTAACCCTAACTCTAACCCTAAACCTCACCCTCACCCTAACCCTACCCCAGCCCTAACCCTAAACCTCACACTAAACTAACCCTAAACATCACCCTCACCCTAGCCATTACCCTAACCCTAATCCTAACACTAGCCCTCATCCTAACCCTCCCCATAACCCTATCCCTAACCCTCACAATAACCATTAACCTCACAATCACCCTTAGCCCAAACCTAAGCCTAACCCTAAGCCTAACCCTAAACTTAACCGTAACCTTCACACTCATTCCCCTCTATCACCCTCACTGTAACTCTAACCCTAACTGTAACCCTAACCCTAAACCTAACCCTTACCCTAACCCTAACCCTAACCCTCATCCTCACCCTAACCCTAACACTAAACCCAACCCTAACCCTCACCCTAACAGTCAACCTAACGCTATATCTAACCCTAAACCTCACCCTCACCCTCACCCTAACCCTAAACCTAACCCTAAACCCCACCCTAACCCTAACCCTAAACCTCACCCGCACCCTCACCCTCACCGTAACTCTAACACTAACCCTTACAATAAAACTACCCCTAAACCAAACCATCACCCTAACCCTAATCCTCATCCCACCCTCACCCTCTGCCTATTCCGAAGCCTAAGCCTAACCTTTACCCTTATCCTCACACTCATGGTCACCCTAACCCTAATCCTAAACCTAACCCTTTCCCTAAACCTCAACCTAACCCTCAACCTCACCCTAACCCTAACACTAACCCTAAACCTAAACCTCACCCTAACACTCCCCCTAACCCTAAATCTAACCCTAAAGCTCAAACTCACCCTAACCCTAACCCTAACCCTAACTCTAAAACTCACGCTAACGCTAATCCTCACCCTCACCTTCAACCTCACTGTAACTCTAACCCTAACCATAACAATAACATTAACCCTAAACCTGACCCTAACCCTAAACATAACACTCACCCTCAGCCTCAGCCTCACTGCAAACTTAACCCTAACCATAAAACTCACAATAACCCTAACGGTAACCCTAACACTAATCCTCAACGCCACCCTCACCCTCATCCTAACCCTAACCCTAACCCTAATCCTAACCATCACCATAACGCTAACCGTAACCCTCACTCTAACCCTAACCCTAACCCTAAACCTAAACCTCACCTTAACCCTAACCCTAGAAATCACCCTCACCCTAGCCTTCACCCTAACCCTAATCCTAACCCTAACCCTCATCCTAACCCTCCCCATAACACTAACCCTAACCCTCAACCTCAACCTAACCCTCACCCTAACCCTAACACTAACCCTAACCCTAACCCTAACCCTCAACCTAACCATCATCCTAACCATACTCTGACCCTAAAACTTACCCTAACCCTAACCCTAACTCTAACCCTTACTCAAGCCCTAAAACTGACCTTAACCCTAAACCCGAACCCTCACCCTTACCCTCACCAAAACCGTAACCCTAAACCTAACCCTAACAATAACCCTAACCCTAATCCTAACCCTCACCCTAAACACAACCATCACCCTAACCCATACCCTAACCCAAACACTAAACCTCACACTAACCCTAACCCTAACCTCACCCTAACCCTAACTTTAACCCTAACACTAACACTAAAAACCTCAACCGAACCCTAACCATAATCCTCACCAGCAACCTCACCATAATCTTAAACCTAACAATAACCCTAACCCTAACCCTAATCCTAACCCAGACCCTCACCCTAACCCTAAACCTAATCCTAACCCTCACCCAAACCCTAAAACACACCCTTACTGTAACCCTAACTCTTATCCTAACACTAACCCTAACCTCAACCCTAACCGTAACGCATAACATAACCCAAACACTAACCCTCACACTAACCCTAACCCTAACCTCACCCTAACCCTAACTCTAACCCTAACCCTAACACTAAAAACCTCAACCTAACCCTAACCCTAACCCTCACCCTCACCCTCACCCTAACCGTAACCCTAAAAATATCCCTAACACTAACCATAATCAAAACCCTCACCCTCACCCTAACCCTAACCCTAACCCTAACCCTCACCCTAACCCTAACCCTCACACTTACCGTAACCCTTACCCTCATACTAAGCCTCACTCTAACTCTAACCCTAACTCTAAACCTCACCGTAACACTAACACTAACCCTCACCACAACCCTAACCCTAACCCTAACCATCAACGTAACTCTAACCCTCACACTCAACGTAAACCTAACCCTAACCCTCAACCTAACCCTAAACTTACCCTGAACCCTAACTCTCACCCTAACCCTAAGACTCACCCTCACCCTCACCTCAGTGTAAACCTAAGCCTAACCCTAACCCTAACCCTTTCACTCACACTCACCCTAACCCTTACCCTAATCCTAATCCTAACCCTAACCATAACCCTCACCCTCAGCCTCACCTTAACCCTAACTCTTACCATAAACCTCAACGTGACCTTAACCCTAACCCTAACCCTAACCATAAACCTCAACCTAACCTAAACCTAAACCTCACCCTCACCCTAGCAATCACCCTAACCCTAATCTTAACACTAACCCTCATCCTAACCCCCCCCCATAACCTTAACCCTAACCCTCACCCTAACCCTAAAACTCACCCTGACCATTAGCCTAACCCTAAGCCTAATCGTAAGCCTAACCCTAAACCTCACACTCATCCGCACTGTCACCCTCACCATAAATCTAACCCTAACCCTAACCCTAACCCTAAACCTCACCCTTACCCTAACCCTAACCCGAACCCGAACCCTAACCCTCATCCTTACCCTAATCCTAACACTAAACCTAACCCTAACCCTCACCCTAAACCTCCCCCTAACCCTAACCCAAACCATCACCTTAACCCTAATCCTAACCCCAACACTCACCCTCAGCCGAACCAAAAGTATAAGCCTAATCCTCATCCTAATGCTAACCCTAACCCTCACACAAACCCTAATAGTAAACCTAACCCTATCCCTAAACTTCAACCTAACCCTCACCCTCAATCTAACCATAACACTAACCCTAACCCTAAACCTCACCCTAACCTTCCCCCTAACCCTAACTCTAACCCTAAATATCACCCTCACCTTAACCTAACCCAAACCCTAACCCTAAACCTCACCCTAACACTAACCTCACCTTCACCCTCAACCTCACCGTAACTCTAACCCTAAACCTAACAATAACACTAACCCTAACCCTAACCCTAACTCTAACCATAACCCTCACCCTCAGCCTCACCCTCACTGCAAACTTAACCCGAACCGTAACACTAACAATAACCCTAAACCTAAGCCTAAGCTAACCCTAACTCTAATCCTAACCACCACCCTCAACCTCAGCCTAACCCTAAGCATAACCCTAACCCTAAACCTTTCCCTAATCCTCAGCCTCAGCCTCACCCTAATCCAAACCCTACCCCTAATCCTCAACCTAACTCTAAGCCTAATCCTAACCCTAACCCTAACCCTCACACCCACCCTCAACCTAACACTAATCCTAAACCTAACCCTATATCTAACCCTAACCCTCACCCTAACCCTCACCCTAGCGCTCACCCTAACCCTTACCCTAACCCTCACCCTCAACCTAGCCCTCAACCTAAACCTAACCCTCACCGTAACCCTTACCCTAAACCTCACCCTAACCCTACACTTAACCTGTACCCTAACTCGCACACTAACTCTAACCCTAACGGTCACCCTAACCCTAACCCTCAACCTTAATGTAACCCTGACCCTCAGCCTAACCCTCACGTTTACCCTTACCTTCACCCCTACCCTAACCCTCAACATAACCCTCACACTCACCATAACCCTCACCCTAAAACTAACTCTACCCCTAAACCTCACCCTCACCCTAACCATAACTCTAAACATAACCCTAACACTAAAACTCACCCTAACCCTAATCCTACCCATCAAGCTAACCATAACCCTAACCCTCACGCAAAACCTCAGCCTAAACCTAAGGCTAACAGTAACCCTAACTCTCACACTCAAGCTAACCCTAACCATAATCCTAATCCTAACCCTAATTCTAACCCTAAACCTCACACTCACCCAAACCCTAATACTGAAACTCACACTCACCGTAACTGAAACCCTAAACCTAAGTCTAACCTTAAGCCTAACGCTAACCCTAACTCTACACCTAACTTTCACCCTAACCCTAACCCTAACACTAACCCTAACCCTAACCCTCACCCTCAGTCTCACCCTAACCATAACTATAACACTAAACCTCACCCTGACCCTAAACCTAACCCTAACCCTATCCCTAAATCTCATCCTAGCCCTAACCCTAACCCTCACCCTCACCCTCACCATAACCGTAAACCTAATCCTAATGCTAACAATAATCCTAACCCTAACCCTAAACCTGAAACTAACCATAACCCTCACCCTAACCTTAACCCTCACCTTGACACTTACTCTCACCTTAACCCTAACCCTCACCCTAACACTTACCCTCACCCTAACCCTCACCCTAACCCTAACCCTCACCCTTACTGTAACCTCACCCTCAGCCTAACCCTCACCTTTATCCTAAACATCAACTCCACCCTAACCCTCACTCTAACGCCAACCCTCACCGTAACCCTAACTCTACCCCTAAACCTCATCCTCACCCTAATCCTCACTCTATCCCTAACCCTAACACTAACCTTCACCATAACCCTAACCCTAACCATCACCCTAAACCTAATCCTCACCCCCACCCTCACCCTCAGCCTAACCCTAACCCTAAGCCTAACCCTAACCCTAAACCTCACACTCACCCTCACCCTAACCCTAATCCTAACCCTAACCCTAACCCTAACCCTAAACCTCAACCTTACCCTCACCCTAACCTTAACCCTAACACAAACCCTAACCCTCGAACTAACCCTCCAACTGAACCTAAATCTAACCATAAACCTCACAATCACCCTAACCCTCACCCTCACCATAACTCTAACCCTAACCCTAACTATAACAGTAATCCTAACCCTAAACCTAACCCTAAACCTAACGTTAATGCTAACACTCAACCTCACCCTAACCCTAATCCTAACCCTAAACCTCACCCTAACCCTAACCCTCACCCTCACCGTAACTCTAACCCTCATCCTAACCCTCACCCTAACCCCAAACCTAATCCTAAACCTTACACTAAAACAAACCCTAATCCTCATATTCACCCTAGCCCTCACCCTAACACTAATCGTAACCCTAATCATCATCCTAACCCTCACACGAACCCTAACACTAACCCTCATCCTTACCCTAACCCTAACCCTCAACCTAACCCTAACACTTACACTCACCGTAATCCTAAACCTAACAATCACCCTACCCCTAAACTTAACTGAACCCTAACTCTCACCCTAACCCTAACCATCACACTCACCCTCACCCTCACCATAATCTTAATACTAACCCTAACCCTAACCCTCACTAATCCCTAACCTAACACTAACCCTATCCCTAAACCCCACCCTAACCCTAACCCTAACCCTCACCCTCATCCTCAGCCACAGCCTAACCCTAAGCCTAAACCAAACCCTAAACCTAACCCTCAAACTCACCCTAACCCTTACTCTAATCCTAATCCTAACCCTAACCCTAATCCTCACCATCACCCTAACCGTTACCCTAACCCTAACTCGAAAACTAACCCTAAACCTAAACCTCAACCTCAGCCTCACCCTTACACTAACTCTAACCCTAAACCTCACCCTCACCCTAACCCTAACCCTAACCCTAACCCTAACCCTAAACCTAAACCTCACCCTCAGCCTAGCCCTCACCCTAACCCTAATTCTAAACTTCATCCTGACCCTCACCCTAACACTAACCCTAACCCTCACCCTTACTCTCAATTTAACCCTAACCCTAACCCTAAACCTCACCCTAACCCTAAACCTCACCTTCAACCTCACCCTTAGCCTAACCCTTAACCTAAACCTAACCTAACACACTCACTCACCCTCACCTTAACCCTAAGCCTAATCCTATCCCTCACTCTCACCCTCAGTGTAATCCTAAGCCTAACCCTAACCAGAACCTTAACCCTCACACTCACTCTAACCCTTACCCTAATCCTAATCCTAACCAGAACCCTAAGCCTCACCCTCATCCTCAGCTTAACCCTAATTCTAACCGGATAACTAACACTCACACTAACCCTCACCCTAACCCTAACCATAAACCTCAACCTCTTCCTAGCCCTCACTCTAACCCTAATCCTAACCCTAACCCCCATCCTAACCCTCCCCATAACCCGAACCCTAACCCTCACCCTAACCCTAACCCTCACCCTCACCCTCATCCTGAGCCTAACCCTAAGCGCAACCCTAAACCTAACCCTAACCCTCACACTCACCCTAACTCTAAACCTATTCCTAAACCTAACCCTAACCCTAACCCTCACCCTAACCCTAAAACTCACCCTCAACCTCAGTCTAACCCTAAGCCTATCCCTAACCCTAACACTAAACCTCAAACTCACCCTAACCCTAAACCTAATCCTAATCCTAACCCTAACTCTAACCCTCACCCTCAACCTAACCCTCACCTTAAGCCTAACCCTAACATTAATCCTAAACCTAATTCTCACCCTCAGCCTCATCCTAACCCTAACTCTAACACTAAACCTCACCCTGACACTAAACCTAACCCTATAACTACACCTTATCCTAGCCCTAAACCTAAGGCTCACCCTCACCCTCACCATAACCTTAACGATAACCCTAATGCTTACTATAATCCTAACCCAAACACTAACCCTCACCCTAACCATAACCCTCACCCTAACCCTAACCCTCACCCTAACCATAACTCTCACCTTAAACCTAACCCTGAACCTAACACTTACCTTCACCCTAACACTAACTCTAACCCTAACACTAACCCTCACACTAACCCTAACCATCACACTAACCCTAAACTTCATCCTAACACTAACCCTGAACCTCACCCTCTTCCTAGCCAGCACCCTAACCCTAACCCTCATCCTCACCCTAAACCTCACACTAACCCTAACACTAATCCTCAATCTAACCCTCACCTTCACCCTAAAGCGAACACTAACCCTCACCCTAAACCTAAACCTAACCCTTACCATAACCCTCACCCTCAGCCTAACCCTCAAATTTACCCTTACCGTCACCCCCAAGCAAACCTGCACCCTAACCCTAACTGTACCCGTAAACCTCACCCTCACCCTAACCCTAACTCTAACCCTAACCCCAACACAAACCTCACCCTAACCCTAACCCTAACCTTAAACCTCACCCTCACACTAACCCTAACCCTTACCCTAACCCTAATCCTAACCCTAACCCTCATCCTAAACCTCCCCCTAACCCTAACCCTCAGCCTCAACCTCACCATCAACCTAACCGTAAGCCTAACCCTATACCTAAACCTAACACACACACTCACCCTCACTTTAACCCAAATCCTATCCCTAACACTAACCCTAACCCTAACCCTCCCCCTAACTCTAACCGTAACCCTAAACCTAAATATAACCCTTATCCTAATCCTCAACCTAAACCTCACCCTAACCCTAACTCTAACCCTAAAGCTCAACCTCACCCTAACCCTAACTCTAACCTTAACCCAAACCCTAAACCTCACCCTAACACTAATCCTAACCCTAACCCACACCCTCACCCTCAGCCTAATCCTAAGCCTATCCCTAACCCTAACCCTCACACTCACCCTAACCCTAACTGTAATCCTAAACCTCACCCTCACCCTAAACCTCACCCTAACACTAACCCTAACCCTCACCCTCACCCGCACCATAACAGTCACCCTGACCCAAAACCTCACCCTAAGATTTACCTTCACCGTAACACTAACCCTAACGCTAACACTAACCTCACACTAACACTAAGCCTCACCCTAACCCTAACACTCACCCTCAACCTCAGCCTAACCCTAAGCCTATCCCTAAACCTAACCCTAACCCTCACATTCACCCTAACACTAACACTAATCCTACTCCTAACCCTGACCCTAACCCTCACCCTTAACCTAACCCTCTACTTAAGCCTAACCCTAACATTAATCCTAACCCTAACCCTCACCCTAACCCTAACTCTAACACTAAACCTCACCCAAACACTAACCCTAAATCTAACCCTAAAACTCACCCAAAACCTAACCCTAATCCTAACACTACCCTCACCCAAACACGAACCCTAACACTCACCCTCATTCTCAGCCTAAGCCTAAGCCTAAGCCTAACCCTAACCCCAATCCTCACCCTAACCCTAACTGTAACCCTAAACTTCACCCTCACCCTAAACCTCACCCTAACACTAACCCTAACCTTCACCCTCACCCGCACCATAACCGTAACCTTAAACCGAACCCTAAAAATAACCCTAACCCTAATCCTAACGCTCACCCTAACCATAACCTTCACCCTGACCCAAAACCTCACCCTAAGATTAACCCTCACCATAACACTAACCCTAACGCTAACACTAACCTCACACTAACACTAACCATAAATCTAACCCTAAACCTCAACCTCACCCTAACGCTAACCCTAACCCTAACCCTAAACTTCAACCTAACCATAACCCTCACACTCACCCTAAACATCACCCGAACCCTAAACCTCAGCCTAACACTAACCCCAACCCTTAACCTCAACCTAGACTTCACCATAACCCTAACCTTAACCATCACCCTAACCCTAATCGTCACCCCCACCCTCACCCTCAGCCTAACTCTAACCCTAAACCTAACCCTCACCCTTATCATACCCCTCACCCTCACCCTAACCCTAACCTTTACCCTTACCATTACCCCCACGCTAACTCCCACACTAACCCTAACCCTAATACTCACCCTCACTGTAACCGTAACCCTAATCCTAAACCTAACAATAACCCTAACCCTAACCCTAACCCTCACACTAACCATAACATGCACCGTAACCCTAACCCTCACCCTAACACATACCCTCACCCTAACACTAAACCTAACCGTAGCATTAATCCTCACACTAACCTTAACCCTCACCCTAATGCTAAACCGCACCCTCACCCTAACCATAACCCTAATCCTCTCCCTCGCCCTAGCCCTCACCCTAACCTTAATCCTAACACTAACCCACATCCTAACCCTCCACCTAACCCTTACCCTAACCCTCACCCAAACCCTAATCCTCACCCTCAGCCTAACCCGAAGCCTAACCCTAAACCTAACTCTAACACACACACTCAACCTCACCTTAACCCTAATCCTAACCCTAACACTCACCCTCACCCTCAGTGTAACCCTAAGCCTAACCCTAACCTTAACCCTAACCCCCACACTCACCCTAACCCTTACCCTAATCCTAATCCTAAACCTAACCCTAACACTCACCCTCAGCCTAAACTTAATCCTGACTCTAACCATAAACCTCAGCCACACCCTAACCCTAACCCTAATCCTAACCATAAACCTCACCCTAAACCTAACCCTAAATCTCACCCTCACCCTAGCCCTCACCCAAACCCTAATCCTTGTCCTAACCCTCATCCTAACCCTCCCCATAACCTTAACCCTAACCCTCACCCTAACCCTAACACTCACCCTTACCCTCACTCTAACCCTGACCCTTACACTCACCCTAAACCTAACACTAACTGGAACCCTAACACTCACCCTCAGCTTCACCCTAACCCTAAATCTAACCGTAAACCTCATCCTCACCCTAACCCTAACCCTAACCCTAACCCTCACCCTAACCCTAACACTCACCCTCACCGTAACCCTAACCCTCGTCCTAACCCTCATCCTAACGCTATCCTTAACCCTAAACCTTAACCTAACACTAACCCTAGTTCTCACCCTCACCCTATCCCTCACCCTAACACAAATCTTAACTCTAATCCTCATCCTAACCCTCACCCTAACCCTAAAACTAACCCTCATCCTTAACTTAACCCAAACCTTCAACCTAACCCTAACCCTAATGATCACCATAACCCTAACCCTAAACCTCACCCTAACCCTGAACTTAATCGAACCCTAACTCTTACCCTAACCCAAAACCTCAACCTAACCCTAACCCTAACACTCACCATAACCCTAACCCTAATCCTAACACTCACCTTAACCATCATCCTCACACTAAACCAAACCCTAACCCTATCCCTAACCCTAACCCTAACCTTCACCCTCAACCTCACCCTTAGCCTAAACCTAAACCTAACCCTAACACACACACTCACCCTCACCCTAACCCAAATCCTAACCCTAACCCTCACCATCACCCTAACTTTAACCACAAACCTCACCTTCCTCCTAACCCTCATTCTAACCCTAACCCAAACCCTAAACCTCACCCTAACCCTAACCCTATACCTCACCCTCACTGTAACCCAAACCCTAAACCTAAACCTAACAATCACCCTAACCGTAATCCTAACACTCACCCTAACCATAACCCTCACCATAACCCAAACCCTCACCCTAAAACTTACCATCACCCTAATACTAACCCTAACCCTAACACTAATCCTCAAACTAACCATAACCATAAACCGAACCCTAAACCTCAACCTAACCCTCAACCTCACCCTATCTCTAACACTAACCCTATCCGTAACCCTAACCCTAACCCTCCCAATAACCCTATATCTAACCCTAAACCTCAACCTCACACTAACCCTAAACCTAATCCTAAACCCCACCATAACTCTAAGCCTAACCCTCACCCGCACCCTCACCCTCACCGTAACTCTAACCGTAACCCTAACAATAACACTAACCCTAACCCAAACCATCACCCTAACCCTAATACTCACCCCCACCCTCACCCTCAGCCTAACCCTAAGCCTAAGACTAGCCCTCACCCTAACCATCACACTCACCCTCACCGTAACCCTAATACTAAACCTAACCCAATCTCTAAACCTCAAACTAACCCTCACCATCCCATAACCCTAACACTAACAATAACCATAAACCTCACCCTAACCCTCCCCCTAACCCTAACTCTATCCCTAAACCTCACCCTCACCCTAACCCTAACCCTAAACCAACCCCTAAACCTCAACCTCACCCTAACCCTCACCCTAACCCTAATCCTAAAACTAAACCTCATCCTAACCCTCACCCTCACCCTAACCATAACCCTCATCCTCACTCTAAACCTCACACTAACCCTAACCCTAATCCTCAATCTAACCCTCACCCTAACCCTAACCCTAACCCTAACCCTAACCCTAAACCAAACCCTAAGCCTCACCCTTATCTTAACCCTCACCATTAGCCTAAACCTCACCTTTGCCCTTACCATCATCCTCACCCTAACCCTCACCCTAACCCTAAAGCTCATCCTAACCTTCACCCTAACCGTAAACCTAACCATCGCTCTAAACCTAACCCTCACCCTCAAACTCACGCTCAGCCTAACCCTAAGCCGAAGCTTAACCCTTACCCTAACCCTCACCCTCACCCTAGCCCTCACCTTAACCCTAATCCTAATCCTAACCCTCACCCTAGCCCCAACCCTAACCATCACGATAAACCTAATCTTAACCCCCACCCTCACACTCAGCCTAACCCTGAGCCTACACCTAAGACTAACCCTAACCCTCACCCTCACCCTCACACTCACCCTACTCCTAACACTAACCCTAACGATAACCCTAAACCTCAACCTAACCCTCACCGTAACCTTAACTCTAAAATTAACCCTAACCCTAACCCTCGACCTAACCCTCCAACTAACCCTAAATCTAACCTAAACCTCACCCTCACCCTAACCCTAATCCTAACCTTAGCCCTAAACCTCAACCTAACCCTAACCCTAACCCTCACCCTCACCCTCACCGTAACTCTAACCTTAACACTAACAGTAACACTAACCCTAACCCAAACAATCACCCTAACCCTAATCCTCACCCCCACCCTCACCCTCAGCCTAACCCTAAGCCTAAGCCTAGCCTTCACCCTAATGGTCACCCTCACCCTCACCCTAACCCTAACCCTAAACCTCAACCGATCACTCATCATCCCCTAACCCTAACACTAACAATAACCGTAAACCTCCCGCTAACCCTCCCCCTAACACTAACTCTAAACCTAAACCTCATCCTCACCCTTACCCTAACCCTAAACCTCACGCTAAACCTCACCCTAACCCTAACCCTAACCCTCACCCTCAATCTCACCGTAACTGTAAACCTAACCCTAAAAATAACACTAACCCTAACCCTAACCCTAACATTAACCATAACCCTCACCTTCAGCCTCAATCTAAGTGCAAACTTAACCCTAACCATAACACTAACAATAACCCTAATCCTAACCCTAACCCTAATGCTAAACCCCAGCCTCACCCTCAGCCTAACCCTAAGCCTAAACCTAACCCGAACCCTAACTGTAAACCTAACCCTAAACCTAACCCTAACCCTAAACCCAACCCTAAACCTAACCCTAATCATTTGCCTCACCCTCACACTAACCAAAACCCTAACCCTCACCCTCATCCTAACCCTAACACTGACCCTCAGACTCACACTCAAACTAACCCTAACCCTAATCCTAACCCTCATCCTAACCCTCACCCTAGTCCTCACCCTAACACTAATCCTAACCCTAACATTAATCCTAACCCTAAACCTCATCCTAAACCTCACCCTAACCCTAACCCTAACCTGCACCCTAACCCTAACCCTAAACCTCACCCTCATGCTTGGCCTAAGCCTAAGCCTAAGCCTAAGCATAACGCTAACCCAAACCCTCACACTAACACTAACCCTAACATTAACCCTAACTCTAACCGTAAAACTCACTCTCACCCTAACACTAACTCTAAACCTTACACTAAACCTAAACCTCATACTAACCCTAACCCTAACCCTCACCCTCACCCTCACCATAACCGTAACCCTAACCCTAACAATAACCCTAACCCTAACCCTAACACTCAACCTAACCATAACCCTCACCCTGACCCTAACCCTCACCCTAACACTTACCCTCAGCCTAACACTAACCCGAAACCTAACACTAACCCTCACACTAAACCTAATCATGACCCTAACCCTAAAACTCACCCTAAACCTAAACCTAACCCTCACCCTTACCCTAGCCCTAACCCTCATCCTCACCCTAAACCTCACACTAACCCTAACACTAATCCTCAATCTAACTATCACCCACACCCTTCCCATAACCCTAACCCTCACCCTAACCCTAAACCTCACCCCACTGTAACCCTCAACCTCAGCCTAACCCTCACGTTTACACTTACCAGCACCCCCACTCTAATCCTTACCCTAAACTTAACCCTCACCCTAACTCGCACCCTAACCCTAATGACAACACAAAAACTCATCCTCACCCTAACCCTAACCTTAACCCTAACCCTCATCCTCAAACTAAACCTGAAACTAACCCTAACCCTAAACCTCAATTTAACCCTCATCCTAACCCTAATCCTAACCCTTACCCTAACACTAAACCTAACCCTAACACTCACCCTTATCTTAACCCTAACCCTCAGCCTAAACCTCACCTTTACCCTTACCATCATGCTCACCCTAAACCTCCTTCTAACCCTAAACCTCATCCAAACCCTCACCCTAATCGTAAACCTAACCGTCACCCTAACACTAACCATCACCCTCACACTAGCACTCACCCTAACACTAATCCTAACCCTAACCATCATCCTAACCCTAAACGTAAACCTCACCCTCACCCTCACCCTAACCCTAATCCTAACCCCACCCTCAACCTAATCCTAACCCTCACACTCACTGAAACCCTAACACTAAAGCTAAACCTAACCCTCACCCTCAACCTCACCCTCAGCCTAACGCTAAGCCTAACCCTAAACCAAACCCTAACACACACACTCACCCTAACCCTAATCCTAACCCTAACCCTAACCCTAAACCTCCCATTAACTTTCACCGTAAGCCTAAACCTAACATTAACCCTAACCCTAACCCTCACCCTCAACCTAACCCTCACCCTAACCCTAACTCTAACCCTAAACCTCACCCTCACTCTAAACCTCACCCTAACCCTAACCCTAACCCTCACCCTCACTGGCACTATAACCATAACCTTAAACCGAACCCTAACAATAACTCTATCACCAATCCTAACCCTCACACTAACCATAACCCTCACCCTGACCCAAACCCTCACCCTAAGACGTACCCTCACTGTAACACTAACCCTAATGCTAACACTAACCCTCACACTAACACTAACCCTAAATCTAACCCTAAACCTCAACCTCATCCTAATACTAACCCTAACCCTAACCCTAAACCTCACCCTAACCCTAACCCTCACCCTCACCCTAACCGAAACCGTAACACTATCCCAAACCCTAACAATAAACATAAACCTAACCCTAACACTCACCCTAACCATAAGCCTCACCTTAACCCTAATGTTCACCCTAACACTTACCCTCACCTTAACACTAAATCTAACACTAACACTAACCCACACACTAACCCTAAACATCACCCTAACCCTAAACCTCAACCTAACACTAACCCCAACCCTCACCCTCACCCAAACCTTCACCCTAATCCTAACCCTCATCCTCACCCTAAACCTCACACTAACCCTAACACTAATCCTCAATCTAACCCTCAACCTCACCCTAAAGCTAACACTAACCCTCACCCTAATCCTAACCCTCACCCTTACCGTAACCCTCAGCCTCAGCCTAACCCTCAACTTTACCCTTACTGTCACCCCCACGCTAACACACACCCTAATCCTACCCCTCACCATAACCCAAACTGTACCCAGAAACTTCACCCTCATCATAAACCTAACTCTAACCCTAACCCTAACACTAAACCTCACCCTAACCCTAACCCTAACCCTCACCATCACCGTAACCGTAACCCTAACCTTAAACCTAACAATAAACCTAACCCTTACCCTAACCCGCACACTAACCATAACCCGCACCCTAATGCTAACCCTAACCCTAACACTAACCCTCACACTAACCCTAAACCTCACCCTAATACTAAACCTCATCCTAACCCTAACCGAAACACTAATCCTCACCCTCACCCTAGCCCTCACCCTAACCCTAATTCTAACCATCACCCTGACCCTAACCCTAACCTTCATCCTCACCCTACATCTCACACTAACCATAACTCTAATCCTCAATCTAACCCTCACCCTAACCCTAACCTTAACCTTTACCCTAACCCTAAACTTAACCCTAAACCTCACCCTTATCTTAAACCTGACCCTCGGCCTAAACCTCACCTTTACCCTTACCATCATCCTCACCCTAACCCTAAACCGCATCCTAACACTCACCCTAATTGTAAACCTAAACGTCACCCTAACCCTAACCCTCACCCTCAAGCTCATGCTCAGCCTAAACCTAAGCCTAAGCCAAAACCTTAGGCTAACCCTCACCCTCACCCTAACCCTAATCCTAATCCTAACCCTCATCTTAACCCTCACCCTAGCCCTAATGCTAACCATCACCCTAAACCTAATCTTCACCCATACCCTCACCCTCAGCCTAACCTTAAGGCTAAGCCTATCCCTAAACTTAACCCTCACATTCACCCTCACGCTCATCTTAATCCTAACCCTAACTATAAACCTAAACCTCAACCTAACCCTCACCGTATCCTTAACCCTAAAACTAGCCCTAAGCCTAACCCTAGACCTAACCCTCCAACTAACCCTGAATCTAACCCTAAACCTCACCCTCACACTAACACTAATCCTAACACTAACCCTAAACCTCACCCTCACCCTCACCCTCACCCTCACCATAACTCTAACCCTAACCCTAACTATAACACTAATCCTAACCCGAAACCTAACCCTAACCCTAACCCTAACCATAATCCTAACACTCATCCTCAGGCTACCCCTAATCCTAAACCTAACCCTCACCCTAACCCAAACCCTAAACCAAATCCTTAATCTAAAACTAACCCTAACCCTCACCCTCACCCTAGCCCTTACCCTAACCCTAATCCTCATCCTTACACTCACACTAACCCTAAACTTAACCCTCACCCTAGCCCTAACCCTAAGCCTAATCTTCAATGTAACCCTAAACCTCATGCTCAACTTAACCATAACCATAACCCTCACCCTAACCCTAAACATAATCGAACCCTAACTCTCACCCTAACCCTAATCCTAACCCTAAACCTTAATCTAACACTAACCCTAACCATCATCCTCACCCTCACCCTCAGCCTAACCCTAAGCCAAATCCTAACCCTAGACCTAATGCTCACACTCACCCTAAACCTTACCCTAAACCTAATCCTAACCCTAACACTAACCCTCACCCTCAGCCTAACCCTCACCCTAACCCTAAATCTAACAGTAACCCTAACCCTAACCCTCAACCTCAGCCTCATCCTACCCCTAACTCTAACCGTAAACGTCACCCTCACCCGAACACTAACCCTACCCCTAAACCTAAACCTCACCCTAACCCTAAACTTCATCCTCAGCCTAGTCCTCAACCTAACACTAATCCTAACCCGAACCCTCATCCTAACCCACACCCTAACACTAACCATAACCCTCATGCTCACCCTAACCTTAATCCGAACCCTCACCGTAACCCTTACCTTCACCCTCAACCTAACCCTAAACTTAACCCGAACACTAACTCTCACCCTTATCATAATCCTAACCCTCAAGCTAACCCTAACCCTAAACCTCATTCTCACTCTAGCCTCACCCAACCCTAATCCTAACCCTATCCCTTTTCCTAAACCTCCCCCTAACCCTTATCCTAAACCTCACCCTAACACTAACCTTCAGCCTCAAACTCACTCTCAGCCTAACCCTAAGCCTAACCCTAAACCTAACCCTAACAACACACTCACCCTCACCCTAAACCTCACAATAACCCTAACCCTCATCCTAACCGACCACATAACCCTAACCCTAACCCTAACACTAAACCACACCCTCACCCTCAGCATAAGCCTAAGCCTAAGCCTAACCCTAACCCTCACACTCACCCTAAACCTAACCCTAAACCTCACCCTAACACTAACCCTCACCCTCAACCTCAGCCTTACCCTAACCCTAACCCTAATCCTCACCCTCACCTTAACCTTAATCCTACTACTAACCCAAATCCTAACCCTCAACCTAAACCTCACCTTAAGCCTAAGCCTAACATTAATACTAACCCTAACCCTCACCCTCAGCATCACCCAAACACTAACTCTAACACTAAACCTCACCCTGACCCTAAACCTAAACCTAACCCTCACCCTAGCCCTCACCCTAACCCTAATCCTAACACTAAACCTCATCCTAACCCTCCCCCTAACCCTTACCTTAACCTCACCCTAACACTAACCCTTACCCTCAACCTCACCCTCAGCCTAACCCTAAGCCTAATCCTAAACCTAACTCTAGCACACAAATTCACCCTCACCCTAACCCTAATCCGAAGCCTAAACCTCACCCTCACCCTCACCCTCAGTGTAACCCTAAGCCTAAACCTAACCCTAACCCTAACCCTCACACTCACCCTAAACCTAACCCTAAACCTCACCCTAACCCTAACCCTAAACCTCACCCTCACCCTAGTCCTCACCTTAACCCTAATCCTAACCCTAACCCTCATCCTAACCCTGCGCCTAACCCTAACGCTAACTCTCACCATAACCCTAACCCTCATCCTCACCCTCACACTAACTCTAATCCTAACCCCAACCCTAAACCTCACCCTAACCCAAACCCTAACCCTAACCCTCACCCTCGCCTTCCCCTCACCATAACTCTAACCCTAAACCTAACAAGAACACTAATCCTAACCCTAATCCTAACCCTAACTGTAATCCTAACACTCACCCTTTTGCTAACCTTAATCCTAACCCTAACCTTCACCACAACCCTAATCCTCACCCTCACCGTAACTCTAACCCTCACCCTCCCCCTAACCCTAATCCTAACCCTAACCCTAAACCTCACCCTAACCCTAATCCTCACCCTCATCCTCACCATAACTCTAACCCTAACCCTAACCATAACACTAATCCTAAACCGAAACCTAACCCTAACGCTAACAGTAATCCTAACACTCACCCTCAAGCTAACCCTAATCCTAAACCAAACCCTCACCCTAACCCTAATCATCACCCTCACAATAACCCTAACCCTCAACCTAACCCTCACCCTAACCGTAACCCTAACCCTAAACTTTAATCTAACACTAACGCTAACCCTCAAGCTCGCCCTATCCCTCACCCTAACACTAATCCTAACCCTAATCCTCATCCTTACCCTCACCCTAACCCTAAACTTAACCCTCACCCTAGCCCTAACCCTAAGCCTAATCCTCAACTTAACCCTAAACCTCATGCTCACCGTAACCCTAACCCTAACACTCACCCTAACCCCAAACATAACCGAACCCTAACTCTCACTCTCACCCTAACACTAACAATCACCCTAACTCTAACCATCACCCTCACCCTAACCCTAATCCTAAACCTAAACCTAAACCTCACCCTAACCCTAACCCTCATTCTCACCCTCACCCTCCCCATAAATCTAACCCTAACCCTAACAATAACACTTATCCTAACCTGAAACGTAACCCTAACCCTAACCCTAACCCTAATCCTAACACTCATCCTCAGGCTAACCCTAATCCTAAACCTAAGCCTCACCCTAAACGTAATCATCACCCTGACCGTAACCCTAACCCTCAAACTTACCATCACCCTCACCCTAACCCTAAACCTTAATCTAACACTAACCCTAACCCTCACCCTCACCCTAGGCTTCACCCTAACCCTAATCCTAACCCTAATCCTCATCCTTACCCTCACCCTCACCCTAACCTTAACCCTCACCCTAGCCCTAAACCTAAGCCTAATCCTCAACATAATCCTAAACCTCATGCTCACCTTAACCCTAACCATAACCCTCACCCTAACGCTAAATATAACCAAACCCTAAATTTCACCCTAACCTTAACCCTAACCCTAAACCTTAATCTAACACTAACCCTAACCCTCACCCTCAACCTCAGCCTAACCCTAAGCCAAACCCTAATGCTCACACTCACCCTAATGCTCACACTCACCCTAACCCTTACCCTAAATCTAATCCTAACCCTAAACCTAACCCTCACTCTCAATCCTAACCCTCACCCTAACCTTAAATCTTACACTAACCCTAACCCTAACCCTCAACCTCAGCCTCATCCTACCCCTAACTCTAAACATAAACGTCACCCTCACCCTAACACTAACCCTATCCCTAACCCTAAACCTCACCCTAACCCTAACCCTAACCCTAAACCTCACCCTCACCCTAGCCCTCACCCGAACACTAATCCTAACCCTAACCCTCATTCTAACCCTCACCCTAACACTAACCATAACCCTCAAGCTCACCCTAACCCTAATCCGAACCCTCACCCTCAACCTAACCCTAACCTTCACCCTCATCGTAACCCTTACCTTAACCCTCTACCTAACCCTAAACTTAACCCGAACACTAACTCTCACACTTAACATAATCCTAACCCTCAAGCTAACCCTAACCCTAAACCTCATTCTCACCCTAGCCACACCCAACCCTAATCCTAACCCTATCCCTTTTCCTAAACCTCCCCCTAACCCTTACCCTAACCCTCACCCTAACACTAACCCACAGCCTCACCCTCACTCTCAGCCTAAACCAAAGCCTAAGCCTAACCCTAACCCTAACCCTAACTTCACCCTCAGCCTAATCCTAAGCCTAACCCTAAACCTAACCCTACACACACACTCACCCTCATCCTAAACCTCACCCTAACCCTAACCCTGATCCTAACCCTCCCCATAACCCTAACCATAACCCAAACACTAACCCACACCTTCACCCTCAGCATAATCCTAAGCCTAACCCTAACCCTAACCCTAAACCTCACATTCACCCTAACCCTACCCCTAAACCTCACCCTTACGCTAACCCTCAACCTCAACCTCAGCCTAACCCTAAGCATATACCTAAACCTAACCCTAACCCTCACCCTCACCCTAACCCTAAACCTACCCCTAACCCTAATCCTAACCCTCACCCTCAACCTAAACCTCACCTTAAGGATAAGCCTAACATTAATCCTAACCCTAACCCTCGCCCTCAGCCTCACTCTAACACTAACTCTAACACTAAACCTCACCCTGACCCTAAACCTAGACCTCATCCTCACCCTAGCCCTCACCCTAACCCTAATCCTAACACTAACTCTCATCCTAACCCTCCCCCTAAGTCTTGCACAAACCCTCACCCTAACCCTAACCCTCACCCTCAACCTCACCCTCAGCCTAACCCTAAGCCTAACCCTAAACCTAACTATAACACACACACTCAACCTCACCCTAACCCTAATCCTAACCCTAAACCTCACCCTCACCCTCAGCCTCAGTTTAACCTAACTTTAACCCTAAACCTCACCCTCACCCTAACCCTAACCCAAAACCTAACCTTAAACCTCACCCTAACCCTAACCCTAAACCTCACCCTCACCCTAGCCTTAAACCTCACCCTAACCCTCCCTCTAACCCTAACCCTAACACTCACTCTAACCCTAACCCTCATCATTACACTCGCCATAACCCTGAAGCTTACCCTAACCCTAAACCTAACACTAACTGTCACCCTAACACTCATCGTCAGCTTCACCCCATCCCTAACACTAACCCTAAACCTCATCCTCATCCTAACCCTTACCCTAAACCTAACACTAAACCTCACCCTAACCCTAACCCTCACCCTCACCGTAACCCTAACCCTCATCCTAACCCTCACCCTAATCCTAACTATAACCCTAAAACTTACCCTAACACTAAACCTAGTTCTCACCCTCACCCTAGCCTTCACCCTAACACTAATCGTAACCTTAATCCTCATCCTAACCCTCACCCTAACCCTAAAACTAACCCTCATCCTTCTCCTAACCCAAACCCTCAACCTAACCCTAAACCTAATGCTCACCATAAGCCTAACCCTAATCCTAACACTCATCCTAACCCTCACCCTAACACTAAACCAAACCCTCGCTCTCACTCTCACACTAACACTAATCCTAACCCTAACCCTCACACTCAACCTCACACTTAGCCTTAGGCTAAGCCTAAACCTAACCCTAACTCTAACACACACACTCACCCTCTCCTTATCCCTAATCCAAACCCTAACCATCACCCTCACCCTAACTCTAACGGTAAACCTCACCTTCATCCTACCCCTCACTCTAATCCTAACCCCAACCCTAAACCTCACCCTAACTCCAACCCTAAACCTCACCCTCACCGTAACCAAAACCCAAACCTAACCCTAACAATAACCCTAATTCTAATCCTAACACTCACCCTAACCACAACTCTCACCCCAACCCAAAACCTCACCCTAAAACTTACCCTCACCCTAAAACTAACCTTAACGCTAACACTAACCCTCACACTAACCCTAACCATTCATTACCCTAACCCTAAACCTCAACCTAACCCTCACCCTCACCCTAACTCTAACACTAATCCTATCCCAAACCTCCCCCTAACCTTCCCCCAAACCCTATATCTAACCCTAAACCTCACCCTCACACTAACCCTAACCCTAAACCTCATCCTAACCCTAACCCTAACCCTCACCCACACCCTCAACCTCACAATAACTCTAACCGTAACCCCAACAATAACACTAACCCTAATCCAAACCATCACCCTAACCCTAATCCTCACCCCCTCCCTCACCCTCAGCCTAACCCTAAGCCTATTCCTAGCCCTCACCCTAACCATCACACTCACCCTCACACTAAATCTAATACTAAACTATACCTATCCCTAAACCTCAACCTAACCCGCCCCCTCCCCCTAAACCTAACACTAACAATAACCCTGAACCTCCCCCTAACCCTCAATCTAACACTAACTCTAACCCTAAACCTCACCCTCACCCTAACCCTAACCCTAAACCTCACACTAAACCTCACCCTAACCCTAACCCTCACCCTCACCCTCAATCTCACCGTAACTGTAAACCTAACCCTAAAAATAACACTAATACTAACCCTAACCCTAACCATAACCCTCACCTTCAGCCTTGATGTCAGGGCAAACTTAAACCTAACATAACACTAACAATAACCCTAATCCTAAACCTAACCCTAATCCTCAACCCCATCTTCATCCTCAGCCTAACGCTAAGCCTAACCCTAACCCTAAACCCAACCCTAAACCTAACCCTAATCCTCAGCCTCACCCTCACTTTAACGAAAACCCTAACCCTAACCCTCACCCTAACCCTTAGCCTAACCCTAAACCTGACCCTCAGAATCACCCTCAACCTAACCCTAATCCTAAACCTAAACCTATCCCTAAAGCTAACCCTCACCCTAACCCTCAACCTAGTCCTCACCCTAACACTAATCCTAACCCTAAACCTCATCCTAAACCTCACCATAACCCTAACCCTCACCCTCACCCTCATGCTTGGCCTAAGCCTAAGCCTAAGCGTAACTCTAACACAAACCCTCACCCTAACACTAAACCTAACACTAACCCTAACTCTAACCGTAAACCTCACTCTCACCCTAACCCTAACTCTAAGACTTACCCTAAACCTAAACCTCATACTAACCCTAAACCTAACTCTCACCCTCACCCTCACCGTAACCGTAACCCTAACCCTAACCCAAACCCTAACCCTCAACCTAACAATAACCCTCACCCTAAACCTAACCCTCACCCTCACCCTAACCCTAACACTAACACTAACCCTCACACTAACCCTAATCATCACCCTAACCCTAACCCTAAACCTAAACCTAAACCTAAACCTCACCCTCACCCTAGCCCACACCCTAACCCTAACCCTCATCTTCACCCTAAACCTCACACTAACCCTAAATCTAATCCTCAATCTAACCCTCACACACATCCTTCCCCTAACCCTAACCCTCACCCTAACCCTCACCCTCAACCCAATGTAACCTTCACCCTCAGACTAACCCTCACGTTTACCCATACCATCACCCCCACGCTAACCCTTACCCTAACCCTAACCATCACCCTAACCCTAATGCCACCCCAAAACCGCACCCTCACCCTAACCCTAACCCTAATCCTCATCCTCACCCTAAACCTTACACTAATCCTAACCCTAAACCTAAATTTAACCCTCATCATAAACCTAATCTTAACCCTTACCCTAACCCTTAACCTAACCCTCACCCTAAGACTCACCCTAACCCTAACTCTTACACTAACCTTAAACGTAACCCTAACACATACCCTTATATTAAACCTCACCCTCAGCCTAAAAATCACCTTTACCCTTACCATCATCCTCACCCTAAAACTCCCCCAACCCTAAACGTCATCCTAACCCTCACCCTAACTGTAAACTTAACCATCACCCTAACCCTAAACCTCCATCTCAAACTCATGCTCAGCCTAAACCTAAGCCTAAGCCTAAACCTTACCCTAACCCTCACCCTCACCCTAGCCCTCATCCTAACCCTAATCCTAAACCTAACCCTCATCCTAACCCTCACCCTAACACTAATCCTAATCTTCACACTCACTCTCACCCTAACCCTAATTCTAACCCTAACCCTCAACCTAATCCTAACCATCAACCTCACCGTAAACCTTACCCTAACCCTCAAACTAACCCTAAACTTAACCCGAACCCTAACTCTCACCCTAAACCTAACCCTAACGCTCAGCCTAACCCTAACTATAAACTTCATCCTCACCCGAACCCTAACCCTAACCATAAACCCCACCCTAACCCTAAAACTAACCCTCACCCGCATCCTCACCCTCACAGTAAATCTAACTCTAACCCTAACAATAATACTAACCCTAACATTAACCCTAACCCTAACCCTAACCATAAATATAACGCTCACACTCAGCCTCACCCTCACTGCAAACTTAACCCTAACCATAACACTAACAATAACCCTAACCCTAAGCCTAACCCTAACCATAACACTAATCCTCATCCACACCCTCACCCTCAGCTTAACACTAAGCCTAGCCCTAACCCTAACCCTAACCCTAACCCTAACCCTAACCCTAAACCTAATCCTAAACCTAACCCTAAACCTAATCCTCAGCCTCACCCTCACCCTAACCCAAAAGCTAACCCTAACCCTCACCCTAATTCTAAGCCTAACCCAAACCCTAACCCTAACTCTCACACTCACCCTCACCCTAACCCTAACCCTCAACCTAACCCTCAGCCTAGCCTTTACCGTTGCCCTAATCCTAACCTTAATCCTCATCCTAACCCACAACCTACCCCTAACCCTAAACCTAACCCAAACCCTAACCTGAACCCTAACCCTCACCCTCATGCTCGGCCTAAGCCTAAGCCTAAACCTAACACTAACCCTCACCCTGACCCTAACACTAACACTAAACCTAAATCTAACCCTAAACCTCATCATCACCCTAACCCTAAATCTAACCCTAACCCTAACCCTAACCCTAACCCTAACCTTAACCCTCACCCTAACCATAAACCTCACCCTACCCGTGACCCTCACCCTAACACTTACCCTCACCCTAACACTAACCCTAACACTAACACTAACCCTCACACTAACCCTAACCCTCACCCTAATCCTAAACCTCACCCTAAACATAACACTTACCCTAGCCTTCACCCTAACCCTAATACTAACCGTAACCCTCATCCTAAGCCTCACCCTAACCCTAACCCTAACCATCACCCTAAACCTAATCCTCAACCCCACCCTCACCCTCAGCCTAAGCCTAAGCCTAAGCCTGACCCTAACCCAAACCCTCACACTTACCCTCAACCTCACCCTAATCATAACCCTAAACCTAATTATAACACTAAAGCTCAACCTAACACTCAGCCTAACCTTAATGCTACAAATAACCCTAACCCTAACCCTCGACCTAACCCTGCTAAAAATAACCCTAACCCTAACCCTGGACCTAACCCTCCAACTAACCCTAAATCTAACCCTAAACCTTACACTCACCCTAAACCAAACCCTAATCCTAAACCTCACACTAACCCTGACCCTAACACTCACCATCACCCTCACCATAACTCTAATCCTAACCCTAACAATAACACTAATCCTCACCCTAAACCTAACCCTAACCCTAAACCTAACCCTAATCCTAACACACCCCCTCACCCTAACTCTAATCCTAAACCTAACCCTTACCCTAACCCTAACTCTCACCCTCACCGTAACCCTAACACTCAAGCTAACCCTCACCCTAACCCTAAAGCTAAACCTAAACTTTAATCTAACCCTAACCCTAACCATCACCATCACCCTAGCCCTCACCCTAACCCTAATGCTAAACCTTATCCTCATCCTTACGCGCACCCTAACCCTAAACTTAACGCTCACCCTAACCCTAACCCTAACCCTAAACCTCAACCTACCCTAACCCTCAACCTAACCCTAACCATCACGCTCACCGTAACCCTAACCCTAACACTGACCCTAACCCTAAACTTAACCGAACCCTAACCCTCACCCTAACGCTAACCCTAACTCACCATAACCTTAACCCTCACCCTTAGCCTAACCCTAAGCCTAACCCTAACCCTAACCCTAATCTTAACCCTCAACCTCAGCTTCACCCTAACCCTAAACATAAGCCTGAACCTCACCCTCACCCTAGCCCTCACCCTAACCCTAATCTTAACCCTAACTCTCATCCTAACCTTCACACAAACACTAACCCTAACCCTCACCATCACCCTCACCCTAACCCTCATCCGAACCCTAACCCTCAACCTAACCCTAACCCTCACCCTCACCGTAACCCTTACACTAACCCTCAATCTAAACCTAAACTTAAACCGAACCCTCTCACCGTAACCCTAAAACTAACCCTTATCCTAACCCTAAACCTAAACCTCACCCACACCCTAGAACTCACCATAAGCCTAATCCTAACCCTAACCCTCTTCTTAACCCTCCCCCTAAAACTTACCCTAACCCTCACAGTAACCCTAACCCTCACCCGCAACCTCAACCTCAGCCTAACCCTAAGCCTAACCCTAAACCTAACCCTAACAAACACAAGCACCCTCAACCTAACCCTAATCCTAACCCTTTCCCTAACCCAAACCTCCCCGTAACTCTCACCCTAACGCTAACCCTAACCCTAACTCTAATCCTAACCCTCAACCTAACCCTCACCCTAAACCTAACTCTGACCCTAAACCTCACCCTCACCCTAAACTTAACTCTAACCCTAACCTAAACCCTAAACCTCAACCTAACCCTAACCCTAACACTCACCCTCACCCTCAGGGCAACCTTAACCCTAAACCTAACCCTAATAATAACCATAACCCTAATCCGAACCTTCACCCTAAACATAACCCTAAACCTAAGCCTAACCCTAAACATAACACTAATCCTCACCCCCACCTCACCCTCAGCCTAACCCTAACCCTAACCCTAACCCTCAGCATAACCCTAACCCTAACCCTAAACCTAACACTAACCCTAAAGCCAAACCTAACCCTAAAACTAACCCTAATCCTCAGCCTCACCCTGACCCTAACCCAAACCCTAACCATAACCCTCACCCTAACTCTAAGGCTAAACCTAACCCTAACCCTAACCCTCACCATAACCCTAACCCTAACCATAACCCTAACACTAACACTAACCCTAAACCTAACCTTAAACCGAACCCTAATACTCAGCCTCACCCTCACCCTAACCCAAACCTTAACCTTAAACCTCATCCTAACTCTAAGCCTAACCCTAACCCTAATCCTAATTCTCACACTCACCCTCCCCCTAACCCTAATCCTAAACCAAGCCCTATCCCTTACCCTAACCCTCACACTAACCCTCAGCCTAGCCCTCACTCTTACACTTATCCTAATCCTAAACCTCATCCTAACAGTCACCCTAAACCTATCCCTAACCCTAACCCTCACCCTAACACTCAAGTTCATGCTCAGCCTAAGACTAAACCTAAGCCTAATCCTAAACCTAACCCTAACCCTCAGCCTAACCCTAACTTTAACACTAACCCTAAACCTAACCCTCATCCTAAACCTAACCCTAACCCTCACCCTTATCGTAACCTTAACCCTTTCCCTAACCCTAACAATAAACCTAACCCTAACCTAACCCTCACCCTAACCATAACCCTCACCCTAACCCTAACCCTCACTCTAACATTTACCCTCACCCTAACACTAACCCTAACCCTCTCACTAAACCTCACACTAAGCCTAAAAATCACCCTAAACCTAAACCTCACCCTGACACTAACCTTAACCCTCCAACTCTCCATAGCCCTCACCCTAACCCTCACCCTCATCCTCACCCTAAACCTCACACTAAACCTAACATTAATCCTCAATATAACCCTCAACCTCACCCTAAAACTAACACTAAACCTCACCCTAACCCTAAAACTCACCCTTACCATAACCCTCATCCTCAGCCTAACCCTCATCTTTATCCTTACCGTCACCCCCACACTAACCCTAACCCTCATCCTAAACCTAACTGTACCCCTATACCTCACCCTCACCCTAACCTTAACTCTAACCCTAACCCTAACATTAAACTTCACCTTAACCCTAACACTAACCCTCACCCTCACCTGAACCATAACCCTAATCCTAAACCTAACAATAACCCTAACCAGAACCCTAACCCTCAACTTAAGCATAACACTCACCCTAACTCTAACCCTCACCCTAACACTAACCCTCATCCTAACACTAACCCTAACCCTAAAACTAACCCTCACACTAAACCTAACCCTCAGCCTAATCGTAAACCTCACCCTAACCATAACCCTAATCCTAACCCTCACCCTCACCCTAGACCTCACCCTAATCCTAATTCTAACCCTCACCCTCACACTAACCCTAACCCTCAACTTCACCCTAAACCTCACACTAACCCTAACCCTAATCCTTAATCTAAACCTCACCCTAACCCTAAACCTCACCCTTAACTTAACCCTCACCCTCAGCCTAAACCTCACCTTTACCCTTAACATCATCCTCACCCAAAACCTCACCCTAACCCTAAACCTCATCCTAACCTCACCCTAAACGTAAACCTAACCATCACCCTAAACCTAACCCTCACCCTCACCCTAGCCCTCACCATAACCCTAATTTTAATTCTAACCCTCATCATAACCCTCACACTAACACTAACCCTAACCATCACCCTAAACCTAATCCTCACCCCCACCCTCACCCTCAGCCTAAACCTAAGCCTAAGCCTAACCCTAACCCTAACCCTCACACTCACCTTCACCCTCACCCTTAGCCTAACACTAACCCTAACCACAACCCTAAACCTCAACCTAACCTTCACCCTATCCTTAAGCCTAAAATTAACCTTAACCCTAACCCTCGAACTAACCCTCCAACTAGCACTAAATCTAACCCTAAACCTCAAGCTCACCCTAACTCTAATTGTAACCCTATCGCTAAACCTCACCCTAACCCTAACCCTCAACCTCACCCTCACCCTCACCATAACTCTAACCCTAAACCTAACAATAACATTAATCCTAACCCTAAACCTAACCCTCACCCTAACCCTAACCCTAATCCTATCACTAAACCTCATGGTAACCCTAATACTAACCCTAACCCTCACCCTAACCCTAATCCTCACCCTCACCGTAACCCGAATACTGAACCTAACCCTCACCCTAACCATAAACCAAACACGAAACCTTAATATAACACTAACCCTAACCCTCAACCTCACCGTAGCCCTCACCCTAAGCCTAATCCTAACCCTAATCCTCATCCTTACCCTCACCCTAACCCTAAAATTAACCCTCACCCATACCCTAACGTTAACCCTAATTCTCAACCTAACCCTAAACCTCAAGTTCACTGTAACCCTGACCCTAACCCTCACCCTAACCCTAAACATAACCAAACCCTAACTCTCACCCTAACGCTAACGCTCACACTCACCCTAACCCTTACCCTAAACCTAATCCTAACCCTCAGCCTAAACCTCACCCTCAACCTAACCCTAAATCTAACACTAATTCTAACCCTAACCCTCAACCTCAGCCTCACCCTAAACCTAACTCTAAATCTAAACCTCACCTTCACCCTAACCCTAACCCTAACCCTAAACCTCACCCTAACCCTAACACTAAACCTCACCTTCACCCTAGCCCTCACCCTAACCCTAATCCTAACTCTAATCCTCAACCTAACCCTCATCCTAACACTAAACCTAACCCTCACCGTCACGCTAACCCTAATCTTAATCCTAACCCTCAACTTAACCCTAACCCTCACCCTAACCCTAACCCTCACCCTCACTGAAACCCTTAACCTAACACTCAACCTAACCCTAAGCTTAAACCAAAACCTAACTCTCACACTAACCCAAACCCTAACACACACCCTAACCCTAACCCTAAATCTCACCCTCACCCTAGCCCTCACCCAACCCTAATCCTAACCATAACCCTCTTCCTAAACCTCACCCTAACCCTTACCCTAACCCTAATCCTTAACATCAACCTCACCCACAGCCTAACCCTAAGCCTAAACCTAAACCCAACCTTAACACACACACTCACACTCAACCTGACCCTAATCCTAACCCTAACACTCATCCTAACCCTCCGCATAACCCTAAACCTCACCCTAACCCTAACCACACCCTCACCCTCAGCCTAATCCTAAGCCTGACCCTAACCCTAACACTCACACTCACACTAACCCTAACCCTAAAAGTCACCCTAAACATAACCCTCAACCTCAACCTCAGCCTAACCCTAAGCCTATCCCTAACCCTAACACTAACCCTCACACTCACCCTAACCCTAAACCTAATCCTACTCCTAACCTTAACTCTAACCCTCACCCTCAAACTAACCCTCACACTAAGCCTAACCCTAACATTAATCCTAAATCTAACTCCCACCCTCAGACTCATCCTAACCCTAACTCTAACACTAAAACTCACCCTGACGCTAACCCTAACGCTAACCATATTACTAAACCTCATCCTTGCAGTAACCTTAACCCTCACCCTCCCACTCACCAGAACCTTAATCCTAACCCTAATGCTAACAATAATCCTAAACCTAACCCTAACCCTCACCCTAACCATAATCCACACCCTAACCCTAACCCTCACCCAAACACTTAACCTCACCCGAAACCTAACCCTCACTCTAAAACTATCCCTAACCCTAACACTAACCCTCACACTAATGCTAAGCATCACCCTAACCTTAAACCTCACCCTAACCCTAACCCTAAACCTCACCCTCTCCCTAGACCTCACCATAACCCTAACCCTCATCCTCACCCTAAACTTCACACTAACCCTAACACTAATCCTCATTCTAACCCTCAACCTCAGCCTAACCCTCACCCTGACTCTCACACTAACCCTAAACCTCACCCTTTCCGTAACCCTCACGCTCAGCCTAACCCTCATCTTTACCCTTTCAGTCACCCCCACCATAACCCTCACTCTAACGCTAACCCTCACCCTAACCCTAACTCTACCCCTAAACCTCCCCCTCACCCTAACCCTAACTCTAACCCTAACCCTAACACTAACCCTCATCATAACCCTAACCCTAACCATCACCCTAAATCTAATCCTCAAACCAACCCTCACCCTCAGCCTAACCCTAAGCCTAAGCATAACCCTAAACCTAAACCTCACACTCACCCTCACCCTAACCTTAATCCTAACCCTAAACCTAACCCTAACCCCAAACCTCAACCTAAACCTGACCCTAACCTTAAACCCTAAACTAACCCTAACCCTAACCCTCATCCTAACCCTCAACCTAACCCTAACCCTAACCCTAAACCTCACCCTAACGCTAGCCCTAATCCTCACCCTAATCCTAGCCCTCACCCTAACCCTAATTCTAACCCTCACCCTCACCCTAACCCTAAACTTCATCCTAACCGTAAACCTCACACTAACCCTAAACCTCATCCTAACCCTCACCCTAACCATAAACCTAACCATCACCCTAACCCAAACCCTCACCCTCACCCTAGCCCTCACCCTAACCCTAATCTTAATGCTAACTATCAGACTAAACTCAACCTAACCCTAACCATAACCATCACCCTAAACGTTTTCTAACCCCCACCCTCACCCTCAGCCTAACCCTAAGCCTAAGTCTAACCCTAACCCTAACCCTCACCCTCACCCTCACCCTCACCCTAATCCTAACCCGAATGCTAACCATAACCCTAAACCTCAACCTAACCCTCACCCTATCCTTAACCCTAAAACTAACCTTAACCCTAACCCTCGACCTAACCCTCCAACTAACCCTAAATCTAAACCTAATACTCACCCTCACCCTAACCCTAATCCTAACCCTAACCCTAAACCTCACCATAATCCTAATCCTAACCCTCACCCTCACCTTCACCATAAATCTAACCATAACCCTAAAAATAACACTAACCCTAACCCTAAACCTAACCCTAAACCTAACCCTAAACCTAACACACACCCTCATGCTAACCCTAATCCTAACCCTAACCCTCACCCTAACCCTAATCCTCACCCTCACTGTAACCCTAACCCTCAACCTAACCCTCACCCTAACCTTAACCCTAACCTTAAACCTTAATCTAACACTAACCCTAACCCTCATCACACCCTAGGCCTCACCCTAACCCTAATCCTAACCCTAATCCTCATCCTTACCCTCACCCTAACCCTAACCTTAACCCTCACCCAAACCCTAACACTAACCCTAACTCTAAACCTAACCCTAAACCTCAAGCTCACAATAACCATAACCCTAACCCTTAACCTAACCCTAAACATAACCGAACCCGAACTCTCACCCTAACCCTAAACCTAACCCTAACCCTCACCCTAACCCTAACCCTCAACCTCACCCTCACCCTCAGCCTAACACTAAGCCTAACCCTAACCCGAACACTCAAACTCACCCTAACCCTTATCCTAAACCTAATCCTTACCCTAAGCCTAACCCTCACTCTCAACCTAACCCTAAATCTAACACTAACCCTAACCCTAACCCTAAACCTCACCCTAACTCTAACCCTAAACCTCACCCTCACCCCCACCCTCACCCTAACCCTAATCTGAACCCTAACCCTCAACCTAACCCTAACCCTCACCCTCACCATAGCCCTTACCCTAAACCTCAACCTAACCCTAAACTTAAACCGAACCCTAACTCTCACCCTTACCCTAACCCTAACCCTCACCCTAACCCTAACCCTAAACCTCAACCTCACCCTAGCCCTCATCCTCAACTTCACCCTCAGCCTAACCCTAAGCCTAACCCTAAACCTAACCCTAACACACACACTCACCCTAACCCTAACCCTAATCCTAACCCTAACCCTAACCCTCATACTAACCCTCCCCATAACCATAACCCTCACCCTAACTCTAAACATAACCAAACCCGAACTCTCACCCTAACCCTAACCCTCACCCTAACCCTCACCCTCAACCTCACCCTCACCCTCACCCTAACACTAAGCCTAACCCTAACCCTAACACTCAAACTCACCCTAACCCTTACCCTAAACCTAATCCTTACGTTTAGCATAACCCTCACTCTCAACCTAACCCTAAATCTAACACTAACACTAACCCTAACCCTAAGCCCCACCCTAACCCTAAACCTAAACCTCACCCTCACCCTAGCCCTCACCCTAACCCTAATCCTAACCTTAACACTCAACCTAACCCTCACCCTAACACTAAACCTAACCCTCACCCCCAACCTCATCCTAACCCTAATCCGAACCCTAACCCTCAACCTAACCCTAACCTTCACCGTCACCATAGCCCTGACCCTACCCTCAACCTAACCCTAAACATAAACCTCACCCTCACCCTAGCCCTCATCCACAACTTCACCCTCAGCCTAACCCTAAGACTAACCCTAAACCTAACCCTAACACACACACTCACCCTCACCCTAACCCTAATCCTAACCCTAACCCTCATCCTAACCCTCCCCATAACCCTAACCCTCACCCTAACCATAAACCACACCCTCACCCTCAGCCTAATACTAAGCCTAAAACTAACCCTAACCCACACACTCATCCTAACCTTAACCCTAAATCTCATCCTACCCTAACGCTCACCCTCAACCTCAGCCTAACACTAAGCCTAACCCTAACCCTAACACGAACCCTCACACTCACCCTAACAAAAACTATAATACTACTCCTAACCCTAACTCTAACCCTCACCCTCAAACTAACCTTCACCTTAAGCCTAACCCTAACATTATCCCTAACCCTAACCCTCACCCTCAGCCTCACCCTAACCCTAACTCTAAAACTAAACCTCACCCTGACCATAACCCGAACCCTAACCCTATCCCTAAACCTCAGCCTAGCCCTAACCCTAACCCTCACCCTCACCCTCACCATAAATGTAACCCTAACCCTAATGCTAACAATAATCCTAACCCTAACCTAACCCTCACCCTAAACATAACCCTCACCCTAACCTTAACCCTCACCCTAACACTTACCCTCAACCTAACACTAACCCTCACCCTAACACTTACCCTCACCCTAACACTAACCCTAACCCTAACAGTAACCATAACCATCACCCTAACCCTAAACCTAACCCTAAACAGAACCCTCTCCCTAGCCCTCACCCTAACCCTAACCCTAATCCTCACCCTAAACTTCACACCAACCCTAACACTAAACCTCTATCTAACCCTCACCCTCACCCTAACCCTCAACCTAACCCTCACCCTCACCCTAACCCTCAACCTAACCCTCACCCTAACCCTAAACCTCACCCTTACCCAAACCCTCACCCTCATCCTATCCCTCATCTTTACCCTTACCGTCACCCCCACCCTAACCCTCACTCTAACGCTAACCCTCACTCTATCGCTACCCCTCACCCTAACCCTAACTCTACCCCTAAACCTCACCCTAAACCTAAACCTAACTCTAAACCTAACCCTAACACTATCCCTCACTGTTACCCTAACCCTAACCATCACCCTAACCCTAATCCTCACCCCCACACTCACCCTCAACCCAACCCTAATCCTAACCCTAAACCTAACCCAAACACTAAACCTCAACTTAACCCTGACCCTAACCTTAAACCTAAAACTAACCCTAACCCTAACCCTCGACCTAACCCTCCAACTAAACCTAAATTTAACCCTAATCCTCACCCACACCCTAGCCCTAATCCTAAACCTAACACTAAACCTCACCCTAACCCTAACCCTAACTGTCAACCTAACCCTCACCCTCACCATAAATCTAAAGCTAACCCTAAAACTAACCCTCACCCTAACCCTAACCCTAACCCTAAACCTTAACCTAACACTAACCCTAATCCTCACCCTCATCCTAGCCCTAACCCTAACCCTAATCGTAACCCTAATCCTCATGGTAACCCTCACACTAACACTGAACCTAACCCTCATCCTTACCCTAAGGCTAAACCTCAACTGAACCCTAACCCTCCCCCTCCCCCTCATCCTCCGCCTAACCCTAAGCATAAAACTAACCCTCACACTCATGCTAACCCTTACTCTAATCCTAATTCTAACCCTAAACCTAATCCTCACCCTCACGCTAACCCTCACCCTAAACCTAACTCTAACACTAACCCTAAACCTAACTCTCAACCTTAGCCTCAGCCTTACCCTAACTCTAACCCTAAACCTCACCCTCACACTAATCCTAACCCTAACGCTAACCTTAACCCTAACCCTAAACCTCACCCTCACCCTAGTCCTGATCTTAAACCTAATCCTGACCTCATCCTAACCCTCACCCTAACACTAACCCTAACCCTCACACTCATTCTCACCCTAACCCTCATCCTAACCCTCTCCCTAACCCTTACCCTAAAGCTCAACCTAACCCTAACCCTCACCCTCAACCTCACGCTTAGCATAACCCTTAGCATAAACCTAAACCTAAACCTAACACACTCACTCACCCTTACCCTAACCCTAATCCTAACCCTAAACCTAACCTTAACCCTCACACTCACCATAACCCTAACCCTAATCATAATTCTAACCCTAATCCTAACCCTCACCCTCACCCTAAGACTTACCCTAAACCTAACCCAAAACCTAACCCTAACCCTAACCCTAACCCTCACCCTCAGCCGCACCCTAACACTAACTCTAACCCTAAACCTCACCCTCACAATAACCCTAACCCTAACCTTAACCCTCAACCTCACATTCACCCTAGCCTTTACCCTAACCCTAATCCGAAACCTAACCCTCATCCTAACCCTCTGCCTAACGCTAACCCTCACCCTCAACCTCACCCTCAGCCTAACCCTAAGTCTAACCCTAAACCTAAACCTAACACACACACTCACCCTCACTCTAACCCTAATCCTATCCCCAACCCAAACCCTAACCCTCCCGCTAACTCTCACCCTAACCGTAATCCTAACACTAACCCTTACCATAACCCTCAAGCTAAACCTCACCCTAACCCTAACTAACCCTAAACCTCACCATTACACTAACCCTAACTCTAACCCTAACCCAAACCCTAAACCTCACCCTAACACTAATCCTAACCCTAACCGACACCTTTACCCTCAGCCTAATCTAAGCGTAAACCTAACCCTAACCCTCACACTCACCCTAACCCTAACCCTAAACCTCACCCTAACACAACCCTCACCCTCAGCCTCAGCCTACCCCTAAGCCTATCCCTAACCCTAACCCTAACTCTCACACTCACCATAACACTAACCCTAATCCTGCTCCTAAACCTAACCCTAATCCTCACCCTCAACCTAACCCTCACCTTAAGCCTAAACCTAACATTAATCCTAACCCTAACCCTCACCCTCATCCTCACCCTAACCCTAACTCTAACACTAAACCTCACCCTGACCCTAACCCTAACCCTATCTCTAAACCTCAACCTAGCCCTAAACCTAACCCTCACCCTCACCGTCACCATAAACTTAATTCTAACCCTAATGCTAACAATAACCCTAAACCTCACCCTAAACATAACCCTCACCCTAACACTTACACTCACCCTAACACTAACCCTAACCCTAACACTAAACCTCACACTAACCCTAACCATCACCCTAACCCTAAATCTCACCCTAACACTAACCCTAAACCTCACCCTCTCCCTAGACCTCGCCCTAACCCTAACCCTCACAATCACCCTAAACTTCACACTAACCCTAACACTCATCCTCAATCTAACCCTCACTCTCACCCTAACTCTATCCCTAACCCTCACCCTAAACCTAACACTCACCCTTACCGTAACCCTCATGCTCAGCCTAACCCTCACATTTACCCTTACCGTCACCCCCACCCTAAGACTCACTCTAACCCTAACCCTCACCCTAAGCCTACCTCTACCCGTAAACCTCACCCTCACCCTAACCCTAACTCTAACCCTAACCCTAACACTAACCCTCACCCGAACCCTAACCCTAACCATCACCCTAACCCTAATACTCACCCCACCCTCACCCTCAGCCTAACCCTAAGCCTAAGCCTAACCCTAACCCTAAACCTCACACTCAGCCTCACCCTAACACTAATCCTAACCCTAAACTTAACCCTAACCCTAAACCTCAACCTAACCCTGACCTTAACTTTAAACCTAACACTAACCCTAACCCTAACCCTCGAACTAACCCTCCAACTAAACCTAAATCTAACCTAAACCTCACCCTCACCCTAACCCAAATCCTAACCTTAACCTTAAACCTCAACCTAACCCTAACCCTAACCCTCACCCTAACCCTCACCCTCACCATAAATCTAAACCTAACCCTAACAATAACACTAATCCTAACCCTAAACCTAACCCTATCCCTAAACCTGACCCTAATGTTAACACTCAACCTCACCCTAACCCTAATCCTAAACCTAACCCTCACCCTAACCCTAACTCTAACCCTAACCCTAACACTAACCATCACCCTAACCCTAATCTTCACCCCCACCTTCACCCTCAGCCTAACCCAAAGCCTAAGCCTAACCCTAACCCTAAACCTCACCCTCACCCTCACCCTTACCCTAACTCTAAACCTAACCCTAACCCTAACCCTAAACCTCAACCTAACCCTCAACCTAACCTTAACCCTAACACTTACCATAACCCTAACCCTCGACCTAAGCCTCCAACTAAACCTAAATGTAACCATAAACCTCACCCTCACCCTAACCCTAATCCTAACCATAACCCTAAACCTCACCCTAACCCTAACACTCACCCTCACCCTCACCCTCACCATAACTCTAACCCCAAACCTTACAATAACAGTAATCCTAACCCTAAACCCAAACCTAACCATAACCCTAAACCTAATGCTAACACTCAACCTCACACTAACCCTAAAACTAACCCTAATCTTCACCCTCACACTAACCCTCATCCTCACTGTAACCCTAACGCTCATCCTAACCCTCACCCTAATTCTAACCCTAACCCTAAACCTTACCCTAACACTAACCCTAATCCTCACCTTTACCCTAGCCCGAACCCTAACCCTAATCGTAAACCTAATCCTCATTCTAACCTTCACCCTAAATCTAAGCCTAAACCTAACCCTAACCCGAACCCCAACCATCCCTGGAACCCTAACACTAACCCTAACACTAACCCTAACACTAACACTAACCCTAAACCTAACCCTAAACCTCAGACTCAACCTTACCCTAACCCAAACCCTAACCCTAAACCTCATCCTAACTCTAAGCCTAACCAAAACCCTAGTCCTAACTCTCACATTCACCCTCACCCTAACCCTAATCCTAAACCTATCCCTATCCCTAACCCTAACCCTCACCCTAACCCTTAGCCTGGCCCTCACCCTTACACTTATCCTAACCCTAACCCTCACACTAAACTAACTTAATACTCACCGTAATCCTAAACCTCACCCTAACACTTACCCTCATCCTAACACTAACCCTAACCCTAACCTTAACTCTCACACTAACCCTAAACATCACCCTAACCCTAAACCTCACCCTAACATTAACCCTAACCCTCACCCTCACCCTAGTCTTCAGCGTAACCCAAACCCTCATCCTCACCTTAAATCTCACATTAACCCTAATACTAATCATCAATCGAACCCTCAACCTCACCCTAAAGCTAACACTAACCCTCACCCTAACCCTAACACTCACCCATACCGTAACCCTCAGAATCAGCCTAACCCTGAACTTTTCCTTTACCTTCACCCCCACGCTAACCGGCAACCTAACCCTAACCCGCAACCTAACCCTAAATGTACCCCTAAACCTCACGCTCTCCCTAACCCTAACCCTAATTCTAACTCTAACCCTAACACTAAACCTCACTCTAACCCTAATCCTAACCCTCACCCTCACACTAACCATAACCCTCACCCTAACCCTAACCCTCACCCTAACACTTACCCTCACCCTAACACTAACCCTAACACTAACACTAACCCTCACACTAACCCTAACCCTGACCCTAATCCTAAACCTCACCTAAACCTTAACCCTAACCCTCATCCTCACCCTAAACCTCACACTAACCCTAACCCTAATCCTCAATCTAACCCTCACTCTAACCCTAACTCTACCCCTAACCCTAACCCTAAACTTAACCCTAAACCTCACCCTTATCTTAACCCTCAAACTCAGCCTAAACCTCATCTTTACCCTTACCATCATCATCAACCTAACACTCACCCTAACGCTAAACCTCATCCTAACCCTCACCCTAACCGTAAACCTAACCGTCAACCTAACCCTAACCCTAACCCTCAACCTCACTCTCAGCCTAAACCTAAGCCTTAGCCTAACCCTTACCTTAACCCTCACCCTCACCCTAGCCCTCAACCTAATCCTAAACCTAATCCTACCGCTCACACTAATCCTCATCCTAGCCCTAACACTAACCATCACCCTAAACCTAATCTTCACCCCCAACCTTACCCTCTGCCTAACCCTAAGCCTAAGCCTAAGCCTAACCCTAACCCTCAACCTCACCCTCACTCTCACCCTAATCCTAACACTAACCCTAACCATAACCGTAAACCTCAACCTAACCCTCACTCTAACCTTAACCCTAAAACTAACCCTAACCCTAACCCTCGACCTAACCCTCCAACTAACCCTAAATCTAACCCTAAACCAAACCCTCACCCTAACCCTAATCTTAACCCTAACCCTAAACCTCACCCTAACCCTAACACTAACCCTCACCCTCACCCTCACTCTCACCCTCACCATAACTCTAACCCTAACCCTAACAATAACACTAATCCTAACCCTATACCTAACCTTAACCCTAACCCTAACTGTAATCCTAACACTCACCCTCATGCTAACCCTAATCCTAACCCTCACCCTAACCCTAATCCTCACCTTCACTGTAACGCTAACCCTCAACGTAACCCTCAACCTAACCCTAACCCTAACCCTAAACCTTAACCTAACACTAAACCTAACCCTCACCCTCAACCTAGCCCTCACCCTAACCCTAATGCTAAAACTAATCCTCATCCTTACCCTCACCCTAACCCTAACCTTAACCCTGACCCTAACCCTAACCCTAACCCTAACCCTAACTCTCAACCAAACCCTAAACCTCATGCTCACCGTAACTCTAACCCTCACCCTAACCCTAAACATAACTGAACCCTAACTCGCATCCTAACCCTAACCCTAACCCTCCACCTAACCCTAACCCTCACCCACACCCTCACCCTCAGCCTGACCTAGAGTAACCGTAACCCTCACACTCACCCTAAAACTTACCCTAATCCTAACCCTAACCCTAACTCTAGCCCTCAGCCTCAGCCTCACCATAACACTAACCCTAACCCTAACCCTCAACCTAACCCTCACCCGAACCCTAACTCTAACCCTAAACCTCACCCTCACCCTAAACCTCACCCTAACCCTAAGCCTAACCCTCACCCTCACTGTAACCTTAACCTTAAACCGAAACCTAAAAATAACCCTAACCCTAATCCAAACCCTCACCCTAACCATAACCCTCTTCCTAACCCAAACCCTCAACCTAACAAACGCTCACCCTAACACTTACCCTCACCCTAACACTAACATTAACCCTAACACTAACCCTCACCCTAACACTAACCCTAAATCTAACCCTAAATCTCTCCCTCACCCTAACCCTAACCCTAACCCTAACCGTAAACCCCACCCTAACCCTAAACCTATCACAAACCCTAACTCTAAACTTAAAACTATCACCCTAGCTCTTATTCTAACCCTAACCATAAACCTAAACCTCATCCTAACACTAACCCTAACCATCACCCTCACCCTCACCGTAACCGTAACCCTAAACCTAACCCTAATAATAACCATAACCCTAAACCTAACCCTCAGCCGAACCATAAACTTCACCCTAATGATAACCCTCACCCTAACACTTACCCAAATCCTAACACTAACCCTATCCCTAACATTAAACCTCACACTAACCCTAACCATCACCCTAACCCCAAACCTCACGCTAACCCTACCGCTAACACTAACCCTCACCCTGGCCTTCACCCTAACCGTAACCCTCATCCCCACCCTAACCCTCACCCTCACCCTCACCCTCAGACTAACCCTAATGCTAATCCTAATCCTAACCCTAACCCTCAACCTTACCCTAACCCTCACCCTTAACCTAACCTTAACCTAACACTAACCCTAACCCTAACCCTCACCCTAACCCTAACCCTAAACCTAAGACTAACCCTAACCCTAATCCTCACCCTCATCCTCACCCTAAACCTAAATCTAACCCTAAACCTCACCCTCACCGTAACACTATCCCTAACCCTAACCATAAACCTCACTCTAACCCTAACAGTAAACCTCACCCTCAACCTAGCCCTTGCCCTAACCCTAATCCTAACCCTAACCCTCATCCTAACCCTCCCCCAACCCTTACCCTAACCCTCACCCTAACCCTAACCCTCACCCTCAAGGTCACCATCAGCCTAACCCTTAGCCTAACACTAGACCTACAGCTAACACACACAATCACACTCACCCTAACCCAAATCCTATCCTGAACCCTCACCCTAACCCTTACTCTAACCCTAAACCTCCCCTCATCCTAAACCTAACTCTAACCCTAATCCAAAACCTAAACCTCAACCTAACCCTAACCCTAACCCTCACCCTCAAACTCACCCTAACCGTAACCCTAAACCTAAACCTAACAATAACTCTAACCCTAACCCTAAACTTCACCCTACACATAACGCTCACCCGAACCCATACCCTCACCCTAAAACTTACCCTCACCCTAACACTAAGCCTAACACTAACACTAACCCTCACACTAACCCTAACCCTATCCGTAAACCTAAACTTCACCCGCACCCTCACCCTCACCATAACTCTAACCCTAACCCTAAAAATAACACATCCTAAAACGAACCATCACCCTAACCCTAATCCTCACACCCACCCTCACCCTCAGCCTAACCCTAAGCCTAAGCCTAACCCTCACCCTAACCCTCATGCTCACCCTCACCCTAACCCTAATCTTAAACCTAACCCTATCCCTAAACCTCAACCTAACCTTCACCCTCACCCTAATACTAACCCTAAACCGAAACCTAACCCTAACCCTCCCCCTAATCCTAACTCTAACTCTAAACATCACCCTCACCCTAACCCTAACCCTAACCCTAAACCTCACAGTAAACCTCAACCTAACCCTAAACCTCACCCTTACCCTCAACCTCACTGTAACTCTAACCCTAACAATAACAATAACACTAACCATATCACTAACCCTAATCTTAACCCTAACCATAACCCTCACCCTCAGCCATAACCTCACCGCAAACTTAACCCTAACCCTAACCCTAAACCTAACCGGAATCCTCAACCACACCCTTAACCTCAGCCTAACCCTAACTCTAACCCTAAACCTAACCTTAACCCTCACTGTAAACCTAACCCTAACCCTAAACCTAAACCTAACCCTAACCCTAACCCTCACCCTAACCCTAAGCCTAACCCCAACCCTAACCCTTACTCTCACACTCACAATAACCCTAATCCTAAACCTAACCCTTTCCCTAAACCTAACCCTCACCGTAACCCTCATCCTAGTCCTTAACCTAACCCTAATTCTAACACTAAACCTCATCCTAACACTCACCCTAAGGCTAAACCTAAACCTCACCCTAACCCTAACACTAACCCTCACTCTCATGCTCGGCCTAAGCCTAAGTCTAAGCCTAACCCTAACCTTCACTCTCACCCTAACCCTAATACTAACCCTAACTCTAACCATAAACCTCACTCTCAACCTGACCAAAACTCTAACCCTAACCCTAAACTTAAACCTCATCCTAACCCTAAACCTAACCCTCAACCTAACCATAACCCTCACCCTAACTTTAACCCTCACCCTAAGATTTACCCTCACCCTAACACTAACCCTAACCCTAACACTAACCCTCACACTAACCCTAACCATCACCCTAACCCTAAACCTCACCCTAAATCTAAACCTAACCCTCACCCTCACCCTAGCCCTAACACTCATTCTCACGCTAAACCTCACACTAACCATAAAACTAATCCTCAATCTAACCCTCACCCACACCCTTCCCCTAACCTTAAACTCACCCTAACCCTAACCCTCAATCCACCATAACCCTCACATACAGCCTAACCATCATGTTTACCTTTATCATCACCCCCACCCTAAAACTTTCCTTAACCCTAACCCTCATCCTAACCCTCACACTAACCCTAATTCTACCCCTAAACCTCACCCTCACACTAACCCTAACTCTAACCCTAACCCTAACACTAAACCTCACCCTAACCCTAACCCTAAACCTCCCACTCACCCTCACCATAACAGTAACCCTAACCCTAACCCTAACAATAAACCTAACACTAACCCTAACCCTCACCCTAACCATAACCCTCATCCTAACCCTAACCCTCACCCTAACCCTCATCCTCACTCTAAACCTCACACTAACTCTAACCCTAATCCTCAATCTAACACTCACCCTAACCCTAACCCTAACCCTTACCCTAAAGCTAAACCTAAAGCTAAGTCTCACCCTTATCTTAACCCTCAACCTAAGCCTAAACCTCACCATTACCCTTACAATCATCCTCACCCTAAACCTCCCCCTAAACCTAATCCTCATCCTAACCCAAACCGTAAACCTCACACTCAGCCTAACCCTAAGACTAAGCCTAACCCTTACTCTAACCCTCACCCTCACCCTAGCCCTCACCCTGACCCTAATCCTAACCCTAACCCTCATCCTAAACCTCACCCTAACCCTAACCCTAACCCTAACCCTCACCCTCACCCTCACCCTAACCCTAATCCTAACCGTAACACTCAAACTAACCCTAAACCTCACCCTCACCATAACCCTTACCCTAACCCTCACCATAAACCTAAACTTAACCCGAACCCTAACGCTCACACTAAATCTAATCCTAAACCTCATCCTAACCCTAACCCTTACCCTCACCCTCACCCTAACCCTCAGCCTAACCCTAATCCTAAACTTAACCCTCATCCTAACCCTAAACCTAACCCTAAACCTAACCCTCACCCTAACACTAACCCTCACCCTCAACCTCACCCTCAGCCTAACACTAAGCCCTCCCTGAACCTAACCCTAACACACAAACTCACCCTCACCCTAACCCTAACCCTAACCCTAACCTTAACCCTAACCCTCCCCCTAACTCTCCCCCTAACCCTAACAATAACCCAAACCCTAACGCAACCCTTAACCTAACCATAACCGTCACCCTAACACATAACCTCTCCCGAACATTTACCCTCACCCTCACACTAACCCTGACCCTAACACTAACCCTCACACTAACCCTAACCATCACCCTAACCCTAAACCTCACCCTAAAGCTAAACCTAACCTTCACCCTTACCCTAGCCCTCACTCTAACCCTAACCCTCAACCTATCCCTAAACCTCACATTAACCCTAACACCAAGCCTCAATCTAACCCTCACCCACACCCTTTCCCTAACCCTAACCCTCACCCTAACCCTAACAATCACCGCACCGTAACCCTCACCTTCAGCCTAACCCTCACGTATACCCTTACCATCACTCCCACCCTAATACTTAGCCTTATCCTAACACTCATCTTAACCTTCAACCTAACTCTAACTCCACCCTAAACCTCACCCTCACCCTAACCCTAACCCTCCCCGTAACTGTAACCCTAACCTTAACCCTAACAATAATCCTAAACCTAAACCTAACCCCTCAACCTAACCATAAACCTCACCGTAACCCTAACCCTCACCCTAACCCTCATCCTCACTCTAAACCTCACACTAACCCTAACCCTAATCCTCAATCTAACCCTCACCCTCACCCTAACCCTAGCACTTACTCTAACCCTAAATCTAACCCTAACGCTCACCCTTATCTTAACCCTCACCCTCAGCCTAAACCTCACCATTACTCTTACCATCATCCTCACCCTAAACCTTCCCCTAACCCTGAACTTCATTCTAACTCTAACACTAACCGTAAACCTAACTATCACCCTAAACCTAACCCTAACCCTCAACCTCACACTCAGCCTAACACTAAGACTAAGCCTTACACTTACCCTAACCCTCAACCTCACCCTACCCCTCACCTTAACCCTAATCGTAACCCTGACCTTCATCTTAACTCTCACCCTAATCCTAACCCTAACCCTCACCCTAACCCTAAACCTCACCCTCACTGTAACCCTTACCCTAACGCTCACCCTAACCCTAAACTTAACCGAACCCTAAGGCTCACCCTAAACAAAACCCTAACCCTCAAACCAAACCTAAACCTAAACCTTACCCTCACCCTAGCCCTCACCCTAACCCTAATCCTAACCTTAACCCTCATCCTAACCCTCCCCCTAACCCTAACCCTAAACCTCACCCTAACCCTAACCCTCACCCTCAACCTCACCCTCATCCTAACCCTAAGCCTAACCCTAAACCTAACCCTAACACACACACTCACCCTCATCCTAACCATAATCCTAACCTTAACCCTAACCCTAACCTTCCCCCGAACACTCACCCTAACCCTAACATTAACACTAAACCTAACCCAAACCCTCAACCTAACCCTCACCCTAACTCTAACCCTAAACCTCACCCTCACACTAAACCTCACCCTAACCCTAACCCTAACCCTCATCCTCACCCTCACTGTAACCCTAATCTTAAACCGAAGCCTAACAATAACTTAAAACCTAATCCTAACCCTCACCTTAACGATAACCCTCACCCTACCCCAAACCCTCACCATAACCCTTACCCTCACCCTAAAACTAACCATAACACTAACACTAACCCTCACCCTAACACTAACCCTAAATGTAACACTAAACCTCACCCTCAACCTAACACTAACCCTATCCCTAACTGTAAACCCCACCCTAACCCTAATCCTAACCCTCACCTGCACCCTCACCCTCACCTTAACTCTAAAACTAAACCTAACAATAACACTAATCCTAACCAGAACCATCACCCTAACTCTAACCCTCACCCTCATGCTCGGCCTAAGCCTAAGCCTAACCCTAACCCTAACCCTCACCCTAACCTTAACCCTATCATAAACCCTAACTCTAACCCTAAACCTCACTGTCACCCTAACCCTAATTATATCCCTAACCCTAAACCTAAACCTCATACTAACCCTAAACGTAACCCCCACCCTTACCGAAACCGGAACACTAACCCTAACACTAACCATAACCTTAACCATAACCCTAACACTCACCCTAATCATAACCCTCACCCTAACCCTAACCCTCACCCTAACATTTAGCCAAACCCTAACAATAACCCTAACCCTAACACTAAACCTCACACTAACCCTAACCATCAACCTAACCCTAAATGTCACACTAACCCTATACCTAAACCTCACCCAACCCTAGCCCTCACCCTAAATCTAACCCTCATCCTAACCCTAACCCTCACCCTAACTCTCACCTTAACCCTAACCCTAAACCTAACACTAATCCTAACCCTAACCCTCACCCTCAGCCTCACCCTAAACCTAACTCTAACCCTAAACTTCACCCTCACCCTAATCCTAACCCTATCCATAAACCTCACCCTAACTTTAACCCTAAACCTCACCCTCACCCTAGCGCTTGCCCTAACACTAATCCTAACCCTAACCCTCATCCTAACCCTCCCACTAACCCTAACCCTAACCCTAACCATCACCCTCACCCTCAGCCTAAATCTAAGCCTAAGCCTAGACCTAACACTAACAAACACACTCACCCTCACCCTAATGCCAACCCTAATCCTATCCCTAACCCTAACACTTACCCTTACTCTCCCTTTAACTCTCACCCTAACCCTAACCCTAACCGTCACCCTAACCCTAACTCTAACCCTAAAACTCACCCTCACCCTAACCCTAACTCTACCCCTAAGCCAAACCCTAAACCTCAACCTAACCCTAACCTTAACCCTCACCTTCACCCTCACCATAACTGAAACCCTAAACTTAAACCTAACAATAACCCTAACCCTAACCCTAAGCCTCACCTGAACCATAACCGGCACCATAACCCATAACCTCACCTAACACTTACCCTCACCCTAACACTAACACTAACACTAACACTAACCCTCACACTGACCCTAACCCAAACCCTAACCCTAAACCTAAACCAAACCCTCACCCTCAACCTTAACCTAACACTACCCCTAACCCTAATCCTCACCTTAAACTTCCCCCTAACCCTATATCTAAATCTCACCCTCACCCTCACCCTAACAGTAACCCTAACCCTAACACTAACCCTAAACCTAACCCTAAACCTAACCCTAATCCTCAGCCTCAACCTCGCCCTAACCCAAACCCTAAGCCTAACCCTCATCCTAAATCTAAGCCTAACCCTAACCCTAATCGTAATCCTCACCCTCACCCTCACCCTAACCCTAATCCTATCTCTAAACCTAACCCTCACCCTAACCCTCAGCCTAGCCCTCACCCTTAATCTTATCCTAACCCTAAACCTCAACCTAACCCTAAACCTAACCCTAACCCTCACCGGAAACCTCACCCTCACCCTCACCCTCATGCTCGGCCTAAGGCTAAGCCTAACCCTAACCCTAACCCTCACCCTAACCCTAACTCTAACCCTAACCCTAAACCTAAACCTCATCCTAACCGTAACCCTAAACCTCACGCTCACCCTCACAGTAACCATTACCCTACCCCTAAACCTAACAATAAACCTAACCCTAACCCTATCCACCACCCTAACCATAACCCTCACCCTAACCTTAACTCTCACCCTAACACCCTCACCCTAAAACTAACCCTAGGAATCCTCACACTCACCCTAGCTTTCACCCTAACCCTAACACTCATCCTCACCCTAAACCTCACACTAACCCTAACACGAATCCTCAATCTAACCCTCACACTCACCCTAACGCTAACAATAACCCTCACCGTAACCCTAACCTTCACCCTTACCGGAAACATCACCCTCAGCCTAACCCTGACCTTTAACCTTACCGTCACCCCCATGCTAACCTGCACCCTAACCCTCACCCTCATCCTAACCCTAACTGTCCCCTGAACCTCACCCTCACCATAACCCTAAGTCTAACCCTAAACCTAACACTAAACCTCACCCTAACCCTCACCTTAACCCTAAAACTCATCCTAACCCTCATCCTAACTGTAAACCTAACCATCAACCTAACCCTAACCCTCACCCTCAACCTCACGCTCAGCCTAATCCTAATCCTAAGCCTAAGCCTAACCCTTACCTTAACCCCCACCCTCACCCTAGACCTCACCCTAAATCTAATCCTAATCCTAACCCTCTCCCTAACCCTAACCCTCAACCTAATCCTCACCCCCACCCTCACCCTCAGCCTAAACCTAAGCCTAAGCCTAACCCTAACCCTAAACCTCAAACTCACCCTGACCCTCACCCTAATCCTAACCCTAACCCTAAACCTAACCCTAATGCTAATACTCACCCTCAAGCTAACCCTAATCCTAAACCTAACCCTCACCCTAACCGTAATCCTCACCCTCACTGTAACCCTAACCCTCAACCTAATCCTCACCCTAACCCTAAACCTAACCCTAAACCTCAATCTAACACTAAAACTAACCCTCAGCCTCAGCCTAGCCCTCACACTAACCCTAATATTAATCCTAATCTCATCCTTACCCTCACCCTAACCCTAACCTTAACCCTCACCCTAACCCTAACTCTAACCCTAACTCTCAACCTAACCCTAACCCTCACGATCACCGGAAACCTAACCCTAACTCTCACCCTAACCCTAACCCTCACACTTACACTAAACCTAACCCTCACCCCCACCCTCACTCTCAGTCTATCCCTAAGCCTAACCCTAACCCTAACCATATCGCTCACACTCACCCTAATCCTTACCCTAAACCTAATCCTAACCCTAAATCTAACCCTCACACTCAACCTACCCCTCACCCTAACCCTAAATCTAACACTAACACTAAACCTAACCCTCAAACTCAGCCTCACACTAACCCTAACTTTAAGCCTAAACCTCACCCTCCCCCTAACCTTAACACTAACCTTAACCCTAAACCTCACCCTAATCCTAACGCTAAACCTCACCCTCACCCTAGCCCTCACCCTAACCCTAATCCTAACATTAACCCTCATCCTAACCCTCAACCTAACATTAAACCTAACCTTTACCCTAACCCTAATACGAACCCTAACCCTCAACCTAACCCTATCCCTCACCCTCACCTTAACCCTTACCCTAACCCTCAACCTAACCCTAAACTTAACCCGAACCCTAATTCTCACCCTTACCATAACCCTAACCCTCACTCCAAACCTAACCCTAAACCTCACCCTCACCCTAGCCCTCACCCAACCCTAATCCTAACCCTAACCCTCTTCCTAAACCTCCCCCTAACTCTTACCCTAAACCTCATCCTAACCCTAACCCTAACCCTCAAACTCACGCTCAGCCTAACCCTAAGCCTAACCCTAAACCTAACCCTAACACACACACACACTCTCACCCTAACCCTAATCCTAACCCTAACCCTCATCCTAACCCTCCCCATAGCCCTAACCCTCATCCTAATCCTAACCCACACCCTCACCCTCAGCCTAATCCTAAGCCTAACCCTAACGCTTACCCTGACACTCACCCTAAACCTAACCCTATACCTCATCCTAACCCTAACCCTAACCCTCAACCTCAGCCTAAACCTAAGCCTATCGCTAACCCTAACCCTAACCCTCACACTCACCCTAACGCTAACCCTAATCTTACTCCTAACCCTAACCCTAACCCTCACCCTCAACCTAACCCTCACCTTAAGCCTAACCCTAACATTAATCTTAAACCTAACCCTGACCCTCAGCCTCAGCCTAACCCTAACTTTAACACTAAACCTCACCATAACACTAACCCTAAATCTAACCCTAACCCTCACACTCAACCTAACCCTAACCCTAATCGTAACCGTAAACCCCACCTTAACCCTAACTCTAACCCTCACCTGCACCCTCACCCTCACCGTAACTCTAACCATAACCCTAACAATAACACTAATCCTAACCAGAACCATCATTCTAACTCTAACCCTCACCCTCATGCTCGGCCTAAGCCTAAGCCAAAGCCTAATCCTAACCCTCACCCTCACCCTCACCGTAACCCTAACCCTAACCCTAACAATAACCTTAACCATAACCCTAACCATCACCATAAACATAAACCTCAACCTAACCCTAACCATCACCCTAACACTTACCCTAACCCTAACAATAATCCAAAACCTAAACCTCACCCTCAGCCTCACCCTAACCCTAACGCTAAACCTAAACCTCACCGTCACCCTAACCCTAACCCTAACCCTAATAATAAACCTCACCCTAACCCTAAACCTAAACCTCACCCTCACCTGAGACCTTACCCTAACCCTAATCCTAACCCTAACCCTCTTACTAACCCTCCCCCTAACCCTAACCCTAACCCTCTCCCTAACCCTGAACCTCACCCTCACCCTCAGTCTAAACCTAAGCCTAACCCTACACCTAAACCTAACACACACACTCACCCTCAACCTAATCCTAATCCTATCCCTAACCCTAACCTTAACCTTCCCCCTAACTGTCACCCTAACCCAAACCCTAACCCTCACCCTAAGCCTAACTATAACCCTCAACCTCACCCTCACCCAAACCCTAACTATAACCCTAACCCCAACCTAAACCTAACTCTAACCCTAACCCTCACCCTCACCGTAACCTTAACCCTAAACCTAACCCTAACCATAATCCTAACCCTATTCCTAACCCTCACACTTACCATAACACTCACCCTAACCCATATCCTAAACCTAACACTTACCCTCATCCTAACACTAACCCTAACCCTAAAACTAACCCTCACACTAACCCTAACCCTAACCCTAACTCCGAACCTCAACCTAACCCTCACCCTCAACCTAACCCTAACACTAACCCTAATCCTAACACTTACCCTAACCCTCCCCATAACTGTATAGCTAAACCTCACCCTCACCCTAAGCGTAAGCCTCACCTTTACCCTTAACATAATCCTCACCCTAATCTCACCCTAGCCCTAAACCTCATTCTAACCCTCACCCTAACCGTAAAACTAACACTCACCCTAACCCTCACACTCACCCTCAACCTAACCCTAATACTAAAGGTAACCATATCCCTCAACCTCAACCTAACCCTCAACTTCACACTAACCCAAACACTTACTTTAAAACTAAACCTCACACTAACCCTCCCCCTAACCCTAACTCTAACCCTAAACCTCACCATCACCCTAACACTAACCTTAACCCTAAACCTCACAATAACCCTAACCCTAAACCTCACCCTCAACCTCACCGTAGCTCTAACCCTAACCATAACAATAACACTATCCCTAACCCTAACCCTAAGAATAACGCTCACCATCAGACTCACCCTCACTGCAAACTTAAACCTAAAATTAACCCTAAAGATAACCCTAACCCTAAGCCTAACCCTAAACCTAACCCTAAACCTAACTTTAACCCTCACCGTGACCCAAACCCTAACACAAACCCTAAACATAAACCTAACCCTAATCCTCAGCCTCATCCTCACCCTAACCCAAACCCTAACCCTAACCCTCACCCTAACTCTAAGCCTAACCCTAACCCTAACACTAACTCTCACACTCACCCTCATTCTAACCCTAATCCTAAACCTAAACCTATCCCTATCCCTAGCCCTAAACCTAACCGTCACCCTAGCCCTCACCCTTACCCTAATCCTAACCCTAAACATCATCCTAACCCTCGCCCTAACACTAACACTAACACTCAACCTAACCCGAAGCCTTACCCTAACACTAACCCCAACTCTAACCCTAAATCTCACCCTCATCCTAAACCTAACTCTAAACCTATCCCTAAACCAAAACGTCATTCTAAACCTAACCCTAACCCTCACCCTCAGTGTAACTGTAACCTAACCCTAACACTAACGCTAACAATAACCCTACCCTAAACCTAACCCTAACCCTCACCCTGACCCTAAACTTAACCGAACCCTAACTCTCACCCTAACCCTAACCTAACCCTTACACTTACCCTAACCCAAACACTCACACTCACCCTCAGCCTAAACTTAAGCCTAACCCTAACCCCAACCCTAACCCTCGCACTCACCCTAACCCTTACCCTAATCCTAATCCAAACCCTAAGCCTAACCTTCATCCTCAACCTAACCCTCACCCTAACCCTAATTCTAATACTTACCCTAACCATAACCCTCAACCTCAGTCTCAACCTAACCCTAAATCTAACCCTAAACCTCAACTTCACCATAACCCTAACCCTAACACTAAACCTAAACCTCACCCTAATCCTAATCCTAAACCTCACCCTCAGCCTAGCCCTCACCCTAACCCTAACCCTAATCCCAACCCTAACCCTCATCCTATCCCTCACCCTAACAGTAACCCTAACCCTCACCCTCACCCTAACCCTAATCCTAACCCTAAACCTCAACCTAACAATAACTCTCACCCTCACCGTAACCCTTACGCTAACCCTCACCCTAACCCTAAACTTAACCCGAACCCTAACTCTCACCCTAACCCTAACCCTAACCCTCACCCTTACACTAAACATCAACCTTAGCCTAACCAGCACATTTACCCTTACCATCACCCCCACCCTCACACTCACCCTAACCCTAACACTCAAACTAACCCTCAACCTAACCCTAACTCTAACCCTAAACTTCACCCTCACCCTAACCCTAACTCTAACACTAACCCTAACCCTAACTTTAACACTTAACCTCACCCTCACCCTCAGCTAAAACCTTAGGCTAACCCTAACCCTCACACTCACCCTAACCCTAACCCTAATCCTAATCCTAACCCTAACCCTAACCCTCACCATCTCCCTCAGCCTCAACCTAACCCTAATTCTAACCCTAAACCTCAACCTCACCATTACCCAAAGGCTAACCCTAACCCTAACCCTAAACCTCCCCCTAACTTTCAACCTAACCCTAACCCTAACACTAAGCCTAACCCTCAAACTCAACCTAACCCTCACCCTAAACCTAACTCTAACCCTAAATTTCACACTCACCGTAACCCTCACTCTAACCCTAACCCAAAGTCTAAACCTCACCCTAACACTAACCCTAAACCTCAACCTCAAACTAGCCCTCACCCAAACCCTAATCCTAACCCTAACCCTCATCCTAACCCTCACCCTAACACTAACCCTAAACTTCACCCTCACCCTAACCCTAATCCTAACACTAACCCTCAACCTAACCCTAACCCTCACCCTCACCATAACCCTTACCTAACTCTCGACCTAACCCTAAACTTAACCCGAACCCTAAATCTCACCCCAACCGTAACCCTAACCCTCACCCTAACCCTAACCCTCACCCTTACTGTAACCCTCACCCTCACTCTCACCCTCACCTTTAACCTTACCGACACCCTCACCATAAACCTAACCCTAACCCTAAACCTCAACCTAACCCTAACCCTCAACCTCACCTTCAAAATCACCATAATTCTACCCCTAACCCTAACAATAACACTTACCCTAAACCTAACCCTAACAGTAACCATAACCATAACACTCACCCTCACCCTCACCCTCAGCCTAAACCTAAGCCTAACCCTAACCCTAACCCTCATCATAATCCTACGCTAACCCTAAACCTATCCCTAACCCTAACCCTAAATCTAACCCTAAACCTAACCCTAATCCTCAGCCTCACCCTCACCCTAACCCAAACCCTAACCCTAACACTCAGCCTTACCCTAAGCCTAACCTTAACCCTAACCCTCACAGTCACCCTCACCCTAACCCTAATCCTAAACCTAACCCTATCCCTAACCCTAACCCTCACCCTAACATTCACCCTAACATTTACCCTCAACCTAACCCTAACCCTCACCCTAACCATAACCCTCACCCTAACCCTAACCCTCACCCTACCACTTACCGTCACCCTAACACTAAACCTAACCCTAACACTAACCCTAACCCTCACCCTCACCCTAGCCCTCACCCTAACCCTAATTCTAACCCTCCCCCTCCCCCTAAACCTGACCCTCATCCTCACCCTAAACCTCACACTAACCCTAACACTAATGCTCAATCTAACCCTCATCCTATCCCTAACCCTAACCCTTACACTAACCCTAAACCTAACCCTAACCCTCACCCTTATCTTAACCCTCACCCTCACCATAAACCTCACATTAACCCTTACCATCATCCTCACCCTAACCTCACCCTAACCCTAAACCTCATCCCAACCCTCACCCTAACCGTAAACCTAACCATCACGCTAACCCTAACCCTCACCCTCAACCTCACCCTCAGCCTAACCCTAAGCCTAAGCTAAGCCTTACCCTAACCCGAGCCCTCACCTGAGCCCTCACCCTTACCCTAATCCTAACCATCACCCTAACCCTAATACTCACCCCCACACTCACCCTCAGCCTAACCCTAAGCCTAAGCTGAAACCTAACCCTCACCCTCACACTCATTCTCACCCTCACCCTAACCCTAACACTAAACATAACCCTAACTCTAAACCTCAACCTAACCCTCACCCTAACCTAAACCCTAACCCTAACCCTAACCCTAACCCTCGACCTAACACTCCCCCTAACCCTAAATCCAACCATAAACCTCACCCTCACCTTAACCCTAATCCTAAGCTTAACCCTAAATCTCAACCTAACCCTCACCCTAACCCACACCCTCACCCTCACCCTCAACCTCACCCTCACTGTTACTCTAAACATAACCCTAAAAATAACAGTAATCCTAAACCTAAACCTAACCCTAAACCTAACCCTAACCTTAATCCTAACACTCACCATCAACCTAACCCTAATACTAACCCTAAACCTCACCCTAACCCTAACACTCACATCACCGTAACCCTAACTCTCGTCCTAACCCTCACCTTAACCCTAACCCTAAACCTAAACCACATCCTAACACTAACCCGAACCCTCACCCTCACCCTAGCCCTCACCTTAACCCTAATCCTAACCCTATTCCTCACCTAACCCTCACACTAAGCCTAACCGTATCCCTCACCTTAACCCTAATTTTAACCCTAATCCTCACCCTAATCCTCAACTTAACCCGAACCCTAAGTCTCAACCTAACACTAAACCTGACCCTCAACCTAACCCTAACCCTCACCCTCACCCTCACCCTCAGTCTAAACCTAGTCTAACCCTAATCCTAAACCTAACCCTCACACTCTCCCTAACCCTTACCCTAATCCTAATCCTAACCCTAAGCCTAACCCTCACCCTCACCCAAAACTTAACCCTAAACCTCACCCTAACCCTAACCCTCAACCTCACCCTCAGCCTAACCCTAAGCCGAACCCTAAACCTAACCCTAACACACATACGAACCCTCACCCTAACCCTAATCCTAAATCTAACCCCAACCCTAAACCTAACCCTCCCCCTAACTCTAACTGTAAACCTAACCCTCACACTAAACCTAACCCTCAACCTAAACATGACCCTAACCCTAACCCTAACCCTAAACCTCCCGCTCACCCTAATCCTAACTCTAACCCTAACCCAAACCCTAAACCTCACCCTGACCCTAACCCTAATCCTAAACCTCACCCTTACTCTAAACCTAACCCTCACCCTCAGCCTAAACCTAACCCTCACCATAAACCTAACCCTAACCCTAACCCTAACACTAACCCTAAACCTAAACCTAACCCTAATCTTAACCCTAAACGTAACCCTAATCCTCAGCCTCGCCCTCACCCTAACCCACACCCTACCCCTAACCCTCATCCTAACTCTAAGCCTAATACTAACCCTAACCATAACTCTTACACTCACCCTCTCCCTAACCCTATTCCTAAACCTAACCCTATCCCTATCCCTAGCCCTCACCCTAACCCTCACCCTTACCCTAATCCTAATCCTAAACCTCATCCTAAATCTCACCCCAACCCTAACTCTAACCCAAACCATAACCTGAAGCCTAACCCTCACCCTCATGCTCGGCCTAAGCCTAAGCCTAAGCCTAACCCTAACATTAACCCTCACCCTAAACCTAATCCTAACACTAACCCTAACTCTAACCCTAAATCTCACCCTCATCCGAAACCTAACTCTAAACCTAAGGTTAAACCTAAACCTCATCCTAACCCTAACCCTAACCTTCACTCGCACTATACCTCTAACCCTAACCCTAACCCTAACCCTAACCCTAACAATACGCTAACCATAACCCTCACCCTAACCCTAAACTTAACCAAACCCTAACTCTCACCCTAACCATAACCCTAACTTTCACCATTACCCTAACCCTCACCCTCACCCTCACCCTCAGCCTAAACCTAAGCCTAACCCTAACCCTAACCCTAACCCTCACAGTCACCCTAACACTTACCATAATCCTAATCCTAACCCTAAGCATAACCCTCACCCTTAACCTAACCCTAATTCTCACTGTAACCCTAAACCTAAACCTAACCCTAACCCAAAACCTAACCCTAATCCTCAGCCACACCATCACCCTAATCCAAACCCTAACTCTAACCCTCACCCTAACCCTAAGCCTAACCCTAACCCTAACCCTAACGCTCACGCTCACCCTCACCCTAAACCTACACCTAAAACTAACCCTAACCCTAACCCTAACCCTCACCCTAAGCCTCACCCTAGCCCTCACCCCAACCCTAATCCTAAACCTAAACCTCATCCTAAACCTAACCCTAACCCTCACCCTAAAATTAAACTTAACCGATCCCTAACTCTCACCCTAACCCTAACCCTAACCCTCACCCTCACCCTCACCCTCAGCCTAAATCTAAGCCTAAACCTAACCCTAACCCTAACCCTCACTCTCACCCTAACACTTACCATAATCCTAATCCTAACCCTAAACCTAACCCTCACCCTCTACCTAACCCTCACCCTAACCCTAACTCTAATACTAACCCAAACCCTAACCCTCAACCTCAGTCTCAACCTAATGCTAAATCTAACCCTAAAACTCACCCTCATCCTAACCCTAAACCTAACCCTAATCCTAAACCTCACCCTAACCCTAACCCTAAACCTCACCCTCACAATAGCCCTCACCCTTACCCTAATACTAATCCTAATCCTCATTCTAACCCTCACCCAACACTAACCCCAACCCTCACCCTTACCCTAACCCTAATCGTAACCCAAAACCTCAACCTAAACCTAACTCTCACCCTCACCCTAACTCTTACCCTAACCCTCACCCTAACCCTAAACTTAACCCGAACCCTAAATCTCACCCTAACCCTAACCCTCACCCTTAGCTTAACCCTCAAGTTTACCCTTACCATCACCCCCACCCTAAACCTCACCCTAACCCTAACAATCAACCTAACACTCACCCTAACCCTAACTCTACCCCTAAACATCACCCTCACCCTAACCCTAACTCTAACACTAATCCTAACATTAAACCACATCCTAACCCTAACCCTAACCGGAAACTAACCCTAACACTCACTCTCACCCTCACCCTCAGCCTAAACCTAAGGCTATCTCTAACCCTCACACTCCCCCTCTCCCTAAAACTAATCCTAATCCTAATCCTAACCCTAACCCTAACACACAACCTCACGCTAACCCTCAGCCTAACCCAACCCTATCTCTAACCCTAAACCTCAAACTCACATTGACCCTAACCCTAACCCTTGCCCTCACCCTAACCCTAACCCTAAAACTCACCTTCACCCTAGCCCTCACCCTAACCCTAATCCTAAACCGAACCTTCATGCTAACCCTCACACTAACCCTAACACTAACCCTCACCCGAACCCTAACATTCCCCCTCAACCTAACCCGCAGCCTTACTCTAAGCCTAACCCTAAACATAACCCTAACCCACACACTCACCCTCACCCTAACCCTAATCCTAACCATAACCTTAACACTTAACCTCACCCTAACCCTAAACCTAAAACTAACCCTAAACCTAACCCTCATCCTAACCCTCACCTGAACCCTAACTCTAACCCTACACCTCACACTCACCCTAACCCTAACTCTAACCCTAACCTTAACCCTAAACCTCCCCTAAATCTAACCCTCAAACTCACCCTCACCGTACCCCTAACCCTAAACCTCACAATAACCCTAAAACTAACCCTAAACCTCACTCTAACCATAACCCCCAACCTAACACTAACCCTCACGCTAACACTTACCCTCACACTAACACTAACCCTAACTCTAACACTAAACCTCACAGTAACCCTAACTCTCACCCTAACCCTAAACCTCACCCTAACCCTAACCCTAACCCTCAGCCTCACCCTAGTCCCCACCCCAATCTTAATTCTAACCGTAACCCAAACCATAACCGTAACACTCATCCTCACCCTAAACCTCACACTAACCCTAACCCTAATCCTCAATCTATCCCTCACGCTCACCCTAACACTCACCCTAACCCTAACCCTCATCCAAACACTCACCCTAACCCTAACCCTATCCATCTCCCTAACCCTAAACCTCACCCTCACCCTCAGCCTAAACCTAAGCCTAAGCCTAAGCCTAACCCTAACACTCACCCTCACCCTAGCCCTCACCCTAAACCTAATCCTAACCCTAACCATCATTATAACCCTCACCCTAACCCTAATCCTAACCATCACCCAAAACCTATTCCTAACCCCTAAGATCACCCTCAGCCTAACCCTAAGCCTAAGCCTATCCCTAGAAATAACCCTCACCCTCAGCCTCACCCTCACTGCAAACAACCCAAAACATAACACTAAAAATAACCCTAATTTAAACCCTAATCCTCACCCCACCCTCACCCTCAGGCAAACCCTAATCCTATCCCTAACTCTCTCAATGAAAGCCTAACCCTAACCCTAACCCTAAACCTAAACCTCACCCTAAACTTAAACCTAATCCTAATGCTCATCCTCACCCTCACCGTAACCCAAAACCTAAACTTAACCCTCACCCTAAACCTAAGCCTAATCCTAACCCTAACCCTAACCCTCACCCTCACCCTAAACCTAAACCTAATCCTAACCCTAACCCTATCCCCAACCCTAACCCTCACCCTAACACTCACCCTAGCCCTAAGCCTAACCTTAATGCTAACCCTAAACCTCACCCTAACCCTCACCCTAACCCTAACCCTAATCCTCACCCTAACCCTAACCTTATCCCTCAACGTCATTCTCAGCCTAAGCCTAAGCCGAAGCCTAATCCTAACCCTAAACCTCACCGTAACCCTAATTGTAACACTAAGGCTAACTCTAAACCTAAACCTCACTCTCACCCTAACCCTAACTCTAACCTTAACATTAAAACTAAACCTCATCCTAACCCAAAACATAACCCTCACTCTCACCCTCACCATAACTGTAACTATAACCCTAACCCTAAAAATAACCCCAACCCTAACCCTCACCCGAACCATAACCCTCACCCTAACCCAAACCCTCACCCTAACAAATACCGTCAACCTAACACTAACAGTAACCCTAACACTAACCCTCACACTAAACCTAATCCTAACCGGACACCTCAACCTAACCCTCACACTCACACTAACCCTAACACTAACCCTAAACTTAACCCTCACCCTAACCATCCCCCTAAAACTATATCTAACCCTAAACCTCACCCTCAACTTAACACTAAACCTAACCCTAACACTAAACCCCACCATAACCCTAACCGAAACCCTCACCAATACTCTCACCCTCACCATAACTCTAACCATAACCTTAACAATAACACTAACCCTAACCCTAAACCTAACCCTAACCCTAAGCCCAACCCTAATCCTAACACTCACCCTCACCCTAACCCTAATCCTAACCCTAAACCTCACCCTAACACTAACCCTCACCCTCACCCAAACGCTAGCACTCAACCTAACCCTAGCCCTAAGCCTAATCCTCATCCTAACCCTCACCCTAACCCTAAACCTAACCCGCACCCACACCCTCCCCCTCCTCCTGACCATAACTCTAACCCTAACCCTAACAATAACACTAACCCAACCCTGAATCATCACCCTAACCTTAATTCTCACCACCACCCTCACCCTCAGCCTAACCCTAAGCCTAAGCCTAACCCTCACACTAACCCTCATACTCACCCTCACCCTAACCCTAATCCTAAACCTAACCCTATCCCTAAACCTCAACCTAACCCTCAACCTCTCCCTAACCATAACACTAAACCTAACGCTGACCCTCACCCTAACCCTCCCCCTCAACTTAACTTTAACCCTAAACCTCACCCTCACCCTAACCCTAACCCGTACCCTAAAACTCACTCTAAACCTCACCCTAACCGAAACCCTCACCCTCACCCTCAACTTCACCGTAACTCTAACTCTAACCCTAACATTAACACTAACCCTAACACGAACACTAAACCTGACCCTAACCATAACCCTCACCCTCAGCCTCACCCTCACCGCAAACTTAACCCTAATCATAACACTAACAATAAACCAAACCCTAACCCTAACCCAAAACCTAATCTGCACCCCCACCCTCACCCTCACCCTCAGCCTAACCCTAGGCCTAAGCCTAACGCTAACCCTAACCCTCACCATAATCCTAACCTTAACCCTAAACCTAACCCTAACCCTAATCCTAAACCTAACCCTAATCCTCAGCCTCACCCACACCCTTACACAAATCCTAACCCTAACCCTCACCCTAACCCTAAGCCTACACCTAACCCTAACCCTAACACTTACCTTCACCCTAACACTAACCCTAACTCTCACACTAACCCTCACAGTAACCCTAACTCTCACCCTAACCCTAAACCTCACCCTAAACCTAACCCTCATCCTCACTCTAAACCTCACACTAACCCTAACCCTAATCCTCAATCTATCCCTCACCCTCACCCTAACTCTCACCCTAACCCTAACCCTCATCCAAACACTCACCCTAACCCGAACCCTATCCATCACCCTAACCCTAAACCTCACCCTCACACTCACCCTCAGCGAAAACCTAAGCCTAAGCCTAATCCTAACCCTAATACTCACCCTCACCCTAGCCCTCACCCTAAACCTAATCCTAACCCTAACCCTCATCATAACCCTCACCCTAACCCTAATCCTAACCATCACCCAAAACCTATTCCTAACCCCCCAAGATCACCGTCAGCCTAACCCTAAGTCTAAGCCTAACCCTAGCCCTAACCCTCACCCTCAGCCTCACCCTCAATGCAAACTTAACCCAAAACATAACACTAAAAATAACCCTAATTTAAACCCTAACCTAACCCTAATCCTCACCCCCACCCTCACCCTCAGCCTAACCCTAAGCGTAACCCTAGGCCTAACCCTAACCTTCACTGTAACCCTAACCCTAATCCTAACCCTAAACCTAAACCTAAACCTAACCCTAGTCCTCAGCCTCAACCTCACCCTAACCCAAACCCCAACCCTAGCCCTCACCCTAACCCTAAAACTCACCCTCACGCTCACAGTAACTGTAACCATAAACCTAAACCTAACAATAGCCCTAACCCTAATATTAACCCTCATCCTAACCATAATCCTCACCCTAACCCAAACCCTCACCCTAACAATTACCCTCACCCTAACACTAACCCTAACCCTAACACTAACACTCACACTAACCTTAACCCTATCCCTAAACCTAAACCTCAACCTAACCCTCAACCTCACCCTAACCCTAACACTAACCCTATCCCTAACCCTCACCTTAACCCTCTCCCTAACCCTATATCTAACTCTAAACCTCACACTCACCATAACCCTAACCCTAACCCTAAAACCCATCCTAACCCTAACCCTAACCCTCACCCGCAACCTCTCCCTCACTGTAACTCTAACCCTAACCCTAACAATAACACTAACCCTAAACTGAACCATCACCCTAACCCTAATCCTCACCCCCACCCTCACTCTCAGCCTAACCCTAACCCTAACCCTCACCCTAACACTTACCCTCACCCTAACACTAACCCTAACCCTAACACTAAACCTCACACTAACCGAAACGCTAACACTCTCCCTCACCCTAGCCCTCACTCTAAAGCTAATCCTCAATCTAACCCTCACCCACACCCTTCCCCTAACTCTAACCCTGACGCTAACCCTAATTCTACCGCTAAACCTCACCCTCACCCTAACCCTAACTGTAACCCTAAACCTAACACTAAACCTCACCCTCACCCTAAACCTAACCCTCACCCTAAACCTAACCCTCACCCTCACCCTCACCCTCAGCCTAAACTTAAGGCTAACACTGACCTTAACCCTAACCCTCACACTCACCCTAACCCTAACCCTAATCCTAATCCTAACCCTAAACCTAACCCTCACTCTCACCCTAACCCTAATCCTAACCGTAACCCTAACCCTCAACCTCAGCTTCACACTAACCCTAATTCTAACACTAAACCTCACCCACATCCTAAAATAACACTAACCCTAACCCTAACCCTCCCCCTAACTCTCAACCTAACCCTAACACTAACACTAACCCTAACCCTAAACCTCAACCTAACCCTCACCCTAACCCTAAATCTATCCCTAAAACTCACCCTCTCCCTAACCCTCACTGTAACCCAAACCTAAACCCTAATCCTCACCCTGACCCTAAACTAACCCTCACCCTCACCCTCAGAGTAACCGTAACCCTAAACCTAACACTAACCCTATCCCTAACCCTCAACCTAACCCTCTCTCTAACCCTATATTTACCCTTAAACCTCACCCTCACCCTAACCCTTACCCTAACCCTAAACCACACCCTATCCCTAGACCTAACCCTCATCCGCACTCTCATCATCACTGTAACTCTAACCCTAACCCTAACAATAACACTAACACTAACCCGAAAAATCACCCTAGCCCTAATGCTCACCCTCAGCCTAAACCTAAACCTAACCCTAACACTATCCCTAATCCTCACCCCCACCCTCACCCTCAGCCTAACCCTAAGTCTAAGCCTAACCCTCACCCTCACCCTAACTCTACCCCGAAACCTCACACTCACCATCAGCCTAAACCTAAGGCTAAGCCTAAGCCTAATCCTAACACTCTCACTCACCCTAACCATAACTCTAATCCTAACCCTAACCCTAACCCACACCCTCACCTTAACCCTCACCCTAACCCTAACACTAACCCTAAACCTAACCCTCACCCTCAGCCTTACCCGAATCCTACTTCTAAAACTAAACCTCACCCACATCTTAACGCTAATGCTAACCCTAACCCTAACCCTAAACCTCCCCCTAACTCTCAACCTAACGCTAACACTAACACTAACCCTAACCCTAAAACTCAACCTAACCCTCAACCTCACCCTAACCCTAACACTAACCCTATCCCTAACCCTCACATTAACCCTCTACCTAACCCTATATCTAACCCGAAACCTCACACTCACCCTAACCCTAACCCAAAACCCCACCTTAACCCTAACCCTAACCCTCACCCTCACCCTCAAACTCACTGTAACTATAACCTTAACCCTGACAATAACACTAACCCTAACCCGAACCATCACCCTAAACCTAATGCTCACCCCCACCCTCACACTCACCCTCACCCTAAACCTAACCATAACACTAACCCTAATTCTCACCCCCACCCTCACCCTCACCCTAACCCTAAGCCTAAGTCTAACCCATACCCTCACCCTCACCCTAACCCTAGTCCTAAACCTAACCCTATCCCTAAACCTCAAACTAACCCTCACCCTCACCCTCACCCTAACACTAACCCTAACCCTAAACCTCACCTAAACTCTGCCCATAACCCTAACCCTAACCCTCAACCTAACCCTAGCCCTAACCCTAAACCTAACCCTAAGCCTAACCATAAACTTAACAGTAATGCTCAGCCTCACCCTCACCCTAACCCAAACCCTTAACCTAACCCTCACACTCACCTTCAGCCTAACCCTAAGCCTAACCCTAACCCTATCCCTAACTCTCATCGTAACCCTCACTCTAAACCTAAGCCTAACCCTCAATCTAACCCTAACCCTAACCTTAAAGCTAACACTAATCCTCAGCCTCACCCTCACACTAAACCAAACCCTAACCGTAAACCTCACCATAACCCTAAGCCTAATGGTAACCCTAACACTAACCCTCACCCTCACCCTCACACTAACCCTAATCCTAACCTAACCCTATCACTAAACCTAACCCTCACCCTAACCCTCAGTCTAGCCCTCACCCTAACCCTAATCCTAACCCTAAACCTCATAGTAACACTCACCCTAACCCTAACACAAACCCTCACCCTAAACCTAACCCTAACCCTCACCCTCATGCTCGGCCAAAGCCTATGCCTAAGCCTAACCCTAAACCTCACCCTCACCCTAACCCTAACATTAACCCTAATTCTACCTGTAAACCTCACTCTCACCCTAACCCTAACTCTCACCCTAACCATAAAGCTAAACCTCATCCTAACCCTAACCTAACCCTCAGCATCACCCTCACTGTAACCATAACCCTACCCCTAAACATAACAATAACCCTAAACCTAACCCTAACCTCAACCTATCCATAACCCTCACCCTAACTGTAACCCTCGACCTAACACTTGCCCTCACCTTAACACAAAACCTAACCCTAACACTAACCCTAACACTAAATCTAACCATCACCCTAACCCTAAACCTCACCCTAACCCTAACACTAACCCTCACCCTAGCCCTCACCCTAAACCTAACCCTCATCCTCACCCTAAACCTCACACTAACCGTAACACTAATCCTCAATCTAACCCTCACCCACATCCTTCCCATAACCCTAACCCTCACCATATCCCTAACCCTCACCCGACCAAAACCATTACACTCAGCCTAACACTCAAGTTTACCCTTACTGTCAACCCCACCCTAACCCTTACCATAACCCTAATGCTCACCTAACCCTCACCGTAACCGTAACTCTACCCCTAAACCTCACCCTCACCCTAACCCTAACTCGAAATCTAACCCTAACATTAAACCTCAACCTAACCCTAACCCTAACCCTCACACTAACCCTCACTATAAACGTAACCCTAACCCTAACCCTAACAATAACCCTAACCCTAACCCTCACCCTAACCATAACCCTCAACCTAACACTTACTCTCACCCTAACCCTAACCCTAACACTAACACTAACCCTTACACTAACCCTAACCCTCACCTTAATCCTAAATCTCACCCTAACCCTAACTCTAACACTAACCCTCACCCTCACCCTAGCCCTCAACCTAAGCCTAATTCTAACCCTCACCCTCAACCTAACCCTATCCCAATTCCTCACCCTAAACCTCACATTAACCCTAACCCTAATCCTTCATTTAACCCTCATCCTAACCCTAATCCTAACCCTAACCCTAAACCTATCTGTAACCCTCAACCTTATTTTAAACCTCACCCTCAGCCTAAACCTCCCCTTTACCCTTACCATTATCCTCACCCTAACCCTAAACCTCATCCTAACAGTCACCCTAACTGTAAACGTAACCATCAACCTAAACCTAACCCTCACCCTCACCCTAGCCCTCACCCTAAACCATCCTAATCCTAACCCTCATCCTAACCCTCACCCTAACACTAACCCTAACCCTAAGCCATAACCTCAACCTAACCCTCACTCTAACCTTAACCCTAACACTAACCCTAACCATAAACCACAAGCTAACACTCCCCCTAACCTAAATCTAACCCTAAACCTCACCCTCACCCTAACTCTAATCCTACCCCTAACCCTAAACCTCACCCTAAACCTAACCCTAACCCTCACCCTCACCCTCACCCTCACCCTCACATTAACGCTAACCCAAACCCTAACAATAACACTAATCCTAACCCTAAACCTAACTGTAACCCTAACCCTAACCCTAATCCTAACACTCACCCTCACCCTCAGCCTAACCCTAAGTCTAAGGCTAACCCTAACCCTCACACTTACCCTCACCCTAACCCTAATCCTAACCCTAACCATAACCCTAAATCTTAACCTCAACCCAAGCCTCACCCTAACCCTAAACCTCACCCTCAACCACACCCTCACCGTAACTGTAACTCTAAACCTAACCCTAACAAAAACCCTAAACCTAATCCTAACCCTCAACCTAACCATAAACCTCAGCTAAACCAAACCCTCACGCTAACACTTACCCTCACACTAACACTAACCCTAACCCTAACACTAATCCTCACACTAACTCTAACCCTAACCCTAAACCTCAACCTAAACCTCACCCTCACCCTAACGCTAATCCTAACCCTAACCCTAAACCTCACCCTAACCCTAACCCTAACCCGCCCCCTCCCCCTCCCCCTCACCATAACTCTAACCCTAACCCTAACAATAACAGTAATCCTAAACCTAAAAATAACCCTAACACTAATCCTAACACTCACCGTCTTGCTAACCCTAATCCTAACCCTAACCCTCAACCTAACCCTAATCCTCACCCTCACCATAACCCGAACCCTCAAATTAACCCTCCCCATATCCCTAAACCTAACCCTAAACCTTAATCAAACACTAACCCTAACCTTCAGCCTCAAAATTGCCATCACCCTAAACCTAATCCAAACCCTAATGCTCATCCTTACCCTCACCCTAACCCAAAACCTAACCCTAAATCTCAACCTAACCCTAAACCTCAAGCTCACTGTAACCCTAAGCCTAACCCTCACCATAACCCTAAACATAACTGAAACCTAACTCTCACCCTAACCCTAACGCTAACCCTCACCTAACCCTAAACCTAAACCTCACCCTAACCCTAACCCTCACCCTCAACCACAGCCTAACCATAAGCCTATCCATAACCCTAACCCTAACCCTCACACTTACCCTAAACCTAACCCTAATCCTACTCCTAACCCTAACTCTAACCCTCAACCTCAACCTAACCCTCACCTTAAGCATAAACCTAACATTAATCCTAAATCTTACCGTCAAACTCAGCCTCACCCCAACCCTAACTCTAAACCTAACCAAACCATAAACCTCACCCTAACACTAAACTTAACCCTAACCCACACCCTCACCCTCAGGCTAATCCTAAGCCTAACCCTAACCCTAACCCTCACACACACCCTAACCCTAACCCTAAACCTCACCCTAACCCTAAACCTCACCCTCAACCTCAGCCTAACCCTAAGCCTATCCCTAATCCTAACCCTAACCCTCACACTCACCCTAACACTAACCCTAATCCTACTCCTAACCCTACCCTCAACCTAACCCTCACCTTAAGCCTAACCCTAACCCTAACTCTAACACTAAACCTCACCCTAACCTTCACCCTAAACCTAACCCTAAACCTCATCTTAGCCCTAACCCTAATCTTCACCCTCACCCTCAGCATAACCTTAACCCTAACCCTAATGCTAACAATAACCGTAAACCTAACCCTAACCCTCACCCTAACCATAACCCTCACCCTAACCCTAACCCTGACTCTAACACTAACCCACACCCTAACATTAACCCTAACCCTAACAATAACCCTCACACTAACCCTAAGCCTCACCCTAATCCTAAACCTCACCCTAACCCTAAACCTAATCCTAACCCTCACCCACACCCTAACCCTAACACTAACCCTAATTCTAACACTTACCCTCACCCTAACCCTGACCCTCACCCTCACCCTAACCTTCCTCCTCATCCTAAACCTCACAGTAATCCTAACCCTAATCCTCAATCTAACCCTCACCCTAAAGCTAAACCTAACCCTAACACTCACCCTTATCTTAACCCTCACCCTCAACCTAAACCTCACCTTTACCCTTACCATCATCCTCACCCTAACCCTAAGCCTAACCCTAAAACTAATCCTAACCCTCACCCTAACCGTAAACCTAACCATCACCCTAAACCTAACCCTCACCCTCAACTTCACGATCAGCATAAACCTAAGCCTAAGCCTAAGCCTAACCCTTACCCTAACCCTCACCCTCACCCTAGCCCTCACCCTAACCGTAATTCTAATCCGAACCCTCATCCTAAACCTCACCCTAAACCTCACCCTAACCATCACCCTAAACCTAATCCTCATCCCCACCCTAACCCTCAGCCTAAACCTAAGCCTAAGCCTCACCCTAACAATAACCCTCACAGACACCCTCACCCTCACCCTAATCCTAACCCTAACCCTAACCATAACCCTAAACCTCAACCTAACCCTCACCCTATCCTTAAACCTAAAACTAACCCTAACGCTAACCCTCGACCTAACCCTCCACCTAACCATAAATCTAACCCTAAACCTCACTCTCACCCTAATCCTAATCCTATCCCCAACCCTAAACCTCACCCTAACCCTCACCCTAACCATCACCCTCACCCTCAACCTCACCCTCACCGTAACTCTAATCCTAACCCTAACAATAACACTAAACCTAACCCAAAATCTAACCCTAACCCTAAACCTAATCCTAACACTCAGCCTCATGCTAACCCTAATCTTAACCCTAACCCTCACCCTAACCCTAATCCTCACCCTCACCATCAAACTAACCATCACTCTAACCCTAACCCTAACCCTAAACTATAATCTAACACTAACCCTAACCCTCACCCTCACCCTAGCCTTCACTTTAAACCTAATCCTAACTCTAATCCTCATCCTTACCCTCACCCTAACCCTAAGCCTCACCCTCACAGTAAGCCTAACCTTCATCCTAACCCTCACCCTAACCACAACCCTAACCCTAAACCTTACCCAAAAACAAACCCTAATCCTCACGCTCACCCTAGGCCTCACCCTAACCCTAATTGTAACCCAAATCCTCACCCTAACCCTCAAACAAACACTAACATTAACCCTCATCCTTACCCTAAACCTAAACCTCAACCTATCCCTAACACTGACACTCACCCTAACCCTAACCCTAACCCTCACCCTACCCCTAAACTTAACCGAACCCTAACTCTCACCCTAACCCTAACATCACACTCACCCTCACCCTCAACATAACCGTAATACTAACCCTGACCCTATCACTCACACTAATCCCCAACCTAACACTAACCCTATCCCTAAACCCCACCCTAACCCTACCCCTAACCCTCACCCTCACCCTCAGCCTCAGCCTAACCCTAGCCCTAAACCTAACCCTAACCCTAACACTCAAACTCACCCTAACACTTACTCTAATCCTAATCCTAAACTTAACCCTAATCCTCACCCTCACCCTTACCTTCACCCTAACCCTAGCCCTCACCCTAACCCTAATCCTAAACCTCATCCTAACACTCACCCTAACACTAAGCCTAACCCTCATCCTCACTCTCACCCTAACCCTAATCCTAAACCTTACCCTAACCCTAACCCTCACCTTCAACCTCATCCTTAGCCTAACCCTTAACCTAAACCTAAACTTAACCTAACACACTCACTCACACTCACCTTAACCCTAATCCTAATCCTAACCCTCACCCTCACCCTTACTGTAACCCTAAGCCTAACCCTAACCAGAACCTTAACCCTCACACTCACCCTAACCCTTACCATAATCCTAATCCTAACCCTAACCCTAAGCCTCACACTCAGCCTCAGCTTAACCCTAAATCTAACCCTATACCTCACACTCACCCTAACCCTAACCCTAAACCTAACCCTAAACCTCACCCTAACCCTAACCATAAACCTCAACCTCTTCCTAGCCCTCACTCTAACACTAATCCTAACCCTAATCCTAAAACTCAACCTAACACTAATCTTAACCCTAAACCTATTCCTAATCCTAACTCTAACCCTAACCCTCACCCTAACCCTAACCCTCACCCTCAACCTCAGCCTAACCCTAAGCCTATCCCTAACCCTAAACCTAACCCTCACACTCACCCAAACCCTAACCCTAATCCTATTCCTAACCCTAACTCTACCCTCACCCTCAACCTAACCCTCACCTTAAGCCTAACCCTAACATTAATTCTAAACCTAACTCTCACCCTCTGCCTCATCCTAACCCTAACTCTAACACTAAACCTCACCCTGACCCTAAACCCTAACCTTATAACTAAACCTCATCCTTGTCCTAAACCTAAGCCTCACCCTCACCCTCATCATAACCGTAACCCTAACCCTAATGCTAAAAATAATCCTAACCCTCACCCTAACCATAACACTCAACTTAACACTAATCCTCACCCTAACACTTACCTTCACCCTAACACTAACTCTAACCCTAACACTAACCCTGACACTAACCCTCACCATCACCCTAACCCTAAACGTCACCCTAACACTAACCCTAAACCTCACCCTCTTCCTATCCCTCACCGTAACCCTAACCCTCATCCTCACCCTAAACCTCACACTAACCCTAACACTAATCCTCAATCTAACCCTCACCCTCACCCTAAAGCTAACACTAACCCTCACCCTAACCCTAACCCTTACCATAACCATCGCCCTCAGCCTAACCCTCAAATTTACCCTTACCGTCACCCCCAAGCTAACCTGCACCCTAACACTAACTGTACCCCTAAACCTCACCCTCACCTTAAACCTAACTCTAACCCTAACCCTAACACTAAACCTCACCCTAACCCTAACCCTAACCTTAAACCCCACCCTCACACACACCCTAGCCCTTACTCTAACTCTAATCCTAACCCTAACCCTCATCCTAAACCACCGGCTAACACTAACCGTCAACATCAACCTCACCCTCAGCCTAACCCTAAACCTAAACCTAACACACACACTCACCCTCACTCTAACCCAAATCCTATCCCTAACACTAACCCTAACCCTAACCCTCCCCCTAACTCTCACTCTAACCATAAACCTAAAACTAACACTTACCCTAACTCTCAACCTAAACCTCACCCTAACCCTAACTCTAAACCTAAACCTCAACCTCACCCTAACCCTAACTCTAACCCTAACCCAAACCCTAAACCTCAACCTAACACTAATCTTAACCCTAACCCACACCCTCACTCTCAGGCTAATCCTAAGAATAACCCTAACCCTAAATTTCACCCTAACCCTAAAACTCACCATCAACCTCAGCCTAACCCTAAGCCTATCCCTAATCCTAACCCTAACCCTCACACTCACCCTAACACTAACCCTAATCCTTCTCCTAACCCTAACCCTAAACCTCACCCTCAACCTAACCCTCACCTTAAGGCTAACCCTAACCCTAAATCTAACACTAAACCTCACCCTAACCCTCACCCTAACCCTAACCCTAAACCTCATCCTAGCCCTAACCCTAACCCTCACACTCACCCTCACCATAACCTTAACCCTAACCCTAATGCTAACAATAACCATAACCATAACCCTAACCATCACTCTAACCGTAACCCTAAACCTAACCCTAACCCTCACCCTAACACTTACCCTCACCCTAACACTAACCCTAACCCTAACAGTAAACCTCACACTAACCCTAAACATCACCCTACCCATAAACCTTACCCTAACACTAACCCTAAACCTCACCCTCTCCCTCGACCTCGCCCTAACCCTAACCCTCATCCTCACCCTAAAATTCACACTAACCCTAACCCTAAACCTCAACCTAACCCTGAAACTAACCTTAACCCTAACACTTGCCCTAATCCTAACCCTAGACCTAACCCTCCAACTAAACTTAAATCTAACCATAAACCTCACCCTCACCCTAACACTAACCCTTACCCTAAACCTAACCCTAACTCTAACCCTAATCCTCACCCTCACCATCACTCTCAACATAACTCTAACCCTAACCCTAACAATAACAGTAATCCTAACCCTAAACCTAACCCTAACCCTAACCCTATCCCTAATGCTAACACTCAACCTCCCCTAACCCTAATCCTAACCCTAAACCTCACCCTAACCCTAACCCTCATCCTCACCATAAGCCTAACCCTCACCCTAACCGTAACCCTAACCCTAAGTGTTACCCTATCACTAACCCTAATCCTCACCTTCACCCCAGCCCTCACCCTAACCCTAATCGTAAACCTAATCCTCATCCTAACCCTCACCTAAATCTAAGCCTAAACCTAACACTAACACCAAACCTCACTGTAACCCTAACCCTAACACTAACACTAACACTAACCCTAAACCTAACCCTAAATCTAACCCTAATCCTCACCCTCACACTCACCCTAACCCAAACCCTAACCCTCATCCTAACTCTAAGCCTAAACCTAACCCTAATCCTCAGCCTCAGCCTCACCCTAACACAAAACCTAACCCTCATCCTAACTCTAAGCCTAACCCTAACCCTAATCCTAACACTCACACTCACCCTCACCCTAACTCTAAACCTAAGCTTCACCCTATCCCTAACCCTAACCCTCACTCTAACCCTCAGCCTAGCCCTCACCCTTACACTTATCCTAACCCTAAACCTCATCCTAACATTCACCCTAACCCTAAACCTAACCCTAACCCTCACCCAAACACGAACCTTAACACTCACCCTCATGCTTGGCCTAAGCCTAAGCCTAAGCCTAACCTTAATCCCAATCCTCACCCTAACCCTAACTGTAACCCTAAACCTCACCCTCAACCTAAACCTCACCCTAACACTAACCCTAACTCTCACCCGCACCCGCACCATAACCGTAAACTTAAACCGAACCCTAACAATAACCCTAACACTAATCCTAACTTTCACCCTAACCATAACCGGCACCCTGACCCAAACCCTCACCCTAAGACTTACGCTCACTGTAACACTAACCCTAACGCTAACACTAACCTCACACTAACACTAACCCTAAATCTAACCCTAAACCTCAACCACACCCTAACCCTAACCCTAACCATAACCCTAAAACTCACCCTAACCCTAACCCTCACAATCACCCTAAACATCACCCGAACCATAAACCTCAGCCTAACACTAACCCCAACCCTCACCCTAAACCTAGACTTCACCCTAACCCTAACCCTCATCCTCACCCTAAACCTCACTCTAACCCTAACACTAGTCCTCAATCTAATCCTCAACCTCACCGTAAAGCTAACACTAACTCTCACCCTAACCCTAACCCTCACCCTTACCGTAACCCTCACCCTCAGCCTAACCCTCGCCTTTACACTTACCGTCACCCCCACGCTAATGCGCATCCTAAATCTAACCCTTACCCTAACTCTAACTGTACCCCTAAACTTCAACCTCAACATAACCCTAACTATAACACTAACACTAATACTAAATCTGACCCAAACTCTAACCCTAAACCTCACCCTCACCATAACCGTAACCCTAAGCCTAAAGGTAACAATAACCCTAACCCTAACCCTAACCCTCACATGAACCATAACCCTCACACTAACCCTAAACCTCACCCTAATCCTTAACCTCACCCTAACTCTAACCCTAACCCTAATCCTCACCCTGACCCTAGCCCTCACCCTAATTCTAACCATCACCCTCACCCTAACCCTAACCTTCATCCTCATTCTAAACCTCACACTACCCTAATCCTAATCCTAAATCTAACCCTCACCCTAACACTACCCCTAACCCTTACCTTGACCCCAAACGTTAACTTAACCTTCAACCTCAACCTAAACATCACCTTTACCCTTATCATCAAAACCCTAACCCTCACCCTAACCCTAAACCTCATCCCAACACTCACCCTAACTGTAAACATAACCATCACCCTAACCCTAACACTCACCCTCAAACTCATGCTCAGCCTCACCCTAAGCCTAAGCCTAACTCTTACCCTAACCCTCACCCTAACCCTAGACCTCACCCAAACCCTAATCCTAACCCTAACCCTCATTCTAACCAATCACCTAATCCTAATCCTAACCATCACCCAAACACTAATCCTCACACCCACCCTCACCCTCAGCCTAACCCTAACCCTAACCCTAACTCTAACTCACACTCACCCACACCCTCACCCTAACCCTAACCCTAACCCTAACAATAACCCTAAACCTCAACCTAACCCTCTCCCTAACCTTAACCCTAAAACTAACCCTAACCCTAACCCTCGACCTAACCCTCCAAATAACACTAAATCTAACCCTAAATCTCAGCCTCACCCTAACCCTAATCCTAACCCTAACCCTAAACCTCACCCTATCCTTATCCCTAACCCTCACCCTCACCCTCACCCTCATCCCAACTCTAACCCTAACCCTAACAATAACACTAATCCTAACCCTAAACCTAACCCAAACCCCAACCCTAATCCTAACCCTCATCCTAACTCAAAGCCTAAACCTAACCCTAATCCTCAGCCTCAGCCTCACCCTAACACAAAACCTAACCCTCATCCTAACTCTAAGCCTATCCCTAACCCTAATCCTAACACTTACACTCACCCTCACCCTAACTCTAAACCTAAGCTTCACCCTATCCCTAACCCTAACCCTCACTCTAACCCTCAGCCTAGCCCTCACCCTTACACTTATCCTAACCCTAAACCTCATCCTAACATTCACCCTAACCCTAAACCTAACCCTAACCCTCACCCAAACACGAACCTTAACACTCACCCTCATGCTTGGCCTAAGCCTAAGCCTAAGCCTAACCTTAATCCCAATCCTAACCCTAATCCTAACCCTAACCCTCACCCTAACCCTAATCCTCACCCTCACCGTAACCCTAACCCTCAACCTAACTCTCACCCTAACCCTAAAATTATACCATAATCTAACACTAACCCTAACCCTCACCCTCACCCTAGCCCTAAGCCTAACCCTAATCCTAACCCTAATCCCCATTCTTACCCTCACCCTAACCCTAAACTTAACCCTCACCCTAGCCCTAACCCGAAGCCTAATCCTCAAAGTAACCCTAAAACTCAAGCTCACAGTAACTCTAACCATAACCCTCACCCTATCCCTAAACATAACGCTAACCCTCAACCTAACCCTAACCCTCACCCTAACCCTAACCCTCACGCTCACAGTCACCTTCAGCCTAACTCTAAACCTAAGCCTAACCCTATCCCTAATCCTCACACTCACCATCACCCTAAACCTAACCCTGAGTCTCACCCTCACCCTCAACCCCACCCTAACCCTAACACAAACCCTCAACTGAATCCTCACCCTCACCCTCACCCTCACCCTAACCCTAACCCTAACCCTCACACTCACCATAACCCTCACCCTAAACCTTACCCTCACCCTAACCGTCATCACAACCCTCACCCAATCCCTAACCCTAACCCTCAACCTAATCCTTACACTCACTCTAACACTAAGCCTAACCCTAACACTAACTCTCACACTAATCCTCACCCTAAATATCACCCAATCATTAACCCTAATCCTAAAACTAACCCTCACCTTCACCCTCAACCTAACCAACAGCTTAAGCCTAACCCTAACCTTAACCCTCAGAGTCACCCTCACCCTAACCCTAACCCTAAGCCTCACCCTCACCCCCAACCTCAACCTAAAACTAATGCAAACCCTCAAACCAACCCTCACCCTCACCATAAACATCAGGGTAACCCTAAAACTCACCATAATCTGCACCATAACCCTAACCATCACCCTAACGCTAACCCTCACTGTCACCCTAACCCTAACCGTCACCCTAACCCTAACCCTCACCCTCATCTAACCTTCACCCTAACCCAAACCCTAACCCTCAAACACACCCTCACCCTAAACCTAACGCTAACCCTCACCCAAAACCTAACACTCACCCCAACACTTACCTCACCCTAACCCCAACCCTAATGCTCACCATAATACTAACCCTCAAGCTCACAGTCACCCTCAGCCTAACCCGAAAACTAAGCCTATCCCTATCCCTAAACCTCACACTCAACCTCACCCTAACACTAACCCAAACCCTCAACTGAACCCTCACCCTCACCCTAAGCCTCACCCTCACCCTAAACCTAACACTCACCCTTACCCTCACCTTAGCCCTAAACCTCATACTAACCCTAAACTTCACCCTAAACCTGACCTTCAACCTAACCCTTACCCTCACCCTTACACTAAGTCTAAACCTAAAATGAACCCTCACAGTAACCCTAAACCTCACCCTAAACCTAACCCTCACACTATCCCTAACCCTTTCCCTAACCCTAACCCTAACCCTCACCCTAACTCTAAACATCACCCTCACCCTCACCCTCAGCCTAACCCTCAGCCTAAAGCCTAACCCTAACCCTAACCCTCACAGTCACCCTCACCCTAACCCTAACTCTAAGCCTCACCCTCACCCTCAACCTCACCCTAAAGCTAATGCAAACCCTCAAACCAACCTCACGCTTACCCTAAACATCACCCTCACCCTAACCCTCACCCTAATCCGCACCAGAAACCTAACCCTCACCATAACGCTAATCCTCACCCTCACCCTAACCCTAACCCCCACCCTAACCCTAACCCTCACCCTCATCTAACCCTCACCATAATCCAAACCCTAACCCTCACCCTAACCCTCAACCTCACCCTCACCCTAAACCTAACCCTAATGCTCACACACAACATAACCCTAACCCTCACACTCACCCTTACCCTCAGCTTAAACCTAAGCCTAGGAAGTGGCGCTGTAGCTCAAGTGGTAGAGCGCTCGCCTTGAGCTGAAGAGCTGAGGGACAGCGCCCAGGCCCAGAGTTCAAGCCCCACGACCGACAAAAAAAAAAAATTATTAAAAAAAAAAAAACCTAAGCTTAACAATAACCCAAAACCTAACCCTCACACTCACCCTCACCCTAAACCTAACCCTGACACTAATCCTAACCCTCTCACTCACCCTCACACTCACCCTAACCCTAACCCAAACCCTCAACCTAAACATCACCCTAAACCTAACCCTCAACCTAACCCTTAGCTTAACCCTCACCCTAACCCTAACCCTCACCCTCACCCTCACCCTCAGGCTCACCTTAAACCTAATCCTAACCCTCACCCTCACGCTCAACCTAACCCTTATCCTAATGCTAACCCTCACCCTAACCCTAACCTCCAACCTAACCCTAACCCTAAACCTAACGCTAACACTCACCCAAACCCTAACACTCACCCGAACACTTACCCTCACCCTAACCCCAACCCTAATGCTCACCATAACCCTAAACCTCAGGCTCATAGTCACCCTCAGCTTAACCCTAAACCTAAGCCTAACCCTATCCCTAACCCTCACAGTCACCCTCACCCTAAACCTAACCCTAAGTCTCAATCTCACCCTAACCCTAACCAAAACCCTCAACCTAAACATCACCCTAAACCTAACCCTCACCCTAAACCTTAGCCTAACCCTCACCCTAACACTAACCCTCACCCTCACCCTCACCCACAGGCTCACCCTCAACGTAATCCTAACCCCTCACCCTCACTCTAAACCTAACCCTTATCCTAACCCTCACCCTCACCCTAACCCTAACCCTAAACCTAAATCTAAATCTCACCCAAACACTAAGCCTAACCCTCACCCTCACCCTAGCCCTCACCCTAACCCTAATTCTGACCCTAATCCTCATCCTAACCCTCAACCTAACCCTAACCCTAACCTTCACCCTAATCTTAAGCCTAACCCTAACCCTCAACCTAGCCCTAACCTCACGCTCATCGTAACCCTAACCCTAACCCTCATCATAACCTTAAACATAACCTGAACCCTAACTCTCACCCTAACACTAGCCCAAACTCTCACCCTAACACTAACACTCACACTCACCCTCACCCTCAGCCTAACCTTAATCCTAAACCTAAACCTAAACCTAACCTCACACTCACCCTAACCCTTACCCTAAACCTAATCCTAACACTAAGGCTAACCCTTACCCACACGTTAAACCTTACGGTAACACTGACCTAACACTAACCCTCACCCTCACCCTAACCCTAACCCTCATCCTCACCCTAAACCTCACACTAACCCTAACCCTAACCTTAATCCTCAATCTAACCCTCACCCTAACCCTAAACCTAACCCAAAACCTAACCCTAACCCTCACCCTTATCTTAACCCTCACCCTCAGCCTAAACCTCAACTTTACCCTTACCAACATCCTCCCCCTAACCCTCACCCTAACCCTAAACCTCATCCTAACCCTCACCCTAAACGTAATCCTAACCATCACCCTAACCCTAAACTCACCCTCAACCTCTTGCTCAGCCTAACACTAAGCCTAAGCCTGGCCCTGATCCTAACCCTCACACTCACCCTAATCCTTACTCGAATCCTAATCCTAACACTAAGCGTAACCCTCACCCTCACACTAACCCTCACCGTAACTCTAACTCTAACACTAACCCTAACCCTAACCCTCACCCTCAGCCTCAACCTAACCCTACCTCTAACCCTAAACCTCACCCTCATCCTAACTCCAACCCTAAACCTAACCCTAAACCTCAACCTAACCCAAACCCTAAATCTCACCCTCACCCTAGCCCTCACCCTAAACCTAATGCTAAACCTAACCGTCATCCTAACCCTCACCCTAACACTAACCATAACACTCATCCTCACCCTCACCCTAACCCTAAACCTAACCCTAACACTCCACCTAACCCTAACCCTCACCCTCACTGTAACCGTTACCCTAACCCTCACAGTAACCCTAAACTTAACCCGAACCCTAACTCTCACCCTAACCCTAACCCTAACTCTCACCCTAACCCTAACCTTCACCATCACCCTCACTCTTAGCCTAACCCTAAGCCTAAGCCTAACACTAACGCAACCCTCATACTCACCCAAACCCTTACACTAATCCTAATCCCAAATCTAAGCCTAAACCTCACCCACACCCTCACCCTCACTCTAACACTCACCCCAACCCTAATTCTAAGACTAACTCTAAACCTAACCCTCAACCTCAGCCTCAACCTTACCCTAACTCTAACCCTAAACCTCACTTTCACCCTATCCCTAACTCTAACCGTGACCCTAACACTAAACCTCACCCTAATCCTAACCTGAACCCTCACACTCACGGTCAACCTAAACCTAAGCCTAAGCCTAACCCTTACCCTAACCCTCACCCTCACCATAGCCCTCACCGTAAACCTAATCCTAAACCTTTTCCTCATCCTAACCCTTACCCTAACCCTAATCCTAACCATCACCCTAACCCTAATCCTCACCCCCAACCTCACCTTCAGCCTAACCCTAAGCCTAAGCCTAACCCTAAACCTCAACCTAACCCTCACCCTAACCTTAAACCTAACACTGAACCTAACACTAACCCTCGACCTAACCCTCCCCCTAACCCTAAACCTAACCCTAAAACTCACCCTCACCCTAACCCAAATCCTAAACCTAACCCTAACCCTCAGCCTCACTGTTACCCTAACCCTCAACTTAACCCTAACCGAAACCCTAACCCTAACCCTAAACCTTACCCTAACACTAACTCTAATCCTCACCATCACCCTAGCCCTCACCCTAACCCTAATCCTAACCCTAAACCTCACCCTAACCATAAACATAACCGAACCCTAAATCTCAACCTAACCCTAAACCTAACCCTCACCTTAACCCTAACCCTCACACTCACCCTCACTCTCAGACTAACCCTAAGCCTAAGCGTAACCCTAACACTAACCCTCACACTCACCCGAACCATTACACTAAACCTAATCCTAACCCTAAGCCTAACCTTCACCCTCACTCTCACCCTCACCCCAACCCTCACCCAAACCCTAACTCTAACACTAACCCTAAACTTAACCCTCAACCTCAGCCTCACCCTTACCCTAACTCTAAACCTAAACCTCACCCTCACCCTAACCCTAACTCTAACCCTAACCCTAACACTAAACCTCACCCTAACCCTAACCCTAACCCTCACCCTCACACTAACGGTAACCCTAACCCTAACCATAACAGTAACCCTAACCCTAATACTAACCTTCACCCTAACCATAGCCCTCAACCTAACATTAACCCTCACCCTAACACTTACCCTCAACCTAACACTAACCCTAACCCTAACACTAAATCTCCCACTAACCCTAACCCTCACCCTAATCCTAAACCTCACCCTAATGCTAAACCTAACTCTAACCCTCACCCTGACCCTAGCCTTCACCCTAAACCTAATTCTAACCCTCAGTCTCACCCTAACCCTAACCCTCATCCTCACCCTATACCTCACACAAACCCTAACCCTAAACCTAATCATCAATCTAACCCTCACCCTAAACCTTACCCTAACCCAAAACCTAACACTAAACCTCACCCTAACCCTAACCCTAAACCTCATCCTCACCCTAGCCATCACCCTAACCCTAATCCTAACCCTAACCCTTATCCTAACCCTCACCCTAACACTAACCCTAACCCTAACCCTCACCCTCACCCTCACACTAACCCTAAACCTAAAACTAAACCTCAACCTAACCCTAACCCTCACCCTCACTATAACCATTACCCTAACCCTAACCCTAACCCAAAACTTAACCCGAAACCTAACTCTCACCCTAACCCTGAACCTAATCCTCACCCTAACCCTCACCCTCACCCTCAGCCTAACACTAAGCCTAACTCAATCCCTAACCCTAACCCTCATCGTATCGCTCACCCTAACCCTAACCTTAATCCTAATGCTAACCCTAACCCTAAACCTCACCCTCACCTAACCCTCAACTTAAGCCTAATCCTAACATTAATCCTAACCCTAACCCTAACCCTAAACCTCAGCCTAAACCCTAAAAATCACACTAACCCTCACACTAATCCTCAACCTAACCCTCAACCTAACATTAACCCTAACACTAACCCTAACATTAACGCTCGACCTAACCCTACAACTAACCCTAAATGTAAACCTAAACCTCCCCCTCACACTAACCCTAATCCTAAACTTAACACTAAACCTCCCGCTAACCCTAAACCTCACCCTCACCCTCACCCTCACCATAACTCTAACCCTAACCTTAACAATAACACAAATCCTAACCCTAAACCTAACCCTTACCCTAACCCTAATCCTAACACTCACCCTCACCCTAACCATAATCTTAACCCTAACCCTCAACCTAAACCTAAACCTCACTCTCACCATAACCCTAACCCACATCCTAACCCTAACCCAAACCCTAACCCTAACAATAAACCTTACCCTAACACTAACCCTAACCCTCACCCTCACCCTATCCCTCACTCTAACACTAATCCAAACCCTAACCCTCACCCTAACCCTAAACATAATAAAACCTTAACTCTCACCCTAACACTAACCCTAACCTTCACCATAACCCTAACCCTCACCCTCACCCTCACTCTCAGTCTAACCCTAAGCCTAAGCCTAACCCTAACCCTAAACATCACACTCAACCTAACCCTTACCCTAATCCGAATCCTAACACTAAGCCTAAGCCTAACCTTCATGCTCAAACTCACCCTAATCCTAACCCTCACCCTAACTTTAACTCAAACACTAACCCTAACCCTAACCCTCAAACTCGTCCCCACCCTTACCCTAACTCTAAACCTAAACCTCACCCTCACCCTAACTCTAACCCTAACACTAAACTTGACCCTAACCCTAACACTAAACCTCACCCTCAACCTAGCACTCACCCTAACCCTAATCCTAACACTAACCCTCATCCTAACCCTCCCCATAACCCTAATCCTAAACCTCACCCTCATCCTAACCCTCACCCTAAACTTCACCCTAACCCTAACACTAACCCTAATCCTAACCCTAACCCTCCACATAACCCTCACCCTAAACCTAACTCTAAACCTCACGCTCACCCTAACCCTAACTCTAACCCTAACCCAAAACCTAAACCTGACCCTAATCCTAAACCCTAACGCTCACCCTTACTCTCAACGTTACCTTAACCCAAAACCTAACCCTAACAATAACCCCAACCCTAATCCTAACCCTCACCCTAACCAAAAACCTCACCGTAACCCATACCCTAACCCAAACACTAACCCTCACAGTAACCCTAAACCTAACCTCACCCTATTCTTAACTCTAACCCTAACCCTAACACTAAAAACCTCAACCTAACCCTAACCCTAACCCTCACCCTCACCTTCAACATAACCGTAACCCTAAAAAAAACCCTAACCCTAACCCTAATCCTAACCCTCACCCTCACCCTAAACCTAAACCTAAACCTAACACTCACCCTAACCCTAACCCTCACCCTTAACGTAACCCTAACCCTCATCTGAACACTTACCCTAACCCTAACCCTAAATCTCACCCTAACCCTAAACCTACCCCTAACCCTCAACCTAACTCTAACCCTCACACTCAACGTAAACCTAACCCTAACCCTCACCCTAACTCGAAACTTATCCTGAACCCTAACTCCCACCCTAACCCTCACCCTCACGCTCACACTCAATGTAACCCTAAGCCTAACGCTAACCCTAAACATAACCCTCACACTCACCCTAACCCTAACCCTAACCCTAACCATAAACCTCACCTTAACTTAACCCTAAACATCACCCACACCCTAGCCATTACCCTAACCCTAATCCTAACATTAACCCTCATCCTAACCCACTCCATAACCCTAACCCTAACCCAAACAATAACCCTAAAGCTCAAGCTCACCATTGGCCCAAGCCTAAGCCTAACCCTAAGCATAACCCTAAACCTAACCACAACCCTCACACTCATTCTGCACCCTAACCCTCACCGTTACTCTAACCCAAACCCTAACCCTAACCCTAAACCACACCCTTACCCTATACCTAACCCTAACCCTAACCCTCATCCTCACCCTAACCCTTACACTAAACCTAACCCTAACCCTCACCCTAACCGTCACCCTAACCTTATATCTAACCCTAAACCTCACCCTCACCCTCATCCTAACCCTAACCCTAACCCTAAACCCCACCCTAACCATAACCCTAAACCTCACCCACACCCTCACCCTCACCCTAACACTAATGCTAACCCTAAAAATAACACTACCCCAACCCTAACCATCACCCTAACCCTAATCCTCACCCCACCCTCACGCTCAGCCTATCCCTAAGCCTAAGCCTAACCTTTACCCTAACCCTCACACTCATGCTCACCCTAACCCTAATCCTAAACCTATCCCTATCCCTAAACCTCAACCTAACCCTCACCCTCACCCTAAAACTAACACTAACCCTAAACCTAAACCTAACCCTAAACCTCCCGTTCACCCTAACTCTAACCCTAAAGCTCAACCTCACCATAAACCTAACCCTAACCCTTATTCTAAACCTCACCCTAACCCTAACCCAAACCCTCAACCTCAACCTCACCGTAACTCTAACCCTAACCCTAACAATAAAACTAACCCTAACGCTAAACCTAACCCTAACCCTAATCCTCAACCCCACACGCACCCTCAGCCTAAACCTAACCCTAACCCTAACCTCACCCTAACCATAACTCTAACCTTAACCCTAACACTAAAAACCTCAACCTAACCCTAACCCTAATCCTCACCCTCAACCTCACCATAACCGTAACCCTAACAATAACCCTAACCCTAAACCTAAAACTAACCCTCACCGTCACCCTAACCCTAAACCGAAACTTAACCCTCACCCTAACCTAACCCTCACACTTACTGTAACCCTAACCCTCATGCTAACCACCCTAACCGTAACTGTAAACCTCACCCTCAACCTAGCCCTCACCCTAACCCTAATCCTAACCCTAACCCTCATCCTAACACTCCCCATAACCCTAAACCTAACCCTCACCCTCAACCTAACCCTCACCCTAACCCAAACCCTAACCCTAACACTAACTGTAATCCTAACCCTCAACCTAACCATCACCCTAACCCTAACTATAACCCTAAACCTCACCCTCACCCTAACCCTAACTCTAACCCTTACCCAAACCCTAAACCTCCCTTTAACCCTAAACCCTAACCCTCACCCTTACCTTCACTATAACCGTAACCCTAAACCTAACCCTAACAATAACCATAACCCTAATCCTAACCCTCACCCTAACCACAACCCTCACCGTAACCCATACCCTAACCCCAAAACTAACCCTCACCCTAACCCTATCACTAACCTCACCCTAACCCTAACTCTAACCCTAACGCTAACATTAAAAACCTCAACGTAACTCTAACCCTCATTCTCACCCTCACCCTCACCATAACCATAACCCTAACAAAAACCCTAACCCTAACCCTAATCCTAACACTCACCCTCATCCTAACCTTAAACCTAACCCTAAACCTCACCCTAACACTAACCCTCACCCTTACCGTAACCCTTACCCTCACCCTAACCCTCACTCTAAATCTAACCATAAACCTAAACCTCACCCTAACACTAACCCTAACCCTCACCCTCAACCTAGCCCTCAACCTAACCCTAATCCTAACCTTAATCCTCATCCTAACCCTCACCCTAACCCTAACCCTAAACCTCACCCTAAGCCTAACCCTAACCCTAACCCTCAAGCTAAGTCTAACCCTCACACTCAATGTAAACCTAACCCTAACCCTCAACTTAACCCTAAACTTAACCTGAACCCTAACTCTCACCATAACCCTAACCCTCACCCTCACCCTCAGTGTAAACCTAAGCCTAACCGTAACCCTAACCCTAACACTCACACTCACCCTAACCCTTACCCTAATGCTAATCCTAACCCTAACCCTCACCCTCAGCCTCACCGTAACCCTAACTCTAACCCTAAACCTCAACCTCACCCTAACCCTAACCCTAAACCTAACCCTAAACCTCACCCTAACCTAACCCTAAACCTCACCCACACCCTAGCCATTACCCTAACCCTAATCCTAACACTAACCCTCATCCTAACCCTCCCCATAACCTTAACCCTAAACCTCACCTTCAACCTAGCCCTCACCCTAAACCTAATCCTAAACCTAATACTCTTCCTAACCCTCAGACTAACCATAACCCTCTCACCCTCACCCTCACATTAACCATAACCCTAACCCTCAACCTAACCCTAACCCTCACTCTCACTGTAACCATTACCCTAACCCTCACGCTAACCCTAAACATAACCCGAGCTCTAACTCTCACCCTAACCCTGACCCTAACGTCACCCTAACCCTAACCCTCAACCTCACCATCACCCTCAGCCTAAACCTAAGCCTAAGCCTATTCTTAACCCTAACCCTCATCCTATCCCTCACCCTAACCATAACCCTAATCCTAATCCTAACACTAACCCTAAACCTCACCCTCACCCTAACCCTCAATTTAAGCCTAACACTAACATTAATCCTAACACTAACCCTAACCCTAAACCTCATCCTAAACCCTAAACCTCACACTAACCCTCACACTAATCCTCAACCGAACCCTCACCCTAAACTTAACCCTAACACTAACCTTAACATTAACACTCGACCTAACCCTACAACCAACCCTAAATCTAACCCTAAACCGCCCCCTCATCCTAACCCTAATCCTAACCCCAGCCCTAAAAATCACTCTAACCCTAAACTTCACCCTCAACCTCACCCTCACCCTCACCATAACTCTAACCCTAACCCTATCAATAACACTAATCCTAACCCTAAAGCTAACCCTAACCCTAACCCTAAACCTAACACTCACCCTCACCCTAAATATAATCTTAACCCTAACCCTCAACCAAACCCTAACCCTCACCCTCACAGTAACCCTAACTCTCATCCTAACCCTAACACAAATCCTAACCCTAAACCTAAACCTTACCCTAACACTAACCCTAACCATCACTCTCACCCTAGGCCTCACTCTAACCCTAATCCTAACCCTAACCCTCACCCTAACCCTAAACATAATCGAACCCTAAATCTCACCCTAAACCTAACCCTAACTTTCACCCTAAACCTAACCCTCACCCTCACCCTCACTCTCAGCTTAACCCTAAGCCTAAGCCTAACCCTCACCCTAACGATCAAACTGACCCTAATCCTTACCCTAATCCGAATCCTAAACCTAAGCCTAACCCTCACCCTCACCCTCACCCTAATCCTAACCCTCACCCTAAACCTAACTCTAACACTAACCCTAACCCTCAACCTCAGCCTCACCCTTAACCTAACTCTAAACCTAAACCTCAACCTTACCCAAACCCTAACCCTAACCCTCACACTAAACCTTCCCATAACCCTAACCCTAAACCTCACCCTCAACCTAACTCTCACCCTAACCCTAACTCTAACTCTAAACCTCACCCTCACCCTAACCCTAACTCTAACCCTAACCCAAAACCTAAACCTGACCCTAACCCTAAACCCTAATGCTCACCCTTACTCTCAACGTTACCTTAACCCAAAACCTAACCCTAACAATAACCCTAACCCTTATCCTAACCCTCACCCTAACCACAGCACTCACCATAACCCATACCCTAACCCAAACACTAACCCTCACAGTAACAGTAACCCTACCCTCACCCTAACCCTAACTCTAACCCTAACCCTAACACAAAAAACCTCAACCTAACCCTAACCCTAACCCTCACCCTCACCCTCACCGTAACTGTAACCCTAAAAATAACCCTAACCCTAACCCTAATCCTAACCCTCACCCTCACCATAACATTAAACCTAACCCTAACTCTCACCCTAACCCTAACCCTCACTCTTACAGTAAACCTAACCCTCATCCTAACCTTCAACCTAAACGTAACCCTAACCCTAAACCTCACCCTAACACTAACCCTAACCCTCACCCTCACACTGGCCCTCACCCTAACCCTAATCCTAACCCTAATCCTAATCCTAACCCTCACCCTAACCTTGACCATAACCATCACCCTAACCCTAAACATAACCCTAACCCTGACCCTAACCCTAACCCTCACCCTTAGTTTAACCCTTACCCTCATCCTAACCCTCACCCTAACTCTAACCCTAATCCTCATCCTAACCCTCACCCTAACCCTAACCCTAAACCTCACCCTAACCCTAACCCTCAACCTAACTCTAACCCTCACACTCAACGTAAACCTAACCCTAACCCTCAACCTAACCCTAAACTTAACCTGAACCTAACTCTCATCCTAAACCTAAACCTCACCTCACCATCACCCTCAGTGTATCCCTAAGCCTAAACCTAACCCTAACCCTAACACTCACACTCACCCTAACACTTACCCTAATCCTAATCCTAACCCTAACCCTAACCCTAACCCTCAGCCTCACCTTAACCCTAACTCTAACCCTAAACCTTAACCTCACCTTAATCCTAACCCTAACCCTAACCCTAAACCTCACCCTAACTTAACCCTAAACCTCACCCTCACACTAGCAATCACCCTAACCCTAATCCAAACATTAACCCTCATCCTATCCCTCCACATAACCCTAACTCTAACAGTCACCCTAACCCTAAACCTCAACCTCACCCTTAGCCTAACCCTATGCCTAAACGTAAGCCTAACCCTAAAACTAACCCTAAACCTCACACTCATCTGCACCCTCAACCTCACCGTAACTCTAACCCTAACCCTAACCTAAACCCTAAACCTCACCCCTACCCTAACCCTAACCCTATCCCAAACCCTAACCCTCATCCTTACCCTAACCCTAACACTAAACCTAACCCTAACCCTCACCCGAACCCTCCCCCTAACAATAACCCGAACAGTCACCCTAACCCTAATCCTCACCCCCACCCTCACCCTAAGCCTAACCATAAGCCTAAGCCAAACCCTCACCCAAACCCTCACACTCCCCCTCACCCTAACCCTAATCCTAAACCTAACCCTGTCCCTAAACCTCAAACTAACCCTCAACCTCACCCTAACCCTAACACTAACCCTAACACTAAACCTCCCCCTAACCCTCCCCCTAACCCTAACTCTAACCCTAAATATCACCCTCACCCTAACCCTAACCAAAACCCTCAGCCTAAACCTCACCCTAATCCTAACCTCACCCTCACCCTCAAACTCACTGTAACTCTAACCCTAACCCTAACAATAACACTAACCCTAACCCTAACCCTAACTCTAACCATAACCCTCACATTCAGCCTCACCCTCACTGCAAACTTAACCCTAACTATAACACTAAAAAATACCCTAACCCTAAGCCTAACCTAACTCTAAATCTAATCCTAACCCCCACCCTCAGCCTCAGCCTAACACTAAGCCTAAACCTAACCTTAAACCTAAACCTAATCCTCAGCCTCAGCCTCAACCTAACCCAAACCCTAAACCTAACACTCACCCTAACTCTAAGCCTAACCCTAACCCTAACCCTCACACTCACCCTCAAACTAACCCTAATCCTAAACCTAACCCAATCCCTGACCCTAACCCTCACCCTAACCCTCACCCTAACCCTAACCCTAACACTCACACTCAACCTAGCCCTCAACCTAACCCTAAACCTCACCCTCACCTTAACCCTTACCCTAACCCTCACTCTAACCCTAAACTTAACTCAAACCCTAACTCTCACCCTAACCCTAACCCTAACACTCACCCTAACCCTAACCATCAACCTTACCGTAACCCTCACCCTCAGCCTAACCCTCATGTTTGGCCTTACCGTCACCCCTACCCTAACCCTCACCATAACCCTCACACTCACCCTAACCCTCACCCTAAAACTAACTCTACCCCTAAACCTCACCCTCACCCTAACCATAACTCTAACCCTAACCCTAACACTAAACCTCACCCTGACCGTAACCCTAACCCTCAGAATAACCCTAACCCTCAACCTCACGCAAACCCTCGGCCTAAACCTAAGGCTAACCCTAACCATAACCATAAGCCTCACACTCACCCTAACCAGAACCAAAATCCTAATCCTAACCCTAAATCTAACCCGAACCCTCACGCTCAGCCTCACCCTAACCCTAATTATAACCCTAAACCTCACACTGACCCTAACCCTAATCCTAAAACTGACCCTCACTGTAACCGAAACCCTAAACCTAACCCTAAACTTATCCCTAACCCTAGCCCTAACCCTACCCCTAACTCTCACCCTAACCCTAACCCTAACACTAACCCTAACCCTAAACCTCACCCTAACTCTAACACTAACCGTAAACCTCACCATCATCCTAACCATCACTCTAACCCTAACCCAAACACTAAACCTTACCCTAACCCTAACCCTAAAAGTCACCCTCACCTCACCGTAACCAAAACCCTAAACCTAACCCTAACAATAACCCTAACACTAATCCTAACCCTCCCCCTAACCATAACCCTCATCCTAACCCAAACACTCACCCTAAAACTTACCCTCACCCTAACACTAACCCTAACCCTAAAACTAACCCTCACACTAACCCCAACCATAACCCTAACCCTAAACCTCAAACTAACCCTCAACCTCAGCCTAACTCTAACACTAACCCTATCCCTAACCCTCCTCCTAACCCTATATCTAACCCTAAACCTCACCCTCACACTAACCCTAACTCTAACCCTAAACCATACCCTAACCCTAACCCTACCCCTCACCCGCACCCTCACCCTCACCGTAACTCTAACCCTAACCTTAACAGTAAAACTAACCCTAACCCAAACCATCACCCTAACCCTAATCCTCACCTCCACCCTCACCCTCAGCCTAACCCTAAGCCTAAGCCTCAACCTCACCCTAACTGTCACACTCACCCTCACCCTACCCCTAATACTAAATCTAACCCTATCCCTAAACCTCAACCTAACCCTCACCCTCCCCGTAACCCTAACACTAAACCTCAACCTAAATCTCACCCTAACCCTAACCCTCACCCTCACTCTCAATCTCACCATAACTCTAAACCTAACCCTAAATCTAACACTAACCCTAACCCTAACCATAAACATAACCATAACCCTCACCTTCAGAATCACCCTCAGCTCCAACTTAACCCTAACCATAACACTAACAATAACCTTAATCCTAAACCTAACACTAATCCTCAACCCGACCCTAACCATCACCCTGACGCTAAACCTCACCCTAAACCTAAACCTAACCCTCACCTTCATCCTAGCCCTCACAATAACCCTAATCCTCATCCTCACCCTAAACCTCACACTAACTCTAACACTAATCCTCAAGCTAACCCTCACCCACACCCTTCCCCTAACCCTAACCATCACTGTAACCCTAACCCTCACCCCTCTGTAACCCTCACCCTCAGCCTAAACCTCAAGTTTACCCTTACCATCACCCCCATGCTAACCCTTACCCTAAACCTAACCCTCACCCTAATCCTCACCATAAGCCTAATTCCACCCCAAAACCTAATGCTCACCCTAACTCTAACCCTAACCCTAACCCTAACCCTAATCCTCATCCTAACCCTAAACCTCACACTAACCCTAACCCTAAACCTCAATTTAACTCTCACCCTGACCCTAATCCTAACCCTAACCCTAACCCTAAACCTAACCATAACACTCACCATTATCTTAATCCTCACCCTCAGCCTAAACCTCACCTTTACCATTATTATCATCCTCACCCTAAACCTCCCCCTAACCCTAAACCTCATCGTAACCCTCACCCTAACCATAAAACTAACCATCACACTAACGCTAACCCTCAACCTCAACCTCACCCTCAGCCTAACCCTAAGCCTAAGCCTAAACCTTACCATAATCATCACCCTCATCCTAGCCCTCACTCTAACCCTAATCCAAACCCTAACCCTCATCCTAACCCTCACTCTAAACCTAATCCTAACCCTCATCATCACCCTCACCCTAACCCTCATCCTAACCCTAAGCCTCAACCTAATCCTAACCCTCACCCTCACAGTAACTCTTTTCCTGACACTCACCGTAACCCTAAACTTAACCCGAAACCTAATTCTCACCCTAAACCTAACACTAACCCTCACCCTAACCCTAACCCTAAACTTCATCCTCACCCTAGAACTCACCCTAACCATAAGCCTAACCTAACCCTCATCCTAACCATCCTCCTAACCCTAAACCTAACCCTCACCCTAACCATAACACTCACCCTCAACCTCACCATCAGCCTAACCCTAAGCCTAACCCTAAACCTAACCCTAACACAGACACTTATCCCAAACCTAAACCTAAACCTAAGCCTAAGCTTATCCCTTACCCTAAACTTCACCCTCACCCTAACACTAATCCTAATCCTCACCCTAACCCTAACCCTAAACCTCCCCCTAACTCTCACCCTAACACTAACACTAACACTAACACTAACCCTAACCCTCCACCTAACCGTCACCCTAACCCTAACTCTAACTCTAAACCTCACCCTCAATATAAACCTCACCCTAACCCTAACCCTAACCCTCACCCTCAACCCGCACCATAACCGTAACCTTAAACCGAACCCTAACAATAACTCTAACCCTAATCTTAACCCTCACCCTAACCATAACCCTCACCCTAACCCTAAACCTAAACCTCACCCTCACCCTAGCTCTCACCCTAACCCTAATCCTAACCCTAACACTCATCCTAACCCTACCCCTAACCCTTACTCTAACCCTCACCATAACCCTAACCCTCACCCTCAAACACACCCTCAGCCTAAACCTAAGCCTAACCATAAACCTAACCCTAACACATACACGCACAATCACCTTGACACTAATCCTAACTCTAACCCTAACCCTAACCCTACCAGTAACTCTCACCCTAACCCTAACCCTAACCCTAACCCTCAACCTCACCCTAATCTTAAACCTAACTCTAACCCTAACCCAAACCCTAAACCTCAACCTAACCCTAACTCTAACCCTCACCCTCACCCTAAACCTCACACTAACGCTAACCCTAATCCTCAATCTACCCTCACCCTAAACCTAAAACTAACCCTAACCCTCACCCTTATCTTAACCCTCAACCTCAGCCTAAACCTCACCTTTACCCTTACCATCATCCTCACCTTAACCCTCACCCTAACCCTAAACCTCATCCTAACCCTCACCCTAACAGTAAAAGTAACCCTCACCATAACCCTCAACCTCAACCTCACCCTCAGCCTAACCCTAAGCCTAACCCTAAACCTAACCCTAACACACAAACGCACCCTCACCCTGACCCTAATCCTAACCCTAACCCTAACCCTTACACTCCCCGTAACTCTCACCCTAACCCTAACCTTAACACTAACCCTAACCCTCAGCCTCACTCTCACCCTAACCCTAATCCTATCCCTAACCCTCATCTTAACCCTCCCCCTAACCCTTACACTAAACCTCACCCTAACCCTAACCCTCAAACTCAACCTCACTCTTAGCCTAAACATTAGCCTAAACCTAAAACTAAACCTAACACACACACTCAACCTCACCCTAACCCTAATCCTAACCCTAACCTTCCCCCTCACCCTCACCGTCAGTGTAAACCTAAGCCTAACCCTAACCCTAAACATAACACATACCTAACCCTTACCCAAATCCTAATCCTAACCCTAACCCTAAGCCTCACCCTCAGCCTCACCTTTACCCTAACTCTAACCCTATATTTCACACTCACCTTAACCCTAACCCTAACCCTAACCCTAAACTTCATCCTAACCCTCCCCATAACCCTAACCCTAACCCTCAACCTAACCCTAACCCTCAAACTCACCCTCAACCTCAGCCTAAACCTAAGTCTAAACCTAAAACTAAACCTAACACACTCACTCACCCTCAACCTAACCCTAATCCTAACCCTAACATTCACCCTCACCCTCACCCTCAGTATAAACCTAAGTCTAACCCTAACCCTAACCATCACACTCAACCTAACCATTACCTTAATCCTAATCCTAACCCTAACCCTAAGCCTCACCCTCAGCCTCACCTTTACCCTAACTCTAACTCTATACCTCATACTCACCATAACCATAACCCTAAACCTAACCCTAAACCTCACCCTAACACTAACCCTAAATCTCAACCTCAGCCTAGCCCTAACCCTAATCCTAATCCTAAATCTAACCCTCATCCTAACCCTCCCCATAACCCTAACCCTAACCCTAATCCTCAACCTAAACCTCACCCTAACCCTAACTCTAACCATAAACCTCACCCTCATTCTAACCCTAACTCTAACCCTAACCCAAACCCTAAACCTCACCCTAACACTAACCCTAACACTAACACACATCCTCACCCTCATTCTAATTCAAGCCTAACCCTAACCCTATCCCTCACAGTCACCCTAAACCTAACCCTAAACCTCAACCTAACCCTCACCCTCACCCTCAACCTCAGCCTAACACTAATCCTACTCCTAACCCTAACCACAAGCCTCACCCTCAACCTAACCATCACCTTAAGCCTAACCCTAACATTAATCCTAACCCTAACCCTCACCCTCAGCCTCACCCTAAATCTAACTCTAACACTAAACCTCACCCTGACCCTAACCCTAACCCTAACCCTATCCCTAAAACTCATCCTAGCCCTAACCCTAACCCTCACCCTCACCATAACCTTAACCCTAACCCTCAAGCTAAAATAACCCTAAACCTAACCCTAAACCTCACCCTAAACATAACCCTCACCCTAACCCTAACCCTCACCATAACGCTTAACCTAAACTAACACTAACCCTAACCTTAACACTAAACCTCACACTAACCCTAACCATCACCCTAATCCTAAACCTCACCCTAACACTAACCCTAAACCTCACCCTCTCCCTAGACCTCGCCCTAACCCTAACCCTAATTCTCACCCTAAACTGCACACTAACCCAAACACTAATCCTCAATCTAACCCTCACCCTCAACCTATCCCTAACTCTCACCCTCACCCTAACCCTAACCCTCACCCTAACCCTAACCCTCAACCTCACCCTCACCCTCAGGCTTACCCTAAGCCTAACCCTAACCCTAACGCTCACACTAACCCTAACCCTTACCCTAAACCTAAGCCTAACCCTAAGCCTAACCCTCACTGTAACCCTAACCCGCAACCTTACCCTCACCCTAACCCTAACCCTAACCCTAAACCTTAATCTGACACTAACACTAACCCTCACCCTCACACTAACCCTTACACTAATCCACAACCTACCCCTAAACAAAACCAGAACCCTAACTCTTACCCTTACCCTAAACGTTACCCTCAACCTAACCCTAACACTAAACCTCATCCTCACCCTAGCATACCCAACCCTAACCCTAATCCTTACCCTCTTCTTAACTCTCCCCCTAGCCCTTACCCTAACCCTCACCCTAACCCTAACCCTCACCCTCAACCTCACCCTCAGCCTAACCCTAAGCCTAACCATAAAACTAACCCTAACACACACACTCACCCTCACCCTAAACCTCACCCTAACCCTAACCCTCATCCTAACCCTCCCCATATCCCTAAACCTCACCCTAACTCTAACCCACACCCTCACCCTCAGCCTAATCTTAAGCCTAACCCTAACCCTAACCACCAAACTCACCTTAACCCTAACCCAAAACATCACCCTAAACCTAACCCTCACCCTCAACCTCAGCCTAATCCTAAGCCTATCCCTTTTCCTAACCCTAACACTAACCCTCACCCTCACCCTAACCCTAATCCTACTCCTAACCCTAATCCTAACCCTCACCTTAAGCCTAAGCCTAACATTAATCCTAAACATAACCCTCACCCTCAGCCTCACCCTAAACCTAACTCTAACACTAAACCTCACCCTGACCCTAAACCTAAACCTCACCCTCACCCTAGCCCTCACATTAACCCTAATACTAACCGTATCCTTCATCCAAACCCTCCCCCTGACCCTTACCCTAAGCCTCATCCTAACCCTAAACCTCACCATCAACCTCACCCTAAACCTAACCCTAAGCCTAACCCTAAAACTAACTCTAACACACACATTCACCCTCACCATAACCCTAAGACTAACCCTAACCCTCACGCTCACCCTCACCCTCTGTGTAACCTTAAGCCTAACCTAACCTTAACCCTCACACTCACCCTAACCCTTACACTAATCCTAATCCTAACCCTAACCCTACCCCTCAACCTCAGCCTCACCTTAACCCTAACTCTAAACCTAAACCTAAACCTCACCCTAACCCTAAAAGTAACCATAACCCTAAACCTCACCCTAACCCTAACCCGAAACCTTACCCTCACCTTAGCTCTCACCCTAACTCTAATACTAACCCTATCCCTCATCTTAACCCTCCCCCTAACCCTATCCCTAACCCTCACCCTCACCCTCACCCTCACCCTAAACCTCACCCTTACTCTAACCTTAAAGCTAATATTAGCTGTAACCCTAACCCTCATCCTCAGCTTCACCCTAACACTAAATCTAACCCTAAACCTCACCCTCACCCTAACCCTAACCCTAAACCTAACCCTAACCCTCACCCTAAAACTAAACCTTACCCTAATATTAATCCTAACCCTAACCGTAAGCCTCACCCGCAGCCTCTTATTAAACCTAAATCTAACCCTATACCTCACACTCACCCTAATCCTAACCCTAACCCTAAACCTCACCCTAACCCTAACCCTAAACCTAAATCTCACCCTAGCCCTCATCCTAACCCTAATCCTAACACAAACCCACGTCCTAAACCTCCCTATAACCCTAACCCTAACCCTAAACCCCACCCGAATCCTAACCCTAACCCTTACCCTCACCCTCAATGCAAACTTAACCCTAACCATAACATTAACAATAACTGAAACCCTAACCCTAACCCTAAACCTAACTATAATCCTCACACTCACCCTCACCCTCAGCTTAACCCTAAGCCTAACCCTAAACCTAACCCACACTGTAATAAACCTAACCCTAACCCTAACCCTAACCCTAACGCTAAACTTGACCCTAAACCTAACCCTAAACTTCAGCCTCACCCTCACATTAACCCAAACCTTAACCCAAAACCTCACCCTAACTCTAAGCCTAAACCTAACCCTAACCTTCACACTCACCATCACCCAAACCCTAATCCTAAACCTAACCCTATCCTTAACCCTACCACTCACCATAACCCTCATCCTAGCCCTCACCCTAACCCTAATCCTAACCCTAAACCTCATCCTAACCCTAACCCTAACCCTCACACTCATGCTCGGCCTAAGCCTAAGCCTAAGCCTAACCCTAACCCTCACCCTAACCCTAACGCTAACCCTAACCCTAACCCTAAACTTAACCCGAAGCCTAACTCTCACCCTAACCCTAAATCTAACCCTAAACCTCACCATCACCCTAGCCCTCACACTAACACTAATCATAACCCTCATCCTAACCCTCACCATAACATTAACCATAACCCTCACCCTACCACTCACCCTAACCCTCATCCGGAACCTAACCCTCAACCTAAACCAAACCCGCACCCTCACCGTAACCGTTACCCTAACACTCACCCTAACCCTAAACTTAACCCGAACCCTAACTCTCACCCTAAACCTAACCCTAAACCTCACCCTAATTCTAATCCTAAACCTCACCCTCAACCTAGCCCTTGCCCTAACACTAATCCTAACCCTAGCCCTCTTCCTAAACCTCCTCCTAACCCTTACCCTAAACTCACCCACACCCTAACCCTCACCCTCAACCTCACCCTCAGCCTATACCTAATTCTAACCCTAAACCTAACCTTAACACACACACTCACCCTTACCCTAACCCTAATCCTAACCCTAACCTCACCCTCACCCTCACACTCAGTGTAACTCTAAGCCTAAGCCTAAACCTAACCTTAACCCTCCTACTCACCCTAACCCTTACCCTAATCCTAATCTTAACCCTAACCCTAATCCTCACCCTCAGCCTCACCTTAACCCTAACTCTAATCCTAAACCTCACAACTCACCCTCACCCTAACCCTAACCCTAAACCTCAACCTAACCCTAACTCTAAACAACACTCTCACCCTAGCCCTCACCCTAACCCTAATCATAAAACTAACCCTCATCCTAAACCTCCCCATAACCCTAAACCTAACCCTCAACCTCACCCAAACCCTAATCCTCACCCTCACCCTCAGCCTAAACCTAAGCCTAACTCTAACTCTAACCCTAACCCTCACACTCACACTAACCCTAACCCTAATCCTTATCCTAATCCTAACCCTAACCCTCACCCTCACCCTAACCCTCACCCTTACCCCAACCCTAAACCTAACACTAACTGTAACCCTAACACTCACCCTCTGCTTCACCCTTACCTTAAATCTAACCCTAAACCTAACCCTCACCCTAGCCCTTACCCTAACCCTAATCCTAACCCTATACTTCATTCAAACCCTCCCCCTAAACTGAATCCTCAGCCTAAACCTAAGCCTAACAATAAACCTAACCCTAACACACACACTCACCCTCAACCTAAACCTAATCCTATCCCTAAACCTAACCCTAACACTAACCCTCCCCCTAACTCTCACCCTAACCCTAACCCTTACACTAAACCTAAACCGAACCCTCAACCTAACCTAAACCCTAACCCTAACCCTAACCCTCACCCGAACCATCACCTTCACAGTAATTCAAACCCTAACCCTAACAATAACACTAACACTAACCCAAGCCATCACCCTAACCCTAATCCTCACCCCCACCCTCAACCTCAGCCTAACCCTAAGCCTAACCCTAAACCTAACCCTAACCCTCACACTCACCCAAACCCTTACCCTAATACTAATCCAAACCATAACCCTCACCCTCACCCTAACCCTCACCCTAAACCTAACCCTAAACCTAACACTAAACCTAACCCTAAACCTCACCCTCACAATAACCTTAACCATAACCCTAACGTTAAAGCTTACCTTCACACTCACTCTAGACCTTACTCTTACCCTAATCCTATACCTAACACTCATCCTAACCCTAACCCTAACCCAAACCCTTAACCTCAACCTCACACTCAGCCTAACACTAAGCCTAACACTAAGCCTAACCCTAAACCTAAACCTAACACACAAACTCACCCAGAATCTAACCCTAATCCTATCCTTAACCCTAACCCTAATCCTAACCCTCCCCCTAACTCTCACCCTAACCCTAACCCTAACACTAACCCTTAAACTAACCCTCAACCTGAACCACACCCTAACCCTAAATCTAACCCTAAACCTCACCCTCACCCTAACCCTAAATCTAACCCTATCCCAAACCCTAACCCAAACCCTAACCCTAACCCTAACCCATACCCTCACCCACAGCCGAATCCTAAGCCTAACCCTAACCCTAACGCTCACACTCACCCTAACCCTAAACCTAAACCTCACCCTAACCGTAACCCTAACCCTCAAACACAGCCTAACCCTAAGCCTATCCCTAACCCTAAACCTAACCCTCACACTCACCCTAACACCAACCTAATCCTACTCATAACCCTAACCCTAACCCTCACCCTCAACCTAACCCTCATCTTAAGCTTAACCCTAACATTAATCCTAACCCTAACCCTCACCCTCAGCCTCACCCTAACACTAACTCTAACACTAAACCTCACCCTGAACCTAACCCTAACCCTAACCCTATGCCTAAACCTCATCCTAGCCCTAACCCTAACCCTCACCCGCACCCTCACCATAAACTTAACCCTAACCCTAACGCTAACAATAACCCTAACCCCAACCCGAACCTCACCCTAAACATAACCCTCACCCTAACCCTAACCCTCACCCTAACACTTACCCTTACCTGAACACTAACCCTAACCCTGACACTAAACCTCACACTAACCCTTACCATCACCTTTACCCTAAACCTTACCCTAACACTAACCCTAAACCTCACCCTATCCCTAGACCGCGCCGTAACCCTAACCCTCATCCTCACCCGAAACTTCACACTAACCCTAACACTAATCCTCAATCTAACCCTCACCCTCACCCTAACCCTAACACTAACCCTCACCCTAACTCTAATCCTTGCCCCCAACCTCACCCTTAGCCTAACACTAAGCCTAAGCCTAACCCTAACCCTAAACCTCACACTCACCCTCACCCTAACCCTAATCCTAACCCTAACCCTAACCCTAACCCTAAAACTCAACCTAACCCTCAACCTAACCTTAACCCTAACACTTAACCTAAGCCTAACCCTCGACCTAACACTTCAACTGAACCTAAATCTAACCATAAACCTCACCCTCACCCTAACCCTAATGATAACCCTAACCCTAAACCTCACCCTAACCCTAACACTCACCCTCACCCTCACCCTCACCATAACTCTAACTCTAAGACCAACAATAAGAATAATCCTAACCCTAAACCTTACCCTAACCCTAATGATAAAACTCAACCTCACCCTAATCCTAACCCTAAACCTAACCCTCACCCTAACCCTAACCCTAACCCTCACCCTCACCATAACCCTCACCCTCATCCTAACCATCACCCTAACCCTAACCCTAACCCTAAACCTTACCCTAACACTAACACTAAACCTCACCTTCACCCTAGCCCTCACCCTAACCCTAATCGCAAACCTAATCCTTATCCTAACCCTCACCCTAACTCTAAGTCTAAACTTAACCCTAAACCCAACCTTCACTGTAACCATAACACTGACCCTAACACTAACACTAACCATAAACCTAACCCTAAACCTCAGCCTCACCCTCACCCTAACCCAAACCCTAACCCTAACGCTCATCCTAACTCTAAGCCTAACCCGAACCCTAATCCTAACCCTCATATTCACCCTCAACCTAACCCTAATCCTAAAACTAACCCCATACCTAACCCTAACCCTCAACCTAACCCTCAGCCTAGCCCTCACCCTTGCACTTATCCTAACCCTCACCCTCACCCTAACCATAACCCTCGCCCTAAACCTAACCCTCACACTAAAACTTACCCTCACCCTAACACTAACCCTAATACTAACCCTCACACTAACCCTAAACATCACCCTAACCCTAACCCTCACCCTAACACTAACCCTAACCCTCACCCTCACCTTAGCCTTCACCCTAACCCTAACCCTCATCCTCACCATAAACCTCACACTAACCCTAACACTAATCCTCAATCTAACCCTCAACTTCACCCTAGCGCTAAAACTAACCCTCACCATAACCCTAACACTCACCCTTACCATAAACCTCACCCTCAGCCTAAAGCTCACCTTTACCTTTACAATCACCCCCACGCTAACCCGCACACTAACCCTAACCCTCACGATAACCCTAAATGTACCCCGAAACCTCACCCTCTCCCTAACCCTAACTCTAACCCTAACCCTAACACTAAACCTCACCCTAACCCTAACCCTAACCCTCACCCTCACCCTAACCATAAACCTCACACTAACCCTAACCCACAACGTAACGCTTACCCTCACTCCAACACTAACCCTAACCTTAACACTAACACTCACACTAACCCAAACCCTCACCCTAATCCTAAACCTCACCCTATCCCTAACCCTAACCCTAATCCTCACCCTCACCCTAGCCCTCACTCTAACCCTAATCTAACCCTCCCCCTCACCCTATCCCTAACCCTCATCCTCACCCTAAACCTCACACTAACCCTAACTCTAATCCTCAATCTAACCCTCACCCTAACCCTAACCCTATCCCTTACCCTAACCCTAAACCTAACCCTAACCCTCACCCTTATCTTAACCCTAACCCTCAGCCTAAACCTTACCTTTACCCTTACCATCATCCTCACCCTAACCCTCACACTCACCCTAGCCCTTAACTAACTCTAATCCTAACCCTAACCCTCATCCTAACCCTACCCCTAACCCTAACCCTCACCCTCAACCTCACGCTCAGCCGAACCATTAGCCTAAACCTAAACCTAAACCTAACACACACACTCACCCTCACTCTAACCCTAATACTATCCCTAACCCTAACCCTAATACTAAACCTTCCCCTAACTCTCAACCTAACCCTAAAACTAACCCTTACCATAACCCTCAACCTAAAACTCACCCTAACCCTAACCCTAAACCTAAGCCTTACCCTAACACTAACCCTAATCCTTACCCTCACCCTAGCCCTCATCCTAACCCTATTTATAACCCTAAACCTCATCCTAACCCTCACACTAACCCTAACCCTAACCCTCATCCTTACCCTAACCTTAATCCTCAACCTAACAAGAAACCTAACCCTCACCCTAACACTAACCCTAACCCTCACCCTAACCCTAAACTTAACCGAAACCTAACTCTCACCCTAACCCTAACCCTAACCCTCCCCCTAACAATAACCCTCACCCTCAACCTCATTCTCAGCCTAACCATTAGCCTAAACCTAAACCTAAACATAACACACACACCCTGACTCTAAACCTAATACTATATCCCTAAACCTGACCCTAAACCTAAACCTCCCCCTGACTCTCACCCTAACCATAAAACTAACACTTACCATAACTCTCAACCTAAACCTCACCCTAACCCTAACTCTAACCCTAAAAGTCACCGTCACCCTAACCTTGACTCTAGACCTAACCGAAACTCTAAAACTCACCCTAACACTAAGCCTAACCCTAAACTCCGAATTTACCCTCCAACTAAACCTAAATCTAACCATGAATATCACTTTTACCCTAACACTAATCATAACCCTAACCCTAAACCTAACCCTAACCCTAACCCTGTCACCCTAACCCTCACCTTCACCCTAACCCTAACCCTCACTCTAACCCTTACCCACACCCTCACCCTCAACCTAATCCGGACCCTAACCCTAAACCTAACCCTCACACTCACCCTAACCTTAGGCCTAAAACTCACCCTAACCCTATCCATCACCCTCAAAGTCAGCCTAACCCTAAGCCTATCCCTAACCCTAACCCTAACCCTAACCTTCACACTCAAACTAATACTAACCCTAATCCTACTCCTAACCCTAACCTCAACCTGACCCTCTCCTTAAGCCTAATCCTAACATTAATCCGAACCCTAACCCTCACCCTCAGCTTCACCCTAACCCTAACTCTAACACTAAACCTCACCCTGACCCTAACCCTAACCCTAACCCTATCCCTAAACCTCATCCTAGCCTTAACCCTAAAACTCACCCTCACCCTCACAATAACTGTAACCCTAACCCTAATACTAACAATAACCCTAAACCTAACCCTAACCCTAACCCTCACCCTTAAACTCAGCCTCACCCTAACTTTAACTCTAACACTTAACCACAAACTCACCCAAACACTAATCCTAACCCTAACCCTAAACCTCACCCTACCCTAACCCTAACCATCACCCCAAACCTCACCTTCACCATAACTCTAACCCTAACCCTAAACCTAACCCGAACCCTAACCCTAATTCTAAAACTCAACCTCACCCTAACCCTAATCCCAACCCTAACCCTCACCCTCACCATAACCCTATCCCTCATCCTAACCCTCACCCTAACCCTAACTCTAAAACTAAACCTTACTGTAAAACTAACCCTAATCCTCACCCTCACCCTAGCCCTCTCCCTAACCCTAATCCTCATCCTAACCCTCACACTAACAATAACCCTAACCCTCATCTTTACCCTAACCCTAACCCTCAACCTAACCCTAACCCCAAAGCTCACCCTAAACCTAACCTTAAACCTCACCCTAACCCTAAACTTAACCGAACCCTAACTCTCACCCTAACATTAACCCTAATCCTCACCCTAACCCTAACCCCCAATCTCACCCTCATCCTCGGCCTAACCCTAATGCTAAACCTAACCCTAAACCTAACCCTCACACTCACCCTAACCCTGACTCTAATCCTAATCCTAACCCTAACCCTAATCCTCAACGTCACCCTAACCCTCACCCTAACACTAACCCTAAACCTAACCCTCAACCTCAGCCTCACCCTTACCCTAACTCTAAACCTAAAACTCACCCTCACTCTAAACCTAACCCTAAACCTAACCCTAATCCTAACCCTAAACCTCACCCACACCTTAGCCCTCACCCAAACACTAATCCTAACCCACATCCTAACCCTCACCCTAACACTAACCCTAACCCTCACCCTCACTCTCACACTAACCCTAGTCCTAACCCTAATCTTCATCCTAACCCTCCCCCAGCCCTTACCCTAAACCTCACACTAACCCTAACCCTCAACTTCAACCTCACCATTAGCCTAAACCTTTGCCTAAACCTAAACCTCACCCTAACACACTCACTCACCCTCACCATAACCCAAAACCTAACCCTAACCCTCATCCTCACCCTCACCTTAACCCTAACCCTAACCCTAAATCTCACCCTAACACTAAACCTAAACCTCAACCTCTCCCTTGCCCTCACCCTAACCCTTATCCTAACCCTAACCCTCCCCATATCCCTAAACCTAACACTCACCCTAACCCTCACACTCATCCTCAGCCTAAACCTAAGCCTAACCCTAAACCTAAACCTAACCCTCACCCTCACCTCACCCTAACCCTAACACTAATCCTAATCCTAAACCTAACCCTAACCCTCACCCTAACCCTAAACCTCACCCTAAACCTAACCCTAAACCTAACACTAACCCTAACCCTAACCTTCACGCTCAGCCTCACCCTAAACCTAACTCTAACCCTAAACCTCACCCTAACCCTAACCCTAACCCTAACCTTAAACCTCACCCTCAAACTCAGCCTAGCCCTTACCCTAACCCTAACCCTAACCCTAACCCTAACCCTCATCCTAACCCTCCCCCTAACCCTAACCCTCACCCTCAAACTCACTCTCAGCCTAACCCTAAGCCTAACCCTAAACCTAAACCTAACACACACACTCACCCTCACTCCAACCCTACTCCTGTCCCTAACCCTAACCCTAACCCTAACCCTCCCTCTAACTCTCACCCTAACAATAACCCAAACCCTAACCATTACCATAACCCTCAACCTAAAGCTCACCATAACCCTAAATCTAACCCTAAACCTCACCCTCACAGTAACCCTAAATATAACCCTAACCCAAACCCTAAACCTCACCATAACACTAGCCCTAAACCTAACCCACACACTCACCCTCAGCCTAATCCTAAGCCTAACCCTAAACCTAACCCTCACACTCACCCTCAGCCTAATGCTAAGCCTAACCCTAACCCTACCTCTCACACTCACCCTAACCCTAACCCTAAACCTAACCCTCACCCTCAACCTCAGCCTAACCCTAAGCGTATCCCTAACCTTAACTCTAACACTCACACTTACCCTAACACTAACCCTAACGTACTCCTAACCCAAACCCTAACCCTCACCCTCAACCTAACCCTCAACTTAATTATAACCCTAACATTAATACTAACCCTAACCCTCACCCTCAGCCTCACCCTAACCCTAACTCTAACATTAAACCTCACCCTGAACCTAACCCTAACCCCAACCCTATCCTAAACCTCATCCTAGACCTAACCCTAAACCTCACCCTCACCCTCACAATAAACTTAACCCTAACCCTAATGCTAACAAAAACCCTAACCCTAACCCTAACCCTCACACTAAACATAACCCTCACCCTAACCCTAACCCTCACCCTAACACTTACCCTCACCTTAACACTAACCCTAACCCTAACACTAAACCTCACACTAACCCTAAGCATCAATGTAATCCTAAACCTCACCCTAACACTAACCCTAAACCTGACCCTATCCCTAGACCTCGCCCTAAACCTAACCCTCATCCTCACTCTAAACTTCACATGAACAATAAAACTAATCCTCAATTTAACCCTCACCCTCACCCTAAACATAACCCTAACCCTCACCCTAACCCTAACCCTCACCCTTACCTTAACCCTCATGCTCAGCCTAACCCTCACATTTACCCTTAACGTCACCCCCACCCTAACACTAACTCTAACCCTAATCCTAACACTAACCCTTACACTTACCCTAACCCTAACCATCACCCTAACCCTAATCCTCACCCCCAACCTCACCCTCAGCCTAACCCTAAGCCTAACCCTAAACCTAAAACTAACACACACACTCACCCTCATTCTAAACCTAAACCTATCCCTAAGCCTAACCCTAACCCTCCCCCGAACTCTATATCTAACCCTAAACCTCACCCTCACCCTCACCCTAACCCTAACCCTAACCCTAAACCCCACCCTAACCATAACCATAACCCTCACCCGCACCCTCACCCTCACTGTAACTCTAACCCTAAGCCTAACAAGAACACTAAACCTAACTCGAACCATTACCCTAAGCCTAATCCTCACCACCACCCTCACCCTCAGCCTAACCCTAAGCCTCAGCCTAACCCTCACACTAACCCTCATACTCACGCTCACCCTAACCCTAATCCTAAACCAAACCCTATCCCTAAACCTCAACCTAACAATCACCCTCACCCTAACCCTAACACTAAACCTGTCCCTAAACCTCAGCCTAATCCTCTGCCTAACCCTAACCCTAACCCTAAACCTCACCCTCAACCTAACTCTAACCCTAACCCTGAACCTCACCCTAAACCTCAACCTAAACCTGAACCTCACCTTCAACCTCACCATTACTCTAAACCTTACCCTAACAATAACACTAACCCTATCCTTAACCCTAACCATAACCCTCACCCTCAGCCTCAACCTCACAGCAAACTTAATCCTAACCATAACACTAACAACAACCCTAACCCTAAGCCGAACCCTAACCCTAACTCTAATCCTCACCCCCACCCTCACCCTCAGCCTAACCCTAACCCTAACCCTCAGCATAACCTTAACGCTAACCCTAACACTAACACTAACGATAACCCTAAACCTAATCCTAAACCTCACCCTCAACCTACAAATCACGCTAACCCTATTCCTAACCCTAAACCTCATCCTAACCCTCCCCAGAATCCTAAACCTAAACCTCACCCTAACCCTAACACTAAACATAACCCTAAGCCTCAGCTTCACCCTCACCACAAACTTAACACTAACCAAAACACGAACAATAACCATAACCCTAAGCCTAACCCTAACCCTAACTCTAACCCTCACCCCCAAGCTCACCCTCAGCCTAACCCTAAGGTTAGTAACCCTAAACCTCACCATAACATTAACGCTAACCCTAATCCTAACACTATCCCTAAACCTAAACCTAACCCTAAACCTAACCCTAATCCTCAGCCTCAACTTCACACTAACCGAAAACCTAACCCTAAAACTCACCCTAACTCTAACACTAACCCTAACACTAACCGTCACCCTAACGCTAATCCTAACCACCACCCAAACCCTAATCCTCACCCCCAACCTCGCCCTTAGCCTAACCCTAAGCCTAAGCCTAACCCTAACCCTAAATCTCACATTCACCATCACCCTCACTCTAACCCTAACCCTAACACTAACACTAAAACTAACCTTAAACCTAACCCTAAACCTAACCCTAATCCTCAGCCTCACCCTCACCTTAACCCAAACCCTACCCCTAACCCTCACCCTAACACTAAGCCTAACCCTATCCCTAACCTTCACACTCACCCTCACCCTAACCCTAATCCTAAACCTTACCCTATCCCTAACCCTACCCCTTACCATAACCCTCATCCTAGACCTCACCCTAACACTAATCCTAACCCTAAACCTCATCCTAACCCTCACCCTAACCCTAACCCTAACCCTCACATGCATGCTCGGCCTAAGCCTAAGCCTAAGCCTAAGCCTAAGCCTAAGCCTAACCCTCACCCTAACCCTAACGTTAACACTAACCCTAACTCTAACCATAAATCTCACCCTAACCCTAACCCTAACCCTAAAGCTAAACCTCACCCTAAACCTAACCCTAAGCCTCACCTCACCCTAGCCCTCACCCTAACACTAATCATAACCCTCATCCTAACCCTCAACATAACAATAACCATAACCCTCATCCTCACCCTTACCCTAAACCTAATACGAAACCTAACCCTCAACCTAACCCTAACCCTCACCCTCACCATAACCCTTACATTAAAACTCACCCTAAGCCTAAACTTAACCCAAACCCTGACTCTCACCCTAACCCTAACCCTAGCCCTCACCCTAATCCTAATCCTAAACCTCACCCTCATACGAGCCCTTTCCCTAACCCTAATCCTAAACCTAACCCTGTTCCTAAACCACCCCCTAACCCTTACCCTAACCCTCACCCTAACCCTAACCCTCACCTTCAACCTCATCCTCAGCATAACCCTAAAACTAACCCTAAACCTATCCCTAACACACACACTCACCCTTACCCTAACCTTAATCCTAACCCTAACCCTCAACCCTAACCCTAAAGCTAACCCTCACACTCACCCTAACCCTTACCCGAATCCTAATCCTAACCCTAACCCTAACCCTCACCTTCAGACTCACCTTAACCCTAACTCTAACTCTAAACCTCACCCTCATCCTAACCCTAACCCTAAACCTCACCCTAACCCTAAGGCTAAACATCACTCTCACCCTAGCCCTCACCCTAACACTAATCGTAACCCTAACCGTCAGCTTAACACTCCCCATAACCCTAAGCCTAACCCTCACCCTAACCCTAACCCTCAACTTCACCCTCAACCTCAGCCTAACCCTAAGCGTAACCCTAACCCTAACCCTCACACTCACCCTAACCCTAACACTAATTCTAATCCTAATCCTAACCGAAACCCTCACCCTCACCCTAACCCTCACCCTTACCCCAACCTTAAACCCAACACTAACTGTTACCCTAACACTCACCCTCAGCTTCACCCTAACCTTACCTCTAACCCTAAACCTCACCCTCACCCTAACCCTAACCCTAACCCTTAACCTCAGCCTAACCCTAACCCTAAACCTCACCCTCACCCTAGCCCTTACCCGAACCCTAATCCTAACCCTCATTCTAACCCTCCCCCTAAACCAAACCATCAGCCTAACCCTAAACCTAACCCTAACACACACACTCACCCTCAACCTAACCCTAATCCTATCCTTAAACCTAACCCTAACCCTAACCCTCCGCCTAACTCTCAACCTAACCCTAACCCTTACACTAACCCTAAACCTAACCCTCAACCTAACCCAAAACCTAAACCTAACACTAACACTCACCCTCACCCTCACCAAAACTGTAACCGTAAACCTAACCCTATCAATAAACCTAACCCTAATCCTAACCCTTACCCTAACTGTAACCCTCACCCTAAACCAAACCCTCACCCTAACACTTACCCTCAACCTAACCCTAACCCTAACCCTAACACAAACCCTCACACTAACCCTTACCCTAACCCTAAACCTAAACCTCAACTTAACCCTTACCCTCACCCTAACCCTAACACTAACCCTATCCCTAACCCTCACCCTAACCCTATTTCTAACCCTAAAACTCACCCTCAAACTAACCCTAACACTAACCCTAAAGCCCACCCTAACTGTAACCGTAATCTTCACCCGCACCCTCACCCTCACCGTAAATCTAACCCTAACCCTAAACCAAACCATCACCCTCACCCTAATCCTCACCCCCACAGTCACCCTCAGCCTAACCCTAAGGCTAACCCTCACCCTAAATTTCATACTCACCCTCACCCTAACCCTAATCCTAAACATAACCCTATCCCTAAACCTCAACCTAACCCTCACCCTCACCCTAACCTTACCACTAACCCTAACCCTCAACCTCTCCCTAACCCTAACTCCAACCCTAAACCTCTCTCTCACACTAAACCTAAATCTAACCCTAAATCTCACAGTAAACCTCACCCTAACCATAAACCTCACCATTACCCTCAACCTCAGCGTAACTCTAACCCTAACCCTAACAATAACACTAACCCTAACCCTAACCCTAATCCTAACCCTAACAATAACCGTCACCCTCAGCCTCACCCTCAACGCAAATTAGACCCTAACCCTAACCCCAATCCTCATCCCCACCCTCACCCTCAGCCTAACCCTAAGCCTATACCTAACCCTAACCCTAACCCTAACCCTCACTGTAACCCTAACCATAACCCTAAATCTAACCCTAACATTAAACCTAAAGCTAACACTAATCCTCAGCCTCACCCTCACCCTAAACCAAACCCTAACTCTAACCCTAAGCCTAACCCCAAATCTAACCCTCACACTCACCCTCTCCCTAACCCTAATACTAAACCTAACGCTTTCCCTAAACCTAACCCTCACCCTATCCCATACCGTAATCCTCACCCTAACCCTAATACTAACCCAAAACCTCATTCTAACCCTCACCCTAATGCTAACCCATACCCTCACCCTATCCCTAACCCTAACCCTCACCCTCATGCTCAGCCTAAGCCTAAGCATAAGCCTAAGCCTAACCCTAACCATCACCATAACCCTAACACTAACAGTAATCCTAACTCTAAAAGAAAACCTCATTCTCACCCTAACATTAAATCTAACCCTAACCCTAAACCTCATCCTAACCCTAATCCTAACCCTCACCCTCACCCTCACCGTAACCGTAACCGTAACCCTAACCCTAACAATAACCCTAAACCTAACCCTAACCCTCAACGTAACCATAACCCTCACCCTAACTCTAACCCTCACCCTAACATTTACCCTCACCCTAACCTAACGCTAACCCTACCACTAACCCTCACACTAACCCTAACCATCACCCTAACCCTAAACCTCACCCTCACCCTAGCCCTCACCCAAACACTAATCCTAACCCTCATCCTAACCCTCACCCTAACACTAACCCTAACCCTCACCCTCACTCTTACCCGAACCCTAATCCTAACCCTAACCCTCATCCTAGCCCTCACCATAACCCTTACCTTAACCCTCACCCTAAACCAAACTTTCACCTCAACCTCACCTTTAGCCTAACACTTAACCTAAACCTAAACCTAACCCTAACACACACACTCACCCTCACCCTAACCCTAATCCTAACCCTCATTCTAACCCTCCCCCTAAACCAAACCCTCAGCCTAACCCTAAACCTAAGCCTAACACTAACCCTAACCCTAATCCTCATCCTCAGCCTCACCCTAACCCTAAATCTATCCCTAAACCTCACCCTCACCCTAATCCTAACCCTAACCCCAACATTAAACCTCACCCTAAACCTAAACCTAATCCTCATGCTAACCCTCCCCCTAATCCTAACCCTCACCCTAACCTCAAACTCAGCCTAACCCTAAGCCTAACCCTAAACCTAAACCTAAGACACACACTCACCCTCATTCTACCCCTAATCCTATCTCTAAACCTAACCCTCCCCCTAACTCTCACCCTATCCCTACCCCTAAAAGTAACCCTTACCATAACCCTCAACCTAACCCTCACCCTAACCCTAACTCTAAACCTAAAACTCACCCTCAGCCTAACCCTAACTCTGACACTAACCCAAACCCTAAACCTCACCCTATCCCTAACCCTAACACTAACCCTCACCCTCACCCTCACAGTAACCATAACCCTCACCCTAACACTAACCCTAACCCTAACACTGACCCTCACACTAACCCTAACCAAAACCCTACCCCTCCCTCTAACTCTATATCGAACCCTAAACCTCACCCTCACCCTTACCCTCACCGTAACCCTTACCCTAAACCTCAACCTAAACCTCACCCTAAACCTGACCCTCACATTCAACCTCACCATTACTCTAACCGTAACCCTAACAATAACACTAACCCTAACCCTAACCCTAACCCTCACCCTCAGCCTCACCCTCAACCTCAACCTAAGTCTAACACTAAGCCTAACCCTAACCCTAACCCTAACCCTATATCTAACCCTAAACCTCACCCTCACCCTCACCCTAACCCTAACCCTAACCCTAAAACCCACCCTAACAATAACCATAACCCTCACCCACACCCTCACCCTTACCGTAACTCTAACCCTAATCCTAACAAGAACACTAAACCTAACTCGAACCATTAGCCTAAGCCTAATCCTCACACCCACGCTCACCCTCAGCCTTACCCTAAGCCTAAGCCTAACCCTCACACTAACCCTCATACTCACCCTCACCCTAACCCTAATCCTAAACCTAACCCTATCCCTAAACCTCAACTTAACCCTCACCCTCACCTTAACCCTAACACTAAACCTATCCCTAAATCTCAGCCTAATCCTCCGCCTAACCATAACCCTAACCCTCAACCTCACCCTCACCCTTACTAACCCTAACCCTAACCCTAACCCTAACACTAACCCTCACCCTAACCCTAACCCAAAACACCACCCTAGCCCTAATCCTCACCCCCACCCTCACCTTTAGCCTAACCCTAAGCCTAAGCCTAAGCCTAACCCTAAACCTCACACTCACCCTAACCCTCACCCTAAACCTAACCCTAATCCTAACACTAAAACTAACCCTAAACCTAACCCTAAAACTAACCCTAAACCTCAGCCTCACCCTCACCTTAAACCAAACCCTAACCCTAACCCTCACCCTAACTCTAAGCCTAACACTAACCCTAAAATTCACACTCACCCTCACTCTAAACCTAATCCTAAACCTCACCCTGTCCCTAACCCTACCCCTCACCATAACCCTCATCCTAGCCCTCACACTAACACTAATCCTAACCCTAAAGCTCCTCCTAACCCTCACCCTAACCCTAACCCTAACACTCACATGCTTGTTCGGCCTAAGCATAAGCCTAAGCCTAAATCTAAGCCTAACCTCACCCTAACACTATCCCTAACACTCACAGGCATGCTCGGCCTAAGCCTAAGCCTAAGCCTAACCCTAACCCTAATCCTCACCCTAACCCTAACGCTAACACTAACCCTAACTCTAACCCTAAATCTCACCCTAACCCTAACCCTAACCCAAAAGCTAAACCTCACCCTAAACCTAACTGTAAACATCACCTCACCCTAGCCCTAATCATAACCCTCATCCTAACCCTCAATATAACACTAACGCTAACCCACACCCTAAACCTAACCCAATACGAAACCTAACCCTCAACCTAACCCTAACACTCACCCTCACCATAACCCTTACCCTAACACACACCCTAACCCTAAACTTAACCCAAACCATAACTCTCACCCTAAACCTAACCCTAACCCTCACCCTAATCCTAACCCTAAACCTCACCCTCAACCGAGCCCTTGTCCTAACACTAATCCTAAACCTAACCCTCTTCCTAAACCTCCCCCTAACCCTTACCCTAACCCTCACCCTAACCCTAACCCTCACCCTCAACCTCAACCTCAGCATAAACCTAAACCTATCCCTAAACCTATCCCTAACACACACACTCACCCTTACCCTAACCTTAATCCTAACCCTAACCCTCACCTTCACCCTCAAACTCAGTGTAACCCTACGCCTAACCCTAACCCTAACCCTAACCCTCACACTCACCCTAACCCTTACCCGAATCCTAATCCTAACCCTAACCCTAACCCTCACCCTCATGCTCAGCCTAAGCCTGAGCCTAAGCCTAAGCCTAACCCTTACCCTAACCATCACCCTAACCCTAACACTAAGACTAACCCTAACTCTAAACGTAAACCTCACTCTCACCCTAACCCAAACTCTAACCCTAACCGTAAACCTCATCCTAACCCTATCCCTAAACCTCACCCTCACCCTCACCGTAACCGTAACCCTAACCCTAACAATAACCCTAAACCTAACCCTAACCCTCAACGTAACCATAACCCTCACCCTAACTCTAACCCTCACCCTAACATTTACCCTCACCCTAACCTAACCCTAACCCTAACACTAACCCTCACACTAACCCTAACCATCACCCCAACCCTAAAGCTCACCCTAACCCTAACCCTAAACCTCACCCTCACCCTAGCCCTCACCCTAACCCTAATCCTAACCCTCATCCTAACCCTCACCCTAACACTACCCCTAACCCTCACCCTCACTCTTACCCTAACCCTAATCCTAACCCTAACCCTCATCCTAACCCTCACCCTAACCCTTACCCTAACCCTCACCCTAAACCAAAACTTCAACTCAACCTGACCTTTAGCCTAACCCTTAACCTAAACCTAAACCTAACTTTAACAAACACAGTCACCCTCACACTAACCCTAATCCTAACCCTAACCCTCAACCTCACCCTCACCCTCAGTGTAACCCTAACCCTAACCCTAACCCTCACACTCACCCTAATCCTTACCCTAATCTTAATCTTAACACTAACCCTAAGTCTAACCCTCAGCCTCACCTTAAGCCTAACTCTAACCCTATACCTCACAATCACCATAACCCTAACACTAACCCTAACCCTAAACCTCACCAGGACCCGAACCCTAAACCTCACCCTCACCCTTGCCCTTACCCTAACCCTAATCCTAACCCTAACCCTCATCCTAACCCTCCCCATAACCCTAACCCTAACCCTAACCCTGGCCCTAACCCTCATTCTCACCTTCACCCTCAGCCTAACCCTAAGCCTAACCCTAACTTAACCCTAACCCTCAAATTCACTGTAACGCTAAACCTAATCCTAATCCTACCACTAACCCTAACCTTCAGCCTCACACTAACCCTCACCCTACACCTAACCCTAAACCTAACACTAACCTTAACCCTGACCCTCACCATCAGCCTCACCCTAACCCTAACTCTAACCCTAAACCTCACCCTCACCCTAATCCTAACCCTAACCCTAACCTTAAACCTCACCCTAAACCTAAACCTAATCTTCATTCTAACCCTCCCCCTAACCCTAACTCTCACTCTAACCTCACCCTCAGCGTAACCCTAAACCTAAACCTAACACACACACTCACCCTCATTCTAACCCTAATCCTAATCCTAAACCTAACCGTCCCCCTAACTCTCACCCTACCACTATCCCTAAAAGTAACCCTTACCCTAAACCTCAAACTAACCCTCACCCTAACCCTAACTCTGACCCTAACCCAAACCCTAAACCTCACCCTATCCCTAACCCTAACCCTAACACTCACCCTCACCCTCACAGTAACCATAACCCTCACCCTAACACTAACACTAACCCTAACACTGACCCTCACACTGACCCTAACTCCAACCATAACCCTCCCCCTAACTCTATATCTAACCCTAAACCTCACCCTCACCCTCACCCTAACCCTATCCCTAACCCTAAACCTCACGCTAAGCATAACCATAACATTCACCCGCACCCTCACTGTAACTCTAACCCTAAGCCTAACAAGAACACTAAACCTAACTCGAACCATTACCCTAAGCCTAATCCTCACCCCCACACTCACCCTCAGCCTAAACCTAAGCCTAAGCCTAACCCTCACACTAACACTCATACTCACCCTCACCCTAAACCTAATCCTAAACCTAACCCTATCCCTAAACCTCAACCTAACCCTCACCCTCACACTAACCCTAACACTAAACCTATCCCTAAACCTCAGCCTAATCCTCCGCCTAACCCTAAACCTAACCCTAAACCTCACCCACACCCTAACTCTAACACTAAACCTCAACCTAAACCTCACCCTAAACCTGACCCTCACATTCAACCTCACCATTACTCGAACCGTAACCCTAACAATAACACTAACCCTAACCCTAACCCTAAGCCTCACCCTCAGCCTCACCCTCATCCTCAACCTAAGCCTAACATTAACCCTAACCCTAACCCTCACCCTAACCCTCCCCCTAACCCTATATCTAACCCTAAACCTCACCCTTACCCTCACCCTAACCCTAACCGTAACTCTAAACCCCACCCTAACCATAACCATAACCCTCACCCGCACCCTCACCCTCACCGTAACTCTAACCCTAACCCTAACAAGAACACTAAACCTAACTCAAACCATTCCCCTAAGCCTAATCCTCACCACCACCCTCACCCTCAGCCTTACCCTAAGCCTAAGCCTAACCCTCACACTAACCCTCATACTCACCCTCACCCTAACCCTAATCCTAAACTTAACCCTATCCCTAAACCTCAACCTAACCCTAACCCTCACCCTAACCCTAACACTAAACCTATCCCTAAAGCTCAGCCTAATCCTCCGCCTAACCCTAACCCTAACCCTAAACCTCACCCTCACACTAACCCTAACCCTAACCTTAAATCTCAAACTAAACCTCACCCTAAACCTGACCCTCACATTCAACCTCACCATTACTGTAACCGTAACCCTAACAATAACACTAACCCTAACCCTAACCCTAACCCTAACGATAACCCTCATCCTCAGCCTCACCCTCACAGCAAACTTAATCCTAACCATAACACTAACAATAACCCTAACCCTAACCCTAAGCCTAACCCTAACTCTAATCCTCACCCCAACCTCACCTTCAGCCTAGTCCTAAGCCTAACCCTAACCCTAATCCTCACCATAACCCTAACCCTAATCCTAACCCTAACACTAACCATAACCCTAAACCTAACCCTAAACCTCACCCTCACCCTAGCAATCACCCTAACCCTATTCCTAACCTTAAACCTCATCCTAACCCTCCCTATAACCCTAACCCTAAACCTCACCCTAACACTAACCCTAAAAATAACCCTAAGCCTCACCCTCACCGCCATCTTAACCCTAACCATAACACTAACAATAACCATAACCCTAAGCCTTACCCTAACTCTAACTCTATTCCTCAACCCCAAGCTCAACCTCAGCCTAACCCTAACCCTAACCCTAAACCTCACCATTACCCTAACCCTAACACTCTACCTAACACTAACCAAAACCTAAACCTAACACTAAACCTAACCCTAATCCTCAGCCTCAACCTCACCCTAACCCAAAACCTAACCATAACCCTCACACTAACTCTAACCCTAACCCTAACACTAACCCTCACCCGAACCCTAACCCTAACCATCACCCTAACCCTAATCCTCACGCCTATGCTCACCATTAGCCTAACACTAAGCCTAAACCTAACCCTAACCCGAAACCTCACACTCACCCTCACCCTAACCCTAATCTTAAAACTAACCCTAACCATAACCCTAAACCTCAATCTAACCCTCAACCTAACCTGAACCCTAACACTTAACCTAAACTAACCCTTGACCTAACCCTCCAACTAAACCTAAATCTAACCATAAACCTCACCCTCACCCTCACCCTAATCCTAACCGTAACCCTAAAGCTCACCCTAACCCTAACACTCACCCTCACCCTCAACATAACTCTAACCCTAACCCCAACAATAAGAGTAATACAAACCCTAACCCTAACCCTAACCCTAACCCTAACCCTAATGCTAACATTCAACCTCACCTTAACCCTAATCCTAACCCTAACCCTCACCCTAACCCTAACCCTCACCCTCACCGTAACCCTTACCCTCATCCTTACCCTCACCCTAACCCTCACCCTAACCCTAAACCTTACCCTAACACTAACCCTAATCCTCACCTTCACCCTAGCCCTCACTCTAAACCTAATCATAAACCTAATCCTCATCCTAACCCTCACCCTAACTCTAAGCCTAAACCTAACCCTATCTCTAACCCCAACCCTCACTGTAACCCTAACACTGACCCTAACACTAACTCTCACCATAAACCTAACCCTAAACCTAAACCTAATCTTCAGCCTCACCCTCACCCTAACCCAAACCCTAACCCTAACCCTCATCCTAACTCTAAGCCAAACCCTAACCTTAATCGTAACCCTCATATTCACCCTCACCCTAACCCTAATCCTAAACCTGACCCCATACCTAACCCTAACCCTCAACCTAACCCTCTGCCTAGACATCACCCTTACACTTATCCTAACCCTAACCCTCACCCTAACCATAACCCTCACCCTAAACCTAAACCTCACCCTAAAATTTACCCTCACCCTAACACTAATCCTAAACCTAATAATAACCCTCACACTAACCCTAAACCTCACCCTAACCCTAAACCTCACACTAACACTATCCCTAACCCTCACCTCACCCTAGCCTTCACCCTAACCTTAACCCTCATCCTCAACATAAACCTCACACTAACCCTAACCCTAATCCTCAATCTAAAACTCACCCTCACCCTCAGCCTAACCCTAAGCCTAACCCTAAACCTAACCCTAACCCTCACACTCACACTAACCAAAACCTTAATCCTAATCCTAAACCTAACCCTCACCCTAACCCTCCCCCAAACTTAACCCTAAACCTAACACTAACCCTAATCCTAACCCTCACCCTCAGCCTCACCCTAACCCTAACTCTAACCCTAAACCTCACCCTAACCCTGAAACTAACCCTAACCTTAAACCTCACCCTCAAACTCACCCTAGCCCTTACCCTAAGCCTAATCCTAACCCTAACTCTCATCCTAACCCTCCCCCTAAACCTAACCCTCACCCTCAACCTCACCCTCAGCCTAGCCCTAAGCCTAACCCTAAACCTAAACCTAACACACACACCCACCCTCACTCTAACCCTGATGCTGTCCCTGCCCTAACCCTAAGCCTAACCCTCCCTCTAACTCTCACCCTAACACTAACCCAAACATTAACCCTCAACTTAAATCTCACCCTAACCCTAACTCTATCCCTAAACCTCACCCTCACCCTAAAGCTAACTCTAACCCTAACCCAAACCCTAAACCTCACCCTAACACTAACCTTATCCCTAAACCACACCCTCACCCTCAGACTAATCCTAAGCCTAACCCTAACCCTAACACTCACACTCAACCTAACCCTAACCCTAAACCGCATCCTAACCCAACCCTCACCCTTAACCTCAGCCCAATCCTAAGCCTAACCCTAAACTTAACCCTAACCCTCACACTCACCCTAACACTAAACCTAATGTACAACTAACCCAAACCCTAACCCACACCCTCAACCTAACCCTCACCTTAAGCCTAACCCTAACATTAATACTAACCCTAACCCTCACCCTCAGCCTCACCCTAACCCTAACTCTAACACTAAACCTCACCCTGACCCAAACCCTAACCATAATCCTATCTCTAAACGTCATCCAAGACCTAACGCTAACCCTCACCCTCACCATAACCTTAACGCTAACCCTAACGCTAACAATAACCCTAACCCTAACCCTCACTGTAAACATAACCCTCACCCTACCCCTAAACCTCACCCTAGCACTTACCCTCACCTTAACACTAACCCTAACACTAAACCTCACACTAACCCTAACCATCAACCTAAACCTTAACCTCACCCTAACACTAAACCTAAACCTCACCCTCTCCCTAGACCTCGCCCTAACCCTAACCCTCATCCTCACCCTAAACTTCACACTAACCATAACACTAATCCAAAATCTAACCCTCAACCTCACCCTAAACCTAACCCTAACCCTCACACTAACCCTAACCCTTACCCTTACCTTAACCCTCACCATCAGCCTAACAATCACATTTACACTTACCGTCACCCCCACTCTAACCCTCACTCTAATCCTAACAGTCACCCTAACCAAAAATCTACCCCTAAACCTCACCCTCACCTTAACCCTCACTCTAACCCTAACCCTAACACAATCCCTTACCCTAACCCTAACCCTAACCATCATCCTAAACCTAAACCTCACCCCCAACCATACCCTCAGCCTAACCCTAAGCCTAAGCCTAACTCTAACCCTAAACCTCACACTCACAATCACCCTATCCCTAATCCTAACCCTAACCCTAACCCTAACCCTAAATCTCAACCTAACCCTCAACCTAACCTTAACCCTAACACTTAGCCTAACTCTAACCCTCGACCTAACACTCCAACTAAAACTAAATCTAACCATAAAACTCACCCTCACCCTAACCCCAATCCTAACCCTAACCCTAAACCTCACCCTAACCCTAACACTCACCCTCACCCTCACCCTCACCATAAATCTAACCCTAACCCTAACAATAACAGTAATCCTAACGGTAAACCTAACCCTAACACTAACCCTAATGCTAACACTCAACCTCAACCTAACCCTAATCCTAACCCTAATCCTCACCCTAACCCTCAGCCGAACCCTAAGTCTAACCCTAAACCTAAACCTAACCCTCACACTCACACTAACCAAAACCCTAATCCTAATCCTAAACCTAACCCTAACCCTCACCCTCACCCTAACCCTCACCCTAAACTCTAACCCTAAACCTTACCCTCACCCTAACCCTAACCCTAACCTTAAACCTCACCCTCAAACTCACCGTAGCCCTTACCCTAACACTAATCCTAAATCTAATCCTCATCGAAACCCTCCCCGTAACCCAAACCCTCAACCTCAACCTCACCATCAGCCTAACCCTAAGACTAACACTAAACCTAAACCTAACAAACACACTCACCCTCACGCTAACCCTAATCCTATCCCTAACCCTAACCCTAAGCCTAACCCTCCCCCTAAATCTCACCCTAACCATAACCCTAACACTGACCCTTACCCTAACCCTCAACCTAAACCTCACCCTAAACCTAACTAACCCTAACCTTCACCATCACCCTAACGCTAAATCTAAACCTAAATCAAACCCTAAGCCTAACCCTAACCCTAACCCTCACACTCACCCTAACACTAACCCTAATTCTATTCCTAACCCTAACCCTAACCCTCTCCCTCAACCTAACCATCATCTTAAGCCTACCCCTAACATTAATCCTAACCCTAACCCTCACACTCAGCTTCACCCTAACCCTAACTCTAACACTAAACCTCAACCTGACCCTAACCCTAAACATAACCCTATCCCTAACCCTCACCCTCACCCTAAACCTTACTCTAACCCTCACCCTAACCCTAACCCTCAACCTTACCTTAACCCTCACCCTTACTGTAACCCTCACGCTGAGCCTAACCCTAAAATTTACCCTTAACCTCAACCCCACCCTAACCCTCACTCTAAACCTAACACTCACCCTAACCCTAACTCTACCCCTAAACGTCACCCTCACCCTAACCCTAACTCTAACCCTAACCCTAACACTAACCCTCACCCTAACCCTAAACCTAACCATAACCCTAACCCTAATCCTCAACACCACCCTCACCCTTAGCCTAACCGTAAGCCTAAGCCTAATCCTAACCCTAAACCTCACACTCACCCTCACCCTAACTCTAATCCTAACCCTAACCCTAACCCTAAACCTCAATCTAACCCTCAACCTAAACTTAACCCTAACACTTACCCTAAACCTAACCCTCTACCTAATCTTCCAACTAAATCTAAATCTCATCATAAACCTCACTCTCACCCTAACCCTAATCCTAACCCTAAACCTAAACCTCACACTAAACCTAACACTCACCCTCACCCTCACCCTCACCATAACTCTAACCCTAACCCTAACAATAAAAGTAATCCTAATCCTAAACCTAAGCCTAACACTAACCCTAACCATAATGCTAAAACTCAAACTCAGCCTAATCCTAATCCTAACCCTAAACCTCACCCTAAACCTAACCCTCATCCTAACCCTAAACCTAACCCTATCCCTAACCCTAAACCTTACCCTAACACTAACCCTAATCCTCACCTTCACCGTAGCCCTCACCCTAACCCTAATCGTAAACCTAATTCTCATCCTAACCCTCACCCTAACTCTAAGCCTAAACCTAACCCTAAGCCTAACCCCAACCCTCATTGTAACCCTAACACTGACCGAAACACTAACACCATAAACCTAACCCTAAACCTAAACCTAAACATAACCCTAATCCTCAGCCTCACCCTCACCCTAACCCAAACCCTAACACTAACCCTCATCCTAACTCTAAGCCTAACCCTAACCCTCACCCTAACCCTCAGCCTAGCCCTCACCCTTACATTATCCTAACCCTAAACCTCACCCTAACCATAACCCTCATCATAAACCTAACCCTAACCCTAAAATTTACCCTCACACTAACACTAAACCTAACCCTAATACTAACACTCACACTAACCCTAAACATCACCCTAACCCTAAACCTCACCCTAACCCTAACCCTCACCCTCAAACTCACCCTTAGCCTAACTCTTAGCCTAAACATAAACCTAACCCTAACACACACACTCACGGTCACCCTAACCCTAATCCTAAAAATAATCCTCACCCTTACCCTCAGTGTAACCATAAGCCTAACCCTAACACTAACCCTCACACTCACCCTAACACTTACCCTAATCCTAATCCTAACCCTAACCCTAAGCCTCACCCTCAGCCTCATGTTAACTCTAACTCTAACCCTATACCTCACACTCACCCTAAACAAAACCCTAACCCTAAACCTCACCCTAACACTAACCCTAAACCTCAACCTCACCCTAACCATCAGCCTAACCCTAATCCTAACCCTAACCCTCATTCTAACCCTCCACATAACCCTAACCCTAACCCGCAACCTAACACTAACACTCACCCTCACCCTCACCCTCAGCCTAAACCTAAGCCTAACCATAAACCTAACCCTAACCCTCACTCTCACCCTAACCCTAACCCTAATCCTAATTCTAACCCTAACGCCAATCCTCAGCCTCACCCTAACCCTCACCCTAAACCTAACACTAACACTAACCCTAACCCTCACCCTCAGCCTCACCTAACCCTAACTCTAACCCTTAACCTCAACCTCACATGAACCCTAATCCTAACCCTAACCCTCACCCCAACCCTAACCCTCACCCTCACCGTAACACTAATCCTCATCGTAACCCTCACCCTAAACCTAACCCTAACCCTAAACCTTACCCTAACAATAACCCTTATCCTCACCCTCATCCTAGCCCTCACCCTAACCCTAATCATAACCCTAATCCTCATCCTAACCCTCACAGTAACCCTAACCCTAACCCTCATCCTTACCCTAACCCTAAACCTCAACCTAACCCTAACCCTAAAGCTCACCCTAACCCTAACCCTAACCCTCACACTAACCCTAAACTTAACCGAACCCTCTCACCCTAACCCTAACCCTAACCCTCACCCTAACTCTAACCCTCACACTCACCCTCATCCTCATCCTAACCCTAAACCTAAACCTAACCCTATCCCTAACCCTCACAATCACCCTAACCCTGACTCTAATCCTAATCCTAACACTAATGCTAATCCTCATGCTCACCCTAACCCTCACAGTAACACTAACTCTAACACTAACCCTAAACCTAACCCTCAATCTCAACCTCACCCTTACCCTAACTCTAACCCTAAAACTCATCCTCAACCTAACCCTAACCCTAAAACGAACACTAACCCTAACCCTAAACCTCACCCTCACCCGAGCCCTCACCCTAACACTAATCCTAACCCACATCCTAACCCTCACCCTAACACCATCCCTAACCCTCACCCTCACTCTCATCCTAACCCTAATCCTAACCCTAACCCTCATCCTAACACTCCCCCTAACCCTTACCCTAAACCTCACACTAACACTAACCCTCAACTTCAACCTCACCATTAGCCTAAACCTTAGCCTAAACCTAAACCTAACCCTAACACACCCACTCACCCTCACCCTAACCCAAATCCTAACCCTAACCCACACCCTCACCTTCACCCTCAGTGTAAACCTAAGCGAATCCTAACCCTAACCCACACACTCACACTAACATTTTCCATAATCGTAATCCTAACCCTAACCCAAAGCCTCACACTCAGCCTCACCTTAACCCTAACTCTGACCCTAAACCTCACACTCACCCTAAACCTAACCCTAAACCTAACCCTAAACATCACCCTAACACTAACCCTAAACTTCAACCTCTCCCTCGGCCTCACCCTAACCCTAATCATAACCCTAATCCTCATCCTAACCCTCCCCATATCCCTAAAGCTAACACTCACCCTAACCCTCACACTCACCCTCAGCCTAAACCTAAGCCTAACCCTAAACTAACCCTAACCCTCACACTCACCCTAACCCTAACCGTAATCCTAATACTAAACCTAACCCTAACCCTCACCCTCACCCTAAACCTAACCCTAAAGCTCACCCTAACCCTAACCCTAACCCTAACCTTAAACCTCACCCTCAAACTCACCCTAGCCCTTACCCTAACCCTAATCCTAACCCTAACCCTCATCCTAACACTGCCCCTAAACCTAACACATCCACTCACCCTCACCCTAACCCAAATCCTAAACCTAACCCTCAACCTCACCCTCACTCTCAGTATAAACCTAAGTGAACCCTAACCCTAAACCTCACACTCACCCTAACAAATAACCTAATCCTAATCCTAACCCTAACCCTAAGCCTCACCCTCAGCCTCAACTTAACCCTAACTTTAAACCTATACCTCACATTCACCCTAACCCTAACCCTAACCCTAACCCTAAACCTCACCCTAACACTAACCCTAAACCTCAACCTCTCCCTCGCCCTAAACCTAATCCTAATCCTAACCCTAACCCTCATCCTAACCCTCCCCATATCCCTAAACCTAACACTCACCTTAACCCACACACTCACCCTGAGCCTAAGCCTAAGCCTAAGCCTAAGCCTAACCCTAACCCTCACACTCACCCTAACTCTAACCCTAATCCTAATCCCAAACCTAAGCCTAACACTCACACTCACACTAAAACGCACCCTAAACCTAACACTAAACCTAACACTAAACCTAACCCTAACCCTAACCCTCAGCCTCACCATAACCCTAACTCTAACCCTGAACCTCACCCTAAACCTAACCCTAACCCTAACCTTAAACCTCACCCTCAAACTCACCCTAGCCCTTACATTAACCCTAATCCTAACCCTAACCCTCATCCTAACCCTCCCCCTAAACCTAACGCTCACCCTCAACCTCACCCTAAGCCTAACCCTAACCCTAACCCTAAACCTAAAACTAACACACACACTCACCCTCAATCTAACCCTGATCCTGTCCCTAACCCTAACCCTAAACCTCCCTCTAACACTCACCCTAACCCTAACCCAAACATTAACCCTTACCCTAACCCTCAACCTAAACCTCACCCTAACCCTAAATCTAACCTTAAAACTCACCCTCACCTTAAACCTAACTCTAACCCTAAACCAAACCCTAAACCTCACCCTAACACTAACCATAACCCTAACCCACACCCTCACCCTCAGCCTAATCCTAAGCCTAAGCCTAACCCTAACAGTCACACTCATACTAATCCTAACCCTTAACCTCACCCTAACACTAACGCTAAACCTCACACTCTCCCTAGACTTCGCCCTAACCCTAACCCTCAATCCTCACTCTAAACTTCACACTAACCCTAATACTAATCCTCAATCTAACCCTCAACCTCACCCTAAACCTAAACCTAACCCTCACCCTAACCCTAACCCTCACCCTTACCTTAACCCACACGATCAGCCTAAACCTCACATTTACCCTTACCATCACCCTCACCCTAAACCTCACTCTAAACCCAACCCTCACCCTAACCCTAACTCTACCACTAAACCTCACCCTCACCCTAAACCTCACTCTAACCCTAACTCTAACACTAACCCTTACCCTAACCCTAACCCTAAACATCACCCTAAAACTAATCCTCACCCCCACACTCACCCTCAGCCTAACCCTAAGCCTAAGCCTAACCCTAACCCTAAACCTCACACTCACAATCACCCTAACCCTAATCCTAACCCTAACCCTAACCCTAACCCTAAACCTCAACCTAACCCTCAACCTAACCTTAACCCTAACATTTATCCTAACCCTTACCCTTGAACAAACCCTCCGATTAAAACTAAATCTAACCATAAACCTCACACTCACCCTCACCCTAACCCTAATCCTAACCCTAACCCTAAACCTCACCCTAACCCTAACACTCAACTTCACCCTAACCATAACTCTAACCCTTAACCTAACAATAACAGTAATCCTAACCGTAAACCTAACCCTAACCCTAACCCTAATGCTAACACTCAACCTCACCCTAACCCTAATCCTAACCCTAACCCTCCCCCTAACCCTATCCCTCACCCTCACCATAACACTAATCCTCATCCTGACCATCACCCTAACGCTAAATCTAACCCTAAACCTTACCCTAACACTAACCTTAATCATCGCCTTCACCCTAGCCCTCCACCCTAACCCTAATCGTAAACCTATTCCTCATCCTAACCCTCACACTAACTCTAATCCTTACCCTTACCTTAACCCTAACCCCAAACCTCACTGTAACCCTAACACTAACACTAACACTAACCCTAAACCTAACCGTAAACCTAAACCTAAACTAACCCTAATCCTCAGCCTCACCCTCACCCCAACCCAAACCCTAAGCCTAACCCTCATTCTAACTCTAAGCCTAACCCTAACCCTGATACTAACCCTCACATTCACCCTCACCCTAACCCTCATCCTAAACCTAACCCTATCCCTAACCCTAACCCTCAGCCTAGCCCTCACCCTTACACTTATCCTAACCCTAACCCTCACCCTAACCATAACCGTCACCCTAACCCTAACCCTCAACCTAACACTTACCCTCACCCTAACACTAAACCTAACCCTAACACTAACCCTAAACATCACCCTAAACCTAAACCTCACCCTAACACTAACCATCACCCTCACCCTCACCCTAGGCTTCACCCTAACCCTAACCCTCATCCTCACCAAAAACCTCACACTAACCCTAACACTAATCCTCAATCTAACCCTCCACCTCACCCTAACGCTAACACTAACCCTCACCCTAACCCTAACCCTCAACGTTACCGTAACCCTCACCCTCAGCCTAACCCTCACCTTTACCCTTACCGTCACCCCTATGCTAACCCCCACCCTAACCCTAACCCTAACCCTAAACCTCACCCTCACCCTAACCCTCAACCTAACACTAACCCTAACCCTAACACTAAACCTCACCGTAACCCTAACGCTAACCCTCACCCTCACCGTAACTGTAAACCTAATCCTAAACCTAATAATAATCCCAACACTAACCCTTATCCTCAACCTAACCATAACCCTCAACCTAACCCTCACCCTCACCCTAACACTTACCCTCACCCTAACACTAACCCTAAACCTAACCCTAACCCTCACTCTCTCCGTATCCCTCACCCTTACCCCAACCTTAAACCTAAAACTATCTGTAACCCTAACACTCACCCTCAGCTTCACCCTAACCCTAACTCTAACCCTAAACCTCACCCTCACCCTAACCATGACCCTCACCCTAACCCTAAACCTCACCCTAACTCTTACCCTAACACTAATCCTCACCCTAACTGTAACCCTCACACTAACCCTTACCCTAACACTAACACTAAACCTCACCCTAAACCTAACCCTAACCCTCACCCTCACCCTAACCCTTACCCTAACCCTAAACCTAACTCTCACCCTAACTCTTACCCTCAGCCTAAAACTAACCCTAACCCTAACACTAACCCTCACACTAACCCTAACCCTCACCCTAATCCTAAACCTCACCCTAACCCTAACCCTAACCCTAATCCTTACCCTCACTCTAGCCCTCCCTCTAACCCTAATTCCAACCCTCACCCTCACCCTAACCTTAACCCTCATCCTCACCCTAATCCTGACACTAACCCTAACCCTAATCCTCAATATAACCCTCACATTAACCATAACCCTAACCCTAACCCTTACCCTAAACCTAAACCTAACCCTAACACTCACCCTTATCTTAACCCTAACCCTCAGCCTAAACCTAATCTTTACCCTTACCATCATCCTCACCCTAACGCTCACACTCACCCTAGCCCTTACCCTAACCCTAATTCTAACCCTAACCCTCATCCTAAGCCTCACCCTAAAAATAACCCTAACCCTAAACCTCACCCTAACAATAACCCTAATCCTCACCCTCATCCTAGCCCTCACCCTAACCCTAATCATAACCCTAATCCTCATCCTAAACCTCACACTAACCCTAACCCTCATCCTTACCCTAAGACTAAACCTCAACCTAACCTTAGCCCTAAAACTCACCCTAACCCTAACCCTAACCCTCACCCTAACCCTAAACTTAACCGAACCTTAACTCTCACCCTAACCCTAACCCTCACCCTAACCCTAACCCTCACACTAAACCTCATCCTCAGCCTTACCCTAATCCTAAACCTAACCATAACCCTAACCTCACACTCACCCTAACACTGACTCTAAACTTAATCCTAAACCTAACCCTAATCCTCACCCTCACCCTAACCCTCACCCTAACACTAAATCTAACACTAACCCTAACCCTAACCCTCAACCTCAGCCTCAGCCTAGCCCTCACACTAACACTAATCCTAACACACATCCTATCCCTCACCCTAACCCTAACCCTAACCCTCACCCTCACTCTCTCCCTAACCCTAATCCTAACCCTAACCCTCATCCTAACCCTCCCTCTAACCCTGACCCTAAACATCACACTAACCCTAACCCTCAACTTCAAACTCACCATTAGCCTAACCCTTAGCCTAAACATAAACCTAACCCTAGCACAGTCACTCACCCTCACCTTAACCCAAATCCTAACCCTAACAATCACGCTCACACTCACCTTAAACCTTACTCTAACCCTATACCTCACACTCACCCTAACCCTAAACCTAACCCTAACCCTAAACCTCACCCTAACACTAACCTTAAACCTCAACCTCTCCCTCGCCCTCACCCTAACCCTAATCCTAACCCTAATCCTCATCCTAACCCTCCCCATATCCCTAAACCTAACACTCACCCTAACCCTCACCCTCACCCTCAGCCTAACCCTAAGCCTAACCCTAAACCTAACACTAACCCTCACACTCAACCTAACCCTAACCCTAACCCTAATCCTAATCCTAACCCTAACCCTAACCCTAACCCTCACCCTAACCCTCACCCTAAACCTAACCCTAAACCTAACACTAAGACTAACCCTAACACTCACCCTCACCCTCACCCAAACCCTAACCATAACCTTAAACCTCAACCTCACAATCACCCTAGCCCTTACCCTAACCCTAATCCAAACCCTAACCGTCATCCTAACCCTCCAGCTAAACCTTACCCTCACCCTACACCTCAACCTCAGCCTAAACCTAAGCCTAATCCTAAACCTAAACCTAACACACACTCACCCTCACTCTAACCCTAATCATGTCCCTAACGCTAACCCTAACCCTAACCCTCCCTCTAACTATCACCCTAACCCTAACCTAAACCCTAACCCTTACCATAACCCTCAACCTAAACCTCACCCTAACCTTAAATCTAACCCTAAACCTCAACCTCACCCTAACCCTAACTCTAACCCTAACGCAAACCCTAAACCTCAGCCTAACACTAACTCTAACACTAACCCACAACCTCACCCTCAGCCTAATCCTAAGCCTAATCCTAACCCTAACACTCACCCTCACCCTAACCCTAACCCTAAACCTCACCCTCAACCTAAACCTCACCCTCAACCTCAGCCTAACCATAAGCCTATCCCTAACCTTAACCCTAACCCTCACATTCACCCTAACACTAACCCTAATGTACTCCTAACCCAAAACCTAACCCTCACCCTCAACCTAACCCTCAAATTAAGCCTAACCCTAACATTAATACTAACACTAACCCTCACCCTCAGCCTTACCCTAACCCTAAATCTAACGCTAAACCTCACCCTGACCCTAACCCTAACCCACACCCTATCCTTAAACCTCATCCTAGACCTAACCCTAAACCTCATCCTCACCCTCACCATGAACTTAACCCTAACCCTAACGCTAACAATAACCCTAACTCTAACCCTAAACCTCACCCTAAACATAACCCTCACCCTAACCCTAACCCTCACACTAACACTTACCCTCACCTTAACACTAACCCTAACACTATCACTAAACCTCACACTAACCCTAACCATCAACGTAACCCTAAACCTCACCTTAACACTAACCCTAAACCTCACCCTGTCCCTAGACCTCGCCCTAACCCTAACCCTCATCCTCACTCTAAACTTCACACTAACCCTTACACTAATCCTCAATCTAACCCTCACCCTCACACTAAACCTAACCCTAAATCTCACCCTAACCCTAACCCTCACCCTTACCTTAACCCTCACGCTAAGCCTAACCCTCACTTTTACCCTTACAGTCACCCCCACCCTAACCCTTACTCTAATGTTAACCCTCACCCTAACCCTAACTCTAGCCCTAAACCTCACCCTCACCCTAACCCTAACTCTAACCCTAACCCTAACACTAACCCTTACCCTAAACCTAACCCTAACCATCACTGTAACCCTAATCCTCACCCCCACCCTCACCCTCAGCCTAACCCTAAGCCTAAGCCTAACCCTAACCCTAAACCTCACACTCACCCTACCCCTAATCCTAAACATATCCCTAACCCTAACCCTAAACCTCAACCTAACCCTCAACCTAACCTTAACCCTAACACTTAGCCTAATCCTAACCTTCGACCTAACCCTCCAACTAAAACTAAATCTAACCATAAACTTCACCCTCACCCTAACCCTAATACTAACCCTAACCCTAAACCTCACCCTAACCCTAACACTCACCCTCACCCTCACCCTCACCATAACTCTAACCCTAACCCTAACAATAACAGTAATCCTAAGCGTAAACCTAACCCTAACCCTAACCATAGTGCTAACAGTCAACCTTATCCTAACCCTAATCCTAACCCTAACACTCATGCTAACCCTAACCCTCACCCTCACCATAACACTAACCCTCATCCTGACCCTCACCCTAACCCTAATCTTAACTCTAACCATAACCCTAACCCTAAACCTCAACCTAACCCTCCACCTAACCTTAACCCTAATGCTTAGCCTAACCCTAACCCTTGACCTAACCCTCCAACTAAAACTAAATCTAAACATAAACCTCACACTAACCCTAACCCTAATCCTAGCCCTAACCCTAAACCTCACCCTAACCCTAACACACACACTCACCCTCACCCCAAACCTAACCCTAACCCTCACCCTAAACCTAACCCTCACCCTCACCCTAAACCTAACCCTCACCCTCACCATAAACCTAACCCTCATCCTAACCCTCACCCTAACCCTAACCCTAACCCTAAACCTTACCCAAACATTAACCCTAATCCTCACCTTCACCCTAGCCCTCACCCTAACCCTAATCGTAAACCTAATCCTCATCCTAACCCTCACCCTAACTCTAAGCCTAACCCTAACCTTAACCCTAACCCCAACACTCACTGTAACCCTAACACTAACCCTAACACTAAAACTAACCATAAAACTAAAGCTAAACCTAACCCTAATCCTCAGCCTCACCCTCACCCTATCTCAAACCCTAAACCTAAACCTCATCCTAACTCTAAGCCTAACCCTAACCCTGATCCTAACCCTCACATTCACCCTCACCCTAACCCTAACCCTAAACCTAACCCTATCCCTAACCCTAACCCTCACCCTAACCCTCAGCCTAGCCCTCACCCTTACACTTATCCTAACACTAACCCTCACCCTAACCATAACCCTCAGCCTAACCCTAACACATACCCTCAACCTAACACAAACCCTAACACTAACACTAACCCTCACACTAACCCTAAACATCACCCTAAACCTAAACTTCACCCTAACACTAATCCTAACCCTCACCCTCACCCTAGCCTTCACCCTAACCCTAACCCTCATCCTCACCATAAACCTCACACTAACCCTAACACTAATCCTCAATCTAACCCTCCTCCTCACCCAATGCTAACCCTAACCCTCACTCTAACCCTAACCCTCACCCTTACCGTAACCCTCACCCTCAGCCTAACCCGCAACTTTACCCTTACCATCACACCCATGCTAACCCGCACCTTAATCCTAACCATCACCCTAACCGTAAATGTACCCCTAAACCTCACCCTCACCCTAACTCTAACTCTAACCCTAAACCTAACAATAAACCTCACCCTCACCCTAACCCTAACACTCACCCTCACCTTAACTGTAACCCTAACCTTAAACCTAACAATAACCCTAATCCTAACCCTAACCCTCACCCTAACCATAACCCTCACCCTAACCCTAACCCTCACCCACACCCTAACACTAACCCTATGCCTATCTCTCACCCTAACCCTCCCTCTAACCCTATATCTATCCCTAAACCTCACCCTCACACTAGCCCTAACCCTAACCCTAAAACCCAACCTAACCCTAACCCTAACCCTCACCCGTACACTCACCCTCACCCTAATTCAAACCCGAACCCTAATAATAACACTAACCCTAACCCAAACCATCAACCTAACCTTAATCTTCACCCCCACCGTCTCCCTCAGCCTAAACCTAAGCCTAGCCCTAAACCTAACCCTAACCCTCATACTCACTCAAACCCAAAACCTATTCCTAATCCTAACCCTAAACCTAAGCCTCAACCTCACCCTAATCCTCACCCTAAACCTCACCCTAAACCTAACACTAACATTAACCCTAACCCTCACACTCAGCTTCACCCTAAAACTAACTCTAACCCTAAACCTTACCCTCATCCTAACCCTAACCCTAACCCTAACCTTAAAACTCACACTCACACTCACCCTAGCCCTTACCCTAACCCTAACCCTAACCCTAACCCTCACACTCACCATAACACTAACCCTAATCCTACTTCTAAACCTAACCCTAACCCTCACACTCAACCTAACCCTCACCTTAAGCCTAACCCTAACATTAATCATAACGCTAATCCTCACCCTCAGCTTCACCCTAACCCTAACCCTAACCCTAACCCTAACATACCCTCACAGTAACCTTAACCCTAACCCTAACCATAACCCTAACCCACATCCTAACCCTAAAACTCACCCTCACGCTCACCCTCAGTCTAAACCTAAGCCTAACCCTAACCCTAACACTCACACTCACTCTAACCTTTACCCTAATCCTAATCCTAACCCTAACCCTAAGCCTCATCCTCAGCCTCACCTTAACCCTAACTCTAACCCTATACCTCACACTCACCCTAACCCTAAACCTAACCCTAACCCTAAACCTCACCCTAACACTAACCCTAAACCTCAACCTCACCCTAGCCCTCACCCTAATCATCCTCTGCCTAACCCTAAGCCTAAACCTAACCCTAATCCTAACCCTAACCCTCATCCTAACCCTCCCCATAAACCTAACCCTAACTCTCACACTAACCCTAACCCTCACACTCACCCTCACCCTCAGCCTAACCCTAAGCCTAACCCTAAACCCAACCCTAAGCCTCACACTCACCCTAACCCTAACACTAATCCTAATCCTAACCCTAACACTAACCCTCACCCTGACCCTATCCCTCACCCTAAACCTAACAATAACCCTAACCCTAACCCTCAACCTCAGCCTCACCCTAACCATAACTCTAACCCTAAACCTCAACCCCACCTTAACCCTAATCCTAACCCTAACCCTAAACCTCACCCTAACCCTAACCCTAACTGTCACCCTAAACCTCACCCTCACCATAACTCTAACCCTAAACCTAACAATAACACTACTCCTAACCCTAAAGCTAACCCTAACCCTAACCCTAATGCTAAAACTCAACCTCACCCTAACACTAATCCTAACCCTAACCCTCACCCCAACCCTAACCCTCACCCTCACCGTGACCCTAACCCTCATCCAAATCCTCACCCTAATTCTAACCCTAAACCTAAACCTTACCCTAACACAAACCCTAATCCTCACCCTCACCCTAGCCCTCACCCTAACCCTAATCATAACCCTAAACCTCATCCTAACCGTCACGCTAACCCTAACCCTAAACCTCATCCTTACCCTAACCTTAACCCTCACCCTAACCCTAAAATTAACCGAATCCTAACTCTCACCCTAACCCTAACCCTAACCCTCACACTAACCCTAACCCTCACACTCACCCTCATCCTCAGCCTAACCCTAATCCTGAACCTAACCCTAACCCTAACCCTCACACTCACCCTAACCATGACTCTAATCCTAATCCTAACCCTAACCCTAATCCTCACCCTCACCCTAAACCTCATGCTAACCGTAACTCTAACACTAAACCTAAATATAAACCTCAACCTCAGCCTCACCCTTACCCTAACTATAACCCTAACATTCACCCTCACCCTCACCCTCACCATAACTCTAAACCTAACCCTAACAATAACAGTAATCCTAACCCTAAACCTAAGCCTAACACTAACCCTAACCCTAATGCTAACACTCAACCTCAGCCTAAAACTAATCCTAACCCTAAACCTCACCCTAACCCTAACCCTCATCCTAACCCTCACCCTAACCATAACCCTAAGCCTAAACCTTACCCGAACACTAACCCTAATCCTCACCTTCACCCTAGCCCTCACCCTAACCCTAATCGTAAACCTAATCCTCATCCTGACCCTCACCCTAACTCTAAGCCTAAACCTAAACCTAACCCTAACCCCAACCCTCACTGTAACCCTAACACTAACACTAACACTAACACTCACCATAAACCTAACCCTAAACCTAACCCTAAACCTAACCCTAATCCTCAGCCTCACCCTCACCCTATCCCAAACCCTAACCCTAACCCTCATCCTAACTCTAAGCCTAACCCTAATCCTAACACACATCCTAACCCTCACCCTAACACTAAACCTAACCCTCACCCTCAGTCTCACCCTAACCCTAATCCTAACCCTCCCCCTAACCCTTACACTAAACCTCCCACTAACCCTATCCCTCACCCTTAGCCTAACCCTTAGCCTAAACCTAAACCTCACCCTAACACACTCAGTCACCCTCACCCAAACCCAAATCCTAACCCTAAACCTCACCCTCACCCTCACCCTCAGTGTAATCCTAAGCGAACCCTAACCCTAACCCACACACTCACCCTCACACTTAACCTATTCCTAATCCTATCCCTAACCCTAAGCCTCACCCTTAGCCTCACCTTAACCCTAACTCTAACCCTATACCTCACACTCACCATAACCCTAACCCTAAAACTCACCCTAACACTAACCCTAAACTTCAACCTCTCCCTATCCCTCACACTAACCCTAATTCTAACCCTAACCCTCATCATAACCCTCCCCATATCCCTAACTCTAACCCTAACCCTAACCCTAACCCTCCCACTCACCTTCACACTCAGCCTAATCCTAAGCCCAACCCTAACCCTAAACCTAACCCTCACACTCACACTAACCCTAACCCTAATCCTAATCCTAACCATAATCCTAAACCTCACCCTCACCCTAACCCTCACCCTAAACCTAACCCTAAACCTAACACTAACCCTAACCATAACCCTCACCCTAAGCCTCACCCTACATTAACTCTAACCCTAAACATCACCCTAACCCTAACCCTAACCCTAACCTTAAACCTCACCGGCAAACTCACTGTAGCACTTACCCTAACCCTAATCCTAACACTAACCCTCATCCTAACCGTCCCCTTAACTCTAACCCTTACCCTCAACCTCACCCTCAGCCTAACCCTAAGCCTAACCCTAAACCTAAACCTAACACACACACTCACCCTCACTCTAACCTTAATCCTGTCCCTAACCCTAACCCTATCCCTAACACTCCCTCTAACTCTCACCCTAACCCTAACCCAAACACTAACCATTACCCTAACCCTCAACCTAAACCTCACCCTAACACTAAATCTAACCCTAAGCCTTACCCTCATCCTAAACCTAAATCTAACCCTAACCCAAACCATAAACCTCACCCTAACACTAACCCTAACCCTAAACCACACCCTCACCCTCTGCCTAATACTAAGCCTAACCCTAACCCTAACCCTCACACTCACCCTAACCCTAACCCTAAACCTCACCCTAACCCTAACCCTCACCCTCAACCTCAGCCTAACCCTAAGCCTATCCCTAACCATAAGCCTAACCCCCACACTCACCCTAACACTAACCCTAATGGACTCCTAACCCTAACCCTAAACCTCACCCTAACCATAACCCTCACCCTAACACTTACCCTCACCCTAACACTAACCCTAAAACTAACCCTCACACAAACCCTAACCCTCACACTATTCCTAAACCTCACCCTAACCCTAACCCTAACCCTAATCCTCACTCTAACCCTACCCCTCACCCTAACCCTAATTCTAACCCTCATCCTCACCCTAAACCTCACACTAACCCTAACCCTAATCTTCAATCTAACCCTCATCCTAACCCTAAACCTTACCCTAACCCTAAACCTAAACCTAACCCTCACCCTTACCTTAACCCTCACCCTCAGCCTAGACCTCACCTTTACCCTTACCATCATCCTCACCCTAATCCTCACCCTAACCCTAAACCTCATCCTAACCCTCACCCTAACCGTAAACCTAACCACCACCCTAACCCTCACGCTCACCCTCAACATCATACTCAGCCTAACACTAAACCTAAGCCTAACCGTTACCCTAACCCTCACCCTCACCCTAGACCTCACCCTAACTCTACTCCTAATCCTAACCCTCATCCAAACCCTCACCCTAGCCCTAACCTTAACCACCACACTAAACCTAAGCTTCACCCCCACGTTCACCCTCACCCTAACCCTAAATCTAACCCTTAACTTCAACCTCACCCTAACGCTAATCCTATCCCTAACCCAAAACCTCACCCTAACCCTAACCCTAACCCTCACCCTCACCGTCACCCTCACCACAAGTCTAACCCTAACCCTAACAATAACACTAATCCTAACCCTAACCCTAAACCTAACCCTAACCCTAAAAGTAATCCTAACACCCTCAGGCTCACCCTCATCCTATCCCTAACCCTCAACCTAACCCTAATCCTCACCCTCACCGTAACACTAACCCTCAACCTAACCCTCATGCTAACACTAACCCTAATCCTAAACCTTAATCTAAACTAACCCTAACCCTCACCCTCAACCTAGCCCTCACCCTAACTCTACTCCTAATCCTAACCCTCATCCAAACCCTCACCCTAGCCCTAACCCTAACCATCACCCTAAACCTAATCTTCATCCCCACCCTCACCCTTACTCTAAACCTAAGCCTAAGCATAAGCCTAACCCTCACCCTAACCCTCACCCTCAACCTAATCCTAACCCTAACCCTAACAATAACCCTAAACCTCAACCTATCCCTCACCCTAACCTTAACCTTAAAACTAACCCTAACCTTAACACTCGACCTAACCCTCAAACTAACCCTAAATCTAACCCTAAGCCTCACTCACACCCGAACCCTAAACCTAACACTAACCCTAAACCTCACCCAAAACCTAACCCTCACCCTCACCCTCACCCTCACCACAACTCTAACCCTAACCCTAACAATAACACTAATCCTAACCCAAAACCTATCCCTAACCCTATCCCTAATGCTACAACTCACCCTCACCGTAACCCTAACCCTCAATCTAACCCTCACCGTAACCCTAACCCTAAACCTAAACCTTAATCTAACACTAACCCTAACCCTCACCCTCAACCTAGCCCTCACCCTAACCGTAACCCTAACCCTAATCCTTATCCTTACCCTCACCCTAACCCTAACCTTAACTCTCACCCTAACCCTAACCCTAACCCTAACCCTCAACCAAACCCTAAACCTCATGCTCACCTTAAACCTAACCCTCACACTAACCCTAAACATAACCGAACCATAACTCTCACCCTAAGCCTAACCCTAACCCTCCACCTAACCCTAACCCTCACCCTCACCCTCACCCTCAGCCTAACCCTAACCCTATCCCTAACCCTCCCACTAACTCTCATCCTAACCCTAACCCTAAAACTAACCCTTACCATAATCCTCAACCTAAACCTCACACTAAACCTAACTCTCACCCTAAATCTCACCCTCACCCTAACTCTAAATCTAACCCTAACCCAAAAACTAAAACTCACCCTAACACTAACCCTAACCCTAAACCACACCCTCACCCTCAGCCGAATCCTAACCCTAAGCCTAACCCTAACCCTCACACTCACCCTAACCCTAACCCTAAATCTCACCCTAACACTAACCCTCACCTTCAACCTCAGCCTGAACCTAAGCCTATCCCTAACCCTAACCCTAACCCTCACGCTCACCCTAACACTAATCCTAATCCTACTCCTAATCCTAACCCTAACCCTCATCCTCAACCTAACCCTCACCTTAAGCCTAACCCTAACATTAATCCTAACCCTAACCCTCACCCTCAGCCTCACCCTAACCCTAAATCTAACACTAAACCTCAACCTGAACCTAACCCTAATCCTAACCCAATCCCTAAACCCCATTCTAGCCCTAATCCTAACCCTCACCCTCAACCTGACCATAACTTTAATCCTAACCCTAATGCTAACAATAACCCTCAACCTAACCCTATCCCTCACCCTAACACTAACCCTAAACCTAACACTAAACCTCACACTAACCGTAACCATCACCCTAACCCTAAACCTCACCCTAACACTAACCCTAAACCTCACCCTCTCCCTAGACCTCGCCCTAATCCTAACCCTCATCTTCACCCTAAACTTCACACTAACCCTAACACTAATCCTCAATTAAACCCTCACTCTCTCCCTAACCCTAACCCTAACCCTCACCCTAACCCTAACACTCACCCTTACTGTAACCCTCACCCTCAGCCTAACTCACACCTTAACCCTTACCATTACCCCACCCTAAACCTCACTCTAACCCTAACACTGACCCTCACCCTATCTCTACCAATAAACCTCACTCGCACCCTAACCCTAACTCTAACCCTAAACCTAACACTAACTCTCACCCTCACCCTAACCCTAACCATCACCCCAACCCTAATCCTCACCCCTACCCTCACCCTCAGCCTAACCCAAAGCCTAAGCCTAAGCCTAACCCTAACCCTAAACCTCACACTCACCCTCACCCTAACCCTAATCCTAACGCTAACCATAAACCTCAACCTAAACCCTAACCTAACCTTAACCCTAAAACTTAACCTAACCCTAACCCTTGACCTAACCCTCCAACTAAACCTAAATCTAACCATAAACCTCACCTTCACCCTAACCCTAATCCTAACCCTAAACCTCAACCTCGCCCTAACCCTAACACTCACCCTCACCCTCACCATAAATCTAACCCTAATCCTAACAATAGCAGTAATCCTAACCCTAAACCTAACCCTAACCCTAACCCTAACACTAGTGCTAGCACTTAACCTCACCCTAACCCTAATCCTAACCCAAACCCTAAACCTACCCTAACCCTCACCCTAACCCTAACCCTCATCCTAACCCTCACCCTAACCCTAATCCTAACCCTAAACCTTACCCTAACATTAACCCTAATTCTCACCTTCACTCTAGCCCTCACCCTAACCCTAATCTTAAACCTAATCCTCATCCTAACCCTCACCCTAACTCTAAGCCTTAACCTAACCCTAACCCTAACCCCAACCTTCACTGTAACAGGAACCCTAACCCTAACCCTAACACTAAACCTAAACCTAACCCTAAACCTAACCCTAATCCTCAGCCTCACCCTCACCCTAACATAAACCCTAGCCCTAACCCTAACTCTCACATTCACCCTAACCCTTACCCTAAACCGAATCCTAACCCTAAGCCTAACCCTCATCCTCAACCTAACCCTCACCCTAACGCTAAACCTAAACCTCACCCTCACCCTGGCCCTCACCCAACCCTAATCCTAACCCTAACCCTCTTCATAACCCTCATCCTAACACTTACCCTAACCCTAACCCTCAGTCTCAATCTCAACCTCAGCCTAACCCTAAGCCAAACCCTAAAGCTAACCCTAACACACATACTCACCCTCACCCTAAACCTCACCCTAACCCTAACCCTCATCCTAACTCTCCACATAACCCTAATCCCCACCCTAAACGTAACCCAAACCCTCACCCTCAGCCTAATCCTAAGCCTAATACTAAACCTAACCCTAACCCTAATCCTCATCTTAACCCTAACCCTAAACCTCACCCTAACCCTAACCCTTACCCTCAACCTCAGCCTAACCATAAGCGTATCCCTTAACCTAACCGTAACCCTCACCCTCACCCTAGCCCTCACCCAACCCTAAACCTAACCCTAACCTTCTTCCTAAATCTCCCTCTAACCTTTACCCTAACCCTCACGCTAACCCTAAACCTCAACCTCACCCTCACCCTCAGACTAACCCTAAGTCTAACCCTAAAGCCAACCCTAACACACACACTCACGCTCACCCTAAACCTCACCCTAACCCTAAGCCTAATCCTAAGCCTTCCCAGAACCCTAAACCTCACCCTAACCCTAACCCACACAGTCACCCTCAGCCTAATCCTAAGCCTAACCCTAAACCTAACCCTCACACTCATCCTAACCCTAACAGTAAACCTCACCCTAACCCTAACCCTCAACCTCAACCTCAGCCTAAACCTAAGCCTATCCCTTACACTAAGCTTAACCCTAACCCTCACCCTCACCCTCACCCTAACCCTAATCCTACTCCGAACCCTAATACTAAACCTCACCCTCAACCTAACCCTTACCTTAAGCCAAAGCCTAACATTAATCCTAAAGCTAACCCTCACCCTCAGCCTCACCCTCACCCTAACCCTAACACTAAACCTCACCCTGACCCTAACCCTAAACCTAACCCTCACCCTAGTCCTCACCCTAACCCTAAACCTAACCGTAACCCTCATCCTAACCCTCCCCCTAAGCCTTACCCTAACCCTCCCCCTAACCCTAACCCTCACCCTCAAACTCATCCTCAGCCTAAACCTAAGCCTAACCCTAAACTTAACTCTAACACACACATTCACCCTCACTGTAACCCTAAGACTAACCCTAACCCTCACCCTCACCCTAACCCTCAGTGTAACCCTAACCCTAACCCTCACCCTATCGCTAACTTTCACACTAGTCCTAACCCTTACCCTAATCCTAATCCTAACCCTAATCCTAACCCTCAACCTCAGCCTCACCTTTACCATAACTCTAACCCTAAACCGCACCCTAACCCTAACCCTAACAGTAACCCTAAACCTAAACCTCACCCTATTTCTAACCCTAAACCTCACCTTCACCCTAGCCCTCAACCTAACCCTAACCCTCATCCGAACCCTCCCCTAACCCTAACCCTAACCCTAACCCTCACCCTAAACCTAACCCTCACCCTAACCTTCACCCTAACACTCAACCTTACCCTAACCCTAAACCTAACACTAACTGTAAACCTATCACTCAACCTCAGCTTCACCCGAACCCTAAATCTAACCCTAAAACTCACCCTCACCCTAACCCTAACCCTAAACCTAACCCTCACAATAAACCTTACCCTCAACATCACTGTAACACTAACCCTCAGCTTAACCCGAACCCTAACCCTAACCCGAACCCTAAACCTTACCCTAACACTAACCTTAGTCCTCACCCTCACCCTAGACCTCACCCTAACCCTAATCATAACCCTAATCCTCATCCTAACCCTCACCCTAACCCTAACCTTAACCCTCATCCTTACCCTAAACCAAACCCTCAAACTAACCCTAACCCTAATCCTAACCGTAACCCTAAACCTAAACCTCACCCTAACCATAACCCTCAACCTCACCCTCAGCCTAACCCTAAGGATAACCCTAACCCTAACCCCCACACTCAACCTAACCCTAACCCTAATACTAATCCTAACCCTAACCCTCACCCTCACCCTAACCCTCACTCTAAACCTAACCCTTACCCTAATATTAATCCTAACCCTAACCCTAAAACTTACCCTCAGCCTCACATTAACCCTAACCCTAACCCTATACCTCACACTCACACTAAACCTAACCCTAACCCTAACCCTATCCCCAAACCTCACCCTACCCCTAACACTGAACCTCACCCTCACCCTAGCCCTCACCCTAAAACTAATCCTAAACCTCACCCTAAACATAAACCTCACCTTAACCCATACCCTCACCCTAACACTTACCCTCACCCTAACACTAACCCTAACACTAACCCTCACACTAACCCTAAACCTAAACCTCAACCTAACCCTCACCCTCAACCTAACCCTCACCCTCAACCTAACCCTAACACTAACCTTAATCCTAACCCTCCCCATAACCCTCCCCCTAAACCTTATCTAACCATAATCCTCACCCTTACTCTAACCCTAACCCTAAACCCCACTCTAATCCTATGCCTAACCCTCACCTGCACCCTCACCCTCACTGTAACTCTAACGCTAACCCTAACAAGAACACTAAACCTAACCCGAACCATCACCCTAACACTAATCCTCACCCCCACCCTCAACCTCAGCCTAAACCTAAGCCTAAGCCTAATCCTCACACTAACCCTCATACTCACTCTCACCCTAACCCTATTCCTAAACCTAACCCTATCCCTAAACTTCAACCTAACCCACACCCTCACCCTAACGCTAACACTAAACCTAACCCTAAACATCACCTTAAACCTCCGCCTGACCCTAACCCTAACCCTAAACCTGACCCTCACCCTAACCCTAACCTTAACACTAAACCGCACCCTAAAACCACCCTAAACCTGACCCTCACCTTCAACCTCACCATTACTCTAATCCTAACCCTAACACTAACCCTAACCCTAATCCTAACCCTAAAGCTAAACCTCACAGTAAACCTCACCGTAACCCTAAACCTCACCCTTACACGCAACCTCACCATAACTCTAAACCTAACCATAACAATAAGACTAACCCTAACCCTAAACCTAATACTAACCCTAACCATAACCCTCACCCTCAGCCTCACCCCCACCGCAAACTTAACCCTAACCCTTAATCCTAATCCTCACCCCCACCCTCACCCTCAGCCTAACCCTAAGCCTAAACTACCCTAACGCTAAACCTAACCCTCACTGTAACCCTAACCCTAACCCTAACACTAAACCTAACCCTAACCCTAACCCTAAAGCTAACACTAATCTTAAGACTCACCCTCACCCTAACCCAAAACCTAACCCTAAACCTCACCCTAACCCTAAGCCTAACCCTAAACTTAACCTGAACCCTAACTCTCACTCGAAATCTAACCCTAACCCTCACCCTAAGCCTAACCCTAAACCTAACCCTTTCCCTAAACCTAACCCTCACCCTAACCCTCACCCTAGTCCTCACCTAATCCTAACCCTAACCCTTACCCTAACCCTAACACTCACCCTCAACCTCACCCTCAGACTAACCCTAAGACTAACCCTAAACCGAACCCTAACACACATACCCTCAACCTAACCCTAATACTAAACTTAACTTTAACCCTAACCCACCCCCTAACTCTCACCCTGACCCTAACCCTAACACTAACCCTACCCCGAACCCTCAACGTAACCCTCATGCTAACCCTAACTCTAACCCTAAACCTCACCCTAAACCTCACCCTAAACCTAAGCCTAACCCTCACCATCACCCTCACCGTAACCTTAACCTTAAACCGAACCCTAACAATAACACTAAACCTAATCCTAACCCTCACCCTAACGATAACCCTCACACTAACCCAAAGGCTCACCCTAACACTTACACTCACCCTAAAACTAACCCTAACCATAACACTAAACCTCACCATAACACTAACCCTAAATCTAAACCTAAACCTCTCCCTCACCCTAACCCTAACCCTAACCCTAACCATAAACCCACCCTAACACTAACCCTGTCACAAACACTAATTCTAACCCTAAACCTCACTATCACCCTAACCCTTATTCTAAACCTAACCCTAAACCTAAACCTCATCCTAACCCTAAACCTAACCCTCACCCTCACCCTCACCATAACCGTAAACCTAAACCTAACCCTATCAATAACCCTAACCCTAAACCTAAACCTTACCCTAACCATAAACCTCACCCTAACGATAAACCTCACCCTAACACTTACCCTAAACCTAACACTAACCCTAACCCTAACATTAACACTCACACTAACCCTAACCATCACCCTAACCCCAAACCTCACGCTAAACCTACCCCTAACCCTCACCCTCACCCTGGCCCTCACCCACACCCTCACCCTCATCCTTACCTTAACACTCTCCCTCACCCTCACCCTCAGACTAACCCTAACCCTAATCCTAATCCTAACCCTAAACATCACCCTCACCCTAACCCTCACAGTAACCGTAACCCTCACCCTAATCCTCACCCTCAGCCTAACCGTAAGCCTAACCCTAGACCTAACCCTAACACACACACTCACCCTCACCCTAACCCTAATCCTATCCATAAACCTAACCCTAACCCTAACCCTCCCCCTACCTCTCAAACTAATACTAACCCTAACACTCACCCTAACCTAACTCTAACCATAAACCTCAACCTCACCCTAACCCTAAATCGAACCCTAACCCAAACCCTAAACCTCAACCTAACCCTAAACCTAACCCTCACCCTCACCCTCAATGTAACCGTAACCCTAAATTTAAACCTAACAATAACTCTAACCCTAACCCTAACCCTCAACCTAACCATAACCCTCACCCTAACCCATACCCTCCCCCTAACACTTACTCTCACCCTAACACTAATCCTAACACTAACACTAAACATCACACTAAGCCTAACCCAAAACCTCAACCTAACCCTCACACTCAACCTAACCCTAACACTAACCCTAACCCTAACCCTCACCCTAACCCTCCCCCGAACCCTATATCTAAACTTCACCCTCACCCTAACCCTAACCTTAACCCTAAACCCCACCCTAACCCCAACACAAACACTCACCCGCACCCTCACCCTCACCGTAATTCTAACCCTAACCCTAACAATAACACTAACCCAAACACGAACCATCACCCTATCCCTAATCCTCACCCCCACACTCACCCTCAGCCTAACCCTAAGCCTAATCCTAACCATCAACCTAACCCTCACACTCATCCTCACCCTAACCCTAATCCTAAACCTAACCCTATCCCTAAACCTCAACCTCACCCTCAACCTCACACTAACCATAACACTAACCCTAACCCTAAACCTCACCCTAACCATCCCCTAAACCTAACTCTAGCCCGAAACCTCACCCTCACCCAAACCCTAACCCTAAACCTAACCCTAAACCTCATCCAAACCCTAACCCTCACCCTCACCCTCAACCTCACCATATCTCAAACTCTAACCCTAAGAATAACACTAACACTAACCCTAAACATAACCCTCACCCTCACTGCAATCTTAACCCTAACAATAACACTAACAATAACCCTTACCCTAAGCCTAAGCCTAACCCTAACTCTAATCGTCACCCACACCCTCACCCTAAGCCTAATCCTAAGCCTAACCTAACCCTCACCATAACCCTAACCCTAACCCTAACACTAACCCTAACCCTAAAACTAACCCTAATACTCAGCCACAGCCTCACCAAAACCCAAACCCTAATCCTCACCCGCACCCGAACTCTAAGCCTAAGCCTAAGCCTAACCCTAACCCTCACACTCACCCTCACCCTAACCCTAATCCTAAACCTAACCCTATCCATAACCCTAGCCCTCACCCTAGCGCTCACCCTTACCCAAATCCTAACCCTAAACCTCATCCTAACCCTCACCCTAACCCTAATTCTAACACTAACCCTAATCCTAACCATCAAACTCAGCCTCACCCTAACCCTAAATCTAACCCTAAACCTCACCCTCACCTTAACCCTAACCCTAACCCTAACCCTATCCCTCATCCTAACCCTAATCCTAAAACTCACCCTCACCCTAGACCTCACCGTAACCCTAATCCTAACCCTAATCCTCTTGCTAAACCTCACCCAAACACTAACCCTAAACCTCACCCTCACACTAACCATAATCTTAACCCTAACCCTCAACCTAAATGTAACCCTCACCCTCACTGTAACCCTTACCCTAACCCTCAACCTAACCCTAAAATTAACCCGAACCCTAACTCTCAACCTTACCCTAACCATAAACCTCACCATAACCCTAACCAAAACCTCACCCTCAACCTAGCCCTCACCCAACCCTAATCCTAACCCTAACCCTCTTCCTAAACCTCCCCCTAAACTTTACCCTAACCCTCACCCTAACCCTAACCCTCAACCTCAAACTCACCCTCAGCCTAAACCTAAGCCTAACCCTAAACCTAAACCTAACACCCACACTCACCCTCACCCTAACCCTAGTCCTAACTCTAACCCTCATCCTAACCCTCCCCATAATCCTAACCCTCACCCTAACACTTACCCACACCCTAACACTAACCCTAAAACTCACCCTGTCACTAGCCCTCTCCCTAACCCTAACCCTCATCCTCACCCTAAACTTCACACTAACCCTAACACTAACCCTCACTCTAACGCTAACCCTCATCCTAACACTAACTCTACCCCTAAACCTCACCCTCACCCTAACTGTAACTCTAAACCTAACCCTAACACTAACCCTCAATATAACCATAATCTTAACCATCACCCTAACCCTAATCCTCACTCCCACCCTCACCCTCAGCCTAAACCTAAGCCAAAGCCTAACTCTAACCCTAAACCTCACACTCACCCTCACCCTAACACTAATCCTAACCCTAAACCTAACCCTAACCCTAAACCTCAACCTAACCCTCACCCTAAACTTAACCCTGACACTAACCCTAACTCTAACCCTCAACCTAAGCCTCCAACTAAACCTAAATCTAACCATATACCTCACCCTCACCCTAACCCTAATCCTAACTCTAACACTAAACCTCACCCTAAACCTGATCCTTACGCCCGCGCTAAACCTCCACCTCACCCTAACTCTAACCCTAACCCTAACAATAACACTAATCCTAACCCTAAACCTGACCCTAACACTAATGCTACCATTCAAGCTCACCCTAACAATAATCCTAACCCTAACCCTCACCCTAACCCTAACCCTCACCCTCACCGAAACCCTAACCCTCATCCTAACCCTCACCCTAACCCTAACCCTAAACCTAAACCTTAACCTAACACTAAGCCTAATCCTCACCCTCACCCGAGCCCTAACCCTAACCCTAATCTTAACCCTAATCCTCATCCAAACCCTCACCCTAACCCTAACCCTTAACCTCATCCTTACCCTAACCCTAAGCCTCAACCTAACCCTAACCATAATGCTCACCCTAAACCTAACTCTAACCCTCACCCTAAACCTACACTTAACCTAACCCTAACTCTCACCCTAACACGAACCCTCAACTTCACTCTAACCCTCACCCTTATCCTCACCCTCATGCTCAGCCTAACTATAAGCTTAAACCTAACCCTAACCCTAACCCTCACAATCACCCTAACCCTAACCCTAAACCTAACCCTAAACCTCACCCAAACCCTAACCCTCACTCTCACCCTCAACCTCACAGTATCTCTAACCCTAACCTTAAATATAACACTAATCCTAATCCTAAACATAACATTAACCATAAACCTTACCCTCAGCCTCACCCTCATTGCAAACTTAATCCTAACCATAACACTAACAATAAGCCTAACCTTGAGCCTAACCCTAACCCTAACTCTAATCCTCACACCCAAACTCACCCTCAGCGTAAACCTAAGCCTAACCCTAACCCTAATCCTAACCCTAATCCTCACCATAACCCTAACCCTAACACTAACACTAACCCTAACCCTAAACCTAACCCTAAACCTAACCCTAATCCCCAGCCTCAACCTCACCATAACCCAAGCCCTAACCCTAACCCTCACCCTAAGTCTAAGCCTAACCCTAAGCCTAAACCTAACCCTCACACTCACCCTCACTCTAACCGTAATCCTAAACCTAACCCTATCCCTAAAACTAGCCCTCAACCTAACCCTCACCCTAGCCCTCACCCTTCCCCTAATCCTAATAATAAACCTCATCTTAACCTTCACCCTAACGGTTACCCAAACCCTCAGGCTAACCCGAACCCTAACCCTCACCCTCATGCTCGACCTAAGCCTAAGCCTAAGCCTAACCCTAACCCTAACCCTCCCCCTAACTCTCAACGTAATCTTAAACCTAACACTAACCCTAACCCTCAACCTAACCGTCACCCTAACCCTAACTCTAACCCTAAACCTCCTGCTTGGCCTAAAACTAACTCTAACCCTAACCCAAACCCTAAACCTCACCCTAACCCTAAACCTAACGCTAACCCTCACCCTAAGCCTAAACCTAAACCTAAACCTCATCCTAACCCTAACCCTAACACTCACCCTACCCCTAACCCTAACCCTCACACTCATGCTCAGCCTAAGCCTAAGCTTATGGCTAAGCCTAACCCTAACGCTCAACCTAACACTAATCCTAACCCTCACCCTCACCCTAGCCCTCACCCTAACCCTAACGCTCATCCTCACCCTAAAGCTCACACTAACCCTAACACTAATCCTCAATCTAACCCTCAGCTGCACCCTAACACTAAACCTAACACTCACCTTAACCCTAACCCTAACCCTTACCGTAACCCTCACCCTCAGCATAACCCTCATTTTTAGCCTTACCGTCACCCCCATCCTAATCCTCACCCTAACCATAACCCTTACCCTAACCCTCCTCCCTAACCCTAACTCTACCCTTAAACCTCACCCTCACCCTAAGCCTAACTCTAACCCTAACCCTAACACTAAACTTCACCCTAACACTAACCCTCACACTCACCCTCACCGAAACCGTAATCCTAGCACTAAATATAACCCTCACCCTAATCCTAACCCTCAACCTAATACTATACCTAACCCACAAAATCACCGAAACCCTAACCCTAATCCTAATCTTAACCCTAACCCTAAACCTCACCCTGAGCTTAACCCTCACAATAACTTTAACCCTAACACGCACTCTAACCCTAACCCTCACCCTCAGCCTCATGCTAACCCTAACTCTATCCCTAAACCTCACCCTCACCCTAACCCTAAACCTAACCATAAACCTCAACCTAACCCTAACCCTAAAACTAACCCTCCCCTAGCCTTACCCTAACCCTAACCCTAAACCTCAACCTAACCCTAACCCTAAAACTCACCCTCCCTTAGCCCTTACCCTAAACCTAATCCTAACCCTAACCCTCATCCTAAAACTCTCCCTAACACTAACCCTAACCCTCACCCTAATCCTAACCCTCACCCTCAACCTCACCCTCAGCCTAACCATAAGCCTAACCCTAAACCTAAACTTAACAATAACTCTAACCCTAATCCTAACCCTCACCCTAACCATAAACCTCACCTAACCCAAACCCTCACCCTAACATTTACCCTCACCCTAACACTAACCCTAACACTAACACTAACCCTCACACTAACCCAAACCCTAACACTAAACCTCAACCTAACCCTCACCTTCACCCTAACCCTAACCCTAACCCTAACCCGAACCCTCCCCCTAACCCTCCCCCTAACCCTATATCTCACCCTAAACTTCACCCTCACCCTAAGCCTTACCCTAAGCCAAACCCTAAACCCCACCCTAACCCTCAACCACACCCTCACCCTCACCGTAACTCTAACCTTAACCCTTAAAATTACACTAACCCAAACCCGAACCATCACCCTAACCCTAATCCTCACCCCCACCCTCACCCTCAGCCTAACCCTAAGAGTAAGCCTAACTCTCACCCTAACCCTCATACTCACCCTCACCCTAACCCTAATCCTAAACCTGACCCTATCCCTAAACCTCAACCTAACCCTCCCCCTCCCCCTAACCCTAACACTAACCCTAAACCTAACCCTCACCCTAACACTCCTCCTCACCCTAACTGTAACCCTAAACCTCACACTCACCCTAACACTAACCCTAACCCTACCCTAAACAAAACCCTCACCCTCACCCTCAACCTCACTGTAACTCTAACCCAAACCCTCCCCCTTACCCTCCCCCTAACCCTATAAATCACCCTAAACCTCACCCTCACCCTAACATTTACTCTAACCCAAACCCTAAACCCCACCGTAACCCTAAACCTAACCCTAACCCGCACCTTCACCCTCACTGTAACTCTAAGCCTAACCCTAAAAATAAACCTAACCCAAACCCGAACCATCAACCTAACCCTAATTCTCACCCCCACCCTCACCCTCAGCCTAACCCTAAGCCTAAGCCTAATGCTCAAACTAACCCTCATAATCACCCTCAAGCTAATGCTAATCCTAAACCTATCCCTAAACCTCAAACTAACCTTCACCCTCACCCTAACCCTAACACTCACCCTAACCCTAAATCTCACCCTCACCCTAAGCCTTACCCTAAGCCAAACCCTAAACCCCACCCTAAACCTCACCCTAACCAAAACCCTCACCCTCACCCTCAACCTCACAGTAACTCTAACCCTAACCCTAACAATAACCATAACCCTTACCCTAACCCTGACCCTAACCCTAAACATAACCCTCAACCTCAGCCTGACCCTCACCGCAAACTTAACCCTAACCATAACACTAACAATAAAAGTAACCCTAACCCTAACCCTAAACCTAATCCGCACCCCCACCCTTACCCTCACCCTCAGCCTAAACCTAAGCCTAAGCCTAACCCTAACCCTAACCCTCACTGTAATCCTAACCTTAAACCTAAACCTAAACCTAACCTTAACTTTAAACCTAATCCTAAACCTAACCCTAATCCTCAGCCTCACCCTCACCCTAACCCAAACCCTAACCCTAACCCTCACCCTAAACCTCAGCCTAACCCTAACCCTAACCCTCACACTCACCCTCACCCTAAAACTAATCCTAAAACTAACCCTAACCCTAACCCTAACCCTAACCCAAACCCTCACACTAACACTTACCATCACCCTAACACTACCCCTAACCCTAACCCTAACCCTCAGCCTAACCCTAACTGTACCCCTAAACGTAACCCTCACCTAACCCTAATGCTAACCCTAACCCTAACCCTAAACCTCACCCTAACCCTAAACCTAACCCTCACCCTCAAACTCACCGTGACTGTAACGCTAACCTTAACCCTAACAATAACCTAACCCTAACCCTAACCCTAAATCTAAACCTCACCCTACCACTTACACTCACCCTAACACTAACCCTAAACCTAACACTAACACTCACACTAACCCTAACCCTCATCCTAATCCTAAACCTCACCCAAACCCTAAACGTAACCCTAACCCTCACCCTCACCCTAACCCTGACCCTCATCCTCACCCTAAACCTCACACTAACCCTGACACTAATCCTCAATCTAACCCACACCTAACCCTACCCCTAACCCTTACCCCAACCCTAAACCTAACCCTAACCCTCAGCCTTATCTTAACCCTCACCCTCAGCGTAAACGTCACCTTTACCCTTACCATCATGCTCACCCTAACCCTCAACCTAACCCTAAACCTCATGCTAACCCTCACCCTAACCATAAACCTAACCATGACCCTAACCCTAACCCTCACCCTTAAACTCAATCTCAGCATAACCCTAAGCCTAAGCCTAAGCCTTACCCTAAACCTCACCCTCACTCGAGCCCTCACTCTAACCCTAATCCTAACCATCACCCTAACCCTAATCTTGACGCCCACCATCACCCTCAGCCTAACCCTAAGCCTACCACTAAGCCTAACTCTAACCCTCACACTAACCCTCACCCTAACCCTAATACTAACCCTAAACCTAACCATAACCCTAAACCTCAACCTAACCCTCACCCTAACCTTAACCCTAACACTAACCCTAAACCTAACCCTCGACTTAACCATCCCCCTAACCCTAAATCTAACCGTAAACCTCACCCTCAACCTAACCCTAACTCTAACCCTAACCCTCATGTTCACACTCAATGTAACTCTAAACCTAACCCTAAACCTCAACCTAACCCTAACACTCACCCTAACCCTAAACTTAAACCAAACCCTAACTCTCACTCTAACCCTAAACCTAACACTCACTGTAATCTTAACACTCACCATCACCCTCAAACTCAGCCTCACCCTAACCCTAACTCTAACCCTAAACCTTACCCTCATCCTAAACCTATCCCTAAACCTCACCCTACCCCTCCCCCTAACCCTCCCCCTAACACTATATCTAACCCTAAACCTCACCCTCACCCAAACCCTAACCCAAACCCTCAACCGCACCCTCACCCTCACCGTAACTCTAACCATAACACCGAAAATAAACCTTAACCTAACCCTAACACTAACCTTAACCCTAATTCTCACCCCCACCCTCACTCTCAGTCTAAGCCTAAGCCTAACCCTAACCCTAACCCTAACTCTCACCGAAAACCTGAACCTAACCTTAATCCTAACCTTAAACCTAAACCTAACCCTAACCCTAACCCTAAACCTAACCCTAACCTTCATTCTCACCCTCACCTTAACCCAAACCCTAAATCTAACCCTAACCCTAACCCTAAGGCTAATCCTAACCCTAACACTAACCCTCACACTCACCCTCACCCTAACCATAATGCTAACCCTAATCCTATCCCTAACCCTAACCCTCACTCTAACCCTCAACCTAACCCTAACCCTAACCCTAATGCTAACCCTAAACCCCATCCTAACCCTCACCATAACCCTAACCATAACCCTCACCATAACCCTAAACCTAACCCACAACCTCATGCACAGCCTAAGCCTAATCCTAAGCCTAACACTAATCCTAACCCTCACCCTAATCCTAACCCTAACACTTACCCTAAATCTAACCCTAAACCTCACTCTCAGCCCTTCCCTAACTCTAACCCTAACCCTTAACCTAAACCTCATCCTAACCCTAACCATAATCCTGACTCTCACCCTCACCATAACCGTAACCCTAACCCTAACCCTAACAATAACCCAAACCCTAACCCGAACCCTAACACTTACACTCACCCTAACAGTAACACTCACCCTAACACTAACCCTCACACTAACCCTAACAATAACCCTAACCCTAAACCTCACCCTAACGCTCAACCTCACCCTAAACCTAACTCTAACCTAAACCTCACCCTAAACCCAACCCTCACCCTAAACCTAACTCTAAACCTCACCCTCATAATAACCGTAACCCTCAACTTAACCTTCACCCTAACCCTCACCCTAACCCTAACGCTAACCCTAAACCTCACACTAACCCTTGCTCTAACTCTAACACTAAACCTAACCCTGACCTTCACCCTAACCCCAATTCTATCCCTAACCCTCAGCTAACCCTAACCCTCACCTTAACCCTAACCCTAACCCTAATCCAAACACTAACCCTAACCCTCACCCGAAAACTCATCCTCACCCTAACCCTCACCTTCACCCTAAACATCACCCAAACCCTAACCTTCACCTTAACCCTGACTCAAACCCTAACCCTCACCCTTACCCTCACACTAACACCTACCCTCACCCTAACCCTAACCCTAAACTTTACCCTCACCCTGACCCTCACCCTCAGCCTAACCCTAACCCTAACACTATTCCTAATCCTAACTCTCACCCTCATACTAACCCTAACCCTAACCCTCAGCCTAACCCTCATCCTAACACTAACCTTAAAAATAACTCTCACCCTAACCTTAAACCTAAACCTAACCAAAACCCTAACACTCACCCTCACCCAAAACCTCACCCTCACCCTCATCCTAACCCTAACCATTACCCTAAACCTCACCCTAAACCTAACTCTGACACTCAGCCTCACACTCACCCTAAACCTAACCCTACACCTAAGCCTAATCCTAAACCTAACCCTCACCCTCACCCTCACCCTAAACCTAAACCTTACCGTAACCCTAACCGTAACCCTAGCCCTCACCATAACCCTTACCCTCACCGTCACCCTAACCCTCACCCTCACCCTAACCCATACCCTCACCGTAACCCTAACCCTAACCCTCAACCTCATCCAAACCCTAACCCTAACCCTCACCCTAATGCTAACCCTAACCCTAATGCTAAACCTAACCCTCACGCTCAGAGTAACCTTAACCTTAAGCCTCACCCTAAACCTAAAATTAAACCTAATGCTATCCCTAACACTCACCCTCTCCCTGAACCTCACTCTAACCCTTACCCTCACCCTAACCCTCACGCTAACCCTATCCCTTACATTAAAACTAAACCTCATCCTAACCCTCACCCTAACCCTAAATCTAAACCTAACCTTCACCCTAACGCTCACCCTTACCCTCACCCTAACCCTAACCCTAACCTTCAGCTTAAACCTCATCCTAACCCTCACACTAACCTTAAACCTCACCCTAACCATAACCCTAACCCTCAGCCAAACCCTCTTCCTAATCCTAACCCTAACACTCAACCCAACATTAACCCTAACCCTAACCCTAACCCTCACCCTAACCCTAAACCTCAACCTCACCCTCAACCTCACCCTCAGCCTAACCCTATCCCTAACCCTAAACCTAACCCTAAACCTCACACTCACCCTCGCTCTAACTCTAACAGTAAACCTAACCCTAATCTTCACCCTAACCCCAATTCTATCCCTAACCTTCACCTAAACCTAACCCTCACCTTAACCCTAACCCTAACCCTAATCCAAACACTAACCCTAACCCTCACTCTAAATCTAAACCTAACCCTAACCAAAACCCTCACCCTAATCCTAACCCTATAACTAACCCTCACCCTAACACTAACCCTAATCCTAAACCTAACCCTCACCCTCATCCTAACCCTTACATTCACCCTAAACCTATCTTTAACCCTAATGCTATCCCTAACCCTCACCCACACCCTAAACCTCACTCTAACCAACCCTCACCCTAACTCTCACCTTAACTCTAACCCTAACACTAACACAAAACCTCACTTTAACCCTCACCCAAACCAAAACCTAAACCTAACCCTCACACTAACGCTCAGCCTAACCCTGAACCTCAACCTAACCCTCACCCTCACCCTAACCCTCACTCTAAATATTACCCTCACCCTAAACCTAAACCTAAACCTAACTGTCACCCACACCCTAAAAGTCACCCTCACCCGAACCCTCACCCACACCCTAACCTTACCCTAAACCTCACACTAACCCAAACCCTCACCCTAAACCTTACTATAACCCTCACCCTCACAATAACCCTAACCCTCAACTTAACCTTCGCCCTAAACCTCACCCTAACCCTAACGCTAACCCTAACCCTCACTCTCACCCTAACCCTCACCCTTACCCTTATCCTCACACTAACCCTAAACCTAACCCTAATCCTCACATTAACCCTAACCCTCACTCTAACCCTAACCCTACCCTCACCCTACCCCTCACCCTAACCCTAACCCTAACCCTCACCCTAACCCTATCCCTAACCCTCAACTTAACCCTAACAATCACCGTCACCATCACCCTAACACTCACCCTAAACCTAACCCTCACCTACACCCTCACCCTCACCCTCATCCTAACCCAAAACATCACGCTCACCCTAAACATCATCCTAATCCTAATCCTCACCCTAACCCTAAACCTAGTCCTCACCCTAACCCTAACCCTCAGCTTAAACGTCACTCTCACCCTAATCTTCACCCTAAACCTAACCCTAACCCTCACCCTAACCCTCACCCTAACCCTAACCCTATCCTTAATCCTCACCCAAACCCTAACCCTAATCCTAAACCTAACCCTCACCCTCACCCTAACCTTTACCCTCAACCTAACCCTAAACCTAACCCTCAACCTAACCTTCATCCCAACACTCACACTAACCCTAAACCTCACCCTAACCACAACCCTAATCCTCAGCCAAAACCTCTTCCTAACTCTAAAAGAAAACTTCAATCCAACCCTAACCCTAACCCTAAACCTAAACCTAACCCTCACCCTCAGCCTAACCCTAAACCTAAACCTAACCCTAACCCACACACTCACCCTAACCCCAACCCTATCCCTAACCCTCACCTAACCCTAACCCTCACCCAAACCCTAACCCTAACTGTAGGGAGCCAAGGCGAGGCTCCGCCCACTCCCTTGCAGCTTTGAGGTAACCACCCCAGACGGTGCTTGGCGGGACGCCTGGGCTGTGCACGTGCGCGAGCCAGTTAGAGTCCCCAGCCAATCCCATGACACCTGGTGACGCTGAAAGGCAGGTGACCAACAATAGAAAGACCCGTGTTCCAATTCCCTATATAAGTGGCCATGTTTCAGGTGCATGCGCTCTCGCGCCCAAGCTCTCCTACAACTAAAAGGCTCTCCAATAAAGCGTGATCTGAGAAGACTCCTGGTGTGGTGGTCGTTTTTTCTCGCTGGTCGAGTAGACGGTCACTACAAGTGGTGCCGAGACCCGGGAACGAACCAGGGACGGGACCCGCGCGAGAGGCTGAAAACCGGAGCCAGAACTCAACACGCGGAGAGGGGACGTCGGTAAATATCCCCCGGTATGCTGTTCACTGTAGATTTAGATATTTATTGGTTGCTTGCATTGCTTCTTCCTTTGTGGCTTGTCTTTTTGATGGTGCGCACTTGCCTCGAGGAGGGAGGGTTGATTTAATCCAGGAAGGATGCAAAGTACTAACGCGGCATCAGGATAGTCTATCAGAGTCAGCATACAGTAAGGGGGAGGAAAATAGGCCTAAAAGAAAAAGGGAAAAAAGACAAAAGGATCCTAAAGAATTAAAGCAAGAGGGACTGCAGCCCTCACAAAAGGAGAAGGGTTTTAGGGAGGAGGGGGTCCCAAGGAGACCCCCATGCCCTTCTTTAAAAGCAAACCGGTTCTCAGCCCTACATGTGGAAGGGCGGGACCAAGAATATAGTAATCTTGTGAGTGACTCAGAGGAAGAAATGTTAGAGGAGGAGGGAGAGCAGCTCGATCCAGCTGATGGTGAAGACTTAGAAGAGGCTGCGGCGGAGCACGAGGCAGACAGATATGGGGGGTGGCGCCCCCTAGGGGTGGGAGTACCGCAGCAGCCAGGAAGAGGAAACGGAGCTGGCCCTCACCCGTCGGCCCCCCCGCCGTGCCCGCCCGCAGGGAAGAGTTACTTTATAAAAGAAAACACCTGGTCGTGATTAGCAGCCACTTTCCCAGTCTTTGAGAATCCCATTACCAATGAGAGAATTCTTGAGCCGGTTTCCTACTCCCAGTTAAAAGATTTAGTTGAGGCAGTCCGGACTTATGGGGTGAAGGCCAATTATACCACTGCCTTGCTTCAAAGGCTAACTATTAATGCTATGATTCTGTGGGAGCAAAAACTGTTCAATATTTTCCTGAATTAGTGGCTAAACAGGCAATTTTGATCTGAGGAAAAAAAATAAAAATAAAAAAAATAAAAATTAAAATAAAAATAAAAAAAATTAAAAAAAGCCGGCAATTTTGGGTATAAAGTATTGTTTAATGCACTTTACAAAAATTCCAGATAAATTAATTATTCCATACACCCGTGAGCAAGTTGAAATTTTAGCAGCCACAATGGATATGTGGGCAATTCTTGTTTGCTCATTTCCAAATGTAATTGATAACCATTATCCTAAGCATCCTCTGCTTGCCATAGTTAACAAAAATTTAGTGTATTTTCCTGTTGTCACTTCAAAGGAGCCCTTGGTTGATGCTCTGACCATCTTTACGGATGGATCAAAATCTGGACAAGGTGCCTTTTTTGTTCTAGGACACAAACAGCCGGTAGTCTTTAATTTTCGGCCGAATGTCCCACAGGCTGTTGAATGTTTAATTGTGCTTGAAGTTTTTAAAAGATTTGATCAACCTTTTAACTTATTTTCTGATTCATTATATGTTGTAAATGCCGTTGCTTCTCTTGAAGTTGCTGCTTCAGTTAAGCAGGCCAGTACAATTTCTAATGTTTTGTTACAGATTCAATCCCTTATCTTAAACAGAAAACATCCTTTTTATATTGGACATATTCGTGCCCACTCTATGCTGCCGGGCCCGATGGCAAAGTGTAATGATTTGGTGGACCAGGCAACTCGGGCTATGGCGCTGGTTGCTGCTGATCCTGTAGAATTGGCAAAAGACTTTCATAGATTGTATCATGTACCTGCTAATACCCTTAGGAAAAGATATAATTTGTCCAGGCATGTGGCAAGAGATATTGTTAAAGCCTGTAAATCTTGTGTTACCTTTCTTCATCCTCCCCATGTGGGGGTAAACCCCAGGGGGTTGAGACCAAACGCCCTATGGCAAATGGATGTTACTCATCTGACGGAATTTGGTAAGTTGAAATATTTACATGTGTCTGTGGACACCTTTTCTGGTGTCATTCATGCCACACCTCTGGCAGGAGAAAAGGTGTCTCACGTCAGAATCCACTGCTTAGAAGCTTGGGCAGCTTGGGGAAAGCCCCTTAGACTTAAGACGGATAATGGCCCTGCTTATACTTCCCATGGTTTTCGCGCCTTTTGCACACAAATGCAGGTTGCCCACACCACCGGATTGCCCTACAATCCTCAAGGACAAGGTATAGTGGAAAGAGCTAATCGAAGCATAAAAGAAATGCTTCAAAAGCAAAAAGGGGGAATTGCTGAGTCCGCGTCCCCCAGGGAAATACTTTCTCTTGCGCTCTTTACCCTTAATTTTTTAATTCTAAATGACAACGATCAGTCTGCCGCAGATCGGCATATGACAAGAGACTCCATGGATACTAAAGACATGGTTATGTGGAAGGATGTTATTAATAATAAATGGTATGGACCGGATCCGGTAATAACGAGATCCAGGGGAGCTGTTTGTGTTTTTCCACAGAGTCAAGAAGTACCTCACTGGGTGCCAACGAGACTGACCAGGCCGGTGGAGACTGCAGAAAACCCCCCTCTTGAAGATGCCATCCACTCGTCTTCTGATACAGCTGATCTTCCTGCTGTTAGCAACAGTGCTAATAGCAATCCCTGTGATAGCTAAACCGATGATGCTGTTGGCTGTTACAATTTACTGACTGGATTGCCTCTGCGGTGTCCTTTTCCAAAGAGCGGGTGGGAGTCGGAATGTTTTTAGCCTGCTGCTTGGGAGGATGCGTGGTCTGCCTATGGTTGGTCTGTCGCCTTTGAGCCCAAACCAGAAGGGACAAGGTTGTTATCTCGCAAGCATTAGCCGCTTTGGATAGTGGATCCTCACCCCAGATCGGGCTGTCGGCCCTAAGAGGCAGTTAAGCCTTACCATTCTGCATAGCCTTAGCACCCCGAGGGATCAGGGGATCCCATTGCACCGGGACAGGTATGCAACTTGTAATTTGGGACAGGGTGCAAGGCAAGTGCACTGCACTTGAGGAGATGGTTCTCATCTCCTCAAGAAGAGCATGCTGGGTTGCAAGTGGGTTGATGCCCAAGATCCCACCTCTGCAAAAAAGGCATCGGACGGGCCTGGTCATCACTGGGGAAGGCGCCCCTCAGGCGAAGGCCAGTGCAAGGTCCTCTCATTAATGTGTTAGACAGAGGCCCAACCTCTACTCTTACCTGTTGCCAAAAAACAAAGAAGGGGGAACTGTAGGGAGCCGAGGCGAGACTCCGCCCACTCCCTTGCAGCTTTGAGGTAACCACCCCAGACGGTGCTTGGCGGGACGCCTGGGCTGTGCACGTGCGCGAGCCAGGTAGAGTCCCCAGCCAATCCCATGACACCTGGTGACGGTGAAAGGCAGGCGACTAACAACAGAAAGACCCGTGTTCCAATTCCCTATATAAGTGGCCATGTTTCGGGTGCACGCGCTCTCGCGCCCAAGCTCTCCTACAACTAAAAGGCTCTCCAATAAAGCGTGATCTGAGAAGACTCCTGGCGTGGTGGTCGTTTTTTCTTGCTGGTCGAGTAGAATGTTGCTACACCTAACCCTCACCCTCACCCTAAATATAAACCTCACCCTAACCCTAAGCATAAACTTAACCTTCACCCTCACCCTAAACCTCACCCTAACCCTTACTCTTTTTTTTTTTAATTTAATTTTATTTTATTTGAGAACATACTGTACAGAGGGGCTACAATTACATGGGCAGGATAATGCATACATTTCTTACCAAGCATTTCAGCCTCCTCCTTTGTTTACCCTTCACCTCCCTTCCCATCCTCCCCCCTCCCCCCACCCAATTATACCCCTCTCCCCCCACACACCGACATTGTAAAGTTGGTTTTGACATGACATTTTGTACTTCTCATTGTTGCAACAGGTCCACCTGAATCCTTAAACGACTTGTTTGTCCCCATCTCCTCCACATGTTATACTGACATCAAATATAGTGAAAGTGGAGGTTACACTGTGGGGGAGGGACATACAAAGCAACAAAGAAATAATCTTATAAATGCGTTAGAAACACATGCATGAAAGAAACGAAAACATTAAAATACATATTTAAGGGTTCATTTTCCTAACATCACATTATCTGACCTTTTCCGCTTGACTCATACCTATACTAGATATTGCAAATAAGGGAAACCATGGGACCTATGCTTCTTTGGGCCTGGCTTACTTCACTTAATATAATTTTTTCCAAACCTTTCCATTTCCTAACAAATGGAGAAATATCATTCTTTCTGATGGAGGCATAGAATTCCATTGTGTATATATACCACATTTTCTTGATCCATTCATCTACTGAGGGGCATCTGGGTTGGTTCCATATCTTAGCTATGGTAAATAATGCTGCAATAAACATAGTTGTGCTGGTAGCTTTAGTGTGGTCTTGTTTGTAAACATTTTGGGGGTAAATGCCCAAAAGTGGGATTGCTGGATCATAGGGGAGATCTATGTGAAGTCTTTTGAGGAACCTCCATACTGCTTTCCAAAGTGGTTGAACAAGTTTACATTCCCACCAACAATGAAGTAAGGTTCCTTTCTGTCCACATCCCCTCCAGCATCTGTTGTTGTTAGAGTTCTTGATTTTTGCTGTTCTAACTGGAGTGAGGTGATATCTCAATGTTGTTTTGATTTGCATTTCTTTTATGGCTAGGGATGTTGAACATTTCTTCATGTGTCTATTGGCCATCCTTCTTTCTTCTTCAGAGAAGCTTCTCTTTAAGTCTTTCGCCCACTTATTTATTGGGCAGTTGTTTCTTTGAGGATTTGTTGTTGGGTGATTTAATTTTTTGAGTTCCAAGTATATTTTAGATATGAGACCCTTGTCCGTTGTATGGCTAGTAAAGATCTTCTCCCAATCGGTGGGCTTTCTATTGATCTTGCTAGCTATGTCATTTGCCCTGCAGAAGCTCTGCAACCTTATGCAATCCCATTTGTCCAACCTTTCTTTGATTTGTTGTGCTTCCGGGTCTCTATTCAGAAAATTTCGGCCTGAGCCAAGGAGACCTAGGGTTTCTCCTATTCCATCCTGTAATATTTTCAGAGTGTCTGCTTTGAGTTCAAGGTCTTTGATCCATTTAGCGTTGATTCTGGTGCAGGGTGATATATAAGGATCTAGCTTTAGTTTTCTACATGTAGATAACCAATTTTGCCAGCACCATTTTCTGAAGAGGCTGTCTTTCGTCCATTCTATTGTTTTAGCTTCCTTATCGACGATTAGATGGCTATAGGTCTGTAGGTTCATTTCTGCCTAACCCTTACTCTTACCCGAACCCTAACCCTAACCCTCAGCCTAACCCTCATCCTAACGCTAACGCTAACCCTAACACTCATATTAACCCTAACCCTCACCCTCACCCTCAACCTCACCCTCAGCCTAACCCTAACCCTAACCCTAATCCAAACACGAACCCTAAAACTCACCCTAAGTCAAAACCTAACCCTAACAAAACCCTCACCTTAATCCTAACCCTGTCCCTAACCCTCACCCTAACCCTAACCCTAACCCTAATACAAAACCTAACCCTGACCCACACCCTAACCCTTACCCTCACCCTAACCTTAAACTTAACCCTCACCCTAATCCTCATCGTAACCCTAACCCTAACTCTAACCCTCACCTTAACCTTAACCCTAACCCTAAACCTGACCCTCACCTAAACCCTAACCCTCACCCTCACCCTCAACCTAACACTCACGTTCACACTAACCCTCACACTCAACTTCACTATAATTCTAACCCTAACCCTAAATCTCACCCTAAACCTAACCCTGATCCTAATGCTTACCATAACCCTCACCCTCACCGTAACCCTAAACCTAACTCTAACCCTCACACTAAACCTAACCTTAACACTAATGCTATCTCTAAACCTCACCATCACCCAAACCCTCACTCTAACCCTTACCCACAGCCTAACCCTCACAGTAACACTAACTCTCATTCTAACCTTCATACTAACCCTAAGCCTAACCCTCACCCTAACGCTTACCCTCACCCGAACCCTAATGCTAACCCTCAGCCTAAACCTCATCCTAACACTAACCCTAACCCTCACCCTAACTATAACACTAACCCTAACCCTAACACTCACATTAATCCTAACCCTCACCGTCAACCTCACCCTCAACCTAACCCAAACTCTAACCCTAATCCAAAACCTAACCCTCACCCTCACCCTAAACATCACCCAAACCTTAACCCTCACCTTAACCCTGACTCTAACCCTAACCCTCACCCTTACCCTCACCCCAACACTTACCCTCACCCTAACCCTAACCCTAACATTTTCCCTCACCCTGACACTCACCCTCAGCCTAACCCTAACCCTAACATTATTCCTAATCCTAACTCTCAACCTCACACTAACCCTAACCCTAAACCTCACCCTCACCCTCACCCTAACCCTAACCCTAACCCTCATCCTAACACTAACCTTCACCCTCACCCTGACCCTAACCCTAAGCCTAACCCTAAATCTCATCCTAACCCTAAAGCTAAACCTAATGCTAACCCTAAAACTCACCCTCACCCTATCCCTCACCCTAACCCTTACCATCACCCTAACCTTAACCCTAACCCTCACAATAATCCTAACACTCACCCTTACCCTAAGCCTACCCTTCCGCCTAACACTCACCCTAAACCTAACCCTAAACCTAATCCTCACCCTATACTTAAACTTAACCTCTACCGTCACCCTAACCCTAACCCTAACACTTACCCACACTCTAACCTTCACCCTAACCCTAACCCTAAACCTCACCCTCACCCTAACCCTCACCCTAACCCTTATCCTCACACTAACCCTAATCCTAACCCTCACCCTAACCCTCACCCTAACACTAATCCTCAGCCGATCCCTAACCCTAACCCTAACCCTCAACCTAACCCTTACCCTCACCCTAAACCTAAAACACACCCTCACCCTAAACCTCACCCTAACCCTTACCCTCACCCTTACCCGCAATCTAAACCTAACCCTTTAACTAGGGCTCACACTAACCCTCACCCTCATCATAACCCTAACCCTAAACCTAACCCTCACCCTCACCCTAAACCTCACCCTCACCCAAACCCTCACCCTAACCCTTTCCCTCACATTAACCCATTCCCTAAACCTAACCCTAACCCTAATTCTCAACAGAACACTCACCCTCATCCTAACCCTCACCCTCACACTAAACATCAGCCTAACCCTAACCCTCACGGTAAGCCTAACCCTAAACCTCACCCTAACTCTAACCCTCCCCGTAAACCTAAACCATACCCTAATCCTATCCTGAACCCTCACCTTCACCCTTACTCTCACCCTAACCCTAACCCTAACCCTCATCCTAACACTAAACTTCACCCTCACCCTCACCCTAATCCTAAACTTAACCCCAACACACACCCTCATTACTACACCTCACCCTAACCCTAACCCTAACCCTTACCTAAATGAAAACCTCACCCTCACCCTCACCCTCAACCTAATCCTCACCCTCACCCTAGCCCTCACCCTAAAACTAACCCTCACACTAAGCCTAAAAACACTCACCCTCATCCTAACCCTCACCCTAAACCAAACCCTAACACTCATCCTAACCCTAACTCTAAACCTAATGTTAACCCTAAACCTCACACTCACCCTAAACCTCACCCTCACCCTTACCCTAACCCTAACCCTAACCCTCATCCTAACACTAAGCTTCACCCTCACCCTCACCCTAACCCTAAACATAACCCTAACTCTCATCCTAACCCTAAAGCTAAACCTAATGCTAACACTAAACCTCACCCTCACCCTAACCCTCAACTTAACCCTTACCGTAACCCTAACCTTAAGCCTAAACCTCACAATAAACCTAACCCTCACCCTAACCCTAAAACTAAACATAAACTTCAGCCTAACCCTCACCCTAATCCTAAACCTCACCCTAAGCCTAAATCCCACCCTAAACTTTACCCTCAACCTAACCCAAACCCTAACCCTAAACCTAACACTCACACTAACCCTAACCCTAAACCTAACCCTCACCCTCAATCTCCCCTTCCCCCTCAGCCTTACCCTAACCCTCACCCTAATCCTAACCCTAACCCTCAACCCCACCCTCACCCTAACCCTAACCCTAATGCTAAACCTCACCCTAACCCTCACCCTCACCCTAACCCTAGCAATAACCCTTATCCTAACCCTAAAATTCACCCTAACCCAAATCCCAAGCCTAACCCTCACCATCACCCTCATTCTAACACTCACCCTCACCCTGACCCTCAGAATCACACTAACCCTCACACTAACCAGAAGCCTCATCCTAATCCTAACCCTAAGCGTCACCCTCAATTTCACCCTCATCCTCAGCCTAACCCTAACCCTAACCCTAATCCTAACACTAACCCTTAGCCTCACCCTCACCCTCACACTAACCCTCAACCTCACCCTAAACATCACCCTAACCCTAACACTCACCCTAACCCTAAGGCTAACACTAAACCTCAGCCTCACCCTAACCCTCACCCTAACCCTTACCCTCACACAAACCCTACCCCTAACCCTATCCCGACACCTCACTCTGACTCTCACCGTAACCCTAACCCTCAACCACACCCTGAGCCTCACCCTTACCCGAACCCTCATCCTCACACTAACACTCACCCTCACCCTAACCCTCACCTTCACAATAAACATCACCCTAACCCTAACTCTCACCCTAACGCTAACCCTAAACCTCACCCTAACCCTAATCATCAACCTAACCCTAACCCTCAACCTCACCCTAACCCTAACCCTCATCCTAACCCTAACCCTGACCCTAAAACTAACCCTCACCCTCACCCTAACCCTCACCCTCACCCTAACCCTAATGCTAACCCTAACCCTCACCCTCACCATAACCCTCACCATAACCCTTACTGTCAACCTAACCCTAACGCTCACCTCACCCTAACAATTATCCACACCCTAACTCTCACCCTAAACCTAAACCTAAACATAACCCTCACCCTAACCCTCACCCTAACAGTAACCAGAAACCTAACCCTAACCCTCACGCTAACCCTCACCCTAACCCTTACCCTCACCCTCACCCTAAACCTCACCCTAACCTTTAAACTCAACCTAACCCAAACCCTAACCCTAAACCTAACAATCACACTAACTCTAACCCTAAGCCTCACCCTAACCCTTATACTAAACCTAAATATAACCCTAACCCTTACCCTAAACCTAATCCTAACCCTAACCCTCACACTAACCCTAACCCTAACCCTCAGCCTCACCCTCATCCTAACCCTAATCCTAACGCTCACCCTCAACCTAACCCTAAAATTAACCCTAACCCTAACCCTCACCCTTACCCTAACACTCACCCTAACCAATACCTTCAACCTAACCCTATCCCTAACTCTAAACCTAACTCTAACTCTCACCTGAACACTCAACCTCACCCTAACCCTCACCCTCACACTAAACATCACCCCAACCCTAACCCTCAACCTCAACCTAAACCTAACCCTCACCCTAAATCTAACCCTCACCCTAAAGCTAAACCTATCCCTAATGCTAATGTAACACCTCACCCTCACACTAACCCTCACCCTTACTTTATCCTCAACTAACCCTAAACCTAACCCTCACAATACGCTAATCCTTACGCTATCCCTAACCCAAACCCTAACCCTCAACCTCACCCTAACTCTAATGCTAACCCTAACCCTCATACTCACCCTAACATCACCATAACTCCTAACCTCACCCTAAAATGCAAACTAACCCTAACCCTAAACCTACCGCTCACCCTAACCCTCATCCTAATCATAAACCTAACCCTAACCTTAATGTTCACCCTTACCCTGAGCCTAACCCTCACCCTTTCACTCACCCTAACCATTAGCCTCACACTGACCCTATCCCTAACCCTAACCCTAACTCTAACTCTCAGCAGAACACTCAACCTCATCCTAACCCTCACCCTGACACTAAACATCACCCTAAACCTAAACCTAACCCTAAACTTCGCCCTAACCCTAACCCTCACCGTAATCCTAACACTAAAATTCTCCCTCACCCTCACCCTAACACTCTCCTTAACCCTTACCGTCACCCTAACCCTAACCCTCTCCCTCACACTAACCCTCACCCTAACCCTTACGCTGACCCTAACCCTAAACCTAACCCTCATCCTAACCCTAAACCTAACTCTAACCCTCACCTTCCCCATCACCCTCAGCCTAACCCTAATCCTAACCTAATAACCCTCACCCTAACCCTAAACCTAACCCTAACACTCACCCTCATCCTCACCCTAACCCTAACCCTATCCCTAACACTCACCCTAAACCTAACCCTCACCCTATACCTCACCCACACACTAACCCTAACCCTAACCCTAACACTCACCCTAACCCTCACCCTAACCCTCACCCTCACCCTAACACTCAGCCTAACCCTTACCATCACACTCACCCTAACCCTCACCCTCACCCTAACACTCACCCTAACCCTTACCATCACCCTAACCCTCACCCTAACACTTACCCACACCCTAACCCTCACCTGAACCCTAAACCTAAACTTAAACCTAAACCTCACCCTCACCCTCACTCTAACCCTAACCCCAATCCTCACGGTCACAATCACCCTAACCCTAACACTCACCCTCACCCTAAACTTTACACTCCACTTAACCCAAACCCTAACCCTAAACCTAACACTCACACTAACCCTAACCCTAACGTGCACCCTAACCATTATACTAACCCTAAACCTAACCCTAAACCTCACCCTAACCCGAACCCGAACCCTAACCCTCACCCTCACCATAACTCTAATGCTAACTCTTACCCTCACCTTCATCTTAACCCTCCACCTAACACCCACCCTCACCCTAACCCTAACCCTCACCCTCAACCTAAACCTCACCCTAACCATAACCCTAACCATAACCCTAACGCTCAACCTAACCCTAAACCTCACCCTCACCATAACACTCACCCTAACCCTTACCCTCACACTAAACATATCCCTTACCCTAACCCTAAGCCTAACTCTCATCAGAACACTCACCCTCATCCTAACCCTCACCCGGACACTAAACATAACCCTAACCCTAACCCTCACCCTAAGGCTAACCCTAACCCTCACCCTCACACTCACCCTCACCCTAACCCTAACCCTAAACCTCATCCTAACACTAACCTTCACCCTCACCCTCACCATAACCCTAACACTCATCCTAACCCTAACGCTAAACCTAAAGCTAACCCTAAACCTCACCCTCACCCTCACCCTCACCCTAACCCTTACCATCACCCTAACCCTAACCCTAACCCTCTCACAAAACCTAACACTCACCCTGACCTTAAGCCTACCCCTCCGCCTAACGCTCACCCTAAAACTAACCCTAAACCTACTCCTCACCCTATCCTTAACCTTTACAAAAACCCTCACCCTAACCCTCACCCTCACCCTAACCTTAATGCTAACCCTAACCCTCACCCTCACCTTAAACCTCACCCTAAACTTTACCCTCACCCTAACCCTTACCCTAACCCTACACCTAACCCTCAAACTAACACTAAACCTAACGCTCAGCCTAACCCTTATGCTAACCCTAAATCTAACAATAACCCTCACCCTAACCATAAACCTAACCCTAACCCTAACACTCACACTAACCCTAACCCTAACACTCACACTAACCCTAACTCTAACCCGCAGCCTAACCCTCATCCTCACCCTAACACTCACCCTAAACCTAAACTTCACCCTCATCCTAACTCTCACCCTAACACTGACCCACACCCTCACACTCACTCTAACCCTAACCCTAAACTTGACCTTCACCCTAACGCTCACTCTAACCCTAACCCTCACCCACACCCTAAATCTCACCCTAACCCTCACCCTAACACTTACCCACACCCTCACCCTCACCCTAACCCTAACCCTAAACCTAACCCTCAGCCTAACCCTCAGCTTAACCCTAATCCTAACCCTCAACCTCACCCTCAGCCTAACTCTAAACCTAAATCTAACACTCCCGCTCACCCTCACCCTAAACTAACACTATCTCTAACCCTCACCCTAACACTAAACCTCACCCTATACCTCACCCTCACACTCACCCTAACCCTAACCCTAACTATAACCCTCACCCTAAACGTCACCCTAACCCTAATACTAACCCTAACCCTCATCCTCACACTAAACCTCACCCTAACCCTTAGCCTCACCATATCCTTGATCCTAAGACTAAACGTAATCCTGACCCTAACCCTAACCATCACCCATACACTAACCCTCAGTCTCAACCGAAACCTCACTCTCACCCTAAAACTCACGCTGAAACTAACCCTAATCCTAATCCTAAACCTAACCCTCACCCTCAAACTCACCCTAAACCTAACTCTAACCCTAACCCTCACCCTCACCCTAACCCTAACCCTCAACCTAACCCTAACCCTCACACACACCCTAAACCTCACACTAACCCTAACATTATCCCTCTCCCTAAAAATTATCCAAACCCTAACCCTAACCCTAACCCTCAACCAAACCCTAACCCTACCCCTCACCCTCACTGTCACACTAACCCTAAACCTAATGCTAACCCTCACCCTAACCCTAATCCTCAGCCACACCCTAACCCTAACCTGAACCCGATCCCGAACCCTCACCCGAAACCTCATCCTCACCCTCACCCTCACCTAAAACATCTCCTAAACCCTAACCCTCACCTTAAACCTGACTCTAACCCTAACCCTCACCCTTACCCTCACCCTCACCTAACCCTAACCTTTTCCCTCACCCTGACCCTCAGCCTCAGCCTAACCCAAACCCTAACACTATTCCTAATCCTAACTCTCACCCTCACACTAACCCTAATCCTAAACCTCGCCCTCACCCTAACCCTAAACATAACACTCATCCTAACACTAACCTTCACCCTCACCCTCACCCTAACACTAAGCCTAACCCTAACTCTCATCCTAACCCTAAAGCTAAACCAAATGCTAACCCTAAAACTCACCTTCACCCTATCCCTCACCCTAACCCTTGCCATCACCCTAAACTCAACCCTATCCCTCACACTAAACCTAAACCTGACCCTAACCCTAAGCCTACCCTTCCGCCTAAAACTCACCATAAACCTAACCCTAAACCTAATCCTCACCCTATCCTTAAACTTAACCCAAACCGTCACCCTAACCCTCACCCTCACCCTAACCTTAATGCTAACCCTAAACCTCACCCTAACCCTAACACTCACACTAACCCTAACCCTAACCCGCAGCCTAACCCTCATCCTAACCCTAACCCTACCCCTAACCCTCACACTGACCCTAAACCTCACACTAACCCTCAACCTACCCCTCTCCCTGACCCTCACCCTAAACGTTACTCTAACACTAACCCTCAACTGAACCCTAAACCTACCCCTCACCCTCACCCTCACACTAATGATAACCCTCACCCTAACCCTAATCCTCACCCACACCCTAACCCGTAACCTCACCTGAACCCACAGCCACACCCAAATTCTCATCCTCACACTAAACCTCACCCTCACCCTAAACATCACCCTAACCCGAACCCTCCCCTAACCCTAACCCTAACCCTAACTTTCACCCTAACCCTCACCCTCACCATAACCCTTACCCTCACCATAACCCTAACCATAACCATAACCATAATCCTCACACTAACCTTAACCCTCACCCTAACCATAATCCTAACCCTATCCTTCACCCTCACCCTGACCCTCACCTCAGCCTAACCCTAACACTAACCCTATTCCTAATCCTAAGTCTCACCCTCACCCACACCCTAACCATCACCCTAAAACTAACCCTCACCCTAACCCTAACCCTAACCATCATGCTAAACCTAACCTCAGCTTAATCGTCACCTTCACCCTAAAACTTACATAACCGAAACCCTCACCCTCACCCTCACCCAAACCCTCACACTCACCCTAGTCCTCACCCTAACCCTAACACTCACCCTCAACCTCCCCTTCCCCCTCAGCCTTACCCTAACCCTAACCCTATTCCTAACCCTAACCCTCAACCTCACCATCACCCTAACACTAAACCTAACCCTAATGCTAAACCTAACCCTCAATCTCACCCTAACCCTAACCCTAACCCTAACAATAACCCTAACCCTAACCCTAAACCTAAAACTCACCCTAACCCTAATCCTAACCCTAACCCTCACCCTCACCGTAGGTCTCATTCAAATCCTTACACTCACCCTGACCCTCACCATCACACTAACCCTCACACGAACCCTAACCCTCACCCTAACCCTAACCCTAAACCTATCCCTCACCATCACCCTCACCCTAAACCTAACCCTAACTCTAAACCTAAACGAAACCCTCACCCTCACCCAAACCCTCACACTGACCCTAGCCCTCACCCTAACCCTAAACCTAATCCTAACCCTCACCCTCAACCTCATCTTCCCCCTCAGCTTTACCCAAACCCTAATCCTAATCCTAACCCTAAAACTCAACCCCACCCTCACTCTAACCCTAAACCTAATCCTAATGCAAAACCTCACCCTCACTCTCACCCTAACCCTAACCCTGAACCTAACAATAACCCTAACCCTAAACCTTACCCTAAAACTCACCCTAACCCTAATCCTAACCATAACATTCACCCTCACCTTCAGCTTCAATCTAACCCTCACTTTCACCCTGACCCTCACCATCACACTAACACTCACACTAACCCTAACCCTCACCCTAACCCTAACACTAAACTTAACCCTCACCATCACCCTCACCATAAACCTAACCCTAACGCTAACCCTAAACCTCACCCTAAGCTTAACCCTCAACCTAACCCTAACCCTCACACTGACCCTCACACTAAACCTTACCATAACCCTAACCATCACCCTAACACTTAACCTGACCCTAACCCTCACCCTAACCCTAAACCTGACCCTAAACCTAAGCCTCAACCTCACCCTAACCGTAACCCTCATCCTAACCTTAAATCTAAAACTAATGCTAACCCTAAACCTCACCCTCACCCTAAACCTAACCCTAACCCTTACCCTCACCCTAACCCTAACCCTAACCCTCACACTAAACCTAAACCTCACCCTAATCCTAACCCTAATCCTCACACTAAACCTAACCCTCACCCTAAACCTAACCCTGCTCCTCACCCTAACCCTCACCCTCTGCCTAACCCTAACCCTAATCCTCACCCTATCCCTAACATTAACCCTAACCCTTACCCTCACCCTAACCCTAATGCTAACACTAACCCTCCCCCTCCCCCTATTCCTCTCCCTCACCCTAACCCTCACTCTAACACTTACCCACACCCTAACCCTCACCCTAACCCTAAACCTAAACCTAACCTTTACCCTAACCCTAACCCTCAGCCTAACCCTCAATCTAACCCTAACCCAAACCCTAATCCTAACCCTCAAACTAACCCTCACACTAACTGTAAACCTAAACCTAAACCTAACACTCAGCCTCAACCTCACCCTAACCTAAAACTCTCCCTAACCCTCACCCTAACCCTAAACCTGACCCTAAACCTCACCCTTACCCTAACACTAACCCTATCCCTAAAACTCACCCTAACCCTAACAATAACCCTAACCCTCATCCTCACACTAAACATCACCCTAACCCTTACCCTCACCATAACCTTAACCCTAAGCCTAAAACTAATACTCACCCTAAACCTAACCCTCACCCACACACTAACCCTCACCCTCATCCTAACACTCACCCTAACCCTAACCCTAATCCTAATCCTAAACCTAACCCTCACCCTCAAACTCACCCTAACCAAAACTCTCACCCTAACCCTCAACTTCACCCTAATGCTAACCCTAACCCTAACCCTCAACCTAAACCTACCCCTAACACTAACCCTCACACTCACCCTAAACTTCAACCTAAACCTAACATTACCCCTCCTCCTAACCATCACCCTAACCCTAAGCCTAACCCTCAACCTAACCCTTACTCTACCCCTCACCCTCACGGTCACACTAACCCTAAACCCAATGCTAACCTTCAGCCTAACCCTAATCCTCACCCACAACCTAACCCGACACCTCACGCGAACCCTCACTCTCAACCGAACCCTCATCCTCACCCTAACCCTCACCCTCACCCTAAACATCACCCAAACCCTAACCCTCACCCTAACCCTGACACTAACCCTAACTCTCACCCTTAAACTCACCCTAAAACTTACACTCACCCTAACCCTAACCCTAAACTTAACCTTCACCCTCACCCTGACGCTCCACCTCAGCCTAACCCTAACCCTAACCCTATTCCTAATCCTAACTCTCACCCTCACACTCACCCTAAACCTAACCCTAACCCTAAAGCTCACCCTCACCCTCACCCACTCCCTAGCTCTCACCTTTACCCTAAACTTCACCCTGACACAAACCATCACCCTAACCCTAACCCTCACCCTAACCCTAACCCAAACCCTCACCCTAAACCTAACCTCAGCTTGACCTTCACCCTCCCCCTAATCCTCACCCTAACCCTAACACTTACCTAAACGAAACCCTCACCCTCACCCTCACCCTAAACCTGAGCCTCAACCTAGCTCTCACCCTAACCCTAAACCAGACCCTTACCCTCACCCTCAACCTCCCCTTCCCCCTCAGCATTACGCTAACCCTAACCCTAATCCTAACCCTAACCTTCAATCCCACCCTCACCCTAACCCTAACCCTAACGCTAACCCTCACCATCACCCTCATCCTAACCCTAACCCTAAACCTAACAATTAACCTAACCCAAACCCTAACCCTAAAACTCAACCTAACCCTCTCCCTAACCCTCACCCAAACACTTACCCTCACCCTAAATCTAACCCTAATCCTCACACTAAACCTAACCCTCACCCTAAACCTAACCCTAATCCTCAGCCTAACCCTCTCTGTATACCTAACCCTAATCCTCACCCTATCCCTAACCTTAACCCTAACCCTCACCCTAACCCTCACCCTCATCCTAAACCTAATGCTAACACTAACCTTCAACCTCCCTTTAACTCTCACCCTGACCCTCACACTAAACCTAACCATAACCTTAACCCTCACCCTAACAATTACCCTGACCCTAACCCTCACCCTAAACCTAACCCGAACCCTCACCCTAACCCTAACCCTCATCCTAAACCTAAGCCTCACCCTCACCCTAAACCTCACCCTCTCCCTAAACCTCACCCTCTCCCTAAACCTCACCCTCACCCTAAACCTAAACCTAATCTTCACTCTAACCCTCACGCTAAACCTAACCATAACCCTAACCCTAACCCTCACCTGAACGCTCACCATAACAATAAACCTCACCCTCTCCCTAACCTTCACCTTAACCTTTACTCTCAACCTAACCCAAACCCTAACCCTAAACCTAACACTCACACTAACCCTAAACCTTACCCTCAGGCTAACCCTTATACTAACCCTAAACCTAACAGTAACCCTCACCCTAACCCTAACCCTAAACCTCACACTCAACCGCCCCTTCCCCTTCAGCCTTAACCAAACACTAACCGTAATCCTAATCCTAACCCTCAACCACACCTTCACCCTAACCCTAACCCTAACCCAAATGCTAACACTCACCCTCACCCTCACCGTAACCCTTACCCTCAGCCTAACCCTAACCCTAACCAACACACTAAACCTAACCCTCACACTAACCCTAAACCTAAACCTCACACTAAACCTAACACTCAACCCTAACCCTAACCCTACCCCTCAGCCTAACCCTAACCCTAAATCTAACTGTAACCCAAATCCATACCCTATCCCTATCTTTAACCCTAACCCTCACCCTCAACCTTCCCCCTCAGCCTTACCCTAACCATAACCCTAATCCTAACCCTCAACCTAACCCTCACCCTAACCCTAGCCCTCAGCCTCACCCTAACCCTCACCCTAAACTTTACCCTCAACCTAACCCAAACTCTAACCCTAAACCTAACAATCACACTAACTGTAACCCTAACCCTCACCCTATACTTTATACTAACCTTAACCTAACCCTAACCCTCATCCTAACCTGAACCCTCACAGTAAACCTAAATCTAACCCTAACCCTAAACCTCTCGCTAACCCTAAATCTCACCCTCACCCTCACACTCACCCTAAACCTTACCCTCACCCTAACCCAATTCCTAAAGCTTACCCTAACCCTAACTCTCACCCGAACACTCACCCTCACCCTAACACTCACCCTCACACTAAACATCACCCTAAACCTAACCCTATCCCTCACCCTAACCATAACCGTCACCGTAACCCTAACCCTCACACTAACCCTAAGCCTAACCTTCACCCTCATCCTCACCCTAACCCTAACCCTCATCCTAACACTAACCCTCACCCGCACCCTCACCATCAACCTAACCCTCCCCCTCACACTCACACTCACCCTAACCCTAAACCTAACCCTAACGCTCACCCTAACCCTAATCCTCACACTAAGCCTAACCCTCACCCTAACCGTAACCCTACCTCTCAGACTAACCCTCACCTTAACCCTAACTCTAAACCTCACATTAACCCTAACCCTATCACTAACCCTCACACTAATCCTAACCCTAATACTGAACCTAACCCTAACCCTCAACCTCACCCTAACCCTCACCCTAAGCCTTACCCACACCCTAACTCAAATCCTAAACATAACCCTAACCCTCACCCTAACCCTAAACCTATCCCTAACCCTCACCCTAACCCTAACCCTCACCCTACCTCACACTCACCCTAACCGTAACGCTAACTCTTACCATCACCCTAACCCTAACCCTAACCCTCGCACTAAACCTAACCCTCACCCAAATTCTAATGTTACCCCTCACCCTAACCCTAACCCTCAACCTAACCCTAACACTTATCCTCACCCTATCCTTAACCCAAAACTTCACCCTAACCCTCACCCTCACCCTCACCCTAATGCTAACCCTAAACCTCAGACTCAACCTAACCCTCACCCTGACACTTACCCTCACCCTAACCCTCACCCTCACCCTAACCCTAACCCTAAGCCTCACCCTAACACTAACCTTCACCCTCACCTTCACCCTAACCCTAAACCTAACCCTAACACTCATCCTAACCCTAAGGCTACACCTAATGCTAACCCTAAACCTCACACTCACCCAAACCCTCACCCTAACCCTTATCGTCACCCTAACCCTAACCCTAACCCTCACACTAAACCTAACCCTCACCCTAACCCTAAGGCTACCCTTCCGCCTAACACTCACACTAAACCTAACCCTAAACCTAGTCCGCACCCTGTCTTAAACCTTAACCCAAACCCTCACCCTAACCCTCACCCTCACCATAAGCTTAATGATAACCCTAACCCTCACCCTCGCCCTAACCATCACCCTAAAACCTACCCACACCCTAACCTTCACCCTAAGCCTAACCCTAAACCTAACCTTCACCCTAACAGTCACCCTAACCCTAACCCTCACACTCACCCTAACTGTCACTCTAAACTTTACCCTCACCCTAACCCTACTCCTAACCCTCACACTAACCCTAACACTAACCCTCAGGCTAACCCTTATCCTAACCCTAAACCTAGCCCTAAATCTCACCCTAACCCTAACCCTAACCCTCAGCATAACCCTCATCCTAACCCTTACCCTAATCTTAACCCTCACCCTAACCCTAACCCTAACACTAACCTAAATCTCACCCTAACCCTAACCCTCACCCTCACCCTCCCCATCACCCTCAGCCTAACCCTAATCCTAACCTAATCCTACTGCTCACCCTCACCCTAACTCTAACCCTAAACCTAACCCCTAACACTCACCCTCACCCTTACCCTACACCTAACACTATCCCTAATCCTCAACTTAACCCTAACCTTCACCCTAATCCTAAATCTAACCCTCACCCTCAAACTCACCCTAAATCTAACCCACACCCTAACCCTAACCCTCACCCTCACCCTCAACCTAACCTTCACACTCACCCTAAACCTCACCCTAAACCTAACCCTACCGCTCTCCCTACTCCTCACCCTAACCCTAATGCGAACCCTAACCCTCAACCTATTCCTAACCCTACCCCTAACACTAACCCTCACCCTAACCCTAATACTCACCCTAACCCTCACCCTCACTCTAAACATCACCCAAAACCTAACCCTCACCCTAACCCTAACACAAACCTAATCCAAACCCTCACACTGACCCTAACCCTCACCCTAACCTTACCCTCACCCTAACCTTACCCTCACCCTAAACCTTAACCGCACCCTAACCATAACCATAACCCTCACACTAACTATAACCCTCACTCTAACCCTAAACCTTAACCTGACCCATGCCTTCACCATCACCCTGACCCTCACCCTCAGTTTAACCATAACCATAATCCTATTCCTAATCCTAAACCTCACCCTCAACCTAAACATAACCCTCACGCTAAACATCACCCTAACCCTAAACCTCACCCAAACCTTAACCCTCACCCTAACCCTAACAATAACCCTCACCCTGAACCTAACCTCAGCTTAATCCTCACCCTCACCCTAATCCTCACCCTAACCCTAAACTTTACCTAATCAAAACCCTCACCGTCAACCTCAGCCTAACCCTCACCCTCACCCAAGCCCTCACCCTAACCCTAACCTTAACCATAAACCTCAACCTCAACCTCCTCTTCCCCCTCAGCCTTACCCTAACATTAACCCTAATCCTAACCCTAACCCTTAACCCCACCCTCACCCTACACCTAACCCTAACCCTAACAATAACTCTCACCCTCATCCTAACCCTAACACTAACCCTAACAATAACTCTAACCCTAACCCTAACCCTTAAACTCACCCTAAGCCTAATCCTCACCCTAACCCTCAAGCACACCCTCACCCTCATTCTAACCCTCACCCTCACGCTGACCCTCACCATCACACTAACCCTCACACTAAACCTAACCCTCACCCTAGCCCTAACCCTAACTTTCACCCTCACTTTCCCTCTCACCGTCAGCCTCACCCTAACTCTAACAGTAATCCTAAACTAACCTCACTCTCACCCTCACCCTAACTCTCACCCTCAACCTCACCCTAACCCTAACTCTAACCCTCAACCTCACCCTCACCTTCACCCTCAACCTCAGCCTAAACCTCACCCTACCCCTAACCATAACCCTAACCCTCACCCTCACCCTCACCCCAACCCTAAACCTAACCCTAACCCTCACCCCATCCCTAACCCTCACCCTATCACTAACTCTCACCCTCACCCTCACCCTAATCCTAACCTTAACTCTAATACTAACCCTCAAGCTCACCATAACCCTCACCGAAAAACTTACCCTCAACCTCACACTAAGCGTAACCCTAAACCTCACAGTAACCCTAACATCCACCCTAACCCTAAACCTCAACTTAACCCTCAACCTCACCCTAATCCTCAACCTAACCTTACCTTAAGCCTTACCTAAACTAAACCCTCAATCTCACTCTCAACCTAAACCTCACCCTCACCCTAGCCCACACCCTAACCCTAACCCTAAACCTAACCCTCACACTAAACCTCACACTACCCCTAAACCTTACCCTAAGCCTAACGCTCATCCTAACCCTAACCCTAACCCTAACTGTCACCCTAAACCTACCCCTAAACCTAACCCTCACTCTAACCCTAAACCTCAACCTCAACCTCAAGCTCAACCTCACCCTCAGCCTAAAGCTAGTGCTACCCTAATCCTAACCCTCACTCTAAAACTAAATCTAACCCTAAACCAAACTCTCACCCTCAGCCTAACACTAGTCCTTACCCTAATCCTAACACTCAACCTACCCCTGACCCTAACCCTAACCCTCACCCTAACCCTCACCCTCACCATAGTCCACACCCTAACCCTAACCCTAAACCTAACCCTCACACTAACCCTAACCCTAACCCTCACCCTAAACCTTATCCTAACCCTAAACCTAAAACTAACCTTCACCCTAACCGAACCCTAACCCTAACCATAACCTAACCCTAACCCTCACACTAACCCTAACCCTAACCCTCAGCCTAACGATCATCCTAACCCTAACCCTAACCCTAACCCTAAATGTCAACCTAACCCTCATGCTAACCCTAACACTAACACTAACCCTAAACCTGACCTTCAATTTCACCCTCCCCATAACCCTAACTCTAACCCTAAACCTCACCCTCACATTAACCCTAATCCTAACACAAACCGTAAACCTCACCCTAACCTTCACCCTAACCCTCACCCTAAACATCACCTTAACCTTAACCCACACCCTAACACTAACCATAACCCTCACCCTAACGATAATCTCATCTTAACCCTAACCCTGAAGTAAACGACACCCTCACCCTCACCCTCACCCTAGCCCTCACCCTCACCCTAGCCCTCACACTCACCCTAACCCTAACACTAAACATCAACCTCATCCTCACCCTCACCCTCAGCCTAAGCCTAACCCTAACCTAACCCTACCCCTCAACCTCACCCTCATCCTCAACCGAACCCTAACCCTAACAATAAATCTAACCCTCACCCTAACACAAAACCTCAACCTCACCCTAAACCTAATCCTAACCCTAACTCTAATCCTAACCCTCACCCTCACCCTAACCCTAACCCTAACCCTCACACTAACCCGAACCCTCACCCTAACTTTAACACTAACCCTAACCCTTACCCTCACAATCACCCTAAATCTAACCCTTACCCTCACCCTAACCCTAACCCTAACAGTACCCCTAAACCTAAACCTAGTCCTCACACTAACCCTAACTGTCACCCACACCTTATCCCGAACCCTCACCCGAACCCTTACACTAACCCTAACCCTAAACCTAACCCTAACACTCCCACTAAACCTAACCCTCACCCTAACTATAACCCTACACATCAAACCCTAACCCTAATCCTCACCCTATCCCTAAACCTATCCTTAACCCTCACACTCACCCTAGCCCTCACCCTAACCCTACCCCAAACCCTAACCCTAATTCAAACCGAATTCTCACCCTATCCCTAACCCTAATCCTAACACTCACAATCACCCTAGCCCTCACCCTAACCTCACCCTAACCCTATCCCTAACCCTAAACCTCACCCTCACCCTAACCCAAACCCTAACCTTCACCCTAACCCTAATCTTAACCCTGACCCTAAACTTAACCCTAAAAGTCACACTAACCCTAACCCTCACCCTAACGCTAACCCTACCCCACAGCCTAATCCTCATCCTAAACCTAACACTAACCCTATCCCTCATGCTAACCCTACCCTAACATTAAACCTAACCCTCACCCTAACGCTAACCCTCACCCTCACCCTCACACTCACACTCACCCTCAGTCTAACCCTAACCATAATCCTAAACCTAACCCTCATCCACACTCTCACCATAACTCCAACCAGAACCCTAACCATAACGCTCCCACTCCCCCTCCACCTCACCCGAACCCTTACTCTCACCCTAACGCTCACCCTCACCCTAAACCTAACACTAACCCTCACCCTCACCCTAAGCCTCACCCTCACCCTCAACCTCACACTCACCCTAACCCTAACCCTCACCATCACCCTAACCCTAACCCTAACCCTAACTATAACACTCACACTAACCCTAAACCAAACCCTCCCCCTCACCCGAACCTTCACCCTCACCCTCACCCTAAACATCACCCTAACAATAACCCTCACCCTAATCCTAACCCTAACGCTCACCTTAACCCTCAACCTCATCCAAATTCTCACCGTAATCTTACCCTAACCCTTACCTAAACTAAACCCTCACCCTCACCCTAAACCTAAACCTCACCCTCACCCTAAAGCTAACCCTAACCCTAACCCTCACACTCACCCTCACCCTCACCTCACCACAACCCTATCCCTCACCCTAAACCTAAACCTAACCCTAACACTTGCCCTCACCCTAATCCTCACCCTAACCTTAACCCTAAACCTAACCCTCACCCACATGCTCACCCTAACACTAACACTAAAACTATCCCTCACCCTCAGTCTAACCCTCACCGTAACGCTTACTCTCACCCTAAACCTAATCCTCACACTAACTCTAAACCTAAACCTAACCCTAACCCTAACCCTCACCTTAATCCTGACCCTGATCTTAACCCTCAGCCTATCTCTAACACTAAACCTAAATCTCACCCTCACCTAATGCTCACCGTCACCCTAAACCTCACCCTAAACCTAACCCTCAACCACACCCTAAATCTCACCCTCACCCTTACTCTCACCCTAAGCCGAAACCTAACCCTAACCCTAATCCTAAACCTAAACCTCACCCTCGCCCGAAAGCTAACACTAACTATAAACTTCACCCTCACCATCATACTAACACTAATCCTAAACCTAACCCTCACACTCAGCCTAAACCTAACCCTAATCCTCACCGTCACCCTCACCCTTACCCTAAACGCAAACTTAACCATCATCCTAACCCTAACCCTAACCCTAACCTACACCCTAAATCTAACCCTAACCCTAAACCTCACCCTCACCCTAACCTTCACCCTCACATGAAACCTCAATCTCACCCTAACCCTCACCCTCACCCTAAACATCACCCTAACCCTAACCCTCACCCTAACCCTAAACATAACCCTCACCTTCACCCTAACCCTAACAATAACCCTAACCCTCACCCTTAAACTCACGCTAACCCTAACCCTCACTCTTACCCTAAACCTCATCCTAAAACTTAATCTTACCCTAAACGTAACACAAACCCTAACCTTCACACTAAAACTAACCCTCACCCTCACACTAACCCTAACCCTATCCCTCACCGTAACCCTAACGATCACCCTAAACCTAACCCTAACCCTCATCTTCACCATAGCCCTCACACTTACCATAATCCTAACCCTTACACTAACCCGAACCATAAACCCTAACCCTCACGCTCACCCTCACCCTAAACCTAAACCTAAACCTACTCCTCATGCTCACCCTAACCCTAACCCTAACCCTCACCTTAACACTCACTCTAATCCTATCCCTGATCCTAACCCTCACTCTAAAGCTAACACTAAACCTAAAGCTAACACTAAACCTAAACCTCACCCTCACCCTGACCCTCACCATCACCCTAACCCTCACCCAAACCCGAACCCTCACCTCAACCTAATCTTCACTCTCACCCTAACCCTAAACCTAACGCTAAACCTCTCCCTAACCCTCACCCTCACCCTCACCCACACCTTAAGCCTAACCCTAAACCTAATCCTAAACCGAACCCTCAACTTCACCCTAAACCTAACCCTAACCATCACCCTCACACTCACCATTACCCTAACACCAACCCTAACCCTTACCCTAACCCTAACACTCATCCTAACCCTAACCCTAACCCTAACAATAACCCTCACCCTAACCCTAACCCTAACAATAACCCTATCCCTCACCATAACACTTATCCTCACACTTACCCTAAATCTAACACTAAACCTCACACTAAACCTAAACCTCACCCTAACCCTGACCCTATCCCTCACCCTAATCCTAACCCTAACCCACAGCCTAAACCTAACCCTAACCCTCACCCTCACCCTAACCCTCATCCACACCCTAATCCTCAACCTCACCCGAACCATCACCCTCACCCTTACACTCACCCTCACCCTAAACATCACCCTAAACCTAACCCTCACCCTAACGCTAAACATAACCCTCACCCTCACCCCAGCTGTAATCCTAACTCTAATACGAACCCTCACTCTGACCCTCACCCTCACACTCACGCTAAACCTAAACCTCACTCTCACTCTAACCCTCACTGTAACCCTTAACCTTACCCTAACACTAACCGTAACCCTAACCCACTCCCTCACACTAAACCTAACCCTCACCCTCACCCTAACCCTAACCCTCACACTACCCCTCACCCTAACAATTACCCTCACCCTAACCAAACTCTAACCCTCACCCTCACCCTAGCACTCACCCTTACACTAATCCTATCCTTAACCCTAACCCTATCCTTAAAACTAACCCTCACCCTCACCCTCATCCTGACCCTCATCCAAACCCTAACCCTAACCTTAACCCTAACCCTCACCCTCACCCTCACCCTAACCCTAACACTTACTCTAATTCAAACCCTAACCCTCACTCACACCCTAAACCTCACCCTAATCCTTAGCCTCACCCTCACCCTAACCGGAACCCACACCTTAACCTTAACCCTCACCCTACCCCTAACCCTAACCCTCACCCTCACACTCACCCTAAAACTAGCCCTATCCCTCATCCTCACCCTAAACCTAAACCTAATGCTAACCCTAACCCTCATCCTCACCTGAACCCTAACCCTACCCCTCACTCTAACACAAACCCTAACCCTAATGCTAACCCTGAGCCTCACCCTCACACTAACCCTCACCCTAATCCTTACCCTCACCCTCTCCCTCACCCTTACCTTAAACCTACCCATCAGCCTAACACTCACCTTAAACCTTAATCTCAGTATAAACCTAACACTAACCCTAATCCTGACACTAACCCTAAACCTAAACCTAACATTGATCCTCACTTTAACCGTCACCCAAATCCTAAACTTGACCCTAACCCTCGCCCTAAGGCTAACATTAAACCTAAACCTCACCCTCTCTAACCCTCACTGTCACCCTAACCCTCAATGTCACCCTAACCCTCACCGTAATCCTAACCCTCACCCTATAAACCTCACCCTAACCCTTACCCTCACCATAAAATTAACCCTAATCCACACCCTAACCCGAACCCGAACCCGAACCCTTACCCTCACACTCACCCTAACTGTAACCCTAACACTCACCCCAACCATAAACCTCATCCTAACCCTAACCGGAACTCTAACCCTATACCTCACCCTAACCCTAAGGCTAAACCTTACGCTAACTCTTACACTCATCCTAATCCTCACCCTAACCCTTTTCCTCACACTAACCCTAATCCTAACCCTCACACTAATCCTAACCCTCAACCTAACCCAGACCGTCACCCTAACCCTCACCCTAACCCTAACCCTCACCTACGACCTAACCCTCACCCTCACCCTCACTCTCACCCTCAGCCTAACCCTAACCCTAATCCTAACCCTAACCCTCAGCCTAACCCTAACCCTAACCCTCACCTTTACCCTAACCCTCACCTTTAACCTCACCCTCAGCCTAATCCTCACCCTAAACCTAACCGTAAACCTTTCCTAACTTAAAACCCCACCCTCACCCTAACCCTCACCCTAACCCTCTCCCTCAGCCTAGCCCTCACCCTAAGCCAAACCCTAACCCAACCCTCAGCATCAACCTCATCCTCAAACTCAGCCTCACCTTAACACTAAACCTAATCCTAAACTTAACCATCACCTTCACCCTCACTCGAACCCTAACCATAAACCTAATGCTAACCCTCAACATCACCCTCACCTTAACCCTAATCCTAACCCTCAACCTAATCCTAACACTAACCCTAATGCTACACCTAACCCTAACGATCACACTAACACTAATGCTAACCCTAATACACAACCTCACCCTAAACCTCACCCTAAATCTTACCCTCATCGTAACCCTCACCCTAACCCTAAACCTACACCAAACCCTCACCCAAACACTCACCCTAACTCTTAAACTAACCCTATCCCTCACCCTAACCCTAAGCCTCACCCTAACCCTCACCCTCAACCTAACCCTAATGCTAACCCGAACCCAAACACTTACCCTAACCCTCACCCTCAAAATAACTCTCACTATAACCCTTACCCTCACCCTAACCCTAAGCCTAACATTAACACTAAAACTCACCCTAAACCTCACCCTAACATCAACCCTCAAACTCACCCTAACCCTCACCCTAACCCTTGCCCTCACCCTAAACGTAACCCTAACCATAAGCCTCACACTAACCCTAACTCTAACCCTCAGCCTAACCCTCATCCTAACCCTAACCCTAACCCTAAACCTAACCCTCACCCTCACCCTCACCCTAACCATAACCCTAACTCTAATCCTCATGCTAACCCTCACCCTCATTCTCACCCTAATCCTAACCCTAACCATAACCCTGACAATAACACTAACCCTAACCCTAACCCTAAACCTCACCCTCACCCTCACCCTCACCCTAACCGGAACCCTAATCCTAACTCTCACCCTCAACCTCACCCTCAACCTCACCCTGACCCTCAAACTCACCCTCACCCTAACCCTCAGTCTAACCCTAACACTCACCCTAACCCTCACCCTCACCCTCAACCTCACCCTCTCGCTCAGCCTAACCCTTACACTAACCCTAATCCTAAGCCTAAACCTTACCCTCACCCTAAACCTAACCCTAACCGTCACCCTCACACTCACCCTCACCCTAACCATAACCCTCACGCTGAACTTCACTCTCACCCTAACCCTCACTGACACCCTAAAAATCAACCTAACCCTAACCCTCACCCTAACCCTATCCCTAAGCCTCACACTCACCCTAACCTTAAACCTAACCCTAAGCCTAAACCTAACCCTTACCCTAACTCTAACCCTAACCCTAATCCTCACCCTAACCCTTATCCTCACACTAAACCTAACACTCAGCCAAACCCTCACCCTAATCCTAAACGTAACCCTCACCCTAACCCTAAACCTTACCCTAACTCTAAACCTACCGCTCACCCTAAAACTCACCCTCACCCAAACCCTAACCCTGAACCTCACCCTAAACCTAACCCTTACCCTAACGCTAACCCTAACCTTTATCCTCATACTAAACCTAACTCTAACCCTACCCCTAACCCTCACACAAACCCTAACCCTCTCCCTAACCTTAACCCTACCCCTCACCCTAATTCTCACCCTAACCCTAAACCTCACCCAAACCCTTACCCTAACCATCACCCTCACCCTAACGCTCACCGTCACCCTAACCCTCACCCTAAACCTAACCATAACCCTAAACCCCACCCTAACCCTAACACTAACCTAACCCTCACACTCACTCTAATCCTTAACCTCACCCTAACCCTAACCCTTACCCTTACCATAACCCTCACCCTAATCCTAACATTCAGCCTAACCCTAACCCTACCCCTTACCCTAACCCTCATCCTAACCCTAACCCTAACCCTCACCCTAACATTAACCCTAACGGTATCCCTAACCCTCAAAAACACACTAACCCTCAACCTCACCCTCATCCTATCGCTAACGCTAACCCTAATCCTAACCTTAACCCTCACCCTCACCCTCACTGTAACTCTAACCCCCACCCTAACCGAAAACCTCACCCTAACCCTCACCCTAACCCTCACCCTCACCCTCACCGAACCTTAACACTAAACCCTCACCCTAAGTCTCACCCTAACCCTAATGCTAACCCTAACCTTAACCTTCACCCTAACCCTAACCCTCACCCGCCTCACTCTCACATTCACCCTCACCCTAAACATCACCCTAACCATAAGCCTCACCCTAAACCTAACACTAAGACTCACCCTAACCCTAACCCTCAACCTCACCTTCACACTCACCCTACCCTCACCCTCACCGTAGCCTTCACCCTAAACATAAACCTAACCTTAACCCAAACACTAAGCCTCACCCTCACCCTCACACTAACCCTAACCATAACCCTATCCCTCACCCTAACCTTAACCCGAATCCTAAATCTAACCCTCACTGTCACCATCACCTTCAACCTAACCCTCAACCTCAAAATCACCTTCACCCTAACCCTCAAACTAACCCAAACCCTCACCGTAACCCTAAACTTCTCCCTAAACATAACCCTACCCCTCACCCTAACCCGGACCCTAAACCTAATCCACACCCTAACCCTAATCCTAAACCTCACCCTCTCCCTAACCCTCAATGTCACCCTATTCCTCACCCTAAACCTAACCCTAACCCACACAAGAACCCTCAACCTCACCCAAACCCTCACCCGAACCCGAACCCGAATAATCACCTTTACACTTACCCTCACCCTAACCCTCACCCTAACCCGAACACTCAACCTAAACCTCACTCTCACCCTAATCCTCACCCTAACCCTAACCCTAACCCTTACCTAACCAAAACCCTCACCCTCACCGTCACACTCACTCTACCCCTCACACTCACCATAGCCTTCACCCTAAACCTAAACCTCACCCTAACCATAACCCTAAGCCTCACCCTCACCCTCACCCTAACCCTAACCATAACCCTAACGCTAATCCTAAATCTAACCCTCAACATCACCCTCATCCTAAATCTAACCATAAACCTAACCCTAACCCAGAACCTCACTCTCACACTAACCCTAATCCTCACCCTATCCCTAACCCTAACCCTAACCTATACCCTAACCCTCACCCTCAACCTAACCCTAATGTTAACCCGAACCCAAACCCTCACCCTAACGCTCACCCTAACCCTAAGACTAACGCTCACCCTCACAATAACTCTCACTATAACCCTTACCCTCACCCTAACCCTAACCCTTACATTAATCCTAAAACTCACCCTAAACATCACCTTAACCCTAACCCTCAAACTCAATCTAACCCTCACCCTAAACCTTACCATCACCCTAACTGTAACCGTAACCCTCACACTAACCCTAACTCTAACCCTCATCCTATCCCTCATCCTAAACCTAACCCTAAACCTAATCCTAACCCTAACCTTCACCTCACCCTCACCCTAACCCTAACCCTAACCCTAACCCTAACCCTCACCTTCACCCTAAACCTAACCCTAACCATCACCCTCACACTCACCCTTATGCTAACCCCAACCCTAAGCCTTACCCTAACCCTAAAACTCACCCTAACCCTAACCCTAACCATAACCCTCACCCTCACCCTCATCCTAACCCTAATTCTAACCTTAATCCTACCCTTCACCCTAACTCTAAACCTTACACTAACCCTAAATCTAACCCTAAACCTCACCCTAACCCTAACCCTAACCCTCACCATCACCCTAACCCTCACCCTCACCGTAACCCTAACACTTGCCCTATACCTAAAACTCAGCCATAACCTAACCCTAACCCTAACCCTCACCCTAACCCTAACCCTAAAGCTCACCCTAACCCTCACCCTCCTTCTCACCCTCACCCTAACCCTCACCCTCACCCTGATCCTCACACTAAAACTAACCCTAATCCTAACCCTAAGCCTCACCCTGACCCTCACCCTATCCTTAACCATAATTATAATCCTAATCCTAACTCTAACCCTCACCATCACCCTAACACTAAATGTAACCCTAACCCTAATCCTAACCCAGACCCTCATCCTCACTCTAACCATAACCCTCACCCTCACCCTAACACTAAACCTAACACTCAACCCTCACCCTAAGCCTCACCCTAACCCTAATGCTAATCCTAACCCTCACCCTCATCCTAGTGCTCAACCTAACCGTAACTCTAACCCTAAAACTAAAACTTCACCTTCACCCTCACCCTCACCCTCAACCTCAGCCTATTCCTAACCCTAACTCTAATACTAACCCTAAACCTAACCCTAACCCTTTCTCTAACCCTAAACCTAGCCCTCACTCTCACTCATACCCTCAACCTCAGCTAACTGTAACCCTAACCCTAATCCTAAACACACTCACATTCACCCTAACCCTAACCCAAACCCTCACCCTCGCCCTAAGGCTAACCCTAACCCTCACCCTCACCCACACCCTAAACCTTAACCTCACCCTAACCCTAACCCTAACCCTAAAACTACCCCTCAGCCTAACCCTTACCCTCATGCTCAACCCAACCCTGTGCTAACACAAATGCTCATTCTCAACCTAAGCCTCAGCCTAAACCTTACCCTCACAATAACCCTATCCCTCACCCTCTCTCTAACCCTCACCCTACCCCTTCTCACGCTAAGCCAAACCCTAACCCTAACCCTAAACTTCACCCTAATCCTAACCCTAACCCTAACCCTCAACCTAACCCTCACCCTAAGCCTAAACCTAACCCTAACACTCACCCTCAACCTAAATGTCAATAAAACCCTTACCCTCACCCTAATCCTAACCGTAACCCTAACCCTAACCCTCACCCGAACCCTCACTCTCACCTTCACCGTCACACTAAACATCACCCTAACCCTAACCCTCACCCTAACCATAACCCTCAACTTAAACCTCACCCCCACCCTAATCCTCACCCTAAACCTAACCTTAACCTTTCCTAAACAAAAACATCACCCTCACCCTAAACCTAACCCTAACCTTAAACTTCACACTCACACTCACCCTCACCCTCAGCCTCACCCTAACACTAAACCTAATCCTAACCCTAAACCTGACCCTAACCCTCACTCTAACCCTAACACTAACCTGCACCTTAACCCCAACCCTAACAATCATCCTAACCCTAACCCCAATGCTAACCCTAACGCTCACCCTTAACCTAACCCTGACCCTAACCCTTACACTTAACCTAACCCTCACTCTCACCCTAACCCTAACCCTTACCCTCACCATTACCCTATACCTCACCATCAAACTAACCCTGACCCTAACCCTTACACTTAACCTAACCCTCACTCTCACCCTAACCCTAACCCTTACCCTCACCATTACCCTATACCACACCATCAAACTAACCCTCACCCTAATCCTTACACTCAACCTAACCCTCACCCAACCCTAACAAGAACCCTAACCCCCACCCTAACCCTAACCCTAACCCTAACGCTAACCCTAACCCTCAGTCTCAACCTAACACTCACCCTAAACCTTATCCTCACACTAACCCAAACCCTAATCGTAACCCTCACAGTAAGCCTAACCCTCATCCTAACCCTAAACCTAACTCTCACCCTAACCTTCACCCTAACCCTAAACCTAACCCTAACCCTCAACCTAACCCTAACCCTCACCCTCACCATAATCCTCACCCTAAACCTAACCCTAACCCTAACCCTCACCGTCACCCTGCCACTCACCCTCACCCTCGCACTAAACCTCACGCTCAACCTCACCCTCACCCTAACCCTCACCGTCTCCCTAAACACCACCCTAACCCTAACCCTCACACTAACCCTAAACTTAACCTAACCTTAAACTTAACCCTAACCCTTACCCTAACCCTAACCCTAAGCCTAACCCTCACCCTAACCCTAACCCTAACCCTAAGCCTCATCCTAACCCTTACCCTAACCCTAACCCTTACCATAACCCTAACCCTAATCCTAACCCTCACCCTAAACCTTATTCTAACCTAAACCCTCACCCTAATCCTCACCCTAACCCTTATCCTCACACTAACCCTAACCTTAATCCTCAGCATCACCCTCACCCTAACCCTAAACCTAAAACTAATGCTCAACCTAAACCTAACCCTTACCCTAACCCTAAAACTAACACTCACACTAACCCTCACCCTAACCCTAACCCTAACCCTCACCCTCACCCTAACCCAAACCTTAACCCTAACTCTCACCCTAATCCTAACCCGAATCCTAACCCTAACTCTCACCATCACCATCACCCTCACCCTAACCATCAACCTCAAACTCACCTTCACCGTAACCCTCAAACTAACACTAACCTTCACCCTAACCCTAACCCTCTCCCTAACCCTAAACCTACACCTCATCCTAAGCCTCACCCTAAACCTAACCCTCACCCTAACCTTAATCCTAACCCTCACCGTCACCCTAATCCTCAGCCTAAACTTAACCCTAGCCAACACCCGAACCCTGAACCCTCACGCTCACACTTAGCCTAAACCTCAACCTAAACCTCAGTCTCATGCTAACCCTCACCCTAACCATAAACCTCAACCTAAACCTCACCCTCACCCTAATCCTCACCCTAACCCTAACCCTAACCCTTACCTAACCAAAACCCTCAAACTCACCCTCACACTCATCCTAACCCTCATCCTCATCGTAGACCTCACCCTAAACCTAAACCTCACCCTAAACCTAACCCTAACCCTCATCCTAAACTTAACCCTAAGCCTCACCCTAACCCTAATCATAACCCTAACCCTAACCTTCACCCTAAATCTATCCCTTACACTAACCCTAACCCTAACTCTAAACCTCACCCTAACCCTATCCCTAACCCTAACCCTCACTCTCACCCTAACCCTAACCCTAAACCTAACCCTCACCATAACCCTAACCCTTACCCTTGCCCTAACCGACACCCTAATCCTAACATTCACCCTAACCCTAACCCTACCCCTTACACTAACCCTCATCCTAACCCTAACCCTAACCCTAACCCTCACCCTAACACTAACACTAACCCTACCCCTAACCCTCAAAAACACCCTAACCCTCACCCTAACCCTAATGCAAACCCAAACCCTAAACCTCACCCTAACCCTAACCATAACCCTAAACCTCACCCTAACCCTAACCATCACTCTAACCCTAAACTTCATCCTATCCCTGACCCTCACCCTAACCCTCACCCTAACCCTAATCTTGACCGTTACCTAACCGAAACGTTCACCCTCACTCTCACCCTCACCCAAACCCTCAACCTCACATTAGACCTCACCATAAACCTTACCCTAAACCTTACAATAACCCTCACACTAACCCTCACCGTCACCCTAAACGTAACCCTAAGCCTTACCCTCACCCTAACCCTAACCCTAACTCTAACCTTCATACTAACCCTAACCCTCATCCTAGCCCTAAACCTCACCCTCACCCTAAACCTCACCCTAATCCTTACCCTCACCCTAACCCTAACACTAACTCTAACCCTCAAACTAACCCTAACCCACATCCTAAACCTCACTCTAAAACTTACCCACAACCTAGCCCTAACCCTAACCCTAAACTTAACCCTAATATTAACCCTAACCCTCACCCTATCCCTCAACCTAATCCTAACCCTAACTCTAACCCTAACCGTCACCCTAAAGCTCACCCTTACCCTAACCCTCAACCTCAACCTAACCCTCACCTTAACCCTTACCCTCAACCTCACCCTAACTCTCACACTAACCCTAACACTCACCCTAAACCTAAAGCTAAACTTAACCCTGACCCTAACCCTAATGCTCACCCTAACCCTCACCCTCACCCTAACCCTCACCCTAACACTTGCCCTCACCTTAATTCAAACACTAAACCTAACCCTACCCCTCACACTAAACCTACAGCTGACCCTAACACTAAACCTAACATTCTCCCTACCCTAACCCTAACCCTCACCCTAATCCTCACCTTAACCCTTACCCTAACCCTAAACCTAACCCTAACCCTAATCATCACCATATCACTAACACTAAAGCTAACCCTCACCCTTACCCAAACCCTCACCATAACCCTCAACCTAACCCCAACACTCAACCTAACCCTAACACTTACCCTAACCCAAACCCTCACGCTCAACCTAACCCTAACCCTAAACCTAACCATACAACTAACCAAAACCCTCAGCCTAAACCTCACCCTAACCCTAACCCTAAACCTACCCCTCACCCTACCCCTCACCCTAACACTAACCCTAACCCTCACCCTCACCCTAACCCTCACCTGAACTCTTACCCTCAACCTAACCCTCACCCTATCCCTGACCCTAACACTCACCCTCACCCTAACCCAAACCCTAACCCTATAAGCCTCACCTTAACCCTCAACCCAACTCTAACCCTAAACCTAACCCTTACCCTCACTCTAACTCTCACCCTAACCCTTAACCCCATTCTAACTCTAAACCTAACCCTTAACCTAAACCTCACACTAAACCTAACCCTCACCGTAAACCTAACCCCACCCCTTACCCTAAACCTCATCCTATCCCTAAATCTAAACCTAACCCTCACCCAAATACTAACCCTCACCCTCACCCTCATCCTCAACCTAACCCTAACCCTAACCATAATCCTAACCCTAACCCTCACCCTAACTCTAACCCTAACCCTAACCCTCAACCTCACACTCACCCACACCCTAACACTAACCCTAACCCTAACATTCACCCGAACCCTAACCCTAACCCTCACCCTAACTCACACTTTAACCCTAACCCTAACCCTAATCCTCACCCTCACCCTAAACATCACCCTAACACTTACCCTCACCCCAACCCTAAGCCTAACCCTTACCCTAACCCTCACACTAATCCTAACCCTCACCCAACCCCTAACCGAACCCTCACGCTAATACTCATCGTATCCCTAACCCTAATATTAACCCTCACCCTAACCCTAAACCTAACCCTAACCCTAAACCTAACCCTAAAAATTATGTAAGAGAAAACCTCACCCTCAAACTCACCCACACCCTAACCCTTACCCTCAGCCTAGCCTCACCCTAACCCTCACTCTATCCCTAACCCAACCCTATCCCTCACTCTCACCCTAACCCTCACACTCACACTCACCCTAACCCTAACCCTAATAGTCACCCGAACCCTCACCCTAAACCTAATGCTAATCATAAACCTCAACCTCACCCTAACCCTTATTCTAACCCTATCTATCACCCTCACCCTAACCCTCACCTTAACACTTACCCTCACCCTAAATCTAACCCTAACTCTAACTCTAACCCTCACACTAACCCTAACCCTAACCCACACCCTTTCCCTAACCCTAATATTAAATCTAAACTTCATGCTAAGCCTCAAACTAACCCTAATATTAACCCTAACCCTCACCATCACCCTAACCCAATCCCTAACACTAAACCTAACCCTAACCCTCACCCTAACACTAATGCTAACCCTAACCATCACCCTCACCCTAAGCCTCACCCTAACCCTTATACTCACCTTAACCCTAACCCTAATCCTGACCCTAAACCTCACAAAAAACCTATCACTCAGCCTACCCCTAACCCTAACATTCACCCTACCCCTAACCATAACCCTCACCCTAACCCTCAAAGTAAACTTTTCCCTAACCCTAAACCTCATCCTATCCCTAACCCTAACTATAACCGTCACCCTCACACTAAGCATAACCCTCATGCTAACACTCACCCTCACTCTAATCCTCACCCTAATCCTTACCCTAAACCTCACCCTAACCCTAACCCTAACATTAACCCTAACCCTCACACTAAACCTCAAACTAACCCTAACCCTGCCCCTACCCCTAACCCTCACCCTAAACCTCACACTTACCCTAAACCTCACCCTCACCCTAACCCTCACCCTGACCATTACCCTCACGTGAACCCTAAAACTAAACCTAACCCTAAACCTCACACTAAACCTATCCCTCACCTTCCCCCTAACCCTAACATTCACCCTAACCCTAAGCCTAACCCTCACCCTAGACCTCACTGTAAATTTTACACTAACCCTAAACCTATCCCTAACCCCAATTCTCACCCTAACCCTAACGCTAACACTCACCCTCACCCTAGCGCTCACTCTAACCCTCAATCAAACCCTAAGCCTCACCGTAACCCTAACCCCTACCCTAATACTAACCCTCACCCTCACCCTAAACCACACCCTAACCCTAACACTAACCAAAACCCTCACCCTAACCTCACCCTAACCCTAACCCTAACCCTAATCCTCACCCTCACACTAAACCTCATCTTAACCCTAACACTAACCCTCACCCTCACCCTAAACCTCACCACAACTCTTACCCTCAAACTAACCCTCACCCTATCACTCACCCTAACCCTCACCCTAAACCTTACCCTAACCCTAACCCTTACCCTTACCGTAACACTTACCCTAACACTAACCCTCAACCTCACCCTAAAACTTACCCTAGACCTAACTTTAACACTAACCAAAACCCTCACACTAACCCTCACCATAACTCTAACCCTCACCCTACCCCTAACCCTAACCCTAACACTCAACCTCACCCTAACCCTCACCTTAACACTTACCCTCACCCTAAACCTAACCGTAACCCTCACCCTATCCCACACCCTAACCTTAACCCTAACCCTCACCCTCACTCTAAACCTTACCCTCATCCTAGCCCTAACCCTAACCCTCACTGAAACCCTCACCTTAAACTTAACCCTAAACCTAACCCTAACCTTCACCCTAACTCTCCCCATAACCCTAAACCTAACCCTAATCCTCACCCTCACCCTAAACCTAACCCTAAACCTTACCCTCACTCTAACCATAACCCTAACCCACACAGTAATCCTAACTCTCACTCTAACCCTAACCCTATCCCTCCCTGTAACCCTCACCTAACACTAACCCTAAACCTAAACCTCACCCTAACCCTAACCCTACCCCTCATGCTCACCCTAACCTTCAACCTCACACTAACCCTCAGCCTAACCCTAACCATCACCCAAACCCTAACCCTCACGAGAACCCGAACTCTCACCCTCAGCCTCACCCTCACCCTAAACATCCCACTAACCCTAACCTTCACCCTAACCCTAAACTTAACACTCAGTCTAAACCTAACGGTCACCTTAACCAAAAACCTCACCCTAATCCTCAAACTAACCCTAACACTAACCATTACCCTAACCCTAACCCTCACGTCAGCCTCACCCTCACCCTAATCCTAACCCTCACCCTCACCATCACACTAAACATAACACTAACCATCACCCTCACCCTAATCCTTAACCTCACCCTAACCGTCACCCTAATCCTAACATTAACCCTAACTCTACCGCTTACCCTAACCCTCATCCTAAACCTAACCCTAACCCTCACCCTAACACTAACCCTAACCCTACCGCTAACCCTCAAAAACACCCTAACCCTGACCCTAACCCTAATGGAAACCTGAACCCTAAACCTCACCCTAACCCTAACCCTAACCCTAAACCTCACACTAACCCTAACCATCACTCTAACCCTAAACTTCATTCTATCCCTGACTCTCACCCTAATCCTCATCCTAACCCTAATCTTAACCCTTACCTAACCGAAACGCTCACCCTCACCCTCACCCTCACCCCAACCCTCAAACTCACATTAGACCTCACCATAAACCTTACACCTTAAACCTTAAACCTAACAATAACCTCACACTAACCCTCACCGTCAACCTAAACCTAACCCTAAGCTTTAGCCTCACCCTAACCCTAACCCTAACTCTAACCCTCACACTATCCCTAACCCTCATCCTAACCCTAACCCTCAACCTCACCCTAAAGCTCACCCTAATCCTTACCCTTACCCTAACCTAACCCTAACTCTATCCCTCAAACTAACCTTAACCCTCATCCTAACCCTCACTCTAACACTTACCCACAACCTAACCCTAACCCTAACCCTAACCCTAAACCTAACCCTAACCCTAACCCTAACCCTAACCCTAATATTAACCCTAACCCTCACCCTATCCCTCAACCTAATTGTAACCCTAACCCTAACCCTAACACTCACCCTAAAGCTCACCACTACCCTAACCCTCAACCTCAACCTAACCCTCACCTTAACCCTTATCCTCACCATCACCCTCAGCCTAAAAAAAAAACATAACCCTAAACCTCACCTTCACCCTCACCCTAACCCTAACCCTATCCCTCATCCTAACCCTAACCCTAAACCTCACCCTCACCCTCAGCCTAACCCTAACCCTAACCCTAAAGCTAAACCTAACCCTCACCCTCACTCTAACCCTAACCATACTCCTCACGATAAACCTCATCCTAACCCTAACCCAAACCCTAACCCTAAACCTCACCTTCACCTTCAGCCTAAGCCTAATCCTAACCCTCACCCTCACCCTAACTCTCAAACTAATCCTAACACTCACAATAACCCTGAACCTCACCCTAATCCTAACCCTAACCCTCACCCTCACCCTAACACTAATATTAACCCTAACCCTCACCCTATCACTCAACGTAATCCTAACCATAACCCTAACCCTAAACCTCACCCTCACCTTCAGCCTAAGCCTAACCCTAACCCTCAACCTCACCCTAACCCTCACACTAACCCTAACACTCACCCTAAACCTAAAGCTAAACCTAACCCTGACCCTAAACCTAATGTTCACCCTAAACCTTTCCATCATCCTAACCCTCACCCGAACACTTACCCTCACCTTAACTCTAACCCTAAACCTAACCCTACCCCTCACATTAAACCTACATCACACCCTAAAACTAAACCTAACTTTCTCCCTACCCCTAACCCTAAACCTCACCTTAACCCTCCCCTTAACCTTTACACTAACCCTAAACCTAACCCTAACCCTAATGATATCCTTATCACTAAACATAATCCTAAACCTCACCCTCACCCTAGCCCTCACCATAACCCTCAACCTACCTCCAACCCTCAACCTAACTCTATGACTTACCCTAACCCAAACCCTCACCCTCAACCTAAACCTCACCCTAAACCTAACCATAACACTAACCAAAACCCTCAGCCTAAACCTTACCCTAACTCTAACACTAATTCTACAACTCACCCTACCCTTCACCCTCACCCTAAACCTAAACCTCACCCTCACCCTAATCTTCACCTGAACTCTTACCCTCAACCTAACCCTCACCCAATCCCTAACCCTAACCCTCACCCTAACCCTCACCCTAACCGTCACCCTAACCCTAACCCTAAACCTAACCTTTACAATCACCCAAACTCTCACCCTAACCCTTAACCTCACCCTAACTCTAAACCTAACCCTTAACCTAACCCTCACACTAACCCTAACCGTCACCGTAAACCTAACCCTACCCCTTACCATAAACCTCATCCTATCCCTAACTCTAAACCTAACCCTCACCCTAACCCTAACTCTAACCGTAACCCTAACCCTAAACTTCACCCTATCCCTCACCCTAACCCTAACCCTAAACCTAACCCTCACCCTCACCCTAACCTTTAACCTTACCCTCACCCTAACCGTCACACTAACCATAACACTCACCCTAACCCTAACCCTAACCATCACCCTCACCCTCTCCCTCACCCTAAGCCTCACTGTCACCCTCACGCTTACCCTCACCCTAACACTAACCCTAACCCTCACCCTAAACCTCTCACCCTAACCAAAAACCTCACAATCACCCTGACCTCACCCTAACCCTCACCCTAACCCTCACCTGATCCCTAACCCTAACCCTCAAACAAACCCTTACACTCACTGTAACACTAATCCTAAACCTAACACTAACTCTCACACTAACCCTCACCCTAAAAATCACCCTATCATTAACCCTAACCCTGACCCTAACCCTAACCCTCACCCTCACCCTCAGCCTAACCCTCAGACTAAGCCTAACCCTAAACCTAACCCTCACAGTCACCCTCACCCTCACCCTAACCCTAAGCCTCACCCTCACCCTCAACCTCACTCTAAACCTAACGCAAACTCTCAAACCAACCCTCACCCTCACACTCAACCTAACCCTTAGCCTCACCCTAAACATCACCCTAACACTAATCCTCACCCTAATCCGCAGCATAACCCTAACCTTCACCCTAATGCTAAACCTCACCCGAAACCGAACCCTAACCCTCACCCTAACCCTAACCCTCATACTCATCTAACCCTCAACCTAACCCTCACCCTAACCCTCACCCTAACCCTCAACCTCACCCTCACCCTAACCCTAACCCTAATGCTCACACTCAACATAACACTAACGGTCACACTCACACTCACCCTCAGCTTAAACCTAAGCCTAATAATAACCCCAACCCTAACCCTCACAGTCCGCATCACCCTAAACCTAATCATAACCATAAATCTAACCCTCTCACTCACCCTCACCCTCAACCTAACCCTAACCCAAATCCTCAACCGAAGCCTCTCCCTCAACCTCAACCTAACTCTCACCCTCCACCTAAACATCACCCTAAACCTAACCCTCACCCTAACAGTTAGCCTAACGCTCACCCTAACTCTAACCCTCACCCTCACCCTCAGCCTCACCCTAAACCTAATCCTAACCCTAACCCTCAACCTCACTCTCAACCTACCCCTACCCCTACCCCTAATGCTAACCCATATCCTAACCCTAACCTCCAACCTAACCCTAACCCTAACCCTAACGCTAACCCTCACCCTAACCCTAACATCCAGCCTAACCCTAATCCTCACCCTAAACCTAACGATAACCCTAACCCTACCCTTAACACTCACCCCAACCCTTACCTTCACCCTAACACTAACTCTCACCCTAACCATAACCTTCACGCTCACAGTCACCCTCAGCATAACTCTAAACCTAAGCCTAACCCTATCGCTAACCCTCACACTCACCCTCACACTAAACCTAACCCTAAGTCTCACCCTCATCATCAACCTCGCCCTAACCCTAACTCAAACCCTCAACTGAACACTCACCCTCACTCTCACACTCACCCTAACCCTCACCCACACCCTAAACATCACCCAACCCGAACGCTCACCCTATCCCTCACCCTAGCCCTAACCCTCATTCTAACCCTAAACCTCACCCTAAACCTAACCCTCAACCTACCCCTTACCCTCACCCTAACACTAAGCCTAAACCTAGTATGAACCCTCACAGTAACCCTAAACCTCACCCTACCCCTAAGCCTCACACTAACCCTAACCCTCACCCTAACCCTAACCCTAACCCTACACCTCACCCTACCACTCACTCTAACACTCACCCTCATCCTCAACCTAACCCTCACCCTAACCCTAAGCCAACCCTCACCCTAACCTTTAACCTTACCCTCACCCTAACCCTCACAGTAACCCTAAACCTCAACCTAACCCTAACCCTAACAGTCACCCTCACCCTGACGATCATCCTCAGCCTAAATGTAAACCTAACCCTACTCCTAACACTAACCTTCACCTTCACCCTCACATTAACCCTAAGCCTAACCCTCACACTCACCCTCACACTCACCCTAAGCCTCACTGTCACCCTCACGCTCACCCTCATGCTAACCCTAACCATAAACATAAACCTAAACCTCACCCTAACCCTCACCCTAACCCTAACTCTAACACTCACCCTCACCCTAAACTTTAACCTTACCCTCACCCTAACCCTCACACTAAACCTAACCCTCAACCTAACCCTAAGCCTCACCCTAACCCTAACCCTCACCCTCACCCTAGCCCTCACACTAACCGTAATCCTAACCATAACCCTCACCCTAAACCTAACCCTCAACCTAACCCTAACCCTAACCCGCATCTAACCCTCACCCTAACCCAACCCTAACCATCACTCTAACCCTAACCCTGACCCTAACCTAACCCTAACACTCACCCTAACCCTCACACTAACCCTAATGCTAACACTAACACTCACCCTCACACTAACCCTCAACCGAACCCTTAAACTCTCCCTAACCCTAACCCTAACACTACCCCTAAACCTCATCCTAAACCTCACCCTAACCCTAACCCTCCCCCAACACTTACCCTCACTTTAACTCATATCCTAACCCTGACCCTAATGCTAAACCTCACCTAACCCGCAACCTCACCTTAACCTTAACACTCACAATAACCCTCACCCTAACACTAACCCTCACACTAACCCTCACCCTCACCCTCACCTTAACCCTAACCATAACCCTAACCCTAAACCTCACCCTAACCCTCACCTGAACCCTAAACCTAACCCTCACCCTCTCCCTAACCTTTAGCCTTACACTCACCCTAACCCTCACACTAACCCTAACCCTCACCCTAACCCTAACCCTAACCGTCACTCTCACCGTCACGCTCACCCTCAGCCTAACTTTAAACCTAACGCGATTCCTAATACTAACCCTCAACTTCTCCCTCACACTAACCCTAACCCTAACCCTTAGCCTAACCCTCACACTCACCCTCACCCAAAACCTAAGCCTCACTGTCACCCTCATGCTAACCCTCACCCTAACCCTAACCCTAATCCTCACGCTAAACCTATCTCTCACCCTAACCATAAACCTCACAATCACCCTCACCCTCACCTCACCCTAACCCTAAACCTAACCCTAACCCTCACCCTAAACCTCACCCTAACCCTAATGCTAACTCCAACCCTCACACTCACCCTTAACCTCACGCTAACCCTTACTCTCACCGGAAATCTAACCCTAACAATAACCCTCACCCTGACCCTAACCCTCACCCTAACCCTAACTCTAACCATAACCTGCACCCTAACCCTCACTAAAAACCTAAACCTAACCCTAACCTTCATCCTAAACCTCACCGTAAACCAACCCTATCCCTAACCCTAACGCTAAACCTAACGCTCATCCTAACCGTAACTGTACCCCTCAAACTAATTCTCATCCTAAACTGAACACTAACCCAAACCCTCACCCTAACCCTAACTCTAACACTCAACATAACCCTAATCCTCACCCACACCCTCAGACTCATCCTCAGCCTAAACATAACCCTAACCCTAGTCCTAACCCTAATCCTCACCCTCATCCTAAATCTAACCCTAACCTTCACTCTCACCCTCACCCCCACCCTCACCATAACTCTAACACGAACCCTAACCCGAACCCTCACCCTAACCCTCATCCTCACCCTCTCCCTAACCCTCAACCCAACCCTAACCGTAACCCTTACCGTAACCCTAAACCTCACCCTCACTCTAACCCTATCCCTAACCCTAACCCTCACACTCACCATAAACCTCACAGTAAACTTTACCCTCACCCTAACCCTCATCCCAACCCTCAACCTATCGCTAACCCTAACCATCAACCTAACCCTTACACTCACTCTAACACTAAGCCTAAACCTAACACTAACTCTCACACTAACCCTCACCCTAAATATCAACCTATCATTAACCCTAACCCTAACCCTCACCCTAACCCTAACCCTCACCCTCACCCTCAGCCTAACCCTCAGACTAAAGCCTAACCCTAACCCAAACCCTCAGTGTCACCCTCAACCTAACCCTAACCCTAATTCTCACCCTCACCCTCAACCTCACTCTAAACCTAACACAAACCCTCAAATCAACCCTTGCCCTCACCATAAACATCACCATAACCTTAACACTAACCCTAATCCACACGATAACCCTACCATCACCCTAAAGCTAACCCTCACCCTCACCCTAACCCTAAACCTCACCCTAACCCTAACCCTCACCCTCATCTAACCCTCACCCTAACCCAAACCCTAACCCTCGCCCTAACCGTCAACCACAACCTCACCCTAAAACTAACCCTAATGCTCTCACTCAACATAACCCTAACCCTGACAATCACCCTCACCCTCAGCTTAAACCTAAGCCTAACAATAAACCTAACCCTAACTCCCACACTCACCCTCACCCTAAACCTAATCCTAACCCTAAACTTAACCCTCTCACTCACCCTCACCCTCAACCTAACCCTAACCCAAACCCTCAACCGAAGCCTCACCCTCACCCTAACTCTAACCCTCACCCTCAACCTAAACATCACCCTAAACCTAACACTCACCCTAACCCTTAGCCTAACCCTCACCCTAACCCTAACCCTCACCCTGACCCTCACACTCAGACTCACTTTAAACCTAATCCTAACCCAAACCCTCACCCTTACCCTCAACCTAACCCTACCCCTAATGCTAACCCTCACTCTAACACTAACCTCCAACCTAACCCAAACCCTAAACCTAACGCTAACCCTCACCCAAACCCTAACACTCACCCCAACCCTTACCCTCACCCTAATCCTAACACTAATTCTCACCGTAACGCTAACCCTGAAGCTCACAGTCAGACTCAGCCTAACCCTAAACCTAAGCCTAACCCTAACCCTAAAACTCACACTCATCCTTACCCTAAACCTAACGCTAAGACTCAACCAAACCCTAACTAAACCCTCAACTGAATCCTCACCCTCACCCTCACCCTAACCCTCACCCTGAACCTTACCCTCACACTAGCCCTAACCCTCATACTAACCCTAAACCTCACCCTAAACCTAACACTCAACCTAACACTTACCCTCACCCTAACACTCAGCCTAAACCTAACATGAACCCTCACAGTAACCCTAAGGCTCACCCTAACCCTAACCCTCACACTGTCCCTATCCCTCACCCTAACCCTAACCCTAACTCTCACCATAACCCTAACCATCACCCTCACCCTCAACCTCAGCCTAACACTTAGCCTAAAGCCTAACCCTAACCTCTAACCCTCACAGTCACCCTCACCCTAACTCTAACCCTAAGCCTCACCCTCACCGTCAACCTCACCCTAAACCTAACGCAAATCCTAAAACCAACCCTCAACCTCACCCTAAACATCACCCTAACCCTAACCCTCACCCTAATCCGCACTCAAAACGTAACGCTCACCCTAACGCTAACCCTCACCCACACCCTAACCCTAACCCACACCCTAACCCCAACCCTCAACCTCATCTAACCCTCACCCTAACCCAAACCCTAACCCTCACCCTAACTCTCATTCTCAACCTCACCCAAAACCTAACCCTAATGCTCACACTCAACATAACCCTAACCCTCACACTCACCCTCACCCTCAGCTTAAACCTAAACCTACCAATAACCCTAAACCTAACGCTCACACTCACTCTCACCTTAAACCTAACCCAAACACTAATCCTAACCCTCTCACTCACCCTAACCCTAACCCAAACCCTCAACCTAAACATCAACCTAAAACTAACCCTCACCCTAAACCTTAGCCTAACCCTCACCCTAACCCTAAACCTCACCCTCACCCACAGGCTCATCCTAAACCTAAACCTCCCCCTCCCCCTCAACCTAACCCTACCCCTAACGCTAACCCTCACCCTAAACCTAACCTCCAACCTAAACCTAACCCTAACCCTAACGCTAACCCTCACCCTAACCCTAAGCCTCACCCTAACCCTAACCATCATGCTCACAGTCACCCTCAGCCTAACCCTAAACCTAAGCCTAACACTATCCCTAATCCTCACACTCACTGTCACCCTAAACCTAACCCTAAGTCTCACCCTCACCCTCAACCTCACTCTAACCCTAACCCAAACCCTCAAGTGAACCCTCACCCTCACCCTAACACTCACCCTCACCCTAAACATCACCCTAACCCTAACCCCCACCCTTAACCTCAATCTAGCCCTAACCCTCATACTAACCCTAAACCTCACCCTAAACCTAACCCTCAACCTAAAACTTACCCTCACCCTAACACTAAGCCTAAACCTAACATGAACCCTCAATGTAACCCTAAACCTCACCCTAACCCTAACCCTCACACTAACCCTATCCCTCACCCTAACCCTAACCCTACCCCTCACCCTACCCCTCACCCTAACCCTAAACCCAACCCTAACCCTAACCCTCACTGTCACCCTAACACTCACCCAACCCTAACCCTCACCCAAACCCTAAACCTCATACTTTCCCAATTCCTCACCCTCACCCTAACACTCACCCTCATCCTCACCCTAACCCTCACCCTAAACCTAACCCTATCAGTCACCTAACTCTAAACCTAACACTACTCCTAACCCTATACCTCACCCAAACCCTCAGCTTAACCCTAAACCTAACCCTCACCTTCACCCTAACCCTAACCCTCACCGACACCCTAGCATTCACCCTAAACCTAATCCTAACCCTATACCTCACCCTAAACCTAATGCTAACTCTAACCCTCACACTCACCCTAACCCTCACCCTGATCCTAACCCTCACCCTAACCTTTAACCCTAACCCTAACCTTTACCCTAACCCTCATCCTAACCCTCTCTCTAAACCTAATCCTAACACTAACAATAACCCTCATCCTACCTCTAGCCCTAACCCTAACCCTAAACCTCAACCTCACACTTATCCTCACCCTAAACCTAACCCTCACCCTAACCCTAACCCTCATCCTAACCCTCATCCTAACCGTCTCCCGAACCCTAAACCTAACCCTATCCAAAACCCTAACAGTAAACCTAAACCTCACCCTCACCCTAACACTAACCCTAACCCTAACCCTGACACTCACACTAACCCTCACCCTAAACCTTACCCTCACCCTAACCCTCATCCTTACCTTCACCCTATCCCTAACCCTAACCCTCAAACTAACCCTAAACCTCACCCTAACCCTAACCCTACCCATCATCCTAAGTCTCAACCTAACCTTTAATCTAAACCTGACCCTAACTCTAACCGTAACATTAACCCTCAACCGCACCCTAACACTCACTTTCACCCTAACCCTTACATTAAACCTAACCCTAACACACACCTTAACTCTCAGTCTTACCCTCACGCTCACCTTCAGCCTAAACCTAAGCATAAGCCTAACCCTAACCCTAACCCTCACACTCACACTCAGCCTAACCCGAAATCTAATTCTAACCCTAACCCTAATTCTAACCCTAACCCTCACCTTACACCTCACACTAACCCTAAACCTAACCCTCACACTCACCCTAACCCTAACCCTCACACTCACCCTCACCCTAAACCTAACCCTAACACTCAACCTCACCCTAACCCTAATCCAAACGCTCAACCAAACCCTGACCCTCACCCTTACCCTCACCCTCACCCTACACATCACCCTAAACCTAAGCCTCACCCCAAACATTAGCCTAACCCTGACCCTAACCCTCACCCTCACCCTCACCCACAGGTTCACCCTAACCCTAATCCTAACCCTAAACTTCACACTCACCCTTATCCTCATCTTCTCCCTAACCCTTACCCTAACAATAACCCTAACCCTAACCTTAAACCTAACCCTCATCCTAACCCTAACCCTCACAGCTAGCCCTGCCCCTCACCCTCAACCTCAACTTAACCCTAAGCCTAACCCTAACCCTCACACTTACCCTCACCTTAACACTAAACCTAAAACTAAACCTCACCCTAACAGTAACCCTAACCCTCACCCTCACCCTAACCCTCACCCTTACTTTATCCTCACCCTAAACCTAACCCTCACATTAACCTTAACGCTCACCCTAACCCTAACCCTAAAACACGCTAACCCTAACCCTAACCCTCATCCTCACCCCAACCCTACTGCTAACTCTAACACTCACCCTAACCTTCACACTATCATTTACCCACACCATAAACCTAAACCTAACCCTCACCCTCACCCTAAACCTCACCCTAACCCTAACCCTAACCCAAACACGAAACCCTTAACCTAAACCTAAACTGAACCCTAACCCTCACCAGAAACCTTAACCCTAACCCTAAACCTAACCCTCAAGCTAACAGTCACTCTAACCCTAACCCTATCCCTAACCCTAATCCTCACCCTAATCCTCACCCTAAACCTTATCCTCACCGTCACCCTAACCATAACCCTAATGTTAACCTCACAATAAATCTAACCTCACCCTAAACCTAACCTTAGCCCTCACCCTAACCCTCATCCTAACCCTTAACCTAACCCAAAACCTCTCACTAACCCTAATCCTAAACCTAACCCTCACCCTCATCATAACTCTAACCCTAAACCTAACGCTAACTCTCACCCTCACCCTCACCCTCAGCCTAACCCTAACCCTCACACTAACCCTAACCCTCACTATAACCCTCAACCTAATCCTCACACTAACATAACCCTAACCCTTAAACTAAAACTAACGCTAAACCTCACCAAAACTCTCAATAACCCTAAACCTAGACCTAACCCTAACCCTTACCCTTACCCTAACGCTAACCTTAACCCTCACCCTAACCCTAAACCTCACCCTAAATCTAACCCTCACCCTAAACCTTACCCTGACCCTATCACTAAGCCTAACCCTAACACCAACCCTCACACTAACCCTAACGCTCAGCCTAAACCTAACCCTCAACCTAAACCTAACCCTAACCCTAATCCTCACCCTCACTTATCCCTCACACTAACTCTTTTCCTAACCCTAAACCTAACCTTCACCCTAACCCTAACCCTCTCCCTTTCTGTAACCCTCACCTTCACCAAAAACCTCACCCTTACCCTTACCTTTCCCTCACCCTTACCCTCACACTAACCCAAAACCTCACCCTAATCTAACCAAAACACTCACACTAAACCTCATCCTAACCCTAATGCTAACACTAACATTCACCCTCACCCTAAACCTCACCCTAAACCTTAACCTCACCCTAACCCTAACCCTAACCCTCAATCTCACCCTAAACCCCACCCGAAGCCTAACTCTCACCCTAACCCTTACCCACACCCTAACCCTCACCCTAACCCTAACTTAAGCTAACCCTTAACCTCACCCTAATCCACACTCTCACCCTAACCCTAATCCAAACCCTAACCCTCAACCTAACCCTCACCCTAACCCTAACCCTAACACTAAACTTCAGACTAACCCTAACCCTCACCCTAACTTTATCCCTACCCCTCACCCTAACTCTAACCCTCACCCTCACCCTAAACCTAACCCTAACATTAACCCACACCCTCACCCTCACCCTCATCCTCACCCTCACCCTAAACCTAACCCTAACAATAACCCTAACCCTCAACCTAACCCTCACCCTAACCCTAACCCTCAAGCTAAACCTCATCCTCACCCTCACACTCACCTTAACCCTAAGCCTAACACTAACCCTCACCCTCACCCTCACATTAACACTAAAGCTAAGCCTAACCCTCATCCTAACAGTAACCCTAACCCTCACCCTCACCCTAACCGTCACCCTTACTTTATCCTCACCCTAACCCTAACCATCACATTAACCCTAATGATCACCCTAACCTTAACAGTACCCCTCACCCAAACCCTCACCTTAACTCTAACCGTAAACCTAACTCTAACCCTAAACCTAACCCTAACTCTCAACCTTACCCTAACTCTCATCATCACCTGAACCCTCACCCTAACCCTCACTCACCTACACCCTAACCCGAAAGCTCACCCTCACCCTCACCCTCACCCTCACCTAATCCTCACCCTAACCCTAATGATTATCTAACAAAGACCCTCACCCTCACCCTCACCTTCACATTAACCCTCACCCTCACCCTAGCCCTCACCCTAAACGTAACCAAACCGTAAACCTGACCACACCCACACCCTCATGCTCAGACTTACCCTAACTCTACCCCTAATCCTAACCCTAACGATCAACCTCATCATAACCCTCACCATAACCCTTAACCTCACACTCACCCTAACCCTAACCGTAACCCTCTCACTAAACCTAACCCTAACCCTAAACCTAAACCTACCCCTCACCCCAAACCTCAATATAAACCTAACCCTAACCCTCACCCTAAGGCTAACCCTAACCCTCAACCTAATCCTATCCCTCATCCTAAACTTCACCTTCACACCAACCTCAAAGTAACCCTAACCCTAAGCCTCATCCTAACCCTAAACCTCACGCTAACCGTAATACGCACCCTAGCCCTCACCCTAAACCTTACCCTAAACCTCCCCCTCACCCTAACCCTAACCCTAACCCTCACCATCACCCTAACCCCAAACCTAAACCTAACCCTCACCCTAACCCTCATCCTAATACTAACCTTAAACCTAACCCTCACCTTTACCTTAACCCTCACCCTAACCCTTAACCTCATCCTCACCCTAAACCTCACACTAAACCTAACCCTCAACCTAACACTAACCCTAACCCTCACCGTCACCCTCACCCTCACGCTAACCCTAACCCTAACCCTCACCCTAACCCTAAAACTCACCCTAACCCTAACCCTAACCCTCGCCCTCACCCTCACCCAAAACCTACTAATAACTCTAACACTCACCCTAAACCTCATGATATAACTTAAACACACCATAAACCTAAACCTAACCCTAACCCTCACCCTCACCTTGAACCTCATCCTAACCCTAACCCTAACCCAAACACGAAACCCTTAACCTACCCCTAAACTGAACCCTAACCCTCACCCGAAACCTTAACCCTAACCCTAAACCTAACCCTCAAGCTAACAGTCACCCTATCCCTAACCCTATTCCTAACCCTAACCCTCACCCTAACCCTCAGCCTAAACCTTATCCTCACCCTCACCCTAACCTAAACTTAACCCTAAACCTAAACTTACGCCTCACCCTAAAACACATCCTAACCGTAAACCTAACCCAAAACCTCTCCCTAACCCTAATCCTAACCCTAACCCTCACCCTCATCATAACTCTAACCCTAACACTAACCCTAACCCTATCTCTCATCCTCACCCTCACCCTCAGCCTAACCCTAACCCTCACACTAACCCTAACCCTCACGCTAACCCTCAACCTAATCCTCAAACTAACCCTAGCCCTAACCCTTACACTATCCCTAACCCTAAACCTCACCAAAACCCTGAATAACCCTAAAACTAGCCCTAAACCTAACCCTTACCCTTACCCTAACCCTAACCCTAACCCTCACCCTAAACCTAACGCACACCCTAAACCTAACCCTCACCGTAATCCTTAACCTCACCCTAACACTAAGCCTAACCCTAATACCAACCCTCACACTAACCCTAACACTCAGTCTAAATGTCACCCTCAACCTAAACCTAACCCTAATCCTAATCCTCACCCTCACCTTACCCCTCACACTAACCCTTTTCCTAACCCTAACCCTAATCCTCAACCTAACCCTAAACATCTCCCTTTACGTAACCCTCACCCTCACCAAAAACCTCACACTTACCCTGAACTTACCCTGACCCTAACCCTCACACTAACCCAAAACCTCACCCTAACCTAACCAAAACACTCACACTAAAACTCACCCTAACGCTAATGCTAACCCTAACACTCACCCTCACCCTAAACCTCACCATAAACCTTAACCTCACCCTAAACCTAACCCTAACCCTCAACCTCACCCTAAACCTCACACTAAGCCTAACCCTCAAACTAACCCTTACCCTCACACTAACCCTCACCATAGCCCTAACCCTAAGCTAACCCTTAAACTCACCCTAACACTCACTCTCACCCTAACCCTAATCCAAACCTTAATCCTCAACCTAACCCTCACCCTAACCCTAACTTTCACACAAATCCTTACCCTAAACCTAACCTTAACCCTACCCCTCACCATAAATCTCATCCTAACCCTAAACCTAAACCTAACCCAAACCCTAAACATCACCCTAACCCTAACCCTCACCCTCACCCTCACCCTCAACGTAACCATAAACCTAACCCTACACGAAAAAAATAACCCTAATCCTAACCCTTATCCTAACCCTCACCTTCACCCACACACTAAAACTAGACCTCACCCTTAACCTAACCCTCACCCTCAACTTAACCCTAATCCTAACCCTAAAATTTATGCTCACAATAACACTAACCCTAACACTAAAACTAAGCGTTACACTAACCCTAATCCTCAGCCTAACCCTAACCCTCACCCTAACCCTATCCCTAACCCTAACCCTCACCCTCAACCTAGCCCTCACCCTAACCCAAATCCTAATCCTAAGCCTCACCCTAAACCTAACCCTCACCCTGATTCCAAACCTCAATCTCACCGTCGCCCTAACCCTAACCCCAAACCTAACCCTCACCCTTACTGTAAACCTAAACCTAACCCTCACCCTAACCCACACCCTTGCCATAATCCTTACACTCACCCTAACCCTCACACTTACCCTTCCCTCACACTCTACCTAACCCTCACCCTAACCCTAATTCTCACCCTAACCTTACCCTAACCCTCACAATAACCCTCACCCTAACGATAATGCTAACCCTAACACTCACCCTGACCCTAACCCTCACTCTAACCCTTAACATCACCCTAAACCTAAACCTATCCCTAACCCTCAACCTAATCTTTACCCTCAACCTAACACTAAGCCTAACCCTAACACTAAACCTCACACTAAACCTAAACCTCATCCTAGCCCTCAGCCTAACCCTAATCCTAACCCTAACCCTCACCCTAAACCTAACCCTCAACCTAACCCTAACCCTCACCCTAAACCTAAAACTAACCCTCACCCTAACCTTCACCTTAACCCTAACCCTTACCTTAACCATAACCATAACCCTAACCCTTACAATAAAACTAAGCCTAACCCTAAACCTAATCCTTACCCTAACCCACACCCTCACCCTCAGCCTCACCCTAACCCTAACACTAAACCTAAACCTTACACTCAACCTAACCCTAATTCAAACCCTAACCCTAACCCTAAACCTCACCCTAACCATAACCCTCACCTTCACCCTCACTGTAACCCTAACCCGAAACCTAACAGTAACCCTAAAACTAAACCTAACCCTCACCCTAACCATGACCCTCACCCTAAACCTAACACTCACCCTAACACTTACCCTCAAGCTTACCCTAAGCCTAACTCTAACACTAACCCTAACAGTAACCCTAACTCTCACCCTAACCCTAAACCTCACCCTACCCCTAACCCTCACCCTCACCCTAGCCCTCACCCTAACCCTAATTCAAACCCTAACCATCACCCTAACCCTAACCCTCATCCTCACCCTAAACCTCACCATAACCTTTATCCTAACCCTCACCCTGAGGGGAACACTCACACTCAGCCTAACCCTCAGCTTAACTCTTACCATCTTGCTCACCCAAACCCTCACCCTAACCCTAACCCTCATCCTAACACTCACCCTAACCCTAATCCTATCCATCAACCTAACACTAACCCTCACCCTCAACCTCACCCTCAGCCTAACCCTAAGCCTAAGCCTGAGCCTAACCCTAATCCTCACCCTCACCCTAGCCCTCACCCTAAACCTAATCCTAACCCTAATCCTCATCCTAACCCTCATCCTAACCCAAATACTAACCATAACCCAAAACCTATTCCTCACCCCCAAACTAACCCTCAGCCTAACCCTACCCCTAACCCTCAAACTAACCCTAACCCTCACCCATACAGTAACCCTAACCCTAACCCTCACCCTAACCCTAAAACTAACCCAAACCCTAAACCTCACACTAAACCTAACCCTAAACTTAACCCTCAACCTCAGCCTCATCCTCACCACAAACTTAACCCAAACCAAAACACTAACAATAACCCGAATTTTAACACTATCCCTAAAAGTAATCCTCACCCCCACCCTCAACCTCAGCCTAACCCTAAGCCTAACCTAGGCCTAACCCTAACCCTCACCGTAAACCTAACCCTAACCCTAACCCTAATCCTAAACCTAACCCTAATAATCAGCCACACCCTCACCCTAATCCAAACCCTAGCCCTAACCGTCACCCTAACCAAAAGTCTAAACCTAACCCTAAACCTAATGCTCACACTCACACTCACCCTAACCCTAATCCTAAACATAACCCTATCCTTAACCCTAACCCTCACCCTAACACTCACCATAGCCCTCACCCTAACACTAATCCTAACCCTAAACCTCATCCTAACCCTCACCCTAAGCCTAAACCTAACCCTCACCCTAAACCTAACCCTAACACCAATTCTAACTTTAACCCTAAAGCTCACCCTCACCCTAACCCTAACCGTAACTCTAAACCAAACCCTAAACCTAAACCTCATCCTAACCCCAACCCTAAACCTCACCCTCACCCTAGCCCTAACCCTAACTCTAACCCAAAACCAAAACCTAAACCTCATCCTAACCCCAACCCTAAACCTCACACTTACCTTCACAGTAACTGTAACCCTAATCCTAACCCTAACAATAACCCTAACCCTAACACTCACCCTAACCCTAACACTAACCCTCACACTAACCCTAACCATCACCCTAACCCTAAACCTCACCCTAACACTAACCCTAACCCTGACCCTCTTCCTAGCCCTCACCCTAAGCCTAACCCTCATCCTCACCCTAAACCTCACACTAACCCTAACACTAATCCTCAATCTAACCCTGACCCTCACCCTAACACTTACCCTAACCCTCACCCTAACACTAACCCTCACCCTTACCGTAACCCTCACCCTTGGCCTAACACTTACCTTTACCCTTACCGTCACCCCCACCCTAAACTTCACCCTGACCCTAAACCTCACCCTAAACCTCACCCTAAACATAACTCTACCCCTAAACCTCACCCTCACACTAACCCTAATTCTAACCATAACCCTAACACTTAAGCTCACCCTAACCCTAACCATCACCCTCACCCTCACAGTAACCGAAACCCTACCCCTAACCCTAACAATAACCCTCACCCTAAACCTAACCCTCAACCTAAAACTTACCCTCACCCTAACACTAACCCTAACCCTAACACTAACCCTCACACTAACCCTAGCCCTCACCCTAATCCTAAACCTCACTCTAAACCTAACCCTAAACCTAACCCTGACCCTCACCCTAATGCTAATTCTAACCCTCACCCTCACCCTAACCCTAGTCCTCATCCTCACCCTAAACCTCACACTAACCATAACCCTAATCCTCAATCTAACCCTCACTCTAACCATAACCCAAAACCTTACCCTAACCCTCACACTCACCCTTATCTTAACACTCACCCTCAGCCTAACCCTAATACTCATCCTCACCCTAAACCTCACACTAAACCTAACATTAATCCTCAATATAAGCCTCACCCTTACCATAAACCGAACTTTTACCCTAAACCTCACCCTAACCCTAACCCTAACACTAACCCTAACTCTAACCCTAACCCTAACCCTAAACCTCATCCTAAACCTAACCCTAACCCTCACCCTCACCGAAACTGTAACTGTAACCCTAACCCTAACAATAAACATATCCCTAACACTCAGCCTAACCATAACCCTCACCGTAACCCAAAGCCTCACCATAACACTTACCCTCACACTAACACTAACCCTAAACCTAACACTAACCCTCACACTAACCCTAACCCTAAACCTAACCCTAAACCTCAACCTAACCCTCACTCTCACCCTTACCCTAACAATAACACTAACCCTAACTCTAACCATCAACCTAACCCCAATCCTAAACCTAACCCTCACCCTCAGCCTAACCCTAAGTCTCAGCGTAACCCTAAGTCTAAACTTAACCCTGACCCTATCCCTCACACTCACCCTCACACAAACCCTAAAACTAAACCTAACTCTATCCCTAAACCTCAACCTAACCCTCACCCTCACCCTGACATTAACACTAACCCTAATCCTAAAACTCACCTTAACCCTCCCCCTAACCCTAACGCTAACCCTAAACCTCACCCATACCCTAACCCTAATCCTAACCCTAACCCTAAACCTAACCCTAAACCTCACCCTACCCTAACCCTCACCCTCACCCTCAACCTAACCGTAACTCTAACCCTAACCCTAACATTAACACTAACCCTAACCCTAAACCTAACCTTAACCCTCATCCTCAGCCTCACCTTCTCGGCAAACTTAACCCTAACCATAGCACTAACGATAAACCTAAAACTAAACCTAACCCTAATCCTCACCCTCACCCTCACCCTCAGCCTAACCCTAAGCCTAACCCTAACACTAACCCTCACTGTAACCCTAACCCTAACCCTAACCCTAAACATAACCCTAATCCTCAGCTCACCCTCACCCTAACCCAAACTATAAACCTAATCCTCAACCTAACCGTAAGCCTAAACCTAAACCTAACCCTAAACCTCACCCTCACCCTCACCCTAACCCTAATCCTAAACCTATCCCTATCACTAACCCTAAACCTCAACCTAACCCTCACCCTAGCCCTCATCCTAACCCTAACCCTAACCCTCACCCTCACCCTAGCCCTCACCCTAACCCTAATTCTAACCCTCACCCTCACCCTAACACTAACCCTCATCCTCACCCTAAACCTCACACTAACCCTAAACTGAATCCTCAATCTAACCCTAACCCTAACCCTAACCCTAAACCTTAACCTAACCCTAAACTTAACCAAACCCTCACACTTATCTTAACCCTCACCCTCAACCTAAATCTCACCTTTACCCTTACCATCATAATCACCCTAACCCTCACCCTAACACTAAATCTCATGCTAACCCTCACCCTAACCGTAAACCTACCCAGGACCATAACCCTAACCCTCACCCTCAACCTCATGCTCAGCCTAAACCTAAGCCTAAGCCGTACCCTAACCCTCACCATCACCCTAGCCCTCATCATCACCCAAACTCACCCTCAGCCTAACCCTAAGCCTAAGCCTAACCCTAACCCTAACACTCACACTCACCCTCACCCTAAGCCTTATCCCAACCCTAACACTAACCCTAAACCTAAGCCTCAACCTAACCCTCACCCTAACCTTAACCCTAACACTAACCCTAATCCTAAACCTCGAAATAACCCTACCCCTAAACCTAAATCTAAACCTAAACCTCACCCTCACCCTAACCCTATTCCTAACCCTATCCATAACCCTAACACTCTCCCTAACTCTCAACCTAAACCTAACCCTAAAACTAACCCTAACCCTAATCCTCAACCTAAACCTCCCGGTAACCCTAAGTCTAACCCTAAACCTCACCCTCACCCAAAACCTAACTCTGACCCTCACCCAAACCCTAAACCTCACACTAACCATAACCCTGACCTTCACCCTCACCCTCACCACAACCCAAACCCTAAACCTAAACCTAACAGTAACCCTAACACTAATCCTAACCCTCACCCTAACCATAAACCTCACCCTAACCCAAACCATCACCCTAACACTTACCCTCACCCTAAAACTAACCCTAACCCTAACACTAACCATCACACTAATCCTAACCCTAACCTAACCCTAAACCTCAACCTAAACCTCACCCTCACTCTAACCCTAACACTGACCCTCACCCTAACCCTCACCCTAGCCCTCCCCCTAAACCTATATCTAATCCTAAAACTCACCCTCACACTAACATTAACCTTAACCTAACCCTAAACCCCAATCTAACCCTAATCCTAACCCTGAACCTCACCCTCACCCTCACCTTAACTCTAACCCTAACCCTAAACCTAACAATAACCCTAACCCTAACCTTAAACCTAATCCTCACCCTTACCCTCACCCTAAAACTAACCCTAACTCTAACGCTCACCCTAACCTTAAGCCTAATCTAACCCTAACCCTAACCCTCACACTCACCCTCACCCTAACCCTAATCTTAAACCTAACACTATCCCTAACCCTAACCCTCACCCTAAGCCTCAATCTAGCCTTTAGCCTAACCCTAATCCTAACCCTAAACCTCATGGTAACCTTCACCCTAACCCTAACCCTAACCGTCACCCTAACCCTAACCCTAACACTCACCCTCATGCTCATCCTAAGCCTAAGCCTAAGCCTAAGCCTAACCCGAACCCTAACCCTCACCCTAACCCTAACCCTAACTAACCCTAACATTATCCATAAACCTCACTCTCACCCTAACCCTAACACTAACCCTAACCCTAAACCGAAACCTCTTCCTAACCCTAACACTCACCCTCACCGTAACTGTAACCCTAAACCTAACCCTAAGAATAAGCCTAACCCTAATCCTCACCGTTAACATAACCCTCACCATAACACTAACCCTCACCCTAACACTTACCCTCACCCTAACACTAAACCTACACATAACACAAACACTCACACTAACCCTAACCAACACGCTAACCCGTAACCTCACCCTAATCCTAACCCTAACCCTCATCCTAACCCTAACCCTCATCCTCACCATAAACCTCACACTAACCGAACACTAATCCTCAATCTAACCATCAATCTCATCCTAACCCTAACCCTAACCCTCACTCTAAACCTAACCCTCACCCTAAAACTCACCCTAACCCTGACTCTAACCCAAAGCCTCACACTCACCTTAACCCTAACCCTCACCTTAATCCTCACACTACCTTAACTCTACTCCTAAACCTCACCCTAACCCTAACCCTCATGCTCACCCTCTCCCTCAGTGAAACCCTAAGCCTAACCCTAACCCTAAACCTAAACCTGACCCTAACCCTAACCCTCATTCTCACCCTCTCCCTCAGCAAAACCCTAAGCCTAACCTGAACCCTAACCCTAACCCTCACACTAACTCTAAACCTTACCCTACTCCTAAACCAAAACCTAAGCCTAACCCTCACCTTCACCATAACACTCACCCTAACCCTAAACCTAAACCTCATCCTAACCCTAACCCTAATAATAACCCTAACCTTAAACATACCCCAACCCTACACCTAACACTAACACTAAACCTAACCCTAACCCTAACCATAACCATAACCCTCACCCCAACCCTAACATTACCCTAACACTAACCCTAATCCTCAACTTCACCCTAGCCCTCACCCTAACTCTAACCCTCATCCTCACCCTAAACCTCACACTAACCCTAACACTAATCCACAATCTAACCCTCACCCTCACCCTAACCCTAACCCTTATCCTTACCACAACCCTCACCCTAGGCCTAACACTCATCTTTAAACTTGCGGTCACCCCCAACTTAACCCTCACCCTAACCCTAACCCTCACCCTAACCCTCACCCTATCCCTAACTCTACCCCTAAACCTCACCCTAACCCTAACCCTAACTCTAACCTTAACCTTAACACTAAAAACCTCTCCCTAAACTTAACCCTAAACCTCACCTTCACCATAACCATAACCCTAACACTAACCCTAACAATAACCCTAACCCTAACCCTAATCCTAACCCTCACAATCACCCTCACCTTAATCCTAACCCTAACCCTCACCCTAACCCTAACCCTCACTCTTCCGAAACCCTAAGCCTCACCCCAACCATAATCCTGACCCTAACCCTCATCATAACCCTCCCAATAAACCGAACCCTAACCCTCAACCTAACCCTAACCCTCTCCCTCACCATCACCCTCAGCCTAACCCTTAGCCTAACACTAAACCTAAACCTAACCCTCACCCTCACCCTAACTCTAAAACTAACCCTAACCCTAACCATCACCCTTACCCTCCCCCTAACCCTATATCTAACCCTAAACCTCACCCTCACCCTAAACCTCACATTAACCCTAACCCTAATCCTCAATCTAACACTCACCTTAACCATTACCCGAACCCTTACCCTAACCCTCACTCTAACCCTAACACTCACCCTTATCTTAACCCTAACCCTCACCTTTACCCTTACCATCACCCTCACCCTAACCCTAACCCTAACCCTCACCCTCACCCTCATGCTCAGCGTAACACTAACCCTATCACTATTCCTAACACTAAAATTCACCCTCACCCTAACCATCACCCTAATGCTTACCCTCACATTAATCCTAAACCTAACCCCAACCCTAACTCTCACACTAACCCTAACCCTAACCCTCACCCTCACCCTTAACCTAAACCTCACCCTAAGCCTTAACCTCATCCTCACCCTAAACCTCACACTAAACCTAACCCTCACCATAACTCTAACCCTAACCATCACCCTCACCATTACCGTCACGCTAACACTAACACTAACCATCACCCTAACCCTAAAACTCACCCTAACCCTAAACCTCACCCTCAAGCTCACCTTAACCCTAAACCTAACCCTCACCCTAACCTTCACTCCAACCCTAATGCTAATTCTAACACTCACCCTAACCCTAACGCTATCACTTACCCACATGATAAACCTAAACCTAACCCTAACCCTCACCCTCACCGTAAACCTCAACCTAACCCTAACACTAACCCTAACTCTAACACTAACACTAACCCCCACCCTAACACTAACCCTTACCCTAACACTAACCCTAACCCTCACCTAACCCTCAGCCTAACCCTAACCCTAACCCTGACCCTCACCCTAACCCTAAACCTAACCCTAACCTTCACCTTAACCCTTACACTCACCCTAACACTAAGCCTAACCCTAACACCAACCCTCCCACTAACCCTAACCCTCAGCCTAAGCCTAACCCTCACCCTTAACCTAACCCTAACCCTAACCCTCACCCTCACCTTAGCCCTCACACTAACCCTATTGCTAACCCTAACCCTCACCCTAACACTAACCATAACCCTTACCGTAACCCTCAACCTCATCAAAAACCTCACCCTTACCTTTACATTACCCTCACCCTAACCCTCACCTTAGCCCTAACCCTAAACCTAACCTTCACAATAACCCTAACCCTCACTCAAACTTTAACCCTAACACTCACCTTAAACCTCATCCTAACCCTAACCCTAAACCTAAACGTAAACCTAAACCTCACCCTAACCCTAACCCTCACCCTCAACGTAACCATAAACCTAACCATAACCCTAAAAATAACACTAACACTAACCTTTATCCTAAACCTCACCCTCACCCTCACCCTAACCCTAACCCTAACCCTCAACCTAAACCTAACCCTCACCCTCACCATAAACCTAAACCTAACACTAACACTTACCCTCACCCTAACACTAACCCTAACCCTAACCCTCACACTCACCCTAACCCTCAAGCTAATCCTTACCCTCACCCTAACCTTCATCCTAACCCTCACCCTATTCCCAACCCTAAAGCTCAAACTAACCCTAACCCTCACCCTCAACCTCACCCTCAGCCTAACCCTAACCCTAACCCTAACCCTAACACTAACCCTCATCCTAACTCTCAACCTAACCCTAAACCTAACCCTGATACTAACCCTAACCCTAACTCTAACCCTCACCTGCATCCTAACACTCACTTTCACCCTTAAACTTACATGAAACCTAACCCTCACCCACACCTTAACCCTCAGTCTCATCCTCACCCTCACCCTCAGCCTAACCCTACGCCTAACTTTAACCCTATCCCTAACCCTCACACTCACCCTCACCCTAACCCTAACCCTAAGCCTTACCTTCACCCTCAACCTCACCCTATAACCCTCAACCTAACCCTAACTCTCACCCTAACCCTGACCCTCACATTAACCCTAACCCTCACCCTAACCCTAACCCTCAACCAAACCCTTACCTTCACCCTAACACTAAGCCTAACCCTAACTTGAACCCTCACAGTAACCCTAAACCTCACCCTAACCCTAACCCTCACAGTAACCCTAAACCTCACCCTAAGCATAACCCTACCCCTCACCTTACCCCTCACTCTAACCCTAACCCCAACCCTAAACCTCGCACTCACCGTCACCCTAACACTCACCTTAACCCTAACCCTCACTGAAACCCTAACCATCACACTCTCCAGAACCCTCATCCTCAAATACTCACCCTCACCCAAAACATAACCCTAACACTAACCCTCACCATAACCATAACCCTAACCATCACATTGAGTAACCCTAACCCTCACCCTCAACCCAAACCTCACCCTTACCTTATCCTCACCCTAACCCTAACCCTCACACTAACTCTAACCTTAACTCTATACCTACCCCTCATCCTACCTCTCACCCTAACTAGAACCCTAAAACTACCCCTAACCCTCACCCTAATCCTAACCCTTAACTTCACCCTCACCCTAACCCTCAGCATTACCTTAACCCTAACCCTAAGTTTAACCCTCACCCATACCCTAACCCTTACTTTCACCCTCACCCTAGCCCTTAACCTCATTCTACACATCACCCTAAGACTAAACCTCACCCTAAACCTAATCCTATCACTCAACCTAACCGTAACACTCATCCTAACCCTCACCCTAACCCTAACCTCCAACCTAACACTAACCCTCAACATAACCCTAATGTTAACCCTCACCCTAACCCTAACCCTCACCCTAAGCCTTACTGTCACTCTAACCCTAACCCTCACACTATCCCTAATCCTCACCCTAACCCTAACACTACTCCTCACCCTAACCCTCACCCTAACCCTAACCCCAAACCTAAACCTCACCCTAACCGTCACCCTCAACGTCACCCTAACCCTCACCCTTACCCTCACCCTAAACCTAACTCTAACCCTAACCCTTACCCTCAGCCTAACCCTCAACCTGAACCTTAACCTCACCCTCACCCTAACCCTAAACCTCACCTTAACCCTAACTCTAACCCAAAACCTCAACCTAGCCCTCACCCTAACCATAATTCTAACCCTAACCCTTAACCTAACCCTAACCCTCATCCTCACCCTAAACCTCACATTAACCCTAACCCTAATCCTCAATCTAACCCTCATCCTAACCCTAACCCGAACCCTTATCCTAACCCTCACTCTAAGCCTAACACTCACCCTTACCTTAACCCTCAGCCTCAGCCTATCCTAACCCTCACCTTTACACTTACCATCATCCTCACCCTCACCCTAACCCTCACACTAACCCTAACCCTCACCGTAGCATTCACCCTAACCCTAACCCTAACCCTCACCCTCACCCTAACCCTCACCTTAACCCTTAACCTAACCCTCACCCTAATCCTAACCCTCAACCTTAGGGGAACACTCACCCTCAGCCTAACCTTCACCTTTACTCTTACCATCACTCTCACTCTAACCCTCACCCTAACCATAACCCTCATCCTAACACTCGCCCTAACCCTAACCCTATCCATCCACCTAACACTAACCCTCACACTCACCCTCACCCTCAGCCTAACCCTAAACCTAAGCCTCACCCTAACCCTAATCCTCACCCTCACCCTAGCTATCAACCTAAACGTAATCCTAACCCTAACCCTCATCCTAACCCTCACCCTAACCCAAACGCTAAACATCACCCAAAACCTATTCCTCACCCCCAACCTAACCCTCAGCCTAACCCTAACCCTAACCCTCAACCTAACCCTAACCCTCACCCATACAGTAACCCTAACCCTAAACCTCACCCTAACCCTAAACCTAACCCAAACCCTAAACCTCACACTAAACCTAATCCTAACTTTAACCCTCACCCTAGCCCTCAACCTAACCCGAATCCTAACCCTATACCTCATCCTAACCCTCACCCTAACACTAAACCTAACCCTCACCCTCACCCTAACCCTCACCCTTACCCTCAGCCTAACCCTAAGCCTAAGCCTAACCCTAACCCTCACCCTCACCCACACCCTAACCATAATCCAAAATGTAACCCTATCCATAACCCTAACCCTCACCGTAACCCTCACCCCAACCCTAACTCTAAACCTAAACCTCACCCACACCCTAATCCTAAACCTCACCCTCACCCTCAGCTGAACCCTAACTCTAACCCTAACCATAACACTCACCCTAACCATAATGCTCACCCTTAGGGTAACCCTGACCCTCAGACTAACTCTAACCTTTAACCTTACCGACACCCTCAACCTAACACTCACCCTAACCCTCAACTTAACCCGAAACCTAACTCTCAAACTAACCCTAACCCTAACACTCACCCTAACCCTAACCCTCACACTCACCCTCTCCCTAACCCTATTCCTAAACCTCACCCTCACCCCAGCCCTCACCCTAAACCTAATCAAAAACCTAACCCTCACCCTAACCCTAAACCTAACACACACCCTCTCCCTAACCCTATTCCTAAACCTCACCCTCACCCCAGCCCTCACCCTAACCCTAATCCAAAACCTAACCCTCACCCTAACCCTAAACCTAACACACACCCTCATCCTAACCTTCACCCTAACCCTAAACCTAACCCTAACCCTCACTGTAAACCTCAACCTAACCCTATCTCTAACCCTAAACCTCAAACTCACACTGATCCTAACCCTAACCTAACCCTAAACCTCACACTAACACTAACTATAAACCTCACCCTCACCCTAGCCCTCACCCTAACCCTAATCCTAAACCTAACCATCATCCTAACCCTCACCCTAACCCTAACACTAACCCTAACACTAATCCTCAATCTCAACATAAACCTCAGCCTAACCCTAAGCCTAACCCTAAACCTAACCCTAACCCTCACACTCACCATCACCCTAACCCTAATCCTAATCATAAACCTAACCCTAAACCTCAACCTATCCCTAAACCTAAAACTAACCCTTACCCTAACCCTCATCCTAAACCTCAACTGAACCCTAAATTTAACACTAAACCTCGCCCTCACCCTAACCCTAACTCTAACCCTAAACCTAACCCTAAACCTCACCCTAACCCTAACCCTCACCCTCACCCTTACCATAACCCTAAAACTCACCCTAAACATAACCCTCACCCTAACCCTAACCCTCACCCTAACACTTACCCTCACACTAACACTAAACCTCCCACTAACTCTAACCCTCATCATAACCGTAAACCTCACCCGAAATCTAGCCCTAAACCTAACGCTCACCATAACCCTCATTCTAATCCTAACCCTCACCCTAACCCTAACCCTCATCCTCACCCTACACCTCACATTAACCCTAACCCTAACCCTAACCCTAAGCCTCACCCTCATCCTAAATCTAACCCTAACCCTTATCCTAACCCTCACCCTAACCCTAACACTCACCCTAACCCTAACACTCACCCTCATCCTAAACCTCAGCCTAACCCTAAGCCTAACCCTAAACCTAACCCTAACCCTAACCCTCAAACTCACCTTCTCCCTAACCCTAATCCTAAACCTAACTCTAACCCTAACACACACCCTAACACTAACCCTCACCCTAAACCTAACCCTAACGCTAACACTAATCCGAACCCTCACCCTAACCCTATCTCTAAACCTAAACCTCAAACTCACCCTGACCCTATCCCTAACCCTAACCCTAAACCTCACCTTAACCCGAACCCTAAATCTCAACCTCACCCTAGCCCTCACCCTAACCCTAATCCTAAACCTAACCCTCATCCTAACCCTCAAACTAAACCTAACGCTAATCCTCATTCTAACAATAACCCTCACCCTCAACCTAACCCTCAGCCTAACCCTAAGCCTAACCCTTAACCTAAACCTAACCCACACACTCACCCTCACCCTAACCCTAATCCTAATCATAAACCTAACCCTACCCTTCACCCTAACCCTCACCCTAACCACAAAACTAAAATTAACCCTAACCCTAACCCTCATCCTAACCCTCACCCTAACCCTAACTCTAACCCTAAACCTCACCTTCAACCTAAACATAATTTAAACCCTAACCCTAAACCTAAACCTCACACTAACCCTAACCCTCACCCTCACCCTCACTGTAACCCTAACCCTAAACCTAACAAAAACCCTAACCATAAACCTCAAACTAAACCTAACCCTCACCCTAACAATTACCCTCACCCTTACCCTAACCCTAACTCTAACCCTAACCCTAACCCTAACATTAACCCTAACTCTCACCCTAACCCTAAACCTCACCCTAACCCTAAACCTCACCCTAACCCTAAACCTCACCCTCACCGTAGCCCTCACCCTAACCCAATTCTAACCCTAACCCTCACCCTAATCCTAACCCTCATCCTCACCCTAAACCTCACACTTACCCTAAACCTAATCTTCAATCTAACCCTCACACTCACCCTAACCCTCACCCTAACCCTTATCCTAATCCTCATCCTAATCCTAACCCTCAACGTTAGAGGAACACTCACCCTCAGCCTAACCCTCACCTTTACTCTTACCATCACGCTCACCCTAACCCTCACCCTAACCATAACCCTCATCCTAACACTCGCCCTAACCCTAACCCTATCCATCAACCTAACACTAACCCTCAACCTCACCCTCACCCTCAGCCTAACCCTAAGCCTAAACCTCACCCTAACCCTAATCCTCACCCTCACCCTAGCCCTCACCCTAAACCTAATCCTAACCCTAACTCTCATCCTAACCCTCACCCTAACCCAAACGCTAACCATCACCCAAAACCTATTCCTCACCCCCAACCTAACCCTCAGCCTAACCCTAACCCTAACCCTCAACCTAACCCTAACCCTCACCCATACAGTAACCCTAACCCGAACCCTCACCATAACCCTAAACCTAACCCAAACCCTAAACATCACACTAAACCTAAACCTAAATTTAACCCTCACCCTAGCCCTCAACCTAACCCGAATCCTAACCCTATACCTTATCCTAACCCTCACCCTAAGCCTAACCCTAACCCTCACCCTAAACCTAACCCTCACCCTCACCCTCAGCCTAACTCTAAGCCTAAGCCTAACCCTAACCCTAAACCTCACCCTCACCCACACCCTAACCATAATCCTAAATGTAACCCTATCCCTAACCCTAACCTTAACCCTAACCCTAACCCTAACACTAATCCTAACTCTAACCCGCACACTAACCCTCACCCTAACCATAACTCTAACCTTAAACCTCACCCTAACCCTAAGCCTAATCCTCACCCTCACCCTCAGGTGAAACCTAACTCTAAACCTAACCATAACCCTCACCCTAACCCTTACCCTCATCCTTACCATAACCCTCACCCTCAGACTTACCCTCACCGTTAACCTTACCGACACCTTCAACCTAACACAGAGCCTAACCCTAAACTTAACCCAAAACCTAACCCTCACCCTAACCCTAACCCTAACACTCACCCTAACCCTAACCCTCATCCTCATCCTCAACCTCACCCTAACCCTAAACCTAACCCTCACACTCACCCTCTCCCTAAACCGAATCCTAAAACTCACCCTCACCCCAGCCCACACCCTAACCCTAATCCTAAACCAAACCCTCACCCCAACCCTAACCCTAACACACACCCTCACCCTAACCTTCACCCAAAACCTAACCCTAAACCTAACCCTAACCCTAACCCTCACCGTAACCCTCACCCTAACCATATCTCTAACCCTAAACCTCAAACGCACACTGATCCTAACCCTAACCCTAACCCTAAACCTCACCCTAACACTAAACCTAAACATCACCCTAACCCTAGCCCTCACCCTAAACCTAACCTTAAACCTCACCCTCATCCTAACTCTCACCCTAACCCTAACCCTAACCCTCACCCTAATCCTAACCCTCACCGTTTGGGGAAGACTCACCCTCAGCCTAACCCTCACGTTTACTCTTACCGTCACGCTCACCCTAATCCTCATCCTAAGCGTAACCCTCATCCTAACACTCACCCTAACCCTAACCCAGTCCATCACCCTAACCTTAAACCTCACCCTCACCCTCACCCTCAGCCTAACCCGAAGCCTAAGCCTAAGCCTAAGCCTAACCCTAACCCTCACCCTCACCGTAGCCCTCACTCTAAACCTAATCCTAACCCTAACCCTCATCCTAACCCTCACCCTAACCCTAAAACTAACCATCACCCAAAACCTATTCCTCACTCCCAAACTCACCCTCAGCCTAACCCTAAGCCTAATCCTAACCTTAACAGTAACCCTCACCCTCAGCCTCACCCTCAACTCAAACTTAACCCAAACCAAAACACTAACAATAACCAGAATTTTAACCCTAGTCCTAACCCTAATCCTCACGCCCACCCTCACCCTCAGCCTAACCCTAAGCCTAACCTAGGCCTAACCCTAACCCTCACCGTAACCCTAACCCTAACCCTAACCCTAATCCTAAAACTAATCCTAATAAACAGCCACATCCTCACCCTAACCCAAACCCTAGCCCTAACCCTCAACCTCACCCTAAGCCTAAGCCTAAGCCTAACCCTAACCCTAACTCTCACACTCACACTCACCCTAACCCTCATCCTAAACCTAACCCTATTACTATTCCTAGCCCTGACCCTAACCCTCACCCTAGCCCTCACCCGTACCCTAATCCTAACCCTAAACCTCATCCTAACCCTAACCCTAACTCTAACCCAAACTCTAAACCTAAACCTCATCCTAGGACTAACCCTAACCCTCACCCTTACCTTCACTGTAACCATAACCCTAACCCTAACCCTAACACTCACCCTAACCCTAACACTCACCCTAACCCTTACATTAACCCTAACCATCACCCTAAACTTAAACCTCACCCTAACACTAACCCTAACCCTCACCCTCACCCTAGCCCTCACCCTAACCCTCAGCCTCATCCTCACCCTAAACCTCACACTAACCCTAACACTAATCCTCAATCTAACCCACACCCTCACCGTAACCCTTACCCTAATCCTCACCCTAAACCTAACCCTCTCCCTTACCGTAACCCTTACACTTGGCCTAACCCTCACCTTTACCCTTACCGTCAACCCCACCCTAAACTTCACCCTAACCCTCATCCTCACCCTAACCCCGACCCTAAACATAACTCTACCCCTAAACCTCACCCTCACACTAACCCTAATTATAACCATAACCCTAACACTAAAGCTCACCCTAACCCTAACCCTCACACTCACCCTCACAGTAACCGTAACCCTAACCCTAACCCTAAAAATAACCCTCACCCTAACCCTGACTCTCAACCTACTACTTACCCTCACCCTAACACTAATCCTAACCCTAACACTAACCCTCACACTAAACCTAACCCTCACCCTAATTCTAAACCTCACCCTAACCCTAACCCTCAACCTAGCCCTCACACTAACCCTAATTCTAACCCTCACCATCACCCTATCCCTAATCCTCATCCACACCCTAAACCTCACACTAAAACTAACCCTAATCCTCAATTAACCCTCACACTAACCATAAACCGAACCCTTACCCTAACCCTCACCGTAACCCTAACCCTCACCCTTATCTTAACCCTCACCCTCAGCATAACCCTAATCCTCATCCACACCCTAAACCTCACACTAACCCTAACCCTAATCCTCAATCTAACGGTCACCCTAACCATTACCGGAACCCTTACCCTAAACCTCACCCTAACCGTAACCCAAACCCTAACCCTAAATCTAACCTAACCCTAAACCTAAACCTTGTCCCAAACCTAACCCTAACTTCACCCTCATCCTCACCGTAACCGTATCCCTATCCCTAACAATAACCATAACCCTAACCCTCACCCTAACCATAACCCTCACCGTAAACCAAAATCTCACCCTAACACTTACCCTCACCCCAACACTAACCCTAACCCTAACACTAACCCTCACACTAATCCTAACCCTAACCCTAAACCTAAACCTCAACCTAATGCTCCCCCTCACCCTACACCTAACAATAACACTAATCCTAACCCTAATCATCAACCTAACCTCAATCCTCACCACAACCCTCACCCTCAGCCTAACTCGAAATCTAAGCCTAACCCTCACCCTAACCCTCACACTCACCCTCACTCAAAACCTAACCCTAAACCTAACACTATCCCTAAACCTCAACCTAACCCTCACCCTCACCCTGACCTTAACACTAACCCTAACCCTAAACCTCACCCTCACCCTCACCGTAACCATATCCCTAACGCTAACAATAACCATAACCCTAACCCTCACCCTAATGATAACCCTCACCATAACCCAAAACCTCACCCTAACAATTACCCTCACCCTAACACTAACCCTAACCCTAACACTAACAATCACACTAAAAGTAACCCGAACTCTAACCCTAAACCTCCCCCATACCCTAACCATAACCCTATCCCTAACTCTAAACCTCACCCTAACCCTAACCCTCACTCTCACGCTCAACCTAACCGTAACTCTAACCCTAACCCTAACAATAACACTAACCCTAAATCTAACCATAACCATAACCCTCACCCTCAGCCTCACCCTCTCAGCAAACTTAACCCTAACCATAGCACTAACAATAACCCTAAAACTAACCCTAACCCTAATCCTCACCCCCACCATCATCCTCAGCCTAACCCTAAGCCTAACCCTAACCCTAAACCTAACCCTCATTGTAACCCTAACCCTAACCTTAACCCTAACCCTAACCCTAACCCTAAACCTAACCCTAACTCTAACCCTAAACCTCACCCTAATCCTCAGCCTAACCCTCACCCTAACCCAAACCCTAACCCTAATCCTCACCCTAACCGTAAGCCTAATCCTAACGGTTACCCTAACCCTCACACTCACCCTCACCCTAAACCTAATCCTAAAACTATCCCTATCACTAATCTTAAACCTAACCCTAACCCTCACCCTACACTCACCCTAAACCTAACCCTAACCCTCACCCTCACCCTAGCCCTCACCATAACCCTAATTCTAACCCTCACCCTCACCCTAACACTAACCCTCATCCTCACCTTAAACCTCACGCTAACCCTAAACCGAATCCTCAATCTAACCCTCACCCTAACCCTAACCCTAAACCTTACCTTAACTCTAAACTTAACACTAACCCTCACCCTTATCTTAACCCTCACCCTCAGCCTAAACCTCACCTCTAAACTTAACACTAACCCTCACACTTATCTTAACCCTCACCCTCAGCCTAAACCTCACCTTTACCCTTACCATCATAATCAAACTCAGCCTCAACCTAACACTAAATCTCATCCAAAACCTCACCCAAACCGTAAAACTACCGAGGACCCTAACCCTAATCCTCACCCTCAACCTCATGCTCAGCCTAACCCTAAGCCTAAGCCTTAACCTAACCCTCACCCTCACCCTAGCTGTGAGCTGAACCCTAATCCGAAATCTAACACTAATCCTAACCCTAAACCGTAACCTAACCCTCACCCGAACATTAACCCTAACACTAACCTTAACCCTAAACCTCGACCTAACCCTACCCCTAACTCTAAATCTAAACCAAAACCTCACCCTCACCCTAACCCTAATCCTAACCCTAACCATAAACCCACCCTAACCCTCACCCTCACCATAATCCTAACCCTAACCATTAACACACCCTAACCCTCACCCTCACCCTCACCATAAATCTAAACCTAACCATAACAATAACACTAATCCTAACCCTAAACCTAACCCTAACCCTAAGCCTAACCCTAATCTTAACACTCACTCTCACCCTAACCCTAATGCTAACCCTAATCCTCATCCTAACCCTCACCCTAACCCTATCCCTCACATTAACCCTAACCCTAACACTAACCCTAACACTAACCCTCACCCTTAGCCTCACCCTAACCCTAACACTAACCCTAAACCTCGCCCTCACCCTCACCCTAAACCTGACCCTAATCCTAACTCTAAATCTAACTCTAAACCTCACCCACAACCTAGCCCTCACCCTAACCCTTATCCTAACCATAACCCTCATCCTAACCCTCCCACTAACTCTAACCCTCATGCTTAACCTAACCCTAACCCTCTCCCTCAACCTCACCCTCAGCCTAACCCTAAGCCTAAACCTAAACCTCATCCTAACCCTTACACTCACCCTCACCCTAACCCTATTCCTAACCCTATCTCTAACCCTAACCCTCTAGCTAACACTCAACCTAAACCTAACCCTAAAACTATCCCTAACACTAAACCTCAACCTAAACCTCACCCTAACCCTAAGTCTAACCCCAAACATCACACTCAAACTAAACCTAACTTTAACCCTAACCCAAACCCTAAACCTCACACTAAACCTAAACCTAACCCTCACCCTCACCCTCACAGCAACCCAAACACTAAACCTAACCCTAACAGTAAACCTAACCCTAATCCTAACCCTCACCCTAACCATAAACCTCACCGTAACACAAACCCTCACCCTAACACTTACCCTCACCCTAACACTAACCCTAACCCTAACACTAACCATCACACTAATCCTAACCCTAACCATAACCCTAAACCTCAACCTAAACCTCACCCTCACTCTAACCCTAACACTGACCCTCACCCTAACCCTGCCCTTAACCCTCCCTCTAAACCTATATCTAACCCTAAAACTCACCCTCAAACTAACCCTAACCCTAACCCTAACCCTAAACCCCAATCTAACCCTAATCTTAACCCTCACCCTCACCCTCAGCTTAACTCTAACCCTAACCCTAACAATAACAATAACCCTAACCCAAACCCTAAACCTAACCCTAATCCTCAACCTTACCTTCACCCTAACCCTAACCCTAACTTTAACGGTCCCCCTAACCCTAAGCCTAACCTAACCCTAACCCTAATCCTCACACTCACCCTCACCCTAACACTAACCCTAACCCTCACCCTAAGCCTCACCCTAGCCTTCACCCTAACCCTAATCCTAACCCTAAACCTCATGGTAACCCTCACCCTAACCATAACCCTAACCCTCACCCTCACCCTAACCCTAACCCTAACCTTCATGCTCGTCCTAAGCCTAAGCCTAAGCCTAAGCCTAACCCGAACCCTAACCCTCACCCTAACCCTAACCCTAACACTAACCCTAACACTAACCGTAAACCTCACTCTCACCCTAACCCTAACTCTAACCCTAACCCTAAACCAAAATCTCATCCTAACCCTACCCTAGCCCTCTCCTTCACCCTCACCGTAACTGTAAACCTAAACCTAACCCTAACAATAACCCTAACCCTAACTCTCACCATTTCCATAAGCCTCACCATAACACTAACCCCCGCCCTAACACTAATCCTCACCCTCACACTAAACCTAAACCTAACACAAACACTCACACTAAACCTAACCATCACCCTAACCCTAAACCTCACCCTAATCCTAACCCTAACCCTCACCCTAACCCTAACCCTCATCCTCACCCTAAACATCACACTAACTGAACACTAATCCTCAATCTAACCATCACACTCACCCTAAACCTAACCGTAACCCTCACTATAAACCTAACCCTCACTCTCAACCTCACCCTAACCCTAACTCTACCCCTAAACCTCACCCTCACCCTAACCCTAACCCTCACCCTACCCTAACTCTACTCCTAAACCTCACCCTAACTCTAACCCTCATGTTCACCCTCTCCCTCAGCGAAACCCTAAGCCTAACCATAACTCTAACACTAAACCTGACCCTAACCCTAACCCTCATGCTCACCCTCTCCCTCAGCGAAACCCTAAGCCTAACCCGAACCCTAACCCTAACCCTCACACTAACTCTAACCCTTACCCTATTCCTAATCCTAACCCTAAGCCTACCCTCACCCTCACCCTAACACTCACCTTATCCCTAACTCTAACACTAACCCTCACCCTAACCCTCACCCTAACCGTCCCCCTAACCCTAACTCTAACCCTAAACCTCAACAACACCCTAACCCTAACCCTAAACCTCACCCTAAACCTCACGCTAACCCTAAACCTCACCCTCACCCTCAACCTCACCACAACTCTAACACTAAACCTAACAATAACACTAACCCACGACCTACCCCTAATCCTAACCCTGAACCTAACACTAACCCTAACGCTAATCCTCGACCTAAACCTCCCCCTAATCCTAAACCTAACTCTAAACCTCACCCTCAACCTAACCCTAACCCTAACACGAACCATAACCCTAACCCTCGACGTAACCCTCCCTTTATCCCTAACCCTAACCCTAAACCTCACCCTCACACTAACCCTAACCTTAACCCTCACCCCAACCCTAACCCTAATCAAAACCCTAACGCTAAATCTCACCCTAACACTAACCCTAACCCTCACCGTCACCCTCACCCTCACCGTAACTCTAACCCTAACCCTAACAGTAACACTAATCCTAACCCTAACAATAACACTAATCCTAACCCTAAACTTAAACTTAATCCGAAACATAACAGTAAAACTAACCCTAAACCTAAACCTCAACCTAACCCTACTCCTCAGCCTCACCCTCACCCTAACCAAACCCTAACCCTAAGCGTAACTCTAAAGCTAGCCCTAACCCTCATATTCACCCTCACCCTAACCCTAATCCTAAACCTAACCCTATCCCTAACCCGAACCTTCACCCTAACCCTCACTCTTGCCCTCACCCTAACTCTAATCCTAAACCTAAACTTCATCCTAACCCTCACCCTAACCCTAACCTTAACCCTCACCCTAACACTAACCCGGACACTCACCCATATACTGGGCCTAAGCCTAAACCAAAGCCTAAGCCTAACCCTAACCCAAAACCTCACCATAACCCTTACCCTAATACTAACCCTAACTCTAACCCTAAACCTCACCCTTACCCTAAGCCTAATTTTAATCCTAACCCTAAATCTAAACCTCATCCTAACCCTGACCCTAACAATAACCCTAACCCTAACCTTAACCCTACCCTAACCCTACCCCTAATCCTAACACTAAACCTAACCCTAATCCTAACCCTACCCCTAAACCTAACCAGAACTCTCACCCTAACCCTAACCTCAACCTAACACTAACCCTAAACCTCACCCTCATGCTAGCCCTCACCCTAACCCTAACCCTCATCCTCACCCTAAACCTCACACTACCCCTAACACTAATCCTCAATCTAACCCTCACCCTCACCCTAACCCTAACCCTCACTCTTAACATAACCCTCACCCTAGGCCTAACACTCATCTTTACCCTCATCGTCACCCCCAACTTAACCCTCACCCTAACCCTAACCCTCAACCTAACCCTCACCCTAACCCTAACTCTACCCCTAAACCTCACCCTCACCCTAACCCTAACTCTAAACCTAACCCTAACACTAAAAACCGCACCCTAACCTTAACCCTAAGCCTCACCCTCACCATAACCATAACCCTAACCCTAACCCTAATAATAACCCTAACCCTAACCCTAATCCTAAAACTCACCCTCACCCTAACCCTAATCCTAACCCTAACCCTCAACCTAAGCTAACTCTCACCCTCTGTAACCCTAACCCTCACCCTAACCCTAAACCTAAGCCTAACCCTCATCATAATCCTCCCCATAAACCTAACCCTAAAACTCACCCTAACCCTAACACTCACCCTCACCATCACCCTCAGCCTAACCCTAAGCATAACCCTAAACCTAAACCTAACCCTCACCCTCACCCTAACCCTAACACTAACCCAAACCCTAACCATCATCCTTACCCTCCCTCTAACCCTATATCTAACCCTAAACATCACACTCACACTAAACCTAACCCTAACCTTAAACCTTACCCTAACCCTAATGCTAACCCTCAGCTCCACCCTCACCCTCTCTGTAACTCTAACCATAACCCTAACAATAACACTAACCCTATCCCTAATCATCACCCTAACCTTAATCTTTACCCCCACCCTCACCCTCAGCCTAAACCTAAGCCTAATCCTAACCCTCACCTTAACCCTCACACTCACCCTCACCCTAACCATAATCCTAAACCTAACCCTATCCCTAAACCTCAACCTAAACCTCACCCTCACCCTAAACCTAACACTAACCCTAGCCTTCAACCTCACCCTAACCCTCCCCTCTAACCCTAACTCTAACACTAAACCTCACCCTCACTCTAACCCTAACCCTAACCCTAACCCTAAACCTCACCCTAACCCTAATTCTCACCCTCACCCTCAACCTCACCGTAACTCTAACCCTAACCCTAACAATAACACTAGCCATAACCCTAACCCTAACCCTAACCAGAACCATAACCCTCACCCTAAGCCTCAACCTCACCACAAACTTAACCGTAACCATAACACTAACTCTAACCCTAACCCTAACCATCACCCTAACACTAAACCTAACCCTAACCCTCAACTAACTAAAAACTAACCCTCACCCTAATTAAAATCCTAAACCTAACCCTATCCCTAACACTAAACCTCACCCTAACCCTCACCCTAGCCCTCACCCTAAACCTAATCCGAACTCTAAACCTCATCCTAAACCTCACCCTAACCCTAACCCGAACCCAAACCCTAACCCGAACCCTAACCATTACCCTCATGCTCGGCCTAAGCCTAAGCCTAAGCCTAAGCCTATGCCTAACCCTATCTCTCACCCTAACCCAAACCCTAACACTACCCTAACTCTAACATTAAACCTCACCCACACCATAACACTAACTCTAACCCTAACAATAAACTTAACCTCATCCTAAAGATAACCCTAACACTCAAAGTCACCCTAAACATAAACCTCCCCTAACCCTAACTCTCACCCTAACACTTACCCTCACCCTAACACTAATGGTAAAGCTAACACTAACGCTCACACTAACCCAAACATCACCCTAACCCTAAACCTGACTCTAACACCAACCCTAACCCTCACCCTCACCCTAGCCCTCACCCGAACCCTAACCCTCAACCTCACCATAAACCTCACACTAACCCTAACACTAATACTCAATCTAAATCTCAACCTCAGCCTAACCTAATCTAACCCTCACCCTTACCGTAACCCTCACCCCCAACCTAACGCTCACCCTAACCCTCACCCTAACCCTAAACCTCACCCTAACCCTAACTCTACCAATAAACTTCACCCTCACCCGAACCCTAACTCTAACCCTAACCCTAACACTAAACCTCACCCTAACCCTAAACCTAACCCTCACCCTCACCCTAACCCTTATCCTCACTCTAACACTAACCCTATCCCTAACCCTCACACTAATCCTAACCCTCACCCAAACCTTAAACCAAACCCTAACCCTAACCTTAACTCTAACCCTAACCCTCACAATAAACCTCACCCTAACCCTAATTCTATCCCTCAACCCCACCGTAACCCTAACCCTCATCCTCACCCTAAACCTCACACAAACCCTAACCCTAACCCTAATCCTCAATCTAACCCTCAACCTAAATCTAACACTAAACTTTACCTTACGCCTAAACCTAACTCTAACACTCACCCTTATCTTAACCCTCACCCTCTGTATAAACTTTACCTTTACCCTTAACATCATCCTCACCCTAACCCTCACCCTAAACCTAAACCTCATGCTAACACTCACCCTAACTGTAAACCTAAACATCACCCTAACCCTAACCCTCACCCTCAACCTCACGCTCAGCCTAACCCTAAGCCTAAGCTTAAACCTTATCCTAACCCTCACACTCACCTTAGCTCTCACCCTAACCCTAATCCTAACCCTAACTCTCATCCTAACCCTCACCCTAACCCTAACCATAACCATAAACCTAACCCTAATTCTCAAACCCACCCTCACCGTCAGCCTAACCCTAAGCCTAAGCCTAACCCTAACCCTAACCCTCAGACTCACCCTCACCCTAACCCTAATCCTAACTCTAACCCTAACCCTAACCCTAAACCTCAACCTAACCCTCACCCTAAACTTAACCCTAACACTAACCCTAACAGTAACCCTAACCCTGGACTTAACCCTCCCCCTAACCCTAAATCTAACCCTGAAACTAACCCTCACTCTAACCCAAATCCTAACCCTAACCCTCAACCTAACCCTAACCCTCACCCTCACCGTAACTCTAACCCTCATAATAACCCTCACCCAAACCCTAAACCTAACCCTAAACCTCACCCAAACAATAACCCTAAACCTCACCCTCACCCTAGCCCTCACCCTAAACCTAATCCTAACCCTAATCCTCATCCTAACACTCACCCTAACCCTAACCCTAACCCTAACCCTCACACTAATCCTAAGCCTAACCCTAAACCTCAACATAACCCTAACCCTCACTCTAACCCTAAACTTAACCCGAACCCTAACTCTCACCCAAACCCTAACCCTAACCCTCACTCTAACCCTAACCCTCCCCCTCATCCTCACCCTCAGCCTAAACCTAACCCTAAACCTCAAACTCACACTAACCCTTACCCTAATCCTAATCCTAACACTAAGCCTAACCCTCACCCTCACTCTAACCCTCACTGTAACCCTAACTCTAACACCAACCTTAACCCTAACCCTCATCCTCAGCCTCACCCTAACCCTAACACTAACACTAAACCTCACACTAACCCTAACCCTAACCTCACCCTAACCCTAAGTCTAACCCTAACCTTAACACTAAAAACCTCAACCTAACCCTAACCCTAACCCTCACCTTCACCCTCTCAGTAACCATAACCCTAACCCTAACCCTAATCCTAACCCTCACCCTCACCCTAAACCTAATCCTAACCGTAACCCTCACCCTAACCCTAACCCTCACCCTTATCGTAACACTAACCCTCATCCTAACCCTCATCCTAACCCTAAAATTCACCCTAACACTAACTCTAACCCTCACCCTCACCATAGCCCTCACCCTAACCATAATCCTAATCCTAATCCTCATCCTAAACCTCACCCTAACCCTAACCCTAAACCTCACCCTAACCCTAACCCTAACCTTAACCCTCAACCTAACCCTAAGCCTCACGCAAAACTTAACCGTAACCCTAACCCTCACCCTAACCCTAAACATAACCTGAACACTAACACTCAACCTAACCCTAACCCTAAACCTCACCCTAACCCTAACGCTCACCCTCACCCTAACCCTCAGTGTAACCCTAAGCCTAACACTAAGCTTAACCCTAAACCTCACACTCACCCAAACGTTATCATAATCCTATAACTAACCCTAACCCTAACCCTCACCTTCAGCCTCACCTTAACCCTAACTCTTACCCTAAACCTCATCCACAACCTAACCATAACCCTAACCCTAAACCTCACCCTTACCCTAAACCTAAACCTCACACTCACCCTAGCCCTCACCCTAACCCTAAACCTAACCCTACCCTCAATCTAACCCTCACCATAACCCTCACACTAACCCTCACCCTAACCCTAAACCTCACCCTCAGCCTAACCCTAAGCCCAACCCTAAGCCTAACCCTAAACCTAACCCTAATCCTCACACTCACAGGCACACTCACCCTCACCGTAACTCTAAACTTAACCCTAACCCTAACCCTAAACCTCACCCAAACCCTAACACTAACCCTAACCCTAACCCTCACCCTAACCCTCCCCCTAAACCTATATCTAACCCTAAAACTCACCCTCAACCTTTCCCTAACCCTAACCCTAAACCTAATCCCCACCCTAACCCTAACCCAAACCCTCACCCTCAACCTCAAGGTAACTCTAACCCTAACCCTAACAATAACACTATCCCTAACCCTAATCCTCATCCCCACCCTCATCCTCAGCCTAACCCTAAGCCTAAGCCTAACCCTCACCCTAACCCTCACACTGACCCTATTCCTAATCCTAATCCTAAACGTAAACCTATCCCTAAACCTCACCCTAAATCTATCCTTAACACTAACCCTAACCCTCACCCTCACCCTCAACCTCACAGTAACTCTAACCCTAACCCTTACAATAAGACTAGCACTAACCATAACCATAACCATAACGATAACCCTCACCGTTAGCCTCACGCTCACCACAAACTTAACACTAACCATAACACTAACAATAACCCTAACCCTAACCCTAACCCTAATCTTCACCCCCACCATCACCCTCAGCCTAACCCTAACACTAACCCTAACCCTAACCCTAACCCTCACTGTAAACCTAACCCTAACCCTAACACTAACCCTAACCCTAAACCTAAACCTAAACCTAACTCTAATCCTCACCCTCACCCTCACTCTAACCCAAACCCTAAACCTAACCCTCACCTAACCCTAAGCCTAACCCTAACCTTCAGGCTAACACTCACACTCACTCACCCTAACCCAAATCCTAAACCTTACTCTATCCCTAACCCTAAACCTCACCCTAGCCCTCACCCTAAACCTAATCCTAACCTTCATCCTTATCTTAACCCTCAACCTCAGCCTAAACCTCACCTTTACACTTACCATCATCCTCACCCTAACCCTCACCCTAAACCTAAACCTCATCCTAACACTCACCCTAACCGTAAACTTAACCATCACCCTAACCCTAACACTCACCCTCACCCTCACGCTCAGCCTAACCCTAAGCCTAAGCTTAAACCTTATCCTAACCCTCACCCTCACCCTAGCACTCACCCTAACCCTAATCCTAACCCTAACCCTCACCCTAACCCTAACCCTAACCATAACCCTAACCCTAATCCTCACCCTCAGCCTAACCGTAAGCCTAAGCCTAACCCTAAACCTAACCCTCACCCTCACCCTCACCCTAACCTTAACCCTAACACTAACCCTAACCCTAACCCTAAACCTCAACCTCACCCTCCCCCTAACCCTAAATCTAACCCTAAAACTAACCCTCACCCTAACCCAAATACTAACCCTAAACCTCAACCTAACCCTATGCCTCACCATCACGGTAACTCTATCCCTCATCCTAACCCTCACTCAAACCTTAAACCTAAACCTAAACCTCACCCAAATACTATCCCTAACCCTCACCCTCACCCTAGCCCTCACCTTAATCATAATCCTAAACCTAATCCTCATCCTAACCCTCACCCTAACCCTAACCTTAACCATCAGGCTGACCGTAACACTAACCCTAACCCTCACCCTAACCCGAAACGTAACCCGAACCGTAACACTAACCCTAACACTAACCCTAAACCTCACCCTAACCCTTACCCTAACCCTCACCCTCACACTAGCCCTCACCCTAATCCGAATCCTAACCCTAACACTCATCCTAACCCTCACTGTAACACTAACCCTAACCCTCACCCTCACCCTAGCTCTAAACCTAACCCTAACCCTCAACCTAACCCTAACCCTCACCCTCACAGTACCCCTTACCATAAACCTCACCCTAACCCTAAACTTAACCCGAAAACTAATTCTCACCCTAACCCTAACCCTAACCCTCACCCTAACCCTAACCCTCGCCCTCATCCTCACCCTCAGCCTAACCCTAAGCCTAAGCCTAACCCTAACCCTCACACTCACCCTAACACTAACCCTAATCCAAACCCTCACCCAATCCCTAACCCTAACCCTAAACCTCACTCAAACACTAACCCTAACCCTCACCCTCACCTTAGCCCTCACCCTAACACTAAGCCTAACCCTAACCCTAACCCTCACACTCACCCTAACACTAACCCTAATCCTAATCCTAACCCTAACCTTAACCCTCACACTCACCCTAACACTCACCTTAAGCCTAACTGTAAAATTAATCCTAACCCTAACCCTAACACTAAACCTCACCATAACACTAAATCTAAGATCCCCCTAAGCCTAAACCTCACCCTAATACTAATTCTAAACCTTAACCTCACCCTAGCCCTCACCCTAACCCTAACCCTCAACCTTACCCAAGACCTCACACTAACCCTAACACTAATCCTCAATCTAACCCTCACCCTCACCCTAACCCTAACGCTATCAATCACCCTAACCCTAACCCTCACCCTTACCGTAAACCTCATACTCAGCCTAACCATCACCTTTACTCTTACCATCATGCCCAGCCTAACACTCACCCTAACCCTAACCCTGACCCTAACCCTAACTCTACCCCTAAACTTCACCCTCAACCTAACCCTAACTCTAACACTAACCCTAACACTAAAACTCACCCTAACCCTAACCCTAACCCTCTGCCTCAACCTCATGCTCAGCCTAACCCTAAGCCTAAGCCTAACCCTTACCCTAACCCTCACCCTCACCCTAGCCCTCACCCTAACCCTAATCCTAACCCTAACCCTCATCCTAACTCTCACTCTAACCCTAAACCTAACCATAACCCTAACCCTAATCCTCACCCACACCCTCACCCTCAGCCTAACCCTAAGCCTAAGCCTAACCCTAACCCTAACACTCACCCTCACCTTAAAACTAATCCTAACCCTAACCCTAACCCTAACCCTAAACCTCAACCTAACCCTCACCCTAACCTTAAACCTAACACCAACCCTAACATTAACCCTCCAAGTAACCCTAAATCTAACCCTAAACCTCACCGTCATCCTAAACCTAATCCTACCCTAACCCTAAACCACACCCTAAACCGAACCGTATCCCTCACCCTCACCCTCACCCTCACCCTCACCATAACTCTAATCCTAACCCTAACTATAATACTAATCCTAAATTTAAACGTAACCCTAACCCTAATCCTACAATTCACCCTCACTCTATTCCTAACCCTAACCCTCACCCTCAACCTAACCCTAACCCTCGAACTCACTGAAACCCTAACCCTCATCCTAACCCTCACCCTAACCCTAACCCTAATTCTAAACCTAACCCTAACACTAACCCTAACACTCATCCTCACCCTAGCCCTCACCCCAACCCTAATCCTAATCCTAACCCTCACCCTCACACTCACCTGAAAATTCACCCTCACCATAACTCTAAATTTAACCCTAATGCTAACCCTAAACCTAACCCTAATCCTAACACTAACCATAACCCTCACACTAACCCTCCCCCTAAACCTATATCTAACCCTAAACCTCACCCTCACCCTCACCCTAACCCTAACCCTAACCCTAATCCCCACCCTAAACGTAACCCTAACCCTCACCCTCAACCTCAAGGGAATTCTAACCCTAAAACTAACAATAACATTAACCTTATCCCTAATCCTCACCCCCACCCTCATCCTCAGCCTAACCCTAAGTCTAAGCCTAACCCTCACCCTAACCTTCACACTCACCCTAATCCTAAACCTAAGCCTATCCCTAAATCTCACCCTAAATCTAACCCTAACACTAACCCTAACTCTCACCCTCACCCTCAACCACACAGTAACTATAACCCTAACCCTAAAATAAGACTAACACTCTACCATGACCATAACCATAACCATAACCCTCACCGTTAGCCTCACCCTCACCACAAACTTAACACTAACCATAACACTAACAATAACCCTAACCCTAACCCTAACCCTAATCCTCACCCCCACCAACACCCTCAGCCTTACCCTATCACTAACCCGAAACCTAACCCTAACCCTCACTGTAACCCTAACCCTAAACCTAACCCTAACCCTAACCCTAAACCAAACCCTAAACCTAACACTAAACCTAACCCTAATCCTCACCCTCACACTCACTCTAACCCAATCCCTAACCCTAACCTTCACCTAACCCTAAGACTAACCCTAACCCTAACCCTAACACTCACACTCACTCACCCTAACCCAAATCCTAAACTTTACCCTATCCTTAACCCTAAACCTCACCCTAACCCTCACCCTAGCCCTCACCCTAAACCTAATCCTAACCCTCACCCTTAACTTAACCCTCACCCTCAGCCTAAACCTCACCTTTATCCTTACCATCATCCTCACCCTAACCCTCACCCTAAACCTAAAGCTCATCCTAACACTTACCCTAACAATAAACCTAACCATCACCTTAAACCTAACACTCACCCTCAACCTCATGTTCATCCTAACCCTAAGCTTAAGCTTAAACCTTATCCTAACCCTCACCCTCACCCTAGCCCTCACCCTAACCCTAATCCGAAACCTAACCCTCACCCTAACCCTAACCCTAATCCTCACCCCTACACTCACCCTCAGTCTAACCCTAAGCCTAAGCCTAACCCTAACCCTAACCTTCACACTCACCCTCACCCTAACATTAACCCTAACACTAACCCTAACCCTAAACCTCAACCTAATCCTCCCCCTAAACCTAAATCTAACCCTAAAACTAGCCCACAGCTTAACCCAAATACTAACCCTAACCCTAAGCCTAAACCTCACCCAAACACTAACCCTAACTCTCACCCTCACCATAGCCCTCACCCTAATCCTAATCCTAACCCTAATCCTCATCCTAACCCTCACCCTAACCCTAACCTTAACCCTCAGGCTGACCGTAACCCTAATCCTTACCCTCACCCTAACCCTTAACTTATCCCGAACCGTAACATTAACCCTAACCCTAACCCTAAACCTAAACCTCACCCTCACCCTAGCCCTCACCCTAATCTTAATCCTAACCCTAACCATCATCCTAACCCTCACCCTAACACTAACCTAACCCTCACCCTCACCCTCAGCCTAACTCTAAACCTAACCCTAACCATAACACTAATCCTAAACCTAAACCTAACCCTAACCCTAACCCTAATCCTACCACTCACCCTCATTCTAATCCTAATCCTAAACCTAACCCTCAACCTTACCCTAACCCTCAACCTCACTGTAACCCTAACCATCATCCTGACCCTCACCCTAACCCTAACCCTAATTCTAAACCTTACCCTAACACTAACCCTAACCCTCACTCTCACCCTAACCCTAATCCTAACCCTAACCCTCATCCTAACTCTCACCCTAACCTTAACCCTAACCATAACCCTAACCCTAATCATCACACCCACACTCAACCTCAGCCTAACCCTAAGCCTAAGCCTAACCCTAACCCTAACCCTCACACTCACCCTCACCTTAAAACTAATCCTAACCCTAACCCTAACCCTAAACCTCAACCTAACCCTCATCTTAACCTTAAACCTAACTCTAACCCTAACATTAACCCTCCAACTAACCCTAAATCTAACCCTAAACCTCACCGTCGTCCTAACCCTAATCCTAGCCGTAACCCTAAACCTAAACGTATCCCTCACCCTCACCCTCACCCTCACCTTCACCCTCCCCATAACTCTAACCCTAACCCTAACCATAATACTAATCCTAAACCTAAACGTAACCCTAACCCTAACCCTAATCCTATCACTCACCCTCATTCTAATCCTAATCCTAACCCTAACCCTCAACCTAACCCTAACCCTCAACCTCACTGTAACCCTAACCCTCACCCTAAACCTCACCCTAATTCTAAACCTTACCCTAACACTAACCCTAACACTCACACTCACCCTAGCCCTAACCCTAACCCTAACCCTAACCCTACCACTCACCCTAACCCTAAAATCACCCTCACCTTTACCCTCAGCCTAACCCTAAGACTAAGCCTAACCCTAAGTCTAAGCCTAACCCTAACCCTAACCCTCACACTCAACCTAACCCTTACACTAATCCTAATCCTAACCCTCAGCCTAACCCACACCCTCACCCTAACCCTAACCCTAACACTAACCCTAATCCTAAACCTCACCCTAACCCTCCCCTTAACCCTAACTCTAACCCCAAACCTCACCCTCACCTAACCCTAACCCTAACCCTAACCCTAACCCTAAACCTCTCCCTAACCCTAACCCTCACCCTCAACCTCAACCTCACCATAACTCTAACCCTAACCCTAACAATAATAATAATCTTAACCCTAACCATAAACAGAACCCTCACTGTCAGCCTCACCCTCATCACAAACTTAACACTAACCATAACAGTAACAATAATCCTAACCCTAACCCTAACCATAATCCTCACCCCCACAATCACCCTCAGCCTAACCCTAACACTAATCTTAATCCTAGCCCTAACCCTCACCTTAACACTAACACTAACACTAACCCTAAACCAAACCCTAAACCTAAACCTAAACCTAACCCTAATCCTCAGCCTCAACCTCACATTAACCCTAAACCTAACCCTATCCTTAACCCTAACCCACACCCTAACCCTCACCTTAACCCTAACCTCACCCTCACCTTCCCCATCAGCCTAACCCAAAGACTAAGCCTTACCCTAAACCTAACCCCCACACTCAACCTAACCCTTACACTAATCCTAATCCTAACCCTCAGCCTAACCCTCACCCTCACCCTCAACCTAACCCTAACACTAACCCTAATCCTAAACCTCACCCTAACCCTCCCCCTAACCCTAACTCTAACCCCAAAACTCACCCTCACCTAACTCTAACCCTAACCCTAATCCTAAACCTCACCCTAACCCTAACCCTCACCCTCAACCTCAACCTCAACCTCACCATAATTCTAACCCTAACCCTAACAATAAGAATAATCTTAACCCTAACCATAACCAGAACCCTCACTGTCAGCCTCACCCTCATCACAAACTTAACACTAACCATAACAGTAACAATAATCCTAACCCTAACCCTAACCATAATCCTCACCCTCACAATCACCCTCAGCCTAACCCTAACACTAATCTTAATCCTAGCCCTAACCCTCACCTTAACACTAACACTAACACTAACCCTAAACCAAACCCTAAACCTAAACCTAAACCTAACCCTAATCCTCAGCTTCAACCTCACATTAACCCTAAACCTAACCCTATCCTTAACCCTAACCCACACCCTAACCCTCACCCTAACCCTAACCTCACCCTCACCTTCCCCCTCAGCCTAACCCAAAGACTAAGCCTTACCCTAAACCTAACCCCCACACTCAACCTAACCCTTACACTAATCCTAATCCTAACCCTCAGCCTAACCCTCACCCTCACCCTCAACCTAACCCTAACACTAACCCTAACCCTAAACCTCACCCTAACCCTAACTCTAACCCCAAAACTCACCCTCACCTAACCCTAACCCTAACCCTAATCCTAACCCTAACCCTCACCCTCAACCTCAACCTCAACCTCACCATAATTCTAACCCTAACCCTAACAATAAGAATAATCTTAACCCTAACCATAACCAGAACCCTCACTGTCAGCCTCACCCTCATCAAAAACTTAACAGTAACCATAACAGTAACAATAATCCTAACCCTAACCCTAACCCTAATCCTCACCCCCACACTCACCCTCAGCCTAACCCTAACACTAACCTTAATCCTAACCCTAACACTCACCTTAACACTAACCCTAACACTAACACTAACACTAACCCTAAACCAAACCCTAAACCTAAACCTCACCCTAACCCTTATTCTCAGCCTCACCCTCACATTAACCCTAACCCTATCCTTAACCCTAACCCTCACCCTAGCCATCACCCTAAACCTAATCCTAACCCTAAACTTCATTCTAACCCTCACCCTAACCCTAACCCTAACCCGAACCCTAACCCTAACCCTCACCCTCACCCTGTCTCTAACCATAACACTAACCCTAAACTCACCCTCACCGTAATCTTAAATCTAACCTTAACCCTAAACCTAAACCTCCTCAACATCACCCTCACCATAACCGTAACCCTAACTCTAACAATAACCCTAACCCTAACTCTAAACCTAACCCTCACCCTAATCATAACACTCACCCTAAACCTAATCCTCACCCTAACATTTACCCTCACCCTTACACTAACCCTAATCCTAACACTAATCTTCACACTAACCCTAACCCTCACCCTAATCCTAAACCTCACCCGAAAACTAATCATAACCCTCACCCTTACCGAAACTCTCACCCTCAGCCTAACCCTCAACTTTACCCTCACCCTAACCCTAACCCTCACCCTAACCCTCACGCTAATGCTAACTCTACCCCTAAACCTCACCCCCACCCTAACCCTAACTCTCACCCTCACACTAAGATTTAAGCTCCCTGTAACCTTAACAATAACCAAAAACCTAACCCTAACCCTCACCCTAAACATAACCGTGACCCTAACCCTAACACTAACACTTACCCTCACCCTAACAGTAACCCTAACACTAACTATAATCCTCACACTAACCCTAACCCTCACCCTAATCCTAAACCTAACCCTAACCCTAACCCTAACTCTAACCCTCACCCTCACCTTAGCCCTCACCCTAACCCTAATTCTTTTTTTTTTAATATTATTTTATTTTATTTGAGAACATACTGTACAGAGGGGCTACAATTACATGGGCAGATAATGCATACATTTCTTACCAAGCATTGCAGCCTCCTCCTTTGTTTACCCTTCACCTCCCTTCCCAGCCTCCCCCCTGCCCCCACCCAATTATACCCCCCTCCCCCCCCACCGACATTGTAAAGCTGGTTTTGACATGACATTTTGTACTTCTCATTGTTGCAACAGGTCCACCTGAATCCTTAAACGACTTGTTTGCCCCCATCTCCTCCACATGTTATACTGACATCAAATATAGTGAAAGCGGGGGTTACACTGTGGGGGAGGGACATACAAAGCAACAAAGAAATAATCTTATAAATGCGTTAGAAACATATGCATGAAAGAAACGAAAACATTAAAATACATATTTAAGGGTTCATTTTCCTAACATCACATTATCTGACCTTTTCTGCTTGACTCATACCTATACTAGATATTGCAAATAAGGGAAACCATGGGACCTATGCTTCTTTGGGCCTGGCTTACTTCACTTAATATAATTTTTTCCAAGCCTTTCCATTTCCTAACAAATGGGGAAATGTCATTCTTTCTGATGGAGGCATAGAATTCCATTGTGTATATATACCACATTTTCTTGATCCATTCATCTACTGAGGGGCATCTGGGTTGGTTCCATATCTTAGCTATGGTAAATAATGCTGCAATAAACATAGTTGTGCTGGTAGCTTTAGTGTGGTCTTGTTTGTAAACATTTGGGTAAATGCCCAAAAGTGGGATTGCTGGATCATAGGGGAGATCTATGTGAAGTCTTTTGAGGAACCTCCATACTGCTTTCCAAAGTGGTTGAACAAGTTTACATTCCCACCAACAATGAAGTAAGGTTCCTTTCTGTTCACATCCCCTCCAGCATCTGTTGTTGTTAGAGTTCTTGATTTTTGCTGTTCTAACTGGAGTGAGGTGATATCTCAATGTTGTTTTGATTTTCATTTCTTTTATGGCTAGGGATGTTGAACATTTCTTCATGTGTCTATTGGCCCTCCTTCTTTCTTCTTCAGAAAAGCTTCTCTTTAAGTCTTTCGCCCACTTATTTATTGGGCAGTTGTTTCTTTGAGGATTTGTTGTTGGGTGGTTTAATTTTTTGAGTTCCAAGTATATTTTAGATATGAGACCCTTGTCCGTTGTATGGCTAGTAAAGATCTTCTCCCAATCGGTGGGCTTTCTATTGATCTTGCTAGCTATGTCATTTGCCCTGCAGAAGCTCTGCAACCGTATGCAATCCCATTTGTCCAACCTTTCTTTGATTTGTTGTGCTTCCGGGTCTCTATTCAGAAAATTTCGGCCTGAGCCAAGGAGACCTAAGGTTTCTCCTATTCCATCCTGTAATGTTTTCAGAGTGTCTGCTTTGAGTTCAAGGTCTTTGATCCATTTGGAGTTGATTCTGGTGCAGGGTGATATATAAGGATCTAGCTTTAGTTTTCTACATGTAGTTAACCAATTTTGCCAGCACCACTTACTGAAGAGGCTGTCTTTCTTCCATTCTATTGTTTTAGCTTCCTTATCGAAGATTAGATGGCTATAGGTCTGTAGGTTCATTTCTGGGTTTTCAATTCTATTCCATTGGTCCTGAGGTCTGTTCTTATGCCAATACCAAGCTGTTTTGATTACTATGGCTTTATAGTAGAGTTTGAAATTTGGTATTGATATTCCTCCAGCAGTGTTCTTTCCGTTGAGGTGCGTTTTTGCTATTCGGGGTCTTTTATTGTTCCATATGAATTTTTGGATTGCCTCCTCTATTTCCTTGAAGAATGAGGGTGGAATATTGATAGGTATCGCGTTGAATTTGTAGATAGCCTTGGGAAGTATTGCCATTTTCACGATGTTAATCTTTTCAATCCAGGAGCATGGGAGGTTTTGACATTTTTTAAGTTCTGTGTTGATTTCCTTTTTCAAGATTTTAAAGTTTTCATCATAGAGGTCCTTCACTTCCTAACCCTAATTCTAACCCTCACCCTCATCCTAACCCTAAACCTCATCCCCACCCTAAACCTCACACTAACCCAAACCCTAAGCCTAATCCTCAATCTAACCCTCACCGTAACCCTAACCCTAACCCTAAACCTAACCCTAACCTTCACCCTTATCTTAACCCTCACCCTCAGCCTCAACCTCACCTTTACCATTACCATCATCCTAACCCTAACACTAAACCTCATCCTAACCCTCACACTAACCATAAACCTAACCATCACCTTAACCCTAAACCTAAAACTCACCCGCAACCTCATGCTTAGCCTAACCATAAGCCTAAGCCTAACCATTACCCTAACCCTCAACCTCACCCTAGACCTCACCGTATCCCTAATCCGAATCCTAACCCTCATCCTAACCCTCACCTTAACCCTAACCCTAACCATCACCTTAACCCTAACCATCACCCTAACCCTAATCCTCACCCCCACCCTCACCCTCAGCCTAACCCTAAGCCTAAGCCTAACCTTAACCCTAACACTCACATACCCTCACCCTCACCCTAACCCTAATCCTAATCATACCCCTTACCCTACCCCTCACCCTCACCCTAACCCTCACCCTAACCCTAACCCTAACGTTAACCCTAACCCTAAACCTCACCCACAGCCTCACCTTATCCCGAACTCTAACCCTAAAACTCAACCTCACCCTAACTTTAACCCTAACCCTAAACCTCAGCCTAAACCTAAACCTAAACCTCACCCTCACCCTAGCCCTCTCCCTAACCCTAATCCTAACACTAACCTTCATCCAAACCCTCCCCCTGACCCTTAACATAACCCTCATCCTAACCCTAAACCACACCCTGACCCTCACCCTCACCCTAACCCTAAGCCTAAACCTAAACCTAACACTAACACACACAGTCACCCTCACCCTAACCCTAACCCTAATCCTAACCCTTACCCTCACCCTCACCCTCACCCTCAGTGTAACCCTAAGCATAATCCTAACCCTAACCCTAACCCTCACACTCACCCTAACATTTACTCTAATCCTAATCCTAATCCTAACACTCACCCTCAGCCTCACCTTAAGCCTAACTCTAACCCTAAAACTCACCCTCAACCTAACCATAACCTTAATCGTAAACCTAACAATAATCCTAACCCTAAAACTCACCCTCAGCCTCACCCTAAACCGTAATCTAATTGTAAACCTCACCCTAACACTAACCCTAACCCTAACCCTAACCCTATCCCTAAACCTCATCCTAACTCTAACCCTAACGCTCACCCTCACTGTAACCTTAACCCTAACCCTAACTCTAAAAATAACACTAACCCTAACCATCACCCTAACCATAAACCTCACCCTAACCCTAACCCTAACCCTCACCTTAAAACTTACCCTCACCCTAACACTAACCCTAAACCTAACACTAACCATCACACTAACCCTAACCATCAACCTAACCCTAAACCTAACCCTTACACTAACCCTAAACCTCACCCTCACACTAGTCCTCACCCTAACCCTAACCCTCATCCTCAAGCTAAACCTCAAACTAACCCTAACACTAATACTCAATCCATTCCCCACCCTCACCCTAACCCTAACCCTAACCCTCACCCTCACCCTAAACTTCACCCTTACCATAACCCTCAACCTCAGCCTAACCCTCACCTTTCCATTTACAGTCACCCCCACCCGAACCCTCACCCTAACCCTAACCCTCACCCTAACCCTAACTCTACCCCTAAACCTCAACCTCACTCTACCCCTTACTCTAACCCTAACCCTAACACTAAACCTCACACTACCCCTAACCCTAACCCTCACCCTCAACCTCATTCAAATCCTATCCCTAAGCCTAAGACTAAACCTACCGCAAACCTCACCCTCACCCTAGCCCTCACCCTAACCCGAATCCTAACCATATACCTCATCCTAAACCTCATCCTAACCCTAACCCTAACCCTCACTCTAACCCTGACCCTCACCCTCACCCTCAGCCAAACCCTAAGCCTAAGCCTAACCCTAACTCTAACACTCACACTCACCTTCACCCTAACCCTAGTCCTAAATCTAACCTTATCCCTAACCCTAAACCTCAACCTAACCCTAATACTAATCCTTCCACTAACCCTCACACTAACCCTCACCCTAACCCTAACTCTAACCCTAAACCTCACCCTCACCCTAACCCTTACCCTCAGCCTAAACCTAAGCCTAACCCTAACCCTAACACTAACCCTCACACTCACCCTCACCCTAACCCTAATCCTAATCCCAGCCCTAACCCTAACCCTAACCCTAACAATAACCCTCACCCTAACCCTAAACCTAACACTAAACTTAACCCTAACCCTCAACCTAACCCTAAATCTATACCTAAACCTCAACCTCACCCTAACCCTAACCCTAACCCTAACCCTCACCCTAAACCTCACCCTAAACATAACCCTAAACCTCAACTTCATCCTAACTCTCATCCTAACCCTCTCCCTAACCCTAACCCTAACCATCACCCTAACCCTAACCCTCAAGCTCAACCACACGCTCAGCCTAACCCTAACCTAAACCTAACCCTAACCCAGACACTCACCCTCATCCTAACCCTAATTCTAATCCTAACCCTAACAATAACCCTAACACTAACCCTCACCCCAAACATAACCCTAACACTTACCCTCACCCTAACACTAACCCTAACTCTAACACTAACCCTGACCCTAACCCTAACCCTAAACTTCACCCTCACCCTAGCCCTCACTGTAACACTAATTCTAACCCTAACCCTCAACCTAACCATAACCCTCATCCTCACCCCAAACCTCACACTAACCCTAACCCTAATCCTCAATCTAACCCTCACCCTAACCCTAACCCGAACCCTTAACCAAACACTCTCCCTAACCCTAACCCTCACCCTTATCTTAACCCTCACTCTCAGCCTAACCCACACCTTTACCCTTACAATCACCCTCACCCTAACCCTCACCCTTACCCTAACCCTCACCCTAACCCTAATTCTAACCCTAATCCTCATCCTAACCCTAACCCTCATCCTCACCATAAACCTCAATGAACCCTAAACCTAATCCTCAATCTAACCCTAACCCTAAACCTAACCCTAAACCTAACCCTACCCCTCACCCTAAGCCTCACTCTAACCCTAACCCTCACCCTCACCGTCACCCTAATGCTAACTCTAACACTCACCCTAACCCTCATGCTATCACTTACCTACACCACAAACCTAACCCTAACCTTAAACGTCACCCTCACCCTAAACCTCACCCTAACCCTAACCCTAATCCTAACCCTCACCCTCACCCTCACCATAACCATAACCCTCACCTAATCCTATCCCTAACCTTCAACGTCACACTCATCCTCATATCACCCGAACCCTCACCCTAACCCTAACGCTCACACACACCCTAACGCTCAAGCTAACCCTCACCTTAAACATCACCTGATCCTCATCCTAACCCTAACCAATACCTAACCAAGACCCTCAGCCTAACCCTCAACTTCACATTAACACTCACCCTCACTCTAGCCCTCACACTAACAATAACCCCCACCCTAACCCTAACACTCAAACTAACCATAACCCTCACCCTAACCCTAACCCTCACCCTAAAACTAACCCTAACCCTAACACTAACGCTCACACTAACCCTAACCCTCACCCAAACCCTAAACCTCACCCTTACTGTAAACCTCACCCTCAGCCTAACCCTCACCTTCACCCTCTCCCTCAGCCTAACCCTAAGCCTAACCCTAACAATAACCTTAAGGCTCTCACTCACCCTCACCCTCACCCTAATCCTAAACCTAACCCCATCCCTAACCCTAACCCTCACCGTAACACTCACCCTAGCCCTCACCCTAACCCTAATCCTAACCTTAAACCTCATGCTAACCCTCACTCTCACCCTAACCCTCACCCAAACCCTTACCCTAACCTTCACCCTAATCCTAACTATCACCCTTAGGGGAACACTCTCCCTCAGCCTAACCCTCAAGTTTACTCTTACCGTCACGCTCACCCTAACCCTTACCCTAACCCTAACTCTCATCCTAACACTCACCCTAATCCTAAACCTATCCATCACCCTAACATTAACCCTCACCCTAACCCTGAACCTCAGCCTAACACTAAGCCTAAGCCTAAACCTAACCCTACCTCTCACAGTCACCCTAACCCTAACCCTAAACCTAATCCTAACCCTAACCCTCATCCTAAACCTCACCCTAACCCTAACCCTAACCATCACCCAAAACCTATTTCTCACCCCCACCCTCACCATCAGCCTAACCCGAAGCCTAAACCTAACCCTAACCCTAAACCTCACCCTCACCCTCGCCCCCACCCTAACCCTAATCCAAACCATAACCCTCATCCTAACCGTCACCCTAAACCTAACCCTAAACCTCACCCTATCCCTAACACTAACCCTCAACCTAACCCTAACCCTCACCCTCACGGTAATCCTAACCCTAACCCTCACCCTAACCCTAAACCTAACCCGAACCCAAAACCTCACCCTAAACCTAACCTAACCTTAACCCTCACCTTAGCCCTCACCCTAACGCGAATCCTAACCCTATACCTCATCCTAAACCTCACCCTAACCCTAAAACTAACCCTCACCCTCAACCTAACACTCACCCTCAGCCTAACCCTAAGCCTAAGCCTAACCTGAAACCTAAACCTCACACTCACCCTGACCCTAGCCTTAATCCTCAATCTAACCCTATCCCTAACCCTAAACCTCACCCTCAACCTAGCCCTAACCCTAAACCTAATCCTATCCCTAACCCTCATACTAAACCTCACCCTAACCTTAACCCTAACCATCACAAAAAACCTATTTCTAATCCCCTCCCTCACCCTCAGCCTAACCCTAAGCCTAAGCCTAAACCTAACCCTAACACACACCCTCACCCTCAGCCTAACTCTCAGCCTCAACCTAAACCTAACCCTAACCCACACACTTACCCTCACCCTAACACTAATCCTAACCCTAACCCTTACCCTATCCCTCCCCCTAACTCTCACCCTAACCCTAAACTTAACACTAACCCTAACCCTCAACCTAACCCTCACCCTAATCCTGACTCTAACCCTAAACCTCACCCTCACCCTAACCCTAACTCTAACCCTAACCCTAACCCTAACCCTAACCCTAACCCTCACCCTAACTCTAACACTAACCATAACCCTAACCCTAACCCTAAACCCTTAAACTCACCATCACCCTAACCCTCACACTAAACCTAACCCTCACCCTAACCCTAAGCCTAAACGTCACCCTCACCCTAACCCTCACCCTCAGCCTAACTCTAACCCTCACCCTATCCCTAACCCTAATCCTCACACGAACCCTAACCTTAACCCTCACCCTTACCCTAACCATAACCCTAACACTCATTCTCACACTAACCCTCACCCTAAACCTAATCCTCACACTAAACCTAACCCTTAAGCTAACCCTAACCCTACCCCTCACCATTACCCTCATCCTAACTGTAAACCTAACCCTCACAATAACCCTAAACCTAACTCTCACCCTCAACATAGCTCTCACTCTAACACTAATCCTAACCCTCACCCACACCCTAACCCTCACCCTAACCGTAACCCTCACTGTCACAATAGGCCTCACACTAACCCTAACCCTAACTCTAACCCTTACCCTAACCCTCACCCTCACCCTCACTTTAACCATTACCATCAGCCTAACCCTCACCATCACAATTATCCCCACACTAAGCCTAATCTTTACCTAACCAATACCCTAACCCTCACCCTCATCCTAACCTAACCCTATCTCTAACACTAACCCTCATACTAAACCTAACCCTCAGCCTCAGCCTAACGTTCACCCTCACCATAACCCTCACCCTAACCCTAACCCTCACCCTAACGCACACCCTAATCCTATCCCTAACCCTAACCCTAAACCTAAACCTAAACATCAACCTAACACTCACCCTCACCCTAAACCTACACCTAACCCTCACCCTCACCCTAACTCTTAATCTCACCCTCACCCTAAACCTCACACTAACCCTAAACCTCAGCCTAACCCTAACCCTAAAACTCAACGTCACCCTAACCCTCACCTTCAGCCTAAATCTAAACTTAACCCTAATCTTGGCCCTCACCCTAACCTTAAACATCAACCTCACCCTCTCCGTCAACCTCAGACTAACTCTAACCCTAACCCTAATCCTAGCCCTCACCCTCACCCTCACCCTAATCCTAACGCTCGCCCTCACCCTCACCCTTTCCCTAAACCTAAACCTCACCATAACCCTAAACCTCACCCTAACCCTAAGCCTAATCCTCACACTCACCCTCACACTAACCCTAACCCTAACCTAACCCTCACACTCACCCTCATGCTAAATCTAACAATAACCCTATCCCTAACTCTAACTCTAACCCTAACTCAAACCCTAACCCTAACCTAACCTTAAACCCTAACCGTAACCATAACACTAACCCTCACCCTAACCCTAACCCTAACCCTCACACTAAACCTAGCCCTCATCCTAACCCTAACCCTACCCCTCACCTTAACCCTAGATCTAAACCTAACCCTAAGCCTAAGCCTTTACCAGAGCCCTAACCATGACCCTAATTCTAATTTTAACCCTCACCCTAACACTAACACTCACCCTAACCCTCACCCTCAACCTCACCCTAATCCTCACCCTAACCATAACCCTAACCCTCACCATAACCCTCACCCAAACACTACTCCTAACCCTACCCCTAACCCTCAACCTAACCCTCACCCTAACCCTCACCCTAAGCCTAACCCTAACACTAACCCTCAACCTAAACCTTACCCTAACCCTTAACCTCACCATCACCCTAACCTTCACACAAAACCTAACCCTCACCCTAAACCTAACCCTAAATATCACCCTCACCCTAAACCTCACCCTCAGCCTAACTCTAACCCTCACCCTAACCCTAACCCTAACCCTAACCCTAACCCTAACCCTCACCATCACCCTAACCCTAAAGTTAACCCTAAACTTAACCCTCACCCTAACCATAATGCTAACCCTAACCCTCACACACACCCTAAATCTGACCCTTAGCCTTACCCTCACCGTAAACCTAACCCCAACCATAACCCTCACCCTCAACCTATCCGTCACCCTAACCCTAATGCTAACCCTCACACTAAAACTAACCGTAACCCTCAACCTAACCCTCAACCTAAACCTAACCCTAACCCTCACCATCACCCTGATCCTAAACCTCACCCTTACCCTAACCCTAATCCTTTCCCTCACCCTAACCCTAACACTATCCCTAACCCTAACCCTCACACTAACCCTAACCCTTACCCTCACCCTAACCCTCACACTCACCCTAACCCTTACCCTCTTCCTAACCCTAATCCTATCCCTAAACCTAACCCTACCCCTAAAACACACAAAACCTAGCCCTCACCCTCACCATAACCCTATCTTCAACTTAACCCTCAACTTAACCCTTACCCTCACCCTAACCCTAACCCTTACCCTCAACCTAACCCTAACCCTATGCCTAAACCTCTCCCTCACCCTAAACCTCACCCTCAACTTAACCCTAACCCTTACCCTCACCCTAACCCTAACACTAGACCTAACACTAACCCTCACACTAACCCTCACCCTCACACTAAACCTCAACCTAAACCTCAACGTAACTCTCACCCTAACAATCACCCTAATAAACACCCTCATCCTAACTGTCACCCTCACCCTACCCTAACCCTATCCCTAACCCTCACCCTAATCCTAACCTTAACCCTCACCCTCACCCTAACCGTAACCCTCACTCTAACCCTCACCGTAACATTTATTCTAACCCTAAAACTAACCCTCACCCTAATCCTAAACCTAGCCCTCCCCCTCAACCTTGCCCTAACGCTAACCCTAACACTAACCCTCACCCTAACCCTTACCCTCACGCTAAACGTAACCTTCACCCTCAAAATAACCCACACAATAACCATAACCCGAACCCTAACTCTAACACTCACATTAACCCTCACCCTCAAACTAACCCTAAACCTCACCCTAACCCTCACCCTGACCCTAACCCTAAGACTAACTCTAACTCTGAACCTCACCCTAACACTAAACCGAAACCTAACCCTCAACTTCAACCTCATCATAACCCTAAGCCTAACAATAACAATAAACCTAACCCATAAATTAATGCTACCACTCTTCCTCACCCTATCACTAACCCTAACCCTCACCCTAACCCTAACACTCAACCTCACCCTAGCCCTCACCCTAACCCTAATCCAAAACCTAACCCTAACCCTAACCCTCATCCTCACCCTAATCCTCACACTAACCCTAGCACTATTCCTCAATCTAACCCTCACCCTCACCCTAACCCTAAACCTAACCCTCATCCTAACCCTCACCATAACCGTAACCCTCATCCTTACCGTAACCCTCACCCTCAGCCTAACCCTAAAATTTACACTTACTGTCACCCTCAGCCTAACCGTCACCCTAACCCTAATCCTCATCCTAACCCTCACCCTAATCATAACCCTAACTATCACCCTAACCCTAACCCTCACCCTCACCCTCAGCCTCAGCCTAAACCTAAGCCTAACCCTAATCCTAACCCTAACCCTCATCCTAACCCTCAACCTAACCATAACCCTATCCATCACTCTAAACCTAATCCGCATCCCCACCATCACCCTCAGCCTAAACCTAAGCCTAAACCTAACCCTAACCCTAACCCTCACACTAACCCTCACCATAACCCTAATCCTAAAACTAACCCTCACCCTAACCCTAAACCTCACCCCCAACCTCACCCTAACCAAAACCCTAACCCTAACCCTAATCTGCACCCTCAACTTCACCCTCCCCGTAATTCTAACCTTAACCCTAACAATAACCCTAACCTTAACCCTCACCCTCAACCTCACACTCACCTTAACCCTAAATCTAAGCCAAATACTTACCTTCACCCTAACCCTAACCCTAACCCTAAACTTCACCTTAACCGTAACCCTAAACCTCACCCTCAGCCTCACCCTCAACTTAAACCGAACCCTAAACATAACACTAACAATAACCCTAACCCTAACCCTAATCCTTACCCTCACCCTCACCCTAACCCTAACACTAACCCTTACCTTAAACCTAACCCTCACCCTCAACATAACCCTAACCCTAAACCTAACACTAAACCTCACCCTAACGCTGACCCTAATGCTGACCTCACCCTCACTCTAGCCCCCACCCTAACCTTAATCCTAACCATAAACCACATCCTAACCCTCACCCTAAGCCTAAAAGCCTAACCCTCACCCTAACCCTAACCCTCACCCTCACCCTCACGCTGGGACTAAACCTAAGACTCACCCTAACCCTAACACTCACCCTTACCTAAACATCACCCTAACCCTAACCCTAACATTAACCCTAACACTAACCCTAACCGTAACCCTAACCCTAACCATACGGCTCAACCTCTGCCTCACCCTCACCTCAAACTTAACCCTAACCATAACACTAACAATAACCCTAAACCTAACCCTCACTCTAACCCTATCCCTAACCCTAAAGCTAACCCTAACCCTAATCCTAACCCTAAACCTAACCCTAACCCTAACCCTAAACCTAAATCTCATTCTAAACCTCACCCTAACCCTAACCCTCACCCTAAAACTAACCCTAACCCTCAACCTCATGCTCGGCCTAACCCTAAGCCTAAGCCTAATCATAACCCTAACCCTAACCCTCATACTAACCCTCACCCTAACCATAACCCTAACACTAACCCTAACTCTAAAATTTAACCTCACCCTCACCCTCACCGTACCATTACCCTAAACCTAACCCTAAAAATAACCCTAATCCTAAACCTCACCCCCAACCTCACCCTTACCCTAACCCTAACCCTACCCATAAACCTCAGCCTAAACCTAACCCTAACCCTCACCCTCACCCTCACCGTAACTTTAACCCTAACCCTAAAAATAACACTAACCCTAACCCCAACACTAACCCTCACCCTCACCATAACCCTAACACTAATCCAAAACCTCACTCTAACCCTAACCCTAACCCTAACCATAAACCTCACCCTAAACCTAACCCTCACCCTCACCCTAAACCTAACCGTAACACTAACCCTAAACCTCACACTAACTCTCAACATAATGCTAAATCTAACCCTAAACCTCACCCTCACCCTAAACCTAACCCTCACTCTCAACCTCACCCTCCGCCTAACACTAAGCCTATCCCTAAGCCCAACCTTAACCCTAACACTAACCCTAACCCTAATCCTCACCCTAACCCTCACCATCACTCTAACACTAACCCCAACCCTCACCCTAACCCTAATCCTCACCCTCAACCTAACTCTAATCCTAACCCTAACCCTAACCCTCACACCTACCCTCACCTTAACCCTAATCCTAATCCTATCTTTAACCCTCATCCCCACCCTAAACCTCACCCTAAACCTAATCCTAACACTAACCCTAACCCTAACCCTCACCCTAACCCTAAATCTAACCCTAAACCTCACCATCACACTAACCCTAACCCTAACTCTAAACATCACCCTAACCCTAAAACTCATGCTAACACTTACCCTAACCCTAACCCTAATCCTCACCCTATCCCTAACCCTAACACTCACCCTCACCCTAGCCCTCACACTAAGCCTAACGCTAACCCTACTGTTAGGTTTTTAAAAAGAGGTGGCCGAGTAAGAACTGCACCAGCACGCACGTGGTATTTAGGTAAGGGGTAGGTTTATTCAGTAGACCTGCTGGGACCAGGCAAGGGTGGCACTCCACGTGGCTGGGAAAGGCCTGGGAATGAGAGAGAGCTGGGAAGAGAGGAAAGAGAGAGAGAAGAGCCAGAAAAGAGCAGAGAGAGGGGTAAGAACAGTAGCACTCCCGTGATATTCAGGTAAGGGGTAGACCTGCTGGGACCAGGCAAGGTTGGCACTCCACGTGGCTGGGAAAGAGAGAGAGCAAGAGAGCAAGAAAAGAGCAACAAGAGCTAGAACCGAACAGAGAGAGAAAAAGAGAGAGAGTCTGGGCCTGGGCTAGCCCTTATGTAGGGTATGGGTGGGGAAAGGTGTGGCCACATCAAATTCAGATGTGACATCAGCAGATGCAGATGTGACCTCTTCCAGGTGTCCCAGTTGCCTAGGTAACGCAGGTACTGGGTGGAGACTTTGCTGCGAGGAGGGTGGAGTCTGCTCGCCATCCAGGAGCGGACCTTACACCTACCTCTCACCTGAACCCTAAACCTAAACCTAACCCTAATCTGTACCCTAAGCCTAACCCTACCCCTCACCCTAACACTACCCCTCACCCTAACCCTCACCCTAAACCTAACTGTAACCTTCACCCTAATCCTAACCCTAACCCTAACCCTCACACTCACCCTAGCCCTCACACTAACTCAACCCTAACCCTAACCCTCACCCTAACCCTCCACTTAAACCTAACCCAAAACCTCACCCTAAGCCTAACCCTCACCATCACCCTCACACTCACCCTAACCCTAACCCTAAAACTAACCCTCACCCTAAACTTAACCCTCACCCTAACCCTAACCCTCACCCTCACCCTAACCCTAACAATAACCCTAACCCTAACCCTAATGCTAATTCTAACCCTTACACTCATCATAACCCTCACCCTAAACCTTACCCTCACCCTAACTCTCACCCTTACCCCAACCCTAACCATAAACCTCACCCTAACCCTAAACCTCAACCTTACTCTAACCCTCACCCTAACACTAAAATTATCCCTAAACCTAACCCTCATCCTAACCCTCAACCTAACCTTTACTCTCACCCTAAACCTAACCCTCAACCTAACCCTAATCGTACCCCTCACCCTAACCCTCATCCTAACCCTAACCCTAACCCAAACCCTCACCCTAATCCTAACCCTAACCCTAATGCTCCTCCTAAACCTAACCCTCACCGGTATCCAGACCCTCAACCTCAGTCTAACCCTAACCCTAAACCTAATCCTAACTCTAACCATAAACCTCACCATATCCCTCACCCTAACCCTAACCCAACACTAACCCTAAACCTAACCCTAAGCCTAACCCTAGCCATCACCCTAACCCTAATCCTAAACACAACCCTCACCCTCAACCTAACACTTAACCTCAGCCTCACCCTAACCCTCACACTAACCCTAACCCTAACCCTCACCCTAACCCTAACCCTCACCGTCACAATAACCCTCACCCTAACCATAACCCTAACTCTAATCCTCACCCTAACACTCACCCTAACCATAACCCTAACCGTTACCCTAACCCTCACCCTAAACGTAACCCTAAGCCTAACCCTAACCATCACCCTAACCCTAATCCTAAACACAACCCTCATCCTCACCCTAAACCTTAACCTCAGCCTCACCCTAACCCTCACACTAACCCTAACCCTAAAACTAAACGTCATCCTCACCCTAACCCACAGCCTCATCCTAACTCTCACCCTCACCCTAACCCTAACCCTATCCCTAACCCTCACCATAACCCTAACCCTAACCCTCACACTCACCCTAACCCTACCACTAAACCTCACCCACACCCTAGCCCTCACCCTAAACGTAATCCTATCCCTAACCATCACATAAACCTAATCCTCACCATAACCCTAACCATCACCCTCACCCTAAACCTCACCCTAACCCTAACCCTCACCCTAAACCTCACCCTAATCCTATCCATAACTATAAGCCTAACCCTCAACCTAAACCTCAACCTAACCCTAAACCTAACCCTCACCCTCACCCTAACCCTACACCTAACCCTCACCCTCAACCTAACCCTCACTATAACTCTTAACCTCACCCTCACCCTAAACCTCACACTAACCCTAACCCTCACCCTAACCCTAACCCTAAACCTCACCCTCAACCTCACCCTCACCCTCAGCCTAAATCTAAACCTATCCCTAATCGTGGCCCTCACCCTAAATTTAAACATCAATTTCACCATCACCCTCATCCTCAGCCTAACTCTAACACTAAGCCTAATCTTAGACTTACCCTCACCCTCACCCTCACCCTCAAACTCACCCTCACCCTCATCCTCACCCTAACTTTAACAATAAAACTAACCCTAAACCTAACCCTAACTCTAACCCTTACCCTAACGGTAACCCTAACCCTAACCCTCACGCTAACCTTAACGCTCACACTAAACCTAGCCCTCACCCTAACCCTAACCCTACCCCTCACATTAACCCTAAATCTAAACCTAACCCTAAGCCTAACCCTCAACCTCAACAGAGCCCTCACCCTAACTCTAATCCTAACTGTAACCCTCACCCTAACCTAACCCTAACACTAACCCTAATCCTAAAACTCACCCTAACCCTCACCCTCACCCTCACCCTAAACCTCACCCTAACCATAACCCTAAGCCTCACCCTAATCTTCACCCAAACACTATCCCTCACACTCATCCTAATCCTCACCCTAAGCCTAACCCTAAAACTAACCCTCAACCTAACCCTGAACCTAGCCCTTAACCTCACCCTCACCCTAACCCTCACACTAAACCTAACCCTCACCCTAACCCTAACCCTAAACTTCACCCTCACCCTAACCCTCACCCTCAGCCTAACTCTAACCCTCACTCTATCCCTAACCCTAATCCTCACACTAAACCTTACCCTAACCCTCACCCTTACCCTAAACCTAACCCTAACACTCACCCTCACCCTAATGCTAACCCTAAACCTAACCTTCACCCTAACCCTCACCCTAACCGTAATGCTAAGCCTAACCCTCACACACACCCTAAACCTCACCCTAACCCTTACCCTCACCATAAACCTAACCCCAATCCTAACCCTCACCCTAACCCTAACCGTAAACCTCAACCTAACCCTCAACCTAACCCTAACCCTATCCCTAACCCTCACCCTCACCGTAAACCTCACCCTCACGTTAACCCTGATCTTTACCCACACCCTAACCCTAACCCTATCCCTAACCCTAACCCTCACACTAACCCTAACCCTCACCGTCAACCAAACCCTCACCCTCACCCTAAGCCTTACCCTCTCCATAACCCTAATCCTGTCCCTAAACCTAACCCTAGGCATAAACCTCACACTAAACCTAGCCCTCACCCTAACCATAACCCTACCCTCACCTTAACCCTCACACTTAACCCTAACCCTATCTTTCACCCTAACCCTAACCCTTACACTCACCCTAACCCTAACCCTATCCCTAACCCTCTACCTCACCCTAAACCTCACCCTCACCCTCAACCTAACCCCTAGCCTCACCCTAACTCGAACACGATACCTAACCCTAACCCTCACACTAACCCTAACCCTATCCCTATCCCTGACACTAACCTAACCCTCAACCTAACACTCACCCTAACCCTAACCCTCAATCTAACTCTAACCCTCACCCTCACTCTAACCCTTAACATCACTCTCACCAGAACCCTCACACTAACCCTAACCCTCACCCTAACCCTAACCCTAAATGTCTCCCTCACCCTAACCCTCACGTCAGCCTAACTCAAACACTCACCCTAAACCTAAACCTAGCCTTGACACTAAGCCTAACTCAAACCCTCACCCTCACCCTAACACTGACAATAAATCTAACCCTCAGCTTAACCTAACCCTACCCCTCACTGTTACCCTCATCCTAACCCTAACCCTAACCCTCACCATAAAACTAAACCTAACTCTCACCCTCAACCTAGCCCTCAACCTAATTCTAATCGTTACCATAACCCTCACCCTAACACTAACCCTCAACCTAACCTTTACCTTCACCCTCACAATAACCCTCACCCTAACCTTAACCATAACACTAATCCTCACCCCAACTCTAAACCTCACCATCACCCTTACCCTCACCCTAAACCTCACCCTGACCCTAACTTTAAGCCTAACCCTAACGCTCACCCTAACCCACATATTAACCCCCACCCTAAGCCTAATCCAAAACCAAACCCTCAGCCTCACCCTAACCCTTAACCTCAGCCTTACCCTATTCCTCACACTAACCCTAACCCTCACCCTAAACCTAAGCATAAAAATCACCCTCACCCTCACACACACACAGCCTAACACTAACTCTAATTCTAATCCTAACCCTGACCCTAGCCCTCAACCTAACCATAACCCTAAGCCTAACCCTCACCTTCACGCTCACCCTAATCCTAACACTCGCCCTCACCCTCACCCTATCCCTAACCTTTACCCTCACCATAACCTTAAAACTCACCCTAACCCTAACCCTAATCCTCACACTCACCCTCACACTAACCCTAACCCTAACCCTCACCCTAAGCCTCACCCTCACTCTAATGCTAACCCTAACCCTCACACTCACCCTAAAACTCACCTTCACCCCTACCCTCAACATAAACCTAACCCTAACCCTCACCTCACCCTGACCCTAAACCTTATCTTACCCCTAACCATATCCTTAACCCTAAAACTCAACCTAACCCTCACCCTAAACCTAAACCTAAACCTAAATCTCAACCTAACCCTCACCTTAACCCTAACCCTATCCCTAACCCTCACCCTTACCCTTACCCTCACCCTCACCGTAATCCTTAACCTCACCCTAACCTAAACCTATCCCTAACACTAACCCTCACACTAACCCTAACCCTCACCCTAACCCTAACCCTACCTCTCACCCTAACCCTCATCCTAACCCTAAAACTCATCCTAAGCCTCACCCTAAACCTAAACCTAAACCTAACCCTCACCCTAACCCTAAACCTCACCCTCACCCTCACCCTAACCCTAACCCTCACCCTAACCCTAACCCTAATCTTAACAATTACCCTCAGCAGAACCCTCAACCTAATCCTAACCCTAAACCTCACCCTCACCCAAACCCTTACCCTCACCCGAACCCTAAACCTAACCTTAACCCTTACCTAACCAAAACCCACAACCTCACCCTCACCCTGACCATAAACCTCACCCTTATCCTAGCCCTCACCCTAAACCTAAACCTAACCCGCACCCTCACCCTAACACTCAGACTAACCGTAACCCTAACCCTATCTCTAACCCTAACCCTCAAGCTCATCCTAATCCTCACCCTATACCTAACAGTTACCTAAACGAAACCCACAACCCCACACTCACACTCACCCTAACCCTCCACATTAACCTAGCCCTCAACCTAACCCTCACCCTAACTCTCACCCTCCCCCTCACCTTCACATTCAGCCTAACCCTAACCCTAACGCTAATCCTAACCATAATCCTCACCCTCACCCTAACCCTCAAACTAACCCTTACCCTCACCCTAACCCTAAACCAAATTGTAACCCTAATCCTCACACCAAACCTAACCCTCAACCTAACCCTAACCCTACCCCTCAAACTAACGCTCACCCTATACCTAAACCTAACCCTCACCCTAACCCAAACCCTTACCCTCAGCCTCACCATAGCCCTCACACTAACCCTAAATCTAACCCTCACACTCAACTTTACCCTCAACCTCATGTTCACCGTAAACCTAATCCTAACACTCACCCTAACCGTAATGCTCACCTTAAATCTAACCCAAACCCTCACCCTCACTCTAATCCTAACCCTAACCCTAACACTCACGTTCACACTTACCCTGACCCTAAACTTAACCCTAACCCTCAAACTACCCCTAACTCTAACCTTAACACTAACCCTAAGCCTAAACCTCTCCCTTATCCTCACCCTCACCCTAACCCTTATCCTCACCCTAAACCTAACACTAACCCTCACACTAACCCTAACACTCCCAGTAACCCAAACCCTAACCCTTACCTGAACCGTAACCCTTACCATAACCCTCATCCTCACCCTAACCCTCACCTTCAGCCTAAACCTCACCCTAACCCTCACCCCAACCCTCACCCTAAACCTATCCCTAACCCTAACCCTAACCCTTCACCTGAACCTAAACCTAAACCTAACCCTAACCCTCACCCTCACCCTAACCCTACACCTAACCATCACCCTCACCCTAACCCTCACCATAACTCTTAAACTCACCCTCACCCTAAACCTCACACTAACCCTAACCCTCACCCTAACCCCAACGCTAAACCTCATCCTAACCCTAACCCTCACCCTCAGCCTAAAGATAAACCTAACCCTAATCCTGGCCCTCACCCTAACCTTTAAGTTTGATGTTTAACATCAACCTCACCCTCACCCTCACTCTCAGCCTAACGCTAAAACTAACCCTAATCCTAGCACTCACCCTCACCCTCATCCTCAACCTCAGCATCACCCTCACCCTCACCCTAATTCTAACAATAACCCTATCCCTAACCCTAACTCTAACCCTAAACCTAACCCTAACCATAACCCTAACACTCACCCTAACCCTAATCCTAACCCTCACACTAATCCTAGCCCTCACCCTAACCCTAAACCTACCCCTCACCTTAACCCTAAATCTAAACCTAACCCTTAGCCTTAACCTCACCCTCACCAGAGCCCTCACCCTAACCCTAATCCTAAATTTAAACCTCACTCTAACACTAACACTTTAGCTAGCCCTAACCCTCACCCTCACCATAAACCTCACACTAACCATAAACTTAATCCACACCCTAAACCTCACCCAAACCCTATCCCTAACCCTAACCCTAACCCTCAACCTAACCCTCACCCTAAGCCAAACCTTAACACTAACCCTCAACCTAACCTTTACCCTAACCCTTAACCTCACCCTCACCCAAACCCTCACAATAAACATAATCCTCACCCTAACCCTAATACTAAACTTCACCCTCCCCCAAACACTCACCCTCAGCCTAAATCTAACCCTCATCCTATCCCTAACCCTAATCCTCACACTAACCTGAATCCTAACCCTCATCCTTACCCTAACCCTGACACTAACCCTAACTCTCACCCTCACCTTAAAGCTAACCCTAAACCTAACCCTCACCCTAACCCTCACCCTAACCGTAATGCTAACCCTAACCCTCACACTCACCCTAAACCTCACCCTAACCCTTACTCTCACCGTAAACCTAACCCAACCCTCACCCTCACCCTCACCCTATCCGTCACCCTAACCCGAACCGTAACCCTCAACCTAACCCTCAACCTAACCCTAACCCTATCCCTAAACCTCACCCTCACCCTCACCCTAAACCTAACCCTCACCCTAAAACTAATCCTTACCCTCACCCTAACCCTAACCCTATCCCTAACCCTCTCCATCACCCTAACCCTCACCCTCACTGTAACCCTAACCCTTACCCTCACCCTAACCCTAACACTATACCTAACCCTAAAACTCACACTAACCCTCACCCTATCACTATCCCTGACACAAACCCTAACCCTCAACCTAACCCTAAACCTAACCCTCAATCTAACCCTAACCCTCACCCACACCCTCACCCTAACCCTCAAATTAACCCTAACCCTCACCTTAACCCTAACATTAAATATCACCCTCACCCTAACCATCACCCTCAGCCTAACTCTAAACCTCACCCTAACCCTAACACTATCCCTAACCCTCACACTAATTCTAACCCTAACCCTCACACTCACCCTAACACTCACGTTAACCCTAATGCTCATTCTCACACTAACCCTCACCCTAAACCTAACCCTCACACTAAACCTAACCCTCACCCTAACCCTAACCCTACTCCTCACCGTTACCCTCATCCTAACCCTAACCCTAATCCTCACCATAACACTAAACCTAACTCTCACCCTCAACCTAGCCCTCACCCTAACCCTAATCGTTACCCTAACCCTCACCCTAACCCTAACCCTCACGCTAACCATTACCCTCACCCTCACAATAACCCTCACCCTCACCCTAACCCTAACTCTAATCCTCACCCCAACCCTAAATCTCACCATTACCCTTACCCTCACCCTAAACCTCACCCTAACCCTAACTTTAAGCCTAACCCTAAACCTCACTCTAACACTAATCCTAAACCAAACCCCCACCCTCACCCTAACCGTTAACCTCAGACTCACCCTAACCCTCACACTAACCCAAACCCTCACCCTAACCCTAAACATAAACATCACCCTCACCCTCAGTCTCCCCCTCAGCCTAACTCTAACCCTAATGCTAATCCTAACCCTCACCCTAACCATCACCCTAACCCTAACCCTAACCATAACCCTCACCTTCACCCTCACCCTAACCCCAACGCTCGCCCTCACCCTCACCCTATCCCTAACCCTAAACCTCACCATAACCCTAAACCTCACCCCACCCTAACCCTAATCCTTACCCTAACCCTCACCCTAACCCTAAACCTAACCCTCACCCTAACCCTCACCCTCACCCTAATGCTAACCTTATCCCTCACATTCACCCTAAAACTCACCCTTAACCCCTACCCAGACCGTAAACCTAACCCTAACTCTCACCCTCACCCTCACCCTAACCCTTAATGTACCCCTAACCATAACCCTAACCCTCAACCTAACCCTCACCCTAATCATAACCCTAACCCTACACCTCAACTTAACCCTCACCCTAACCCTAACCCTATACCTAACCTTCACCCTTACCCTAACCCTCACCCTCAACCTAATCCTTACGCTCACCCTATCCTAAACATATCCCTAACATTAACCCTCACACTAACCCTAACCCTCACCCTAACCCTAACCCTACCTCTCACCCTAATCCTCATCCTAAGCCTCAGCCTAAACCTAAACCTAAACCTAACCCTCACCCTAACCCTAAACCTCACCCTCACCCTCACCCTCACACTAACCCTCACCCTAACCCTAAACCAAACCCTAACAATCATCCTCACCCTAACCCTCACCCTAATCCTCAACCTTACCCTAGCCCTCACCCTAACCCTAAACCTAACCCGCACCCTCACCTAACACTCACCCTCACCCTAACCGTCAACCTCACCCTAAAGAAAACCCTAACCCTAACCCTCACCCAAACCCTAACCCTCACCCTAACCCTCAATCTCACCCTAATCCTCACCCTATACCTAACACTTACCTAAACGAAACCCACAACCTCACCCTCACACTCACCCTAACCCTCCACATTAACCTAGCCCTCAACCTAACCCTCAACCTAACCCTCACCTTCACCCTCACCTTCACCCCCACCCTAACCCTAACCCTAACCCTAATCCTAACCCTAATCCTCACCCTCCCCCTAACCCTCACACTAACCCTTACCCTCACCCGCACCCTAACCCAAACTGTAACCCTAACCCTCACACTAAACCTAACCCTCTCCCTAACCCTAACCCAACCCCTCAAACTAACCCTCACGCTATACCTAAACCTAACCCTCACCCTAACCCAAACCCTTACACTCAGCCTCACCATAGCCTTCACAGGTGAGGGTTAGGGTATAGGTGAGGGTTAGGTTTAGGTTTAGGGTGAGGATTAAGGTACCGGTGAGGGTTAGGGTGAAGGTGAGTTTAAGGGTTAGGATTAGGGTGAGGGTTAGGATTAGGGTTAGGGTTAGGTTTAGGGTGATGGTTAGGTTTAGGGTTAGGTTTATTGTTAGGGTTAGGGTGAGGTTGAGGATGAGGTTGAGGGTGAGGGTGAGGGTTAAGATTAGGGTTAGGTTTAGTGTGAGGGTGAGGGTGAGGGTTAGGATTAGGATTAGGGTTAGGGTTAGGGTTAGACTGAGGGTGAGGGTGAGGGTGAGGATGAGGGGTATGGTTAGGTTTAGTGTTAGGGTTAGGATGAATGTTAGGGTGAGGGTAAGGTTTAGGGTGAGGGTTAGGGTTAGGGAGAGGGTTAGGGTTAGGGTTATAGTCAGGATTAGGGTTAGGGTGGAGGTTAGGGTTAGGGGGAGTGTTAGGGTTAGGGTTAGGGTTAGGTTGAGAATAAGGGTGGGGGTTAGGGTTAGGATTAGTGTTCGGGTTAGGGTTAGGCTGGAAGTGATGGTGAGGGTGAGGGTTAGGGTGAGGTTAACGGTTAGGATTAGGGTGACGGTTAGGGTGTCGGTAAAGTTTAGGGTGAGGGTTAGGGTTAAGGTGAGGTTTAGGGTGAGGTTGAGGGTTAGAGTTAGGGTTATGGTGAGAGCTGGGTTGCGAGTGAGAGTTAGGGTTAGGGTTAGGGATAGGATGAGGTTTATGGTTAGGGTGAGGTTTAGGTTTAGTGTGAGGGTTAGGGTGAGTGGTTGGGTGAGGGTAAGGGTTATTGTGAGGGTTAGGGTTAGGGTGAGGGTTAGGTTTAGGTTTAGTGTCAGGATTAGGGTTAGGGTGGACGTTAGGGTTAGGGTGAGGTGTAGGGTTATGTTTAGAGTGCGGGTGAGGTTTAGGGTTAGGATTAGAGTTAGGGTTAGGCTGAGGGTGAGGGTGAGGGTGAGGGTTAGTTTAAGGGTGAGGGTTAGGTTTAGGGCTAGGGTGTGGATTAGGGTTAGGTTGATGTTTAGGGTGAGGGTGAGGGTTAGGTGGAGGGTGAGGATGATGGTTCGGTTGAGTGTTTGTGTTAGGTTTAGGGTAAGGGTGAGGGTTATGGTGAGGGTTAGGGTTAAGGTTAGGGTTAGGGTTAGGGTGAGGTTGAGGGAGAGGGTTAGATAAAGGATTAGGGATAGGGTTAGGTTTAAGCTTAGGGTTAAGTGAGGGTGTTAGGGTGAGGTTAGGGTTAGTGTTAGGGTTAGGGTTATTGTTAGGTTTAGGGTTAGGGTGAGATTGAGGATGAGGGTGAGGGTGAGGTTTAAGTTTAGGGTTAGGTTTAGGGGAAGGGGGAGGGGGAGGGTTAGGGTTACGATTAGGGTTTGGGTTAGGCTGAGGGTGAGGGTCAGGGTGAAGGTGAGGATGAGGGGTACGGTTAGGTTTAGGTTTAGGCTTAGGATGTGTGTTAGAGTTAGTTTGAGGGCTAGGTTTAGGGTTACGGTGAGGGTAAGGGTTAGGCTGAGGGTTAGGGTGAGGGTTAGGGTTAGGGTTAGGGTTATGGTGAGGGTGAAGTTTAGGTTTAGTGTTAGCGTTACGGTGAGGGTTAGGTTGTGGGTTAGGGTTTGGGTTAGGGTTAGGGTGAGGGTGGCGGTTAGGGTGACAATAAGTTTTAGGGTGAGCTTTAGGGTTAGGGTGAGTTTTAGGGTGAGTTTGAGGGTTAGGGTTAGGGTGAGGGTTAGGGTGAGGGTAAGGGTAAGGTTGACGGTGAGGATTAGAGTGAGGGTGAGGGTTACTGTAAGGGTGAGTATTGGGTGAGGGTTAGGTTTAGGATTAGGCTGAGGGTGAGGTTTAGGGTTAGGGTGAGGTCTAGAGTGAGGGGTAGGGACAGAGTTAGAGTGTGGGTTAGGTTTAGTTGACGGTTAGGGTTAGGGTTAGGGTTATGGTGAGGGCTAGGGTGAGAGTGAGAGTTAGGGTTAGGGTTAGGGTTAGGGTGAGGGTTAGGATTAGGGTGAGGGTTAGGTATAGTGTGAGGGTTAGTGTTAGGGTGAGGGTAAGGGTTAGGATGTGGGTTAGGGTTAGGGTGAGGGTTAGGGTTATGTTTACGGTTAGTGTCAGGATTAGGGTTAGGGTGGAGGTTAGGGTTAGGGTGAGGGTTAGGGTTAGTGGTAGGGTTAGGTTTAGAGTGAGGGTGAGGTTTAGGGTTAGGATTAGAATTATGGTTAGCCTGAGGGTGAGGGTGAGGTTGAGGGTTAGGGTTAGGTTGGAGGTTAGGGTTACAGTGTGGTCTAGGGTTTGTTTTAGAGTATTGGTGAGGGTGAAGTTGAAGGTGAGGTTTAGGGTTAGGGTTAGGGATATTGTGAGGGCTAGGGTGAGGGTGAGGGTTAAGGTGAGGGTGAGGGTGAGGATGGGGTTTCCGGTTAGGTAAGGGTTATGGTTAGGGTGAGGATTAGGTGAGGGTGCGGGTTAGGGTGAGGGTTACATTTACGGTGAGGGTTAGGGTTAGGGTGAGGGTTAGAGTGAGGGTAAGGTTTCGGGTGAGGTTTAGGGTTAGGGTGAGGATTAGGGTTATGGTTAGGATGAAAGCTATGTTGAGGGTGAGTGTTAGGGTGAGGGTTACTGTGAGGGTGAGGGTTTGTGTTAGGTAAGGAATAATGTTAGGGTGAGGGTTAGGGCTAATGTGAGGGTTAGCTTAAGAGGTATGGTTAGGGTTAGGGTGAGGGTTAGGGCTAATGTAAGGGTTAGTGTTGGGTAAGGATTAGGGTGAGTGTTATGGTGAGGTTTACAGTTAGGGTTAGGGTTAGGGTTAGGGATAGACTGAGGTTGAGCGTCAGGATGCTGGTGAGGGTTAGGTTTAGGGTGAGCTTTAGGGTTAGGGTTAGGATGAGGGTGAGGGTTTGGGTTAGTGTTAGGGTTAGGATGATGGTTTGGGTGAGGGGTTCGGTTAGGGTTAGGGTGAGGGTTAGGTTTAGGGTGAGAGTAAGGGTTAGAGTGAGGGTTAGGATGAGGGTTAGGTTTAGGGATAGTTTTAGGCTTAGGGTGAGGGTTAGGGGGAGCGTTAGGGTTAGGGATAGGGTGTGGATTAGGGTGAGGCTAAGGGTTAGAATGAGGATGTGGGTTAGGGTTAGAGTGAGGTTTAAGGTTAGGGTTAGGGTGAGGGTGAGAGTTAGGGTGAGGGGAAGGGTTAGGGTGAGTGTTAGGATGAGTGTAAGGGTTAGAATTAGCATTAGGGTTAGGGTGAGGGTTAGGTTGAGTGTTATGGTTAGGGTGAGGGTGAGGGGTAGGGTTAGGGTGAGGGTTAAGTTTAGGGTGAGATTTAGTGTTTGGGTTAGGGTTATGGTGAGGGTGAGGGTGATGGTGAGGGTTAGGCTTAGGGTGATTTTTAGGGTTAGGTTTAGGTTGAGGGTTAGGGTGAGGGGTAGGGTTAGGGTGAGGGTTAGGTGAGAGTGAGGGTGATGGTGAGGCTTAGGCTTAGGGTGAGGTTTAGGGTTAGGTTTAGGTTGAGAGTTAGGTGAGGGGTAGCGTTAGGGTTGGGTTAGTGTGAGGGCTAGGGTGAGTGTGAGGGTTAGAGTTAGGGTTAGGGTTAGGGTGAAGGTTAGGGTTAGGTTTAGGATGAGGGTTAGGGTGAGGGTTAGTGTTAGGTGAGGGTTAGGGTTAGGCTTAGGGTGCAGGTTAGGGTTAGGTTTAGGTTTAGGGTTCGGGTGAGAGGTAGGTTTAGCGTTAGGCTTAGTGTGAGGGCTAGGGTGAGGGTGAGGGTTAGGGTTAGGGATAGGCTGAGGATTAGGGTTAGGGTTCAGGTAAGTGTTAGGGTGAGGTTTAGGGTTAGGTTGAAGTTTAGGGTTGGGGTTAAGGTTAGTGTGAGTGTGAGATTTAGGGTTAGAGTTAGGTTTAGGGTGAGGTTTAGGGTTAGGGTTAGTGTTAGGGTTGGGGTTAGGGTGAGGTTTAAGGTGGGGGTGAGGGTTAGGGTTAGGGTTAGGATTAGGATTAGGGTTAAGGTGAGGGTGAGTGTGAGAGTTCGGGTTAGGCTTAGGATTAGGATTAGAGTTAGGGTGAGGGTGAGGGTTGGGTTTAGGGTGACGGTTGGGGTTAGGGTTAGAGTGAGGGTTAGGGTGAGGGTTAAGATTAGGGTTAGGGGTAGGGTATGGGCTAGGGTGAGGGTGAGGGCTAGGGTTAGGGGTAGGCTTAGGCTTAGGTTTACGCTGAGGCTGAGAGTGAGGGTGAGGGTTAGGGCTAGGGTGATGGTTTGGGTTACGTTTAGGGTGAGGGTTGAGTATTAGGGTTAGGGAGAGGGTGAGGGTGAGGGTGACAGTAAGGGTAAAGGGGAGTGTTAGGTTGAGGGTGAGGGTTATGGTAAGGGTGAGGGTTAGGGTTAGGGTGAGGGTTAGGGTGAGGGTTAGGGTTAGGGTTATGGTGAGGGTGACGTTTAGGGTTAGGGTGATGTTTAGGCTTAGTGTGAGGGTTAGTGTTAGGGTGAGGGTAAGTGTTAGGGTGAGGGTTAGGATTAGGTTGAGGATTATGTTTAGGGTAAGGGTTAGGGTTAGGGTTATTGTTAGGGTTAGGGTTAGGGTTACTGTTACAGTGAGGGTGAGGGAGAGGTTTAGGGTTAGATTTAGGGTTAGTGTTAGGGTTATTGTTAGGGTGAGGGTTAGTGTGAGGGTTAGGGTTAGGGTTATGTTTAGGCTTAGGCTTAGGCTTAGGGTTAGGCCAAGCATGAGGTTGATGGTTAGGGTTAGTGTTAGGCTGAGGGTTAGGGTTAGGGTGAGGGTTAGAATGAGATTTAGGGTGAGGGTTAGGGTTGGGGTTCGGTTAAGGTTAGGATTAGGGTTAGGGTTAGGGTTAGGGTTAGGGTGAGGGTTAGGGTTAGGGTTTGGGTTAGGGAGAGAGTGAGGGTGTGGATTAGGTTTAGGGTTAGTGTTAGGGTTAGGGTTATGGTGAGGGTTAGGGTTAGGGTTAGATTTAGGGTTAGCATTAGTGTTATGGTTAGGGTTAAGTTTGAAGTGAGGGTGAGGGTGAGCATTATGGTTAGGGTTAGGGTTACAGTTAGGGTTAGTGTTAGGGTTAGGGTTAGGGTAATGTTTAGGGTAAGGGTGTGGGTTAGGGTTAGGGTTAGGATTAGGATTAGGGTTAAGGTGAGGGTGAGAGTGAGGGTTAGTGTTAGGGTTAGGGTTAGGATTAGAGTTAGGGTGAGGGTTAGGGTGAGGTTTAAGGTGATCGTTGGGGTTAGGGTTAGAGTGAGGGTTAGGGTGAAGGTTAGGCTGAGGCTTAAGGTTAGGGTATGGGCTAGGGTGAGGGTGAGGGTTAGTTTGAGGGTTAGGGTTAGGGTTAATATTACAGTTAGGGTGAGGGTGAGGGTGAATGTGATTGTTAGGGTTAGTCTTAGGCTTAGGACCAGAGTGAGGGTGAGGGTGAGGCTTAGGGTTAGGGTGAGGGGTAGGGTTTTAGGGTTAGGGTGAGGGTTAGGATGTGATTTATAGTTAGGATTAGGGTTAGGGTGAGGGCTAGAGTGAGGGTGAGGGTTAGGGTTAGCTTTAGGGTGAGGTTTAGGGTTAGGGTTATGGTTAGGGTTAAGTTGAGGGTGAGGGTTAGGTTTAGTGTGAGCGTTAGTTTTAGGGTTAAGGTGAGGGTGAGGGTAAGGATTAGGGTTAGGGTTAGGGTTATTGTTATTGTTATGGTTAGGGTTAGGTTTAAGTTGAGGGTGAGGCTGAGGGTGAGGGTTAGGCTTAGGGTTAGGGTGAGGATTAGGTTTTGGGTTAGGGTTAGGGTTAGGGTAAGGATTTGGGTTAGGGTTAGGGTTACGGTGAGGGTAAGGGTTAGGGTTAGATTTAGGGTTAGTGTTATTGTTAGGGTTAGGGTTAGAATTACGGTGTGGGTGAGGGTTAGGGTTAGGGTTAGGGCAAGGTTTAGGGATAGGGTTAGGTTTAGGGTGGGGATGAGGATTAGTTTTAGAGTGATGTATAGGGTTATGGTTAAGTTGAGGGTTAGGATGAGGGTTAGGGTTAGGATTAGGGTTAGGCTTAGGTTTAGGCTGAGGCTGAGGCTGAAGGTGAGGGTTACGGTTAGGGTGATAGTTAGGGTTATGGTTAGGGTGAGGGTTAGGATGAGGATTAGTGTTAGGGTGAGAGTTAGGGTGAGGGTGACAGTAAGGGTAAAGTTGAGGGTTAGGCTGAGGGTGAGGGTTACTGTAAGGGTAAGGGTTAGGGTTAAGGTGAGGGTTAGGGTAGGGTTAGGGTTAGGGCTAGGGTGAAGGTGAGGGTTAGATTGAGGATTAGTGCTAGGGTTAGGATTAGGGTTAGGATGAGGGTTAGGGTTAGGGTTAGGGTTAGGATTAGGTTTATGGTGAGGGCTAGGCTGAGGGTGAGTGTTAGGGTTAGGGTGAGGTTTAGGGGTAAGATTAGGGTTAGGTTGAGGGTGAGAGTTAGGATGAGGGTGTGGGTTAGGGTGAGGGAGACTTTTAGGTTTAGGATTAGGGTAAGGGTTAGGATTAGTGTGAGGGTTAGGGTGAGGGTGAGGTTAAGGTTTAGGTTGAGGTTTAGGGTCAGGTTTAGTGTTAGGGTTAGGGTTAGAGTGAGGGTTAGGATGAGGTTTATGGTGAGGGTGAGGGTGAGGGTTAGTGTGAGGATTAGTTTTAGGTATAGTGTTAGGGTTAGGGTGAGGGTAAGGGTTAGGGTTAGGTTGAGGGTGAGGTTTAGGGTGAGGGTGAGGGTTAGGGATAGGGTTAGGCTTAGGGTGAGTGTAAGGGTTAGGGTTAGGGTGAGGGTTAGGGTTAGGATTAGGGTGAGGGTTAAGGTGAGTGTAGGGTTATGGTGAGGGTGAGGGCTAAGTTTAGTGTGAGGTTCAGAGCTAGGGTTAGCTTTAGGGATAGGATTAGGGTTAGGGAGAAGGTGAGGGTTAGGGTGAGGGTGAGCGTTAGGGTTAGAGTGAGGGTTAGGGTGAGGGTTAGGGTGAGGTTTATGGTGAGGGTGAGGGTGAGGGTTAGTGTGAGGATTAGGTTTAGGTACAGTGTTAGGGTTAGGTTTAGGTTGAGGGTGAGGTTTAGGGTGAGGGTGAGGGTTAGGGATAGGGTTAGGCTTAGGGTGAGTGTAAGGGTTAGGGTTAGGGTGAGGGTTAGGGTTAGGGTTAGGGTGAGGGTTAAGGTGAGTGTAGGGTTATGGTGAGGGTGAGGGCTAAGTTTAGTGTGAGGTTCAGAGCTAGGGTTAGCTTTAGGGATAGGATTAGGGTTAGGGAGAGGGTGAGGGTTAGGGTGAGGGTGAGCGTTAGGGTTAGTGTGAGGTTTAGGTTTAAGGATAGGGTTAGGGTTAGGGTGAGGGTAAGGATTGGGGTTAGGGTGAGGGTGAGGTTTTGGGTGAGGGTGAGGGTTAGGTTTAGGGTTATGTTGAGGGTTAGTTTGAGGGTTAGGGTTAGGGTTAGAGTGATGGTTAGGGTGAGGGTTATCGTTAGGTTTAGGGTGACGGATAGGCTGAGTGTGAGGGTTAGGGTTGGGGTTAGGTTTTCGTTGAGGTTAAGGGTTAGTGTGAGGTTTAGGGTAAGTGTGACGGTTAGGGTTAGCATTACGGTTAGGGTGAAGTTTAGGGTGAGGTTTAGGTTTAGGGTTAGCTTTAGGGTGAGTGTGAGGGTGAGGGTTAGGGTTAGGGATAGGGTAAGTGCGAGGGTTATGGTTAGTGTGAAGATTAGGGTTAGGGATAGGGTGAGTGTTAGAGTTAGGCTGAGGGTTGGGGTTAGGGTGAGGGTGACATTTAGGGATAGGGTTAGGGTGAGGGTTAGGTTTAGTGTGAGGGTTAGGGTTATGGTGAGTTTAAGGGTTTGGGTAAGGGTTAGTTTGAGTGTTAGTGTTAGGGTTAGGCTTAGGGTAAGGGTTAGGGTGAGGGTTAGGTTGAGGGTTAGGGTTAGGGACAGGGTTTGGGTGAGGGTTATGGTGAGGGTTAGGGTTATGGTTAGGGTGAATTTTATGGTGAGGGTGAGGGTGAGGGTTAGGGTGAGTGTTAGTATTAGGGTGAGGGTTAAAATTAGGATTAGGGTTAGGGTTAGGGCTCTGGTAAGGGTGAGGTTTAGGCTTAGGGTTAGGTTTACACTTAGGGTTAAGGTGAGGGGTAGGGTTAGGGTTAGGTTGAGGGATAGGTTTAGTGTGAGGGTTAGGGTTAGGGTTAGGGTGAGGGTTACGGTTAGGGTTATGCTTCGGGTTAGGGTTAGGGTTAGAGTTAGGGTTAGGGTTAGGGTTAGGGTTAGGTTTATTGTTAGGGTTAGGGTTAGGGTTAGGGTTAGGGTTAGGGTTAGAGTTAGGCTGAGGTTGAGGGTGATGTTGATGTTGAGGTTTAGGGTTAGGGTTCGGGTGAGAGTTAGGGTTAGTGTGAGGTTTAGGGTGAGTGTGAGGTTAAGAGTTAGATTGAGGGTTAAGGTGAGGGTGAGGGTTAGGTGTAGGGTTAAGGTGAAGATGAGGGTTAGGGTTAGGGTTAGGGTTAGGTTGAGTTTTAGGTTTAGGTTTAGGGTTAGGTTTAGGGATAGGATTAGGGTGAGCGTTAGGGTGAGGGTTAGGGTTAGGGTGATGTTGAGGGTGAGGGTGAGGGTAAGGGTTATGGTGAGGGTTAGGGTTAGGGTGATATTGAGGGTGAGGGTGAGGGTAAGGGTTATGGTGAGGGTTAGGTTTATGTGAGGGTTAGGGTTAGGATTAGGGTTAGGGTGAGGGCTAGGTTGTTGGTGAGGGTTAGGGATAGGGTTAGGGTGAGGGTTAGGGTTAGGTTAGGGTGAGGGTTAAGGGGAGCGGTAGGGTTAGGTTTAGGTTCTTTGTTAGGTTTAGTTTGATGGTTAGGGTTTGGGTTAAGATTAGAGTTAGCGTTAGAGTTAGGCTGAGGGTGAGGGTGAGGGTGAGGGTTAGGGTTAGTTTTAGTGTGAGAGTTATGGTGAGTGTTAGGGTTAGGATTAGGGTTAGGGTTAGCCTGAGGGTGATGTTGAGGGAGGGTGAGTATTAAGGTTAGGGTTAGGGTTAGGGTGAATTTTAGGGTTAGTGTGAGGGTTAGTGTGAGGGTTAGGATTAGGGTTAGGGTTACGGTGATGGTTGGGGTTAGGTTTAGTGTGAGGGTTAGCGTGAGGTGTAGGTTTAGGGTTAGGGTGAGTGTTAGGTTTATTGTGAAGGATAGGGTTAGGGTGCGGGTAAGGGTTAGGTTGAGGTTTAGGTTGAGGATGAGGTTTAGGGTTAGGATTACTGTTAGGCTTAGTTTTAGGCTGAGGATTTCGGTGAGGGTGAATTTGTGTTTTAGGGTTAGTCTTAGGGTTAGGGTGAGAGCTCGGTTGAGGGTTAGGGTTAGGGTGAGCTTTACGGTTAGGTGAGGGATAGGGTTAGGGTTAGGGTTAGGGTGAAGGTTAGGGTGAGGTTTAGGTTTAGGTTTAGGGTTTGGTTGATGGCCAGGTTGAGGGTGAGGGTTAGGGTTAGGGTGAGGGTGAGGGTTAGGTTTAGGTTTAAGTTGAGGGTAAGGGTGAGGGGTAGTGTTAGTGTTAGGATTAGGATTAGGGTTAGGGTTAGGCTGAGAATGAGGCTGAGGGTGAGGGTGAGGGTTAAGTTTAGGTTTAGGGTTACAGTGAGGGCTAGAGTTATAGTGAAGGTTAGGGTGAGGATGAGATTGAGGGTGAGGGTTTTGGTTAGGTAAGGATTAGGGTTAATGTGGAGATTAGGGTGAGGGAAATGGTTAAAGTGAGGGTTAGGGTTAGTGTTAGAGTGAGGATTAGGGTGAGGGTGAGGGTGAGGTTTATGGTGAGGGTTACAGTTCAGGTGATGGTTAGGGTTAGGGTTAGGGGGAGGGTTATGGTTATGTTTAATATGAGGGTTAGGATTGTGTTAGGGTGGTATAAGGGCTAGGGTGAGGGTTAGGGTGAGGGTGAGGGTTAGGGTGAGGGTGAGAGTTAGGTTTAGTGTGAGGGTTAGTGTTAGGGATAGGTTTAGGTTTCGGTGAGGGTGAGGGTTAGGGTGAGGGTGAGGGTTAGGGATAGTGTTAGGGTTTAGGGTTAGGGTTAGATTGAGGGCTAGGGTTAGGTTTAGGATTTGGGTGAGGGTTAGGTTGAGGGTTAGGGTTAGAGGTACGGTAAGTGTTAGGGTGAGTGTAAGGGTTAGGGTTAGGCTTAGGATTAGGCTGAGTGTGAGTGAGAGTGTTAGGTTTAGGATAAGGGTTAGGCTTAGGCTTTGGCTTAGGGTGAGGGTGAGGGTGAGAGTTAGGGTGAGGGTTAGGGTTAGTGGGATGGTTAAATTTAGGGTAAGGTTTAGGTTTAGGGTTCTTGTTCTTACCTATCCTCCCCCTAACCCTAACCCTCACACTAACCCTAAACCTAACCTTAACCCTAACCCTCACCCTAAACCTCACCCTAACTCTAACCCTAACCCTAACCCTTACCCTCACCCTAATCCTAACCCTTAACCTCACCCTCACCCTAACCCTCACCGGTACCATAACCCTCACCCTAACCCTAACACTCACCCATACCCTAACCCTCACCCTCACCATCACCCTAACCCTCACCCTCATCCAACACATCACCCTAACCCTAACCCTCACCCTACCCCTATCCCTATACTTCAACCTAACCCTAACCCTCACCCAAACCATAACCCTCAACTAATCCTCACCTGAAACATAACCCTTACCTAACCAAAACCCTCACCCTCACCCTCGCCCTCACCCTCACCCTAGCTCTCACCTTAACCCTAACCCTAAGCCTAACACTCCCCCTCACCCTCACCAGCACCATAGCCCTCACCCTAACCCTAACCCTAATCCTAACCTTCTCCCTCACCCTGACCATAAACCTAACCCAAAATTTAGCCCTCACACTAACCCTAACCCTAACTCTCACCCTCACTATGACCGTTACCCTAACAATCACCGTAACCCTAACCCTCACTCTAACCCTCACCCTAACCCTAACCCTAACCCTAAACCTCACCCTAACCCTTACACTTACCCTAACCCTAACCCCAACAATAAACATCAACCTAATCCTCACCATAACCCTAACCCTAACCCTAATACTAACAATTACCATCACCCTCACCCTAACCCTCAACCTAACCCTTACCCTCACCCTAACCCTAACTCTAAACCTAACAATAATACGCACAATAAACCTAATACTCACCCTAAACCTAACCCTATCCCTCACCATAACCCTCACCCTAAACCTAAACCTAATCCTCTCCCTAACCTTATCCCGAACCCTCACCCTCAACCAAGGCCTCACCCTAACACTAACCTTAACCCTAAACCTCACACTCACCCTCACCCTCACTGTAACACTAAACCAAAACATCAGCCTAACACTAACCCTCACCCTAACCGTCACGCTCACCCTCACCCTAATCCTAACACTAGACCTAACCCTAGATCTCACCCTCACCCTAACCCTCAACTTAACATTTACCTCATCCTAACCCTAAGCCTAACCCTCACACTAACCCTAACCCTCAACCTAACCCTAATCCTAACCCTAACCCTCACCCTCACGCTCAGCCTAACCCTAACCCTAAACCTCACCCTCACCGTCACCCTAAACGTAATCCTAACCCCAACCCTTACCCTCACCATCACCCTCACCCTAACCCTAGCCCTAACAAAAAGCCTAACCCTAAACCTAACCCTAACCCTCACCCTAACCCTAACTCTAACCCTCACACTAACAGTAAACTTAACCCTAACCCTAACCCTTACCCCCACCCTAACCCTAATCCTAACCCTAACCCTAACACTAACCCTCACACTTATCCTCACCCTAACGCTCACGGTAAGCCTAACCCTCACTCTCACCCTAACCCTCACCCTAACCCTTACCCTCACACTAACCCTAACCCTAACCTTAACACTAATGCTCACACTAAACCTAACCCAAACTCCAACTCTAACCCTACCCCTCAACCGAACCCTCACCTTAACCCTAACTTTAACCCTCACCGTCACCCTAACCCTAACCCTCACCGACACCCTAGCATTCATCCTAACCCTAATCCTAACCCTAACCCTCACCCTAACCCTAACCCTAACCCTCACCCTCAGCCTCACCCTCATCCTAACCCTAAACCTAATCCTAAACCTAATCCTAACACTCACCCAAACCCTCACCCTAACCCTAACCCAAACTCTCACCCTCACCCTTACCCTCACCCTAAACCTTAACCTCACCCACACCCAGACCCTCACACTAACCCTAACCCTTACCCTAACCCTAACCCTAATCTTCACCGTCATCCTCAACTTCACCCTCAGCATAACTCTAAACCTAACCCTAATCCTAAGCCTAACCCTCATCCTCACACTAAACCTAACCCTAAACCGAACCCTAAGCCTAACTTTCACACTCACCTTCACCCTCACCCTAAGCCTCACCGTCACCCTCATGCTCACCCTAACCCTCACACTAATGCTAACCCTCATCCTAACCCTAACTCTAAACTTAACCTTACCCCTCATGCTCACCCTCATCCTCACCCTCAGCCTAAACCTAACCCTAATCCTAACCCTAACCCTCACCCTCACCCTCCCCCTAAAGCTAACCATAATCTTAACCCTCATCCTCACCCTCATCCTCAACCTCACCCTAACCCTAACCCTAACAATAAACCTAACCCTAACCCTAACCCTAACCCTAACCATCACCCTAAATCTAACCCTCACCTTAACCCTCACCCTCAACCTCAACCTAAGCTTAACCCTAAACATATGCCTAATCCTAAAACCTAAGCCTCTCCCTCACCCTCACCCTAACCCTAAGCCTAACCCTAACCCTAACCCTAATGCTCACCATCACCCTCTCCCTCACCCTAAACCTAACTCAAACCCTTAACCAAACACTCATCCTCACCCTCCACCTAACACTCACCCTCACCGTAAACATCACCTTAACCCTAAACCTCAGCCTAACCCTAAACCTAACCCTCACCCTCACCCTAGCTCTCACTCTAACCCTCACCCTAAGCCTAACCCTCACCCTCACCCTCACCCTAACCCTCACCCTAGCCCTCACTCTAACCCTAATCCTAATCCAAAACCTCACCCTCACCCTGACCATAACTCTAACCCAAAACTTAGCCCTCACACTAACCCTAACCCTAAACATCAACCTCACTCTAACCCTCACCCTAACCCTAGCCCTAACCCTAAACCTCACCCTAAACCTAACCCTCACCCTAACCCTCACCCTAACCCTCGCCCTAACTCTCATCCTAACCCTAACCCTAACCCTCACCCTAACTCTAACGTTAACCATGACCCTAACCCTAACCCTAAAACTCACCCTCACCCTGACCCTCACGCTAACCCTCACCCTCGCCCTCAACCTCACCCTAACCCTAACCCTATCCCTCACCCTAACCCTAACCCTCTCCCTCAGCCTCACCCTCATCCTAACCCTCATCCTAACCCTAAACCTAATCCTAAACCTAATCCTAACACTCACCCAAACCCTCACCCTAACCCTAACCCTAACCCTCACCCTCACCCTAACCCTAACCCTAAACCTAACCCTCACATTCACCCTAATGCTAGCCCTAATCCTCACACTCACCCCAAACCTCACCCTAACCCTTACCCTCACCATAAACCTAACCTAACCCTAACCCTCACCCTCAACCTAACCCTAACCCTATGCCTAACAATCACCCTCATCCTAAACCTCAACCTCACCCTAACCGTAAACCTTACCCTCTCCATAACCCTAACCCTATCCCAAACCCTAACACTCACACTAATGCTAACCGTCATCCTCACCCTAATCCTCACCCGAAGCCGAACCAGTACCCTCACCCTAACCCTAACCGTATCCCTAAACCTAACCCTCACACTAACATTAAACCTCACTCTCACCCTAACCCGACCCCTCACCCTAACCCTCATCCTACCCTAAGCCTAACCCTAACCTTCACTCTAGACGTAACCCTAAACCTAACCTTCACCTGAACACTAACCCTAACTCTCATCCTCACCATTACCCTCACCCTAACACTAACCCTCACCCCACCCTAACCCTCACCCTCAAATGAAACCCCAACCTCACCCTAACCCTCATCCTCACCCTAAATAAAACCCTAACCCGAACTCTCACCCTTACCATTAACCTCAGCCTCATACTAACCCTCACACTACTCCTAACCCTCACCCTAAACCTAAACATAAAGGTCACCATCAACTTCACCCTCACCCTCACTCTACCCCTAAACCTCACCCTAAACCTAAACCTAAACATCACCCTCACCCTCACCCTCAGCCTAACTCTAACCCTAACGCTAATCTGAACCCTCAACCTCACCCTCACCCTCACCCTAACCCTCACCCTCGCCCTCATCTTGACCCTAACCTTCACCCTCACCCTCACCCTAAAGCTAACCCTAAACCTAACCCTCACCCTAACCCTCACTCTAACTGTAATGCTAACCCTAACCCTCACACTCAGCCTAAACCTCACCCTAACCCTTACCCTCACCGTAAATCTAACCCCAACCCTAACCCTCACCCTCACCCTATCCGTCACCCTAAGCTTAAGGCTAATCCTCACCATAACCCTCACCTTAACCCTAACCGTAATCCTTACCCTCACCCTAACCCTAATCCTATCCTTAACCCTGACCCTCACACTAACCCTAACCCTCACCCTCACTCTAACCCTCACCAACACCCTAACCTTTACCCTCACCCTAACCCTAATCTTTTCCGTAAACCTAACCCTAGCCCTAAACCTCACACTAAACCTAGCCCTCACCCTAACCATAACCCTACCCTCAAATTAACCCTCACCCTAACCCTAACAGTAACCCGCACCCTAACCCTAACCCTTACCCTCACACTAACCCTAAACCTATCCCTAACCCTCTCCCTCAACTTAAACCTCATGCTCACCCTAAACTTTACCCTAACCCTAACCCTCAGTAATCCTAGCCCTCACCCTAAACCTAACCCTAACCCTCAACTTAACCCTCACCCTAACCCTAACCCTAACCCTAAACCTAACCCTCACAATCAACCTAGCCCTCAACCTAAATCTAATCCTAACCCTAACCCTCACCCTAACCCTTACCCTCACCCTTACCGTAACCCTCATCCTCACAATAACCCTCACAATAACCCTCACCCGAACCCTAACCCTAACCCTCACAGTAACCCTCACCCTCACCCTAAACCTAAACCTAAGCCTAACTCTAACCCTCACCCTAATCCTCACGCTCACCCTAACCCTAACCCTAACCCTCACCCTCATCCTAACCCTTAATCTCAGCCTCAACCTAACCCTTACACTAACCCTAAGCCTCACCCTAACCCTCACCCTCATCCTAACTCTAACTCTAACTCTAATCCGAACCCTCACCTTCAGCCTCACGCTAACCCTAACCCTAAACCTCACCCTCATACTGACCCTCACCCTAATCTTCACCCTCGCACTCAACCTCACCATAACCCTAACCATAACCCTAAACCTCACCCTAACCCTTACCCTAAACCTCACCCTCACCCTCACCCTAACCGAACCTTAAACATAACCCTCACCCTAACCATAATGCTAGCCCTAACGCTCATACTCACCCTAAACCTCACCCTAACCCTTAACCTCACCGTAAACCTAACCCTAACCCTAACCCTAACCTTCAACCTAACCCTCAACCTAACCCTAACCCTATGCCTAACCCTCACCCTCATCCTAAACCTCACATTCACCCTAACCCTAACCGTTACCCTCTATAAAACCCTAACCCTATCCCAAACCCTAACCCTTACAAGAACGCTAACCCTCAGCCTAACCCTGACCAGAACCCGAACCCGTACCCTCACACTAACCCTAACCATATCCCTAAATCTAACCCTCACACTACCACTTAACCTCACCCTCACATTAACCCGACCACTCACCCTAACCCTCATCCTAACCTTAAGCCTAACCCTAACCCTCACTCTAACAATAACCCTAAACCTAAACCTAACCCTAACCCTCACACTCACCCTCACCCTCAGCCTAACCCTAACACTAAACCTAACCCTAACCCTCACCCTCATCCTAACTCTAACCCTAACCCTAATCCTAACCCTCATACTCTCCCTCACCCTCACAGTTACCCTAACCCTAACCCTCACCCTATCCCTAACCCTCACCCTTATCCTAACTCTCACCCTAACCCTAACCCTACCCCTCAAGCTAACCCTTACCCTAACCTTAAACATAACCCTCACCCTAACACTAACCCTCACCCCCACCCTAACCCTCACCCTCACCTGAAACCTCAAAAACATCCTAACCCTCATCCTCACCCTAAATAAAACCCTAAAACTAACCCTCACCCTAAACCTAACCCTAACCCTCACCCTTACCCTCACCCTCACCCTCAGCCTAACCTTAACTCTAACCCTAATCCTAACCCTAAACCTCAACCTCACCCTGACCGTCACCCTAAACCTTACCCTCAACCTAACCCTAACCCTAACCCTAACCCTCACACTAAACCTAACCCTCACCATAACCCTAAGCCTCACCCTCACCCAACCCCCACACTAATCCTAAACCTAACCCTCACCCTAACCCTTATTCTCACCCTCACACTAACCCTCACCCTAACCCTTATTCTTACCCTAACCCTAACAGTAAAACTAACACTAACCCTCACACAAACCCTAACCCTCCCCCTAACCCTAACCCTTACCCTCATCTTAACCTTAACCCTCACCCTAACCGTCACCCTCACCATCACCCTCACCGTCACCCTACCCCTCACCCTAACCCTAACTCTAACCCTCACCTTAACCCTAACCCTCACCCTAACCCTCAACCTCAAACAAATCCTCACCCTAACCCTAACAATAAATTAACTGAACCCCTCACCCTGACCTTAACCCTCACCCTAAGCCTCATCCTCACCCTAGCCCTGAAATTAACACTAAACCTAATCATAACCCTCACCCTAACCCTAAACGTCACCCTCACCCTAGCCCTCAATTTAAGCCTAACCCTAATCCTAACCCTCACCCTCACCCTAATCCTAACCCTAAACCTAACCCAAACCCTCACACTAAGCCTAACACTATCCCTCACCTTTACCCGAATCCTAACCCTAACACTAACCCACACCCTAACCCTCACCCTAACACTCACGGTAACCCTAACACTCATTCTCACCCTAACCCTCAACCTAAACCTAACCCTCACACTAAACCTAACACTCAATTTAACCCTAACCCTACACCTCACCATTACCCTCATCCTAACCGTAGCCCTAACCCTCACCATGACCCTAAACCTAACTCTCACCCTCAACCTAGCCCTCACCCTAACCCTCACCCTAACCGTAACCCTCACCGTCACAATAACCCTCACCCTAACCGTAACCCTCACCGTCACAATAACCCTAACCCTAAACCTAAACCTAATCCTCACCCTAACACTCACCCTCACTATAACCCTAACCTTCACCTTAACCCTCACCCTAAACCTAACTCTAAGTCTAACCCTAACCCTCACCGTAACCCTAATCCTAAACAAAACCCTCACCCTCACCATAACCCTCAACCTAACCCTTAACCTCAGCCTCACCCTAACCCTCACACTAACCCTAACCCTCACCCTAACCCTAAACCTAAACGTCACCCTCACACTAACCCACACCCTCATCCTAACTCTCACCCTCACCTTAACCCTAACCCTATCCCTAACCTTCACCCTAACCCTAAACCTAAACCTCACCCTAACCCTAACCCTACCCTTAACCATCAACCACACCATAGGCCTCACCCTAACCCTAATCCTAACCATAACCATCACATAAACCTAACCCTCACAATAACCCTAACCCTCACCCTCACCCTAAACCTCACCCAAACACTAACCCTCACCCTAACCCTCACACTAATAGTATACCTAACCCTAAGCCTAACCCTCAACCTAAACCTCAACCTAACACTAACCCTAACCCTTACCCTCACTCTAACCCTACACCTAACCCTCACCCTCACCCTAACCCTCACCCTAACTCTTAACCTCACCCTCACCCTAAACCTCACACTTACCCTAACCCTCACCCTAACCCTCACCCTAACCCTCACCCTAACCCTCACCCTCATTCTAAACCTAAACCTCACTGTCAGCCTCACCCTCACCTACAGCCTAAATCTAAACCTAACCCTAATCCTGGCCCTAACCCTAACCTTAAACATCAAACTCACCCTCAACCTCATCCTCAGCCTAACTCTAACCCTAACCCTAATCCTAGCCCTCACCCTCTCCCTCACCCTCAACGTCACCCTCACCCTCACCCTCACCCTAACTCTAACAATAACCCTAACCCTAACCCTAACCCTAACTCTAAACCTAACCCTAACCTTAACTGTAACCCTAACCCTAACCCTCACCCTAAACCTAACCCTAACCCTCACACTAAACCTAGCCCTCACCCTAACCCTAACCATACCCCTCACCTTCACCCTAAATCTAAACCTAATCCTAAGCCTAACCCTCACCCTCACCAGAGCCCTCACCCTAACCCTAATCCTAACTTGAACCCTCACCCTAACATTAAAACTCACTCTAATCCTCACCCTCACCCTCACCCTAAACCTTACCCTAACCATAACCCTAACCCTCACCCTAACCCTCACCCAAACACTATCCGTAACCCTAACCCTCAACCTAACCCTCACCCTAACCCTCACACTAAACCTAACCCTCACCCTAACCCTAACCCTAAACGTCACCCTCACCCTAACCCTCACCCTCAGCCTAACTCTAACCCTCACCCTATCCCTAACCCTAAATCTAACCCTAACCCTCTCCCTCACCCAAAAGCTAACCGTAAACCTAACCCCAACCCTAACCCTCACACTCACCCAATCCAGCAGCCTAACCCTAACGCTAACCCTCACCCTAACCCTAATGGTAACCCTCAACCTAACCCTAACCCTATCCCTAACCCTCACCCTCACCCTAAACCTCACCCTCACCCTAACCCTGATCCTTAACCTCACCTTAACCCTATCCCTAACCCAAACCCTCACACTAACCCTAACCCTCACCCTCACCCTAACCCTCACCCTCACCCTAACCCTTACCCTCTCCCTAACCCTAATCCTATCCCTAAACCTATCCCTAGCCCTAAACCTCACACTAAACCTTGCCCTCACCCGAACTATAACCCTACCCTCACCTTAACCCTCACCCTAACCCTAACCCTATCCCTCACCCTAACCCTAACCCTTACCCTTACCCTTACCCTAAAACTAACCCTATACCTAAACCTGACACTAACCTTAACCCTCAATCTAACACTAACCCTCAACCTCACCTTAACACTTAACCTCACCCTCATCCTAACCCTAACCCTAAATGTCACCCTCACCCTAACCCTCACCCTCAGCCTAACTCTAACCCTCACCCTAACCCTAAACCTAACCCTCACACTAACCCTAACCCTCACCCTCACCCTCACCCTAATACTCATGGTAACCCTAACGTTCATTCTCACACCAACCCTCACCCTAACACTAATCCTGACACTAAACCTAAACCTCATCCTAACCCTAACCTTAACCCTCACCAAAACACTAAAAATAACTCTCACCCTCAACCTAGCCCTCACCCTACCAATAATCATTAATCTACCTTAAACCTAAACGTTACCCTCAACCTCAATATAACCCTCACCCTAACCCTAACCCTAACCCTAACTCTAATCCTCACCCCAACCCTAAACCTCACCATCACCCTTACCCTCACCCTAAACCTCACCCTAACCATAATTTTAAGCCTAAGCCTAACCCTCACCCTAACCCTCACCCTAACCCTAATCTTAAACCAAACCCTCAGCATCACCCTAACCTTTAAACTAAGCCTCACTCTAACCCTAACCCTCACCCTAACCCTAAGCATTACCATCACCCTCACCCTCAGCTTCACGCTCAGCCCAAACCTAAACCTAATGTTAATCCTAACCCTGACCCTAACCCTGACCCTCACACTAACCCTAACCCTAACCCTCACCCTAAACCTCACCCCCACCCTAATGCTAACCCTAACCCTCACACTCACCCTAAAACTCACCCTAACACTTAACCTCACCGTTAACCTAATCCTAACCCTCACCCTCACCCTAAAAGTAACCGTACCCCTAACCATAACCCTAACCCTAACCCTCAACCTAACCCTCACCTTAATGCTAACCCTAACCCTAAACCTCAACCTATCCCTCACCCTAACCCTAACCCTATCCCTAACCCTCACCCTTACCCTAACCCTCACCCTCACCTTAATCCTTACCCTCACGCTAACCTAAACCTATCCCTAACACTAACCCTCACACTAACCCTAACCCTCACCATAACCTTACCCCTACCCCTCAACTTAACCCTCATCCTTACCCTAAAATTCATCCTAAGCCTCACCCTAATCCTAACCCTAAACCTCACCCTCACCCAAACCCGAACCCTCACAATAACCCTAAACCTAACCTTAACTCTTACCTAACTAAAACCCACAACCTCACCCTCACCCTCACCCTAACCCTCACCCTTACCCTAGCCCTCACACTAACCCTAAATCTAACCCGCACTCTCACCCTAACAATCACCCTAAACCTAACCCTATCCCTCACCCTAACACTAACCCTAACCCTAAACCTCAAGATCATCCTAATCCTCACCCTATCCTTAACCTTTACCTAACCGAAACCCTCAACCTCACCCTCACACTCACCCTAACCCTCCACATTAACCTAGATGTCAACCTAACCCTCAAACTAACCCTCACCCTCACCCTCACCTTCACACTCAGCCTAGCACTAACACTGATCCTAACCCTAAACCTTAACCTCACCCGCACCCTAACCCTCACACTAAACCTAACCCTCACACTAACCCTAACCCTAAATGTCACCCTCACCCTAACCCTCACCCTCAGCATAACTCTAACCCTCACCCTATCCCTAACCCTAATCCTCACACTAACCCTAACCCTAACCCTCACCCTTACCCTAAACCTAACCCTAACCCATACCCTAACCCTCACCCTAAAACTTACGGTAAACCTAAAACTCATTCTCACCCTAACCGTCACACTAAACCTAACCCTCAATCTAAACCTAACCCTACCCCTCACCATTACCCTCATCCTAACCGAAACCCTAACCCTCACCATAACCCTAAACCTAACTCTCACCCTAACCTAGCCCTCGCCATAACCCTAATCCTAACCCTAACCCTCACCCTCACCCTATCCCTCACCCTAAACATAAACCTAACCATCACAATAACGCTCACCCTAACACTAACCCTAACCCTAACTCTAATCCTCACCCTAACACTCACCCTCACCATAACCCTAACCCTCACCCTAACTCTCACCGTAAACCTAACCCTAAGCCAAACGCTAAAACTCCGCCTAACCCTAATCCTAAACACAACCCTCACCCTCACCCTAACCCTTAACCTCAGCCTCACCCTAACCCTCTCCCTAAACCTAAACATAATCGTCACCCTCAACCTCACCCTCACCCTCAGCCTAACTCTAACCCTAAGCTAATCTGAACCCTCACCCTCACCCTCACCCTCAACCTAACCCTCAGCCTCGCCCTCACCCTCTCCCTAACCCTAACCCTAACCCTAACCCTAAACCTCACCCTCACCCTAAAGGTAACCCTAAACCTAACCCTCACCCTAACCCTCACCGTAACTGTAAAACTAACCCTAAACTTCACACTCACCCTAAACCTCACCTTAACCCTTACCCTCACCGTAAACCTAACCCCAACCCTAACCCTCACCCTAACCCTATCGGTCACCCTAAACCTAACGCTAACCCTCACCCTAACCCTCACCCTAAACCTAAACATAACCCTCAACCTATCTCTCAACCTAACCCTAAGCCTATCACTAACCCTCAACCTCACCCTAAACCTCACCCTCACCCTGACCCTAAATCTTACCCACACCCTAACCATAAACCTGTCCCTAACCCTAACGCTAACCCTAATCCTAACCCTAACCCTCACCCTAACCCTTACCCTCACCCAAACCATAACCCTCACCCTCACAATAACCTTCACAATAACCCTAACCCAAACCCTAACTCTAACCCTCACCCTAAACCTCACACTCAATCTAACCGTAAACCTCACCCTAACCCTCTCCCTAAACCTAACCCTAAGCCTAACTCTAACCCTCACCCTAAACTTCATGCTCACCCTAATCCTAAACCTACCCCTCAACCTCACCCTAACACTCACACTAAAACTTAAGCTCAGCCCCAACCTAATCCTTACACTAACCCTAACCCTCACCCTAACCCTCATCCTCATCCTAACTCTAAACCTAACTCTAATCCGAACCCTCACCCTCAGCCTCACACTAACCCTAATCCTAAACCTCACCCTCACCCTTACCCTCAACATAACTCTCAACCTCGTCCTCAGCCTCACCCTAAACCTATCCCTAGCCCTCACCCTAACCCTAAAACTCACCCTAACCCTAACCCTAACCCTCACCCTCAACCTCACCCTAAACCTAACCCTAAACTTAACCCTCAGCTTAACCGTAATTCTAGCCCTAATCCTCACACTCACCTGAAAACTCACCCTAACCCTTACCCTCACCGTAAACCTAACTCTAACCCTAACCCTCAACCTCAACCTAACCCTCACACTAACCCTAACCCTAACCCTCACCCTAACCCTAAGTCTAACCCTTATCCTCACCCTAGCTCTCACCCTAACCCTAATCCTAACCCTAACCCTCACACTAACCCTAACCCTCACCCCAACCCTAACCCTCACCCTCAAACTAAACCTCACCCTAACCCTAACTCTAACCTTCACCCTAACCCTCACCCTATCCCTATCCCAGACACCAACCCTAACCCTCAACCTACCCCTCACGCTAACCCTTACCCTAACCCTAACCCTAACACTAAACCTCACCCTAACCCTCACCCTAACGCATAACCTCACCCTCACCCTAACCCTCACACTTATCCTAACCCTCACCTTAACCCTAAATATAAACTTCATCCTAACCCTAAACCACACCCTCGGCTTAACTCTAACCCTCACCCTAACCATAACCCTATCCATAACCCTCACCATAACCCTAACCCTAACTCTCATCCTCAACCTAACCCTAACCCTAACCCTCACCCTAAACCTCACAATCACCCTCAAAATAACCCTAACTCGAACCCTAAATCTAAACTTCACCCTAACCCTCACCCACACTCTAACCATAAACCTCACCCTAACACTCACCCTATCCCTATCCCTGACACTAACCCTAACTCTCAACCTAACCCTCATCCTAATGCTCGCCCTAACCCTAACCCTAACACTAAACCTCACCCTAACCCTTAAACTCACCCTCACCCTAAACCTCACACTAATCCTAACCATCACCCTAATCCTAAACATAACCATCACCCTCAACCTAGCCCTCACCCTAACCCTAACCCTAACCCTAACCCTCACCCTAAACCTAACGCTAACCCTCACCTTAACCCTAAATCTAAACCTAACCCTAAGCCTATCCCTCACCCTCACCAGAGCCCTCACCCTAAACCGAATCCTAACGTTAACTTTCACCTAACACTAACACTCACCCTAACCCTCACCCTCACCCTAAACCTCACCCTAACCATATCCCTAAACCTCACCCTAACCCTCACAGAAACACTATCCCTAACCCTAACCCTCAACCTAACCCTCACCCTTACCCTCACCCTAAGCCTAAACCTAACACTAACCCTCAACCTAACCCTTAACCTAACCCTTAACCTCACCCTCACCCTAACCCTCACACTAACCCGAACCCTAACCCTAACCCTAACACTAAACGTCACCCTCACCCTAAACCTCACCCTCAGCCTAAATCTAACCCTCACCCTATCCCTAACCCTAACCCTCAAACTAACCCTATCCCTAAACCTCACCCTTATCCTAACCCTAACCCTAACCCACTCCCTAAACCTCAACCTAACACTCACGGTAACCCTAACACTCATTCTCACCCTAACCCTCACCCTAAACATAGCCCTCACACTAAACCTAACCCTCAATCTAACCCTAACCCTACCCCTCAACATTACCCTCATCCTAACCGTAACTCTAACTCTTATCATAATCCTAAACCTAACTCTCACCCTCAACCTAACTCTCACCCTCAACATAACCCTAACCCTCACCCTAGCCATAACGCTAAACCTAATCCTAAGCCTAACCGTAACCCTCACCCTAACTCTAATACTAAACACAATGCTCACCCTCACCCTAACCCTCACCCTAAACCTAAACATAAACGTCACACTCACCCTCACCCTCACCCTTAGCCTAACTCTAAGCCTAACGCTAATCTGAACCCTCAACCTCAACCTCACCCTAACCCTCAGCCTCGCAGTCACACTCACCCTAACCCTAACCCTAACCCTAACCCTCACCCTCAACCTCACCCTAAAGCTAACCCAAAACCGTACCCTCACCCTAACTGTAATGCTAACCCTAACCCTCACACTCACCCTAAACCTCAGCCTAACACTTACCCTCACCATAAACCTAACCCCAACCCTAAACCTCACCCTCACCCTATCCGTCACCCTAACCCTAACGCTAACCCTCAGCATAACCCTAACCGTAACCCTCAACCTAACCCTCAACCTCACCCTAACCCTATCCCTTACCCTCACCCTAACCCTAACAGTAACCCTCAACCTAACCCTCAACCTAACCCTAACCCTATCCCTTACCCTCACCCTAACCCTAAACCTCACCCTCACCCTAAATCTAATCATTACCAAAACCTTAACCCTAACCCTATCCCTAACCCTTACCCTCACACTAACCCTATCCCTCACCCTCACCCTAACCCTCACACTCACCCTAACCCTTACTCTAACCCTAACCCTAATCATGTCCCTAAACCTAACCCTAGCCCTAAACCTCACACTAAACCTAGCCCTCACCCCAACCATAACCCTACCCTCACCTTAACTTTCACCCTAACCCTAACCCTAACCCTCACCCTAACACTAAACGTTACCCTCAATCTAACCCTAACAATATCCCTAACCCTCTCCTTCACCCTAAACCTCACCCTCACCCTAACCTTAACCCTTACCCTCACCCTAAACCTAACACTATCCCTAACCCTAACCCTCACACTAACCTGAAAACTAACCATCAAACTAACCCTAAACCTAACCCTCACCCTCACCCTAACACTCACGGTAACCCTAACGTTCATTCTCACTCTAACCCTCACCTTAACCCTAACCCTCACACTAAACCTAACACTTACTCTAACCCTAACCCTACCCATCACCATTACCCTCATCCTAACCCTTACCCTAACCCTCACCATAACCCTAAACCTAACTCTCACCCTCAAACTAGCCCTCACCCTAACCCTAAATCTAACCCTAACCCTCACCTTCACCCTAACACTCACCCTAACCATAACCCTCACCGTCACAATAATGCTCACTCTAATCCTCACCCTAACACTCACCCTCACCATAACCCTAACCCTCACCCTAACCATAACCCTAAACCTAACCCTAAGCCTATCCCTAACCCGCACCCTAACCCTAATCCTAAACACAACCCTCACCCTCACCCTAACCCTCAACCTAAACCTAAACATAAACGTCAAACTCACCCTCACCCTCAACCTCAGCCTAACTCTAAGCCTAACGCTAGTCCTAAACCCTCATCCTCACCCTCACCCTAACCCTCAGCTTCGATGTCACACTCACCCTAACCCTAACCCTAACCATAACCCTCACTCTCAAACTCACCCTAAAGCTAACCCTAAACCGAACCCTCACCCTAACCGTAATGTTAACCCTAACCCTCACACTCACCCTAAACCTCACCCTAACCCTTACCATCACCGTAAACCTAACCCCAACCCTAAACCTCACACTCAACCTATCCGTCACCCTAACCCTAACGCTAACCCTCACCCTAACCCTCACCCTAACCCTAACCCTCACCCTAACCCTAACACTATCCCTAACCCATTCCTTCACCCTAAACCTCACCCTCACCCTAACCCTAACCCTTACCCTCACCCTAACCCTAACACTATCCCTAACCCTAACCCTCACACTAACCCTAAACCAAACCATCACACTAACCCTAACCCTAAACCTCACCCTCACCCTAACACTCACGGTAACCCTAACGCTCATTCTCACACTAACCCTCACCTTAACCCTAACCCTCACACTAAACCTAACCCTTACCCTAACCCTAAGCCTACACCTCACCATTACCCTCATCCTAACCCTTAACATAACACTCACCATAACTCTAAACCTAACTCTCACCCTCAAGCTAGCCCTCACCCTAACCCTAATTCTCTCCCTAACCCTCAGCCTAAACCTAACCCTCACCTTAAATGTTACCCTCACACTCACATAACCCTGACCCTAACCTAACCCTAACTCTAATCCTCACCCGAACCCTAAACCTCACCAACACCCTTTCCCTCACCCTAAAATTCAATCTAACCCTAACTTTAAGCCTAACTCTAACCTCACCCTAACCCTAATACTAAACCTAACCCTCACCCTCACCCTAACCCTTAACCTCAGCATCACCCAAACCCTCACACTAACCCTAACCCTCAACCTAACCCTAAGCATAAACATCATCCTCAAACTCACCCTCAACCACAGACTAACTCTAACCCTAACGCTAATCCAAAGCCTCACCGTCAGCCTTACCCTAACCCTAACCCTAACCCTCACCCTCACCGTAACCCTCAACTTCGCCCTCACCCTCACATTAACCCAAACCCTCAACCTAACCCTCACCCTAACCCTCACCCTAACCCCAACCCTAACACTAAACCTCACCATAACCCTCACCCTAACCCTTAACCTCACCCTCACCCTAACCGTCACCTAATCCAAACCCGCACCCTAACCCTAAACCTAAACGTCACCCTCACCCTAACCCATACCCTCAGCCTAACTCTAACCCTCACCCTAACCCGAACCCTATGCCTCACCCTCACCCTAACCTTAACCCTAACCCTATCCCTCACCCTAACCCTGAACCTAACCCTCATCCTCAATCTAGCCCTCACCCTAACCCTAATCCTAACCCTAACCCTCAACTTAACCCTTACCCTCACACTAACCATAACCCTCACCCTAACCCTAACCCTAATCCTCACCGTAACCCTCACTCTAAACCTTACCCTCACCCTAACCATAACCCTCAGCCTCAAAATAACCCTCACAATAACCCTAACCAGTACCCTATCTCTAACACTCACCCTAACCCTCACCCTCACTCTAAACCTAACCCTCACCCTAACCCTAACCCTAAGCCTTACTCTAACCCTAACCCTAAACCCCTAAACGTAACCCTCACCCTAACCCTAATGCTAGACCTAATCCTCACATTCACCCTAAACCTCACCCTTACCCTTACAGTAAACCTAACCCTAACCTTAACCCGAACCCTCAACCTAACCCTCAACCTTACCCTAACCCTATGCCTAACCCAAACCCTAATCCTGAATCTCACCCTCAACCTAACTGTAACCCTTACCTTCTCCATAACCCTAACCCTATCCCAAAACCTAACCCTCACACTAACTCTAACCCTCAGCCTCACCCTTAACCTCACCTGAACCCGAACCCGTACGCTCACCCTAACCCTAACCCTATCCCTAAACCTAACCCTCACATGAACACTAAACCTCACCCTCACATTAACACGATCCCTCACCCTAACCCTCATCCTAACTGTAAGCCTAACCCTAACCCTCACTCTAAACGTAACCCTAAACCTGAACCTAACCCTCGCCCTCACCCTAACCCTCACACTCACCCTCACCCTCAGCCTAAACCTAACCCTAATCCTAAAAATAACACTAACCGTCATCCTAACTCTAACCCAAATCCTAAACCTAACCCTCACACTCTCCCTCACACTCACACTAACCCTAACACTAACCCTCACCCTAAACCTAACCCTCACCCTAACCCTAACCCGCACACTCACCCTAACCCTCACACTAACCCTAAACCTCACCCTAACCCTAACTCTCACCCTAACCCTAACCCTATCACTCAAGCTAACCCTTACCCTAACCCTAAACCTAACCCTCACCCTAACACTAACCCTCAACCCCACCCGAACCCGAACCCTCATCTGAAACCTCAACCTCACCCTAACCCTCATCATCACCCTAAATAAAGCCCTAACCCTAAGCCTCACACTAACCCTAACCCTAACCCCCACCCTTACCCTCACCCTCACCCTGAGCCTAACCTTAACCCTAAACCTAATCCTAACCCTAAACCTCAACGTCACCCTGACCCTCACCCTAAACCTTACCCTCACCCTAACCGTAACCCTAACCCTAACCCTCATACTAAACCTAACCCTCACCATATCCCTAAGCCTACCCCTCAACCTAACCCCCACACTAACCCTAAACCTAACCCTCAGGCTAAACCTAAACCTCACCCTAACCCTCACCCTCACACTCACCCTAACCCTTATACTCACCCTAAGCCTAACACTAACACTAACCCGAAAACTAAACCTAACACTCACTCTAACCCTAACTCTAAACTTCACCTTAACCGTAACCCTCACCCTAACTGTCACCCTCACCGTCACCTTACCCCTCACCCTAACCCTAACTCTAACCCTCACCTTAACCGTAACCCTCACCCTAACCCCCACCCTCAACCTAATCATCACCCTAACCCTAACCCTTACTTAGTTGAAACCCTCACCCTCACCTTCACCCTCACCCTAAGCCTCACCCTAACCTTAGCCCTCAACTTAACCCTAACCCTAATACTAACCCTCACCCTCACCCTAACCCTCACCCTCACCAGAGCCCTCAACTTAACCCTAACACTAATCCTAACTCCCACCCTAACACTCACACTCAAGCTCAGGCTAACCCTCACCCTCATCCTAATCCTAAACCTAACCCTCACCCTCACCCTAACCCTCAACCTAACCCACACCCTCATCCTAATCCTAACCCTAACCCTAACCCTCACACTAAACCTAACCCTCACCCTCACACTCACCCTAACCCTCACACTAACCCTAACCCTCATCCTCACCCTAAACCTCACCCTATCCCTAACCCAACCCCTCACCCTAACCCTCACCCTATCCCTATCCCTGACACTAATCCTAACCCTCAAACTAACCTTCAATCTAACGCTCAATCCTAACCCTAACCCACAATCTAACCCTAATCCTCACCCTCAACCTAACCCTTAACCTCACCCTCACCCTAACCCTCACACTAACCCTAACCCTCACCCTAACCATAACCCTAAATGTCACCCTCACCCTAACCTTCACTCTCAGCCTAACTTTAACCCTCACCCTAACCCTAAACCTAACCCTCACACTAACCCGAAACCTAACCCTCACACTCCCCCTAACACTCACGTTAACCCTAACGCTCATTCTCACACTTACCCTCACCCTAACCATAACCCTCACACTAAACCTAACACTCACCCTAACCCTAACTCTACCCCTCACCATTACCCTCATCCTAACCATAACCATAACCCTCACCATAACCTTAAACCTAACTCTCACCCTCAACCTAGCCCTCACCCTAACCCTAATCCTATCCCTAACCCTCACCCTAACCATATCCCTCACCCTAACCGTTACCCTCACCCTTACAATAACCCTTACCCTAACCCTAACCCAAAACCTAACTCTAATCATCACCCCAAGCCTAAACCACACCATCACCCTTTCCCTCACCCTAAAACTCAACCTAACCCTAATTTTAAGCCTAACCCTAACCATCAACCTAACCCTCACCCTAACCCTAATCCTAAACCTAACCCTCATCCTCACCCTTACCCTTAACCTCAGCCTTACCCTAACCCTCACACTAACCCTAACCCTCACCCTAATCCAAAGCATAAACGTCACCCTCAACCTCAAGCTCACCCTCAGACTAACTCGAACCCAAACGCTAATCCAAACCCTCACCCTCAGCCTCAACCTAACCCTAACCCTAACCCTCATCCTCACCCTAACCCTCAGCCTCGCCCTCACCCTCACACTAACCCTAACCCTAACCTAACTCTCATCCTAACCCTAAACCTCAACCTAACCCTAACCCTAACTCTCACCCTAAACCTAACCCTAAGCCTAATCCTAACACTACCCCTCACCCTAACCCTCATGCTAACCATAAATCTAACCCTAACCCTCACCCTACACCTCACACTAACCCTAACCCTGAACGTAACCCTCACCCTAACCCTCACCCTCAGCCTAACTCTAACCCTCACCCTAACCTTAAACCTAACCCTCACACTAACCCTAACCCTAACCCTCACCATCACCCTAACCCTAAACTAACCCTCACCCTAACCCTCACCCTAACCCTCACCCTAATACTCACAGTAACCCTAAACCTCACCCTCACCCTAACTCTAACCCTCACCCGCACCCTAACCCTAACCCTAACACTCAACCTAAACCTAACCCTAACCCTAACCGTCACCCTTAACCTAAAGCTCACCCTCACCCTAACCCTAACCCTACCCCTCACCCTAACCCGCATGCTAACCCTAAATTTAAAACTAACCCTCACCCTAACCATCACCCTAACCCTAAATCTTACCCTAACCCTCACCCTAACTCTAACCCTTACTCTCACCCTAAACTAACCTTAATTCTAAGACTATCCCTCAACCTCACCCTAGCCCTCACACTAACCCTAATCCTAACCCTAACCCTCACCCTCACCCTAATCTTCGCCCTAACCCTCACCCTAACAATAACACTAACCCTCACCCTAACCGTCACCCTAACTTTAATCCTAAACATAACCCTCACCCTCACCCTAACGCTCACCCTAACCCTTAAACTCAGCCTCACCCTAACCCTCAAACTAAACCTACACCTCACCCTAACCCTAAACATAAATGTCACCCTCACCCTCACCCTCAGCCTCAGCCTAAATCTAACCGTAACGCTAATCCGAACACTCAGGCTCAGGCTCACCCTAACCCTAACCCTAACCATCACTCTCACTCTCACCATCACCCTAACCCTCACCCTAACCCTCAACCTTACCCTCAACCTAACCAAACACTATCCCTGAACCTAACACTCACACTAACCCTAAAGTTCACCCTCATCCTAAACCTCTCCCTCACACTAACGCTTACCCTCACCCTAACCCTAACCCTATGCCTCAACCTAACCCCAACCCTAACCCTCACACTAAACCTAGCCCTCACCCTAACCCTAACCCTCGCCCTCACCTTAACCCTCAACCTAACCCTAACCCTAACCCTAACCCTCACCCTAACCCTCATCATATGCCTAACCCTCACCCTCACCCTAAACCTCACCTTCACTCTAACCCTAACACTTACCCTCACCCTAACCATAACCCTATCACTAACCCTAACCCTCACACTAACCCTAACCCTCTTCCTCACCCTAACCCTCACCCTCACCCTAACCCTTACCCTCACACTAAAGCTAACCCTAACCCTCACCCTAACCTTTATCCTCACTGTAACCCTAATCCTCACACTAAATCTAACCCTCACGCTAACTCTAACCCTGCCCCTCACACTAACACCCACCCTAAACCTAACCGCAACCCTCATCCTAACCCTAACCCTCACCCTCAACCTAAATATCACCCTAAACCAAACCCTCACCCTAATCCTAAGCCTAACCCTCAAACTAATCCTATCCCTCACCCTAACCCTCACCCTCACCCTAATCCTCTCCCTAACACTAACACTTATCTAACTGAAACCCTCAACCGAACCCTAACCCGAACCCTAAAAATAACCATCACCCTACCCCTGACCCTAACCCTAACCCTAACCCTAACCCTAACCCTCACCCACACCATAACCCAAACCCTAAACCGCAGTCTCACATTAACTCTCACACTAACGCTAAACCTAACTCTTTCCCTCACCCTCAGGCTTACATTAACCCTAACCCTAACCCTCATACTAACCAAAACCCTCAACCTAAACCTAACCCTACCCCTCACCCTAACCCTCATCCTAACACTAACCTAACCCTAAACCTAAACCTAACCCTCACCCACACCCTCACCCTGAGCCTAAACCTAACCCTAACCCGAATCCTAAAACTAATACTCAACCTCACTCAAACTCTAGCCCTAAACCTAACCCTAACCCTCACAGTACCCCTCTTCCTAACCCTAAACCTAAACCTAACCGTCACCCTCACACTAACCCTAACTCTAACCCTAACCCTAACCCTCACACTAACCCTAACCCTCACACTAACCCTAACCCTACCCCTCACCCTATCCCTCATCCTAACCCTAACCTAACCCTAAACCTAAACCTAACCCTCACACACAGCCTCAACCTCAGCCTAACCCTAACAATGATCCTAACCCTAATCCGGACCATCACCCTCTTCCTAGCCCTAACCCTAACCCTAACCCTCCCCCTCACCCTCAGCCTAACCATAAACCTAACCCTCACCCTAAACCTAACCCTAACTCTCACCCTCAACCTCACCCTAACCCTAAACCTAACCCTAACCCTCACCCTTACCCTAACCCTAGTACTAACTCTAACCCTCACCCTCACACTATCCCTCACCCTAACCCTTACCGTCACCCTAACACTAACCCCAAGCCTAAGCCTATCCCTCACACTAAACCAAACCTTCACTCTAACCCTAATCCTACCCTCAGCCTAACGCTCACCATAACCTTTACCCTAAATCTATTCCTCACCCTATCCCTAACCCTAACACTAACCCTCACCCCCACCCAAGTCCTCACCTTAAACCTAAACATAACCCTCACCCTCACCTTATCCTTAATGCTAACCCTAGCCTTCACCCTCAACCTAACCCTCACCCTAACCTTTACCCTCACCTTAACCGTCACCGTAACACTAACCCTCACCCTAACACTAACCCTCACCCACACCTTAACACTCAACCTCAACCGAAGCCTCACCATAACACTATTCCTCACTGTCACCCTAACCCTCACACAAAACCTAAAGCTCACCCACACCTTAACCCTCACCCTCACCTGAACCCTCATCCTAACCCTAACCCTTAACCTTCATCCTCACCCTAAACATAACCTTAACACTAACGCTCACATTAACCCTAAACCTAACCCTCAACCTAACCCTCAACCTCACCCTCACCCTCATCCTAAGCCTAACCCTAACCCTAAAACTAATACAAAACCTAACCCTCTCCCTCACCTTCAACCTAACCCTAACATTTAGCTTATCCCTAACCCTCACACGCACCTTAACCCTAATCCTAACCCTAATATTAACCCTCACACTCACCCTAATCCTAAAAGTAACACTCACTCTGAAACTAACCCTTACCCTAACCCTTATCCTCACCCTAAATCTAACCCTAACCCTAAATCTAACCTTCACACTAAACCTAACCATCATCCTAACCCTAACCCTCACCCTAACCCTCAAGCTCACTCCTTCCCTCACCCTAAGCCAAACCCTAACCCTATCCCTAGTCCTAAACCTAACACTTTCCCTCAACCTCACCCTAACCCTAAACCTAACCCTCACCCACACCCTAACCCTCACTATAACCCAAACCTTCACGCTCACCCTAACCCTCACCCTCACCCTAAACATCACCCTAACCCTAACCCTCACCATAACTCTAACCCTAACCCTATGGCTAACATTCACTGTCACCCTAATGCTAACCATAAGCCGAACCCTCACCCACAACCTAACGCTCACACTCACCCTCACCCTCAACATCACCGTAACCCTCACCCTCACCCTAAACATAACCCTAACCCTAGCCCTCACCCTAACCCTTAACCTAACCCTAACCTGCACACGAAACCTAACCCTCACCCTAACCTTACCGTATCCCTCACCCTCAGCCAAACCCTAACCCTACCCCTAGTCTTAAACCTAACCCTTTCCCTCACCCTCAACCTAACCCTAAACCTAACCCTAACCCTCACCCTAACCCTCACCATAACACTAACCCTAACTCTCACCTTCACCTTAAACCTAACCCTAACCCTAACCCTAAAGCTAACTCTGACAATAACTCTCCAACTAACCCTCACCCTAAACTTTAACCTCACCCTAACCCTAACTGTAACCCTAAAACTCACACTAAACTTAAGCCTCAACCTAACCTTACGCTATCCCTCATCCTAACACATACCCTAACCCTAACCCTAACACTCACCCTCACCCTAACCCTAACCCTAACACTCACCCTCACCCTAACCCTAACCGTCACCCTAACCCAAACCCGCAACCACACCCTAATCTTCACACTCACCCAAACCCTCACCCTCAACCTAACCCTCAACCTCACCCTAAACCTCACCCTAACCCGAACCCAACCCTCACCCTCACCCTAACTTTAACGCTAACCCTGAACCTAAGCCGCAAACTAACCCTCACCCTAACCCTTACCCTCACCCTAACTCTAACCCTAACCGTAAACCTAACCCTCACAATAAACCTAACCCTCATCCAAAACCTAACCCTATCCCTAACCCTAACCCTCACCCTAACCCTAACCCTAACCCTCACCCTAACCTTAACCCTAATGCTCACCCTCACCCTAACCCTCATACTAAACCTGACACTCACCCAAACCCTATCCCTCACCCTAACCCTCACCCTAACCCTAACCCTCACCGTCACCCTAAACCTAAACCTAACCTCACCCTCACCCTAATGCTAACTGTCACCTAAACCTCACCCTACCCCTAACCCTCAGCCTCACCCTACCCTCACCCTCACCCAAACACTCACCCTCACCCTCAGCCTCACCCTCACCCTAATCCTCAACCTAACACAAACCTTGGCGTAAACGAAATCCTCAACCGAAACCTAACCCCAACCCTAACCCTGACACTCACGCTACCCCTCACCCTAACCCTAACCCTAACCCTAACCCTCACCCTCATCCTTACCTTCACCCTAACCATTAACCTCAGCCTAACCCTCACCCTAAACCTCACTCTAATCCTAATCCTCACCCTCACCCTCACCCTACCTCAAACCGAACCCTAACCCTCACCGTAACCTTAACCCTCCACATATACCTATCACTGAGACTCACCCTAACCCTCACCCAAACCATAAAACTAACTGTAACGCTTACCCTCACCCTCTCCCTAACCACCATCCTAACCCTTACCCTCACCCTAACCCTAACTCTCACGCTAACAGTCACCCTCACCCTAACCCAAATTCTAACCCTCACCCTAACTCTAACCCTAACCCTATCCCTCAACCTCAAACTAACCGTCACACTAACCCTTACCCTCACCCTAATGCTAAGTCTAACCCTCACACTAACCCTAACCCTCACCCTAACCATAACCCTACCCCTCACCCTAACCCTCATCGTAACCCTAAACAAAACCTAACCCTAAACCTAACCCTCAGCTTCACTCTCAACCTCAGCCTAACCCTAACCTTAACCCTAATCCAAACCCTAATCCTCACCCTAACCCTAACCATTATCCTAATCCTAACCCTAATCCTCACCCTAAACCTAACACTCAGCCTAACTTTCACCCTAAACCTAAACCTAACCCTAACGCTCACCCTCACCCTAAACCTCACCCTAACCCTTACCCTCAGCCTAACCCTCAGCCTAACCCTCAACCTAACCCTAACCCTAACCCTCACCGTCACCCTCACCCTAACTCTCACCCTAACCCTAACCCTAAACCTCACCCTAACCCTCACCCTAACCGTAACCTCAACCTGTACCCTGACACTAAACCTAACCCATACCCTAACATTAACCCTAAAACTAACCCTCACCCTAACCCTCACACTAAACCTAAACGGCACCCTAACCCTCACTCTCACCCTAAACCTCACCCTAAACCTAACCCTAACTCTCACCCTCAATGTTGCCATCACCCTAACCCTATTCCTAACTCTAACCCTCACCCTAACCCTAACCCTCAAACTCACGCTAACACTCACCCTCACACTACGCCTAAACCTACCCCTAAACCTGAACCTCACAGTCACCCTAATCCTAACCCTAACCCTCACCCTCACTGGAACCCTAACACTAACCCTCACCATAACACTAAACCTAACCCTAACCCTAACCCTCACCCTCACCCTCACCCTTGCCCTCACCCTAACCCTAATCCTAACCCTAAACCTCATATAAACCTCACCCTAACCCAACCCAAACACTCACCCTAACCCTAACCCTAACCCTAAACCCCACGCAAAGCCTAAGCCTAAGCCTAAGCCTAATCCTAACCCTAACCCTAACACTAACCCTAACTCTAACTCTAAAGCTCACTCTCACCCTAACCCTAACTCTAACCCTAACACTAAACCTATACCTCATCCTAACCCTAATCCTAACCCTCAGCCTCACCCTCACTGTAACCGTAATCATAACCCTAACCCTAAAATAACCCTCACCCTAACTCTAACCCTTATCCTCACCCCCAAGCTTGGACTAAGGCTAAGCCTAAGCCTAAGCCTAAGCCTAACCCTAACCCTCACACTCACCCTCACCCTATCCCTAACTGTAACACTAACCCTGAAACTAACCCTCATACTATCCCTCACGCTAATGCTAACTCTAACCCTAAACCTCACCCTCATCCTAACCCTCACCCTCACCCTCACCCTCAGCCTAACACTAAGCCTAACCCTAACCCTAACCCTAACCCTAAACCTTACACTCAACCTCACCCTAACACTAAGCCTAAGCCTAACACTAACCCTAACCCTCACTCTCACCCTATCCCTCACCCAAACCCTAACCCTAACACTAACCCTAACCCTAACCCTCACCCTAAACCTCACCCTAACCCTAAAGCTCACCCTCACCCTAACCCTAACCCTAACCCTAACCCTAATCCTCAGCCTCAGCCTCAACGTCACCATAACCTTAACCCGAAGCCTAACCCTAACAATAACCCTATCCCTAACACTAATCCTATCCCTAACCTTCACCTTAACCCTCACCCTAAACATAACCCTAATCCCACCCTCACCCTAGCTCTCACCTTAACGCTAATACTAACCCTAACAATCACCCAAACTCTCACACTAATCCTAACCCTAAACCTGACACTAACCTTAACCATCACACTCACATTCACCCTCAAACTAAACATAAACCTAATCCTAAGCATAACCCTCACTCTCACCCTCATCCTAACCCTACCCCTAACCCTAACCCTCATCCTAACCCTAATCTCCACCCTAAGCCTAACCCTCACCTTAACGCAAACCCTCAACCTGAACCTAACCCTCACCCTAACCATAACCCTAATCCTCACCCTCACCCTAGCCCTCACCCTAACCCTAATCCTAACCCTAATCCTCACCCAAACTCTCACCCTAATCCTAACCCTAACCCTCACCCTAACCTAACACTCACCCTCACCCTCAGCCTCAGCCTAACCCTAAACCTTATCCTAACCATAACCCTCACCCTCACCCTCATCCTAACCCTACCCCTAACCCTAACCCTCACCCTAACCCAACCTCCACGCTAAACCTAACCCTCACCTTAAAGCTAACCCTCACCCTAACCCTAAGCCTAACTCTAACACCAAACCTCATCCTCACCCTAACACTAACCCTAACACTAACCCTTACACTAAACCTCACCCTAATGCTAACTCTAACCCTAAACCTCATGCTGACCCTAACCCTAACCCTCACCATAACCCTCACCCTCAGCCTAACCCTAAGCCTAAGCCTAACCCTAACCCTCACACTCACCCTCACCCTAACCCATACCCTAATCCTAATCCAAACCCTAACCCTAAACCTAACACTCACCCTAACCCTCACCCTAACCCTAACAATAACACTAAAAATAACCCTAACCCTAACCCTCACCCTAACACTAACCCTAAACCTCATCCTCACCCTCACCATCACCCTAACCCTCAACGTCACGCTAGGCCTAAGCCTAAGCCTAAGACTAAGCTTAAGCCTAACCCTCACACTCACCCTCACCCAAACCCTAACTGTAACACTAACACTAACACTCACAGTAACACTCACCCTAATGCTAAATCTAACCCTATACCTCACCCTCACCGTAACAATAACCCTCACCCTCAACCTCACCCTCAGCCTAAACCTAACCATAATCTTAAACCTAACCCTCACCCTCACCCTCACCTTAAACTTAAACCTAACCATAACCCTCACACTCACCGTCACCCTAACCGTAACCCTTAACCTAACCCTCACCCTATCCCTAATCCTAACCCTCACGAAAACCCTAACCCTCACTCTCACTCTATCCCTCACCCTAACCATCATGAAAACCCTAACCCTCACTCTCAGCCTAACCCTCACCCTAACCCTTACCCTCACCCTAACCCTAACCATAACGCTCACCTTCACCCTAAACCTAACCCTAACGCTCACCATCACCCTAACCCTCACTTAAAACCTAACCCACACCCACACCCTAAACCTCAGTCTCACCCACACCCATACCCTCACGCTAATCCTCACCCTCACCCTAAACATCAGCCTAAGCCTAACCCTCACCCTTACCCTAACTCTCACCCTCAGCCTAACCCTAATCCTAACCGTAATCCTAACCCTAACCCTCACCCTCAACCACAACCTCAACTTAAACTTAACCCTAACCCCAATCCTAACCCTAAACTTCAGCCTCACCCTAACCCTAACCCTAACCCTCACCGTAACCCTAATCCTAACCCTAACCCAAACCCTAACCCTCACCCTAAACCTCACCCTAACCCTAAACCTAACACTTACCCTAACACTAACCCTCAGCCTAAACCTCACCCTAACACTAACTCTAACCCTAAACCTCATCCTCATCATAACCCTAACCGTCACCCTCACCCTCAACCTCATCCTAACCCTAAGGCTAAGACTAACCCTAACCCTAATGCTTACACTCACCCTCACCCTAACCCTAAACCTGAACCTTTTCCTAACCCTAACCCAAACATTCATCCTAACCTTCACCTTAACCCTAACCCTAACACTAACCCTAAACCTAACCCTCACCAAAACCCTCACCCAAACTCTAACTCTAACCCTAAACCCCACCCTCACCCTAACCCTAACCTCACCCTTACCTCACCCTCACCGCAACCCTAACCGAAACCCTAACCCTAAACTTCACCCTCAACCTCACCCTAACCCAAACCCAAACCCTCAACCGAACCCTCATCGTCACCATCACCCTCAGCCTAACCCTAACCCTAATTTAACCCTAACCTTCACCCTCAACCTAACCCTAGTCCTAACCCTTACTCTCACCCCAACCCAAACCTCCACCCTAAACTTAACCCTCACCCTAACGCTAACCCTTATGCTAACCCTAACCCTCACACTAACCCTAACCCTCACCATAAACGTAATCCTACCCCTCACGCTACCCCTCACCCTACGCCTCACCCTAACCCTAAACCTAACCCTAATCTTAACCCTAACCCTAACCCTAAACCTCACCCCAATCCTAACCCTCACCCTCACCCTCAACCTCACGCTCACCATAACCGTAACCCTAACCCTAACCTTAACATTAACCCTAAACCTAAACCTAACCCTAATCCTAATCCTTAAACTCACCCTCAAACTCACCCTAACCTTAACAATGACCCTAATCCTAACCCTAAACCTAACCCTAACCCTAATTCTAACACTCAGCCTAACCAAAACCATAACCTTAAACCTCATCCGAACCATAACCAAAACGCTCACCCTCACCCTAACCCTAAATCTAACCCTAAGCCTACCCCTCACCCTAACACTGACTCTACCACTCACGGTAACCCTAACCCTCAATTTCACCCTAACCCTCACCCTAAACCTTACCCTAACCCTAACTCTAACCCTAACCCTAACCCGCACACTAAACCTAACCCTCACCCTAATCCTAACACTTACCCTCATCCTCACACTCACCCTCACCCTAAAACTAACCCTAACCATCACCCTAACCCTCACACTAACTCTAAGGCTAACCCTAACCCTCATTCTCACCCTAACCCTCACGCTAAACCTAACCCTAACCCTCACTCTAACCCTCGCCCTCACAATAACCCTCACCCTAAGCCTAACCCTAACTCTAACCTTCACACTCACCCTCAGCCTAATCCTAAACCGAATCCTATCCCTCACCCGCACTCTCAGCCTAACCTCAACCGAACCCTAACCCTAAACCTAAACCTCACCCTCACCCTAACCCTCACTCTAACCCTAATCCTAACCCTAAACCTAATCCTAACCCTCAGCAGCACCCTAAACCTCACCGTCAATCTAACCCTAAAACTAAACCTAATCTTCACCCACACCCTAACCCTTAGACTCAACCAAACCCTCACCCTCACCCTAAAACTCACCCTAACCCTAACCCTCAACCTCACCCTCACCCACACACAAACCCTAATCCTCAGTCTCACCCGAAATCTCACCCTCATCCTAAACCTCACCCTCACCCTAAACATCACCTAAGCCTAACCTTCACCCTCACCATAACCCTAAACCTAAACCTCACCCTAACCTTAACCCTCACCCTCAACCTAACCCTCATTCTCACCCTAACCCTAATCCTACCCCTAACCCTCACCCTCACTCTCCACATCATCTTAAACTAACCCTCACCCTATCCCTAACCCTAACCCTCAGCCTAACCCTAACTCTCACCCTAACCCTCACCCTCACCCCAACCTCACCCTAACCATAACCTTAAACCTAGCCCTTACCCTAACCCTTACCATCACACTCACCCTCACACTCAACCTAACCCTCACCCTCAAACTAGCCCTCAGCCTAAACCTAACACTAACCCTAAACCTCACCCTCACCCTCACACTCAGACTAAACCTAACCCTAAACCTAATCCTAACCTTAACCCTCACACTCACACTCACCATAAAGCTCATCCTCACCATAGCCCTCACTCTAACCCTAACCCTAACCCAAACCCTAAACATCAACATCACCCTCCCCCTCCCCCTCTCCCTCAGGTTAACCCTAACCCTAACCTTAATCCTAACCCTAACCCTAACACTCACACTAACCCTAACCCTCACTCTCACCCTAAACCTCACCCTAACACTTACCCTCACCCTAACCCTTACCCTAAGCCTAACGCTCACACTAAACCTAACCCTCACCCTAACCCTAACGCTAACCATCACCCAAACCCTAAGCCTAACCCTAAACCTCACCCTAAACCTAATCATCACCATCACCCTAGCCCTCAAACCAACCCTAATCCTAACCCTAACCCTCACCCTTACCCTCACCCTAACCGTAAATCTCACTATCACCCTCACCCTAAAACTAACCCTAACCCACAAGCTAACCCTAATGCTCACCCTAACCCTAACCCTAACCCTCACCCTCAACCTCATCCTCACCTTAGCCCTAAACTTAACCCTAACCCTCACCCTAACCCTAAGCCTAATCCTAATGCTAACTCTAAGCCTCACCCTCACCCAAACCCTCACCCTCACCCTAACCCTCACCCTAACCCTAATCATAACCCGCAACTTCACCCTAACCCAAAAGTGAAACCTAAACCGAACCCGAACCCTCACCCTCACCCTCACTCAAAACCTAACTCTAACCGTAACCCTTACCCTCACCCTTACTTTAACCCTAACAATAACCCTAAACCTAACTGTAACTCTAAACCTCAACCTAACCCTAACCCTAACCGTAACCCTCACCCTAACATGATGATCGTAACCCTCACATTCACCCTAACCCCCACCTTAACCTTTACCCTCACCCTAACCATAACACTAGCCCTAAGCCTATCCATCCCACTAACCCCAATCCTAACCCTCACGCTCACCCTCACACTCACCCTAACCCTCACCCTCACCATAGCCCTCACACTAACCCTAACCCAAACAAAACCCTACACCTCAACATCACCCTCACCCTCAACCTCACCCTCAGGCTAACCCTAACCCTAATCCTAACCCTAACCCTCACCTTAACACTCACGCTAACCCTAACCCTCACTCTCACCCTAACCCTCACCCTAACACTTACCCTCACCCTAACCCTTACCCTAAGCCTAACACTCACACTAAACCTAAACCTCACCCTAACCCTAACGCTAAACATCACCCTAACCCTAAGCCTAAACCTAAACCTCACCCTAAACCTAATCCTCACCATCAACCTAGCCCTCAAACCAACCCTAATCCTAACCATAACCCTCACCCTTACCCTCACCCTAACTATAACTCTCACTCTCACCCTCACACTAACACTAACCCTAACACTCACCCCAACCCTAACCCTACCCCTCACGCTCACCCTCATCCTCACCCTAGCCCTAAACTTAACCCTAACCCTCACACTAACCCTAAGCCTAATCCTAATGCTAACTCTAAGCCTCACCCTCACTCAAAGCCTCACCCTCACCCTAACCCTCACCCTAACCCTAATCATAAACCGCAACCTCACCCTCATCCAAAACCTAAACCTAAATCGAACCCTCACCCTCACCCTCACCGTCACTCAAAACCTAACTCTATCCGTAACCCTTACCCTCACCCTCAAATTAACGCTAACAATAACCCTAACCCTAACTGTAACTCTAACACTCAAACTAACCCTAACCCTAACCTTTACCCTCACACTAACCATAACCCTAGCCCTAAGAATAAACCTCCCACTAACCCCAACCCTCACCCTAACACTCACCCTCACCCTAACCCTAAACCTAACCCTCACACTCACACTAATTCTAACCCTAAACCTAACCCTAACCCTCACGCTAACCCTCAAAGAAACTCTAAGGCTAACCTAAACCTCACTCTCACCCTAACCCTCACCCTCAACCTAACCTTTACCCTAACCCTAATCCTAACCCTAACCCTCACCCTCACCCTGTCTCTAATCCTAACTGTCACCCTAACCCTAAACCTATCGCTAAACCTCACCCTATCCCTAACCCTCACCCTAACCCTAACCCAAACCCTGACCCTCACCCTAACCTTAACCCTAACCCTCACCCTAAACCTCACCCTAATGCTTACCCTCAACCTAACCCTAAACCTAACCCTAACCCTAATCCTCACAATAACCCTATGCCTAACCCTAACCCTAACACTCACCCTAATGCTAAACCTCAACCTAAACCTCACCCTCAGCTTAACCCTCAACATCAGCCTAACACTCACCTCACCCTAAACATCAACCTAACCCTAACCTTCACCCTAACCCTAACCCTAACACTCACCCTAAACCTCACCATCACCCTCACACTCACCCTAAGCCTAACCCTAACCCTACCCCTAAACCTTAACCTAACCCTCATCATCCCCCTCACCCTAAACCTATCCCTAACCCTAACACTAACCCTCACCCTCACCCTAACCCTACCTCTAACCCTAAACCTAACCCTCACCCTAAACCTAACCCTCAACCACAACCTAACCCTAACCCTCACCCTAACCCTTGTCCTCACCCTAAAGCTAACTCTAAACCTAACCCTAACAATCACAATAACCCTAACCCTCATTCTAACCATAAACCTACCCCTCAACCTAACACTCACCCTAACCCTAACCCTAAACCTATCCCTCACCTTAGCCCTAACCTTAAGCCTCACCCTCAACTTAACCCTCACCGTCACCCTAACACTCACCCTAAGCCTAACCCTCACCCACATCTTAACCCTCACCCGAACCGAACCCTCACCCTAACACTCACCCTCATCCTAAATATCACCCGAACCCTAACCCTCACCCTAACACTAAAACTAAACTTCACCCTCAACCTAAACCTCTCCCTAAAACTTAACATCACCCTAACCCTAACCCTAAACCTCAGCCTAAACCTAATCCTAACTCTAATCCTAAACCTAACCCCCACCCTCACCCTCACCCTCACCGTCACCCTAAGCATAACCCTTAACCTAACCCTCACCCTATCACACTCTAACCCTCACGAAAAACCTAACCCTCATTCTCACCCTATCCCTCACCCTAACCCTAACCGTAACGCTCACCTTCACCCTAAACCTAACCCTAACACTCACCATTACCCTAACCCTCACCTAAAACCTAACCCACACCCGCACCCTAAACCCCAGTCTCACCCTCACCCATACCCTCACCCTAACCCTCACCCTCACCCTAAACATCACCCTAAGCCTAACCCTCAACCTTACCCTAACTCTCACCCTCACCCTCACCCTCAGCCTAACCCTAAACCTAACCCTAATCCTAACCCAAACCCTCACCCTCACCCTCAACCGCAACCTAACCTTAACCCTAACCCTAATCCTAATCCTAACCCTCAGACTCACCCTAACCCTAACACTAACCCTCACCTTAACACTAACCCTCAACTTCTCCCTCAGCTTACCAGTATCCGTAACCCTAATCCTAACCCTCACACTCACCCTCACCCTAAACTAACCCTAATCCTCACCCTAACCCTAACACTAACTCTCACCCTACCCCTCACCCTAACCTTAATACTACCCCTCACCAAAACCCTAACTTTCACCCTCACCCTCACCCTAACACTCATCCTCACCCTAACCCCAAACCTCACCGTAATCCTCACACTCACCCTCACCCTATCCCTCAGTCTAACCCTAACCTTAACCCTAATCCTAACTCTCACACTCACCCCTTATCCTCAGCCTAACACTCACCCTCATACTCACCCTCACCCTAACCCTTAACCTCACTGTAACCCTCACCCGAACCCTGAGCTTAACCATAACCCTAATCCTAACCCTAGCCCTCAACCTCACCCTCACCCTAAACCTAACCCTAACCCTAGGCCTCACCCTCACCATCACCCTCACCGTATCCCTAACCCTCAACCTAACCCTATCCCTAACCCTAACCGTCACAGTAACCCTAACCCTAACCCTAACACTCACACTCACCCTAACCTTAAAACCCTAACCCACACCTTAAAACTCACTGTAACACTCATGAAAACCCTAACCCTCACTCTCACCCTAAACCTCACCCTAATGCTTATCCTCACCCTAACCCTAACCCTAACCCTCATCCTATCCCTCATCCTAATCTTAACCCTACCCCACACCCTAATCCTAATCCTAACACTCACCCTTACACTAACCTTAACCCTAAACCTAACTCTAAACTTCCCCCTAATCCTCAACATACCCCTAACCCTAACCCTCACCTTAACACTAACCCTAACCTTAACCCTCATCCTCACCCTAAACCTCACCCTAACTCTTAACCTCACTGTAACGTTAACCCTAACTCTAACCCTCAACCTCACCCTAAACCTCACCCTCACAATAACTCTTACCTCACACCAAACCTCACCCTAAACCTAAACCTGACCCTCACCCTCACCATCACTGTAACCGTAAGTCTAACCCTAACCCTAACAATAACCCTAACCATAAACTTAACCGTCACCCTCACCAAAACCCTAAACCTAACCCAATCCCTCACCCTAACCCTACCCCTAACCCTAACCCTAAACCTCACCTAAACCCTAACCCTAACCTCACCCTCACCGTAAAGGTAACCCTAACCCTAACAATAACCCAAAAGTTGACCCTAATCCAAACCCTCACGCTCACCCTCACCATAACCCGAAGCCTAACCCTAAGCCTAAACCTAACCCTTAACCTCACCCTAATCCTAAACCTCACCCTATCCCTCACCCTCAACCTCACCTTAACCTTAATTCTAACCCTAACCCTAACCCTAAACCTCACCTTAAACCTCACCCTCACCCTAACCCTAACACAAAACCTAACAAAACACAAAACCTAGCCCTCACCCTAACCCTAAACCTAACCCTAACCCTCACAGTAAACCTAACCCTCACCCTAAACCTTACCCTACGCCTCACCCTAAGCCTAATCCTAACCCTAACCATAACCCTAAACCTAAACCTCACCCTAACCCTAACACTAATATTCACACTCATCCTCACCCTCATCTTAACTGTAACCCTAACCCTAACAATAAACATAACCCTTAACCTAATCCTAACCCTCACCCTCACCCTCAACCTAAACCTAACCCTAACCCTCATCCTAAACCTAACCCTCACCCTAACCGTAAACCTTACCCTAACCCTAGCCTTATACTTAAACCTAAACCTCACCCTAACCCTAACGCTAACCCTCACCATCCCCCTAGCCCTCACCCTAACCCTAATCCTAACCCTAAACCTCATCCTAAATCTAACCCTCACCTTAATCTTAAACCTCGCCCTCACCCTCAGCCTAACCCTAAGCCTAAACATAACCCTAACCCTAATAATCACACTCACACTAACTCTATTCCTAATCCTAAAACTAACACTAACCCTAACCCTAACCCTAACCCTATCCCTAAAAGAACCCTAACCATAACCCTAAACCTCACACTCACCCTATCCCTAAAGTTAACCCTAACCCTAACCGTAACCCTAAACCTCACCCTAAACCTTACCCTCACCCTAAACCTCACCCTCACCCCCACCGTAACCGTAAATCTAACCCTAACCCTAACAATAACCTTAACCCTAAACCTAAACCTATCCCTAACCCTCACCCTCACCCTCACCCTCATCCTAACCCTAACCCTCACCCTAACCCTAATGCTAACCCTCACCCTCACCCTCACCCTAACCCCAATCCTAACCCTAACCCTCACCCTAACCCTCACCCTAACCCTAAACCTAAAACTCACCCTACATCTAACCCTCACCCGCACCCTAAACCTAATCCTAACCCTAGGCCTCACCCTCATACTCACCCTCACCCTCAGCCTAATCATAACCGTAATCCTAATCCTAAACCTCAACCTCACACCTCACCCTAAGCCTAACCCTCACGTCACCCTCACCCTCACCCTAACCCTTACCTTCAACCTTACCATCAGCGTAACCCTAACTCGAATCCTAACCCTAACCCTCAACCTCACCCTTACCCTAAACCTAAACCTAACCCTAGGCCTCACCCTCACCCTCACCCTCACCATAACCCTAACCCTCACTCTCACCCTAACCCTATCCCTAACACTTACCCTAACCCTAACCCTAACCCTAACCCTAACACTCACACTCACCCTAACCCTAAAACCCTAACCCTCACCCTAAAATTCACCATAACACTCATGATAACCCTAAACCTCACTCTCACCCTAAAACTCACCCTAATGCATATCCTCACCCTAACCCTAACCCTAACCCTCATCCTAATCTTAACCCTAACCCTCACCTTAACACTAACTCTAACCCTAACCCTCACCCTCACCTTAAATCTCACCCTCATCCTAGCCTTCATCCTAACCCTAATCCTAACCCTAAACCTCACCCTAAACCTAAACCTAACAATCACCCTAAATCTGACCCTCACCCTCACCCTCACCCTTCCCTTAACCCTAAGTCTAACATTAACCATAACCCTAACCCTCACCCTAACCCTCACCCTCACCCTAAACATAACCCTATCCCTAACCCTCACCCTAACCTTAAGTCTAACCCTCACTCTAACCCTAGCCCTCACCCTCACCCTCAGCCTAACAATATCCCTACCCCTAATCATAACCCTCACACTCATGCTCACCCTAACCCTAAAACGAAACCTCACCCTAACACTAATGCTTACCCTCAACCTCACCCTCACCCTAATCCTCACCCTAACCCTAAACCTAACCCTAAACCTCACCCTCAACCTCACACTCACACTCAGCCTAACCCTAACTGTAAGCCTAATCCTAACCCTCACCCTCACCTCTCACCATCAGCCTAAACTTGACCCTCACACTAACCCTCACCCTTACACTTACCCTCACCACAACCCTCACCCTCCCGCTCAGCGTAAACCTTACCCTAATCCTAACCCTAACTCTCAACCTGACCCTCACCCTAAACCTAACCCTAACCCTAAGCCTCACCCTCACCCTCACCATCACCCTAATCCTAACCCTCACCCTAACCCTCTCCCCAACCCTAAACCTCACCCTAATCCTAACCGTAACCCTAAACCTCACCCTCACCCTCACCGTCACCCTCTGCCTAACCCTAACCCTAACCTTAATCCTAACCCTCAACCTAACACTAACCCTAAACCCATCCCGCACACTAAAACTTACCCTCACCGTGACCCTAACCATACCCCTCACCATACCCCTCACCCTAACCCTAACCCTAACACTAACCCTCACCCTCACCCAGACACTAACCCAACCCCTCACCCTACCCCTCACCCTAACCCTCAGCCTCACCCTAAACATCACCCTAACCCTAACCCTCACACTAACTTTAAGCCTAACACTCACCCTAAACCTTGCCCTCAACCTCACCCTCAGCTTAACACTAAACCTAACGCTAACCCTAACCGTCAAACACACCCTCAACCTAACCCTAACCCTAACCCTCACCCAATCCCTTATGCTCACTCTCACTTTCACACTCACCCTCACCCTAACCCTAATCCTAAGAGTAAATGACACCCTCACCCTCACACTCACCCTCAGCTTAAACTAACCGTAACCCTAATCCTTACCCTCACCTTCACCCTTCAAACTCAGCCTAAAACTCACCCTCATATTAAACCTCACCCTAACCCTTACACTCACCCTAACCGTCACGTTCACCCTCAGCATAACCTTAACCCTAATCCTAACCCTAACCCTCAACCTCACACTCACCCTAAACCTAAACCTAGCACTAAGCCTCACACTCACACTCACTCTCACACTCACCCTAAACTTAACCCTCACCCTAACACTATCCTAAACCTAACCCTCACCCTAAACCTAACCCTATCCCTAACACTCACACTCACCCTAACACTAAAACCCTAACCCTCACCCTAAAACTCACCCTAACACTCATGATAACCCTAACCCTCACTCTCACCCTAAACCTCAACCTAATGCTTATCCTCACCCTAACCCTCACCCTAACCCTAACCCTAACCCTCATCCTAACCCTAATCCTAACCTTAACCCTAACCCTCATCCTAAACCTGACCCTAACCTTAAACCTCACGCTCACCCTCACTCTCACCCTAACCCTAACCCTAACTCTAATCCTAACCCTCACCCTCAACCCTCACCCTCAGCCTAATCCTCATCCGTACACTAACCCTCACCCTAACCCTTACCCTCATCCTAACCCTCACCCTCACCCTCAGTGTAACCCTAACCCTAATCCTAACCCTAACCCTCATCCTCAACCTCACTCTAAACCTAACCCTAACCCTAGGCTTCACCCTCACTCTCAACCTAACTCTCACCCTAACTCTTGCCCTCAACCTAAACCTAACCCTAACCCTAACCCTCACACTAAATTACCCTCAGCCTAACCCTAAACCTCACCCTCATCCTAGCCCTCACCCGAACCCTAAACGTAACACTCACCCTCACACATACCTTAACCCTAACCTTAACAATAAACCCTATCCTAAACTTAACCTTAACCTTCCCATCTAACCCTCAACCTAACCCCAACACAAACCCTCACTCTAACACGAACCCAAACCTTAACCCTCACCCTCACCCTAACCCTCAACCTAACAATTAATCTCACCATAACGTTAAACCTAACCCTCAACCTCACCTTAAACCTAACCTTCACCCTGTAGGGAGCCGAGGCGAGACTCCGCCCACTCCCTTGCAGCTTTGAGGTAACCACCCCAGATGGTGCTTGGCGGGACGCCTGGGCTGTGCGCGTGCGCGAGCCAGGTAGAATCCCCAGCCAATCCCATGACACCTGGTGACGGTGAAAGGCAGGCGACCAACAATAGAAAGACCCGTGTTCCTATTCCCTATATAAGTGGCCATGTTTCGGGTGCACGCTCTCTCGCGCCCAAGCTCTCCTACAACTAAAAGGCTCTCCAATAAAGCGTGATCTGAGAAGACTCCTGGTGTGGTGGTCGTTTTTTCTCGCTGGTCGAGTAGACGGTCGCTACAAGTGGTACCGAGACCCGGGAACGAACCAGGGACGGGACCCGCGCGAGAGGCCGAACCGGAGCCAGAACTCAACACGCGGAGAGGGGACGTCGGTAAATATCCCGCGGTATGCTGTTCACTGTAGATTTAGATATTTATTGGTTGCTTGCATTGCTTCTTCCTTTGTGGCTTGTCTTTTTGATGGTGCGCACTTGCCTCGAGGAGGGAGGGTTGATTTAATCCAGGAAGGATGCAAAGTACTAACGCGGCATCAGGATAGTCTATCAGAGTCAACATACAGTAAGGGGGAGGAAAATAGGCCTAAAAGAAAAAGGGAAAAAAGACAAAAGGATCCTAAAGAATTAAAGCAAGAGGGACTGCAGCCCTCACAAAAGGAGAAGGGTTTTAGGGAGGAGGGGGTCTCAAGGAGACCCCCATGCCCTTCTTTAAAAGCAAACCGGTTATTAGCCCTACATGTGGAAGGGCGGGACCAAGAATATAGTAATCTTGTGAGTGACTCAGAGGAAGAAATGTTAGAGGAGGAGGGAGAGCAGCTCGATCCAACTGATAGTGAAGACTTAGAAGAGGCTGCGGCAGAGCACGAGGCAGACAGATATGGGGGGTGGCACCCCCTAGGGGTGGGAGTACCGCAGCAGCCAGGAAGAGGAAACAGAGCTGGCCCTCACCCGTCGGCCCCCCCGCCGTGCCCGCCTGCAGGGAAGAGTCACTTTATAAAAGAAAATACCTGGTCGCGGCTGGCGGCCGCCTTTCCAGTTTTTGAAAATCCAGTTACTAATGAAAGAGATTTTGAGCCGGTTTCCTACTTCCAGCTTAAGGATTTAGTTGAGGCAGTCCAGACTTATGGGGTGATGGCCAATTATACCACTGCCTTGCTTCGAAGGCTAACTATTAATGCTATGATTCTGTGGGAGCAAAAACTGTTCAATATTTTCCTGAATTAGTGGCTAAACAGGCAATTTTGATCTGAGAAAAAAATAAAATAAAAATAAAAAAATAAAAATAAAAAAAATAAAAAAGAGGCAATTTTAGGTATAAAATATTGTTTAATGCACTTTGCAAAAATTCCAGATAAATTAATTATTCCATACACCCGTGAGCAAGTTGAAATTTTAGCAGCCACAATGGATATGTGGGCAATTCTTGTTTGCTCATTTCCAAATGTAATTGATAATCATTATCCTAAGCATCCTCTGCTTGCCATAGTTAACAAAAATTTAGTGTATTTTCCTGTTGTCACTTCAAAGGAGCCCTTGGTTGATGCTCTGACCATCTTTACGGATGGATCAAAATCTGGACAAGGTGCCTTTTTTGTTCTAGGACACAAACAGCCGGTGGTTTTTAATTTTCGGCCGAATACCCCACAGGCTGTTGAATGTTTAATTGTGCTTGAAGTTTTTAAAAGATTTGATCAACCTTTTAACTTATTTTCTGATTCATTATATGTTGTAAATGCCGTTGCTTCTCTTGAAGTTGCTGCTTCAGTTAAGCAGGCCAGTACAATTTCTAATGTTTTGTTACAGATTCAATCCCTTATCTTAAACAGAAAACATCCTTTTTATATTGGACATATTCGTGCCCACTCTATGTTGCCGGGCCCGATGGCAAAGTGTAATGATTTGGTGGACCAGGCAACTCGGGCTATGGCTCTGGTCGTTGCTGATCCTGTAGAATTGGTAAAAGACTTTCATAAATTGTATCATGTACCTGCTAATACCCTTAGGAAAAGATATAACTTGTTCAGGCATGTGGCAAGAGATATTGTTAAAGCCTGTAAATCTTGTGTTACCTTTCTTCATCCTCCCCATGTGGGGGTAAACCCCAGGGGGTTGAGACCAAACGCCCTATGGCAAATGGATGTTACTCATCTGACGGAATTTGGTAAGTTGAAATATTTACATGTGTCTGTGGACACCTTTTCTGGTGTCATTCATGCCACACCTCTGGCAGGAGAAAAGGTGTCTCACGTCAGAATCCACTGCTTAGAAGCTTGGGCAGCTTGGGGAAAGCCCCTTAGACTTAAGACGGATAATGGCCCTGCTTATACTTCCCATGTTTTTCGCACCTTTTGCGCACAAATGCAGGTTGCCCACACCACCGGATTGCCCTACAATCCTCAAGGACAAGGTATAGTGGAAAGAGCTAATCGAAGCATAAAAGAAATGCTTCAAAAGCAAAAAGGGGGAATTGCTGAGTCCGCGTCCCCCAGGGAAATACTTTCTCTTGCGCTCTTTACCCTTAATTTTTTAATTCTAAATGACAACGATCAGTCTGCCGCAGATCGGCATATGACAAGAGACTCCATGGATACTAAAGACATGGTTATGTGGAAGGATGTTATTAATAATAAATGGTATGGACCGGATCCGGTAATAACGAGATCCAGGGGAGCTGTTTGTGTTTTTCCACAGAGTCAAGAAGTACCTCACTGGGTGCCAACGAGACTGACCAGGCCGGTGGAGACTGCAGAAGAACCCCATCTTGAAGATGCCATCCACTCATCTCCTGATACAGCTGATCTTCCTGCTGTTAGCAACAGTGCTAATAGCAATCCCTGTGATAGCTAAACCGATGATGCTGTGGGCTGTTACAATTTACTGACTGGATTGCCTCTGCGGTGTCCTTTTCCAAAGAGCGGGTGGAAGTCGGAATGTTTTTAGCCTGCTGCTTGGGAGGATGCGTGGTCTGCCTATGGTTGGTCTGTCGCCTTCGAGCCCAAACCAGAAGGGACAAGGTTGTTATCTTGCAAGCATTAGCCGCTTTGGAGAGTGGATCCTCACCCCAGATCTGGCTGTCGGCCCTAAGAGGCAGTTAAGCCTTACCATTCTGCATAGCCTTAGCACCCCGAGGGATCAGGGGATCCCATTGCACCGGGACAGGTATGCAATTTGCAATTTGGGAGGGGTGCAAGGCAAGTGCACTGCACTTGAGGAGATGATTCTCATCTCCTCAAGAAGAGCATGCTGGGTTGCAAGTGGGTTGATGCCCAAGATCCCACCTCTGCAAAAAAGGCATCGGACGGGCCTGGTCATCACTGGGGAAGGCGCCCCTCAGGCGAAGGCCAGTACAAGGTCCTCTCATTAATGTTTTAGACAGAGGCCCAACCTCTACTCTTACCTGCTGCCAAAAAACAAAGAAGGGGGAACTGTAGGGAGCCGAGGCGAGACTCCGCCCACTCCCTTGCAGCTTTGAGGTAACCACCCCAGACGGTGCTTGGCGGGACGCCTGGGCTGTGCACGTGCGCGAGCCAGGTAGAGTCCCCAGCCAATCCCATGACACCTGGTGACGGTGAAAGGCAGGCGACCAACAACAGAAAGACCCGTGTTCCAATTCCCTATATAAGTGGCCATGTTTCGGGTGCACGCGCTCTCGCGCCCAAGCTCTCCTACAACTAAAAGGCTCTCCAATAAAGCGTGATCTGAGAAGACTCCTGGTGTGGTGGTCGTTTTTTCTTGCTGGTCGAGTAGAATGTTGCTACACCTAACCCTCACCCTCACCCTAAATATAAACCTCACCCTAACCCTAAGCATAAACTTAACCCTCACCCTCACCCTAAACCTCACCCTAACCCTTACTCTTTTTTTTAATTTTATTTTATTTTATTTGAGAACATACTGTACAGAGGGGCTACAATTACATGGGCAGGATAATGCATACATTTCTTACCAAGCATTTCAGCCTCCTCCTTTGTTTACCCTTCACCTCCCTTCCCATCCTCCCCCCTCCCCCCACCCAATTATACCCCTCTCCCCCCACACACCGACATTGTAAAGTTGGTTTTGACATGACATTTTGTACTTCTCATTGTTGCAACAGGTCCACCTGAATCCTTAAACGACTTGTTTGTCCCCATCTCCTCCACATGTTATACTGACATCAAATATAGTGAAAGTGGGGGTTACACTGTGGGGGAGGGACATACAAAGCAACAAAGAAATAATCTTATAAATGCGTTAGAAACACATGCATGAAAGAAACGAAAACATTAAAATACATATTTAAGGGTTCATTTTCCTAACATCACATTATCTGACCTTTTCCGCTTGACTCATACCTATACTAGATATTGCAAATAAGGGAAACCATGGGACCTATGCTTCTTTGGGCCTGGCTTACTTCACTTAATATAATTTTTTCCAAACCTTTCCATTTCCTAACAAATGGAGAAATATCATTCTTTCTGATGGAGGCATAGAATTCCATTGTGTATATATACCACATTTTCTTGATCCATTCATCTACTGAGGGGCATCTGGGTTGGTTCCATATCTTAGCTATGGTAAATAATGCTGCAATAAACATAGTTGTGCTGGTAGCTTTAGTGTGGTCTTGTTTGTAAACATTTGGGTAAATGCCCAAAAGTGGGATTGCTGGATCATAGGGGAGATCTATGTGAAGTCTTTTGAGGAACCTCCATACTGCTTTCCAAAGTGGTTGAACAAGTTTACATTCCCACCAACAATGAAGTAAGGTTCCTTTCTGTCCACATCCCCTCCAGCATCTGTTGTTGTTAGAGTTCTTGATTTTTGCTGTTCTAACTGGAGTGAGGTGATATCTCAATGTTGTTTTGATTTGCATTTCTTTTATGGCTAGGGATGTTGAACATTTCTTCATGTGTCTATTGGCCATCCTTCTTTCTTCTTCAGAGAAGCTTCTCTTTAAGTCTTTCGCCCACTTATTTATTGGGCAGTTGTTTCTTTGAGGATTTGTTGTTGGGTGATTTAATTTTTTGAGTTCCAAGTATATTTTAGATATGAGACCCTTGTCCGTTGTATGGCTAGTAAAGATCTTCTCCCAATCGGTGGGCTTTCTATTGATCTTGCTAGCTATGTCATTTGCCCTGCAGAAGCTCTGCAACCTTATGCAATCCCATTTGTCCAACCTTTCTTTGATTTGTTGTGCTTCCGGGTCTCTATTCAGAAAATTTCGGCCTGAGCCAAGGAGACCTAGGGTTTCTCCTATTCCATCCTGTAATATTTTCAGAGTGTCTGCTTTGAGTTCAAGGTCTTTGATCCATTTAGCGTTGATTCTGGTGCAGGGTGATATATAAGGATCTAGCTTTAGTTTTCTACATGTAGATAACCAATTTTGCCAGCACCATTTTCTGAAGAGGCTGTCTTTCGTCCATTCTATTGTTTTAGCTTCCTTATCGACGATTAGATGGCTATAGGTCTGTAGGTTCATTTCTGCCTAACCCTTACTCTTACCCGAACCCTAACCCTAACCCTCAGCCTAACCCTCATCCTAACGCTAACGCTAACCCTAACACTCATATTAACCCTAACCCTCACCCTCACCCTCAACCTCACCCTCAGCCTAACCCTAACCCTAACCCTAATCCAAACACGAACCCTAAAACTCACCCTAAGTCAAAACCTAACCCTAACAAAACCCTCACCTTAATCCTAACCCTGTCCCTAACCCTCACCCTAACCCTAACCCTAACCCTAATACAAAACCTAACCCTGACCCACACCCTAACCCTTACCCTCACCCTAACCTTAAACTTAACCCTCACCCTAATCCTCATCGTAACCCTAACCCTAACTCTAACCCTCACCTTAACCTTAACCCTAACCCTAAACCTGACCCTCACCTAAACCCTAACCCTCACCCTCACCCTCAACCTAACACTCACGTTCACACTAACCCTCACACTCAACTTCACTATAATTCTAACCCTAACCCTAAATCTCACCCTAAACCTAACCCTGATCCTAATGCTTACCATAACCCTCACCCTCACCGTAACCCTAAACCTAACTCTAACCCTCACACTAAACCTAACCTTAACACTAATGCTATCTCTAAACCTCACCATCACCCAAACCCTCACTCTAACCCTTACCCACAGCCTAACCCTCACAGTAACACTAACTCTCATTCTAACCTTCATACTAACCCTAAGCCTAACCCTCACCCTAACGCTTACCCTCACCCGAACCCTAATGCTAACCCTCAGCCTAAACCTCATCCTAACACTAACCCTAACCCTCACCCTAACTATAACACTAACCCTAACCCTAACACTCACATTAATCCTAACCCTCACCGTCAACCTCACCCTCAACCTAACCCAAACTCTAACCCTAATCCAAAACCTAACCCTCACCCTCACCCTAAACATCACCCAAACCTTAACCCTCACCTTAACCCTGACTCTAACCCTAACCCTCACCCTTACCCTCACCCCAACACTTACCCTCACCCTAACCCTAACCCTAACATTTTCCCTCACCCTGACACTCACCCTCAGCCTAACCCTAACCCTAACATTATTCCTAATCCTAACTCTCAACCTCACACTAACCCTAACCCTAAACCTCACCCTCACCCTCACCCTAACCCTAACCCTAACCCTCATCCTAACACTAACCTTCACCCTCACCCTGACCCTAACCCTAAGCCTAACCCTAAATCTCATCCTAACCCTAAAGCTAAACCTAATGCTAACCCTAAAACTCACCCTCACCCTATCCCTCACCCTAACCCTTACCATCACCCTAACCTTAACCCTAACCCTCACAATAATCCTAACACTCACCCTTACCCTAAGCCTACCCTTCCGCCTAACACTCACCCTAAACCTAACCCTAAACCTAATCCTCACCCTATACTTAAACTTAACCTCTACCGTCACCCTAACCCTAACCCTAACACTTACCCACACTCTAACCTTCACCCTAACCCTAACCCTAAACCTCACCCTCACCCTAACCCTCACCCTAACCCTTATCCTCACACTAACCCTAATCCTAACCCTCACCCTAACCCTCACCCTAACACTAATCCTCAGCCGATCCCTAACCCTAACCCTAACCCTCAACCTAACCCTTACCCTCACCCTAAACCTAAAACACACCCTCACCCTAAACCTCACCCTAACCCTTACCCTCACCCTTACCCGCAATCTAAACCTAACCCTTTAACTAGGGCTCACACTAACCCTCACCCTCATCATAACCCTAACCCTAAACCTAACCCTCACCCTCACCCTAAACCTCACCCTCACCCAAACCCTCACCCTAACCCTTTCCCTCACATTAACCCATTCCCTAAACCTAACCCTAACCCTAATTCTCAACAGAACACTCACCCTCATCCTAACCCTCACCCTCACACTAAACATCAGCCTAACCCTAACCCTCACGGTAAGCCTAACCCTAAACCTCACCCTAACTCTAACCCTCCCCGTAAACCTAAACCATACCCTAATCCTATCCTGAACCCTCACCTTCACCCTTACTCTCACCCTAACCCTAACCCTAACCCTCATCCTAACACTAAACTTCACCCTCACCCTCACCCTAATCCTAAACTTAACCCCAACACACACCCTCATTACTACACCTCACCCTAACCCTAACCCTAACCCTTACCTAAATGAAAACCTCACCCTCACCCTCACCCTCAACCTAATCCTCACCCTCACCCTAGCCCTCACCCTAAAACTAACCCTCACACTAAGCCTAAAAACACTCACCCTCATCCTAACCCTCACCCTAAACCAAACCCTAACACTCATCCTAACCCTAACTCTAAACCTAATGTTAACCCTAAACCTCACACTCACCCTAAACCTCACCCTCACCCTTACCCTAACCCTAACCCTAACCCTCATCCTAACACTAAGCTTCACCCTCACCCTCACCCTAACCCTAAACATAACCCTAACTCTCATCCTAACCCTAAAGCTAAACCTAATGCTAACACTAAACCTCACCCTCACCCTAACCCTCAACTTAACCCTTACCGTAACCCTAACCTTAAGCCTAAACCTCACAATAAACCTAACCCTCACCCTAACCCTAAAACTAAACATAAACTTCAGCCTAACCCTCACCCTAATCCTAAACCTCACCCTAAGCCTAAACCCCACCCTAAACTTTACCCTCAACCTAACCCAAACCCTAACCCTAAACCTAACACTCACACTAACCCTAACCCTAAACCTAACCCTCACCCTCAATCTCCCCTTCCCCCTCAGCCTTACCCTAACCCTCACCCTAATCCTAACCCTAACCCTCAACCCCACCCTTACCCTAACCCTCACCATAACCCTAAACCTAACTCTCACCCTCAAACTAGCCCTCACCCTAACCCTAAATCTAACCCTAACCCTCACCTTCACCCTAACACTCACCCTAACCATAACCCTCACCGTCACAATAATGCTCACTCTAATCCTCACCCTAACACTCACCCTCACCATAACCCTAACCCTCACCCTAACCATAACCCTAAACCTAACCCTAAGCCTATCCCTAACCCGCACCCTAACCCTAATCCTAAACACAACCCTCACCCTCACCCTAACCCTCAACCTAAACCTAAACATAAACGTCAAACTCACCCTCACCCTCAACCTCAGCCTAACTCTAAGCCTAACGCTAGTCCTAAACCCTCATCCTCACCCTCACCCTAACCCTCAGCTTCGATGTCACACTCACCCTAACCCTAACCCTAACCATAACCCTCACTCTCAAACTCACCCTAAAGCTAACCCTAAACCGAACCCTCACCCTAACCGTAATGTTAACCCTAACCCTCACACTCACCCTAAACCTCACCCTAACCCTTACCATCACCGTAAACCTAACCCCAACCCTAAACCTCACACTCAACCTATCCGTCACCCTAACCCTAACGCTAACCCTCACCCTAACCCTCACCCTAACCCTAACCCTCACCCTAACCCTAACACTATCCCTAACCCATTCCTTCACCCTAAACCTCACCCTCACCCTAACCCTAACCCTTACCCTCACCCTAACCCTAACACTATCCCTAACCCTAACCCTCACACTAACCCTAAACCAAACCATCACACTAACCCTAACCCTAAACCTCACCCTCACCCTAACACTCACGGTAACCCTAACGCTCATTCTCACACTAACCCTCACCTTAACCCTAACCCTCACACTAAACCTAACCCTTACCCTAACCCTAAGCCTACACCTCACCATTACCCTCATCCTAACCCTTAACATAACACTCACCATAACTCTAAACCTAACTCTCACCCTCAAGCTAGCCCTCACCCTAACCCTAATTCTCTCCCTAACCCTCAGCCTAAACCTAACCCTCACCTTAAATGTTACCCTCACACTCACATAACCCTGACCCTAACCTAACCCTAACTCTAATCCTCACCCGAACCCTAAACCTCACCAACACCCTTTCCCTCACCCTAAAATTCAATCTAACCCTAACTTTAAGCCTAACTCTAACCTCACCCTAACCCTAATACTAAACCTAACCCTCACCCTCACCCTAACCCTTAACCTCAGCATCACCCAAACCCTCACACTAACCCTAACCCTCAACCTAACCCTAAGCATAAACATCATCCTCAAACTCACCCTCAACCACAGACTAACTCTAACCCTAACGCTAATCCAAAGCCTCACCGTCAGCCTTACCCTAACCCTAACCCTAACCCTCACCCTCACCGTAACCCTCAACTTCGCCCTCACCCTCACATTAACCCAAACCCTCAACCTAACCCTCACCCTAACCCTCACCCTAACCCCAACCCTAACACTAAACCTCACCATAACCCTCACCCTAACCCTTAACCTCACCCTCACCCTAACCGTCACCTAATCCAAACCCGCACCCTAACCCTAAACCTAAACGTCACCCTCACCCTAACCCATACCCTCAGCCTAACTCTAACCCTCACCCTAACCCGAACCCTATGCCTCACCCTCACCCTAACCTTAACCCTAACCCTATCCCTCACCCTAACCCTGAACCTAACCCTCATCCTCAATCTAGCCCTCACCCTAACCCTAATCCTAACCCTAACCCTCAACTTAACCCTTACCCTCACACTAACCATAACCCTCACCCTAACCCTAACCCTAATCCTCACCGTAACCCTCACTCTAAACCTTACCCTCACCCTAACCATAACCCTCAGCCTCAAAATAACCCTCACAATAACCCTAACCAGTACCCTATCTCTAACACTCACCCTAACCCTCACCCTCACTCTAAACCTAACCCTCACCCTAACCCTAACCCTAAGCCTTACTCTAACCCTAACCCTAAACCCCTAAACGTAACCCTCACCCTAACCCTAATGCTAGACCTAATCCTCACATTCACCCTAAACCTCACCCTTACCCTTACAGTAAACCTAACCCTAACCTTAACCCGAACCCTCAACCTAACCCTCAACCTTACCCTAACCCTATGCCTAACCCAAACCCTAATCCTGAATCTCACCCTCAACCTAACTGTAACCCTTACCTTCTCCATAACCCTAACCCTATCCCAAAACCTAACCCTCACACTAACTCTAACCCTCAGCCTCACCCTTAACCTCACCTGAACCCGAACCCGTACGCTCACCCTAACCCTAACCCTATCCCTAAACCTAACCCTCACATGAACACTAAACCTCACCCTCACATTAACACGATCCCTCACCCTAACCCTCATCCTAACTGTAAGCCTAACCCTAACCCTCACTCTAAACGTAACCCTAAACCTGAACCTAACCCTCGCCCTCACCCTAACCCTCACACTCACCCTCACCCTCAGCCTAAACCTAACCCTAATCCTAAAAATAACACTAACCGTCATCCTAACTCTAACCCAAATCCTAAACCTAACCCTCACACTCTCCCTCACACTCACACTAACCCTAACACTAACCCTCACCCTAAACCTAACCCTCACCCTAACCCTAACCCGCACACTCACCCTAACCCTCACACTAACCCTAAACCTCACCCTAACCCTAACTCTCACCCTAACCCTAACCCTATCACTCAAGCTAACCCTTACCCTAACCCTAAACCTAACCCTCACCCTAACACTAACCCTCAACCCCACCCGAACCCGAACCCTCATCTGAAACCTCAACCTCACCCTAACCCTCATCATCACCCTAAATAAAGCCCTAACCCTAAGCCTCACACTAACCCTAACCCTAACCCCCACCCTTACCCTCACCCTCACCCTGAGCCTAACCTTAACCCTAAACCTAATCCTAACCCTAAACCTCAACGTCACCCTGACCCTCACCCTAAACCTTACCCTCACCCTAACCGTAACCCTAACCCTAACCCTCATACTAAACCTAACCCTCACCATATCCCTAAGCCTACCCCTCAACCTAACCCCCACACTAACCCTAAACCTAACCCTCAGGCTAAACCTAAACCTCACCCTAACCCTCACCCTCACACTCACCCTAACCCTTATACTCACCCTAAGCCTAACACTAACACTAACCCGAAAACTAAACCTAACACTCACTCTAACCCTAACTCTAAACTTCACCTTAACCGTAACCCTCACCCTAACTGTCACCCTCACCGTCACCTTACCCCTCACCCTAACCCTAACTCTAACCCTCACCTTAACCGTAACCCTCACCCTAACCCCCACCCTCAACCTAATCATCACCCTAACCCTAACCCTTACTTAGTTGAAACCCTCACCCTCACCTTCACCCTCACCCTAAGCCTCACCCTAACCTTAGCCCTCAACTTAACCCTAACCCTAATACTAACCCTCACCCTCACCCTAACCCTCACCCTCACCAGAGCCCTCAACTTAACCCTAACACTAATCCTAACTCCCACCCTAACACTCACACTCAAGCTCAGGCTAACCCTCACCCTCATCCTAATCCTAAACCTAACCCTCACCCTCACCCTAACCCTCAACCTAACCCACACCCTCATCCTAATCCTAACCCTAACCCTAACCCTCACACTAAACCTAACCCTCACCCTCACACTCACCCTAACCCTCACACTAACCCTAACCCTCATCCTCACCCTAAACCTCACCCTATCCCTAACCCAACCCCTCACCCTAACCCTCACCCTATCCCTATCCCTGACACTAATCCTAACCCTCAAACTAACCTTCAATCTAACGCTCAATCCTAACCCTAACCCACAATCTAACCCTAATCCTCACCCTCAACCTAACCCTTAACCTCACCCTCACCCTAACCCTCACACTAACCCTAACCCTCACCCTAACCATAACCCTAAATGTCACCCTCACCCTAACCTTCACTCTCAGCCTAACTTTAACCCTCACCCTAACCCTAAACCTAACCCTCACACTAACCCGAAACCTAACCCTCACACTCCCCCTAACACTCACGTTAACCCTAACGCTCATTCTCACACTTACCCTCACCCTAACCATAACCCTCACACTAAACCTAACACTCACCCTAACCCTAACTCTACCCCTCACCATTACCCTCATCCTAACCATAACCATAACCCTCACCATAACCTTAAACCTAACTCTCACCCTCAACCTAGCCCTCACCCTAACCCTAATCCTATCCCTAACCCTCACCCTAACCATATCCCTCACCCTAACCGTTACCCTCACCCTTACAATAACCCTTACCCTAACCCTAACCCAAAACCTAACTCTAATCATCACCCCAAGCCTAAACCACACCATCACCCTTTCCCTCACCCTAAAACTCAACCTAACCCTAATTTTAAGCCTAACCCTAACCATCAACCTAACCCTCACCCTAACCCTAATCCTAAACCTAACCCTCATCCTCACCCTTACCCTTAACCTCAGCCTTACCCTAACCCTCACACTAACCCTAACCCTCACCCTAATCCAAAGCATAAACGTCACCCTCAACCTCAAGCTCACCCTCAGACTAACTCGAACCCAAACGCTAATCCAAACCCTCACCCTCAGCCTCAACCTAACCCTAACCCTAACCCTCATCCTCACCCTAACCCTCAGCCTCGCCCTCACCCTCACACTAACCCTAACCCTAACCTAACTCTCATCCTAACCCTAAACCTCAACCTAACCCTAACCCTAACTCTCACCCTAAACCTAACCCTAAGCCTAATCCTAACACTACCCCTCACCCTAACCCTCATGCTAACCATAAATCTAACCCTAACCCTCACCCTACACCTCACACTAACCCTAACCCTGAACGTAACCCTCACCCTAACCCTCACCCTCAGCCTAACTCTAACCCTCACCCTAACCTTAAACCTAACCCTCACACTAACCCTAACCCTAACCCTCACCATCACCCTAACCCTAAACTAACCCTCACCCTAACCCTCACCCTAACCCTCACCCTAATACTCACAGTAACCCTAAACCTCACCCTCACCCTAACTCTAACCCTCACCCGCACCCTAACCCTAACCCTAACACTCAACCTAAACCTAACCCTAACCCTAACCGTCACCCTTAACCTAAAGCTCACCCTCACCCTAACCCTAACCCTACCCCTCACCCTAACCCGCATGCTAACCCTAAATTTAAAACTAACCCTCACCCTAACCATCACCCTAACCCTAAATCTTACCCTAACCCTCACCCTAACTCTAACCCTTACTCTCACCCTAAACTAACCTTAATTCTAAGACTATCCCTCAACCTCACCCTAGCCCTCACACTAACCCTAATCCTAACCCTAACCCTCACCCTCACCCTAATCTTCGCCCTAACCCTCACCCTAACAATAACACTAACCCTCACCCTAACCGTCACCCTAACTTTAATCCTAAACATAACCCTCACCCTCACCCTAACGCTCACCCTAACCCTTAAACTCAGCCTCACCCTAACCCTCAAACTAAACCTACACCTCACCCTAACCCTAAACATAAATGTCACCCTCACCCTCACCCTCAGCCTCAGCCTAAATCTAACCGTAACGCTAATCCGAACACTCAGGCTCAGGCTCACCCTAACCCTAACCCTAACCATCACTCTCACTCTCACCATCACCCTAACCCTCACCCTAACCCTCAACCTTACCCTCAACCTAACCAAACACTATCCCTGAACCTAACACTCACACTAACCCTAAAGTTCACCCTCATCCTAAACCTCTCCCTCACACTAACGCTTACCCTCACCCTAACCCTAACCCTATGCCTCAACCTAACCCCAACCCTAACCCTCACACTAAACCTAGCCCTCACCCTAACCCTAACCCTCGCCCTCACCTTAACCCTCAACCTAACCCTAACCCTAACCCTAACCCTCACCCTAACCCTCATCATATGCCTAACCCTCACCCTCACCCTAAACCTCACCTTCACTCTAACCCTAACACTTACCCTCACCCTAACCATAACCCTATCACTAACCCTAACCCTCACACTAACCCTAACCCTCTTCCTCACCCTAACCCTCACCCTCACCCTAACCCTTACCCTCACACTAAAGCTAACCCTAACCCTCACCCTAACCTTTATCCTCACTGTAACCCTAATCCTCACACTAAATCTAACCCTCACGCTAACTCTAACCCTGCCCCTCACACTAACACCCACCCTAAACCTAACCGCAACCCTCATCCTAACCCTAACCCTCACCCTCAACCTAAATATCACCCTAAACCAAACCCTCACCCTAATCCTAAGCCTAACCCTCAAACTAATCCTATCCCTCACCCTAACCCTCACCCTCACCCTAATCCTCTCCCTAACACTAACACTTATCTAACTGAAACCCTCAACCGAACCCTAACCCGAACCCTAAAAATAACCATCACCCTACCCCTGACCCTAACCCTAACCCTAACCCTAACCCTAACCCTCACCCACACCATAACCCAAACCCTAAACCGCAGTCTCACATTAACTCTCACACTAACGCTAAACCTAACTCTTTCCCTCACCCTCAGGCTTACATTAACCCTAACCCTAACCCTCATACTAACCAAAACCCTCAACCTAAACCTAACCCTACCCCTCACCCTAACCCTCATCCTAACACTAACCTAACCCTAAACCTAAACCTAACCCTCACCCACACCCTCACCCTGAGCCTAAACCTAACCCTAACCCGAATCCTAAAACTAATACTCAACCTCACTCAAACTCTAGCCCTAAACCTAACCCTAACCCTCACAGTACCCCTCTTCCTAACCCTAAACCTAAACCTAACCGTCACCCTCACACTAACCCTAACTCTAACCCTAACCCTAACCCTCACACTAACCCTAACCCTCACACTAACCCTAACCCTACCCCTCACCCTATCCCTCATCCTAACCCTAACCTAACCCTAAATCTAAACCTAACCCTCACACACAGCCTCAACCTCAGCCTAACCCTAACAATGATCCTAACCCTAATCCGGACCATCACCCTCTTCCTAGCCCTAACCCTAACCCTAACCCTCCCCCTCACCCTCAGCCTAACCATAAACCTAACCCTCACCCTAAACCTAACCCTAACTCTCACCCTCAACCTCACCCTAACCCTAAACCTAACCCTAACCCTCACCCTTACCCTAACCCTAGTACTAACTCTAACCCTCACCCTCACACTATCCCTCACCCTAACCCTTACCGTCACCCTAACACTAACCCCAAGCCTAAGCCTATCCCTCACACTAAACCAAACCTTCACTCTAACCCTAATCCTACCCTCAGCCTAACGCTCACCATAACCTTTACCCTAAATCTATTCCTCACCCTATCCCTAACCCTAACACTAACCCTCACCCCCACCCAAGTCCTCACCTTAAACCTAAACATAACCCTCACCCTCACCTTATCCTTAATGCTAACCCTAGCCTTCACCCTCAACCTAACCCTCACCCTAACCTTTACCCTCACCTTAACCGTCACCGTAACACTAACCCTCACCCTAACACTAACCCTCACCCACACCTTAACACTCAACCTCAACCGAAGCCTCACCATAACACTATTCCTCACTGTCACCCTAACCCTCACACAAAACCTAAAGCTCACCCACACCTTAACCCTCACCCTCACCTGAACCCTCATCCTAACCCTAACCCTTAACCTTCATCCTCACCCTAAACATAACCTTAACACTAACGCTCACATTAACCCTAAACCTAACCCTCAACCTAACCCTCAACCTCACCCTCACCCTCATCCTAAGCCTAACCCTAACCCTAAAACTAATACAAAACCTAACCCTCTCCCTCACCTTCAACCTAACCCTAACATTTAGCTTATCCCTAACCCTCACACGCACCTTAACCCTAATCCTAACCCTAATATTAACCCTCACACTCACCCTAATCCTAAAAGTAACACTCACTCTGAAACTAACCCTTACCCTAACCCTTATCCTCACCCTAAATCTAACCCTAACCCTAAATCTAACCTTCACACTAAACCTAACCATCATCCTAACCCTAACCCTCACCCTAACCCTCAAGCTCACTCCTTCCCTCACCCTAAGCCAAACCCTAACCCTATCCCTAGTCCTAAACCTAACACTTTCCCTCAACCTCACCCTAACCCTAAACCTAACCCTCACCCACACCCTAACCCTCACTATAACCCAAACCTTCACGCTCACCCTAACCCTCACCCTCACCCTAAACATCACCCTAACCCTAACCCTCACCATAACTCTAACCCTAACCCTATGGCTAACATTCACTGTCACCCTAATGCTAACCATAAGCCGAACCCTCACCCACAACCTAACGCTCACACTCACCCTCACCCTCAACATCACCGTAACCCTCACCCTCACCCTAAACATAACCCTAACCCTAGCCCTCACCCTAACCCTTAACCTAACCCTAACCTGCACACGAAACCTAACCCTCACCCTAACCTTACCGTATCCCTCACCCTCAGCCAAACCCTAACCCTACCCCTAGTCTTAAACCTAACCCTTTCCCTCACCCTCAACCTAACCCTAAACCTAACCCTAACCCTCACCCTAACCCTCACCATAACACTAACCCTAACTCTCACCTTCACCTTAAACCTAACCCTAACCCTAACCCTAAAGCTAACTCTGACAATAACTCTCCAACTAACCCTCACCCTAAACTTTAACCTCACCCTAACCCTAACTGTAACCCTAAAACTCACACTAAACTTAAGCCTCAACCTAACCTTACGCTATCCCTCATCCTAACACATACCCTAACCCTAACCCTAACACTCACCCTCACCCTAACCCTAACCCTAACACTCACCCTCACCCTAACCCTAACCGTCACCCTAACCCAAACCCGCAACCACACCCTAATCTTCACACTCACCCAAACCCTCACCCTCAACCTAACCCTCAACCTCACCCTAAACCTCACCCTAACCCGAACCCAACCCTCACCCTCACCCTAACTTTAACGCTAACCCTGAACCTAAGCCGCAAACTAACCCTCACCCTAACCCTTACCCTCACCCTAACTCTAACCCTAACCGTAAACCTAACCCTCACAATAAACCTAACCCTCATCCAAAACCTAACCCTATCCCTAACCCTAACCCTCACCCTAACCCTAACCCTAACCCTCACCCTAACCTTAACCCTAATGCTCACCCTCACCCTAACCCTCATACTAAACCTGACACTCACCCAAACCCTATCCCTCACCCTAACCCTCACCCTAACCCTAACCCTCACCGTCACCCTAAACCTAAACCTAACCTCACCCTCACCCTAATGCTAACTGTCACCTAAACCTCACCCTACCCCTAACCCTCAGCCTCACCCTACCCTCACCCTCACCCAAACACTCACCCTCACCCTCAGCCTCACCCTCACCCTAATCCTCAACCTAACACAAACCTTGGCGTAAACGAAATCCTCAACCGAAACCTAACCCCAACCCTAACCCTGACACTCACGCTACCCCTCACCCTAACCCTAACCCTAACCCTAACCCTCACCCTCATCCTTACCTTCACCCTAACCATTAACCTCAGCCTAACCCTCACCCTAAACCTCACTCTAATCCTAATCCTCACCCTCACCCTCACCCTACCTCAAACCGAACCCTAACCCTCACCGTAACCTTAACCCTCCACATATACCTATCACTGAGACTCACCCTAACCCTCACCCAAACCATAAAACTAACTGTAACGCTTACCCTCACCCTCTCCCTAACCACCATCCTAACCCTTACCCTCACCCTAACCCTAACTCTCACGCTAACAGTCACCCTCACCCTAACCCAAATTCTAACCCTCACCCTAACTCTAACCCTAACCCTATCCCTCAACCTCAAACTAACCGTCACACTAACCCTTACCCTCACCCTAATGCTAAGTCTAACCCTCACACTAACCCTAACCCTCACCCTAACCATAACCCTACCCCTCACCCTAACCCTCATCGTAACCCTAAACAAAACCTAACCCTAAACCTAACCCTCAGCTTCACTCTCAACCTCAGCCTAACCCTAACCTTAACCCTAATCCAAACCCTAATCCTCACCCTAACCCTAACCATTATCCTAATCCTAACCCTAATCCTCACCCTAAACCTAACACTCAGCCTAACTTTCACCCTAAACCTAAACCTAACCCTAACGCTCACCCTCACCCTAAACCTCACCCTAACCCTTACCCTCAGCCTAACCCTCAGCCTAACCCTCAACCTAACCCTAACCCTAACCCTCACCGTCACCCTCACCCTAACTCTCACCCTAACCCTAACCCTAAACCTCACCCTAACCCTCACCCTAACCGTAACCTCAACCTGTACCCTGACACTAAACCTAACCCATACCCTAACATTAACCCTAAAACTAACCCTCACCCTAACCCTCACACTAAACCTAAACGGCACCCTAACCCTCACTCTCACCCTAAACCTCACCCTAAACCTAACCCTAACTCTCACCCTCAATGTTGCCATCACCCTAACCCTATTCCTAACTCTAACCCTCACCCTAACCCTAACCCTCAAACTCACGCTAACACTCACCCTCACACTACGCCTAAACCTACCCCTAAACCTGAACCTCACAGTCACCCTAATCCTAACCCTAACCCTCACCCTCACTGGAACCCTAACACTAACCCTCACCATAACACTAAACCTAACCCTAACCCTAACCCTCACCCTCACCCTCACCCTTGCCCTCACCCTAACCCTAATCCTAACCCTAAACCTCATATAAACCTCACCCTAACCCAACCCAAACACTCACCCTAACCCTAACCCTAACCCTAAACCCCACGCAAAGCCTAAGCCTAAGCCTAAGCCTAATCCTAACCCTAACCCTAACACTAACCCTAACTCTAACTCTAAAGCTCACTCTCACCCTAACCCTAACTCTAACCCTAACACTAAACCTATACCTCATCCTAACCCTAATCCTAACCCTCAGCCTCACCCTCACTGTAACCGTAATCATAACCCTAACCCTAAAATAACCCTCACCCTAACTCTAACCCTTATCCTCACCCCCAAGCTTGGACTAAGGCTAAGCCTAAGCCTAAGCCTAAGCCTAACCCTAACCCTCACACTCACCCTCACCCTATCCCTAACTGTAACACTAACCCTGAAACTAACCCTCATACTATCCCTCACGCTAATGCTAACTCTAACCCTAAACCTCACCCTCATCCTAACCCTCACCCTCACCCTCACCCTCAGCCTAACACTAAGCCTAACCCTAACCCTAACCCTAACCCTAAACCTTACACTCAACCTCACCCTAACACTAAGCCTAAGCCTAACACTAACCCTAACCCTCACTCTCACCCTATCCCTCACCCAAACCCTAACCCTAACACTAACCCTAACCCTAACCCTCACCCTAAACCTCACCCTAACCCTAAAGCTCACCCTCACCCTAACCCTAACCCTAACCCTAACCCTAATCCTCAGCCTCAGCCTCAACGTCACCATAACCTTAACCCGAAGCCTAACCCTAACAATAACCCTATCCCTAACACTAATCCTATCCCTAACCTTCACCTTAACCCTCACCCTAAACATAACCCTAATCCCACCCTCACCCTAGCTCTCACCTTAACGCTAATACTAACCCTAACAATCACCCAAACTCTCACACTAATCCTAACCCTAAACCTGACACTAACCTTAACCCTCACACTCACATTCACCCTCAAACTAAACATAAACCTAATCCTAAGCATAACCCTCACTCTCACCCTCATCCTAACCCTACCCCTAACCCTAACCCTCATCCTAACCCTAATCTCCACCCTAAGCCTAACCCTCACCTTAACGCAAACCCTCAACCTGAACCTAACCCTCACCCTAACCATAACCCTAATCCTCACCCTCACCCTAGCCCTCACCCTAACCCTAATCCTAACCCTAATCCTCACCCAAACTCTCACCCTAATCCTAACCCTAACCCTTACCCTAACCTAACACTCACCCTCACCCTCAGCCTCAGCCTAACCCTAAACCTTATCCTAACCATAACCCTCACCCTCACCCTCATCCTAACCCTACCCCTAACCCTAACCCTCACCCTAACCCAACCTCCACGCTAAACCTAACCCTCACCTTAAAGCTAACCCTCACCCTAACCCTAAGCCTAACTCTAACACCAAACCTCATCCTCACCCTAACACTAACCCTAACACTAACCCTTACACTAAACCTCACCCTAATGCTAACTCTAACCCTAAACCTCATGCTGACCCTAACCCTAACCCTCACCATAACCCTCACCCTCAGCCTAACCCTAAGCCTAAGCCTAACCCTAACCCTCACACTCACCCTCACCCTAACCCATACCCTAATCCTAATCCAAACCCTAACCCTAAACCTAACACTCACCCTAACCCTCACCCTAACCCTAACAATAACACTAAAAATAACCCTAACCCTAACCCTCACCCTAACACTAACCCTAAACCTCATCCTCACCCTCACCATCACCCTAACCCTCAACGTCACGCTAGGCCTAAGCCTAAGCCTAAGACTAAGCTTAAGCCTAACCCTCACACTCACCCTCACCCAAACCCTAACTGTAACACTAACACTAACACTCACAGTAACACTCACCCTAATGCTAAATCTAACCCTATACCTCACCCTCACCGTAACAATAACCCTCACCCTCAACCTCACCCTCAGCCTAAACCTAACCATAATCTTAAACCTAACCCTCACCCTCACCCTCACCTTAAACTTAAACCTAACCATAACCCTCACACTCACCGTCACCCTAACCGTAACCCTTAACCTAACCCTCACCCTATCCCTAATCCTAACCCTCACGAAAACCCTAACCCTCACTCTCACTCTATCCCTCACCCTAACCATCATGAAAACCCTAACCCTCACTCTCAGCCTAACCCTCACCCTAACCCTTACCCTCACCCTAACCCTAACCATAACGCTCACCTTCACCCTAAACCTAACCCTAACGCTCACCATCACCCTAACCCTCACTTAAAACCTAACCCACACCCACACCCTAAACCTCAGTCTCACCCACACCCATACCCTCACGCTAATCCTCACCCTCACCCTAAACATCAGCCTAAGCCTAACCCTCACCCTTACCCTAACTCTCACCCTCAGCCTAACCCTAATCCTAACCGTAATCCTAACCCTAACCCTCACCCTCAACCACAACCTCAACTTAAACTTAACCCTAACCCCAATCCTAACCCTAAACTTCAGCCTCACCCTAACCCTAACCCTAACCCTCACCGTAACCCTAATCCTAACCCTAACCCAAACCCTAACCCTCACCCTAAACCTCACCCTAACCCTAAACCTAACACTTACCCTAACACTAACCCTCAGCCTAAACCTCACCCTAACACTAACTCTAACCCTAAACCTCATCCTCATCATAACCCTAACCGTCACCCTCACCCTCAACCTCATCCTAACCCTAAGGCTAAGACTAACCCTAACCCTAATGCTTACACTCACCCTCACCCTAACCCTAAACCTGAACCTTTTCCTAACCCTAACCCAAACATTCATCCTAACCTTCACCTTAACCCTAACCCTAACACTAACCCTAAACCTAACCCTCACCAAAACCCTCACCCAAACTCTAACTCTAACCCTAAACCCCACCCTCACCCTAACCCTAACCTCACCCTTACCTCACCCTCACCGCAACCCTAACCGAAACCCTAACCCTAAACTTCACCCTCAACCTCACCCTAACCCAAACCCAAACCCTCAACCGAACCCTCATCGTCACCATCACCCTCAGCCTAACCCTAACCCTAATTTAACCCTAACCTTCACCCTCAACCTAACCCTAGTCCTAACCCTTACTCTCACCCCAACCCAAACCTCCACCCTAAACTTAACCCTCACCCTAACGCTAACCCTTATGCTAACCCTAACCCTCACACTAACCCTAACCCTCACCATAAACGTAATCCTACCCCTCACGCTACCCCTCACCCTACGCCTCACCCTAACCCTAAACCTAACCCTAATCTTAACCCTAACCCTAACCCTAAACCTCACCCCAATCCTAACCCTCACCCTCACCCTCAACCTCACGCTCACCATAACCGTAACCCTAACCCTAACCTTAACATTAACCCTAAACCTAAACCTAACCCTAATCCTAATCCTTAAACTCACCCTCAAACTCACCCTAACCTTAACAATGACCCTAATCCTAACCCTAAACCTAACCCTAACCCTAATTCTAACACTCAGCCTAACCAAAACCATAACCTTAAACCTCATCCGAACCATAACCAAAACGCTCACCCTCACCCTAACCCTAAATCTAACCCTAAGCCTACCCCTCACCCTAACACTGACTCTACCACTCACGGTAACCCTAACCCTCAATTTCACCCTAACCCTCACCCTAAACCTTACCCTAACCCTAACTCTAACCCTAACCCTAACCCGCACACTAAACCTAACCCTCACCCTAATCCTAACACTTACCCTCATCCTCACACTCACCCTCACCCTAAAACTAACCCTAACCATCACCCTAACCCTCACACTAACTCTAAGGCTAACCCTAACCCTCATTCTCACCCTAACCCTCACGCTAAACCTAACCCTAACCCTCACTCTAACCCTCGCCCTCACAATAACCCTCACCCTAAGCCTAACCCTAACTCTAACCTTCACACTCACCCTCAGCCTAATCCTAAACCGAATCCTATCCCTCACCCGCACTCTCAGCCTAACCTCAACCGAACCCTAACCCTAAACCTAAACCTCACCCTCACCCTAACCCTCACTCTAACCCTAATCCTAACCCTAAACCTAATCCTAACCCTCAGCAGCACCCTAAACCTCACCGTCAATCTAACCCTAAAACTAAACCTAATCTTCACCCACACCCTAACCCTTAGACTCAACCAAACCCTCACCCTCACCCTAAAACTCACCCTAACCCTAACCCTCAACCTCACCCTCACCCACACACAAACCCTAATCCTCAGTCTCACCCGAAATCTCACCCTCATCCTAAACCTCACCCTCACCCTAAACATCACCTAAGCCTAACCTTCACCCTCACCATAACCCTAAACCTAAACCTCACCCTAACCTTAACCCTCACCCTCAACCTAACCCTCATTCTCACCCTAACCCTAATCCTACCCCTAACCCTCACCCTCACTCTCCACATCATCTTAAACTAACCCTCACCCTATCCCTAACCCTAACCCTCAGCCTAACCCTAACTCTCACCCTAACCCTCACCCTCACCCCAACCTCACCCTAACCATAACCTTAAACCTAGCCCTTACCCTAACCCTTACCATCACACTCACCCTCACACTCAACCTAACCCTCACCCTCAAACTAGCCCTCAGCCTAAACCTAACACTAACCCTAAACCTCACCCTCACCCTCACACTCAGACTAAACCTAACCCTAAACCTAATCCTAACCTTAACCCTCACACTCACACTCACCATAAAGCTCATCCTCACCATAGCCCTCACTCTAACCCTAACCCTAACCCAAACCCTAAACATCAACATCACCCTCCCCCTCCCCCTCTCCCTCAGGTTAACCCTAACCCTAACCTTAATCCTAACCCTAACCCTAACACTCACACTAACCCTAACCCTCACTCTCACCCTAAACCTCACCCTAACACTTACCCTCACCCTAACCCTTACCCTAAGCCTAACGCTCACACTAAACCTAACCCTCACCCTAACCCTAACGCTAACCATCACCCAAACCCTAAGCCTAACCCTAAACCTCACCCTAAACCTAATCATCACCATCACCCTAGCCCTCAAACCAACCCTAATCCTAACCCTAACCCTCACCCTTACCCTCACCCTAACCGTAAATCTCACTATCACCCTCACCCTAAAACTAACCCTAACCCACAAGCTAACCCTAATGCTCACCCTAACCCTAACCCTAACCCTCACCCTCAACCTCATCCTCACCTTAGCCCTAAACTTAACCCTAACCCTCACCCTAACCCTAAGCCTAATCCTAATGCTAACTCTAAGCCTCACCCTCACCCAAACCCTCACCCTCACCCTAACCCTCACCCTAACCCTAATCATAACCCGCAACTTCACCCTAACCCAAAAGTGAAACCTAAACCGAACCCGAACCCTCACCCTCACCCTCACTCAAAACCTAACTCTAACCGTAACCCTTACCCTCACCCTTACTTTAACCCTAACAATAACCCTAAACCTAACTGTAACTCTAAACCTCAACCTAACCCTAACCCTAACCGTAACCCTCACCCTAACATGATGATCGTAACCCTCACATTCACCCTAACCCCCACCTTAACCTTTACCCTCACCCTAACCATAACACTAGCCCTAAGCCTATCCATCCCACTAACCCCAATCCTAACCCTCACGCTCACCCTCACACTCACCCTAACCCTCACCCTCACCATAGCCCTCACACTAACCCTAACCCAAACAAAACCCTACACCTCAACATCACCCTCACCCTCAACCTCACCCTCAGGCTAACCCTAACCCTAATCCTAACCCTAACCCTCACCTTAACACTCACGCTAACCCTAACCCTCACTCTCACCCTAACCCTCACCCTAACACTTACCCTCACCCTAACCCTTACCCTAAGCCTAACACTCACACTAAACCTAAACCTCACCCTAACCCTAACGCTAAACATCACCCTAACCCTAAGCCTAAACCTAAACCTCACCCTAAACCTAATCCTCACCATCAACCTAGCCCTCAAACCAACCCTAATCCTAACCATAACCCTCACCCTTACCCTCACCCTAACTATAACTCTCACTCTCACCCTCACACTAACACTAACCCTAACACTCACCCCAACCCTAACCCTACCCCTCACGCTCACCCTCATCCTCACCCTAGCCCTAAACTTAACCCTAACCCTCACACTAACCCTAAGCCTAATCCTAATGCTAACTCTAAGCCTCACCCTCACTCAAAGCCTCACCCTCACCCTAACCCTCACCCTAACCCTAATCATAAACCGCAACCTCACCCTCATCCAAAACCTAAACCTAAATCGAACCCTCACCCTCACCCTCACCGTCACTCAAAACCTAACTCTATCCGTAACCCTTACCCTCACCCTCAAATTAACGCTAACAATAACCCTAACCCTAACTGTAACTCTAACACTCAAACTAACCCTAACCCTAACCTTTACCCTCACACTAACCATAACCCTAGCCCTAAGAATAAACCTCCCACTAACCCCAACCCTCACCCTAACACTCACCCTCACCCTAACCCTAAACCTAACCCTCACACTCACACTAATTCTAACCCTAAACCTAACCCTAACCCTCACGCTAACCCTCAAAGAAACTCTAAGGCTAACCTAAACCTCACTCTCACCCTAACCCTCACCCTCAACCTAACCTTTACCCTAACCCTAATCCTAACCCTAACCCTCACCCTCACCCTGTCTCTAATCCTAACTGTCACCCTAACCCTAAACCTATCGCTAAACCTCACCCTATCCCTAACCCTCACCCTAACCCTAACCCAAACCCTGACCCTCACCCTAACCTTAACCCTAACCCTCACCCTAAACCTCACCCTAATGCTTACCCTCAACCTAACCCTAAACCTAACCCTAACCCTAATCCTCACAATAACCCTATGCCTAACCCTAACCCTAACACTCACCCTAATGCTAAACCTCAACCTAAACCTCACCCTCAGCTTAACCCTCAACATCAGCCTAACACTCACCTCACCCTAAACATCAACCTAACCCTAACCTTCACCCTAACCCTAACCCTAACACTCACCCTAAACCTCACCATCACCCTCACACTCACCCTAAGCCTAACCCTAACCCTACCCCTAAACCTTAACCTAACCCTCATCATCCCCCTCACCCTAAACCTATCCCTAACCCTAACACTAACCCTCACCCTCACCCTAACCCTACCTCTAACCCTAAACCTAACCCTCACCCTAAACCTAACCCTCAACCACAACCTAACCCTAACCCTCACCCTAACCCTTGTCCTCACCCTAAAGCTAACTCTAAACCTAACCCTAACAATCACAATAACCCTAACCCTCATTCTAACCATAAACCTACCCCTCAACCTAACACTCACCCTAACCCTAACCCTAAACCTATCCCTCACCTTAGCCCTAACCTTAAGCCTCACCCTCAACTTAACCCTCACCGTCACCCTAACACTCACCCTAAGCCTAACCCTCACCCACATCTTAACCCTCACCCGAACCGAACCCTCACCCTAACACTCACCCTCATCCTAAATATCACCCGAACCCTAACCCTCACCCTAACACTAAAACTAAACTTCACCCTCAACCTAAACCTCTCCCTAAAACTTAACATCACCCTAACCCTAACCCTAAACCTCAGCCTAAACCTAATCCTAACTCTAATCCTAAACCTAACCCCCACCCTCACCCTCACCCTCACCGTCACCCTAAGCATAACCCTTAACCTAACCCTCACCCTATCACACTCTAACCCTCACGAAAAACCTAACCCTCATTCTCACCCTATCCCTCACCCTAACCCTAACCGTAACGCTCACCTTCACCCTAAACCTAACCCTAACACTCACCATTACCCTAACCCTCACCTAAAACCTAACCCACACCCGCACCCTAAACCCCAGTCTCACCCTCACCCATACCCTCACCCTAACCCTCACCCTCACCCTAAACATCACCCTAAGCCTAACCCTCAACCTTACCCTAACTCTCACCCTCACCCTCACCCTCAGCCTAACCCTAAACCTAACCCTAATCCTAACCCAAACCCTCACCCTCACCCTCAACCGCAACCTAACCTTAACCCTAACCCTAATCCTAATCCTAACCCTCAGACTCACCCTAACCCTAACACTAACCCTCACCTTAACACTAACCCTCAACTTCTCCCTCAGCTTACCAGTATCCGTAACCCTAATCCTAACCCTCACACTCACCCTCACCCTAAACTAACCCTAATCCTCACCCTAACCCTAACACTAACTCTCACCCTACCCCTCACCCTAACCTTAATACTACCCCTCACCAAAACCCTAACTTTCACCCTCACCCTCACCCTAACACTCATCCTCACCCTAACCCCAAACCTCACCGTAATCCTCACACTCACCCTCACCCTATCCCTCAGTCTAACCCTAACCTTAACCCTAATCCTAACTCTCACACTCACCCCTTATCCTCAGCCTAACACTCACCCTCATACTCACCCTCACCCTAACCCTTAACCTCACTGTAACCCTCACCCGAACCCTGAGCTTAACCATAACCCTAATCCTAACCCTAGCCCTCAACCTCACCCTCACCCTAAACCTAACCCTAACCCTAGGCCTCACCCTCACCATCACCCTCACCGTATCCCTAACCCTCAACCTAACCCTATCCCTAACCCTAACCGTCACAGTAACCCTAACCCTAACCCTAACACTCACACTCACCCTAACCTTAAAACCCTAACCCACACCTTAAAACTCACTGTAACACTCATGAAAACCCTAACCCTCACTCTCACCCTAAACCTCACCCTAATGCTTATCCTCACCCTAACCCTAACCCTAACCCTCATCCTATCCCTCATCCTAATCTTAACCCTACCCCACACCCTAATCCTAATCCTAACACTCACCCTTACACTAACCTTAACCCTAAACCTAACTCTAAACTTCCCCCTAATCCTCAACATACCCCTAACCCTAACCCTCACCTTAACACTAACCCTAACCTTAACCCTCATCCTCACCCTAAACCTCACCCTAACTCTTAACCTCACTGTAACGTTAACCCTAACTCTAACCCTCAACCTCACCCTAAACCTCACCCTCACAATAACTCTTACCTCACACCAAACCTCACCCTAAACCTAAACCTGACCCTCACCCTCACCATCACTGTAACCGTAAGTCTAACCCTAACCCTAACAATAACCCTAACCATAAACTTAACCGTCACCCTCACCAAAACCCTAAACCTAACCCAATCCCTCACCCTAACCCTACCCCTAACCCTAACCCTAAACCTCACCTAAACCCTAACCCTAACCTCACCCTCACCGTAAAGGTAACCCTAACCCTAACAATAACCCAAAAGTTGACCCTAATCCAAACCCTCACGCTCACCCTCACCATAACCCGAAGCCTAACCCTAAGCCTAAACCTAACCCTTAACCTCACCCTAATCCTAAACCTCACCCTATCCCTCACCCTCAACCTCACCTTAACCTTAATTCTAACCCTAACCCTAACCCTAAACCTCACCTTAAACCTCACCCTCACCCTAACCCTAACACAAAACCTAACAAAACACAAAACCTAGCCCTCACCCTAACCCTAAACCTAACCCTAACCCTCACAGTAAACCTAACCCTCACCCTAAACCTTACCCTACGCCTCACCCTAAGCCTAATCCTAACCCTAACCATAACCCTAAACCTAAACCTCACCCTAACCCTAACACTAATATTCACACTCATCCTCACCCTCATCTTAACTGTAACCCTAACCCTAACAATAAACATAACCCTTAACCTAATCCTAACCCTCACCCTCACCCTCAACCTAAACCTAACCCTAACCCTCATCCTAAACCTAACCCTCACCCTAACCGTAAACCTTACCCTAACCCTAGCCTTATACTTAAACCTAAACCTCACCCTAACCCTAACGCTAACCCTCACCATCCCCCTAGCCCTCACCCTAACCCTAATCCTAACCCTAAACCTCATCCTAAATCTAACCCTCACCTTAATCTTAAACCTCACCCTCACCCTCAGCCTAACCCTAAGCCTAAACATAACCCTAACCCTAATAATCACACTCACACTAACTCTATTCCTAATCCTAAAACTAACACTAACCCTAACCCTAACCCTAACCCTATCCCTAAAAGAACCCTAACCATAACCCTAAACCTCACACTCACCCTATCCCTAAAGTTAACCCTAACCCTAACCGTAACCCTAAACCTCACCCTAAACCTTACCCTCACCCTAAACCTCACCCTCACCCCCACCGTAACCGTAAATCTAACCCTAACCCTAACAATAACCTTAACCCTAAACCTAAACCTATCCCTAACCCTCACCCTCACCCTCACCCTCATCCTAACCCTAACCCTCACCCTAACCCTAATGCTAACCCTCACCCTCACCCTCACCCTAACCCCAATCCTAACCCTAACCCTCACCCTAACCCTCACCCTAACCCTAAACCTAAAACTCACCCTACATCTAACCCTCACCCGCACCCTAAACCTAATCCTAACCCTAGGCCTCACCCTCATACTCACCCTCACCCTCAGCCTAATCATAACCGTAATCCTAATCCTAAACCTCAACCTCACACCTCACCCTAAGCCTAACCCTCACGTCACCCTCACCCTCACCCTAACCCTTACCTTCAACCTTACCATCAGCGTAACCCTAACTCGAATCCTAACCCTAACCCTCAACCTCACCCTTACCCTAAACCTAAACCTAACCCTAGGCCTCACCCTCACCCTCACCCTCACCATAACCCTAACCCTCACTCTCACCCTAACCCTATCCCTAACACTTACCCTAACCCTAACCCTAACCCTAACCCTAACACTCACACTCACCCTAACCCTAAAACCCTAACCCTCACCCTAAAATTCACCATAACACTCATGATAACCCTAAACCTCACTCTCACCCTAAAACTCACCCTAATGCATATCCTCACCCTAACCCTAACCCTAACCCTCATCCTAATCTTAACCCTAACCCTCACCTTAACACTAACTCTAACCCTAACCCTCACCCTCACCTTAAATCTCACCCTCATCCTAGCCTTCATCCTAACCCTAATCCTAACCCTAAACCTCACCCTAAACCTAAACCTAACAATCACCCTAAATCTGACCCTCACCCTCACCCTCACCCTTCCCTTAACCCTAAGTCTAACATTAACCATAACCCTAACCCTCACCCTAACCCTCACCCTCACCCTAAACATAACCCTATCCCTAACCCTCACCCTAACCTTAAGTCTAACCCTCACTCTAACCCTAGCCCTCACCCTCACCCTCAGCCTAACAATATCCCTACCCCTAATCATAACCCTCACACTCATGCTCACCCTAACCCTAAAACGAAACCTCACCCTAACACTAATGCTTACCCTCAACCTCACCCTCACCCTAACCCTAAACCTAACCCTAAACCTCACCCTCAACCTCACACTCACACTCAGCCTAACCCTAACTGTAAGCCTAATCCTAACCCTCACCCTCACCTCTCACCATCAGCCTAAACTTGACCCTCACACTAACCCTCACCCTTACACTTACCCTCACCACAACCCTCACCCTCCCGCTCAGCGTAAACCTTACCCTAATCCTAACCCTAACTCTCAACCTGACCCTCACCCTAAACCTAACCCTAACCCTAAGCCTCACCCTCACCCTCACCATCACCCTAATCCTAACCCTCACCCTAACCCTCTCCCCAACCCTAAACCTCACCCTAATCCTAACCGTAACCCTAAACCTCACCCTCACCCTCACCGTCACCCTCTGCCTAACCCTAACCCTAACCTTAATCCTAACCCTCAACCTAACACTAACCCTAAACCCATCCCGCACACTAAAACTTACCCTCACCGTGACCCTAACCATACCCCTCACCATACCCCTCACCCTAACCCTAACCCTAACACTAACCCTCACCCTCACCCAGACACTAACCCAACCCCTCACCCTACCCCTCACCCTAACCCTCAGCCTCACCCTAAACATCACCCTAACCCTAACCCTCACACTAACTTTAAGCCTAACACTCACCCTAAACCTTGCCCTCAACCTCACCCTCAGCTTAACACTAAACCTAACGCTAACCCTAACCGTCAAACACACCCTCAACCTAACCCTAACCCTAACCCTCACCCAATCCCTTATGCTCACTCTCACTTTCACACTCACCCTCACCCTAACCCTAATCCTAAGAGTAAATGACACCCTCACCCTCACACTCACCCTCAGCTTAAACTAACCGTAACCCTAATCCTTACCCTCACCTTCACCCTTCAAACTCAGCCTAAAACTCACCCTCATATTAAACCTCACCCTAACCCTTACACTCACCCTAACCGTCACGTTCACCCTCAGCATAACCTTAACCCTAATCCTAACCCTAACCCTCAACCTCACACTCACCCTAAACCTAAACCTAGCACTAAGCCTCACACTCACACTCACTCTCACACTCACCCTAAACTTAACCCTCACCCTAACACTATCCTAAACCTAACCCTCACCCTAAACCTAACCCTATCCCTAACACTCACACTCACCCTAACACTAAAACCCTAACCCTCACCCTAAAACTCACCCTAACACTCATGATAACCCTAACCCTCACTCTCACCCTAAACCTCAACCTAATGCTTATCCTCACCCTAACCCTCACCCTAACCCTAACCCTAACCCTCATCCTAACCCTAATCCTAACCTTAACCCTAACCCTCATCCTAAACCTGACCCTAACCTTAAACCTCACGCTCACCCTCACTCTCACCCTAACCCTAACCCTAACTCTAATCCTAACCCTCACCCTCAACCCTCACCCTCAGCCTAATCCTCATCCGTACACTAACCCTCACCCTAACCCTTACCCTCATCCTAACCCTCACCCTCACCCTCAGTGTAACCCTAACCCTAATCCTAACCCTAACCCTCATCCTCAACCTCACTCTAAACCTAACCCTAACCCTAGGCTTCACCCTCACTCTCAACCTAACTCTCACCCTAACTCTTGCCCTCAACCTAAACCTAACCCTAACCCTAACCCTCACACTAAATTACCCTCAGCCTAACCCTAAACCTCACCCTCATCCTAGCCCTCACCCGAACCCTAAACGTAACACTCACCCTCACACATACCTTAACCCTAACCTTAACAATAAACCCTATCCTAAACTTAACCTTAACCTTCCCATCTAACCCTCAACCTAACCCCAACACAAACCCTCACTCTAACACGAACCCAAACCTTAACCCTCACCCTCACCCTAACCCTCAACCTAACAATTAATCTCACCATAACGTTAAACCTAACCCTCAACCTCACCTTAAACCTAACCTTCACCCTGTAGGGAGCCGAGGCGAGACTCCGCCCACTCCCTTGCAGCTTTGAGGTAACCACCCCAGATGGTGCTTGGCGGGACGCCTGGGCTGTGCGCGTGCGCGAGCCAGGTAGAATCCCCAGCCAATCCCATGACACCTGGTGACGGTGAAAGGCAGGCGACCAACAATAGAAAGACCCGTGTTCCTATTCCCTATATAAGTGGCCATGTTTCGGGTGCACGCTCTCTCGCGCCCAAGCTCTCCTACAACTAAAAGGCTCTCCAATAAAGCGTGATCTGAGAAGACTCCTGGTGTGGTGGTCGTTTTTTCTCGCTGGTCGAGTAGACGGTCGCTACAAGTGGTACCGAGACCCGGGAACGAACCAGGGACGGGACCCGCGCGAGAGGCCGAACCGGAGCCAGAACTCAACACGCGGAGAGGGGACGTCGGTAAATATCCCGCGGTATGCTGTTCACTGTAGATTTAGATATTTATTGGTTGCTTGCATTGCTTCTTCCTTTGTGGCTTGTCTTTTTGATGGTGCGCACTTGCCTCGAGGAGGGAGGGTTGATTTAATCCAGGAAGGATGCAAAGTACTAACGCGGCATCAGGATAGTCTATCAGAGTCAACATACAGTAAGGGGGAGGAAAATAGGCCTAAAAGAAAAAGGGAAAAAAGACAAAAGGATCCTAAAGAATTAAAGCAAGAGGGACTGCAGCCCTCACAAAAGGAGAAGGGTTTTAGGGAGGAGGGGGTCTCAAGGAGACCCCCATGCCCTTCTTTAAAAGCAAACCGGTTATTAGCCCTACATGTGGAAGGGCGGGACCAAGAATATAGTAATCTTGTGAGTGACTCAGAGGAAGAAATGTTAGAGGAGGAGGGAGAGCAGCTCGATCCAACTGATAGTGAAGACTTAGAAGAGGCTGCGGCAGAGCACGAGGCAGACAGATATGGGGGGTGGCACCCCCTAGGGGTGGGAGTACCGCAGCAGCCAGGAAGAGGAAACAGAGCTGGCCCTCACCCGTCGGCCCCCCCGCCGTGCCCGCCTGCAGGGAAGAGTCACTTTATAAAAGAAAATACCTGGTCGCGGCTGGCGGCCGCCTTTCCAGTTTTTGAAAATCCAGTTACTAATGAAAGAGATTTTGAGCCGGTTTCCTACTTCCAGCTTAAGGATTTAGTTGAGGCAGTCCAGACTTATGGGGTGATGGCCAATTATACCACTGCCTTGCTTCGAAGGCTAACTATTAATGCTATGATTCTGTGGGAGCAAAAACTGTTCAATATTTTCCTGAATTAGTGGCTAAACAGGCAATTTTGATCTGAGAAAAAAATAAAATAAAAATAAAAAAATAAAAATAAAAAAAATAAAAAAGAGGCAATTTTAGGTATAAAATATTGTTTAATGCACTTTGCAAAAATTCCAGATAAATTAATTATTCCATACACCCGTGAGCAAGTTGAAATTTTAGCAGCCACAATGGATATGTGGGCAATTCTTGTTTGCTCATTTCCAAATGTAATTGATAATCATTATCCTAAGCATCCTCTGCTTGCCATAGTTAACAAAAATTTAGTGTATTTTCCTGTTGTCACTTCAAAGGAGCCCTTGGTTGATGCTCTGACCATCTTTACGGATGGATCAAAATCTGGACAAGGTGCCTTTTTTGTTCTAGGACACAAACAGCCGGTGGTTTTTAATTTTCGGCCGAATACCCCACAGGCTGTTGAATGTTTAATTGTGCTTGAAGTTTTTAAAAGATTTGATCAACCTTTTAACTTATTTTCTGATTCATTATATGTTGTAAATGCCGTTGCTTCTCTTGAAGTTGCTGCTTCAGTTAAGCAGGCCAGTACAATTTCTAATGTTTTGTTACAGATTCAATCCCTTATCTTAAACAGAAAACATCCTTTTTATATTGGACATATTCGTGCCCACTCTATGTTGCCGGGCCCGATGGCAAAGTGTAATGATTTGGTGGACCAGGCAACTCGGGCTATGGCTCTGGTCGTTGCTGATCCTGTAGAATTGGTAAAAGACTTTCATAAATTGTATCATGTACCTGCTAATACCCTTAGGAAAAGATATAACTTGTTCAGGCATGTGGCAAGAGATATTGTTAAAGCCTGTAAATCTTGTGTTACCTTTCTTCATCCTCCCCATGTGGGGGTAAACCCCAGGGGGTTGAGACCAAACGCCCTATGGCAAATGGATGTTACTCATCTGACGGAATTTGGTAAGTTGAAATATTTACATGTGTCTGTGGACACCTTTTCTGGTGTCATTCATGCCACACCTCTGGCAGGAGAAAAGGTGTCTCACGTCAGAATCCACTGCTTAGAAGCTTGGGCAGCTTGGGGAAAGCCCCTTAGACTTAAGACGGATAATGGCCCTGCTTATACTTCCCATGTTTTTCGCACCTTTTGCGCACAAATGCAGGTTGCCCACACCACCGGATTGCCCTACAATCCTCAAGGACAAGGTATAGTGGAAAGAGCTAATCGAAGCATAAAAGAAATGCTTCAAAAGCAAAAAGGGGGAATTGCTGAGTCCGCGTCCCCCAGGGAAATACTTTCTCTTGCGCTCTTTACCCTTAATTTTTTAATTCTAAATGACAACGATCAGTCTGCCGCAGATCGGCATATGACAAGAGACTCCATGGATACTAAAGACATGGTTATGTGGAAGGATGTTATTAATAATAAATGGTATGGACCGGATCCGGTAATAACGAGATCCAGGGGAGCTGTTTGTGTTTTTCCACAGAGTCAAGAAGTACCTCACTGGGTGCCAACGAGACTGACCAGGCCGGTGGAGACTGCAGAAGAACCCCATCTTGAAGATGCCATCCACTCATCTCCTGATACAGCTGATCTTCCTGCTGTTAGCAACAGTGCTAATAGCAATCCCTGTGATAGCTAAACCGATGATGCTGTGGGCTGTTACAATTTACTGACTGGATTGCCTCTGCGGTGTCCTTTTCCAAAGAGCGGGTGGAAGTCGGAATGTTTTTAGCCTGCTGCTTGGGAGGATGCGTGGTCTGCCTATGGTTGGTCTGTCGCCTTCGAGCCCAAACCAGAAGGGACAAGGTTGTTATCTTGCAAGCATTAGCCGCTTTGGATAGTGGATCCTCACCCCAGATCTGGCTGTCGGCCCTAAGAGGCAGTTAAGCCTTACCATTCTGCATAGCCTTAGCACCCCGAGGGATCAGGGGATCCCATTGCACCGGGACAGGTATGCAATTTGCAATTTGGGAGGGGTGCAAGGCAAGTGCACTGCACTTGAGGAGATGATTCTCATCTCCTCAAGAAGAGCATGCTGGGTTGCAAGTGGGTTGATGCCCAAGATCCCACCTCTGCAAAAAAGGCATCGGACGGGCCTGGTCATCACTGGGGAAGGCGCCCCTCAGGCGAAGGCCAGTACAAGGTCCTCTCATTAATGTTTTAGACAGAGGCCCAACCTCTACTCTTACCTGCTGCCAAAAAACAAAGAAGGGGGAACTGTAGGGAGCCGAGGCGAGACTCCGCCCACTCCCTTGCAGCTTTGAGGTAACCACCCCAGACGGTGCTTGGCGGGACGCCTGGGCTGTGCACGTGCGCGAGCCAGGTAGAGTCCCCAGCCAATCCCATGACACCTGGTGACGGTGAAAGGCAGGCGACCAACAACAGAAAGACCCGTGTTCCAATTCCCTATATAAGTGGCCATGTTTCGGGTGCACGCGCTCTCGCGCCCAAGCTCTCCTACAACTAAAAGGCTCTCCAATAAAGCGTGATCTGAGAAGACTCCTGGTGTGGTGGTCGTTTTTTCTTGCTGGTCGAGTAGAATGTTGCTACACCTAACCCTCACCCTCACCCTAAATATAAACCTCACCCTAACCCTAAGCATAAACTTAACCCTCACCCTCACCCTAAACCTCACCCTAACCCTTACTCTTTTTTTTAATTTTATTTTATTTTATTTGAGAACATACTGTACAGAGGGGCTACAATTACATGGGCAGGATAATGCATACATTTCTTACCAAGCATTTCAGCCTCCTCCTTTGTTTACCCTTCACCTCCCTTCCCATCCTCCCCCCTCCCCCCACCCAATTATACCCCTCTCCCCCCACACACCGACATTGTAAAGTTGGTTTTGACATGACATTTTGTACTTCTCATTGTTGCAACAGGTCCACCTGAATCCTTAAACGACTTGTTTGTCCCCATCTCCTCCACATGTTATACTGACATCAAATATAGTGAAAGTGGGGGTTACACTGTGGGGGAGGGACATACAAAGCAACAAAGAAATAATCTTATAAATGCGTTAGAAACACATGCATGAAAGAAACGAAAACATTAAAATACATATTTAAGGGTTCATTTTCCTAACATCACATTATCTGACCTTTTCCGCTTGACTCATACCTATACTAGATATTGCAAATAAGGGAAACCATGGGACCTATGCTTCTTTGGGCCTGGCTTACTTCACTTAATATAATTTTTTCCAAACCTTTCCATTTCCTAACAAATGGAGAAATATCATTCTTTCTGATGGAGGCATAGAATTCCATTGTGTATATATACCACATTTTCTTGATCCATTCATCTACTGAGGGGCATCTGGGTTGGTTCCATATCTTAGCTATGGTAAATAATGCTGCAATAAACATAGTTGTGCTGGTAGCTTTAGTGTGGTCTTGTTTGTAAACATTTGGGTAAATGCCCAAAAGTGGGATTGCTGGATCATAGGGGAGATCTATGTGAAGTCTTTTGAGGAACCTCCATACTGCTTTCCAAAGTGGTTGAACAAGTTTACATTCCCACCAACAATGAAGTAAGGTTCCTTTCTGTCCACATCCCCTCCAGCATCTGTTGTTGTTAGAGTTCTTGATTTTTGCTGTTCTAACTGGAGTGAGGTGATATCTCAATGTTGTTTTGATTTGCATTTCTTTTATGGCTAGGGATGTTGAACATTTCTTCATGTGTCTATTGGCCATCCTTCTTTCTTCTTCAGAGAAGCTTCTCTTTAAGTCTTTCGCCCACTTATTTATTGGGCAGTTGTTTCTTTGAGGATTTGTTGTTGGGTGATTTAATTTTTTGAGTTCCAAGTATATTTTAGATATGAGACCCTTGTCCGTTGTATGGCTAGTAAAGATCTTCTCCCAATCGGTGGGCTTTCTATTGATCTTGCTAGCTATGTCATTTGCCCTGCAGAAGCTCTGCAACCTTATGCAATCCCATTTGTCCAACCTTTCTTTGATTTGTTGTGCTTCCGGGTCTCTATTCAGAAAATTTCGGCCTGAGCCAAGGAGACCTAGGGTTTCTCCTATTCCATCCTGTAATATTTTCAGAGTGTCTGCTTTGAGTTCAAGGTCTTTGATCCATTTAGCGTTGATTCTGGTGCAGGGTGATATATAAGGATCTAGCTTTAGTTTTCTACATGTAGATAACCAATTTTGCCAGCACCATTTTCTGAAGAGGCTGTCTTTCGTCCATTCTATTGTTTTAGCTTCCTTATCGACGATTAGATGGCTATAGGTCTGTAGGTTCATTTCTGCCTAACCCTTACTCTTACCCGAACCCTAACCCTAACCCTCAGCCTAACCCTCATCCTAACGCTAACGCTAACCCTAACACTCATATTAACCCTAACCCTCACCCTCACCCTCAACCTCACCCTCAGCCTAACCCTAACCCTAACCCTAATCCAAACACGAACCCTAAAACTCACCCTAAGTCAAAACCTAACCCTAACAAAACCCTCACCTTAATCCTAACCCTGTCCCTAACCCTCACCCTAACCCTAACCCTAACCCTAATACAAAACCTAACCCTGACCCACACCCTAACCCTTACTCTCACCCTAACCTTAAACTTAACCCTCACCCTAATCCTCATCGTAACCCTAACCCTAACTCTAACCCTCACCTTAACCTTAACCCTAACCCTAAACCTGACCCTCACCTAAACCCTAACCCTCACCCTCACCTTCAACCTAACACTCACGTTCACACTAACCCTCTCACTCAACTTCACTATAATTCTAACCCTAACCCTAAATCTCACCCTAAACCTAACCCTGATCCTAATGCTTACCATAACCCTCACCCTCACCGTAACCCTAAACCTAACTCTAACCCTCACACTAAACCTAAACTTAACAATAATGCTATCTCTAAACCTCACCATCACCCAAACACTCACTCTAACCCTTACCCACAGCCTAACCCTCACAGTAACACTAACTCTCATTCTAACCTTCATACTAACCCTAAGCCTAACCCTCACCCTAACGCTTACCCTCACCCGAACCCTAACGCTAACCCTCAGCCTAAACCTCATCCTAACACTAACCCTAACCCTCACCCTAACTATAACACTAACCCTAACCCTAACACTCACATTAATCCTAACCCTCACCGTCAACCTCACCCTCAACCTAACCCAAACTCTAACCCTAATCCAAAAACTAACCCTCACCCTAACCCTAAACATCACCCAAACCTTAACCCTCACCTTAACCCTGACTCTAACCCTAACCCTCACCCTTACCCTCACCCCAACACTTACCCTCACCCTAACCCTAACCCTAACATTTTCCCTCACCCTGACACTCACCCTCAGCCTAACCCTAAACCTATCCTTAACCCTAAACCTAACCATCACCCTAACCCTAAACCTAACACTAACCTTAACACTAACCCTAACCCTCACCCTCACCCTCACCCTAGCCTTCAACCTAACCCTAATCCTAACCCTAAACCTCACCCTAACTCTAAACCTAACACTCACCCTAAATCTAACCCTCACCCTCACCTTCACCCTATGCCTAACCCTAAGCCTAACCCTCACCCTAAGCCTAACCCTCACACTCACCCTCATCCTCACCCTAAACCTCAGCCTAACCCTAACCCTAACACTAACCTTAACCCTCACCATAACCCTCACACTAAGACTAAGGCTAACCCTAACCCTCACTATCACACCAACCCTCACCCTATCTCTTACTCTCACCCTAACTCTAACCCTAACCCTAATATTAAACCTAACCCTCACCCTAACCCTAAACATACCCCTCACCATAACCCTCACCCTAACCCTTAGTCTGACCCTAACCCTCACCGTAAGACTTAGCCTTGCCCTTACCCTCACCCTAACCCTAAATCTATCACTAACCCTCACCCTAACCCTCACACTAACCCTCATGCTAACCCTCAACCTAACCATCACCCTAACCCTAACTCTAGCCCTCATCCTAACCCTCATCCTAACCCTAAACCTAACCCTCAACCTAAACTTAACCCTAAACCTCACCCGCACCCTAACCCTCACATTAACCCTAACCCTCACCCTAAACATCACCCTAACCCTAACCCTCACACTAACCTTAAGCCTAACCCTCACCCTAACCCTAACCCTAGCCCTCACCCTCAACCTCAGCATAGAACTAAACCTAACCCTAATCCTAACATTAACCCTCACCCTCACACTCATCCTAACCCTAATCCTAATCCTCACCCTAACCGTAAACCTCACCCACACCCTCAGCGTAAAAGTATCCCTAACCCTAATCCAAACCCTCTCCTTAACCTAACCATAACCCTCACCCTAACCCTAATGCTAACCCTCACCCTCACACTCACCCTAACTCTCACCCTCACCCTAACCCTAAACCTAACCCTAAACCTCACCCTCAACCTCACCCTCACCCTCAGCCTAACCCTCACCCTCACACTAACCCTCACCCTAACCCTTACCCTCACCCTGACCCTTACCCTCAACCTAAGCATAACCCTAACCCTACCCCTCAACCTCACCCTCATCCTAAACCTAATCCTAATTCTAAGTCTCCCCCTCACCCTCACCCTCACCCTTACCCTAATCCTAACCCTCACCCTAACCCTATCCTTAACGCTAACACTCACCCTAACCCTAACTCTAAACCTAACTCTCACACTCACCATAACCCTAATCCTAACCCTCACTCTAACACTCACCCTAACACTCATGATAACCCTAAACTTCACTCTTACCCTAAACCACACCCTAAAGCTTATCCTCACCCTACCCCTCACTCTAACGCTCATCCTAACCCTCATCCTAACCTTGACCCTAACCCTCACCATAACCCTAACCCTAACCCTAAACCTCAACCTCAACCTCATTCTCACCCTCAGCCTAACCCTAACCCTAACCCTAATCCTAACCCTCACACTCACCACTGAACCTCAGCCTAAACCTCACCCTAACCCTTACACTCTCCCTATCCCTCACCCTAACCCTCAGCATAACCCTAACCCTAATCCTAACCCTAACCCTCAACCTCACCCTCACTCTTAACCTAACCCTAACCCTAAGCCTCAACCTCACACTCACCCTAATCCTCACCCTAACCCTTACCCTCAACCTAACCCTAAGCCTAACCCTAAACCTCACACTAAAACTTACCCTCACACTAACCCTAACCCTACCCCTCACCCTACCTCTCACACTAACCCTAACACTAACCTTCACACTCACCCTAGCCCTCACCCTAATCCTAATCCTAACACTTACACTCACACGAACGTTAACCCTAACCCTAACCCTAACCCTCACCCTAGCCTTCCCTCTAACCCTCAACTAACCTAACCCTAACCTTCACCGTCACACTAAACCTCACCCTAACCCTAACCCTCACCCTAACCCTCACCTTCACACTCAGCATAACACTCACCCTAACCCTCAAACTCACCCTCAACCTGAACCTAACCCTAAACCTAAGCCTCACCCTCACCCTCACCCTTACCCTAACCCTAACCCTCACCCTAACCCTATACCTAACCCTAACCCTCACCCTAACCCTAACCCTAACACTCACACTCACCCTAAACCTAATCCTAACCCTAACACTCACCCTAACACTCATGATAACCTTAACCTTCACTCTCACCCTAATCCTCACCCTGATGCTTATCCTCACCCTAATCCTCACCCAAAATCTCAACTTAACGCTCATCCTAACCTTAACACTAACCTGCACCCTAACCCTAACCCTAAAACTAAACCTCCCCCTCCAGCTCCCCCTCCCCCTCACTCTCAGCCTAACATTAACCCTCACACCAATTCTATCCATCACACTCACTCCTCACCCTCAGCCAAACCCTCACCCTCACACTAACCCTCACCCTAACCCTTATCCTCACCATAAACCTCCCCCTCTCCCTGAGCTTAAACCTAACCCTAATCCTAACCCTAAACATCAACCTCACCCTCACCCTAAACCTAACTCTAAACCTAAGCTTCACCCTCACTCTCACCCTAACCCTCACCTTAAAACTTACCCTCAACCTAACCCTACCCCTAACCATAAACCTCACACTAAAACTTACCCTCACCCTAACCCTAACCCTATCCCTCACCCTACCCCTCACACTAACCCTAACCTTAACCCTAACCCTCACCCTCACACTAGCCCTCACTCTAACCCTAATCCTAACACTCGCCCTCACATTAACCTTAAACCTAACCCTCACCCTAACCCTAAACTTAACCTTAACCTTCCCCCAAAACCTCAACCTAACCCTAACCCAAACACTCACACTAAAACTAACACTAAATTTAACCCTCAACCTTACCCTAACCCTCACCCTTTTAACCTCACCCTAATGTTAACCCTAACCCTAACCCTCAACCTCACCCTAAACCTCACCCTAACCCTAACCCTCAGCCTAACTCTAACCCCATCCTAAACCTCACCCTAACCCTAACCCTAAACCTCACACGCACCCTCACCGAAACCATACCTCTAACCCTAACACAAAAAATAACCCTAATCCTAACCCTAAAACTAACCCTAACCCTCACCCTCACCATAACCGTAACCCTAACCCAAACCCTCACCCTAACACTACCCACAACCCTAACCCTAAACCTCACCCAAACCCTAACCTCACCCTCTGCCTCACCCTCACCGTAAAGGTAACCCTAACACTAACCCTAACAATAACCCTAAAACTAACCCTAATCCTAACCCTCACCCTCACCATAACCCTAGCCCTAACCCTAACCCTCACTGTAACCCTAACCCTAAACCTCACCCTAACCCTAACCCTAAACCTAACCCTCACCCTAACCCTAACCTTAACCCTAAAACTCACCCTAACCCTAACCGAAACACTCACCCTCAACATCACCGTAACCGTAACTGTAACTCCAACTCAAACATTAAAAATAACCCTAACCCTAAACCTAAACCTAACCCTAACCCTCACATTCACCGTAACACTAATCCTAACTATAACCCTCACCCTCACTGTAACCCTAACACTAAACCTAACCCTCTGTCTCACCCTCACCGTAAAGGTAACCCTAACCCTAACAGTAACAATAACCCTAAACCTAACCCTAATCCTAACCCTCACACTCACCCTAACCATAACCCTAAACTTAACCCTCACCCTCCCCCTCGCCCTGAACCTCAGCCTAACACTAAGCCTAACCCTAAACCTAAACCTAAACCTAACCCACAAACTCATCCTCTCCGTAGCGCTAATCCTAACCCTAACCCTAAACCTAACCCTCACTCTAAACCGAACCCTCACCCTAACTCTAACCCTAACTCTAACCCTAAACCTCTCCCTAACCCTTAGCCTAAAAATTACCTTCACCTTAACCCTAAACCTAACCCTACCAATAACCCTAACCCTAACCCTAACCCTCTCCCTCCCCATAACCCTAACCCTAACCCAAAACCTCACACTAATCCTAAACCTTACTGTAACCATAAACCTCACCCTAAACCTAACACTAAACCTCACCCTCAACCTAGCCTTCATTCTATCCCTAATCCTAAACCCAACCCTAACCGTAACCCTCACCTTAACCTTAAACCTAACACTCACCCTAAATTTAAACCTCACCCTCACCCTCACCGAACGCCTAACCATAAGCCTAACCCTAACCCTAACCCTAACACTTACCCTCATCTTCACCCTCACCCACAGCCTAACCCGAACCCGAACCCTAACCTTAAGCCTCACCATAACACTCACACTAAGACTAAGGCTAACCCTAACCCTCACTATCTCCCCAACCCTCATCCTAACTTTTACCCTCACCCTAACTTTAACCTTAACCCTCACACAAAACCTAACCCTTACACTTACCCTAACCCTACCCCTCACCTAACCCTACCCCTCACCCTAACCCTCACCCTAACACTTAGCCTCACCCTAACACTTAGCCTCACCCTAACCCTCACATTAAGCCTAACACTCACCCTAACCCTAACCCTAGCACTCATCCTAACAGTCTTCCTAAACCTAAACCTAAGCCTCATCTTAACCCGATCCCTAAACCTAACCCTTACCCTAAATATCACCCTAACCCTAACCCTCACCCTAAACTTAAGCCTAACCCTCACCCAAACCGTAGCCTTCACCCTTACCCTCACCCTCAGCTTAACACTAAACCTAACTCTAATCTAAACTGTCACCCTCACCCACACCCTCACCCTAACCCTAACCCTAATCCTCACCGTAACCCTAACCCTCATCCTCACCCTCAGCCTAACAGTATCCCTACCTCTAATCCTAACTCTCACATTAAACCTCACCCTAACCCTAAACCTAACACTCACGTTAACCCTAATACTAACCCTCACCCTCACCCTAACCCTCACCCTCACCCTAACCCTCACCCTCACCCTAAACATCACCCTAACCCTAAACCTCACCCTAAACTTAAGCCTAACCCACACCCTAACCTTAGCCCTCACCCTCACCCTCAGCTTATCACTAAACCTAACCATAATCCTAACCGTAACATTCACCCTCACATTAAACCTAACCCTAAAACTCACCCTAACCATAACCTTCAAATTCTCCCTCATCCTAACAGTATACCTAACCCTAAACCTAACCCTCACACTCACCCTCACTCTACCCTAACCCTAAGCTTCACCCTAACCCTAATGCTAACCATCTCCCTCACCCTCAACCTCACCCTAACCATCACCATCACCCTAACCCTAAACCTCACCTTCACACTCACCCTAAACCTCAGCCTAACCCTAACCCTCAACCTCACCCTCAACCTAAACCTAACCTAACCCAAGACCTCACCCTCACCCTCACACTCACCCTAACCATAACCCTCACCCTAACTCTATCCCTAAACCTAACCCTCACCCTAACCCTAACCCTAACACTCACATTCACAAAAACCCTAAAACCCTAACCCTCACCCTAAAACTCATGATAATCCTAACCCTCACTCTCACCCTAAACCTCAACCTAATACTTATCCTCACCCTAACCCTCACCCTAAACCTAACCTTAACCCTAACTCTAACTCTAAACTTCACCCTCACCCTCACCCTCAGCTTAAACCTAACCCTAACGCTAATCCTAACCCTGACTCTCACCCCTCACCCTAACCTTCAGCATAACCCTATCCATAACTCTAATCCTAAACCTCACCCTCACAATAACCCTCAACCTAACCCTTACCCTCACCCTAACCCTCACCCTCACCCTCAGCATAATCCTAAGCCTAATCCTAACCCTAACCCTGAACCTAACCCTATCCCTAACCATCACCCTAACACTAACCCTAACCTTAACCCTCACCCTCTACCTAAACTTCACCCTGACTCTTATCTCACCCTAACGTTAACCCTAACCCTAAACCACAACGTCACCCTAAACCTCACCCTAACCCTAACCCTCACCCTAACTCTTACCTCACTCTAAACCTCACCCTAACCCTAACCCTAAACCTCACCCTCACCCTCACCGTAACCTTAAGTCTAACCCTAACCCTAACAATAACCCTAACCCTAACACTAACACTAATGCTAACCCTAACCATCACCCTCACCATAACCCTAACCCTAACCCAAACTCTCACCCTAACCCTACCCCTAACCCTAACCCTAAACCTCACCCAAACCCTAAGCCTAACCTCACCTTCAGCCTCACCCTCACCGTAAAGTTAACCCTAACCCTAATCATAAAAATAACCCTAAAGCTATCCCTAATCCTAACCCTGAAGCTCACCCTCAACATAAACCTAAACCTAACCCTAACCTTAACCCTAATCCTCAATGTAACCCTAACCCTAAACCTCAGCCTAACCCTAAACCTAACCCTAAACCTCATCCTAACCCTAACCCTAACCTAAACCTCACCCTTATCGTAATCCTTACCCTCATCCTCAACCACAACATAAGCGTAACTCTAACCCTAAACCTAAACCTAAACCTCACCTGAACCCTCACCCTCAACCTAACCCTAACCCAAAACATAACCCTCAACCTAACCCTAACCCTAACCCTAAACCTAACCCTACCCCTCACAGTAACCCTATCCCTAACGCTACCCCTCACCCTACCCCTCACCCTAACCCTTAGCCTCAACCTAACCCTCACCCTAAGCCTTAGCCTTGCTCCAACCTTCACCCTAACCCTAACACTATCATTAATCCTCACCATAAATCTCAACCTAACCCTCACCCTAACCATCACCCTAACCCTAAACCTAACCCTAACCCTCACATTAAGCCTAACCCTCACCCTAACCCTAAGCCTAGCCCTCATACTAACAGTCTTCCTAAACCTAAACCTAACCCTTATCCTAACCCGAACCCTAAGCCTCACCTGCACCCTATCCCTCACCCTAACCCTAACCCTCACCCTAAATATCACCCTAACCCTAACCCTCACCCTAACCTTAAGCCTAACCCTCACCCTAACCCTAGCCCTCACCCTCAACCTCACCCTCAGCTTAACACTAAACCTAACCCTAATCTAAACTGTAACCCTCACCCTCACCCTCACCCTAACCCTAACCCTCATCCTCACCCTCAGCCTAAGAGTATCCCTACCCCTAATCCTAACCCTCACACTAAACCTCACCCTAACCCTAACCCTAACACTCACGCTAACCCTAATACTAACCCTCACCCTCACCCTAACCCTCACCCTCACCCTAAACATCACCCTAAACCTAACCGTCACACTAACCTTAGACTTCACCCTCACCCTCACCCTCAGCTTAGCACTAAACCTAACCCTAATCCTAACCCTAACCCTCACCCTCACAGTAAACCTAACCCTAACCCTAACCCTCACCCTAACCATAACCTTCACCTTCTCCCTCAGCCTAACAATATTCCTAAACCTAATCCTAACCCTCACACTCACCGACACCCTAACCTAACCCTAACCTTCACCCTATCCCTAATGCTAACCCTCACCCTCACCCTCACCCTCACCCTAACCCTAAACCTCACCTTCACCCTCACTCTAAACCTCAGCCTAACCCTATCCCTAAACCTAACCCTCACCCTCACCTTTACCCTCACCCTAACCCTCAGCCTAACCCTATCCCTAAACCTAACCCTCACCCTAACCCTAACCCTAACACTCACACTCACAATAACCTTAAAACCCTAACCCTCACCCTAAAACTCACCCTAACACTCATGATAACCCTAAACCTCACTCTCACCCTAAACTTCAACCTAATGCTTATCCTCACCCTAACCTTCACCTTAAACCTAACCCTAACCCTCATCCTGTCCCTCATCCTAATTTTAAACCTAACCATCACCCTAACCCTAGTTCTAAGTCTAAACCTCACCCTCACCCTCACCCTCAGCTTAACCCTAACCCTAACCCTAATCCTAACACTCACCCTCACCCTCCCACTCAGCCTAAACCTCACCCTCACACTAACCCTTAACCTAACCCTTACCCTCACCCTAACCCTTACCCTCATCCTCAGCATAACCCTAACCCTAATCCTAAACCTAACCCACATTCTCAACCTCACACGAAACCTAACCCTAACCCTAAGCCTCACCATCACTCTCGCCCTAACCCTCACCCTAACCCTTACCCTTAACCTAACCCTAACTCTAACCCTCACACTAAAACTTACCCTCACCCTAACCCTAACCCTACCCCTCACCCTAACCCTAACCAAGAACCTAAACCTCACCCTTACCCTAGCCCTGACCCTAACACTAATCCTAAAACTCACCCTCACACTAATCTTAACCCTAACCCTAACCCTCATCCTAATTTTAATCCTAACCCTCAACCTAACCCTAACTCTAATTCTAAACCTGACCCTCACCCTCACCCTCACCATCAGCTTAAACCTAACCCTAACCCTAATCCTAACCCTCACCCTCACACGAACCCTCAACCTCACACAAACCCTCATCCTAAACCTTACCCTCAACCTAACCCTCACACTCACCCTCAGCATAAACCTAACCCTAATCCTAACCCTAACCCTCAACCTAAACCTAACCCTAACCCTCACCCTAACACTAACCTTAACCTTAACCCTCACCCTCAACCTAACCCTCACCCTAACTCTTAACCTCACTCTAATGTTAACCTAACCCTACCCCTCACTTCACCCTAACCCTAACCCTCACCCTAACTCTTACCTCACTCTAAACCTCACTTTAACCCTAACCCTCACCCTCACCCTCACCGTAACCGTAAGTCTAACCCTAACCTTAACAATAACCCTAAACCTAACACTAACATTAACCCTAACCCTAACCGTCACCCTCACAGTAACATTAACCCTAACCCAAACCCTCACCCTAACCCTACACCTAACCCTAAACCTAAAGCTCACCCAAACCCTAAGCCTAACCTCACCTTCAGCCTCACCCTCACCGTAAAAGTAAACCTAAACCTAACCCTAACAATAACCCTAAAGCTAACCCTAATCCTAACCCTCATGCTTAACCTAAACATAACCCTAACCCTAACCCTAACCCTCACTGTAATCCTAACCCTAAACCTCACCCTCACCCTAACCCTAACCCTAAACCTCACCCTAACCCTAACCCTAAACCTCACCCTCAACCTCACCGTAACCGTAACTCTAACCCTCGCCCTAACCCTAAATCTCACCTTTACCCTCAACCTCACCCAAACCGTAACCCAAACACTAACCCTCATCCTAACCCTCAACCTAACCCTAAACCTAACCCTAACCCTCACAGTAATGCTAACCCTCACCCTAACCCCAACCCTATACCTCACCCTAAGCCTCATCCTAACCCTAACCATAACCCTAACCATATCCCTAACCCTAAACCTTTCCCTAACCCTAACACTAACCCTCACACTCATCCTCACCCTCACTGTAACCGTAACCCTAAACCTAACACTCAAAATAACCATAACCATTAACCTAATCCTAACCCTCACCCTCACCCTCATCCTAACCCTAACCCTAACCCTCACCCTAACTGTAAACCTTACCCTAACCCTAACCCCCACCCTAACCCTAACCCTATACTAAACCCTAAACCTCACCATAACCCTAATGCTACCACTAACCCTCAACCTCACCCTAGCCCTCACCCTAACGCTAATCCTAACCCTAACCCTCATCCTAAACCTAACCATCACCCTAACGCTAACCCTCACCCTCACCCTCAGCCTAACCCTAAGCCTAAGCATAACCCTAACCCTAACCCTCACACTCACACTCACCCTAACCCTAATCCTAACCCTAACCCTAACCCTCACCCTGACCGTAACCCTAACCCTAACCCAAACCCTCACCCTAACACTAACCCTAAACCTAAACCTAAACCTCACCCAAACCCTAAACCTAACCTCACCCTCAGCCTCACCCTCACCGTAAAGGTAAACCTAACCCTAACCCTAACAATAACGCTAAACCTAAACCTAATCCTAACCCTCACCCTCACCATAACCCTAACCCAAACACTAACGTGAACCCTCACTCTAAACCTAACCCTTAACCTCACCATCAGCCTCACCTTCACCATAAAGGTAAGCCTAACCCTAACAATAAAAATGACCCTAAACCTAACCCTAAACCTAACCCTCACCCTCACCCTAGCCCTCACCCTAACACTAATTCTAAAACTCACCCTCACACTAATCTTAACCCTAACCCTAACCCTCATCCTAATTTTAACCCTAACCCTCACACTAACCCTAACTCTAATTCTAAACCTGACCCTCACCCTCAACCTAACCCTCACCCTCACACTAACCCTCACCCTAACACTTACCCTCACCCTAACACTCATCCTCACCCTCAGCATAAACCTAACCCTAATCCTAACCCTAAACCTCAACCTAACCCTTACCCTAACCCTCACCCTAACACTAACCCTAACCTTAACCCTCATCGTAACCCTCACCCTAACTCTTAACCTCACCCTAACCCTAACCCTCACCCTAACTCTTACCTCACTCTAAACCTCACTCTAACCCTAAACCTAACCCTCACCCTCACCCTAACCGTAAGTCTAACCGTAACCTTAACAATAAACCTAACCCTAACCCTAAAACTAACACTAACCCTAACTGTCACCCTAACAGTAACATTAACTCTAACCCATACCCTCAACCTAACCCTACCCCTAACCCTAACCCTAAAGCTCACCCAAACCCTAAGCCTAACCTCACCTTCAGCCTCACCATCACCGTAAAGGTAACCCAAATCCTAACCTTAACAATAACCCTAAAGCTAACCCTAATCCTAATCCTCATGCTCACTCTCAACATAACCCTAACCCTAACCCTAACCCTCACTGTAACCCTAACCGTAAACCTCACCCTAACCCTAACCCTAACCCTAACCCTCACCCTAACTCTAACCCTAAACCTCACCCTCAACCTCACCGTAACCGTAACTCTAATCCTCACCCTAACCCTAAACCTCACCTTAACCCTCACCCTCACCCTAACCTTAACCCAAACCCTAACCCTCACCCTCACCCTAACCCTAACCCTCAACGTCACTGTAACCCTAACCCTAAACCTCACCCTCTTCCTAACCATAACCCTCACCCTCAGCCTCAACTTCAGCCTAAAACTAAGCCTAACCCTAACCCTCAAACTCACACTCAACCAAGCCCTAATCCTAACCCTAACCCTAACCCTAATCCTCACCCTAACCCTCACCCTAACCCTAAACCTCACCCTCACTCTAAACCTAACCCTAAGCATCTACCTAAACTTAGCCTAACAATCACCCTCACACTCACCCTCACCGTAACCCTAACTCTAACCCTAACAATAACCCTAACCCAAAACTTAATCCTAAAACAAACCCTCTTCCTTACTGTAACCCTAACCCTAACCCTAACCCAAACCCTCACCCTAACCCTTACCTTAACCGTAACCCTAACCCTCACCCTCACCCTAGCCCTCACCCTAACCCTAATCCTAACCCTAACCTTCATCCTACCCTCACCCTAACACTAACCTCCATCCTAACTCTCAACCTAACCCTAACCCTAAACCTAAACCTAACCTTAAACCTCAACCTCAAACTAACCCTAACGCAAACCCTAACCCTCAACCTAACCGTCACCCTAAACCTAACCCTCACTCTCAACCTCACTCAAACCCTCAACCCTACCCTACACTCACGCTCATCCTTACCCTCACCCTCAGCCTAACCCTAACCATAATTTAACCCTAACCCTCATGCTCACCCTCATACTAAACCTGCCCTTAACCCTTATCTTCTCCCCAACGCTAACATCCACCCTTAACCTAACTCCCACCCTCAACCTAACCCTAAGCCTATCCCTAAACCTCACCCTAAACCTAACCCTAACCCTCATCCTCACCTAGCCCTCACCCTATCTCTCATCCCAACCTTAACCCTCATCCTAAACCTCACCATAAACCTAACCCTAACCCTCAACCTAACCTTAACTCTAACGCTAACCATCACCCACACACTAACCCTAACCCTGAGTCTAACCCTAAACCTCAACCTAACCCTAAACCTCATCCTCACCTCACACTCACCGTAACCCTAACCCTAAACCTCAACCTCCCCCTCCCCCTAACCCGAACCCAAACCCTTAACCGAACCCGAACCCACACCCTCATCCTCACCATCGCCCTCAGTCTAAACCTAACCCTAATTTAACCCTAACCCTCAACCTCAACCTAGCCCTGCCTCTAACCCTTACTCTCACACCATCCCTATCCTCCACCCTAAACCTAACCCTCATCCTAACCCTTACCCTAACCCTCACTCTAAACCTAACCCTCACCCTAACCTTAACCTTACCCCTCACCCTGCCCCTCACCCAAACCTAACCCTAACCCTCACTATAACCCTCACGCTAACTCTAACCCTAACTCTAAAACCCACCCTCACCCTAAACCTCACCCAAACCCTTACTCTACCCCTAACCCTCACGCTAAACCTAACCCTAACCCTAACGCTCACCCTAACCCTCACACTCACAATAACCCTCACCCTAAGCCTAACCCTCAAACTCACCCTAACCCTCACCTTCACCCTCAGCCTAACCCTAAAACTAATCCTACCCCTCACCCGCACCCTCACCTAAGCTCACGCTAACCATAACTCTAACCCTAACCCTCACCCTCACCCTAACCCTCACCATAACTCTAACCCTAAACCTCACCCTCTGCCTAAAACTAACCCTAACCCTAATCCTAAACCTAACCCTCACCCACACCCTCACCCTAAACCTAAACTTAACCCTAACCCTGACCCTCACCATCACACTATCCATAACCCTTAAGCTAAACCTAACCCTCAACCTAACCCTAACCCTAAAACTAACACTCACCCTCAACCTAAACCAAACCCTAACCCCAACCCTAACCCTCAACCAATCCATCACCCTAACCCTCACGATAATCCTAAGCCTCACTCTCACCCTAAATCTCACCCTAAGCCTTACCCTCACCCTCAGCCTAACCCTAAACCTCACCAGACCCAAACCCTAACCCTCAACCTAACCCTGACCCTAACACTCACTGTAACCCAAAACCTCACTCTCACCCTAACCCTCACCCTAAACCGTACCTTAAACCTAACCCTAACCCTAACCCTCACACTCACCCTCACCCGAAACCTAACCCTAACCACCACCCTATCCTTCACACTAAACCTAAGGCTAACCCTAACCCTCACTCTTACCCTAATCCTCACCCTAACCCTTACCCTCACCCTAATCCTAACCCTATCCCTCACTCTAAACCTAACACTCACCCTCACTATAACCCTCACTCTAACTCTAACCCTAACTCTAAAACCCACCCTCACCCTAAACCTCACCCAAAACCTTATCCTCCCCCTAACCCTCACGCTAAACCTAACCATAACCCTAACCCTCACCCTAACCCTCACACTCACAACAACCCTAACTCTAAGCCTAACCCTCAAAATCACCCTAACCCTCACCCTCACCCTCAGCCTAACCCTAAAACTAATCCTACCCCTCACTCGCACCCTCACCTAAGCTCACCCTAAACATAACCCTAACCCTAACCCTCACCCTCACCCTAACCCTCACCCTAACCCTAACCCTAAACCTCACTCTCTGGCTAAACCTAACCCTAACCCTAATCCTAAACCTAACCCTCACCCTCACCCTCACCATAAACCTAAACCTAACCCTAACACTCACCCTCACCATCACACTATCCGTAACCCTTACGCTAACCCTAACCCTCAACCTAACCCTAACCCTAAACTTAACCCTCACCCTCACCCTAAACCAAAGCCTAAAACCAAACCTAACCCTCGACCAATCCATCACCCGAACCCTCACGATAACCCTAAGCCTCACTCTCACCCTAACCCTCACCCTAACCCTTACCCTCACCCTCATCCTAACCCTAAACCTCACCAGACCAAAACCCTAACTCTCACCGTCACCCTAAACCAAACCCTAACACTCACCCTCAACCTAACCCTCACCCTAAACCTCACCCTCACCCAAACACTAATCCTCAGGCTTACCCTCACCCATACCCTCACCCTAATCCTCACCCTCAACCTCACCCTCAGGCTAACCCTAAACCTAACCCTAAACCTCACCCTCACCCTCACCCTCAACCTAACCTGAAACATAACCCTAATCCTAACCCTCACCCTCACCCTGAACCTACCTCTAACTCTAACCCTAACCCTCATTCTAACCCTCACCCTAACCCTAATGCTAAGACTAACCCTCACCCTAACTCTCACCCTAACCCTTAACCTCAACCTAACCCTAACCCTCACCCTCACCCTGAACCTCACCCTAACCCTAATCCACAACATAATCCTTACCCTCCCGATAACCCTCACCCTAACCCTAACCCTAACACTCACCCTAACCCTCACCCTAACACTCACGATAACCCCAACCCTCATTCTTACACTACCCTTCACCCTAAACCTTACCCTCACCCTTACCCTAACCCTAACCCTAATCCTCACACTAACACTAACCCTCATCCTAACCCTAAAACTAACCCTCAACCTCATCCTAAACCTAAACCTAACCCTAACCCTAACCCTCATCATAACCCTCACATTAAGACTAAGGCTAACCCTAAACTTCACTATCACCCTAAACCTCACCCTAAATATTACCCTCACCCTAAAACTAACCCTAACACTAACCCTCACACTAAATCTAAACCTCACCCTAACCCTAACCCTACCGCTCACCCTAACCCTTAGCCTTACCCTAACCCTCACCCTAAGCCTTAGCCTTGCTCTCACTCTCACCCTAACCCTAAACCTATCACTAACCCTCACCCTAACCCTCACGGTAACCCTCACCCTAACCATCACCCTAACCCTTAACCTAACCCTAACCCTCACACTAAGCCTAACCCTCACCCTAACCCTAACCCTAGCCCTCATCCTAAACCTCATCCTAACCCTAACCCTAACCTTTACACTAACCCTAATGCTAACCCTCACAATCACCCTCATCCTCACCCTCAGCCTAACCCTAACAGTAACCCTAATGCTAACCCTCACCATCACCCTTCACCCTTAGATTAACCCTCACCCTCAACCTAACCATAACCATAACCCTCACCAAACCCTCACCCTAACACTCACGATAACTCAAACACTCACTCTCACCCTAACACTTACCCTAACACTTACCCTCACCGGAAACCTAACCCTAAACCTAACCCTAACCCTCACACTAACCCTAACCCTCACCCTAACACTCACCCTCACCCTAACACTCACCCTCATCCTAAACCTAACCCTAACCCAAACCCGCACCCTTACACTCAAACTCACCCTAAGGATATCCCTAACCCTCACTCTCACACTAAACCTCACCCTTAGCCTTAACCTCACCCCAACCCTCACCCTAACCCTAAACCTCAAACTAAACCTAACCCTCATGTTAACCCTAACCCTACCCCTCACCCTAACCCTAACCCTAAACCTAACCCTAAACTTCAACCTAACACTAAACCTAAAATTCACCCTAAATCTAACCCTCACCCTCACCCTCACCCTCAGCCTAAACATAAGCCTAATACTAACCCTAACCAGAACCCTCACACTCACCCTCACCCTAACCCTAATCCTAAACCTGACCCTCTTCCTAACCCTCACCCTAACCCTAATACTAAACCTAACCCCAACCCCAACCCTAACCCTAAGCCTCACTCTCACCCTCACCCTCCGCCTAACCCTAAGCCTAAGCCTAATCCTAACCCTAACCCTCACACACACCCTCATTCTCACCCTCACCCTCAGCCTAACCCTAAACCTAATCCTACCGCTAACCCTCAACCTCACCCTCAACCTAAACCTATGCCTAAACCTAACACTCAACATAAACCTAAACTCCACCCTAACCCTAACCCTAACACTAACCCTAACCATCACCCTAACCCTACCGCTGCCCCTCACCCTAACCCTCATCCTAAAGCTAACCCTAACCCTAACCTTAACCCTAACCCTAACCCTAAACCTCATCCTAACCCTAACCCTAAACCTCACCCTCACTCTCACCCACATTGTAAAGGTAAACTTAAACCTAATCCTAACCCTAACAATAACCCTAAACCTAGCCCTCATCCTATTCCTCTACCTAACCGTAACCCTAAAGAGAACAAAAACCCTCACCCTTACCCTAACCCGAAATCTCACCCTAACCCTAACCCTAACCCTCACCCTCAACCTAGCCATCACCTAAAACTAATTCTAACCCTAACCCTCACTCTGACCCTAACACTAAATCTAATCCTAACTCTCACCATAACCCTAATCCTAACCCTAACCCTCACCCTAACACTCACTGTAAACCTAACCCTAATCCTCACCTTCACTCTAGCCCTCACCCTAACCCTAATCATAACCCTAACCCTCACCCTCACCCTCAACTTAACCCTACCCCCAACCCTAGCCCTCACCCTAACCCTCACACTAACCCTAAACCTCACCCTAAACCTCACCATCAACGTAAACCTAACCCAAACCCTAACTCTCAACCTAACCCTCACCCTAACCCTAACCCTAACCATAACACTAACACTCACTCTAAACCTAAACCTCACCCTAGCCCTAACCCTACCCCTCACGCTGAGCTTCATCCTAACCCTAACCATAACCATAACCCTAACCCTGAACCTCACCCTAACCCTAAACCTAACAATCACCCTCACCCTCACCCTAAACCTTAGCCTTACCCTAACCCTCACCCTAAGCTTTAGCCTTGCCCTAACCCTCACCCTAACCCTAACCCTGTCACTAACCCTCACCCTATCCCTCACGGTAACCCTCACCCTAACCATCACCCAAAACCTTAACCTAACCCTAACCCTCACACTAAGCCTAACACTCACCCTAATCTTAGCCCCCATCCTAAACCTCATCCTAAACCTAAACCTAACCCTCACCCTAACACTAACCCTAAACCTCACCCGCACCCTAACCCTCACCCTAACCCTAAACCTCACCCTAAACATCACCCTAACCCTAACCCTCACACTAACCTTAAGCCTAACCTTCACCCTAATCCTAGCCCTCCATCTCAACCTTACCCTCAGCCTAACCCTAACCATAATTTAACCGCAACCCTCACCCTCACCCTCAACCTAACCCTGCGCCTAACCCTTACCCTCACCCCAACCCTAACCTCCACCCTAAACTTCATGCTCATCCTAAGCCTAACCCTAAATCTCACCCTAACCCTAAACCTAACCCTCACCATCACCTAACCCTCGCCCTAACCCTAACCCTAATCCTCACCCTAAACCTGACCCTCAGATTATCCCTAAGACTAAACCTAACCCTCACCCTAACCCTCAAACTCACCCTCACCCTAACCCTAATCTTAACCCTAAGCCTAAACTTAACCCTAAACCTCATCATAAACCTCACCCTAACCCTAATCCTAACACTAACCCTAAACCTATCCCTCAGCCTAACCTTAACTCTAACCCTAACCCTCACCCTCACCCTTACCCTATCCCAAAACCTAAACCTCAACCAAACCCTAACCCTAACACTAACCCTTACCCTGACCTCACACTCACCGAAACCCTAACCCTATACCCTAAATTTCACCCTCAACCTCACCCTAATTCTAACCCAAACCCTCAAACGAAACCTCACGCTCACCCTCATCCTCACCATCACCCTCAACCAAAACCTACCCCTAAACCTTAATCTTCCCCCAACCCTAACCTCCACCCTAAACCTAACCCTCACCCTAACCCTAACCCTAACGCTAACCCTAACCCTCACAATAACCCTAACCCTCACCCTAAACCTAACCCTAACCTTCACACTACCTCTCATACTAACCCTAAACCTAACACTAAAGTTAACCCTAACCCTAACCCTAAACCACACCCAAAATATAACCCTAATCCTAACCCTCACCCTCACTCGAACACTAACATTAACTGTAACCCTAAACCTAAGCTTAACCCTAACCCTAACCCTAACCCTCACCCTCACCCTAACCCTAAACCTAAACCTAACCCTAACCCTCACACTAATCCTCACCCTAACCCTAACCCTAAACTTCACCCTAATCCTCACCCTATCCTTAACCCTAACCCTAACACTCACCCTAATACTAACCATAAACCTAACCCTCACCCTCAGCCTAAACATCACCCTAACCCTAACCTTCACCCTAAGCCTAACCCTAACACTAACCCTAAACCTCACCCTCACCCTCACCTTCACTCTAAGCCTAACCATAACCCTAACCCTAATCTTTAACCTAACCCTCTCCATCACCTTCACCCTCAACCTATCCCTACCACTAAAACTAACCCTCACCCTAACACGAACCCTAAACCTAACCCTAAACCTCACCTTAAACCTAACCCTCAACCACAACCTAATTCTAACCCTCACCCTAACCCTAACAATCACAATAACCCTAAACCTCACTCTAAACATAAACCTACCCCTCAACCTAACACTCATCCTAAGCCTAACCCTAAACCTAATCCTCACCCTAACCCTAACCCTAACCCTCACCCTCACCATAACCATCACCGTCACCCTAACACTCACCCTAAGCCTAACCCTCAACCACACCTTAACCCTCAACCTCACGCGAACCCTCACCCTCACCCTAAAACTCACACTCAACCTAAATATCACCCGAACCCTAACCCTCAACTTAACCCTAACCCTAACCCTCACCCTAAACCTAATCCTCACCCTGACCCTCACCCTCAACCTAATCCTCACATTAACCCTCATTCATACCTAACCGAAACCCTCACCCTCACCCTCACAATAAGCCTCACCCTCACCCTAGCCCTCACCCTAACCCTAACCCTTACCCTCACCCTCACACTCACACTCATCCTAACCCTAAGCCTAACTCTAATCCTAACCCTCACCCTCACCCTCACCCTCAGCCCAACCCTCACCCTCACCCTAACCCTCTCCCTAAACCTTACCCTCACCCTAAACCTAACCCTAAACCTCACCCTCAACCTAAACCTAACGCTAACCCTAACCCTAAAGCTAACCCTCACCCTCACCCTCACCCTAAACCTAACCCTAAACCTAACCCTCACCCTCATCCTCACCCTCACCCTAAACGTAACCCTCACCCTCACCTTAAACCAAACCCTAAACCCAACCCTAAACCTGACCCTAAACCTCACCCTAACTCTAATGGTAAGCTTAACCCTCAACCTAAAACTAACCCTAACCCACACCCCCAAACTAAACCGAACCCTAACCCTAACCCTAACCCTCATCATAACCCTCACAATAAGACTAAGGCTAACCCTAACCCTCACTATCACCCGGACCCTGACCCTAACCCGAACCCTCACCCTTAACCTAACCCTCACCTCACCCAAAACATCACCATAAAACTAACCCTCACCCTAGCCCTAACCCTAACCCTCACCCAAACCTTAACTCTCACCCTTACCCTCACCCTCACCCTACCCTCACCCTAACCCTAAACCTAACCCTAGCCCTTACCCTAACCCTAACCCTAACCATAACCCTAATCCTCACACTAATCCTCATCCAAACCCTAACCCTAAACTTCACCCTAATCCTCACCCTATCCCTAACCCTAACCCTAACACTCACCCTAACACTAACCATAAACCTAACCCTCACCCTCAGCCTAAACATCACCGTCAGCCTAACACTCACCCTCACCCGAAACACCAACCTCACACTAACAATAACCCTAACACACACCCTAACCCTAATCCTCACCCTAACCCTAAACTTAACCCTAACCTTAAACCCTCACCTTCCCCCTTACCCTAATTGTAACCCTAAACCTCACCCTAACCCTAAGCCTAAGACTAATGATAACTCTAACCCTCACCCTCACCGTCACCCTAACCCTAAACTTATCCCTAAACCTCACCCTATCCCTATCCTTCACCCTAAACCTAACCCAAACCCTCATCCTCACCCTAACCCTAACACTAACCCTGATACTAAACCTAGCACTCACCCTAAACCTCACCCTAATGATTACACTCAACCTAACCCTAACCCTAACCCTAACCTTAATCCTCACACTAATCCCCACCCAAGCCCTAACCCTAAACTTCACCCTAATCTTCACCCAATCCCTAACCCTAACCCTAACACTCACCCTAATACTAACCATAAACCTAACCCTCACCCTCAGCCTAAACATCACCGTCAGCCTAACACTCACCCTCACCCGAAACACCACCCTCACCCTAACACTAACCCTAACCCACACCCTAACCGTAAACCTCACCCTAACCCTAACCTTAACCCTCACCCTAAACCCTCACCTTCCCCCTTACCCTAATTGTAACCCTAAACCTCACCCTAACCCTAAGCCTAAGACTAATGCTAACTCTAACCCTCACCCTCAACATCACCCTAACCCTAAACTTATCCCTAAACTTCACCCTATCCCTAACATTCACCCTAACCCTAACCCAAACCCTCACCCTAACACTCACGATAACTCTAACACTCACTCTCATCCTAATACTCACCCTAAACCTTTGCCTAACCCTAACCCTAAACCTAAACCTAACCCTAACCCTCACATTAACCCTAACCCTAGCCCTAAACCTAACCCTAACACTCACTCTCACCCTAACACTCACCCTCATCCTAAACCTCACCCTACCCTTTACCCTAACCTTCACCCTCACCTATACCTCACCCTAACCCTTACCCTAAGCATAACAATAAACCTAAAGCTTACTATAATGCTAACCCTCTTCCTCACCCTATCCCTAACCCTAACCCTCACCCTAACACTAAGCCTCACCCTCACCCTCAGCCTAACCCTAAACCTAATTTAACCGTAACCCTCACGCTCACCCTCAATCTAACCCTGCCCCTAAACCTTAACCTCCCCCCAACCCTAACCTCCACACTAACCCTAATACTCACCCTAAGCCTAACCCTAACCTTCACCCTAACCCTAACCCTAACCCTCACCATCACCTGACCCTCAACCTAACCCTAACCCTAACCCTCACCCAAAACCTAACCCTCAGTGTAACCCTAAGACTAACCCTAACCCTCACCCTAACCCTCACACTCACCCCCATCCTAACCCTAATCTTAACCCTAACCCTAACCCTCATCCTAACCCTCATCATAACCCTCACCCTAACCCTAACCCTAACACTAACCCTAACCCTATCCCTCACCCTAAACTTAACTCTAACCCTAACCCTCACCCTCACCCTTACCCTAACCCTAACCCTAAACCTCACCTTAATCCTAACCTTAACCCTCACCCTCACCTCACATTCACGGTAACTCTAAACTTAATCCTAAACCTCACCCTCAACCTAGCCCAAACCCAAACAGTAATCCTAACCCTCACGCTCATCCTCACCATCACACTCAACCTAACCCTGCCCATAAGCCTTTCTCTCACCCCAACCCTAACCTCCACCCTAAACTTAACCCTCATCCTAACCCTAACCCTAACGCTAACCCTAACCCTCACAATAACCCTAACCCTCACCCTAAACCTAACCCTATCCCTCACCCTACCTCTCATACTAAACCTAAACCTAACCCTAATCTTAACCATAAACCTAACCCTAAACCTCACCCCAAACCTAACCCTAACCCTCACCCTCAACCTCACCCTCACCCTCGCCTTAACCGTAACCCTAACCCTAACCCTAACACTATCCCTAAACCTAAACCTAACCTAACCCTAATCCTAAACCTCACCCTCACCCTCACCTTAACAATAACAATAACCGTAACCCTAACCATAACCTTAACCCTCACCTGAACCTTACCCTAACCCTCACACTCACCCTAACCCTAAACCTAACCCTAACCCTAATGCTCACCCTACCACTCACGGTAACCCTAACCCTCACACTCACCCTAACGTTCACCCTAAACCTTAACTTAATCCTAACTGTAACCCTAAGCCTAAGCCTAACCAGCACATTAACCCTTACCCTAACCCTATCCCTAACCCTAACCATCACCGTAACTCTCACCCTAACGCTAACCCTAACTCTAAAACGCACCCTCACCATAACCCTCACCCAACACCTGACTCAAAACCTAACCCTCGTGCTAAACCTAACCCTAACCCTAACCCTCACCCTAACCCTCACCGTCACAAAAACCCTCACCCTAAGTCTAACCCTAACCCTCACTCTAACCCTCACACTCACCCTCAGCCTAACCCTAAAACTAATCCTAACCCTCACCCGCACACTGACCCTAACCTCAACCTAACCCTAACCCTCACCCTCACCCTAACCCTCACCCTAACCCTAAACCTAATCCTAATACTCACCCGCACCCTATACCTCACCGTCACCCTAACCCTCACCCTAAACATAACCCTCACCCACACCCTAACCCTCAGTCTGACCCGAACCCTCACCCTCACACTAACCCTCACCCTAACCCTAACCGTCACCGTAACCCTCACCCTATCGCTAACCCTAACTCTAAAACCCACCCTCACCCTAACCTTCACCCAAAACCTTACTCAAACCCTAACCCTCACGCTAACCCTCACCCTAACCCTCACCGTCACAATAACCCTCACCCTAAACCTAACCCTCAACCTCACCCTAACCCTCAGCCTCACCCTCAGCCTAACCCTGAAACTAATCCTACCAATCACCCGCAACCTCACCCTAACCCCACCCTAGCCCTTATCCTAAACCTAACCCTCACCCTCATCCTAAACCTAACCCTCACCCTATAGCTAACCCTCACTCACACCTTAAATCTCAGTCTCACCCGAACCTGAACCCTCACCCTAACCCTCACCCTAACCCTAACTCTCAACCTCACCCTCACCCTCACCCAAAATCTAAACCTCAGTCTCAACTGAACCCTCACCCTCATCCTAACCCTCACCCTAAACATCACCTAAACCTAACCCTCACCGTCACCATAACACTAGCCCTAAACCTCACCCTAACCCTAAACCTCACCCTCAACCTCACCCTCAGCCTAAGCCTAACCCTAACTCTAATCCTACCACTAAACCTCACCCTCACCCTCAACCTAACCTTAACCCTAACCCTCACCGTCACCCTCACCCTAACCCTAACACTCACCCTAACACTCACCCTAACCCTAACCCTCATTCTCACCCTAACCCTCACCCTAAGACTTACCCTCACCCTAAACCTTAACCTCAGCCTAACTCTCACACTAATCCTAACCCTAATGCTAACCATGACCCTAATCCTAACCCTAAACCTCACCATAACGCTAACCCTCACCCGAACCCTAAACCTAACCCTAGCCCTTACCCTAACCCTAACCCTCACACTCACACTCACACTCGCCATAACCTTCACCCTCACACTAGCCCCCACCCTAAACCTAACCCTAACCCTAAAACTCACCCTCACCCTCAACCTCACCCTAACCCTAATTTAACCCTAACCTTCACCCTCAACCAAACCTTGCCCCTAAACCTTACTCTCACCCCAACCCTAACTTCCACCCTAAACCTAACCGTCACCCTAACCTTAAGCCTAACGCTAACCCTAACTCTCACAATAACCCTAATCCTCACCCTAAACCTAACCCTAACCCTCACCCTACCCCTCATCCTAACCATAAACCTAACCCTAATCTTAACCCTAACCCTAACCCTAAACCTCATCCCAAACCTAACCCTAACCCTCAACCTCACTCTCACAGTAACCATAACCTTAATCCTAACCCTAACACTAACCCTAAACCTAAACTTATCCCTAACCCTTAGCCTAAACCTCACCCTCACCCTAACCCTAACAATAACAGTAACCCTAAACCTAAACCTAACCCTAAACCTAATTCTAACCCTCACCCTAACCCTAAGGATGACCTTAACCGTCACCCGAACCCTAACCCTAACCTTCACCCTAACCTCACCCTAACTCTAACTCTAACTCTAAAACCCACCCTCACCCTAAACCTCATCCAAAACCTTACTCTCACCCTAACCTTCATGCTAAACCTAACCCTAACCCTAACCCTCACCCTGACCCTCACCATCACAATAACCCTCACCCTAAGCCTAACCCTCACCCTCACCCGAACCATCACCCTCACCCTAACGCTCACCCTAACCCTAACCCTCAACCTCACCCTCACTCTCACCCACAATCTAACCCTCAGTCTCACCCTCACTCTCACCCTCATCCTAACCCTCACCCTCACCCTAAACATCACCTGACCCTAACCCTCACCCTCATCATAACCCTAACACTAAACCTCACCCTAAACCTAACCCTCACCCTCAGCCTAACCATAAACCTAATCCTACCACTGAACCTCACCCTCTCCCTCAACTTAACCCTAACCCTAACCCTCACCCTCACCCTAACCCTAACCCTAAGCCTAACCCTCACCCTCACCCTCACCCTCACCCTAACCCTAACACTCACCCTCACCCTAAACATCACCCTAAAACTAACCCTCACCCTAACCCTAACCCTAACGCTCACCCTAACCCTAATTCTCACCCTAACCCTCACCCTCACCCTAACCTCACCCTACCCTAAACCTAACTCTCACCATTACCCTAACCCTAACCCTCACACTAACCCTCACACTCACCCTATTTCTCAACCTCACCCTAGCCCACAAACTAACCCTCACCCTCACACTCACACTCAGCCTAACCCTAACCCTAACCCTCACCCTCACCCTCACACTCACATTAACACTCACACTCACGCTAGCCCTTACACTAACCCTAACCCTAACCCAAACCCTAAATCTCAAGATCAGCCTCACCCTCAACTTCACCCTCAGGCTAACCCTAACCCTAACCCTAATCCTAACTCTAACCATCACCCTAACACGCATGCTAAACCTAACCCTCTCTCTCACCCTAACCCTCACCATAACACTTACCCTCACCCTAACCCTTACCCTCAGCCTAAGGCTTACACTAAACCTAACTCTCACCCTCACCCTCACCCTAACCCTCACCCTCACCCTAGCCCTCACCCTAAACCTAACCCTAACCCTCACCCTAACCCATCACGCTCATCCTAACCCTAAGCCTAACTCTAATCCTAAGCCTCACCCTCACACTCACCCTCAGCCTAACCCTCACCCTCACCCTAACGCTCTCCCTAAACCTTACCCTCACACTAACCCTAACATTAAACCTCACCCTCAGCCTAAACCTACACCTAACCCTAATACTAAACCTAACTCTCACACTCACCCTCACCCTAAACCTAAACCTAACCCTAACCCTCACCCTCAACTTCACCCTATCTGTAACACTTAAGCTAACCTTCACCCTAAACCTAACCATAAGCCTCACCATAACCCTAAAACTAACCCTAACCCTAAACCTCACCCTAAACAAAACACTAAAGCCAACCCTAACCCTCAACCTAACCATCACCCTAACCCTCACAATAACCCTAACCCTCACTCTCACCCTAACCCTCAACCTAACCATTACCCTCACCCTAACCCTAACCCTAAACCTCACTCAGACCCAAAAACTAACCCTAACCGTCACCCTAAACCTAAGCCTAACACTCACCCTCACCCTAACCCTCACCCTAAACCTCACCCTAACCCAAACCCTAACCCTCAGTGTCGCCCTCACCCATACCCTCAACTTAAACCTCACTCTCAACCTCACCCTCAGCCTAAAACTAAACCTAACCCTAACCCTCACACTAAGCCACACCCTCACCCTAACCCTAACCCTAGTCCTCATCCTAAGCCTCATCCTAACCCTGAACCTAACCCTAACCCTAACACTAACCCTAAACCTCACCTGCACCCTAACCCTCACGCTATCCCTCAACTTCACCCCTAACCCTCAACTTAACCTTTAGTCTAACCGTCACCCTAACCCTAGCCCTCACCCTCACCTTCACCCTAACCCTAACCCTAACCCTCACCCTAACCCTAACCCTCAACCTAACAGTAACCGTAAACCTAACACTAACCTTCACCCTAACCCTAACCCGAAATCTCAACCTAACCCTAACCCTAAACCTCACCCTCAACCTAGCCCTCACCTAACACTAATTCTAACCCTAACCCTCACTCTGACCCTAACCCTAACCCTCACCCTTACTCTCACCATAACCCTAATCCTATCCCTAACCTTCACCCTAACCCTCACCCTAAACCTAACCCTAATCCTCATCTTCTCCCTAGCCCTCACCCAACCCTAAACGTAACCGTACCCCTCACCCTCAACCTAACCCTACCCCTACCCCTAACCCTCACCCTAACCCTAACCTCCATCCTAACCCTCACCCTAACCCTAACCCTAATCCTAAACCTCACCCTAAACCTCACCCTCAACCTAACCTTAACCCAAACCCTAACTCTCAACTTAACCCTCAACCTAACCCTAACCCTAACACTAACACTCACACTAAACCTAACCCTCACCCTAAAACTAACCCTAAACCCTCTCACTAACCCTCACCGTAACCCTAACCCTAACCATAACCATAACCCTGAACCTCACCCTAACCCTAAACCTAACCCTCACCCTCACCCTAACCCTTAGCCTTACCCTAACGCTCACCCTAAGCCTTAGCCTTGCCCTAACCCTCATCCTAACCCTAACCCTATTACTAACCCTCACCCTAACCCTCACCCTAACCCTAAACCTAACCCTAACCCTCACACTAAGCCTAAACCTCACCCTAAACCTAGCCCTCATCCTAACCCTAACCCTAACCCTCACCCTAACAGTAACCCTCAACCTCACCCGCACCCTAACCTCACCCTCACCCTAAACATCACCCTAACTCTAACCCTCACCCTAACCTTAAGCCTAACCCTCACCCTAGCCCTAGACCTCACCCTCACCCTTACCCTCAGCCTAACCCTTAACCTAATTTAAACCTAACCCTCACCCTCATCCTCAACCTAACCCTGCCCCTTACCCTTACAATCACCCCAACCCTAACCTCTACGCTAAACCTAATTCTCACCCTAAGCCTAACCCTAAGCCTAACCCTAAACTTCACCCTAAACCTAACCCTAACCCTAACCCTCACCATCACCTAGCCCTCACCCTAACCCTAACCCTCACCCTAAACTTAAAATTCAGATTAACCCTAAGACTAAACCTAACCCACACCCTAACCCTCACACTCACCCTCACCCTAACCCTAATCTTAACCCTCACCCTAACCCTCACCCTAAACCTAAACCTAACCCTAATCCTCACACTAAGCCCAACCCTACCCCTAACCCTAACCAAACCCTAACCCTCACCCTAACCCTAAACCTAACCCTAAACCTCACACTAAGCCTATCCCTCACCCTAACCCTAGCCCTCATCCTAAGCCTCATCCTAACCCTGAACCTAACCCTCACCCTAACACTAACCCTAAACCTCACCTGCACCCTAAACTTCACGCTAACCCTCAACTTCACCCTAAACATCACCCTAAACCTAACCCTCAACTTAACCTTAAGCCTAACCCTCACCCTAACACTAGCCCTCACCCTCACCCTCACCCTCCGATTAACACTAAACCTAACACTAATCCTAACACTCACCCTCAACCTAACCCTAACCCTAACCCTCACCCTAACCCTAACCCTCAACCTAACAGTAACCCTAAACCTAACACTAACCTTCACCCTAAACCTAACCCGAAATCTCAACCTAACCCTAACCCTAAACCTCACCCTCAACCTAGCCCTCACCTAACACTAATTCTAACCCTAACCCTCACTCTGACCCTAACCCTAACCCTCACCCTTACTCTCATCATAACCCTAATCCTATCCCTAACCCTCACACTAACCCTCACACTAAACCTAACCCTAATCCTCACCTTCACCCTAGCCCTCACCCTAACCCTAAACGTAACCGTACCCCTCACCCTCAACCTAAACCTACCCCTAACTCTAACCCTCACCCTAACCCTAACCTCCATCCTAACCCTCACCCTAACCCTAACCCTAATCCTAAACCTCACCCTAAACCTCACCCTCAACCTAACCCTAACCCAAACCCTAAACCTCAACCTAACCCGCAACCTAACCCTAAACCTAACTCTAACACTCACACTAAACCTAACCCTCACCCTAACCCTAACACTAAACCCTCTCGCTAATCCTCATCCTAACCCTAACCCTAACCGTAACCATAACACTGAACCTCACCCTAACCCTAAACCTAACCGTCACCCTCACCCTCACCCTAACCCTTAGCCTTACCCTAACCCTCACTCTAAGCCTTAGCCTTGCCCCAACACTCACCCTAACCCTAACCCTATCACTAACCCTCACCCTAACCCTAAACCTAACCCTAAACCTCACACTAAGCCTAACCCTCACCCTAACCCTAGCCCTTATCCTAACCCTCATCCTCACCCTAACCCTAACCCTCACCCTAACAGTAACCCTCAACCTCACCCGCACCCTAACCCTCACCCTAACCCTCACCCTCACCCTAAACATCACTGTAACCCTAACCCTCACCCTAACCTTAAGCCTAACCCTCACCCTAAAACTAGACGTCACCCTCAACCTTACCCTCAGCCTAACACTTACCCAAATTTAACCCTAACCCTCACCCTCATCCTCAACCTAACCCTGCCCCTTACCCTTACACTCACCCCAACCTAACCTCCACCCTAAACCTAATCCTCACTCTAAGCCTAACCCTAAGCCTAACCCTAAACTTCACCCTAACCCTAACCCTAACCCTCACCATCACCTAGCCCTCACCCTAACCCTAACCCTCACCCTAAACTTAACCTTCAGATTAACCCTAAGACTAACCCTAACCCACACCCTCACCCTCACACTCACCCTCATCCTAACCATAATCTTAACGCTAACCCTAACCCTCATCATAAACCTCACCCTAAACCTAACACTAACACTAACCCTAACCCAATCCCTCACCCTAACCTTAACTCTAACCCTAACCCTCACCCTCACCCTTACCCTAACCCTAAACCCAAACCTCACCTAAACCCTAACCCTAACCCTAACCCTCACCCTCATTTCACACTCACCGTAACCCTAAACCTAACCCTAAATTTCACCCTCACACTCACCCTAACCCTAACCCAAACCTTCAACCGAAATCTCACACTCACCCTCATCCTCACCATCACCCTCAAGCTAAAACTGCCCCTAACCCTTACTCTCACCCCAACCCTAACCTCCACCCTAAACCTAACCCTCACCCTATCCCTAACCCTAACGCTAACCCTAACCCTCACAATAAACCTAACCTACCCCTCATCCTAACCCTAAACCTAACACTAATCTTAACCCTAACCCTAACCCTAAACCTCACCCCAAACATAACCCTAACCCTCACCCTCACCGTAACCATAACCCTAACGGTAACCCTAAGACTAACCCTGAACCTAAACCTAACTTAACCCTAATCCTAAACCTCACCCTCACCCTTACCCTAATACTAATATTAACCGTAACCCTAAACCTAAACTTAAACCTAACCCTAATTCTAACCCACACCCTAACCCTAACCATAACTTTAACCCTCACCTGAATCCAACCCTAACCCTCACCCTCACCCTCACACTAAACCCAAACATTACCCTAACCCTAACCCTCACACTAACCGTGACCCTAACACTCACGGTAACCCTAACACTCATTCTCACTCTAACCCTCACTCTAAACCTTAACTTAATCCTATCCCTAACCCTAAGACTAATCCTAACCCGCACACTAACCCTCACCCTAACCCTAACCCTAACCCTCACCCTAACTCTAAACCTAACTCTAAAACCCACCCTCACCCTAACCCTCACCCAAAACCTTACTCTCACCCTAACCCTCACGCTAAGCCTAACCCTAACCTTAACCCTCACCCTAACCCTCACCCTCACAATAACCCTCAAGCTAATCCTAACCCTCACCCTCACCCTAACCCTCACACTCACCCTCAGCCTAACCCTTAAACTAATCCGACCCCTCACTCTCACTCTGACCCTAAACTCACCCTAACCCTAACCCCAACCCTCACCCTCACCCTAACCCTCAATCTAACCCTAACCCTAAACATAATCCTAACACTCACGCGCACCCTAAACCTCACCGTCACCCTAACCCTCACCCTAAACATAACCCTCACCCATACCCTAACCCTCAGTCTGACCCTCACCCTCACCCTCACCCTAACCCTCACCCTAACCCTAACCCTCAACCTCACCCTCACCCTCACCCAAAATCTAACCCTCAGTCTCAAGGGAACGCTCACCCTCATCCTAACCATCACCCTCACGCTAAACATCACCTAACCCTAACCCTCACGCTCACCATAACCCTAACCCTAATCCTCACCCTAACCCTAACTCTTATCCTCAACCTCACACTCAGTCTAATCTTAACATTAACATTAACCCTAAACCTAAACCTCACCCTCACCCTAAACCTAAACCTAACCCTAACCCTCACACTCACCCTCACCCTATCCCTAACCCTTAAGCTAACCTTCACCCTAAACCTAACCCTAAACCTCACCCTCACCCTAACACTAACCCTAAACCTAACCCTCACCCTCAACCAAACCTTAAACCCAACCCTAACCCTCAACCTAACCATCACCCTAACCCTCACCATAACCCTAACCCTCACTCTCACCCTAACCCTCACCCTAACCTTTACCCTCACCCTAACACTAACCCTGAACCTCATCCAGACCCAAACCCTAACTCTCACCGTCACCCTAAACCTAACCCTAATGTTCACCCTCACCATAACCAGAACCCTAAACCTCGCCCTCACCCAAATCCTAACACTCAGTCTCACCCTCACTCATACCCTCACCCTCACCCTAACCCTCAATGTCACCCTTAGCCTAAACCTAAACCTAACCCTAATCCTAACCCTTACCCTCACCCTCACCCTCACCCTCAACCTAACCTTAAATGTAACCCTACTCCTAACCCTCATCCTCAACCTCACCCTAAACCTAACTCTAACCCTAACCCTAACACTCACTCTAACCCTCACGCTAACCATAATTCTAACCCTAACGTTTACCCTAACCCTCACCCTAACCCTTAACTTCAACCTAACCCTAAACCTAACCCTCAGCCTCACACTAAACCTCACCCTAACCCTAACCCACACCTTAATCCTTAACCTGCCGCTAGCCCTCACCCTAAACCTAACCCTAACCCTCACCCTAACCCTCACCCTAACACTCACGATAACCCCAACCCTCAATTTCACCCTAAGCTTCACCCTAAAACTTACCCTCACCCTCACCCTAACACTAACCCTAACACCCACACTAACCCTAACCCTCACCCTAACCCTGAACCTAACCCTCACCCTCATCCTAAACCTAAACCTAACCCTAACCCTATCCCTCACCATCACCCTCACACTAAGAGTAAGGCTAACCCTAAACTGCACTATCACCCTAATACTCACCCTAACTCTTACCCTCACCCTAAACGTAACCCTAACCCTAACCCTCAAACTAAACCTAACCTTCACCCTTACCCTAAACCTACCCCTCACCCTAACCCTTAGCCTTAGGTAACCCTCACCCTAAGCCTTAGCCTTGCCCTCACCCTCACCTTAACCCTAACCCTATCACTAACCCTCACCCTCACCCTCACCCTAAACATCACCCTAACCCTAAACCTAACCCTAACCCTCACACTAAGCCTAACCCTCAACCTAACCCTAACCCTAGCTCTCATCGTAACCCTCATCCTAACCCTAAACCTAACCCTCACCCTAAACCTCACCTTCACCCTAAACATCACAGTAACCCTAACCCTCACCCTAACCTTAAGCCTAACCCTCACACTAACCCTAGCCCTCACCCTCACCCTCACCCTCTGCTTAACACTAAACCTAACCCTAATCCTAACCCTCAACCTCACCCTAACCTTAACCCTAAACCTCACCCTAACCCTAACCCTCAACCTAACCGTAACCCGAAACCTAAGACTAACCCTCCCCATAACCCTAACCCGAAATCTCACCCTAAACCTAACCTTAACCCTCACCCTCAACCTAGCTGTCACCTAACACTAATTCTAACCTTAACCCTCACTCTGACCCTAACCCTAACCCTCACTCTTACTCTCACCGTAACGATAATCCTATCCCTAACACTCACCCTAATCCTCACCCTAAACCTAACCCTAATCCTCACCTTCACCCTAGCCCTCACCCTAACCCTAATCATAATCCTAACCCTCACTCTCACCCTCAACCTAACCCTACCCCTAACCCTAACCCTCACCCTAACCCTAACATCCATCCTAACCCTCACCCTCACCCTAACCCTAACCCTAATCCTAAACCTCACCCTAAACCTCACCCTCAACCTAACCTTAATCCAAACCCTAACTCTCAACCTACCCTCACCCTACACCTAACACTAACACTCACACCAAACCTAACCCTCACCCTACCCCTCAGGCTAACCCTCATCCTAACCATACCCATAACCCTAAACCTGAATCTCAACCTAACCCTAAACCTAACCTCACCCTAGCCCTTAGCCTTACCCTAACCCTCACTCTAAGCCTTAGCCTTGACCTAACCCTCACCCTAACACTCACCCTAACCCTCACCCTAACCATGACCCTAACCCTAAACCTAACACTAACCCTCACACTAAGCCTAACCCTCACCCTAACCCTAACCCTCAACCTAACCCTAACCTTAACCCGAACCCTGAACATCAGCCTAACCCTAACCCTCACCCTCACTCTCACCCTAACACTTAGCCTTACCATAAACCTCACCCTAAGCCTTAGCCTTGCTCTAACCCTCAACCTCACCCTAACCCTATGACTAACCCTCACCCTAACCCTAAACCTAACCCTAACCCTCACACTAAGCTTAAACTTAAACCTAACCCTAACCATAGTTATCTTCCTAAACCTCACCCGCACCCTAATCCTCACCATCACCCTAAATATCACACAAACGCTAACCCTCACCCTAACCCTCACCCTCACCCTAACCCTTGCCCTCACCCTAACCTTAAATGTATCACTAACCCCAACACTAACCCTAACCCTCACCATAACCCTAACCCTACTCCTCAGCCTAACCCTCATACTAATCCTAAACCTAACCCAAACTCTCACCCTAACCCTAACACTAACACTCACCCTAAATCTAAGCCTAAGCCTAACCCTAACCCTCATCCTCACCCTCAACTTCAACCTAACCTGTACCCTAACCCTAATCCTAAACCTAAACCTCACCCTCAACCTGTCTCTAAACATAACCTTAACCCTAACTCTCACTCTCACCATAACCCTAACCTAAATCTATCCCTAAACCTCACCCTATCCCTAACCCTCACCCTAACCCTAACCCTAACCAAAACCCTAACCCGCAACCTAAATCTAACCCTAATCCTAACCCTAACCCTCAAGCTAACCCAATCCCTAACCCTAAACCTAACACTCAGCCTAAATCTAACCCTCAACCTCACCCTCACCCTCACCCTCAGCCTAAACATAAGCCTAACCCTAACCCTAACCCTCACCCTCACACTCACCCTCACCCTAAACCAAAGCCTAACTTTAACCCTAACCCTAACCCTCACACTCAACCTCACCCTCAGCCTAACCCTAACCCTAATCCTAAAGCTAAACCTCACCCTCACCCCCAGCCAAACCCTACGCCTAACCCTAACCCTCACCCTAACCCTAACATCCACCCGAACCCAAACCCTCAACCTAACCCTAACCCTAACACTAACCATAACCCTCACACTAACCATAACCCTCACCCTAACACTACACCTACCCCTCACCCTACCCCTCATCCTAACCCTGACCCTAACCTTAATCCTAACACTAAGGCTAACCCTCACTCTAACCCTAAACCTAATCCTCATGCTCACTATCACCCTAATCGTAACCTTAAACTTAAACCTAACCCTAACAATAACCCTAAACCTAACCCTAATCCTAACCCTCACCCTCACCCTAACCCTAACCTTAACCATCCCCCTAACCCTATCCCTCAACCTAACCGTAACCCTAAACCTAACACTAATACTAACCCTAACCTAACCCAAAATCAGACTCTAACCCTAACCCTCACCCTCACCCTCAACCTCGACCTAACACTACCCCTAACCCTAACACTCACCCTAGCCGTAACCTCAATACTAACCCTCACACTAAACCTAAACCTCACCCTTAACCTCACCCTCAACCTAACCCTAACCCAAACCCTAACCCTGAACCTAAACTTCGCCTAACCCTAACCCTTACCCTAACACTAACCCTCATACTAAACCTAACCCTCACCCTAAACCTAACCCTACCCCTCACGCTAACACTCATCCTAACCCTAACTTTAACCCTAACCCCGAACCTCACCCTAACCCTAACCCTCACACTCAGGCTCACCCTCACCCTAAACCTTAACCTTACCCTAACCCTCACCCTAAGCTTTAGCCTTGCTCTAACCCTCACCCTCACTCTAACCCTATCACTAACCCTCACCATAACCCTCACCCTAACCATCACCCTAACCCTAAACGTAACCCTAACCCTCACACTAAGCCTAACCCTCACCCTAACCGTAACACTAGTTCTCATCCTAACCCTCACCCGCACACTAACCCTCACCCTAACCCTCACCCTCACCCTAAATATAACCCAAATGCTAACCCTCACCCTCACTCTAACCCTCACCCTCACCCTCAGCCTAACAGTATCCCTAACCCTAATCCTTAACCTCACAATCACCCTCACCCTAACCCTACCCCTAAACCTCACCCTAAACCTAATGCTAACCCTCACCCTCACCCTCAGCCTAACCCTAACTGGAACAGTAATCCTAACCCTCACACTAACCATAACCCTCACCCTACCCCTACAACTACCTCTCACCCTACCCCTCATTCTACCCCTAACTCTCACCCTCACCCTAACCCTAAACCTAACTCCAAACCTAAACCTCACCCTAACCCTAACCCTAACCCTCACCCTCACCTCACCTTCACTTTAACCCTAACCCTAAACCTAAACCTCACCACCACCCTCACCCTAACCCTGACCCGAACCCTCAACCGAACTGGAACCCTCACCCTCATCCTCACCATCACCCTCAACCTCACCTTAACCCTAATTTAACCCTAACCCTCACCCTCAACCTAAACCTGACCCTAACCCTTACTCTCACTCCAACCCTAAACCTAAACCTCATCCTAACCCTAACCGTAACCCTCACACTAACCCTCACACTAAACCTAACCCTCACCCTAACCCTCACCCTCACCCTAACCCTTAGCCTTACCCTAACCCTCACACTAAGCCTTAGCCTTGCTCTAAGCCTCACCCTCACCCTAACCCTATCACTAACCCTCACCAAAACCCTCACCCTAACCATCAACCTAACCCTAAACCTAACCCTAACCCTCACACTAAGCCTAACCCTCACCCTAACTCTAACCCTAGTTCTCATCATAACCCTCACCTGCACACTAACCCTCACCCTAACCCTAACCCTCACCCTCACCCTCAGCCTAACAGTATCACTAACCCTAATCCTAACCCTAACCCTAAACCTCACCCTAAACCTAATGTAAACCCTCACCCTCACCCTCAGCCTAACCCTAACTGTAACCCTAATCCTAAACCTCACACTAACCGTAACCCTCACCCTAACCCTAACCCTAACCCTCACACTAACCGTAACCCTCACCCTACCCCTACACCTACCCCTCACGCTACCCCTCATTCTAACCCTAACCCTCACCCTCACCCTAAATCTAACCCTAACTCTAACCCTAAACCTCACCCTAACCCTAACCCTCACCCTCACCTCACCTTCACCATAACCCTAAGCCTAACCCTAAACCTCACCATCACCCTCACCCTAACCCTGACCCGAACCCTCACCCTCACCTTCATCCTCACCATCACCCTCAACCTCACTCTAACCCTAATTTAACCCTAACCCTCACCCTCAACCTAAACCTGACCCTAACCCTTACTCTCACTCCCACCCTAAACCTAACCCTCATCCTAACCCTAACCCTAACCCTGACCCTAACCCTCACACTAAACTTAGCCCTCACCCTAACCCTAACCCTACCCCTCACCTTAACCCTTAGCCTTACACTAACCTTCACCCTAAGCCTTAGCCTTGCCCTAACCCTCACCCTAACCCTAACCCTATCACTAACCCTCACCCTAACCCTAAACCTAACCCTAAATCTCACACTAAGCCTAACCCTCACCCTAACCCTAGCCCTCATCCTAACCCTCATCCTCACCCTAACCCTAACCCTCACCCTAACAGTAACCCTCAACCTCACCCGCACCCTAACCCTCACCCTAACCCTCACCCTCACCCTAACCCTGACCCTCACCCTCTTCCTAACCCTCACCCTAATACTCACAGTAACCCTAAACCTCACCCTCACCCTAACTCTAACCATCACCCTAACCCTAAACCTAACCCTAACCCTCACACTCAGCCTAACCCTCACCCTAACCCTAACCCTAGCCCTCATCCTATCCCTAAAGGTAACCCTCAAACTAACCCTAACCCTAAACCTCACCCGCACCCTAACCCTCACCCTAACCCTCACACTAAACATCACCCTCAACTTATCCCTCACCCCAACCTTTAACCTAATCCTCACCCTAACCCTAGCCCTCACCCTCACCCTAACCCTAACCCTAACCCTCACTGTCACTGTACCCTAAGCTTAAACATCACCCTCACCCTAACCTTAACCATCACTTTCAACATCAACCTCAGCCTAGCACTAAGCCTAAAGCTAACCCTGACCCTAACCTTCAAACTCACCCTTAAGCTAGCCCTAATCCTAACACTAACCCTAACCCTAACCTTCACCCTAACCCTCACCCTAACACTAGCCTTAACAGTAACCCTCACCATAATCCTCACCCTAAACCTATCTCCAAACCTAAACCTCACCCTCACCCTAACCCTAAACCTAACCCTAAACCTTTCCCTAAGCCTTAGCTTAACAATCAACCTCACTCTCACCCTCACTGTAACCCTAACCCTAACCCTAACAATAACCCTAATTCTAACCCTAACCCTAACCCTAACCCTCTCCCTCACCCTCACCCTAGCCTTCACCCTAACCCTAATACTCACCCTAATCCTCACCCTAACCCTCACCCTAACCCTAAATCTAACACTAACCCTAAATCTAATCCTCACCCTCACCCTCACCCTCCGCCTAATCCTAAGCCTAACCCTAACCCTAAACCTCACACTCACCCTCAGCCTAACCCTAACCCTAAACCTAACCCTAACCCTAACGCTCACCATAAACCCCACACTAAGACTAAGGCTAAACCTAACCATCACTATCACCCTAACCCTCACTCTTACTCTTACCCTCACCCTAACCCTTACCCTAACCCTCACACTAAACCTAAACCTCACCCTGACCCTAATACTTCCCCTCACCCAAACCCTCCCCATAACCCTTAGCCTCACCCTAACCCTCACCCTAAGCCTTAGGCTTGACCTCACCCTCACCCTAACTCTAACACTATCACTAACCCTCACCCTAACCATCATCCTAACACTAAACCTAACCCTAACCCTCACACTAAGCCTAACCCTCACCCTAACCCTAACCCTTGCCCTCATCCTAACCCTAACCCTACGCCTCATCCTAACCCTCATCCGAAGCCTAAACCTAACCCTCAACCTAACCCTAACCCTAAACCACACCCGCAGCCTAACCCCCACCCTAACCATCCCGCTCACCCTAAACATCACCCTAACACTAACCCTCACCCTAACCTTAAGCCTAACCCTCACCCTAACCTTAGCCCTCATCCTCACCCTCACCCTCAGCTTGACACTAAACCTAACCTTAATCCTAACCGTAATACTCACCCTCACCCTCAACCTAACCCTAATGCTAACCCTCAACCTAACCCTAACCCTCACCCTCACCCTCAGCCTAAAAGTATCCCTAAACCTAATCCTAACCCTCACACTCACCCTCACCCTAACCCTAACACTAACCCTAACCCTCACCCTAAGCCTAATGCTAACCCTCACCCTCACCCTCACCCTTACCCTCACCCTAACCCTATCCCTAAACCTAACCCTAAACCTCACACTCACTCTCAGCCTCAGCCTACCCGTAACCCTAACCCTAACTCTCACCATAAACCTCACACTAAGATTAAGGCTAAACCTAATTCTCACTATCACCCTAACCCCCACTCTTACACTTACACTCACCCTAACCCTAACCCTAAACCTCACCCTCACCCTCAGCCTAAAAGTATCCCTAAACCTAATCCTAACCCTCACACTCACCCTCAACCTCACCCCTCACAATCAGCCTAACCCTCACCCTCACTCTAACCCTCACCCTAACCCTTACCCTCACCCTAACCCTCACCCTCATCCTCAGTGTAACCCTAACCCTAGTCCTAGCCCTAACCCTCAACCTCAACCTCACCCTAAACCTAATCCTAACCCAAAGCCTCACCCTCACACTCACCCTCATCCTCACCCTCACTCTAACCCTCACCCTAACCCTAACACTCACAATCACCCTAACCCAAAACCTAACATTCACACTAAAACTCACCCTAACGCTCATGATAACCCTAACCCTCATTCTCACCCTAAACCTCACCCTAATGCTTATCCTCACCCTAACACTCACCCTAAACCTACCCCTACCCATAATCCTAACCCTCATCCTAACCTTAACCTTAACCCTCACCCTAACTCTAACGCTAACCCTAAACCTCACCCTCACCCTCACCTTCACCCTCAGCCTAACTCTAACCCTAACCCTAATCCTAACCCTCACCCTCACTCCTCATCCTCACACTAACCCTCACCATAACCCTTACGCCCACCCTAACCCTCACCCTCACTCTCATTGTAACCCGAACCCTAATCCTACCCTAACCCTCAACCTTAACCTCACACTAAACCTAACCTTAACCCTAAACCTCACCCTCACTCTGACACAAACCCTCACCCTAACCCTTACCCTCAACCTAACCCTAACCCTAACCTTCACACTAAAACTTACCCTCACCCTAACCCTAACCCTACCCCTCACCCTACCCTCAACCTAACCCTAATCCTAACCCTAACCCTAAACCTCACCCTAACACTAACCCTAACCCTCAACCTCAACCTCACTTTAACCCTAACTCTGACCCTAACCTTAACAATAACCCTAACCCTAAGCCTAACCCTAAATCTCACCCTACCCGTCACCCTAACCCTAATCCTAACACTCACCCTCACACTAACCTTAACCCTAACCCTAGCCCTAACCCTAACCCTAAACCTAACCCTAACCTTCCCCCTAACCTTCAACCTAACCCTAAACCTAAACCTCACCCTAACACTAACCCTAAATTTAAACCTCTCCGTTACCCTAACCCTCACCCTAACACTAAACCTCACCCTAACGTTAACTCTAACCCTAAATCTCAACCTCACCCTAAACCTCACCCTAATCCTAACCCTCACCCTAACTCTTACCTCACCCTCAACCTCACCCTAAACCTAACCCTAACCCTCACGCTCACCCTCACCATTACTGTAAATCTAACCCTAACCCTAACAATAACCATAAACCTAACCCTTACCCAAACCCTCACCGAACCCTACCCCTAACCCTAACCCTAAACCTCACGAAAACCCTAACCCTAACCCTCACCCTCACCCTGCGCCTGATCCTAAGTCTAACCCTAACCCTAACCCTCACACTCACCCTCATCCTCACCCTCACCCTCAGCCTAACCCTAACGCTAAACCTAAGGCTCAACATAAACCTCACACTAAGTGTAAGGCTAAACCTAACCCTCAATATCACCCTATCCCTCACTCTTATTCTTACCGTCACCCTAAACCTAACGCTTACACTAACCCTCAACCTAACCCTCACCCTAAACATCACACTAACCCTAACCCACCCCCTAATCCTTACCCTCCCGCTAACCCTCACCCTCACCCTAACCCTAACACTCACCCTAACCCTCACCCTAACACTCACAATAACCCCAACCCACATTCTCACTCTAACCTTCACCCTAAACCTTACCCTCACCCTAACCCTAACCCTAACCCTAACCCTCACACTAACCCTAACCCTCACCCTAACCCTGAACCTAATCCTCACCCTCATCCTAAATCCAAACCTAAAACTAACCCTAAACCTCACCCTAACCCTAATGCGAAGCTTATCCCTCACCGTAACCCTAACCCTAACCCACACCCTCATCCTAAACCGAACCCTAACCCTAACCCTAACCCTCACCCTAACCTTAAGCCTAACCCTCACCCTAACCCTAGCGCTCACCCAAACCCTGACCCTCAGCTTTACACTAAACGTAACACTAATCCTAACTGTAATTCTCACCCTTACCCTCACCTTAACCCTAACCCTAACCCTCACCCTCACCCTCACCCTAACCCTAACCCTAACACTCATCCTCACCCTCAGCCTAACAGTATCCCTAACCTTAATCCTAACCCTCACACTCACCCTCACCCTAACCCTAAACATAAACCTCACCCTTACCCTAATGCTAACCCTCAACCTCACCGTCACCCTCACGCCTCACCCTGAACCTAATCCTCACCCTGAACCTAACCCCAACCTTAACCCTCATGTTAACACTCACCCTAACACTCACGATAACCCTGACTCACTCTCATACTAACACTCACCCTAACCTTTACCCTCACCCTAACCCTAACCCTAAACCTAACCTAAACCCTTACAATAACCCTAACGCTCACCCTAACCCTAAACCTCACCCTAACACTCACACTTATCCTAAATCTAACCCTAACCAAAAGCCGCACCCTTACCCTCACACTCACCCTAAGGCTAACCCTAACCCTCACTCTCACCCTAAACCGCACCCAAAGCCTTAAACTCACCCCAACCCTCACCCTAAATCTAACCCTCAAACTAAACCAAACCCTTACCCTAACTCTAACACTACCCCTCAGCCTAACCCTAACCCTAAACCGAAGCCTAACCCTAACTCTAACCCTAACCCTCATACTCACCCTCAACCTCACCCTTACCCTCAGCCTAACCCTAACCCTAATCCTAAAGCTAACCCTCACCCTCACCCTCAACCAAACCCTATGCCTAACCCTAACCCTCAACCTAACCCTAAAAACCACCCGAACCCTAACCCTCAACCTAAGCGTAACCCTAACACTAACCATAACCCTCACACTAACCGTAACCCTCACCCTAACCCTAACCATACCCCTCACCCTACCCCTCATCGTAACCCTGACCCTAACCTTAATCCTAACCTTCACTCTAACCTTAATCCTAAACCTCACCCTCACTCTCACCCTAATCATAACCATAAACTTAACCATTACCCTAACAATAACCCTAAACCTAACCCTAATCCTAACCCTCACCCTCACCCTAACCCTAACCTTCAACCTAACCTTAAACCTAAACCTAACACTAACCCTAACCCTAACCTGAAATCTCACACTAACCCTAAACCTAACCCTCACCTTCAACCTCTACCTAACCCTACCCCAACCATAACACTCACCCTAACCCTAAATTCCATCCTACCCCTCACCCTAATCCTAAACCTCACCCTCAACCTAACCCTAACCCAAACCCTAATCCTCAACCTAAATTTCTCCCTAACCCTAAATTTAACCCTAACACTAACCCTCATACGAAACCTAACCATCACCCTAACCCTAACACTCACCCTCACCCTCACACTATCCCTTAGCCTTACCCTAACCTTCACCCTAAGCCTTAGCCTTGCTCCAACCCTCACCCTCAGCCTAATCCTATCACTAACCCTCACCATACCCCTCACCCTAACCATCACCCTAACCCTAAACTTAACCCTAACCCTCAGACTAAACGTAACCCTCAGCCTAACCCTAACCCTAGTTCTCATCTTAACCCTCACCTGCACCCTAACAATCACCCTAACCCTCACCCTCACCCTAAATATCACCCAAACGCTAACCCTCACCCTAACCCTCACCCTCACCCTAACGCTCACCCTAACCCAAACCCTCACCCTCACCCTCAGCCTAACAATATCCCTAACCCTAATCCTAACCCTCACACTCACCCACACCCTAACCCTAACCCTAAACCTCACCCTAAACCTAATGCTAACACTCACCCTCACACTCACACTCACCCTCAGCCTATCCCTAACTGTAACCCTAATCCTAAACCTCACCCTCACCCCTCACACTCAGCCTAACCCTCACCCTCAACCTAACCCTAATCCTAACCCTCACCCAAACCCTCACCCTAATACTCATGATAACCCTAACATTCACCCTAACCCTTACCCTCACCCTAACCCTAACCCTAAACCTAACCCTAACCCTCACACTAACACTAACCCTCACCCTAACCCTAACACTCACCCTAACACTCACCCTCATCCTAAACCTAACCCTAACCCTAACCCCAACCTTTACCCTCACACGCACCCTAAGGCTAAAACTAACTCTCAACCTATCCCTGACCCTAACCCTAAAACTCAACCTAACCCTAAACCGAATCCTCAGCCTCACCCTAGCCCTCACACTAACCCTAACCCTAACCCTCACCCTCACCCTAACCCTCACCCTAAACCTTACCCTCCCCCTAATCTTAAACCTAACACTAACCCCAACAGTAACCCTAACCCTCACCATAACCCTAACCCTACTACTCAGCCTAACCCTCATCCTAATCCTAAACCTAACCCAAACTCTCGCCCTAACCCTAACACCAACACTCACCCTAAACCTAAGCCTAACCCTAACCCTAACCCTCATCCTCACCCTCACCTTCAACCTAACCCTTACCCTAACCCTAATCCTAACCCTAACCCTCACCCTCAACCTGGCTCTTAATATAACCATAACCCTAACTCTCACCCTCACCATAACCCTAATCCTAAACCTATCACTAAACCTAACCCTATCCCTAAACCTCACCCTAACCCTCACCCAAACCCTCACCGTCACCCTAACCATAACCCTAACCCGAACCGTAAACCTAACCCTAACCCTCACCCTAACCCTAAACCTAACACTCACCCTAAATGTAACCCTCACCTTCACCCTCACCCTCAGTCTAACCATAAGCCTAACCCTAACCCTAACCCTAACCCTAACACTCACCCTCACCCTAAACCTAAGCCTAACCCTAACCCTAACCCTCACACTCTCCGTCAATCTTACCCTCACCCTCACCCTCACCCTAACCCTAATCCTAATGCTAACCCTCACTCTCACCCTCAACCTATTCCTATGCCTTACCCTAACCCTCACCCTAGGCCTAACCTCCACAGGAAACCTAACCCTCAACCTAACCCTATCCCTAACCCTAACCCTCACACTAACCATAACGCTCACCCTAACCCTACCCATAAACCTCACCCTACCCCTCATCCTAACCCGAATCCTCACCCTCACCCTAACTCTAATCCTAACCCTAACCGTAAACCTAACCCTAACCCTAACCCTAACCCTCACCCTCACCTCATCCTCACGGTAACCTTAACCCTAACCCTAACCCTAACCCTAAACCTCACCATCACCCTCACCCTAACCCTAACACAAACCCAACTGAACCCTCACCCTCACCCTCAGCCTCACCATCACCCTCAACCTAACCCTAACCGTAATTTAACAATAACCCTCACCCTCAACCTAACCCTGATCCTAAACCTTACTCTCACTCCAACCCTAAACCTAACCCTAATCCTAACCCTATCCCTAAACCTCACCCTAACCCTCACACTAAACCTAACCCTCACCCTAACCTTAACCCGACACCTCACCCTAACCCTTAGCCTTACACTAACCCTCACCCTAAGCCTTAGCATTACCCAAATCCTCACCCTCACCCTAACCCTATCACTAACCCTCACCCTAACCCTCAACCTAACCATCACCCTAACCCTAAACCTAACCCTAACCCTCACACTAAGCCTAACTCTCACCCTAACCCTAACCCTAGCCCTCATCCTAACCCTCAGCCTATCCCTAAACCTAATACTCAACCTAACCCTAACCCTAAACCTCACCCGCTTCCTAACCCTCACCCTAAGCCTCTTGCTCACCCTAAACATCACCCTCACCTTAACCATCACCCTAACCTTTAGCCTAACCCTCACCCTAACCCTAGTCCTCAGCTTCACCCTAACCCCAACCCTAACCCTCACCCTAACCCTAATGCTAACCCTCACCCTCACCCTCAGCTTTACCCTAACAGTAACCCTAATCCTAACCCTCATCCTCACCCCTCACCTTCAGCCTAACCCTCACCCTCAACCTAACCCTAACCCTAACCCTCACTCTCACCCTAAACCTCACCCTAAGCCGTAAACTCACCCCAACCCTCACCCTAACCCTAACCCTCAAACTAAACCTAACCTTCACACTAACCCTAGCGCTACCCCTCACCCTTACCCTATCCTTAACCCTAACCCTAACCTAAACCTCACCCTAAACCTAAACCTAACCCTCATCCTCACTCTAGCCTCACACTAACCATAACCCTAACGCTCACCCTCACCCTAACCCTCACCCTAAACCTTAACCTCAACCTAACGTTAAACCTATCCCTAACCCTCACCCTAACCATAACCCTCACAGAAACCTAACCCTACCCCACAGCCTAACCCTCATCCGAACCCTAAACCTAACCCAAACCCTCACCCGAACCCTAACACGAACATGCACCATAAACCTAACCCTCACCCTCACCCTTACCCTCACCCTCAACCTAACCCTTACCCTAAAACTAATCCTAATGCTAACCCTCACCCTCACCTTGTCTCTAAACCTAACTGTAACCCTAAATGTCACCCTCACCATCACCCTAATCCTAAACTTATTCCTAAACCTCACCCTGTCCCTAACCCTCACCCTGACCTTAACCCAGATCCTCACACACCGTAACCCTAACCCTAACCCTAACCCGCACCTTAAACCTCATGCTAATGCTTACCTTCAACCTAAACCTAACCCTAACCCTAAACCTAGCCAAAAACCTAACCCTCACACTAACCCCAAACCTCACCCTAACGCTAAACCTCACCCTAACCCTAAACCTAACCCTCACCCTCACACTAAACCTAACCCTAAACCTAACCCTAACCCTCACCCTAACCCTCACACTTACCCTGAGTCTAACCTAACCCTCACTCTCACCCTAAACCACACCCTAACGCTTACCCTCACCATAAACCCAACCCTAACCCTAACATTCACACTAAACCTAACCCTCACTCTAACCCTTTAAAATACCCCTGAACCTAACCCTCACCCTAAACCTAACCCTAACCCTCACACTCACCCTAGACCTCACCCTACCCCTAATCCTAACACTCACCGTCAACCTAACCCTAACCCTCACCCGAAAACTCACACTAAACCTAACCCTCAAACTAAACCTAACCATCAACCGAATCCTAACCCTAACCCTAACCCTAAACCTCACCCTAACCCTCAGCCTCACCATAGCCCTCACCCTAACCCTAAACCTAAACCTCACCCTCACCCTAACCCTCACCCTAAACCTTATACTCACACTATCCTTAACCTTATCCCTAACCCTCACACTAACACTATCCCTCACCCTAACCCTAGCCTTAACCCTCAGCCTAACCCTCATCCTAAAACTAAACGTAACCCAAACTCTCACCCTAACCCTAACCCTAACACTCACCCTAATCCTAATCCTCACCCTCACCTTCACCCTTACCCTCACACTCACCCTCACCCTAAACTTAACCCTAACAGTAAGCCTCACCCTCACACTTACCCTTACCCTTACCCTCTCCCTAACCCTCAGCCTCAGCCTAACCCTAACCTTAACCCTAATCCTAAACCTCACCCTCAACCATCACCCTCAGACTAACCCTCACCCTCACACTAAACCTCACCCTACCTCTATCCCTAACCCTAACCCTCAACCTAATCCTAACCCTAACCCTAACACTCACACTCACCCTAACTCTAACCCTAACCCTAACCCTCACCCTAACACTCACCCTAACACTCATGATAACCCTAACCCTCACTCTCACCATAAACCCAACCCTAATGCTTATCCTCACCCTTACCCTCACCCTACCCCTTACCCTACCCCACATACTAACACTCATCCTAACCTTAACCCTAACCCTCACCCTAACCCTAAACCTCAACCTCACCCTCACCCTCAGCCTCAGCCTAACCCTAACCGTAACCCTAATCCTAAACCTGAACCTCAAACATCAACCTCAGCCTAACCCTCTCCCTCACACTAACCCTCACCTTAACCCTTAGTAGCAAACTAACACTCACCCTCACCCTCAGCGTAACCCAAACCCTAATCCTAACCCTAACCCTCATCTTCACCCTCACCTGGAACCTAACCCTAAACCTAAGCCTCAACCTCACTCTCACCCTAACCCTCACCCTAACCCTTAACCTCAAAATAACCCTAACCCTCACCCTAACCCTCACACTAAAACTTACCCTAAACCTAACCCTAACCCTACCCCTCACCATACCGCTCACCCTAACCCTAACCCTAAACCTAACCCTCACCCTCTACCTACCCCTCACCCTAACCCTAATCCTAACACTCACCCTCACACTAATCTTAACCCTAACTCCAACCCTAAACCTAAACCTAAACTTCCCCCTAAACCTCAACCTAACCCTAACGCTAACCCTTACCCTAACTTTAACAGTAATCTAAACCCTCACCCTCACCCTAACCCTCACCCTAACCCTTAACTTCACCCTAACGTTAACCCTAACCCTCAACCTCACCCTAAACCTCACCCTAACCCTAAACCTAACCCTCACCCTAACTCTTACCTCACCATAAACCTCACCCTAACACTAACCCTAACCCTAAACCTTACCTTAACCCTCACCCTCACCCTAAACATCACCCTAAGCCTAACCCTCACCGTTACCCTAACCCTCAACCTCACCCTCACCCTCAGCCTAACCCTAATCCTAACACTCACCCTCACACTAACCTTAACCCAAACCCTCACCCTAACACTAACCCTAAACTTAACCCTCACCCTTACCCTAACCCTCACCCTAACCTTTAACCTCACCCTAACGTTATCCCTAACCTTAAACCTCAACCTCAACCTAAACCTCACCCTAAGCCTAACACTCACCCTAACTCTTACCTCACTCTAAACCTCACCGTAACCCTAAACCTAACCCTCACCCTCACCATCACAGTAACCGTAACTCTAACCCTAACCTTAAAAATAACCGTAACCCTAACGCTAACCCTCAGCCTCACATTAACCCTAACCCTAAACCTCACCCTAACCCTAACCATAACCCTAAACCTCACTCTTAAACTAACCCTAAACCTCACTCTCAACCTCCCTGTAACTGTAACTCTAAGTCTAACTCTAACAATAATCCTAACCCTAACCCTAACCATAACCATAACCATAACCATAACCTAACTCTAAACCTAAATCTCACCCTCAACCTAACCCTAAGTCTAATCCTAACCCTAACCCTAAAAATAACACTAAACCTCACCCTAACCATAATGCTAACCCTAACCCTAACCCTCAACCTAACACTTACCCTCCCCCTAACACTAACCCTAACCCTAACACTAACCCTCACACTAACCCTAACCCTCACCATAATCCTAAACCTCACCCTAACACTAACCCCAACCCTCACCCTCACCCTAGCCCTCACCTTAACCCTAATTCTAAACCTTACCCTCACCCTAAGCCTAACCCTCATCCTCACCCTAAACCTCACACACCCTAAACCTAATCCTCAATTTAACCCTCATCCTAACCCTAACCCTAACCCTTACCCTAGCCCTAAACCTAACCCTAACCCTCACACTTATCTTAAGCCTCACCCTCAGCCTAAACCTCACCTTTACCCTTACCATCATCCTCAGACTAACACTCACCCTAATCCTAAACCTCATCCTAACCGTCACCATAACCGTAAACCTAACCATCACACTATCCCTAACTTTCACCCTCAACCTCACGCTCAGCCTAACCCTAAGCCTAAGCCTAAACCTTCCCCTAACCCTCCCACTCACCCTAGCACTCACCCTAACCATAATCCTAACCCTAAACCTCATCCTAACCCTCACCCTAATCCTAACCCTAACTGTCACCCTAACCCTAATCCTCACCCCCATCCTCACCCTCAGCCTAACCCTAAGCCTAAGCCTAAGCCTGACCCTAACCCTCACCCTCACCCTCACCCTAACCCTAGTCCTAAACCTAACCCTATCCATAAACCTCAACCTAACCCTCACCCACACCCTAACCCTAACGCTAACCATAACACTAAACTTCACCCTAACCCTCCCCTAAGCATAACTCTAACCCTAAACCTTACCCTCACCCTCAACCTAACCCTAACCCTAACCCTAAACCTCACCCAAACCCTAACACCCATCCTCGCCCTCAACCTGCCCATAACTCTAAACCTAACCCTAACAATAACACTAACCCTAACCATAACCATAACCCTAACCCTCACCCTCAGCCTCAGCCTCACCACAAACTTATCCCTAACCATAACACTAACAATAAACCTAACCCTAAGCCTAAGCTTAACCCTAACTCTAATCCTCACCCCACTCTCACCCTCAGCCTAACCCAAAGCCTAAGCCTAACCCTAACCATAACCCTCACTGTAACCCTAACCCTAACCCTAACACTAACCCTAACCCTCAACCTAACCCTACATCTAAACCTAATACTCAGCCTCAACTTCACCCTAATCCTAACCCTCACCATAACTCTCAGCCTAACAATATCCTTAACCCTAACCCTCACACTCACCCTCACCCTAATCCTAATCCTCAAACTAACCCTATCCTTAATGCTAACCCTCACCCTCACTGTAACCCTTACCCTAAACCTCACCCTAAACATAAAATTAACCCGAATCCTAAATCTCACCCTAACCCTAACCCTAACCCTAACCCTAACCCTAGCCCTAAACCTCATCCTCAGCCTAACCCTAACCTAACCCTAACACTAACACTAACACTAACTCTAAACCTAACCCTAAATCTAATCCTAAACCTAACCCTAATCCTCAGCCTCACCTGCACCCTAACCGAAACTCTAACCCTAAACCTCACCCTAACTCTAAGCCTAATCCTAATCCTAACCCTAACCCTCACCCTCATCCTAGCCCTCAACCTCACCCTAACCCTAACCCTAAACCTCATCCAAAACCTGACACTAAACACAACCGTAACCCTCACCGTAACCCGAACCCTAAACCTAACCCTCATGCTCAGCCTAAGCCTAAGCCTAAGCCTAAGCCTAAGCCTAAGCCTAACCCTAACCCTAACCCTCACCCTAACGCTAACACTAACCCTAACTCTAAGCCTAAATCTCACCCTCACCCTAACACTAACGTGAACTATCACCCTAACCTTAATTATCACCCACACCCTCACCCTCAGCCTAACCCTAAGCCTAACCCTAAACCTCACACTAACCCTCCCCCTAACCCTAACTCTAACCCTAAATCTCAACCTCTCCCTAACAATAACCCTAACCCTAAACCTCACCCTTACCCTAACCTTCACTCTCACCCTCAACCTCACCGTAACTCTAACCCTAACCCTAACAATAACACTAGCCCTAACACTTACCCTAACCCTCACCCTCAGCCTCACCCTCACGGCAAACTTAACCATAACCATAAAACTTACAATAACCTTAACCCTAAGCCTAACCCTATACCTAACCCTAATCCTAACCCCCACCCTCAACCTCAGCCTAACCCTCACCCTAACCCTAACGTGAACCATCACCCTAAACTTAATTCTCACCCACACCCTCACCCTCAGCCTATCACTAAGCCTAACCCTAAACCTCACCCTAACCCTCCCCCTAACCCTATCTCTAACCCTAAACCTCAACCTCTCCCTAACAATAACCCTAACCCTAAACCTCCCCCTTACCCTAACCTTCACTCTCACCCTCAACCTCACCATAACTCTAAACCTAACCCTAACAATAACACTAACCCTAACACTTACCCTAACCCTCACCCCCAGCCTCACCCTCACGGCAACAATAACCATAACCATAACACTTACAATAACCCTAACCATAAGCCTAACCCTATACCTAACCCTAATCCTAACCCCCACCCTCAAACTCAGCCTAACCCTCAGCCTAACCCTAAGCCTAACCCTAACCCTAACCCTCACAGTAACCCTAACTCTAACCCTAACACAAACCCTAACCCTAAACCTAGCCCTAAATCTAACCCTAAACCTAAACCTAATCGTCAGCCTCACACACACCCTAACCCAAACCCTAACCCTAATCCTCACCCTAACTCTCAGTCTAACCCTAAACCTACCCCTAACCCTCACACTCACCCTCAACCTAAACCTAATCCTAAACCTAACCCTATCCCTAACACAAACCCTTACCTTAACCCTCACCCTAGCCCTCACCCTAACCCTGACCCTAACCCTAACCCTAACCCTAAGCCTAACCCGCAACCTAATCCTCACCCTCATGCTCCGCCTAAGCCTAAGTGTAAGCCTAAGCCTAACCCTAACCCTAACTCTCCCTAACCCTAACCCTAACCCTAACCCTAAATCTAAACCTAAATCTCACCCTCACCCTAACCATAACTCTAACACTAACCCTAACAATAACCCTAAACCTCACCCTAACCATTACGCTCACCCTAACCCAAACCCTCACGCTAACACTTACCCTCACCCTAACACTAACCCTAACCCTAACACTAACCCTCACAGTAACCATAACCCTCACCCTAATCCTAAACCTCACCCTAACCCTAACCCCAACCCTCACCCTCACCCTAGCCCTCACCCTAACCCTAATTCTAAACTTTACCTTCACCTTAACCCTAACCCACATCCTCACCCTAAACCTCACACTCACCTAACCCTAATCGTCAATTTAACCCTCACCCTAACCCTAAACCTAAACATTAACCTAGCCCTAAACGTAACTCTAATCCTCAAACTTATCTTAACCCTCACCCTCAGACTAAACCTCACCTTTACCCTTACCATCATCCTCAGCCTAACCCTCACCCTAACCGTAAACCTCATCCTAACCATCACCCTAACCTAAAACCTAACCATCACCCTAACGCTAACCCTCACCCTCAACCTCCCACTCAGCCTAACCCTAACCCTAAGCCTAACCCTAACCCTAACCCTAACCCTCATCTTAACCCTAACAATAACCCTAACACTAAACCTAACCCTATACCTAACCCTAAATCTAACCCTAAACCTAACCCTAATCCTCAGCCTCACCTGCACCCTAACCCAAACCCTAACCCTAACCCTCACCTTAACTTTAAACCTAAGGCTAACCCTAAAACTAAGCCTCACACTCACCCTCACCCTAACCCTAATCCTAAACCTAACTCTATCCCTAATCCTAACCCTCAACTTAACTCTCACCCTAGCCCTCAACCTAACCCTGAACCTCATCGTATACCTGAAACTAACCATAACCCTAATCCTCACCCTAACCCGAACCCTAAACCTCACCCTCATGCTCGGCCTAAGCCTAAGCCTAAGCCTAACCATAACCCTAACCGTCACACTAAGAATAACCCTAAAACTAACCCTAACTCTAACCCTAAACCTCACCCTCACCCTAACCCTAACTCTAACCCTAACCCTAACCCTAACAATAACACTAACCCTCACCCTAGACATAATCCTCACCCTAACCCTAAACCTCACCCTAACACTTACCCTCACCCTAACACAAACCTGAACCCTAAAACTAACCCTCACAATAACCCTAACCCTAGCCTCACCCTAACCCTAACCCTAACCCTAACCCTCAACAAAACCCTAAACCTCACGCTCAACCTAACCCTAAACCTAACCCTGACCCTCACCCTAAAACTTGCCCTCACCCTAACACTAATCCTAACCCTAATCCTAACCCTAACCCTCACCCTCACCGTAACCATAATTCTAACCCTAACCCTAACAAAAACCCTAACCCTAACCCTAACCCTAACCGTAACCATTACCCTCACCCTAAACCTAACCCTCACCCTAACACTTACCCTCACATTAACACTAACCGTAACCCGAACACTAAGCCTCACACTAACCCTAACTATCACCCTAACCCTATACCTCACCCTAACACTAATCCTAAACCTCAACCCAACCCTAGCCCTAACCCTAATACTCATCCTCACAGTAAACCTCACACTAACCCGAACACTAATCCTCAATCTAACCCTCACCCTCACCCTAACCCTAACCCTAACCCTCGCCCTAACCCTAAACCTTACACTTACCGTAACCTTCACCTTCAGCCTAATCCTCACCTTACCCTTACTGTCACCCCCAACCTAACCCTCACCCTAAGCCTAACCCTCACCCTAACACTAACTCTACCCATAAACCTCACCCTCACCCTAATCCTAACTCTAACCCTAACCCTAACACTAAACCTAAAACTAACACTAACCCTAACCCTCACCCTCACCCTCACCGTAAACCTTACCCTAACCAGAACACTCACCCTCACCCTAACCCTAATCTTAACCGTAAACCTGAACCTAATCCTAACCCTCAACCTCACCATAACCTTTACCCTAAACCTTACCCTAACCGTAAACTTAACCAGAATCTTACTATCACCCTAACCCTAACCCTAACTCTGACCTTAACCCTAACATTAAAACTCACCCTCACCCTAGCCCTCACCCTAATCCTAATCCTAACCCTAACCCTCATCCAAACCCTCCCCCTAACCCTTAACCTAACACTCACACTAACCCTAAACCTCACTCTAAACCTGACGATCAGCCTAACCCTAAGCCTAACCCTAAACCTAACCCTAACACACAAACTCACCCTCACTCTAACCTTAATCCTAACCCTAACCCTTACCCTCACCCTCACCCTCAGTGTAACAATAAGCCGAAAACACACCAAAACCCTAACCCTCACAATCACCCTAACCCTTACCCTAATCCTAATCCTAACCCTAACCCTAACGCTCACCCTCAGCCTCAACTTAACCCTAACTCTAACCCTAAACCTCACCCTCAACCGCACCCTAAACCTAACCCTAACCTTAAATCTCACCCTAAACATCACCCTCACCCTAGCACTCACCCTAAACCTAATCCTAACCCTAACCCTCATCCTGACCTTCCCCATAACCCTAACACTAAATCTCACCCTAATTCTAACCCTCACCCTCATGCTCAGTTTAACACTAAGCCTAAGCCAAAACCTTACCCTAACCCTCACCCTCACCCTAGTCCTCACCCTAACATAAATCCTAACCCTAACACTCAACCTAACCCTAAACCTCACCCTCACTCTAACCCTTACCCTAACCCTAACCCTGACCCTCACCCTAACCCTAATCTTAACACTAAACCTCAACCTAACCCTAACCCTCAACCTCACTGTAACCATGACCCTAACCCTCAACCTAACCCTAAACTTAACCCGAACGCTACTCTCACCCTAACCCTAACCCTTACTCTCACCCTAACCCTAATATTAAACCTCAACCTAACCCTAGCCCTCACGATAATCCTAATCCTAACCCTTACCCTCACACTCACCCTCGCCCTCAGTGTAACCCTAAGCCTAATCCTAACTCTAACCCTAACCCTCACACTCACCTTAACCCTTACCCTAATCCTAATCCTAACCCTAACTCTCACCCTCACCCTCAGCCTCACCTTAAGCCTAACTCTAACCCTAAACCTCAACCTCACCATAACCCCAACCCTAAAACTAACCCGATTCCTCACCCTAACCCTAACTCTAACCCTAAACCTCACCCTCACCCTAACCCTAAATATAACCCTAAAACTCACCATAAACCTAACCTTCACCCTCACCCTCAACCTCACCACAAATCAATCCCTAACCCTCACAATAAACCTAACCCTAACCCTAACTCTAAACCTAAGCCTCACCCTCACCCTAACCTTAAACCTAAACCTCAACCTCAGCCTCACCCTCACCGCAAACTTTACCCTAACCATAACACTAACATTAACCCTAACCCTAAGCCTAACCCTAACCTTAACTCTAATCCTCACCCCCACAGTCACCCTCAGCCTAACCATAACCCTATCCCTAACCTTAACACTAACCCTATCCCTAAACCTAACGCTAAATTTAACCCTTAACCTAACCCTAATCCTCAACCTCAACTGCACCCTAAACCAAACCCTAACCCTAACCCTCACCCTAACTCTCAGGCTAAACCTAAACCTAACTCTAAACCTCACACTCAACCTCACCCTAACCCTAATCCTAAACCTAACCCTATCCCTAACCCTAACCCTCAACCTAACACTCACCCTAACACTCACCCTAACCTTAACCCTAACCAAAAACCTCATCCTAAACCTGACAGTAATCATAACCCTAAACCTCACCCTAACCTTCACCCTAACCCGAACCCTCACGCTCGGCCTAAGCCTTAACCTCAGCCTAAGCCTAACCCTAACCCTCACCCTAACCCTAACCCTAACACTAACCCTAACTCTAACCCTAAATCTCACCCTCACACTCACCCTAACCCTAAATCTAAACCTACCATAACCCTAACAATAACCCTAACCCTCACCCTAACCTTAATCCTCACCCTAACCATAATCATCACCCTAACCCTAAAACTCACCCTAAAACTTGCCCTCACCCTACCACTAACCCTAATCGGACCACTAAACCTCACAAAAACCCTAACCCTAAACTCACCCTAACCATAACCCTAAACCGAAACCTCAACCTAAGCCTAATCCTCACGCTCAACTTAACCCTAACCCTAACCATAATCCTCACCCTAACCCTAACCCTCATAATAACACTTACCCTCACCCTAACACTAACCCTAATCCTAATCCTATCCCTAACCCTAACCCTCACCCTCACGCTCACCGTAACTATAACCCAAACCCTAATGCTAACAATAACCCTAAGCCTAACCCTAACCCTCACCCTAACCATAACCCTCACCATAACCCTAAGCTCACCCTAACACCCTCACCCTAAAACTAAGCCTATCCCTACCACTAACCCTCACACTAACCCTAACCATCACCCTAACACTAAACCTCACCCTAAGACTAACCCTAAACCTCACCCTCACCTTAGCCCTCACCCTAACCCTAACCCTCATCCTCACCCTAAACCTCACACTAACCCTAACACTTATCCTCAATATAACCCTCACTCTCACTCTAAACCAAACCCTAACCCTCACCCTCACCCTAACCCTCACCCTTACCATAAACCTCACCCTCAGTCTAACCCTCAACTTTACCCTTAGCGTAACCCCCACCCTAACCCTCACCCTAACCCTAACTCTACCCCTAAACCTCACCCTCACTCGAAACCTAACTCTAAACCTAACCCTAACACTAAACCTCACCCTAAACCTAACCCTAAACCTTATCCTCAACCAAGCGCTCAGCCTAACCCTAAGCCGAAGACTAACACTTACCCTAAACCACACCCTCACCCTAGCCCTCACCCTAACCCTAATCCTAAAACTAACCCTCATCCTAACCCTCACCCTAACCCTAACGCTAACCATCACCCTAACTCTAATCCTCACCCCCACCCTCAAACTCAGCCTAACCCTAAGCCTAAGCCTAAGCCTAACCCTAACACTCACACTCACACTCACCCTAAACCAAATCCTAACCATAACTCTAACACTAAACCTAAACCTCAACCTAACCCTCACCCTAATCTTAACACTAAAACTAACCCTAACCCTAACCCTCGACCTAACCTTCCAACTAAACCTAAACCTAACCCTAAACCTCACCCTCACCCTACCCCTAAACCTTACCCTCACCCTCACCCTCACCCTCACCCTCACCATAACTCTAAACCTAACCCTAACAATAACACTAATCCTAACCCTAAAACCAACCCTAACCCTAACCCTAATGCTAACACTCACCCTCACCCTAACCCTAATACTAACCCTAACCCTAACACTAACCCGCCCATTAACTCTCACCCTAACCCTAACCCTAACACAAACGATAACCCTAGCCCTCAACCTAACCCTCACCCTAACCCTAACTCTAACCCTAAACCTCACCACCACCCAAAACCTAACTTTAACTCTAATGCAAACCCTAAACCTCACGCTAACCCTAACCGTAACCCTCACACTCACCCTCACCATAACCTTAACCCTAAACCTAACACTATCAATAACCCTAACCCTAATCTTAACCCTCAACTTAACCATAAACCTCACCCTAACCCTCACCCTGACCCTCACTGTAACCGTAACCCTAACCCTAACACTAACAATAACCCTAAACCTAACCCTAACCCTCACCCTAACCATAACCCTCACCATAACCCTAAGCTCACTGGAACACCCTCACCCTAACACTAAGCCTAACCCGAACACTAACCCTCACACTAAGCCTCACCATCACCCTAATCCTAAACCTAACCCTAACACTAAACCTAAACCTCACCCTGACCTTAGCCCTCAACCTAAACCTAACACTCATCCTCACCCTAAACCTCACACTAACCCTAACATGAATCCTCAATCTAAACTTCACACTCACCCTAACCCTAACACTAATCCTCACACTAACCCTCACCCTAACCCTAAACCTCAACTTTACCCTTACTCTCACCTTCATCCTAACCCTCACCCTAAACCTAAACCTCATCCTAACCCTCATCCTAACCATAACCCTAACCATCACCCTAACATTAACCCTAACCCTCACCCTAACCCTAACCCTCACCCTTACCATAACCCTCACCCTCAGCCTAACCCTCAACTTTACCCTTACCGTCACCCCCACCCTAACACTCACCCTAAACCTAACCCTCACCCTAACCCTAACTCTACCCCTAAACCTCACCCTCACCCTAACCCTAACTCTAACCCTAACCCTAAAACTAAACCTCACCCTAACCCTAACCCTAAACCCTTATCCTCAACCAAAGGCTCAGCCTAAACCTAAGCCTAAGCCTAACACTTACCCTAAACCACACCCTCACCCTGGCCCTTATCCTAACCTTAATCCAAACCCTAACCCTCATCCTAACACTCACACTAACCCTAACACTAACCATCACCATAACTCTAATCCTCACCCCCATCCTCACCCTCAGCCTAACCCTAAGCTAAGCCTAAGCCTAACCCTAAACCTCACATTCACCCTCACCCTAACCCTAATCCTAACCCTAACTCTAACACTAACCCTAAACCTCAACCTAACCCTCACCCCAACCTTAACCCTAAAACTGACCCTAAACCTAACCCTCGACCTAACCGTCCAACTAAACCTAAACCTCACCCTCACCCTAACCCTAATCCTAACCCAAAAACTAAACCTCACCCTAACCCTAAACCTAACCCTCACCCTCACCCTAACCATAACTCTGACCCGAACCCTAACAATAACACTAATCCTAACCGTAAACCTAACCCTAACCCTAACCCTAATGCTAACACTCACCCTCACCCTAACCCTAATCCTAACCCTCAACCTAACCCTAACCCTCACCTTCACCGTAACCCTTACCCTCAACCTAACCCTCACCCTAAACCTAACCCTAACCTTAAACGTTACCCTAACACTAACCCTAATCCTCACCCTCAACCTAGCCCTCAACCTAACCCTACTCATAACCCTAAACCTCATCCTAACCCTCAACCTAACCGTAATCCTAACCCTCACCCTAACCTTGACCCTAACCCTGAACCTAACCCTAACCCTCATCCTAACACTTACACTCACCCTAACACTAACCCTATCCTAATCCTAACCCTAACCCTAACCCTCACCCTCAACCTCACCGTAACAGTAACCCTAACCTTAACGCTAACAATAAACCTAACCCTAACCCTAAACCTCCCCCTAACCATAACCCTCACCATAACCCTAAGCTCACCGTAACACCTTCACCCTAACACTAAGCCTAACCCTAACCCTAACCCTCACACTAACCCTAACCATCCCCCTAACACTAAACCTCACCCTAACACTAACCCTAAACCTCACCCTCACCTTAGCCCTCAACCTAACCTAACCATCATCCTCACCCTAAACCTCACACTAACCATAACACTTATCCTGAATCTAACCCTCACTCTCACTGTAACCCTAACCCTAACCCTCACCCTAACCCTAACCCTCACCCTTACCATAAACCTCACCCTCAGCCTAACCCTCAACTTTGCCCTTCCCGTCACCCCCACCCTGACCCTAAACCTAATCCTAACCCTAACCCTAACTCTACCCCTAAACCTCACCCTCACCCTAACCCTAACTCTAACCCTAACCCTAACACTAAACCTCACCCTAAACCTATCCCTAACCCTTATCCTCAACCAAACACTCCCCCTAACCCTAAGCCTAAGCCTAACACTTACCCTAACCCAAACCCTCACCCTAGCCCTCACCTAACCCTAATCCTAAACCTAACCCTTATCCTAACCCTCATCCTAACCCTAACCCTAACCATTACCATGACTCTAACCATCACCGCCGCCCTCACCCTCAGCCTAACACTAAGCCTAAGCCTAAGCCTATCCCTCACACTCACCCTCACCCTAACCCTAATCCTAACCCTAACTCTAACATTAACCCTAAACCTCAACCTAACCTTAACCCTAAAACTAACCCGAACCCGAACCCTCAACCTAACCCTCCAACTAGCCCTAAACCTAACCCTAAACCTCACCCTCACCCTAACTCTAATCCTAACCCTAAACCTAAAACTCACCTTAACCCTAAACCTAACCCTCACCCTCACCCTCACCATAACTCTAACCCTAACCCTAAAAATAACACTAATCCTAACCCTAAACCTAACCCTAACCCTAACCTTAATGCTAACACTCACCCTCACCCTAACCCTAATCCTAACCCTAACCCTCATCCTAACCCTAACCCTCACCCTCACCGTAACCCTAACCCTGATCCTAAATATCACCCTAAACCTAACCCTCATCCTAACACTTACACTCACCCTAACACTAACCCTAATCCTCACCCTCAACCTAACCATCAACCTAACCATAATTGTCACCCTAATCCTCATGCTAACCCTCACCCTAACTGTAATCCTAACCCTCATCTCAACTCTAATCCTAACCCTCATCTCAACTCTAACCCTAACCCTCAACCTAACCCTAACCCTCACGCTCACCATAACCCTAAACCTAACCCTCACCCTAAACCTAAACTTAACATGAACCCTAACACTCAAGCTAACCCTAACCCTAAAGCTCAACCTAAAGCTAACCCTCACCTTCACCCTCTCCCTTACCCTAAACATAAGCCTAAGCCTAACCCTAACCCTAAACCTCACACTCACCCTAACCATTACCATAACTCTAATCCTAACCCTAAGCCTAACCCTCACGCTCAACCTTAACCTCACTCTAACCCTAACTCTAAAACTAACTCTAACCCTAACCCTCAACTTCAGCCTCACCCTTACCCTAACTCTAACCCTGAACCTCACACTCACCCTAAACCTAACCCTAACCCTAACCCTAAACCTCACCCTAACACTAACCCTAAACCTCACCCTCAGCCTAGCCCTCACCGTAACCCTAATCCTAACCCTCATACTAAACCTCACCCTAAAACTAACCCTAACCCTCAACCTAACACTAATCCTAACCCTAACCCTCAACCTAACCCTAAACCTCAGCGTACCCCTTACCTTAACCATCACCCTAAACATAAAATTAATCCGAATCAGAATTCTCAACATAACCCTAACCCTAACAATCACCTTAACCCTAACCCTAAACCTCACCCTCATCCTAGCCCTCACCCTAACCCTAATCCTAACCCTAACTCTCATCCTAACCCTCTCCCTAATCCTTACCCTAACCCTCACCCTAACCCTAACACTCACACTCAACCTAAGACTCAGCCTAACCCTAAGCCTAAACCTAATCCTAACCCTAACCCTAAACCTCACACTCACCCTAACCCTAACCCTAATCCTAACCTTAACCTTAACCCTCACCTCACCCTAACCCTCACCCTAACCCTAACCCTAAACCTAACACAAACCCTAACCCTAACCCTCAACCTCAGCCTCAATCTAACCCTAACTCTAACCCTAAACCTCACCCACACCATAACCCCAACTCTAACCCTAACCCTAAACCTCACCCTCACCCTATCCCTCACCCTAACCCTAATCTTAACCCTAACCCTCATCCTAAACCTCCCCATATCCCTAACCCTAACCCTCACCCTAACCCTAACCCTAACACTCACACTCACACTCAGCCAAACCCTAAACCTAAACCTAATCCTAACCCTAACCCTAAACCTCACACGCACCCTAAACCTAACCCTAATCCTAAACTTATCCTTAACCCTCACCCTAACCCTAACCCTCACCCTAACCCTAACACTAAACCTAACACTAACCCTAACCCTAAACCTCACCCTCAGCCTCACCCTAACACTAACTCTAACCCTAAAGCTCACCCTCACCATTACCCCAACCCTAACCCTAACCCGAAACCTCACCCTAACCCTAACACTAACCCTAACCCTAACCCTAAACCTCACCCTCATCCTAACCCTATCCCTAACCCTAAAACTCACCCTAACCCTAATCTTGAACCTCACACTCAAAGTTATGGTAACTCTAGCCCTAACCCTAACAATAACACTAAACTTAACCCTAACCCTCACACTTACCCTCAGCCTCACCCTCACCATAAACGAAACCCTAACCATAACACTAACAATAACCCTAACCCTAAGCCTAACCCTAAACCTAACTCTAATCCTCACCCCCAGTCACCCTCAGCCTAACCCTAAGCCTAACCCTAACCCTAAGCCTAACCCTCAACATAACCCTCACACTAACTATAACCCTAAACCTAACCCTAAATCTAACCCTAAACCTAACCCTAAACATCAGCCTCAACTGCACCCTAATAAAAACCGTAACCCTAACCCTCAACCTAACTCTAAGCCTAACCCTAACCCTAACCCTAAGCCTTACACTCACACTCACCCTAACCCTAATCCTAAACCTAACCCTACCCCTCACCCTAAACCTCACCCTAACCCTCAACCTAGCCCTTACCCTAACCTTAACCCTAACCCTAAACCTCATCCTAAACCTGACAGTAACCATAACCATAACCCGAACCCGAACCCGAACCCTAACCCTCATCCTCATGCTCGCCCTAAGCCTAAACCTAAGCCTAACCCTAACCCTCACCCTAACCCTAACTCTAACACTAACCCTAACTCTAACCCTAAAGCTCACCCTGACCCTAACACTAACTCTAACCCTAACCCTAACCCTAACACTAACCCTCACCCTATCACTAACCCCAACCGTAAAACTAACCATCACACTTACCCTAACCCTAAACTCACCATAAACCTAACCCTAACCCTAACCCTCAACCTAACCCTAACCTCACGCTCAACCTAACCCTAACCTCACGCTCAATGTAACCCTAACCCTAACCCTGACCCTCACCCTATTACCCTCAGCATAACCCTAAGCCTCACCCTAACACTTACCCTCACCTTAACACGAACCCTAATCCTAATCCTAACCCTAAACCTAAGCTTCACCCTCACAGTAACCGTAACCCTAACCCTAACCCTAACAAAAACCCTAACCTTAACCCTAACCCTCTCCCTAACCATTACCCTAACGCTAAACCTAACCCTCACCCTAACACTTACCCTCACTAACCGTAACCCAAACACTAAGCCTCACACTAACCCTAACCATCACCCTAACCCTATACCTCACCCTAACACTAACCCTAAACCTCAACCTAACCTTAGCCCTAACCCTAACCTTAACACTCATCCTCACGGTAAACCTCACACTAACCCTAACACTAATCCTCAATCTACACCTCACCCTCAACCTAACCCTAACCCTAAACCTAACCCTAACACTCAACCTAACCCTAACCTTCACCCTTACCATAACCCTCACCCTCAGTCTAAACCTCACCTTACCCTTAGTGTCACCCCCACCCCAACCCTCACCCTAAGCCTAACACTCAGCCTAACATTAACTCTACTCCTAAACCTCACCCTCACCCTAACCCTAATTCTAACCCTAACCCTAACACTAAACCTCACACTAACCCTAACCCTAAACCTCACACTCACCATCACGCGCAGCTTAACCCTAAGCCTAAGCTAAACCCTAGCCATAAGTCTCACCCTCACCCTAGCCCTCACCCTAATACAAATCCTAAACGTATCCCTCAACCTAACCCTAACCATCAACCTCACAGTAACCCTTCCCTAACCCTCACCCTAACCCTAAACTTAACCCGAATCCTACTCTCCCCTAACCATAACGCTAACTCTCACCCTAACCCTAACCCTAAACCTCACCCTCACTCTAGCCCTCACCCTAACCCTAACCCTAATCCTAACCCTAACCCTCATCCTAACCCTGCCCCTAACCCTTAAACTAACCCTCAGACTAACACTAACCCTCACCCTCAACCTCAACATCAGCCTAATCCTAATCCTAACCCTAAACCTAACCCTAACACACACACTCACTCTCACCCTAAACCAAATCCTAACCCTAACCCTCATCCTCACCCTCACCCTCAGTGTAACCCTAACTCAAACCCGAACCCTAACCCTAACACTCACAATCACCCTAAACCTTACCCTAATCCTAATCCTAACCTTAACCCTAAACCTCACCATCAGCCTCACCTTAACCCTAACTCTAACCCTAAACCGCACCCTCACCCTATCCCTAAACCTAACCCTAACCCTAAACCTCACCCTAACCCTAACCCTAAACCTGACCCTCACCCTAGCCCTCACCCTAAACCTAACACAAATCCTAACCCTCCCCATAACCCTAACACTTACCATTGTCGCTACCCGCCTCGGCCGGTAATGACGACGCGACACCGGACTCTTCTCTCCGCAGTTTATTCAGGCCCTTTTAGTAATCTTCTGACCCCAACCCCGGGGAGAATTCCCCACAGCCTTAAATACCCGCTGGGTAGCCAACCCTGATACGCCACGTGGGAACCACCAATAGGTTCAGGTGCGCGGAAGCAAGCCAGATTCTTTGCCTTAGCCATATCAGGAGTTGTTTACCACGAGAGCACTCGCCATCGGGAAGGCGGAGGGCGGAAGCCGGCGCCATCTTCCAGGTGCGGCCTCTCGCAGCTCTCTACAGTTCCCCCTTTTTTGTTTAAAGAACACAGATGAGAACAGAGGTCTGATCCCTGTTGTGCAATTGCAAGGACTGCATACAAGCCTTCTCCCAGAGGGTACCTTCTCTAGGGATGACTCAGCCTGTCCATTGATTCGTTTTTCACAAGGACGGGAAAAGGCGAATCGAACCCGTGTGCAATCAAACATGCTCTCCTCGAGGGCAAAACTCATGCCTCTCGACTGCAGTACTTTGGCTTTGCAATCTGTGTTCATTGTTTTAGGGTGGCAAGCCACGCTTAGGGGGACTGACCTGCTCCAATGACTGTAAAGGCTTGGATAATCATGGCTGCACTGCGACGCTGAGAACCTCTAATTTGGCAAATGCACCACAGACATACCAAGGAGGCTAACACCAGGAGGCCTGTCAGGGCTCCCAAACCCGCCCCCTCCTTGAGATGATTCATAGCAGCGGAGATCCATGAAGATAACCCCTCCGCCAATCCGGCATCCACTTGGGTCGAGTTCACCATGACGATGGCAACCCTGAGCTGTTCCATCAGGCTGTCGAACTCCCCAGTTCAATTACCTAAAAGATAACTAGACAACTGTTTAGACAAATTTGCAGCATTTTTTGAATAGGTTTTTTTCCTGGGCCTGAACTCTGGGTCTGGGCGCTGTCCCTCAGCTCTTCAGCTCAAGGCCAGCACTCTACCACTTGAGTCACAGTGTCACGTCCGGCTTTTTTCATTTCTTTTTGCTTATGTGGTGCTGAGGAATTGAACCCAGGGCCTCAGGCATGCAAGGCAAGTGGTTTACCACTGAGCCACCTTCTCAGCCCCATTCTCCTGGGTTAATTGCACCACAGCAGCAGCTAATCCAGCATTAGTTAGTGGTCCGCCCAGCTCTCTGCAAACTTTCATCCATGCTTCTAGTCCCCTATTCTTATATGGGGTTATGGCGGCTCTGCATTCCTTAGTGTACTGCTCGTAAACAAGCTGTTTAATTAATGGCATGGCTGCGTCTGGGTCACCAAAAATTCTGCCAGCGGCCTCGACCATACGAGCAACAAAGTCCGAAAACGGCTCCGTAGAGCCCTGCAGGATTTTGGTGAGATTGCCACTCATCTCGCCTTTATTTGGTAAGGCCTTCCATGCCTTTATGCCAATTTTATTGATTTGTTCATAAACTTGAACCGGGTAGCCTATCTGCTGATTGGCGAATCTCCCCTGTCCAAGCAGCATATCTCTGTCCCAAGCTGGGTTTCCCCCAGCCTGATTGGCCGCAGCCTCTTCACTAGCAAATTCAATCAAAAAGGCCTTCCAATCTAAATACTGACCTGGGCTTAAACAAGCTCGTGCGAGCCCACTCCAATCACCGGGTGTCATGCAATGTCTGTTTAGGGCCTCCACCTGGGCTACAGTAAAGGAGGCCGTGATTCCGTATGTCCGCACAGACTCAGCTAAAGATTTTATCACCTTAAAATCTAAGGGTTCATGATACCGCTGTCCCTGTGGATCCTGAAATATTGGACAGGCTAGATGTAACTCGGTTCTGACCGCTTTCCACACTCCTGGGCTGAAAGAACAGCCGGGGCTGCCACTTCCAGGGTCCTCCGCATAGAGCGGAGGGGCCGAAGGTGTGGGGCGGTGCACGGAGGGCGTGCATTCGTCTTTATCTGGGTCCTCTCTCTCCTTCCATTTCCTCCTCTTTCTTATCTTTGTTTTTTCTATTTGTTCTATGATTGATTGTAATTCCTCTGAGTCTGTAGACTCAGAGGTCTCTAGTTCGGCAAAATCAGGGTATAACCCCCCCCTGCTCTCCTCCTTTTCGCTGTCTGCCCTTTCTGATCTTTCTTCCTGCAGCATTTCTAAGGCGGCCTGACCATTCTCTACCGCCTCACTGCAACGCTGGTCCTCGAGACAGCCTCTTATCAGTTTCCATATTGGTCTCACTCCGCTCTTAAGCGTTCCTTGTTCAGAGGCAAAATCTAGGTCCCTCCCTAGTTTCTCCCAAGAGGCCACCGTGAGGCTTCCAGAGACAGCGAACCATGGGGCAACGGTGTCACATTCATTCAAAAATCTCTCTAAAGTACTCTTTTTTATTTTTAACTTTTTTGAGTGCAGTAGCTCATTGAGAGCCAAAAAAATTGGGTGCGAAAAAGAAGCGCCCATGTTTCAAACATTTAAAGCTGGTAAACAAGCTTTTACTTTCACTTTTGGCTACTCTACTGACTAGCCCCGGGTTCTCACTCTCTCTTTATCTACCGAGAAGAGCAAAAATCCCCCCGCTCTTGTGGCGGATTCCCCTTTTACTTGGGAACTTACTCCCCGCTCTTGTGGCGGATTCCCCTTTTACCTGGGGACTTATCCCCGCTCTTGTGGCGGATTCCCCTTTTACCTGGGGACTTATCCCCGCTCTTGTGGCGGATTCCCCTTTTACCTGGGAACTTACCGGTGCACCACCCTGACCACAGAGAGTTCTGAGTCCTCGTTGGGGTTGTGGCTGAGTCCCCGTACGGGCCACCACGTGTCGCTACCGCCTCGGCCGGTAATGACGACGCGACACCGGACTCTTCTCTCCGCAGTTTATTCAGGACCTTTTAGTAATCTTCTGACCCCAACCCCGGGGAGAATTCACCACAGCCTTAAATACCCGCTGGGTAGCCAACCCTGATACGCCACGTGGGAACCACCAATAGGTTCAGGTGCGCGGAAGCAAGCCAGATTCTTTGCCTTAGCCATATCAGGAGTTGTTTACCACGAGAGCACTCGCCATCGGGAAGGCGGAGGGCGGAAGCCGGCGCCATCTTCCAGGTGCGGCCTCTCGCAGCTCTCTACAACCATCACCAAACCCTAACCCTCACTCTCACCCTAAACCTCAGCCTAACCCTAAGCCTAACCCTAACCTTAACCCTAACCCTCACACTCACCTTAACCCTAACCCTAAACCTAACACTAACACTAACCCTAACCCTCACCCTCAGCCTCACCATAACACTAACTCTAACCCTAAACCTCACCCTCACCCTAACCCTAACACTAACCGTAACCCTAAACTTCACCCTAAAACTAACCCTAAACCTAACCCTCACCTTAGCCCTCACCCTAACCCTGACCGTCATTCTCACCCTAAACCTCACACTAACCCTAACACTTATCCTCACTCTAACCCTCACCCTCACTCTAACCCTAACCCTAACCCTCACCCTAACCCTAACACTAAACCTTACCATAACCCTCACCTTCAGCCTAACCCTCATCTTAACCTTACCATCACCCCCACCCTAACACTCAACCTAACCCTAACTCTAACCCTAAACCTCACCAACACACTAACCCTAAGTCTAACCCTACCCCTAACACTAAACCTCACACTAACCCTAATCCTAACCCTTATCCTCACCCAAATGCTCAGCCTAACCCTAAGCCTATGCCTAAAACTTACACTAACACACACCCTCATCCTAGCTCGCACCCTAACCCTAATCCTAACCCTCACCCTAACCCTAACCCTAAACATCACCCTAGCCCTAATCCTCACCCCCACCCTCACCCTCAGCCTAACCCTAATCCTAAGCCTAAGCCTAAGCCTAACCCTCACACTCACCCTCACCCTAACCCTAATCCTAACCATAACTCTAACACTAAACCTAAACCTCCACCTAAACCTCACCCTAACCTTAACCCTAAAACTAACCCTAACCCGAACACTTGACCTAACCCTCCAACTAACACTAAACCTAACCTAAACCTCACCCTCACCCTAACCCTAATCCTAACCCTAAACCTAAAACTCACCCTAAACCTAAGCCTAACCCTCACCCTCACCCTCACCCTCACGCTCACCATAACTCTAACCCTAACACTAACAATAACACTAATCCTAACCCTAAACCTAACCCTAACCCTAACCCTAATGCTAACACTCACCCTCACCCTAACCCTAATCCTAACGCTAATACTCAACCTCACTCTAACCCTAAACCTCACCCTAACCCTCACCCTTACACTAATCCTCAACCTCACCACAACACTAACCCTCATCCTAACCCTCATCCTAAACCTAACCATAAACTTAAACCTTACCCTAACACTAACCCTAATCCTCACCCTCACCCTAGCCCTCAACCTAACCCTAATTGTAACCCTAATCCTCATCCTAACCCTCACCCTAACCCTAATCCTAATCCTCACCCTAACCCTAATGCTAACCTCACCCTAACCCTAAAATTTACCAGAACCCTAAATCTCAAGCTAACCCTAACCCTAACCCTCAACCAAAAGCTAATCCTCACACTCACCCTCTCCCTCAGCCTAATCATAAGCCTAAGCCTAACCCTAAACCTAAGCCTACCCCTCACCCTCACCTTAACCCTCACCCTAACCCTTACATTAACACTAACCCTAACCCTAACCCTCAACCTCAGCCTCACCCTTACCTAACTCTAAGCTTAAATCTCACCCTCACTCTAACCCTAACCCTAACCTTAAACCTCACCCTAACCCTAAACCTAAACTTCACCCTCAGCGTAGCCCTTACCCTAACCCTAATCCTAACCCTCAACCTAAGCCTCACCCTAAAACTAACCCTAATCCTCACCCTCACCCTAACCCTAATAATAACCTTAAGCCTCAACCTATACATAGCCCTCACCCTCACTCTCACCGTAACCCTTACCTAACACACACCCTAAACCTAAACTTAACCCGAATCCTAAATCTCACCCTAACCTTAACCCTAACCCTAACACTCACCCTAACCCTAAACCTCACCCTCACCCTATCCCTCACCATAACCCTAATCCTAACCCTAACCCTCATCCTAACCCTCCCACTAACCCTTACCCTAACCCTCACCCTAACCCGAACCATCACCCTCAACCTCACCCTAAGCCTAACTCTAAATCAAACCCTAACACACACACTCACTCTCACCCTAACCCTAATCCTAACCCTTACCCTCACCCTCACCCTCACCCTCAGTGTAACCCTAAGCCTAATCCTAACCCTAACCCTAACACTCACACTCACCCTAACCCTTATCTTAATCTTAATCCTAACCCTAACCCTCACCCTCACCCTCAGCCTCAACTTAAGCCTAACTCTAACCCTAAAACTGACCCTCACCCTAACCCTAACCCTAACCCTAAACCTCACCCTCACCCTAGCCCTCACCCTAACCCTAATCCTAACTCTAACAATCATCCTAACCCTTCACATAACCCTAACCCTAACCCTCACCCTAACCCTAATCCTCAAAGTCCAGTGCAAACTGAACAGACCAGCAAAGATACAGATTTCCAATCAGGTGGTCATATTTCCAACTCCACTACTTGTGATTTGGAGAGATCACATAGACTTGTTGTATCTTAGCTGCCATGTCATAAGCGGAGAATATAATAACTCCCTTCTCCTATTTGTTGACGTTGTTGTTGTTTTAATGGTTGTGTGTGGAGGAAGTACTGGGTTTTAAAGCTTGGGTACTGTCCGTTAGTCTTTATGTTCATGTCTGGTACTCTACCACTTGAGCCACAGATACACTGGTGGCTTTTTGCTGCTTAATTGGAGTAAGAGACACAGGGACTCACACTCACCCTCAGCCAAACCCTAAGCCTAACCCTAATATTAACCCTAAACCTAACACTCACACTCACCCTAACCCTAACGCTAATCCTAATCCTAAACTTAACCCTAACCCTCACCCTCACCTTAACCCTCACCTTAACCCTAACCCTAAACCTAACACTAACCCTAACCCTAAACCTCACCCTCAGCCTCACCGTAATCCTAACTCTAACCCTAAACCTCACCCTCACCATAACCCCAACTCTAACCCTAACCCGAAACCTCAGCCTAACCCTAACCCTAACTCTAACCCTAAACCTCACCGTCACCCTAACCCTAACCCTAACCCTCACCCTCAGCCTCACCCTCACTGCAAACTTCACCCTAACCATAACACTAACAATAACCCTAACCTTAAGCCTAACCCTAACTCTAATCCTCACCCCCACAGTCACCCTCATCCTAACCCTAACCCTAACCCTAACCTTAACACTACCCCTATCCCTAAACCTAACCCTAAATTTAACCCTTAACCTAACCCTAATCCTCAATCTCAACTGCACCCTAAACCAAACCCTAACCCTAACCCTCACCCTAACTCTCAGCCTAAACCTAAACCTAATCATAAGCATCACACTAACCCTCACCCTAACACTAATCCTAAACCTAACCCTATCCCTAACACTAACCATCACCCTAACCCTTACCCTAACCCTCACCATAACCCTAACCCTAACCCTAAACCTCATCCTAAACCTGACACTAATCAAAACCCTAACCCGAACCCTAACCCTCAACCTCATGCTCGGCCTAAGCCTAAGCCTAAGCCTAACCCTAACCCTCACACTAACCCTAACCCTAAACCTAACCCTAATTCTAACCCTAAATCTCACCCTCACCCTCACCCTAACACTAAATCTAACCCTAACCCTAACAATAACAATAACCCTATCACTCACCCCAACCATAATCCTCACCCTAACCCTAAACCTCACCCTATCACTTGCCCTCACCCTACCACTAACCCTAACCCTAACACTAACCCTCACAATAACCCTAACCCTAACCTCACCCTAACCAGAACCCTAACCCGAACCCTCAACCTAAGCCTAATCCTCATGCTCAACTTAACCTAACCCTAACCATAATCTTCACCCTAACCCTCACTCTCATCCTAACACTTACCCTCACCCTAACACTAACCCTAATACTAAACCTAACCCTAAACCTAACCCTCACCCTCACAGTAACCTTAACCCTAACCCTCACCCTAAACCTAACCCTCACCCTAACACTTACTCTCACATTAACACTAACCGTAACCCCAACACTAAACCTCACAATAACCATAAACATCACCAAAACCCTAAACCTCACCCTAACACTAACCCTAAACCTCAACCTAACCCTAGCCCTAACCCTAACCCTAACACTCATCCTCACGGTAAACCTCACACTAACCCTAACACTAATCCTCAATCTAACCCTCACCCTCAACCTAACCCTAACCCTAACCCTCAACCTAACCCTAAACCTCACCCTGACTGTAACCCTCACCCTCAGCCTAACCCTCAACTTACCCTTACTGTCACCCCCACCCTAACCCTTATCCTATGCCTAAACCTCACCGAAACACTAACTCTACCCCTAAACCTCACCCTCACCCTAATCCTAACTCTAAATCTAACCCTAACACTAAACCTCACACTAACACTAACCATAAACCTCACGCTCAAACTCACGCTCAGCTTAAACCTAAGCCTAAGCCAAACCCTTACCCGAAACCTCACCCTCACCCTAGCCTTCACCCCAACACAAATCATAACCCTAACCCTAACCCTAAGCCTAACCCTCACCGTAACCCTAACCCTAAACCTAACCCTCAATCTCACCCGCACCTTAAACCTAACTCTAACCTTAAACCTCACCCTCACCCTAACCCTAAACCTAACACTAAACCTCACGCTAACCATAACCCTAAACCTCACCCTCACCCTAGCCCTCACCCTGACCCTAATCCTAACCCTAACCCTCATCCTAACCCTCCCCATAACCCTAAACCTCACCCTCACACTAACCCTAACCCTCACCCTCACCCTCAGCCTCACCCTCACCGCAAACTTAACCATAACCATAACACTAACATTAACCCTTAACCCTAAGCCTAACACTAACCCTAACTCTAATCCTCACCCACACAGTCACCCTCAGCCTAACCCTAACCCTAACCCTAACCTTAACACTACCCCTATCCCTAAACCTAAGCCTAAATTTAACCCTTAACCTAAACCTAATCCTCAACTTCACCTGCACCCTAAACCAAACCCTAACCTTATCCCTCACCCTAACTCTCAGACTAAACCTAAACCTAACCATAAGCCTCACACTCACCCTCACCCTAACCCTAATCCTAAACCTAACCCTATCCCTAACCCTAACCCTCACCCTAACCCTCAGCCTAACCCTCACCCTAACCCTAACCCTAACCCTAAACCTCATCCTAAACCTGACACTAAGCATAAACCTAACCCTCATTCTAATCCGAACCCTAACCCTCAACCTCATGCTCAGCCTACCTAAGCCTAAGCCTAACCCTCACCTTAACCCTCACCCTAACCCTAACCCTCACCCTCACCCCAACCCTCAGCCTAACCCTAACCATAACCCTAACCCTCACACTCACACTCACTCTAACCATAACCCTAATCCTAATCCTAACCCTAATCATACACTCAGCCTCAGCCTAACCCTCACCCTAACCCTAACCCTAAACCTACCCTAACCCTAAACCTAACCCTAACCCTAACCCTAAACTTCACCCTAAAGCTAACCCTTAACATCACCCTCACCCTAGCCCTTACCCTAACCCGAAACCTAACCATAACCCTCATCCTAACCCTTCCCCTAAACCTAACCCTCACCCTCAAACTCACCCTCACCCTAACCCTAAGCCTAACCCTAAACCTAACCCTAATACACACAATCACCCTCACCCTAAACCTAATCCTATCCCTAACCCTAACCCTAACCCTAACCCACCCATTAACTCTTATCCTAACCCCAACCCTAACACTAACCCTAACTCTCAACCTAACCATCACCCTAACCTTAACTCTAACCCTAAACCTCACCCTCATCCTAACCCTAACACTAACCCTAACCCAAACCCTAAACCTCACCCTAACCCTAACCCTAACCCTCACCCTCACTCTCACCGTAAACTTAACCCTAAACCTAACCCTAACAATAACCCTAATCCTAAACCTCACCCTAACCATAGCCCTCACCCTAACCCATACCCTCACCCTAACACTTACCCTCACCCTAACACTAACCCTAACCCTAACACTAACCCTCACACTAATCGTAACCCTCACTCTAATCCTAAACCTCACCCTAACCCTAACCCCAACCCTCACTCTCACCCTAGCCCTCACCCTAACACTAAATCTAAACTTAAACCTCACCCTAACCCTAACCCTAAACTTAACCCTGAACCCCACCCTAACCCTAACCCTAACCCTCACCCGCACCCTCAACCTCACTGGAACTCTAACCTTAACACTAACCCTAACCCGAACCATCACCCTAACCCTAAACTGAACCCACACCCCCAACCTCAGCCTAACTCTAAGCCTAACCCTAAGGCTCAACCTAAACCTCAACCTAACCCTAAACTTCACCCTCACCCTCAACCTAACGGTAACTCTAAACCTAACCCTAACAATAACACTAACCCTAACCCTAAATCTAACCCTCACCCTCAGCCTCACCCTCACCGCAAACTTAACCCTAACCATAACACTAACAATAACCCTAACCCTAACACTAATCCTAACCCCCGCCCTCACCCTCAGCCTAAACCTAAGCCTAACTCTAACCCTAACCCTCACCCTAAATCTAAGCCTAACCATAACCCTAAACTTAACACAAACCCTAACCCTAAACCTAGCCCTAAATCTAACCCTAAACCTAAACATAATCCTCAGCCTCACCCTCACCCTAATCCAAACCCTAACCCTAACCGCACCCTAAATCTAAGTCTAACCCTAACCCTAAACCTCACACTCACCCACACCCTAACCCTAATCCTAAACCTAAACTTATCCCTAACCCTAAACCACATCCTAACCCTAAACTTCACCTGAACCCTACCTCTCACCCTAACACTAACCCTAAACCTCACCCTAACCCTAACCCTCACCCTCACCCTCACCCTCAAACTCACCCGCACCCTCACACTCACAGTAACTCTAACCCTAACCCTAACACTAAACGTCACCCTAACCCTAACCCTAAACATCACACTCACCCTAGCCCTCACCCTAACCCTAATCCTAACCCTAACCCTCATCCTAACCCTCCTCATAACCCTAAACCTAACCCTCAACCTAACACTAACCCTCATACTCACCCTCAACTTCAGCCTAACCCTAAGCCTAACGCTAAGCCTAACCCTAAACCTAACCCTAACCTTCACACTCACCCGCTCCCTCACCCACACAGTAACTCTAAACCTAACCCTAACCCTAACCCTAAACCTAACTCTCACCCTCACCCTCACCCTAACAATAACCCTATAACTAACCCTCACCCTACCCCTCCACCTAACCTTATATCTAACCCTAAACCTCACCCTCACCCTAACCCTAACCCTAACCCTAAACCCCACCCTAAACCTTACCTTATCCCTAACCCTAAACCCCACCCTAACCGTAAACCTAACCCTCACTCTCACCCTCACCCTCACCATAACTCTAACACTAACCCTAACAATAACACTAACCCTAACCCTAAACATCACCCTAACCCTAATCCTCACACCCACGCAGATGCTCAGCCTAAGCCTAAGTCTTAGCCTACCCCTCAAACTAACCCTCACAATCACGCTCACCCTAACCCTAACCCTAACCCTAACCTCACCCTAACCCTCCCCCAAACCCTAACTTTAACCCTAAACCTAACCCTCACCGTAACCCTAACCCTAACCCTAATCCTAAACCTCACCCTAACACTAACCTTCACTCTCACTCTCAACCTCACTGTAAATCTAACCCAAACCCTAAAAATAACAGTAACCCTAACCCTAACCCTAACCCTAACCAAAACCCTCACCCTCAGCCTCACGCTCACTGAAAACTTAACTCTAACCATAACACTAACAATGACTCTAACCCTAACCCTAACCCTAATCCTCACCCCCACCATCTCCCTCACCCTAACCATAACTTAACCCTAAACCTAAACGTAACCCTAACCCTCACCGAAACCCTAAACCTAACCTTAACCCTAACACAAACCATAACCCTAAACCAAAACATAAACCTAACCCTAATCCTCAGTCTCACCCTCACCCTAACCAAAACCCTAACCCTAACCCTCACCCAAACCCTAAGCCTAACCCAACCCTAACCCTCACACTCACCCTCACCCTAACCCAAATCCTAAAACTAACCCTATCCTAACCCTAACCCACACCCTAGCCCTCACCCTAAACCTAAACCTAAACCTCATCCTAACCCTCACCCTCACCCTAAACCTAATCCTAACCCTAACCATAACCCTAACACTCAACCTAACCTTAACCCTCACCCTAACCCTAAACTTAACCTGAGCCCTAACTCTCAAGCTAACCTTAAACCTAACCCTCAACCTAAAGCTAACCCTCACCCTCACCCTCTCCCTCAGCCTAACCCTAAGCCTAAGCCTAACCCTAACGCTAAACCTCACACTCACCCTAACCATTACCCTAATCCTAATCCTAAACCTAAGCCTAACCCTCACCCTCACCTTAACCCTCACCCTAACCCTAACTCTAACACTAACCCTAATCCTAAACCTCAACCTCAGCCTCACCCTTACCCTAAATCGAAACCTAAACCTCACCCTCACCCTCACCCTAACCCTAACCCTAAACCTGACCCTAACCCTAACCCTAAACCTCACCCTCAGTCTAGCCCTCACTCTAATCCTAATCCTAACCCTCATCCTAACCCTCACCCTAACACTAACCTAACCCTCACTCTCACCCTCACCCTAACACTAATCATAACCCTAAGCCTCAACCTAACCCTAAACCTCACCCTCACCGTAACCCTTACCCTAACCCTCACCCTAAACATAAACTTAACCCGAATCCTAACTCTCACCCTAATTCTAACCCTCATCCTAACCCTCACCCTAACCCTAACCCTAAACCTCACCCTCACCCTAGCCCTCACCCTAAACCTAATCCTAACCCTAACCCTCATCCTAACCCTCCCACTAACCCTTACCCTAACCCTCACGCTAACCCTTACCATCACCCTCAACCTCACCCTCACCCTCAGTGTAACCCTAAGCCTAATCCTAACCCTAACCCTAACCCTAACCCTAACAGTCACACTAACCCTTACCCTATTCCTAATCCTAACCCTAACCCTCACCCTCACCCTCAGGCTCACCTTAAGCTTAACTCTAACCCTAAAACTCACCCTCAACCTAACCCTAACCCTAAACCTCACCCTCACCCTAGCTCTCACCCTAACCCTAATCCTAACTCTAACAATCATCCTAACCCTCCCCATAACCCTAAAACTAACCCTCACCCTAACCCTAATCTTCAAAGTCCAGTGCAAACTGAACAGACCAGCAAAGATACAGATTTCCAATCAGGTGGTCATATTTCCAACTCCACTACTTGTGACTTGGAGAGATCACATAGACTTGTTGTATCTTAGCTGCCATGTCATAAGCGGAGAATATAATAACTCCCTTCTCCTATTTGTTGACGTTGTTGTTGTTTTAATGGTTGTGTGTGGAGGAAGTACTGGGTTTTAACGCTTGGGTACTGTACTTTAGTCTTTGTGTTCATGGCTGGTACTCTACCACTTGAGCCACAGATACACTGGTGGCTTTTTGCTGCTTAATTGGAGTAAGAGACACAGGGACTCACCCTCACCCTCAGCCAAACCCTAAGCGTAACACTAATACTAACCCTAACTCTAACCTTCACACTCACCATAACCCTAACCCTAATGTTAACCCTAAACCTCACCCTAACCCTAAACCTGACCTTCACCCTAGCCCTCACCCTAACCCTAATCCTAATCCTAACCCTCATCCTAACTCTCCCCATAACCCTAAACCTAACCCTTACCCTAACCCTAACCCTCAGCCTCACACTAACCCTCATCCTAAATCTCACCCCAACCCTAAACCTCATCCTAAACCTGATACTAATCATAACCCTAACCCTCACCTTAACCTGAACCATAACCTTCACCCTCATGCTCGGCCTAAGCCTAAGCCTAAGCCTAACCCTCACCCTAACCCTAAACCTAACCCTAACCCTAACTCTAAGCCTAAATCTCACCCTCACCCTCACCCTAACACTAAATCTAACCCTAACCCTAACACTAACAATAACCCTAACCCTCACCCTAACCATAATCCTCACCCTAACCCTAAACCTCAACATAACACTTGCCCTAACCCTACCACTAACCCTTAAAATAGCCCTAACCTTAACCTCAACCTAACCAGAATCATAACACGAACCCTCAACCTAAGCCTAATCTTCATGCTCAACTTAACCCTAACCCTAACCATAATCCTCACCCTAACCCTAACCCTCATCCTAACACTTACACTCACCCTAACACTAACCCTAATCCTAATCCTAACCCTAACCCTAACCCTCACCATAACCGTAACCCTAACCCTTACGGTAACAATAACCCTAACCCTAACCCTAACCCTCACCCTAACCATAACCCACACCATAACCCTAAGCTCACCCTAATACCCTCACCCTAACACTAACCCTAACCCTAACACTAACCCTCACACTAACCCTAACCATCACCCTAACCCTAAACCTCACCCTATCACTAACCCTAAACCTCAACCTCAACTTAGCCCTCACCCTAATCCTAACCCTCATCCTCACCCTGAACCTCAAACTCACCCTAACACCTACCCTCAATCTAACCCTCACCCTCACTCTAAACCTAACCCTAAGCCTCACCCTAACCCTAACCTTCACCCTTACCATAACCCTCACCCTCAGTCTAACCCTCAAATTTACCCTTACCATTACCCCCACCCTAAACCTGACCCTAACCCTAACCCTCACCCTAATCCTAACCCTAACCCCTAAACCACACCCTCACTTTAATCCTAACTCTAACCCTAACCCTAACACTAAACCTCACCCTAACTCTAACCCTAACACTTATCCTCAACCAAACGCTCAGCCTAACCCTAAGCCTAAGCCTAACACTTACCCTAACCCACACCCTCACCATAGCCCTCACCATAACACTAATCCTAACCATAACCCTCATCCTAACACTCACCCTAACCCTAACCCTAAACATCACCCTAACTCTAAGCCTCACACCCACCCTCACCCTCAGCCTAACCTTAAGCCTAAGCCTAACACTAACCCTAACACTCACACTCACCCTCACCCTAAACCTAATCCTAACCCTAACTCTAACACTAACCCTAAACCTCCACCTAACCCTCACCCTAACCTTAACCCTAAAACTAACCCTCACCCAAACCCTGACCTAACCCTCCAACTAACCCTAAACCTAACCCTATACCTCACCCTCACACCAACCCTGGACCTAACCCTCACCCTCACCCTCACCCTCACCATAACTCTAACCCTAACCCTAACAATATCACTAATCCAAACCCTAAACCTAACCCTAACCCTAACCATAATGCTAACACTCACCCTCACCCTAACCCTAATCCTAACTCTCACCCTAACCCTAACCCTAACACAAACCCTAACCCTAAGCCTCAACCTAACACTCACCCTAACCCTAACTCTAACCCTAAAACTCACCCCACCCAAAACCTAACTCTAACCCTAATGCAAACCCTAAACCTCTCCCTAACCATAACCGTAACCCTCACACTCACCCTCACCTTAACCTTAACAATAAACCTAACCCTTTCAATTACCTTAACCCTAATCTTAACCCTCAACCTAACCATAAACCTCACCCTAACCCAAACCCTTACCCTAACACATATCTTCACCCTAACACTAACCCTAACCCCAACACGAACCCTCACACTAGCCCTAAACTTAACCTCACCCTAACCCGAACCGTAACCCTAACCCTCACCCTAACCCTAACCCTCACGCTAAATGGAACCCTAACCCTAACCTTAAATCTCACCCTAACACTAACCCTCGTCCTTACACACTCACCATAACACTAAACCTAATCCTAATCCTAACCCTAACCCGAAACCTCACCCTCACCCTCACCGTAACCCTAACCCTAACCCTAACACTAACAATAAATCTAACCCTAACCCTAACCCTCACCCTAAACATAACCCTCACCCTAAACCTAACCCTCACCCTAACACTTTCACCCTAACACTAACCCTAACGCTAACACTAACCCTCACACTAACCCTAACCATCACCCTAACCCTAAACTTCACCCTAACACTAACCCTAAACCTCAACCTCACCTTAGCCCTCAGCCTAGCCCTAACCCTCATCCTCACCCTAAACCTCACACTAACCCTAACACTTATCCTCAATCTAACCCTCACTCTCACTCTAACCCTAACCCTAAACCTCACCCTAACCCTAACTCTCACCCTTACCATAACCCTCACCCTCAGCCGAACCCTCAACTTTACCCTTACCGTCACACCCACCCTGACCCTCACCTTAACCCTAAACCTCACCCTAACCCTAACTCTACCCCTAAACCTCACCCTCAACCTAACCCTAACTCTAACCCTAACTCTAACAGTAAACCTCACCCTAACCCTTATCCTCAACCAAAGGCTCAGCCTAAACCTAAGCCTAAGCCTAAAATGTACCCTAACCCACACCCTCACCCTAGCCCTCACCCTAACCCTAATCCTAACCATAACCCTCATCCTAACCCTCACCATAACCCTAAAACTAACCATCACCTTAATTCTAATCCTCAACCCCACCCTCACACTCAGCCTAACCCTAAGCCTGAGCCTAAGCCTAACCCTCACCCTAACCCTCACCCTCACCCTAATCCTAACCCTAACTCTAACACTAACCCTAAACCTCAACCTAACACTCACCCTAACCTTAATCCTAAAACTAACCCTAACCCTAACCCTCGACCTAACCCTCCAAATGACCCTAAACCTAACCCTAAACCTCACCTCACCATAACCCTAATCCTAACCCTAAACCTAACCCTCACCCTAACCCTAAAACTACCCCTCAGCCTAACGCTAACCCTCACCATCAACTCAACACTGTTGCTAACACAAATGCTCACTCTCAACCTAAGCCTCAGCCTAACCCTTACCCTCACCATAACCCTATCCCTGACCCTCTCTCTAACCCGCACCCTACACCTTCCCCTCACCCTAAGCCTAACCCTAACCCAAACCCTAAACCTAACCCTAACCTTCACCCTAACCCTCACCCTAACTCTCACCCTAACCTAACCCTAACCCTCACCCTAACCCTCACCCTAACCCTAAACGTAACCCTAACCCTCACCCTCACCGTAACTGTCATCGTAACCCTTACCCTCACCCTATCCCTAAACCTAACAATAACCCTCACCCTAACCCTAACCCTCACCCGAACCCTCACTCTCACCTTCACCCTCACCCTAAACATCACCCTAACCCTAACCCTCAACCTAAACTTAACCCTCACCCTCACATTAACCCTAAACCTAACACTCAACCCTCACCCTAAACTTAAAGCTAAACCTAACCCTCACCATCATCCTAGCGCTCAACCTAACCATAACTCTAACCCTAACCCTAACCCTAAAGCTCACCTTCACCCTCAACCTCACCCTCACCCTCAGCCTAATCCTAACCCTAACCCTAATACAAACCCTAAACCTCACACTAACCCTACATCTACCCCTAACGCCAAACCTAATCTTCACCCTCACCCTCACATTAACCCTTACCCGCACCCTCACCTATACCTCACATTAAATCCAACCCTCACCCTCAACCTAAGGCTAACCCTAACCCTCACCCTCACCCTAACCCAAACCCTCACCTTCACCATCACCATAACCTTAAACATAACCCTAACCCTCACCCTAACCCTAAACCTAAACCTAACCCTAAACCTCACCCTAACACTTACACTCATCATAACCCTAACCCTAACACTCACCCTTACCCTAAACTTAACCCTAACCCTCACCATAACCCTCAACCTAAACCTAATGCAAAACCGAAACCTCACCCTCACCCTAAACCTAAAGCTACCCGTAAAAATCACCCTCACCCTAAACCTCACCCTAAACCTTACCCTCACCCTAATTCTAATCCTAACCCTCACACTAACCTTAACCCTCAACCTAACCCTAAACCTCACCCTCACCCTAAGCCTCACCCTATACATAACCCTAACCCTAATGCTCACCCTAAACCTAACCTTCATCCTAACCCTAACCCTCACCCTAATCTTCACTCTAACCCTAACCCTAACCCTTACATAACCGAAGCCCTCACACTCACCCTCATCCTCACCCTAACCCTCAACCTCATCCTCGCCCTCACCATAAACCTAACCCTCACACTAATCATAACATTAACCCTAACCCTCACCGTAACCCTCACCCTAGCCCTAGCCCGAACTTTAACCCTCACCATCACCCTCACCCTAAACCTTACCCTCATCCTCACCCTCACCCTAACCCTCACACTAACCCTAAACCTCACGCTAACCCTAACACTAAACAAAACCCTCATACTAACCCTCAAACTAAGCCTAAACCTGACCCTAACCCTCACCCTCACCATCACCCTAAACATAACACTAACCCTAACCCTCAACCCAATCCTTAACCTCACCCTAACCCTAACACTTACCCTTACCTAACCGTCAGCCTAATCCTACCATTCACCCTAAACCTAACCCTACCACCTACCCTAACACTCATCCTAACCCTAACCCTAACCATAACCCTCACCCTAACACTAACCCTACCCCTACCCTAACCCTGAAAAACACCCTAACCATCATCCTAACCCTAATGCAAACCCGAACCCTAAACCTCACCCTAACCCTAACCCTAAACCTCACACTAACCCTAACCATCACTCTAACCCTAAACTTCATCCTATCCCTGACAATCACCCTAATCCTCACCCTAACCCTAATCTTAACCCTTAGCTAACTGAAACTCTCAAACTCACCCTAACCCTCAACCTCACATTAGACCTCACCATAAACCTTATCATAAACCTTACAATAACACTCACCGTCACCCTAAACCTAACCCTAAGCCTTAACCTTAACCTAACCCTAACCCTAACTCTAATCCTCACACTAACCCTAACCCTCATCTTAACCCTAACCCTCACCCTCACATTAAACCTCACCCTAATCCTTACCCTCACCCTAACCCTAACCCTAAATCTAACCCTCAAACTAACCTTACCCTCATCCTAACCCTAACTCTAACACTTACCCACAACCTAACCCTAACCCTAACCTTAACCCTAACCCTAACCCTAAACCTAACCCTAACACTAACCCTAAACCTCCCCATCACCCTAACCCTCACACTAACCCTAACCCTCACGTTAAACCTAAACCTAACCCTCACCTTCACCCTCAAGCTCACCCTCAGCCTAACCCTAAAGCTAACACTAATCCTAACCCTAAACCTCACCCACACCCTCACCCTCACCCTAACCCTAATCCTAACCCTCAACCTTACCCTCAGCCTCACCCTAACCCTCACCCTCACCCTAACCCTAAACCTAACCCTATCCCTATCGCTCACCCTAATCCTAATGCTAACCCTAAACCTCACCCTCAGCCTAACCCTCACACTAACCCTTACCCTCACCCTAACCCTAACCTCACCCTCATTCTAACCCTCACTCTAACACAACCCAAAACCTAACGCTCACGCTAACCCTCACGCTAACACTAACACTAACACCAACCCTAAACCTCACCCTCACCCTCACCCTCAGCCTAAACTAACACTATCCCTCAACCTCATCCTAAACCTAACGCTCACCCTAACCCTCACCCTCACCCCCACCCTCTCACCAACCCTAACCCTCATCCTAAACCTAACCCTAACCCTCACATGAAACCTAACCCTCACCCTAACCCAAACCCTCAAACTAACCCTATCCCTAACCCTAATCCTCACTTCACCCTAATCATCACCCTAACCGTTACAGTCACCCTCACCCTAACAATCACAATAACAATAACCCTCACCCTAACCCCAACCCTAACACTCACCCTCACCCTCACCCTCAGCCTAACAAAAACCCTAACCCTAAACCTCACCCTCACCCTAACCCTAACCCTCACCCAAATCACACTAATCCTCTCCTTATCCCTAACCCTAAACCTAACCCTAACCCTCACCCTCACCCTAGACCTCACCCTAACACTAACCCTAACCTTAACCATCATCCTCACCCTAACCCTCACACTAATCCTAACACTAACCAAAACCCGCAACCTAACCCTCACACTCACCCTAACCCTAACCTTCACACTATCCCTCACCCTAACCCTAATCCTGACCCTATACTTCAAAAACCTATCCCTCAGCCTACCCCTAACCGTAACATTCACCCTAACCCTATCCCTAACCCTCACCCTAACCCTCACCGTAAACTTTTCCCTAACCCTAAACCTAAACCTAACCCTAAACCTCAAAATATCCCTAACCCTAAACCTAACCATCACCCTCACCCTAAGCCTAACCCTCATCCTAACTCTCACCCTCACTCTAATCCTCACCCTAATCCAAATCTAACCCTCACCCTAACCCTAACCCTAACATTAACCCTAACCCTCAACCTAACCCTAACCCTATCCCTAACCTTCACCCTAAACCTCAAACTTACCCTAACCCTCACCCTCACTCTAACCCTCACCCTAATCCTTACCCTCACGTTAACCCTAACACTAAACCTAACCCTAAACCTCACACTAAACCTATCCCTTACCTTACCCCTAACCCTAACATTCACCATAACACTAAAACTAACCCTAGGCCTCACTCTAACCCTCAATCTAAACCTAACAATCACCGTATCCCTAAGCCCTACTCTAAAACTAACCCTCACCCTCACCCTAACCCACACCCTAACCCTAACCATACCACTAAACAAAACCCACACCCTAACCTCACCCTAACCCTAACCATAACCCTAATTCTCACCATCACACTAAACCTCATTTTAACCCTAACACTAACCCTCACCCGAATTCTTACGCTCACCCTAACCCTCACGCTATCTCTCATACTAACCCTCACCGTAATCCTTATCCTAAACCTAACCCTAACCCTAACCCTCACCCTAACCCTCACCCAAACCGTAACACTTACCCTAACACTAACCCTCACCCTCACCCTAAACCTCACCCTAGACCTAACCCGAACACTAACCAAAATCCTGACATTAACCCTCACACTAACTCTAACCTTCACCTTACCCGTACCCCTAAACCTAACCCTAACACTCATCCTCACCCTAACCCTCATCAGAACACTTACCCTCACCCTAACCCTCACCCTAAATCTAACCCTAACCCTACCCTATCACTCACCCTAACCCTAACCCTAACCCTCACCCTCACTCTAACCCTCACTCTACACCTTACCTTACCCTAGCCATAACGCTAACGCTCACCATAACGCTCACCCTTAACTTAAACCTAAACCTAACCCTCCCCATAACCCTAACCCTAACCCTAATCCTCACCCTCAACCTAAACCTAACCCTAATCCTTAATCTCACCCTAACCATAATCCTAACCCACACAGTAATCCTAACTCTCACTCTAACCCTAACCTTATCCCTCCCTATAACCCTCACCTAACACTAACCCTAAAACAAAACCTCACCCTTACCCTAACCCTACCCCTCATGCTCAACCTAACCTTCAACCTCAACATCACCCTCACCCTAACCCTAACCATCACCTAAACCCTAACCCTCACGTGAAACCTCACCCTCACCCTCAGCCTCACCCTCACCCTAAACATCACACTAACCTTAACCCTCACCCTAACACTCAGCCTAAACCTAAAGGTCACCCTAACACAAAAACTCATCCTAAACCTCAAACTAACACTAATGCTAACCATTACACTAACCCTAACCCTCAACCTCAGCCTCACCCTCACCCTAACACTAACCCTCACCCTCACCATCACCCTAAACCTAACACTAACGCTCACCCTCACCCTAATCCTTAACCTCACCCTAACCCTAACACTTACCCTTACCCTAACCATCACCCTAATCCTAACATTCACCCCAACCCTAACCCCACCCCTTACCCTAACCCTCATCCTAACCCTAACCCTAACCATAACCGTCACCCTAAAGCTCACCCATACCCTAACTCTCAACCTCAACCTAACCCTCACCTTAACCCTTACCCTCAACCTCACCCTAACTCTCACACTAACCCTAACACTCACCCTAAACCTAAAGCTAAACCTAACTCTGACCCTAACCCTAATGCTCACCCTAATCCTCACCCTCACCCTAACACTCACCCTAACATTTACCCTCACCTTATCTCAAACGCTAAACCTAACCCTACCCCTCACACTAAACCTACATCTCACTCTAACACTAAACTTAACATTCTCCCTACCCTAACACTAACCCTCACCCTAACCCTCAGCTTAACCCTTACCCTAACCCTAAACCTATCCCTAACCCTAAATATCACCTTATCCCTAACGCTAACCCTAACCCTCACCCTCACCCTAGCCCTCACCATAACCCTCAACCTAACCCCAACCCTCAACCTAAACCTAACACACCCTCAACCTAACCCTCACCCTAAACCTAACCATACCACTAAACAAAACCCTCAGCCTAAACCTCACCCTAACCCTAACCCTAATCCTACCCCTCACCCTACCCCTCACCCTAACCCTAACCCTAACTCTCACCCTCAACCTAACCCTCACCTGAACTCTTACACTCACCCTAACCCTCACCCTATCCCTAACACTAACCCTCACCCTAACCCTCACACTAACCCTAACCCTATAACCCTCAACCTAACCCTCACTCCAACCCTAACCCTAAACGTAACCCTTACCCTCACCCTAACTCTCACCCTAACCCTTATCCTCCTCCTAACTCTAAACCTAAACCTTAACCTAAACCTCACACTATCCCTAACCCTCACCCTAAACCTAACCCTACCCCTTACCCTAATCCTCATCCTATCCCTAACTCTAAACCTAACCCTCACACAAATCCTCATTCTCACCCTCACCCTCATCCTCAACCTAACCCTAACCCTAACAATAATCCTAACCCTAACCCTCACCCTAACTCTAACCCTAACCCTCACACTCACACTCACCCACACCCTAACCCTAAACCTAACCCTAACATTCACCCTAACCCTAACCCCAACCCTCACCCTAACTCACATCCTAATCCTAAACCTCACCCTCACCCTAAACCTCACCCTCACACTTACCCTCATCCCAACCCTAAGTCTAACCCTTAACCTAACCCTCACACTAATCCTAACCCTCACCCAAACCTTAACCAAACCCTCACGCTAATAATCATCCTATCCCTAACCCTAATATTGACCCTCAACCTAACCCTAAACCTAACCCTAACCCTAAACCTAACCCTCAAATTTACGTAAGCGAAAACCTCACCTTCAACCTCACCCACACCCTAACCCTCACCCTCACCCTAGCCCTCACCCTAACCCTCACTCTATCCCTAACCCTAACGCTATCTCTCACTCTCACCGTAACCCTCAAACTCACCCTCACCTTAACACTAACCCTAATCCTCACCCTAGACCTTCCCCTAACCCTAATGCTAATCGTAAAGCTCATCCTCACCCTAAACCTTATGCTAACCCTATCAATCACCCTCACCCTAACCCTCACCTTAACACTTACTCTCACCCTAAACCTAACCCTAACTCTAACTCTAACCCTCACACTAACCCTAACCCTAACCCTCACCCTAAACCCATCCCTAACATTTAACCCTAAACTTCACCCTAATTCTCAACCTAACCCTAACATTAACCCTAACCCTCACCATCACCCTAACCCAACCTCTAAGCCTAAACCTAATCCTAACCCTCAGCATAACCCTCACCCTAACACTAATGCTAACCCTAACCCTCACCCTCACCCGCCTCACCCTAACAATTACCCTGACCTTAATCCTAACTCTAATCCTGACCCTAAACCTCACAAAAAACCTATCTCTCAGCCTACCCCTAACCCTAACATTCACCCTAACCCTAACCCTAACCCTAACCCTAACCCTCACCGTAAACTTTTCCCTAAACCTAAACCTAAACCTAACCCTAAACCTCACAATATCCCTAAGCCTAAACGTAACCGTCACACTCACCCTAAGCCTCACACTTATCCTAACCCTCACCCTCACTCTAATCCTCACCCTAATCCTAACCCTAACCCTCAACCTAACCCTAACCCTGACATTAACCCTAGCCCTCACACTAAACCTCAACCTAAACTTAAACCTACTTCTAACACTAAACCTCACCCTAAACCTCACACTTACCTTAAACCTCACCCTCACCCTAACACTCACACTAACCCTTACCCTCACGTTAACCCTAACACTAAACCTAAGCCTCACACTAAACCTATCCCTCACTTTACCCCTAACCCTAACATTCACCCTAACCCAAACCCTAACCCTCACTGTAAATTTTACCCTAACCCTAACCCTATTCCTAACCCCAATTCTCACCCTAACCTTAACCTCACCCTCACCCTCACCTTAGCCCTCACTCTAACCCTCAATCTAACCCTAACCCTCACTTAACCCTAACCCCTACCCTAACACTAAGCCTCACCCTCACCCTAACCCTAACCCTAACACTAACCAAAACCCTCACCCTAACCTCACTCTAACCCTAACCCTAACACTAACCAAAACCCTCACACTCAACCTCATCTTAACCCTAACACTAACCCTCAACCTAACCCTAACCCTCACCCGAACTCTTACCCTCACCCTAACCCTCACCCTAACTCTCATCCTAACCCTCACCATAATACTTACTCTAACCCTAACCCTAAACCTCACACTAACCCTCACCCAAACCGTAACACTTACCCTAACACTAACCCTCACACTCACCCTAAACCACACCCTAGACCTAACCCTAATACTAACAAAAACCCTCAAAGTAACCCTCACCCTAACTCCAACCCTCACCCTACCCCTACCCCTAAACCTAACCCTAACACTCATCCTCACCCTAAACCTTCCCCGAACACTTACCCTCACCCAAACCCTCACCCTAAACCTAACCCTAACCTTACCCTATCCCTCACCCTAACCCTAACCCTAACCCTCACCCTCACTCTAACCCTCACTCTAAACCTTACCCTAACCCTAGACCTAACCGTAAACCTCACCGTAACCCTCACCCTAAACTTAACCCTAAACCTAACCCTAACACTCACCCTAACCCTCCCCATAACCCTAACCCAAAACCTAATCCTCACCCTCACACTAAACCTAACCCTAATCCTTACCCTCACCCTAACCATAACCCTAACCCACACAGTAATCCTAACTCTCACCCTAACCCTAACCCTATCCCTCCCTGTAACCCTCATCTAACACTAACCCTAAACCTAAACCTCACCCTAACCCTAACCCTAACCCTCATGCTCACCCAAAACTTCAACCTCACCATCACCCTCACCCTAACCCTAACCCTCACCAAAACCCTAACCCTCATGAGAAACCGAACCATCACCCTCAGCCTCACCCTCACCCTAAACATCACACGAACCCTTAGCCTCACCCTAACCCTAAACCTAACACTCAGCCTAAATCGAACGGTCACCCTAACCCAAAACCTCACCCTAATCCTCAAACTAACCCTAACGCTAAACATTACCCTAACCCTCACCCTCACCATCACCCTAAACTTAACACTAACCCTCACCCTCACCCTAATCCTTAACCTCACCCTAACCCTAACCCTTACCCTTACTCTAACCATCACCCTAATCCTAACATTCACCCTCATCCTACCCTTACCCTAACCCTCATCCTAACCCTAACCCTAACCCTAACCCTCACCCTAACACTAACCCTAACCCTACCCCAACCCTCAAAAACACCCTAACCTTCACCCTAACCCTAATGCAAACCAGAACCCTAAACCTCACCCTAACCCTAACCCTAACCCTAAACCTCACACTAACCCTAACCATCACTCTAACCCTAAACTTCATCTTATCCCTGACCCTCCCCCTAATTCTCACCCTAACCCTAATCTTAACCCTTACCTAACCGAAATCCTCACCCTCAACCTCACCCTCACCCTAACCCTCAACCTCACATTAGACCTCACGATAAACCTTACCCTAAACCTAACAATAACCCTCACACTAACCCTCACCGTCACCCCAAACCTAACCCTATGCCTTAAACTTACCCTAACCCTAACCCTAACTCTAACCCTCACACTAACCCTAACCCTCATCCTAAACCTAACCCTCACCCTCACACTAAACCTCACCCTAAACCTTACCCTCACCCTAACCTAACCCTAAATCTAACCCTCAAAATAACCCTAACCCTCATCCTAACCCTCACTCTAACACTTACCCACAACCTAACCCTAACCCTAACCCTAAACCTAAACCTAACCTTAACCTAACTCTAACCCTAACACTAACCTCACACTAACACTCACCCTAACCGTAACCCTAACCCTCCCGCTCACCCTAACCCTCACACTAACCCTAACCCTCACCTTAAACCTAAACCTAACCCTCACCTTCACCCTCAAACTCACCCTCAGCCTAACCCTAACGCTAACACTAATCCTAACCCTAACCCTCACCCACACCCTCACCCTAACCCTAATCCTAACCCTCAACCTCACCCTCAGCCTCACCCTAACCCTCACCCTCACCCTAACCCTAACCCTAACCTTATCCCTATCGCTCACCCTAACCCTTATTCTTACCCTAACCCTCAACCTCACCCTAACCCTCACACTAACCCTTACCCTCACCCTAACCCTAACCTCACCCTCATTCTAACCCTCACTCTAACACTTACCCACAATCTAACCCTCAGCGTAACCCTCACTCTAACCCTAACACTAGCACTAACACGAACACCAACTCTAACCCTCACCCTCACCCTCACCCTCAGCCTAACCTAACCCTAACCCTCACCCTCATCCTAACCCTAACGCTAATCCTAACCCTCACCCTCACCCTAACCCTCTCACCAACCCTAACCCTCATCCTAAACCTAAACCTAACACTAACCCTCACGTGAAACCTAACCCTCACCCTAACCCAAACCCTCACCCTAACCCTATCCCTAACCCTAACCCTCACTTCACCCTAATCATCACCATAACCGTTACAGTCACACTCAACCTAACAATCACACTAACCCTAACACTCACCCTCACCCCAACCCTAACACTCACCCTCACCCTCAACCTCAGCCTAACAAAAACCCTAACCCTAAACCTCACCCTCACCCTCACCCTAACCCTTACCCAAACCCTTACCCACACCCTAACCCTCACCCTATCGCTAATGCTAACCCTAAACTTCACCCTCACCCTAACCCTCACCCTAACCCTTACCCTCACCTTAACCCTAACCCGAATCATCACACTAAATCTAACCCTAACCCTATCCCTCAGCATAACCCTCACCCAAATCATAACACTAATCCTCTCCCTATCCCTAATCCTAAACCTAACCCTAACCCTCACCCTCACCACTAACCCTAACCCTAAACATCACCCTCATCCTAACCCTCACACTAACCCTAACCCTAACCCTAATCCTCACCCTCACACTAAATCTAACCCTAATCCTTACCCTCACCCTAACCATAACCCTAACCCACACAGTAATCCTAACTCTCACCCTAACCCTATCCCTCCCTCTAACACTCACCTAACACTAACCCTAAACCTAAACCTCACCCTAACCCTACCCCTATCCTCATGCTCACCCTAAACTTCAACCTCAACATCAACCTCACCCTAACCCTAACCTTCACAAAACCCTAACCCTCACGAGAACCCTCACCCTCACCCTCAGCCTCACCCTCACCTTAAACATCACACTAACCCTAAGCCTCACCCTAACCCTAAACCTAACACTTAGCCTAAACCGAACGGTCACCCTAACCCAAAACCTCACCCTAATCCTCAAACTAACCCAAAAGCTAACCATTTCCCTAACCCTAACCCTCATACTCAGCATAATCCTAAACCTAATACTAACCCTCACCCTCACCCTAATCCTTAACTTCACTCTAACCCTAACCCTTACCCTTACTCTAACCGTCACCCTAAGCCTAATATTCACCCTAACCCTAACCCTACCCCTTACCCCAACCCTCATCCTAACCCTAACCCTAACCATCACCGTAACACTAACTCTAAACCTATACCTAATCGTCAAAAACACCCTATTCCTCACCCTAACCCTAATGCAAACCGAACCCTAAACCTCACCCTAATCCTAACCCTCATCCTAAACCTGACACTAACTCTAACCATCACTCTAACCCTAAACTTCATCCTATCCCTGATCCTCCCCCTAATCCTCCCCCTAACCCTAACCTTAACCCTTACCTAACCGAAACGCTCACCCTCACCGTCACCCTCAACAAAACCCTCAACCTCACATTAGACCTCACCATAAACCTTACGCTAAACCAAACAATAACCCTCACACTAACCCTCACCGTCACCCTAAACCTAACCCTAAGCCTTACCCTCAACCTAACCCTAACCCTAACTCAAACCCTCACACTAACCCTAACCCTCATCCTAACCCTAACCATCACCCTCACCCTAAACTGCACCCTAATCCTTACCCTCAACATAACCATAACCCTGACTCTAACCCTCAAACTAACCCTAACCTTCATCCTAACCCTCACTCTAACACTTACCCACAACCTAACCATAACCCTAAACCTCTCCCTAACCCTAACCCTAACCCTAACACTAACACTAACCATAACCCTTACTTCACCCTAATCATCACCCTAACCGTTACAGTCACCCTCACCCTAAAAATCACACTAACCCTAATCCTCACCCTAACCACAACCCTACCACTCACTCTCACCCTCACCCTCAGCCTAACAAATATCCTAACCCTAAACCTCACCCTCACCCTCACCCTAACACTAACCCTAACCATCATCCTAACCCTAACCCTAACCCTCACACTCATCCTCAGCCTAACCCTAACCCTAACCCTAAAGCTAAACCTAACCCTCACCCACACTCTAACCCTAACCGTACTCCTCACCCTAACCCTCATCCTCACTCTAACCCAAACACTAACCCTAAACCTCACCCTCACCTTCAGCCTAACCCTAACCCTAACCCTCACCCTCACCCTAAACCTCAACCTAACCCTCATACTCACAATAACACTTAACATCACCCTAATCCTAATATTAACCCTAACCCTCACCCTATCCTTCATCCTAATCCTAACCCTAACCCTAACCCTAACCTCACCCTAATGCTAACACTAACCCTCACCCTCACTCTAGCCCTCAACCTAAACCTAATCTTAACCCTAAACCTCACCCTCAGTCTCACCTTAATCCTAACACCTTAACCCTCACCCTCACACTTATGCTCGGCCTAAGCCTAAGCCATAGCCTAAGACTAACCCTAAGCCTCACATTCACCTTCACCCTACCCCTAACCATAACACTAACCCTTACCCTAAACCTCACACTAACTCTCACCCTAACGCTAACTGCAACTTCTACCTCACCCTAATCCTAACCCTCACCTTCACCCTAGCCCTCCGCCTAACACTAAGCCGAACCCTAACACTAACCCTAACCATAAATCTCAACCTAACCCTCACCCTAACCCTAACCCTCACCCTCACGCTAGTCCATACCCTAACTCTAAGCTTAAGCCTAACCCTCAACCTACACCTCACTCTAACCCTAACCCAAACCCACAACCAAACCTAACCCTCACCCTGACCCTCACCCTAACTCTAATCCTAAGCCTAACCCTAAACCTAATCCTCAAACTCACCCTCACCTTAACCCTAATCCTAATCCTAACCCTAGCCCTAACCCTCACCCTAAACCTCACACTAACACTACCTCTAACACTAACCCTAACCATAAACCTAACCATAAACCTCACCCTCAGCCTCACCCTCACCACAAACTTAACCCTAACCATAAAAATAACAATAACCCTAAAACTAACCCTAACCCTAACACTCACTGTAAACCTAACCCTAACCCTAACCCTAACCCTAAACCTTACCCTAACCCTAACCCTAACCCTAATCATCACCCTCACCCTCACCCTAACCCAAACCCTAACCCTAAGCCTTACCCTAACCTTAACCCTAACCCTAAACCTACCCTAACCCTAAACATAAACCTAAACCTAACCCTAACCCTGAACCTCATCCTAACCCTCACCCTACACCTAACCCTAACCCTCACACTAACCCTCGCCCTCATGCTCGGCCTAAGCCTAAGCCTAACCCTAACCTTAACCCTCACCCTAACACTCACCCTAACCCTAACCCTAACAATAACCCTAATTCTAACCCTAAACCTCACCCTAACCCTAACCCTAACTCTCACCCTCACAGTAACTTTAAACCTAATCCTAATCCTACCAATAACCTTAACCCTAACCCTAACACTCACGCTATCCATAACCCTCACCCTAACCTTAACCCGAACCCTAACCCGAACCCTCACTCTCACCCTTAGGCTCGGCCTAAACCTAAGACTAAGCCTAAGACTAACACTTACCCTCACACTCAACCTCACCCTAACGCTAACAGTAACACTCACCCTAACCCTAACCCTCACCCTCACCCTCACCCTCCGCCTAACACTAAGACTATCACTAACCCCAAACCTAACCCTAATACTAACCCTAAACCTAACCCTCACACTAAACCTCACCCTAACCCTCACCCTCACCCAAGCCCATAACCTAACCCTAAGCCTAATCCTAACCCTCACCCTAAACCTCACTCTAACCCTAACCCCAACTCTCACCCTAACCCCAACACTCACCCTCACCCTCTGCATAACTCTAATCCTATCACCAACCCTAAACCTCACCTTAAACCTCACCTTAACGCTAACCCCAACACTAACCCTAACCCTAAACGTAACCATAAACCTCACTCTCAGCCTCACCCTCACTGCAAACTTAACTCTAAACATAACACTAACAATAACCCTAACTCTAACCCTAACCATAACCCTAACCATCACTTTAACCCTACCCTTAACCCTAATCCTAACCGTAACCCTAAACCTTACCCTAACCCTAACCCTAACTCTAACCCTAATTCTCACCCTCAACCTCACCCTAAACCAAACCCTAACCCTAACCCTCACCATAACCCTAACCCAAACCCTAAACCTAACCTTAACCCTAACCCAAATCCTAAACCTTACCCTAACCCTACACCTAACCCTAACCCTAAACCTCATTGGAACCCTCACCCTAACCCTAACCCTCACACTAAACCTAACCCTAACCCTCACCTTCATGCTCGGCCAAAGCATATGCCTAAGCTTAAGCCTAAACCTAACCCTAACCCTAACCCTCACCCTAACCCTAACCCTAAAAATAACCCTAACGCTCACCCTGTCCATAACTCTTACCCTAATCCTAACCCTCACTCTCACCCTTAGGCTCGGAATAAGCCTAAGCCTAAGACTAAGAGTAACCCTTACCCTCACACGTACCCTCACCCTAACCCTAACAGTAACACACACCCTAACACTAACCCTCACACTAACCCTCACCCTAACACTAACACTAAACCTAAACCTCACCCAAACCCTAACCCTAACCCTCACCCTCACCCTCCGCCTAACACTAAGCCTATTCCTAACCCCAACCCTAACCCTAACACTAACACCAATCCTAACCCTCACCCTAACCCTCATTCGAACCTTGACCCTAAACCTCACCCTCACCCTAGCCCATACCCTAACCCTCAACCTAATCCTAAACTTCACCCTAAACCTCACTCTAACCCTAACCGCAACCCTCACCCTAACCCTAACCCTCAACCTCACCCTCAACATAACTCTAATCCTAACCCTAAACCTAATCTTCACACTCACCCTCACCTTAACCCTAATCCTAATCCTAACCCTAACACTCACCCCAACCCTAAACCTCACCCTAAACCTAACCCTAACACTAACCCTAACCCTAACCCTCACCCTAACCCTAACTCTAAACCTAAACCTCACCCTAACCCTAAACCTCACCCTAACACTTACCTTCACCCTAAAACTAACCTTAACCCGAACACTAACACTCACACTAACCCTAACCATCACCCTAAACTTAAAACTCACCCTAAACCTCAACATAGCCCTAACCCTAACCTTTACCCTAACCCTAACACTCATCCTAACCCTAATCCTCACACTCACCCTCAAGCAGGGCCAAAGCCTAAGCATAAGTCTAAGACTAACCATTAACCCTCACACTCACCCTCATCCTAACCCTAAACGTAACCCTATCCCTAAACCTAACCCTCACACTAACACTCACCCTAAAACTAAAACTAACTCTAACCATAAACCTCACGCTCAACCTCACCTTCACCGTAAACTTAACCCTAAACATAACACTAAGAATTACCGTAACCCTAACCTTAATCCTCACCATAACCCTAAACCTAACCCTAACACTAACCCTAACCATAACCCTAACCCTAAACCTAACCCTAACCCTAACCCTAACCCTAATCCTTATCCTCACCCTCACCCTAACCCAAAACCGAAAACCTAACCCTCACCCTATCACTAACAGTAATCCTAAACCTAACCCTAACCCTAACCCTAAACCTAATCCTAACCGTAACCCTAACCCTAAATCTCATCCTACCCTTCACCCTAAACCTAACCCTCAACCTAACCCTAACACTAACCCTCACCCTCATGCTCGGCCTAAGCCTAAGCCTAAGCCTAACCATAAACCTAACCCTAACCCTCACCGTAACCATAAACCTAACACTAACCCTAACTCTAACCCTAAACCTCACCCTCACCCTAACTCCAACTCTAACCCTAATCCAAAATCTAAACCTCACTCTAACCCTAACCCTAACCCTCACCCCCACACTCAGCGAAAACGTAAACCTAACCCTAATCCTAACAATAACCCTAACCCTCACCTTCAGCCTCACCCTAACCCTAATTCTAACCCTAAACCTCACCCTCACCCTAACCATAACCCTAACCCTAAACCTCACCCTAACCCTAACCCTAAAACTCACCCTCACCCTAGCCCTCACCCTAACCCTAACTCTCATCCTCACCCTAAATCTCACACTAACCCTAACATTAATGCTCAATCTAACCCTCACCCTCACCCTAACCCTAAACCTAACCCTCACCCTAACCCTAACCTTCACCATTACCTTAACACTCACCCTCAGCCTAACCCTCACCTTTACCCTTACTGTCCCCCTCACCCTAACCCTAACCCTCACCCTCAACGTAACCCTAACCATAACCCTAAACATCACCCTAACGCTAACCTTAACCCTCACCCTTACTCTAGCCCTCACACTAACCCTAAACCTAACTCTAACCCTAACCTTCATCCTAAGCCTCACCCTAACCCTAAAACCCTAAACCTCTTCCTAACCCTAACCCTCTCCCTCACACTCATGCGAGGCCTAAGCCTAAGACTAAGCCTAAGACTAACCTTAACCCTCACACTCACCCTAATCTTCACCCTAATCCTAAAACTAACCTCACCCTCACCCTAGCACATACTCTAAGCCTAAGCCTAAGCCTAACCCTCACCCTAACCCTCACCCTCACCCTAAGTCTAATCTTAACCCTAACGCTCACACTCACCCTCACCCTAACCCTAACTGTAACACTAACCCTAACCCTAACACTAAACCTCACCCTAATGATAACTCTAACCGTAAACCTCATCCTCACCCTAACCCTAAAAATCACTCTCACTCTAACCCTCCACCTAACACTAAGCCTATCCCTAACCCCAACCCTAACCCTAACATTAACACTTAACCTATCCCTCACACTAACCTTCACCCTAACCCTGACCCTAAACCTCACCCTAACCTTAGCCCATAACCTAACCCTAAGCCTAATCCTAAACCTCACCCTAACCCTCACTCTAACCCTAAACCCAACCCGAATCTAACGCTAACCCTCACCCTCACCCTCACCCACAGCCTAAACCTAAGCCTGACAGTAACCCTAACCCTAAACCTCACACTCACCCTAAACCTAAGCCTAACCCTAACCCTAACCCTAACACTAACACTAACCCTAACCCTCACCCTAAACCTAACTCTAACCCTAATTCTCACCCTAACCCTAACCCTAACCCTCACCCTCAAGTAACGTTAAACCTAAACCTAATCCTAACAATAACCCTAACCCTAACCCTCACCCTGTCCATAACCCTCACCCTAAACCTAACCCTCACCCTAACCCTAACCCTCACCCTCACCCTTTGGCTCGGAATAAGCCTAAGCCTAAGACTAAGTCTAACCCTTACCCTCACACTCACCCTTACCCTAACCCTAATACTAACACTCAACCTAAATCTAATGTTCACACTGACCCTCACTCTAACACTAACACTAAACCTAAACCTCACCCAAACCCTAAACTTAACCCTCACCCTCACCCTCACCCTCACCCTCCGCCTAACATTAAGCCTATCCCTAACCCCAACCCTAACCCTAATACTAACCCTAAACCTAACCCTCATCGTAACCCTCACTCTAACCCTGACCCTAACCCTCACCCTCACCCTAGCCCATACCCCAACCCTAAGCCTAATCCTTAGCCTTACCCTGACCCTCACAGTATCCCTAACCCCAACCCTCACCCTAACCCTAAACCTCACCCTCACCCTCACCATAACGCTAATCCAAACCCTAAACCTAACCCTAACCCTCACACTCACCCTCACATTAACCCTAATCCTAATCCTAACCCTAACCTTTACACTCACCCCCACCCTAAACATCACACTAACACTAACCTAACACCCTAACCCTAACCCTCACCCTAACCCTAACTCTAACCCTAAATCTCACCCTTACCCTAAACCTCACCCTAACACTTACATTTACCCTAAAACTAACCTTATCCAGAAAATTAACCCTCACACTAAACCAAACCATCACCCTAAACTTAAAACTCACCCTCACCCTAAACCTAACCCTAATCCTAACCCTCACCTTAACCCTAAGGCTAACCCTAAACATAACACTAACCCTCACCCTCACCCAAACCCTAACCCTCAACTTCACGCTAAAGCTAACCCTAATCCTCACCCTCACACTAGCAATCACTCTAACCGTAACTGTAATCATAACCCTATCCCTAAATCTAACCACCACCCTAACCATAACCCTACCCCTCACCCTAACCCTTACAGCTACTCTACCCCTAAACCTAACACTCACAATAACCCTCACGCTAACCCTAACCCTAACCCTAAACGTCAAACTCACCCTCACCCTCAAACGCACCCAAACCCAAACCATAACACTTACCCTAACCCTAAAATTAACCCTAACACTCAGCCTTATCTTAACCCTCACCTTCAGCCTAAACCTCACCTTTACCATTACCATCATCCTCACACTAACCCTAAACCTCATCCTAAACCTCACCCTAACCGTAACCCTAACCATCACCCTAACCCTAATCCTCACCCCACCCTCACCCTCAGCCTAAACCTAAGCCTAAGCCTAACCCTAACCCTAACCCTCACACTCACCCTCATCCTAACCCTAATCCAAACGCTAACCCTAACCCTAAACCTAAACCTAAACATAACCTTCACCCTCACCTTAACCCTAATCCTAAACCTAACCCTCACCCTAACCCTAACCCTCACCCTCACCGTAATGCTAACCCTCATCCTAATCCTTACCCTATCCCTCACCCTAACCCTAAACCTCATCCTAACCCTAACCCTAATCCTAACCCTCACCCTCAGCCTCACCCTCACTGTAAACTTAACCCTAACCATAAAACTAACAATAACCCTAACCCTAAACCTAATCTTAACCCTCACCCTCACCCTAACCCTAACCCTAATCCTAAACCTCACCTTAATGCTAACCCTAACCCTCACCCTCATTCTAGCCCTCACCCTAACCCTAATCCTAACCCTAACCCTCACCCTAACCCTAAAACCCTAACCCTCATTATAACCCTAACCCTCTCCCTCACACGAATGCTCCGCCTAAGCCTAAGCCTAAGCCTAAGACTAACAGTAACCCTCACACTCATCCTAACACTCACCCTAACCCTAACACTAACCCTCACCCTTACCCTAGCCCATACTCTAAACCTAAGCCTAAGCCTAACCCTCACCCTAACGCTCACACTCACCCTAAGTCTATTCCTAACCCTAACCCTCAGACTCACCCTCACCCTAACCCTAACTGTGACATTAACCCTAACACTAACACTAACCCTCACCCTAATGCTTACTCTAAACCTAAACTTCATCCTCATCCTAACCCTAACCCTCACCCTCACCCTCACCCTCCGCCTAACACTAAGCCTATCCCTAATCCAAACCCTAACCCTAACACTAACCCTAAACCTAACCCTCAACCTAACCCTGACCCTAACCCTCACCCTCACCATAGCCCATACCCTAACCCTAAGCCTAATCCTAACCATCACCCTAACCCTCACTCTAAACCTAACCTCAACCCTCACCCTAAGCCTAACCCTCACCCTCACCCTCACCCTCAGCCTAAACCTAAGCCTAACAGTAACCCTAACCCTAAAACTCACACTCACACTAAACCTCCCCCTTATGCTAACCCTAACACTAACCCTAACCCTAACCCTCACCATAACCCTAACAATCCCTAAACCTCACCCTAACCCTAACCCTCAACCTCACCCTCAAGCTGGGCCTAAGCCTACGCATAAGCCTAAGACTAACCTTAAACCTCACACTCACCCTCACCCTAACTCTAAACGTAACCCTAACCCTAACCCTAACCTTCACACTCACCCTCACCCTAATGCTAACCCTAACCCTAACCCTAACCCAAACCGTCACTCAAAGCCTCACCTTCACCGCAAACTTAACCCTAACCATAACACTAACAATAACCCTGACACTAACCCTAACCCTCACCATAACCCTAAACGTAACCCTAACACTAACCCTCACCATAACCCTAACCCTAATCTTTACCCTCACCCTCACCCTAACCCAAACCCTAACCCTCACCCTCACCCTAACCCTAACCGTATCCCTAAACCTAACCCTAACCCTAATCCTAACCCTAAAACTAACCCTAACCGTAATCCTAACCCTAAATCTCATCCTACCACTCACCCTAACCCTAACCCTAACCCTCACCCTAATCCTAACCCTAACACTCACCCTCATGCCCCGCCTAAGCCTAAGCCTAACCATAGCCAAAACCCTAACCCTCACCCTAACCATAAACCTAACTCTAACCCTAACTCTATCCCTAAACCTCACCCTCACCCTAACCCTAACTCTAAACCTAACCCTCAACCTAGTACTCATCCTAACCCTAAACCTAACCCTCATCCTCACCCTCAACTTCACCCTCACTCTAACCCTAAACCTAACCCTAACAATAACCCTAACCCTAAACCAAACCTAATCATAACCCTCACCCTCACCCTAAGGCTAACCCTAAACATAACACTAACCCTCACCCTCACCCAAACCCTAACCCTCAACTTCACCCCAACCCTAACCCTAAAACTCACCCTCACTCTAACCATCACCCTAACTCTCAAGATTACCCTAACCCTCACTCTCATCCTAAACCTCACACTAACCTTCAACCTACCCCTAACCTGAACCCTTACCCCTAGCTTAAAGCTATCACCAACCCTCACCATAACCCTCACCCTCAACCTATCCCTAACCATAACGCTAACCCTAACCCTTAAGCTCACCCTAACCCTAACCCTAATCCTCACCCTCACACTAACCCTCACTCTAACCATAACTCTAACCCTAAACCTATCCCTAACTCTAACCACCAACCTAAACCTAACCCTAACCCAAACCCTACCCCTCACCGTAATCCTTACCCCTACGCTACCACTAAACCTAACCCTCACAATAACCCTCACCCTAACCCTAACCCTAACCCTAAACGTCAACCTAACCCTCACACTCAACCTCACCCAAACCGAAACCCTAACCGTTACCCTAACCCTAAACCTAACCGTAACACTCAACCTTATCTTAACCCACACCCTCAGCCTAAACCTCACCTTAACCATTACCATCATCCTCACGCTAACCCTAAATCTCAACCTAAACCTCACCCTAGCCATAACCCTAACCATCACCCTAAACCTAATCCTCACCCCCACGCTCACCCTCAGCCTAACCCTAAGCCTAACCCTAAACCAAAACCTAAACCTAACCCTCACCCTCACCCTAACCCTAATCCTAACCGTAACCCTCACACTAATCCTAACCCTCACCCTCACCTTAACCATAACCCTCATCCTAACCTTCACCCTATCCCTCACCCTTACCCTAAACCTCAGCCTAACCCTCAGCCTCACTGTGACCCTAACCCTAATCCAAACCCTCACCCTAACCCTAACCCTAAACCTAACCCTACCCCTCACCCTAACCCTTACCCCTACCCTAGCCCTAAACCTAACGCTCACAATAACACTCACCCTAACCCTAACCCTAACCCTAAATGTCAACCTATCCCTCACCCTCAACCTCAACTGAACTGAAACCCTAACCCTTACCCTAACCCTAAACCTATCCCTAACACTCAACCTTATCTTAACCCTCACGCTCAGTCTAAACCTCACCTTAACCATTACCATCATCCTCACCCTAACCCTAAATCTCATCCTAAACCTCAGCCTAACTTTAACCCTAACCATCACCCTAAACCTAATCTTCACCCCCACCCTCACCGTCAGCCTAACCCTAAGCCTAAGCCTAACCCTAACCCTAACCCTCACACTCACCCTCCTCCTAACCCTAATCCTAACGCTAACCCTAACCCTGAACCTAAACCTAAACCTAACCCTCACCCTCAGCCTAACCCTAATCCTAACCCTAACCCTCACACTAATCCTAACCCTCAACCTCACTGTAACCATAACCCTCATCCTAACCCTCACCCTATCCCTCACCCTAACCTTAAACCTCAGCCTAACCCTCAGCCTCACTGTGACCCTAACCATGATCCAAACCCTCACCCTAACCGTAACCCTAACCCTAACCCTAAACCTCACCCTAACCCTAATCCTAACCCTCACCCTCATCCTAACCCTCATTGTAAACTTAACCCTAACCATAAAACTAACAATAACCCTAACCCTAAACCTAATCCTAACTCTCACCCTCACCCTAACCCTAACACTAACCCTTACCCTAATCCTAACCCTCACCCTCAACGTAACCCTAACCCTAACCCTAAACCTCACACTAACGTTAACCCTAACCCTCACCCTCAATCTAGCCCTCACCCTAACCCTAATCCTAACCCTAAACCTCATCCTAACACTCAACCTAACCCTAAAAAACTAACTCTAATCCTAACCCTAAACTCTCCCTCACACTCATGCTCGGCCTAAGCCTAAGCCTAAACCTAAGACTAAACATAACCCTCACACTCACCCTAACCCTCACCCTAACCCTAACACTAACCCTCAACCTCACCCTAGCCCATACTCTAACCCTAAGACTAAGCCTAACCCTCATGCTAACCCTCTCCCTCACCCTAACTCTAATCCTAACCCTAAACCTCACACTCACCGTCACCCTAACCCTAACTGTGACAATAACCCTAACTCTAACACTAACCCTCACCCTAAAGCTAACTCTAAACCTAAACTTCATCCTCACCCTAGCCCTAACACTCACCCTCACCCTCACCCTCCGCCGAACACTAAGCCTATCTCTAACACTAACATTAACCCGAAACCTAACCCTCACACTAACCCTCACCCTAACCCTGACCCTAACCCTCACCCTCACCCTAGCCCTTACTCTAAACCTAAGCCTATTCCTAACCCTCACCCTAACCCTCACTCTAACCCTAACCCCAACCCTCACCCTAACCCTCACCCTCACCCTCAGCCTAAATCTAAGCCTAACAGTAACCCTAACCCTAAACCTCACACTCACCCTAAACCTTACCCTAACACCAACCCTAACACTACCCTAACCCTAACCCTCACCCTAACCCTAACTCTAACCCTAATCCTCACCCTAAGCCTATCCCTCAACCTCACCCTCAAGCTGGGCCTAAGCCTAAGCATAAGCCTAAAACTAAACCTAACCCTCACACTCACCCTCACCCTAACCCTAAACGTAAACCAAACCCTCACACTAACCCTCAACCTAAAGCTAAACTTAACTCTAACACTATCCATAACAATAACCCTCACCCTCAGTCTCACGCTCACCCCAAACTTAACCCTAACCATAACACTAACAATAACCCTAATCCTCACCATAACCCTAACCCTAAACCTAACCCTAACCTGAACCCTAGACCTAATCCTTACCCTCACCCTCACCCTAACCCAAACCCTAACCCTAACCCTCACCCTAACCCTAACCTTAACCCTAAACCTAACCCTAACCCTAATCCTAACCCTAAACCTAATCCTAACCATAACCTTAACCCTAAATCTTATCCTAACCCTCACCCTAACCCTAAACCTACCCCTCACCCTAACCCTAACCTTAACCCTCACCCTCATGCTTGGCCGAAGCCTAAGCCTAAGCCTAACCATAACACTAACCCTAACCTTCACCCTAACCATAAACCTAACACTAACCCTAACTCTAACCCTAAACCTCACCCTCACCCTAACTCTAACTCTAACCCTAACCCTAAACCTAAACCTCACCCTAACCATAACCCTAACCGTCACCCTGACACTCACCGAAAATGTAACCCTAACCCTAATCCTAACAATAACCCTAACCCTTACCCTAACCCTCACCCTATCCATAACTCTCACCCTACCACTAACCCTCAACCTAACACTAACCCTAACCCTAAAACTAACCCTCACACTGACCCTAAACATCAAACTAACCCTAAACCTCACCCTAAACCTAACCCTAAACCTCACCCTCACCCTAGCCCTCACCCTAACCCTAATCCTCATCCTCACCCTAAACCTCACACTAATCCTAACACTAATCCTCAATCTAACCCTCCCCCTCCCCCTAACCCTAACCCTAACCTGCACCCTCACCCTCACCCTAACCCTAACCTTCACCATTACCATAACACTCACACTCAGCCTAACCCTCACCTTTACCCCTACTCTCCCCCTCACCCTAACCCTCACCCTAACCCTCATCTTCATCCTAACACTCACCCTAACCCTAACCCTAAACCTCACCCGCAATGTAACCCTAACCCTAACCCTAAACTCACCCTAATGCTAACCCTAACACTCACCCTCACTCTAGCCCTCACCCTAACCCTATTCCTAACGCTAAAACTCATCCTAACCCTCACCCTAATCATAACACCCTAAACCTCACCCTCACCCTAGTCCATAACCTAACCCTAAGCTAAAGCCTACCCCTCACACTAACCCTCACTCTAACCCTAACCCAAAGCCACACCCTAACCCTAACCCTCACCCTAACCCTAACTCAAATCCTAAGCCTAACCCTAACCCTAATCCTCAAACTCACCCTCACCTTAACCCTAATTCTAATCCTAAACCTAACCCTAACCCTAAACCTAATCCTTACCCTCACCCTCACCCTAACTCAAACCCTAATCCTAACCCTCACCCTAACCCAAACCTTAACCCTAAACCTAACCCTAACCTTAATCCTAACCCTAAACCAAACCCTAACTGTAACCTTTACCCTAAATCTCATCCTACCCCTCACCCTAACCCTTACCCTAACCCTCACCCTAATCCTAACCCTAACCCTCACCCTCATGCTCGGCCTAAGCCTAAGCCTAAGCCTAACCATAACCCTAACCCTAACCTTCACTCGAACCATAAACCTAACACTAACCCTAACTCTAACCCTAAACCTCACCCTCACCCTAACCCTAAACCTAAACCTGATCCTAACCCCAAACTTAACCCTCACCTTTACCCTCACCGTAAAGTAACCCTAACCCTAACCCTAACAATAACCCTCACCCTAATCCTAACACTCAACCTAACCATAACCCTCACCCTAACCCTAAACCTCACCATAACACTAACTCTAACCCTAACACTAACGCTCACACTAACCCTAACCATCACCCTATCCCTAATCCTCACCCTAACACTAACCCTAAACTTCACCCTCACCCTAGCCCTAACACTAACCCTAATCCTCATCCTCACCCTAAACCTCACACTAACCCTAACACTAATCCTCAATCTAACTCTAACACTAAACCTTACCCTAACCCTCACCCAAACGCTAACCATCATCCTTACCGTAACCCTCACCCTCAGCCTAACCTACACCTTCACCCTTTCCCTCAGCCTAACCCTAATCCTAACCCTAACCATAACGCTAAGGCTCACACTCACCCTCACCCTCACACTAATCCTAAAGCTAACCCTATCCCTAACCCTAAACCTCACCCTAAACCTAACCCTCACCCTAACCTCACCCTAACACTTATCCTAACCTTCACTCTAATCCTAACCATCACACTTAGGGGAACACTCACCCTCAGCCTAACCCTGATCTTTACTCTTACCGTCCGCTCACCCTAACCCTCACCCTAACCCTAACCCTCATCCTAACACTCACTCTAACCCTAACCCTATCCATCACCCTAACATTAACCCTCATCCTCACCTTCACCCTCAGCCTAACCCTAAGCCTAAGACTAACCCTAACCCTCACATGCACCCTAGCCCTAAACCTAAACCTAAGCCTAACCCTAACCCTCATCTTAACCCTCACCCTAACCCTAACCCTAACCATCACTCAAAACCTATTCCTAACCCCCACCCTCACCCTCAGCCTAACCCTAATCCTAAGACTAACCCTAACCCTAACCCTCATCCTCACCCTAGCCCGCACCCTAAACCTAATCCAAACCATAACCCTCACCCTAACCCTCACCCTAAACCTCACAATAAACCTCACAATAAACCTAACCCTAACCCTCAACCTAACCCAAACCCTCACCCTTACCGTAACCCTAACCCTAAACCTCACCCTAAAACTAAACCTAACCCTAACCCTAAACCTCACCCTAAACCTATCCCTAACCTTAACCCTCACCCTAGCCCTCACCTTAACCCGAATCCTAACCCTATACCACATCCTAACCCTCACCCTAACCCTAACCCTAACCCTCACCCTAACCATAACCCTCACCCTCACCCTCAGCCTAAACCTAAGCCTAAGCTTAACCCTAACCCTAAACCTCACATTCAATCTCACCCTACCCTTAATCCTAAATCTAACCCTATCCCTAACCCTAACCTTCACCCTCTCCCTAGCCCTAAACCTAAACCTAATCCTAACCATAACCCTAATCCTAACCCTCACCCTAACCCTAACCCTAACCATCACCCAAAACCTATTTCTCACGCCCAACCTCACCCTCAGCCTAACCCTAAGCCTAACCCTAACCCTAACCTTAACCTTCACCCTCACCCTACCCTGCACCCTAACCCTAATCCAAACCATAAACCTCACCCTCAACCTAAACCTAAACCTCACCCTCACCCTCATCCTAAACCTCGGCCTAACCCTAACCCTAACACTAACCCTCACACTCACCCTCACCCTAACCCTAATGACAGCCCCTAAACCTAACCCTCAACCTAACCCTAATCCTCACCCTAACCCTAAACCTAACACTGACCCTAAACCTAACCCTCAACCTAACCCTAACTCTAAACCTAAACCTCAAATTCATCTTAAGCCTAACCCTAACCCTAACACTAAACCTCACCCTAAACATAACCCTAAACCTCACCTTCATCCGAACCGTCATCTTAATCTTCACCCTAACCCTAACCCTAACCATCACCTTAACCCAAACCCTCAACCTCAACCTCACCCTCAGCCTAACACTAAGCCTAAACCTAAACCTAACCCTAACCCACACACTCACCCTCACCCTATCCCTAATCCTAATCTTAACCCTAAGAATAACCCTAACCCTAACATTAACCCTCACCCCAAACATAACCCTCACCTTAAACCTAACCCTCACCCTAACACTTACCCTCACCCTAACACTAACCCTTACTCTAACACTAACCCTTACACTAACCCTAACCCTCACCCTAACCCTAAACCTCACCCTAACGCTAACCCTAAAATTCACTCTAACCCAAGCCCTCACCCTAACCCTAATTCTAAACCTAACCCTCAACCTAAAGATAACCCTCATCCTCACCTCAAACCTCACACTAACCCTAACCTTAATCCTTAATCTAACCCTCACCCTAACCCTAACCTGAACCCTTAACCTAACCCTCACTCTAATCCTAACCCTCACCCTTATCTTAAACCTCACCCTCAGCCTAACCCTCACCTTTACCCTTACAATCACCCTCACCCTAACCCTCACCTTTACCCTAACCCTCACCATAGCCCTCCCACAACCCTAACCCTAACCCTCACCCTCACCCTCACCCTCATCGTAATACTAACCCCATCAAAATTCATAACCCTGAACCTCAACTTCACCCTAACTGTCACCCTAATTCTTAACCTCACACTAATCCTAACCCTAACCCTAACCATAACTCTCACACTAAACCTAAACCTCACCTTATCCATAACGCTACCCCTTACCCTAACTCTCATATTAACCCTAACTCTAACCCTCACCCTCACCTTCACCCTAACCCTCACCCTAACCCTCACCCTAATCCTAATCCTAACCCTCAGCCTAACCCTCACACTAACCCTAAGTATAAACTTAGCCCTAACCCTCACCCTAACCCAAACCCTAACCCTAACCCTCACCCCTACCCTAACCCTCACTCTAAGTCTTAACCTCAGCCCCACCCTAAACCTCACACTTAATGGAAACCTCACCTTAACTCTAAATCTAATCATCACCCTCACCGTCACCCTCATGCTAACCCTAATCCTAACGCTCACCCTAACCCTAAAACTCACGCTAAACCTCACCTTAAACCTCACTCTCACCCACACCTTCACCCTAACCCTAAACCTAACCCTCACCCTAACCCTCACCCTAAACCTAATGCTAACTCTAACACTCACCCCAAACCTCATGCTATCACTTATCCACACAACAAACCTAACCCTAACCTTAACCGTCACACTCACCCTAAATCTCACCGTAACCCTAAACCTATTCATAACCCTCACCCTCAACATAACCCTAACCCTAACCCTCACCCTCACCCTAACCCTCTCCATAAACCTTACCCTCACCCTCATCCTCACCCTCACCATAACCCTCACACTAAACCTAACCCTCACCCTAAACCTAACCCTACCCCTCACCCTAACCCTCACACTAAACTTAACCCGAACCTTATCCCTTACCCTAACCCTCACCCTTACTGTAACCCTCACCTTTACTCTTACCATCACGCTCATACTAACCCTCACCCTAACGCGAACCCACATCCTAAACCTCACCCTAACACTAACCCTAACCATCACCATAACCCTAAGCCTCACCCTCACCATCACCCTCAGCCTAAACCTAACCTTAACTCTAACCCTCACCCTCACCCTAGCATTCAGCCTAACCCTAATTCTAACCCTAACTCTCATCCTAAACCTCACCTTAACCTTAAGGATAACCATCACCCTAAGACTAATCCTCACCCCCACCCTCACCCTCAGCCAAACCCTAAGCCTAAGCCTAATCCTAAACCTAACCCTCACACTCACCCTCACCCTAACCCTAATCCTAACCCTAACCCTAACACTAAACCCTAACCTCAAAATAACCCTCACCCTAACCCTAAAGCTAACCCTAACACTAACCCTCAACCTAACCCTCCCCCTCAACCTAACTCTAACCCTAAACCTCACCCTGACCCTATCCCTAATCCTAACCCTAACCCTAAACCTCACCCTAACCCTAACCCTAACTATCACCATCAACCTCACCTAAACCTCACACTAACCCTAACCATAATCCTCAATCTAATCCTCACCCTAAAGCTAACCCTAACCCTTACCCTAACCCTAATCCTAAACTTCACCCTCACCCTAAACCTAATCCTAACCCTAACCCTAACCCTCACCCTAACCTTAACCCTCACCCTTAAGGGAACCCTAACACTCATCCTAACCCTCACCCTAACCCTAATCCTAAACCTCACCCTAACACTAACCCTAACACTCACCCTCACCCTAGCACTCACCCTAACCCTAAACCTAACCCTAATCCTCATGCTACCCATCACCCTAACCCTAACCTTAACCCTCACCCTAACCTTAACAATAGCCCTCAACCTAACCCTAATCCTCACGCTCACCATAACCCTAAACCTAATCCTAAACTCAACCCGAACCCTAACTCTCACACTATCCCTAACCCTAGCACTCAACCTAACCCTAACCCTCACCCTTACCCTCACCCTCAGCAAAACCCTAAGCCTAACCCTAAACCTTAACCTAACCCTCACACTCACCCTAACCCTTATCCTAATCCTAATCCTAACCCTAAGCCTAAGCATCAACCTGACCCTAACACTCACCCTAACCCTAACACTAACCCTAAACTTAACCCTCAACCTAACTCTCCCCCTAAGGCTAAGTCTAACCATAAACCTCAACCTAAACCTAACCCTAATCCTAACCCTAACCCTAAACCTCACCCTAACCCTAAACCTAACCCTCACCCTCACCCTTACTGTAACTCTAAACCTAACCCTACCATTAACACTATTCCTAACCCTAAACCTAAACTTAACCCTAACCCTAACCCTAATCCAAACACTCACCCTCAACCTAACCATAACTCTCACCCCCACCCTCACATTCAGCCTCAGCCTAAGCCTAAGCCTAAGCCTAACCCTAACCCTCACACTCACCCTAACACTAAAACTAATCCTAACCCTAACCCTAACCTTCACCCTCACCCTAACCCTCACCTTAACCTTAACCCTAACATTAACCCCAAACCTAACCCACACCCTCAGATTCACCCTAAACCTAACTCTAACCATAAACGTCATCCTGACCCTCTCCCTAACCCTAACGCTAACCCTACACCTCACCGTAACCCTAAAACTCAAACTCACTCTCAGCCTAGCCCTCAACCTAACCCTAATCCTAACCATAAACCTCATCCTAAACCTCTCCATAATCCTAAGCCTAACCCTCACCCTAACCCTATCTCACCATCAACCTGACCCTCAGCCTAACCCTAAGCCTAACCATAAACCTAACCCTAACACACACACTCACCCTCATCCTAACCCTAAGCCTAACCCTAAACCTAACCCTAACCTAAACACTCACACTCACCCTATCATTAATTCTAACCCTAACCATATTCCTCCCCCTAACTCTCACCCTAACCCTAACCCTACCCCTCACAAAAACTCTAACCCTAACCCTCACCCTCAGCCTCAGCCTAAGCCTAAGCCTAAACCTAACCCTAACCCTCACACTCACCCTAAATCTAAACCTAATCCTAACCCTAACCCTAACCCTCACCCTCACCCTAACCCTCACCTTAACCCTAACCCTAACACTAACCCTAACCCTAACCCTCACCCTCAGCCTCACCCTAATCCTAACTCTAACCCTAAATCTCACCCTCACACTTACCCTGACCCTAATCCTATCCTTAAACCTGAACTTCACCCTAACCTTAAACCTAAATTTCACCCTCACCCCAGCCCTCCCCCTAAACTTAATCCTAACCCTAACCCTCATACTAACCCTCCCCCTAACTCTAACCCTAACCCTAACACTAATCCTAACCCTCACCCTCAAACTCAACCTCAGCCTAATCCTAACATTAACCCTAACCCTAACCCTCACCCTCACCCTCACCCTCACCCTAACTCTAATCCTAACCCTAACCCTAACCCTCACACTCACCCTCACCTTAACACTAATCCTAATCCTAACCCTATCACGAACCCTCAGCCACACACTAAACCTCACCCTAACCCTTACCCTAACAGTAACCCTAACCTTAACTTAACCCTCACCATAAAACTAACTCTAAACCTAAACCTCACCCTCACCTTAACCCTGAACCTAACCCTAATCCTAAACCTCACCCTAAACCTAAACCTTATCCTAACACTTACCCTCACCCTAACACTAACACTAACCCTATCACTAACCCTCACACTAATGCTAACCATCACCCTAAACCTAAACCTCACCCTAACCCTAACCCTAAACCTCAACTTCACCTTAGCCCTCACCCTAAGCCTATCCTTCATCCTCACCCTAAACCTCACACTAACCCTAACACTAATCCTCAATTTAACCCTCACCCTCACCCTAAATTCTAACCCGACCCTCACCCTTACCATAACCCTCAACCTCAGCCTAACCCTCACCTTTACTCTTATAGTCACCCTCATCCTAACCCTCAACCTAACCCTAACCCTCATCCTAACCCTCACCCTAACCGTAACCCTAACCATCACCCTAACCCTAACCCTCGCCCTCACCTTCAGCCTCAGCATAACCCTAAGCCTAAGCCTAAACCTATCCCTAAATCTCACAGTCATTGTAGCCCTCACTCTAACTCTTATCCTAACACTAACCCTCATCCTAACCCTAAACCTAACCATAAACTAAACCAGCACTCTAAACCTAATCCTCATCCCCACCCTCACACCTCAGCCTAAACCTAAGCCTAAGCCTAACCCTAACCCTAACCCTCACACTCACCCTCAACCTAACCCTAAACCTAACCCTAACCCTAACCCTAAACCTAAACCTCAACCTAACCCTCACCGTAAACCTAACCGTAAACCTAACCCTCACCCTGACCTTAGTCCTCACCCTAACCCTCAACCCAAACCTAACCCTCACCCTCACCCAAACCCGAACCTTAACCCTTACCCTAAGCCTACCCCTAACATTAACCCTAAACCTCACCCTAACCCTAACACTAACACTCACAATCACCCTAGCCCTCAACCTAACCCTACTTGTAACCCTAAACCTCATCCCAACCCTCACCCTAAACCTAACCTTAACCCTCACCCTAAACCTAAACCTAATTCTCACCCTCAAACTAAACCTAACCCTAACCCTCACCATAACCCTAACCCTAAACCTCACCCTAACCCTAAACCTAACCCTCACCCTCACCCTAGCCCTCATCCTAACCCTAATCCTAACCGTAACCCTCATGCTAACCCTCACACTAACCCTAACCCTAACTCTCACCCTAAACCAAGCCCTACTCCTAACCCTAAACCTATACCTAAACTTAACCCTAACCCTAAAACTCACCCTCATGATAGCCCTCACACTAAGCCTAATCCTAAACCTAACCCCCATTATAACCATCACCCTAAACCTAACCCTAACCCTCACCCTAACCCTAACCCTCACCCTCACTCTCAGCCTAACCCTAAGCCTAACTCTAACCCTAACCCGAACCCGAACCCTCACACTCACCCTCACCCAAACCCTAATCCTAAAACGAACCCTATCCCTAACCCTAAACCTCACCCTAAAACTCAACCTAAACCTAAACCTAAAACTAATCCAACACTAACCCTCACACTAACCCTCACCTTAAGTCAAACTCTAACCCTAAACCTCACCCCCACCCTAACCCTAACCCTCACCCTCACCCTCTCCCTCAGCCTATCCCTAAGCCTAAACCTAACCCAAACCCAAACCCTCACACTCACCCTCACCCTAAACCTCAGCCTTACCCTAAGACTAAGCCTAAGCCTAAACCTAACCCTAACCCTCACCTTAACCATAAGCCTCAACCTAACCCTAACACTCACTCTAACCCTAACCCTAACCCTCACCCTCACCAACACCCTCACCCTAACCTTAACCCTCACACTCACCCTAAATCAAACCCTAACCCTAACCCTCACCCAAACTCTAAGCTTAACTCTAAACCTAACCCTAACCCTCACACTCACCCTCAACTTAAATTAATCCTAAACCTAACCCTATCCCTAACCCTAACCCTCACACTAACCCTCACCCTAGTGCTCACCCCAACACTAATCCTAACCCTAAACCTCAACCTAACCCTCACCCTAACCCAAAACCTCACCCTAACCCTAACTTTAAGCCTCACTTTCATGCTAGGCCTAGGCCTAAGCCTAAGCTTAAGCCTAACCCTAGCACTCACCTAACCCTAACACGAACACTAACCTTAACTCTAACCCTAAACCTCACCCTCACCCTAACCCTAAACCTAACACTAACTCTAAAACTCAACCTAACCCTAACCCTCACCCTCACCCTAGACCTCAGCCTAACCCTAATCCTAACATTAATCTTCATCCTAAACCTCACGCTAACCCTAAACCTAACCCTCACCCTAACCCTAGCCCTAACCCAAACCCTAACCCTCAACCTAATCATAACCGTCACTCTCACCGTAACCCTAACCCTAACCCTCACCTTAAACCCAAACTTAACTGGAACCCTAACTCTCACCCTAACCCTAACCCTAACCCTCAACCTAATCCTAACCCTCACCCTCACCCTCACCCTAATAATAAATCTAACAATAACCCTAACCCAAACCCTCACAATCAGCCTCACCCTAACCATAACTCTAACCATAAAAATCACTTTCACCATAACCCTAATCCTAAACCTAACCCTAAACCTCACCCTAACCCTAACCCTAACCCTAAACCTCATCCTCAACCTAGCCCTCACCCTCACCCTGATCCTAACCCTAACCCTCAACCTAACCCTCACCCTAACCCTAAAACTCAACCTCACTGAAACCCTTACCCTATCCCTCATCCTAACCCTAAACTTAACCCAAACCCTAACTCTCACCCTAACGCTAAACCTAACCCTCACCCTAAACCTAACACTCACCCTCAGCCTCAGCCTCAGTCGAAGCCTAAGCCTAAGCCTAACCCTAACACTAACCCTCACACTCTCCCTAACCCTAACCCTAATCCTATTCCTAAACTTAACCCTAACCCTCACCCTCACCCTATCCCTCACCTTAACCCTAACCCTAACACTAACCCTAAACCTAAGCCTCACTCTCAGCCTCACCCTAACCCTAACTCTAACCCTAAATCTCATCCTCACCCTAACCCTATCCCTAAATGTCACCCTAAACCTAAGCATAAACCTCACCCTCAACCTAGACCTCCCCCTAACCCTAACCCTCATCCTAACTCTCCCCCAAACCCTAACATTAACTTTCACCCTAACACTAACCCTCACCCTAAGCATCACCCTCAGCCTAAGCCTAAACCTAACCCTAAACCTCACACTCACCATAACCCTAACCCTAATCCTAATGCTGACACTAACCCTAACCCTCACCCTCACCCTAACCCTCAACTTAACAATAACCCTAACATTAACCCTAAACCTAACCCACACCCACAGCCTTACCCTAACCCTAACTCTAACCCTAAACATCACCCTGACACTAACCCTAAGCTTCACCCTAACCCTAAACCTAAAACTCACCCTCACCCTAACAATAAAACTAACCCTAACCCTAAACCTCATCCTAACCCTCCCCCTAACCCTAACTCTAAACCTAAACCTCACCCTCACTCTAACCCCAACCCTAAACTTAAACCTCACCCTAAACCGCACCCTAACCCTAATCCTCACCCTCACCTTCACCCTCCACCTCACCTTAACTGTAACCGTAACCCTAACTATAACACAAACCCTAGCCCTAACACTAACCCTAACCCTAACCATATCCCTCACCCTCAACCTCACCCTCACCGCAATCTTAACCCTAACCATAACACTAACAATAACCCTAACCCTAAACCTAACCCTAATTCTCACCCCCACCCTCATCCTCAGCCTAACCCTAAGCCTAACCCTCACCGTATACCTAACCCTAAACCTAAACCTAACCCTAACACTAAACCTAACACTAATCCTAAGCTTCACCCTCACCCTAACACAAACCCTAACCCGAACCCTCACCCTAACCCTAAGCCTAAGCCTAACCCTAACCCTAACCTTCACACTCAATCTACCCTAACCCTAATCCTAAACCTAAACATATCCCTAAACATAACCCTCACCGTAACCCTCACAATAGCCCTCACCCTAACCCTAATCCTAACCCTAAACCTCATCCTAAAACTCACCCTAACCCTAACCCTAACCCTCACCGTCATGCTCGGCCTAAGCCTAAGCCTTAGCCTAAGGCTAACCTTACACCTGACCCTCACCCTAACCCTAACCTTAACACTAACCCTAAATCTAAACCTAAACCTCACTCTCACCATAACCATAACTCTAACCCTAAACCTAAACCTAAACCTCATCCTAACCCTAAACCTAACCTTCACCCTCACCCTCACCTTAACCCTCACCCTAACCCTAACCCACACCCTAACACTTACCCTCACCCTAACACAAACCCTAACACTAACACTGACCCTCACACTAAGCTAACCATCAAACTAACCCTAAACCTAAACCTAAACCTAACCTTCACCCTCACCCTATCCCTAACCCCCATCTTCCCCCTAAACCTCACCATAACCCTAACACTAATCCTCAATCTAACCCTCACCCTCACTCTACCCTGAACCCGAAACCTCACCCTAACTCTAACCCTGACCCTTACAGTAACCTTCAACCTCAGCCTAACCCTCACGTTGACCCTTTCGGTCACCCCCACCCTAACCCTCACCCTAACCCTAACCCTCACCCTCATGCTCAGCCTATGCCTAAGCCTAAGCCCAAGCCTAACTGTAAACCTGACCCTCACCCTAACCCTAAACCTAACACTAACCATAACTCTAAACCTAAACCTCATACTCAAGCACACCCTCAGCATAAACCTAAGGCTAACCCTAACCCTAACACTAACCCTCACACTCACACTAACCCTAACCCTAATCCTAATCCTAACCCTAACCCTAACCCTCACACTAACAATAACCCTCACCTTAACCCTAACCCTAACACTAACCCCAAACCTAACCCTAACCCTCACCCTCAGCCTCACCTTAACCCTAATTCTAAACCTAAACTTCACCCTCACCCTAATCCTACCGCTAAACCTAACCCTAACCTTAACCCTAACCCTAGCCCTCCCCCTAACTATCACCCTAACCCTAACACTAACACTAACCCTAACTCTAACCCTTACCCTAACAATAAACCTCACCCTAACCCTAACCCTAAGCCTCACCCTAACCCTAAACCTCACCCTCACCCTCACCCTCAGCCTAAACTTAAGCCTAACCCTAACCCTAACCATAACCCTCACACTAACCCTAAACCTAAGCCTAATCCTAATCCTAACCCTCAACCTAACCCTCACCCTAACCCTAAACCTAACCCTAATACTAACCCTAAACCTAACCCTAACCCTAACCCTAACACTAACCCTCACACTCACCCAAACCCTAAACCTAATACTAATACTAACCCTAACCCTAACCCTCACCCTCACTCTCACCCTCACCGTAACCCTAACCCTAACACTAACCCAAACCCTAACCCTAACCCTCACACTCAGCCTCACCTTAAACCTAATTCTAACCCTAAACTTCACCCTCACCCTAACCCTACCGCTAAACCTAAACCTAACCTTAACCCTAACCGTAGCCCTCCCCCTAACTATCACCCTAACCCAAACACTAACACGAACCCTAACTCTAACCCTTACCCTAACACTAAACCTCACCCTAACCCTAACCCTAAGCCTCACCCTAACCCTAAACCTCACCCTCACCCTCACCCTCAGCCTAACCTTAAGCCTAACCCTAAACCTAACCCTAACCCTCACACTAACCCTAAACCTAACACTAATCCTAATCCTAACCCTAACCGTAACCCTCACCCTGACCCAAAACCTAACCCTAACACTAACCCTAACCCTAACCCTCACCTTCAACCTCACCCTCAGCCTAACCCTAAGCCTAACCCTAATCCAAACCCTAACACACAAACTCACCCTTACCCTAACTCTAATCCTAACCCTAACCCTAACCCTAACCCTCACGCTCATGCTCGGCCTAAGCCTAACCCTAAGCCTAAGCTTAAACCTAACCCTAACCCTCACAGTAATGCTCACCCTAACCCTAACCCTAACACAAAAGTTAACTCTAACCATAAACCTCACTCTCACCCTAACCCTAACTCTAACCCTAACTCTAAACATAAGCCTAACCCTAACCCTCACCCTAACACTTACCCTAATCCTAACTCTCACCCTTAGGGGAACACTCACCCTCAGCCTAACCCTCACCTTTATTCTTACCATCACACTCACCCTAACCCTCACCCTAACCCTAACCCTCATCCTAACACTCAGCCTAACCCTAACGCTATCCATCACCCTAACCCAAAATCTCACCCTCACCCTCACTCTAAGCCTAACCCTAAGCCTAAGCCTAAGCCTAACCCTAACCCTCACCCTCAACCTAGCCCTCTCCCTAAACCTAATCCTAACGCTAAGCCTCATCCTAACACTCACCCTAACTATCACCCAAAACCTATTCCTCACCTCCACCCTCACCCTCAGCCTAACCCTAAGACTAAGCTTAACCCTAACCATAACCCTCAACCTCAGGCTCACCCTCACCACAAACTAAACCCAAAACACAACATTAAAAATAACCCTAATTTTAACCCTAACCCTAAACCTAATCTTCACCCCCACCCTCACCCTCAGCCTAACCCTAACTCTAAACCTAATCCTAAACCTAACCCTAATCCTCAGCCTCACCCTCACCCTAATGCAAACCCTAACCCTAATCCTCACCAAAACCCTAAGCCTAAGCCTAACCCTAACCCTAACTCTCACACTCACCCTCAACCTACCCCTAATCCTAAACCTAACCCTATCCCTAAACCTAACCCTCACCCTTACCCTCACCCTAGCTCTCACCCTAAAATTAATCCTTACCCTAAACCTCATCCTAACACTCACCCTTACCCTAACCCTAACCCTCACCCTAACCCTAACCCTAATCCTCACCCTCATGCTTGGCGTAAGCCTAAGCCTAAGACAAAGCCTAACCCTTACCCTAACCCTCATCCTAACCGTAACCCTAAAACTAACCCTAACTCCAACCCAAAACCTCACCCTCACCCTAACCCTAACTCTAAGCCTAACCCTAAACCTAAACCTCATCCTAACCCCAACCCTAACCCTCACCCTTACCCTCACCGTAACCATAACCCTAACCCTAATGGTAACAATAACCCTAATCCTAACCCTAAACCTCACCCTAACCATAACCCTCACCGTAACCCTATCACTCACACTAACCCTAACCTTCACCCTCACCGTCACCCTAACCCTAACCCTTAACGTCCCCCTCACCCAAAACCAAAGCCTAACCTTAACCCTCAACCCTAACCCTAAGCCTAAGCCTAACCCTAACCCTAACACTAACCCTCACACTGACCCTCAACCTACACCTAATCGTAAACCTAACCCTAACCCTCACAGTAACGCTCACACCATCACTCACCCTAACTCTAATCCTAAACCTAAACCTCATCCTAACCCTCACCATAACCCTAACCCTAACCCTAACCCTCACCCTCATGCTCGGCCTAAGCCTAAACCTAAGCCTAAGCTTAAGCCTAACCCTAACCTTCACACTAATGCTCACCCTAAACCTAATCCTAAAACTAACCCTAACTCCAACCCTAAACCTCACCCTCACACTAACCCTAACTCTAACTCTAACCCTAAACCTAAACCTCATCCTAACCCCAAACCTAACCCTCACCCTTACCCTCACCGTAAACATAACCCTAACCCTAACCGTAACAATAACTCTAACCCTAAACCTAAACCTCACCCTAATATAACCCACACCCTAACACTAACCCTCACCCTAACACTAACCCTCACACTAACCCTAACCATCACACTAACCCTAACCCTTACCCTAATCCTAAACCTCACCCTTACCCTAAACCTAACCCTAAACCTCACCCTCACCCTAGCCCTCACCCTAACCCTAATTCTAACCCTCACCCTCACCCTAACCCTAATCCTCATCCTCACCCTAAACCTCACACTAACCCTAACCCTAATCCTCAATCTAACCCTCACCCTAACCTTAACCCGAACCCTTACCCAAAGCCTAACCCTAACCCTAACCCTCACACTTATCTTAAACCTCACCTTCAGCCTAACCCTCACCTTTACACTTACTATAACCCTCACCCTAAACCTCACCCTAAACCTAACCCTCATCCTACCCCTCAACCTAACCCTAATCCTAACCATCACCCTAACCCTAATCCTCACCCCCATCCTCACCCTCAGCCTAAGCCTAACCCGAACCCTAACCCTCACACTCACCCTGACCCTAACCTTAATACTAACTCTAACCCTAACCCTAACAATAAACCTCAACTTAACCCTCACCCTAACCCTAACCCTAACACTAACCCTAAACCTGCCTTCAAACTAATCCTCCCCCTAACCCTAACTCTAAACCTGAATCTCACCCTCACCCTCACCCTCACTGTAACTCTAACCCTAACCCTACCCCTACCTCTAATCCTAGCCCTCAACCTCACCCTAACCCTAGTCCTAACCCCAACCCTCACCCTATCCCTAACCCACACCCTCACCGTAATCCTAACCCTCATCCTAACCCTCACCCTAACCCTAACTAATCCTAAACATCAACCTAACAATAACCCTAATGCCCACCCTCACCCTAGCCCTCACCCTAACCCTATTCCCAACCCTAATCCTCATTAGAACCCTCTCCCTAACCCTAAACCTAACCCTAACCCTCAACCTAATGCTAACCCTCAGCCTCACCAAAACCCTTATGCTAACCCTCACCCTAACCCTAAACTTAACCCTAAACCTAACCCTCATCGTAACCCTAAACCACACCCTCAGCCTCACCCTCAACCTAACCCTAAGCCTAACCCTAAACCTTACCCTAACACCCACACTCACCCTCACCCTAACCCTAACGCTAAAGCTAACTCTCCCCCTAACTCTCACCGTAAACCTAACCCTAACACGAACCCTAACACTAACCCTCAACGTAACCCTCACCCTAAAACTAACTCTAACCCAAAACCTCACCCTCACCCTAAACTTAACTCTAAGCCTAACCCAAACCCTAAACTTCACCCTAACCCTAACCCTAACACCAACTCTCAACCTAACCCTCACCCTAACCCTAATTCTATCCCAAAACCTCACCCTCACCATAAACCTAACTCTAACCCTAACCGAAACCCTAAACCTCACCCTAACCCTAACCATAACCCTTACCCTAACCATAACCCGCACCCTGACCCAAACCCTCACCCTAACACTTACCCTGACGCTAACACTAATCCTAACCCTAACACAAACCCTCACACTAACCCTAACCCTAACCCAAAAACTCAAACTAACCCTCACTCTCACCCTAACCCTAACACTAACACTCACACTAACACTCACCCTAACCCTCCCCCTAACCCTATATCTAACCCTAAACCTCACCCTCACCCTAAACCTAACCCTAACCTTAACCCTAAATCCCACCCTAACCCTAACGTTAACCCTCAGCTGCACCCTCACCCTCACCGGTATTCTAACCCTAACCCTAACAAAAACAGTAACCCTAACCCGAACCATCACCCTAACCCTAATCCTCACACCCACACTCACCCTCAGCCTAACACTAAGCCTAAGCCTAACCCTCACCCTAACCCTTACACTCAACCTCACCCTAACCCTAATCCTAACCCCAAACATATCCCTAAACCTCAACCTAACCCTCACCCTCACCCTAACCCCAACGCTAAACCTAACCCTAAACCTCACCCTAACCCTCCAGCTAACCCTAACTTTAACCCTAAACCTCACCCTCACCCTAACCCTAACACTAAACCTAACCCTAAACCTCACCATAAACCTTACCCTCACCTTCAACCTCAACTTCACCGTAACTCTAACTCTAACCGTAACAATAACACTCACCCTAACCCTAACCCTAACCATAACCATAACCCTCACCCTCAGCCTCACCCTCACCACAAAATTTACCCTAAACATAACACTAACAATAACCCTAAACCAAACCCTTACCCTAATCCTTATCCCCACCCTCCCACTCAGCCTAAACCTAAGTCTAATCCTAAGCCTAACCCTAAGCCTCACCATAACTCTAACCCTATCCCTCACCCAAACTCTAACCCTAACACTAAACCTCACCTTAAGGCTAACTCTAACCCTAACCCTAACCCTAACCCTCACACTTAACCTCTACCTCAGCCTAACCCTAAGCCTAAACCTAACCCTGACCCTAACCCACACACTCACCCTCACCCTAACCCTAGTCCTAAACATAAACCTAACCATTACCTTCACACTAACCCTCACCCTAACCCTAAACCTAAAACTAACCCTAACCCTAAACCTCAACCTAACCCTCACCCTAACCCTAACTCTAACCCTAAACCTCACACTCACCCTAACCCTAACTCAAACCCTAACCCTAACCCTAATCCTCATCCTAACCCTAACCCTCATACTCACCCTCACTGTAAACTTAACCCTAAACCTAACAATAACCCTAAACCTAACCCTAAACCTCACCGTAACCATAACATTCACCCTAACCCTAACCCTCACCCTAACACTTACCCTCACCCTTACCCTAACCCTAACTCTAACACTAACCCTCACAGTAACCGTAACTCTCACCCTAAGCCTAAACCACACCCTAACCCTAACCCACAGCCTCACCGTAACCCTAATCCTCATCCTAACCCTCACACTAACCGTAACCCTCCCTAACCCTAATTCTAAACATAACCCTCACCCTAACTCTAACAATCATCCTCACCCTAAACCTCACACTAACCCTAACCCTACTCCTCAATCTAACCCTCACCCTCACCCTAACCCTCACCCTAACCCTTACACTAAACCTCACCCTAATCCTAACACTCACCCTTAGGGGAACACTCACCCTCAGCCTAAACCTCACCTTTACTGTTACCGTCATGCTCACCCTAAGCCTCACCCTAACCCTAACCCTCATCCTAACACTCAGCCTAACCCTAACCCTATCCATCACCCTAACCCTATCCCTCACCCTCACCCTCACCCTCAAGCTAAACCTAAGCCTAACCTAAGCCTAACCATAACCCTCACCTTCACCCTAGCCCTCACCCTAAACCTAATCCTAACCCTTACTCTCATCCTCACTCTCACCCTAACCCTAACCCTAACCATCACCCAAAACCTATTCCTAACCCCCACCCTCACCCTCAGGCTACCCTAACCCAAACCTAACACTAACCCTAACCCTCACCCTCACCCTAGCCCGCAACGTAACCCTAATCCTAACCATAACCCTCATCGGTAACCGTTACCCTAACCCTAACCCCAAACCTCACCCTAACCTAACCCTAACCCTAACCGTCAACCTAACCCTAACCCTCACCTTCACCGTAACCCTAACCGTAACCCTGACCCTAACCCTAAACCTAACCCAAAACTTTAACCTCACCCTAAACCTAACTCTAATCTTAACCCTCACCCTATTTCTCACCCTAACCCTATACCTCATCCTAACCCTCACCCTAAACCTAACTCTAACCCTCACCCTAATCCTAAACCTCAACCTCACCCTCAGCCTAACCCTAACCCTCACCCTAACATTAACCCTTACACTCACACTCACCCTAACCCTAATCCTAAATCTAACCCTATCCCTAACCATAAGCCTCACCCTAACCCTCACCCTAACTCTTACCCTAACACCAATCCTAACACTAACTCTCACACTAACCCTAACTCTAACCCTAAACCTCACCCTCACCCTCACCTTAACCCTCACCCTCACCCTCAGCCTAAACCTAAGCCTAAGCCTAAGCCTAACCCTAACCCTAACACTCACACTCACCCTTACACTAACACTAATCCTAATCCAAGCCCTAACCCTAAACCTCACCCTAACCCTAACCCTCACCCTAACCCTAAACCTAACACTAACCCTAACCCTAAACCTCAGCCTCAACCTCACCCTCAGCTTAACTTTAAGCCTAAACCTAAACCTAACCCTAAACCACACACTCACCCTCATGTTAACCCTAATCATAATCCTAACCCTAACAATAACCCTAACCCTAGTGCTAACCCTCACCCTAAACATAACCCTCACCCTAACCCAAACCCTCACCTTAACACTTACCCTCACCCTAAAAGTAACCCTAACTCTAACACTTACCCTCACACTAACCCTAACCCTCACAGTAACCCTAAACCTCACCCTAACCTTAACCCTAAACCTAACCTAAACCTCACTCTCACACTGGCCCTCACCCTAACCCTAATTCTAACCCTAACCCTCAACCAAACCCTAAACCTGAACCTCACAATAAACCTCACACTAACCCTAAAACTAATCCTCAATCTAACCCTCACCCTAACCCTAACCCTCACCCTTATCTTAACCCTCACCCTCAGCCTAACCCTCACCTTTACCCTTACCATCACTCTCACCCTCAACTTTACCCTAAACCTCACCCAAGCCCTCACCCTAACCCTAACCCCAAACCTCACCCTCACCCTCAGCTTTACACTAATCCTATCACTATTCCTAACCCTAAACCTCACCCTCACCCTGACGGTCAGCTAATTCTTACCCTCACACTAATCCTAACCCTAACCCTAACCTAACACTCACACTAAACCTAACACTCACCCTAACCGTAACCCTACCCCTTACCCTAACCCTGACCTTAACCCTAACTCTAACCCTCACCCTAACCCTCACCCTAAACCTCACCATCACCCTAAATCTGACCCTAACCCTAATAACAACCCTAACCCTCACCCGAACATTAACCCTCACCCTCACCCTAATCCTGACCCTAACCCTCATCCTAATCCTAACCCTAACCCTAAGCCTAACCCTCACCCTAACCCTAAGAATAACCCTAACCCTAACCCTCACCCTAACCCACACCCTAACCCAAACCCTAACCCTAACCCTCACCCTCACCCTAACCCTCATCCTAACACTTAACATCATCCTCACCATAAACCTCACATTAACCGAACCCTCACCGTAACTCTAACCCTAACTGTCACCCTCAGTGTCGCCTTCACGCTAAGCCTAACCCTAACCCTCACCCTAACCCTAAAACTCATCCTAATCCTCAACCTAACCCTCACCCTAACCGTAATGCTAAGTCAAACACTCAGCCGAACCCTCATGCTATCACTTACCCACACCACAAACCTAACCCTAACCTTAACCCTCACCCTCACCCTAAACCTCACCCTAACCCTAAACCTAATCCTAACCCTCACCCTAACCCTAACCCTAACACTAACCCTCACCTAACCCTAACCCTAACCTTCTACCTAACCCTAAACATCACCATCACCCGAACCCTCAACCTAACCCTAACTCTCACCCACACCCTAAACCTCAACCTCACCCTTACCCTAACCCTCAACTAATCCTCACCCTAACCCTAACCATAACCTAACCTAGACCCTCACCATCACCCTCACCTTCACCCTAACCCTCACCCTCACCCTAGACCTCACCCTAAACATAACCCTAACCCTAAACCTCACCGTCTCCCTCACCCTCAACCTCAGCCTATACCTAACCCTATCCCAAATCCTAACCCTAACACTCACCCTCACTGTAACCCTCACCATAACCCTTACCCTCACCCTCACCCTAACCATAACCCTCATACTAAACCTAACCCTCACCCTAAACCTAAACTTACCCCTCACCCTAAACCTCACCATAAACTTAACCCTAACCCTAACCCTTACCCTCACGCTAGAACTCACCCAAACCCTAATTCTAACCCTAACCCTGATCCACACCCTAAGCCTCACAATTACCCTAACCCTAATCCCCAATCTAACCCTAACCCTTACCCTAACACTTACCATAACCCTCAACGTAACACTAACCCTCACCCTTAACGTAACCCTCACCCTTAGCCCAACCCTCAACTTTACTCTTACTGACACGATCACCCTAACCGGAACCCTAACCCTATCCATCACCATAACCCTAACCCTCACCCTCACCATCACCCTCAGCCTAAAAGTATGCCTAAGCCTAACCCTAACCTTAACCCTCCCTTCACCCTAGCCCTCACCTTAATCCTAATCCTAACCCTAACCCTCATCCTAACTCTCACCCTAACCATAAGGCTAACCATCACCCTAAGCCTAATCCTCACACCCACCCTCACCCTCAGCCTAACCCTTAGCCTAAGCCTAATCCTAACCCTAACCCTCACACTCACCCTAACCCTAATCATAACCCTAAACCTAAGCATAACCCTAAACCTCAATCTTACACTAACCCTAAACCTAACGCTAACCCTAACACTAGCCCTAACTCTAACCCTCACCCTTACCCTCCCCCTCAACCTAACTCTAACCCTAAAAGTCTCCCTCATCCTATCCCTAATCCTAACCCTAACTCTAAACCTCACCCTAAACCTAACCCTAACCCTCACCCTCACCCTCACCCATACCATAAGTCTAACCCTAACCCTAACATTAACACTAACCCTAATATTAACCTAACCCTATCCCTAACCATAATCCTCACCCTCATCCTCACCCTCACTGCAAACTTAACCCTAAACATAACACTAAAAATAACCATAACCTTAACCCTAAACCTAACCATAATCCTCACCCCCACCCTGACCCTAAACCTAACCCTAACCCAAACCCTAACCCTAATCCTCTCCCTAAACCTAAGCCTAACCCTAACCCTAACCATAAACCTCACACTCACTCTCACCCTAACCCAAATCTAAAATCTAACCGTATCCCTAACACTAACCCTCAACCTAAACCTCACACTAGCCCTTACCCTAAACCAAACCCTAACCCTCATCCTCACCCGAACCCTAACCCTCACCCTCACCCTCACCATCAGCCTAAACCTAAACCTAAGCCTAACCCTAACCCTAACCCTCACACTCACACTCATCCTAACCTTAATCCTAACCCTAAACCTCACCCTAACACTAAACCTCACCCTAAACTTTACCCTAACACTAACCCTAACCCTAACCCTCACCATAACCCTAACCCTCATCCTCACCATAAAACTCACACTAACCCTAACTCTAAGCCTAATCACCAATCTACCCCTCACACTAACCATAATCCTCACCCTAACCCTACCCCTCACCCTAACACTTACCCTCACCCTAACACTAACACTAACCCTAACACTAACCCTAACCATCACCCTAATCCTAAAACTCATCCTAACCCTAACCCTAACTCTAACCCTCACAATCACCCTAGACCTCACCCTAAACATAATTCTAACGCTAACCCTCACCCTAACCCTAACACTCATCCTCACCCTAAACCTCACACTAACCCTAACTCTAACCCTAATCCCCAATCTAACCCTCACCCTAACCCTAACCCTAAACCTAACCCAAAACCTACTTACCCAAAACCTAAAACTCACCCTAACCCTAATCCAAACCCTCACCCTAATCATAACCCTCACCCTAAACCAAACCCTCACCCTAACACTAATCATCACCTTAAACGTCACCCTAAACCTCACACTCACCCTCACCCTAACCCTAATCCTAAAAATAACCCTATCCCTAAACTTCAACCTAACCCTCACCCTCACCCTAACACTAACCCCAACTCTAAACCTCACCCTAATACTCCCCCTAACCCTAACTCTAATCCAAAACCTCACCCTCAACCTACCCCTAAACCTAACCATAAATCTCAACCAAAAGGTCACACTAACCCTAAACCTCAACCTCACTGTAACTCTAACCCTAACCTTAACCCTAAACATAACCATAACCCTCACCCTAAGCCTCACCCTCACCACAAACTTAACCCTAACTATAACACTAACAATAACCCTAGCCCTAACCATAACAGTAACCCTCAAAGTAACCCTAACCCTAACCCTGATCCTAAACCTAACCCTATCCCTAAGCCTAACCCTAACCCTAACCCTCCCACTCACCCTCAACCTATCCCTAATCCTAAACCTAACCCTATGCCTAAACCTAATCCTCATCATAACCCTCACACTAGCCCTCACCCTAACCCTAACACTAATCCTAACCGTAAACCTCATCCTAGCACTCAACCTAACCCTTATACAAACCCTCACCCTCACCCTAACACTAACCCTCACCCTCACCCTAAACCTCAGCAAATCCCTATCACCCTAACCGTCACCCTAAACCTCACACTCACCCTATCCCTTACCATAATCCTAATGCTAACCCTAACCCTACCCTGCACCCTCAGCCTCAACTTAACCCTAACTCTAACCCTAAACCTCACCCTCACCCTAACCCTAACCCTAAACCTAAACCTCACCATAACCCTAACCCTAACCATCACACTCACACTAAAACTTACCCTAATCCTAATAGTAAACCTAAGCCTAACCCTCAACCTCAACCTAATGCACAACCTATCCCTAACCCTAACACTAACCCTCACCCTAACCCTATACCCTAACCCTCAAACTAACCCTAACCTTCACTCTCACCCTCACCCTCAGCCTAAACCTAAGGCTAACACTAACCCTAAACCTAACCCTCACACTCACCCTAACCCTAAACCTAATCCCAATAATAACCCTAAACCTAATCCTCACCTTCACCCTCAGCCTCACCCTAAACCTAATTCTAAACCTAAACTTCACCCTCACTCTAACTCTAATGCTAAATCTAAACCTAACCCTAACCCTAACCCTAACTCTACCCCTAAACCTCACCCTCACCCTAACCCTAAATCTAACACTAACCCTAACACTAAACCTCATCCTAACCTTAACCCTAACCCTCAAACTAACCCTAACCCTCACGCTCACCCTCACCCTCAGCCTAAACCTAAGGCTAACCCCAACACTAACCTAACCCTCACACTCACCCTAAACCTAATCCTAATCCAAATCCTAACCCTCACCCTCAGACTCATCCTAACCCTAATTCTAACGCTGAACTTCACCCTCACACTAACCCTAACACTAACACTAACCATAACCCTAACCCTATACCAGCCCTCCCCCTAATTCTCACCATAACCCTAACCCTAACGCTAAACCTAAAACTCAACCTAACCCTCACCCAAACCCTAACTCTAAGCCTAAACCTCATCCTCACCCTAACCCTAACCCTAAACCTAATCCTAAACTTCACCCTAAACCTCACCCTAACCCTCACCCTCATGCTCAACCTCACTGTATCTCTAACCCTAACCCTAAGAATAACATTAACCCTAAACCTAACCATAACCGTAACATTAACCCTCACCCACAGCCTCACCCTCAGTGTAAATTTAACCCTAACCATAACACTAACAATAACCCTAACCCTAACCCTAATCCTAACTCTAACCTCACGCACACCCTCACATTCAGCCTAACCCGAAGCCTAAACGTAACCCTAACCCTAACCCTAAACCTAACCCTAATCCTCAGCCTCAACCTCACCCTAAACCAAACCCTAACCCTAACCCTCACCCTAACCCTAAGCCTATATCTAACCCTAAACCTCACCCTCACCCTAACCCTAACCCTAACCCTAACACTAAACCCCACCCTAACCCTACCCTAACCCTCACCCGCACCCTTACCCTCACCGTAACTCTAACCCTAACCCTAACAATAACAATAACACTAATCCTCACCCCCACCCTCACCCTCAGCCTAATGCTAAGCCTAAACCTAACCCTCACCCTAACCCTCACACTCACGCTCACCCTAATCCTAATCCTAAACATAACCCTATCCCTAAACCTCAACCAAACCCTCACCCTCACCCTACCCCTAACACTAACCCAAACCCTAAACCTCACCCTAACCCTCCCGCAAACCATAACTCTAATCCTACACCTCACCCTCACCCTAACCCTAACCCTAAACCTACCCTAAACCTCACCCTAACCCTAAACCTCACACTCACCCTCAACTTCACCGTAACTCTAACCCTATCCTTAACAATAACACTAACTCTAATCCTAACCCTAACCCTCACTCTCAGCCTCACCCTCACTGCAAACTTAACCCTAACCATAACACTAAAAATAATCCTCACCCTAACCGTAACCCTATCCCTAATCCTCACCCCCACCCTAACCCTCAGCCTAACCCTAAGCCTAACCCTAACCCTAACCCTCCCTGTAAACCTAACAGTAACACTAAAACTAACACTAACACTGACCCTAAACCTAAGCCTAACCCAAACCCTAACCCTAATCCTCACCCTAACCATAAGCCTAAACCTATCCTTAACCTTACCTCACACTCACTCTCACCCTAACCCAAATCCTAAACCTAACCGTATCACTAACCCTAACCCTCAACCTAACCCTCATACTAGCCCTCACCCTAAACCTAACCCTAACCCTCACCCTAACCCTCACCCTAACCCTCTTCCTCATGCTCCACCTAAGCTTAAGCCTAAGCCTAAACCTAACCCTAACACTAAACTTCACCCTATCCCTAACCCTAACACTAACCCTAACTCTAACCCTAAATGTCACCCTCACACTAAGCCCAACTCTAACTCTGACCCTAAACCTAAACCTAACCCTAAAACTAACCCTCACCCTAACATATACCCTCACCCTAACACTAACCCTAACGCTAACACTAACGCTCACACTAACCCTAACCATCACCCTAACCCTTAAACTCACCCTAACACTAACCCTAACCCTCACCCTAACCCTAGCCCTCACCCTAAACCTAACCCTCATCCTCACCCTAAACCTCACACTAACCCTAACACTAAACCTCAATCTAACCCTCACCCTAACCCTAACCCTAACCCAAACCCTAACCCTAACCCTAACCCTCACCCTTACCGTAAACCTCACCCTCAGTTTAACCCTCATCTTTACCCTTACTGTCACCCGCACCACAACCCTTACCCTAACCCTCACCCTCACCCTAACCCTAAATCTACCCCTAAACCTCATCCTCACCCTAACCCTAACTCTAACCCTTACCCTAACACTAAAACTCACCCTAACCCTGTCCCTAACCCTCACACTCAACTTCACCCTCAGCCTAACCCCAAGCCTAAGCGAAACCCTAACCCTAACCCTCACACTCACCCTCACCCTAACCCTAATCCTAACCCTAACGCTAACCCTAAACCTCAACCTAACCCTCACCCTAACCTTAACCATAACCCTAACCCTAACCCTAACCCTCACCCTAACACTTACCCTAACCATAACACTAACCCTAAACCTAACACTAACCCTAACACTAACCCTAACCATCACCCTAATGCTAAACCTCATCCTAACCCAAACCCTAACTCTAACCCTCACCCTCACCCTAGACCTCACCCTAAACCTAATTCTAACCCTAGACCCTCACCCTAACCCTAAGACTCATCCTCACCCTAAACCTCACACTAACCCTAACTCTAACCCTAATCCCCAATCTAACCCTCACCCTAACCCTAAACCTAACCCTAAACCTCACCCTTATCTTAACCGTCACGCTCAGCTTAACCCTCAACTTTACTCTTACCATCATCCTCACCCTAACCCTAAACCTCATCCTAACCCTCACCCGAACCGTAAACCTAACCATCAACCTAACCCTAACGCTCACCCTCAAACTCACGCTCAGCCTAAACCTATCCCTAAGCCTAACACTTAACCTAACACTGACCCTCACTCTAGCAATCACCCTAACCCTAATCCTAATCCTAACCCTCACCTTAACCCTAACCCTAACCATCACCCTAACCCTAATCCTCACCCCCACCCCCACGCTCAGCCTAAACCTAATCCTAAACCTAACCCTAACCCTAACACTAAACCTCAACCTAACCATCAGCCAAAACTTATCCCTAACAATAATCCCAAACCTAACCCTCGACCTAACACTCCAACTAACCCTAATTCTAACTCTAAACCTCACCCTCACCATAACCCTAATCCTAACCCTAAACTCACCCTAACCCTAACACTAACCCTCAACTTCACCCTCACCCTCACCCTCTCCATAACCCTAACCCTAACCTCAATAAGAACATTAATTCTAACCCTAATCCTAAACATCACCCTAACACTAACCCTAACCCTAACCCTAACCCTCACTCTAACCCTAAACTTAACCGAACCTTAACTCTCACCCTAACACTAACCGTAACCCTCAAACTAACCCTAACCCTCACCCTCACCCTCACCCACAGCCTAAGCCTAAGACTAACCCTAACCGTAACCCTAACCGTCACACTCACCCTAACCCTTACCCTAATCCTAATCGTAATCATAAGCCTAACCCTCAACATCAACCTAACACTCAACCTAACCCTAACTCTAACACTAACCCTAACACTAACCCTCACCCTAAACCTAACCCTAACCCTCAACCTAACAATAACCATCACGCTCACCGTAACACTTACCTTAACCCTCACTCTAACCCTAAACTTAACCTAACCCTAACTCCCACCCTAAACCTAACCCTCAACCTCACAGTAACCCTAACACTCACCCTAATCCTCAGCCTAACCCTAACTCTACACCTAAACCTCAGCCTCACCCTAACGCTAAATCTAACCCTAACCCTAACACTAAACCTCACCCTAACCCTAACCCTAACCCTCAAACGAACCCTAACCCTCACCCTCAACCTCACCCTCAGCCTAAACCTAAGCCTAAACCTAACCCTAAACCTAACCCTCACACTCACCCTAACCCTAACCCTAATCCAAATCCTAACCCGAAACCTATTCCTCACCTTCACCCTCAGCCTCACCCTAACCCTAATTCTAAACCTAAACGTCACCCTCACCCTAACCCTAACGCTAACACTAACCATAACTCTAACCCTAACCCTCCCCCTAACTCTCACCGTAACACTAACACTAACACTAACCCTAAACCTCAACCTAACCCTCACCAGAACCCTAACTCTAACCCTAAACCTCACCCTCACCCTAACCCTCACTCTAACACTTACCCAAATCGTAAAAATCACCCTAACCCTAATCCAAACCATCACCCTAAACATAACCCTCACCCTAAACCAAACCCTCACCCTAACACTTACCATCACCCTAACCCTCACCCTAAACCTCAACCTAACCCTCACCCTCACCCTAACACTAACCCTAACCCTAAACCTCACCCTAATACTCCCCCTAACACTAAACCTCACCCTCAACCTACCCCTACCCCTAACCCTAAACCTAAACCTCAACCTAAAGGTCACACTAACTCTAAACCTCAACTTCACCCTCAAACTCACTGTAACTCTAACCCTAAAACTAACCATAAACATAACCATAACACTCACCCTAAGCCTTACCCTCACCACAAACTTAACCCTAACCATAACACTAACAATAACCCTAGCCCTAACCGTAACCGTAACCCTCACCATAACCCTAACCCTAACCCTAATCCTAAACCTAACCCTATCCCTAAGCCTAACCCTAACCCTAACCCTCACACACACCCTCAACCTAACCCTAATCCTAAACCTAACGCTAGCCTAAACCTAACCCTCACCATAACCCTCACACTAGCCCTCACCCTAACCCTAATCCTAACCTTAAAACTCATCCTAGCACTTACCCTAACCCTAAACCTAATTCTCAACCTCACCCTAACCCTAAACCTCAGCCTCACCCTCAACCTCAACATAACCCTAAGCCTAACCCTAAACCTAAACTTAACCCTCACAATCACCCTATCCTTTACCCTAATCCTAAACCTAACCCTAACCCTACCCTGCACCCTCAGCCTCAAGTTAACCCTAACTCTAACCCAAAACCTCACCCTCACCCTAAGCCTAACACTAAACCTAAACCTCACCCTAACCCTAACCCTAAACCTCACCCTCACCCTAGCCCTCACCCTAACACTAATACTAACCCTAAACCTAAACCTAACCCGCTCCATAACCCTAACCCAAAACCTCACGTAATCCTCACCCTCACCCTCAACCTCAGCCTAACCCTAAGTCTAACCCTAACCCTAACCCTCACACTCACCCTAACCCTAATGCTAATACTAATCCTAACCCTAAACCTAACCCTCACCCTCAACCTAATGCTCACCTTAATCCTAACCCTAATCCTCAACTTCTGCCTCACTCTAACCCTAACTCTAACCCAAAACCTAACCCTAACCCTAACCCTAACACTATCCGTAAACCTCATCCGACCCATAACACTAACCCTCACTTCACCCTCACAGTAACCGTAACCCTAACCCAAACCCTCACCCTAACAGGTACCCTCATCATAACACTTACCCTCACCCTAACACTAACCCTCACACTAACCCTAATCATCACCTTAACCCTAAACCGCACCCTAACACTATCCCTAAACCTTACCCTCACTCTAGGCCTCACCCTAACCCTAACTCTCATCCTCACCCTAAACCTCACACTAACCCTAACAATAATCCTCAATCTAATCCTCACCCTCACCATAACCCTAAACCTAACCCTAACCCTAACACTAAACCTCACCCTAACCCTAACCCTAACCCTCAAATTAACCCTAAACTTCACCCTCACCCTCACCCTCAGCCTAAACCTAAGGCTAACCCTAACCCTAACCCTAACCCTCACCAGAACCCTAACTCCAACCCTAAACCTCACCCTCACCCTCACCCTCACTCTAACACTTACCCAAATCCTAAAACTCACCCTAACCCTAATCCAAACCCTCACCCTAACCATAACCCTCACCCTAAACCAAACCCTCACCCGAACACTTACCATCACCCTAAGCCTCACCCTAAACCTCACACTCACCCTCAACCTAACACTAATCCTAAATCTAACCCTATCCCTAAACCTCAACCTAACCCTCACCCTCACCCTAACACTAACCATAACCCTAAACCTCACCCTAACACTCCCCCTAACCCTAACTCTAAACCTAAACCTCAACCTCAACCTACCCCTAAACCTAACCCTACACCTCAACCTAAAGGTCACACTAACCCTAACCCTCACCGTCACCCTCAAACTCACTGTTACTCTAACACTAAACCTAACAATAACACTAAACCTAACCCTAACCCTAACCCTAAACATAACCCTTACCCTCAACCGAAGGCTCATCCTCACCACAAACGTAACCATAACCATAGCACTAACAATAACCCTAGCCCTAACCCAAACCATAACCCTCACCATAACTCTAACCCTAACCCTAATCCTAAACCTAACCCTATCCCTAAGCCTAATCCTAACCCTAACTCTCACACTCACCCTCAACCTAACGCTAATCCTAAACCTAACCCTAGGCCTTAACTTAAAACTCCCCATAACCCTCAGACTAACCCTCACCCTAACCCTAATCCTAACCCTAAACCTCATTCTAGCACTCACCTTAACCCTAAAACTAACCGTCACCCTCACCCTAACCCTAACCCTCACATTCACCCTCAACCTCAGCATAACCCTAAGCCTAACCCTAACCCTAAACTTAACCCTCACACTCACCCTATCCCTTACCCTAAACCTAAAACTAACCCTAACCCTACCCCGCTCCCTCAGCCTCAACTTAACCCTAACTCTAACCCTAAACCTCACCCTCACCCTAACCCTAAAACTAAACCTAAACCTCACCCTAACCCTAACCCTAAACCTCACCCTCACCCTAGCCTTCACCCTAACCCTAAACCTAAACCTAAACCTAATCCTAACCCTCCCCATAACCCTAACCCTAACACTCACCCGAACCCGAACACGAACCCTCACCCTCATCCTCAGCCTAACCCTAAGCCTAAACCTAACCCTAACCCTCACACTCACCCTAACCCTAACCCTAATCCTAATCCTAACACTAAACCTAATCCTCACCCTCAACCTAACCCTCACCTTAAGCCTATCCCTAACATTAATTCTAACCCTAACCCTCAACTTCTGCCTCACCCTAACCCTAACCCTAACCCTAAACCTCACCCTAAACCTAACCCTAACCCTATCCCTAAACCTCATCCAAACCATAACCCTAAACCTCACACTCACCCTCACAGTAACTGTAACCCTAACCCTAACGCTAACAATAACCCTAACCCAAACCCTCACCCTAACACTTACCCTCACCCTAACACTAACCCTCACACTAACCCTAATCATCACCTTAAACCTAAACCTCACCCTAACACTAACACTAAAACCTACCCTCACACTAGCCCTCACCCTAAGCCTAACTCTCATCCTCACCCTAAGCCTCACACTAACCCTAACACTAATCCTCAATCTAAACCTCACCCTCACCATAACCCTAACCCTAACCCTAACACTAAACCTCACCCTAACCCTAACCCTCAAACTAACCCTAACACTCACTCTCACCCTCAGCCTAAACCTAAGCCTAAACCTAACCCTAACACTAACCCTCACACTCACCCTAACCCTAACCCTAATCCAAATCCTAACCCTAACCCTAATCCTCACCTTCACCCTCAGCCTCACCCTAACCCTAATTCTAAACCTAAACTTCACCCTCAACCTAACCCTAACGCTAACCCTAACCATAAACCTAACCCTAAACCTAACCCTAACCCTATCCCTAAACCTCATCCGAACCATAACCCTAACCCTCACCCTCACAGTAACCGAAACCCTAACCCTAACCCTTACCCTAACACTTACCCTCATCATAACACTTACCCTCACCCTAACACTAACCCTCACACTAACCCTAATCATCACCTTAACCCTAAACCTCACCCTAACACTATCCCTAAACCTTACCTTCACCCTAGCCCTCACCCTAACCCTAACTCTCATCCTCACCCTAAACCTCACACTAACCCTAACAATAATCCTCTGTCTAATCCTCACTGTCACCATAACCCTAACCCTAACCCTAACACTAAACCTCACCCTAACCCTAACCCTAACCCTCAAACTGACCCTAACCCTCACCCTCACCCTCACCCTCAACCTAAACCTAAGGCTAACCCTAACCCTAACGCTAACCCTCACACTCACCCTAACTCTAACCATAATCCAAATCCTAACCCTAACCCTAATCCTCACCTTCACCCTCAGCCTCACCCTAACCCTAATTCTAAACCTAAACTTCACCCTCACCCTAACCCTAACGCTAACACTAACCATATCCCTAACCCTAACCCTTACCCTCCCTCAAACTCTCACTGTAACCCTAACCCTAACACTAACCCTAAATCTCAACCTAACCCTCACCAGAACCCTAAATCTAACCCTAAACCTCACCCTCACCCTCACCCTCACTCTAACACTTACCCAAATCCTAAAACTCACCCTAACCCTAATCCAAACCCTCACCCTAACCATAACCCTCACCCTAAACCAAACCCTCACCCTAACACTTACCATCACCCTAACCCTCACCCTAAACCTCACACAAACCCTCACCCTACCGCTAATCCTAAATCTAACCCTATTCCTAAACTCAACCTAACCCTCACCCTCACCCTAACACTAACCCTAACCCTAAACCTCACCCTAACACTCCCCCTAACCCTAACTCTAACCCTAAACCTCACCCTCAACCTACCCCTAACCCTAACCCTACACCTCAACCTAAAGGTCACACAAACCCTAACCCTCACCGTCACCCTCAAACTCACTGTAACTCTAACCCTAAACCTAACAATAACACTATACCTAAGCCTAACCCTAACCCTAAACATAACCCTTACCCTCACCCTAAGACTTACGCTCACCACAAACTTAACCCTAACCATCACACTAACAATAACCCTAGCCCTAACCCTAACTGTAACCCTCACCGTAACCCTAACCCTAACCCTAATCCAAAACCTAACCCTATCCCTAAGCCTAATCCTAACCCTAACTCTCACACTCACCCTCAACCTAACGCTAATCCTAAACCTAACCCTATACCTACACCTAAAACTCACCATAACCCTCAGACTAACCCTCACCCTAACCCTATTCCTAACACTAAACCTCATCCTAGCACTCACGCTAACCCTAAACCTAACTCTCACCCTCACCCTAACCCTAACCCTCACATTCACCCTCAACCTCTGCATAACCCTAAGCCTAACCCTAACCCTAAACTTAACCCTCACACTCACCCTATCCCTTACCCTAATCCTAAAACTAACACTAACCCTACCCGGCACACTCAGCCTCAACTTAACCCTAACTCTAACCCTAAACCTCACCCTCACCCTAACATTAACACTAAACCTAAACCTCACCCTAACCCTAACACTTAACCTATCCCTAAACCTCATCCAAACCATAACCCTAACCGTGAGGGTGAGCCTCACCCTCACAGTAACTGTAACCCTAACCCTAACGCTAACAATAACCCTAACCCTAACCCTCACCCTAACACTTACCCTCACCCTAACACTAACCATCACACTAACCCTAATCATCACCTCAACCCTAAACCTCACCCTAACACTAACCCTAAAACTTACCCTCACCCTAGCCCTTACCCTAAGCCTAAATCTCATCCGCACCCTAAGCCTCACACTAACCCTAACACCAATCCTCAATCTAAACCTCAACCTCACCATAACCCTAACCCTAACCCTAACACTAAACCTCACCCTAACTCTAACCCTAACCGTCAAACTAACCCTAACCCCCACTCTCACCCTCAGCATAAACCTAAGGCTACACCTAACCCTAAAACTAACCCTCATACTCACCCTAACCCTAACCCTAATCCAAATCCTAACCCTAACCCTAATCCTCACCTTCACCCTCAGCCTCACCTTAACCCTAATTCTAAACCTAAACTTCACCCTCAACCTAACCCTAACGCTAACCCTAACCATAAACCTAACCCTCCCCCTAACTCTCACCGTGACACTAACCCTAACACTAACCCTAAACCTCAACCTAACCCTCACCAGAACCCTAACTCTAACCCTAAACCTCACCCTCACCCTCACCCTCACTCTAACACTCAAATCCTAAAACTCACCCTAACCCTAATCCAAACCCTCACCCTAACCATAACCCTCACCTTAAACCAAATCCTCACCCTAACACTTACCATCACCCTAACCCTCACCCTAAACCTCACACTCACCTTCACCCTAAACATAATCCTAATCCTAACCCTATCCCTAAACCTCAACCTAACCCTCACCCTCACCCTAATACTAACGCTAACCCTAAACCTCACCCTAACACTCCCCCTAACCCTAACTCTAACCCTAAACCTCACCCTCAACCTACCCCTAACCCTAACCCTACACCTCAACCTAAAGGTCACACTAACCCTAACCCTCACCATCACCCTCAAACTCGCTGTAACTCTAACCATAAACCTAACAATAACACTAAACCTAACCCTAACCCTAACCCTAAACATAACTCTTACCCTCACCCTAAGACTTACGCTCACCACAAACTTAACCCTAACCATCACACTAACAATAACCCTAGCCCTAACCCTAACTGTAACACTCACCGTAACCCTAACCCTAACCCTAATCCTAAACCTAACCCTATCCCTAAGCCTAACCCTAACCCTAACTCTCACACTCACCCTCAAACTAACGCTAATCCTAAACCTAACCCTATGCCTAAACCTAAAACTCCCCATAACCCTCAGACTAACCCTCACCCTAAACCTAATCCTAACATTAAACCTCATCCTAGCACTCACCCTAACTCTAAACCTAACCCTCACCCTCAACCTAACTCTAACCCGCACATTCACCCTCAACCTCAGCATAACCCTAAGCCTAACCCTAACCCTAAACTTAACCCTCACACTCACCCTATCCCTTACCCTAATCCTAAAACTAACCCTAACCCTACCCCGCTCCCTCAGCCTCAACTTAACCCTAACACTAACCCTAAACCTCACCCTCATCCTAACCCTAAAATTAAACCTAAACCTCACCCTAATCCTAACCCTAAACCTCACCCTCACCCTAACCCTCACCCTAACCCTAATCCTAAACCTAAACCTAATCCTAACCCTCCCCATAACCCTAACCATAACACTCACCCTAACGCTCACCCTCACCCTCACCCTCAGCCTATCCCTAAGCCTAACACTAACCCTAACCCTCACACTAACCCTAACCCGAACCCTAATCCTAATCCTAAACCCTAAACTTAACCCTCACCCTCAACCTAACCCTCAACTTAAGCCTAACCCTAACATTAATCCTAACCCTAACCCTCAACTTCTGCCTCACCCTAAACCTAAATCTAAACCTAAACCTCACCCTCACCCTAACCCTAACCCTAACCCTATCCCTAAACCTCATCCGAACCATAACCCTAACCCTCACCCTCACCCTCACAGTAACCTTAACCCTAACCCTAATGCTAACAATAACCCTCACCCTAACCCTAACCCTCACCCTAACATTTACCCTCACCCTAACAGTAACCCTAACCCTAACACTAACACTCACACTAACTCTAATCATCACCTTAACCCTAAACCTCACCCTAACACTTACCCTAAACCTTACCCTCACCCTAGCCCTCACCCTAACCCTAACTCTCATCCTCACCCTAAACCTCACACTAACCCCAACACTCACCCTCACAATAACCCTCACCCTAACCCTCACCCTAACATTAACCCTCACCCTTACCCTAACCCTCACCCTCCACGTAACTATCACCTTTACCCTTACCATCTCCTCCACACTAACCCTAACACTAAACCTCACCCTAACCCTAACCATAACCCTCACCCTCAACCTCACCCTCAGCCTAACGCTAAGCCTAAGCCTAACCCTTACCCTAACCCTCACCCTCACCCTAGCACTCACCCTAACCATAATCCTAACCCTAACCCTCACCCTAACCCTAACCCTAATGATCACCCTAACCCTAATCCTTACCCCCACCCTCACCCTCAACCCTAAGCGTAAGCCTAAACCTAACCCTCACACTCACCCTCACGCTAACCCTAATCCTAAACCTAACCCTAACACTAAACCTCAACCTAACCCTCACCCTAACCTTATGCCAAACACTAACCCTAACCCTAACCCTCGACCTAATCCTCCAACTAACCCTAAATCTAACTCTAAACCTCACCCTCAGCCTAACCTTAATCCTAACCCTAACCCTAAACCTCACCCGAACTCTAAGCCAAACCCTCACCCTCACCCTCATCATAACTCTAACCCTAACAGTAACAATAACACTAATCCTAACCATAATCCTAACCCTCATGCTCACCTTAACCCTAACCCTAACCCTCACGCTAACCCTAAACTTAACCGAATCCTAAATCTCACCCTAAACCTAACCCTAAACCTCACCCCAACCCTAACCCTGACCCTCACCTTAAATCTAAACCTACCCCTAAGAATAACACTAACCCTAAACCTGACCATAACTCTAACCATAACCCTCACCCGCAGCCTCCCCCTCACTGCAAATTTAACCCTAACCATAACACTAAAAATAACCCTAACCCTAACCCTAATAGTAACTCTAACTTCACCCCCACCTTCACCCTCAACCTAACCCAAAGACTAAATGTAACCCTAACCCTAACCCTAACCCTAAACCTCACCACAACCCTAACCCTAACCCTAATCCTAAACCTAACCCTATGCCTAAACCTAACCCTCACCATAACCCTCAACCTAGCCCTCAACCTAACCCTAATCCTAACCCTAAACCTCATCCTAACTCTCACACTAACCCTAAACCTAACCTTCACCCTCATGCTTGGCCTAAGCCTAAGCCTAAGCCTAATGCTAAACCTAACCCTCATCCTACCCCTAACCCTAACACTAACCCTAACTCTAACCCTAAAAATGACCCTAACCCCAACCCTAAATCTACCCCTGAACCTCATGCTCACCCTAACCCTAACTCTAACCCTAACCCAAACACTAAAACTCACCCTAATCCTAACCTTAACCCTCACCCTAAACCCAACCCTAACCCTCACACTCACACTAACACTAACCCTAATCCTAATCCTAACCCTAAACCTAACGATCACCCTCAACCTAACCCTCACCTTAAGCCTAACCCGAACACTAATCCTAACCCTAACCCTCAACTTCTGCCTCACCCTAACCCTAACTCTAACCCTAAAACTCACCCTAAACCTAACCCTAACCCTATCCCTAAACCTCATCTGAACCATAACCCTAACTGTCACCCTCACCATCACAGTAACCGTAACCTTAACCATAACGCTAACAATAATGCTAACCCTAACCCTCACCCTAACACTTACCCTCATGCTAACACTAACCCTCACACTAACCCTAATCATCACCTTAACCCTAAACCCCACCCTAACACTAACCCTAAACCTTACCCTCACCCTAGCCCTCACCCTAAACCTAACTCTCATCCTCACCCTAAACCTCACACTAACCCTAACACTAATCCTCAATCTAAACCTCACCCTCACCATAACACTAACCCTAACAATAACCCTAACACTAAACCACACCCTAACCATAACCCTAACCCTCAAACTAACTCTAAACTTCACCCTCACCCTCAGCCTAAACCTAAGGCTAAACCTAACCCTAACCCTAACCCTCACACTCACCCTAACCCTAACCCTAATCCAAATCCTAACCCTAACCTGAATCCTCACCTTCACCCTCAGCCTCACCCTAACCCTAATTCTAAACCTAAACTTCACCCTCACCCTAATCCTAACGCTAAGCCTAACCATAACCCTAACCCACCCCCTAACTCTCACCGTAACCCTAACCCTAACACTAACTCTAAACCTCAACCTAACCCTCACCAGAACCCTAACTCTAACCCTAAACCTCACCCTAACCCTCACCCTCACTCTAACACTTACTCAAATCCTAAAACTCACCCTAACCCTAATCCAAACCCTCACCCTAAAAATAACCCGCACCCTAAACCAAACCCTAACCCTAACACTTACCATCACCCTAACCCTCACCATAAACCTCACACTCACCCTCACCCTAAACCTAATCATAAACCTAACCCTATCCCTAAACCTCAACCTAACCCTCACCCTCACCCTAACACTAACCCTAACCCTAAACCTAACCCTAACATTCACCCTAACCTAACTCTAACCCTAAACCTCACCCTCAACCTATCCCTAACCCTAACCCTAAACCTCAACCTAAAGGTCACACTAACCCTAAACCTCACCCTCACCCTCAACCTCACTGTAACTCTAACCCTAACTCTAACCCTAAACATAACCATAACCCTCACCCTAAGCCTTACCCTCACCACAAACTTAACCCTAACCATAACACTAACAATAAGCTTAGCCCTAACCCTAAACATAACCCTCACCTTCACTGTAACCCTAACCCTAATCCTAAACCTAACCCTATCCCTAAGCCTAACCCTAACCCTAACCCTCACACTCACCCTCAACCTAACCCTAATCCTAAACCTAACCCTATGCCTAAACCTAACCCTCACCATAACTCTCACACTAGCCCTCACCCTAACCCTAATCCTAACCCTAAACCTAATCCTAGCACTCACCCTAACCCTAAAGCTAACCCTCACCCTAACCCTCAAACTCAGCATAACCCTAAGCCTAACCCTAAACCTAAACTTAACCCTCACACTCACCCTATCCCTTACCCTAATCCTAAAACTAAGCCTAACCCTACCCTGCACCCTCAGCCTCAACTTAACCCTAAATCTAACCCTAAACCTCAACCTCACCCCAACCCTAACACTAAACCTAAACCTCACCCTAACCCTAACCCTAAACCTCACCCTCACCCTAGCCCTCACAATAACCCTAATCCTAACCCTAAACCTAATCCTAATCCTCCCCATAACCCTAACCCTAACCTGCACCTAACTCTCAACCTCACCCTCACCCTCACCCTCAGCCTAACGCTAAGCCTAACCCTAACCCTCACACTTACCGTAACACTAACCCTAATGCTAATCCTAACCCTAAACCTAACCCTCACCCTCAACCTAACCCTCACCTTAAGCCTAACCCTAACATTAATCTTAACCCTAACTCTCAACTTCTGCCTCACCCTAACCCTAAATCTAAACCTAAACCTCATCCTAACCCTAACCCTAACCCTAACCCTAACCCTCACCCTAACATTAACCCGCACCCTTTCCGTAACCCTCAACCTCCACCTAACCATCACCTTTACCCTTACCATCTCCTCCACACTAACCCGAACACTAAACCTCACACTAACCCTAACCATAACCCTCACCCTCAACCTCATGAACAGCCTAACGCTAAGCCTAAGCGTAACCCTAACCTTTACCCTAACCCTCACCCTCACCCTCACCCTAGCCATCACCCTAACCCTAATCCTAACCCTAACCCTCACCCTAACCCTAACCCTAACGATCACCCTAACCCTACTCCTCATCCCCACCCTCACCCTCAGCCTAACCCTAAGTGTAAACCTAACCCTAACCCTCACCCTCACCCTAACCCTAATCCTAAACCTAACCCTCACCCTAACACTTACCCTCACCCTAACCCTAACCCTAACCCTAAACCTAAACCTGACCCTAACCCTAATCCTAACCCTCACCCTCACCCTCACAGTAACCATAACCCTAACCCTAACCCTTACAATAACCCTAACCCTAACCCTATACCTCATCCTAACCATATCCTTCACCCTAACCCTAACCCATACCCTAAAGCTTATCCTCACCTTAACCCTAACCCTCACACTCACCCTAAACCTCACCCTAAACCTAACTCTAACACTAACCCTAACCCTAACCCTCACCCTCAGCCTCACTCTAACCCTCACTCTAACCTTAAACCTCCCCCTCCCCCCACCCTAACCCTAACCCTAACCCTAAACATCACCCAAACCCTAACCCTAAACCTCACCCTCACCCTAGCCCTCACCCTAATATTAATCCTAACACTAAACCTCACTCTAACCTAACCTTAATCTTAATCCTAACCCTAAACCTAACGCTCACCCTCACCCTAACCCTCACCTGAACCCTAACCCTAACACTAACCCTCACCCTCACTCTAATCCTAAACATAACTGTAACCCTAAACCCCACCCTCACCCTAACCCTCACCCTAAACCTAAATCTCCCCCCTACCCTAACCCTAATCCTCACCCTCACCCTAGCACTCACCCTAACCCTAATCCTAACCCTAACCCTCCCCCTAGCCCTAACCCTAACCCTCACCCTAATGCTAACCCTCACCCTCAACCTCATCCTCAGCCTAACCCTAAGCCTAAACCTGTAGCGACCGTCTACTCGACCAGCGAGAAAAAACGACCACCACACCAGGAGTCTTCTCAGATCACGCTTTATTGGAGAGCCTTTTAGTTGTAGGAGAGCTTGGGCGCGAGAGAGCGTGCACCCGAAACACAGCCGCTTATATAGGAGAATCGGAACGCGGGTCTTTCTATTGTTGGTCGCCTGCCTTTCACCGTCACCAGGTGTCATGGGATTGGCTGGGGACTATACCTGGATTGCGCACGCGCACAGCCCAGGCGTCCCGCCAAGCACTGTCTGGGGTGGTTACCTCAAAGCTGCAAGGGAGTGGGTGGAGTCTCGCCCCGGCTCCCTACAGTTCCCCCTTCTTTGTTTTATGGCAACAGGTAAGAGTAGAGGTTGGGCCTCTGTCTAAAACATTAGGACCTTACACTGGCCTTCGCCTGAGGGGCGCCTTCCCCAGTGATGACCAGGCCCGTCCGATGCCTTTTTTGCAGAGGTGGGATCTTGGGCATCAACCCACTTGCAACCCAGCATGCTCTTCTTGAGGAGATGAGAACCATCTCCTCAAGTGCAGTGCACTTGCCTAGCACCCTGTCCCAAATTGCAAATTGCATACCTGTCCCGGTGCAATGGGATCCCCTGATCCCTCGGGGTGCTAAGGCTATGCAGAATGGTAAGGCTTAACTGCCTCTTAGGGCCGACAGCCAAATCTAGGGTGAGGATCCACTCTCCAAAGCGGCTAATGCTTGCAAGATAACAACCTTGTCCCTTCTGGTTTGGGCTCGAAGGCGACAGACCAACCATAGGCAGACCACGCATCCTCCCAAGCAGCAGGCTAAAAACATTCCGACTCCCACCCGCTCTTTGACAAAGGACACCACAGAGGCAATCCAGTCAGTAAATTGTAACAGCCCACAGCATCATTGGTTTAGCTATCACAGGGATTGCTATTAGCACTGTTGCTAACAGCAGGAAGATCAGCTGCATCTTCAAGAGGGGGTTCTGCTGCAGTCTCCACCGGCCTGGTCAGTCTCGTTGGCACCCAGTGAGGTACTTCTTGACTCTGTGGAAAAACACAAACAGCTCCCCTGGATCTCGTTATTACCGGATCCGGTCCATACCATTTATTATTAATAACATCCTTCCACATAACCATGTCTTTAGTATCCATGGAGTCTCTTGTCATATGCCGATCTGCGGCAGACTGATCGTTGTCATTTAGAATTAAAAAATTAAGGGTAAAGAGCGCAAGAGAAAGTCTTTCCCTGGGGGACGCGGACTCAGCAATTCCCCCTTTTTGCTTTTGAAGCATTTCTTTTAATGAATCAGAAAATAAATTAAAAGGTTGATCAAATCTTTTAAAAACTTCAAGCACAATTAAACATTCAACAGCCTGTGGGACATTCGGCCGAAAATTAAAGACTACCGGCTGTTTGTGTCCTTGAACAAAAAAGGCACCTTGTCCAGATTTTGATCCATCCGTAAAGATGGTCAGAGCATCAGCCAAGGGCTCCTTTGAAGTGACAACAGGAAAATACACTAAATTTTTGTTAACTATGGCAAGCAGAGGATGCTTAGGATAATGATTATCAATTACATTTGGAAATGAGCAAACAAGAATTGCCCACATATCCATTGTGGCTGCTAAAATTTCAACTTGCTCACGGGTGTATGGAATAATTAATTTATCTGGAGTCTTTGCAAAGTGCATCAAACAATACTTTATACCCAAAATTGCCTGTTTTTTTATTTTTTTCTCTTTTTTTTTTCAGACCAAAATTGCCTGTTTAGCCACTAATTCAGGAAAATATTGAACAGTTTTTGCTCCCACAGAATCATAGCATTAATAGTTAGCCTTCGAAGCAAGGCAGTGGTATAATTGGCCGACACCCCATAAGTCCTGACTGCCTCAACTAAATCTTTTAACTGGGAGTAGGAAACCGGCTCAATTCTCTCATTAGTAATTGGATTTTCAAAGACTGGAAAAGCGGCCGCTAATGGCGACCAGGTGCTGCCTTTTATAAAGTGACTCTTCCCTGCCGGCGGGCACGGCGGGGGGGCCGACGGGTGAGGGCCAGCTCCGTTTCCTCTCCCTGGCTGCTGCGGTACTCCCACCCCTAGGGGGCGCCACCCCCCATATCTGTCTGCCTCGTGCTCCGCCGCAGCCTCTTCTAAGTCTTCACTATCAGCTGGATCGAGCTGCTCTCCCTCCTCCTCTAACATTTCTTCCTCTGAGTCACTCACAAGATCACTATATTCTTGGTCCCGCCCTTCCACATGTAGGGCTAATAACCGGTTTGCTTTTAAAGAAGGGCATGGGGGTCTCCTTGAGACCCCCTCCTCTCTAAAACCCTTCTCCTTTTGTGAGGGCTGCAGTCCCTCTTGCTTTAATTCTTTAGGATCCTTTTGTCTTTTTTCCCTTTTTCTTTTAGGCCTATTTTCCTCCCCCTTACTGTATGCTGACTCTGATAGATTATCCTGATGCCGCGTTAGTATTTTGCATCCTTCCTGGATTAAATCAAACCCTCCCTCCTCGAGGCAAGTGCGCACCATCAAAAAGACAAGCCACAAAGGAAGAAGCAACGCAAGCAACCAATAAATATCTAAATCTACAGTGAACATCATACCGGGGGATATATACCGACGTCCCCTCTCCGCGTGTTGAGTTCTGGCTCCGGTTTTCAGCCTCTCGCGCGGGTCCCGTCCCAGGTTCGTTCCCAAGTTTCAGCGCCACTTGTAGCGACCGTCTACTCGACCAGCGAGAAAAAACGACCACCACACCAGGAGTCTTCTCAGATCACGCTTTATTGGAGAGCCTTTTAGTTGTAGGAGAGCTTGGGCGCGAGAGAGCGTGCACCCGAAACACAGCCGCTTATATAGGAGAATCAGAATGCGGGTCTTTCTATTGTTGGTCGCCTGCCTTTCACCGTCACCAGGTGTCATGGGATTGGCTGGGGACTCTACCTGGCTCGCGCACGCGCACAGCCCAGGCGTCCCGCCAAGCACCGTCTGGGGTGGTTACCTCAAAGCTGCAAGGGAGTGGGCAGAGTCTCGCCACGGCTCCCTACATAAACCTAAACCTAACCCTAACACAAATATTCACCCGCACCTTTACAGTAATCCTAACCCTAAACCTTACCCTCCCCCTAATTCTCACCCTAACCCTGACCCTAACACTAACACTACCCCTAACCCTCAACCTAACCCTCACCCTAACCCTAACTCTAACCCTAAACCTCACCATCACCCTAAACCTAACTCTAACCATAACCCAAACCCTAAACCTCATCATAAAACGAACCCTCACCCTCAACCTCAGCCTAAAACTATACCTGACCCTAACAATAACCCTAACACTAATCCTAACCCTCACCCTAACCATAATGCTCACCCTAACCCAAAACCTCACACTAACCCTTACCCTCACCCTAAAACTAGCCTTAACCCTAACACTAACCCTCACACTAACCCTAACCCTAACCCTAAACTTCACCCTAACCCTAAGCCTATATCTAACCCTAAACCTCACGCTCAGCCTAACCCTAACCCTAACCCTAACCCTCAACGGCACCCTCAACCTCACCATAACTCTAACCCTAACCCTAACCCTAACACTAACCCTAACCCTAACCATCACTTTAACCCTAATCCTCACCCCCACCCTCAGCCTCAGCCTAACCCTAAGCCTAACCGTAACCCTCAGACTAACCTCACCGAAACCCTAACCCTAACACTAACCCTAACCCTAAACCTAACCCTAACCCTAAACCTAACCCTCGTTATCAGCATCACCCCCACCCTAACCTAAACTCTAACCCGAACACTCACCCTAACCCTAAGCTCAACCCTAACCTTAACCCTAACCTTCACACTCACTCTACCCTAAACCTAATCCTAAACCTAACACTACTCCTAAAACTAACCCTCACCATAATCCTCACCCTAGCCCTCACCCTAACCCTAATCCTAACCCTAAACCTCAAACTAAACCTAAATCTACCCCTAATCCTCAACCTCACCCTAACCCTAACTCTAACCCTAACACTAACACTAAACCTCACCATAACCCTAACCCTAAACCTCACCCTAACCCTAAACCTCACCCTCAACCTCAGCCTATCGCTAAGCCTAACCCTAAACCTATCCCTAACACACACTCACCCTCAACCTAACACTAATCCGAACCCTAACCATAACCCTTCCCCTAACTCTCACCCTAACCCTAACCTTAACACGAACACTAACCCTAACCCTCAACTTAACCGTCACCTTAATCCTAACTCTAAACCTAAACCTCACCCTGACCCTAAACCCAACTCTAACATTAACCCAAACCCTAAACCTCACTCTAACCCTAACCCTAACCCTCATCCTCACCCTCACCGTAACCGCAACCCTAAACCTAACAATAAGAATAACCTTAACCCTATTCCTAACCCTCACCCTAACACTTACCCTCACCCTACCACTAACCCTAAACCTCACCCTAACCCTCTCCGTAACCCTATATGTAACCCTCAACCTCACACTCACCCTAAACCTAACCTTAAACCCCACATTAACCCTAACCATAACCATCAACCTTATGCTCGGCCTAAGCCTAAGCCTAAGCCTAACACTAACCCTAAACATCACCCTAACCCCAACAATAACACTAAACCTAACTCTAACCCTAAACCTCACCCTCACCCTAACCCTAATTCTAACCCTAAACCCTAAACCTAAACCTCATCCTAACCCTAACCCTCACCCTCACCCTCACCCTCACCCTTACCCTCACCGTAACCCTAACCCTAACCCTAACAATAACCCTAACCCTAACACTAACCCTCATCCTAAGCATAACCTTCACCGCAACCCTAACCCTCCCCCTAACCCTAACCCTCATCCTAACATTTACCCTCACCCTAACACTAACACTCACGCTAACACTAACCCTCACACTAACCCTAACCATCACCCAAACCCTAAACCTCACACTAACCCTAACCCTCAACCTCAACCTAGCCCTCAACCTAACCCTAACCCTCATCCTCACCCTAAAACTCACACTAACCCTAACAGTAATCCTCAATCTAACGCTCACCCTCACCATAACCCTAACACTCACTCTTACCGTTAACCTCACCCTCAGCCTAACACTCACCTTTACCCTTACCATCACCCTCACACTAACCCTCAGCCTAAAACTAGTCCTCATCCTAACCCTCACCCTAACGGTAACCCCAACCATCAGCCTAACCCTAAACCTCACACTCACCTTCAGCCTCAGCCTAAACCTAAGCCTAAGCCTTGGCCTAACCCCAAACCTCACCCTCACCCTAAACCTAAACCTCATCCTAACACTTAACCTAACCATAAACTTAACCATCTTTCTAAACCTAATCCTCATCCCCACCCATATTCTCAGCCTATCCCTAACCCTAAGCCGAACCCTAATCTTAACCCTCACACTCATCCTCACTGTAAACCTAATCCTAAACCTAACCCTAACCCTAAAATTAAACCTCAGTCTAACACTCACCCTAACCCTAACCCTAACCCTAACCCTAATGCTCACCCTGAACCTCCCCCTAACCCTAACTCTAACCCTAAACGTCACCTTCACAATAACCCTAACCCTAACCCTAAACCTCAACCTAAACCTATTCCTTACCCTCAACCTCACCCTCACTATAACTCTAACCCTAACCCTAATCCTAACCTCACCCTCACCCTAACCCTAACCCTAACACTCACCCTTACCTAACATTCACCCTCACCCTAACCCTAACCCTAACACTCACCCTTACCTAACATTCACCCTAACCCTAAACCTCAACATAACCCTAACAATAACCCTCAACCTCACCCTAGCACTCACCCTAAACCTAATTGTAACCTTAAACCTCATCCAAAACCTCGCCCTAACCCTAACCCTAACCCTCAACCTAACCCTAAACCTAATTCTAACCCTCAACCTAACCCTAACCCTGACCCCAACGTAACCCTAACCCTAACTCTCACCCTAAACCTAAACCTCATCCTAACCCTAACCCTCACCCTCACCCTAACCCTAACACTAATCCTAACCTTAAACCTCACCCTATACCTCACCCTAACCCTAACTCTAACCCTAAACCTGACCCTCACCCTAACCCTCACCCTAACCCTAAAACTCACCCTCACCCTAGCCTTCACCCTAACCCTAATCCGAACCTTAACCCTCATCCTAACCCTCACCCTAACCCTAAACCTAACCCTCAACCTAATCCTAAACCTCACCCCTAACCTCACCCTTAGTCTAACCCTAAGCCTAACCCTAAACCTAACCCTAACCCACACACTCACCCTCAACCTAACCCTAACCCTAAACCTCACCCTAACCCTAACCCTCATCCTCAACCTCACCCTTAGCTAACCCTAAGCCTAACCCTAAACCTAAACCTAACACACACACTCACCCTCACCCTAATGTTAATCCTAACCCTAACCCTCACCCTCACCCTAGCCTTCACCCTAACCCTAATTCTAAACCTAACTCAAACTCTAACCATAACCCTAACCCTAAACCTCACCCTAAACCTAACCCTTACCCTCACCCTCACTGTAAGGGTAACCCTAATCCTAACCCTAACAATAACCGTAACCCTAACTCTTACCCTCACCCTAACCATAACAATCACCCTAAACCTAACCCTCATCCTAACACTTACCCTCAACCTTATCTTAACCCTAAGCTTCAGCCTAATCCTGACCTTTATGCTTACCATCACCCACAATCTAACCCTCATCCTAATACTAAACCTAATCCTTACCCTCACCCTAACCATAACCCTAACCATCACTCTAACCCTATTCTTCACCCTCAACCTCACCCTCAGACTAACCTTACGCCTAAGCCTAAACCTAACCCTAACCCTCAACCTCACCCTAGACCTCACCCTAACCATAATCCTAACCCTAACCCTCACCCTCACCCTAACCCTCATCCTAAACTTAACTCTAACACGAACCCTAACCCTAACCCTCACAATCAGCCTCAACCTAACCCTAACTCTAACCCTAAAGCTCACCCTCACCCTAAACCTAACCATAACGCTAACCCTAATCCTCACCACAACCCTAACCCTAAACCTCACCCTCAACCTAGCCCTCACCCTAACCTTAACCCTAATACTAACCCTAACCCTAACCCACGAAATAACCCTCCCCCTAACCCTAAATCTAACCATAAATATCACCTCACCCTAACCCTAATCCTACCCCTATCCCTAAACCTCACCCTAAACTTAACCATAACCCTCACCCTCACTTTAACGCTAACTCAAACCCTAACAATAACACTAATCCTAACCCTAAATCTATCCCTAACCATAACCATAACCCGAATCCTAACACACACCTTCACCCTAACCCTAATCCTAACCATAACCCTAACCCTCACCATAATCTTAACCCTCACCAAACCCTCACTGTAACCCTAACCCTAACCCTAAACCTCACCCTCACCCTAGCCCTCACCCTAACCCTAATCCTAACCCTAATTCTCATCCTAACCCTCACCCTCAACCTAACACTAACCCACTCCCTAACCCTAAACCTAACCCTAAACCTCAACCTAACCCTGACCCGCATGCTCAAAATAACCCTAATCCTAACCCTCACCCAAACCCTAAACTTAACCGGAACCCTAACTCTCACCCTAACCCTAATCCAAACCCTCACCGTAACCCTCACCCTCACCCTCAGCCTAACCCTAAGTCTAACCCTAACCCTAACACTAACCCTCACAATCACCCTAACCCTTATCCTAATCCTAATCCTAACCCTAAGCCTAACCCACACCCTCACCCTAACCCTCAGCCTAAACCTAAATCTAGCATGAACCCTAACCCTAACCCTCACAATCAGCCTTAACCTAACACTAACTCTAACCCTAAAGCTCACCCTTACCCTAAACCTAACCATAAAGCTAACCATATACCTCACCAAAACCCTAACCCTAAACCTCAACCTCACCCTTGCCCTCACACTAACCCTAATCCTAACACTAACCCTCATCCTAACACTCACCCTAACACTAAATCTAACCCTCACCCTCACCATCACACTAACCCTAAACTTAACCCTAACACTCAACCTAACCCTAACCCTCACCCTCACAGTAACCCTTACCCTAACCCTCACCCTAACCCTAAATTTAACTCGAACCCTAACTCTCACCCAAACCCTAAACTTAACCCTCACCCTAACCCTAACCCTCAAATTCACCCTCACTCTCAGCCTAAGCCTAAGCCTAATCCTAACCCTAAACCTAACCCTCACACTCACCCTAAGCCTAACCCTAATCCTAATCCTAACCCTAAGCCTAAACCTCACCCTCACACTAACCCTCACCTTAACCCTAAACCTAACACTAACCCTAACCCTAACCCTCACCCTCAGCCTCACCCTAACCCTAACTCTAACCCTAAAACTCACCCTCCTCCTAAACCTAACCCTTACCTTCACCCTAACTCTAAACCTCACCCTCAACCTCAACCTCAGCCTAACTCTAAACCTAACCCTAAACCTAACCCTAACACATACACTCTCCCTCACACTAACCATAATCCTCACCCCCATCCTCACCCTCGGTCTAACCCTAAGCCTAAGCTTAACCCTAGCCCTAACCCTCACACTCAACCTCACCTTAAACCTAACTCTAACCCTACACCTAACCCTTAACCTCAACCTAACCCTCACCCTAACCTTAACCCTAACACTAACCCTAACCCTAACCCACGAAATAACCCTCCCCCTAACCCTAAATCAAACCATAATCCTCACCCTCACCCTAACCCTAATCCTACCCCTAACCCTAAACCTCACGCTAACCATAACCCTCACACTCACTTTAACTCTAACTCAAACCCTAACAATAACACTAATCCTAACCCTAAATCTAACCCTAACCATAACCATAACCCGAATCCTAACACACACCCTCACCCTAACCTTAATCCTAAACATAACCCTATCCCTCACCCTCACCATAATCTTAACCCTCACCCAAACCCTCACTGTAACCCTAACCCTAACCCTAAACCTCACCCTCACCCTAGCCCTCACCCTAACCCTAATTCTCCTACCCTCACCCTCAACCAAACACTAACCCACTCCCTAACCCTAAACCTAACCCTAAACCTCAACCTAACCCTAACCCGCACGCTCAACATAACCCTAACCCTAACCCTCACCCAAACCCTAAACTTAACTGGAACCCTAACTCTCACCCTAACCCTAATCCAAACGCTCACCGTAACCCTCACCCTCACCCTCAGCCTAACCCTAAGTCTAACCCTAACCCTAACACTAACCCTCACAATCACCCTAACCCTTATCCTAATTCTAATCCTAACCCTAAGCCTAAGCCACACCCTCACCCTAACCCTCATCCTAAACCTAAATCTAACATGAACCCTAACCCTAACCCTCACAATCAGCCTTAACCTAACACTAATTCTAACCCTAAAGCTCACCCTTACCCTAAACTTAACAATAAGGCTAACCATATACCTCACCAAAACCCTAACCCTAAACCTCAACCTCACCCTTGCCCTCACACTAACCCTAATCCTAACCCTAAACCTCATCCTAACCCTCACCCTACCACTAAATCTAACCCTCACCATCACCATCACACTAACCCTAAACTTAACCCTAACACTCAACCTAACCCTAAACCTCACCCACACAGTAACCCTTACCCTAACCCTAAATTTAACCCGAACCCTAACTCTCACCCAAACCCTAAACTTAACCCTCACCCTAACCCTTACCCTCAAACTCAACCTCTCTCTCAGCCTAAGCCTAAGCCTAATCCTAAATCTAACCCTAACCCTCACACTCAACTTAAGTCTAACCCTAACACTAACCCTAACACTAACCCTCACCCTCAGCCTCACCCTAACCCTAACTCTAACCCTAAACATCACCCTCCCCCTAAACCTAAACCTTACCTTCACCCTAACTCTAAACCTTACCCTCAACCTCAACCTCAGCCTAACTCTAAACCTAACCCTAAAACTAAACCTAACACATACACTCTCCCTCACCCTAACCATAATCCTCACCCCCATCCTCACCCTCAGTCTAACCCTAAGCCTAAGCTTAACCCTAGACCTAACCCTCACACTCAACCTCACCCTAACCCTAACACTAACCCTACACCTAACCCTTAACCTCAACCTAACCCTCACCCTAACCTTAACCCTAACACTAACCCTAACCCTAAACCAGGAACTGACCCTCCCCCTGACCCTAAATTTAACCTTTACCCTCGCCCTCACCCTCACCCTAATCCTACACCTATCCCTAAACCTCAGCCTAAACCTAACCCTAACCCTCACCCTCACCCTCACTTTAACTCTAACTCTAACCCTAACAATAACACTAATCCTAACACTCAACCTAACCCTAACCCTAACCATAACCCTAATCCTAACATACACCCTCACCCTAACCCTAATTCTAACCATAACCCTAAACCTCAGCCTCACCATAATTTTAACCCTCATCCAAACCCTCACTCTAACCCTAACCCTAACCCTAAACCTCACCCTAACCATAACCCTAACCCTCAACCTCACACTAGACCTCACCCTAACCCTAATCCTAACCCTAATTCTCCTCCTAACCCTCACCCTAAACCTAACAGTAACCCACATCCTAACCCTAAACCTATCCCTAACCCTCAACCTAACCCTAACCCTCACACTCACAGTAACCCTAACCCTAGCCCTCACCCAAACCCCAAACATAACCAGAACCCTCACTCTCACCATAAACCTAACCCTAATCCTCACTCCCATCCTCACCCTTAGCCTAACCCTAAGCCTAAACCTAACCCTATCCCTAACCCTCACAATCAGCCTAACCCTTATCCTAATACTAATCTTAACCCTAATCCTAACCTTCACACTCAAACTAACCCTCATCCTAACCCTAACTATAACACGAAACCTAACCCTAACCCTCACAGTCAGCCTCAACCTAACCGTAACTCTAACCCTCACACTCACCCTCACCCTTACCCTAATCCTAACCCTAACCCTAACCCTTAACCTCAACCTAACCCTCACCCTAAACTTAACCCTAACAATAACCCTAACCCTAACACTAACCCTAACCCTAACCCATGAACTAACCCTCACCCTAACACAAATCTAACCTTAAACCTCACCATCACCCTAACCCTAATCCTAACCCTAACCCTAACCTCACCCTAACCCTAACCGTAACCCTCACCCTCACCCTTACCCTCAGCATGACTCTAACCATAACCCTAACAATAACACTAATCCTAACCCTAACCCTAATCCTAACACTCACCCTCACCCTAATACTAATCCTAACCCTAACCCTCACCGAACCCTCACTTTAACCCTAACAATAACACTAATCCTAACGTAAACCTAACCCTAACCCTAACCCTAACCCTAATCCTAACCATAACCCTAACCCTCACCCTCACCATAATTTTAACCCTCATCCAAACCCTCATTCTAACGCTAACCCTGACCCTAAACCTCTCCCTGACACTAACCCTAACCCTCACCCTAGCCCTCACCCTAACCCTAACCCTAATCCTAACACTAATTCTCCTCCTAACCCTCACCCTAAACCTAACACTAACACAAACCCTAACCCTAAACCTATCCCTAACCCTCAACCTAACCCTAACCCTCACACTCACAGTAATCCTAACCCTAGCTCTCACCCCAACCCTAAACCTAACCCTAATCCTCAACCTAACCCTCACCCTAACCCTAACCCAAACCCTCACCCTAACCCTAAACCTAACTCTAAACCTCAACCTAACCCTAACCCTCATGCTCACCCTAACTATAACCGTAACCCTCAGGCTAACCTTAAACTTAACCCGAACCCTAACTCTCAAACTAAACCTAACCCTAACACTCACCCTAACACGAACCCTCACCCTCACCCTCAGCATAACCCTAAGATTAAACATAACCTTAACCCTCACACTCACCCTAAACCTTACCCTAATCCTAACCCTAAACCTAAGCCTTACCCTCACCCTCACCCTAACCCTCACCCTAACCCTAACTCTAACACTAACCCTAACCCTAAACATCACAATCAGGCTCACCATAAACCTAACTCTAAACCTAAACCTCAACCTCACCCTCACCCCAAACCTAAGCCTCACCCTCCCTCTAGCCCTCACCCTAACCCTAATCCTAACCTAACCCTCATCCTAATCCAAACCCTATTACTAAACCTAATCCTAACCCTCACCATCACCATAAACCTTACCCTAACCCTCACCCTAACCCTAAACTTAACCAGAACCCTAACTCTCACCATAACCCTAACCCTAAACCTCACCCTAACCCTAAACTTCAACCTCACCCTCACCCTCAGCCTAAGCCTAAGCCTAACCTAACCCTAAGCCTAAGCCTAACTGTAACCCTAACCCTTACACTCTGCCTAACCTTAACCCTAATCCTAACCCTAACTCTAACCCTAAATCTCAACGCACCCTAACCCTCACCTTAACCCTAACACTAACCCTAACTCTAACCCTCACCCTCAGCCTCATCCTAACCCTAACTTTAACCCTAAATCTCACACTCACCCTAACCCTAACCCTAACCCTAACCCTAAAACTCACCCTAAACCTAATCCTAAACCTCACCCTCACCATAGCCCTCACCCTAACCCTAATCCTAACCCTAACACTCATCATAACCCTCCCCCTAACCCTAAGCTTAACCCACACCCTAACGCTAACCCTCAAGCTCAAACTCACTCTCAGCCTAAACCTAAGCCTAAACCTAAACCTAACCCTAACACACACACTCACCCTCACCCTAACCCTAAACCTAAACCTATCCCTAACCCTTATGCTCCCCCTAAATCTCACCCTAACCCTAACCCTAACACTAACCCTAAACCTAACCCTCCACCTAACCCTCACTCTAACCCTAACTCTAACCCTAAACCTCACCCTCAGCCTAAACCTAACACTAACCCTAACGCAAACACTAAACCTCACCCTAACCCTAACCCTAACCCTCACCCTAACCCTCAGCATAACCGAAACTCTAAACCAAACAATAATTCTAAACCTAATCCTAACCCTCACCCTAACCATAAACCTCACCCTAACCCAAATCCTCACCCTAACACTTACCCTCACCCTAACACTAACCCTAAAACTAACACTAACACTAAACCTCACCCTAACCCTCCCCCTAACCCTAAATCTAACCCTAAACCTCCCCCTCCCCCTAACCCTAACCCTAAGCCTCACCTTAACCATAAACCTCACCCTAACCCTAACCCTCACCATAACACTTCCCCACACCCTAAAACTAACCATAAACCAAACACTCAGCCTCACACTAATCCTAACCCTCACCCTCAACCTAACCCTCACCCTAACCCTAACACTAACCCTAACCCTCACCCTCACCTTAGCCCTCACCCTAACCCTAATTCTAAAACTCATGCTCAGCCTAACCCTAACCCTCATCCTCACCCTAAACTTCACACTAAGCCGAATCCTAATCCTCAATCTAACCCTCACCCTAACCCTAGCCCTAACCCTTACCTAACCCAAAGGATAACCCTAACACTCACCCTTATTTTAACCCTCAGCCTCAGCCTAAAGCTCACCATTACCCTTACCATCATCCCCACTCTAACCCTCCCCCTAACCTTAAACCTCATTCTAACCCTCACCCTAACCGTAAAACAAAACTTCACCCTAACCCTAAAACTCACCCTCAACCTCATGCTCAGCCTAACCCTAAGCGAAGCCTAACCCTTACCCTAACCCTCACCCTCACCCTCGCCCTCACCATAACACTAATCTTAACCCTAATCCTCATCCTAACCCTTACCCTAATCCTAACCCTACCATCATCCTAATCCTACTCCTCAACCCCACCCTCACCCTCAACCTACCCCTAAGCCTAAGTCTAAGCTTACCCTAACCCTCACCCTCACCCTCACCCTAACCTTAATCCTAACCCTAAACCTAACCCTACACCTTAACTTCAACCTAACCCTCACCCTAACTTTAACCCTAACACTAACCGTAACCCATGAACTAACCCTCCCCCTAACCCTAAATCTAAACCTAAACCTAACCCTCATCCTAACCCTAATCCTACCCCTAAACCTACACCTCACCCTAAACATAACCCTAACCCTCACCCTCAACCTCACCCTCACCGAAACTCTAACCCTAACCCTAACAATAACACTAACCATAACCCTAATGCTCACCTTAACCCAAACCCTAACACTAATCCTCAAACTAACCCTATCCCTCATCCTAACCCTAAACTTAACCCGAACCCTAACTATCACCCTAACCCTAACCGTAACCATCACCCTCACCCTCAGCCTAACCCTAAGCCTAACCTGAACCCTAACCTTCACACTCAGCTTAACCCTTATCCTAATCCTAATCCTAACTCTAAGCCTAACCCTCACCCTAACCCTAACCCTCCCCCTAAACCTGTATCTAACCCTAAACCTCACCCTCACCCTCACCATAACCCTAACCCTAAACCTCACCCTAACCAGAACCCTCACCCTAACCCTAACCCTCACCATAAAGCTTACCCTCACCCTAACACTAACCCTAACCCTAACACTCACGATCACAATAATCCTAACCCTCACCCTAATCCTAAACCTCACCCTAACACTAACCCTAACACTAACTCTAACCCTAAACCTCACCCTCATCCTAAAACTAACTCTAACCCTAACCCAAACCCTAAACCTCAGCCTAACCCTAAGCATGTCCCTCACCCTTACCCTCACCCTAGCCCTCAACCAAACCCTAATTCTAACCCTCACACTCACCCTAACCCTAACCCTCATCCTCACCCTAAACCTCACACTAACCCTAAACCTAATCCTCAATCTAACCCTTATCTTAAACCTAACCCTAACCCTTATCCTAACCCTAAAACAAACCCTAACCCTCACCCTTAACGAATAACTCACCCTCAGCCTAAACCTCACCTTTGCCTTTACCATCATCCTCACCATAACCCTCAACCTAACACTAAACCTCATCCTAACACTCACCCCAACCGTAAACCTAACTATCACCCTAACCCTAACCCTCATCCTCAACCTCACACTCAGCCAAAACCTAAGCCTAAGCCTAAGCCTTACCCTAACCCTCACCCTCAACCTCACACTCAGCCAAAACCTAAGCCTAAGCCTAAGCCTTACCATAACCCTCACCCTCAACCTAGCCGTCACCCAAACCCTAATCCTAACCCTAACCCTCATCCTAACCCTCAACCTACAGCTAAACCTAACCATCACCCTAACCCTAATCCTAACCCTCACCCTCAACCCCAACCTCACCATAACTCTAACCCTTACCCTAACAATAACACTAACCCTAAACTTACCCTAACCCTCACCATAACCCTCACCCTCAGCCTCACCCTCACTGCAAACTTAACCCTAACCACAACACTAAAATAACCCTAACCCTAACTCTAATCCTCACCCCCACAATCACACTCAGCCTAATACTAAACCGAACCCTAATCCTAACCCTAACCTTAACCCTAACCATAAACCTCACCCTCACCGCAAACTTAACCCAAACCATAACACTAAAAATAACCCTATCCCTAACCCTAACCCTAATCGTCACCCCCACTGTCACACTAACCCTAAACCTAAGCCTAATCCTAACCCTAAACCTAACCCTAACCCTCACCGTAACACTAACACTAACCCTAATCCTAACCCTAATCCTCAACCCCACTGTCACACACAGCCTAAACCTCAGCCTAATCCTAACTCTAAACCTAACCCTAACCCTCACTGTAACACTAAAACTAACCCTAACCCTAACCGTAACCCTAAACCGAACCATAACCCTCAGCCTCACCCTCACCCTAACCCTAACCCGAACCCTAACCCTCATCCTAACCCTAATCCTAACTCTAACACTAACCCTAACCCTCACACTCACCCTCAGCCTAATCCTAATCCTAAACCAAACCCTATCCCTAACCCTAACCCTCACCCTCACCCTAATCCTCACCCTATCCCTAACACTAACCCTAAACCTAACCCTCACCCTCAGACTCACCCTAACCCTTACTCTAACGTTAAACCCCACCCTCACCCTAACCCTAACCCTAACCATAAACCTCCCCCTACCCCTAAACCTAAACCTCAACCTAACCCTCACCTTAACCCTAACACTAACCCTAACCCTAACCCTCATCCTAACACTCCCCCTAACTCTAAGTCTAACCATAAACCTCACCTTTACCCTATCCCTAATTCTAACCCTAAACCTAAACCTCACCCTAAACCTAACCCTAACCCTCACACTCACCCTCAGCCTAATCCTAATCCTAAACCAAACCATATCCCTAACCCTAACCCTCACCCTCACCCTAATCCTCACCCTATCCCTAACACTAACCCTAAACCTAACCCACACCCTCAGACTCACCCTAACCCTAACTCTAACGTTAAACCCCATCCTCACCCTAACCCTAACCCTAACCCTAAACCTCCCCCTAACCCTAAACCTAAACCTCAACCTAACCCTCACCTTAACCCTAACACTAACCCTAAACCTAACCCTCATCCTAACCCTCCCCCTAACTCTAAGTCTAACCATAAACCTCACCTTTACCCTATCCCTAATCCTAACCCTAAACCTAAACCTCACCCTAAACCTAACCCTAACCCTCAGCCTCACCCTAACCCTCACAGTAATTCTAATCCTAACCGTAACAATAAAACTAATCTTAACCCAAAACCTAACCCTAACCCTAAACCTAAGCCTAATCCTAACACCTACACTCACCCTAACCCTAGTCCTAACCCTAACCCTCACACTAATCCTAAACCTCAACCTCACTGTAACCCTAACCCTCACCCAAACCCTCACGCGAACCCTAAACCTTACCCTCAACTTATCCCTTACCCTCACCCTCAACCTCACCCTCAGTCTAAACCTAAGCCAAACCCTAAACCTAACCCTAACACACACACTCACCCTCACCATAAAGCTAATCCTAACCCTAACCCAAACCATGACCCTAAACCTCCCCCTAACTCTCACCCTAAATCTAACCCTAAAACTAACCCTAAACCTAACCCTCAAGGTAAGCCTCAACCTAACCCTAACTCTATAGCTAACCTTAACCCTCACCCTCACTGTCACCGTAACTGTAACCCAAAACCTAAGCCTAAAAATAACCCTAACTCTCACCCTCACCCTAACACTAATCATAAACCTAAAACTACCCTAACCCTTAATGTCAACCTAATCCTCACCCTAACCTTAATGCTAACACTAACCCTAACCCTAACCCACGAACTAACCTCCCCCAACTCTAAATAAAACCATAAACCTGACACTCACCCTAAACCTAATCCTAACCCTAACCCTAAACCTCACCCTAACACTAACCCTAAGCCTCACCCTCACCCTCACCCTCAATTTAACTCTAACTCTAACCCTAACAATAACACTAATCCTAAACCTAAATCTAACCCTAAGCCTAACCCTAACCCTAATCCTAAAACACACCCTCACCCTAACCCTAATCCTAACCATTACCCTAACCCTCACCCTCACCATAACCTTAACCCTCATCCAAACCCTCACCCTAACCCTAATCTTAACCCTAATTCTCCTCCTAACCCTCAACCTAAACCTAACACTAACCCTAACCCTAACCCTCAAAATCAGCTTCAACCTAACACTAACTCAAACCCTAAACCTCACCCTCACCCTAAACCTAACCATAACTCTAACCCTAAAACTCACAACAACCCTAACCCTAAAGCTCACCCTCCCTCTAGCCCTCACCTTAACGATAATCCCAACCCTAACCCTCATCCTAAACCTCACCCTATCACTAACCCTAACCCTCATCCTCACCATCACCCTAAGCCTAACCCAAACTCTCAAACTAACTCTAACCCTCACCCTCACAATAACCCTTACCCTAACCCTCACGCTAACCCTAAATTTAACCCGAACCCTAACTCTCACCCTAAAGCTAACCCTAACCCTCACCCTAACCCTAATCCTCACCATCACCCTCAGCCTCAGCCTAAGCCTAAGCCTAATCCTAACCTTAACCCTAACCCTCACACTCACCCTAAGCCTAACCCTAATCCTAATTCTAACCCTAAGACTAAACCGCACACTCAACCTAACCCTAACACTAACCCTAACCCTAACCCTATCCCTTACCTAATCCTCACCCCCAACCTCACCCTCAGCCTAACCCTAAGCCTAACGATAACACTAATCCTAAACCTCACCGTAACCCAAACCCTAACCTTAACCCTAACCCTAACCGAAACACTAACACTAACCCCAAACCTAACCCTAACCCTTATCCTAACCCTAACCCTAATCCTCAACCTCAATGTCACCCTAACCCAAACAATAAACCTAACCCTCACCCTAATCCTAAGCCTAATCCTAACCCTAACCCTCACACTCACCCTCACCCTAACCCTAATCCTAAACCTAACCCTCACCCTAGCCCTCAAAGTGACCCTAATCCTAACCCTAAACCTAATCCTAAACCTCACACTAACCCTAACCTTAACCCTCACACTAACCCTAACCCTAAACCTAAACCTCACCCTAACACTAAACCGAATCCTCACCTTCACCCTTACTCTCAACTTAACTCTAACCCTTAACCTAACAATAAACCTAAACCTAAACCTAACCCTAACCATCACACTCACCATAACTCTAAACCTTACTCTAACACTAAATCTCACCCTAATCCACACCCTCACCCTCACCCTAACTCAAACCCTAATCCTCACCCACACCCTCACCCTCAGCCTAACCCTAAGCCTAAACCTAACCCTAACCCTAACCAGCACCTTAACCCTAACCCTAACCCAAACCCTAACCCTGAACCAAAACCTAATCCTCAGCCTCACACTCACCCTAACCCAAACCCTAACCCTTACCCTCACCCTAACCGTAAATCTAACCCTAACCCTAACCCTCACACTAAACCTCACCATTACCATAATCCTAAACCTAACCCTATCCCTAAACCTATGCTTCATATTAACCCTCAGCCTAGCCCTCACGCTAACCCTAATCCTAACCCTAAACCTTATCCTAACCCTCACCCTAACCCTACCCCTAACCTTCAGCCTCACTTTAACTCTAACTCGAACCCTAACAATAACACTAATCATAAACCTAAACCTAACCCTAACCCTAACCCTATACCTAATCCTACCACACACCCTCACCCTAACCCTAATCCTAACCATAGCACTAACCCTCACCCTAAACCTAACACTAACCCTAACACTAATCCTCAATCTAACCCTTACCCTCACCCTACACCCTAACCCTCACCCTTGCCCTAACACTAACCCTAACCATAATCATAACCCTCAACCTCAGCCTCACATTCACAGCAAACATAACCCAAACCATAACACTAACAATAACCCTAACCCTCACCCTAATCCTAATCCTACCCCTACCCCTAAACCTCACCCCAGCCAACACCCTAAACCTAAGCCTAAGCCTAACCCTCACCCTAACTCTCACTCTAACCCTAACCCCAAACCTCAACCAAAACCTAACCCTCAACCTCACCCTCAGCCTAACTCTAATCCTAACCTGAACCCTAACCTTAACCCTCACACACACAGTCACTTTAAGCCTAGACCTAATCCTAACCTTAACCCTAACCCTCACCCTCACCCAAAACCTCACCCTAAACCTAAACATAACCCTCACCCTCAGCCTCACATTCACAGCAAACTTAACCCAAACCATAACACTAACAATAACCCTAACCCTCACCCTCAACCTAACCCTAAACCTAAACCTAAACCTAACCCTAACCCAACCCTAAACCTAAACCTGACCCTAACCCTAATCCTAACTCTCACCCTCACCCTCACAGTAACCATAACCCTAACCCTAACCCTTACAATAACCCTAACCCTAACCCTATACCTCATCCTAACCATATCCTTCACAATAACCCTAACCCACACCATAAAGCTTATCCTCACCTTAACCCGAAACCTCACACTCACCCTAACCCTCACCCTAATCCTAATCCTAACCTTAAGCCTAACCCTCACCCTCACCCTAACCCTGATACTAAACCTAACTCTAACACTAACCCTAACCCTAACCCTCACACTCAGCCTCACTCTAACCCTAACTCTAACCCTAAACCTCCTCCTCCCCCCACCCTAACCCTAACTCTAACCCTAAACATCACCCAAACCCTAACCCTAAACCTCACCCTCACCCTAGCCCTCACCCTAATCCTAATCCTAACACTAAACCTCACTCTAACCCTAACCTTAATCTTAATCCTAACCCTAACCCTAACCCTCACCCTCACCCTAACACTCACCCTAACACTAACCCTCACCCTCACTCTCATCCTAACCATAACTGTAACCCTAAACCCCACCCTCATCCTAATCCTCACCCTAAACCTAAACCTCCCCCCTACGCTAAACCTAAACCTCACCCTCAACCTAGCACTCACCCTAACCCTAATCCTAACCCTAACCCTCACCCTAATGCTAATGCTCACACTCAACCTCACCCTCAGCTTAACCCTAAGCCTAACCCTAAACCTAACCCTAACACAAATATTCACCCTCACGTTTACCCTAATCCTAACCCTAAACCTAAGCCTCCCCCTAATTCTCACCCTAACCCTAACCCTAACACTAACACTACCCCTAACCCTCAACCTAACCCTCACCCTAACCCTAACTCTAACCCTAAACCTCACCCTCACCCTAAACCTAACTCTAACCCTAACCCAAACCATAAACTTCACCATAAAACTAACCCTCACCCTCACCCTCAGCCTAAAACTAAACCTGACCCTAACAATAACCCTAACACTAATCCTAACCCTCACCCTAACCATAACGATCACCCTAACCCATAACCTCACCCTAACACTTACCCTCACCCTAAAACTAACCCTAACCCTAACACTAACCCTCACACTAACCCTAACCCTAAGCCTAACCCTAAACCTCACCGTAACCCTAACCCTAACCCTAAAGTGAATTAACCCTAAACCTAAATCTAACCCTAATCCTCAGCCTCACCCTCATCCTAACCCAAACCCTAACCCTAAACCTCACCCTAACCCTAAGCCTATATCTAACCCTAAACCTCACCCTCAGCCTAACCCTAACCCTGACCCTAACCCTAAACCCCAACCTATCCCTAACCCGCACCCTCAACCTCACCATAACTCTAACTCAAACCCTAACACTAACACTAACCCTAACCCTAACCATCACTTTAACCCTAATCCTCACACCCACCCTCAGCCTCAGCCTAACCCTAAGCCTAACCATAACTCTCAGACTAACCCTCACCGAAACCCTAACGCTAACCCTAACCCTAACCCTAAACCTAACCCTAACCCTAAACCTAACCCTCATTATCAGCTTCACCCCCACCCTAACCTAAACTCTAACCCGAACACTCACCCTAACCCTAAGCCCAACCCTAACCTTAACCCTAACCTTCACAATCACTCTACCCTAAACCTAATCCTAAACCTACCATTACTCCTAACCCTCACCATAACCCTCACCCTAGCCCTCACCCTAACCCTAAAACTCAAACTAACCCTAAATCTACACCTAAACCTCAAACTCACCCTAACTTTAACTCTAACCCTAACACTAAACCTCACAATAAACCTAACCCTAACCCTGACCCTAACCTTAAACCTCACCATCACCCTCAGCCTAACCCTAAGCCTAACCCTAAACCTATCCCTAACACACACTCACCCTCACACTAACACTAATGCTAACCCTAATCCTAACCCTCCCCCTAACTCTCACCCTAAACCTAGCCTTAACACGAACACTAAACCTAACCCTCAACTTAACCATCACCCTAACCCTAACTCTAACCCTAACCCAAACTGTAAAACTCACCCTAACCCTAACACTAACCCTCATCCTCACCCTCACCATAACCATAACCCTAACCCTGACCCTAACAATAACCCTAAACCTATTCCGAACCCTCACCCTAACCATAACTCTCACCCTAACCCAAACCATCACCCTATTACTTACCCTCACCCTAACACTAACCCTAACCCTAACAATAACCCTCACACTAATCCAAGCCCTAACCCTAACCCTAAATCTCAACCTAACCCAGACCATCACCCTAACCCTAAAAATAACCCTAAAAATAACCCTCACCCTAACCCCCCCTTAAAGTTATATCTAACCCTCAACCTCACACTCACCCTAACCCTAAACCTAAACCCCACCCTAACCCTAACCCTAACCCTCACCCTCATGCTCAGCCTAAGCCTAAGCCTAAGCTTAACCCTAACCCTAACCCTCACCAAAACCCCAACACTAACACAAACCCTAACTCTAACCCTAAACCTCACCCTCACCCTAACCTTAACACTAACCCTAACCCTAAACCTAAGCCTCATCCTAACCCTAACCCTCACCCTCACCCTCACCCTCACCGTAACTGTAACCCTAACTCTAAACCTAACAATAACCCTAACAGTAACCCTAAATTTCATCCTAACCATAACCTTCACCCTAACCCTAACCCTCACCCTAACACTTACCCTCATCCTAACACTAACCCTAACCCTAACACTAACCCTCACACTAAACCTAACCCTCACACTAACCCAAAACCTCACCCTAACCCTAAACCTCACCCTGAACCTAGCCCTCAACCAAACCCTAACCCTCATCCTCACCCTAAAACTCACAATAACCGTAACACGAATCCTCAATCTAACCCTCAACCTCACCCTAACCGTAACCCTCACCTTTGCCCTAAACCGCACCCTCAGCCTAACCCTCACCTTTACCCTTACCGTGACCCTGAACCTCACCCTCACCCTAACCCTAATCCTCATCCTATCACTCACCCTAATGGTAACACAAACCATCACCCTAATCCTAACCCTCACCCTCACCCTCAGCCTCAACCTAACCCTAAGCCTAAGCCTAACCCTAACCCTAACCCTCACCCTCACCCTAGCCCTCACCCTAACCCTAATCCTCAACCTAACCCTCATCCTAACACTTAACCTAACCATAACCCTAACCATCTTTCTAAACCTAATCCTCATCCCCACCCATACCCTCAGCCTAACCTAAGCCTAAGCCGAACCCTAACCCTAACCCTCACACTCACCCTCACTGTAAACCTTATCCTAAAACTAACCCTAATCCTAGCATTATACCTCAACCTAACCCTCACCCTAACCCTAACCCTAACACTAACCCTAACCCTAACCCTCCCCCTAACCGTAACTCTAACCCTAAACCACACCCTCACCCTATCCATAACCCTTACCCTAAACCTCACCCTAACCCTGATCTTAACCCTCACCGTCACCCTCACCCTCACTGTAACTCTAACCCTATCCCTAATACTAACCCTCACCCTCACCCTAACCCTAACCCTAACCCTAACTCTCACCCTCACCATAACGCTAACCCTAAACCTAACCCTAAACCTCACCCTAAAGCTAACCCTAACCCTCACCCTCACTCTAACCCTCATCCTAACACTAATGTTAACCCTAAACCTCACCCTCACCCTCATGCTCGGCCTAAGCCTAAGCCTAAGCCAAAGATTGACCCTGACCCTGACCCTCACCCTAACCCTAACCCTAACCGTAACACTAACCCTAACACTAACCCTCACACTAACCCTCACCCTCACCCTCACCCTCTGCCTAATATTAAACCTAAACCTAACCCTAACCCTAACCCTAACAAGAAGAGTAACCCTCACCCTAACCGTCACCCTAACCCTAACCCTAACACTCACACTCACCATAGCCCATAACCAAACCCTAAGCCTAAGCCTAACTCTCACCCTAACCCTCACTCTATTCCTAACCCCAACATTCACCTTAACCATAACCCTTACCCTCACCCTAACTCTAATCCTAACCCTAACCCTAACTCTAACCCTCCCCTTAACTCTCATCCTAACGCTAACCTTAACAGTAACACTAACCCTAACCCTCAACCTAACCCTCACCCTAATCCTAACTCTAACCTAAAACTCACCCTGACCCTAAACCCAACTCTAACATTAACCCAAACCCTAAACCTCACTCTAACCCTAACCCTAACCCTCATCCTCACCCTCAACGTAACCGCAACCCTAAACCTAACAATAAGAATAACCTTAACCGTATTCCTAACCCTCAACCTAACACTTACCCTCACCCTAATACTAATCCTAAACTTCACCCTAACCCTCTCCCTAACCCTATATGTAACCCTCAACACTCACCCTAAACCTAACCCTAAACCCCACATTAACCCTAACCCTAACAATCACCCTCGTGCTCGGCCTAAGCTTAAGCCTAAGACTAAGCCTAACACTAACCCTAAACATCACCCTAACCCCAACAATAACACTAAACCTAACTCTAACCCTAAACCTCACCCTCACCCTAACCCTTATTCTATCCCTAACCCTAAACCTAAACCTCATCCTAACCCTAACCCTCACCCTCACCCTCACATTCACCCTCACCGTAACCGTAACCCTAACCCTAACCCTAACAATAACCCTAACCCTAACCCTAACCCTCATCCTAAGCGTAACCTTCACCGTAACCCTAACCCTCACCCTAACACTTACCCTCACCCTAACACTAACACTCACCCTAACACTAACCCTCACACTAACCCTAACCATCACCCTAACCCTAAACTTCACCCTAACCCTAACCCTCAACCTCAACCTAGCCCTCAACCTAACCCTAACCCTCATCCTCACCCTAAACCTCACACTAACCCTAACAGTAATCCTCAATCTCAACCTCACCCTCACCCTAACCCTAACACTCACCCTTACCGTTAACCTCACCCTCAGCCTAACACTCACCTTTACCCTTACCATCACCCTCACACTAACCCTCAACATAAAACTAATACTCATCCTAACCCTAACCCTAACGGTAACCCCAACCATCACCCTAACCCTAACCATCACCCTCACCCTCAGACTCAGCCTAAACATAAGCCTAAGCCTTGGCCTTACCCTAAACCTCACCCTCACCCTAACCCTAACCCTCTTCCTAACCCTTAACCTAACCATAAACCTAACCATCTTTCTAAACCTAATCCTCATCCCCACCCATACCCTCAGCCTAACCCTAACCCTAAGCCGAACCCTAACCTTAACCCTCACACTCACCCTCACCAAAAACCTAATCCTAAACCTAAACCTAACCCTAAAATTAAACCTCAGTCTAACACTCACCCTAACCCTAACCCTAACCCTAACCGTAATGCTCACCCTAACCCTCCCCCTAACCCTAACTCTAACTCTAAACGTCACCCTCACCCTAACCATAACCCTAACACTAAACCTCACCCTAAACCTGATCCTTACCCTCACCCTCACCCTCACCCTCACTGTAATTCTAACCCTAACCCAAATCCTAACCCTCACCCTCACCCTAATCATAACCCTAACCCTCACCCTTAACCTACCCCTCACACTCACCGTAACCCTAACCCAAACCCTAAACCTCACCATAACCCTAACAATAACCCTCAACCTCACCCTAGCACTCACCCTAAACCTAATTGTAACCTTAAACCTCATCCAAAACCTCGCCCTAACCCTAACCCTAACCCTCAACCTAACCCTAAACCTAATTCTAACCCTCAACCTAACCCTAACCCTGACCCCAACGTAACCCTAACCCTAACTCTCACCCTAAACCTAAACCTCATCCTAACCCTAACCCTCACCCTCACCCTAACCCTAACACTAATCCTAACCTTAAACCTCACCCTATACCTCACCCTAACCCTAACTCTAACCCTAAACCTGACCCTCACCCTAACCCTCACCCTAACCCTAAAACTCACCCTCACCCTAGCCTTCACCCTAACCCCAATCTGAACCTTAAACCTCATCCTAACCCTCACCCTAACCCTAAACCTAACCCTCAACCTAATCCTAAACCTCACCCCTAACCTCACCCTTAGTCTAACCCTAAGCCTAACCCTAAACCTAACCCTAACCCACACACTCACCCTCAACCTAACCCTAACCCTAACCCTCACCCTAACCCTAATTCTATCCCTAACCCTAAACCTAAACCTCATCCTAACCTTAACCCTCACCCTCACCCTCACATTCACCCTCATCCTCAACCTCACCCTTAGCCTAACCCTAAGCCTAACCCTAAACCTCACCCTAGCCTTCACCCTAACCCTAATCCTAAACCTAACTCAAACTCTAACCATAACCCTAACCCTAAACCTCACCCTAAACCTAACCCTTACCCTCACCCTCACTGTAAGGGTAACCCTAATCCTAACCCTAACAATAACCATAACCCTAACTCTTACCCTCACCCTAACCATAACCCTCACCCTAAACCTAACCCTCATCCTAACACTTACCCTCAACCTTATCTTAACCCTAAGCCTCAGCCTAATCCTGACCTTTATGCTTACCATCACCCTCACCTTAACCCTCACCCTAGTCCTAACCCTAATCCTTACCCTCACCCTCACCATAACCCTAACCATCACTCTAACCCTATTCTTCACCCTCAACCTCACCCTCAGACTAACCCTAACCCTAACCTTACCCATAAACCCCACCCTAACCCTAAACCTAACCCTCACCTGCACCCTCACCGTATCTCTAACCCTAACCCTATCAATAACACTAAACCTAACCTGAACCATCACCCTAAACCTAATCCTAACCCTCACCCTCATGCTCAGACTAAGCCTAAGCCTAAGCCTAACCCTAAACCTAACTCTCAACCTAACCCTATCCCTAACCCTAACCCTAACTCTAACCCTAAATCTCACTCTCACCCTAACACTAATTCTAACCCTAACCCTAAAACTAAACCTCATCCTAACCTTAACCCTAAGACTCACCCTCACCCTCAGCCTAAACCTATGCTTAACATTAACCCTAAACCTAACCCTCACACTCACCCTCACCCTAAACCTAACTCTAACCCTAAACCTCACCATCACCCTAACCCTAAATCTAATACTAAACCTCACCCTAACCCTAACCCTAACCTCACCCCAAACCTAACCCTCACCCTCACCCTCAGACTAAACCTAAGGATAACCCTAACCCTAAAACTAACCCTCACACTCACCCTAACCCTAAACCTAATCCTAATTCTAACCATAGCCCTAAACCTCACCCTCACCCCAACCCTCACCCTAACCCTAAATCTAACCCTGAAACTAACTCTCACACTCAGCCTCACCCTAACCCTAATTCTAACACTAAACCTCACCCACACCATAACCCTAACGCAAACCCTAACCCTAAACCTAACACTAACCCTAACCACAAACCTCAACCTAACCCTCAGCCTAACCCTAAATCTATCCCTAATCCTCACCCTCAACCTAACCTTCACTCTAATCCTAACCCAAACACTAAACCTCACCCTAACCCTAAACCTAACCCTCACACTCACCCTCACCGTAATCATAACCCTAAACCTAACCCTAACAATAACCCTAAAGCTAATCCTAACCCTCACCCTAACCATAACACTCACCCTAACCCAAACCCTCGCCCTAACACTTACTCTCACGCTAACACTAACCCTAACCCTAACACTAACCCTCACACTAACCATAACCCTAACCATTAGCCTAAACCTCAACCTAACCCTCACCCTCACCCTAACCCTAACACTAACCGTATTCCTAAACCTTGTCCTAACCCTCCCCCTAACCCTATATCTAACCCTAAACCTCATGCTAACCCTAACCCTAAGCCTAAGCCTAACACTAAACCTAACCCTAACCCTAAACATAACCTTAATCCACAGCCTGACCCTCACCCTAACCCAAACACTAACACTAACCCACACCCTCATCCTCAGCCTAACCCTAACCCTAACCAACACCTTAAACCTAACCCTAAACCTAACACTAAACCTGAACCAAACCTTAATCCTCAGCCTTACTCTTACCCTAACCCAAACCCTAACCCTAACCCTCACCCTAACACTAAGCCTGACCCTAAACCTAACCTCCACACTCACCCTCACCATAACCCTAATCCTAATCCTAATGGTATCCCTAAACCTTACCCTCACTTTAACCCTCATGCTAGCCCTCAACCTAACCCTAATAATAACCCTAAAACTTATCCTAACCCTCAACATAACCCTAACCCTCACCCTAACCCTCACCCTCACCCTAACCCTAACCCTAACAATAACCCAAACCCTAACCCTCAACCTCAGCCTCATCCTAACCCTAACTCGAACCCTAAATCTCCTCCTCCCCCTAACCCTAACCTTCACGCTCATCGAAAAACTAACCATAACCTTAACCCTAATAATAACCCTAACCCTAACCCTCACCATAAGCATAATCCTCACCCTAACCCTAACCCTCACCCTAACACTTACCCTCACCCTAACCCTAACCCTAACCCTAACACTAACCCTCACATTAACCCTAACCCTCACCCTAATCCTAAACCTCACCCTAACCCTAAACCTCAACCTCACCCTCGCCCTCACCCTAACCCTAATTCTAACCCTCACCCTCAACCTTGCCCTCAACCTAACCCTAACCCTCATCCTCACCCTAGCCGTCACCCTAACCCTAATTCTAACCCTCATGCTCACCCTAACCCTAACCCTCATCCTCACCCTAAACCTCACAATAACCCTAAACCTAATCCTCAATCTAACCCTCACCCTAACCCTAACCCTAACCCTTAACCTAACCCTAAACCTAGCCCTAACACTCGCCCTTATCTTAACCCTCAACCTCAGCCTAAACCTCAACTTTACCCTTACCATCATCTTCAACCTAAACCTCAGCCTTACCCTAAACCTCATCCTAACCAACACCATAAACTTAAACTTAACCATCACCCTAACCCTCAACCTCAACTTCACACTCAGCCTAAGCCTAAGCCTAAACCTAACCCTAAACTTTATCCTAAACCTCACACTGACCCTCAAAGTAACCCTAACCATTACCATCACCAAAATCCTTACCCTAACCATCAATCTAACCCTAAACTTAACCCAATCCCTCACTTTAACCCTCATGCTAGCCCTCAACCTAACCCTAATAATAACCCTAAAACTTATCCTAACCCTCACCATAACCCGAACCCTCACCCGAACTCTCACCCTCAGCCTAACTCTAAGCCTAAGCCTAACCATAACCCTAAACATTACCCTCAACCTAACCATCACCATAACCCTAACCCTAATCCTAACACTAAACCTCACCCTAAACCTAATCTTAATCCTAATCCTAACCCTAACCGTAACCTTCACCCTCACCCTAACCCTCACCTTAATCCTAACCCTAACACTAACCCTAACCCTATCCCTCACCTCAGTCTCATCCTAACCCTAACTGTAACCCTAAACCTCATCCTCATCCTAACACTCACCCTAAACCTAAACCGCATGTAACCCTATACCTAAACTTTACCCTCGACCTAGCCCTCACCCTAACCCTAACCCTAACCCTAACCCTAATCCTAACCTTCCCCCTAACCCTAACCCTTAACCTCACCCTAACCCTCACCCTAACGTTAACCCTCACCCTCAACCTCACCCTCAGCCTAACCCTAAACCTAACCCTAACACACATACTCACCCTCACGTTTACCCTAATTCTAACCCTAACCCTAACCCTAACCCTCACCCTAACCCTAACCCTCACCTTAACCCTAACCCTAACATTAACCCTAACCCTAAACCACACCCTCAGCCTCACCCTAACCCTAACCCTAAACCTAAACCTCACCCTCACCCTCACCCTAACCCTCACCCTCACCCTAGCGCTCATCCAAACCCTAATCCTAACCCTAAACCTCATCCTAAACCTCCCCCTAACCCTATGACTAACCCTCACCCTAACCCTAACTTTCTCACCCTCAACCTCACCCTCAGCCTAACCCTAAGCCTAACCCTAAACCTAACCCTAACACACACACTCACCCTCAGCCTAACCCTAAGTGTATACCTAAAACTAACCCTAACTCTCACCCTCAGCCTCACACTAACCCTAATTCTATCCCTATACCTCACCCTCACCCTACCCCTAATGCTAAACCTTAACCCTAACCCGAACCCTAACCCAAACCCTCCCCCTAAATCTCACCCTAACCCTAACACTAACACTAACGCTAACTCTAACCCTAACATTAAACCTCAACCTAACCCTAACCCTAACCCTATCCCTCACCCTAACCCTCACCCTCACACTCAGCCTAACTTTAAGCCTAACCCTAATCCTAACCCTAACCCTCACACTCACCCTAACCCTAACCCTAATCCTAATCCTAACCCTATCCCTATCCCTCACCCTCACACTAACACTCACCCGAACCCTAACCCTAACACTAACCCTAACCCTAACCCTCACTATCAACCTCACCCTCAGCCTAACCCTAAGCCTAACGCTAAACCTAACACTCACACACACACTCACCCTCACCCTAACCCTAATCCTAAACCTAAACGTAACCATAAACCTCCGCCTAATTCTCACCCTAACGCTAACCCTAACACTAACCCTAACCCTCGACCAAACCCTCACCCTAACCCTAGCTCTAACCCTAAACCTCACCCTCACCCTAAACCTAACTCTAACCCTAACCCAAACCCGAAACCTCACCCTAAGCCTAACCCTAAACCTCATCCTCACCTTCACCCTAACCCTAACTCTAACAATAACGCTAACCCTATTTCTCACCCTAACCCTAACCCTAAACCTCACCTTCACCTTCACCCTCACAGTAACCGTAACAGTAACCCTAGCAATAACCCTTACCCTAACCCTAAACCTCACCCTAACCATAACCCTCACCCTAAGCCTAAAACTCACCCTAAAACATACCCTCAAACTAACACTAACCCTCACACTAACCCTAACCCTAACCATAACCCTAAACCTCACCCTAACACTAACCCTAACCCTAACATTCACCCTAACCCTAATTCTAACCCTAACCCTCACCCTAACCATAAATCTCATCCTCACCATAAACCTCACACTAAACCTAACCCTAATCCTAAATGTAACCCTCACCCTCACAATAACCCTAACCCTAACCCTTAACCTAACCCTCAGCCTAACATTAACCCTCACCCTTACAGTAACCCTCACCCTCAGCCTAACACTCACCTTTAACCTTAACGACACCCGCAACCTAACCCTCACCCTAAGCCTAAACTTAACCGAAACCTAACTCTCACCATAACCTTAAACCTAACCCTCACCTTAACCCTAAACCTCACCATCACCCTCACCCTCAGCCTAACCCTAAGCCTAACCATAAACCTAACCCTAATCCTCACACTGACCCTCTCCCTAACCCCAATCCTAATCCTAACCCTAACCCTAACACACACCCTCACCCTAAACCTAACCCTAACACTAACCCGAAACCTCACCCTAACCCTCACCCTAACCCTATATCTAACCCTAAACTACAAACTCACAGTGACCCTAACCCTAACCCTAACCTTAAACCTCACACTATCCCTAAACCTAAACCTCACCCTCACCCTAGCCGTCACCCTAACCCTAATCCTAAACCTAACCCACATCCTAACCCTCAACCTAACCCTAAACCTAACCCTCACTCTAACCCTAAAACTCACACTCAACCTAACCCTCAGGATAACCCTACGACTAACCCTAAACCTAACCATAACCCAGACACTCACCCTCACCCTAACACTAACTATAACCCTAACCCTAAATTTAAACCAAACCTTAACACTCACCCTAACGCTAACCCTAACCCTCATCCTAACACACAACCTAACCCTATCCGTATCCATCACCCTAACCCCAACCCTCACCCTCAGCCTAACCCTAAGCCTAAGCATAACTCTAACCCTAACCCTCAACCTCACCCTAAACCTAATCCTATCCCTAACCTTCATCCTAACCCTCACCATAACCCTAACCCTAACCATCATCCAAAACCTATTCCTCACCTCCACCCTCACCCTCAGCCTAACCCTAAGCCTAAGCCTAAACCTAACCATAACCCTCACCCTCAGCCTCACCCTCACCCTAACCCAAATCCTAACCCTAACCCTCACCCTAACTCTAAGCCTAACCCCAATGCTAGCCCTCACCCTAAACCTAATCCTAACCCTAAACCTCATCGTAACCTTCACCCTAACCCTAACCCTAACCCTCACCCTCATGCTCCGCCTAAGCCTAAGCCTAACCCTAAGCCTAACCCTAACCCTAACCCTCACCCTATCCCTAACCTTAACACTATCCCTAACTCTAACCCTAAACCTCACCCTCACCCTAACCCTAACTGACCCTAACCCTAAACCTAATCCTCATCCTAACCCTAACCCTCACCCTCACCTTCACTGTAAACCTAACTGTAACACTAAAACTAACAAAAACCCTAAACCTAACTCTAACCCTCACCCTAATCATAATCCTCACCCTAACCTTAACCCTCATCCTAACATTAACCCTCATCCTAACACTAACCCTAACCCTAACCATAACACTAACCCTAACCCTAAACATAAACCTCACCCTCAGCCTCACCCTCACCGCAAACCTAACCCTAAACATAACACTAACAATAACCCTAACCATAACCCTAAAACTCACACTCACCCTCACCCTAACGCAAATCCTAAACCTAACCCTATCCCTAACCCGAAGCCTCACCCTAACCCTCACACTAGCCCTCACCCTAAACCTAATCCTAACCCTAAACCTCATTATAAACCTCACCCCAAACCTAACCCTCATCCTAACCCTAACCCTAACCATAACCCTCATGGTTGGCCTAAGCCTAAGCCTAAGCCTAAGCCTAACCTTAACCCTTACCCTCACCCTATTCCTAAACCTAACACTAACCCTAACTCTAACCCTAAACCTCACCCTCAACTTAACCCTAAATCTAACCCTAACCCTAAACCTAAACCTCAAACTAACCCTAACCCTAATCCTCACCCTCACCGTAACCCTAACCCTAACCCTAACCCTAACAATAACCCTAAGCCTAACCCTAACCCTCACCGTAAGCATAACCCTCACCCTAACCATAACCCTCACCCTAATATTTACCCTCACCCTAACACTAACCCTAACTCTAACACTAATGCTTACACTAACCCTAACCATCACCCTAAACCTAAACCTCACCCTAACACTAACCCTAACCCTGACCTCACCCTAGCCCTCACCCTAACCCTAAACCTCATCCTCACCCTCAACCTCACACTAACCCTAACACTAATCCTCAATCTAACCTTTACCCTCACCCTAACACTAAACCTAACCCTCAACCTAACCCTAACCCTCACCATAACCGTAACCCTCACCCTCAGCCTAACACTCAGCTTTGCCCTTACCTTTACCCCCACCATAAACCTCACCCTAACCGAACCCTCATCCTAACCCTCACCCTACCCCTACCTCTACCCCTAAACCTCAACCTCACAGTAACCCTAACTCTAACCCTAACACTAACACTAAACCTCACCCTAACCAGAAATCTCACCCTCACCCTCACCGTAACCGTAATCCTAACGCCAAACCTAACAATAACCCTATCCCTAACCCTAACCCTCACCCTAATCATAACCTTCACCCTAACCCTCACCCTCACCCTAACCCTCATCCTCACCCTGAACCTCACACTAACCCTAAACCTAATCCTCAATCTAACTCTCACCCTAACCCTAAACTTAACCCTTACCCTAATCCTAAACCTAACCCTAATCCTCACCCTTTTCTTAACTCTCACCCTCAGCCTAAACCTCACCTTTAACCTTACCATCATCCTCACCCTAAACCTAAACCTCATCCTAACCCTCACCCTCACACAAACCTAACCCTAACCATAATCCTCAATCTAACCTTCACCCTAACCATAACCCTCACCCTCACCGTAGCCCTCACCGAAACCCTAATCCTAACACTAACCCTCATCCTAATTCTTACCCTAACCCTAACCCCAACCATCACTCTAACCCTAATCCTCAACCCCAATTTCAACCTTAGACTAACCCTAAGCCTAAGCCTAACCCTAACCCTAACCCTAACATACCCTCACAGTAACCCTAATCCTAACCCTAAACCTAACCCTAACCCTAACTAAAACCCTCACCCTCACCCTAGCCCTAACCCTAACCCTAATTCTAACCCTCCCCCTCACCTTAACCCTAAACCTTAACCTAACCCTTAACCCTAAACTCACACTCACCATAACAATTACCCTAATCCTAAACCTAACATTAAGGCTAATCCTCACCCTCACCCTAATCCTCACCATAACCCTAACTCTAACACTAACCTTAACCCCAACCCACACCATCAGCCTCACCCTAAACCTAACTCTAACCATAAACCTTACTCTCACCTTAAGCCTAACCCTAACCTTAACCCTCAAACTAACCCTAACGCTCACCCTCACTGTAACCCTTACCCTAACTCTCACCCTAACCCTTAACTTAACCCGAACCCTAACTCTCACCCTAACTCTAACCCTAAACCTCACCCAAACCCTAAGCCTCACCCTCACCCTCAGCCTAACCGTAACCCCAACCCTAACCCTCACACTCACCCTAACCTTAACCTAATTCTCACCCCCCTGCACCCTCAGCCTAAACCTACGCCCTAAGCCTAACCCTAACCATCACACTCACCCTCACCCTAACCCTAATCCTAACCCTAACCTTAACCCTAAACCTCAACCTAACCCTCACCCTAACCTTAAGCTTAACAGTAACCCTAACCCTAACCCTCGTCCTAACCCAACAACTAACCCTAAATCTAACCCTAAACCTCAAATTCACCCTAACCCTAATACTAACGCTAACCCTAACAATATCACTAATCCTAACGATAAACATAACCCTATTGCTAAACCTAAACCTAATTCTAACTATCACACTCACCCTAACCCTAATCCTAATCCTAACCCTCACCCTAACTCTAACCCTAAACCTATACCTTACCCTAACACTAACCCTAACCCTCAGCCTCACCCTAGCACTCACCCTAAAACGAATCCTAACCCTAATGCTCACCATAATCCTAAATTTAACCGAACCCTAACTCTCACCCTAACCCTAACCCTAAGCCGCACCCTAACCCTAGCCCTCACCCTCACCCTCAGCCTAAACATAAGGCTAAGCCTAACCCTAACCCTAACTGTCACACTAACCCTAACCCATATCATAATCCTAATCCTAACCCTAAGCCGTAACCTCACCCTCACCCTAACCCTCACCCTAATCAAAACGCTCATCCTCACCCTAACCCTAACCCTCACCCTCAACGTCACACTCAGCCTAACCCTAAGCCTAAGCTTAACCCTAACTCTAAATCTTAGCCTCACCCTAACCCTAACCCTAAAGCTTCGGCTAAACCTAAACCTATACCTCACCCTCACCCTAGCCCTCACCCTAACCCTAATCCTAACCCTAACCCTCATCCTAACCCTCCTCAAAACCCTAAAACATTCCCTCAACCTAAAACTAACCCTCACCCACATCCTCATCCTTTGCCTAACCCTAACCCTAACCCTAAACTCAACCTAACCCTACACTTAAACCAAACCCTCAACATCACCCTAATCCTAACCCTCATCCTCAAACTCACCTTCACCCTAAACCTAACCCTAACCCTCACACTAACCCTAAACCTAACCCTCACTCTCAGCCTCACCAAAAACCTAACTCTAACCCTAAACCTCACCCTCTCACTTAACCTAACCCTATCCCGAACCCAAAACTTCACCATAACCCTAACCCTAAACCTCACCCTCACCTTAGCTCTTACACCAAACCTAATCCTAACCCTAACCCTAATCCTATCCCTTACCCTAACACTAACCCTTACCCTCCCTCTAAATCTCAACCTAACACTAACCCTAACACTAATCCTAAACCTAACCCTCAACCTAATCCTCACCCTAACCCTGATTCTAACCCTTAACCTCACCCTCACCCTAACCCTAACTCTAACCCTAACCCAGACCCTAAACCTCACACTAACCCTAAATCTAACCCTCACCCTCACCCTCACTCTTGCCCTCACCCTAACCCTAATCCTAACCCTAACCCTAACCCTAAACCTCACCCTAACACTAACCCTAAACCTCACCCTCAACTTAGCCCTCAACCTAACCCTAATCCTAACCCTAATCCTCACTCTAACCCTCATCCTAACTCTAACCCTAAACCTCACCCTAACCCTAACCCTAACCCTAACCCTCAAACTAACCCTAACACTCATGCACAATTTAAGCCTAACCCTAAACCTCACCCTAAACCTAAAATAACCAGAACCCTAACTCTCACCCTAACCCTAACCCTAACCCATACACTAACCCTAACCCTCACCCTCACTCTCAGTGTAATCCTAAACCTAAGCCTAACCCTAACCCTCACACTCACACTAACCCTTACCCTAATCCTAATCCTAACCCTAACCCTAACCCTAACCCTCACCCTCAACCTCAGCCTCACCTTAACCCTAAATCTAACCCTAAACCTCATCCTCAACCTAACCCTAACCCTAACCCTAGCCCTCACCCTAACCCTAATCCTAACCCTAACCCTCATCCTAACCTTCCCCATAACCCTAACCCTAACCCTCACCCTAACCCTAACCCTCACCCTCACATTCACCCTCAGCCTAATCCTAAGCCTAAACCTAAGCCTACCCCTAAACCAAACCCTAACCCTCACAGTCACCATCAACCTCACCCTCACTGTAACTCTAACCCTAACCCTAACCCTAACCCTCACCCTAACCCTAACCCTAAACCTCCCCCTAACCCTAACCCTCCCCCTAACTCTATATCTAACCCTAAAACACACCCTCACCCTAACCCTAACACTAACCCTAACCCTAACCCTCACCCGAACCATCTCCCTAACCCTATATCAAATCCTAAACCTCAACCTCACCCTAACTGTAAACCTAACCCTAACCGTATACCCCATCAAAACCCTAAACCTAACCCTCACCCGCACCCTCACCCTCACTGTAACTCTAACCCTAACCCTAACAATGACACTAACCCTAAAATGAAACATCTCCCTAACCGTAATCCTCACACCCAACCTCACCCTCTGCCTAACCCTAAACCTAAGCCTAACCCTCACCCTAACCATTACACTCACCCTCATCCTAACTCTAATCCTAAAACTAACCCTATCCCTAAACCTCACCCTAACCCTCCCCCTAACCCTATCTGTAACGCTAAATCTCACCCTCAACCTAACCCTAACCCTAACCCTAAACCTCACCCTAACCCTAACCCTCAACTTCACCCTCAACCTCACCATAAGTCTAACCCTAACCCTAACAATAACACTAACTATAACACTAACCCTAAACATAACCCTCAACCTCAGCCTCACCCTCACTACAAACTTAACCCTGACCATAACACTAACAATAACCCTAACCCTAACCCTAAACCTAACTCTAATCCTTACCCCCACCCTCACCCTCAGCCTAAACCTAACCCTAACCCTAAACGTAACCCTCACCGTAACCCTAACACAAACCCCAACACTGACACTAACCCTAACCCTAAACCAAACTCTAAACCTAACACTAAACCTAACCCTAATCCTCAGCCTCACCCTCATCCTAACCCAAACCCTAACCCTAACCATCACCCTAAACCTAAGCCTAACCCTAATCCTTACCCTCAACCCTAAACCTAATCCTAACCCTAACCCTCACCCTAACCCTAACCCTAACCATCACCCTCATGCTCGGCCTAAGCCTAAGCCTAAACCTAAGCCTAACCCTAACCCTAACCCTAACCCTCACCCTATCCCTAACCCTAACACTACCCCTAACTCTAACCCTAAACCTCATCCTCACCCTAACCCTAACTCTGATCATAACCCAAACCTAACCCTCATACTAACCCTAACCCTCACCCTCACCTTCACCATAACCCTAACTGTAACCCTAAACCTAACAAAAACCCTAAACCTAACCCTAACCCTCACCCTACTCATAAACCTCACCCTAACCTTAACCCTCACCTAACATTTACCCTCACCTTAACACTAACCCTAAGGCTAACACTAACGCTCACACTAACCCTAACCATCACCCTAACCCTAAACCTCACCCTAACATAAACCCTAACAATCACCCTAAACCTAAAACTTACCCTAACCCTAAACCCAACCTCAGCCTCACCTTCAGTGTAACCCTAAGCCTAACCCTAACCCTAACCCTCACACACACCCTAACCCTTACCCTAATCCTAATCCTAACCCTATCCCTAACCCTCACCCTCAGCCTCACCTTAACCCTAATTCTAACCCTAAACCTCACCCTCAACCTAACCCTAAAGCTAACCCTAACACTAAAACTCATCCTCATCCTAACCCTAAACCTCACCCTCACCCTAACCCAAATCCTATCCCTAACCCTCATGCTAACCTTCCTCATAACCCTAATCATAACCCTTACCTTAACACTAACCCTCACCCTCACCCTCAGCCTAACCCTAAGCCTAACCCTAAGCCTAACCCTAAACCTAAAACTAAACCTCACACTCACTCGCACCCTCACCCTCACTGTAACTCTAACCCTAACCCTAACCCTAAAACTCACCCTAATCCTAACCGTAACCCTCCCCCTAAACCTATATCTAACCGTAAACCTCACCCTCACGCTAACCCTAACACTAACCCTAAACCTAACCCTCACCCTAACCACCTCCCTAACCCTATATGTAACCCTAAACCTCACCCTCACCCTAACAGTAACCCTAACCATAACCCTAAACCCCACCCTAACCCTAAACCTAAACCTCAACCGCACCCTCAGCTTCACCATAACTCTAACAATAACCCTAACAATAACACTAACCCTAACCCGGACCATCACCCTAACCCTAATCCTCATCCCCAACCTCACCCTCTGCCTAAGCCTAAGTCTAAGCCTAACCCTCACCCTAACCCTTACACTCACCCTCATTGTAACTCTAATCCTAAACCTAACCCTATACCTAACCCTCAACCTCACCCTAACCCTAACACTAACGCTAACCCAAACCTCAACCTAAACCTCCCCCTAAACCTATCTGTAACCCTAACCTCACCCTCACCCTCAACCTCAACATAAGTCTAACCCTAACCCTAACAATAACACTAACCCTAACCCTAACCATATCCATAACCCTCACCGTCAGCCTCACCCTCACTGGAAACTTGACCCTAACCATAACACTAACATTAACCCTAACCCTAACCCTAACTCTAATCCTCACCCACACCGTCACCCTCAGCCTAACCCTAACCCTAACCCCAACTCTAATCCTAACCCCCACTGTAACCCTAAAACTAACCCTAACACTAACACTAACCCTAAACCAAACCCTAACCCTAACCCTAAACTTAAACCTAACCCTAACCCTAACCGTAAAATTAACCTGAAACCTAACTCTCACCCTAACCCTACAACTAACCCTCACCCTAACCCTAACCCTCATCCTCACACTCACCCTCATCCTAACCCTAAGCCTAACCCTAACCGTAACCCTAACCCTCACACTCACCCTAACCTTTCCCCTAATCCTAATCCTAACACTAAGCCTAAACCATACCCTCACCCTAACGCTCACTCTAACCCTAACTCTAACACTAACCCTAAACCTAACCCTCAACCTCAGCCTCATCCTAACCCTAACTCTAACCCTAAACCTGCCCCTAACCCTAACTCTAACCATCACCCTAACCCTAATTCTCACCCACACCCTCACCCTCAGCCTAATCCTAAGCCTAAGCCTAACCCTAAACCTAACTCTCACACTCACCCTCACCATAACCCTAATCCTAATCCTAAGCCTAACTCTAACCCTAACCCTAAACCTCAACCTAAACCTCACCCTAACCTTAACACTAACACTAACCATAACCCTAACCCTGGACCTAACCCTGGAACTAACCCTAAATCTAACCCTAAACCTCACCCTCACCCTAACCCTAATCCTAATCCTAACCCTAAACCTCACCGAAACCTTAACCCAAACCCTCACCCTCACCATAACTCTAACCCTAAAAATAACACTAGTCCTAACCCTAAACCTAACCATAACCCTAATCCTAATGCTAACACTCACCCTCACCCTAAGCCTAATCCTAACACTAACTCTCACCCTAACCCTAACCCTCACCCTGACCATAACGCTAACCCTCATCCTAACCCTCATCTTCACCCTAGCCCTCACCCTAACCCTAATCCTAACACTTACTCTCATCAAAACCCTCACCCTAAGCCTAACCCTAACAATCACCCTAAACCTAATCCTCACCCCCACCCTCACCCTCAGCCTGACCCTAAGCCTAAGCCTAACCCTAAGCCTAACCCTCACACTCCCCCTTACAATAAACCTAAACCTAACCCTAACACTAACCATAACCCTAAACTTCAAAGTAACCCTCACCTAACCTTAACCGTAACACTTACTCTAACCCTCGACCTAAGCGTCCCCCTAACGCTAAATCTAACCCTAAAACTCACCCTCACACTAACACAAATCCTAACCCTTACTCTCATCCTAACCCTAATCCTCACCCTAAAGGTAACCATAACCCTCATGCTAACCCTCACCCTAACATTAACCCTAACACTAAACCTTACCCTAACACTAACCCTAATCCTCAACCTCACCCTCGCCCTCACCCTTACCCTAATCAAACCCTAATCCTCATCCTTATCCTCACCCTAACCCTAACTTTAACCCTAATCCTTACCCTAACCCTAACCCTCACCCTAACCCTAAACTTAACCGAACACTAACTCTCACCCTAACCGTAAACCTAAACTCACCCTCACCCTCACACTCAGCCTAATCCTAAGCCTCAGCCTAAACCTAACCCTAACCCTCACACTCACCCTAACCCTTACCCTAAACCTAATCCTAACACTAAGCATAACCCTCACACTCAGTCTAACCCTCACAGTAACCCGAAATCTAACACTAAACCTAACCCTAAACCTCAAGATCAGCCTCACCCTTACCCTAACTCTAACCCTAAACCTCACCCTCAGCCGAGCCCTAAGCCTAACCCTAAACATAACCCAAACACACACACTCACCATCACCCTAACCCTAATCCTAACCCTAACCCTAAACCTAAACTTCAACCTAACCCTCACCCTAACTATAAACCTAAACCTCACCCTCACCCTAAACCTAACTCTAACCCTAACCCAAACCCTAAACCTCACCCTAACCCTAACACTAACCCTCAACCTCACCCTCAACATAACCATAAACCTAAACCTATCCCAAACAATAACCGAACCCTAATCCTAACCCTCAACCTAACCATGACCCTCACCCTAACGCAAACCCTCACCCTAACATTTACCCTCACCCTAACACTAACCCTAACCCTAACACTAACCCTCACACTAAGCCTAACCGTAATCTCACCCTAACCCTAACCCTAACCCTAATCCTCAACCAAACCATAAACCTCACGCTCCACGTAACCCTAACCGTAATCCACACCCTAAACCGAAACTTAACTTGAACCCTAACTCTCACCCTAACCCTAATCCTAACCCTAACCCTCACCCTCACCTTCACCATCAGCGTAACCCTAAGCCTAAACCTAACCCTAACCCTAACCCTCACACTCAACCTAGCCCTTACCCTAATCCTTATCCTAACCCTAAACCTAAGCCTCACACTCAGCCTCACTTTAACCCTAACTCTAACCCTAATCCTAACCCTAACTCTCCTCTTAACCCTCCCCATAACCCTAACCCTAAACCTCACCATAACCCTAACCCTCACCTTCATGCTCAGCCTAAACCTAAACCTAAACCTAACCCTAAACCTCACACTCACCCTAATCCTAACCCTAAATATCACCCTCACCCTAAACCTGACCCTGACCCTCACCCTCATCCTAACCCTAAGCCTAACCCTAACCCTTACCCTAATCCTCACACTCACCCTAACCCTAAGCCTAATCCTACTCCTAACCCTAACCCAAACCCTCACCCTCAACCTAACCCTCATCTTAAGAATAACCTTAACATTAATCCTAACCCTCAACCTCACCCTCAGCCTCACCCTAAACCTAACTCAAACACTGAACATAACCCTGAACCTAACCCTAACCCTAACCCTATCCCTAAACCTCATCCTAACCCTAACTCTAACCCTCACCCTCACCCTCACCCTAACACTAACCCTAACCCTAACACTCACGCTAACTCTAAAACTAACCCTCACAATAACACTAACCATCACCCTAAACCTAAACCCCACTGTAACACTAACCCTAAACCTCACCCTCACTCTAGCCCTCACCCTAACCCTTACCATCAACCTCAACCTAAACCTCACACTAACCCTAACACTAATCCTCAATCTAACCCTCACCCTCACCCTGACCCTAATGCTAAACCTCACCCTAACCCTAACTCTCACCCATACCTTAACCCTCACCCTCACCCTAAACCTCACCTTTACCCTTATGGTCAACACCACCCTAACCCTAACCCTAAACCTAACCCTCACCCTATCCATAACTGTACCCCTAAACCACACCCTCACTCTAACCCTAACTCTAACCCTAACACTAACACTAACCCTCACCCTAACCCTAACACTAAACATCACCCTAACCCTAATCCTCACCCCCACCCTCACACTCAGCCTAAAACTATGCCTAAGCCTAACCTTAACCCTAAACATAACCCACACCCTCACACTCACCCTCACCATAACTCTAACACTAACACTAACAATAACACTAATCCTAACCCTAAACCTAACCCAAACAATAACCATAACCCTAATGCTAACACTCCGCCTCACCCGAACCCTAATCCTAACCCTCACCGTAACTCTCCCTCTAATCCTATATCTAACCCTCAACCTCATCCTCAACCTAACCCTAAACCTAAACGTAACCATAAACCCCACACTAACCCTAACCCTAAACCTCACCCGCAACCTCACTCACACGGTAAATAGAACCCTAACACTAACAATAACACTAACCGTAACCATCACCCTAACCCTAATCCTCACACCCACCCTCACCCTCAGCCTAAACCTAAGCCTAAGCCTAACCCTCACCCTAACCCTCACACTCAGCCTCACCCTAACCCTAATCCTAAACCTAATCCTATCCCTAAACCTCAAACTAAACCTCACCCTCAACCTAACCCTAACCCTAACCCTAAACCTCACCCTCAGGCGAACCCTAACCTTAACTCTAACCCTAAACCTCAACCTCACCCTAACCCCAACCCTAACCCTAACCCTAAACCTCACCATAACCCTAACCCTAAACTTCAACCTCTCCCTAGCCCAAACCCTAACCCTAATCCTAACACTAACCCTCATCCTAACCCTCCCCCTAACCCTAAACCTCACCCTCACCCTAACCCTCAACTTAAGCCTAACCCTAACATTAATCCTAACCCTAACCCTCATGCTCAGCCTCACCCTAAAACTGTCTCTAACCCTAAACCTCAAGCTGACACTAACCCTAAACCTAACCCTATCCCTATAACTCATCCTAACACTAAACCTCACCCTAACCCTAACCCTAACCCTAACCCTAACCCTAACCCTAACCCTCACCCTTACCGAAGCCCTCACCCTAACACTAATCCTAACCCTACCCCTCATCCTAACCTTCATCAAAACACTAACCCTAACCCTCAGCCTCACCCTCACCCTAACGCTAATCCGAACCCTAACCCTCACCCTAAACCTAACCCTCACCCTCACCCTAAGCCTCATGCTCACCCGAGCCCTCACCCTAACACTTACCCTCACCCTAACACTAACCCTAACCCTAACAATAACCCTAACCCTAACCTCACCAGAACCCTAAACCTAACCCTAACCCTCAACCTAACCCTAAACCTCATGCTCAAGGTAACCCTAAACCTAAACCTCACTCTAATCCTAAGATTAACCTGAACCATAAATCTCACCCTAACCCTACACCTGACACTAACCCTAACCCTCACACTCACCCTAACCCTTACCGTAATCCTAATCCTATCCCTAACCCTAACCCTCACCCTCAGCCTCACCTTACCCTAATTCAAACCCTAAACCTCACCCTCTCCCTAACCTATGCCTTACCCTAAACCTCACCTTAACCCTTACCCTAATCCTAATCCTAACCCTAACCCTAACAGTCACCCTCATCCACACTGTAACCTTAAGCATAACTCTAACCCTAACCCTAACCCTCAAGCTCACCCTAAACCTTACCCTAATCTTAATCCTAGCCCTAACCCTAACCCTCACCCTCAGCCTCACCTTAACCCTACCTCTAACACTAAACCTCATGCTCACCCTAACCCTAAACCTATACCTCACCCTAATCCTAACCTCACCCTCACCCACACCCTCAGCCTAAACCTAACACTAACCCTCACACTCACCCTAACCCTAACCGTAATCCTAATCCTAACCCTAACCATAACCCTCATCCTCACCCTAACCCTCACCCTAACCCTAACCCTAACACTAACACTAACACTAACCCTAACCCTCACCCTCAGCCTCACCCTCACCCTAACTCTAACCCTAAACCTTACCCTCACCCTCACCCTAACCCTAACCATAACCCTAACCCTCACCCTAACCCTAACCCTAAACCTCACCCTCACCCTAGCCCTTACCATAAACCTAATCCTAAACCTAACCCTCATACTAAGCCTCCCTCTAACTCTATCCCTCCCCCTCAACCTCCCACTCTGCCTAACCCTAAGCCTAACCCTAAACCTAACCCTAACACACACAATCAGCCTCACCCTAACCCTAATCCTCACCCCCACCCTCACCTTCAGTCTAACCCTAACAATAAACCTAAACCGCACCCTAACCCTAAACTTCACCCTCACCCTCAACCTAACCGTAATTCTAAGCCTAACCCTAACAATAACACAAACCATAACCCTAACAATAACCCTAACCATAACTCTCTCACTCAGCCTCAGCCTCGCCGCAAACTTAACCCTAACCATAACACTAGAAATAAACCTAACACTAAGCCTAACCCTAAGGCTAACTCTAATCCTCAGCCCCACCCTCACCCTCAGCCTAACCCTAAGCCTAAACCTAACCCTAACCCTAACCCTCACCCTTAGCTTCACCTTAACCCTACCTCTAACACTAAACCTCATGCTCACCGTAACCCTAAACCTAACACTAAACCTAAACCTCAACCTAACCCTAACCTCACCCTCACCCTCACCCTCAGCCTAACCCTAAATCTAACCATAAACCTCACACTCACCCTAACCCTAACCGTAATCCTAATCCTAAACCTAACCTTAAACCTCACCCTCACCCTAAACCTCATCCTAACCCTAATCGTAAGCCTAACCCTCAACTGAACCCTAACCCTCACCCTCACCTTAATCCTTACCCTAACCCTCACCCTAACCCTAAACATAACCCGAAACGTAACTCTCAACCTAAAACTAACCCAAACCTAAAACCTCACCCTAAACCTAACGCTAAACCTCACCCTCAACCTAGCCCTCACCCTAACCTTAATCCTAACCTTAACCCTCATCGTAACCCTATCCCTAACCCTTAAGCCAACCCTCACCCTAAACCTAACCCTCAACCTCAACCTCACCCTCAGCCTAACCCTAAGCCTAACGCTAAACCTAACCCTAACACATACAATCACCCTCACACTAATCCAAATCCTAACCCTAACCCTCACCCTCACCCTCACCCTCAGTGTAACCAAAAGCCTGACCCTAACACTAACCCTAACCCTCACACTCACCCTAACCCTTACCCTAATCCTAATCCTACCCCTACCCCTAACCCTCACCCTCAGCCTCTCCTTAAACCTAACTCTAATCCTAAAACTCACCCTCACTTTCACCCTATCATTAACCCTAACCCTAAACCTAACCCTAAACCTCACCCTTATCTTAACCCTCACCCTCAGCCTAAAAGTCAACTTTAACCTTACCATCATCCTCACCCTAACCCACACCCTAACCCTAACCTCATCCTAACCCTCACCCTAACCTTAAACTTAACCATCATGCTAACACTAACCCTCACACTCAACCTCATGCTCAGCCTAACCCTAAGCCTAAGCCTAAGACTTACCCTAAACCTCAGCCTGTCCCCAGCCCTCACCCTAACCCTAATCCTAACCATCACCCTAACCCTAATCCTCAACCCCACACTCACGCTCAGCCTAAACCTAACCCTAAGCCTAACCGTAAACCGAACCCTCACACTCACCCTCACCCTAACCTTAATTCTAACCCTAACCCTAACCCTAACCTTAAAACTCAACCTAACCCTCACCCTAAACTTAAACCTAACACTAACCCTAACCCTAACTCTCGAACTAACCCTCCCCCTAACCCTAAATCTAAACCTAAACCTCACTCTCACCCTAACCCTAATTCTAACCCTAACCCTAAACCTCACCCTAAAACTAACCCTAACCCTCACCCTCACCCTCACTGTAACTCTAAACCTAACCCTAACCATAACACTAATCGTAACCCTAACCCTAACCCTAACCCTAAGCCTAACCCTAATCCTAACATTCACCCTCACCTAACCCTAATTCTAACCCTAACCCTCAACTTAACCCTAACCCTCACATCACTGTAACCCTAAATCTCATCCAAACCCTCACCCTAACCCTAACCCTAACCCTAAACCTCAACCTAACACAAACCCTATCCCTCAGCCTCAACCTAGCCCTCACCCTAACTCTAATCCGAACCCTAATCCTCATCTTAACCCTCACCCTCAACCTAACCCTTACCCTAACCCTAATACTAACCCTAACCCTAATGGTCAACTTAAACCTAACCCTCACGCTCACCATAACCCTAACCCTAACGCTCACATTAACCCTAACCTTCACCCTCACTCTCACCCTCAGCCTAAACCTAGCCTAACCCTAACCCTAACCCTAACCCTCACACTCACCCTAACCCTTACCCTAACCCTATACTAACCCTAAGCCAAACCCTCACACTCACCCTAACCCTCACTCTAACCCTAAATCTAAAAATAACCCTAACCCTAACCATAACCATAAGCTTCACCCTAACCCTAACTCTAACCCTAAACTTCACCCTCACCCTAACCCTAACCCTGACCCTAAACCTAAACATCACCCTAACCCTAACCCTAAACCTCACCCTCACACTAGCCTTCACCCTTACCCTAATCCTAACCCTCATCCTAACCCTCACACTAACACTAACCCTAACCCTCACACTCACCCTCACCCTAACCCTAATCCTAACCCTAACCTAACCCTAACCCTCACCCTCACTGTAACCCTTATCCTAACCCTAAACATTACCCGAACCAAAACCCTCACCCTAACCCTAACCCTAACCCTCACCCTAAACCTAACCTTAAACCTCACCCTCACCCTAGCCCTCACCCTAACCATATTCCTAAACCTAACCCTCATCCTAACACTCCCTCTAACACTTACACTAAACATTATCCTAACCCTAACCGTCACCCTCAACCTCACCCTCAGCCTAACCCTAAGCCTACCCCTAAACCTAACCCTAGCACACATGCTCACCTTTACACTAACCCTAATCCTAACCCTAACCTTCACCCTCACCCTCACCATCAGTGTAACCCTAAGCCTAACCCTAACCCTAACCCTAACCCTCATGCTCACACTAACCCTTACCCTAATCCTATTACTAACCCTAACCCTAAAACTCACCCTCAGCTTCACCTTAACCCTAACTCTAACCTTAACCCTAAACCTCACCCTAAAACTAAACCTAAACCTCACCAACACACTAGAACTCAACCTAACCCTAATCCTAACCCAACCATCATCCTAACGCTCCTCATAACCCTAACCCTAACCCTCACCCTAACCCTAACCCTCACCATCACAATCAGCCTAACCCTAAGCCTAACCCTAACCGTAACCCTAACTCTCACAGTCACCCTAAACCTAACCCTAACCCTAAGTGTAACCCTCACCCTAACCCTAACCCTAAACCTAAGCCTAACACTATCCCTAACACTAACGATAACCCCTAACCCTCAACTTCAGCCTCATCCTAACCCTAACTCTAACCCTAAACCTCACCCTCAAACTAACCCTAACCCTAAACCTAAACCTCACCCTAACCATAACACTAGACCTCACCCTCACCCTAGCCCTTACCCTAACCCTAATCCCAATCCTAACCCTCATCCTAATCCTCCCCCTAAACCTAACCCTCACCCTCAACAAATCCCTCAGCCTAACGCTAAGTCTAAACCTAAACCTAACCCTAACACACACACTCACCCTCACCCTAACCCTAATCCTATCCCTAAGACTAACTCCAATCCTTAACCTCTCTCTATCTCTCACCTAACCCTAACCCTAACACTAACGCTAACCCTAACCCTCACCCTAACCATAACCCTAACACTAAACCTCACCCTCACTCTAACCCTAACTCTAAACCTAACCCAAACCCTGAACCTCACACTAACCCTAACCCTAACCCTAACAATCACCCTCACCCTCACCGCAACCATAACCCTAAACATAACCCTAACCCAAATCCTAACCCTCACCCTAACCATAACCCTCACCCTAAGACTAACCCTAACCCTAACACTAACCGTCACACTTACCCTAACCCTAACCCTAACCCTAAACCTCAACTTAACCCTCACACTCCACCTAACACTAACACAAACCCTAACCCTAACCCTCACCCTAACCCTCATCCTAACCCTAATCTAACCCTAAACCTCACCCTCACCCTAACCCCAACCCTAACCCTAACTCTAAACCCCACCCTAAACCTAACCCTCAACCGCACCCTCACTCTCACCTTAACCCTAACCCTAACAATAACTCTAACCCTAATCCTAAACCTCACCCTAACCATAACCCTCACCCTAACCCATACCCTCACCCTAACACTTACCTTCACCGTTAGAGTAACCCTAACGCTAACACTAACCCTCATACTAAGCCTAACCCTAATCCTAACCCTAAACCTCAACCTAACACTCACCCTCAACCTAACACTAACACTAACCTTAACCCTAACCCTCACCCTAATCCTCTCCTTAACCCTCACCCTAACCCTATATCTAACCCTAAACCTCACCCTCACCATAAACCTAACCCTAAACCCCACCCTAACCCTAACCCTCAACCGCACCCTCACCCTCACCGTAACTATAACACTAACCCTAACAATAACACTAACCCTAACCCGAAACATCACCCTAACCCTAATCCTCACTCCCACCCTCACCCTGAGCCTAACCTTAAGCCTAAGCCTAACCCTCACCCTATCCCTCACACTCAACCTAACCCTAACCCTAAACCTAAACCTAACCCTATCCCAAAACCTCAACCTAATCCTCACCCTCAACCTAACTCTAACACTAACTCTAAACCTGAACCTCATCCTAATCCACCCCATAACCCTAATTCTAACCCTAAACCTCACCCTCACCCAACCCTAACTCTAACTCTAAACCCCACCCTAAACCTAACCTTCACCCTCACCCTCAACCTCACTGTAACTCTAACCCTAACTCTAACAATAACCCTAACCCGAACCCTAACCTTCACCCTAACCATAACCCTCACCCTAACCCTAAACTTAATCCTCAATGTAACCCTTACCCTTCCCCTAAACCTAACCCTACCCTAACCCTAATCCTAACCCTAACCTTCACCCTTATCTTAATCCTCAGCCTCAGCCTAAACCTCCCCTTTACCCTTACCATCATCCTAACCCTAACCCAAACCCTAACCCTAACCTCATCCTAACACTCAACCTAACGGTAAACCTAACCATCATGCTAACCCTAACCCACACACTCAACCTCATGCTCAGCCTAACCCTAAGCCTAAGCCTAAGTCTTACCCTAAACCTCACCCTCTCCCCAGCCCTCACCCTAATCCTAATCCTAACCATCACCCTAACCCTAATCCTCAACTCCACCCTCAACCTCAGCCTAACCCAAAGCCTAGCCCTAAGCCTAACCCTAACACTAACCCTCACCATATCCCTAACCTTAACCCTAACCCTAATACTAACCCTAAACCTAAACACAACCCTACACCTAACCCTAAACCTAACCCTAATCCTCAGCCTCAACCTCAGCCTAACCCAAACCCTAACCCTAACCCTAACCCTAACTCTAAGCCTAACCATAACCCTAACCCTGACACTCACCATTACCCTAACCCTAATCGTAACCCTAACCCTATCCCTAACACTAACCCTCACCCTAAACCTCACCCTAACGCTAATCCTAACCCTAAACCTCATCATAACCCTCACCCTAACCCTAACCCTAACCCTCACCCAATCCTGAACCCTAACCCTCACCCTCAAGCTGGGCCTAAGCCTAAGCCTAACCCTAATCCCAACCTTCACCCTAACCCTAACCCTAACCCTTACCGTAACCCTCACTCTCAGCCTAACCCTCGCCTTTACTCTAACCGTCACCCCCACCCTAACCCGCACACTAACCCCAACCCTCACCCTAACACTCACCCTAACCCTAACTCTACCCCTAAACCTCAACCTCACCCTAACCCTAACACTAAACCTCACCCTAACCCTAACCCTCACCCTCACCCTGACCATAAACGTAACCCTAACCCTAACACTAACAATAATCCTAAACCGAACCCTAACCCTCACCCTAACCATAACCCTCACCCTAACCCTAAACCTAATCCTCAATATAACCCACACGCTAAACCTAAACCTAAACCTACCCTAACCCTAAACCTAACCCTATCCCTCACCCTTATCTTAACCCTCACCCTCAGCCTAAAAGTCACCTTTACCCTTACCATCATCCTCACCCTAACCCACACCCTAACCCTAACCTCTTCCTAACCCTCACCCTAACCATAAACTTAACCATCATGCTAACACTAACCCTCACACTCAACCTCATGCTCAGCCTAACGCTTAGCATAAGCCTAAGACTTACCCTAAACCTCACCCTCTCCCCAGCCCTCACCCTAACCCTAATCCTAACCATCACCCTAACCCTAATCCTCAAACCCACACTCACCCTCAGCCTAACCCTAAGCATAAGCCTAACCGTAAACCTAACCCTCACCCTCATCCTCACCCTCACCCTAACCTTAACCCTACCACTAACCCTAACCCTAAACCTAGACCTAACCCTCCCCCTAACCCTAAATCTAACCCTAAACTTCAATCTCACCCTAACCTTAATCTTAACACTAACCCTAAACCTCACCCTAAACCTAACCCTAACCCTCAACCTCACCCTCACTGTAACTCTATCCCTAACCCTAACAATAATACTAATCCTAAACCTAAACCTAACCCTAACCCTAAGCCTAACCCTAATCCTAATACTCACCCTCAACCTAACCCTAATTCTAACCCTAACCCTCAACCTAACCCTAACCCTCACATCACCGTAACCCTAACTCTGATCCAAACCCTCACGCTAACCCTAACCCTAAACCTCAACCTCAACCTAAAACTAACCCTAAACATCACCCTCAACCTAGCCCTCACCCTAACTCTAATCTGAACCCTAATCCTCATCTTAACCCTCACCCTCACCCTAACACTAACCCTCAACCTAACCTTATCTCAAACCCTAATGGTCAACCTAAACCTAACCCTCACGCTCACCATAACCCTAACCCTAACACTCATCCTAACCCTAAACTTAAAGCGAACCCTAACTCTCACCGTAACCTAAACCCTAACACTCACCCTAACCCTAACCCTCAGCCTCACCCTCACCCTCAGCCTAAACCTAGCCTAACCCTAACCCTAAGCCTAAGCCTCAAGCTCACTGTAACCCTTAACCTAAACCTATACTTATCCAGAACCAAAACTCTTAACCTAACCCTAACCCCAACACTCGCCCTAACCCTAACCTTAAACCTCACCCTCACCCTAGCCCTCACCCTAACCCTAATCCTAACCCTAACCCTCATCCTAACCCTCCCTCTAACCCTTACCCTAACTCTCACCCTAAACCTAACCTTCATCCTCAACCTCACCCTCAGCCTAACCCTAAGCCTACCACTAAACCTAACCCTAACACACATGCTCACCTTCACCCTAACCCTAATCCTAACCCTAAGCCTCACCCTCACCCTCACAATCAGTGTAACCCTAAGACTAACCCTAACCCTAACCCTCATGCTCACCCTAAACCTTACCCTAATCCTAACCCTAACCATAACCCTAACCCTCAGCCTCAGCCTCACCTTAACCCTAACTCTAACCCTAAACCTAAACCTCACCCTAACCCTAACCCTAAACCTCACACTCACCCTAGCCCTCACCCTAACCCTAATCCTAACCCTAACCATCATCCTAACCCTCCTCATAACACTAACCCTAACCCTCACCCTAACCCTAAACCTAACCCTCACACTCACCCTAACCCTAACCCTAACCCTAAACCTAACACTCACCCTCACCCTCACCCTCACCCTAAACCTAAACCTAAACCTAACACTAACACTAACACTAACGATAACCCTAACCCTCACCGTCAGTCTCACCCTAACCCTAATTCTAACACTAAACCTCACCCTCACCCTAAACATAATCCTAACCCTAAACCTCATCCTAATCCTAACACTAAACCTCACCCTCACCCTAGCCCTTACCCTAACCCTAATCCTAACCCTAACCCTCATCCTAACCCTCCCCCTAACCCTAACCCTCAACCTCAACCTAACTCTCAGCCTAACCCTAAGCCTAAACCTAAACCTAACCCTAATCCTAACCCTCTCCCTACCTCTCACCTAACCCTAACCCTAACACTAACTCTAACCCTAACCCACAACCTAACCCTCACCCTAACCCTAACCCTAACCCTAAACCTCACCTTCACTCTAACCCTAACTCTAACCCTAACCCAAAACCTAAACCTCACCCTAACCCTAACCCTCACCCTTACCGCAAACATACCCTTAAATCTAACCCTAACAATAACCCTAACCCTAATCCTAACCCTCACCCAACCATGACCCTCACCCTAACCCATACCCTCACACTAACATCAACCCTCACCCTAACCCATATCCTCACCCTAACACTTACCCTCACCCTAAGACTAACCCTAACCCTAACACTAACCCTCACACTAACTCTAACCCTAACCCTAACCCTAAACCTCAACCTAACCCTCACCCTCAAACTAAGCCTAACCCTAACCCTCACCCTAACCCTCACCCTAACCCTATATCTAACCCTAAATTTCACCCTCACCCTCAATCTCACCGCAACCATAACCCTAAACCTAACCCTAACAATAACCCTAACCCTAATCTTAACCCTCACCCTAACCATAACCCTCAGCCAAACCCATACCCTCACCCTAACACTTATCCTCACCCTAAGACTAACCCTAACCCTAAACCTAAACCTAAACCTCACCCTAACCCACCCCGTAACCCTAATTCTAACCCTAAACCTCACCCTCACCCTAACCCTAACCCTAACTCTAAACCCCACCCTAAACCTAACCTTCACCCTCACCCTAAACCTCACTGTAACTCTCACCCTAACCCTAAAATAGCACTAACCCTAACCCTAACCATAACCATAACCCTCACCCTCAGCCTCACCGTCACCTCAAACTTAACCCTAACCATAAGACTAGAAATAAACCTAACCCCAAGCCTAACCCTAACCATAACCCTAAACCTCACCCCCAAACTCACCCTCAGCCTAAGCCTAAGCCTAACCCTAACCCTAACCCTAACTCTAACCCACAACTTAACCCTAACACTAACCCTAACCCTAAAACTAACCATAACTCTAAACCTAACACAAAACCTAACCCTAATCCTCAGCCTCTCTGTCACCCTAACCCAAACCCTAGCCCTAACCATCATCCTAAATCTAAGCCTAACCCTAACCCTTACCTAACCCTCACACTCACGCTCACCCTTACCCTAATCCTAAACCTAACCTTAGCCCTAACTCTAACCCTCACTCTAACACTCATCATAGCCCTCACCCTAACCCTAATCCCAACCATAAAACTCATCCTAACCTTCACCCTAACCCTAACCCTAACCCTAAACCTCACCCTCATGCTCGGCCTAAGCCTAAGCCTAAGCCAAAGCCTAACAATAACCCAAACCCTCACCCTAACCCTAAACCTAATCCTAACCCTCACCCTAACCATAACCCTCACCCTAACCCTAACCTTCACCCTAACACTTACTCCCACCCTAACACTCACCCTAACACTAACACGAACCCGCACACTAACACTAACCCTCACCCTAATCCTAAACCTCACCCTAACCCTAACCCTAAACCTAACCCTCACCCTCACCCTAGCCCTCACCCTAACCCTAATTCTAACCCTCCTTCTGATCCTAACCCTAACTCTCTTCCTCACCTTAAACCTCACACTAACCCTAAACCTAATCCTCAATCTAACCCACACTCTAACCCTAACCATAACACTTACCCTAACTCTAACCCTCACCCTAAACAACCCCTAACCCTAAAACTCACCCTCAACGTAACCCTAATACTAACCCTAATCCCCACCCTAACCCTAAACATAACACTCACCCCCAACCTCACCCTCACGGTAACTCTAACCCTAACCCTAACAATAACACTAAACCTAAACCGAACCATCACCCTAACCCTTATCCTCACCCCCATCCTCATCCTCAACCGAACCCTAAGCCTAAGCCTAACTCTCACCCTAACCCTCACACTCACACTCACCCTAACCCTAATCCTAAACATAACCCTATCCCTAAACCTCAACCTAACCCTCACCTTCACCCTAACCATAACACTAACCCTAACCCTAAACCTCAACCTAACCCTCCCCCTAACCCTAACTCTAACCCTAAACCTCACCCTCAACCTAACACTAACACGAACCCTAACGCTAAACCTCACCCTAACCCTAACCCTCACCTTCACCCTCAACCTCACCATAGATCTAATCCTAACCCTAACCCTAACACTAACACTAACCCTAACCCTAAACATAACCCTCATCCTCAGCCACACCCTCACCGCAAAACTAACACTAAAAATAAACCTAACCCTAACCCTAACCCTAATCCTCACTCCCACCCTCATCTTCAGCCTAACCCTAAGCCTAATCCTAACCCTAACCCTAACCCTCACCTGAACCCTAACCCTAACCCTAACCCTAAACCTAAACCTAACCCTAACCCTAAACCTAACCCTAATCCTCAGCTTCACGCCCTCCTTAACCCAAACCCTAACCCTAAACCTCAGCCTAAACCTAAGCCTAACCTTAACCCTAACCCTCACACTCACCCTCACTCTAACCCTAATCCTAAAACTATCCCTATACCTAAACCTAACCGTCACCCTAACCCTCACCTTAACCATAATCCTAACTCTAAACCTCATCCTAACCCACACCCTAATCCTAAACATTACCCTCACCCTAACCCTAACCCTAACTGCCACATTCATGCTCGGCCTAAGCCTAAGCCTAAGCCTGACCCTAAACTCAACCCTCACCCTAACCCTCACCCTAACACTAACCCTAACTCTAACCGTAAACGTCACTCTCACCCTAACTCTAACTCTAACCCTAACCCTAAATCTAAACCTCATCCTAACCCTAAACCTAACCCTCACCCTCAAACTCACTGTAACCCTAACCCTAATCCTAAACCTAACAATAACCCGAACCCTAACCCTAACCCTCAACCTAAACATAACCCTCACCCACACCCTAACCCTCACCCTAACACTTCCCCTCACCTAACACTAACCCTAACCTTAACACTAACCCTCACACTAACCCTAACCATCACCTTAACCCTAACACTCACCCACACCCTTCCCCAAACCCTAACCCTATCCCTCACTCCACTGTAACCCGCACCCTCAGCCTAAACCTCACGTTTAACATTAACATCACCCTCCCTCCCTAAACCTTACCCTAACCCTCACCCTAACCCTCACCCTAACCCTAACTCTGCCTCTAAACCTCACCCTCACCCTAACCCTAACTCTAACCCTAACCCTAACACTAAACCTCACCCTTACCCTAATCCTCACCCTAATCATAACCCCCACACTAACCCTAACCCTCTCCCTAACACTCATCCTTACCATAAACATCACACTAACCCTAACCCTAGTCCTTAATCTGACCCTCACCCTAACCCTAACCCTAACCCTTTCCCTAACCCTAAACCTGACCCTATCCCTCACCCTTATCTTAACCTTCACACTCAGCCTAAACCTCACCTTTAACCTTACCATCATCCTCACCCTAAACCTCACCCTAAACATAAACCTCATTCTAAACCTCATCCAACCCTTAAACCTAACCATCACCTTAATCCTAACCCTCACCCTCAACCTCATGCTCAGCCTAAACCTAATCCTAAGCCTAACCCTTACCCTAACCCTCACCCTCACCCTAGCCCTCACCCTAACACTAATCCTAACCTTAACCCTCATCCTAACCCTCACCCTCACCCTAACCCAAATCCTAACCCTAACCCTAAACCTAACCCTAACCCTCAACCTCACAGTAACCATTACCCAAACCCTCAAACTAACCCTAAACTTAACACGAACCCTAACTATCACCCTAAACCTAACCCAACCCTCACCCTAACCATAACCCTAACCCTCACCCTCACCCTCACCGTAACCGTAACCCTAACCCTAACAATAACCCAAAACCTAACCTTAACCCTCACCCTAACCATAACCCTCACCCTAACCCGAAATCTCAAAATAACAGTTATCCTCACCCTAACACTAACCCTAACCCTAACACTAATCCTCACACTAACCCTAACCCTTACCCTAATCCTAAACCTTACCATAATGCTAACCCTAACCCTAACCCTCACAATCACCCTAGTCCTCACCCTAATCCTAATTCTAACCCTCACCTTCACCGTAACCCCAACCCTCATCCTCACCCTTACCTCACACTAAACCTAACCCTAATCCTCAATGTAACCCTCAACCTGACCCTAACCCTAACCATTACCCTAACCCTAACCTAACCCTAACCCTCACCTTAACCCAAACCCTCACCCTAACACTTACCCTCACCCTAACACTAACCCTACCCTAACACTAACTCTCACACTAATGCAAATCCTAACACTAACCTTAACCCTCCTCCTAACCCTCCCCATAACCCTATATCTAACGGTAAACCTCACCCTAACCCAAACCCTAACCCTAACCTTAAGCCTAAACCCCAACTTAACCTAAACAAAACCCTCACCCTCACCCTCAAACTCACTGTAACCCTAATCCTACCCCTAACAATAACACTAACCTTATCCCTAACCCTAACCCTAAACATAACCCTCACACTCAGCCTCACCCTCACCGCAATTTAACCCTAACCATAACACTAACAATAACCCTAACACTAACCCTAACCCTCACTCTAAACCTCACCCCCACCCTCAGCCTCAGCTTAACCCTAAGCCTAAACCTAACCCTAACCCTCACCGTAACCCTAACCTTAAACATAACCCTAACCCTAACCCTAAACCTAAACCTAACCTTAACCCTAAAGCTAAACCTAATCCTCAGGCTCAGCCTCACCCTAATCCTAACCTTCACCCTAACCCTAAACCTAATCCTAACCCTAACCCTAACCCTCCCACTCACCCTCACCCTAACCCTAATTGTAAACCTAAACCTATCCCTAACCCTAACCCTCAACCTAACCCTCACCCTAGCCCTAACTCAAACCCTAACCCTAATCCTAACCCTAAACCTCATCCTATCCCTCACCATAACCCTAAGCCTAACCCTCACCCTAACCCTAACCCTAAACCTCACCCTCATGCTCGGACTAAGACTAAGCCTATCCCTTACCCTAACCTTCACCCCCACCCTATCCAACACTCTATCCCTAATCCTCACCATCACCCTAAACCTAATCCTCACCCCCACTCTCACCCACACCCTAACCCTAAACCTAAGCCTAACCCTAACTGTAACCCTCACACTCACCCTCACCCTAACACTAATCCTAACCCTAACCCTAACACTAACCTTAAACCTCACCCAAAATTTCACCCTAAACCTAACCCTCACCCTAAGCCTCAACCTCAAAGTAACTCTAACTCTAAACCTAACAATAACACTAACCCTAACCATAACTGTAACCCTAACCATAACCCTCACACTCAGCCTCAACGTCACACCAAACTTTACACTAACCAAAAAACTAACAATAACCCTAACCCTAACCTAACCCTAATCCTCACCGTAACCCTAACCCTAAACCTAAACCTAACCCTAACCCTAAGCCTAAACCTAATCTTCAGCCTCACACTCAACCAAAACCCAACACCTATCCCTCACCCTAACCCTAAGCCTAACCCTAACCCTAAACCTAACCCTCACACTCTCCCACACCCTAACCCTAATCCTAAACCTAATCCGATCCCTAGCCCTAACCCTCACCCTATGCTTCACCCTAGCCCTCACCCTAACCCTAAATCTAACCCTAGACCTCACCCTCACCCTAACCCTAATCCTAACGCTAGCCCTAAACCTCACCCTAACCCTGACCCTCAACCTCACCCTCACCCTCACCCTCACCTTAACTCTAACACTAACACTAACAATAACACTAATCCTAATCCTAAACCTAAGCCTAACCCTAACCCAAACCCTAATCCTAATACTCACCCTCACCCTAACACTAATTCTAACCCTAACCCCAAACCTAACCCTAACATTCATATCACCATAACCCTAAACCTCATCCTAACACTCACCCTAACCCTAACCCTAACCTAAACTTCACCCTAACACTAACCCTAACCAGCAACCTCACACTAGCCCTCACACTAACCATAATCCTAAACCTAATCCTCATCCTAAACCTTACACTAACCTTAACACTAACTGTCACATTAATCCTAACCCTAATCCTAACCCTCAACCTAACCCTAAATCTCATGCTCGCTGTAAGCCTAACCGTAACCCTCACCTTAACCCTAAACTTAATGCGAACACTAACTCTCCCCCTAATCCTCACCCTAACCCTAACCCTCACTCTCAACCTCACCCTCAGCCTAACCCTAAGCCTAACCCTAACCCTAACCCTAACCCTCACCCTCACCCTAACCCTCACCCTAACCTTAAATCTAACACTCACCCTAACCCTAACCCTCCACCTCAGCCTCACCGTGACCCTAACTCTAACCCTAAACCTCATACTCACCCTAACCCTAACCCTAACCCTAACCCTAAACCTCACCCTAACCCTAACCCTAAACCTTACCCTCACTTTAGCCCTCACCCTAACCCTAATCCTAAAACAAATCCTCATCCTAACCCTCATCATAAGTCTAACCCTCACACTCAACCTCACCCTAACCTTAAACCTAACCCTCAAACTAACCCTAACCCTCACCCTCATCATAACCCTTACCCTAACCCTCACCCTAACCCTAAACATAACCTGAACCCTAACCCTCACCCTAACCCTAACTCTCCCCCTCAACCTCCCTCTCAGCCTAACCCAAAGCCTAACCCTAAACCTGACCCTAACAATCACACTCACCCTCACCCTAACTCTAATCCTAACACTAACCCTAACCCTAACCCGCGCCCTAACTCTCAGCGTAAACCTAACCCAAACACTAACACTAACCCTAACCCTCAAACTAACCCTCACCAGAACACTAATTCTAACCCTAAACCTCACCCTCACTATAAACCTAACTCTAACCCTAACCCAAACCCTAAATCTCACAATAACCCTATCCCTCAACCGCTCCCTCACCCTCACCGTAACTATAAACCTAACCCTAACAATGACACTAACCCTAACCCGAACTATCACCCTAACCCTAATCCTCACCCCCACCCTCACCCTCAGCCTAAACATAAGCCTAAGCCTAACCCTCACCCTAACCCTTACACTCACCCTCACCCTAACCCTAATCCTAACCCTAAACCTCACCCCCTAACCCACCTCCTAACCCTAACTCTAACCCTAAACCTCACCCTCACTGTAACCATAAACCTAACCCTGAACCTCACCCTAAACCTCACCCTAACCCTCACCCTCACCCTCACCCTCACCCTCACCGTAATTCTAACCCTAACCCAAACAATAACACTAACCCTAACCCTAAGTATAACCATAACCCTCACCATCAGCCTCACCCTCACCGCAAACATAACCCTAACCATAACACTAACAACAACCCTAACTGTAAACCTCACCCTAACCAAAACCCACACCCTAACACTTACCCTCACCTTAACACTAACCCTAACCCTAACACTAACCCTCACACTAACCCTAAACCTAACCATAACCCTAAACCTCAACCTAACCCTCAACCTCACCCTAACCCTTACACTAACACTAAATCTAACCCTCACCCTAACCATACCCCTAACCCTATATCTAACCATAAACCTCACCCTCACACTAACCCTAACCATAACACTTAACCCCACCCTAACCCTAACCCTAAACCTCACCCGCAACTTCACCCTCACCATAACTCTAACCCTAACCCTAACAATAACCCTAACCCTAACCCTAAAGCTAAGCCTAACCTTAACCCTTACCCTAATTCTAATCCTAACCCTAAACCTAACCCTCACCATCATCCTAACCCTCACCCTAACCGTAACTCTAACACTACCCCTAAACCTAACCCTCACCTTCAGCCTCACCCTAACCCTATCTCTAACCCTAAACCTCACCTTCAACGTAACCCTAACCCTAAACTTAACCCTCAACCTAACCCTCACCCTAACCATACCCTTAACCCTATATCTAACCCTAAACCTCACCCTCACACTAACACTAACACTAACACTTAACCCCACCCTAACCCTAACCCTAAACCTCACCCGCAACCTCACCCTCACCATAAATCTAACCCTAAAACTCACCTTCAACCTAACCCTAAACCTATCCTTAACCCTCAACCTCACCCTAAACCTAACCCTAAACCTCACCCTCACAATTCCCCTCACCCTAAACATAATCCTAACTCTAAAGCTCATCCAAAAGCTCCTCATAACCCTAAAATTAGCCCTCACCCTACACCTAACCCTAAACCTCAACCTCACCTTCAGCCTAATCCTAACCTTCACCCTAACCCTCACACTCACCCTAAAACTAACCCTAATCCTAAACCTAACCCTATCCCTAAACGTCAACCTAAACCTCACGCTCACCCTAAACCTAACCCTCAACTTAACCCTAACCCTCACTCTCAGCGTAAACCTAACCCTAACCCTAACCCTCACCGTAACCATAAACCTAACCCTAATCCTAAACTCGACCCTAAACCTAACCCTCAACCTAACCCTAACCCTAACCTTATCCTCACCCCCACCCTCACCATCAACCTAACCCTAAGGCAAACCCTAACCCTAACCCTAACCCTAACCCTCACCATAACCCTAAATCTAACCCTAACCCTAACCTTAAACCTAACCTTAACTCTAACCCTAAACCTAAACCTAATCCTCAGACTCACCCTCTCCTTAACCCAAACATTAATCCTAACGCCCATCCTAACCCTAAGCCTAACCCTAACCTTCAACCTAACCCTCACATTCACTCTCACCCTAACCCTAATCCTAAACCTAACCCTATCCCTAACCCTAAACCTCACCCTAAGCCTCACCCAAGCCCTCACCCTAAACCTAACCCTAACCCTAAACTTCACTCTAACCCTCACCCTAACCCTAACCCTAACCCTCACACTCATGCTCAGCCTAAGCTTAAGCTTAAGCCTAAGCCTAGCCCTAACCCTAACCCTCATCCTAACCATAACTGGAACAGTAACATTAACACTAACACTAAACATAACCCTCACCCTAAGCCTCCTACTAACACCATATCTAAATCTAAACCACACGCTCACCCTAACCTTAACCGTTAACCCCACCCTAACCCTAACCTAACCCTCACCCGCACCCTAACCTCACCTTAACTCTAACCCTAACCCTAACAATAACACTAACACTAACCCTAACCCTCACCCTAACCCTAAACCTAACCCTCACCCTAACCCTCAGCCTAACCCTAAGCCTAACCCTAACCTTAACCCTTACCCTCACCCTCACCCTAACCCTAACACTAACCCTAACCCTCACCCTCAACCTCAACCTCAGCCTAACCCTAAGCCTAACCCTAACACTAATACTAAACATCACACTCACCCTAAATCTAACACTAACCCTAAACCAAACCCTTACGGTCAGCTCACCATAACACTAACTCTATGCCTAATCCTCACCCTCACCCTAACCTTAACCCTAACCCTAAACCTCACCCTAACACTAACCCTAAACCTCACCCAAAACCTAGCCCTCTCCCTAACCCTAATCCTAAAACTACCCCTCACCCTAACCCTCCCACTAATCCTAACCCTAACCCTCACCATAACCCTAACCCTCATCCTCAACATCACCCTCAGCCTAAACCTAACCCTAACCGTAAAGCTAACCTAAACACAAATATTCATCTTCACCCTAACCCTAATCCTAACCCTAACCTTAAACCTCACCCTAACCCTAACACTAAACCTCACCCTAGCCCTTACCCTAACCCTAACCCTAATCCTAACACTAACCCTCATCCTAACCCTCCCCCTAACCATAACCCTCAACCTCAACCTAACTCTCAGCCTAACCCTAAGCCTAAACCTAAACCTAACCCTAACACACACACTCACCCTCACCCTAACCCTAATCCTATCCCTAAAACTAACCCTAATCCTAACACTCTCCCTAACTCTCACCTAACCCTAACCCTAACACTAACCCTAACCCTAACCCACAACCTAACCCTCACCCTAACCCTAACCCTAACCCTAAACCTCACCTTCACTCTAACCCTAACTCTAACCCTAACCCAAAACCTAACCCTAACCTCACCCTCACCATAACCCTTACTCTAACCCTCACACTAACCCTAAACTTGACCCGAACCCTAACTCTCACCCTAACACTAACCCTAACCCTCACCCTAACCCTAACCCTCAACCTTACCGTAACCATCACCCTCAAGCCTAACCCTCACATTTACCCTTACCGTCACGCCTACCCTAACCCTCACCCTAACCCTAACACTCACCCTAACCCTCACCCTAAAACTAACTCTACGTCTAAATCGCACCCTTACCCTAAGCATAACTCTAACCCTAACCCTAACACTAAACCTCACCCTAACCCTAACCCTAACCCTCAAACTAACCCTAACCCTCACCCTCAGCCAAACCCTCAGCCTAAACTTACGGCTAACCCTAACCCTAACCATAACCCTCACACTCAACGTAAATCTAACCCTAAACCTCATCCTAACCCTAACCCTAAAACTCAACCTCACCCTCAGCCTCACCCTATCCCTAAGTCTAACCCTAAACCTCACCCTCACCCTAACCCTAATCCTAACCCTCACACTCACCGAAACTGAAACCCTAAACCTAACCCTAACCTTAACCTTTACCCTAATCCTCCAACTAACTTTCACCCTAACCCTAACCATAAGAGTAACCCAAACCCTAATCCTCACCCTAACCCTCACCCTAACCCTAAATCCAACCGTAAACCTCACCCTCATCCTAACCCTCACTCTAAACCTAACCCAAAACCTAAACCTCAACATCACCCTCACCGTAACCAAAACCCTAAACCTAACCCTAACAATAACCCTAACATAATCCTATCCCTCACCCAAACCATAACGTTCACCCTAACCAAAACTCTCACCCTAAAACTTACCCTCACCCTAACACTAACCCTAACCCTCACACTAACCCTAACCATAACCCTAAACCTCAACCTAACCCTCACCCTCACCCTAACCCGAAAACTAACCCTATGCCTAACCCTAACCCTAACCCTCCCCCTAACCCTAAATCTAAACCTAAACCTCACCCTCACACTAACCCTAACCCTAAACCCCACCTTAACCCTAAGCCTAACCCTCACCCGCACCCTCAGCCTCACCGTAACTCTAACCCTAACCCTAACAATAACACTAACCCTAACCCGAACCATCACCCAAACCCTAATCCTCACCCCCACCCTCACCCTCAGCCTAAACCTAAGCCTAAGCCTAAACCTCACCCTAACCCTCACACTCACCCTCACCCTCACCCTAAACCTAATGCTAAACCTAACCCTATCCCTAAACCTCAACCTATACCTCACCCTGCCCTTAACACTAACCCTAACCATAAACCTCAGCCTGACGCTCCCCATAACACTAACTCTAACCCTAAAACTCACCCTCACGCTAACCCTAACAATAAACCTCACCCTAAACCTCACCCTAACTCCAACCCTCACCCTCATCCTCAATCTCACCGTAACTCTAACCCTAACCCTAAAAATAACAGTAACCCTAACCCTAACCATAACCATAACTATAACCTCACCCTCAGCCTCACCCTCACTGCAAACTTAACCCTAACCATAACACTAACAATAATCATAATCCTAACCCTAACTCTAAACCTCAACCACAACCCCACCCTCAGCCTAACCCTAAGCCTAAACCTAACCCTAACGCTAACCCTAATTGTAACCCAATCCCTAACCCTAAACCTAACCCAAAACCTAACCCTAAACCTAACCCTAATCCTCAGCCTCACCCTCACGCTAACCAAACCCCTAACCCTAACCCTCACCCTAGACCTAAGCCTAACCCTAACCCTGACCTTCACACTCATCCTAAGCCTAACCCTAACCCTCCTAAACCTAACCGTCTCCCTAAACCTAACCCTCACCCTAACACAAATCCTAACCCTAAACCTCATCCTAACCCTCACCCTAACCCGAACCCTAAACCTCACCCTAACCATAAGCCTAACCCTCACCCTCATGCTTGGCATAAACCTAAGCCTAAGCCTAACTCTAACCCAAACTATCACCATAACCCTAACCCTAACATTAACCCTAACTCTAACCATAAACCTCACTCTCACCCTAACTCTAACTCTAACCCTAACCCTAAACCTAAACCTCATCCTAACCCTAACCCTAACCCTCACCCTCACCCTCACTATAACTGTAACCCTAACCCTAACAATAACCCTAACCCTAACCCTAACCCTCAACCTAACCATAACACTCACCCTAAACATAACACTCACCCTAACACTTACTCTCACAGTAACACTAACCCTAAGCCTAACACTAACCCTCAAACTAACCCTAATCATCACCCTAACCCGAAACCTCACCCTGAAGCTAAACCTAACCCTCATCTCACCCTAGCTATCACCCTAACACTAACCCTCATCCTCACCCTAAACCTCACACTAACCCTAAATCTAATTCTCAATCTAACCTTAACCCACACCCTTCCCTTAACCCTAACCCTCACCCTAACCCTAACCCTCATCCCACTGTAATCCTCACCCTCAGCCTAACCCTCACGTTTACCCTTACCATCACCCCCATGATAACCCTTACCCTAACCTTAACCTTCACCCTAACCCTCACCCTAACCCTCTTTCCAACAGAAAACCTCACCCTCACCCTAAACCTAAAAATAATCCTAACCCTAACCCTAAACCTCATCCTCACCCTAAACCTTACACTAACCCTAACCCTAAACCTCAATTTAACCCTCACCCTAAGCCTAATCCTAACCCTCACCCTAACCGTAAACCTAACCCTAACACTCACCATTATCTTAACCCTCACCCTCAGCCTAAACCTCACCTTTACCCTTACGATCATCCTCACCCTAAACCTCCCCCTAACCTAAACCTCATCCTAACCCTCACCCTTACCATAAACCTAACCATCACCATAACCCTAACCCTCAACCTCTACCTCAGGCTCAGCCTAACCCTAAGCCTAAGCCTAAACCTTAACCTAACCCTAAACCTCACCCTAGCCCTCACCCTAACCCTAATCCTAACCCTCAACCTCACCCTCACCCTAACCCTAATCCTAACCCTCACCCTCAACCTCACCTTCAGACTAATCCTAAGCCTAACCCTAAACCTAACCCTAACACACACACTCACCCGCATGCTAAACCTAATCCTAACCCTCACCCTAACCCTAACCCTAAACCTCGCCCTAATCTCACCCTAACCCTAACCCTCAACCTAACCCTTGCCCTAACCCTAACTCTCACCCTAAACCTCACCCTCACCCTAAACCTCACCCTAACACTAACCCTAAACCTCACCCTCACCTGCACCATAACAGTAACCTTAAACCGAAACCTAACAACAACCCTAACCCTAATGCTAAAACTCACCCTAACCATAACCATCACCTTAACCCAAACCCTCACCCTAAGTCTTACCCTCACTGTAACACTAACCCTAACGCTAACACTAACCCTCACACTAACACTAACCCTAAATCTAACCCTAAACGTCAACCTCACCCGAACCCTAATCCTAACTCTAACCGTAAACCCCACCCTAACCCTAAACCTAACCCTCACCCACATCCTCACCCTCACCATAAATCTAACTCTAACCCTAACAATACTAATAACCCTAACACTAACTGTAACCCTAACCCTATCCATAAACATAACCCTCACCCTCAGCCTCACCCTCACCACAAACTTAACCCTAACCATAACACTAACAATAACCCTAACCCTAAGCCTAACCCTAACCCTAACTCTAATCATCACACCCACCCTCACCCTCAGCCTAACCCTAAGTCTAACCCTAACCCTAATCCTATTCCTAACCCTCAACATAACCCTAACACTAACCCTAACCCTAACCCCAACCCTAACCCTAATCCTAACCCTAAACCTAATCCTCAGCCTCACCCTCACACTAACCCAAAACATAACCCTAACCCTCACACTAACTATAAGCCTAACCCTAACCTTAACACTAACCCTCACACTCAACCTCACCCTAACCCTAATCCTAAACCTAACCCTATCTCTAACCCTAACCCTCAACCTAAGCCTCAGCCTAGCCCTCAGCCTTATCCAAATCCTAACCATAAACCTCATCCTAACCCTCAACCTACCCCTAACCCTAACCCTAACCCTCACCCCAAACCGAACCCTAACCCTCACCCTCAACCTCACCATCAGCCTAACCCTAAGCCTAACCCTAAACCTGACCCTAAAACACACACTCACCTGCACCCTAACCCTAATCCTATAATTCACCCTAACCCTAACCCTAAACCTCCCCCTAACTCTCACGCTAACCCTACCCCTAACACTAACACTAACCCTAAACCTCAACCTAACCTTCACCCTAACCCTAACTCTAACCCTAAACATCACCCTCACCCTAAACCTCACCCTAACTCTAACCCTAACCCTCACCCTCACCTGCACCCTCAGCCTCACCCTCACCACAAACTTAATCCTAAACATAACACTAACAATATCCCTAACCCTAAGCCTAATCCTAACCCTAATTCTAATCCTCAAACCCACCCACACCCTCAGCCTAACCCTAAACCTCACCCTCACCATAAACCTAACTGTAACCCTAAACCAAACCTCAAACCTCAACCTAAACCTAACCCTAACCCTCACCTTAACACTAAACCTCACACTCAGCCTAAACCTAACCCTAAACCTAACCCTAAAACTAACACACACACTCACCCTCACCCTAACCCTAATCCTAACAATAACCCTCACACTCATCCTAACCCTAACCCTAACCCTAAACCTTACACTCAACCTCAGCCTAACCCTAATCCTATCCCTAACCCTAACCCTAACCTTCACACTCACCCTAACCGTAACCCTAATCCTACCCCTAACCCTAACTCTAACCCTCACCCTCAACTTAACACTCACCTTAAGCCTATCCCTAACATTAATCCTAACCCTACCCCTCACCCTCACCCTCACCCAAACAGTAACTCTAACACTAAACCTCAACCTGACCCTAACCCTAACCATAACCCTATCCCTAAAACTCATCCTAGCCCTAAATGTAATACTCATACTCACCATAACCGAAACCCTAACCCTAAAGATAACAATAATCCTAACCCTAACCGTAACCCTCACCCTAACCATAAAACTCACCCTAACCCTAACCCTCACCCTAACAGTTAACCTCACCCTAACACTAACCCTAGCCCTAACACTAACCCTCACACTAACACTAACCATCATCCTAACCCTAAACCTCACCCTAACACTAACCCTAAACCTGACCCTCTCCCAGCCCTCACCCTAACCCTAACCCTCATCCTCACCCTAAACTTCACACTAACCTTAACACTAATCCTCAATCTAACCCTCACCCTCACCTGAACCCTCACCCTAACCCTCACCCTAACCCTAACCCTCACCCTTATTGTAACCCTCAATTTCAGCCTAACCCTCACCTTTATACTTACCGTCAACGCCACCCTAACGCTCACTCTAATGCTAACCCTCACCCTAACCCTAACTCTACCCCTAAACCTCATCGTCACCCTAATCCTAACTGTAACCCTAACCCTAACACTATCCTTCACTATAACCCTAACCCTAAACATCACCCTAACCCTAATCCTCACCCCCACCCTCACCCTCAGCCTAACCCTAACCCTAAAACTCACACTCACCCTCACCCTAACCCTAATCCTAACCCTAAACCTAACCCTAACCCTAAACCTCAACCTAATCCTCACCCTAACCTTAACCCTAACACTAACCCTAACCCTCACCCTCACCATAACTCTAACCCTAACCCTAACAAGAACACTAATCCTAACCCTAACCCTAACCCTAACCCTAACCCTAACCCTAATGCTAACACTCAACCTCACCCTAACCCTAATCCTAACCCTAACCCTCACCCTAACCCTAACCCTAACCCTAAACTTTACCCTAACCCTCACCCTCACATTAACACTCAACCTCAACGTAAACATCACCCTTACCCTTACCATCATCCTCACCCTAACTCTCACCCTAACCCTAAACTTCATCCCAACCCTCACCCTAACCGTAAACCTAACCATCACCCTAACCCTAAAACTCACCCTCAACGTCATGCTCAGCCTAACCCTAAGCCTAAGCCTAAACCTTACCCTAACCCTCACCCTAACCCTAGACCTCGCCCTAACCATAATAGTAATCCTAACACTCATCTTAAAACTCATCCTAGCCCTAATCCTAAACATCATCCTAAAACTAATCTTCACCTCCACCCTCACACTCAGCCTAACCTTAAGCCTAAGACTAACCCTAACCCTAACCCTCACACTCACCTTCACCCTCACCCTAATCCTAACCCTAACCTTAAAATAACCCTAAACCTCAACCTAACCTTCTCCCTAACCTTAACCCTAAAACTAACCCTAAACTTAACCCTCGACCTAACCCTCCTACTAACCCTAAATCTAACCCTAAACCTCACCCTCACCCTAACCATAATCCTAAACCTAATCCTAAACCTCACCCTAACCCTATCCATTAGCCTCACCCTCACCCTGACCCTCACCACAACTCTAACCCTAACCCTAACAATAACACTAATCCTAACCCTAAACCTAACCCAAACCCTATCCCTAATCCTAACACTCACTCTCATGCTAACCCTAATCCTAACCCTAACCCTCACACTATCCATAATCCTCACTCTCACCGAAACCCTAACCCTCAACCTAACCCTCACCCTAACCGCAACCCTAACCCTAAACCTTAATCTAACTCTAACCCTAACCCTCACCCTCACCCTAGCCCTCACCCTAACCCTAATCCTAACCCTAATCCTCATCCTTACCTTCACCCTAACCCTAACCTAAACCCTCAACCTAGCCCTAACTCTAAGCCTAATCCTCAACGTAACCCTAAACCTCATGTTCAATGTAACCTTAACCCTAAACCTCACCCTATCCCTAAACATAATCGAACACTAACTCTCACCCTAACCCTTACTCTAACCCTCACCATAAACCTAACCCTCACCCTGAAACTAACCCTAATCCTAATCCTCAACCTAAAACTCACCCTAAACGTAAACCTCACCCTCACACTCACCCTCACCATAACTCTAACCCTAACCCTAACAAAAACACTAATCCTAACCCGAAACCTAACCCTAACCCTAACCCTAACGCTAATGCTAACATTCACCCTCACGCTAACCCTAATCCTAAACCAAACCCTCACCCTAACCCTAATCATTACCCTCACCCTAACCCTAACCCTAAACCTAAACCTTAATCTAACACTAACCCTAACTCTCAACCTCATGCTAGCCCTCACCCTAACCCTAATCCTAACCCTAATCCTCATCCTTACCCTCACCCTAACCCTAAACTTAAACCTCACCCTAGCCCTAACCCTAACCCTAATCCTCAACGTAACCCTAAAGCTCAAGCTCAGCTTGATCCTAACCCTAACCCTAACCCTAACTCTCACACTCACCCTAACCCTTACCCTAATCCTAATCCTAAACCTAACCCTAACCCTCACCCTCAGCCTCAACTTAACCCTAACTCTAACCCTAAACCTCAGTCTCACCCTAACCCTAACACTAATCCTAACCCTAAAGCACACCCTAACCTTAACCCTAAACCTCACCCTCACCCTAGCTCTCACCCTAACCCTAATCCTAATACTAACCCTCATCCCAATCCTCCCCCTAACCTTAATCCTAATCCTCACCCTAACCCTAACCATTACACTTACCTTCACTCTAACCCTGACCCTTTCACTAACCCTAAACCTAACACTAACTGGAACCCTAACACTCACCCTCAGCTTCATCCTAACCCTAAATCTAACCGTAAACCTCACCCTCACCATAACCCTAACCCTAATCCTAACCCTAACCCTCACCTTAACCCTAACCCTCACCCTCACCGTAACCCTAACCCTCATAATAACCCTCACCTTAAGCCTATCCCTTAACCTAAACCTTAACCTAACACAAACCCTAGTTCTCACCCTCTCCCTATCCCTCACCCTAACACTAATCGTAACCCTAGTCCTCATCTTAACCCTCACCCTAACCCTAAAACTAACCCTCATCCTTAACCTAACCCAAACCCTCAACCTAACCCGAACCCTAATGCTCACCATAACCCTAAACCAAACCCTCACCCTAACCCTGAACTTAACCGAACCCTAACTCTTACCCTAACCCAAACCCTCAACCTAACCCTAACCCTATCGCTCACCATAACCCTAACCCTAATCCTAACACTCACCCTAACCCTCACCCTAACACTAAACCAATCCGTCGCCCTCACTCTCATACTAACCCTAATCCTAACCCTAAACTTCACCCTCAACCTCACCCTTTGCCTAACTCTTAGCCGAAACCTAAACCTAACCCTAACACACACACTCACCCTCACACTAACCCAAATCCTAACCTTAACCCTCACCATCACCCTAACTCTAACACCAAACCTCACCTTCATCCTAACCCTCATTTTAACCCTAACCCAAACCCTAAACCTCACCCTAACACTAACCCTATAACTCACCCTCACTGTAACCAAAACCCTAAACCTAACCCTAACAATAACCCTAACACTAATCCTAACACTCACCATAACCGTAACCCTCACCCTAACCCAAACTCTCACCCTAAAACTTACCCTCACCCTAACAATAACTCTAACCCTCACACTAACCCTCACACTAACCCTCACCATAACCCTAACCCTAAACCTCAACCTAACCCTCACTCTCACCATAATTCTAACACTAACCCTATCCCTAAACCTAACCCTAACCCTTACCCTAACCTTATATCTAACCCTAAACCTCACCCTAACACTAACCCTAACCCTAACCATAAACCACGCCCTAATCCGAACCCTAACCCTCACCCGCACCCTCACCCTCACCGAAACTCTAACCCTAACCCTAACAATAACACTAACCCTAACCCAAACCATCACCCTAACCATAATTCTCACCCCCACCCTCACCCTCAGCCTAAGCCTAAGCCTAAGCCTAGCCCTCACCCTAACGGTCACCCTCACCCTCACCCTAACCCTAATACTAAACCTAACCCTATCCCTAAACCTCAACCTAACCCTCACCATCCCATAAACCTAAAAATAACAATAACCATAAACCTCACCCTAACCATCCCCTAAACCTAACTCTAACCCTAAACCTCACCCTCACCCCAACCCTAAACCTAATCCTAACCCTAAACCTCACCCTAAACCAAACTGTAAACCTCACCCTCACCCTAGCCTCACACTAACCCTAACCCTAATCCTCAATCTAACCCTCAGCCTAACCCTAACCCTAACCCCTACCATAACCCTAAACTAAACCCTAACCCTCACCCTTATCTTAACCCTCACCCTCAGACTAAACCTCACCTTATCCTTACCATCATCCTCACCCTAACCCTCACCCTAACCCTAAACCTCATCCTAACCCTCACCATAACCGTAAACTTAACCATCAACCTCACCATAATTCTCACCCTCAACCACTCGCTCAGCATAACCCTAAGCCAAAGCTTAATCCTTACCCTAACCCTCACCCTCCCCCTAGCCCTCACCCTAACCCTAATCCTAATCCTAACCCTCATCATAACACTCACTCTATCCCCAAACCTAACCATCACCCTAAACCTAATCTTCACCCCCACCCTCACCCTCAGCCTAACCCTAAGCCTAAGCCTAACCCTATTCTTAACCCTCACACTCACCCTCACCCTCATCCTGATCCTAACCCTAACCCTAACCATAACCCTAAACCTCAACCTAACCCTCACCCTAACCTTAACCCTAAAACTAACCCTAACCCTAAACCTCGACCTAACCCACCAACTAACCCTAAATCTAACCCTAAACCTCACTCTCACACTAACCCTAATCCTAACCCAAACTGTAAACTTCACCCTAACCCTAACCCTAACCCTCAACCTCACCCTCACCCTTCCAATTACTCTAACCCTAACGCTAACAATAACACTAATCCTAACCATAAACCTAACCCGAACCCTAACCCTAACTGTAATCCTAACACTCACCCTCATGCTAACCCTAATCCTAACCCTAACCCTCACCCTAACCCTAATCCTCACCCTCACTGTAAACCTACCCTCAACTTAACACTTACCCTAACCTTAACCATAAACCTTAATCTAACAGTAACCCTAACCCTCACCCTCACCCTAGCTCTCACCCTAACCCTAATCCTAACCCTAATCCTCATCCTTACCCTCACCCTAACCCTAACCTTAACCTTCACCCTAGCCCTAACCTTAAGCCGAATCCTCAACGTAACCCTAAACCTCATGCTCACCGTAACCCTCACCCTAACCCTAAACCTAGCCGTACCCTAACACTCACCCAATACCTCTAACCCTAAACCTTAATCTAACACTAACTCTAACCCTCACCCTCACCCTAGGCCTCACCCTAAACCTAATCCTAACCCTAGTCCTCATCCTTACCCTCACCCTAACCTAACCTTAACCCTCACCCTAGCCCTAACCCTAAGCCTAATCCTCAATGTAACCCTAAACCTCATGGTCACCTTAACCCTAACCCTAACACTCACCCTAACCCAAAACATAACCGTACACTGACTCTCACCCTAACCCTACCCTAACCCTACACCTTAATCTAACACTAACCCTAACCCTCATCCTCACCATCACCCTCAGCCTAATCCTAAGCGAAACCCTAACCCTAGCCCTAATGCTCACACTCACCCTAACCCTTACCCTAACCTTAATCCTAAACCTACCCTAACCCTTACCCTCAACTTAAACCTCAGCCTAACCCTAAATCTAACACTAACACTAACCCTAACCCTAAACCTCACCCTAACCCTAACCCTAAAACTCACCCTCACCCTAGCCCTCACACTAACACTCATCCTAACCCTCACCCTAACACTAACCATAACCCTCACGATCACCCTAACCCAAATCTGAACCCTCACCCTCAACCTAACCCTAACCCCCACTCTCACCATAACCCTTACCTTAACCCTCAACCTAACCCTAAACTTAACCCGAACACTAACTCTCACACTTACCATAATCCTAACCCTCAAGCTAACCCTAACCCTAAACCTCATTCTCACCCTAGCCTCACCCAACCCTAATCCTAACCCTATCCCTTTTCCTAACCCTCCCCCTAAACCTTATCCTAACCCTCACCCTAAAACTAAACCTCAGCCTCAAGCTCACCTTCAGCCTAACCCTAAGCATAATCTTAAATGTAAGCCTAACACACACATTCACCCTCAACCTAAACCTCACCCTAACCCTAACCCTCATCCTAACCCTCCCCATAACTCTAACACTAATCCTAACACTAAACCTCACCCTCACCCTCAGCATAATCCTAAGCTTAAACCTAACCCTAACCCTCACACTTACCCTAACCCTAACCCTAAACCTCACTCTAACCCTAACCCTCACCCTCAACCTCAGCCTAACCCTAAGCCTTTCCCTACTCCTAACCCTAATCCTAACCCTCAACCTAAACCTCAGCTTAAGCATAACCCTAACATTAATCCTAACCCTAACCCTCACCGGTAGCATCACCCTAAAACTAACTCTAACACTAAACCTCACCCTGACCCTAAACCTAAACCTCACCCTCACTCTAGCCCTCACCATAACCTTAATCCTAACACTAAACCTCATCCTAACCCTCCCCCAACCCTTACCGTAACCCTCACCCTAACCCTAACCATTACCCTCAACCTCAACATCAGCCTAACCCTAAGCCTAACCCTAAACCTAACTCTAACACACACACTCACCTCACCATAACCCTAATCCTACCCTAAACCTCACCCTCACCCTCATCCTCAGTGTAACCCTAAGCCTAACCCTAACCCTAAACCTAACCTCACACTCACCCTAACCCTTACCCTAATCCTAATCCTAAACCTAACCCTAACCATCACCCTCAGCCTCAGCTTAACCCTAATTCTAACCCTAAACCTCACCCTCACCCTAACCCTAACCCTAACCCTAAACCTCACCCTCACCCTAGCCATCACCCTAACCCTAATCCTTACCCTAACCCTCATCCTAACCCTGCCCCTAACCCTAAACCTAACCCTCACCCTAACAATAACCCTCATCCTCACCCTCACCCTAACTCTAATCCTAACCCTAACCCTAAACCTCACCCTGACCCTAAACCTAAACCTCACCCTCACTCTCCCCCTCACCATAACTCAAAACCTAAAGCTAACAATAACACTAATCCTAATCCTAATCCTAACCTTAACTGTAATCCTAACACTCCCTCTCATGCTAACCCTAATCCTAACCCTAACCCTCACTCTAACCCTAATCCTTACCCGCACCGTAACCCTAACCCTCAACCTAACCCTCACCCTAACCCAAACCCTAACCCTAAACCTTAATCTAACACTAACCCTAACCCTCACCCACAGCCTAGCCCTCACCCTAACCCTAATCCTAAACCTAATCCTCATCCTTACCCTCACCCTAACGGTAAACTTAACCCTCACCCTAGCCCTAACCCTAAGTCTAATCCTCTACCTAACCCTAAACCTCATGCTCACTGTAACCCTAACCCTAACCCTCACCCTAACCCTAAACATAACCGAACCCTAACTCTCACCCTAACCCTAACATTAACACTCACCCTAACCCTAACCCTCACCCTCACCCTAACCCCAATCCATACCCTAACACTAACCCTAACCCTAATCCTAACACTCACCCTCAAGCTAACCCTAATCCTAATCCAAACCCTCAACCTAACCCTAATCATTACCCAGACCATAACCATAACCCTCCAACTAACCCTCACCCTAACTCTAACCCTAACCCTAAACCTTAATCTAACACTAACCCTAAACCTGAACCTCACCCTAGCCCTCACCCTAACCCTAATCCTAACCCTAATCCTCATCCTTACCCTCACCCTAACCCTAACCTTAACCCTCACCCTAGCCCTAAACCTAACCCTAATACTCAATGTAACCCTAAACCTCATGCTCACTGTAACCCTAAACCTAACCCTAACCATAATCCTAACACTCACCCTTACACTAACCTTAATTCTAAACCTAACCCTCAGCCTAACCCTAATCATCACCCTGACCGTAACCCTAACCCTCAACCTAACCCACACCTTAAACCTAACCCTAAACCAAAACCTTATTCTAACACTAACCCTAACCCTCACTCTCACCCTAGCCCTCACCCTAACCGTAATCCTAACCCTAATCCTCATCCTTACCCTCACCCTAACCTTAACCCTCACCCTAGCCCTAACCCTAAGCCTAATCCTCAACATAACCCTAAACCTCATGGTCACCATAACCCTAACTCTAACCCTCACCCTAACCCTAAACATAACCGAACCCTAACTCTCACCCTAACCCTAACCCTAACACTCACCCTAACCCTAACCCTCACCCTCACCCTAACCCTAATCCTAACCCTAACCCTAAACCTCACCCTAACCCTAACAATTACCCTCACCCTCACCCTCACCATAACTCTAACCCTAACCCTAACAATAACACTAATCCTAACCATAAACCTAACCCGAACCCTAACCCTAACACTAATCCTAACACTCATCCTCAGGCTAAACCTAATCCTAAACCTAACCCTCATCCTAATCCTAATCATCACCCTGACCTGAGCCCTAACCCTCAAACTTACCCTCACCCTCACCCTAACCCTAAATCTTAATCTAACACTAACCCTAACCCTCACCCTCACCCTAGCCCTCACCCTAACTCTAATCCTAACCCTAATCCTCATCCTTACCCTCATCATCACCCTAAAATTAACCCTCAACTTAGCCCTAACCCTAAAGGTAATCCTCAAAGTAACCATAAACCTCATGCTCACCTTAACCCTAACCCTAACCCTCACCCTAACCATAAACATAACCGAACCCTAACCCTCACCCTCACCCTCAGCCTAACCCTAAGCCAAACCCTAACCCTAGCAGTAATGCTCACACTCACCCTAACCCTTACCCTAAACCTAATCCTAACCCTAAGCCTAACCCTCACCCTGAACCTAACCCTCACATTAACCCTAAATCTAACACTAACCCTAACCCTAACGCTCAACCTCAGCCTCATCCTACCCCTAATTCTAACCTTAAACGTCACCCTCACCCTAACAGTAACCCTACGTCTAAACCTAAACCTCACCCTAACTCTAACACTAACCCTAAACCTCACCCTCACCCTTGCCCTCACCCTAACACTAATCCTAACCCTAACCCTCATCCTAACCCTCACCCTAACACTAACCATAACCCTCACTCTCACCCTAACCCTAATACGAACCCTCACCCTCAGTCTAACCCTAACCCTCACCCTCACTGTAAACCTTACCTTAACCCTCAACCTAACCCTAAACTTAACCAGAACACTAACTCTCACCTTTAAAATAATCCTAACCCTCAAGCTAACCCTAACCCTAAAACTCATTCTCACCCTAGCCCCACCCAACCCTAATCCTAACCCTATCCCTTTTCCTTACCATCTCCCTAACCCTTACCCTAACTCTCAGCTTAACACTAACCCTCAGCCTCACCCTCACTCTCAGTCTTACCCTAAGCCTAAGCCTAAGCCTAACCTTAACCCTAACCTCACCCTCAGCCTAACCCTAAGCCTAACCCTAAACCTAACCCTAACACACATACTCACCCTCACCCTAAACCTCACCCTAACCATAAACCTCATCCTAACCCTCCCCATAATCCTAACCCTAACCCTAACACTAACCAACACCCTCACCCCCAGCATAATCCTAAGCCTAACCCTAACCCTAAACCTCACACTCACCCTAAACCTAACCCTAAACCACACCCTAACCCTAACCCTCACCCTCAACCTCAGCCTAACCCTAAGCCTATTCCTAACCCTAATCCTACTACTAACCCTAATCCTAAACCTCACCCTCAACCTAAACCTCAACTTAAGTCTAAGCCTAACATTAATCCTAAGCCTAACCCTCGCCTTCAGCCTCACCCTAACACTAACTATACCACTAAACCTCACCCTGAGCCTAAACCTAAACCTCATCCTCACCCTAGCCCTCACCCTAACACTAACCCTAACCCTAAACCTCACCTTAAGCCTGACCCTAACAATAATTCTAACACGAACTCTCACCCTCAGCCTCACCCTAACCCTAACTCTAACGCTAAACCTCACCCTGACCCTAACCCTAAACCTAACCCTATCCCTAACCCTCACCCTCACCATAACTTTAACCCTAAACCTAACACTAACAATAACCCTAACCCTAACCCTAACCCTAACCATCACCATAACGCTTACCCTCACCCTAATACTAACCCTAACCCTAACACTAAACCTCACACTAACCCTAAACATTACCCTAACCATAAACTTCACCCTAACACTAACCCTAAACCTCACTGTCTCGCTAGACCTCGCCCTAACCCTAATCCTCATCCTCACCCTGAACTTCACACTAACCCTAACACTAATCCTCAATCTAACCCTCACCCTCACCCTATCCCTAACCCTAACCCTCACCCTAACCCTAAACGTCACCTTTCCCTTAACCCTCAACCTCAGCTTAACCCTCACCTTTACCCATACTGTCACCCACACCATAACCCTCACTCTAACCCTAACCCTCCCCCTATCCATAACTCTACCACTAAACCTCACCCTCACCCTTACCCTAACTCTAACCCTGAGCCTAATACTAACCCTCACCCTAACCCTAACTGTAACCATCACCCTAACCCTAATCCTCACCCCCACCGTCACCCTCAGCCTAACCCTAAGCCTAAGCCTAAACCTAAACCTAAACCTCACACTTACCCTCACCCTAACCCTAATCCTAACCCTAAACCTAACCCTAAACCTCAACCTAACCCTCACCTAACTTTAACCCTAACACTTAACCTAACCCTAACCCTCGACGTAACCCTCCAACTAAACCTAAATCTAACCCTAAACCTCAAGCTCAACCTAACGCTAATCCTAACCCTAACCCTAATCCTCACCCTAATCCTAACACTCACCCTCACCCTCACCCTCACCCTCACCATAACTCTAACCCTAACCCTAACAATAACAGTAATCCTAAACCTAAACCTAAACCTAACCCTAACCTAAACCTAATGCTAACACTCAACCTCACCCTAACCCTAACCCTAACCCTAACCCTAAGCCTAACCCTTACCCTAACTCTCACTGTAACCCTAACCCTCATCCTAACCCTCACCCTAAACCTAACCCTAAAGCTAAACCTTATCCTAACACTAACCCTAATCCTCAACTTCACCATAGCCCTCACCCAAAACCCTAGTTGTAAACCTAATCCTTATCCTAACCCTCACCCTAACTCTAAGCCTAACCCTAATCCTAACCCCAACCCTCACTGTAACCCTAACACTAACCCTAACGCTAACCCTAACCCTAAACCTAACCTTAAATTTAACACTAAACCTAATCCTAATCCTCAGCCTCACCCTAACCCTAATAGAAACCGTAACCATAACCCACATCCTAACTCTAAGATTAACCCTAACCCTAATCCTAACCCTCACACTCACCCTCACCCTAACGATAATCCTAAACCTAACCCTATAAGTAACCCTAAACCTCAACCTAACCCTCAGCCTAGCCCTTACCCTAACCCTAATCCTAACCCTCACACTCACCCTCACCCTAACGATAATCCTAAACCTAACCCTATAAGTAACCCTAAACCTCAACCTAACCCTCAGCCTAGCCCTTACCCTTACACTTATCCTAACCCTTACCCTCACCATAACCATAAACCTCACCCTAACCCTAACCCTCACCCTAACACTTACCCTCACGCTATCACTAAGCCTACCCCTAACACTAACTCTCACACTAACCCTAAACGTCACCCTAACCCTAACACTCACCCTATCACTAACCCTAATCCTCCCCTCACCCTAGCCTTCACCCTAACCCTAACCCTCACCCTCACCCTCAACCTCAGCCTAACCCTAACCCTAATCCTAATCCTAACCCTCACCCTCACCATAACCCTCACCCTAAACCAAACCCTAAACCTAACAATAAACCTAACGCTAACCCTCACCCTAACCCTAACACTAACCCTAAACCTCACCCTCACCCTAACCCTAACCCTAAGCCTAACATTAAACTTCACCCTCACACTCACCCTAGCCCTTACCCTAAACCTAACCCTCACCCTAACACTCCCCCTAACCCTAAACCTCACCCTCAACCTCACCCTTAGCCTAACCCTCAGCCTAACCCTAAACCTAAACCTACCACACACACACTCACGCTCACTCTAACCATAATCCTGTCCCTAAACCTAAGTCTAACCCTAACACTCCCCCTAACTCTGACCCCAACCCCAATCCTAAAACTAACCCTTATCCTAACCCTCAACCTAAACCTCACCCTAACCCTAACTCTAACCCTAAACCTCACGCTCACCCTAACCCTAACTCTAACCCTAACCCAAAACCTAAACCTCACCCTAAAACTAACCCTAAACCTAACCCACACCTTCATCCTCAGCCTAACCCTAAACCTAACCCTCACACTCACCCAATCCCTAACCCTAAACCTCACCCTAACCCTAACCCTCAACCTCAACCTCAGCAAAACCCTAAGCCTATTCCTAAACCTAACCCTAACCCTCACACTCCACTTACACTAACCCTAATCCTACTCCTAAACCTAACCCTAAACCTCAACCTCATCCTAACCCAAACACTCACCCTCACCCTCACCCTCATCATAACTCTTACCCTAACCCTAACAATAACAGTAATCCTAACCCTAAACCAAACCCTAACCCTAACCCTAAACCTAATGCTAACACTCAACCTCACCCTAACCCTAATCCTAACCCTAGCCCTAATCCTAACACTAACCATCACCCTCATCCTAACCCTAACCCTAAACCTTAGCCTAATACTTACCCTAAACCTCACCTTCACCCTAGCCCTCACCCTAACCCTAATTGTAACCTAATTCTCATCCTAACAATCACCCTAACTCTAAGCCTAACCCTAACCCTAACCCTAAGCCCAACCCTCACTGTAACACTAACACTAACCCTAACACTAACACTAACCCTAAACCTAAAACTAAACCTAACCCTATCCTCAGCCTCACCCTCACCCTAACCCAAACCCTAACCCTAACCCTCCTCTTAACTCTAAGCCTAACTCCAACCCTAATCCTAACCCTCACACTCACCCTCAACCTAAACCTAATCCTAAACTTAAGCCTAACCCTAACCCTAACACTCACCCTAACCCTCAGCCTAGCCCTCACCCTTACACTTATCCTAACCCTAACCCTCAAACTAACCATAAACCTCACCCTAACACTAACCCTCACATTAACGCTTACCCTCAACCTAACACTAACACTAACCTTAACACTAACACTCACACTAACCCTCAACCTCACCCTAACACTAAACCTAACCCTTACCCTCACCATAGCCTTCACACTAACCCTAATTCTCATCCTCACCATAAACCTCACACTAACCCTAACACTAATCCTCAATCTAAGCGTCAACCTCACCCTAACACTAACACTAACCCTCACCCTAACCCTTACCCTCACCCTTACCTTAACCCTCACCCTTACCGTTACCCTCACCCTCAGCCTAAACCTCAACTTTACCCTTACCGTCACCCCCACGATAACCCTCACTCTAAACCTAACCCTCACCCTAACCCTAACTCTACCCCGAAACCTCACCCTCAGCTTAACCCTAACTCTAACCCTAACTCTAACACTAACCCTCAACCTAACCCTAACCCTAACCATCACCCTAACCCTAATCCTCACCCCCACCCTCATCCTCAGCCTAAACCTAAGCCTAAGCCTAACCCTAACCCTAAACCTCACACTCACCCTCACCCTAACCCTAATCCTAACCCTAAACCATAAACCTTACCCTCACCCTAAGCCTAACCTAACCCTAAACCACAACCTAACCCTCACTCTAATCTTAACCCTAACACTTATCCTAACCCTAACTCTCGACCTAAACCTCCAAATAACCTAAATCTAACCATAAACCTCACCCTCACCCTAACCCTCACCCTAACCCTAACCCTAAACCTCACCCTAACCTTAACACTCACCCTCACCCTCACCCTCACCATAACTATAACCCTAACCTTAACAATAACAGTAATCCTAACTCTAAACCTAACCCTAACCCTAACCATAAAGCTAACACTCAACCTCACCCTAACCCTAATCCTAACCCTAACCCTCACCCTAACCCTAACCATCACCCTCACCATAACCCTAACCCTCATCCTAACCCTTACGCTAACCCTAACCCTAACCCTAAACCTTACCCTAACACTAACCCTAATCCTCACCTTCACCCTAGCCCTCACCTTAACCCTAATCATAAACCTAATCCTCATTCTAACCCTGTCCCTAACTCTAAGCCTAACCCTAACCCTAACCCTAACCCCAACCCTCACTGTAACGCTAACACTAACCCTAACACTAAACTTTAACCTAACCCTAATCCTCAGCCTCAGCCTCACCCTCACCCAAACCCTCACCCTAACCCTCATCCTAACTCTAAGCCTAATGCTAACCCGAATCCTAACCCTCACACTCACCCTCACCCTAAACCTAATCCTAAACCTCACCCTATCCCTAACCCTAACCCTCACCCTAACCCTTAGCCTAGCCCTCACCCTTACACTTATCCTAACCCTAACACTCACCCTAACCATAACCCTCACCCTAACCCTAAAACTAACCCTAACACTTACCCTCAACCTAACACTAACCCTAATCCTAACATTAACCCTAACACTAACCCTAAACATGACCCTAACCCTAAAGCTCACCCTAACACTAACCCTAACACTCAACCTCACCCTAGCCTTCAGCCTAACCCTAACCCTCATCCTCACCATAAACTTCCCACTAACCCTAACACTAATCCTCAATCTAACCCTCAACCTCAGCCTAATGCTAACACTAACCCTCACCCTAACCCTAACCCTCACCCTTACCGTAACCCTCACCCTCAGCCTAACCGTCAACTTTACCCTTACAGTCACCCCGACGCTAACCCGCACCCTAACCCTAACCCTCACCATAACTAAAACTGTACCCCTAAACCTCACCCTCAACCTAACCTTTACTCTTACCCTAACCCTAACACTAAACCTCACTGTAACCCTAAACCTAACGCTCACCCTCACCGTAACCGTAACCCTAACCCTAAACCTAACAGTAACCCTAAACCTAACCCAAACCCTCACCCTAAACATAACACTCACCCTAAACCTAACCCTCACCCTAACACTTACCCTCACACTAACACTAACCCTAACCCTAACACTAACCCTCAAACTAACCCTAATCCTCACACTAATCCTAAAAGTCACCCTAAACCTAACCCTAACCCTAATCCTCACCCTCATCCTAACCCTCACCCTTACCCTAATCCTAACCCTAATCCTCACCGTATACCTCAGACTAACCCTAACCCTAATCCTCAATCTAACCCTCACACTAATCCTAACCCTAACCTTTACCCTAACCCTATACCTAACCCTAACACTCACCCTTATCTTAACCCTCACCCTCAGCCGAAACCTCACCATTACCCTTACCATCATCCTCACCCTAACCCTCACCCTAACCCTAAACCTCATCCTAACCCTCACCCCAACCGTAAACCTAACCATCACCCTCACCCTCACCCTAGCCCTCACCCTAAACCTAATCCAAATCCTAAACCTCATCCTAAACTCAAACTAACCCTAACCCTAACCATCACCTTAAACGTAAACCTCACCCCCACCCTCACCCTCAGCCTTACCCTAAACCTAAACCTAACCATAACCATAACCCTCAAACCCACCCTCACCCCAATCCTAACCCTAATCCTAACGATAACCCTAAACCTCACCCTAACCCTCACCCTATCCTTAACCCTAAAACTAACCCTAACCCTAACCCTCGACCTAACCATCCAACTAACCTAAATCTAACTAAATCTAACTAATCTAACTAAATCTAACCCTAATCCTCACCCACACCCTAACCCTAATCCTAACCCTAACCCTAAACTTCACCCTAATCCTAACCCTAATCCTCACCCTCACCCTCACCATAACTCTAACCATACCACTAACAATAACACTAACTCTAACCCGAAACCTAACCCTAACCCTAACCCTAACCCTAATCCTAGCACACACCCTCATGCTAACCCTAATCCTAACCAAAACCCTCAAACTCACCCTAACCCTCACCCTATCCTTAACCCTAAAACTAACCCTAACCCTAACCCTGGACAGAACCATCCAACTAACCTGAATCTAACCCTAATCCTCACCCACACCCTAACCCTAATCCTAACCCTAAACCTAAACCTCACCCTAATCCTAACCCTAACCCTCACCCTCACCCTCACCATAACTCTAACCATACCCCTAACAATAACACTAACCCTAACCCGAAACCTAACCCTAACCCTAACCTTAATCCTAGCACACACCCTCATGCTAACCCTAATCCTAACTCTAACCCTCACACTAATCCTAATCCTCACCCTCACTGTAACCCTAACCCTCAACCTAACCCTTACCCTAACACTAACCCTAACCCTAAACCTTAATCTAACACTAACCCTAACCCTCAGCCTCACCCTAGCCCTCACCCTAACCGTAAATCCTAACCCTAATCATCATCCTTACCCTCACCCTAACCCTAACCTTAAAACTCACCCAAACCCTAACCCTAACTCTAACTCTCAACCTAACCCTAAACCTCAAGCTCAGCATAACACTAAGCCTAAACCTAATCCTAATGCTCTCACCCACCCTAAACCTTACCCTAAAACTAATCCTTACCCTAAGCCTAACCCTCACCCTCAACTTAACCCTAAATCTAACCCTAACCCTAAACCTCACCCTAACCCTAACTCTAAACCTCACCCTCACAATAGCCCTAACCCTAACCCTAATCCTAACCCTAAAGCTCACCCTAACACTAAACCTAACCCACACCCTCACCCTCACCCTAACCCTAATCTGAACCCAAACCCTCAACCTAACCCTAAACTAAAACCGAACCCTAACTCTCACCCTTAACCTAAACTTAACCCTCACCCTAACCCTAACCCTAAACCTCACCCTCACCCTAGCCCTCATCCTCAACCTCTCCCTCAGACTAAACCTAAGCCTAACCCTAAACATAACCATAACACACACACTCACCCTCACCCTAACCCTAATCCTAACGCGAACCTTCATCCTAACCCTCCCCATAACCCTAACCGTCACCCTAAACTTAAACCACACCCTCACCCTCAGCCTAATCCTAAGCGTAACCCTAACCCTAAACCTCACACTCACCCTAACCCTAACCCTCAATCTCACCCTAACCCTAACCCTCACCATCAACCTCAGCCTAACACTAAGCCTATCCCTAACCCTAACAATAACTCGTACACTCACCCTAACACTAAACCTAATCCAACTCCTAACCCTTACCCTAACCCTCACCCTCAAACTAACCCTCAACTTAAGCCTAACCCTAACATTAATCCTAACACTAACCCTCACCTTCAGCCTCACCCTAACCCTAACTCTAACACTAAACCTCACCCTGACCCTAACCCTAACCCTAACCCTATCCCTAAACCTCATCCTAGCCCTAAACCTAACCCTCACCCTCACCCTCACCATAACGTTAACCCTAACACTAACGCTAACAATAACCCTAACCCTAACCCTAAACCTCACCCTAAACATAACCCTCACCCTAACCCTAACCCTCACCCTAACCCTAACCCTCACTCTTACCGTAACCCTCACACTCAGCCTAACCCTCACATTTAACCTTACGGTCACCCACACCCTAACCCTCACTCTAACCCTAACCCTCAACTTAACCCTAACTCTACGCCTAAACCTCACCCTCACACTAACCCTAACTCTAAACCTAACCCTAACACTATCCCTCACCCTAACCCTAACCCAAACCATCACCGTAACCCTTATCCTCACCCCCACCCTCACCCTCAGCCTAAGCCTAAGCCTAAGCCTAACCCTAACACTAAACCTCACACTCACCCTCACCCTAACCCTAATCCTAACCCTAAACCTAACCCTAAACCTCAACCTAACCCTCAACCTAACCTTAACCCTAACACTTACCCTAACCCTAACCCTCGACTTAACTTTCCAACTAAACCTAAATGTAACCATAAACCTCACCCTCACCCTAACCCTAATCCTAACCCTAACCCTAAACCTCAACCTCACCCTATCCCTCACCCTAACCCTAATCCTAACCCTAACCCTCATCCTAACCCTCACCCTAACTCTAAGCCTAACCCTAATCCTCCTCCTCACACTAGCCCTCACCCTAACCCTAATTCTAACCCTAACCCTCACCCTAACCCTAACACTCATCCTCACCCTAAACCTCAAACTAACCCTAACCCTAATCCTCAATCTAACCCTCACGCTCACCCTAACCCTAACCCTAACAGTTACCCTAACCCTAACCCTAACCCTCACCCTCACCCTTATCTTAACCCTCACCCTCAGCCTAAACCTAACCTTTACCCTTACCAACATCCTCACCCTAACACTCACCCTAACCCTAAACCTCATCCTAATCCTCACCCTAACTGTAAACCTAACCATCACCCTAACCCTAACACTCACCTCAACCTCATGCTCAGCCTAACCCTAAAACTAAGCCTAATCCTTACCCTAACCCTGACCCTCAACCTAGCCCTCACCCTAACACTAATCCTAAACCTAACCCTCATCCTAACCCTCACCCTAGCCCCAACCCTAACCATCACCCTAAACCTAATCTTCAACCCCACTGTCACCCTCAGCCTAACCCTGAGCCTAAACTTAAGCCTAACCCACACACTCACCTTCACCTTCACCCTCCCCCTACTCTTAACCCTAACCCTAACCATAACCCTAAACCTCAACCTAACTCTCACCCTAACCTTAACTCTAAAACTAACCCTAACCCTAACCCTCAACCTCACCCTGCAACTAACCCTAAATCTAACCTAAACTTAACCCTCACCCTAACCCTAATCCTAATCCTAACCTAAACCTCACCCTAACCCTAAGCCTAACCCTCACCCTCACCCTCACCCTCATCATAACTCTAACCCTAACCCTAACAATAACACTAATCCTAACCCTAAACCTAACCCTAACCCTAACCCTAACTGTAATGCTAACACTCACGCTCATGCTAACCCTAATCCTAAACCTAACCCTCACCCTACCCCTAATCCTCACCCTCACCGTAACCCTAACCCTCAACCTAACCCTCACCCTCACCCTAACCCTAACCCTAAACCTTAATCTAACACTAACCCTAACCCTCACCCTCAACCTTGCCCTCACCTTAACCCTAATCCTTACCCTTATCCTTATGCTTACCCTCACCCTATCCCTAACCTTAACCCTCACCCTAACCCTAACCCTAAACCTAACCCTCAACCTAACCCTAATCCTCACGCTCACAGTAACCCTAACCCTCACCCTCACCCTCACACTCAGCCTAACCCTAAGCCTAACTGTAACCCTCACACTCACCCTAAACCATACCCTAATCCTAATCCTAACCCTAACCGTAACCCTCACCCTCAGCTTCACCCTAACCCTAACCTCACAATCTCCCTAACCCTAACCCTAACCCTAACCTTAAACCTCACCCTCACATTCACCCTAGCCCTTATCCTAACCCTAATCCTAACCCTAACCCTCATTCTAACCCTCCCCATAACCCTAAGGCTCAGCTTCAACCTCAACCTCTGCCTAATCCTAAGCCTAACCCTAAACCTAAACCTAACATACACCCTCCCCATCACTCTAGCCCTAATCCTATCCCTAAACCTAACCCTAATCCTAAACGTCCCCCTAACTCTTACCGTAACACTAACCCTAAAATTAACCCTTATCATAACCCTCTACCTAAACCTCACCCCAACACTAACTCTAACCATAAACCTCACCCTCACCATAACCCTAATTCTAACCCTAATCCAAACCATAAACATCACCCTAACATTAACCCTAACCCTAACCCTCGAACTAAACCTCCAACTAAACCTAAATCTAATCATAAACCTCACCCTCACCCTAACCTTAATCCTAAACTTAACCCTAAACCTCACCCTAACCCTAACCCTAACTGTCAAACTAACCCTCACCCTCACCCTAACCCTAAACCACACCCTCACCCTCAGGCTAATCCTAAACCTAAGCCTAACCCTAACCCTCTCACTCACCCTAAAACTCACCCTAACCCTAAACCTAACCCTCAACCTTAGCCTAACCCTAAGCCTATCCCTAACCCTAACCCTAACCCTCACACTCACCCTAACCCTAACCCTAATCCTACTCCTCACCCTAACCCTAACCCTCACCCTCAACCTAACCCTCACCTTAAGCCTAACCCTAACATTAATCCTAACCCTAACCCTCACCCTCAGCCTCACCCTACCCCTAAATCTAACACTAAATCTCACCCTGACCCTAACCCTAACCAGAACCCTATCCCTAAACTTCTTCCTAGCCCTAAACCTAACCTTCACCCTCACCCTCAACATAATCTTAACCCTAACCCTAATGCTAACCCTAACCCTAACCCTAACCCTCACCCTAAGCATAACCTCACCCTAATCCTAACCCTCACCCTAACATTTACCTTCACCCTAACGCTAACCTTCACCCTAAGACTTACCCTCACCCTTACACTAACCCTAACCCTAACACTAACCCTAACCATCAACCTAAACCTAAACCTCACTCTAACCTGAACCCTAAACTTCACCCTCTCCCTAGCCCTCACCCTCATACTCACCCTAAACTTCACACTAACCCCAACAGTAATCCTCAATCTAACCCTCACCCTCACCCTAACCCTCACCCTAACGCTCACCCTAACCCTCACCCTCACCCTAACACTCACCTTTACCCTTACCGTAACCCCCACCCTAACCCTCACTTTAACGCTAACCCTCACCCTAACCCTAACTCTACCCCTAAACCTCACCCAAACCCTAACACTAACTCTAATCCTAACCCTAACACTAACCCTCACCATAACCCTAACCCTAACCATCACCCTAACCATAATCCTCACCCCAACCCTCACCCTCAGCCTAACCATAAGCCACGCCTAACCCTAACCCTAAACCTCACACTCAACCTCACCCTAACCCTAATCCTAACCCTAAACCTAACCCTAACCCTAAACCTCAACCTAACCCTGACCCTAACTTTAAACCTAACACTAACCCTAACCCTAACCCTCGACCTAACCCTCCAACTAAACCTAAATCTAACCTAAACCTCACCCTCACCCTAATCCTAACCCTAACCCTAAACCTCACCCTAACCCTAACCCTAACCCTCACCCCAACCCTCACCCTCACCATAACTCTAACCCTAACCCTAACAATAACAACAATCCTAACCCTAAACTTAACCCTATCCCTAACCGTAACCCTAATGCTAACACTCAACCTCACACTAACCCTAATCCTAACCGTAACCCTCACCCTAACCCTAACTCTAAACCTAACCCTAACACTAACCATCACCCTAACCCTAATCCTCACCCCCACCCTCACCCTCAGCCTAACCCTAAAACTAAGCCTAAGCCTAATGCTAAACCTCACCCTCACCCTCACCCTCACCCTTACCCTAATTCTAAACCTAATTCTAACCCTAACCCTAAACGTCAACCTAACCCTCAACATAAACTTAACCCTAACACTTACCATAACACTAACTCTCCACCTAAGCCTCCAACTAAACCTAAATCTAATCATAAACCTCACCCTCACCCTAACCCTAATCCTAACCCTTACCCTAAACCTCACCCTAAACTTAACACTCACCCTCACCCTCACCCTCACCATAACTCTAACCCTAACCCTAACAATAACAGTAATCCTAACCCTAAACCTAACCCTAATCCTCACCCTCACCCTAACCCTCATCCTCACTGTAACCCTAACGCTCATCCTAACCCTCACCCTAACTCTAACACTAACCCTAAATCTTACCCTAACACTAACCCTAATCCTCACCTTCACCCTAGCCCTGACCCTATCCCTAATCGTAAGCCTAATCTTCATTCTAACCTTCACCCTAACTCTAAGTCTAAACCTAATCCTAACCCTAATCCCAACCCTCACTGGATCCCTAACACTAACCCTAACACTAACACTGACGCTAAACCTAACCCAAACCTAACCCTAAACCTAACCCTAATCCTCAGCCTCACCCTCACCCTAACCCAAACCCTAACCCTAAACCTCATCCTAACTCTGAGCCTAACCATAACCCTAGTCCTAACCCTCACCCTAACCCTAATCCTAAACCTATCCCTATCCCTAACCCTAACCATCAGCCTAACCCTTAGCCTAGTCCTCACCCTTAAACTTATACTAACCCTAACCCTCACCCTAACCATAAAACTCACCCTAACCCTAAACCTTCACCCTAACACTTACCCTCACCCTAACACTAACCCTAATCCTAACACTAACTCTCACACTAACCCTAAATATCACCCTAAACCTAAACCTCACCCTAACACTAAACCTAACCCTCACACTCACACTAGACTTCAGGGTAACCCCAACCCTCATCCTCTCCATAAATCTCACACTAACCCTAACACTAATCCTCAATCGAACTCCCAACCTCACCGTAACGCTAGCACTGACCCTCACCCTAACCCTAACACTCACCGTTACCATAACCCTCAGCCTCAGCCTAACCCTCACCTTTACCTTTACCGTCACCCCCACGTTAACCCGCACCCAAACACTAACCCTCACCCTAACCCTAAATGTACCCCTATACCTCACTCTCTCCCTAACCCTAACACTTACCCTAACCCTAACACTAAACCTCAATCTAATCCTAATCCTAACCCTCACCCTCACCCTAACCATAACCCTCACCCTAACCCTAACACTCAACCTAACATTTAACCTCACTAAAACACTAACCATAACCCTAACACTAACCCTCCCCCTAGCCCTCACCCTAACCCTAATCCTAAACCTCACCCTAACCCTAACCCTAACCCTCATCTTCACCCTAAACCTCACACTAACCCTAACCCTAATCCTCAATCTAAACCTCACCCTAACTCTAACCGTAACCATAACCCTTACCCGAACCCTAAACCTAACACTAACCCTCACCCTTATCTTAACCCTCAACCTCAGCCTAAACCTCATCTTTACCCTTACCATCATCATCACCCTAACACTCACCCTAACGCTAAACCTCATCCTAACACTCACCCTAACCGTAAACTTAAACATCACCCTAACCCTAACCCTCACCCTCAAGCTCACGCTCAGCCTAACCCTAAGCCTAAGCCTAAGCCTAAGCCTAACCCTCAACCTCACCCTCACCCTCACCCTAATCCTAACCCTAACCCTAACCATAACCCTAAACCTCAACCTAACTCTCACCCTAACCTTAAACCTAAAACTAATCCTAAACCTATCCCTCGATCTAACCCTCCAACTAACCCTAAATCTAACCCTAACTCTCACCCTCACCCTAACCCTAAACCTAACCCTAACCCTAAACCTCACCCTAACTGTAAACCTAACCCTCACTCTCACCCTCACCCTCATCATAACTTTAACCATAACCCTAACAATAACACTACTCCTAACCCTCAACCTAACCCTAACCCTAACCCTAACCATAACTGTAGTCCTAACACTCACCCTCAGGTTTACCCTAAACCTAACCCAAACCCTCACCCTAACCCTAATCCTCACCCTCACTGTAAACCTAACCCTCAACCTAACCCTCACGCTAACCCTAACCCTACCCCTAAACCTTAACCTAACACTAACCCTAACCCTCACCCTCAACCTAGCCCTCAAACTAACCATAATGCTAAACCTTCTCCTCATCCTTACCCTCACCCTAACCCTAACCTTAACCCTCACCCTAACCCTAATCCTAACCCTAACCCTCAACCAAACCCTAAACCTCACGCACACCGTAACTCTAACCCTCACCCTAACCCTAAACATAAACGAACCCTAACTCTCACCCTAACCCTAACCCTAACCCTCACCCTAACCCTAAGTCTCACCCTCACCCTAACCCTCAGCCTGACCCTAAGTGTAACCGTAACCCTCACACTCACCCTAACCCTTACCCTAAACCTAATCCTAACCCTAACTCTAACCCTCACCCTCAGCCTCACTGTAACCCTAACTCTAACCTAAACCTTACCCTCACTCTCACCTTAACCCTAACCATAACCTTAAACCTCACCCTCACACTCACCCTAGACCTTACCCTAACCCTATTCCTAATGCTAACCCTCATCCTAACCCTCCCCCTAACCCTAACCCTCAACCTCAACCTCACCCTCAGCCTAACCTAAGCCTATCCCTAAACCTAAACCTAACACACACACTCCCCCTCACTCTAACCTTAATCCTATACCTAACCCTAACAATATTCCTAACCCTTCCCCTAACTCTCACCCTAACCCTAACCCTAAAACTAACCCTTACCTTAACCCTCAACCTAAACCTCACCCTAACCCTAACTCTAACCCTAAAACTCACCCTCACCCTAACCCTAACTCTAACCCTAATCCAAACCGTAAACCTCACCATAACACTAAGCCTAACCCTAATCCACACCCTAACACTAAGCCTAATCCTAAGCCTAAACCTAACCCTAATCCTCACACTCAACCTAACCCTAACCCTAAACCTCACCCGAACCCTAACCCTCACCCTCAACCTCAGCTTGACCCTAAGCCTGTCCCTAACCCTAACCCTAACCCTCACCCTAACACTAAACCTAATCCTACTCATAATCCTAACCCTAACCCTCATTCTCAACCTAACCCTCACCTTAAGCCTAACCCTAACATTAATCCTAACCCTAACCCTCACCCGCAGCCTCACCCTAACCCTAACACTAACACTAAACCTCACCCTAACCCTAAGCTTAACCAAAACCCTATCCTTAAACCTCATCCTAGACCTAAACCTAACCCTCATCCTCACCCTCACTATAACCTTAACCCTAACCCTAACACTAACAATAACCCTAACACTAACCCTAACCTTCACCCAAAACATAACCCTCACCCTATCCATAACACTCACCCTCACCCTCACCCTCACCATAACTCTAACCCTAAACCTAACAATAACAGTAATCCTAACAATCAACCTAACCCTAACCATAACCCTAACACTAATGCTAACACTCAACCTCACCCTAACCCTAATCCTAACCCTAATCCTCACCCTAACCCTAATCCTCACCCTCATCTTAAACCTAACGTTCATCCTAACCCTCACCCTCACCCTAACCCTAACCCTAAAGCTCACCCAAACACTAACCCTAACCATCACCCTCACCCTAGCCCTCACCCTAACCCTAATTCTAAACCTAATCCTCAACCTAACCCTCACCCTAACCCTAAATCTAACCCTCATGGTAATCCTAACCCTAACCCTCACCTTAACCCTAACCCTCACCCTCACCCTCATCCTAACCCTAAGCCTAACCCACACGCTAACGCGAACCCTCACACTCACCCTAAATCTAACCCTAATCCTCATCCTCACACTCACGATCACCCTAACCCTAATCCTACTCCTAACCCTAATCCTAACCCTCACCGTCAGCCTAACCCACATCTTTACGCTTACCGTCACCCCCACATTAACCCGCACCCTAACCCTAACCTCACCCTAACCCTAAATGTACCCCTAAACCTCACCCTCTCCCTAACTCTAACCCTAACCCTAACACTAAACCTCACTCTAACCCTAATCCTAACCCTTACCCTCACCCTAACCATAACCCTCACCCTAAACCTAACCATCACCCTAACACTTACCCTCACCCTAACACTAACCCTAACCCTAACACTAACCCTCACACTAACCCTAACCCTCACCCTAATCCTAAACCTCACCCTAACCCTAACCCTAACCCTCATCCTCTCCCTAAACGTCACACTAACCCTAACACTAATCCTCAATCTAACCATCACCCTAATCCTAACCTAACACTAATCCTTACCCTAACCCTAAACCTAACCCTAACCCTCACCCTTATCTTAACCCTCAACCTCAGCCTAAACCTCATCTTTACAGTTACCATCATAATAACCCTAACCCTCACCCTAAAGCTAAACCTCATCCTAACAATGACCCTAACCGTAAACCTAACCATCACCCTAACCCTAACCCTCACCCTCAACCTCACGCTCAGCCTAACCCTAAGCCTAAGCCTAAGCCTAAACCTAGCCCTCAACCTCACCCTCACCCTCACCCTAATCCTAACCCTAACCCTAACCATAACCCTAAACCTCAACCTAAACCTCACTCTAACCTTAACCCTAAAACTAGCCCTAACCCTAACCCTCGACCTATCCCTACAACTAACCCTAAATCTAACCCTAAACCTCACCCTCACCCTAACCCTAATCCTAACCCTAACCCTAAACCTCAACCTAACCCTAACCCTCACCCTCACCCTCACCCTCACCCTCACCATAACTCTAACCCTAACCCTAACAATAACTCTAATCCTAACCCTCAACCTAACCCTAACCCTAACTGTAATCCTAACACTCACCCTCTTGCTAACCCTAATCCTAACCCTAACCCTCACCCTAACCCTAATCCTCACCCTCACTGTCACCCTAACCCTCAACCTAACCCTCACTCCAACCCTAACCCTAACCCTAAAACGTAACCTAACACTAACCCTAACCCTCACCCTCAACCTAGCCCTCACCGTAACCCTAATGCTAAACCTAATCCTCATCCTTACCCTCACCCTAACCCTAAACTTAACCCTCATCCTAACCCTAAACATAACCCTAAACCTCACGCTCCCCTTAACTCTAAGCCTCACCCTAACCCTAAACATAAACTAACCCTAACTCTCACCCTAACCCTAAACCTAACCCTCCCCCTCCCCCTCACCCTCACCCTCAGCCTGACCCTAAGCGTAACCATAACCCTCACACTCACCCTAACCCTTACCCTAAACCTAATCTTAACCCTAACTCTAACCCTAACCCTCAGGCTCACCAAAACCCTAACTCTAACCTAAACCTCACTCTCACCCTAACCCTAACCCTAACCATAACCTTAAACCTCACTCTCACACTCACCCTAGACCTTAGCTTAATCCTAATCCTAACCCTAACCCTCATCCTAACTCTCCCCCTAACCCTAACCCTCACCCTCAACCTCACCCTCAGCCTAACCCTAACCCTAACCCTAAACCTAAACATAACACACACCCTCCCCCTCACTCTAACCTTAATCCTCTACCTAACCCTAACCCTAAACCTAACCCTTCCCCTAACTCTCACCCTAACCCTAAAACTATCCCTTACCATAACCCTCAACCTAAAACTCACCCTAACCCTCACTCTCAACCTAACCCTCAACTTAAGCCTAACCCTAACATTAATCCTAACCCTAACCCTCACCCTCAGCCTCACCCTAACCCTAACACTAACACTAAACCTCACACTAATCCTAACCCTATCCCTAAACCTCATCCTAGACCTAAACCTAACCCTCATCCTCACCCTCACCATAACATTAACCCTAACCCTAACACTAACAATAACCCTAACACTAACACTAAACTTCACCCTAAATATAACCCTTACCCTAACCCTAACCCTCACCCTAATCCTTACACTCACCCTAACACTAACCCTAACCCTAACACTAAACCTCACACTAAACCTAACCATCACCCTAACCATAAACCTCACCCTAAATCTAACGCTAAACCTCAATCTCTCGCTAGACCTCCCCCTAACCCTAACCCTCATCCTCACCTTAAACTTCACACTAACCCTAACGCTAATCCTCAATCTAACTCTAACCCTCACCCTAACCCTAAACCTAACCCGCACCCTTACTGTAACACTTACCCTCAGCCTAACCATGACCTTTACCCTTACTGTCACCCCCACCCTAACCCTCACTCTAACCCTAAACCTCACCCTAACCCTAACTCTACCCCTAAACCTCACCCTCACTCTAACCCTAATTCTAACCCTAACCCTAACACTAACCCTCACCATAACCCTAACCCTAAACATCACCCTAACCCTAATCCTCACCCCCACCGTCACCCTCAGCCTAACCCTAAGCATAAGCCTAACCCTACCCGTAAAACTCACATTCACCCTCACCCTCACCCTAATCCTAAACCTAACGCTAACCCTAACCCTAAACCTCAACCTAACCCTCAACCTAACCTTAATCCTAACACTTACCTTAACACTACCCTCGACTTAACCCTCCATCTAAACCTAAATCTAACCATAAACCTCACTCTCACACTAACCCTAATCCTAATCCTGACCCTAAACCTCACCCTAACCGTAACACTCACCGTCACCCTCACCCTCACCATAACTCTAACCCTAAAACCTAACAATAACAGTAATCCTAACCCTCATCTTAACCCTAACCATAACCCTAACACTAATGGTAACACCCAACCTCACCCTAACCCAAATCCTAACCCTAACCCTCACCCTAACCCTAATCCTCACCCTCACCCTAACCCTAACCTTCATCCTAACCCTCACGCTCTCCCTAACCCTAACCCTAAAGCTCACCCAAACACTAACCCTAACCTTCACCCTCACCCTAGCCCTCACCCTAACCCTAATTCTAACCCTAATCCTCAACCTAACCCTCACTCTAATCCTAAACCTAAGCCTCATGGTAACGGTAACCCTAACCCTCACCTTAATGCTAACCCTCACCCTCACCCTCAACCAAACCCTAAGCCTAAACCACACCCTAACCTGAACCCTCACACTCATCTTAAATCTAACCCTAATCCTCATCCTCACACTCACGATCACCCTAACCCTAATCCTACTCCTAACCCTAATCCTAACCCTCACCCTCAGCCTAACCCTCACCATTACCGTTACCGTCACCCCCACGCTAACCCGCACCCTAATCTTAACCCTCACTCTAACCCTAAATGTAACCCTAAACCTCACCCTGTCCCTAACCCTAACTCTAACCCTAACCCTAACACTAAACCTCACTCTAACCCTAATCCTAACCCTTACCCTCACCCTAACCATAACCCTCACCCTAACCCTAACCATCACCCTAACACTTACCCTCACCCTTACACTAACCCTAACCCTAACACTAACCCTCACACTAACCCTAACCCTCAACCTAATCCTAAACCTCACCCTAACCCTAACCCTAACCCTCATCCTCACCCTAAACCTCACACTAACCCTAAACCTAATCCTCAATCTAACCCTCACCCTAACCCTAACCTAACCCTAATCCTTAGCCTAACCCTAAACCTAACCCTAACCCTCACCCTTATCTTAAACCTCAACCTCAGCCTAAACCTCATCTTTACCCTTACCATTATCATCACCCTAACACTCACCCTAACGCTAAACCTCATCCTAACCCTCACCCTAACTGTAAACCTAACCATCACCCTTACACTAACCCTCACCCTCTACCTCTTGCTCAGCCTAACCCTAAGCCTAAGCCTAAGCCTAATGCTAACCCTCAACCTCACCCTGATCCTAACCCTAATCCTAACCCTAACCCTAAACCTCAACCTAACCCTCATTCTAACCTTAAGCCTAAAACTAACCCTAACCATAACCCTCGACTTAACCCTCCAACTAACACTAAATCTAACCCTAAACCTCAATCTCACCCTAACCCTAATCCTAACCTTAACCCTAAACCTCACCCTAACCCTAACCCTAACCCTCACCCTCACCCTCAACCTCACCCTCACCATAACTCTAACACTAACCCTAACAATAACACTAATCCTAAACCTAAACCTAACCCTAACACTAACTCTAACTGTAATCCTAACACTCACCCTCTTGCTAACCCTAATTCTAACCCTAACCCTCACCCTACCCCTAACAATATCCCTCAACCAAACCCTAAACCTCACGCTCCCCGTAACTCTAACCCTCACCCTAACCCTAAACATAAACGAACCCTAACACTCACTCTAACCCTAACCCTAAACCTCACCATCACCCTCACCCTCAGCTTGACCCAAAGCATAACCGTAACCCACACACTCACCCTAACCCTTACCCTAAACCTAATCCTAACCCTAACTCTAACCCTCACCCTCAGCCTCACCCTAAACCCTAAATCTAACCCTGAACCTCACACTCACCTTCACCCTAACCCTAACCATAACCTTAAACTTCACACTCACACTCACCCTAGACCTTACCCTAACCCTAATCCTAAACCTAACCCTCATCCTAACCCTCCCCCTAACCCTAACCCTCACCCTCAACCTCACCCTCAGCCTAACACAAAGCCTATCCCTAAACCAAAACCTAACACACAACTCCCCCTCACTCTAACCCTAATCCTATCCCTAACCCTTCCCTTAACTCTCACCCTAACCCTAACCCTAAAACTAACCCTTACCATAACCCTCAACCTAAACCTCACCCTAACCCTAACTCTAACCCTAAAACTCACCCTCACACTAACCCTAACTCTAACCCTAACCCAAACCCTAAACCTCACCCTAACACTAACCCTAACCCTAATCCACACCCTAACTCTCAGCCTAATCCTAAGCCCAACCCTAACGCTAACCCTCACACTCACCCTAACCCTAACCCTAAACCTCACCCTAACCCTAACCCTGACCCTCAACCTCAGCTTAACCCTAAGCCTGTCCCTAACCCTAACACTCAGGCTTACCCTAACATTAACCCTAATCCTACTCCTAATCCTAACCCTAACCCTCACCCTCAACCTAACCCTCACCTTAAGCCTAACCCTAACATTAATCCTAACCCTAACCCTCACCCTCAGCCTCACCCTAACACTAACTCTAACACTGAACCTCACCCTCACCCTAACCCTAGCACTATCCCTAAACCTCATCCTAGACCTAACCCTAACCCTCAACCTCACCCTCACCATAACCTTAACCCTAACACTAACACTAACAATAACCCTAACACTAACCCTAAACTTCACCCTAAACATAAACCTCACCCTAACCCTCACCCTAACCCTTACCCTCACCCTAACACTAACCCTAACCCTAACACTAAACCTCACACTAACCCTAACCATCACCCTAACCATAAACATCACCCTAATACTAACCCTAAACCTCAAACTCTCCCTAGACCTCGCCCTAAACCCCAAAGCTCATCCTCACCCTAAACTTCACACTAAACCTAACACTAATCCTCAATCTAATTGTCACGCTCGCCCTAACCCTAACCCTAACCCTCACCCTAACCTAACCCTCACCCTTACTGTAACCCTCACCCTCAGCCTAAACCTGACATTTACCCTTACCGTCCCTCCAACCCTAACCCTCACTCTAACCCTAACCCTCACCCTAATCCTAAGTTTACCCCGAAACCTCACCCTCACCCTAAGCCTAACTCTAACCCTAACCCTAACACTAACCCACACCATAACCCTAAAGGTAACAATCACCCTAACCCTAATCCTCACCCCAACCCTCACCCTCAGCCTAACCCTAAACCTAAGCCTAACCCTAACCCTAAACCTCACACTCACCCTCACCCTAACGCTAACCCTAACCCTAAACCTCAACCTAACCCTCAACCTAACCTTAATCCTAACACTTACCCTAACCCTAACCCTCGACCTAATCCTCCAACTAAACCTAAATCTAACCATAAACCTCACCCTCACAATAACCCTAATCCTAACCCTGACCCTAAACCTCACCCTAACCGTAACACTCACCCTCACCCTCAACCTCATCATAACTCTAAACCTGAACCTAACAATAACAGTAATCCTAACCCTCAACCTAACCCTAACCATAACCCTAACACTAATGCTAACACTCAACCTCACCCTAACCCTAATCCTAACACTAACCCTCACGGTAAACCTAATCCTCACCCTCACTGTAACTCTAACCCTCATCCTAACCCTCACCCTAACCCTAACCCTAACCCTAAACCTCACCCAAACACTAACCCTAACAGTCACCCTCACCCTAGCTCTCACCCTAACCCTAATTCTAACCCTAATCCTCATCTTAACCCTCACCCTAACCCTAACCCTAACCCTCACCCTAACCCTAACCCTAACCCTCACCTTAACCCTAACCCTCACCCTCACCCTCATCCTAACCCTAAGCCTAACCCACTCCCTAACCCGAACCCTCACACTCAACCTATATCTAACCCTAATCCTCATCCTAACACTCACCCTCACACTAACCCTAATCCTACTCCTAATCCTAATCCTAACCCTCACCCTCAAACTAACCCTCATCTTAAGCCAAAGCCTAACATTAATCCTAACCCTAACCCTCAGACTCAGCCTCACCCTAACCTTAACTCTAACACGAAACCTCACCCTGAAACCTAACCCTAAACCTCGCCCTCAAACTAGCCCTCACCCTAACCAGAATCCTAACCCTAACCCTCACCCTAAACCTAACCATAACCCTCACCCTCAACCTAACCCTAACCCTCACCCTCAACCTCACCCTCAGCCTAACCCTAAGCCTAACCCTAAACCTAATTCTAACACACACATTCAGCCTCACCCTAACCCTAAGAATAACCCAACCCTCACCCTTACCGTCACCCTCAGTGTAACCCTAAGCCTAAACCTAACCCTATCCCTAACACTCACACTCACCCGAAACCTTACCCTAATCCTAATCCTAACCCGAACCCTAACCCTCAACCTCAGCCTCACCTTAACCCTAACTATAACCCTAAAACTCACCCTCACCCTAACCCTAAAGTAACCCTAACCATAAAACTCACTCTAACCCTAACCCTAAGCCTCACCCTCACCCTAGCACTCACCCTAACCCTAATCCTAACCCTAACCCTCATTCAAACCCTCCGCCTAACCCTAAACCTAACCCTCACCCTTGACCTAACCCTCACCCTAACCCTAACCCTCACCCTCACCCTCAGCCTAACACTAAGCCTAACCCTAACCCTAACCTTCACACTCAGCCTAACCCTACCCTTAATACTAATCCTAACCCTAACCTTCACCCTCATGCTAACGCAAATCCTAACCCTAACCTTAATCCTAACCCTCCCTCTAACTCTCACCCTAACCCTAACCCTAACACTAACCCTAACCCTAAACCTCTACCTAACCCTCACCGTAACCCTACCTCTAACCCTAAACCTCACCCTCACCCTAAACCTCACCCTAACCCTATGCCTAACCTTCACCCTCACCGTAACCTTAACCTTAAACCGAAACCTAAAAATAAACCTTACCCTAATCCTAACCCTCACCCTAACCATAACCCTCATCCTAACCAAAACCCTCATCCTAAGACTTACCTCACCCTAACACTAACCCTAACACTAACACTAACACTCACCCTAACACTAACCCTAAATCTAACCCTAAGTATCTCCCTCACACTCACCGTAACTCTAACACTAACCCTAAAAATAACACTATCCCTAAACCAAACCATCACCCTAACCCTATTCCTCACAACCACCCTCACCCTCATCCTAATCCTAATCCTAAGCCTAACCCTCACCCTAACACTCATACTCACCCTCACTCTAACTCTAATCCTAAACGTAACCCTATACCTAAACCTCTACCTAAGCCTCACCCTCACCCTAACCCTAACACTAACCCTAACCCGAAACCTCACCCTAACCCTTCCCCTAATCCTAACTCTAACCCTAAACCTCACCCTCACCCTAACCCTAACCCTAACCCTAACCCTCACAGTAAACCTCACCCTAACCCTAAACCTCACCCTTACCCTCAACCTCACTGTATCTCTAACCCTAACAATAACAATAACGCTAACCCTTTCCCTAACCCTAATCTTAACCCTAACCATAACCCTCACCCTCAGCCATACCCTCACCGCAAACTTAACCCTAACCCTAACCCTAACCCAAAAGCGCACCCCACCCTTACCCTCAGCCTAACACTAAGCCTAACCCTAAACCTATCCCTAACCCTCACTGTAACCCTAACCCTAACCCTAAACCTAAACCTAACCCTAACCCTAACCCTAAAGATAACACTAATCCTCTGCCTCACCCTGACCCTAAACCAAGCCCTAACCCTAACCCTCACCCTAACCCTAAGCCTAACCCCAACCCTAAAACTTACTCTCACTCTCACATTAACCCTAATCCTAAACCTAACCCTAAACCTAACCCTCACCTTAACCCTCACCCTAGTCCTCACCCTAACCCTAATCCTAGCACTAAAACTCATCTTAACACTCACCCTAACGCTAAACCTAACCCTCACCTAACCCTAACCCTAACCCTCACCCTCATGCTCAGCCTAAGCCTAAGCCTAAGCCTAACCCTAACCCTCACTCTCACCCTAACCCTAACACTAACCCTAAATGTAACCATAATCCTCACTCTCAACCTGACCCTAACCCTAACCCTAACCCTAAACCTAAACCTCATCCTAACCCTAAACCTAACCCTCAACCTAACCATAACCCTCACCCTAACCTTAACCCTCACCCTAACATTTACCCTCACCCTAACACTAACCCTAACCCTAACACTAACCCTCACCCTCACCCTCACCATAACCGTAACCGTAAACCTAACTAACCCTAACAATGATCCTAAACCTAACCCTAACCCTCAACCTAACCATAACCCTAACCCTAACCCTAACCCTAACCCTCACCCTAACATTTACCCTCACCCTAACACTAACCCTCACACTAACCCTAACCATCACCCTAACCCTAAAACTCACCCTAAACCTAAACCTAACCCTCACCCTCACCCTAGCCCTCACGCTAACCATAACCCTCATTCTCACCCTAAACCTCAAACTAACCCTAAAACTAATCCTCAATCTAAACCTCACTCACAACTTCCCCTAACCCTAACCTCACCCTAACCCTAACCCTCACCCCACCATAACCCTCACCTTCAGCCTAACCCTCACGTTTACACTTATAATCACCCCACCCTAAAACCGTCACCCTAAACCTAAACATCACCCTAACACTAACCCTAACCCTCACCATAACCATAACCCTCACCCTAACCTTAACCCTCACCCTAACCCTCATCCTCACTCTAATCCTCACACTAACCCTAACCCTAATCCTCAATCTAACACTAACCCTAACCCTTACCCTAACGCTAAACCTAAAGCTAAGTCTCACCCTTATCTTAAACATCACCCTAAGCCTAAACCTCACCATTACCCTTACAATCATCCTCACCCTAAACCTCCCCCTAAACGTAAACATCATCCTAACCCAAACCGTAAACCTAACCATCACCCTAACCCTAACCCTCACCCTCAAACTCACACTCAGCCTAAACCTAAGACTAAGCCTAACCCTTAATCTAACCTTCACCCTCACCTTAGCCCTCACCCTAACCCTAAACCTAATCCTCACCCTCACACTCACCCTAACCCTAATCCTAACCCTAACTCTCAACCTAACCCTAAACCTCACCCTCACCATAACCCTTACCCTAACCCTCACCCTAAACCTAAACTTAACCCGAACCCTAACTCTCACCCTAAATCTAACCCTAAGCCTCACCCTAAACCTAACCCTTACCCTCACCCTCACTCTAACCCTCACCCTAACCCTAATCCTAAACTTAACCCTCACCCTAACCCTAACCCTAAACCTAACCCTCACCCTAACACTAACCCTCCCCCTAACTATCACCCTAACCCTAACCCTAACCCTAAACCTCAACCTAACCCTCACCCTAAACCTAACACTAACCCTAAACCTCACAGTCACCCTACACCTCACCCTAAACCTAACCCTCATCCTCACCCTCACAGTAAACTTAACCTTAACCAGAACCCTAACAATAACCCTAACCTTCATCCTAACCCTCACCCTAACCATAACCCTCACCCTAACCCAAACCCTCACCCTAACTCTTAACCTAACCCTAACACTAACCCTAACCCTAACACTAACCCTCACCTAACACAAACCTTAAATCTCACCCTAAACCTCTCCCTCAACCTAACCCTAATCCTAACCCTAACTTTAAACCCCACCCTAACCCTAACCCTATCACAAACCCTAACTCTAACCCTAAACATCACTATCAACCTAACCCTAATTCTAACCATAAACCTAAACCTAAACCTCATCCTAAACCTAACCCTAAACTTCATCCTCACCCTCACTAAAACCTAAACCCTAACCCTAACCCTAACAATAAACCAAACCCTAACACTCACCCTAACACTTACCCTAACCCTAACACTAAACCTAACCCTAACACTAAACCTCACACTAACCCTAACCATCACCCTAAACCCAAACCTCACGCTAACCGTATCCCTATACCTCACCCTCACCCTAGCCCTCACCCTCACCCTAACCCTCATCCTCACCCTAACCCTCACTCTCACCCTCACCCTCACCCTCAGCCTAACCTTAACCCTAATCCTAATACTAAGCATAATCCTCACCCTAACCTTAACCCTCACCCTAACCGTAACCCTTAAGGTAACACTAACTCTAAACCTAACCCTCACCCTAACCCTAACTCTAAACCTAACACTAACCCTAACAATAACCCTCAAGCTCAGCCTCAACCTAACCCTAAACTTCACTCTCACCCTAACCGTAACCATAAACCTCACCCTAACCCTCACCCTAAAACTCACCCTCAACCTAGCCCTTGCCCTAACCCTAATGCTAACCCTATCCCTCATCCTAACCCTAACCCTCACCCTAACCCTAACCCTCACCCTCAACTTCACCCTCTGCCTAACCCTAAGCCTAAACCTAGACCTAACACTAACACACACACTCACCTTCACACTAACCCTAATCCTATCCCTAAACCTAATCATAACCATAACCCTCCCCCTAACTCTCCAACTAACACTAACCCTATCCCTCACCCTAACCCTAACTCTAACCCTAAACCTCACCCTCAGCCTAACCCTAACTCTAACCCTAACCCAAACCCTAAACCTCAACCTAACCTTAAGCCTAACCCTCAACCTCACCCTTACCGTAACCGTAACCCTAAACCTAAACCTAACAATAACCCTATTCCTAACCCTAACCCTCACCCTAAACATAACTCACACCCTAACCCATACCCGCACCCTAACACTTACTCTCACCCTAACACTAACCCTAACCCTAACACTAACCCTCACACTAACCCTAACACTAATCCTATACCTCACCATAACCCTCACCCTCAACCTAACCCTAACACTACCCCTAAACCTAACTGTCACTCTAACCCTCCACCTAACCCTATATCTAAACCTCACCCTCACCCTAACCCTAACCCTCATCCTAACCCTAACACTCACCCTAAAACTTACCCTAACCCTAACACTAACCCTAACCCTAACACTAACACTCACACTAACCCTAATCATCACCCTAACGCCAAACCTCAAGCTAACCCTATCCCTGACCCTCACCCTCACCCTAGCCCTCACACTAACCCTAACCCTCATCCTCACCCTAACCCTCACGCTCACTCTCACCCTCAGCCTAACCCTAACCCTAATCCTAGTCCTAACCCTAACCCTCACCCTAATCGTAACCCTCACCCTAAACCTAACACTAACCCTAACACTAACCCTAACCCTAAACCTAACCGTAATCCTCAGCCTCAGCCTCACCATATACCAAACCCTAACCCTAATCCTCACCCTAACTCTAAGCCTAAAACTAAGCCTAACCCTAACCCTCACACTCACCCTCACCTAACCCTAATCCTAAAACTAACCCTATGATAACCCTAGCCCTTTCCCTAACCCTCAACCTAGACCTCACCCTTATCCTAATCCTAACCCTAAAACTCATCCTAACCCTCACCCTAACACTAATTCTAACACTAACCCTAACTCTAACTCTCAACGTCAGCCTAACCCTAACCCTAAATCTAACCCTAAACCTCACCCTCACCCTCACCCTAACCCTAACCCTAACCCTAAACCTCATGCTAATCCTAACCCTAAACCTCACCCTCACCCTAGGCCTCACCTTAACCCTAATTCTAACCCTAAACCTCTTCCTAGCCCTCACCCTAACACTAACCCTAAACCTCACCATCACCCTAATCATAATCCTAAACCTAACCCTCAACCTAAACCTAACCGTCATCCTCACCGTAACCCTTACTCTAACCCTGACCCTAACCCTAAACTTAACCTGAACCCTAACTCTAACCCTAACCCTAACATTAACCCACACCCTAACCCTAACCTTCAACCTTACCGTAACCCTCACCTTCAGCCAAACCCTCACTTTTACCCTTACCGTCACCCCTACCCTAACCCTCACCCTAACCCAAACACTCACCCTAATCCTCACCCTAAAACTAACTCTACGCCTAAACCTCACCCTCACCCAAACCATAACTCTAACCCTAACACTAAACCTCACCTTAACCCTAACTCTAACCCTCAAACTAACCCTAACCCTAACCTTCACCCTCAACCAAACCCTCAGCCTAAAACTAATGCTAACCCTAACCCTAAACTTAACCCTCACACTCACCCTAACCCTAACCCTAACTCTAATTCTAACCCTAACCCTAACCCTCACCCTCACCCTCAGCCTCACCCTAACCCTAATTCTAACCCTAAACCTCATCTTCACCCTAACCCTAATCCTAACCCTCAACCTCACCCTCACCGAAAACCTAAACCTAACCCTAACCCTAACCCTAACATCCCCCTAACTCTCAACCTAACCCGAACACTAACCCTAACCCTAAACCTCACGGTAACCCTAACTCTAACACTAACCCTCATCCTAACCCTCACCCTAACCCTAACTCCACCCTAAACCTCACCCTCACCCTAACCCTAACTCTAACCCTAACCCTAATACAGAACCTCACCCTAACCCTAACCCTAACCCTCAACCTAACAATAACTCTCACCCTAACCCTCACCCTCACCCTAACCCTCATCCTCACTCTAAACCTCACACTAAGCATAACCCTAATCCTCAATCTAACCCTCACCCTAACCCTAACTCTAGCCCTTAATCTAACCCTAAACCTAACCCTAACGCTCACCCTTATCTTAACCCTCACCCTCAGCCTAAACTTCACCATTACCCTTACCATCATCCTCACCCTAAAAATCCCCCTAACCCTAAACCTCATACTAACTCTACCACTACTTGTAAACCTATCCATCACCCTAACCCTAATACTCACCCTCAACCTCACACTCAGCCTAACACTAAGACTAAGCCTTACACTTACCCTAACCCTCACCCTCACCCTAGCCCTCCCCCAAACCCTAATCTTAACCCTAACCCTCATCCAAACCCTCACCCTAACCCTAACACTAACCCTCACCCACAACCTCACACTAACCCTAATCCTAACCCTAATACTCAACTTAACCCGAAACCTCACCCTCACTGTAACCCTTACCCTAACGCTCACCCTAACCCTAAACTTAACCCGAACCCTAACGCTCACCCTAAACAAAACCCTAACCCTCACCCTAACCCTAACCCTAAACCTTACCCTCATCATAGCCCTCACCCTAAACCTAATCCTAAACTTAACCCTAATCCTAACCCTCCCTCTAACCCTAATCCTAACATTAACCCTCACCCTCAACCTCACCCTCAGCCTAACCCTAAGCCTAACCCTAAACCAAACCCTAACACACACACTCACCCTCATCCTAACCCTAATCTTAAACTTAACCCTAACCCTAACCCTCCCCCTAACTCTCACCCTAACCCTAACACTAACACTAACCCTCATCCTAACCATCACCCTAACCCTAACTCCACCCTAAACCTCAACCTCACCTTAACCCTAACTCTAACCCTAACCCTAACACTGAACCTCACCCTAACCCTACTAACCCTAACCCTCAACCTAACAATAACTCTCACCCTAACCCTCACCCTCACCCTAACCCTCATCCTCACTCTAAACCTCACACAAACCATAACCCTAATCCTCAATCTAACCCTCACCCTAACCCTAACTCTAGCCCTTAATCTAACCCTAAACCTAACCCTAACGCTCACCCTTATCTTAACCCTCACCCTCAGCCTAAACCTCACCATTACCCTTACCATCAACCTCACCCTAAAAATCCTCCAAACACTAAACCTCATACTAACTCTAACACTAACTGTAAACCTAACCATCACCCTAACCCTAACCCTCACCCTCAACCTCACACTCAGCCTAACACTAAGACTAAGCCTTAAACTTACCCTAACCCTCACCCTCAACCTAGCCCTAACCCTAACCCTAATCTTAACCCTAAACCTCATCCTAACCCTCACCCTAAACCTAACCCTAACCCTCATCCACACCCTCACACTAACCCTAATCCTAACCCTAACCCTCAACCTAACCCTAAACCTCACCCTCAGTGTAACCCTTACCGTAACGCTCACCCTAACCCTATACTTAACCCAAACCCTAACGCTCACCCTAAACAAAACCCTAACCCTCACCCTAACCCTAACCCTAAACCTTACCAAAACCCTAGCCCTCACCCTAACCCTAATCCTAACCTTAACCCTCATCCTAACCCTCCCCCTAAACCTAATCCTAACCCTAACCCTAACCCTAACCCTCACCCTCAACCTCACCCTCAGCCTAACTCTAAGCCTAACCCTAAACCAAACCCTAACACACACACTCACCCTCATCCTAAACCTAATCTTAAACTTAACCCTAACTCTAAACCTCCCCTAACTCTCACCCTAACCCTAACACTAACACTAACCCTAACCCAAACCTTCAACCTAACCCTCACACTGACTCTAACCCTAAACCTCACCCTCACATTAAACCTCACCCTAAGCCTAACCCTAACCCTCATCCTCACCTTCACTGTAACCATAAAATTAAACCGAACCCTAACAATAACTCTAAACCAATTCCTAAACCTCAGCTTAACCATAACCCTCACCCTAACCCAAACCCTCACCATAACCCATAGCCTCACCCTAAAACTAAACCTAACGCTAACACTAACCCTCAACCTAACACTAACCCTAATTCTAACCCTAAACCTCACCCTCAACCTAACACTAACCCTAACCCTAACCATAAACCCCACCCTAACCTAACCCTAACCCTCACCTGCACCCTCAACCTCACTGTAACTCTAAACCTAACCCTAACAATAAAACTAATCCTAACCAGAACCATCACCCTAACCCTAAACCTCACCCTCATGCTCGGCCTAAGCCTAAGCCTAAGCCTAACCCTAACCCTAAACCTCACCCTAACCCTAAACCTATCACAAACCCTAACTCTAATCCTAAAACTCACTGTCCCCCTAACCCTAATTCTAAGCCTAACCCTAAACCTTAACCTCAAACTAACCATAACCGTAAACCTCACCCTCACCCTCACCTTAACCCTAAGCCTAACCCTAACCCTAACAATAACCTTAACCATAACCCTAACCCTCACCCTAACCATAACCCTCAACCTAACCCTAACTCTCACCCTAACACTTTGCCTAACCCTAACAATAACCTTCACTTAACACTAATCCTCACCCTAACCGAAACCCTAAACCTAAACCTCACCCTAACCCTAACGCTAACCCTAATCCTAAACCTCACACTCACCCTCACCCTAACCCTATCCCTAATCCTAACCCTCACCCTAACCCTCAGCCTATCCCTCACCCTTAGACTTATCCTAACCCTAAACCTCAACCTAACTCTCAACCTAACCCTAAACCTAACCCTAACCCTCACCGGAACCCTCACCCTCACCCTCACCCTCATGCTCGGCCTAAGGCTAAGCCTAACCCTAACCCTAACCCTCAAACTAACCCTAACTCTAACCCTAACCCTAAACCTAAACCTCATCCTAACCCTAAACCTAATCCTCGCACTCACCCTCACAGTAACCGTAACCCTACCCCTAAACCTAATAATAAACCTAACCCTAACCCTAACCCTCACCCTAACCATAACCCTCACCCTAACCTTAACCCTCACCCTAACACTTACCCTCACCCTAACCCTAACCCTAGGAACCCTCACACTCACGCTAGCTTTCACCCTAACCCTAACCCTCATCCTCACCCTAAACCTCACACTAACCCTAACACGAATCCTCAATCTAACCCTCAACCTCACCTTAATGCTAACACTAACCCTAACCCTAACCCTAACCTTCACCCTTACCGGAACCTTCACCCTCAGTCTAACCCTCACCTTTACCCTTACTGTCACCCCCAGGCTAACCTGCACCCTAACCCTAACTCTCATCCTAACCTTAACTGTACCCCTGAACCTCACCCTCACCATAAGCCTAAGTCTAACCCTAACCCTAACACAAAACCTCACCCTAACCCTCACTCTAAACCTAAAGCTCATCCTAACCCTCACCCTAACTGTAAACCTAACCATCACCCTAACCCTAAACCTCACCCTCAACCTCATGCTCAGCCTAATCCTAAGCCTAAGCCTAACCCTTACCTAACCCTCAACCTCACCCTAGGCCTCACCCTAACATTAATCCTAATCCTAACCATCATCCTAAACCTCACCCTAACCCTAACCTTAACCATCAACCTAAACCTAATTCTCAACCCCACCCTCACTCAGCCTAACCCTAAGCCTAAGCCTAACCCTAATCCTATCCCTCACACTCAACCTCACCCTCACCCTAATCCTAACACTAACCCTAACCAAAAGCCTAAACCTCAACCTAACCCTCACCCTAACCTTAACCCTAAAAGTAAACCTAAACCTCAACCTAGGCCTAACCCTCCAACTAACCCTAAATCTAACCCTAAACCGCACCCTCACCCTAACCCTACTCCTAAACCTAACTATAAACCTCACCCTAACCCTAACCCTAACCCTCACCCTCACCCTCACCCTCACCCTCACCATAACTCTAACCCTAACGCTAACAATAACACTAATTCTAACCCTAAACCTAACCCTATCCCTAACCCTAATGCTAACACTCACCCTCAAACTAACCCTAATCCTAACCCTAACCCTCATCCTAACCCTAATCCTCACCCTCACTATAACCCTAACCCTCAACCTAATCCTCACCCTAACCCTAACCCTAACCCTAAACCTTAATCTAATACTAACCCTAACCCTCACTCTCACCCTAGCCCTCACCCTAACCATAATCCTAACCCTAATCCTCATACTTACCCTCACCCTAGCCCTAACCTTTACCCTCACCCTAACCTTAACATTAACCCTAACTCTCAACCTAACCTTAACCATCACACTCACCGTAACCCTAACCCTAACACTGACCCTAACCCTAACCCTCACACTCACCCTATACCTAACCCTCACCCCCACCCTCACCCTCAGTCTAACCCTAACCCTAAACCTAACTCTAACCATATCGCTCACACTCACCCTAACCCTTACCCTAAACTTAATCCTAACCCTAAGCCTAACCCTCACACTCAAACTTACCCTCAACCTAACCCTAAATCTAACACTAACACTAAACCTAACCCTCAAACTCAGGCTCACCCTAACCCTAGCTCTAACCCTAAACCTCTCCCTCTCCCTAACCCTAACACTAACCCTAACCCTAAACTTCAACCTAACCCTAACCCTAAACCTCACCCTCACCCTAGCCCTCATCCTAACCCTAATCCTAACCCTAACCCTCATCCTAACCCTCAACCTAACACTAAACCTAACCCTCACCGTCACCCTCACCCTAACCCTATTCCGAACCCTAACCCTCAACCTAACCCTAACCCTCACCCTCACCGTAACCCTTACCCTAACCCTCAACCTAACCCAAAACTTAAGCTGAACCCTAACTCTCACTCTTACCCTAACCCTAAGCCTCACCCCAAACCTAACCCTAAACCTCACCCTCACCCTAGCCCTCACCCAACCCTAAACCTAACCATAACCCTCTTCCTAACCCTCCCCCTAACTCTTACCCTAACGCTCACCCTAACCCTAACCCTATCCCTCAAACTCACGCTCAGCCTAACCCTAAGCCTAATCCTAAACCTAACACTAACACACACTCACCCTCACCCTAACCCTAATCCTAACCCTAACCCTCATCCTAACCCTCAACATAACCCTACCCCTCATCCTAACCCTAACCCACACCCTCATGCTCAGCCTAATCCTAATCCTAACCCTAAACCAAACTCTCACACTCACCCTAACCCTAACCCTATAACTCACCCTAACCCCAACCCTAACCCTCAACCTCAGCCTAACCCTGAGCCTATCCCTAACCCTAGCCCTCACACTCACCATAAACCTAACACTAATCCTACTCCTAAAACTAACCCTAACCCTCACCTTCAACCTAACCCTCACCTTAAGCATAACCCTAACATTTATCCTAACGCTAAACCTCACCCTCAGCCTCACCCTAACCCTAACTCTAACACTAAACCTCACCCTAACACTAACCCTAAATCTAACTCTAAACCTCACCTTCATCCTAACCCTAACCCTAACCCTAAACGTCAACCCCACCCTCACCCTCACCATAACCGTAACCCTAACGCTAACCCTAACAATAAACTTAACCATAACCCTAACCCTCACCCTAACCATAAACCTCACCCAAACCCTAACCCTCACCCTAACACTTAGCCTAACCGTAACAATAAACCTAACCCTAACAGTAACCCGCACACTAGCCCTAACCATTACCCTAACCCTAAACTTCACGCTAACCCTATCCCTAACCCTCACCCAACACTAGCCCTCACCCTAAACCTAACCCTCATCCTCACCCTAACCTTCAGCCTCACCCTAACCTTCAGTCTAAACCTAACACTAAACCTAACACTAACCCTCACCCTCAGCCTCACCCTAACCCTAACCCTAACCATAAATCTCACCTTAACGCTAACGCTAAACCTCACCCTCACCCTAGGCCTTGCCCTAACCCTAATCCTAACCCTAACCCTCATCCTAACCCTCCCCCTAACAAAACCCTAACCTAACCATCATCCTCCCCCTCAGCCTAAATCTAAGCCTAACCCTAGACCTAACCCTAACAAACACACTGACCCTCACCCTAAACCTAACCCTAATCCTATCCCTAACCCTAACACTAACCCTTACCCTCCCCCTAACTCTCACCCTAACCCTAACCCTAACCATCACCCTAACCCTAACTCTAACCCTAAACCTCACCCTCACCCTTACCCTAACTCTAACCCTATCCTAAACCCTAAACCTCAACCTAACCCTAACCCTAACCCTCATACTCACCTTCACCGTAACCGTAACCCTAAACTTAAACCTAACAATAAACCTAACGCTAACCCTAACCATCACACTCACCCTTAACCTAACCCTCACCCCAGCCCTCACTCTCAGTCTAACCCTAAGCCTAACCCTAACCCTAACCATATCGCTCACACTCACCCTAACCCTTACCCTAAACCTAATCCTAACCCTAAGCCTAACCCTCACACTGAAATTAACCCTCACCCTAACCCTAAATCTAACACTAACACTAACCCTAACCCTCAAACTCAGCCTCACCATAACCCTAACACTAACCCTAAACCTTACACTCACCCTAACATTAACACTAACCCTAACCCTAAACCTCACCATAACTCTAACCCTAAACCTCACCCTCACCCTAGCCCTCAGCCTAACACTAATCCTAACCCTAACCCTCATCCTAACCCTCACCCTAACACTAAACTTAACCCTCACCGTCACCCTCACCCAAACCCTAATCCGAACCATAACCCTCACCCTCAGCCGCACGCTAACCCAAACTCTAACACTAACCTTCACCCTAAAACTAACCCTAAATCTAACCCTAAACCTCACCCTCAACCTAACCCTAACCCTAACTCTAACGGTAAACCCCACCCTAACCCTAACCTTAACCCTCACCTGCACCCTCACCCTCACTGTAACTCTAACAATAACACTAATCCTTATCAGAACCATCACCCTAACCCTAACCCTCACCCTCATGCTCAGCCTAAGCCTAAGCCTAAGACGAACCCTAACCCACACCCTAACCCACAAACCCTAACTCTAACCCTAAACCTCACTGTCACCCGAACCCTAATTCTATCCTTAACCCTAAACCTAAACCTCATCCTAAACCTAACCGTAACCCTCACCCTCACCCTCACCATAACCCTAAGCCTAACCCTAACAATAACCTTAACCATAACCCTAACCCTCACCCTAAGTATAACCCTCACGCTAACCCTAAACCTCACCCTAACAATTACCCCATCCCTAACAATAACCCTAAACCTAACACTAACCCTCACACTAACCCTAAACATCACCCTAACCCTAAACCTCACGATAACCCTATCCTTAACGCTCACCCAACCCTAGCCCTCACCCTAACCCTAACCCTCATCCTCACCCTAACCCTCACCCTCAGCCTAAACCTAACCCTAAACCTAAGCCTAACCCTCACCCTAACCCTCATCCTAACCCTAACCCTAAACCTAACACTAACCCTAACCCTAACCCTCACCCTCAGCCTCACCCTAACCCTAACTCTAACCCTAAACCTCACCCTCACCTTAATCCTTACCCTAACCATAAACCTCACCCTAACTCTAACCATAAACCTCAACCTCACCCTAGCCCTTACCCTAACCCTAATCCTAACCTTAACCGTCATCCTAACACTCCCCCTAACCCTAACACTAACCCTAACCCTAACCCTAACCATCACCCTCACTTTCAGCCTAAACCTAAGCCTAACCCCAGAACTAACCCTAACAAACACACGGACCCTCACACTAACCCTAACCGTACTCCTATCCCTAACCATAACACTAAGCCTTACCCTCCTCTTAACTCTCTCCCTACCTAACCCTAACCGTCACCCTAAACTTAACTCTCACCCTAAACCTCACCCTCACTCTAACCCTAACTATAACCCTAACCCAAACCCTAAACCTCAACCTAACCCTAACCCTAACCCTCACACTCACCCTCACCGTAACCGTAAACCTAAACCTAAACCTAACAATAACCCTAACCCTAACCCTAACCCTATCCAGAACCGTCACCCTAACCCATAACCTCACCCGAAAACTTACCCTCACCCTAACACTAACACTAACACTAACACTAACCCTCACAATGACCCTAACCCTAACCCTAACCCTAAACCTCAACCTAAACCTCACCCTCAACCTAAACCTAACACTACCCCTAAACCTAACCCTCACCCTTACCCACCCCCTAACCCTACATCTAAACCTCTCCCTCACCCTAAACCTAACACTAAACCTAACACTAATCCTCAGCCTCAATATCACCCTAACCCAAACCCTAACCCTAACAGTCATCCTAACTCTAAACCTAACCCTAACCCTAATCCTAACCCTCACACTGACCCTCACCCTAACCCTAATCCTAAACCTAACCCTATCTCTAACCCTAACCCTCACCCTAAACCTCAGCCTAGCCCTCACCCTTAAACTTATCCTAACCCTAAACCTCAACCTAATTCTCAAACTAACCCTAAACCTAACCCTAACCCGAACCCGAACCCGAACCCGAACCCGAACCTTCAACCTCATGCTCGGCCAAATCCTAAGCCTAAGCCTAAGCCTAAGCCTAACCCTCACCCTAACCCTGACTCTAAACCTAAACCTAAACCTAAACCTCATCCTATCCCTAACCCTAATCCTCACCCTCACCCTCACAGCAACCGTAACCCTACCCCGAAACCTAACAATAAACCTAACCCTAACCCTAACCCTCACCCTAAGCATAACCCTCACCCTAACCTTAACCCTCACCCTAACACTTACCCTCACCCTAACCCTAACCCTAACCCTCACACTCACCCTAGCCTTCACCTTAACCCTAACCCTCATCCTCACCCTAAACCTCACACTAACCCTAACACTAATCCTCAATCTAACCCTCACCCTCACCCTAATGTTAACACTAACCCTCACCCTAACCTTAACCTTCACCCTTACCGGAACCCTCACCCTCAGCCTAACACTCACCTTTACCCTTACCGTCACCCCTAGGCTAACCTGCACCCTAACCCTAACCCTCATCCTAACCCTAACTGTACCCCTGAACCTCATCCTCACCATAACCCTAAGTCTAACCCTAACCCTAACTCTAAACCTCAACCTAACCCTCACCCTAACCCTAAACCTCATCCTAACCCTCACCCTAACTGTAAACCTAACCATCACCCTAACCTTCACACTCACCCTCAATCTCACGCTCAGCCTAATCCTATGCCTAAGCCTAACCTTTACCCTCACCCTCACCTTCATCTTAGCCCTCACCCTAACCCTAATTCTAACCTTCACCCTCACCCTGACCCTAACCCTCATCCTCACTCTAAACCTCACACTAACGCTAACCCTAATCCTCAATCTAACAATCCCCCTGACCCTAATACTACCCCTTACTCTAAACCTAAGCCTAACCATAACACTCACCCTTATCTTAAACCTCACCCTCACCCTAAACCTCACCTTTACCCTTACCATCATCCTCACCCTAACCCTCACCCTAACCCTAAACCTAAACCTAACCCTAAACCTAACCCTAATCCTAACACTCACTCTCACCCTAACCCTAATCCTAACCCTAACCCTCACCCTAACATTAACCCTCACACTCACTGTAACCCTAACCTCACCCTAACCCTCACCGTAAACCTCACCTGCCACTAGCCCACCCTCTAACCCTAATCCTAACCCTAACCCTCATCCTAACCCTCACCCTAACACTAACCCTAACACTAACCCTCACCCTATCCCTAATCCTAACCCTAACTCTCAAACTCACACTAACCCTCACCCTCACCGAAACTCTTAGCCTAACCCTAACCCTAACCCTAAACTTAACCCGAATCCTAACTCTCACACTAACCCTAACCCTAACTCTCACCCTAACCCTAATCCTCACCCTTGCCATAACCCTCACACTCAGCCTAACTGTCACGTTTACCCTTACCTTCACAACAACCCTAACCCTAACCCTAACCCTAACTCTCAACCTAACCCTCACCCTAACCCTAAATCTACCCCTAAACCTCACCCTCACTCTAACCCTAACTAACATTAACCCTCGCACTAAACCTCACCCTAACCCTAACCCTAACCCTTAAACTAACCCTAACCCTCACCCTCACCCTCACCCTCAGCCTAAACCTAAGGCTAACCCTAACCCTAACCCTAACCCTCAATCTCACCCTAACCCAAACCCTAATCCTAATGCTAACAATAATCCTAACCCTCACTCTCACCCTCAGCCTCACCCTAACCCTAATTCTAACTCTAAACCTCACCCTCACCCTAACACTAAGGCTAACCCTAACCATAAACCTAACCCTAACTGTAATCTTAACCCTCCCCCTAACTCTCAGCCTAACCCTAACCATAACACTAACCCTAACCCTAAACGTCAAAGTAACCTTCACCCTAACCCTAACTCTAACCCTAATCCTCACACTCACCCTAACCCTCACTCTAACCCTAAACCAAACCCTAAACCTCGCCCTAACCCTAACCCTAACCCTCACTCTCACCGTAACCGAAACACTAAACCTAACCCTAACAATAAACCTAACCCTTATCCTAACCCTCATCCCAACGATAACCCTCACAATAACCCAAACCCTAACAACCCTCACCCTAAAACTAACCCTAACCATAACATTAACCCTCACACTAACCCTAATCCTAACCCTAACCCTAACCCTAAACCTCAACCTAACCCTCACCCTCACCCTAACCCTAACAATAAACCTATCCATGACCTTCACCCTAACCATCCCCCTAACACTATATCTAACCCTAAACCTCACCCTCACCCTAACCATAATCCTAACCCAACCCTAAACCCCACCCTAACCCTCACCCTAACCCTCAACCACACCCTCACACTCATCGTAACTCTAACCCAAACCCTAACAATAACACTAACCCTAACCATCACCCTAACCCTAATCCTCACCCCCACCCTCACCCCCACCCTCACACTTAGCCTAACTGTAAGCCTAAGCCTAATCCTCAGCCTAAACCTCACACTCAGCCTCACCCTAACCCTAACCCTCACCCTTAACTTAACCCTTACCCTCACCTTAACCCTCACCCTCATCTTAACCCTTACCCTCAGCATAAACCTCACCTTTACCCTTACCATCATCCTCACCCTAACCTCACCCGAACCCTAAACCTCATCCTAACCCTCACCCTAACAATAAACCTAGCCATCACGCTAACCCTAACCCTCACCCTCAAACTCACCCTCAGCCTAACTGGAAGCCTAAGCCTAAGCCTTACCCTAACCCTTACCCTCATCCGAGCCCTCACCCTTACCCTAATCCTAAGGATCACACTAAACCTAATCCTCACCTCCATCCTCACACTCAGCCTAACCATAAGCCCGAGCCTAGCAATAACCCTAATCCTCACCCCCACCCTCACTCTTAGCCTAACCATAAGCCTAAGCCTAATCCTCACCCTAAACCTCACACTCAGTCTCACACTAAACCTAATCCTAAACCTAACCCTATTCCTAAACCTCAACCTAACCCTCACCCTCACACTTACCCTAACACTAACCCTAACCCTAAACCTCCCCCTATCCCTCCCCCTAACCCTAACCCTACCCATAACCCTCACCTTCAGCCTCATGCTCACCGCAAACTTAACCCTAATCATAACAATAACAATAAACCTAACACTAAGCCTAACCCAAACCCTAACTCTAATCCTCAACCCCACCCTCACCCTCAACCTAAGCCTAAGCCTAACCATAACTCTAACCCTAAACCTAACCCTAAAACTAACCATAATCCTCAGCCTCACCCGCACACTAACCCAAACCCTAACCGTAAACCTCACCCTAATTCTAAGCCTAACCCTAACCATAAACTTCACACTCACCCTCACCCTAACCCTAATCCTAAACCTAACCCTATCCCTAACCCTAGCCCATACCCTAACCCTAACCCTAGCCCTCACCCTTACCCTAATCCTAACCCTAAACCTCAATCTAAACTTCACACTAACCCGAACCCTAACCCGAACCCTAACTCTCACCATCATGCTCGGCCTAAGCCCATGCCTAAGCCTAAGCCTAAGCCTAAACCTAACCCTAACCCTCACCCTACCACTAACACTAACACTAAAGCTAACTCTATCCCTAAATCTCACCTTCACCCTAAGCTTAACTCTAATCCTAAGACTAAAACTAAACCTCATCCTAACCCTAACCCTAACCCTAACACTAACACTAACCATAACCCTAAACCTAATCCTAACAATAACCCTAACACTAACCCTCATACTCACCCTAACCATAACTCTCACCCTAAACCTAACCCTCACCCAAACACTTACCTTCACCTTAACATAAACCCTAACGCTAACACTAACGCTCACACTAACCCTAAGCATCACCCTAACAGTAAACCTCATCCTTACACTAACCCTAACCCTCAAGCTCACCCTAAAACTCACACTAACCCTAACACTAATCCTCAATCTAACCCTCACCCTCATCCTAACCCTAACACTAACCCTCACCCTAACCCTAACCCTCACCATTACTGTAACCCTCACCCTCAGCCAAACCCTCAAATTTACCCTTACCCTCAACCCCACCCTAACCCGCACCCTAACCCTAACCTTGACCCTAACCCTCACCCTAAACCTAACTCTACTCCTAAACCTCACCCTCACCTTAACCCTAACCCTAACCCTAACACTAACACTAAACTTCACCCTAAACCTAACCCTAACTCTCACCCTCACACTCACCGTAAACGTATCTCTAAACCTAACCCTAACAATAACCCTAACCCTAACCCTCACCCAACCATAACCCTCACTCTAAACCTAACACTCACCCTAACACTTACCCTCACCCTAACACTGACCCTAAGCCGAACACTAACCCTCACACTAACCCTATCCCTCAACCTAATCCTTAACCTCACCATAAACCTATCCCGAACCCTAACACTCACCCTCACCCTAGCCCTCACCATAACCCTAATTTTAACCCTCACCTTCACCCTAACCCTCACCCTAAACCTCACACTAACCCTAACCCTAATCCTCAATCTAACACTCACCCTGAACCTAACCCTAACCCTAAACCTAACCCTAACCCTCACCCTAACACTCAAACTCAGCCTAAACCTCACCTTTACCCTTACCATCATCCTCACCCTAACCCTCACCCTAACCCTAACCCTCACCCTCACCATAAACCTAACCCTCAACCTAACCCTCACCCTAAGCCTAACTCTAACCCTAAACCTTAATCTAACACTAACACTAAACCTCACCCTCAACCTAGCCCTCACCCTATCCCTAATCTTCATTCTTACCTTTACCCTAACCCTAACTTTAACCCTTACACTAACCATAATCCTAACCCTAAGCCTCAACCTTAACCTAAAACTCAAGCTCACCATAAACCTAACCATAACCCTCACCCTAACCCTAAATTTACCCGAACCCTAACTCTCACCGTAAACCTAACCCTAACCCTCACTCTCAACCTCACCCTCAGCCTAACCCTAAGCCTAACCCTAACCCTAACCCTCACACTCACCCTAACCCTTATGCTAATCCTAATCCTAACTTTTAGCCTAACCCTCACCCTCAACCTAACCCTAACTCTAACACTAACCCTAACCCTAACCCTCAATTTCAGCCTCACCCTAACCATAACTCTAACCGTAAACCTCAACCTCACCCTAACCCGAACCCTAACCCTAACCCTAAACCTCACCCTAACGCTAACCCTAAACCTCAACCTCAAACTAGCCCTCACCCTAACCCTAATCCTATCCCTAACCCTCATCCTAACCCTCACCCTAACACTAACCTTAACCTTCACCTCACACTAACCCTAATCCTAACACTAACCCTGAACCTAACCCTAACCCTCAACATCACCGTAACCCTTACCCTAACCCTCAACTTAACCCTAAATTGAACCCGAACCCTAACTCTCACCCCAACCTTCAACCTAACCCTCACCCTAAGCCTAACCCTCACACTTACCGTAACCCTCACGCTCAGGCTAACCCTCACCTTTAACCTTACCGACACCCTCACCCTAACACTACCCCTAACACTAAACCTAACCCTAAACTTCACCCTAACCATAACCCTCACCCTCACCCTGAACCTCACCATAACTCTAACCCTAACCCTAACAATAACACTTACCCTAACCCTAATCATAACCCTAACCATAACCATAACCCTCACCTCAGCCTCACCCTCAGCCTAACTGTAAGCCTAAGCCTAATCTGAACCCTAACCCTCACCGTAATCCTAACCCTAAACCTAACCCTAAACCTAACCCTAAACCTAACCCTATCCCTCCCCATAACCCTAAATCTAACCCTAACACTAGCCCTCACCCTTACCCTAATCCTAACCCTAAACCGCAAGTTAACTTTCACCATAACCCGAACCTAACCCTCACCCTCACCCTCACCATAACTCTAACCCTAACCCTAACAATAACTCTAAAAATAACCCTAACCATAACCATAACCCTCAACCTCAGACTCACCCTCACAGCAAACTTAACCCTAACCATAACAGTAAAAATAACCCTAACACTAACCCTAACCCTAACACAATTCCTCACACTCACCCTAACCCTCAGCCTAAACCTAACCCTAACCCTCACCGTAACCCTAAACCTAACCCTAACCTAAAAACCTAACCCTAACCCTAACCTAAAAACCTAACCCTAATCCTCAGCCCCACCCTCACCCTAACCCAAACCCTAACCCTAACCCTCCCCTAAAAATAACTCTAATTCTAAACCTCACCCTCACCCTAACCCTTACCCTAAACCTATCCCTAAACTGCACCCTAACACTAACCCTCACCCTCAAACTCATCCTCACCGTATCTCTAACCGTAACCCTAAGAATAACACTAACCCTAACCCTAACCATAACCCTAAACATAACCCTCACCTTCAGCCTCATGCTCACCGCAAACTTAACCCTAAGCATAACACTAACAATAAGCCTAACACTAAGCCTAACCCTAACTCTAACTCTAATCCTCAAACCCACCCTCACCCTCATCCTAACCCTAAGCCTAATCCTAACGCTAACCCTAACCTTCACCATAACCCTAAACCTAACCCTAAACAATACACTAACCCTAACCCTAAACCTAACCCTAAACCTAACCCTAATCCTCAGCCTCACCCTCACACTAAGCCAAACCAAAACCCTAAACCTCACCCTAACTCTAAGCCTAACCCTAGCCCTAAACCTCACACTCACCCTCACCCTAACCCTAATCCAAAACATAACCCTATCCCTAAACCTAGCCCTCATCCTAACCCTAAGCCTAGCCCTAACCCTTACCCTAATCCTAACCCTAAACCTCAATCTAACCTTCACCCTAACCCGAACCCTAACCTGCACCCTAAACCTCACCCTCACCCTCAACCTCACGGTAACTCTAACCCTAACCCTAACAATACGTCTAACCCTAACCATAACCATAACCATAACCAAAACCCTCGCCCTCAGACTCACCCTCACAGCAAACTTAACCCTAACCATAGCACTAAAAATAACCCTAACACTAACCCTAACCGTAACACTAATCCTCACCCTCAGCCTAAACCTAAGCCTAACCCTAAACCTAACCCGCACCGTAACCTTAACCCTAACCCTATCCTAAAAACCTAACCCTAACCCTAACCCTAAACCTAACCCTAATCCTCACGCCCACCCTCACCTTTACCCAAACCCTAACCCTAATCCTCCCCCTAACAATAACTCTAATTCTAAACCTCACCCTCACCCTAACCCTTACTCTAAACCTATCCCGAAACCGCACACTAACCCTAACCCTCACCCACAACCTCATCCTCACCGTATCTCTAACCCTAACCCTAAGAATAACACTAACACAAACCCTAACCTTAACCATAAGCATAACCCTCACCTTCAGCGTCATGCTCACCGCAAACTTAACACTAAGCATAACACTAACAATAAGCCTAAACCTAAGTCTAAACCTAACCTTAACTCTAATCCTCAAACCCACCCTCACCCTCATCCTAAACCTAAGCCTAATCCTAACTCTAACCCTAACTCTCACCATAACCCTAAACCTATCCCTAACCCTAACACTAACCCTAACAATACACCTAACCCTAAAAATAAGCCTAATCCTCAGCCTCACCCTCACACTAACCCAAAACCTAACCCTAACCCTCACCCTAATTCTAAGCCTAACCCTAACCTTAAACCCCACACTCACCCTTACCCTAACCCTAATCCTAAACCTAAACCTATCCCTAACCCTAGCCCTCACCCTAACCCTAACCCTAAAACTCAATCTAACCTTCACCCTTACGCGAACCCTAAGCAGAACCCTACCCTAAACCAAATACTAACCCTAACCCTCACCCTAACCCTAAGCCTAACCTTAACCCTAACTCTCACACTCACGCTCGCCCTCAACCAAACCCTCACCCTCACCCTGACCATAACCCTCACCCTAACCCTAACCCTCACCCTACCACTTACCGTCACCCTAACACTAACCCTAACCCTAACACGAACCCTCACACTAACCCTAATCCTCACCCTCACCCTAGCCCTCACCCTAACCCTAATTCTAACCCTCACCCTCACCCTAAACCAGACCCTCATCCTCACACTAAACCTCACACTAACCCAAACACTAATCCTCAATCTAACCCTCATCCTATCGCTAACCCTAACCCTTACACTAACCCTAAACCTAACCCTAACACTCACCCTTATCTTAACACTCACCCTCAGCGTAAACCTCACCTTTACCCTTACCATCAATATCACCCTAACCTCACCCTAACCCTAAACCTCATCCCAACCCTCACCCTAAGGGTAAACCTAACCATCATCCTAACCCTAACCCTCACCCTCAACCTCACCCTTAGCCTAAACCTAAGCCTTAGCCTAAGCCTTACCCTAACACTCACCCTCACCCGAGCCCTCACCCTTACCCTAATCCTAACCATCACCCTAACCCTAATCCTCACCCCCACCCTCACCCTCAGCCTAACCCTAAGCCTAAGTTGAAACCTAACCCTAACCCTCACCCTAATCCTAACACTAACCATAACCCTAACCCTAAACCTCAACCTAACCCTCACCCTAACCTTAACCCTAACACTAACCCTAACCCTAACCCTCGACCTAACACTGCCCCAACCCTAAATCTAACCCTAAACCTCACCCTCACCCTAACCCTAATCCTAACCCTAACCCTAAACCTCACCCTAACCCTCACCCTAACCCACACCCTCACCCTCACCCTCACCCTCACTGTTACTCTAACCATAAACCTAAAAATTACACTAATCCTAACCCTAAACATAACCCTAACCCTAACCCTAACCCTAACCCTAACCTTAATCCTAACACTCACCATCAACCTAACCCTAATACTAACCCTAAACCTCACCCTAACCCTAACACTCACATCACCGTATCCCTAACTCTCATCCTAACCCTAACCCTAACCCTAACCCTCACCCTTAGCCTAACCCTCACGTTTACCCTTATTGTCACCCCCACCCTAAACCTCACCCTAACCCTAACACTCAACATAACACTGACCCTAACCCTAACTCTACCCCTAAACCTCACCCTCAACCTAATCCTAACTCTAACACTAACCCTAACACGAAACCACACCCTAACCCTAACCCAAACCCTCAAACTAACCCTAACACTCACCCTCAACCTCACCCTCAGCCTAAACCTAAAGCTAACTCTAACCCTCACACTCCCCCTCTCCCTAACACTAATCCTAAACCTAACCGTAACCCTAACACACACCCTCATCCTAAACCACACCCTAACCCTAACTATAACACTAACACTAAGCCAAACCCTCACCCAAACACTCACCCTAAACCTATCTCTTACCCTAAACCTCAAACTCACACTGACCCTAACCCTAACCCTAAACCTCACCCTAACCCTAACCCTAAACCTCAACTTCACCCTAGCCCTCACCCTAAACCTAATCCTAAACCTAAACTTCATCCTAACCCTCACACTAACCCTAACCGTAACCCTCACCCGACACCTAACCCTCCCCCTCAACCTAACCCTCAGCCTAAGCCTAAGCCTAAACCTAAACCTAACCCGAACCCACACACTCACACTCAACCTAACCCTAATCCTAACCATAACCGTAACACTTAACCTCACCCTAACCCTAAACCTAAAACTAACCCTAACCCTAACCCTCATCCTAATCCTCACCTGAACCCTAACTCTAACCCTAAACCTCACACTCACCCTAACCCTAACTATAACCCTAAACCTCCCCTAACTCTAACCCTCATCCTCACCCTCACCGTACCACTAACCCTAAACCTCACAATAACCCTAAAACTAACCCTAAACCTCACCCTAACCATAACGCTCAACCTAACACTAACCCTCACGCTAACACTTACCCTCACCCTAACACTAACCCTAACTCTAACACTAACGCTCAGAGTAACCCTAACTCTCACCCTAACCCTAAAGCTCACCCTCACCCTAACCCTAACCATCGGCTACACCCTAGCCCCCACCCTAAACATAATTCCAACCCTAACACTCACCCAAACCCTAACCCTCATCCTCACCCTAATCCTCACACTAACCCTAAACGTAATCCAAAATCTATCCCTCACCCTCACCCTAACACTCACCCTAACCCTAACCCTCATCCAAACACTCACCCTAATCCTAACCCTATCCATCACCCTAACCCTAGCCCTCACCCTCACCCTCACCCTCAGGCTAAACCTAAGCCTAACCCTAACCCTAACCCTAACACTCACCCTCACCATAGCCCTCACCCTAAACCTAATCCTAACCCTAACCCTCATCATAACCCTCACCCTAACCCTAATCATAACCATCACCGAAAACCTATTCCTCACTCCCAAGATCACCCTCAGCCTAACCCTAACCCTAAGCCTAACCCTAACCCTAAACCTAATGCTCACACTCAACCTCACCCTAACCCTAATCCGAAAACTAACCCTATCCCTAAAACTAACCCTCACCCTAACCAGAAGTACTCACCCTAACCCTAAGCCTAAACCTAAACCTCATCCTAACCCTAACCCTAACCCTCACACTCATGCTAAGCCTAAGCCTAAGTTAAGCCTAAGCGTAAACCTAACCCTAACCCTAACCGTCAACCTAATCCTAACCCTAACTCTCACCCTAACCCTGACCCTAACACTAACCCTAACTCTAACCCTAATCCTCACCCTCACCCTAACCCAAACTCTAAACCTAATCCTAAACCTAAACCTCATCCTAACCCCAAACCTAACCCACACCCTTACCCTCACGGTAAACATAACCCTAACACTAACACTAACAATAACACTAAACCTAACCCTAACCCTCACCCTAACCATAACCATAACCATAACCCTCACCCTAAACCTAACCCTCAACCTAACACTAACCCTAACCCTAAACCTAACCCTCACACTAACCCTTAACCATCACCCTAACCCTATACCTCACCCTAACACTAACCCTAACCCTCACCCTCACCCTAGCCCTCACCCTAAGCCTAACTCTCATCCTCACCCTAAACCTCACACGAACATTAACACTAATCCTCAATCTAACCCTCACCTTCACCTTAACCCTAACCCTAACCCTCACCCTCAGCTAAACCCTCACCCTAACCCTAATCCTCACCCTCAGCCTCATGCTAACCCTAACTATAACCCTAAACCTCACCCTCACCCTAACCCTAACCCTAACCCTAAACCTCAACCTAACCCTAACCCTAAAACTCACCCTCACCCTAGCCCTTACCCTAACCCTAATTCTAACCCTAACACTCATCCTAAACTGCCCCCTAACCCTAACTCTAACCCTAAACCTCACACTCACCCTAACCTTAACCCTAACCCTAACCCTAAACTTCACCCTAAACCTCACCCTAACGAAAATCCTCAACCTCACCCTCATACTCACCGTAACTCTAACCATAACCCTAACAATAACACTAACCCTAACCCTAACCATAACCATAACCCTCACCCTCAGCCTCACCCTCACCACAAATTTCACCCTAACCACAACATTAACAATAACCCGAAATCTAACCCTAACACTAATCTTCACCCCCACCCTCACCCTTAACCTAAGCCTAAGCCTAATCCTAAGCGTGACCCTCTCAATGAAAGCCTAACCCTAACCCTAACCCTAAACCTAAACCTAAACCTCACCCTAACCCTAACCCTAAAACTTATCTTAATCCTCATCCTCACCCTCACCCTAACCCAAACCCTAAACTTAACCCTCACCCTAAACCTAAGACTAATCATTAACCTAACACTAACCCTCACCCTCACCCTCACCTTAAACCTATTCCTAACCCTAACCCTATCAGTAAACCTAACCCTCACCCTAACCCTCACCCTAGCCCTAAGCCTAACCCTAATGCTAACCCTAAACCTCACCCTAACCCTCACCCTAACCCTAACCCTAACCCTAACCCTAACCTTAACCCTCAACTTCATGCTCGGCCTAAGCCTTAGCCTAAGCCTAATCCTAACCCTAACCCTCACCGTAACCCTAACTGTAACACTAAGGCTAACTCTAACCCTAAACCTCATTCTCACCCTAACCTTAACTCTAACCCTAACCCTAAACCTAAACCTCATCCTAACCTAAAACATAACCCTCACTCTCACCCTCACCGTAACTGTAACTCTAACCCTAACCCTAACAATAACCCTAACCCTAACCCTAACCCTCACCCGAACAAAAACCCTCACCCTAAACCAAACCCTCACCCTAACAAATACCCTCAACCTAACACTAACCCTAACCCTAACACTAACCCTCACACTAAACCTAATCCTAACCCTAAACCTCAACCTAACCCTCACCCTCACAATAACCCTAACACTAACCCTAAACTTAACCCTCACCCTAACCCTCCCACTAAAACTCTATCTAAACCTAAACCTCACCCTCACCTTAACCCTAACCCTAACCCTAACCCTAAACCACACCATAACAGTAACCCAAAACTTCACCACTACCGTCACCCTCACCATAACCCTAACCCTAACCCCAACAATAACACTACCCCTAACCCTAAACCTAACCCTAACGGAAAGCCTAACCCTAATTCTAACACTCACCCTCACCCTAACCCTAATCCTAACCCTAAACCTCAAGCTAACACTAACCCTAACCCTCACCCAAAACCTAGCACTCACCCTAACCCTAATCCTAACCCTAATCCTCATTCTAACCCTCACCCTAACCCTAACCCTAACGCTCACCTCCAGTCTCACCCTCACCGTAACTCTAACCCTAACCCTAACAATAACACTAACCCAAACCCGAAACATCACCCTAATCCTAATCCTCACCCCCAACCTCACCCTCTGCCTAACCCTAAGCCTAAGCATAACCCTCACAATAACCCTAATCCTAAACCTAACCCTATCCATAAATCTCAACCTAACCCTCCCCCTCCCCCTAACCCTAACAAAAAACCTAACCCTAACGCTCACCCTAACCCTCCTCCTCACCCTAACTCTAACCCTAAACCTCACCCTCACCCTAACACTAACCCTAACCCTAAAACTCACTCTAAACCTCACCCTAACCAAAACCCTCACCCTCACCCTCAACCTCACCGTAACTCTAACCCTAACCCTAACAATAACATTAACCTTAACCCTAACCCTAACCCTGACCCTAACCATAAACCTCACCCTCAGCCTCACCCTCACCGCAAACTTAACCCTAATCATAACACTAACAATAAACCTAATCCTAACCCGAATGCTAAACCTAATCCGCACCCCCACCCTCACCCTCACCCTCAGCCTAACCCTAAGCCTAAGCCTAAACCTAACCCTGACCCTCACCATAATCCTAACCTTAACCCTAAACCTAAACCTAACCCTAACCTTAAACCTGACCCTAATCCTCAGCCTCAACCACACCCTAACCCAAACACTAACCCTAATCCTTACCCTATCCCTAAGCCTAACCCTAACCCTAACCCTCACCCTAACAATTACCCTCACCATAACACTACCCCTAACTCTCACACTAACCCTCACATTAACCCTGTCACCCTAACCCTAAACCTCACCCTAACCCTAACCCTCAGCGTCACCCTAGCCCCCACCCTAACCTTAGTTCTAACCCTAACACTCACCCTAACCCTAACCCTCAACCTCACCCTAAAATTCACACTAAGCCTAACTCTAATCCTCAATCTATCCCTCACCCTCACACTAAACCTCACCCTAACACTTACACTAACAATGACCTTAATCCTAACCCTCACCCTTAGGGGAACATTCACCCTCAGCCTAACCCTCACCTTAACTCTTACTGTCACGCTCCCCCTATCAGTCACCCTAAACCTAACCCTCATTCTCACACTCACCCTAACCCTAAACCTATCCATCACGCTAACCCTAAAACTCAGCCTCACCCTTACCCTCAGCCTAAACCTAAGTCTAAGCTTAACCCTAACCCTATCACTCATTCTCACACTAGCCCTCACCCTAAACCTAATCCTAACCCTAACCCTCAACCTAACCCTAACTCTCACCCTCACCCTAACCCTTACCCTAACCCTCACCCTAACCCTAAACTTAACCCGAACCCTAAATCTCACCCTAACCCTAACCCTAACCCTAACCCTCACCCTTAGCCTAACCCTCACGTTTACCCTTACTGTCACCCCCACCCTAAACCTCACCCTAACCCTAACACTCAACCTAAAACTCACCCAAACCCTAATTCTAACACTAACCCTAACAATAAACCACACCCTAAACCTAACCCTCAAACTAACATTAACACTCACTCTCACCCTCACCCTCAGCCTAAACATAAGGCTAATTCTAACCCTCACACTCCCCCTCTCCCTAACCCTAATCCTAATCCTAACCCTAAACCCTAACACACACCGTCACCCTAACCCTCACCCTAACCCTAACTATAACACTAACACTAAGCCAAACACTCACCCTAACACTCACCCTAACCCTATCTCTAACCCTAAACCTCAAACTCACACTGACCCTAACCCTAACCTTAAACCTCACCCTAACCCTAACCCTAAACCTCACCTTCACCCTAGCCTTCACCCTAACCCTAATCCTAAACCTAACCTTCATCCTAACCCTCACATTAACCTTAACCCTAACCCTCACTCGAACCCGAACCCTCCCCCTCAACCTAACCCTCAGCCTAACCCTAAGCCTAAACTAAACCTAACCCTAACCCACAACTCACCCTCACCCTAACCCTAATCCTAACCATAACCCTAACACTTAACCTCACCCTAACCCTAAATCTAAAATTAACACTAACCTTAACCCTCATCCTAACCCTCACCTGAACCCTAACTCTAACCCTAAACCTCACACTAACCCTAACCCTAACTCTAACCCTAACCCTAAACCTAAACCTCTCCTAACTCTAACCCTCATCCTCACCCTCACCGTACCCCTAACCCTAAACCTCACAATAACCCTAAAACTAACCCTAAACCTCACCCTAACTTTTACCCTCACCCTAACACTAACCCTAACTCTAAAACTAACCCTCACAGTAACCCTAACTCTCACCCTAAACCTAAACCTCACCCTCACGCTAACCCTAACCCTCAGCCTCACCCTAGCCCCCACCCTAAACTTAATTCTAACCCTAACACTCACCCTAACCCTACCCCTCATCTTCACCCTAATCCTCACACTAACCCTAACCCTAATCCTCAATCTATCCCTCACCCTCACCCTAACACTCACCCTAACCCTAACCCTCATCCAAACACTCACCCTAACCCTAACCCTATCCATCACCCTAATCCTAAACCTCACCCTCACCTTCACCCTCAGCCTAAACGTAAGCCTAAGCCTAACCCTAACCCTAATATTTACCCTCAGCCTAGCCCTCACCCTAAACCTAATTCTAACCCTAACCCTCATCATAACCCTCACCCTAACCATAATCCTAAATATCACCCAAAACCTATTCCTCACACCCAAGATCACCCTCAGCCTAACCCTAAGCCTAAGCCTAACCCTAGCCATAACCCTTACCCTCAACCTCACCCTCACTGCAAACTTAAAGCAAACCATAACACTAACAATAACCCTAATTTAAACCCTAACCCTAACCCTAATCCTCACACCCACCCTCACCCTCAGCCTAACACTAAGCATAACCCTAGGCCTAACCCTAACCCTCACTGTAACCCTAGCCCTAAACCTAACCCTAAACCTAAACCTAGTCCTCAGCCTCACCTTCACCCTAATCCAAACGCCAACCCTAACCCTCACCCTAACCCTAAGCCTAAACCTAACCCTAACACTAACGTTCACACTCAACCCCACCCTAACTATAATCTGAAACCTAAACCTATCCCTAACCCTAACCCTCACCCTAACCCTCACCCTAGCCCTCACCCTAACACTTAGTCTAAACCTAAACCTCATATTAACGCTAACCCTAACCCTCACCCTAACCCTAACCCTAATCCTCACCCTCATGCTAAGCATAAGCCTGAGCTTAAGCCTAAGCCTAAGCCTAAGCCTAACCCTCACACTAATCCGAACACTAACCCTCACCCTAACCCTAACCCTAACCCTAACACTAACCCTAACTCTAACCCTAAACCTCACCCTCACCCTAACCCTAACTCTAAACCTAATCCTAAACCTAAACCTCATCCTAACCCCAACCCTAACCCGCACCCTTACCCTCACGGTAAATAGAACACTATAACCCTAACACTAAAAATAACCCTAACCCTAAACCTAACCCTCACCCTAACCATAACCATAACCATAACCCTCACCCTAAACATAACCCTCAACCTAACACTAACCCTAACCCTAACCCTAACACTCACACTAACCCTAACCATCACCCTAACCCTAAACCTCACCCTAACACTAACCCTAACCCTCACCCTCACTCTAGCCTTCACCCTAACCCTAACCCTCATCCTCACCCTAAACCTCACACTAACCTTAACACTAATCCTCAATCTAACCCTCACCTTCACCTTAATTCTAACCATAACCCTCATCCTAAACTTAACCCTCACACTTACCATAACCCTCACACTCAGCATAACCTTCATTTTTAGCCTTACCGTCACCCCAACCCTAACCCTCAGGCTAACCATAACCCTCACCCTAACACCCCTCCCTAAACCTAACTCTACCCCTAAACCTCACCCTCACCTTAAGCCTAACTCTAACCCTAACCCTAACACTAAACATCACCCTAACCCTAAACCTCACAATCACCCTCATCATAACAGTCATCCTAGCCCTAATCATAACCCTCACCCTAACCCTAACCCTCAACATAATACTATCCCTAACCCTCACACTCACTGAAACCCTAACCCTAATCCTTATCCTAAACCTAACCCTAACCTAAACCTCAACCTAACCCTAACCCTAAAACTCACCCTCACCCTAGCCCTTACCCTAACCCTAATCCTAACCCTAACCCTCATCCTAAACCTCCCCCTAACCCTAACTCTAACCCTAAACCTCTCCCTCACCCTCACCCTAAACCTAACCCTAACAATCACCCTAACCCTAACCTTAACCCTCAACTTCATGCTCGGCCTAAGCCTAAGCCTAAGCCTAATCTTAACCCTAACCCTCACCGTAACCCTAACTGTAACACTAAGGCTTACTCTAACCCTAAACCTCACTCTCACTCTAACCCTAACTCTAACCCTAACCCTAAACCTCAACCTCATCCAAACCCAAAATATAACACTCACTCTCACCATCACCGTAACTGTAACTCTAACCCTAACCCTAACAATAACCCTAACCCTAACCCTCACCTGAACCATAACCCTCACCCTAACCCAAACCCTCACCCTAACAAATACCCTCAACCTAACACTAACCCTAGCCCTAACACTAAGCCTCACACTAACCCTAATCCCAACCCTAAACCTCACCCTAACTCTCACCCTCACACTAAACCTAACACTAACCCTAAACTTAACCCTCACCCTAACCCTCCCACTAAAACTGGATCTAACCCTAAACTTCACCCTCACCTTAACCCTAACCCTAACCCTAACCATAAACCCCACCATAACCCTAACCCAATTCCACACCCGTACCCTCACTATCACCATAATTCTAACCCTAACCCTAACAATAACACTAATCCTAACCCTAAACCTAACCCTAACCCTAAGCCCAACCCTAATCCTAACACTCACCCTCACCCTAACCCTAATCCTAACCCTAAACTTCACCCTAACACTAACCCTAACCCTCACCCAAACCCTAGCACTCACCCTCACTCTAATCCTAACCCTAATCCTCATCCTAACCCTCACCCTAACCCTAAAACTAACCCTCACCCACACCCTCACTGTAACTCTAAACCTAACCCTAACAATAACACTAACCCTAACCTGAACCATCACCCTAACCCTAATCCTCACCCCCAACCTCACCCCCAGCCTAACCCTAAGCCTAAGCCTAACCCTCACACTAACCCTCATACTCACCCTCACCCTAACCCTAAAGCTAAACCTAACCCTATCCCTACGCCTCAACCTAACCCTCCTCCTTCCCCTAACCCTAAAACTAAACCTAAACCTAACCCTCACCCTAACCCTCCCCCTCACCCTAACTCTAACCCTAAACTTCACCCTGACCTTAAACAAAACCCTCACTCTCACCCTCAACCTCACCGTAACTCTAACCCTAACCCTAACAATAAAACTAACCCTAACCCTAACCCTAACCCTGACCCTAACCATAACCATAACCCTCACCTTCAACCTCACCCTCACCACAAACTTAACCTGAACCATAACACTAACAATAAACCTAAACCTAACCATAACCCTAAACCTAATCCGCAACCCCACCCTCACCCTCACCTTCAGTCTAACCCTTAGCCTAAGCCTAACCCTCACCATAATCCTAACCTTATCCCTAAAACTAACCCTAACCCTAACCCTAAACCTAACCCTAATCCTCAGCCTCAACCACACCCTAACCCAAACACTAACCCTAACCCTCACCCTAAACCTAAGCCTTAACCTAACCTTAACCCTCACCCTAACACTTACCCTCACCCTAACACTAACCCTAACTCTCACACTAACCCTCACAGTAACCCTAACTGTCACCCTAACCCTTAACCTCACCCTAACCCTAACCCTAACCCTCAGCATCACCCTAGCCCCCACCCTAATCTTAATTCTAACCCTAACCCTCACCCTAACACTAACCCTCATCCTCACCCTAAACCTCACACTAACCCTAACCCTAATCCTCAATCTATCCTTCACCCTAACCCTAATCCTTACCCTAACAATCACCCTAATCCTAACCCTCACCCTTAGGGCAACATTCAACCTCAGCCTAACCCTCATCTTTACTCTGAACTTCACGCTCACCCTAACAGTCACCCTAACCCTAACCCTCATTCTAACACCCACCCTAACCCTAACCCTATCCATCACCCTAACCCTAACACACACCCTCACCCTCACCCTAGCCTAAACCTAAGTTTAAGCCTAACCCTAACCCTAACACTCAACCTCACCCTAGCACTCACCCTAAACCTAATCCTAACCCTATCCCTCATCCTAACCCTCACCCTAACCCGCACCCTAACCATCACCCAAAACCTATTCCTCACCCCCAACCTCACCCTCAGCCTAACCCTAAGCCTAAGCCTAAACTAAACCATAACCCTCACCCTCAGCCTCACCCTCACCGCAAACATAACCAAAACCATAACACTGACAATAACACTACTTTTAACCCGAAACCTAACCCTAATCCTAACCCCCACCCTCACCCTCAGCCTAACCCTAAGCCTAACCCTAGGTGTAACACTAATCCTGATTGTGACCCTAAACATAACATTAACCCTAACCCTAAACCTAACCCTAAACTTAACACTAATCATCAGACGCACCCTCACCCTAACCCACACCCTAACCCTAAGCCTAAGCCTAACCCTAACCCTAACGCTCACACTCACCCTCACCTAAACCTAATCCTAAAACTAACCCTATCCCTAACCCTAACCCTCACCCTAACCCTCATCCTAATCCAACCCCTAACACTAACACGAACACAAACCCTCACCCTAACCGTCACCCTAACCCTAATTCTAACCCTAACCCTCACCCTCGCCTTAACCGTAACCCTAACCATAACCCTAAACCTCACCCTAACACTAACCCTAAACCTTACCCTAACCCAAACCCTAAACCTCACACTCACCCTAGCCCTCACCCTAACCCTAACCTTAACCCTAACCGTCACCCTAACCATAACCCTCACCATAACCCTGACTTTCACACTAAACCTAACCCTAACCCTCACCCTCACCATCACCCTAACCCTTACCTAAACCGCACCCTCACCCTAAACCAAACGCTAACCCTAACACTGACTCTAACCCTAAGCCTAACCCTAACCCTAACCCTCACACTCACCCTCAATCTAAACCTAATCCTAAACCTATCCCTATCCCTAAGCCTAACCCTCACATGAACCATCACCCTAGTGCTCACCCTAAACCTAATCCTAACACTTCACCTCATCCTAACACTCACCCTAACCCTAACCCTAACCCTCACACTAACCCTCACCCGAACCCTAACAGTAACACTAACGCTAACTCTAACCCTAAACCTCACCCTCACCCTAACCCTAATTCTAACCCTAACCCTTAATATAAACCTCACCCTAAACCGAAACCTAACCCTCACCCTCATAGTAACCGTAAGCCTAATCCTAACCCTAACAATAACACTAAAACTAAACCTAACCCTCATTGTAACCATAATCATCACCATAACCCTAACCCTCACCCTAACACTTACCCTCACCCTAACACTAACCCCAACCCTAACACTAATCCTCACACTAACCCTAACCATCACCCTAACCTAAACCTCACCCTAACCCTAAACCTCACCGTCACCCTAGCCCTCACCCTAACCCTAATGCTTACCCTAAACCTAGACCTAATCCTAACCCTCTACCTTACCCTAACCCTCACGTTCATCATAACCTTAACCCTAACCCTAAGAATAACCATAACCCTAAACCTAAACTTAAACTTCACCCTCACCGTAACTCTAACCCTAACCCAAACCCTCACCCTAACCCTAACCCTGACCCTAACCCTAACGCTAAACCTCACCATAAACCTAACACTAACCCTAATCTTCACCCTAGGACATACCCTAACCCTAATCCAACCCTAACCCTCACTCTAACCCTCACTCTAACCCTAAACCAAACCCTCACCCTAAATCTAACCCTCACCCTCACCCTTAGCCTCAGCCTAACCCTAAGCAAAACACTAACCCTAACAACAACTGTCACACTCACAGTTATTGTAACCCTAATCCTAACCCTAACACCAACCCTAACCATAACACGAAACCTAAACCTAACCCTCACCCTAACCCTCACTCTAAAGCTAACCCTAACCCTATTGCTCATCCTAGCACATAACCTAACGCTAATCCTATCCCTAACCCTCACCATAAGCCTCAACCTTACCCTCACTCTAAGCCTAAACCTAAAGCTAATCCTCACCCTCACCCTAACCCTAATGCTAACCCTAACCCTAACACAAACACTAACCTCACACTCACCCTCACCTTATCCCTAATCCTAATCCTAAACCTTACCCTAACCCTCACCCTCCCCCTAACTCTCAGCCTAACCCTACCCCTAACACTAACACTAACACTAATCCTCACCCTAACCCTCACCCTAACCCTACCTCTAATCCTATCCCTCACCCTCGCCTTAACTGTAACCCTAACCCTAACCCTAAACCTCACCCTAACCCTAACCCTAAACCTCACTCTCACCCTAAACCTCACCCTAACCCTAAACCTCACTCTCACCCTATCCCTCACCCTAACCCTAACCCTAACCCTCAATCTCAGCCTAAGCCTAAACCTAACCCTAAGCTTAATCCTAACCCTAACCCTCAAACTAACCCTCACAATAACCCTCACCCTAACACTAACAGTAACACTAACGCTAACTCTAACCCTAAACTTCACTCCACCCAAACCCTAATTCTAAACGTAACCCTTAATATAAACCTCACCCTAACCCGAACCCTAACCCTCACCCTCACAGTAACCGTAACCCTAACCGTAACTCTAACAATAACACTAAACCTAACCCTAACCTTCATTGTAACCCTAAGCATCACCATAAACCTAACCCTCACCCTAACACTTCCCCTCACGTTAACACTAACCCTAACCCTAACACTAATTCTCACACTAACCCTAACCATCACCCTAACCATAAACCTCACCCTAAACCTAGACCTAATCATAACCCTCAACCTTACCCTAACCCTCACCCTCATCATAATATTAACCCTAATCCCCACCCTATGCCTAAACCTAATCCTAACCCTAAACCTCACCCGAACTGTAACCCTAACCCTCACCCTCATGATAGCCCACACCCTAACCATAAACCTAAACCTAACACTCATCCTAACGCTCACCCTAACCCTAAACCTAAACCTCACCCTAAACCTAAACCTCACCCTCACCCTCAGCCTAACCCTAAGCCTAATCATAACCCTAACCATAACCCTCACACTCAACCTCACCCAAAACCTAATCCTAAACCTAACCCTATCCCTAACCCTAACCCTCAACCTAACCCTCACCCTAACCCTAACCCTGACACTAAACCTAACACTAACCCTCACAGTACATCTCAACTTAACACTAACTCTAACCTTAAACCTCACCCTATCCCTCACTCTAACCCTAACTCTAACCCGAAACCTCACCGTCACCCTCATCCTAACCCTAATCCTAAACATCACCCTCATCCTAACCCTCACCCTAACACTAACCCTAACACTAATCCTAAACCTAATCCTCATCCTAACTCTCACCCTAACCCTAACCCTAACTCTCACTCAAACGCTAACCCTAACACAAACCCTAACCCTAACCCTCAACCTCACCCTCACCCTCAGCTTAACCCTAAGCCTAACCTTAACCTAAGCCTAACCCAAACACTCACCCTAACACTAACCTTTATCCTAATCCTAACCCTAACCCAAACCCTCACGTTAAACCCTCACCCTCATCCTAACCCTCACACTAACCCAAACCCTAACTCTAACCCTAATCCTAAACCTTACCCTAACCCTCACCCTAACCCTAAAACGAACACTAAACCTCACCCTCACGCTCACCCTAAATCTAACCCTAACCCTAAACCTCACCCTAACCATAACCCTCACAATCACCCTCACCTTCGCAGTAACTCTAACCCTAAACCTAACAATAACACTAACCCTCACCCTAACCCTGACACTCACCCTCACCGTAACCCTAACCCTAACCCTAAACCTCACCCTCACCCTAAACCTCACCCTAACCCTAACCCTAAACCTCAATCTCACCCTAGCCCAAACCCTAACCCAAACCCTAACCCTAACCCTCACCCTAACCATAACCCTCACCATAACCCTAAATTTCACACTAACACTAACCCTAACCCTCAACCTCAACCTAACCCTAACCCTAACCCTCACCCTCACCCTAATCCAAACCCTAACCCTAACACTGACTCTAACCCTAAGCCTAACCCTAACCCTAACCCTCACACTTACCCTCAATCTAAACCTAATCCTAAATGTAACCCTATCCCTAACCCTAACCCTCACATTAACCATCACCCTAGCGCTCACCCTAACCCTAATTCTAACCCTACACCTCATCCTAACACTCAGCCTAACGCTAACCCTAACCCTTGCCTGAACCCTAACCCTAACCCTCACCCTCACTCTCGGCCTAAGCCTAAGCTTAAACCTAAGCTTAAGCCTAACCCTAACCCTCACACTAACCCTCACTCTAACTCTAACACTAACACTAACGCTAACTCTAGCCCTAAACCTCACCCTAACCCTAACTCTAACCCTAACCCTTAATATAAACGTCACCCTAAACCGAACTCTAACCTTCACTCTCACAGTAACCGTAAACCTAACCCTAACCCTAACAATAACACTAAACCTAAACCTAACCCTCATTGTAATCATAACCGTCACCATAACCCTAACCCTCACCCTAACACTTACCCTCACCCTAACACTAACCCTAACCCTAACACTAATCCTCACACTAACCCTAACCATCAGCCTAACCCTAAACCTCACCCTAACCCTAAACCTCACCCTCACCCTAGCCCTCACCCTAAACCTAGACCTAATCCTAACCCTCAAACTTACCCTAACCCTCACCCTCATCATAACCTTAACCCTAACACCCACCCTATGCCTAAAAATAATCCTAACCCTAAACCTCACCCTAACCCTAACCCTAAACCTCACCCTCATGCTAGCCCTCACCCTAATCCTAATGCTAAACCTAACCCTCATCCTAATCCTCACCGTAACCCTAAACCTAAACCTCACCCTAAACCTAAACCTCACCCTCACCCTCAGCCTAACCTTAAGCATAATCATAACCCTAAACATAACCCTCACACTCAACCTCACCCAAAACCTCATCCTAAACCTAACCCTATCCCTAACCCTAACCCTCACCATAACCCTCACCCTAACCCTAACCCTAACACTAATCCTAACACTAACCCTCACAGTAAATCTCAAGTTAACACGAACTCTAACCCTAAAACTCACCCTCACCCTAACTCTAACCCTCACCCTCACCCTCACCCTCAGCCTATCCCTAAGCCTAAACCTAACCCTAACCCTAAACCTCATACTCACCCTCACACTAACCCTAATCCTAATCCTAAATCTAAACCTAACCCTCACCCTAACACTAACCCTCACCATAACCCTAACCCTATCACTAACCCTAACCCTAAACCTCACCCTATCCCTCACCCTAACCCTAACTCTAATCCTAAACCTCACCCTCACTCTCACCCTAACCCTAACCCTAAACATCACCCTCATCCTAACCCTCACACTAAACCTAACCCTAACACTAATCCTAACCCTAATCCTCATCCTAACTCTCACCCTAACCCTAACACTAACTCTCACCCAAACACTAACCCTAACCTAATCCTCACCCTCACCCTCACCCTCACCCTCAGCTTAATGCTAAGCCTAACCCTAACCCTAAGCCTAATCCAAACACTCACCCTAATGCTAACCCTAATCCTAATCCTAGCCCTAACACTAAACCTCACCCTAATCCTCACCCTCATCCTAACCCTCACCCTAACCCTAAACCTAACACTAACCCTCACCCTAAACCTCACCCTAAACCTCACCTTAACCCTACATCTAACCCTAAACCTCACCCTCACCCTCACGCTAAACCTAACACTAACCCTAATCCTCACCCTAGGTCATACCCTAACCCTAATCTAACCCTAACCCTCACACTAACCCTCACTCTAACCCTAAACAAAACCCTCACCCTAAATCTAACCCTCACCCTCACCCTCAGCCTCAGCTTATCCCTAAGCCTAACACTAACCCTAACCCTAACTGTCACACTCACAGTCACCGTAACCCTACTCCTAAACCTAACACCAACCCTAACCCTAACACTAAACCTAAACCTAAACCTGCACCTAACCCTCACTCTAACCCTAACCTGAACCCTATTGCTCATCCTAGCACATACCCTAACGCTAATCCTATCCCTAACCCTCACCATAACCCTCACCCGTACCCTCACTCTAAACCTAACCCTAAAGTTAACCCTCAACCTCACCCTAAAACTAATGCTAACACTAACCCTAACACTAACACTAACCCTCACACTCACCCTCACCTTATCCCTAATCCTAATCCTAACCCTTACCCTAACCCTCACGCTCACCCTAACTCTCATCCTAACCCTACACCCAACACTAACACTAACACTAACCCTCACCCTAACCCTCACCCTAACCCTAAATCTAACCCTAACCCTCACCCTCGCCTTAACCTTAACCCTAACCATAACCCTAAAACTCACCCTAACCCTAACCCTAAACTTCACCCTCATCCTAAACCTCACCCTAACCCTAACCCTAAACCTCACTCTCACCCTAGCCCTCACCCTACCCTTAAACGAAATCCTCAATCTCGACCTAAGCCTAAACCTAACCCTAAGCTTAAGCCTAACTCTAACCCTCACACTAAGCCTCATCCTAACCCTAACACTAACACTAATGCTAACTCTAACCCTAAACCTTACCCTCACCCTAACCCTAACTCTAACCCTAACCCTTAATATAAACCTCACCCTAAACAGAACCCTAACCCTCACCCTCACAGTAACCGCAACCCTAACCCTAACCCTAACAATAACACTAAAACTAAATCTAACCCTCATTGTAACCATAACTGTCACCATAAACCTAACCGTCACCCTAACACTTACCCTCACATTAACACTAATCCTAACCCTAACACGAATCCTCACTCTAACACTAACCATCATCCTAACCCTAAACCTCACACTAAACCTAAACCTCACCCTCACCCTAGCCCTCAACCTAACCCTAACCCTCACCCTAATCCTAGACCTAATCCTAACCATCAAACTTACCCTAAACCTCACCCTCATCATAAACGTAACCATAACCCCCACCCTATGCCTACACTTAATCCTAACCCTAAAGCTCACCCTAACCCTAACCCTAACCCTCAACCTCATGCTAGCCCTCACCCTAATCCTAATCCTAAACCTAATCCTCATCCTAACCCTCACCCTAACCATAAACCTAACACTCACCCAAACCCTAAACCTCACCCTCACCCTCAGCCTAACCCTAAGCCTAATCATAATCCTAACCATAACCCTCACACTCAACCTCACCCAAAACCTAATCCTAAACCTAACCCTATCCCTAACACTAAGCCTAACACTAACCCTCACACTAAACCTCAACTTAACACTAACTCTAACCCTAAATCTCACCCTCACCCTAACCGTAAACCTCACACTCACCCTCACCCTCAGCCTATACCTAAGCCTAAACCTAACCCTAACCCTAACCCTCATACTCACCCTCACACTAACCCTAATCCTAATCCTAACCCTAAACCTAACCCTCACCCTAACCCTAACCCTAACACTAACCCTAACCCTAAACCTCACCCTATCCCTTACTCTAAACCCTAACTCTAACTCTAAAACTCACCCTCACCCTCACCCTAACCCTAATCCTAAACATCACCCTCATCCTAAACTTCAACCTAAACCTAACCCTAACACTAATCCTAACCCTAATCCTCATCCTAACACTCACCCTAACCCTAACCCTAACTCTCACCCAAACGCTAACCCTAACCCAAACCCAAACCCTAATCCTCACCCTCACCCTCACCCTCAGCTTAATGCTAAGCCAAACCCTAACCCTAAGTCTAACCCAAACACTCACCCTAATGCTAACCCTAATCCTAGCCCTAACTCTAAACCTCAACCTAACCCTCACCCTCATCCTAACCCTCACCCTAACACTAACCCTAACACTAACCCTAACCCTAAATCTCAATCTAAACCTCACCCTAAGCCTAAATCTAACCCTAAACCTCACCCTCACCCTCACCCTCACCCTAAACCTAACCCTAACCCTAAACCTCACCCTAACCCTAACCCTCAAATTCACCCTCACCTTCACCGTAACTCACCCTAACCCTAACAATAACACTAACCCTCACCCTAAACCTAACACTCACCCTCACCGTAATCATAAAATTAAACCAAAACCTCACCCTAACCCTAACCTAAACCTCACCCTAACCCTAAACCTAACCCTCACCCTCAGCCTCACCCTCACTGTAAACCTAAACCTAACCATAACACTAACAATAACAATAACCGTAACCCTAAACTTACCCTCAACCTCACACTAACCCCAACCCTCACCCTAAACCTATCCCTCACCCTCACTGTAACCCTCACCATAACACTCACCTAACCCTAAACCTAACCCTATCCCTGAACTTCACCCTAACTCTAACCCTAACCCTCACCCTCAACCTAGCACTCAACCTAGCCCTAGTCTTAAACCTAAACCTCACCCTAAACCTCACCCTAACCCTAATGCTAACCCTCACCCTAACCCTAAAACCCTAAAAATCACCCTAAAACTAACCCTCACTTTCACCCTCAAGCTCGGCCTAAGCATAAGCCTAACCCTAAGGCTAAGCCTAACCCTGACACTCACCCTCACCCTCACCGTAACCGTAACACTAACCCTACCCCTAACCCTCACACTAACACGCACCCTAACGCTAACCCTAACCCTAAACCTCACCCTCAGCCTTAACCTAACCCTCATCCTCACCCTCAGCTTAACACTAAGCCTAAGACTAACCCTAACCCTAACCCTCACACTCACACTAGCCAACACTATAACCCTAACCATAACACTAAACCTAACCCTAACACTCACACTATCCCTAACCCTAACCCTAAAAATAACCCTAAACCTCACCATCACCCTAAAACTAAACCTAACTCTAAACCTCATCCTAACCCTAACCCTAACCCTCAACATCACCCTCACCCTCACCCTTACCTTAACCTTAACCTTAACCGTAACCCTAAAAATAACCATAACCCGAAAGCTAAACTTAAAACTCACCCTCACCGTAACTCTAACCCTAACCCAAACCGTCACCCTAACCCTAATCCTGACCCTAACCCTAATGCTTAACCTCACCCTAAACCTAAAACTAATCCTTATCCTCACCCTAGGACATACCCTAACCCTAATCCAGCCCTAACCCTCACCCTAACCCTCACTCTAACCCTAAACCAAACCCTCACCCTAAATCTAACCCTCACCCTCACCCTCAGCCTCAGCCTAACCCTAAGCCTAACACTAACCCTAACCTTAACTGTCACACTCACAGTCACCGTAACCCTAATCCTAACCCTAACACTAACACTAACCCTAAATCTAACACTCACCCTAACCCTCACTCTAACCCTAACCCTAACAGTGTTGCTGGTTCTAGCACATACCCTGACGCTAATCCTATCCCTAACCCTCACCATAACCTTCACCCTAACCCTCACTCTAAACCTAACCCTAAAGCTAAACCTCACAATCACCCTAACCCTAATGCTAACCCTAACCCTAACCCTAACACTAACCCTCACACTCACCCTCACCTTAACCCTAATCCTAAACCTAAGCCTTACCCTAACCCTCCCCTCACCCTAACCCTCATCCTAACCCTACCCCTAACACTAACACTAACACTAACCCTCACCCTAACCCTCACGCTAACCCTAACTCTAATCCTAACCCTCAACCTCGCCTTAACCGTAACCCTAGCCATAACCCTAAACCTCACCCTAACCCTAACCCTAAACCTCACCCTCAACCTAAACCTCACCCTAACCCTAACCCTAAACCTCACACTCACCCTAGCCCTACCCTAACCCTAAACCTAACCCTTACCCTCACCATAACCCTAACTTTAACACTAAACCTAACCCTAACCCTCACCCTCACCCTCACCCTAACCCTAACCCTAAACCTCACCATAACCCTAACTTTCACACTAAACCTAACCCTAACCCTCAACCTCACCCTCACCCTAACCCTAACCCTAACCCTCACCGTCACCCTAAACCAAACCCTAACCCTAACACTCACTTTAACCCTAAGCCTGAGCCTAACCCTCACACTCACCCTCAATGTAAACCTAATCCTACACCTAACCCTATCCCTAACCCTAACCCTCACATTAACCATCACCCTAGCGCTCACCCTAACCCTAACCCTAACACTACACCACATCCTAACACTCACCCTAACCCTAACCCTAACCCTCAACCTAACCCTAACCCTAACCCTCACCCTCAGTCTTGGCCTAAGCCTAAGCCTAACCCTAAGATTAAGCCTAACCCTAAACCTCACTCTAACCCTCACCTTAACTCTAACACTAACACTAACGCTAACTCTAACCTTAAACCACACCCTCACCCTAACCCTAACTCTAACCCTAACCCTTAATATAAACCTCAACCTAAACCGAACCCTAACCCTCACCCTAACAATAACCGAAACCCTAACCCTAACCCTAACAATAACCCTAAATCTAGCCCTAACCCTCATTGTAATCATAAATGTCAACATAACCCTAAATCTCACCATAACACTAACCCTAACACTAACCCCAACCCTAACACTAATCCTCACACTAACCCTATCCATCACTCTAACCCTAAACCTCACCCTAACCCTAAGCCTCACCCTCACCCTAGCCCTCACCCTAACCCTAACAATCACCCTAAACCTAGACCTAATCCTAACCCTCAACCTTACCCTAACCCTCACCTTCCTCATAACCTTAACCCTAACCCTCACCCTACGCCTAAACTTAATCCTAACCCTAAAACTCTCCCTAACCCTAACCCTAAACCTCACCCTCATTCTAGCCCTCACCCTAATCTTAATCCTAAATCTAACACTCATAATAACCCTCACCCTAACCCTAACCCTCAACCTCACCCTCAGCCTAACCCTAAGCATATTCATAACCCTAATCATAACTCTCACACTCAACCTCACCCAAAACCTAATCCTAAACCTAACGCTATCCCTAAACCTAACCCTCACCCTAACCCTAACCCTCACCCTAACCCTAACCCTAACACTAACCCAAACACTAACCCTCACACTAAACCTCAACATAACACTAACTCTAACCCTAAACCTCACCCTCACCCTAACACTAACTCTCACCCTCACCCTCACCCTCAGCCTATCCCTAAGCCTAAACCTAACCCTAACCCTAACCCTCATACTCACCCTCACACTAACCCTAATCCTAATCCTAACCCTAAACCTAAACCTCACCCTAACACTAACACTCACCCTAACAGTAACCCTCACCCTAACCCTAACCCTAACACTAACCCTAACCCTAAACCTCACCCTATCCCTTACCCTAACCCTAACTCTAACCCTAAAACTCACCCTCACCCTCACCCTAACCCTAATCCTAAACATCACCCTCATCCTAAACTTCAACCTAAACCTAACCCTAACACTAATCCTAACCCTAATCCTCATCCTAACCCTAACACTAACTCTCACCCAAACGCTAACCCTAACCCTAATCCTCACCCTCACCCTCACCCTCAGCTTAACGCTAAGCCTAACCCTATCCCTGACCTAACCCAAACACTCACCCTAACACTAACCCTAATTCTAATCCTAACCCTAACTCTAAAGCTCACCCTAACTCTCACCCTCATCCTAAACCTCACCCTAACCCTAACCCTAACACTAACCATAACCCTAAACCTCACCCTAACCATCAATCTAACCCTAAATATAACCCTAAACCTCACGCTCACCCTCACCCTAAACCTAACCCTAACCCTAAAACTCACCCTAACCCTAACCCTCACACTCACCCTCACCTTCACCGTAACTCTAACCCTAACCCTAACAATAACACTAACCCTCACCCCAAACCTAACACTCACCCTCACCATAATCGTAAACCTGACCCAAACCCTCACCCTAACCCTTACCCTAACCCTAACCTAAACCTCACCCTAACCCTAAATCTAACCCTCATCCTCACCCTCACCCTCACTGTGAACTTAAAACTAACCATAACACCAATAATAACACTAATCCTAACCCTAATCTAACCCTCACCATCACCCTCACCCTAACCCTAACCCTCACCCTAACCCTAACCCTCACCCTCACCGTAATCCTCACCCTAACACTCACCCTAACCCTAACCCTCAACCTCACCCTAGTACTGACCCTAGCCCTAATCTTAAATTTAAACCTCACCCTAACCCTAACCGTAACCCTCACCCTAACCCTAAAACTCTAACAATCACCCTAACCCTTACCCTCACCTTCACCCTCAAGCTCGGCCTAAGCATAAGCCTAAGCCTAAGGCTACGCTTACCCATCACAGTCACCCTCACCCTCACTGTGAGCGTTAACACTAACCCTAACCCTAACCCTCACACTAACCCGCACCCTAACGCTAACCCTAACCCTAAACCTCACCCTCACCCTAAACCTATCCCTCACCATCACCCTCAACCTAACCTTAAGCCTAAGCCTAACCCTAACCCTCACCCCCACCCTCAGCTTAACACTAAGCCTAAGCCTAAGCCTAACCCTAACCCTCACACTCACACTAGCCCTCACCATAACCCAAACCATAACATTAAACCTAACCTTAACACTCACACTAAACCTAACCCTAACCCTAACAATAACCCTAAACCTCACCCTCACCCTAACACTAACCCTAACTCTAAACCTCATCCTAACCCTAAACCTAACCCTCAACCTCACCCTCACCCTCACCCTTACCTTAACCTTAAACCTAACCCTAAGAAGAACAATAATCCTAAACCTAAACTTAAAACTAACCCTCACTGTAACTCTAACCCTAACCCAAACCCTCACCCTAAACCTAGCCCTCACCCTAACCCTAGTGCTAAACCTAACCGTCAATTTTAACCTTACTGTCACCCTCAACCTATCCATAACCCTAACCCTAACCCTCATCCTAACCCTCAGCCTAACCATAACCTAACCATCATGCTAACCCTAACCCTCAACCTCACCCTCAACATCAGCCCTAACTTAAGCCTAAGCCTAGGCCTAACCCTAACCCTCACCCTCACCCTAGCCCTCACCCACACCCTAATCCTAACCCTAACCCTCATCCTAACCCTAACCCTAACACAAACAATAACCCTAACCCTAACCCTAACCCTCATTCTAACCATAAGCCTCACCCTAACCTTAACCCTCACCCTAACACTTACCCTCACCATAACACTAACGCTAACCCTAACACTAACCCTCACACTAACCCTAACACTCACCCTAACCCTAACACTCACCCTAACCCTAGCCCTAACCCTAAACCTAACCCTCACCCTAACACTTACCCTCACCCTAACACTAACGCTTACCCTAACCCTAAGCCTAACCCTAACCCTAATTCTCACCTTCACCCTAGCCCTCACCCTAAATCTAATCCTAACCCTAAACCTAATCTTAACCCTAAACCTAACCCTAACCCTAACCATCAACCTAAACCTAATCCTCATCCCCACACTCACCCTCAGCCTAACCCTAAGCCTAAGCCTAAGCCTAACCCTAACGCTCACCCTCACACTCACCAAAACCCTAATCCTAAACCTAATCCCAACCCTAAACCACAACCTAACCCTCACCCTAACCATAAGCCTAACACTAACCCTAACCCTAACCCTCACCCTAACCCTCCCCCTGAACCTAACTCTAACCCTAAACCTCACCCTCACCCTAAACCTAAACCTCACCCTCACCCTCACCCTCACCGTAACTGTAACCCTAAACCTAACCCTAACACTAACCCTAACCCTAACGCTCACCCTCACCGTAACCCTAACCTAAACCCAAGCCCTCACCCTAACCCTAAACCTAAACCTAACCCTAAACCACACCCTAACCCTAAACCTATACCTCATCCTCAGCCTCACCCTCACTGTGAACTTAACCTTAACCTTAACACTACAAATAACCCTAACCCTAATCCTAACCCTTACCCTCACACTAACTCTAACCCTAATCCTCACAGTAACCATAACCCTGACCCTCACCCTAACCCTAAACCTAATCCTAATTCTTAACCTCGCCATTATGCTAACTCTAAACCTCACCCTCACCCTTGCCCTCATCCTCACCCTAATCCTAACTCTAAACCTCATCCTAACCCTCACCAAACCCTACCCCTAACCCTCACCCTCACCCTCACCCTCTGCCTAACCCTATGCCTAAGCCTAACCCTAACCCTAACCCTCACACTCGCCCTCACCCTAACCCTAATCCTAACACTAACCCTAACTCTAACACTAACCCTCACCCTAACCCTCCCCTAACCCTAAATCTAAACCTAAACCTCACCCTCAAACTAACCCTAACTCTAACCATAACCCTAAAACTAAACCTCACGCTAACCCTAACCCTAACCCTCCCCCTCTCCCTAAACCTAAAAATAACACTAACCCAAATACTAATCCTAATCCTAACTATAACTCTCACCCTAACCCTAACCGTCTCCCTAACACTTACCCTCACCCTAAAACTTACCCTAATCCTAACGCTAACCCTCACACTAACCCTAACCATCACCTTAACCCTAAACCTCAACCTAACCCTATCCCTAACCCTCACCCTCACCCTAGGCCTCATCCTAACCCTACCCCTCATCCTCACCCTAAACCTCACACTAACCCTAATACTAATACTCAGTCTAACCCTCACCCTCACCTTAACCATAACCGTAATCCTCACCCTAACCCTAACCCTCACATTTACCCTTACTGTCAACCTCACCCTAAACCTCACCCTAACCCAAAACCTCATCCTAACCCTCAGCCTAACCATAACCCTAACCATCACGCTAACCCTAACCCTCACCCTCACCCTAGCCCTCACCCTAACCCTAATCCTAACCCTAACCCTCATCCTATCCCTAAACCCAACCCTAACAATAACCCTAAACCTAAACCTAACCCTCATTCTAACCATAACCCTAACCGTAACCCTAACCCTCATCCTAAAACTTACCCAAACCCTAACACTAACCCTAACCCTAACACTAACCCTCACACTAACCCTAACACTCCCTAACCCTAACACTCACCCTAACCCTGAACCTAACCCTCACCCTCACCCTAGCCCTCACCCAACCTTAACTATCATCCTCACCCTAAACCTCACACTAACCCTAAAACTAATCCTCAATCTAAACCACACCCTCACCCTAAACCTAACTCTAACCCTCACTCTAACCCTAACCCTCACATTTACCGTAATCCTCATTCTCAGCCTAACCCTCAACTTTAAACTTACTATCACCCTCACGCTAACCCTCACACTAACCCTAACCCTCATCCTAACCCTCACCCTGACCATAACCTTAAGCATCACCCTAACTCTAACCCTCACACACACCCTCACCATAACACTAACCCTCACAGTAACACTAACTCTAACCATAAACATCACCCTCAGCCTAACCCTAACCCTAATCCTAATCTAAACATAACCATAACCTAACCCTTACCCTAACACTCACAATAACCCTAACCCTAACACTAACCCTAACCCTAACCCTCACCCTAACACTAACTCTAACACTAAACCTCACCCTCACCCTAATCCTAACCCTAAAGCTCACCCTAACCCTAACCCTATACCTCACCCTCACGCTAGCTCCCACCCTAACACTAATACTAACCCTAACCCTCAACCTAACCCTAATCCTAACTCTCACCCTAACCTTAAACCTCACCCTCAACCTCACCCTCAGCCTAACACTAAGCCTAACCCTAAACCTAACACTAACCCACATGCTCACCCTCAAACTTACCCTAATCCTAACCCTAACCCTAACACTCATACTAACCCTCACCCTAACCCTAACCTAACACTAACTCTAAACCGAACCCTAACTGTAACCCTCACCCTAAGCCTAAATCTAACCATAAACCTCAACCTCACCCTAACCCTAACTCTAACCCTAATCTTAACCCTGAACCTCACCCTAAACCTAACCCTAAACCGCACCGTAACTATAAATCTCACCCTAACCCTAACCCTCACCCTAACACTAACCCTAACCCTAACACTAACCCTAACCCTAACCCTAACCCTAACACCAACACTTACACGTATTCTAACCCTAAACTTCATCTTAACCCTAACCCTAACTCTCACCCTCACCCTCACCCTAACCCTCACCCTAATCCTAACCCTAAGCCTAAGCGAAACCCTAACCCTAACCTCACATTCACAGTCACCCTAACCCTAATCCTAACCCTAACTCTATCCCTAAACCTCAACCTAACCCTCACCCTCACCCTAAGGCTAAAACTAACCCTAAACCTAACGCTCACCCTAAACCTAAGCCTCACCCTAACCCTAATCGTAACCCTAATCCTCATCCCCACACTCACCCTCAGCCTAATCCTAAGCCTAACCCTAAGCCTAACCTTAACACTAACCCTAACTCTAACATTAAAGCTCACCCTCACCCTAACCCTGTCTCTAACCCTAACCCTAAACCTCACCCTAACCCTAACCCTAACCCTCACCCGCACCCTCACCCTCACCTTAACTCTAACCCTAACCCGAACAATAACACTAACCCTAACCCTAACCATCACCCTAACCCTAATCCTCACACTCACCCTCACCCAAAGGTTACCCAGAGCCTAAGCGTAACCCTTACCCTAACTCTCACCCTCACCCTAACCCTAATCCTAACCCTAACCCTATCCATAAACCTCAACCTAACCCTTTCCCTCACCCTCAAGCTCGGCAGAAGCCTAAGCCTAAGACTTACCGAACTCTAACACTCACCCTAACCCTCACCCTAACTCAAACCATAACACTAACTCTAACTCTAACCCTAAACCTCACCCTCACACTAAGCCTAACTCTAACCCTAACTTTAAACCTAAACCTCACCTTAACCCTAAGCCTAAACCTCACCCTCACCCTCATCGTAACCGTAACCATAACATAACCGTGACAATAACCCTAACCCTAAACCTAAACCTCACCCTAACCATAACCCTCAACATAAACCTAACCCTCAATCTAACCCTCACACTCACCCTAACCCTAACCCTAACCCTAACCCTCACCCTCACCCTAACCCTAATCCTCACCCTTACCATAAACATCACCCTAACATTAACCCTCACCTTTACCCTTACCGTCACCCTCACCCTAACCCTAACCCTCATGCTAACCCTCACCCTAAACGTAACCCTAACCATCACCCTAACCCTAAACCTCACCCTCAACCTCTGCCTCAGCCTAACCCTAATCCAACCCTAAACCACAACCTAACCTTCAAGGAAACTATAACACTAACCATCTCTTTAAACCTAATTTCATCTCCACCCTCATCATCAGCCTAAACCTAAGCCTAAGCCTAAACCTAACCCTAACCCTATCCATCACTTTAACCCTAACACTAACACTAACCCTAAACCTAAACCTCACCCTCACCCTAAACCAAACCCTAACCCTAAACCTAAGCCTAGCCCTAACCTTAACCCTCACACTCACTCTCAACCTAAACCTAATCCTAAACCTAACCCTATCCCTAAACCTAACCCTCACACTAACCCTCAACCTAAGCCTAACTGTAACCCTAAACCTCACCCTCACCCTTATCCTAAACGTAAACCTAAACCTAACAATAACAATAACCCTAACACTAACCCTAACCCTCACCCTAACACTTAACCTCACCCTAACCCTAAACCTAACCCTCACTCTCATCCTAGCCCTCACCCTAAACCTAATTCTAACCCTTTCCCTCACCCTAACCCTAACCCTCATAAACAATTTAACCCTCACCCTCACCCTAACACCTAACCCTCACCCTTACCCTAACCCTCACCCTAACCCTAACCCTCAACCTTAACTTAACCCTCACACTTAGCCTAACCCTCAACTTTACCCTTACCATCATCCTCACCCTAACCCTATCCCTAAACCTCAGGCTAACCTTCAACCTAACCGTCACCCTAAACATCACCCAAACCCTAACCCTCACCCTCAACCTTACCCTCATCCTAACCCTCACCCTAATAATAACCCTAACCATCACCCGAACCCTTATCCTCACCCCCACCATCACCCTCAGCCTAACCCTGAACCTAAGCCTAAGCCTAAACCTAACCTTCACACTCACCCTCACACTAACCCTAATCCTAAACCTAACACTAACCCTAACCCTAAACCTCAACCTGACACTCACCCTAACCCTAATCCTCCCCCTAACCCTCCCTCTAACCCTACCTCTAACCCTAAACCTCACCCTCACACTAACCCTAATACTCACCTTAACCCTAAACCTAATCCTAACCCTAACCCTCACACTTACCCTCATCCTAACCCTAATCCTAACCCTAAGCTTTTCCTAAACCTCAACTTAACCCTCACCCTCACCATAAGGCTAACACTAACCCTAACACTAACCCTAACCCTAACCCTCGCCCTAACCCTCCCAATAACCGTAACTCTAACCCTAAACATCTGCCTCATCTTAAGCATAACCCTAACCCTAAAACCCTAAACCTAACCCTCACCCTCACCCTCACCCTCTTGCTCGGCCTAAGCCTAAGCCTAAGACTAAGACTAATCCTGACCCTCACACTCACCCTCACCCTAACCGTAATACTAACCCTAACCCTAACTCTCACACTAACCCTCACCCTAATGCTAACTCTAATCTTAAACCTTATCCTCACCCTAACCCTAACCGTTCCCCTCCTCCTCCCCCTCCGACTAACATTAAGCCTAACCCTAACAACCAACCCTAACCCTAACACTAACCCAAAATCTCACCATAACCCTAACCCTAACCCTCACCTTCACCCAAGCCAATACACAAACCCTACGCCTAAGCCTAACCCTCACCCTAACCTTCACTCTAACACTAACCTCAACACTCACCCTAACTGTAAACCTCACACTAACCCTCACCTTAACCCTAAGCCTAATCCTAATCCTAACACTAAGCCTCACCCCCACACTAAACCTCACACTAAACCTAACCCTAACAGTAACCCTAACCCTAACCCTCAACTTCACCCTAGCCCTCACCCAAACCCTAACCCTCATCCTCATCCTAAACCTCACACTAAACCAAACACTAACCCTCAATCTAACCCTCACCCTCACCCTAACCCTAATCCGAACCCTCACCCTTAACATAACCCTCTCCCTCAGCCTAACCCTCACCTTTACTCTTATTGTCACACTCATTCTAAACCTCACCCTAATCCTAACCCACATCCTAACCCTTACCCTAACCATAATCCTAACCATCACCCTAACCCTAATGCTCACCCTCACCTTCAGCCTCAGCCTAACCCTAAGCCTAAACCTAATCCTAAACTTCACACTCATCCTAGCCCTCAAGCCTAAACCTAATCCTAACCCTAAGCTTCATGCTAAATCTCAACCTAACCATAACCGGAATCATCACTCTAAACCTAATCCTCATCCCCACCCTCACCCTCAGCCTAACCTAAGCCTAAGCCTAACCCTAACCCTAATCCTCACACTAACCCTCACCCTAATCCTAATCCTAACCCTAACCCTAAACCTAAACCTAAACCTCCACCTAAACCTCACCCTAACCCTAACCCTAACACTAACCCTCAACCTCACCTTAGTCCTCACCCAAAACCTCACCCTCAACTGAACCCTCACCCTCACCGTAACCCGAACCCTAAATCACCCTAACCCTACCCCTACCCCTAACCCTAAACCGCACCCTAACCCTAACACTAACACTCCCCTTCACCCTAGCCCTCACCCTAATCCAAATTGTAACCCTAACCCTCATCCTAACCTTCATCATAATCCTAACGCTAACCCTCACACTAACCCTAAAACTAATTCTAACCCTCAACCAAACCTTAACCCTGACCCTCACCATAACCCTAAACCTAACCCTCACCCTAACCCTAAACCTAACCCGAAACCTAAACCTCACCATAACCCCAACCCTAACCCTCACCCTCACCCTTGCCCTCATCCTAACCCTAATCCTAACCCTAACCCTCATGCTAAACCCTCAACCTAACCCTAACCCTTACCCTATACCTAGCCCTAATCTTAAATCTCATCCTAACCCTAAACCTAAACCTCACCCTAACCCTAACCCTAACCCTCACCAGCATGCTAGCCCTCACGCTAAACCTAATCCTAAACCTAACCCTCATCCTCACCCTCACCCTCACCCTAACCCTTGTCCTCACCCTAACCCTAATCCTAACCCTAATCCTCAACCTAACACTAACCTAACCCTAAACATAACCCTCACCCTAACTCCAATCTTAACACTAATCCTTAACCTAACCCTAACCCTCACCCTAACCCTCAGCTGAAACCTAAGCCTAACCCTAACCCTAAACCTCACCCTCACACTTGCCCTCACCATAACCCTAATTGTAACACTAAACCTAACCCTAACACTCCCAGTAAACCTAACCGTAAACCTAACTCTAACCCTAAACCTCACCCTCACCCTAATCCTAACCATAACCCTAAACCTAAACTTAACCCGCACCCTCACCCTAATGCTATCCCTAACCCTCAGACTCACCCTAACCCTAACCCTAACCCTAACCCTCATCCTAACCCTAAACCTAACCCTCAGCCTAATCTTCATCCTAACCCTAATCCTAACTCTAACCCACACCCTATCTTTAACCCTAAACCTAACCCTCAACCATACCCTAACCCTCAACCTCATCCTCAACTTCACCCTCACCCTCACCCTAACCCTCACCCTCACCCTCACCCTCACCCTAACCATAATCATAAACCTAACCCTCACACTAAACCTAAGTCTGACACCCACCCTCACCCTATGCCTAACCCTACACTAAAGCGTAATCCTAAACCTAACTCTCACTCTCACCCTCACTCGAAACTTAAACCTTACCCTAACCCTAAACCTAACCCTCACCATAACCATAACCCTCACCATAACCGTAACACTAAGCCTAACCCTAACCCTCACTCTAAACCTACCATTAACCCTAATGCTATCCCTAACTCTCACCCTCACCCTAAACCTCACTCTAACCCTTACCCTAACCCTAAAACTCACCCTAACCCTAATCTTAACACTAACACTAAACCTCACCCTAACCCTCACGCTAACACTAAACCTAAACCTAACCCTCACCTTAATGCTCACCCTAACCCATAACCTAACCCTAACCCTCACCCTCACCCTAAAGCTCACCCTAAAACATACCCTCATCCTAAACCTAACCCTAATCCTAACACTAACCTTCACCCTCACCTAACCTAACCTGGATCCTAACCCTCACAGTAACCCTCACCCTAAATATCACGCTATCCCTAAACTTCACTTTCACCCTAAACCTCATCCTAACCCTTACCCTCACCATAACCCTAACCCTAACACTAACACTAATCCTCACCATAACCCTAACCCTCACCCTCACCCTAACCCTCACCCTCACCTAATACCTCACCCTAACCCTAACCGTCAACCACACCCTAAAACTCACCCTAACCTGAAACCTACCCCTCACCCTAACCCTACCCTAACCCTCAACCTAACCCTAACTCTCACCCTAAACCTAACTCTAACCCTCACCCTAACCATAACCCTGATCCTAAACCTCACCCTAACCATAACCCTAACACTAATGCTAACCCTAAACCTCACTCTCACCTTAACCCTCACCCTTACCCTTATCCTCACACTAACCCTAACTCTAACCCTAATTCTCACATTAACCCTAACCCTCACCCTCACCCTAAGCCTAACCCTCACCCTATCCCTAATCCTAACCCTCATGCTATCCCTAACCCTAACCCTAAACCTCACCCTAACCCCAACCCTAACCCTAATGCTATCCCTAACCCTCACCCTCACCCTAACCCTCACTCTAACCCTTACCAAAACCCTAACCCTCACCCTAATGCTAACCCTAATGCTATTCCTAACCCTCACCCTAACCCTAACCCTCACTCTATCCCTTACCAACACCCTAACCCTCACCCTAACGCTAACCCTAACCCTAACACTAACCCTCACCCTAACCCTCACCCTAAACCTAAGCCTAACAATAAGCCTAACCTTCACCTTAAACCTCACCCTAAACCTTACCCTCACCCGAACCCTAACGCTAACCCTCAGCCTAACCCTCATCCTAACCCTAACCCTAACCCTCACCCTAACCATCACGCTAACACTCACATTAATCCTAACCCTCACTCTCAGCCTCAACCTCACCCTCAGCCTAACCCTAACCCTAAACCTAATCCAAACACTAACCCTCACCCTCACCCTCACCCTAACTCTAAACCTATCCCTAACAAAAACCCTCACCCTAATCCTAACCCTATCCCTAACCCTCACCCTAAAACTTACCCTAATCCTAAAACTAACCCTCACCCTCACCCTAACCCTTAACCTCACCTTAACCCTCACCCTAACCCTCATCCTAACCCTAACACTTACAATAACCCTCACCCTAAACTTATCCCTAAACCTAACCCAAAAACTAACCCTCACCCTCACACAAAACCTCACCCTCACTCTCACCCTAACCTTCACCCTCACCCTCAACCTAACCCTAACCATTACCATAAACCTCACCCTAAACCTAACTCTGACACTCACCCTCAGCCTCACCCTAAACCTTACCCTAACCCTAACCCTAACCCTCACCCTAACCCTCACACTCACCCTCACCCTAACCCTAATCCCACCCTAACCCTATCCCTAAACCGCAACCTAACCCTCACCCTAAGACTAACACTAAACCTAAACCTAACCCTCACCCTAACCCTAACCCTAACCCTAACCCTCACCCTCACGCTCAGCTTAACCCTAAGCCTAAGCCTAAATCGAACTCTAACTCTCACCATAACCCTCACCCTAACACTATCCCTAACACTAAACGTAACTCACCCTACACCTAACCCTCACCCTAAGCTTAACTCTAACACTAACCGTAATCCTAAACCTCACCGTAACCCTAACCCTAACCCTCACCCTCACTGTAAACATAACCCTAACAATAACTCTAACCCTAAACCTAACCCTCACCCTAAATATAAACCTCAACATAACCCTAACCCTCAATCTAACACTAACCCTCACCCTAACCCTAACCCTCACCATTACACTTACCTTCACCCTCACCAAACCCTCACCCTAACCCTAACCCTCATCCTAACCCTCACCCTAACCATAACACTAACCATCAACCTAACCCTAATCCTCACCCTCACCCTCAACCTCAACCTAACCCTAATCCTAAGCCTAAACTTAACCCTAACCCTCACCCTCACCTTCGCCCACACCGTAACCCTAATCCTAACCCAAACCCTCATCCTAACCCTCAACGTAACCTTAACCCTAACCACCACTCTAAACATAAACCTCATCCCCACCCTCACCATCAGCCTAACCCGAAGCCTAAGCCTAAACCTAAACCTAAACCTCACCTAACCCTAACCCTACACCTCACCTTCACCATAACCGTATCCCTAACCCTAACACTAAAAATAACCCTAACACTAACCCTCACCCTAACCATAACCCTCAACATAACCCTATCCCTCAATATAACACTCACTCTCACCCTAACCCTAACCCTAACCCTCACTCTAAACCTCACCCTAACACTAACCCTCAACTTTCCCGTAACCCTCACCCTAACTCTAACCCTCACCTTCAAACTTACCGTCACCCTCACCCTAACACTCACCCTAACCCTAACCCTCATCCTAACCGTCACCCTAACCGAAACCCTAACCATCAGCCTAACCCTAACACTCACCCTCAGCCTCAGGCTCAACCTAAACCTAATCCTAAGCCTAACCCTAACCCTAACATTCACACTCATCTTAGCCCTCACCGTAACCCTAATGCTAACCCTAACCCTCATCCTAACCCTCAATGTAACCATAACCCTAACCATCACTCTAAACCTAATCCTCATCCCCACCCTCACCATCAGCCTAACCCTAAGCCTAAGCCTATTCCTAACCCTAACCCTAACCCTCACTGTAACCCTAACCCTAACCCTAACCCTAATCCTCACCCTCACCCTAAACCAAAACCTAACCCTAAACATAACCCTAACCCTAACCCTAACCCTAACCCTCAGCCTCACCCTAAGACAAACACAAACCCTAAAACTAACCCTCAAGCTAACCCTCCCACTAACCGTCACTTTACCCCTAAACTTCACCCTCAACCTAACACTAATCCTAAACCTAACCCTATCCCTAACCCTAACACTCACACTAACTGGCACCCCAGCTCTTACCCTAAACCTAACCCTCACCCTAAGCCTAATGCTAACCCTAACTCTATCCTTAAACCTCAACCTAAACCTCACCCACACCCTAAGACTAACACTAACCCTAAACCTAACCCTCTCCCTAACCCTCCCACTAACACTCACTCTAACTCTAACCTTCATCCTCAACATAACCCTAACCCTAAACCTCACCCTAAACATCCCCCTAACCCTCACCCTAACCCGAACCCTAACCCGAACCCTCACGTTGGGCCTAAGCCTATTCCTAAGCCTAAACCTAACCCAAAGTCTAAATCTCACCCTAACCCGCACCCTAAACCTAACCCTAACAATCACCCTAATTCTAACCCTAAACCTCACCCTCACCCTAAGCCTAACTCTAACCCTAACCCTAAACCTAAAACTCACACGAACCCTAACCCTAACCTGCACCCTCACCCTCACCGTAACTGTAACCCTAAACTAAACCCTAACACTAACCCTAACCCTAAACCTAACCCTCACCCTAACCATAACACTCAACATAACCCTAACCCTCAATCAAAGCCTCACCCTCACCCTAAACCTAACCCTAATTCTCACACTAATCCTAACCCTCACCCTTATTGTAACCCTCACCCTAACCCTAACCCTCATCCTAACCCTCACCCTAACCTAACCATAACCCTAACCCTAACCCTAACCCTAACCCTAACCCTAACCCTAACACTAACCCTCACCCTAAACCAAACCCTACCCTAACCCTAAACCTAACCCTCATCCTAACCCTAACCCTAATCCTAATCCTCACCCTCACTGTAACACTAACCCTCACCCCCACACTCACCCTCAGCCTAACCCTAAGCCTAAGCCTAACCCTAAACCTATCCCTAAACCCCAACCTAACCTCAACCTCACCCTAAGTCTAACACTAACCCTAAACCTAACCCTCACCCTAACCCTCCCACTAACCCTTACTCTAACCCTAAACCTCAACCTCAACCTCAACCTAACCCTAAACCTAAACCTCACCGTAAACCCCACCCTAAACCTAACACTCACCCTCACCCTCACTGTAACTCTAAACCTAACCCTAACCATAACACTAACCCTAACCCTAACCCTAAACCTAACCCTAGCCATAAACCATACTCAGCGTCACCCTCATAGCAAACTTAACCCTAACCATAACACTAACAATAACCCTAACCCTAACCCTAACCCTAACTCTAATCCTAACCCTAAACCTAACCCTAATCCTCACCCCCACCTTCATCCTTAGCCTAACGCTAAGCCTAAACCTAGCACTAACCCTAACTCTAAACCTAAACCTCACCCTCACCCTTACCCTAACTCTAACCCTAACCTTAAACCTCACCCTAACCCTAACCCTAACCCTCACCCGCACCCTCACACTCAACATAACACTAAACCTAACAATAACAATAATCCTAACCCTCACCCTAACCCTCACCCTAACTCTTACCCTCACACGAACCCTAACTCTCAGCCTAACCCTCATCCTAACTCTAACCCTAACCTTACCCATCACCCTAACCTTAACACTAACCATAAACTTAACCCTCATATTAACCCTAACCCTCACCCTCACCCTCAACCTCACCCTCAGCCTAACCTTATCCCTAACCCTAATTTAACCCCCAACCCTCACCCTCAACCTCATCTTAGCTCTAAACCTAACCCTAACCAAAACCCTCACCCTAATCCTAACCCTATCCCTAACCCTCATGCTAACCCTAAACCTAATCCTAAACCTAACCCTCACCATCATCATAAACCTTATGCTCACTCTAACCCTAACCCTAACCCTCAGCCTAACCCTCCTCCTAACCCTAACCCTAACCCTAACCCTCACCCTAACATTAAACCTAACCCTAACTGTCACCCAAACCCTAACCCTCACCCTCACCCTCAACCTCACCCTCAACTTCACCCTAACCTTCACCCTTACCCTCACCCTAACCCTAACCATAACCCTAACCCTCACCCTAAACCTACCTCTGACATTCACCCTCACCGTCACCCTAAGCCTAACCCTATACCTAAGCCTAATCCTACACCTAACCCTCACCCTTACCCTCACCCTAAACCGAAAGCTTACCCTAACCATAATCCTAGCCCTCACCTAATCCTAACCCTAACCCTAACCCTAACCCTCACCCTCACATTAACCCTATCTCTAATGCTAACCCTAACACTCACCCTCAACATAACCCTAAACTTAAGCCTCACCCTAAACCTAACCTTAACCCTTATACTATATGTAACCCTCACTCTCACCCTAAACCGCACTGTAACCCTTACCATAACCCTAACACTCACCCTAACCCTAACCCTAACACTAACACTAAACCTCAACCTAACCCTCACCCTATCCCTAAACCTAAACCTAACCCTCACGCTAAAGCTCAACCTAACCCTCAACCTAAACCTAAACCACAACCTCACCCTAACCCTCACCCTAAAACTTACACTCACCCTAACCCTAACAATAACACTCACCCTAATCCTCACAGTAACCCTAAGCCTGAACATCACCCTAACCATCACTGTCACCTTAACCCGAACCCGAACCCGAACCATCACTCTCACCCTAAAACTCATCCTCTCCTGAACCCGAACCCTCACCTTAACCATACCCTAAACCTCACCCTAACCCTAACCTTTACCCTAATCCGAAGTATAAACCTCACCCTCATACTAACCCAAACCCTCACCTTAAACCTCACCCTAACCCTCACCCTAACCCTAAAGCTAACCCTAACTCTCACTCCCACCCTAAACCTCACCCTAACCCTTATCCTCACACTAACCATAACCATAACCCTAATCTTCACATTAATGCTAACCCTCACCCTAACCCTAATCCTACCCCTCACCCTACCCCTCACCATAACCCTAACCCTAAACCTCACCCTCACCCTCACCCTAACCGTAACTCTAAACTTAACCCTCACCCTCGCTCTCACACTAATCCTAACACTAAAACCCTAACCATAACAATAACACTAACCCTAACCCTAAACCTCACCCTCACCCTCACCCTAACCATAACCCTAATCCTATCCTTCACACTCAACGTCACCCTCAACCTCACCCTGACCCTCAACCTCACCCTCAACCTAACCCTCACACTACCCCTAACCCTCACCCTAACCCTAACCCTTACCCTCACCCTAAACCTAACCTTAACCATAATCTTCATCGTCACCCTCACACTCACACTCACAGTCAACCTAACCCTCATGCTCAAGCTCTCCCTCACCCTAACCCTCACCTTCACCCTAAAATTCACCCTAACCCTAACACTCACCCTCAGCCTAACCCTTACACTAACCCTAATCCTAACCCTAAACCTTACCCTCACCCTAAACCTATCCTTAAACATAACCCTCATCGTCACCCTCACACTCACACTCACACTCAAGCTAACCCTCATGCTCAAGCTCACCCTCACCCTAACCCTCACCGTCACCCTAAAAATCACCCTCACCCTCACCCTAACCCTTACCCTAACCCTAAGCCTAACTCTAACCCTCACCTAACACTATCTCTAAGCCTCACCCTCACCCTAATGCTAACCCTAACCCTAAGCCTAAACCTAACCCTAACCCTAACCCTTAAACTAAATCTAACCCTAACCTTCACCCTAACCCTAATGCTAACCCTAACCCTCAACCTCACCCTAATCCTCACCCTAACCCTTATCCTCACACTAACCCTAACCCCCAGACTCACACTCACCCTAACCGTAACCCTAAACCTAACCCTCAACCTAATCCTAACTCTTACCCTAACCATAAACCTAAACCTAATCCTCACCCTAACTGTAACCCTAACCCTAAAACTCACCCTCACCCTCACCCTAACCCTAATCCTCACCCTCGCCCTAACCCTAACCCTAAACCTAATACTCACCCTAAACCTAACCCTAACCCTAACCCTAAACCTAATACTCACCCTAAACCTAACCCTCACCCTAACCCTAACCCTCACCCTAAACCTCACATTCACTCTAACCCTAACACTTACCCTAAACCTAACCCTAACCCTAAACTTAACCCTAACCCTAACCCTAAGCCTAAACCTCACCCTAACTTTTATCCTCATACTAAACCTAACTCTAACCGTAACCCTAACCCTCACACAAACCCTAACCATCGCCCTAACACTAACCCTACCCCTCACCATAACCCTCACCCTAACCCTAACCCTCACCCTAAACCATAACCTAAATCTCACCCTCACACTAACCCTCACCTTAACACTAACCCTCACCCTAAACCAAACCGTAACCCACACCCTAAATTTTACCCTCACCCTCACCCTCACCCTCAACCTAAACCTCACACTAACCCTAACCCTAACCCTCACCCTAACCCTAACCATAACCCTAAGCCACACCCTAACCCTCAACCTAACCCTAACGCTAACCCTCACCCTCTCCCTAATTCTTAACCTCACCCTAAACCTATCCCTTACCCTTACCCTAACCCTCACCCTAATCCTAACATTCAGCCTAACACTAACCCTATCCCTTACCCTAACCCTCATCCTAACCCTAATCCTAACCCTAACCCTCACCCTAAAACTAATCCTAACCCTATCCCTAACCCTCAAAAACACTCTAACCCTCACCCTCACCCTATCCCTAACCCTAAACATAATCCTAACCTTCACGCTCACCCTCACCCTCACTGTAACTCTAACCCCCACCCTATTCCTAATCCTCACCCTCACCCTAACCCTAACCCTCACCCTCACCCTAACCCTAACCCTAACACTCAACCCTCACCAAAAAGCTCACCCTAACACTAACCCTAACCCTCATCCTCATCCTAGCGCACAACCTAAATCTAACTCTAACCCTAACCCTAAACCTCACCTTCACCCTCACCCTCACCCTCAACCTCAGCCTAATCCTAACCCTAACACTAATCCTAAACCTAACCCTCACACTCACACTCACTCTAACCCTAACCCTAAACCTCACACTCACCCTAAGGCTAACCCTAACCCTCACACTCACCCACACCCTACCCATTAATCTCACCCTAACCCTTACCCTAACCCTAACCCTCACCCAACCCTAAAACTACCCCTCAGCCTAACCCTAACCCTCACCCTCACCCCAACACTGATGCTAACACAAATGGTCATTCGAAACATAAGCCTCAGCCTAAACCTAACCCTGACCCTAACCCTTACCTTACCCCCACCCTCACTCTCACCCTAACCCTAACCCTTACCCTCACCATAACCCTATCCCTCACCCTCAACCTAACCCTCACACTAACCCTTATGCTCACCCTAACCCTCACCCAAACCTAACCAGAACCCTAACCCCCAACTTAACCTTCACCCTAACCCTAACTCTAACCCTAACCCTCAGTCTCAACCTAACACTCATCCTAACACTTATCCTCACACTAACCCTAACCCTAACCGTAACTTTCATAGTAAGCCTAACCCTCATCCTAACCCTAAGCTTAACCCTCACCCTAACCCTAACTCTAACCCTAACCCTCACCTTGACCCTAATCCACACCCTAAACCTAACCCTAACCCTTCCCTAACCGAAAACCTCACCCTCACCCTACCCTCAGCCTAACCCTTACCCTAAACTTAATCCTAACAATAACTCTTATTCTCACCCTAAACCTAACCCTAACCCTCACTGTCACCCTCCAACTCACCCTCACCCTAAATCTCATGCTCAACCTCACCCTCACCCTAACCCTCAACATCATCCTAAACATCACCCTAACACTAACCCTAACTCTAACCCTAACCTTACCCTAACACTAAACTTAAACCTAACCATCACCCTAACCTAATCCTAACCCTGACCCTAACCCTAACCATAACCCTAACCCTAAGCCTATCACTAACCTTTACCCTAACCCTAACCCTAACACTAACCCTAACCCTCACCCTAAACCTTATGCTAAGCCTAACCCTCACCCTCAGCCTAATCCTCACCCTAACCCTTATCCTCACACTAACCCTAACCCTAACCCTCAGCATCACCCTCACCCTAAACCTAAACCTAAAACTAATCCTCACCCTAAACCTAACCCTTACCCTAACCCTAACCCTAACCCTCACCCTCACCCTCACACTAACCCTAACCCTAAACCTAACCCTTACCCTAACCCTAACCCTTACCCTATCCCTAACCCTACACCTCAACCTAACCCTCACCCTCGTCCTAATCCTAAGCCTAACCCTCACTCTAAACATAACCCTAACCCTAACCCTCACCCTAACCCTAAACCTAACCCTCACCCTAACCCTAACCCTAACCCTTACCCTAAACGTAAACCTAATCCTAAACCTAACCCTAACCCTAACCCTCACCCTCACCCTCACCCTCATCCTAAACCTAACCCTAACCCTAACTCTCAACCTAACCCTAACCCGAATCCTAACCCTAACCCTCACCGTCACCATCACCCTCACCCTAACCCTCAACCTCAAACTCTCCTTCACCCTAACCCTCAAACTAACCCTAACCTTCACCCTAACCCTAACCCTCTTCCTAACCCTGACCCTACCCCTCACCCTAACACTCACCCTAAACCTATCCCTCACCCTAACCCCAATCCTAAACCTCACCCTCACCCTAAACCTCACCGTCACCCTAACCCTCACCCTAAACCTAAACCTGACCCACACCCCAACCCTCAACCTCACCCGAACTCTCATGCTCACCCGAACCCTCATGGTCTCCCTCACCCTCACCCTCACCCTAACACTCAACCTAAACCTAACACTCAACCTAAACCTCATCCTCACCCTAATCCTCACCCTAACCTTAACTGTAACCCTTACCTAACCAAAACCCTCAACCTCACCCTCACACTCACCTTAACACTCACCCTCACCAAAGCCCTCACCCTAAAACTAAACCTCACCCTAAACCTACCCTAACCCTCAGGCTAAACCTTAGCCTCAACCTAACCCTAACCCTAACCCTCACCGTAACCGTAAAACTCACCCTAACTCTCACCCTAACCCTAACCTTAAAGCTCACCCTAACCCTCACCCTCCTTCTCACCCTCACCCTAATTCTCACCCTAACCCTGATCCTCACACTAATCCTAACCCTAATCCTAACCCTAAGCCTCACCCTCACTCTCACCCTAACCCTAACCATAATTCTAACCCTAATCCTAACCCTAACCCTTATGCTCACCCTCACCCTAATTCTAACCCAAAACCTAACCCTCATCCTCACTCTCACCTAACTCTAACCCTAACCCTAATCCTAATTCTAACCCTCACCATCACCCTCATCCTAAATCTAAGCCTAACCCTAACCCTAACACAGATCCTCAACCTCACACTAACCCTAACCCACACGCTCACCCTAACCCTCACCCTAACACTCAACTCTCACGCTAAACCTCACCCTAAAACTAACGCTAACCCTAACCCTCACCCTCATCCTACCGCTAAACCTAACCCTAACTCTACCCCTAACCCTAACCCTAGCCCTAAACCTCACCTTCACCCTCACCCTCACCCTCAACCTCAGCCTAATCCTAACCCTAACCCTAATACTAACCCTAAATCTAACCCTAACTTTACCTCTACCCCTAACCCTAGACCTCACCCTCACTCATAACCTCAACCTCAGCCTAACCCTAAACCTAACCCTAATCCTAAACCTAACCCTCACACTCAAACTCACCCTAACCCTAAACCTAACCCTCATCCTCACCCTAAGTCTAGCCTTAACCCTCACCCACACCCTAACCCTTAACCTCACCCTAACCCTAACCCTAACCCTCACCCTAACCCTAAAACTACCCCTCAGCCTAACACTAACCCTCACCCTCAACCCAACCCTGATGCTAACACAAATGCTCATTCTCAACCTAAGCCTCAGCCTAAACCTTACCCTCAGCATAACCCTATCCCTCACCCTCTCCCTAACCGTCACCCTACTCCTTCTGACCTAACCCTCACCCTAACCCAAACCCTAAACCTAACCTTCACCCTAACCTTCACCCTAACCCTCACCCTAACCCTAAAACTAATCCTCACCCTAACACTCACCCTAATCCTAAACCTAACCTTAACCCTCAGCCTCACCCTAACTGTCATTCTAACACTTACGCTCCCCCTAAACCTAACCGTTACCCTAACACTAACCATCACCCTAACCCTAACCCTCACCCGAACCCTCACTCTCACCTTCACCCTCAACCTAAACATCACCCTAAACCTAACCCTCACCCAAACCCTAACCCTCACCCTAACCCTAAACCTAACCCTCACCTTAAACCTCACCCCCACACTAATCCTCACGCTAAACCTAACCCTAGACCTATCCTAAACAAAAACATCACCCTCACCCTAAATCTAACCCTAAACTTAACCCTCACCTTCACCCTCACCCTCAGCCTCACCTTCAGCCTCACCCTAAAACTAAACCTAATCCAAACCCTAACCCTGACCCTCACCCTCACTTTATCCCTAACCTTAACCTGCACCCTAAACCTAAACTTAACACTCAACCTAACCCTAACCCTAACCCTAATGCAAACCCTAAACCTCACCCTCACCCTAACCCTGACCCTAACCCTATCCCTTACCCTCACCCTCACTCTCACCCTAACCCTAACCCTTACCCTCATCCTAAACCTCACCCAACCCTAACCCGAAACCTAACCCTCACCCTAACCCCCACTCTAACCTTCAAACTAACCCTAATGCTAACCCTAACAATCAGTCTCAACCTAACACTCACCCTAACCCTTATCCTCACACTAACCCTAAACCTAACCGGAACACTAACACTAAGCCTAACCCTCATCCTAACCTTAACACTAACTCTCACCCTAACCCTCACCCTAACCCTAACCCTAACCCTCAACCTAACACTACCCCTCACCCTCACCCTAATCCTCACCCTAAACCTAACCCTAACACTTACCTAACCTCACCCTCACCCTCAGCCTAACCCTTTCCCTAACCCTAATCCTAACACTAAATCTTACCCTCACCCTAAACCTAACCCTCACCGTCACCCTCCCACTCACCCTCACCCTCACCCTAACCCTCAAGCTCAACCTCAACATCACCCTAACCCTCACCGTCACCCTAAACATCACCCTAACCCTAAACCTCATGCTAACCCTAACCTTACCCTAACCCTAAACTTAACCCTAACCCTCACCCTAACCCTAACCCTAAGCCTAACACTCAACCTAACACTAACCCTAACCCTAACCCTAACCCTTATCTAACCCTAATCCTTACCCTAACCCTAACCCTAACCCTCACCCTAAACCTTATGCTAACCCTAACCCTCACACTCACCCTAATCCTCACCCTAACCCTTATCCTCAAACTAACCCTAACCCTAACCCTTAGCATCACCCTCACCCTAACCCTAAACGTCACCAACACACTAACATTCACACTCACCCGAACCCTCATCCTCATCCTCACCCTATCCCTAACCCTAACCCTCACCTCAACCCTCACCCTCACCCTAAACCTAACTTTAACTCTCATCCTCACCAGAACCCTCACATCACCTGAATCCTCACCCACACCCTAACCCTCAGCCTCAACTAACCTCACCATAAACCTCACTCTCACCCTAATCCTCACCCTAACCATAACCCTAAACCTTACCTAACCAAAACCCTCACCTTAACCTCACACTCACACTCACACTCACCCTCACCCTAACACTTAACCTCACCCTAAACCTGACCCTAACCATAACCCTCACCCTCACCCTAATCCTCACCCTAACCCTAACCCTAACCCTTACATAACCGAAACCCTCACACTCACACTCACCCTAACCCTCACCCTCAACCTCCCCCTAACCCTAACCCTAACCCTAACCCTCACGCTCACCCTAACCCTTACCCTAACCCTAATCCTAACTCTAACCCTAACGTTCACTGTAACTCTAACCCTTACACTAACCCTAACCCAAACCCTAAACCTCACCCTCACCCTAACACTTACCCTAACCCTCACCATAACCCTAATCCTTACACTATACCTAACCTTCAGCCTCAAACTAACCCTGACCCTTACCCTATACCTAACCCTCAGCCTCAACCTAACCCTAACCGTAACCCTCACCGTAACCCTAACTCTCACCCTAACCCTGAGCCTCACCCTAACCCTCAACCTCACCCTAATCCTCACCCTCACCCTAAACATAACCCTTACCTAACCAAAACACTCAACCTCACCCGCACACTCACCCTAAAACTCACCCACACCGTAGCCCTCACCGTAAACCTAAACTTCATCCTAACTCTAAGCCTAAGCCTCACTCTCACCCTCACCATAACCCTCACCATAACCCTAACCCTAATCTTAAACCTAAACCTCACGCTCACCCTCACCCTAATTCTATCCCAAACCCTAACCCTCACCCTCAATCTCACCTTACTCTAACCCTAATCTTAATTCTAATGCTCACCCTCACCCTCACCCTAAATCTAACCCTAACCCTTACCCAGACCCTAACCCTCACACTAAGCCTAATCCTCAACCTATCCCTAACCGTAACCCTAACCCTCACCAAAACCCTCACCCTCAAACTAACCCTAATGCTACCCCGAACCCAAACCCTCACAATAACCCTCACCCTAACCCTTACTCTCACCCTAACCCTAACACTCACCCTCAAAATAACTCTCACTGTAATCCTTACCCTCACCCTTACCCTAACTGAAACATTAACCCTAAACCTCACCCTAACCCTCACCCTAACCCTAACCCTCACCCTCACCTCACCCTAAATATAACCGTAACCCTAACCCTCAGCCTCAACGTCATTCTCAACCTCACGCTGACCCTCAACCTCACCCTAACCCTCACACTACCCCTAACCCTCACCCTAAGCCTAACCCTAACCCTCACCCTCACCCTCACCCTCAGCCTAACACTTACACTAACCCTAAGCTAACCCTAACCCTGACCCTCACCCTAAACCTAACCCTAGCGGTAACCCTCAGCGTCACCCTCACACTCGCCCTCACCCTCAACCTAACCCTCACGCTCAACCTCACCCTCACCCTAACCCTCACCGTCACCCTAAAAATCACCCTAACCCTAACCCTCACCCTAACCCTAACCCTTACCCTAACCGTAAGCCTAACCCTAAACCTCACCCTAACACTTACCCTCACTCTAAACCTCATCCTCACCCTAACCCTAACCCTAACCCTAATACTACCACTAGCCCTCACCATCACCCTAACCCTAATCCTAAGCCTAACCCTAATGCTAACCCTAAACCTCAACCTCTCCATAACCCTCACATTAACCCTAACCCTCACCCTCAACCTCACCCTAACTCTAACCCTAACATTAACCCACTCCCTAACCCTCATCCTAACACTAACCCTAACCCTACCCCTCAGCCTAACTCTCACTCTAAACCTAACCCTAACCTTAATCTTCACCCTATCCCTAAACCTAACTCTAACCCTCACCCTAACCCTCACCCTCACCCTAACCCTCACCCTCACCATACCCCTAATGCTGACATTAACCCTCAGCCTCACCCTAAACCTCGCCCTAACCCTTACCCTCACTTTAATATTATCCATCACCATCAACCTAACCCTAACCCTAACCCTTACTGTCACCCTAACCCTCACTCTAACCCTAACCCTAACACTAACACTAAACCTCACCCTAACCGGCACTCTAACCCTAAGCCTAAGCCTAACCCTCAATCTCACCCTAACCCTTACCCTTACCGAACCCTAAACCTAACCCTCAGCCTAACCCTCATCCTAACCCTAAACCTAACCGTCACCCTAACCGTCACCCTCACCCTCAACCTCACCCTCAGCCTAACCCTAAACCTAACCCTAATACAAAACCTATCCCTTACCCTCACCCTCACCCTCACTCTAAACCTAACCCTAACCAAAACCCTCACCCTAACCCTAGCCCTATCCCTTACTCTCACCATAACCATATCCTTCATCCCCACACTAACCCTCACCCTAACACTTTCCCTCACCCAACCCTATCCCTAACCCTAACAGTAACCCTCACCCTAACTCTCACCCTAAACCTCACCCTAACCCTCACCCTATCCCTAAGCTAACTCTAATCCTCACCCTCACCATAACCCTCACCCTAACACTTATCCTCATCCTAACACTAATCCTAACCCTCAGCCTAATCCTGATCCAAACCCTAACCCTAACCCTATCCCTCACCCTAACATTAACCCTAACCCTACCCCTAACTCTCAACCTAACCCTCAAACTCACCCTCACCCTTATCCTCACCCTCAGAGTAAACCTAAACCTAACCCTAATCCAAAACCTAATACTCACCCTCACTCTCATCTTAACTCTATACCTAACCCTAACCATCACCCTCACACTAATCCTCACCCTCACCCTCACCCTCACCTTAACCTTCTCCCTAACCCTTACCCTCCCACTAACCCTAAACCTAAACCTACCCCTCACCCTTACCCTCACCCTAACCCTAATCCTCACCCTAACATTAACCCTAACCCTACCCCTCACCTTAACCTTCACCTCAGCCTAAACCTAACCCTAACCATCACACTAACCCTAACCTGAAGCCTAAACCTATCCCTAAACATCACGCTAACCCTTACCCTCACCCTAAGCCTAAAACGAACACTCAGCCTACCCCTCATCCTAACCCTAACCCTAACCCTATCCCTCACCCTCACCTTAACCCTAACCATAACCCTAACCCTCACCCAAACCCTAAAACTCACCCTCACCCTCAACCTCACCCTCAGCATAACCCTAAACCTAACCCTAATTCAAACGCTAACCCTCAACCTCACCCTCATCCTAACTCTAACCCTAATCCTTACCCTCACCCAAACCCTAACCCTAACACTAACCCTCACCGTAACCATCATCCTAATACTAAACCTAACCCAAACCCTCAACCAATCGCTCACCTCACCCTAAACTTAACACTAACCCTCACTCTCATCGTAAACAAAATCCTAACCCTAACCATCACACTAACACTAAGCCTCACCCTAACCCTAAACCTAACCCTCAGCCAAACCCTCATCCTAAACCTAACCCTAACAATCAACATAACCCTAACCCTAAACCTAACCCTAACCCTCACGCTAAACCTAACCCTCACCCTCAGCCTAACCATATACCTAATCCTAACCCTAACTCTAACCCTCACCCTCTCCCTAACTCTAACCCTACCCCTAACTCTGACCCTCACCCAAACCCTAACCCTATCCCTAACCCTCACCCTAACCCTAAACCTCACCCTAACCCTAACCCTAACAGGCACCCTCACCCTAACCCTAACCCCCACCCTAAACCTCACCCTAACCCTAACGCTAACCCTAACCCTCACCCTCACCATTAACCTTACACTAACCCGTACCCTCACCATAACCCTTACTCTAACATTAATCCTCACATTTCGCCTAACCCTAACCCTAAATCTAACACTCACTCTCAACCTAACACTCAACATCACCTTAACGATCACCCTAACCCTAAACTTCACTCACATTGTAAAACACACCCTCACCCTCACCCTCACCGTCACCCTAACCCTCACCCTAAATCTCACCTTAACCGTTACGCTAACCCTAAACTTCAGTCTCACCCTAACCCTCACCCGAACCCTTATCCTCACACTAACCCTAACCCTAACCCTAACGTCACATTAAACCTAACCCTCACCCTAACCCTAACCCTCCCTCTCACCCAAATTCTTTCCCTAACCCTCACCCTAAACCTAACCGTAATCCTCACCTTCACCTTAAACCTCACTCTCCCCCTAACCCTAACCCTAACCCTAATCCTCACCAACAACCTCACCCTCACCCTCACCCTCACCCTAACCCTCACCCTCACCCTAAACATCACCCTAAACCTAAACCTCACCCTAAACCTAACCCTAATCTTCACCCTAACCCTAATCCTCGCCTTAAACCTCACCCTCACCCTAATCCTCACCTTAAACCGAACCCTAAGCCTTTCCTAACCTAAAACCTCACCCTCACCCTAACCCTCACCCTAGCCCACACCATAAACCTAACCCTAACCCTAAACCTCACCCTCATCCCCATAATCAGCCTAACCCTAACCTTAACCATAATCCTAACCCTACCCTAATCCTAACCCTCTAACTAAACCTAACCGTAACCCTAGTGCTAACTCTAAATGTCACCCTCAACCTAACTCTAACACTAACCCTCACCTTAACCCTAACACTAAACCTAATGCTATCCCTAAACCTCACCCTCACCCTAACCCTCACCGTAACCTTTACCATCCCCCTTTCCCTCACTCTAACCCTCAGTCTAACCCTCACCTTAACCCTATCTCTAACTCTAATCCAAACACTAACCCTCACACTGAACCTCACCCTAACTCTAAATCTAACCCTAACCCTAAGCCTAAGCCTATCCCTAAACCTCACCCTAACCCTAACCCTAATCCTAAACCTAACCATCACCCTCACCCTCACCATAACCCTAACTCTCTCTAACCCTAAACCTAACCCTAGCCCTCACCCTAAAACTTACCCTCACCCTCAACCTAACCTTAACCGTCAACCTGAACCTAACCCTCACCCTAAGCCTTACCCATATCCTGACTCTAAACCTAAGTCCAGCCCTAAATCTCACCCTAACCCTAACCCTATCCCTAACCCTCACCCTAATCCTAACACTCACACTAACCCTAACCCTAAACCTTACCCTCACCCTCACCCTAACACTAACCCTCACCCTAACCCTAACCCTCACCCTAACTCTAACAGTAACACTCACACTCACTCTAAACCTTACCCTAGCACTTACCCTCACCATAACAATAACCCTAACCCTAATTTTAAATCTAACACTAACCCTAACACTAACCGGCACCCTCACCGTCACTCTAACACTAATCCTCACCCTCATCCTAATCCTTACCATCACTTAAACCCTAAACCTAACCGTCACCCACACACTCACCCTCACCCGAACCCGAACCCTCACCCCAACCCTCACTCTCACCCTAAGCCTAACCCGAACCCTCACCCAACCCTAACCCTAACTCTAACCCACACCCTCACCCTAACCCTAACCCTAACCCTAACCCTTACCCTGACCATTACGATAAACCTAACGCTAGCCCTACCCCTCATTCTCACCCTAACCCTCACCCTAACCCTTATCCTCACACAAACCCTAACCCTAAAACTAACCCTCACACTACCCTAACCCTAACCCTTACCCTAACCCTGACCCTAAACCTCACCCTAACCCAACCTAAAACAAACGATAACCCTAAACCTAACCCACAACCTAACCCTCATCCTAACCCTTATCCTCACACTAACCCTAACCCTAACGCTAACCCTAACCCTCACACTAAACCTAAACCTCACCCTAACCCTAACCCTACCCCTCACCCTAACCCTAACCCTGACACTCACCCTGACACTAACCCTCTACCTAACCCTCCCCCTCCCCTAATCCTCACGCTAACCCTAACCCTATCCCTTGCCTACCGAAACACTCACCCTCACACTCAACCTAAACCTCACCCTCACCCTAGCCCTCACCCTATCCCTAACCGTACCCCTCAACCTAACACTTACCCTCACTGTAACCCTAACCCTCACACTAACCCTAACCCTCACCCTAACCCTAACCCTACCCCCTCACACTAACCCTCACCCTAACCCTCACCCTAACCATAAACCTCACCCTCAACCTAACCCTAACCCTCACATTCAACCTAACCCTCACCGTCACCTTAACACTCAACTTAACCCTAACCCTCACCCACAACCTAACCCTCACCCTCACCGGACCCCTAACCCCACCCTAACTCTAAACCTCCCTCTAAACATAACCCTAACACCAACACTCACCCCAATCCTAACCCTAACTCTCAACCTAACACTAACACTCACACTAACCCTCAAACTCAACCTAATCCTCACCCTAAAATTAACCCTAAACCTTACCTAACCGAAACTCTTACCCTCACCCTCAGCCTAACCCTCACCCTCACCCTAGGCCTTAACCTAACCATAACCCTAACCCTCACCCTAAATCTCCCCCTCCCACTCAGCTTAACCCTAAACCTAACCCTAATCCTAACCCTAACCCTCACCCCCATCCTCACCGTAACCCTAACACTAACGCTAATGCTAAACCTCAGCCTCACCCTCACCCTAACCCTAACTCTAACTCTAAAAATAACCCTAACCCTAACCATAATGCCTCACCCACACCCTAACCCTAACCGTAACCATAAAACTCACCCTAACCCTAATCCTAACCCTAACCCTCACAATCACACTCACCCTAACCGTCACCCTCAGCATCACACTAACCCTAACACTAAATCTAACCCGCACCCTAACACTCACCGTCACCCTACCCTCACTCTAACCCTAACTCTCAACCACAGCTTAACCCTCACGATCAACCAAACCCTCACCCTCACCCTGAAACTCACCCTCACCCTAACACTCACCCTCACAATAAACATCACCCTAACGCTAAACTTCACCCTAACCATAACCCTCACCCTAACCCTAACCCTCACCCTAACCAAAACCCTCAACCTCACTCTAACAATAACCCTAACACTAATCCTAACACTAAATCTCACCCTCACCTTCAAACTCACCCTAACCCTAACCCTAAACCAAACCCTCACCCTAACCATCATCCTACCTCTAATGCTAACCCTAACCATCATCTTCACCGTAACCCTCACAGTAAGCCTAACCCTCATCCTAACCCTAAGCCTACCTCTCACCCTAACCTTCACCTTAATCCTAACCCTAACCCTAATCCTCAGCCTAACCCTAACCCTCGCACACACCTTAACCCTCACCATCACCCGAACCAACATCCTGACCCTAACATTCACACTAAGCAAAACCCTAACCCTAATCCTAAACCTAACCCTCATCCTCACGCTCAACCTAACCTTCACCCTAACCCTTAACCTAACCTTCACCCTAACCCTCACCGTAACACTCACCTTCACCATAAATATCAACCTAACCCTAACCCTCAGCCTAAACCTAACCCTAAACTCACCCTAAACCTAACCCTCACCATCACCTTATCCCTCAACCTAACCCTAACCGTCACCCACACCCTAACACTCACACTCACCCGAACCCTCACCCAACCCCTAACCCTAACTCTCACCCCAACCATAACCCTCACCATAACCCTAAATTTAACCCTCACACTCACCCTAACCCTAACCCTAACCCTTTCCCTAGCCCCCTCCCTAACCCTTAATCTAACCCTAACCCTCACTCTCACCCTAATCCTCAACCTAACCCTTATCCTTACACCAACCCTAACCTAACCCTCACACTAACCCTAATCCTCACACTATCCCTAACCATAACCCTCACCCTTACCCTCACCCTAACCCTAACCCTAACCCTCATCCTAATCCTACCCTTAACCCTAACATTCACCATCACCCTAACCCTCACCAACACACTAACTCTCACCCTCACCCGAACCCTCACTCTCAACCTAACCCTCACCAACACCCTAAGCCACACCCTCAACCGAATCCTCACTCTCACCCTCAACCTCACCATAAATATCACCCTCACCCAAACCTAACCCTACCCCTCACCCTCACCCTAACTGTCATCCTAATCCTTATCCTCACCCTAACCCTAACCCTAACCCTAACCCTCACCCTAACCTTAACCCTCACCTGAACCCTCGCTCTCACCTTCACCCTCACCCTAAACATCACCCTAACCCTAAACCTCATGCTAACCCTAACCCTAACCCTCACCCTAACCCTAACCCTCATCTTAAACCTCACCCTCACCCAAATCCTCACCCTAAACCTAACAATAAACCTTTCCTAACCAAAAATATCACCCTCACCCTAGCCCTCACCCTAAACCTAACCCTAACCTTAACCCTCACCCTCACTCTCACCCTCACCCTCAGCCAAACCTAACCCTACCCTAACCCTAACCCTCACCCTCACCCTCACCCTTACCCGCAACCTAACACTAACAATAACCCTAACACTGTACCTCAACCTCACCCTCACCCTAACCCTAATCCTAACCCTAACTCTAATCCTAACCCTCACCCTCACCCTAACCCTCACCCTAACCCTTAACCTCACTTTTACCTAACCCTAACCCTAACCCTCACACTAACCCGAACCCTCACCCTAACCATACCACTAACCCTAACCCTTACCCTCACCCTAACCCTAACCCTAACAGTAACCCTAAACCTAAACCTAGTCCTCACACTAACCCTAACCCTCACCTACACATTAACCCAAACGCTCAACTGAACTCTCACCCTAACCCTAACCCTAAACCTAATCCTAACACTCCCACTAAACCTAACCCTCTCCCTAACTGTAACCCTACAAATCAGCCTAAACCTCACCCTAACACTAACGCTAACGCTAATCCTTACCCTATCCCTAAATAAAACCCTAACCCTCACACTCACCCGAGCCCTCACCCTAACCCTACCCCAAACCCTAACCCTCACACTAAACCTAACCCTCACCCTATCCCTAACCCTTCACCTCAGCCTAAGACTGCCCCTAACCCTAACCTTAACCCTAAACCTAATCCTCACCCTATCCCTAACCCTAACCCTAACCCACACACTCACCCTAGCCCTCACCCTAACCTCATCCTAACCCTATCCCTAAACTTAAACCTCACCCTCATCCTAACCCTCACCCTAACCCTTACCCCTAACCTAATCCTATCCCTGACCCTAACCTTAACCCTAAAACTCACACTAAACCTAACCCTCACCCTAACCCTAACCCTACCCCACAGCCTATCACTCATCCTAACACTAACCCTAATCCTATCCCTCAACCTAACCCTAACCCTAACATTAACCCGAACCCTCACCCAAAACCTAACCCTCACCCTCACCCTCACACTCACCCTCAGCCTAATCCTAACACTAACACTAATCCTAAACCTAACCCTCACTCACAGCCTCACCCTAAATCTAAACCCAACCCTAACCATAAACCTCCCCCTTCACCCAAACCCTCACCCGAACCCTCACTCTCACCCTACGGCTCACCCTCACCTTAACCCTAACCCTAACCCTCAACCTAACCCTAAACCTCACCCTCACCCTCAAACTCACGCTAACACTAAGCCTCACTGTTACCCTAAACCTCACCCTAACCCTTAACCTTACACTAACCCTAACCCTCACACTAAACCTAAGCCTCACCCTCACCCTTACCGTAACCTTACTCTCACCCTAACCCTCAATCTAAACGTAACGCAAACCCTCACCCTACCCCTACACCTAACCCGAACCCTCACCCTAACCCTCACCCTCACCCTCAAACTCACATTAACCCTAACCCTCACAATAAACCTAACCCTCACCCTCACCCTATCCTTAACCCTACCCCTCACCCAACCCCTCACCCTCAACCTAGCCCTCACCCCTACCCTAATCATAACCCTGATCCTAACACTCACCCTAAAGCTAACACTAAACCTAAACCTCACCCTCACCCTAACCCCCACCATCACCCTAACCCTCACCCAAACATGAACCCTCACCTCAACCTAAGCCTCACTCTCACCCTAACCGTAAACCTAACCCTAACACTTACCTAACCGAGACCCTCACCCTCACCCTCACCCTCACCCTCACAATCAACCTAACCCTTACCATAACTCTAATAGTAACCCAAACACTTACCCTCAACCTAAACCTAACCCTATATCTAACCCTCACCGTCACTCTCCCACTCACCCTCACCCGCACCTTAACCCTCACGCTCACCCTCACACTAACCCTCAACCTCACCCTAAACATCACACTAACCCTAACCCTCACACTAACCCTTATCCTAACCCTAAACCTAACCCTAACCCTAACCTTCACACTAACCCTAACCCTCAACCTAACCCTATCCCGACACCTCACCCTGACTCTCATCCTAACCCGAATCCTCATCCACACCCTAATCCTCACCCTCACCCGAACACTCACCCTCACCCTAACACTCACTCTCAACCGAACCCTCACCCGGACCCGAATCCTCATCCACACCCTAATCCTCACCCTCACCCGAACCCTCACCCTCACCCTAACCCTCACCCTAAACATCACCCTAAACCTAACCCTCACTCTAACCCTAATCATAAACCTCAACCTCACCCTCACCCTCAGCCTAACCCTAGTCCTTAACCTAATCATAATACTCACCCTCACCCTAACTCACACCCCAACCCTTACCCGATCCTTCACCTAACCCTAACCCTAATCCGCACACTAACCTGATCCCTCACCCTAACCATAAAACTAACCCTATCCCTTACCCTCACCCTAATCCTAACCCTAACAGTAACCCTAACCCTAAAGCTAGTCCTCACACTAACCCTAACCCTCATCCACACCTTAACTCGAACCCTCACCCGAACCCGAAACCTAACCCTAACCCTAAACCTAACCCTAACACTCCCACTAAACCTAACCCTAACCCTAACTGTAACCCTACCCATCAGCCTAAGCCTCAGCCTAACACTAACCCTAACCCTAATCCTAAACCTAATCCTCACACTCACACTCACCCTATCCCTAACACTAACATTCACCCTCACCCTAACTCTAACATTAACCCTCACCCTCACCCTCACCCAAACCCTTAACCTCACCTTAACCCTAACCCTAACCCTCACCCTAACCCTAAAACTACCCCTCAAACTAACACTAAAACTAACCCTCAACCCAACCATAATGCTAACACAAATGCTCACTCTCAACCTAACCCTTAGATTAACCTTTACCCTCAACATAACCCTATCCCTCACCCTCTCCTTAACCCTCACCCTGCCCCGTCCTCTCCCCCTAAACCTCACCCTACCCCAAACCCTAACCCTAACCCTAAACTTCACCCTAACCCTCACCCTAACCCTAAACCTAACCCTCACCCTAACCCTCACCCTAACCCTAAACCTAACCCTAACCCTGACCCTCACCCTAGCTGTCATCCTAACTCTTACCCTCACCCTAACCCTAAACCTAACCCTCAACATAACCCTAAAACTACCCCTCAGCCTAACCCTAACCCTAACCCTCAACCCAACCCTGATGCTAACACAAATGCTCACTCTCAACCTAACCTTTAGATTAACCCTTACCCTCAGCATAACCCTATCCCTCACCCTCTCCTTAACCCTCACCCTACCCCTTCACCTCCCTCTAACCCTTACCCTACCTCTCACCCTAACCCTAACCCTAACCTTCACCCTAACCCTAACCCTAACCCTCACCCTAACCCTCACCCTAAACCTAACCCTAAACCTCACCCCAACCCTCACCCTAACCCTAACCCTAACCCTAACCCTCACCCTCACCCTATCATAACACTTACCCTCACCCTAAACCTAAACCTAACCCTAACCCTAACCCTCACCCTAACCCTAACCCTCACCCGAACCCTCAGTCTCACCTTCACTGTCACCCTAAACATCAACTTAACCCTAACCCTCACCCAAACCCTAACCCTAACACTGACCCTATCCCTAACCCTCACCTGAAACCTCACCCTCACCCTAATCCTCACCCTAAACCTAACCCTAAACTTTTCCTAAACAAAAACATCACCCTCACATTAGTCCTCACCCTAAACCTAACCCTAACCTTAATCCTCACCCTCACCCTCACCTTCACCCTCAGCCTCAGCCTCAGCCTCACCCTAACCCTAAACCTAATCCTAACCCTAACCCTGACCCTCACCCTCACTCTAACCGTAACCCTAACCTGCACCCTAGCCCTAACCCTAACCCTAACACTCAACGTAATCCTAAACCTAACCCTAATGGTAACCCTAACCCTCACCCTCACCCTAATTCTGACCCTAACACTTACCCTTACCTTCACCCTCACTCTCAACCTAACCCTAACCCTTACCCTCACGATAAACCTATCCCTCACCTTCAACCTAACCCTCACCCTAAACCTTATGCTCACCCTTACCCTCACCCAACCCTAACCCGAACCCTAACCCGAACCCTAACCCCCATCCTAACCTTCACCCTAACCCTAACGCTAACCCTAACCCTCAGTATCAACCTAAACGTAACCCTAACACTTACGTAACCGAGACCCTCACCCTCACCCTCACCCTCACCCTCACAATCAACCTAACCCTTACCATAACTCTAATAGTAACCCAAACACTTACCCTCACCCTAAACCTAACCCTAAATCTAACCCTCACCGTCACTCTCCCACTCACCCTCACCCGCACCTTAACCCTCACGCTCACCCTCACACTAACCCTCAACCTCACCCTAAACATCACACTAACCCTAACCCTCACACTAACCCTTATCCTAACCCTAAACCTAACCCTAACCCTAACCTTCACACTAACCCTAACCCTCACCCTAACCCTATCCCGACACCTCACCCTGACTCTCATCCTAACCCAAACCCTCAACCACACCTTAATCCTCACCCTCACCCGAACACTCACCCTCACCCTAACACTCACTCTCAACCGAACCCTCACCCGGGCCCTAACCCTCATCCTCACACTAAACCTCACCCTCACTCTAAACATCACCTAAAACCTAACCCTCACCCTAACCCTAACACAAAGCCGAATCCAAGCCCTCACACTCATCCTAACCCTTACCCTCACCCTAACACTTACCCTCACCCTAACTCTAACCATAAACCTCACACTAACCTTAACCCTCACTCTAAACCTAACCCTAAACTTGACCATAACCTGGACCCTCACCCTGACACTCACCCTCAGTTTAACACTAACCCTAATCCTATTCCTAATCCTAACCCTCACCCTCACCCTAATCCTAACCCTCACCCTCACCCTAAACCTAACCCTCACCCTAACCCTCACCCTCACCGTCACCCTCACCCTAACCCTCAACCTCACCCTAAACATCTCCCTAACCCTAACCCTCACCCTAACCCTATCACTAACCCTCACCCTGAACCTAACCTTAGCTTAATCCTCATCCTCACCCTAATCCTCACCCTAACCCTAACCTTTACCTACCCAAAACCCTCATCCTCACCCTCAGACTAACCCTCACCCTCACACAAGCCCTAACCTTAACCCTAAACTTAACCCTAACACTCACCCTCAACCTCCCCTTACCCATCAGCCTTACCCTAACCATAACCCTAAGCCTAACCCTAACCCTCAACCCCACCCTCACCCTCACCCTAACCCTAAACCTAACAATAACCCTCACCCTCATCCTAACCTTAACCCTAACAATAATTCTAACCCTAGCCCTAACCCTAAAACTCACACTAACCCTAATCCTAACCCTAACCCTCAAACTCACCCTCACCGTCATTCTAACTCTCACCTTCACCCTGACACTCACCATCACACTAACCCTCACACTAACCCTAACCCTCACCCTAGCCCTAACCCTAACCCTCACCCTCACTTTCCGCCTCACCCTCAGCCTAACCCTAACTATAATCGTATTCCTAAATTAACCTCACCCTCACCCTAACCCTCACCCTCAGCCTCACCCTCACCCTCACCCTCACACTAACCCTCAACATCACCCTAATCATCACCTTAACCCTAAACCTCACACTGAACCTAACCCTAACGCTCACTCTAACCCTCACCCTCAAACTAACCCTCACCCTAAACATTATCCTAACACTAACCCTAACCCTACCCCTAACCTTCACACTAACCCTAACCCTCAGTCTAACCGTATCCCGACACCTCACCCTAACTCTCACCCTAACCCTAACTCTAACCCTAACACTCAGCCTAACCCTAACTCTAAACCTAACCCTCACCATCACCCTAACGCTCACCCTAACCCTAACCCTCACCCTAAACCTAACCCTCAACCTAAACCAAACCCTCACCCTGACCCTCACCCTCACCCTAACCCTAAACCTAACCCTTACTTTTACCCTAACCCTCAACCTAAAGCTAACCCTCAGCCTAACAATAACACTCACACTAACCCTAAACCTAGCCCTCACCCTCACCCTCACCCTCAACATAACCCTAACACTCATCTTAACCCTAACCCTAAACCTCACAGTAAAACTAAACCTCACCCTAACCCTAATCCTCAAACTAAACCTAACAATCACTCTATCCCTAACCCTACCCCTCATCCTAAACCTCACCCTAAACCTAACCCTAACCCTAATCCTCACCCTATCCCTAACCTTAACCCTAACCCTCAACCTAACCCTCACCCTCACCCTAACCCTAATGCTAACCCTAAGCCTCACCCTCACCATAACCCTCAACCTAACACTTACCCTCACCCTAACCCTTACCCTGACACTAACACTAACCCTCACTCTCGCCCTAACCCTCACCCTAACATTTACCCACACCCTCACCCTAACCCTAACCCTCACCCTTACCCTAACCCTAACCCTAGTCCTAACCCTCACCATAAACCTAACCCTCACTCTTACAGTCACCCTCAAACTCAGCCAAAACCTAATCCTTACCCTAATCCTAACCTTCCCCCTCACCCTAACTCTAACCCTAACCCTCAACCTCACCCTAACCATATCCCTATCCCTCACCCTAACACTAACACTCACCCTATACCACACACTCACACTATCCCTAAACCAATACCTAACGCTCAACCTAAACCTCACCCTAACCCTAACACTAAACCTAACCGTCATCCTCACAATAAACCTCACCCTATACCTTACCCTCAACATTACCCTAAACCAAACCCTAACCCTAATCCTCAACCACACCCTAACCTTCACCCTCACCTTAACCCTCACCCTCACCCTAAACATCACCCAAACCCTCACCCTCATGCTAACCCTAACCCTAACCCTCATCCTAAACCTAACCCTCACTCTCATGAAAATCCTCACCATAAACCTAACCCTGACCTAAAAGGAACCCTCACCCTAACCCTCACACTAACCCTCACCCACACCCTAACCCTAACCCGAACCCTAATCCTCAGCTTCACCCTAACCCTCACCTTAACCCTTACCCTCACAGTAACCCTAACCCTAACCCTAATCATAGCTCTCACACTAACCGTAACCCTCACCCTAACCATAACCCTAACCCTATTCCTATTCCTAACCCTCACAATCACCCTCAACCTAAACCTAACTCTAACTTTAACCCTCACCCTCACCCTCACTGAACACTCACCCTCACCATAAACATCACCCTAACCATAACCCAAACCCTAAACCTAACCTCAGATTAACCCTCACCCTTAACCTAATCCTCACCCTAACCCTAACCCTAAGGTAAACGAAACCCTCACCCTCACACTAACCCTCATCCTAGCCCTAACCCTAAACTTAACCATAACATTTACCCACACCCTAACCCTCACCCTCATCCTCACCCTAACCCTAATCCTCACCCTAATCCTAACCCTCATGCTCACCCTACCCCTCTCCCTAACCTTAACTGTATCCCTAACCCTCACCCTCATCCTAACCATCATGCTCACCCGAACACTCACCCTCACCCTAAAAGTTACTCTCACAATAAATATCAGGTTAACCCTAACCCTCAACCTAACCCTAACCCTAACCCTCAGACTAATGCTCATCCTAACCCTAACCCTAACCCTAACCCTAACACTTACCCTAACCCAAACCCTACCTATAAAACTCACCCTAACCCTAACCCTCACCCACACCCTCAGGCTAACTCTAATACTAACCCTAACCCTCACCCTCAGCCTTACTCTAAACCTAAACCTAAACCTAACCCTCACCCTCACCATATCCCTAAACCTATCCCTAACCCTCACTCTAACCCTAACCCAAAACCTATACCTCACCCTCACCCTAACCCTCACCCTAACCCTCACACTAAACCTCACCCTAACACTTACCCTCACCATAAACCTCACTCTAACCCTAATCCTCAAACTAAACCTAACCCTCACCAACAAACTAACCCTCACCCCCAGCGGAACCCTAACCCACACCCTAACACTCACCCTAACCCTAACCCTAACACTATTCCTCAACCTAAACCTAACCCTTAAACTCACCCTAAGCCTACACCTACGCCTAACCCTCACTCACACCCTCACCCTAACCCTCACCCTCACCCTAACCCTCACCCTAACCATAACCCTACCCTTCACCCTAAACCTCACACTAACCCTAACCCTAATCCAAACCCTCAAACTAACCCTAAAGCTACCCCTAAACTTCAACCTCACACTAAACCTAAACCTAACACTAACACTCAATCTAACCCTAATCCTCACCCACACCCTAACCCTCACCCTCACCTTAACCCTCACCCTCACTCTAAACATCACCCAAACCCTAACACTCACCCTAACCCTAGCCCTAACCCTCACCCTAACTCTAATCCAAAACCTAATCCTAAACCTCACCCTATTCCTCAACATAACCCTAACCCTTGGCTAAAAGAAACTCGCAATCTGAAACTCACACTAACCCTCACCCTCACCCTAACCCTCACCCTAATCCTAACCCTAACCCTAACCCTCAACCTCACCCTAAACCTCACTGTAACCCTTAACCTCACCCTAACCCTAAGCCTAACACTAACCCTAAACCTAAACCTCAGCCTCACCCTCACCCTCAACCTCACCTTTAGCCTAACCCTAACCCTAACCCTATTCTCAATCCTAATACTCTCCCTCAAACTTACACTAACCCTCACCCTCATCCTAACTTTCACCCTCACCCTAAACATCACCCTAACAATAAACCTCACCCTAACCCTAATGCTAAACCTTACCCTAACCCTAACCTCATCTTTACCCTAACCCTGACGTAAACGAAACGCTCACCCTCAACGTCACACTAACCCTCACCCTCACCCTAGCCCTCACCCTCACCTTAATCCTAACTATAACCTATAACCCTCAACCTCACCCTCAGCCTAAACCTAACCCTAAGCCTAACCCTAACCCTCACCCTCACCCTCACCCCAACCCTAACCCTAACCCTAACCCTCACCCCAAACCTAACCCTCACCCTAACACTAACTCTCACTCTCACCCTCACCTAATCCTAACAATATCTCTAATCCTAACCCTCACCCTCACCATAACCCTCACCCTAAACCTTACCCTCACCCTCACCCTAAGTGTAACCCTAAACCTCACAGTAACCCTAACACTCAACCTAATCCTAACCCTCACCTTAACCCTCAACCTCACCCTAATCCTCAACCTAACCTTTCCTTAACCCTTACCTAAACTAAACCCTCATTCTCACCCTCACCCTAACCCTCACCCTAACCCTAACCCTTCCCTTCACCCTAATCCTCATACTAACCCTAACCCTAATCTTTACCATCAACCTAATCCTAACCCTAGCCCTTACCCTCACCTTCACACTAACCCTAAACCTAATGCTAACACTCAACCTAACACTAATGCTCACCCACACCCTAACTCTCACCCTCACTTGAACCCTTACCCTCACCCGAACCCTCATTCCTCGCACTAACCATCACCCTCATGCTAAACATCACCCAAACCCTAACCCTCACCCTAAACCTTGCTTTAACCCTCACCCTAACCCTAAACCTCAACCTAACCCTCACCCTCACGTTAATCCTCACCATAACTCTAAACCTTTGCTAAAAGAAACCGTCACCCTAACCCTCATACTAACCCTCACCCTCACCCTAGCCCTCAAACTAATCTTAACCCTAACCCTAAACCTCACACTCACACTAAACCTCACTCTAACCCTTCCCCTCACCCTAACCCTAACCCTAACCATTAGCCTCACAGTACCTGTAACTCTCACCTTAACCCTAACCCTAACCCTAACCCAAACTCTGACCCTCACCCTCACCCTCACCCTCAACTTCAGCCTAACCCTAACCGTAACCCTGTTCCCAAACCTAAAACTCACCCTCACCCTTACCCTAATCCTCACCCTCACCCTAACCCTCACCCTCACCCTAAACATCACCCTAACCCGAAACCTCACCCTAACCCTAACCCTAACCCTAACCCTAACCCTAAACCTGACCTCAGGTTAAACCTAACCCTGAGGTAAATGAAACCCTCACCGTAAACCTCATACTAACCCTACCCTCACCCGAACCATCACCTTCACCCTAACCTTAATCCTAAACATCAACCTCACCCTCAGCCTAAACCTAACCCTAACCCTAACCCTAACCCTCACCCTCACCCTCAACCCAACCCTAATCCTAACCCTAACACTAACCATTCCTCCTTACCATCACCCTAATCCTAACTGTAACTCTAATCCTAACCATCACCCTCACCCTAAACCTCACCCTAACACTTACCCTCACCCTCACCCTAACCCTAACCCTAACCCTCACAGTAATCCTAACCCTCACCCTAACCCTAATCCTCACCTTAACCCTAAACCTCACCCTAATCCTCACTTTAACCTAACCTTAACCCTTACCTAAACTAAACCCTCACCCTCACCCTAAACGTCATCCTCACCCTAGCCCACGCCCTATCCCTAACCCTAAACCTAACCCTCACAGTAACCCTAACCCTAACCCTCTGTCTGAACTTTATCCTAACCCTAAAGATAAAACTAACCTTCAACCTAATCAAACCCTAACCCTAACCCTCACACTAACCCTAATTCAAACCCTCAGCCTAATGCTATTCCTAACCCTAACCAGAACACTATCCTTCACCCTAAACCTAACCCTTACCCTCACCCTAACCCTAAACCTCACCCTCAACCTCACACTCACCATCAGCATAAACCTAGTGCTAACCCTAATCCTAACCCTCACCCTCAACCTAACTCTAACCCTAAACCAAACTCTCCCCCTTCCCCTCACTCTCACTCTAACCCTACCCCTAAACCTCAACCTAACTCGCATCCTAACCCTAACCCTAGCACTAACCCTAACCCTGACCCTCAATTTAACCCTCCCCATAACCCTAATTCTAACCCTAAACCTCACCCTCACCCTAACCCTAATCCTAACACTAAACCTAAACCTCACCCTAACTCTCACCCTAACCCTCAGCCTCACCCTAAACATCACCCTAAGCTTAACCCACACCCTAACTCTAACCCTAACCCACACCCTCACCCTAACCTCAGCTTAACCCTAACTCAGATGTAAACGAACTCCTCACCCTCACTCTCACCCTAATCCTCACCCTAAACCTAACCCTGATGTAAAAGAAACCCTCACCCTCACCCTCACCCTCACACTAACCCGCACCCTCACCCTAGCCCTCACCCTCACCCTCACACTAACACTAACCATCAACCTCACCCTCACCCTCACCCTCAGCCTAAACCTAACCCTAACCTAACCCTAACGCTCAACCTTACCCGCACCCTAACCCTAAGAATAACCCTAACCCTCACCCTAATACTAAACCACAACCTCACCCTAAGCCTAATCCTAACCATAATTCTAATCCTAACCCTCATCCTCACCCTAACCCTTATCCTCACCTTCACCTAAACCTAACCCTAACCCTCACACTAACCCGAACCCTCTCCCTAACCATAACACTAACCCTACCCCTCAGCCTAAGACTCACCCTAACCCTAACCCTAAACCTAAACCTAAACATAACCCTCACCCTATCCCTAACCCTAATCCTAACCCTCACACTAACCCTAGCCCTCACCCTAACCTCAGCCTAACCATATCCCTAATCATAAACCTCACCCTCATCCTAACCCTCACACTAACCCTTACCCTCACCCTAATACTAACCCTGACCCTAATCTTAACCCTAAATCTCACACTAACCCTAACCCTCACCCTAACACTAACCCTACCCCACAGCCTAACCCTCATCCTAAAACTAATCCTAACCCTATCCCTCACCCTAACCCTAACCCTAACATTAAGCCTAACTCTCACACTAACCCTAACCCTCACCCTCACACTCACACTCACCCTCAGCCTAAACCTAACCCTAACCCTAATCCTAAACCTAAACCTCACCCACACACTCACCCTAACTCTATCCCGAACACTAATCATAACCCTCCCCTTCCCCTTCCCCCTCACCAGAACTCTCACTCTCACCCTAATGCTCACCCTCACCCTAACCCTAACCCTATCCCTAACCCTCACCCTAAACTTAAACCTCACACTCACCATCAGCCTCACACTCACCCTAACCCTCACCATCACCCTAACCCTAACCCTAACCATAAACCTCACGCTAACCCTAAACCTAACCCCTCCCCTCACCTGAAACTTCACCCTCACCCTCACCCTAACAATAACCCTCACCTTAATCCTAACCCTAACACTCACCCTAACCCTAACCCTCACCTCAGCCCTCAACCTCATCCTAATCCTCACCCTAAACTTACCCTAACCCTTACCTAATGTAAACCCTCACCCTCACCCTAACCCAACCCTAAAACTAACCTCATACTAACCCTAACCCTAATCCTAAGCCTAACGTTCCTCCTAAACCTAACCCTAACCCTAACCCTCACCCTAACCCTAACCATAACCCTAAACCTCACCCTGTCCCTAACCCTCACCCTCACCTTGACCCTAACCCTAATCCTAAACCTAACCCTCACCCTCACCCTAAAATTAATCCTAACCGTAACCCTCACACTCACCCTTATCCTAAACCTCATCCTAAACCTAAGCCTCACCTTAACCCTAAACGTAGCCCTAACCATCAACTTCATCCTCATCCTCACCCTTAACCTAACCCTAACCCTCACCCTAACCCTAACCGTAATCCTCACACTAAACCTAACCCTCACCCTCACTGTAACCCTAACCCTACCCCTCACCCTAACCCTCATGCTCACCCTAACTCTAACCCTAAACCTAAACCTAACCCTCACACTAACCCTAAACCTAACCCTCCCCCTCACCCGAACCTTCACCCTCACCCTCACCCTAAACATCACCCTAACATTAACCCTCACCCTAATCGTAACCCTAAGGCTCACCCTAACCCTAACCCTCAACTTAACCCTCAATCTCACCCTAATCCTCACCCTAACCTAACCTTAACTCTTACCTAAACTAAACCCTCAACCTAACCCTCACCCTCACCCTAGCCCACACCCTAACCTTAACGCTAAACGTAACCCTCACACTAACTCTAAACCTAACCATCAGCCGAAACCTTATCCTAAACCTAAAACTAACCTTTACCCTAACCAAATCCTAACCCTAACATTAACCTTAACCCTAACCCTCAGACTAAACCTAAACCGAACCCTCAGCCTAATGCTCATCCTAACCCTAACCGTAACCCTAACTCTAACCCTAACCCTCACCCTAAACCTCACCCTAACCTTTACTCTCACCATAACTTTAATCCTAACCCACACCCTAACCCTCACCTGAACCCTCACCCTCACCCTCACCCTAACCCTAACACTAACCCTCACCCTCAACTGAACACTAACCCGAACTCTAACCCTATACCTCACCCTAAACCTAACTCTAAACGTAACCCTAACACTTACTCTCATCCTAATCCTCACCCTAAGCCTTTTCCTCACACTAACCCTAAACCTAACCCTCACCATCACCCTAACCCTCACCCTCACCCTAACCATCACCTACACCCTAACCCTCAACTTCACCCTCACCCTCACCCTAAACATCACCCTAAACATCACCCAAACCCTAACGCTCAGCCTAACGCTATCCCTAACCCTCACCTTAACCCTAAACCTCACCTTCAACCTCACCCTCAGCCTAATCCTCACCCTAAACCTAACCCTAACCCTTCCTAACAGAAAACCGCACCCTCGCCCTCACCCTAACCCTAAGCCTAAGCCAAACCCTAACCCTCACCTTCAACCTCATCCTCAACCGCAGCCTCACCCTAACACTAAACCTAATCCTAACCCTAACCCTCACCCTCACCCTCACACTAATCCTAACCCTAAACCTAATGCTAACCCTAAAACTCACCCTCACCTTAACACTAATCCTAACCCACACCCGAACCCTAATCCTAACCCTAATGCTATACCTAAACCTAACCCTCACCCTAAGACTAATGCTGACCTTAATACTCAACCACAACCTAAATCTCACCCTAACACTTACCCTCATCCTAACCCTCACCCTAACCCTAAACATAAACCTAACACTCACCCAAACACTCAACCTAACCCTTACACTAACCCTATTCCTCACCCTCACCCTAACCCTCACCATATCACTTTTCCTCACACTAACCCTAACCCTTACCCTACACCTCATCCTAATTCTTACCCTAAACTCAACCCTAACGCTAACCCTCACCCTAACCCTAAACCTAACCCTCATCCAAACGCTCACCCTAACCCCAACACTAACCGTATCCCTCACCCTCACCCTAACCCTCACCCTTTACCCTCACCCTAAGCCTAACACTACCCCTAAAACTAACTCGAACCCTAACCGTAATCCTAACCCTCAACCTAACCATAAACCTATCCCTAACCCACACCCTAACCCTAAACATCACCCTAAACCTAACCCTAACCCTCACCCTCACCCTAACCATAACACTCACCCACACCCTTAACCTCACCGTCACCTTATCCCTCACCCTAAACCTAACCGTGACCCACACCCTAACATTCACACTCACCCGAACCCTCACCCTCAGCCTCACCCGAACCCTAAGCCTAACCCTCACCCAGACCCTAACCCTCACCCTAACCCTAACTTTAACCCTCACACTCACCCTAACCCTAAGCCTAACCCTTACCCTAACCCTCACCCTAACCCTTAATCTAAACTTAACCCTCACTCTCACCCTAATCCTCAACCTAACCCTTATCCTTACACTAACCCTAACCCTAACCCTCACACTAAACCAAATCCTCACCCTAACCATAACCATAACCCTCACCCTATCCCTAACCCTAACCCTCACCCTAATCCTATCCCTAAACCTAACCCTTACCCTCACCCTAAACCTCACCTTCAACCTAACTCTCACCCTAAACCTAACCCTCACCAGCACCCTAACTCTAACCCTCACCCTAACCTTCACTCTCACCCTCACCCTCACCAACAACCTAAGCCACAACCTCAACCGAATGCTCACTCTCACCCTCACCCTAAACATCACCCTAACCCAAACCCTCAACTTAACCCTAACCCTAACCCGCACCCTAAACCTAACCCTCAACTTAAACCTCAACCACACCCTAAACCTAATCCTAAACCATTCCTAACCGAAAACCTCACCTTCACCCTAACCATCACCCTATCCCTCACCCTCACCCTAGCCCTCACCCTAAACCTAACGCTAAACTTAACCCTCACCCTCATGCTCACCCTCACCCTCACCCTCTCTCTTAGTCTCACCCTAACCCTAAACCTAATCCTATCCCTAACCCTGACCCTCACCCTCACTCTAAACCTAACCCTAACCTGCACCCTAAGCCTAACCCTAACCCTAATGCTTACCTTAACCCTCAACCTCACCCTAACCCTAACCATAACACTCAACCTAAACCTAATCTTAACCCTAATGCTAACCCTAACCCTCACCCTCACCATAACCCTAACCATAACCCTTACCCTAACCCTCACCCTCACTCTATCCCTAACCCTAACACTCACACTAATTCTCACCCTCTCACTAACATTAATGCTAACCCTAACCATCAAACTCACCCTAACCGTCGCTCTAACCCTTACCCTCACCATAACCCTATCCCTCAAGCTCAACCTAACCCTCACCGTAAACCTTACACTCACTCTAACCCTCATCCAACCCTAACCCTAACCCTAACCTTCACCCTAACCCCCACCCTAACCTTCACCATAACCCTAAGGCTAACCCTAACCCTCAGTCTCACCCTAACCATCACCCTAACCCTTATGCTCACACTAACCCTAACCGTAACCATAAACTTCACAATAGGCCTAACCCTCATCCTAACCCTAAGCTTACCACTCACCCTAACACTCACCCTAACCCTAACTTTTACCCTAACCCGAACCCTAACCCTAACCCTAACCCTCACCCTAACCATCACCCTGACCCTAAACCCAACCCTCACCCTAACCCTCATACTCAGCCTAAACCTAACCCTAACCCTCACCCTCACCCCAACTGTCATCCTAACCCTTACTCTCACCCTAACCCTAACCCAAACCCTAACCCTCACCCTAACCCTAACATTCACCCGAACCCTCACTCTCACCTGCACCCTCACCCTAAACATCACCCTAACCCTAACCCTCACCCTAAACCTAAGCCTAACCCTCACCCTAAAACTTTCCCTCACCTCAAACCTCACGCTCACCCTAATCCTCACCCTAAACCTAACCCTAACCAAAAATATCACCCTCACCCTAAACCTAACCCTAACCTTAACCCTCACACTCACCCTCACCCTCAGCCTCACCCTCAGCCTCACAATAACGCTAAACCTAATCCTAACCCTAACCCTGACCCTCACCCTCACCCTAACCCTCACCCTAAAGCTTTCTCTCACAATAAACCTAACCGTGACACTATACCTAACCGTCACCCTAAACCTAACCATAATCCTCACCTTAACCCTCATCCTAACCCTAACCCTAACCCTCAAACTAACCCTAACCCTAAACATTACATTAACACTAACCCTAACCCTCACCTTCACCCTCAGCCTAACAATAACCCTAACCCTAATCCTAACCCTAACACTCACCCTCACACTCACCCTAACTCGAACCCTAATCGTAAACCTAACCCACACCTTAACCACAAAACTAACCCTAACCCACACCCTAACCCTAAACATCACCCTAACCCTAACCCCAACCCTCACACTCAGCCTAACCATAACACTCACCTTAACTCTTACCTTAACCCTAACGATAACCCTAACCCTCACCCTCACGCTAAAACTCACCCTAACCCATACCCTCACCATAACCCTAAGGGTAACCCTAAACCTAATATTCACACTCACCCTAATCCTAACCATCACCCTATCGCTCACCTTAACCCTAACCCTCACCCACACCCTAACCCTCACCGTCACCCTAACCCTCACTCTAACCCTAACCTTCACCCACACCCTAACACTCACACTCACCCGAAACCTCACCCTCACCCTCACCATAACCCTAACCCTATCACTCACCCCAACCCTAACCCTCACCCTAACCCTACCTTTAAGCCTCACACTCACCCTAACCCTAACCCTATCCTTAACTCTTACCCTAACCATAACCCTTAATCTAACCCTAACCCTCACTCTCTCCCTAATCCTCAACCTAACACTTATCCTTACACTAAGCCTAACTGTAACCCTTACACTAACCCTATTCCTCACCCTAACCCTAACCATAACACTCACGTTAAACCTCACACTAACGTGAAACCTCACCAACATCCTAACCCTCACTCTCACCCTCACCCTCACCCTAACCCTCACCAACAACCTAACCCACACCCTCACCCGAACCCTCACTCTCATCCTCACCATCACCCTAAACATCACCCTCACCCTAACCCTAACCCTCACCCTAACCCTAACTCTCACCTTAAACCTCACCCTCACCCCAATCCTCACCCTAACCCTAACCCTTTCCTAACCGAAAACCTCACCTTCACCCTAACTTTCACCCTAGCCCTCCCCCTAACCCTAGACCTCACCCTAAACCTAATGCTAAACTTAACCCTCACCTTCTCGCTCACGCTCACCCTCAGCCTCACCATAACCCTAAACCTAAACCTAACCCTAACCCGGATCCTTACCCTCACTCTAACCCTAACCCTAACCTGCAACCTAACCCTAACCCTAACCCTAATGCTAAACCTTACCCTCAACCTTACCCTAACCCTAACCCTAACACTCACCCTAAACCTAACCCTAACCCTAATGCTAACCCTAACCCTCACCCTCACCCTAACCCTGACCCTAACAATAACCCTACCCCTCAGCCTACCCCTCACCTTCACCCTAACCTTCACCCTCACCCTAACACTAATGCTAACCCTAATCCTCAACCTCACCCTAACCGTTTCCCTAACCCTTACCCTCACCATAACCCTATCCCTCAACCTCAACCTAACCCTCACCCTAACCCTTTCGCTCACCCTAACCCTCACCCAACCGTAACCCTAACCCTAACCCTCATGCTAACCCCCACCCTAAACTTCACCCTAACCCTAAGGGTAAACCTAACCCTCAGTCTCACCCTAACCCTCACCCTAAGCCTTATCCTCACACTAATCCTAACCCTAACCCAAAACCCTCACACTAAGCCTAACCCTCATACTAACCCTAAACCTACCTCTCACCCTAACACTCACCCTAACCCTAACCCTAACCCCAACCCAAGCACTACCCTAACCCTAATCCTCACCTGAACCCTAACACTCATGGTCACCCTCAGCCTCACCCTTACCCTAAACCTCACCTACACCCTAACAATTCCTCTACCCTGAACCCTAACTCTCACCCTAAACCTCACCCTCACTCTAAACATCACCCTAACCTTTACCCTCACCCTAACCCTCACCCTCACCCACACCCTAACCCTCACCGTCACCAGAAACCTCTCACTCTCTCTAAATTTCACCTTCACCTTAAACATCACCCTAACCCTCACTCTCACCCTAACCCTCACTCTAACACTTAACATCACCCTAACCCTAACCCTAACCCTAACTCTCGCACTAAACCTAACCCTCACCCTAAATCTAACACTAAATCTACCCGTCCCCCTAACCCTCACCCTAAACATAGCCATGAAAGCTAGGGTGAGTCTCAATCATATCCTCAACCTCACCCTCACCCTAACCATAACCCTCATCCTAGAGCTCAACCTAACCATAACTCTAACCTAACCCTAACTCTAAACCTCACCTTCACCCTCACCCTCACCCTCACCCTAAGCCTAATCCTAACCCTAACCCTAATACTAACCCTAAACCTAACACTAAACCTACATCTACCCCTACCCCTAACCCTAACCCTCACCCTCACCCTCACCCTTACCTCACCCTCACCCTAAACCTCACATTAACTCCAATCCTCATCCTCACCCTAAACCTCACACTCACCCTCACCCTGCACCTAAACCTAACCCACAACCTCACCATCACCCTCACCCTCGCACTCACCCTAACCCTAACCCTCACCCTAACCTTAACCCTAACACTCACCATAACCCTAACCATAACCCTCACCCTCACCCTCACCGTCACCCTAAACCTAAACCTCACCCTAACCCACAATCAAACCCTAATGCAAACCCTAAACCTCACCCTCACCTTAACCCAAAAGCTAACCCTAACCCTCACCCTCACCCTAACCCTCACAATAACCCTTACCCTCACCCTAACCTTAACCCTCACCCTCATTCTAACCCTCACGCTAACACTTACCCACAACCCAACCCTAACCGTAACCCTCACCCTATCCCTAACCCTAACCCTAAACTTCACCTTAAACCTCACCCTCACCCTAATCCTCACCCTAAACCTAACCCTAAACCTTTCCTAACCAAAAATAACACCCTCATCCTAGCCCTCACCCTAAACCTAACCCTAAACTTAATCCTCATTCTCACCCTCACCCTCAGCCTCAACCTAACCCTAAACCTAATCCTATCCCTAACTCTGAACCTCACTCTCAGCGTAACCCTAACCCTAACCTTAACCCTAACCCTAATCCTAACACTCAACCTTACCCTAACCCTAACTCTAATGCTAACCCTAACCCTCCCCCTCACCCTAACCCTGACCCTAACCCTTACTCTTACCCTCACCCTCACTCTCACCATAACCCTAACATAACTCTCACCAAAACCCTATTCCTCACCCTCAACATAATCCTCATCGTAACCCTACCTCACACCCTAACCCTCACCCTAACCCTAACCCTAACCCTAACACTCAACCTAACCCTAACCCTAACGATACCCTAATCCTCACCCTAAAACTAATCCTAACGCTTACCTATCCAAAAACCTCACCCTCAACCGCACCCTCTCCCTCACCCTCAGCCTAACCCTTACCCTAACCCTAATCCTAAACCTAACGCTTACACTTACCCTAAACCTAAACCTAACCCTAACCCACACCGTCACCATCCCACTCACCTTCAACCTTACCCTAACCCTCACTCTCAAATTCACACTCACCCTAAACCTCACCGTCACCCTAAACATCACCCTAACCCTAAACCTCACACTAACCCTAACCCTTACCCTAACCCTAAAATTAACCCTATACCTCAACCTAACTCTAACCCTAAGCCTAAACATCACCCTAACCCTAACCCTAACCCTTACCCTAAGCCGAACCCTAATCCTTACCTTAACCCTAACCCTTACCCTAAACTTAACCCTAACCCTAACTCTCACACTAAACCTTATGCTAACCCTAACCCTCATCCTCACCCTAATCCTCACCCTAACCCTTATCCTCACACAAAACCTAACCATAACCCTCAGCATTAACTTCAACCTATTCCTAAACGTAAAACTATCGCTCACCCTAAACCTAACCCTTACGCTAACCCTAAACCTAAACCTCACACTAACCCTCACACTAACCCTCACCCTAAAATTATCCCTCACACTCACCCTAACCCTAACCCTAACCCTAACCCTTACCCTATCTCTAACCCTGCCCCTCAAACTAACCCTCATCCTCACCCTAATCCTAACACTAACCCTCACCTTAAACCTAACCCTAAACCTAACCCTCATCCTAACCCTAAACCTAAACCTCAACCTAACCCTAACCCTTACCATAAACCTAACTCTAATCCTAAACCTAACCCTAACCCTAACCCTCACACTCACCCTCACCCTCACCCTCACCCTAACCCTAAACCTAACCCTAACCCTCATCCTAACCATAACCCGTATGTTATCCCTAAACCTTACCGTCACCATCACCCTCACCCTAACTCTCAACCTCAAACTCACCTTCACCCTAACCCTCAAACTAACCCAAACCCTCACCCTAACACTAACCTTCTTCCTAACCCTAACTCTACCCCTCACCCTCACCCTAAATCTTACCCAGGCCCTTACCCACACCCTAACCCTCACCCTATCCCTAATGCTAAATCTAACCTTAACCCTCACCCAACCCTTAACCTCACCTTAACCCTAACCCTAAGCCTAACCCGAATCCTCACACTAAACCTAACCCTAACACTACCGCTCAGCCTAACTCTCACCCAAATCATAACACTAATCCTCACCCTATCCCTAACCCTAACCCTAACACTCACCCTCACCCTAGACCTCACCCTAATACTAACCCTAACCCTAACCATCACCCTCACACTAACACTCACACTAACCCTAAACCTAACACTAACCTAAACTCTCACCCTAACCCTAACCGTCACCCTTTCCCTCACCCAAACCCTAATCCTAACCCTCACCCTCACTCTAAACCTTACCCTCACCCTAACCCTAACCCTAACCCTCACCATAACCCTCACCCTAAACTTAACCCTAACCCTAACCCTAACCCTCCCCATAACCCTCACCTAACACTAACCCTAAACCTAAACCTCAACCTAACCCTACCCCTCACCCTCACCCTAACCTTAAGCCTCACCCTAACCCACACCCTAACCCTAACCGTCACACAAACGTTAACTCTCATGAGAAACCGAACCCTTACCCTTAGCCTCACCCTCACCCTAAACATCACACTAACCCTAACCCTCACCCTAACCCTAAACCTAACACTCAGCCTATACCTAATGGTCACCCTAACCCAAAACTTCACCCTAATACTCAAACTAACCCTAACCCTAACCCTAACCTTCAACCTCACCCTCACCCTAACCCTAACCCTCACCCTCACCCTCACCCTCACCCTCAACCTAATCCTACCCCTAAACCTAAACCTCAACCTAAACCTAACACTCACCATAACCCTAAACCTAACCCTCACCCTCACCCTCACCCTAACCCTAACTCTAAACCTCACCTTCACCCTCACCCTCACCCTCACCCTCAGCCTAAATCTAACCCTAAACCTAATCCTACCTCTATCCCTCACCCTAACCCTAACTCTCAACCTAAACCTCAAACTAACCCTTACCCTCACACTCACCCTAAACCTCACATTAATCCTAACACAAAAACTAACCCTAACCCTAACCCTAACCCTAACCCTAACCCTAAACCTAAACCTAAACCTCACTCTCACCCTCACCCTAAACCTAACCCTAACCCTCACCCTCACCCTCACCCTCACCCTAAACCTCACCCTCACCCTCACCCTCACCCTCACCCTAATCCTAACCCTAACCCTAACCCTCACCCTAAACCTAACACTCAACATAACCCTAAACCTAAACCTCACCCTCACCCTCACCCTAACCCTAACCATAACCCTCACCATAACCCTCACCCTAACCCTAATGCAAACCCGAAACCTCACCTCACATTAAAACAAAAGCTAACCCAAACTGTCACCCTCACCCTAAACCTCACAGTAACCCTTACCCTCACCCTAACTCTAACCCTAACCCGCACACTAACCCTAACGCTCAACCTAAACCTAAACCTACCTGTGACCCTAACCCTCACCCTATCCCTCACCCTAACCCTATCCCTCTCCCTAACCCTAACCCTAACCCTCACCCTAAACCTAACCCTCAACCTCACCTTAGCCTAACCCTCACACTCACCATCTGCCTACCACTAACCATAACCCTAATCCTAACCCTAAAGCTCACCCTAATATTCACCCTAACTCAAACCGTAACCCTAACCCTAACCCTCACAATAAACCTAACCCTATCCCTAAACCTCATCCTAACCCTAAACCTCATCCTAACCCTAAGCCTAACCCTCATCCTAAACTTAACCCTAAACCTAATTCTAACCCTAACCCTCACCCTCACCCTCACCCTAACTCTAAACCTAAACCTAAACCTAACACTCACCCTCACCCTCACCCTAACCTAAAACTAACCCTAACCCTCACCCTAACCTTAAACCTCACCGTATACCACACACTCACCCTAACGCTAACCTAAACTCTAACCCTCACCCTAACCCTCACCCTCTCCCTAAACCTCACCCTAACCCTCACCATAACCCTAACCCTAAACCTCACCCTAACCGTAACCCTCACGCTCATTCTCTTCCTAACACTAACCCTAACCCTAAAGCTCACCCTCATACTCACGCTAACTCAAATTGTAACCCTAACCCTAACCCTTAAAATAACCCTAACCCTATGCCTAACCCTCACCCTAACCCTAACCCTCATCCTAACCCTAACCCTAATCCTAATTCTAACCCTAACCCTCACCCTCACCCTCACCCTAACTCTAAACCTAAACCTAAACCTAACACTCACCCTCACCTAAAAATATCCCTAACCCATACCCTAACCTTAAAACTCACCCTATACCTCACACTCACCCTAACGTTAACCCTAACTCTAACCCTCACCCTAAACCTCACCCTAACCCTAACAATAACCCTAACACTTATCCACACACTAAACCTCACCCTAACACTTACCCTCAACATAACCTTAACCCTAAGCCTAAACCTAAACCTAAACCTCACCCTCAAACTCAACCCACCCCTAATTCTAACCCTAACCCTCACCCTAACCCTAACCCTCAACCTAACCCTAACCCTCACACTCACCCTAAACCTCACCCGAACCCTAACTTTACCCTTCTCCCTAACCCTCACCCTCACCCTCACCCTAACCCTAATCTTTACCCTAACCCTCACCCTAACACTAACCCTTACCCTATCCCTAACCCTGCCCCTCAACCTAACCCTCATCCTCACCCTTATCCTAACACTAACACTCAACCTAAACCTAAAACTAACCCTAACACTCACCGTAAGCCTAAACCTAACCCTCACCCTAACGCTATCCCTTACCCTAAACCCCACCTTAATCCTAAACCTAACCCTAACCCTAACCCTCACCCTCACCCTCAACCTCACCCTAACCCTAAACCTAACCCTAACCCTAACCCGTATGCTATCCCTAAACCTTATCGTCACCCTCACCCTCACCCTAACTCTCAACCTCAAACTCACCTTCACCCTAACCCTCAAAGTAACCCAAACCCTCACCCTAACACTATCCTTCTACCTAACCCTAACCCTACACCTCACCCTCACCCTAACCCTTACCCAGACACTTACCCACACCCTAACCCTCACCCTAATGCTAACCCTAAACTTCACCCGCACCCTAACCCTCAACCTAACCCTAACCCTCACCTTAACCCTAATCCTAACCCTAATCCGAATCCTCACACTAAACCTAACCCTAACCCTACCGCTCAGCCTAACCCTCACACAAATCATAACACTAATACTCACCCTATACCTAACCCTAACCCTAACACTAAACCTCACCTTCACCCTAGACCTCACCTTAATACTAACCCTAACCATAACCATCACGCTCACACTAACACTAACCCTAAACCCTAACACTAACCAAAATTCTCACCCTAACCTCACCATCAACCTAACCCTAACCCTCACCTTTTCCCTCACCCAAACCCTAACCTAACCCTCAATCTCAATCTAACCCTCATTCTAAACCTTACCCTCACCATAACCCTAACCCTAAACCTCACCGTAACCCTCACCCTAAACTTAACCCTAAACCTAACCCTAACCCTCACCCTAACCCTCCCCATAACCCTCACCTAACACTAACCTTAAACCTAAAAATCACCCTAACCCTAACCCTACCCCTCACCCTCACCCTAACTTTCAACCTCACCCTAACCCTAACCCTAACCCTAACCGTCACACAAAAGCTAACCCTCATGAGAACCCTAACTCTCACCCTCAGCCTAAATATCACACTAACCCTAACCATCACCCTAACCCTAAACCTAACACTCAGCCTAAACCTAACGGCCACCCTAACCCAAAACCTCACCCTAATCCTCAAACTAACCCTAACGCTAACCATGACCCTAACTCTAACCCTCACCCTCACCGTAACCCTCACACTAACCCTTACCCACACCCTCAACCTAAACTCACATTAACCCTAACCCTCAAACTAACACTAACCCTAACCCTAACCCTCACCCTCACCCTAACCCTTACTTTCACCCTCACCCTCACCCTAAACCTAGCCCTAACCCTCACCCTAACCCTCACCCTCAACCTTAACCTCACCCTAACCCTCACTCTCACCTTCAGCCTAATCCTAACGCTAAACCTAACCCTAACCCTACCTCTACCCCTCACCCTAAATATAACCCTCACCCTAACCCTCACACTAACCCTTACCCTCACCCTCACCCTAAACCTCACATTAACCCTAACCCTCAAACTGATACTAACCCTAACACTAAACCTCACTCTCACCCTCACCCTAATCCTAACTCTCACCCTCACCCTCACCCTAAATCTAACCCTAACCCTAACCCTAAACCTAAACCTAAACCTCACACTCACCCTCACGCTAAACCTCACCCTCACCCTCACCCTCACCCTAATCCTAACCCTCACCCTCACCCTCACCCTAACCCTAACCCTAACCCTAACCCTCACCCTAACCCTAATGCAAACCCGAAACCTCACCTCACCCTCAAACTAAAGCTAACCCTAACTGTCAACCTCACCCTAAACCTCACAGTAACCCTTACCCTCACCCTAACACTAACCCTAACCCTCACACTAACCCTAATCCTCAACCTAATCCTAAACCTATCCGTGACCCTAACCCTCACCCTATCCCTCACCCTAACCCTATTCCTCTCCCTAACCCTAACCCTACCCCTCACCCTCACCCTAACCCTAAACGTGACCCTAACCCTAAACCTCACCCTCACCCTCACCCTCTGCCTAACACTAACCCTAACCCTAATCCTAACCCTAAAGCTCACCCTCATACTCAACCAACTCAAAACGTAACCCTAACCCTAACCCTCACCATAACCCTAACCCTATCCCTAACCCTCACCCTAACCCTAAACCTCATCCTAACCCTAATCCTAAACCTCAACTTCACCCTAACCCTAACCCTAACCCTATCCCTCACCGTAACCCTAATGCTAACTCTAACTCTCACCCTCACCCTAAACCTCACCCTGATCCTTACCCTCTCCATAACCTTAACCCTAACCCTAAAGCTAATACTCACACTAACTCTAACCATCACCCTCATCCTAACCCTCACTGCCACCTTGAACCTCACCCTAACACTAACCGTCACCCACACCCTACCCCTCACCCGAAACCCAACCCTCACCATCACCCTCACCCTAACCGTAGCCCTAACACTCACCCCAAACCTAACCCTCATCCGAACCCTAACTCTAACCCTCACCCTCAACTTAACCCTAACCTGAACCCTAACCCTAAACCTCACCCTAACCCTAAAGCTAAACCTAACCCTAAACCTTACTCTCATCCTAATCCTCACCCTAACCCTTTTCCTCACACTAACCCTAAACCTAATCCATACACTAACTCAAACCCTCACCCTAAACCTAACCCTAACCCTCACCCTGAACCGAACCTAACCTTTTTCCACACCCTCACCCTAACCTTCACCGTCACGCTAACCCTTACCCTAAACCTAACCCTCACCTATACCCTAACCTTCACCCTCACCCTCACACTTACCCTCACCCTAATCATCAACCTAAACCTAACCCTCAGCCTAACCCAAACCCTAACCCTCAACTTAACCCTAACGCTAATCCTAACCCTCACCCTCACCCTAAACCTCAAACTAACCTATACCCTCACCATAAACCTAAGGGTAACACTAACCCTAAACCTCACCCTCACCCTAAACCTCACCCTAACCCATAACCTCAACCATAACCCTAAGGGTAACCCTAACCCTAATCCTCACACTCACCCTCACGCTATCGCTCACCCTAACCCTCACCCTCACCCTCACCCTAACACTCAACGTCACCTTAACCTTCACCCTAACCCTAACCGTCACCCACAACCTAACACTCACACTCACCGGAAACCTCACCCTAAGCCTCACCCTAAACCTAACCCTAACCCTCACCCCAACACTAACCCTCACCCTATCCCTAACTTTAACCCTCATACTCACCCTTACCCTAACCCTAACCCTTACCCTAACCCTCACCCTAAACCTTAATCCAACCCTAACCCTAACCTTAATACTCACTCTAACCCTAACCTTCATCCTAACCTTCACCCTCACCCTAATCCTCACCTTAACCCTAACTCTAAACCTAAACCTCACCCTAAACATAACATTAACCCTGACCCTCACCGTAAGCCTCAACCTAGCCCTAACCAGAACGTTAAAACTCACCCTAACCCTCACCCAAACCCTTACTCTCACCCTCACCCTCACCCTAACCCTCACAACTAATATTAAACCTCACCCTAACCCTAACACTAACACTAAACAAAACCCTCATCCTATCCCTCAAACTAAGCCTAAACCTAACCCTAACCCTCACGCTCACCATCACCCTAAACCTAACACTAACCCTCACCCTCACCCTAATCCTTAACCTCACCCTAACCCTAACCCTTACCCTTTCCCTAACCCTCTCCCTAATCCTAACATTCACCCTACCCCTAAACCTACCCCTTACCCTAACCCTCATCCTAAACCTAATCCTAGCCCTAACCCTCACCCTAACACTAACCCTAACCCTATCCCTAACCCTCAAAAACACCCTAACCCTCACCCTAACCCTAATGCAAACCCGAACCCTAAACCTCACTCTAACCCTAACCCTAACCCTAAACCTCACACTAACCCTAACCATCAGCCTAACCCTAAATTTCATCCTATCCCTAACTCTCACCCTAATCCTCACCCTGACCCGAATCCTAACACTTACCTAACTGACACGCTCTTCCTCACCCTCTCGCTCTCCCTAACCCGCAACCTCATATTAGACCTCACCATAAACCTTACACTAAACCTAACAAAAACCTTCACACTAACCCTCACCCTCACACTAAACCTCACCCTAATCCATACCCTCACCCTCACCCTAACCCTAACTCTAAGCCTCACACTAACCCTAACCCTCTTCCTAACCCTACCCCTCACCCTAAGCCTCACCCTATAACTAACCCTAACCCTAAAACCTAACCCTAACTCTGACCATCACCCTAACCCTCACCCTCAACCTAACCCTAACATTAAACCTAACCCTCACCGAAACCTAACCCTAACCCTAAACCTCACACTAACAAGCACCCTAACCGTAAACCTAACCCTCACCATAATCCTAACACTCACACTAACCCTAACCCTCACCCTAAATCTAAACCTAACCCTATCCCTCACCCTCAAGCTCACCATCAGGGAAACCCTAACCCTAACACTAATCCTAACCCTAACCCTCACCCACACCCTCACCCTCACCATAACCCTATCCCTAACCCTCAACCTCACCCTCAGCCTCAACATAACACTCACCCTCACCCTAACCCTAACCCTAACCCTATCCCGATCACTCACCCTAACCCTAACCCTAACCCTAATGCTAACCCTAACCTTAACCCTAACCCTAACCTTAACACTAACACTAACACCAACCCTAACCCTCACCCTCACCCTGACCCTCATCCTAACCTAACCCTAACCCTCACCCTCACCCTAACGCTGACGCTAACCCTAACCTGTACCCTCACCCTAAAATTCTCACCAACCCTAACCCTCAACCTAAACCTAACCCTCACATGAAAGGTAACCCTCACCATAACCCAAACCCTCACCCTAACCCTAAACCTAATGCTCACCCTAAACCTCACCCTCACCTTAGCCCTAATCCTAACCCTCACCCTAACCCTAATGCTATACCTAAACCTAAACCTCACCCTAAGAATGATGCTAAGCCTAATACTCAACCTCACCCTAAACCTCACCCTAACACTTACCGTCAGCCTAACCCTCACCCTAACCCTATCCCTAAGCCTAAACCTAACCCTCAGCCTAAACATTATGCTAACCCTAACCCTAACCCTAACCCTCATCCTAACCCTAACCCTAACATTAATCCTAACCCTCACCCTCACCCTCACACTCACCCTAACTCTAAACCTAAACCTAACACTCACCCTCACTCTGACCCTAACCTAACACTATCCCTAACCCTCACCCTAACCCTAAACCTCACCCTATACCACACCCTCACCCTAATGCTAACCCTCACCCTAACCCTCACCCTAGCCCTAATAATAACCCTAACCCTCATCCACACACTAAACCTCACCCTAACACTTACCCTCACCATAACCTTAACCCTAAGCCTAAACCTAAACCTAACCCTCACCCTCAAACTCACCTTACCCCTAACTCTAACCCTAACCTTCACCCTAACCCTAACCCTAAACCTAACACTCAACCTAACTCTAACCCTCACACTCATCCTAAACCTCACCCTAACCCTAACATTACCCCTCTCCCTAACCATCACCCTAAACCTAACCCTAACACTCAATCTAACCCTACCCCTACACCTCACCCTCACTGTCGCACTAACCCTAAACCTAATGCTAACCCTCACCATAACCCTAATCCCACCCACACCCTAACCCGATCCCTCACCCTCACCCAAATCCTCATCCTCACCCTAACCCTCATCCTCACCCTAAACATCACCCAAACCCTAACCCTCACCCTAACCCTGACCCTCACTCTCAGCCTAACCCTAACCCTAACCCTATTCCTAATCCTAACTCTCACCCTCACACTCACCCTAAACCTAAACCTAACACTCACCCTCATCCTCACCCTAACTCTAACCCTATCCCTAACCCTCACCCTAACACTAACCCTCACCCTATACCTCACCCTCACCCTAACCCAAACCCTAAACCTAACCCTCACCCTAACCCTCACACTAACCCTAATCCTCATCCTCAAACTAAACCTCACCTTAACCCTCACCCTCACCCTAACTCCAATGCTAACCCTAACCCTCACCTTCACACTCACTCTCAACCTAACCCTTACCCTTACCCTAACCCTAACCCTCATCCTCAACCTAAACCTCACCCTAACCCTTACCCTCACCATAACCCGCAAAATAAACCTAACCCTAAACCTACCGCTCACCCTAATCCTCACCCTAAACATAACCCTAACCCTAACCCTAACGATCACCCTAACCCTAAACTTGACCCTCACCCTAACACTCACCCTAACACTCACCCTCACACTAAACTTATCCCTGACCCTAACCCTAATCCTAACTCTCAGCAGAACACTCACCCTCATCCTAACCCTCACCCGGACACTAAACATCACCCTAAAGCTAACCCTCACCCTAATGCTAAACCTAACCCTCACCCTCACCCTAAACCTCACCATAATCCTAACCCTCACAGTAACCCTAACCCTAACGCTCACCCTACCCCTAACCCCTACCCTCATCCTAAATCTAACCTTCACCCTCACCCTCATACTAACCCTAAACCTAACTCTAACACTCATCCTAAACCTAACGCTAAAACTAATGCTAACCCTAAACCTCACACTCACCCTAACCCTCACAATAAACCTTACCATCACCCTAACCCTAACCCTAACTCTCACACTAAACCTAACCTTCACCCTAACCCTAAGCCTACCCCTCCTCCTAACCCTCAACTTAAACCTAACCCTAAAGCTAATCCTCACCCTATCTTGAAACTTAACCCAAACCCTCACCCTAACCCTCACCCTCACCCTAAACTTAATGCTAACCCTAATCCTAACCCTCACCCTAACCCTCACCCTTACACTAACCCACACTCTAACCTTCACCCTTACCCTAACCGTAAACCTAACCTTCACCCTAACCCTCACCCTAACCCTAACCCTCACACTCACCCTAACCCTCACCCTAAACATTAGACTTACCCTAACCCTACACCTAACCCTCAGACTAACCCTAACCTTAACCCTCAGCCTAACCCTTATGCTAACCCTAAATAAAATCCTAACCCTCACCCGAAACATAAACCTAACCCTAACCCACACACTAAGCTTAACCCTCACTCTATCTATAACCCTAACTCGAACCTTCACCCTCACCCTGACCCTCACCTCAGCCTGACCCTAACACTAACCCTATTCCTAATCCTAACTCTCAGCCTCACCCTCACCCTAACCATCACCCTAACCCTAACCCTCACCCTAACCCTAACCATCAGGCTAAACCTAACCTCAGGTTAACCCTCACCCTCACCCTAATCCTCACACTAACCCTAACACTTACATAACTGAAACACTCACCCTCACCCTCACCCAAACCTCACACTCACCCTAACCCTCACCCAAACTCTAACACTAATCCTAACCCTAACCCTCAACCGACCCTCACCCTAACCCTAAACCTAACCCTAATGCTAAACCTCACCCTGACCCTCACCCTAAACCTAAACCTCACCCTTAAGCTCACCCTATCCCTAACACTAACCCAACACCACACCCTCATTCTAACCCTCACCTTAACCCTTATCCTCACAATAAACTTAATCCTAACCCTCACACTAACCCTAATCCTCACCCTATCCCTAACCCTGACCCGAAACCTCACCCTAACCCTCACCCTAACCCTTACCCTCACCCTAACCATAACCCTCATAAACCTAAAATTCACCCTAATCCTTACCCTCGCCCTAACTCGCAAAATAAGCCTAACGGTAAACCTACAGCTCACCCTAACCCTCACCTTAAGCATAACCCTAAACCTAACCATCACCCTAACCTTAACCCTCACCCTCACCCTAACCCTCACCCTAACACTTATCCTCACACAGACACTAATCCTAACCCTCACCCTAACTCTCACACTAACACTAATCCTTACCCTATCACTAACCCTAACCCTAACCCTCACCCTAACCCTCACCCTAAACCTTACCCTCAACCTAACCCTAAAACTCACCCTCACCCTTAACCTCACCCTTATCCTTACCCTCACCCTAACCCTCAAACTAACCCTAACCCTAAACCTACGGCTCACCCTAACCCTCACCCTCATCATAACTCTAAACCTAACGCTCACCCTAACCCTAAACCTCACCCTCACCCTAACCCTCACCCTAACACTTACCCTCACACTAACCCAATCCCTAACCCTAACCCTAATTCTCAACAGAACACTCACCCTCACCCTAACCGTCACCCTCACACTAAACATCACCCAACCCTAACCCTCACCGTAACCCTAACCCTACTCCTCACCCTAACCCTAACCCTCACCGTAACCCGAAATCTCACATTAACCTTAACTCTAAACCTTACCCTCACCCTCACCCTAACCCTAACCCTAATCCTCATCCTAACACTAACCTTGACCCTCAGCCTCACCCTAACCCTAAACCTAACCCCAACCCACACCCTCACCCTACACCTCACCCTAACTATAACCCTAACACTTACTTAAATGAAAACCTCACCCTAACCCTCACCCTCACCCTTAACCTCACCCTCACCCTAAAACTAACCCTAACCCTAAACCTAACCCTAACCCTCACCCTCACCTTAACCCTAACCCTAAACATAACCCTAACATTCATCCTAACCCTAACTCTAAACCTAATGCTAACCATAAACCACACAATCACCCTAACCTTCACCCTAACAATTACCGTCACATAACCCTAACCCTAAACCTAACACTAAACCTCACCCTGACCCTCACACTAAACCTAACCATAACCCTCACCCTAACCCTTACCCTGACCCTAACCATCACCCTAAACCTAACCCGAACCCTCACCTTAACCCTAACCCTCATCCTAAACATCAGCCTCACCCTCACCCTCACCCTAACCCTAACCCTAACCCTCATCCTAACCTTAAACCTAAACCTAACGCTAACCCTAAACCTCACCCTCACCCTAAAACTCACCCTAAACCTTACACTCACCCTAACACTAACCCTAACCCTCACAATAAACCTAAACCTCACCCTAAACCTAACCCTAATCCTCACACTAAACCTAACCCTCACCTTAAACCTAACACTACCCCTCAGCCTAACCCTCAACCTATTCCTAACTCTAACCCTAATCCTCACCTTATCCCTAACCTTAACCCTAACCCTCACCTTAACCCTCACCCTAAACCTAACCCTCACCTTCACCCTAACCCTAATGCTAACACTAACCCTCACCCTCCTCCTAACCCTCACCCTCACCCTAACCCTCACTCTAACACTTACCCACACCCGAAGCCTAACCCTAAACCTAACCTTCACCCAAACCCTCACGCTACCCCTAACCATAACCCTAACCCTAACCCTAAACCGAACCCTCACGGTAACCCTAACTCTCATCCTCTCCATAAACCTTACTCTAAACTTTACCCTCAACCTAAGCCAAACCCTTTCCCTAAACCTAACACTCACACTAACCCTAACCCTTACCCTCAGCCTAGCCCTTATACTAACCCTAAACCTAACAGTAACCCTCACCCTAACCGTAACCCTAACCCAAAACCTCACACTCAACCTCCACTTCCCCCTCAGCCTTACCCTTTACATAATCCTAACCCTCACCCGCACCCGCACCCTCACACTAACCCTCACCCTCACTCTCACCCTCACACTAACCCTCAACCTCACCCTAAACATCACCCTAACACTAACCCTCAAACTAACCCTAATCCTAACCCTCACCCTAACCCTAAACCTCACCATAATGCTCACCCTAACCCTAATGCTAACCCTAACCCTCACCCTCACACTAACCCACACCCTAACTCTTATCCTCACACTAACGCTAAACCTAACCCTAACTCTAACCTTCACACTAACCCTAACCCTCACTCTAACCCTATACCTACACTTCACCCTGACTCTCATACTAACCCTAACCCTCAACCACACCCTAATCCTCACCCTCACCCGAACACTCACCCTCACCCGAACACTCACACTCGCCCTAACACTCACCCTCACAATAAACATCACCCTAACCCAAACCCTAAACCTCACCCTATATCTAATCCTCAACCTAAACCTATCCCTCACCCTGACCCTCACCCTAACCCTAACCCTAACCCTAACCCTCACCCTTCCCCTAACCCTAATACTCACCCTAAACCTAACCCTCACCCTCACACTAAACCTAATCCTCACCCTCACACTAAACCTAACCCTCATCCTAACCCTTATCCTCACCCTCACCCTCTCCCTCACCCTAACCCTCATCCTAAACCTAACCTTAAACCTAATGCTAACCCTAAACCTCACCCTCACCCTAACCCTTACCCTCAACCTAACCCTAACCCTAACCAACACACTAAACCTAACCCTCACTCTAACCCTAACCCTGAACCTCACACTAAACCTAACCCTCAACCTAACCCTAACCCTACCCCTGAGCCTAACCCTCACCCTAAATCTAACCTTAACCCGAATCCTCACCCTATCAGTAACCTTAACCCTAACGCTCACCTTCAACCTCTCCTTCCCCCTCAGCCTTACCCTAACCATAACCATAATCCTAACACTCAACCTAACCCTCACCATAAACCTATCCCTCAGCCTCACCCTAACCCTCACCCTAACCATTACCCTCAACCTAACCTAAACCTAACACTCATATTAACCGTAACCCTAACCCTCACCCTATCCCTTATACTAACCCAAAACCTAAATCCAACCCTCACCCTAACCTGAACCCTCACACTAACCCTAAACCTAACCCTAACCCTCAGCCTAAACCTCATATTAACCCTAAACCTAACCCTAAAACTCAAGCTAACCCTAATCATCACCCTCACCCTAAACTTTAGCTAAACCCTAACCCTATCCCTAACCCTAACCCTAACTCTACCTGAATACTCACCCACACCCTAATCCTCACCCTCACACTAAACATCAACCTAACACTAACCCTCAACCTAACCCTAACCCTAACCCTCACCCTAACCATAACCCTCACCGTAACCCTAAACCTCACACTAACCCTAAGCCTAACCATCACCCTCAACCGCAACCTCACCCTAACCCTATCCCTAACCCTCATCCTAACACTAACCCTGACCCTCACCCTCACCCTCACCCTAACCCTAACCCACAACCTCACCCTAATCCACACCCTAACCCTAACCCTAAAACTTACCTAACCGAAAACCTCACACTCACTCTCACCCTCAACCTAACCCTCAACCTAGCCCTCCCCCTAAAACTAACCCTCACCCTAACCCTAACCCTCACACTGAGCCTAACTCTCACCCTAAACCTAACCCTAACTCTCAGATTAACCCTCACCTTTACCCTAACTCTAACCCTCACCCTAACCCTAACCCTATCACTAACCCTCACACTAACCCTAACCTTAATACTGAACCTAACCCTTACCCTCACCCTCACCATAACCCTAACACTCACCCTAATACTAAACCTAACACTAGTCCTCATGCTAACACTTACCCTCACCCTCACCCTAACCCTAACTCTCATCCTCACCCTAACCCTCACCCGAAGCCTTACCGTCACCCTAACTCTAATCCTAACCCTAACCCTAACCCTCACCCTAACCCTAAACCTATCCCTAAACCTCACCCTAACCCTAACCCTCATCCTACCTCACACTCAACCTAACCGTCACCCTAACCCTTACCATCACCCTAAACCAACCCTAACCCTCACAGTAAACCTAACCCTCACCCAAACTCTAATGTTACCCCTAACCCTAACCCTCACCCTCAACCTAACCCTAACCCTAATCCTCACCGTATCCTTAACCTTAACCCAAAGCTACACCCTAAGCCTCACCCTCACCCTAAGACTAACCATAACCCTCAGCCTCACCGTAACTCTCTCCCTAACACTTTACCCTCACCCTAACCCTCACCCTCACCCTAAAACTCACCCTAACACTCACCCAAACCCTAACCCTCACCTTAACCCTAATCCTAAACTTAACCTTGACGCTAACCCTCACCCTCACTCTGAACCTCACCCTAACACTTACCCACACCCTTACCCTCACTCTAACCCTAACCCTAAACCTAAAATTGACCCTAACCCTCACCCTAACCCTAAACCTCACCCTCACCCTAACCCTCACCCTAAACTTTACCCTCACCCTAACTCTTACCCTAACACTAAACCTAACCCTCACACTAACCCGAACCCTAATCCTCAGCCTAATCCTTATCCTAACCCTAAACCTAGCCCTAAACCTCACACTAACCCTAACCCTAACCCTTAGCCTAACCCTCATCCTAACCATAACCCTAATCCTAACCCTCACCCTAACCCTAACCGGAAACCTAAACCTCACCCTAACCCTCACCCTCACCGTCATCCTCTCGATCAACCTCAGCCTAACCCTAAATCTAACCTAATCCTAACCCTCACCCTCACCCTCACCCTAACTCTATCCCTAAACGTAAACCTAACACTCACCCTCACCCTTACCCTAACCCTAACACTATCTCTAACCCTCAACCTAACCCTAACACTCACCCTAATCCTAAACCTAACCCTCACCCTCAAACTCACCCTAAGTCTAACGCAAACCCTAACCTTAACCCTCACCCTCACCCTCAACCTAACCCTCACACTCACCCTAAACCTCACCCTAAAGCTGACCCTACCCCTGTCCCTACCCCTCACCCTAACCCTAACCCTAACCCTCAACCTAACCCTAAAACTACCCCTAATGCTAACCCTCACCCTAAACCTAATCCTCACCCACACCCTAACCCTCACCCTCAACCGAACCCTCACCCTCACCCGAACCATCATCCTCACCCTAACCCTCACGCTCATTCTAAACATCACCCAAATCCTAACCCTCACCCTAACTCTAACACAAACCCTAATCCAAACCCTCACACTCACCCTAACCCTCACCCTAATCTTTACTCTCACCCTAATCCTTACCCTCAACCTAACCCTAACCATTACCCTCACACTAACTGTAACCCTCACTCTAACCCTAATCCTAACCCTGACCCTAACCTTCACCCTCACCCTGACCCTCAGCATCAGCTTAACCCTAACCCTAATCCTATTCCTAATCCTAACCCTCACAATCACCCTCAACCTAAACCTAACCCTAACACTAACCCTCACCCTCACCCTCACCCTCACCTTTCACTCACCCTCACAATCAACATCACCCTAACCCTAACCATCACCCTAACCCTAACCTCAGCTTAACCCTCACCCTCAACCTAATCCTCACCCTAACCGTAACACTAATGTAAAGGAAACCCTCACCCTCACACTAACCCTCACACTAACCCTCACCCTCACCGTAGCCCTATCCCTAACCCTAACCATAACACTTAACCACAACCTAACCCTCACCTTCATCCTCACTCTAACCCTAATCCTAACCCTAATGCTCACCCTGGCCCTCTCCCTAATCCTAACTGTAATCCTAACCCTCAACCTCATCCTAACCCTCATGCTCACCCAAAAACTCACCCTCACACTAAACGATACTCTCACAATAAACATCACCCTAACCCTAACCCTCAATCTAACCCTAACACTAACCCCCACCCTAACCCTAAACCTCACACTAACCCTCACCCTAACCCTTACCCACAACATAATCCTATCCCTCACCCTCAACCTTACCATCACCCTAACCCTTACCCTCACCCTAACCCTTATCCCAACCCTCATCCTAACCCTCGCCCTAACCCTAACCCTAACCCTCACACTAACCCTAACCCTCACCCTCACCCTCAGGCTAACTCTAATACTAACCCTAACCCTCACCCTCAACCTAACTCTAACCCTAAACCTAACCCTAACCCTCACCCTCACCCTCAACCTAACCCTAAACCTATCCCTAACCCTCACCCTAACTGTAACCCAAAACCTATACCTCACACTCACCCTAACCCTAACCCTAACCCTCACACTAAACCTCACCTTACCCTCAACATAAACCTTACTCTAACCCTAATCTTCACCCTAAACCTAACATTCACCCGCACCCTAACCCTAACCCTATTCCTAAACCTAAACCTCACCCTTAAACTCACCCTAACCCTACACCTAACATTATCCCTAACCCACACCCTTACCCTATCCCTGACCCTCACCCTAAACCTCACCCAAACCCTAAACCTACCATTCACCCTCACCCTCAGACTCACCCTAACCCTAATCCAAACCCTCAACCTAACCCTAATGCTACCCATAACCCTCACCCTCACACTAAACCTAAACCTAACACTAACACTCAACCTAACCCTAATCCTCACCCAACCCCTGACCTTCACCCTCACCTTAACCCTCACCCCCATGCTAAACATCACCGAAACCCTAACCCTCACCCTAACCCTTGCCCTAACCCTCATCTTAACCCTAACCCAAAACATAATTCTCAACCTCACCCTATTCCTCACCATAACCCAAATCCTTGGCTAAAATAAACCCTCAACCTAAAACTCACACTAACACTCACCCTCACCCTAGCCTTCACCCTAACCCTAACAATAACCCTAACCCTAACCCTAACCATAACCTTCACAGTAACCATTACCCTCACCCTAACCCTAAACCTAACATTAACCCTAACCCTAACCCTCAGCCTCAACCTCACCCTCACCCTCACTTTCAGCCCAACCCTAACCCTAACCTATTCCCAATCCAAACCCTCACCCTGACACTTACCCTAGCCCTCACCCTCACCCTAACCTTCACCCTCACCCTAAACATCACACTAACCGTAAACCTCAGGTTAACCCTTACCCTAACCCTAACGTCATCTTAACCCTAAACCTCACGTAAACAAAAACCTCACCCTCACCCTCACCCCAACCCTAACCGTAACCCTATGACTCACCCCAACCCTAACCTTCACCCTAACACTAACCCTCACCCTCAACCTCACCCTAATCTTAACCCTAACTCTAATCCTAACCCTCACCCTCACCGTAACCCTCACCCTAACCGTTACCCTCACCCTCATGCTTAGCGTAACCCTAAACCTCACAGTAAACCTAACCCTAACCCTAACCCTTACCCTCACCTTAACCCTCAACCTCACCCTAATCCTCAACCTAACCTTACTTTAACACTTACATAAACGAAACCCTCACCCTCACCCTCACCCTCACCCTAGCCCACACCCTAACCCTAACCCTAAACCTAACCGTCACAATAATCCTAACCATAAGACTCAGGATAAAACTTATCCTAACCCTAAACCTAAAACAAAACTTCACCCTAACTAAACCCTAATCCTAACCCTAACCCTAATCCTAACCCTCACACTAACCCTAACCCTAACCGTCAGCCTAACGCTCATCCTAACCCTAACCCTAACACTAACCCTCACCCTAAACCTAATCCTAACCCTAACCCTCACCCTAACCCTAAACCTCACACTCAACCTCACCCTCACCCTCAGCCTAAACCTAGTTCTAACCTTACTACTAACCCTCAAACTCACCCTAACTCTAACCCTAAACCAAACCCTCACACTCCCCCTCCCCCTCACCCTAACCCTCAACCTAACCCTCACCCTAACTCTCACCCAAACATTTACCCTGACCCTAAACCTAACTCTAACCCTAAACCTAACACTCACACTAACACTAAACCTAACCCTCAAACTAAACCTTATCCTAATCCTAAACCTAACCCCAGCCCTCACCCTAACCCTAATTCTTAACCCTCAAACTAACCCTAAACATAAACCTCAGCCTAACGCTCATCCTAACCCTAACCTTAACCCTAACCCTCACCCTAAACGTACCCCTAACCCTAACACTTACCCTAAACCTAACCCCTCACCCTAACCCTCAGGCTAACTCAAATATTAACCCTAATACTAACCCTCACCCTCACCCTAACTCTAACCCTAAACCTTACCCTAACCCTCACCCTCACTCTCACCCTAACCATAAACCTATCGCTAACCCTCACCCTAACCCTAACCCAAACCCTATACCTCACCCTCACCCTCACCCTAACCCTAACCCTAACCCTAAGCCTCACACTAAACCGCACCCTAACCCTTACCCTCACCATTAACCTAACTCTAACCCTAATCCTTACCCTAAACCTAACCCTCACACATACCCTTACCCTGATCCTCACCCTAACACTCACCGACACCCTAACACTCTTCCTAACACTAACCCTAACCCTACCCTTCACCCTAACAATCCTACTAAACCTAACCCTAATCCTAACCGTCAACCTAAACCTAATCCTAGCCCTAACCCTCACCCTCACACTAACCCTAAATCTAATGCTAATACTCAACCTAACACTAATCCTCAACCACACCCTAACTCTTACCCTCACTCGAACCCTGACCCTCACCCGAAAACTCATCCTCACCATAACCCTCACCCTTATGCTAAACATCACCCAAACCATAACCCTCACTCTAACCCTTGCCCTAACCCTCACCCTAAACCTAACCCTCAACCTAACCCTCACCCTCACCCTAATCCTCACCATAACACTAAACTCTGGCTAAAAGGACACCTCACCCTTACCTTTACACTAACCCTCACCCTCACACAAGCCCTCACCCTAAATCTAACCCTAACCCTAAACCTCACCCTCACCCTAAACCTCACTCGAACCCTTCCCCTCACCCTAACCCTAACCCTAACCCTAACCATAAACCTCACAGAAACCGTAACCCTCACCCTAACCCTAAACCTAACCTATCCCAAACCTCACCCTCACCCTCAACTTCAGTCTAACCCTAACCCTAACCGTATTCCCAATCTTAACCCTCACCCTCACCCATACCGTAATCCTCACCCTCACCCTCACCCTAAACATCACCTAACACTAAACCTCACCTTACCTCTAAACCTAACACTCACCCTAAACCTAACCTCAGATTAACCCTATCCTTGACATAAACGAAAACCTCACCCTCATCCTCACAATAACCATCACCCTCACCCTATCCCTCACCATCACTCTAACCATAACCCTAACGCTCAACGTCACCCTCACCCTCACCTTCAGCCTATTCCTAACACTAACCCTAACCCTAAACCTCACCCTCACCCTAACCCTAACCCTAACCCTAACCTTCACCCCAACCCTAACCCTCACCCTAACACTAACCCTAATCCTCTACCTCACCCTAATCCTAACTGTAACTCTAATCGTAAACAGCACCCTCACCCTAACCCTCACACTAACCCTTACCCTCACCCTCACCCTAACCCTAATCCTAACCCTCACATTAACCCTACCCCGCACCCTAACCCTAACCCTCACCTTAACCCTCAACCTCACCATAATCCTCACCCTAACCTAATCTTAACACTTACCTAAACTAAACCTTCACCCTCATCCTCACCCTAACCCTCACCATCAGCCTTGCCCACACCCTAACTCTAACCCTAAACCTAACCCTCACACTAACCCTAACCCTAAACCTCAGCCTAAACCTTAATCTAAGCCTAAACCTAAAATTAACCTTCACCCTAACCAAACCCTAACTCTAACCCTAACCCTAAACCTCACCCTAAAACTAACCCTAACCCTAAACCTCACCCTAACCCTAAACCTCACCCTCAACCTCACCCTCACCCTCCGCCTAAACCTAGTGCTAACCCTAATCCTAACCTTTACCCTCAACCTAACTCTAACCCTAAAACAAAATCTCCCCCTCTTTCTCACCCTTAATCTAACCCTCACTCTAACCCTAACCCTCACCCTCAACCTCACCCTCACCCTCAGCCTAACCCCTAGTCCTTAACCTAATCCTAACCCTTAACCTACCCCTGAACCTAACCATAACCCTAACACTAACCCTAACCCTCACCCTCACCATAGTCCACACCCTAAACCTAACCCTAAACCTATCCCTCACACTAACCCGTACCCTAACCCTCAGCCTAAACCTTATGCTAACCCTAAACCTAAAACTAACATTCACCCTAAACAAACCCTAACCCTAACCCTAACCTAAACCTAACCCTCACACTAACCCTAACCCTAACCCTCAGCCTAACGCTCATCCTAACCCTAAACCTAACCCTAACCCTAAACCTCAACCTAACATTCATCCTAACCCTAACCCTAACACTAACCCTAACCCTGACACTCAATTTAACCCTCCCCATAACCCTAACTCTAACACTAAACCTCACCCTTACCCTAACCCTAATCCTAACACTAACCCTAAACCTCACCCTAACTCTCACCCTAACCCTCACCCTCACCCTAAACATCACAATAACCTTAACCCACACCTTAACCCTAACCCTAACCCTCACTGTAACCCTAACCTCACTTAACCCTAACCTGATGTAAACGAAACCCTCACCCTCACCCTCACCCTAATCCTCACCTTAACCCGAAACCTGACAAAAACGAAACCCTCACCCTCACCCTCACACTCACTCTCACCCTCACCCTAGCCCTCACAGTTACCCGAACACTATCCATCAACCTCACCCTCACCCTAAACCTAACCCTACCCTAACCCTAACCCTCACCCTCACCCGCACCCTCACCCGCACCCTAACCCTAACAATACCCCTAACCCTCACCCTAAAACTAAACCTCAAGTTCACCCTAACCCTAATCCTAACCCTAATTCTAATCCTAACCCTCACCCTCACCCTAACCCTCACCCTAACCCTTACCCTCACCTTCACCTAACCCTAACCCTAACCCTCACACTAACCCAAACACTCACCCTAACTGTAACACTAACCCTAACCCTTACCCTCAAAATCACGCTAACCCTAACCCTTACCCTCAGCCTAACCCTAACCCTAACAGTAACCCTAACCCTAAAACTAGTCCTCACACTAACCCTAATCCTCAACCACACCTTAACCCGAACCCTCACCCGAACCCTCACCCTAATACTAACCCTAAACCTAAACCTAACCTTCCCACTAAACCTATCCCTCACACTAACTGTATCCCTACACATCAGCCTAAACCTCACCCTAACCCTAAACCTAACCCTAATCCTCACCCTATCCCTAAACCTAACCCTCACCCTCACACTCACCCTAGCCCTCACCCTAACCCTACAACAAACCCTAACCATCACACTAAACTTAACCCTCACCCTATACCTAAACATAACCCTCAGCCTAAGACTCACCCTAACCCTAACCCTAAACCTAATCCTAGCCCTATCCCTCACCCTAACCCTAACCCTCACACTCACCCTAGCTCTCACCTTAACCTCACCCTAACCCTACCCCTAACCCTAAACCTCACCCTCAATGTAACCTTCAAGCTAACCCTTACCCTCACCCTAATCCTAACCCTGACCCTAACCTTAACCCTAAAACTCACACTGAATCTAACCCACACCCTAACCCTAACCCTACCCCACAGCCTAACCCTCATCCTAAACCTAACCCTAACCCTATCCCTAAACTTAACCCTAACCCTGACATTAACCATAACCCTCAACCTAACCCTAAACCTCACCCTCACCCTCACACTCACACTCAGCCTAACCCTAACCCTAACACTAATCCTAAACCTAACCCTCACCCACACCCTCACCCTAACTCTAACCCGAACCCAAACCATAACCCTTCCCCTACCCCTCACCCTCAACTGAACCCTCACTCTCACCCTAATGCTCACTCTCAACCTAAACCTAACCCTAACCATTATCCTGAATCTCACGCTCATGCTCACACTAACCCTAATCCTCACATTAACCCTCACCCTCACCCTAACCATAACCCAAACACTAAACCTAACCCTCACCTCACCCTAACCATAAACCTACCCCTCACCCTAACCCTCACGCTCACCCTACCTCTAACCCTAACCCTAACCTTCCCTCTCACCCGAACCTTCACACTCAACCTCACCCTAAACATCACCCTAACACTAAACCTAATCATAACCCTAATACTCACCCTAACCCTAACCCTCACCTTAACCCTCAACCTCACGCTAATCCTCACCCTAACGTACCCTTTACCCTTACCTAAACTAAACCCTCAACCTAACCTTCACCCTCACACTAGCCCACACCCTAACCCTAACGCTAAACATAAACCTCACACTAACCCTAACCCTAAGCATCAGCCTAAACCTTATCCTAACCCTAAACCTAAAACTAACCTTCACCCTATACAAACCCTAACCCTAACCCTAAACCTCACCCTAATCCTAACCCTCAACCTCAACCTCAACCTCACCATCAGCCTAAACCTAGTCTTAACCCAATCCTAACCCTCAATCTCACCCTTATTCTAACCCTAAACCTAACCCTCACCCTCTGACTCCCACTCACCCTAACCCTCACCCTAACCCTAAACCTCACCATCATACTCAGCCTAATCCTCGTCCTAACCCTCACCCTATACCTCACCCTCAAACTAACCCTAACCCTAACCCTAACCCTCACCCTCACCCTCACCCTCACCTTACCATAACTCTATCCGTCACCCTCAACCTAAACCTGACCCTAACACTTGCCCTCACCTTAAACCTCCCCCTAACCCTAACCATGAACCTAACAGTCACCCAAGTGCTCACCCTAACCCTAACACTAAACCTAACCCTCACCCTCAGTCTAACCCTCACACTAACGCTTACCCTCACACTAAACGTAATCCTCAAACTAACCCTAAACCTAACCCTAACCCTAACCCTCAACTTAACCCTCACCTTAATATTAACCCTGAACCTAACCGTCACCCTAACTCTAACACTAAACCTAAACCTCACCCACACCTAACCCTCACCGTCACCCTAACCCTCACCCTAAACCTAAACCTCACCCACACGCTAAACCTCAGCTTCACCCTCACCCTCACGCTTACCCTAAACCCAAACGTAACCCTCAGCCTAACCCTAACCCTCACCCTAACCCTCAAACTCCCCCTCACCCTAAACCTCACCCTAAACCTAACCCTAACCCTAACCCACACCCTAAACCTAACCCTACCCTAAACCTCACCCTCACCCTAACCTTCACCCTCACACGAAACCTTACCCTCATCCTAACCCTCACCCTAACCATCACCCTAACCCTAACTCTCACCCTAACCCTAAACATAACTCTCACCCTCACCCAAACACTAACCCTAACCCTAACCCTCCCCCTCAAACTCATGCTAACCCTAAACCTCACTCTTACCTTAAACCTCACCCTAACCCTTAAACTTACCATAACCCTAACACTAAACATGAGCCTCACACTAAACCTAACCCTCACCCTCACACAAACCCTAACCCTACCCCTCACCCTAAACCTCAGCTTAACCCTAAACCTCACCCTAAACCTAGCCCTCACCCTTACCCTAATCCTAACACTTACCCTAACCCTAACCATAAACCTAACCCTCACCCTCACCCTCACCCTAAATCTAACCCTAACCCTAACCCTCATCCTCACCCTAACCCTAACCCTAACCCTCACCTTAACCCTCCCCCTAATCCTAAACCTGATCTTAACCATCACCCTAAAGCTAACACTAAACCTAAACCTCACCCTCACCCTAACCGTCACCGTCACCCTAACCCTCACTCAAACCTGAACCCTCACCTCAACCTAATCTTCACACTCACCCTAACCATAAACCTAACCCTAATCCTCTCCCTAACCCTCACCCTCACCCTCACCTCACCTAAAGCCTAACCCTAAACCTAATCCTAATCCAACCCTCACCCTCACCATTAACCTAACCCTAAACCTAATCCTATACCGAACCCTCACCTTCACCATAACCTAACAGTAACCATCACCCTCACATGCACCCTTACCTTAACCCTAACCCTAAGCCTTACCCTAACCCTAACCCTCACCCGAACCCTTACCCTAACCATAACCCTCACCCTCATTCTCACCCTAACCCTAACAATAACCCTATCCCTCACCCTAATCATTATCCTCACACTTACCCTAAACCTAACCCTAAACCTCACACTAACCCTAAACCTCACCCTAACCCTGACCCTACCCCTCACCCTAAACCTCACCCTAATCCTAACCCTAACCCTAACCCACACCCTAAACCTAACCCTAACCCTCACCCTCACCCTAACCCTCATCCACACCCTAATCTGAACCCAAACCCGAACCCTCACAGTCACCCTAACACTCACCTCTCTCTCAAAATCACCCTAACCCAAACCCGCACCCTAACCCTAAACATAACCCTCACCCTCACCCCAACCCTAAACCTAACTCAAACACGAACCCTCACCGTAACCCTCACCGCACACTCACACTAACCCTAACCCTCACTCTCATCCTAACCTTCACCCTAACCATTACCCTAACTCTACCCCTCACAATAACACTTACCATAACCCTAACCCAAACCCTAATCCTCACCCTCACCCTAGCCCTCATCCATACGCTCAACCTAACCTTAACAATCACCCTATCGCTCACCCTCACCCTAACCCTCACCTTAACGCTTACCCTCACCCTAACCCTAACCCTCACACTAAATCTAACCCTCACCCGAACCATAACCATAATCCTCACCGTATCCCTCATCCTAACCCAAAACATAACCCTCAACTTAAATCTAAACCTATACATTACCCTAACCCTAACTCCCACCCTCACACTCACCCTCAACCTCAGCCTAACACTAACCCTAACACTAATCCTAAACCTAACACTCACCCTCACACTCACCCTAATTCGAACCTAACCATAAACCTAACCATCACCCTAACCATAAACCTATCCCTAACCTACACCCTAAACCTAAACATCACCCTAACCCTAACCCTAACCCTAACCCTCACCCTCACCCTAACTCTAACTCTCAACCTAACTCTCATCTTAACACTAACGCTAACCCTAACCCTCACCCTAAATCTAACCCTCACCCAAACCCTCACCATAAACCTCACCCTAACCCTAACCCTCAAACCGAACCTAACCCTTACCCTAACCCTTGTCCTCAACCTAAATGTAAACCTAACCCTAAGCCTCACACTAACCCTATCTCTAACCCTCAGCCTAACCCTCATTCTAAACCTAACCCTAACACTAATCCTAACCCTAAGCCTCACCCTCACCCTCACTCTAACCATAACCCTAACCCTAACCCACATGTTAACCCTCAACCTCACTCTCACCCAAAACCTAACATTAACAATAAAACTAAGCCTAACCCAAAACATCACCCTCAACCTAACCCTAACCCTAACCTAACCCTAATTCTTCTACTCACCCTAAACCTAACCCTAAGTGTCAAACTCACACTCAACCTCACCCTCACCCTAACACTCACGCTCAAACTCACCCTCACCCTAAACCTCACCGTCACCCTAAAAATCACCCTACCCCTAACCCTCACCCTAACCCTAACCCTTACCCTAACCATAACACTAACTCTTACCATAACCCTAACCCTAACTCTCACCCTAACCCTAATGCTAACTCTAACCCTCCACCTCAACCTAAACCTTACCGTAAACCTTATCTTCACACTAACCCTAAACCTAACCCTCAGCCTCACCCTCACCCTAACCCTAACCCTAAACCTAAACCTCACTCTAACCCTAACCCTTACCCTAACCCAAACCTAACCCTAACCCTCACCCTAACCGTAACCCTAACACCAACCATTACCCTCACCCTCACCATAAACCTAAGCCTAAATATAACCCTCACCCTAACCCTAACCCTTACCCTAACCCTAACCCTACCCCTCAACCTAAACATCACCCTGACCCAAAACCTAAACCTGACCCTCACCCTAAACCTAACTCTAACCCTAATGCTAACCCTAAAACTAACCCTCACCGTAACCCGAACACTTACCCTAAACCTCACCCTAATCCTAACCCTAACCATAACCCACACCTTAAACCTAACCCTAACCCTCACCCTCACTTTAACCCTCACCTTAATCCTAACCCGGACCCTAACCCTCACTGTAACGCTAACACTAAACCTAAACCTAACCCTCACCCTAACCCTCACTGTCACCCTAAACATCACCCTAAACCTCACCCTCACACTCACGCTAACCATAACACTCACTCTCACCCTAACCCTCACTGTAACCCTTAACCTTACCCTAACCCTAACCCACACCCTAACACTAAACCTAACCCTCAACCTCATCCCAAACCTAACCCTACCTGTCACCCTAATACTTACCCTCACCCTAACCCAAACCCTAAACCTCACCCTCATCTAGCGCTCAACCTTACACTAATCCTAACCCTAAACCTAACCCTCACCCTCACCCTGACCCTCACTCTAACCCTAACCCTAACCCTAACCCTCACCCTCACCTTCACTGTAACCCTAACTCTAATTCAAACCCTAACCCTCAACCACACCCTAAACCTCACCCGAATCCTTACCCTCACCCTCACCCTAATTGGAACCCACACCTTAACCTTAACCCTCACTCTACCCCTGACCCTAAACCTGAACCTAACACTCACCCTAAAACTAACCCTAACCCTCACCCTCAACCTAACCCTAAACCTAATGCTAACCCTAAACTTCATCCTCACCCTAACCCTAACCCTACACCTCACCCTAACCCAAACCCTAACCCTAATGCTAACCCTAACACTCAACCTCACCCTAACCCTCACTCTAATCCTTACCCTCACCCTCTCCCTCACCATTACCCTAAACCTACCCATCAGCCTAAACCTCACCTTAACCCTTACCCTCACTATAAACTTAAAACTAACCCTAATCCTCACACTAACCCTAAACCTAACCCTAACCCTAACCGTCACTTTAACCCTCACCCTAAGCCTAACCCTGAACCTAACCCTCACTGTCACCCTAACACTCAACGTCACCCTAACCCTCAACCTAACCCTAACCCTCAACCTAAATCTCACACTAACCCTTACCCTCACCACAACCTTAACCCTAACCCACACCCTAACCCTCACCCGAAACCAAACCCTCACATTAACCGTAACATTAAGACTCACCCGAACCCTAACACTCACCCTAACCGTAACTCTAACCCTCACCGTCAACCTAACCAACACCCGAACTTTAACCCTATACCTCACACTACCCTTAATGCTAAACATAACCCTAAATCTTAGTCTCATCCTAATCCTCACCCTAAACATTTTCCTCACACTAACCCTAATCCTAACCCTCACACTAGCCCTAACCGTCAACCTAACCTTCACTGTCACCCTAACCCTCACCCTAACCCTAACACTCACCTAAACCCTAACCCTCACCCTCACCCTAAAAATCACCCTAACCCTAACCCTCAGCTTAACCCTAACCCTAACCCTCACCTTAACTCTAACCCTCACCTTCAACCTCACCCTCAGCCTAATCCTCACCCTAAAACTAACCCTAACCCTTTCCTAACCAAAAACCGCACCCTCACCCTAACCCTCATCCTAACCTTCGCCCTCACCCTAGCCCTCTCCTTAAGCCTAACCCTAACCCTAACCCTCAACCTCAACCTCATCCTCAACCTCAGCCTCACCCTAACCCTAAACCTAATCCTAAACCTAACCCTCACTATAACCCTAACTGTAAACCTAATGCTAACCCTAAACCTCACCCTCACCTTAGCCCTAATCCTAACCCTCAACCTAACCCTAACCCTAAGCCTAATGACATACCTAACCCTAACACTCACACTAAGACTAATGCTAACCCTAATACTCAACCACAACCTAAACATCACCCTAACACTTACCCTCATTCTAACCCTCACCTTAACCCTAAACCTGAACCTAATCCTCATCCAAACACTCACCCTAACCCTTACAGTAACCCTATCCTTCACTCTCACCCTAACCCTCACCATATCCCTTATCCTCAAACTAACCCTAACCCTAACCCTACACCTCACACTAACGCTAACCCTTAACTCAACCCTAAAACTAACCCCCACCCTAACCCTAAACCTGAACCTAATCCTCATCCAAATGCTCACCCTAACCCTAACACTAACCTTATCCCTCACCCTCACCGTAACCCTCACCCTAACGCATACCCTCACCCTAACCCTAACCCTAACCCTAACACTCAACCTAAACTTAACCCTAACACTAATGCTAACCCAAACCCTCACCATCAACCGAACCCACACCCTCACCCTAACACTCACCTAATCCTCACCCTAACCCTAACATTACCTAATCAAGACCCTCACCCTCACACTCACCTTCACCCTAAGCCTCACCCTCTCCCTAGCCCTCACCCTAACCGTAACCCTAACCCTAAACCTGACCCTCATCCTCAACCTCAGCCTAACACTATCCCTATCCCTATTCCTAACCGTCACCCTCAACCTAAGCCAAACCCTAACACTCAACCCTCAACCTAAGCCTCACCCTAACCCTAATCCAAACCCTAACCCGCACCCTCATCCTAGCGCTCAACATAACCCTAACTCTAATCCTAACTCTAACCCTAAACCTCATCTTCAACCTCACCCTCACCCTCACCCTCAGCCTAATCCTAACCATAACCCTAATACTAACTCTAAACCTAACCCTAACCCTACCTCTTCCCCAAACCCTAGCCCTCACCCTCACTCATACCCTCAACCTCAGCCTAACCCTAACCCTAATCCTAAACCTAACCCTCACACTCACACTCACCCTTACCCTAAACCTAATCTTCACCCTCACCCTAAGTCTAACCCTAAACCTCACCCTCACCCTAACCCTTAACCTCCCCCGAAACCTAACCCTAACCCAAACCCTTAAACTACCCCTCAGCCTAACTCTAACCCTCACCCTCAACCCAAACCTGATGCTAACTCAAATGTTCACTCTCAACCTAAGCCTCAGCCTAACATTTACCCTCACCATAACCCTATCCCTCCCCTCTCCCTAACACTCACCCTACCCCCTCCCCTCACCCTAAACCTCACCCTAACCCAAAGCCTAACCCTAATCCTAACCTTCACCCTAAGCCTCACCATAACACTCACCCTAACCCTAACCTTAACCCTCACTCTCAAACTCACCCTAACCCTAAACCTAAACTTAACCCTCACCCTCACCCTAACTGTCATCCTAACCCTTACCCTTACCCTAACCCTAACCCTAACCCTAACCCTAACCCTTACCCTCACCATAACCCTATCCCTCACTCTCAACCTAACCCTCACCCTAAACCTTACGCTCAGCCTAACCCTCACCCAACCCTAACCCGAACCCTAACCCACACCCTAACCCCCACACTAAACTTCACCCTAACCTTAACGCTAACCCTAACCCTCATTCTCAACCTAACCCTCATCCTAAAACTTATCCTCACATTAACCCTAATCCTAACCGTAACCCTCACACTAAGCCTAACCCTTAACCTAACCCTAATCCTCTCCCTCACCATAATCCTCACCCTAAACATAACCCTAACCCTTACCTAACCGAAACCGAAACCTCACCCTCACCCTCACCCACAGCCTAACCCTTACCCTAACCCTAATAATACCCTAACTCTTATCCTCACCCTAAATCTAACCCTAACCCTAACCCTCATGGTCACCCTCCCACTCATGCTCACCCTCACCCTAACCCTCACGCTCAATCTCACCCTCACCCTAACCCTCACCGTCAACCTAAACATCACCCTACCCCTAACCCTCACGCTAACCCTAACCCTTACCCTACCCTAACCCTAACCCTAACCCTAACCCTAACCCTCGCCCTAAACCTTATTCTAACCCTAATCCTCACCCTAACCCTTATCCTCACACTAACCCTAACCCTAACCCTCAGCATCACCCTAACCCTAAACCTAAACCTAAAACTAACGCTCACCCTGAACCTAACCCTTACCCTTAACCTAAACCTAAACCTCACACTAACCCTCATCCTAACCCTCACCCTAACCCTCAACCTAAACCTAAACCTCACCCTAACCCTAACCTTTACCCTATTCTTAACCCTACCCCTCAACCTAACCCTCACTGTCACCCTAACCCTAACACTAACCCTCACCCTAAACCTAACCCTAACCCTAACCCTCACCCTAAACCTAAACCTAACCCTCATCCTAACCCTAAACCTTACCTGAAACCTAACCCTAACGCTAAACCTAACCATAACTCTAACCCTTATCCTCAAACTTACCCTCACCCTAACCCTAAACCTAACCCTAACCCTCACCCTAACCCTAACCAGAATCCTAACCCTAACCCTCACCGTCACCACCACCCTCACCCTAACCCTCAATCTCAAACTTACCTTCACCCTAACCCTCAAACTAACTGAAACCCTCACCCTAACCCTAACAATCTCCCTAACCCTAACCCTACCTTTCACCCTAACTTTAACCCTAAATATCACCCTAACCCTAACCCTCACCCTCACCCTCACCCTCTGCCTAACACTAACCGTAACCCTAATCCTAACCCTAACTCTCACCCTCATACTCACCCTAACTCAAACACTAACCCTAACCCTAACCCTATCCCTAATTCTCACCCTAATCCTAAACCTCATCCTAAACCTAAACCTAACCCTCAATCTCACCCTAACCCTAACCTTATCCCCCACCGTAACCCTAATGCTAAACCTATCCCTCACCCTCACCCTAAACCACACCCTAAACCTTACCCTCACCACAACCTTAACCCTAAACCTAATACTCACACTAACTCTAACCATCACCCTCACCCTAACCCTCACTGTCACCTTAAACTTCACCCGAACACTAACCATCACCCACACACTAAGCCTCACCCGAAACCGAAACCTCTACCTCACCCTCACCCTAACCGAAACCCTAACACTCACCCCAAACCTAACCCTCAACCTAACCCTAATTCTAACCCTCACCCTCAACTTAACCCTAACCCTAATCCTAACCCTAAACCTCACCCTAACCCTAACACTAAACCTAACCTTAACTCTTACTTTCATCCTAATCCTCACCCTAAACCTTTTCCTCACACTAACCCGAACCCTAACCCTCACACTAACCCGAACACTCACCCTAACCCTAACAGTAACCCTCACCCTGAACCTAACCCTAACCCTTTTCCACACCCTCACCATAACCCTCACCATCACCCTAACCCTCACCCTAAAACTAACCCTCACCTATACCCTAAAACTCACCCTCACCCTCACCCTCACCCTCACCCTCACCCTAAACATCACCCTAACCCTAAACCTCACCTTCAACCTCACCCTCACCCTAACCCTTACCCTAAATCTCACCCTCACCCTAGCCCTCACCCTAAACCTAACCCTAACCCAAAAACTCACCCTCAAGCTCATCCTCAACCTCAGGCTCACCCTAACCCTAAACCTAATCCTAAACCTAATCCTCACCCTAACCCTCACTCTAATGATAACCTTAAACCTAATGCTAACCCTAAACCTCGCCCTCAACTTTACCCTAATCTAACCCTCACCCTCACCCTACCCCTAAACCTAATGCTATACCTAACCCTAACACTTACCCTAAGACTAATTCTAAGCCTAATACTCAACCTCACCCGAAACCTCACCCTAACACTTACCCTCAGCCTACCCCTCACCCTAACCCTAAACCTAAACCTAACCTTCACCAGTCACCCTAACCCTTACACTCACCCTATCCCTCACCCACACCCTAACCCTCACCCTAACCCTTATCCTCACACTAACCCTAAACGTAACCCTAAACCTCACACTAATCTAATCCTCTCCCAAAACCTAACACTAAACCTCACACTAACCCTAACCCTAAACTCAACCCTAACCCTAACCCTCACCCTAAACCCAATCCTAATCGTCACCCAAACGCTCACCCTAACCCTAACACTAAACCTATACCTCACCCTCACCCTAACCCTCACCCTAACGCTTACCCTCACACTAACCCTAAAAATCAAACTAAACCTAACCCTCACCCTATCCCTAACCATAATCCTCACCCTAACCCTCATCCTAACCCTAACCCTAACCCTCAAACTATCCCTAACCCTAAACATTACCCTAAACCTAACCCTCACTGTCACCCTCACCCACACCCTCAGCCTAACAGTAACACAAACCCTAATCCTAACCCTAACGCTCACACTCACACTCACCCTAACTTGAACCCTAACCATAAACCTAACTCTCACCCTATACATAAACCTATCCCTAACCCACACCCTAACCCTAAACGTCAACCTAACCCTAGCCCAAATCCTCACCCTAACTCTAACCCTCACCCTAATCTCAACTTAACCCTAACGCTCACCCTAACCCTCACCCTCACCCTAAATCTTACCCTAACTGATACTCTCACCATAAATCTAAGGGTAATCCTAACCCTAATCCTCACACTCAATCTTACCCTAACCCTCACCCTATCACTCACCCTAACCCTAACACTCACCCTCACATTAACACTCACCGTCATCTTAACCCTCACCATAAACCTAACCGTAACCCACACCCTAACACTCACACTCACTCTCACCCTCATCCTAACCTTCACCCTAGCCCTAACCCTAACCCTAACCCCAACCATGACCCTCACCCTAACCCTAACTTTAACCCTCACACTCACCCTAACCCTAACCATAACCCTTACCCTAAACTTCAACCTAACCCTTAATCAAATCCTAACCCTCACTCTCACCCTAATCCTCAACCTAACCCTAACCATAACCCTCACCCTAACCCTCACCCGAACCCTAACCCTAATCCTAACCCTAACCTTAACCCTCACCCTCACCCTAAACCTCACCCTAACCTTAAAACTCATCCTAATCCGAAACCTCACCAACACCCTAACCCTCACCCTCACTCTCACCCTCACTCTCACCCTAACCTTCACCAACACCCTAACACACACCCTCACCCGAACCCTAACTCTCACCCTCACCCTCACCCTAAACATCACCCTAACCCTAACTCTCACCCTAACCCTAACCCTAACCCTCACGCTAACCCTAACCCTCACCTTAAACCTCACCCTCACCCTAATCCTCACCCTAAACCTAACCCTAACCCTTTCCAAACCGAAAACCTCACCTTCACCCTCACCCTCACCCTAGCCCTCACCCTCACCCTATACCTCAACCTAAACATAACCATAAACTTAACCCTCACCTTCACGCTCATCCTAAGGCTCACCCTCACCCTCAGCCTCACCCTAAACCTACACCTAATCCTAACCCTAACCCTGACGCTCACCCTCACTCTAACCCTAACCCTAACCTGCAACCTAACCCTAACCCTTACCCTAATGCTAACCCTAACCTTCAACCTCACCCTAACTGTAACACTCAACCTAAACCTAACCCTAACCGTAATGCTAACCCTAAACCTCACCCTCACCCTAACAGTGACCCTAACCTTTACCCTAACCCTCACCCTCACCCTAACCCTAACTCTAAACCACACCCTAACACTAACCATAAACCTAACCCTAACCCTCAGTCTACCCCTCACCCTCACCCTAACTCTCACCTTCACCCTAACATTAATGCTAACCCTAACCCTCAACCTCACCCTAACCGTTGCCCTAAACCTTAACCTCACAAAAACCCTATTCCTCAACCTCAACCTAACCCTCACCCTAACCCTTACAATCACCCTAACCCTCACCCAACCCTAACCCTCATATTAACCCTCACCCTAATCCCCATCCTAACCTTAACCCTAACCCTAAGGCTAACCCTAACCCTCAGTTTCACCTTAACCCTCACCCTAACCCTTATCCTCACATAAACCCTAACCCTAACCCTAACCGTAACCCTCACAAAAAGCCTAACCCTCATCCTAAACCTAACCCTACATCTCACCCTAACACTCACCCTAACCCTAACCCTAACCTGAACCCGAACCCTAACCCTAACCCTAATCCTCCCCTGAACCCTAACCCTCACGGTCACCCTAAGCCTCACCCTTACACTAACCCTCACCTACACCCTAAACCTACCCATTCCCTGAACCCTAACTCTCACCCTAAACCTCACCCTCAACCTAAACATCACCCTAACCCTTACTCTCACACTAACCCTCACCCTCAACCAAACCATAACCCTCACTCTCACCCAAAACCTCTCACACACCCTAACTTTCACCTTCAGCTTAAACATCACCCTAAACCTCACTCTCACACTAACCCTCACTCTAACACTTACAATCACCCTAACCCTCACATTAAACCTAAACCTCAACCTAAATCTAACCCTAAACCTACCACTCACCCTAACCCTAGCCGTGAGGGCTAGGGTGAGCCTCACTCATACCCTCAACCTCAGCCTAAGCCTAACCCTAACCATTACCCTCACACTAACCCTTACCCTACCCCTCAGCCTAACCCTCACCCTCACCCTAATCCTAACCCTAACCTTCACCCTAAACCTAACCCAAACCCTAACCCTCACCCTAACCCTAAACCTAACCGTCACCCTAAACCTAAACCTTACCCTAAATCTAACCCTAACCCTAAAACTATCCCTAACTCTCACTCTCACCCTTACCCTCACCCTAACCCTAACCGTAAACCTAAACCTCACCCTAACCCTAACCTGAATCCTAACCCTAACCCTCACCGTCACCATCACCCTGACCCTAACCCTCAACCTCAAACTCACTTTCACCCTAACCCTCAAACTAACCCTAACAGTCACCTGAACCTTAACCCTTACCCTAACCCTAACCCTAACCCTCAACCTAACCCTCAACCTAAACCTAACACTCACCCTAACCCTAATCCTAACCCTCACCCTCATCCTAACCCTCAATGTCACACTAAACCTCACCCTAAACATAACCCTAACCCACACCCTAAACTTCACCCTCACCCCAACCCGAACCCTCACCTGAACCCTCACCCTCACCCTAACCCTCAGCCTCACCCTAACTCTCACACTACCCGTAACCCTCAACCTAAGCCTCACTCTCAACCTAATCCTCACCCTAATCCTAACCCTAACCCTTACCTAAAAAAAAATCCCTCACCCGCACGTTCACACTCACCCTAAACCTCACCCTCTCCGTAGCCCTCACTCTAAAGCTAAACCTCACCCTAACCCTAACCCTAACCCTCACCCTCACCCTAACCCTAACCCTCAAAAACACCCTAACCCTCACCCTGATCCTATCCCTAAACTTAACCCTAATCCTAACCTTCACTCTCACCCTCACTGTAACTCTAAACCCCACCCTAAACCGAACCCTCACCCTCACCTTAATCCTAACCCTCACCCTCACACTAACAGTAACCCTAACACTCAACCCTCACCCTAAGCCTCTCCCTAACCCTAACGGTAACACTAACCCTCACCCTCATCCTAGCGCTCAACATAACCCTAACTCTAAACCTAACCCTCACCCTAAAACTCAACTTCACCCTCACCCTCACCATGACCCTCAGCCTAATTCTAACCATAACACTAATACTAACCCTAAACCTAACCCTAACCCCACATCTACACCTAACCTTAGCCCTCACCCTCACTCATAACCACAACCTCAGCCTAACCCTAACCCTAACCCTAATCCTAAACCTAACCCTCACACTCACACTCACCCTAACCCTAACCCTAACCCTCACCCTCACCCTAAGGCTAACCCTAACCCTCACCCTCATCCTCACCCTAAACCTTAATCTCACCCTAACCCAAACCCTACCCCTCACCCTAACCCTAAAACTACCCCTCAGCCTATCCCTAACCCTCACCATCAGCCCAAACCTGATGCTAACACAAATGCTCACTCTCAACCTAAGCCTAAGCCTAACACTTATTCTCACAACAACCCTATCCCGCACCCTCTCCTTAAACCTCAACCTACCCCTTCCCCTCAACCTAACCCTCACCCTAACCCAAACCCTAACCCTAACCCTAACCTTCACCCTAAGCTTCACTCTAACCCTCAGCTTAACCCTCAGCTTAACCCTCACCCTAACCCTAAACCTAACCCTAACCCTCACCCTCACCGTAAATGTCATCCTAACCCTTACCCTCACCCTAACCCTTACCCTAATCCTAACCCTCACCCTAACCCTAACCCGAACCCGAACCCTCACTCTCACCTTCACCCTCACCCTAAACATCACCCTAACCCTAACCCTCACCCTAACCCTAACATTCACCCTAACCTTAACCCTCACCTTAAATTTCACACTCACAATAGCCCTCACCCTAAAACTAACCCTCATATTAACCCTCACCCTCACCCTCAGCCTCACCCTCAGCCCCACCATAACCCTAAACCTAATCCTAACATTAACCCTGACCTTCACCCTCACTCTAACCCTAACCCTAACATGCACCCTAAACCTAACCCTAACCATAAACCTAACACTCATCCTAACCCTCACCCAACCCTAACCCTAACCCTAACCCTCACCCTAACCCCCACCCTAAACTTCACCCTAAACCTAACTCTAACCCTAACCCTGAATCTCAACCTTACCCTCACCCTAATCCTTATCCTCACACTAAACCTAACCCTAACCATGACCCTCACACTAAGCCTAACACTCAACCTAACCATATGCCTCACACTCAACCTAATCGTCACCCTAAACATAACCCTAACCCTTACCTAACAGAAACGCACACCCTGAACCTCACCGTCACCCTAACCCTCAGCCTAACCATTACCCTAACCCTAATAGTAACCCTAAATCTTACCCTCACCCTAAACCTAACCCTAACCCTAACCCTCACCGTCAACCTCCCACTCACGCTCACCCTCACACTAACCCTCACGCTCAACCTCACCCTCACCCTAACCCTCACCGTCACCCTAAACATCACCCTAACCCTAACCCTCACGCTAACCCTAACCCTCACCCTAAATCTAACCCTAAGCCTATCCCTCACCCTAACCCTAACCCTAACCTTAAGCCTAATCCTAAACCTTACCCTAACCCTAACCCTTATCCTAACCCTAACCCTGACCCTAACCCTCACCCTAAAACTTATGCTAACCCTAACCCTCACCCTCACCCTGAACCTAACCCTAACCCTTTTCCACACACTCAACCTAACCCTCACCATCACCCCTGCCCTCACCTTGAACCTAACCCTCAACTATACCCTCACCCTCACCCTCACCCTCACCCTAAACATCACCCTAACTCTAACCCTCACGCCTAACCCTAACCCTAACCCTCACCTTAAGCCTAAATCTCACCTTCAACGTCACCCTCACCCTAAACCTCACCCTAAACCTCACCTTCACCATAGACTTCACCCTAAACCTAACCCTAACCCTAAACCTCACCCTCAACCTCATTCTCAACCTCAGCCTCACCCTAACCCTAAACCTAATCCTAACCCTCACCCTCACCCTCACTATAACCCTAACCCTAAACCTAATGTTAACCCTAAACCTCACCCTCACCATAACCCTAATACTAACCCTCACCCTAAACCTAATGCTATACCTAACCCTAACTCTCACCCTAAGACTAACTCAACCTTACCAGAAACCTCACCTTAAAACTTACCCTCAGCCTAACCCTCACCCTAACCTAAAACCTAAACCTAACCCTCAGCAAACACTCACCCTAACCCTTACACTAACTCTATCCTTCACCCTCACCCTAACCATCACCCTAACCCTTATCCTAACAATAAACCTAACCAGAACCCTAAACCTCACACTAACCCTAACCCTCACCCTAAACCTAACCCTATATCTCACGCTAACCCTAACCCTAATCTCAAACCTAACCCTAACCCTAAACCTAACCCTCACCCAAACGCTCACACTAACCCTCACACTAAACCTATCCCTAACCGTAACCCTAAACCTCACCCTAACGCTCACCCTCACACTAACCCTAAGAATTACACTAAACCTAACCCTCACCCTAACCCTAACCATAATCCTCACCCTAACACTCATCCTAACCCTAACCCTAACCCTCAACCTAACCCTAACCCTAAACATTACCCTAAACCTAATACTCACCCTCACCCGCACCCTCAGCCTAACACTAACCCTAACCCTAATCCTAATCCTAATTCTCACCCTCACACTCACCCTAACTTCAATCCTAACCGAAAACCTAACCCTCACCCTAACAATAAACCTATCCCTAACCCACACCCTAACTCTAAACGTCACCCGAACCCTAACCCTAACCCTAACCCTAACCCTCACCCTAACCCTAACCCTCACCCTTACCCTAAAACTTACCCTAATCGATAATCTCACCATAACCCTAAGAATAACCCTAACCCTAATCCTCACACTAACCCTTACTGTCACCTTAACCCTCACTCTAACATTAACCATAACCCACACCCTAACACTCACACTCACCCGAAACCGAACACTCACCCTCACCCTAACCCTAACCCTAAACCTCACCCCAAACCAAACCCTAACACTTACCTAACCGAAACCCTCACCTTAACCCTCACACTCACCCTAACCCTAACCCTCACTGTAGCCTTGACCCAAAACCTAAACCTCACCCTAACCCTAAACCTAAACCTCACCCTAAACCTCACCCTAACCCTCACCCTCACCCTCACCGTCAACCTCACCGTAACTCTAACCCTAAACCTAACAATAACACTAACCCTAACCCTAACCCTAATCTGCATCCCCACCCTCACCCTCACCCTCAGCCTAACCTAAGCCTGAGGCTAAGGCTAAAGCTAACCCTCACCATAATCCTAACCCTAAGCCTAAACCTAAAAATAACCCTAACCCTAAACCTAACACTAAACCTAACCCTAATCCTTAGCCTCACCCTCACCCTCACCCAAACCCTAACCCTAACCCTCACTCAAACCCTAAGCATAACCCTAACCTTAACCCTCACACTCACCCTCACCATAACCCTAATCCTAAACCTAACCACAACCCTAACCCTAACCCTCACCTAAAACCTCACCCTAACCCTAACCCTAATACTAACTTTCACCCTCACACTAGCCCTCACACTAACCCTAATTCTAAACCTCACCCTCAACCTAACCCTGAACCTCAGCCTCGCCCTAAACCTCACACTAACCCTAAACCTAATACTCAATCTAACCCTCACCCTAACCCTAACCCTAAGCCTAAACCTAACCCTAACCCTCACCCCTATCTTAACCCTCACCCTCAGTGTAAAGGTCACCTTTACCCTTACCATCATCCTCACCCTGACCCTCCCCTAACCCTAAACCTCATCCTAACACTCACCCTAATCTTAAAACTAACCATCACCCTAAGACAAACCTTCACCGTCAATCTCAAGCTCAACCTAACCCTAAGCCTAAGTCTATGCCTTACCCTAACACTCACCCTCACCCTACCCCTCACCTAACCCTAAACCTAACCATCACCATAAACCTAATCCTCACACCCACCCTCACCCTCAGCCTAAACCTAAGCCTAAGCCTAACCGTAACCCTCACCCTCACCCTCAGCCTAACCCTAATCCTAAACTTAACCCTAACCCTAAACCTCAACCTAACCCTCACCCTAACATTAACCCTAACACCAACCCTAACCCAAACCCTCTACCTAACCATCCCCATAACCGGAAATCTAACCCTAAACCTCAACCTCACCCTAACCCTAACACTTACCTTAAACCTAAACCTCACCCTAACACTCACCCTCACCCTCACCCTCACGGTAACTCTAACCCTAACCCTAACCCTAACCCTAATCCTAACACTCACGCTCACCCTAACCCTACCTCTCATCCTAGCCCTCACCCTAACCCTAAACCTAACCCTCACCCTAACCTTAAATTTAACCCGAACCCTAACTCTCAACCTAACCCTAACCCTAACCCTCAACTTAACCCTCACCCTCACCCTCACCCTCAACCTAAACCTAAGCCTAACCCTAACCCTAAACCTAACCCTCACACTCACTGTAACCCTTACCCTAATCCTAATCCTAACTCTAAGCCTAACCCTCAACCTCAAACTAACCCTCACCCTAACCCTAAATCTAACACTAACCCCAGACCTAACCCTCACCCTCAGCCGCACTCTAACCCTAACTCTAACCCTAAACTTAACCCTCACCCTAACCCTAACCCTAACCCTAAACCTCAGCTAACCCTAACCCTAAACCTCACCCTCACAATAGCCCTCACCCTAAACCTCATCCTAAACCTAACACTCATCCTAACACTAACCCTAACACTAACCCTAACCCTAATTCTAACCCTAAACCTTACACTCACCCTAAACCAAACTCTAACCCTAAACCTAATCCTAAACCGAATCCTAACCCCAACCGTAAGCCGCAGCCTTACCCTCAACGTAACCCTAACGCTAACACTAAACCTAACTCTAACCCTAACCCTAACCCTAACCCTCACCCTAACAATAACACTCACCCTAACACTAACCCTAACCCTCATGTTCAGGCTAAGCCTAAACCTAAACCTAACCCTCACCATCACCCTAACCCTAACCCTAACACTAACCCTAACTCTAACCCTAAACCTCACCCTCACCCTAACCTAACTCTAACCCCAAACCTAAACCTAAACCTCATCCTAACCCCAACCCTAACCGTCAACCTTACCCTCACCATAACCCTAACCCTCACACTAACCATAACTCTAACCCTAACACTAACCCTGACCCTCACCCTAACCATAACCCTCACCCTAAGACTAACCCGCACCCTAACATTAACCCGAACCCTAACACTAACCCTCACACCAACCCTAAACCTCACTCTAACCCTAAACCTCATCCTAACAATAACCCTAACCCTCACCCTCACCCTAGCCCTCACCCTAAACCTAACCCTCATCCTCGGCCTAATCCTCAATTTTACCCTTACCGTCACCCCCACCCTAACCCTCACCCTAATCCTAACCCTCACCCTAACCCCTACCCTAACCCTAACTTCCCCTAAACCTCACCCTCACCCTAACCCTAAATCTAACCCTAAACCTAACAGTAAACCTCAGCCTAACCCTTACCCTCACATTCACCCTCAACGTAAATGTAACCCCAAACCTAACCCTAACCATAAACCTCACCCTAAACCTAACCCTCAACCTAACAATTACCCTCCCCTAACACTAACCCTAACCCTCACACTAACCCTAACTCTCACCCTAATCCTAAACCTCACCCTAACCCTAACCCTAACCCTAACCCTCACCCTCACACTATCCATCACACTAACCCTAATTCTAACCCTCACCCTCAGGCTAACCCTAATCCTCATCCTCACCCTAAACCTCACACTAACCCTAACCCTAATCTTCAATTTAACCCTCACCCTAAACCTAACCAGAACCCTTACCCAAACCCTCACCCTAAACCTAACCCTGACCCTTATCTTAACCCTCACCCTCAGCCTAACCCTCACCTTTACACTTAATATCACCCTCAACCTAACGCTCACCCTAACCCTAATCCTCATCCTAACCCTCACCCTCAGCTTAACCCTAAGCCTAAGCTTAACCCTAACCCTAACCCTCACACTCACCTTAACCCTAATGCAAAACCTAACCCTAAACCTAAACCTCAACCTAATCCTCACCCTAACCCTAACCCTAACCATAACCATAACCCTGACCCTAACCCTAACCCTAACCTTAACCCTAACATTACACCTAACCCTAAACCTCTACCTAACACTCCCCCTAACCATAAATGTAACCCTAAAACTCACCCTAACCCTAACCCAAATCCTAACCCTAACACTCACCCTACCCCTAAACCTCACTCAAACCATAACCCTAACCCTCATCCTACCCCTAACCCTAATCCTAAACCTCACCCAAACACTAACCCTAGCCCTCACCGTCACCCTAGCCCTCACACTAAGCCTAATCCTAACCCTGATCCTCATCCTAACCCTCACCATAACCCTAACCCTAACCCTCACCTTATCCCTAAACTTAACCTGAACCCTAAATTTCACCCTAACCCTGCCCCTAATACTCATCCTAACCCTAACCATCACCCACACCCTCAACCTAAACCTAAGCCTAAGCCTAACCCTAACACTAAACCTCACACTCACCCTAACCCTCACCCTAACCCTAATCCTAACCCTAACCCTAACCTTAAACCTAAACCTCAAGCTAACCCTCACCCTAAACTTAAACCTAACACTAACCCTAACCCTAAACCTCGACGTAACCCTCACCCTAACCCAAACTCTAACCCTAACCCTAACCCAACCCTCACGCTCAGCCTCACCCTAACCCTAATTCTAACCTTAAATCTCACACTCAACCTAACACTAACCCTAACCCTAACCCTAAATTTCACCTTAACTCTAACATGAAAACTCAACCTCACCCTGGCCCTCACCCTAACCCTAATCCTAACCCTAACCCTCATCCTAATCCTCACCCTAACACTAACCCTAACCCTTACCCTCACACTCACCCTAACCCTAATCCTAACCCTAACCCTCAACCTAACCCAACCCTTACACTGAACATAACCCTTACCCTAACCCTCAACCTAACCGTAAACTTAACCCAAAACCTAACTCTCACCCTAACAATAACCCTAAACCTCACCCTAACCCTAACCCTAAACCTCACTCTCACCCTAGCCCTCACCCTAACCCTAATTCCAACCTTAACACTCATCCTAACCCTCCAACTAACCCTTACCCTAAACCTCACCCTAACCCTAACCCTCACCCTCAACCTCACCCTCATCCTAAACCTAAGCCTAAGCCTAAACCTAACCCTAACACACACACTCAACTTAACCCTAAACCTAATCCTAAACCTAACCCTAAACCTAACTCTCCTACTAACTCTCACCCTAACCCTAACCCTAACACTAACCCCAACCCTAACCCTCAACCTAACCTTCACCCTAACCCTAACTTTAACTCTAAACCTCACCCTCACCCAAAACCTAACCCTAAACCTAACGCAAACCCTAAACCTCACCCTAACCCTAACCTTAACCCTCACCCTCACCCTCACTGTAACCTTAAACCTAAACCTATCCCTAACAATAACCCAACCCTAATCCTAACCCTCAACCTAACCATAAACCTCAACCTAACCCAAACCCTGACCCTAACACTTACCCTCACCGTAACACTAACCCTAACCCCAACTCTGACCCTCACACTAACCCTAACCTCACCCTAACCCTAAACCTAACCTTCAACCTAACCCTAACCCTTGAGCTCAACGTAACCATAACCCTAACCCTAAACCTCACCCTTACCATAACCTTCACACTAACCCTAACCCTCATCCTAAAACTTACCCTCAGCCTAACACTAACCCTAACCCTAATCCTAAACCTCACCGTCACTTTCACCGTAACTGTAACCCTAAACGAAATGCTAACAATAACCCTAATCCTAACCCGAATCCTCACCCTAACCATAACCCTCACGTAAACCTAACCCCCACCCTAACACTTACCCTCACCTTAACCCTAACCCTCATCCTCACACTAAACCTCACACTAACCCTAACACTTATCCTCAATCTAACCCTCACACTCACCCTATCACTAACCCTCACCCTAACACTAACCCTCACCCTTATCATAACCCTAACTCTCAGTCTAAACCTCACCTTTACCCTTACCATCACCCCCACCCTAAACCTCACCCTAACCTTAACCCTCACCCTAACCCTAATTCTACCCCTAAACCTCACACTCACCATAATCCTAAATCTAACCCTAACCCTAACACTAAAGCTCACCCTAACCATAACCCTAACCCCCACCCTAAACGAAACCCTCAGCCTAACACTAAGCCTAACCCTAACACTAACCTAACACTAACGCTCACACTAACCCTCACCGTCACCCTAACCCTAATCCTAAACCTAACCCCCATCCTAACCCTCATCCTAACACTAACCCTAACAATGACCCCAAATCTAATCCTCACTCCCACCCTCACCCTCAGCCTAACCCTAAGCCTAAGCCTATGCCTAACCCTAACCCTAACCCTCACACTCACCCTCACCCTAACCCCAATCCTAACCCTAACTCTGACACTAACCCTAATCCTCACTCTCACTCTAGCCCTCAACCTAACCCTAATCGTAACTCTAATCCTCATCCTAACCCTCACCCTAACCCTAATCCTAACCCTCACCCTAACACTAACCCTAACCCTCAACCTAACCCTAACCCTCACTGTACCCCTTACCCTACCCCTCACCCTAAACATAAACTTAACTCGAATCCTAACTCTCACCCTAAACCTAACCCTAACCCTCACCCTAACCCTAACCCTAAACCTCACCCTAACCCTAGCCCTCACCCTAACCCTAATCCTACCCTTAACTCTCATCCTAACCCTCCCTCTAAACCTTACCCTAACCCTCACCCTAACCCTAACCTTCACCCTCACCCTCAGCCTCAGCCTAAACCTAAGCCTAAGGCTAACCCTCACCCTAACCCTCACACTCACAATCACCCTAACCCTATCCCTAAACCTCAACCTAACCCTCACCCTCACCCTAACCCGAACACTAACCCTAACCCTAATCCACACCCTAACCTTCCCCCTAAACCTAACTCTAACACTAAACCTCATCCTCAACCTAACCCTAACCCTAAACCTAACGCTAAAGCTCACCCTAAACCTCGGCCTAAGCCTAACCCTCACCCTCACCCTCAACGTATTCATAACTGCAACCCTAACCCTAACAATAACATCAAACCTAACCCTAAACATAACCCTAACCCTCACCCTAACCCTAATGATAACCCTAACCATAAACCTCACCCAAACCCTCACCCTAACACTCACCTTCACCCTCACTTTCACCCTCACCCTCACTGTAAGTCTAACCCTAACCCTAACAATAACACTAATCCTAACACTAAACTTAACACTAACCCTAATCTTAAAACTCACCCTCACCCTAACCCTAATTCTAACCCTCACCCTCACCCTATCACTAACCCTCATGTCACGGTAACCCAAACTCTCATCCTAACCCTCACCCTAAACCTAAAACTCACCCCAACAGTAAACCTAAACGTCACCATCACCCTAGCCCTCACCCTAACTCTAATCCAAACCCTAATCCTCATACGAACCCTCATCCGAACCCTAACCCTAAATCTCACCCTAACCCTCTCTTCAACCCTAACTCTAACCCTAAACCTCACACTCACCCCAACCCTAACCCTAACCCTAACCCTAAACCTCACCCTAAAATTCACCGTAACACTAACACTCACACTCACCCTCAAACTCAGAATAACCCTAACAATAATCCTAACCCTAACCCTCACCCTAACCATAACCCTCACCCTAACCATAACCCTCACCCTAAAACTTACCCTCACCATAAAACTAACCTTAACCCTAACACTAACTCTCACACTAACCCTAACCCTAACCCTAACCCTAAACCTCAACCTAACCCTCAAACTCACCATAACCCTAACACTAACCCTAACCCTCACCCTCACCCTAACCCTCCCCGTAACCCTATACCTAACCCTAAACCTTACCCTCACAATAACCCTCACAATAACCCTAAACCTAAACCTCACACTAACCCTAAAATTAACCCTCACCCCCACCCTCACCCTCAGAGTAACTCTAACCCTAACCCTAACAATAACACTAACCCTAACCCTTACCATCCGCCTAACCCTAATCCTCACCCCCACCCTCACCCTCAGCCTAACCCTCAGCCTAAGCATAACCCTCACCGTAACCCTCACACTCACGCTCACCTGAACCCTAACCCTAAGCCTAAACCTAACCCTGAACCTCAAGCGAACCCTCATCCTCACCCTAACCCTAAACTTAAACCTCCCCCTAACCCTCCCCCTAATCCTAATTCTACCCCAAAACATCATCGTCACCGTAACCCTAACCCTAACCCTAAACCTCACTCTAAACCTCACCCTAACCCTAACCCTCACCCTCACCCTCAACCTACCCTTAACTCTAACTCTAACCCTAAATATAACATAACCCTAAACCTAACCCTAACCATAACCCTCACCCTCAGCCTCACCCTCACCGCAAACTTAACCCTAACAATAAAACTAACAATAACCCTAAACCAAACAACAACCCTAACCCTAACTCTAACCCTAACCCTAACACTAACCCTAACCCTAAACCTCACCCTAACCCTGCCCCTAAAGCTAACTCTAACCCTAAACCTCACCCTCACCCTAATCCTAAGCCTAACCCTAAATCTCAACCTAACCCTAACCCCCAAGCTCACCGTAATTGTAACCCTAAACCTCACCCTAACCCTGTCCCTAAACTTAACGCTAACACTAAACCTCACCCTCACCCTAACCCTAACCCTAACCCTAATCCAAAACCTCACCCGAAACCTCACCCTAACCCTACCCTAACTCGCACCCTAATCCTAAGCCTAACCCTAACCCTCAACCTAACCCTAACCCTCATGCTCACGGTAACCCTACCTAACCCTCACCCTAACCCTAAACTTAACCTGAGACCTAACTCTCACCCTAACCCTACCCCTAAACCTTAGCCTAACCCTAACCCTCACCCTCACCCTCACCCTAATCCTAAGCCTAACCCTAACCCTCAACCTAAACCTAACAATCACGCTCACAGTAACCCTAAACCTCACACGCACCCTCAGACTTACCCTAATCCTAATCCTAACACTAAGCCTAACCCTCACCCTCACCCTAACCCTCACTGAAACCCTATATCTAACACTAACACTGAACCTAAAACTCACCCTCAGCCTCACCCAAACCCTAACTCTAAACCTAAACCTCACCATCACCCTATCCCTAACCGTAACCCTAACCCTAAACGTCACCCTAACCCTAACCCTAAACCTCACCCTCACCCTAGCCTTCATCCTAACCCTAATTCTAAACCTAAACCTCGTCCTAACCCTCACCATAATCCTCACCCTCAACCTAACCCTCACCTTAAGCCTAACTCTAACATTAATCCTAACCTAAACCCTAACACTAAACCTCACCCTAACACTAACCCTAAACATCACCCTAACCCTAAACCTCACCCTAACACTAACCCTATACCTCATCCTCACCCTAGACCTCACCCTAATCCTAACCCGCATCCTCACCCTAAACCTCACACTAACCCTAACACTAATCCTCAATCTAACCCTAACCCTCACCCTCACCCTAACCCTAACCCTATCCCTCCCCCTAACCCTAACCCTAACCCTTACCGTAAACCTCACCCTCAGCCTAACCCTCACCTTTACCCTTACCCTCACACCCAACCTAACCCTCACCCTAAGCCTAACCCTCACCCTAACCCTATCTCTACCCCTAAACCTCACCCTTACCCTAATCCTAACTCTAAACTTAACACTAACAATAACACTAACCCTAACCCTTACCATCACCCTAACCTTAATCCTCACCCCAACACCAGCCTCAGTCTAACCCTAAGCCTCACCCTAACCCTCTTACTCACCCTCACCCTAACCCTAATCCTTAACCTAACCCTATGCCTAAACCTCAACCTAACCCTCACCCTCATCTTAACCCTAAGCCTAAACCTAACCCTAAACCTCCCCTTAACCTTAACTGTAACCCTAAACCTCACTCTCACCCTAACCTTAACCCTAACCCTAAACCTAAACCTCACCTTAAAACTCACCATAACCTTAACACTCATCCTCACCCTCAACCTAAACTTAAATCTAACCCTAACCCAAACAATAACACTAACACTAACTATAACCATAACCATAACCATAACCCTCATCCGCAGCCTCACCCTCACCGCAAACTTCACCCTAACCATAACACTAACAATAACCCAAACCCTAACCCTAACCGTAACCCTCACCCTAACCTTAACACTAACCTTAACCCTAAACCTCACCCTAACCCTGCCCCTAAACCTAACTCTAACCCAAAACCTCACCCTAAACCTCACCTTAACCCTAACTCTACCCTAACCCTAATCCTAAGCCTAACCCTAACCCTCAACCTAACCCTAACTCTCACGCTCACCATAACCCTAACCGTAACCCTCACCCTCACACTAAACTTAACCAGAACCCTAAATCTCACCCTAACCCTACCCCTAAACTTTACCCTAACCCTAAACCTCACCCTCACCCTCACCCAAACCCTTACCCTAATCGTAATCCTAACATTAAGCCTAAACCTCACTCTCACCCTAAACCTCACCATATCCCTAACTCTAACACTAACCCTAACCCTAACCCTCACCCTCAGCCTCAACCTAACCCTAACTCTAACCCTAAACCTCACCCTCACCCTATCCCTAACACTAAACCTAAACCTAAACCTCACCCTAACCCTAAACCTAAATCTCACCATCACCCTAGCCTTCACCCTAAACCTAATCCGAACCCTAACCCTAATCCTAAGCCTAACCCTAACCCTCAACCTAACCCTAACCCTCATCCTCACTGTAACCCTTACCCTAATCTCACTCTAACCCTAAACTTAACCCGAACCCTAACTCTCACCCTAACCCTAAACCTAACCCTCACCCTAACAATAACCCTCACCCTCACACTCACCCTCAGCCTAACCCTAAGCCTAACCATAACGCTAACCCTAAACCTCACACTCACCCTAACACTAACCCTATTCCTAATCCTAACCCAAACCCTAAACCTCACCCTCACCCTAACCCTCACCTTAAGTCTAACCCTAACATTAATCCTAACCCTGAACCTAACACTAAACCTCACCCTAACACTAACCTAACCATCACCCTAACGCTAAGCCTCACCCTAACACAAACCATAACCCTCATCCTCACCCTAGACCTCACCATAATCCTAACCCTCATCCTCACCCTAAACCTCACACTAACCCTAACACTAATCCTCAATCTAACCCTCACCCTCACCATAACCCAAACCCTATCCCTCTCCCTAACCCTAACACTAACCCTTAGCGTAACCCTCACCCTCAGCCTAAACCTCACCTTTACCCTTACCGTCACACCCAACCTAACCCTTACCATCACCATAACCTTAATCTGTACACCCACCATCACCCTCAGCCTAACCCTAAGCCTAAGCCTAAACCTCACCCTAACCCTCACACTCCCCCTCACCCTAACCCTAATCCTAAAACTAACCCTATCCCTAAACCTCAACCTAACCCTCACCCTCATCATAAACCTAACCCTAAATCTCACCCTAACCCTCTCTTCAACCCTAACTCTAACCGTAAACCTCACACTCATCCTAGCCCTAACCCTAACCCTAAACCTAAACCTCACCCTAAAAATCACACTAATCCTAACACTCATACTCACCCTCAACCTAACCTTAATTCTAACCCTAACGCTAACAATAACACTAACACTAACCCTAACCATAACCAAAACCCTCACCCTAACCTAACCCTCACCCTCACCCTCACCCTCAGAATAACCGTAAACCTAACCCTAAAAATAATCCTAACCCTAACCCTCACCCTAACCATAAACCTCAACCTAACCATAACCCTCACCCTAACCCAAACCCTCACCCTAACACTAACCCTAATCCTAACACTAACCCTCACACTAACCCTAACCCTAAGCCTAACCCTAAACCTCAACCTAACCCTCAACCTCACCATAAACCTAACACTAACCCTAACCCTCACCCTCACCCTAACCCTCCCCCTAACCCTATAACTAACCCTAAACCTCACTCTCACAATAACCCTAACAATAACCCTAAACCTAAACTTCACACAAACCCTAACACTAACCTCACCCCCACCCTCACACTAAGAGTAACTCTAACCCTAACCCTAACACTAACACTAACCCTTACAATCCCACTAACCCTAATCCTCACCCCACCCTCACCCTCAGCCTAACCCTCAGCCTAAGCCTAACCCTCACCCTAACCCTCACACTCACCCTCACCTGAACCCTAATCCTAAACCTAATCCTATCCCTAAACCTCAAGCGAAACCTCATCCTCAACCTAACCCTAAAACTGAACCTCACCCTAACCCTCCCCCTAACCCTAACTCTACCCCTAAACCTCACCCTCACCCTCACCCTAACCTTAACCCTAACCCTAAACCTCAATCTAAACCTCACCCTAAACCTAACCCTCACCTTAACCTTCAACCTACCCCTAACTTTAAACCTAACCCTAACAATAACAATAACCCTAACCCTAACCCTAACCAAAAACCTCACCCTCAGCCTCACCCTCACTGCAATGTTAACCCTAACCATACCACTAACAATAACAATAACCCAAACAATAACCCTAACCCTAACCCTCACCCTAACCCTAACACTAACCCTAATCCAAACCTCACCCTAACCCTGCCCCTAAACCTAACTCTATACCTAAACCTCACCCTCACCCTAACCCTAACCCTAACCCTAATCCAAAAACTCACCTTAAACCTCAACCTAACCCTGACCCTAACCCTCACAATAATCCTAAGCCTAACCCTAACCTCAATCTGACCCTAACCCTCATGCTCACCCTAATCCTAAAACTAATCCTCACCCTAACCCTAAACTTAACCCGAAACCTAACTCTCACCCTAACCCTACCCCTATCCCTTACCATAACCCTAACCCTCACCCTCACCGTCACCCTAATCCTAAGCCTAAGCCTAACCCTCAACCTAAACCTAACAATCACGCTCACTGTAACCCTAACCCTCACACTCACCCTAAACCTTACCCTAAACCTAATCCTAACACTAAGCCTAACCCTCACCCTCACCGTAATCCTCACTGTGACCCTATTTCTAACACTAACACTAAACCTAACACTCACTCTCAGCCTCACCCTAACCCTAACAATAACCCTTAACCCCACCGTCACCCCATCAGTAACCCTAAGCCTAACCCTAAACATCACCCTAACCCTAACCCTAAACCTCAACCTCACCCTAGCCCTCACCCTAACCCTAATTCTAACCTTAACCCTCATCCTAACCCTCACCCTAAACCTCACCCTCACCCTAACCCTCACCTTAAGCCTAACCCTAACATTAATCCTAACCCTAACCCTAACACTAAACCTCACCATAACACTAACTCTAACCATCATCCTAACGCTAAACCTCACCCTAACACGAACCCTAAACCTCATCCTCACCCTAGAACTCACCATAATCCTAACCCTCATCCTCACCCTAAACCTCAAGATAACCCTGACACTAATCCTCAATCTAACCCTCACCCTCACACTAAACCTAACCCTATCCCTCACTCTAACCCTAACACTAACCCTTACCGTAACCCTCACCCTCAGCCTAACCCTCACCTTTACCCTTATCCTTACAACCACCCTAACCCTCACCCTAAGCCTATCACTCACCCTAACCCTATATCTACCCCTAAACCTCACACTCACCCTATTCCTAACTCTAACCCTAACCCTAAAATTAACACTAACCCTAACCCTTACCATCAACCTAACCTTAATCCTCACCCCCAACATCACCCACAGCCTAATCCTAAGCCTCACCCTAACCCTCATACTCACCCTCACTCTAACCCTAATCCTAAACCTAACCCTATGCCTAAACCTCAACCTAACCCTTACCCTCATTCTAACCCAAACCCTAAACCTAACCCTAACCTTCCCCTCAACCTTAACTCTAACCCTAAACCTCACCCTCACCCTAACCCTAACCCTAACCCTAACCCTAAACCTCACCCTACAACTCACTCTAACCCTAACACTCACCCTCACCCTCACCCTCAATCTAACTTTAACTCTAAACCTAACCCTAACAATAACACTAACCCTAACCCTAACCATAACCATAACCATAACCATAACCCTCACCCTCAGCCTCACCCTAACGGCAAACATCACCCTAACCATAACACTAACAATAACCCTAACCCTAACCCTAACCCTAACACTCACCGTAACCTTAACACTAACCCTAACCCTAAACCTCACCCTAACCCTGCCCCTAAACCTAACTCTAACCCAAAACCTCACCCTAAACCTCACCCTAACCCTAAACCTAACTCTCAACCTAATCCTAAACCAAACCCTAACCCTCAACCTAACCCTAACCCTCACGCTCACCAAAACCCTAACCCTAACCATCACCCTAACCCTAAGTTTAAACCGAACCCTAAATCTCAAACTAACCCTATCCCTAAACCTTACCTTATCCCTAACCCTCATCCTCACCCTCACCCTCACCCTCATGCTAACCCTTACCTAAATCCTAATACTAACACTAAGCCTAACCCTCACTCTCACCCTAACCCTCACCGTAAACCTAACTCTAACACTAAAACTAACCCTAACCCTCACCCTCAGCCTCAACCTAACCCTAACTCTAACCCTAAACCTCACCCTCACCCTATCCGTAACCCTAAACCTAAACCTAAACCTCACCCTAACCCTAACCCTAAACCTCACCCTCACCCTAGCCCTCACCCTATACCTAATTCAAACCCTAATCCTCATCCTAACCCTCACCCTAATCCTAATCCTAACCCTCAACCTAAAACTAACCCTCACCCTTACTGTAACCCTTACCCTAATCCTCACTCTAACCCTAAACTTAAACCAAAAACTAACTCTCACCCTAACCCTAACCCTAACCCTCACTCTAACAATAACCCTCACCCTCACCCTCAGCCTAACCCTAAGCCTAACACTAACGCTAACCCTAAACCACACACTCACCCTAACCCTAAACCTATTCCAAATCCAAACCCTAACCCTAAAACTCACCCTCACCCTAACCCTCACCTTAAGCCTAACCCTCACATTAATCCTAACCCTAAACCTAACACTTAACCTCACCCTAACACTAACCCTAACCATCACCCTAACCCTAAACCTCACTCTAACACTAACCCTAACCCTCATCCTCACCCTAGACCTCACCCTAACCCTAACCCGCATCCTCACCCTATAACTCACACTAACCCTAACACTAATCCTCAATCTAACCCTAACCCTCACCTTCACCCTAATCCTAACCCTATCCCTCACCCTAACGGTAACCCTAACCCTTACCGTAAACCTCACCCACAGCCTAAACCTCACCTTTACCCTTACCGTCACCCCACTCTAACACTCACCCTAAGCCTAACACTCACCCTAACCCTATCTCTACCCCTAAAACTCACCCTCACCCTAATCCTAACTCTAAACCTAACCCTAACAATAACACTAACCCTAACCCTTACCATCACCCTAACTTTAATCCTCACCCCCACCATCACCCTCAGACAAACCCTAAGCCTAAGCCTAACCCTCACCCTAACCCTCACACTCACCCTCACCCTAATCCTAATCCTAAACCTAACCCTATCCCTAAACCTCAACCTAACCCTCACCTTCATCCTAACCCTAACCCTAAATTTCACCCTAACCCTCCCCTCAAAACTAACTCTAACCCTAAACCTCACCCTCACCCTAAACCTAACCCAAACCCTAACACTAAACCTCACCCTAAAACACACCCTAACCCTAACACTCACCCTCACCCTCAACCTAACCTTAAATCTAACCCTAACCCTAACAATAACACTAACACTAACCCTAACCATAACCATAACCATGACCCTCACCCACAGCCTCACCCTCACCGCAAACTTCACCCTAAAAATAACACTAACAATAACCCTAACCCTAAACCTCACCCTAACCTTAACACTAACCCTAACCCTAACCCTCACACTAACCCTGCCCCTAAACCTAACCCTAACCCAAAACCTCACCCTAAATCTCACCCTAACCCTAACCCTACCCCTCACCTTAATCCTAAGCCTAACCCTAACCCTCAACCTAACCCTAACCCTCACACTCACCGTAACCCTAACCGTAACCCTCACCCTAACCCTAAACTTAACCCGAACACTAAATCTCAAACTAACCCAACCACTAAGCCTTACCCTATCCCTAACCCTCACCCTCACCCTCACCCTCACCCTCACCCTAACCCTTACCCTAATCCTAATCCTAACACTAAGCCTAACCCTCACAGTCACCCTAACCCTCATCATAAACCTAACTCTAACACTAACCCTAACCCTAACCCTCACCCTCAGCCTAAACCTAACCCTAACTCTAACCCTAACCCTAAACCTCAACCTAACCCTAAACCTCACCCTCACCCTAGCCCTCACCCTAATCCTAATCCTAACCCTAACCCTCATCCTAACCCTCACCCTAACACTAAACCTAACCCTCACTGTCACACTCACCCTAACCCTAATCCGAACCCTAACCCTCAACCTAACCCTAACCCTCACCCTCACCGTAACCTTACCCTAACCCGCAACTTAAACCTAAACTTAACCCAAACCCTAACTCTCACCCTAACCCTAAACCTAACCCTCACCCTAACAATAACCTCAACTTCACCCTCAGCCTAACCCTAATCCTAACCCTAACCCTCCTCCTAACCCTCACCCTAACCTAACCCTAACCATCACCCTAACCCTAATCCTCACCCCCAACCTCACCCTCAGCCTAACCCTAAGCCTAAGCCTAACCCTAACCCTAACATTCACCCTTACCGTAAACCTCAACCTAACCCTCAACCTTACCCTAACCCTAACACTAACCCTAACCCTAACCCTCAAAATAACCCTCCCCCTAACCCTATATCTAAAACTAAACCTCTCCCTCACCGTTATCCTTATCCTAACACTAACCCTAAACCTGACCCTAACCCAAACATTAATCCTCACCCTCACCCTCAACCTCACCCTCACCATAACTCTAAACCTAACCCTAACAATAACACTAATCCTAACCCTAAACCTAACCTTAACCGAAATCCTAAACATATTCCTAACACTCACCCAACCCTAACACTAATCCTAACCCTAACCCTCAAGCTAACTCTAACACGCACCGTAACCATAACCCTCATCCTAACCCTCACCCGAATCCTAATCCTAACCCTAAATCTTACCCTAACACTAACCCTAACCCTCACTCTCACCCTAGTCCTCACCCTAACCCTAATCCTAACCCTCATCCTCACCCTAACCTTAAAATTAACCAAAACCTAAAACTCACCCTAAACCTAACCGTAACCCTCACCCTAACCCTAAACCTCAACCTCACCCTCACCCTCAGCCTAAACCTAAGCCTAAGCCTAACCCAAACCCTCACAGTCACCCTAACCCTAAACTTAACAGTAACCCTAACCCTAACCCTAACCCTCACCCTCAGCCTCACCTTAACCCTAACTCTAAACCTAAACCTCACACTCACCCTAACCCTAACCCTACCCCTAACACTAAACCTTACCCTCATCCTAACCCTAAACCTCATCTTCACCCTAGCCCTCAACCTAACCTTAAACCTAAAACTAACCCTAACCCTCACACTCACCCGCACCCTCACCCTCACCGTAACTCTAACCCTAACCCAACCCCTAACCCAAAAGCTCACTCTAACCATAACCTTAACCCTAACTCTAACCCTTCGTAACCCTAACACTAACCCTAAACCAAACCCTCCCCCTAACCCTCTCCTAACCCTATATCTAACCCTAAACCTCACACTAACCCTAACCCTAACCCTAACCCTAAACCTAACCCTCAACCTCAGTCTCACCCTCACCATCACCCTCACCATAACTCTAAAACTAACCATAAAATTAACACTAATCCTAACCCTAAACCTAACCCTAACCCTAACCCTAATGCTAACACTCACCCTCACCCTAACCCTAATCCTAACCCTAACCTTCATCCTAACCCTAAACCTCAAACTTACGGTAACCCTAACCTTCATCCTAACCCTCACCCTAAAACTAACCCTAACCTTAAACCTTACCCTAACACTAACCCTAATGCTAACCCTCACCCTAACCTAACTGTAACCCTCAACCTAACCCTAACCCTCACTCTAACCGTAACCCTAACCCTAACCCTCACCCTAACCCTTAACTTAACCTGAACCCTAACTCTCAAGCTAACCCTAACCCTAACCCTCAACCTAAAGCTAACCCTCACCCTCACCCTCTCCCTCAGCCTAACCCTAAGCCTAAGCCTAACCCTAACCCTAAACCTAACACTCACCCTAACCATTACCCTAATCCTAATCCTAACCCTAAGCCTAACCCTCACCCTCACCTTAACCCTCACCCTAACCCTAACTCTAACACTAACCCTAAACCTAACCCTCAACCTCAGCCTCACCCTTACCCTAAATCTAACCCTAAACCTCACCCTCAGCCTAATCCTAATCCTAACCCTCATCCTAAACCTCACCCTAACACTAACCCTAACCCACACCCTCAACCTCACCCTAACCCTAATAACTAACCCTAACCCTCAAACTAACCCTAACCCTCACCCTCACCATAACCCTTACTCTAACCCTTACCCTAAACATAAACTTAACCTGAATCCCAACTCTCACCCTAACCCTAACCCTCACCCTAACCCTAACCCTAAACCTCAAACTCACCATAGCCCTCACCCTAACTATAATCCTAATCCTAACCATTATTCTAACCCTCCCCCTAACCCTTACCCTAACCCTCAACCTAACCCTAAACCTCACCCTCCACCTCACCCTCACCCTAACCCTAAGAATAAACCTAAGCCTAACCCTAACACACACACTCACCCTCACCCTAACCCTAATCCTAAACCTTACCCTCACCCTCACCCTCACTATCAGTGTAACCCTAAGTCTAATCCTAACACTAAACCTAACCCTCACACTCACCCTAACCCTTTCCCTAATCATAATCCTAACCCTAACCCTCACCCTCACCCACAGCCTCACCTTAAGCCTAACTCTAACCCTAAAACTCGCCCTCACCCTAACCCTAACCCTAACCATAAAACTCACCCTCACGCTAGCCCTCACCCGAACCCTAATCCTAACCCTAACCCTCATCCTAACCCTCACCATAATCCTAAACCTCACCCTCACCCTAACCGTAACCCTCACTCTCACCCTAAACCTAACCCTAATCCTAATCCTAACCTTAACCCTAACCCTCACCCTCACCCTAACCCTCACCCTCACCCTAACCCTAATCCTAACCCTAAACCTCCTACTAACTCTCACCCCAACCTTAACCAAAACACTAACCCTAACCTAACCCACAACCAAACCTTCACCCTAACCCTAACTCTAACCCTAAACCTCACCCTCACCCAAAACCTAACTCTAACCCTAACACAAACCCTAACCTCACCCTAACCCTAACCCTAGCCCTCACCCTCACACTCACCGTAACCTTAATCCCAAACCTAACCCTAACATTAACCCTAACCCTAATCCTAACCCTCAACCTAACCATAACCCTCACCCTAACCCAAACTCTGACCCTAACACTTACCCTCACCCTCACAGTAACCCTAACCCTAACCTCACACTAACCCTCATCCGAACAATTACCCTCACCATAACACTAACCCTAAACCTAACACTAACCCTCACACTAACCCTAACAATCACCCTAACCCTAAACCTCACCCTCACCTTAGCCCTCACCCTAACCCTAACCCTCATCCTCACCCTAAACCTCACACTAACCCTAAAACTTTTCCTCAATCTAACCCTCACCTTCACTCTAACCCTAACCCTAAAGCTCACCCTAACCTTAACTCTCACCCTTACAATAACCCTCACCCTCAGTCTAACCATCATCTTTACGATTACCGTAACCCCCACCCTAACCCTCACCCTAACCCTAACCCTCACCCTAACCCTAACTCGAAACCTACCCTAACACTAAATCTCACCCTAAACCTAACCCTAACCCTTATCCTCAACCAAACGTTCAGCCTAACCCTAAGTCTAAGCCTAACACTTAACCTAACCCACACCCTCAACCTAGCACTCACCCTAACCCTAATCCTAAACCTAATCCTCATCCAAACTTTCACCCTAACCCTAACCCTAACCATCACCCTAACTCTAATCCTGAGTCCCACCCTCACCCTCAGCCTAAACTTAAGTCTAAACCTAAGCCTAACCATAACCCTCACACTCACCCTCACCCTAAACCTAATCCTGACACTAACTCTAAAACTAATCCTGAACCTCAATCTAACCCTCACCCTAAACTTAACCCTAAAACTAACCCTAACCCTAACCCTCGACCTAACCCTCCAACTAACCCTAAACCTAACCCAAACCCTCATCCTAACCCTAACCCTCAACCTCAATCTCACCCTCAGCCTAATCCTAAGCCTAAGCCTAACCCAAACCCTAACCCTCACACTCACCGTAAACTTAAACCTAAGCCTAATCGTAACCAAAACCCTTAACCTCACCCTAACCCTCACCCTAAACCTAAACCTAACAGTAACCCTAACCCTAAACCTAACCCTCACCCTCAGCCTCACCTTAACCCTAATTCTAACCCTAAACCTCACACTCACCCTAACCCTAAACCTAACCCTAACACTAAACCTCACCCTAACCTTAACCCTAATCCTGACCCTCACCCTAGACCTCACCCTAACCCTAACCATAAACCTAAACCTAACCCTAACCCTCACACTCACCTGCACCCTCACCCTCACCGTAACACTAACCCTAACCCAACCCCTAACCCTAAAGATCACTCTAACCCTAACCTTAACCCTAACTCTAACCCTCACCCTCACCCTAACCCTAACACTAACCCTAAACCAAACCCTCCCCCTAACCCTCTCCTAACCCTATATCTAACCCTAAAGCTCACCCTCACCCTCAGCCTTACCCTCACCATCACCCTCACCATAACTCTAAAACTAACCCTAAAATTAACACTAATCCTAACCCTAAACCTAACCCTAACCCTAATGCTAACACTCACCCTCACCCTAACCCTAATCCTAACCTTAACCCTCACCCTAACCCTAACCCTCAAACTCACGGTAACCCTAACCTTTATCCTAACCCTCACCCTAAATCTAACCCTAACCTTAAACCTTATCCTAACACTAACCCTAATCCTCACCATCACCCTAGCCCTCAACCTAACCCTAATCGTAACCCTGATCCTCATCCTAAACCTCACCCTAACCCTAATCCTAATCCTCACCCTAACCTAACTGTAACCCTCAACCTAACCCTAACCTTCACGCTCACCGAAACCCCAACCCTAACCCTCACCCTAACCCTTAACTTAACCTGAACCCTAACTCTCAAGCTAACCCTAACCCTAACACTCAACCTTAAACTAACCCTCACCCTCAACCTCTCCCTCAGCCTAACCCTAAGCCTAAGCCTAACCCTAACCCTAAACCTAACACTCACCCTAAACATTACCCTAATCCTAATCCTAACCCTAAGCCTAAACCTCACCCTCAACTTAACCCTCATCCTAACCCTAACTCTAACACTAACCCTAAACCTAACCCTCAACCTCAGCCTCACCCTTACCCTAAATCTAACCCTAAACCTCACCCTCAGCCTAACCCTAATCCTAACCCTCATCCTAACCCTCACCCTAACACTAACCCTAACCCACACCCTCAACCTCACCCTAACCCTAATAACTAACCCTAACCCTCAAACTAACCCTAACCCTCACCCTCACCATAACCCTTACTCTAACCCTTACCCTAAACATAAACTTAACCTGAATCCCAACTCTCACCCTAACCCTAACCCTCACCCTAACCCTAACCCTAAACCTCAAACTCACCATAGCCCTCACCCTAACTATAATCCTAATCCTAACCATTATTCTAACCCTCCCCCTAACCCTTACCCTAACCCTCAACCTAAACCTAAACCTCACCCTCCACCTCACCCTCACCCTAACCCTAAGCATAAACCTAAGCCTAACCCTAACACACACACTCACCCTCACCCTAACCCTAATCCTAAACCTTACCCTCACCCTCACCCACACTCTCAGTGTAACCCTAAGTCTAATCCTAACACTAAACCTAACCCTCACACTCACCCTAACCCTTACCCTAATCCTAATCCTAACCCTAACCCTCACCCTCACCCGAAGCCTCACCTTAAGCCTAACTCTAACCCTAAAACTAATACTCACCCTAACCCTAACCCTAACCCTCACCCTAGCCCTCACCCTAACCCTAATCCTAACCCTAACACTCATCCTAACCCTCACCATAACCCTAAACCTCACCCTCACCCTAACCCTAACCCTCACTCTCACCCTAACCCTAACCCTAATCCTAATCCTAACCTTAACCCTAACCCTCACCCTCAACCTAACCCTCACCCTAACCCTAACCCTAACCCTAACCCTAACCCTCCTACTAACTCTCAACCCAACCCTAACCATAACACTAACCCTAACCTAACCCACAACCAAACCCTCACCCTAACCTTAACTCTAACCCTAAACCTCACCCTCACCCAAACCCTAACTCTAATCCTAACGCAAACCCTAACTTCACCCTAACCCTAAACCTCACCCTAACACTAACCCTGAACCTCAACCTAAGCCTAGCACTAACCCTAACCCCAACAATCATCCTCACGGTAAACCTCAAACTAACCCTAACACTAATCCTCAATCTAACCCTCACCCTCACTCTAACCCTAACACTAACCCTCACCCAAACCCTAAACCTCACCCTTACCGCAACCCTTACCCTCAGCAAAAACTTCACCTTACCCTTACTGTCACCCCCACCCTAACGCTAACCCTATCCTAATCCTCACCCTAACACTAACTCTACCCCTAAACCTCACCCTCACCCTAATCCTAACTGTAACCCTAACCCTAACACTAAACTTCACACTAACCCTAACCCTAACACTCACCCTCAACCTCACGCTCAGCTTAAACCTAATCCTAAGGCAAACCCTTACCCTAAACCTCACCCTCACCCTAGCCCTCACCCTAACCAAAATCCAAACTCTAAACCTAATCCTCACCCTCACCTTCACCCTAAACCTTACCCTAACCCTAACCCTCACCCTACCCTAAACCTAATCTTATCCCTAAACCTCAACCTAACCCTAACCCTCAACCTCAACGTAACCCTTACCCTAACCCACACTCTAACCCTAAACTTAACCTGAATCCTACTCTCACCCTAACCCTAACCCTAACTCTCACACTAACCCTAACATTAAACCTCACCCTCACCCTAAAACTCACCCTCACCCTAACCATATCCCTAACCCTAAAACGCACCCTAAACCTATCCTTTACCCTCACCCTCAACCTCACCGTAACTCTAGCCCTAACCCTGACAATAACACTAACCCTAACCCTAACCCTCACCCTCAGCCTAACCTTAATCCTAACTCTAACCCTAAACCTCACCCTCACCCTAACCCTAACCCAAAACATCACCCTAACCCTAACCCTAAACCTTACCCTCACCCTAGCCCTCACCCTAACCCTAATACTAACCCTAAACCTCATCCTAACCCTCCCCATAACCATAAACATAACCCTCACCCTAACCCTAACCCTCACCCTCACCCTAACCCTCAGCCTAACGCTAAGCCGAACCCTAACCCTAACCCTACCCCTAACCCTCACATTCACCCTAACCCTACCCCTAAACCAAATCCTAAACCTAACCCTAACCCTCACCCTCAGCCTAACCCTCACCCTAACCCTAACTCTAAACCTAATACTAACCCTAACCCTAACCCTCACCCTCAGCCTCACCCTAAACCTAACTCTAACTCTAAACCTCACCCTCACCCTAAACCTAAACCTAACCCTAAACTTCACCCTAACGCTAACTCTAAAACTCACCCTCACCCTAGCCCTTACCCTAACCCTAATCCTAACCGTAACCCTCATCCCCTAACACTAACCCTCACCCTCATCCTCACCGTAACCATAACCCTAACAATAATGCTAACAATAACACTAACCCTAACGTAACCCTCACCCTAACCGTAAACCTCACCCTAACACTAACCCTAAACATAACCCTCAACTTAGCCCTCACCCTAACCCTAACCCTCATCCTTACCCTAAACCTCACACTAACCCTAACACTTATCCTCAATCTAACCCTCACCCTTACTCTAACCCTGCCCTAACCCTCACGCTAACCCTAACCCTCACCCTTACCATAAACCTCACCCACAGTCTAACCTTCACCTTTACCCTTACAGTAACCCCCACCCTAATCCTGACCCTAACCCTAACCCTCACCCTAACCCTAAATCTACCCCTAAACCTCACCCTCACTCTAACCCTAACTCTAACCCTAACCCTAACACTAAACTCACCCTAAGCCTAACCCTAACCCTTATCCTCAACCAAACGCTCAGACTAACCCTAAGCCTAAGCCTAACACTTACCTTAACCCGCACCCTCACCCTAAACCTCACCCTAACCCTAATCCTAATCCTAACCCTTATCCTAACCCTCACCCTAACCCTAACCCTAACCATCATCCTAACTCTAATCCTCAACCCCACCATCAACCTCAGCCTAACCCTAAACCTAAGCCTAAGCCTGACCCTAACCCTCACACTCACCCACACCCTAACCTTAATCCTAACCCTAACTCTAACACTAACTCTAAACCTCAACCTAACCCTCACCCTAACCTTAACCCTAAAATTAACCATAAACCTACCCCTCGACCTAAGCCTACAACTAACCCTACACCTAAACCTAAACCTCACCCTCACCCTAATCCTAATCCTAACCCTAAACCTAAACCTCACCCTAACCCTAAACCTAACCCTAACCCTCATCCTCACCCTCACCCTCACCATAACTCTAACCCTAACCCTAACAATAACACTAATCCTAACCCCAAATCTAACCCTAACACTAAACCTAATGCTAAAACTCACCCTCACCCTAAACCTAAGCCTAACCCTAACCCTCACCCTAACCCTAACCCTCACACTAACCCTAAACTTAACCTGAACCCTAACTCTCAAGCTCACCCTAACGCTAACCATCAACCTAAACTAACACTCACCCTTTCCCTCAGCCTAAACCTAAGCCTAAGCTTAACCCTAACCCTAAACCTCACACTCACCTTAACTATTACCCTAAACCTAAACCTAAACCTAAGCCTAACCCTCACTTCACATTAACCCTCACCCTAACCCTACCTCTAACACTAACCCTAAAACTAACCATCACCCTCAGCCTCACCCTTACGCTAACTCTAAACCTAAACCTCACCCTCACCCTAAACCTAACCCTAACCCTAATCCTCAACCTCACCTTAATCCTAACCCTAAAGCTCACCCTCAGCCTAGCCCTCAACCTAAGCCTAAGCCTAACACTAAACCTAACCCTAACACACACACTCACACTCAACCTAACACTAAACCTAACCCTTACTCTCACCCTCACCCTCACCCTCAGTGTAACCCTAAGCCTAATCCTAACCCTAACCCTAACACTCAAAGTCATCCTAACCCTTACCGTAATCCTAATCCTAACCCTAACCCTCACCCTCACGCTCAGCCTCACCTTAAGCCTAACTCTAACCCAAAAACTCACCCTCACCTTAACCCTAACCCTAACTCTAAACCTCACCTTCAACCTAGCCCTCACCCTAACCCTAATCCTAAATCTAACAATCATCCTAACCCTCCCCATAATCCTAACCCTAACCCTCACACTAACCCTAATCCTCACACTCACCCTCATCCTCAGCCAAAACCTAAGCCTAACCCTAATACTCACCCTAACCCTACCCCTCACACTCACCCTAAACCTAACCCTAATCCTAAACCTAACACTATCCCTAACCCTAACCCATACCCTAACCCTCACCGTAACCCTAAACCTAACACTAAACCTAACCCTAAACCTAAGCCTAAATCTAACCCTAAACCTAAACCTAATCCTCAGCCTCACCTGAACCCTAACCGAAACTCTAACCCTAACCCTCACCCTAACTCTAAGCCTAATCCTAACCCTAACCCTAAGCCTCATACTCACCCTCACCCTAACCCTAAACCTAACCCTAAACCTATCCCTAACCCTAAACATCACCCTAACCCTAACCCTAGCCCTCACCCTAACCCTAACCCTAAGCCGAAACCTCATCCCTAAACTGACACTAACTATAACCCTAACCCTCACCCTCATGCTTGGCCTAAGCCTAAGCCTAAGCCTAACCCTAACACTCACCCTAACCCTAACTATAACCCTAAATCTTATCCTCACCCTAACTCTAACTCTAACCCTAACCCTAACCCTAACAATAACCCTAACCCTCACACTAAACATAATCCTCACCCTAACCCTAAACCTCACAATAACACTTACCTTCACCTACCACTAACCCTAACCCTAACACTAACCCTCACACTAAGCCTAACCCTAAACTCACCCTAACCCTAACCCTAAACCTAACCTCTACCTAACCCTAACCCTCACGCTCAATGTAACCCTAACCCTAACCCTGACCCTCACCCTAACCATAACCCTCACCCTCACCCTAACCCTCACCCTAACACTTACCCTCATCCTAACACTAACCCTAATACTAATCCTAAACCTATCGCTAACACTCACCCTCACAGTAACAGTAACCCAAACCATAATCCTAACAAAAACCCTAACGTTAACCCTAACCCTCACCCTAACCATTACCCTCACCCTAAACCTAAACCTCACCCTAACAATTACCCTCACCTTAACACTAACCGTAACCCGAACACTAAGCCTCACAGTAACCCTAACCATCACCCTAACCCTAAACCTCACCCTAAAACTAACCCTAAACCTCAACCAACCCTAGCCCTAACCCTAACCCTAACACTCATCCTCACGGTAAACCTCACACTAACCCTAACACTAATCCTCAATCTAACCCACACCCTCACCCTATCCCTAACCCTAAGCCTCACTCTAAAACTAAACCACACCCTTATCATAACCCTCACCCTCAACCTAACCCTCACCTTAACCTTACTGTCACCCCCACCCTAACCCTCATCCTAACCCTAACCCTCAAACTAACACTAACTCTAAATCTAAACCTCACCCTCACCCTAATCCTAACTGTAACCCTAAAACTAACACTAAACCTCACACTAACCCTAACCCTAACTCTCACCCTCAACCTCACGCTCAGCTTAAAACTAAGCCTAAGCCAAACCCTTACCCTAACCCTCACCCTCACCCTTGCACTCACCCTAACACAAATCCGAACCCTAACCCTCAACCTAACCCTCACCCTCACCGTAACCCTTACCTAACCCTAACCCTCACATTCACCCTAACCCTAATCTTAACCCTAAACCTCAACCTAACCCTAACCCTCAACCTCACCGTAACCCTTACCCTAACCCTCACCCTTACCCTAAACTTAACCCGAATCCTACTCTCACACTAACCCTAACCCTAACTCTCACCCTAACCCTAACATTAAACCTCAACCTCACCCTAGCCCTCACCCTAACCCTAATCCTAACCCTAACGTCATCCGAACTATCCCCCTAACCCTTAACCTTACCCTCAAACTAAAATTGAAACTCACCCTCACGCTCACAATCAGCCTAACCGTAAACCTAACACTAAACCTAACCCTAACACACACACTCACACTCACCCGAACCCTAATCCTAACCCTAAACCTCACCCTCACCCTCACCCTCAGTGTAACCCTAAGCCAAACCCAAACCCTAACCCTAACCCTCAAAATCACCCTAAACCTTACCCTAATCCTAATCCTAACCCTAACACTAACCCTCACCCTCAACCTCATCTTAACCTTAACTCTAACCCTAAACCTCACCCTCACCCTAACCCTAAACCTAACCCTAACCCGAAACCTCACCCTCACCCTAACCCTACCTCACCCTAACCCTAATATTAACCCTAACCCTCATTCTAACCCTCCCCATAACCATAAACCTAACCCTCACCCTAACCCTAACCCTCACCCTAACCCTAACCCTCACCCTCACCCTAAACCTCAGCCTAACCCTAAGCCTAACCCTAACCATAACCCTACCCCTAACCCTCACATTCACCCTAACCCTACCCTTAAACCAAATCCTAAACCTAACCCTAACCCTCACCCTCAGCCTAAACCTCACCCTAACCCTAACTCTAAACCTAACACTAACTCTAACCCTAAATCTCACCATCAGCCTCACCCTAAACCTAACTCTAACTCTAAACCTCACCCTCACCCTAAACCTAACCCAACCCCTAAACTTCACCCTAACGCTAACCCTAAAGCTCACCCTCATCCTAACCCTTAACTAACCCTAATCCTAACCCTAACCCTCATCCTAACACTTCCCCTAACACTAACCCTCACCCTCAACCTCACCCTCACCATCACCGTAATCATAACCCTAACAATAACGCTAACAATAACCCTAAACCTAATCCTAAGCCTCACCCTAACCACAAGCCTCACCCTAAAACTAACCCTCAGCCTAACAATTACCCTCACCGTAACACTAACCCTAACCCTAACACTAAACCCTCAAACTAACCCTAACCATCCCCCTAATCCTAAAGCTCACCCTAACACTAATCCTAAACCTAACCCTCACCTTAGCCCTCACCCTAACCCTAACCCTCATCCTTTCCCTAAACCTCACACTAACCCTAACACTTATCCTCAATCTAACCCTCACCCTCACTCTAACCCTAACCCTAACCCTCACCATAACCCTAAGCCTCACACTTACCATAACCCTCACCCTCAGTCTAACCTTCACCTTTACACTTACCGTAACCCCCACCCTAATCCTGACCCTAACTCTAACCCTCACCCTAACCCTAACTCTACCCCTAAACCTCACCCTCACTTAACCCTAACCCTAACACTAAACCTCCCCCTAACCCTAACCCTAAACCTTATCCTCAACGAAACGCTCAGCCTAACCCTAACCCTAAGCCTAACACTTACCTTAACCCACACCCTCACCCTAGCCCTCACCCAACCCTAATCCTAATCCTAACCCTCACCCTAACCCTAACCCTAACCATCACCCTAAATCTAATCCTCAGCCCCACCCTCACCCTCAGCCTAACCCTAACCCTAAGCCTAAGCCTAAGCCTAACCCTCACACTCACCCTCACCCTAACCCTAATCCTAACCCTAGCTCTAACACTAATCCTAAACCTCAACCTAACATTCACCCTAACCTTAACCCTAAAATTAACCCTAACCCTAACCCTCTACCTAACCCTCCAACTAACCATAAACCTAACCCTAAACCTCATCCTCACCCTAACCCTAATCCTAACCCTAAACCTAAACCTCACCCTAACCCAAAATCTAACCCTCACCCTCACCCTCACCCTCACCATAACTCAAACCCTTACCCTAACCATAACACTAATCCTAACCCTAATCCTAACCCTAATACTAACACTCAGCCATACCCTAACATTAATCCTAACACTGACCCTCACCCTAACCCTAAACCTCACCCTCACCATAACCCTAACCCTCATACAAACCCTCACCCTAAACCTAACCCTAACCTTAAACCTTACCCTAACACTAACCCTAATCCTCACCCTCACCCTAGGCCTCAACCTAACCCTTATCTTAACCCTAATCTTCATCCTAACCCTCACCCTAACCCTAATCCTATCCCTCACCCTAACCCTAAACCTAACCCTCAACCTAACCCTAAACAGCACCCTCACCGTAACCCTAACCCTAACCTTCACCCTAACCCTAAACTTAACCTGAACCCTAAATGTCAAGCTAACCCTAACCCTAACCGACAACCTAAAGCTAACCCTCACCCTCTCCCTCATCCTAACCCTAAGCCTAACCCTAACCCTAACCCTCACCTTAACCCTAACTCTACCCCTAAACCTCACCCTCACTCTAACCCTAACTCTAACCCTAACACTAAACCATACCCTAAACTAAACCTAACCCTTATCCTCAACCAAATGCACAGCCTAAGCATAAGACTAAGCCTAACACTTACCCTAACCCACACCCTCACCCTAGCCCTCACCCTAAACCTAATCCTAACCCTAACCCTCATCCTAATTCACAAACTAACCCTAACCCTAACCATCACCCTAATTCTTATCCTCACTCCCACCCTCACCCTCAGCCTAACCCTATTCCTAACCCTAACTCTAATAGTAATCCTAAAATTCAACCTAAACCTCACCCTTACTTAACCCTAAACGAAACCTAAACCTAACCCTCGACCTAAGCCTCCAACTAACCCTAACCCTAAACCTCACCCTAACCCTAAACCTAACCCTCACCCTCACACTCACCCTCACCCTCACCATAACTCAAACCCTAACCCTAACAATACCACTAATCCTAACCCTAAACCTAACACTAACCCTAACCCTAATGCTAAAACTCACCCTCAACCTAACCCTAATCCTAACCCTAACCCTCACCCTAACCCTAACCCTCACCCTCAACGTAACCCTAACACTCATCCTAACCCTTACCCTAAACCAACCCCTAACCTTAAACCTTACCCTAACTCTAACCCTAAGCCTCACCCTCACCCTAGCTCTCAACCTAACACTAATCGTAAACCTAATCCTCATCCTAAACCTCACTCTAACCCTAACCCTAACCCTCAACCTAACCCTAACGCAAACTCTCAACCTAACCCTAAACATCACCCTCACCATAACCCTAATCCTAACCCTCACTCTAACCATAAAATTAACTTGAAACATAACTCTTAAGCTAACCCTAACCCTAACCGTCAACCTAAAGCTAACCCTCACCCTCTCCCTCAGCCTAAACCTAAACCTAAGCCTAACCCTAAACCTAAGCCTAACCCTAACCCTAAACCTCACACTCACCCTAAACATTACCCTAAACCTAAATATAACACTAAGCCTAACCCTCACACTCTCCTTAACCCTCACCCTAAAACTAACTCTAACACTAACCCTAACCCTAACCCTCACCCTCAGCCTCACCCTTACCCTAACTCTAAACCTAAACCTCACTCTCACCCTAACCCTAATCCTAAACTTCACCCTAATCTTAACCCTAAACCTCACCCTCAGCCTAGCCCTCACCCTAAGCCTAATCCTATCCCTCATCCTAACCCTCACCCTAACAATAACCCTACCCCTCACCCTACCCCTCACCCAAACCCTAATCCTAACCTTAACCCTCAACCTAAACCTAACCCTCACCCTCACCCTCACCGTAACCCTTACCTAACTCTCACCCCAAAAATATACTTAACCCAAATCCTAACTATCACCCTAACCCTATCCCTATCCCTAACGCTCACCCTAACCCTAACCCTAAACCTCATCCTCACCCTAGACCTCACCCTAACCCTAATCCTAACCCTAACCCTCATCCTAAACCTCCCCCTAACCCTTACCATAACCCTCACCCTCACCCTCACCCTAAACCTAACCCTTACCCTCACCCTGAAACTCAACCTCAGTGTAATCCTAAGCCTAATCCTAACCCTAATCCTAACACTCACACTCACCCTAAACCTAATCCTAACCCTAACCCTCACGCTCACCCTCAGCCTTACCTTAAGCCTAATTCTAACCCTAAAACTCACCCTCACCCTAACCCTCACCCTAACCCTAACCCTAAACCTAACACTAAACCTAACCCTAACCCTCACCCTCAGCCTCACCCTAACCCTAACTCTAACCCTAAACCTCACCTTCACCATAACCCCAACCTTAACCCTAACCCGAAACCTCACCCTAACCCTAACCCTAACCCTAACTCTAACCCTAAACCTCACCCTCACCCTAACCCTAACCCTAACCCTAAAACTTACCTTAACCCTAAACTTCACCCTCACCCTCAACCTCACTGTAACTCTAGCCCTAACCTTAACAATAATACTAACCCTAACCCTAACCCTCACCCTCACCCTCATCCTCACCCTCACCGCAAACTTAACCCTAAGCATAACAATAACATTAACCCTAACCATAAACCTAAACCTAACTCTAAGTCTAATCCTCACCCGCACAATCACCCTCAGTCTAACCCTAAACCTAACCCTAACCCTAACACTAACACTAACCCCAAACCTAAACCTAACCCTGAATCTAACCCTAAACCTAACCCTAATCCTCAACCTCACCTGCACCCTAAACCACACCCTAACTGTCACCCTAACTCTAAGCCTAATCCTAACCCTAAACCTAAACCTCACACTCACGCTCACCCTAAACCTAAACCTAAACCTAACCCTATCCCTAACCCTAACCCTTACCTTAACCCTACCCCTCACCCTCACCCTAACCCTAACCCTAAACTTCATCCTAAACCTGACACTAATCATAACCCTAACCCTCACCCTAACCCGAACCCTAACCCTAACACTAACACTAACATTAACTCTAACCGTAAATCTCACCCTCACCCTCACCCTAAACCTAACTCTAACTGTAATTCTAACCCTAACAATAACCCTAACCCTAACCCTAACCATAATCCTCACCCTAACCCTAACCCTCATCCTAAAACTTACCCTCACCATAACCCTAACCCTAACGCTAACAATAACCCTAACCCTCACCCTCACCCTAACCATAACCCTCACCCAAACCCTAAGTTCACCCTAACACTAACCCTAACACTTATCCTCAATCTAACCCTCACCCTCACTCTAACCCTAACCCTAACCCTCACCCTGACCCTAACCCTCACCCTTACATTAACCCTTACCCTCAGTCTAACCCTCACCTTTACCCTTACTGTAACCCCCACCCTAACCCTGACCCTAACCCTAACCCTAACCCTAATCCTAACTCTACCCCTAAACCTCACCCTCACTCTAACCCTAACTCTAACACAAACCCTAACACTCAAACTCACCCTAACCCTAACCCTAACCCTTATCCTCAACCAAATCCTCAGCCTAAACTTAAGCCTAAGCCTAACATTTACCCTAACCCAAACCCTCACCCTACCCCTCACCCTAACCCTAATTCTAACCCTCATCCTAACCCTCACACTTACCCTAACCCTAAACATCACCCTAACTCTAATCCTCACCCCCACCCTCACCCTCAACCTAACCCTAAGCCTAAGACTAAGCCTAACCCTAACCCTCACACTCACACTCACCCTAACCCTAATCCTAAACCTAACTCTAACATTAACCCTAAACCTCAACCTAACCCTCACCCTAACCTTAACCCTAAAACTAACCCTCAACCTAACCCTCGACCTAATGCTCCAACTAACCCTAAACCTCAGCCTCACCCTAACCCTAACCCTAACCCCAAACCTAAACCTCACCTTAAACCTAAACTTAACCCTCACCCTCACCATCACTCTCACCATCACCATAAATCTAACCCTAACCCTAACAATAACACTAATCCTAACTCTAAAACTAACCCTAACACTAACCCTACAGCTAACACTCACCCTCACCCTAACCCTAAAATCCTAACCCTAACCTTCACCCTAACCCTAACCCTCACCCTCACCATAACCCTAACCCTCATCCTAACCCTCACCCTAAACCTGACCCTAACCTTAAACCTTACCCTAACACTAACCTTAATCCTCACCCTCACCCTAGCCCTCAACCTAACCCTAATTGTAAGCCTAATCCTCATCCTAACATTCACCCTAATCCTAATCCTAATACTCACCCTAACCCTAACCCTAACCCTAACTCTCAACTTAACCCTAATCATCACGCTCACAGTTCCCTAAACCTAACCCTCACCCTAACTCTAAACTTAAACTGAAACCTAACTCTCAAGCTAACCCTAAACCTAACCCTCAACCTAAAGCTAAGCCTCACCCTCATCCTCTCCCTCAACCTAATTCTAAGCCTAAGCCCAACCCTAACACTATACCTCACACTCACCCTAAACATTACCCTAATCCTAATCCTAACCGTAAGCCTAACCCTCACCCTCACATTAACCCTCACCCTAACCCTAACTCTAACACTAACCCTAAACTTAACCCTCAACCTCAGCCTCACCCTTACCCTAACTCTAAACCTAAACCTCACCCTCACCCTAAACCTAACCCTAATCCTAAACCTAAACCTCACCCTAAACCTAACCCTAAACCTCACCCTCAGCCTAGCCCTCACCCTAACCCTAATCCTAACCATCATCCTAACCCTCACCCTAACACTAACCCTGACACTCACCCTCACCCTCACCCTAACCCTAACCCTAATCCTAACCCTAAACCTCAACCTAACCCTAACCCTCACCCTCACCCTCACCTTAACACTTACCCTAACACTCACCCTAAACATAAACTTAAAACGAATCCTAACTCTCACCCTAACCCTAACCCTAACCCTCAACCTAACCCTAAACCTAAAGGTCACCCTCACCCTATTCCTCACCCTAACACTAATCCTAACCCTAACCCTCATCCTAACCCTCCATGTAACCCTTACCTTAATCCTGACACTAACCCTAACCATCACCCTAAACCTCACACTAATCCTAACCCAAAGCCTAACCCTAAACCCAACCCTAACACACACACTCACCCTCACCCTAACCCTAATCCTAACCCTTACTCTCATCCTCAACCTCACTCTCAGTGTAACCCTATGCCTAATCCTAACCCTAACCCTAACCCTTACCCTAATCATAATCCTAACCCTAACCCTCACACTCACATTCAGCCTCAAATTAAGCCTAACTCTATCCCTAAAACTCACCCTCACCCTAACCCTAACCCTAACGCTAAACCTCACCTTCACCCTAGCCCTCAACCTAACCCTAATACTAACCCTAACAATCATCCTAACCCTCCCCATAAACCTAACCCTAACCCTCATCCTAACCCTAATCCTCACACTCACACTCACCCTCACCCTAAACCTAAGCCTAACCCTAATAATAACCCTAACCCTAACCCTCACACTCACCCTAACTCTAACCCTAATCCTAATCCTAACCTTAACCCTCACCTCACCCTCACCCTAACCCTCACCCTAACCTTAACCCTAAACCTAACACTAACCCTAACCCTCACACTCAGCCTCACCCTAACCCTAACTCTAAACCTAAACCTAACCCTCACCATAACCCCAACCCTAACCCTAACAGGAAACCTCACCTTAACCCTAACCCTAACCCTAAATCTAACCCTAAACCTCAACCTCACCCTAACCCTAATCCTAACCCTAAAACTCAACCTAACCCTAACCTTCACCCTCACGCTCAACCTCAACATAACTCTAGCCCTAACCCTAACAATAATACTAACCCTAACCCTAGCCCTAACCCTAAACCTCACCCTCGGCCTCACCCTCACTGCAAACTTAACCCTAACCATAAAACTAACATTAACCCTAACCCTAAGCCTAAACCTAACCCTAACTCTATTCCTCACCCCCAGAGTCACCCTTAGCCTAACCCTAACCCTAACCCTAACACTAACCCTAACACTAAACCTAACCCTAAATCTAAACCTAAACCTAACCCTAAACCTTAGCCTCACCTGCACCCTAACCCAAACCCTAACCCTAACCCTCACCCTAACTCTAAGCCTAACCCTAACCCTAACACTAAGCCTCACACTCACCCCCACCCTAACCCTATTCGTAAACCTAACCCTATCCCTAACCCTAACACTAACCCTAACCCTCACCTTAGCCCTCACCCTAAACCTAACCCTAAAGCTCATCCTAAACCTGACACTAACCATAACCTTAACCCGAACCCAAACCCGAACCCTAACCCTCACCCTCATGTTCTGCCTAAGCCTAAGCCTAAGCCTAAGCCTAAGTCTAACCCTCACCCTAACACTAACCCTAACACTAAACCTAACTCTAACCCTAAATCTCACAATAACCCTAACCCTAACTCTAAACCTAAACCTAACCCTAACAATAACCCTAACCCTCACCATAATAATAATCCTCACCCTAACCCTAAACCTCAACCTAACACTTACCCTCACCCTAACACTAACCCTAACCCTAACACTACCCTCACACTAACCCTAACCCTAACCTCACCTTAACCCGAACCCCAACCCTAACCCTCAACCTACGCCTAACCCTCATGCTCAACGTAACCCTAACCCTAACCCTGACCTTCAACCTAACCATAACGTTCACCTTAACCCTAACCCTCACCCTAACACCCTCAACCTAACACTAACCCTAATCCTAATCCTAACCCTAAACCTAACCCTCACCCTCATAGTAACCGTAACCCTAACCCTAAACCTAACAAAACCACTAAACCTATCCCTAACCCTCACCCTAACCATTACCCTAACCCTAAATATAACCCTCACCCTAACACTTACCCTCACCTTAACAATAACCGTAACCCGAACACTAAGCCTCAAACTACCCATATCCATCACCCTAACCCTAAACCTCACTCTAACACTAACCCTAAACCTCAACCTAACCCTAGCCCTAACCCTAACCCTAACACTCATCCTCCCCGTAAACCTCACACTAACCCTAACACTAATCCTCAATCTAACCCACACCCTCACTCTCATGCTCACCCTAACCCTAATCCTAAACCTAACCCTCATCCTAAGACTCTGCCTAAATCTGACCCTAATATTAATCCTAACCCGAACCCTAACCCTCACCCTCATTCTCAACCTAACCTTAACACTAAACCTAATCCTAACAATAACGCTAACCCTAATCCTAAACCTCACCCTAACCATAACCCTCACCCTAACCCATACCCTCACCCTAACACTTACCCTCACCCTAACACTAATCCTAATCCTAACACTAAACCTCACACTAACCCTAACCCTCACCTTAAACCTAAATCTCACCCTAACCCTAACCCCAAACCTCACCCTCACCCTAGCCCTCACCTTAACCCTAATTCTAAAGCTCACCCTCATCCTAACCCTAACCTTAACCCTAAACCCCACCCTAAACCTAAACCTAACCCTCACCAGCCCCCTCACCCTCACTGTAACTCTAACCCTAACACTAACAATTACACTAACCTTAACCCGAACCATCACCCTAACCCTAACCAGAAGCCACAGTCTTACCCTCAACCTAACCCTAAGCCTAACCCTAAACCTCACCCTAAACCTCAAACTAACCCTAAACTTCACCCTCACCCTCAACCTCACAGTAACTCTAACCCTAACCCTAACAATAACACTAACCCTAACCCCAAACCTCACCCTCAGACTCACCCTCACCGCAAACTTTACCATAAACATAACACTAAGAATAACCCTAACCCTAAGCTTAACCCTAAACTTAACCCTAATCCTAACGCCCAGCCTCACCCTCAGCCTAACCCTAAGCCTAACTCTAACCCTAACCCTAACCCTAACCCTCACCGTAACCCTAACCCTAACCCTAACACAAACCCTAACCCTAAACCTAGCCCTAAATTTTACCCTAAACCTAAACCTAATACTCAGCCTCACCCTCAACCTAACCCAAACTCTAACCTTAACCCTCACCTTAACTCTAAGTCTAACCCTAACCATAACCCTAACCCTCACACTCACCCTAACCCTAACCCAATCCTAAATCTAACCCTATCCCTAACCCTAACCCTCACCCTATCCCTCACCATAGACTTCACCCAAACCCTAATCCTAACCCTAAACTTCATCCTAACCCTGACAATAACCCTAAACCTAACCCTCAGCCTAACCCGAAACCTAATTCTCACACTCTTGCTCAGCCTAAGCATAAGCTTAAGCCTAAGCCTAACCCTAACCCTCCCTAACCCTAACCCTAAATCTAACCCTAAATCTCACCCTCATCCTAACCCTAACTCTAACCCTAACCCTAACCCTAAAAATAACCCTAACCCTCACCCTAACCATAACCCTCAGCCTAAACCTAACACTCACCCTAACACTTACCCTCAGCCGAACACTAACCCTTACGCTAACACTATCGCTCACACTAAACCTAACCATCACCCGAACCCTAAACCTCACCCTAACACTAAGCCTAAACCTCACCCTCACCCTAGCTCTCACCTTAAGCCTACCCCTCATCCTCACACTAAACCTCACACTAACCCTAACACTAATCCTCAATCTAACCCTCACCCTCACCCTAACCCTAAACCTAACCCTCACCCTAACCCTAAACCTCATATTTACCATAACGCTCACACTCAGCCTAACCCTCATCTTTACCCTTACCGTCACCCCCACCCTTACCCTCACCCTAACCCTAACCCTCACCCTAACCCTCACCCTAAACCTAATTCTATCCCTAAACCTGACCTTCACCTTAACCCTAACTCTAACACTAACCCTAACAGTAAACCTCACCCTAGCACTAAACCTAACCCTCACCATCACCCTCACCGTAACCGTAACCCTAAACCTAACCCTAACAATAACGCGAACCCTAACCCTCACCCTAATCAAAACCCTCACCCTAACCAAAACCCTCACCCTAACACTTACCCTCACCCTACCACTAACCCTAACCCTAACAATAACACTCACACTAACCCTAACCCTCACCATAAACCTAAACCTCACCCTAAACCTAACACTAAGTATAACCCTCACGCTCACCCTAACCCTAACCCTCATCCTCACCCTAAACCTCACACTAACCCTAACCCTAACGCTAATCCTCAATCTAGCACTCACCCTAACCCTAACTCTTATCCTAAACCTAACCCTAACCCTCACCTTTATCTTAACCCTCACCCTCAGCCTAAATCTCACCTTTACCCTTACCATCATCCTCACCCTAACCCTAAACCTCATCCTAACCCACACCCTAACCATAAACCTAACCATCACCCTAACCCTAACCCTCACCCTCAACCTCATCCTGAGCCTAAACTTAAACCTAAGCCTAACCCTTACCCTAACCCTTACCTTTGCCCTCTCCCTTACCCTAATCCTAAACCTAACCCTCATCCTTACCTAGACACTACCCCTAACCCTAACCCTAACCCTATCCATCACCCAAACCCTAACCCTAATACTAATCCTAACCCTAACCCTAACCCTCACACTCACCCTAAATCTAACCCTAACCCTAATCCTAACCCTAACCCTAATCCTAAACCTAAACCTCACCCTAGGCCTCACCCTAACCCTAACACTCATCCTAATCCTCACCCTAACACTAACCCTAACCCTCACCCTCACCATTACCCTAACCCTAATCCTAAACCTAACCCGCAACCTAACCCTAACCCTCACCCTCAACATAACCCTTACCCTAACCCTAAACCTAACACTAAACTTAACCCGAATCCTAACTCTCACCCTAACCCTAACCCTAAACCTCACCCTAACCCTAACCCTAAAACTAACCCTCACCCTAGACCTCACGCTAATCCTAACCCTAACACTAACCCTCACACTAACCCTAACCCTAACCTTAACCCTAAACCTCAACCTAGCCCTCACCCTAAACCTAACCCTGACACTAACCCTAACGCTAACACTCACCCTAACACTCCCGCTAACCCTATACCTAACCCTAACCCTCACCCTCACCCTCAAACTCACCCTAACGCTAACCCTCATAGTTACTCTAACCCTAAACCAAACCCTAACCCTAAACATCACCCTAACCCTAACCCTAAAACTCACCCTCAACCTAGCACTCACCCTAACTCTAATCCTAACCCTAACCATCATCCTAACCCTCCCCATAACCCTAACCCTAACCCTCACCCTATCCATAACCCTCATCCCCATCCTTACCCTCCGCCTAATCCTAAGCCTAATCCTAATCCTAACCCTAAACCTAACCCTTACCCAAACACTCATCCGCACCCTCACCCTCACAGTAACTCTAACCCTAACCAAAACCCTAACCCTAAACTTCACTCTAACCCTAACCCTAACCCTAACCCTAACCCTAACCCTAACCCTAACCCTAACCCTAACTCTAACCCTCAACCTAACCATAACCATAAACATAAACCTTACCCTAATAATAACCCTAACCCTAATCCTAAGCCTCACCCAAACCATAACACTAACCCTAACAGTAAACCTCACCCTAATCCTCCCCCTAATCCCAACTCTAACCCTAAACCTCACCCTCACCCTCACCTTAACACTAACCGTAACCATAACCCTAAACCTCACCGTACACCTAAACCTCACCCGCACCCTCACCCACACAGTAACTCTAACCCTAACCCAAACAATAACACTAACCACAACCCTAACTATCACCCTAATCTTAATCCTCAACCCCACACTCACCCTCAGCCTTACCCTAAGCCGAAGCCTAACCCTAGCCCTAACCCTCACAATCAGCCTCACCCTAACCCTAATCCTAACCCTAAACCTATCCCTAAACATCAACCTAACCCTCACCCTAACCCTAACAATAAACCTAAGCCTAACCCTCACCCTAACCCTCCCCCTAACCCTAACTTTAACACTAAACCTCACCCTAGCCCTCACCCTAACCCTAATCCTAACCCTAAACCTCATCCTAAAACTCACCCTAACCCTAACCCTAATCCTCACCCTCACCCTAACCGTAACCCTAAATCTCACCCTAACCCTAAACCTAATCCTCACCCTCACCCTAACTCTGAACTTAACTCTAACCCTAACACTAACAATAACCCAAACCCTAAACCTCACCCTAACGCTAACCATAAGCCTCACCCTCACTCTAGCCCTCACCCTAACCCTCATCCTAACCCTAAACCTCATCATAACCCTCACCCTAACCCTAAAACCCTAACCCTGACACTATACCTAACCCTCCCACTCAACCTCATGCTTGGCCTTAAGCCTAAGCCTAAGACTAAGACTAACCCTAACCCTTACACTCACCATCACCCTAAACCTACCATTAACCCTAACCCTAACCCTTAAACTAGCCCTCAATCTAATGCTAAATCTAACCCTAAAACTTGCCCTCAGCTAACCCTAAAGCTCACCCTCACCCTCACCCTCCGCCTAATACTAAGCCTAAGCCTAACCCCAACCCTAACCCTAACCGTAACCCTCAGCCTAACCCTCACCCTAACTCTCACCCTCACCCTAACCCACACCCTAAACCTAAGCCTAAGCCTAACCCTCACCCTAACCGTTACTCTAACCCTAACCCCAACCCTCAACCTAACCCTAATTCTCATCCTCACCCTCACCCTAACTCTAATGCTAACCCAAACCCTAATCCTAACCCTCACACTCACCCTCACCTTAACCCTAGTCCTAAACCTAACCTTAACCCTAACCCTCAACCTCACCCTAAATCACAACCTAACCATAAACCTAACATTAACCCTAACCCTAACCCAAACTCTAACCCTAACCGTAAACCTAAACCTCAACCCTGATCCTCACCGTAACCATAACCCCAATCCTAACCCTAACAACAACCTTAACCCTAACCCTCATCCTAACCATATACTTCACTCTAAATCTAACCGTCACCCTAATACATACTGCCACCCTAACCCTAACCCTAACCCTCACACTCACCCTAACCCTTACCCTAATCTTAATCGTAACCCTAAGCCTAACCCTCACCCTCACCCTGAATCTCACCCTAACCCTAAACCTCACCATCACCCTCAGCTTAATGCTAAGCCTAATCCTAAACCTAATCCTAACCGAAGCACTCACCCTAACACTACCCCTAATTGTAATCCTAACCCTAACCCTAACCCTCACCCTCATCCTAACCCTCAACCTAACCCTACCCCTAACACTAACCCTAACCCTAAACCTCACCCTAACCCGAACTCTAGCCCTCACACTCACCCTAACCCTAACCCTAACACTAACCCTAACACTCACCCTCAACTTAATCCTAATCCTAATCCTAACCCTAATCCTCACCTTCACCCTAAACCTCACCCTAAACCTACCCCTAACACTAACACTAACCCTAACCCTAAACCTAACTCTCCCCCTAACCCTAAGCATAACCCTACCCCTAACCATAACCCTCACACTCACCTTCAATCTAAATCTGATCCTAACCCTAACCCTCACCTTCACCCTAACCCTCACCCTAACCCTACCGCTAACACTAACACTAACCCTAACCCTAAACCTAACTCTCCCCCCAACCCTAAGCGTAACCTTACCCCTAACCATAACCCTCACACTCACCTTCAATCTAAACCTGATCCTAACCCTAACCCTCACCTTTACCCTTACTGTCACCCTCACCCTAACCCTACCCCTAACATTATCACTAACCCTAACCCTAACTCTCACCCTATCCCTAAACCTAACCCTCACCCTAACCCTAAACATAACCCTCACACTCACGCTCGGTCTAAGCCTAAGCCTAACCCTAAGCTTAAGCCTAACCCTAACCCTCACACTGACCCTCACCCTCACGCTAACCCTATCACTAACGCTAACTCTAACCCTAAACTTCACCCTCACCCTAATCCTAACTCTAATCCTAACCCTAAACATAAACCACACCCTAACCCTAACCCTCACCCTCAACATGAATGTAACCCTAACCCTAACCTAACAATAACCCTAACCCTAACCCTTACCCTCATTCTAACCATAACCCTCACCCTATACCTAACCCTGAAACTAACACTTACCCTCACCCTAACACTAACCCTAACCCTAACACTAACACTCACACTAACCCTAACCATCACCCTAACATTAAACCTCACCCTAAGCCTAACCCTAACCTTCACCCTCAACCTAGCCCTCACTCTAACCCTAAACCTCATCCTCATTCTAAACCTCACACTAACCCTAAACCTAAGCATCAATTTTAACCTCACCCTCACCCTAACCCTAACCCTAACCCTAACCCTAGACCTTACCTTAATCCTCACTCTCAGCCTAACCCTCAGCTTTACTCTTACCGTCACCCTCACCCTAACCCTAACCCTCATCCTAACCTTCACCCTGACCATAATCCTGAGCATCACCCTAACCCTAACCCTCACCCTCAACCTAACTATCAGCCTAACCCTACAGCCTAAGCCAAACCCTCACACTAACCCTCACCCTCACCCTAGCCCTCACCCTAAGCCTAATCCTAACCCTAACCTTAATCATAACACTAAACCTAACATTAACCCTAACCATCACCCAAAAACTAATCCTCATCCCCACTCTCACCCACAGCCTAAACCTAAGCATAAGCCTAAACCTAACCCTAACCCTCACCCTCACCCTCACCATAACCCTAATCCTAAACCTAACCCTAACCCTAACCCTAAACCTCAAACTAACCCTCACCCTAAACCTAACCCTAACACTAAAGCTAACCACAACCCTCACCTAACTGTCTCCCTAACACTAACTCTAACCCTAAACCTCACCATCACCCTAACACTAAAAGTCACCCTCACCCTCACCCTCACAATAACTCTAACCCTAACCCTAACAATAACCCTAACCCTAACACTAAACCTAACCCTAACCCTCACCCTAACACTCCCCCTAACCCTTACTCTAACCCTAAACCTCATGCTCACACTAACCCTAAACCTCACACTCACCCTCACCCTCACGATAACTCTAACCCTAACCCTAACAATAACACTAACCCTAACACTAACCCTAATCCTCACCATCACCATAACCCTAAACCTAACCCTAACCTCACCCTAACCCTAACCCTAAACCTAACCCTCACCCTCAGCCTCACCCTCACCGAAAACTTGACCATAACATTAACAATAACCCTAACCATAAACCTAATCCTAACCCTCACCCTCACCCTAACCCTAACCCTAACCCTAACCCTCACCCTAACCCAAAACCTCAACCTCACCATAACCCTAACCCTAACACTCACCCTAACCCTAAACCTAACCCTAATCCTAAACCTTGCCATAATGCTAACCCTAGCCCTCACACTCACCCTTGCCCTCATCCTAAACCTAATCCTAACCCTAAACCTCATTCTATCCCTCACCCTAATCCTAACCTTAAACCTCACCCTAACCCTAACCCTCACCCTCACCCTCAGCCTAAGCCTAAGCCTAAGCCTAACCCTAACCCTCACACTCAAACTCACACTAACCCTAACCCTAAAACTAACACTAACCCTAACCCTAACCCTCACCCTAACCCTCCCCCAAACCTAACTATAAACCTAAACCTCACGCTCACCCTAACGCTAACTCTAGCCCTTAACCTCACACTAAAACTAACCCTAATCCTAACAGTAACCCTCACACTAACCCTAACCACCACCTTAACCCTAAACCTCAACCTAACCCTATCCCTAACCATCACCCTCACCTTAGCCCTCACCCTAACCCTAACCCTCATACTCAAAATAAACCTCACTCTAACCCTAAAACTAATCCTCAATCTAACCCTCACTCTCACCCGCACCCTTACCCTCACAGTAACTCTAACCCGAACCCAAACCCTAAACCTCACTCTATCCCTAACCCTAAGCCTAACCCTAATCCTCACGCTCACCCTAACCCTAACAATAACCCTAAACCTAACCCTCAACCTAACCCTCTCCTAAACCTATATCTAACCCTAAACCTCACCCTCACCCTCACCCTAACCCTAACCCTAAACCCCACCCTAACCCTAACCCTAACCCTCACCCATACCCTCACGCTCACCATAACTCTAACCCTAACCCTAACAATAACCCTAACCCTAACTGTAACCATCACTCTAACCCTAATACTCAACCCCAACTTCACCCTCAGCCTAACCCTAAGCCTCAGCCTAACCCTCAACCTAACCCTCAACTCACCCTCACCCTAACCCTAACCCTAACCCTAACCATAAACCTAATCCTCACCCCCACCCTCACCCACAGCCTAACCCTAACTTAACCCTAACCCTAACCCTAACCCTAACCTTCTCCGGAACCCTAACCCTAACCCTAAAAAAACCCTCACCCTCACCCTAAACCTAAACGTAACCCTAACCCAAACACAAACCCTATCCCTAAACCAAACCCTAAACCAAAACCTAATACTCAGCCTCACCCTCACCCTAACCCAAAACCTAACCCTAACCCTCACCCTAACCATAAGCCTAACCCAACCCTAACCCTCACCGTAACCCTAACCCTAACCCTATCACAAACCCTAAACCTAACCCTAACCCTCACCGTAACCCTAAGCCTAACCCTAACCCTAACACAAACCCTAACCCTAACCCTAACCCTAACCCTAAACCTCAGCCTAACCCGAAACCTAACCCTCCCCCTCATGCTCGGCCTAAGCCTAAGCCTAACCCTAACCCTCACCCTATCCCGAACCCTAACACTAACCCTAACTCTAACCCTAAACCTCACCCTTACCCTAACTCTAACTCTAACACGAACCCGAAACCTAAACCTCATCCTAACCGTAAACCTAAGCCACACCCTCACCCTCACCGTAACCATATAACCCTAACCCTAACAATAACCCTAACCCTAACCCTAACCCTCACCGTAACCCTAACCCTCACCGTAATATTTACCCTCACGCTTACACTAACCATAACGCTAACACTACCGCTCACACTAACCCTAAAAATCACCCTAATCCTCATCCTAACCCTCACCCTAACTCTAACTCAAAAACTCACCCTAACCCTAACCCTAACCCTTATCCTCAACTTAACCCTAACCCTCACGCTCAACTTAAGCCTAACGCTAACCCTCACCCTAACGCTAAACTTAACCTGAACCCTAACTCTCACCCTAACACTAACCCTAACACTAATCCTAAGCCTCATCCTCACCCTCACACTCACCCGCACCCTCACCCTCACAGTAACGCTAACGCTAACCCAAACCCGAACCCTAAACATCACCCTAACCCTAAAACTCACCCTCACCCTAGCTCTCACCCTAACTCTAATCCTAACCCTAACCCTCATCCTAACCCTCCCTATAACCCTAACCAAAAACCTCACCCTATCCCTAACCCTCATCCCCACCCTCACCCTCAGCCTAATCCTAAGCCTAAACCTAAGCCTAACCCTAAACCTAACCCTAACCCGCACACTCACCCGCACCCTCACCCTCACAGTAACTCTAACCCTAACCCAAACGTTAACCCTAAACCTCACTCTAACCCTAACCCTAAGCCTAACCCTAACCCTCACCCTCACCCTAACCCTAACAATAACCCTAAAACTAACCGTCATCCTAACCCTCCCCCTAACACTATATCTAACCCTAAACCTCACCCTCATCTTCACCCTAACCCTAACCCTAAACCCCACCCTAACCCTAAACCTAACCCTCACCCACACCCTCACCCTCACCATAATTCTAACACTGACCCTAACAATAACCCTAACCCTAACCTAACCCTAACCCTAACCCTAACCCGCACCCTCACCCTCACCATAACTCTAACCCTAACCCTAACCCTAACCGTAACCCTAACCCTCACCCTAACCATAACCCTCACCCTAACCCTAACCCTCACCCTAATATTTACCCTCACTCTAACACTAACCCTAACGCTAAAACTACCGCTCACACTTACCCTAACAATCACTCTAAGCCTAAACCTAACCCTAACACTAACCCTAACCCTCAAAATCACCCTAGCACTCACCCTAACCCTATCATCCTCACCCTAAACCTCACACTAACCCTAACACTAATCCTCGATCTAATCCTCATCCTCACCCTAACACTAAACCTAACGCTCACCTTCATCTTTATCGTAACGCTCACCCTCAGCCTAACCCCCATCTTTACCCTTACCGTCACCCCCACCCTAACCCTCACCGTAACCCTAACCCTCACCCTAACCCTCACCTAACCCTAATTCTACCCCTAAACCTCACCCTCACCCTAACCCTAACTCTAACTCTAACCCTAACACTAAACCTCACCCTAACCCTAACCCTAACCCTCACCCTCAACCTCACTGTAACCGTAAACCTAACCCTAAACCTAACAATAACCATAACTCTAAACCTAACCCTCACCTCAGCCTAACCATAACTCTTACCCTAACCCTAACCCTCACCCTAACACTTACTCTCCCCCAAACACTAACCCTAACCCTAACACTAACCCTCACACTAACCCTAACCCTCACCCTAATCCTAAACCTAACCCTAATAATAACCCTAACTCTAACCCTAAACCTCACCCTAGCCCTCACCTTAAACCTAAGACCTACCCCCACCCTCACCCTAACCCTAACCCTCATCCTCACCCTAAACCTCACACTAACCCTAACCCTAACCCTAATCCTCAATCTAGCCCTCAGTCTAACCCTAACACTTACCCTAAACCTAACCCTAACCCTCACCTTTATCTTAACCCTCACCCTCAGCCTAAACCTCAACTTTACCCTTACCATCATCCTCACCCTAACCATAAACCTCATCCTAACCCCCACCCTAACCATAAACCTAACAATCACCCTAACCCTAACCCTCACCCTCAACCTCATGCTGAGCCTAACCCTAAGCCTAAGCCTAACCCTTACCCTAACCCTAAGGAGAGCCCTCTCGCTTACCCTAATCCTAAACCTAACCCTCATCCTAACCTTCACACTATCCCTAACCCTCACCTTAACCCTGTCCATCACCCTAACCCTAACCCTAATCCTAATCCTAACCCTAACCCTAACCCTCGCACTCACCATAACCCTAACCCTAACCCTAATCCTAACCCTAACCCTAACCCTAAACCTCAACCTCACCCTAGCCCTCACCCTAAACCTAAACCTAATCCTAACCCTCATCCTAATCCTCACCCTAATACTAACCCTAAATATCACCCTCACCATCAGCCTAACCCTAAACTTAACCCTAACCCTCAACCTAAACCTAACTCTCACTCTCAACATAACCCTTACCCTAACCTTCAACCTAACACTAAACTTAACCCGAACCCTAACTCTCACCCTCACCCAAACCCTAACCCTCACCCTAAACCTAACCCTAAAACTCACCCTTAGCCTAGCCCTCACCCTAACCTTAATCCGAAACCTAACACTCATCCTACCCCTCCCCCTAAACCTTTCCCTAACCCTAACCCTCACCTACAACCTCACCCACAGCCTAACTCTAAGCCTAACCCTAAACCTAACCCTAACACACACACTCACCCTCACCCTAACCCTAATCCTAAACCTAACCCTAACCCTAACCCTACTACTCTCACCCTAACCCTAACCCTAACACTAACCCTAAACATAACCCTAACCTAACCCTCACCCTAACCCTAACCCTAACCCTAAACGTCACCCTCAACCAAAACCTAACTCTAACCCTAACGCAAACGCTAAACCTCACCATAACCCTAACCCTATCCCTAACCCTCACCCTCACTGTAACCTTAACCCTAAACCTAACCCTAACAATAATCCTAAACCTAATCCTAACCTTCAACCTAACCATAAACCTCACCCTAACCCAAAACCTGACCCTAACACTTACCCTCACCCTAACACTAACCTAACCCCAACACGAACCCTCAAACTAACCCTAACCCTAAACTCACCCTAACCCTAACCCTAACCTTAAAACTCACCCTAACACTAACCTTCACCCTCACCCTCAACCTCACCGTAATTCTAGCTCTAACCCTAACAATAACCCTAACACTAACCCCAACCCTAACCCTCACACTCAGCCTCACCCTCACAGCAAACTTTACCCTAATCATAACACTATCAATAACCCTAACCCTAAGCCTAACCCTAACACTAATTCTAATCCTCACCCACACAGTCACCCTCATCTTAACCCTAAACCAAAACCTAACCGTCACCATAACCGTAAACCTAACCCTAACCCTAACACTAACCCTAACCCTAATCCTAACCCTAAATCTAAACCTAAACCTAAACCTAATCCTCAGCCTCATCTGCAACATAACCCAAACCTTAATGCTAACACTCACCCTAACTCTAAGCCTAACCCTAACCCTAACCCTAAGTCTCACACTCACCCTCACCCTAACCCTAATCCTAAACCTAACCATAACCCTAACCCTAACCCTAACCCTAACCCTAACCCTAAATTCACACTAACACTAACCCTAACACTCACCCTCAAACTCACCCTCAGCTTAACCCTAAGCCTAAGCCAAACCCTTACCTTAACCCTCAACCTCATCCTAGCCTTCAGCCTAACACAAATCCTAACCCTAACCCTCAACCTAACCCTAACCCTCACCCTCAGAGTAACCCTTACCTAACCCTAACCCTCACCCTCACCCTAACCCTAATCTTAACCCTAAACCTCAACCTAACCCTAGTCCTCATCCTATCCCTCCCTGTAACCCTTAACCTAACCCTCACACTAACCCTAACCCTCACCCTCAACCTCACCATCAGCCTAACCCTAAGTCTAGCGCTAAACCTAACCCTAACAAACACATTCACCCTCACCCTATCCCTAATGCTAACCCTAAACCTCACCCTCACCCTCACCGTCAGTGTAACCCTAAGACAAACCCGAACCCTAACCCTAACACTGACATTCACTCTAACCCATACCCTAATCCTAATTCTAACCCTAACCCTAACCCTCACGCTCAGCCTCAACTTAACCCTAACTCTAACCGTAAACCTCACCCTCACCCTAACCCTAAACTTAACCCTAACTCTAAACCGCACCCTAACCCTAAGCCTAAACCTCACCCTCACCATAGCCCTCACCGTAACCCTAATCCTAACACTAACCCTCATCCTAACCCTCCCCATAATCCTAACCCCAACCCACACCCTAACCCTAATCCTAACCCTCACCTTAACACTCAGCCTAACCCTAACCCTAACCCTAACCCTCATACTCACCCTAACCCTAACCCTAATCCTAATCCTAAACCTAAACCTGACCCTCAGCCTAACCCTCACCTTCACACAAGCCTAAACCTAACACTAACCCTAACCCAAAACCTCACCCTCAGCCTCACCCTAACCCTAACTCTAACCCTAAACCTCACACTCACCCTAACCCTAACCCTAACGCTAACCCTAAACTTCACCCTAACGCTAACCCTAAACCTCACCCTCACCCTAGACCTTACCCTAAACCTAATCCTAACGCTAACTCTCATCCTAACCCTACACCTAACCTTAACCCTCACCCTCAACCTCACCCTCAGCCTAACCCAAAGCCTAACACTAAACCTAACCCTAACACACAAACTCACCCTCACCCTAGCACTGTCCCTAACCCTAATCCTAAACCTAACCCTCATCCTAACCCTCACCCTAACCCTAACCATCAAGCTCACCCTAATCCTCACCCCCACCCACACCCTAAGCCTAACACTAAGCCTAAGCTTAAACCTAACCCTAACCCTCACACTCACCCTCACCCTAATCCTAATCCTAAACCTAACCCTAAACCCCAAGCTAACCCTCACCCTAACCTTAACCCTAACACTAACCCTAACCCTCAACCTAACCCTCCCCCTAAACCTAAATGTAACCCTAAACCTCACCCTAACCCTAACCCTCACGCTCATCATAACTCTAACCTTTATCCTAACCCTAATGCTAAACGTAAACCTCACCCAAACACTAAAGATAACCCTCATCCTCACCCTAGCCCTCATACTAAACCTAATCCTAACCCTAACCCTAACCCTCATCCTAACCCTCACACTAACCCTAACCCTAACAATAACCCTACCCCTAACCCTAACCAACACCCTAACCCTAATCCTCACCCCAACCGTGACCCTCAGCCTAAACCTAAGCCTCAGCCTAACCCTCAACCTAACCCTCACACTCACCCTTACACTAACCCTAGTCCTAAATGTAAATCTATCCCTAAACCTCAACCTAACCTTCACCCTCACCCTCACCCTCACCCTAACCCTAACCATAACCCTGTCCCGCAGCCTCACCCTCACTGCAAACTTAACCCTAACCATAACACTAACAATAACCCTAACCCTAAACATAACCATAACCCTAATCCTCACCCCCACCCTCACCCTCAGCCTAATCCTAACTTAACCCTAACCCTAACCCTAACCCTCACCATAACCGTAACCCTCACACTCACCCTCACCCTAACTCAAATCCTAAACCTAACCCTGTCCTAACCCTAACCCTCACCCGCACCCTCACCCTAACCCTCACCCTAAACCTAATCCTAACCCTAAACCTCATCCTAACACTCACGCTAACCCTAACCCTAAACCTCACCCTAACCTGAACCCTAAACCTCCCCCTCATGCTCGGCCTAAGCCTTAGCTTAAGCCAAATCCTAACCCTAACTCTCTCCCTATCCCTAACTCTAACACTAACCCTAACTCTAACCCTAAAACCCACCCTCACCCTCACCCTAACTCTAACACTAACCCGGAAGCTAAACCTCATCCTAAACCTAACACTAAACCACACCCTCACCCTCACCGTAACCGTATAACCCTAACACTAACAATAACCCTAACACTAACCCTAACACTCACCCTAACCATAACCCTCACCCTAACCCTAACCCTCACCCTAATATTTAGCCTCACCCTAACACTAACCCTAATGCTAACACTACCGCTCACACTAACCCTAAAAATCACCCTTACCCTAAACCTCACCCTAACACTAACCCTAAACCTCAACTTCGCCCTATCACTCACCCTAACCCTAAGCCTCATCCTAACCCTAAACCTCTCACTAACTCTAATACTAATCCTCAATCTAACCCTCACCCTCACCCTAACCCTAAACCTAACCCTCACCCTAACCCTAACCCTCATCTTTACTGTAACGCTCACCCTCAGCCTAACTCTCATCTTTACCCTTACCGTCACCCCCACCCTAACCCTAACGCTCACCCTAACCCTAATTCTACACCTAAACCTCACGCTCACCCTAACCCTAACTCTAACACTTACACTAACACTAAACCAACCTCACTCTAACACGAACCGTAACCCTCATCCTCACCCTCAATGTAACCATAACCCTAACCATAAACCTAACAATAATCATGACCCTAACCCTAACCCTCACCCTAACCATAACCCTCACCCTCACCCTAAACATCAACCTAACACTTACCCTCACACTAACACTAACCCTAACCCTAACACTAACCCTCACACTAACCCTAAACCTCACCCTAATTCTAAACCTAATCCTAAACCTAAACCTAACTCTAACCCTAACCCTCAAACTTGCCCTCACCCTAACCCTAAGTCCTAACCTCACCCTCACCCTAACCTTAACCCTCATCCTCACCCTAAACCTCACATTAACCCTAACCCTAACCCTAATCCTCAATCTAATCCTCACCCTAACCCTAACCCTAACCCTAACCCTCAACCTAACCCTATCCCTAACCCTAACTCTAACCCTAAACCTCACCCTCACCCTTACCCAAACCCTAACCCTAAAACTCACCCTAACACTAAACTTCATCCTCACCCTCAACCTCACCGTAATACTAGCCCTAACACTAAAAATAACACTAACCCTCACCCTAACTCTAACCCTCACCCTCAGCCTCACCCTCACCACAAAATTAACGCTAACCATAACACTAACAATAACCCTATCCTAAGAATAACCCTAAACCTAAATCTAATCCTAACCCCCACCTTCACCCTGATCCTAAACCTCACACTAACCCTAAAAGTAATCCTCAATCTAAACCACACCCTCACCCTAAACCTAACCGTAACCCTCACCCTAACCCTAACACTCACCCTTACCGTAATCCTCACTCTCAGCCTAACCCTCAACTTTTCCCTTACTCTCACCCTCACCCTAACCCTCACACTAACCCTAACCCTCATCCTAAACCTAACACTAACCCTCACCCCCTACTAAACCTCACCGTAACCCTAACCCTAACACTAAACCTAACACTAACCCTCACCCCCTACTAAACCTCACCGTAACCCTAACCCTAACACTAAACCTAACCCTAACCCTAACCCAAAACCTCACCCTAACACTAACTCTAACCCTAAACCTCACGCTGACCCTAACCCTAACCCTAATACTAATCCTCACCCTAAACCTAAACCTTACCCTAACACTTACCCTCAACCTAACAGTAACACTAATACTAACACTAACCCTCACACTAACGAAAAAACATCACCCTAAACCTAACGTCACCCTAACCCTAACCCTAAACCTAAACCTAAACCTCATCCTAACCCTCACCCTAACCGTAACCCTAAACATCACCCTAACCCTAACCCTCACACTCACTTGTAGCCTCACCCTAACCCTAAGCCTAAGCCTAAACCTAACCCTAAACCTCACACTCACCGTAGCCCTCACACTAACCCTAATCCTAACTCTAACTCTCATCCTAACCCTCAACCTAACCATAACCAGAACCATCACTCTAAACCTAATCCTCATCCCCACCCTCACCTTCAGCGTAACCCTAACCCTAAGCCTAACCTAACCCTAACCCTCACATTCACCCTCAGCCTAACCCTAATCCTAACCATAACACTAACCTTAAACCTAAGCCTCAACCTAACCCTCACCCTAACCCTAACCTTAACCCTAACCCTCACCGTCACTTTAGTCCTCACCCTAACCATCACCTCAAAACTAACCCACACCTTCACCGTAACCCAAACGCTAACCCTGACCCTAAACCTACCCCTACCCCTAACCCTAAACCTGACCCTAATCCTAACACTAACCCTCACCCTCACCTTAGCCCTCACCGTAACCCTAATAGTAACCCTAAACCTCATCTGAAACCTCACCCTCACCCTAACACTAACCCTCACGCTAACCCTAAACCTAATTCTAACCCTCACCCTAAACCTACCCGGACCCTCACCCTAACCATAACCCTTACCTCAACCTCACCCTCAGCCTAACACTAAGCCTAACCCAAACCCTAACCCTAACCCTCACACTCACCCTCACCCTAACCCTAATCCTACCACTAACCCTAACCCTAACCCTAAACCTCCACCTAACCCTCACCCTAACCCTAACCCTAACACTAACCCTAACCCTAACCCACACCCTAACCCTCTCCCTAAACATAATTCTAACCCTAAACCTCACACTCACCCTAATCCAAATCCTAACCTTGACCAAAAATCTCACCCTAACCCTAATCCTAGCCTTACCCTCACCCTCACCCTCACCATAACCCTAACCCTCACCCTAACCCTAACACTAAACCTCACCCTACCACTAATTCTAACCCTCACCCTCACCCTAGCCCTCACTCTAACCCTAATCCTAACCCTAATCCTCATCCTAACACTCACCCTAACCCTAACCCTAACCCTCACCCTAACCCTAATCCTAACCCTAACCCTCACCCTCACCCTTACCCTCACCCTCACCCTCACCATAACCCTAAACCTCACCCAAACCCTAAACTTAAACCTCACCCTAACACTAACCCTAACCCTCACCCTCACCCTAGCCCTCACCCTAACCCTATTCCTAACCCTTACCCTAACCATAACCCTCACTCTCACGGTAACTCTAACCCTAAACCTAACAATAACACTAATCCTAACCCTAAACCTAACCCTAACCCTAATCCTATTCGTAATCCTCACCCTCAGCCTCACCGTCACTGCAAATGTAACCATGCCCATATCACTAACAATAATCCTAACCCTAAACCTAATCCTAACAATCACCCTCACCCTAACCCTAATCCTAAACCTAACCGTCACTCTAACCCTAACCCTAACCCTCACCGTAACCCTAACCCTCATCCTAACCCTCACCCTAACCCTAAAACTCACCCTAACACTAACCCAAATCCTCACCCTCAACCTAGCCCTCACCCTAACCACCACCCTAAACCTAATCCTCATCCTAACTCTCACCCTAACCCTAATCCTAACCCTCACCCTAACCCTAATAGTAACCCAAACCTTCAACCTAACCCTACCCCTCAACTTCACTGTAACCCTAACCCTTAACCTCACCCTAACGCTAAACTTAACCCGAACCATAATTCTCACCCAAATGCTAACCCTAAGCGGAACACTTACCCTAACCCTCACCCTCACCCTCAGCTTAATGCTAAGCCTAACCCTAACACTAAGCCTAACACAAGCACTCACCCTAACACTAACCCTAATCCTAATCCTAACCCTAACCCTAACCCTCACCCTCATCCTAAGCCTCACCCTAACACTAACACTAACCCTCACCCTAACCCTCACCCTAACCGTAACTCTAACCCTAAATCTCACCCTCACCCTCACCCTCAACCTAAACCTCACCCTCACCCTCACCTCAGCTTAAGCCAAAGCCAAAGCCTAACGCTAACCCTAACCCTCACCCTCACACTAGCCCTCAACATAACCCTAACTGTAACACTAACCCTAACCCTAACACTAACACTATCCCTCACCCTAACCCTCACCCTAACCGTAACTCTAACCCTAAATCTCACCCTCATCCTCACCCTAAACCTCACCCTCACCCTCACACTCAGCTTAACCCAAAGCCAAAGCCTAACGCTAACCTTAACCCTCACCCTCACACTAGCCCTCAACATAACCCTAACAGTAACACTAACCCTAACACAAACACTCACACTAACCCTAACCCTAACCCTAACTCTAACCCTAAACCGCACCCTGACCCTAACCCTAACCCTAACTCTAAACCTCATCCTAACCCTAACCCTAACCCTCAACATCACCCTCACCCTTACCCTTACCTTAACCTTAACCCTAACCCTAGCCCTAAGAATAACCCTAACCCTAAACCTAACCCTAAACCTCACCCTCACCGTAACTATAACCCTAACACAAACCCACACAGTAACCCAAACTCTGACACTAAACCTAACCCTAAACGTCACCCTAACCCTAAAATTAACCCTAACCCTAACCCCAGCACATACCCTAACCCTAATCTTAACCCTAACCCTCACTCTAACCCTCACCCTAAATCTAACCCTCAACTTCACCCTCAGACTCAGCCTAACACTAACCCTAACCCTAACCCTCACACTCACAGTCACAGTAACCCTAATCCTAACACTAACCCCAAACCTAACCCTAAAACTAACCCTAACCCTAACCCTCACCCTAAACCTCACTCTAAACCTAACCCTAACCCTAAACCTCACCCTCACCCTAACCCTAATCCTAACCCTAACCATAACACTAACCCTCACACTCACCCTCACCTTAAACTTAATCCTAATCCCAACCCTAACCCTAACTGTAACCCTAACTATAACCCTAACCTTAACACTAACACTAACCCTAATCCTCAACCCTACCCTCACTCTCAGCCTAACCCTAAGCCTGTCCCTAACACTAACCCTAACTCTAACCCTAAACCTCACCCTCACCCTAACCCTATCTCTAAACCTAACCCTAAACCTCACCCTGACCCTAACCCTATCCCTCACCTGCAACCTCAGCCTCACCGTAACTCTAACCCTAACCCTAACAATAACACTAACCCTAAACCTAACGATCACCCTAAAGCTAATCCTCACACCCACCCTCACCCTCAGCCTAACCCTAAGCCTACCCTAATCCTAACACTAACCCTCACTCTCACTCTCAACCTAACCCTAACCCTAACCCTATCCCTAAACCTCAACCTAACCCTCACCCTCACCCTAATCCTAACACTAAACCTAACCCTAACCTTCACCCTAACCCTCCCCCTAACCTGAACTCAAAACCTAATCCTCACCAGCACCCTTACAGTAACCCTAACCCTAACCCTAAACCTCACCATAAACCTCACCCTAAGGTCACCCTCACCCTCACTCTCAATGTGAACGTAACTCTAACCCTAAGCCTAACAATAACAGTAACCCTAACCCAAACAATAACCATAACCCTCACCCTGTGCCTCATCCTCACCGCAAACTTGACACTAACCATAACACTAAAAATAACCCTAAACCTAAGCCTAAGCCTAAGCCTAAGCCTAACCCTAACCCTAACCCTAACCCTTACCCTAACCTAACCCTAACCCTAAAACTAACTCTAACCTTAAAACACAAAACCTAACCCTAGCCCTAAACCTAACCCTAAACCTCATCCTAACCCTCACCCTAAACCTAACCCTAATCCTCACCCTAACCCTAACCCTAACCCTCACCCTCACTCTCGGCCTAAGCCTAAGCCTAAGCCTAAGCCTAACCCGAACTCTAAACCTCATCCTAACCCTCACCTTATACCTAACCCTAACACTAACCCTAACTCTAACCCTAAACCTCACCATAACCCTAACCCTAACTCTAACCCTAAACCTAAAACTAAACCTCACCCTAAACCTAAACCTAACCCTCACCCTCAACCTCACCTTAAACCTAACCCTAACCCTAACACTAACCCTAACTCTAACCCTAAACCTCACCATAACCCTAACCCTAACTCTAACCCTAAACCTAAAACTAAACCTCACCCTAAACCTAAACCTAACCCTCACCCTCAACCTCACCTTAAACCTAACCCTAACCCTAACAATAACCCTAACATTAAACCTAACCCTCACCCTAACCATAACCCTCAACATAACCCTAACCCTCAATCTAACACTCACCCTCACCCTAACCCTAACCCTAACCCTCACCCTAACCCAAACGCTAAACTTAACCCTTACCCTCACCTTAACCCTCAGCCTAACCCTAAGCCTAAACCTAACCCTAACCCTCACACTCATCCTCATCATAACACTAATCCTAAACCTAAGCAGAACCCTAAACCTAAACCTCAACCTAACCCTCCCCCTAATCCTAACCCTAACACTAACCCTAGCCCTAACCCTCAACCTAACCCTCCCCCTAACCCTAACTCTAACTGTAAACCTCACCCTCATCCTAACCCACACCCTAACCCTAAACCTCGCCCTAACCCTCACCTTCACCGTAACCCTAAACCTAACCAAAACCCTCACACTACCCCTAACCCGAACCCGAACCCTAAACCTCACCCTAACCCTAAACCTAACCCTCACCCTCAACCTCACCCTAACCGTAAACTTAAGCTTAACCATAACACAAACAATAACCCTAACCCCACCCCGAATCTTAACCCTCACCCTCACCCTAAACTTAACCCTCACCCAAACCCTCACCCTCACCCTAACACTTACCCTCATCCTAACACTAACACTAACCCAAACCCTAACCCTAAACCTCAACCGAACCCTCACCCTCACCCTATCCCTAACAGTAACCCTAAACCTAACCCTAACCCTAACACTCCCCCTACCACTATATCTAACCCTCAACCTCACCCTCACCTCACCCTAACTCTAACACTAACACTAACCCTAACTCTAACCCTAAACCTCACCCTAACACTAACACTAACTCTAACCCAAACCTGAAACCTAAACCTAAACCTAACCCTAACCCTCACCCTCACCCTCACCCTCAACATAACCCTAACCATAAAAATAACCCTAACCCTAACCCTCATCCTAACCATAACTTTCACCCTAACCCTAACCCTCACCCTAACACTTACCCTCACCCTAACACTAACCCCAACCATAACACTAACCCTCACACTAACCCTAACCATCACTCTAACCCTAAACCAAACCCTAACCCTAACTCTCACCCTCACCCTAGACCTCAACCTAACCCTAACCCTCTTCCTCACCCTTAACCTCACACTAACCCTAACACTAATCCTGAATCTAACCCTCACCCTCACCTTAATCCTAACCCTCACTTGTACCTTAACCCTCACCCTCAGCCTAACCCTCACCTTTACCCTTACGGTCACCCTCACCCTAACCCTCACCATAGCATAAATCCTCATCCTAGCCCACACCCTAATGGCAACCCCAAACATCACCCTAACCCTAACCCTCACGCTCACCCTCAGCCTAAGCCTAACGCTAAGCCTAAGCCTAAGCCTAACCCTAACCCTCACCCTCACCTTAGCCCTCACCCTAAACCTAATACTAACTCTAACCCTCATCCTAACCCTTAAACTAACCATAACCCTAACCATCATACTAAACCTAATCCTCAACCCCACCCATACCCTCAGCCTAACCGTAAGCCTAAGCCAAACCCTAACCCTAAACCTTACATTCAACCTCACCGTCAACGTAATCCTAAACCTCACCCTAACCCTAATATTAAAACTCAACCTAACCCTCACCCTAACCCTAACACTAACCCTAACCCTAACACTCAACCTAACCCTCCCCCTAACCTTAACTCTAACCCTAAACCTCACCCTCACCCTAACCATAATCCTAACCCTAAACCTCATCCTAACCCTGATCCTAACCCTCACCCTCACCCTCACCCTTACTGTAACTCTAAACCTAACCTTAGCTATAACACTAACCCTGAACACTAACACGAACCCTGAAACTCACCCTAACTCTAACCCTAACACCAACCCTCACCCTAATCCTAATCCTAACCCTCAGCCTCACCTTAACCCTAACCCTAACCCTAACCCTAAACCTCACCCTCACCATAACCCTAACCCTATCCCTAAACCTCACCCTAACGCTAACCCTAAACGTCACCCTAACTCTAGTCCTCCCCCTAACCATAATGCTAAGCCTAAACCTCATCCTAACAGTCACCCTAACCCTAAAACACTAACACTAACCCTTACCCTCACCCTCAAGCTCTGCCTAAGCCTCCGCCTCAGCCTAAGACAAACCCTGACCCTCACACTCACCCTCACCCTAACCCTAACCCTAACACTAACACTAACCCTAACCCTCACACTAACCCTCACTCTAACGCTAACTATAAATTTTAACCTCACCCTCACCCTAACCCTAAATCTCACCCTGACCATCACCCTCTGCCTAACATTAAGCCTAACCCTAACCCCAACCCTAACCCTAACACTAACCCTAACCATCACCCTACCCCTCACCCTAACCCTAACCCTAACCCTCACCCTCACCCTAGCCCATACACAAACCCTAAGCCTAAGCCTAACCCTCACCCTAATCCTCACTCTAACTCTAACCCCAACACTCACGCTAACCTTAACCCTCACCCTCACCCTAACTCTAATTCTACTCCTAACCCTAACCCTAACCCTCACACTCACCCTCACCTTAACCCTAACCCTAATCCTAACCCTAACACTAACCCTCAACCCCACACTAAACCTCACCCTATCCCCAACTCTAACCCTAACACTAACTCTAACCCTCACCCTATCCCTCACCCTAACCCTAATCCTAAACCTCACCCTCAACCTAGCCCATACCCAAATCCTAAGCCTAAGCCTAACCATCACACTAACCCTCACTCTAACCCTAACCCCAACACTCACCCTAACCGTAAACCTCACCCTCACCCTCGCCCTAACTCTAACCCTAACCCTAACCCTAACCCTAACCCTCACACTCACCCTAACCCTAACCCTAACCCTAACCCTAATCCTAAACCTCACACTAAACCTAAACCTTACCCTAACACTTACCCTCACCCTAACACTAACACTAAACCTAACACTAACGCTAAAAAATCACCCTAAACCTAAACCTCACCCTAACCCTAAAGCTAACCCTGACCTTCACCCTAGCCCTCAACTTAACCCTAACACTCATCCTCACCCTAAACCTCACACTAACCCTAACACTAATCCTCAACCTCCTAAACTTCACCCTCACCCTAACCCTAACCCCGACCCTCACCCTAACCATAACCCTCACCTCAAACTCACCCTCAGCCTAACACTAAGCCTAACCCAAATGCTAACCCTAACCCTCACACTCACCCTCACCCTAACCCTAATCCTAACACTAACCCTAACCCTAACCCTAAAACTCAACCTAACCCTCCCCCTAATCCTAACCCTAACACTAAACCTATCCCTAACCCTCACACTAACCCTCCCCCTAACCCTAACTCTAACCCTAAACCTCACACTCACCCTAACCCAAATCCTAACCCTGACCCTAAACCTCACCCTAACCCTAACCCTAACCCTCACCCTTACCCTCACCCTCACCCTCACCGTAACTCTAACCATAAACCTAACAATAACACTAATCCTAACCCTAAACCAAACCCTAACAACAATCCTATCCCTAACCCTCACCCTCAGCCTCACCCTCGCTGCAAAGGTAGCCAGAACAATAACACTTACAATAATCCGAACCCTAACCCTAATCCTAACCCTCACCCGCACCCTAACCCTCATCCTAACCCTAACCCTCACCCTAACCCTAAGCCTCACCCTTACCATAACCATAACCCTCACCCTAACCCTAACCCTAACTCTCACCCTAACACTAACTCTAACCCTAAATCTCACCCTCACCCTCACCCTAACCCTCACCCTCACCCTGACCCTCAGCTTAACCCAAAGCCATAGCCTAACCCTAACCTTAACCCTCACCCTCACACTAGCCCTCACCATAACCCTAACTGTAACAGTAACCCTAACCCTAACACTCACAGTAACCGTAACCCTAACCCTACCTCTAACCCTAAACCTCACCCTGACCCTAACCCTAACCCTAACCATAACTCTAAATCTCATCCTAACCCTAACCCTAACCCTAACCCTCAACATCACCCTCAACCTCACCCTTACCTTCACCTTAACCCTAACCCTAACCCTAAATATAACCCTAACCCTAAAACTAACCCTAAACCTCACCCTCACCCTAACTCTAACCCTAACCCAAACCCTCACCCTAACCCTAACTCAGACACTAAAATTAACGCTAAACGTCACCCTAACCCTAACCCTAACCCTAACCCTAACCCTCATCCTAGCACATACCCTAACCCTAATCCTAACATTAACCCTAACTCTAACCCTCACACTCACCCTCTCCTTAACCTTAATCCTAATCCTAACCCTAACCCTTACCCTAACCCTAACTCTAACCCTAACCCGAACCCTAACCCTAAACCTAATCCTCAACCCCACCCTCACCCTCAGCCTAACCCTAAGCCTGTCCCTAACACTAACCCTAACGCTAACCCTAAACCTCACCCTTACCCTAACCCTATCTCTAAACCTAACCCTAAACCTCACCCTGACCCTAACCCTAACCCTCACCCCCACCCTCAGCCTCAATGTAACTCCAATCCTAACCCGAACAATAGCACTAACCCTAACCCTAACGATCACCCTAACCCTAAACCTCACCCCCACCCTCAACCTCAGCCTAACCCTCAGCCTAAGGCTAACCCTAACACTAACCCTCACCCTCATTCTCACCCTAACCCTAATCCTAACCCTAACCCTATCCCTAAACCTCAACCTAACCCTCACCCTTACCCTAATGCTAACACTAATCCTAACCCTCAACCCCACCCTTACCATCCCCCTAACCCGAAGTGTAACCCTAAACCTCAACAGCACCCTAACACTAACACTAACCCTAACCCTAAACCTCACCGTAAAACTCACCCTAAACCTCATCCTCACCCTCACTCTCACCATGCCCGTAACTATAACCCTAACCCTAACAATAATAGTAACCCAAACCCTAACCCTAACAATAACCATAAACGTCACCCTGTGCCTCACCCTCACCGCAAATGTAACACTAACCATAACACTAACAATAACCCTAAACATAACCCTAAGCTTAAGCCTAAGCCTAAGCCTAAGCCTAACCCTAACCCTCACCCTAACCCTAACCCTTACCCTAACCCTAACCCTAACACTAAACCTAAACCTAATCCTAACCCTAAACCTCATCCTAGCACTCATCCTAAACCTAACCCTAACCCTAACCCTCACTCTCGGCCTAAGCCTAAGCCTAAGCTTAAGCCTAACCTGAACTCTAAATCTCAACCTAACCCTCACCTTAACCCTAACCCTAACACTAACTCTAACTCTAACCCTAAACCTCACCATCACCCTAACCCTAACTCTAACCCTAACCCTAAAACTAAACCTCACCCTAATCTTAAACCTAACCCTCACCCTCAACCTCACCGAACCCTAACCCTAACCCTAACAATAACCCTAACACTAAACCTAACCCTCACCCTAAATATAACCCTCCACATAACCCTAACCCTCAATCTAACCCTCACTCTCACCCTAACCCTAACCCTAACCCTCACCCTCACCCTAACCCTAAACGTAAACCTAACCCTCACCGTAACCCTCACCCTAACCCTAACCCTAATCCTAACCCTAACCCTAATTCTAAACCTAAACCTAACCCTAACCCTAACCATCACCCTAAACCTATTCCTCATCCCCACCCTCACCCTGAGCCTAAACCTAAGCCTAAACCTAAACCTAACCCTAACCCCCACACTTACCCTCACCCTAACCGGAACACTAACACTAACCCTAACTCTAACCTTAAAACTCACCCTCACCCTAACCCTAACTCTAACCCTAACCTGAAACCTAAAACTCATCCTAACCCTAAACCTCACCCTCACCCTCAACATAACCCTAACACTAACCCTAACAATAACCCTAACCCTAACCCTAACCCTCATCCTAACCATAGCCTTCACCCTAACCCTAACCCTCACTCTAATACTTACCCTCACTGTAACACTAACCCTAACCATTACACTAACCCTTACACTAACCTTAACCATCACCCTAACCCTAAACCTCACCCTAACCCTAACTCTCACCCTCAACCTATCCCTCAACCTAACCCTAACCCTCATCCTCACCCTTAACCTCACACTAACCATAACACTAATCCTGAATCTAACCCTCAACCTCACCCTAACCCTAACCCTCACCTTACCATAACCCTCACCCTCAGCCTAACGCTCACCTTTACCCTCAGCCTCAGCCTAACCCTAAGCCTAAGCCTAACCCTAACCATAACCCTCACCCTCACCCTAGCCCTCACCCTAACCCTAATCCTAACCCTAACACTCATCCTAACCCTTAACCTACCATAACCCTAACCATCATTCTAAACCTAATCCTCATCCCCACCCATACCCTCAGCCTAACCGTAAGCCTAAGCCAAACCCTAACCCTAACCCTCAGACTCACCCTACCGTCAACCTAATCCTAAACCTAATCCTAACCCTAACATTAAACCTCAACCTACCCCTCACCCTAACCCTAACACTAACCCTAACCCTAAAACTCAACCTAAACCTTCCCCTAACCCTAACTCTAACCCTAAACCTCACCCTCACCCTAACCATAATCCTAAAACTAAACCTCACCCTAACCCTGATCCTAACACTCACCCTCACCCTCACCCTTACTGTAACTCTAACCCTAACCTTAACTATAACACTAACCCTAAACCTAACCCAAACCCTGAACCTCACCGTAACTCTAACCCTAACACAAACCCTCACCCTAATCCTAATCCTAACCCTCAGCCTCACCTTAACCCTAACCCTAACTCTAACCCTAACCCTAACTCTCACTCTCAACATAACCCTAACCCTAACCCTAAACATCACCCTAACGCTAACCCTAACACTCACGCTAACTCTAGCCCTCCCCCTAACCCTAATTCTATACATCATCCTAACACTCACCCTAACTCTAAAACCCTAACACTAGCACTCACCCTCAGCCTCACGCTCCGCCTAAGCCTTCGCCTCAGCCTAAGACTAACCCTGACCCTCACACTCACCCTCACCCTAACCCTAACCATAACACTAACCCTAACCCTAACCTTCACACTAACCCTCCCCCTAACCCTAACTCTAACCCTAAACCTCACACTCACCCTAACCCTAATCCTAAACCTGACCCTAAATCTCACCCTAACCCTAACCCTAACCCTCACCCTTACCCTCACCCTCACCCTCACCGTAACTCTAACCCTAACCATAACAATAACACTAATCCTAACTCGAAACCTAAACCTAACCCTAATCCTATCCATAACCATCACCCTCAGCCTCACCATCACTGCAAAAGTCACCAGAACCATAACACTAACAATAATCCTAACCCTAACCCTAATCCTAACAATCACCCTCACCCTAACCCTAATCCTAACCCTAACCCTCACTCTAACCCTAATCCTAACCTCACCATAACCCTAACCCTCATCCTAACCCTTACCCTAACAATAACCCTAACCCTCACCCTCACCCTAGCCTTCACCCTAACCCTAATCCTAACCCTATTCCTCACTCTAACCCTAACCCTAAACCTCACCATAAACCTCACACTCACCCTAACCCTCATCCTCACCCTAACCCTCACCCTAATCCTAAACCTCACCCTCACCATAACCCTAAACCTCATCCTAACCCTCACCCTAACCCTAACTCTAAACCTAAACCTCACCCTAACAATAACCCTAACCCTCACCCTCACCCTAGCCCTCACCCTCACCCTAGCCCTCACCCTAAACCTAAACCTAACCCTAATCCTCATTCTAACACTCACCCTAACGCTAACCCTAACCCTCACCCTAACCCTAATCCTAACCCTAACCCTCAACCTAACCCTAACCCTCAACCTCACTGTAACCCGAACCCTAAACCTCATCCAACCCTAAACTAAACACAAACCCTAACTCTCACCCTAACGCTAACCCTAACCCAAACCCTAACCCTAAACCTCAACCTTAACCTCACCCTCAGCTTAACCATTAGACTAAACCTAACCCTAAGCCTAACCCAATCACTCACCCTCATACTAACCCTAACCCTAAACCTAAACCTCACACTAACCTTAACCCCTACCCTCACCCTCACCGTCAGCCTAACCCTAACCCTAAACCAAACCCTCACCATAACCGTAACCCTAACCCTAACCCTAAACCTCACCCTAACCCTAACCGTAATCCTCACCCTCAGCCTCACTCTCACTGTAAACTTAACCCTAACCATAACACTAACAATAACCCTAACCCTAACCCTAATCTAACCCTCACCTTCACCCTCACCCTCAACATAACCCTAACCTTAACCCTAACAATAAACCTAAACCTATCCCTAACCCTCATCCTAACCATAACCTTCACCCTAAACCTAACCCTCACCCTAACACTTACCCTCACCCTAACACTAACCCTAACCATAACACTAACCCTAACCATCACCCTAACCCTAAATCTCACCCTAACACTAAGTCTCACCCTCAACCTAGCCCTCAACCTAACCCTAACCCTGATTCCCACCCTGAACCTCACACTAACCCTAACACTAATACTGAATCTAACCCTCACCCTCACCCTAACCCTAACCCTCACCCTTACCATAAGCCTCACCCTCAGCCTAACCTTCACCTTTACCCTTACGGTCACCCTCACCCTAATCCTCACCATAACCTAAATCCTCATCCTAACCCTCACCGTAAAGGCAAACCCAACCATCACCCTAACCCTAACCCTCACATCACCCTCAGCCTCATCCTAACCCAAAGCCTAAGCCTAACACTAACCCTAAACCTAAACCTCAACCTAACCCTCCCCCTAACCATAACTCTAACCCTAATCCTCACCCTAACAATAATCCTAACCCTAAACCTCACCCTAACCCTGATCCTAACTCTCACGCTCACCCTCACCTTATTGTAACTCTAATCCTAACCTTAACTATAACACTAACCCTAAACCTAACCCAAACCCTGACCCTCACTGTAACTCTAAACCTAATCCTTACCCTCAGCATCACCTTAACTTTAACCCTAACCCTAACCCTAAATCTCACCCTAATGCTAACCCTAATACTCACCCTAACTCTAGCCCTCACCCTAACCCTAATGCTAACCCTAAACCTCATCCTAACACTCACCCTAACCCTAAAACCCTAACCCTAACCCTCACCCTCACCCTCACGCTCTGCCTAAGCCTCCGCCTCAGTCTAAGACTAACCCTGACCCTCACACTCACCCTCATCCTAACCCTAACAGTAACACTAACCCTAACCCTAACCCTCACACTAACCCTTACCCTAACGCTAACTCTAACCCTAAACCTCACCCTCACCCTAACCCTAACCCTCACCCACACCTTCCCCATCCGCCTAACATTAAGCCTAACCCTAACCCCAACCCTAACCCTAACACTAACCCTACCCCTTAACCTACCCCTCACCCAAACCCAAACCCTTACCCTCACCCTAGCCCATACCCAAAAAATAAGCCTAAGCCTAACACTCACCCTAACCCTCACTCTAACCCTAACCCCAACACTCACACTAACCATAACCCTCACCCTCACCCTCACCCTAACTCTAAACCTAACCCTAACCCTAACCCTAACCCTAACCCTCACACTCCCCCTCACCTTAACCCTAACCCTAATCCAAACTAACACTAACCCTCAACCCCACACTAAAACTCACCCTATCCCTAACCCTAACCCTAACACTAACCCTTACCCTCACCCTAGCCCTCACACTAACCCTAACACTAACCCTCCCCCTCAACCTAGCCCATACCCAAACCCTAAGCCTAAGCCTAAACCTCAACCTAACCCTCATTCTAACCCTAACCCCAACAACTACCCCCAACCCCAACCCTACCCGTAACCCTCACCCTCACCCTCACCCTAATTCTAAACCTAAACCTAACCTTAACCCTAACCCTCACACTCACCCTCACCTTAACCCTAACCTTAATCCTAACCCTAACACTAACCCTCACACCCACACTAAACCTCACCCTAACTCTAACCCTAACACTAACCCTAACCCTAACCTTGATCCTCAGCCTCACCCTAACCCTAACTCTAACCCTAAACCTCACCCTCACCCTAACCCTAACCCTAACGCTAATCCTAAACCTCACCCTAAACCTAAACCTTACCCTAACAGTTACCCTCACCCTAACATGTACACTAACCTTAATACTAACCCTCACACTAACGCTAACAGTCACCCTAAACCTTAACCTCACCCTAACCCAAACCCTAACCCTCAACTTCACCCTAGCCCTCACCCTAAACCTAACACGCATCCTCACCCTAAACCTCACACTAACCCTAACACTAATCCTCAATCTAACCCTCACCCTCACCCTAACCCTAACCAGAACCCTCACCCTTACAATAACCCTCACCCTCAGCCTAACCCTCACCTTTACTCTGTCACCCTCATCCTAACCCTCACCCCAAAGCTAACCCTCATCCTAACCCTCACACTAACCGTAACCCTAACCATCACCCTAACCCTAACCCTCACCCTCGACTTCAGCCTCAGCCTAACCCTAAGCCTAAGCCTAACCCTAACCCTCATCCTAACTCTCAACCTAACCATTAACGGAACCATCACTAAAAACCTAATCCTCATCCCAAACATCACCCTCAGCCCAACCGTATTCCTAACCCTAACCCTAAACCTAAACCTAAACCTCAACCTAACCCTCACCCTAACCCGAATCCTAACCCTCACCCTCACTTTAGTACTCAACATAACCCTCACCTCAAACCTAACCCACACCCTCAATGTAACCCGAAACTTAACCTTCCCCTAACCCTCCCCCTAAACCTAAACCTCACCCTAACCCTAACACTAAACCTCACCCTCACCCTAGCCCTCACCCTAACCATAATTGTAACCCTAAACCTCATTCTAACCCAAACCCTAACCCTGACCTTAAACCTCACCCTAATCCTAAACCTAATTGTAACCCTCAAACTAATGCTAACCCTGACACTCACTGTAATCCTAACCCTAAACCTCAATCTAACACCAACCCTCACACTCACCCTCGCCCTCAGCCTAAACCTAAGCCAAACCCTAATCATAACCCTAACCCTCATACTCACCCTCACCCTAACCCTAATCCTAACCCTGACACTAAACCTCACCCTCACCCTAGCCCTCACCCTAACCCTAATTGTAACCCTAAACCTCATTCTAACCCAAACCCTAACCCTAAACTTAAACCTCACCCTAATCCTAAACCTAATTGTAATCCTCAAACTAATGCTAACCCTGACACTCACTGTAATCCTAACCCTAAACCTCAAACTAACACCAACCCTCACACTCACCCTCGCCCTCAGCCTAAACCTAAGCCAAACCCTAATCATAACCCTAACCCTCATACTCACCCTCACCCTAACCCTTATCCTAACCCTGACACTAAACCTCACCCTAACCCTAACCCTAAACCTCATGCTTACCCTCACCCTCACCTTCACCGGAACTCTAACCCTAACCATAACAATAACACTAATCCTAACTGGAAACCTAAACCTAACCCTAATCCTATCCCTAACCCTCACCCTCAGCCTCACCATCACTGCCAATGTAACCAGAACCATAACACTAACAATAATCCTAACCATAACCCTAATCCTAACCCTCACCCTCACCCTAACCCTCATCCTCAACCTAACTCTCACCCTAACCCTAACCCTCTCCCTCACCATAACCCTAACCCTCATCCTAACCCTCACCCTAACCCTAACCCTAACCCTTAACCTCTCCCTAAAAATAACCCTAATCCTCACCCTCAACCTAGCCATCGCCCTAACCCTAATCCTAAACCTAATCCTCATCCTAACACTCCCCCTAATCCTTAACTGAAAACCTAATTCAAAACCATCACCCTAACCCTAAACTTAACCCGAACACTAACTGTCACCCAAATGCTAACCCTAACCTGAACCCTAAACCTAACCCTCACCCTCACCCTCAGCTTAATGCTAAGCCTAATCCTAACCCTAAGCCAAACCCAAGCACTCACCCTAACACTACCCCTAATCATAATCCTAACCCTAACCCTAACCCTCACCCTCAATCTAACACTCACCCTAACCCTAACCCTAACACTAACCCTTACCTTAACCCTCACCCTAACCCTAACACTAACACTGACCCTAACCCTAAACCTCACCCTAACCCTAACCCTAACCCTCAAGCTCACCCTAACCCTAACCCTAACACGAACCCTCACACTCACCCTCAACTTAATCCTAATCCTAATCCTAACCCTAATCCTCACCTTCACCCTAAACCTCACCCTAACCCTACCCCTAGCACCAACACCAGCCCTTACCCTAACCCTAACTCTCACCCTAACCCTAAGCCTAACCCTACCCCTAACCATAACCCTCACACTCACCTTCAATCTAAACCTGATCCTAACCCTAACCCTCACCTTTACCCTTACTGTCACCCTCACCCTAACCCTACCCCTAACACTATCACTAACCCTAACCCAATCCTCACCGTAACCATAAACCTAAACCTCACCCTAACCCTAACCCTAACCCTCACACTCACGCTCGGTCTAAGCCTATGCCTAACCCTAAGCTTAAGCCTAACCCTAACCCTCACACTGACCCTCACCCTAACCCTAACACTATCACTAACGCTAACTCTAACTCTAAACTTAACCCTCACCCTAAACCCAACTCTAACCCTAACCCTAAACATAAACCACACCCTGACCCAAACCCTAACTCTCACCCTCACCGTAAATGTAACACTAACCCTGACCTAACAATAACCCTAAACCTAACCCTAACCGTTATTCTAACCATAACCCTCACCCTAAACCTAACCCTCAAACTAACTCTTACCCTCACCCTAACACTAACCCTCACCCTAACACTAACACTCACACTAACCCTAACCATCACCCTAACATTAAACCTCACCCTAAGCCTAACCCTAACCCTCACTCTCAACCTACCCTCACCCTAACCCTAACCCTCATCCTCACTCTAAACCTCACACTAACCCTAAACTTAATCATCAATCTTAACCTCACCCACACCCTAACCCTAACCCTCACCCTAACCCTAGACCTTACCTTAATCCTCACTCTCAGCCTAACCCTCAGCTTTACCCTTACCATCACCCTCACCCAAATCCCTCACCCTAACCATAACACTCATCCTAACCTTCACCCTGACCATAATCCAAAGCATCACCCTAACACTAACCCTGACCCTCAACCTCACCATCAGCCTAACCCTAAAGCCTGAGCCTATCCCTAAAACTAACCCTCACCCTCACCCTAGCCCTCACCCTAACCCTAATCCTAACCCTAAACTTAATCATAACCCTAAACCTAACACTAACACTAACCATCACCCAAAACCTAATCCTCATCCCCACTCTCACCCACAGCCTAACTCTAAGTCTAAGCCTAACCCTAACCCTCACACTCACCCTCACCTTAACCCTAATCCTAAACCTAACCCTAACCCTAACCCTATACTTCAACCTAACCCTCACCCTAACCCTAACCCTAACACAAAACCTAACCCTAAACCTCTCCCTAACCCTAATTCTAAACCTAAACCTTACCCTCACCCTCAACCTAAACCTCAAACTCACCCTCACCCTCACCATAACTCTAACCCTAATCCTAACAAAAACCCTAACCCTAACACTAAACCTAACCCTAACCTTCACCCTAACTCTCCCCCTAACCCTAATTCTAACAATAAACCTAACCCTCACCCTAACCCTAAAGCTCACCCTCACCCTCACCCTCACCATAACTCTAAACCTAACCCTAACAATAACCCTAACCCTAACACTAACCTTAACCCTCACCCTCACCATACCCCTAAACCTAACCCAAGCCCTCACCCTAACCCTAACACTCACCCTCAGCCTCACCCTCATCGAATACTTAACTTAACCATAACACTAACAATAACCCTAATCCTAACCCTAATCCTAACCATCACCCTCACCGTAAACCTAACCCTAACCTTCACCCTAATCCTAAACCTCAACCTCACCGTAACCCTAATCCTAACACTCACCCTAGCCCTAAATCTAATCCTAATCCTAAACGTTGCCATAATGCTAACCCTAACCATCACACACACCCTTGCCCTCATCCTAACCCTAATCCTAACCCTAAACCTCATCCTATCCCTCACCCTAATCCTAACCCTAAACCTCACCCTAACCCTAACCCTCACCCTCACCCTCAGCCTAACCCTAAGCCTAACCCTAACCCTAACCCTCACACTCAACCTCATCCTAACCCTAATCCTAATCCTAACACTAACACTAACCCTAACACTAGCCCTCCCCCTAACCCTCCCCCAAAACTAAATCTAAACCTAAACCTCACCCTCAACGTAACCCTAACCCTCACCCTCATCCTCACCCTCAGCCTAACCCTAAGCCTAACCCTAACCCTCACCCTACCCCTCACCCTAACCCACCCACTAACCCTAACTCTAAACTTAATCCTCACCCTCAACCTAACCCTAACCCTAAACCTCACCCTAAATCTCACCGTAAGTCTAACCCGCACCCTCACCCTCACCCTCACTGTAACTCTAACCGCAACCCTAACAATAACACTAACCATAAACCTAACCCTAATCATAAATCTCACCCTCAGCCTCACCCTCACTGCAAACTTAAACCTAAACATAACACTAATATTAACCCTTACCCTAACCCTAACCCTAACCCTAACACTAACTCTAACCCTAACCCTAACCCTAATCCTCACCCCACCCTCACCCTCAGCCTAACACTAAGTCTAAACCTAACCCTAACCCTACCTTTAACCCTAAACCTCACCCTCACCTAACCCTATCTCAAACCTAACCCTAAACCTCAGCCTAACCCTAACCCTAACCCTACCCACACACTCACCCTCATGGTAATTCTAACACTAACCCTAACAATAACACTAACCCTAACCCTAACCATCACCCTAACCCTAATCCTCACCCACAGCCTCACCCTCAGCCTAGCTTTAAGCCTAAGCCTAAACCTAACCCTCACCCTCACCCTAACCGTAATTGTAACAATAACCCTATCCCTAAACCTCAACCTAACTCTCACCCTCACCCTAATGCTAACACTAAACCTAACCCTAACCCTAACACTCACCCTCACCCTCACCCGAATTATAACCCTAAACCTCACGAGCACCCTAACCATAACCCTAACCCTAACCCTAAACCTCACCCTAAAACTCACCCAAACCCTCATCCTCACTCTCACCATGACCTTAACTCTAACCCTAACCCTAACAATAATACTAACCCTACCCCTAACCCTAACCCTAACACTAACCGTAAACCTCACCCTGAGCCTCACCCTCACCGCAAACTTAACACTAACCATAACACTAACAATAACCCTAACCCTAACCCTAAACCTAAACCTCACCCTAACCCTAAACCTTACCCTTAACCTCACCCTCACCATAACCTTAACCCTAACCCTAACCTTAACAATAACCCTAAACCTAACACTAACCCTAACCATAACCATAACCCTCACCATAAAACTAACAATTGTCCTAACACTAACCCTCACCATAACCCTAACCCTCATCCTCACCCTAAACCTCACTCTAACCTTAACACTACTCCTCAATCTAATCCTCACCCTCACCCTAACCCTAACCCTAATCCTAACCCTAACCCTCAACTTGACCCTTAATGTCACCCTCACCCTAACCCTAATCCTCATCCTAACCCTCACCCTAACCATGACCCTAACCATCATGCTAACCCTAACCCTCAACCTCACTCTCAGCCTCAGCCTAAACCTAAGCCTATGCCTAACTCTACCCTAATCCTCACCCTCACCCTAGCCCTCACCCTAACCCTAATCCTAACCCTGACTCTCATCCTAACCCTAACGCTAACCCTAAAAATAACCCTAAACCTAATCCTAACCCTCATTCTAAACATAAACCTCACCCTAACACTAACTCTCACCCTAACACTTACCCTCACACTAACCCTAACGATCACCCTAACATTAACACTCACCCTAACCCTAAACCTAACGCTCATCCTGACCCTAGACCTCAACCTAATCCTAACCCTCATCCTCACTCTAAACCTCACACTAACCCCAAAAACGAATCCTCAATCTAAACCACACCCTAACCCTAACCCTAAACCTCACCCTAACCCTAACCCTCACCCTTACTGTAATCCTCATTCTCAGCCTAACCCTCACCTTTACCCTTACTGTCACCCTCACCCTAACCCTCACACTAACCCTAACACTCATCCTAACCCTCACCCTGATCATAACCCTAAGCATCACCCTAATCCTAACCCTCACCCACAACCTAACCCTAACACTCACTCTCACACTAACGCTCACATTAACACTAAATCTAACCCTAAACCTCACCCTCACCTTAACCCTAAACCTCAACCTCACACTCACCCTAAGCCTAACCCTAAACCTAACTCTAACCCTCACCCTAACCCTCACACTCACCCTCACAGTAACCCTAAACCTAATCCTAAACATAACCCTAACCTTCACCCTAACCTTAACACTAACCATAACATTAACCCTAACACTAATCCTAACCCTAACCCTCACCCTAACACTAACTCTAAAATTGAACCTCACCCTCAACCTAACCTTAACCCTAAACCTCACCCTAAACCTAACCCTAAACCTCACCCTCACCCTAGCGCTCAGCCTAAACTTAATCCTAAACCTAAACTTCACCCTAAACCTCACCCTAACCCTCACCCTAACCCACACCCTAAACCTAATTCTAACATTCATCCTAAACCTAAACCTCACCCTCAACCTCACCCTCAGCCTAACCCTAAGCCTAACCCTTAACCTAACCTTAACCACACACTCACCCTCACCCTTACCCTAATCCTAACTCTAACCCTAACTCTAACCCTAACCCTCACACTAACCCTCATCCTAACCCTAACCTAACACTAACCCTAACCCTAACCGTCAACCTAACCCTCACCCTAAGCCTATCAAACCCTAAACCTCACCCTACCCCTAACCCTAACACTAACTCTAACCCTAACCCTAAACCTCACACTAACCGTAACCCTAACCCTCACCCTCACCCTCACCCTCAACATAACCCTAAACCTAAAATTAAAAATAACCCTAACACGAACCCTAACCCTCAACCTAACTGTAACCCTCACCGTAACCCTAACCATCACCCTAACACTAACCGTAACCCTAACACTAACCCTCACTGTAACCCTAACACTCACACTCACCCTCACCCTAAACCTCACCCTAACCCTAACCCTAAACCTAACCATCAACCTCACCCTAGCCCTAACCCTAACCCTAATTCTAACTCTTACCCTCACCTAACCCTCAACCCTTATCCTCACCCTAAACCTCACACTAACCCTAACCCTAATCCTCAATCTAACCCTCCCCCTCACCCTAACCCCTAACAGTCACACTTACCCTAACCCTCACCCTAACCCTCACACTTATCTAAACCCTCACCTACAGCCTAACCCTCAACTTTACCCTTACCTTCACCCTCACCTTAACACTCAATCTATCCATAAACCTCATCCTAACCTTCAAGCTAACCATAACACTAACCATCACCCTAACCCTAACCCTCACCCTCAATCTCACCCTCACCCTAACCCTAATCCTAACCATAACCCTAATCCTAACCCTAACCCTCACCCTCAGCCTCATGCTCACTCCAAAAGTAACCATAACCATAACACTAACAATAAACCTAACCGTAACCCCAATCCTAACCCGCAACCTCACCCTAACCCTAATCCTAACCCTAACCCTCAACCTAAACCTAACGCTCCCCCTCACAGTAACCCTAACCCTCATCCTAACCCTCACACTAACCCTAATCCTCACCCTCAGTGTAACACTAACTCTCACCCTCAACATCACCCTCAGCCTAAGCCTAAGCCTAACCTTAACCCTAACCCTAACCCTCACACACAACCTCACCCTAACCCTAATCCTAACCCTAACCCTATCCCTAAAAATCAACCTAACCCTAACCCTCCACCTAACCTTCCCAATAGCCCAAACTCTAAACCTAATCCTCACTCTCAACCTAACCCTAACCCTAAACCTTACAATAAATCTCACCGTAACCCTAACCCTCACCATCACCCTCACCCTCACCAAACTCTAACCCTAACCCTAATAATAACACTAACCATAACCCTAACCCTAACCATAAACTTCACCCTCAGCCTCACTCTCACTGCAAACTTAAACCTAACCATAACATTAACATTAACCCTTACCCTAACCCTAACCCTAACCCTAACAATCACCCTAAACCAAATCCTCAACCCCAGCCTCACCCTCAGCTTAACCCTAAGCCTAAGCCTAACCATAACCCTCACCATCACCCTCACCCTAACCCTAATCCTAACCCTAACCCTATCCCTAAACCACAACCTAACCCTCACCCTCACCCTAATACTAACACTAAACCTAACCCTAACCCTCACCCTAACCCTCCCCCTCCCCCTAACTCTAACCCTAAACCTCACCAGTACCCTAAACCTAACCCTAACCCTAACCCTAAACCTCACCCTAAACCTCACCCTAACCCTCACCCTCACACTCACCATGACCATAACTCTAACCCAAACCCTAATAATAATACTAACCCTAAACCAAACACTAACACTAACCATAACCCTCACCCTGAGCCTCACCCTCGCCGCAAAATTAACACTAACCATAACACTAACAATAACCCTAACCCTAACCCTAAGCCAAACCCTAACACTTACCCTAACCCTAACCCTCACCCTAACCCTAACCCTAACCCTAATCCTAACCCTAAAACTAACCCTAACCCTAAACCTAACCCTAAACCTCATCCTAAACCTCACCCTAAACATAACCCTAACCCTCACCCTAAAGCTAACCCTAACCGTCACTCTAACCCACACCCTAACCCTCACACTAACCCTAACCCTAACACTAACCCTAACTCTAACCTTAAACCTCTCCATCACCCTAAACCTAACTCTAACCCTAACCCTAAACCTAAACCTCACCCTAACCCTAACCTAACCCTCACCCTTACCCTCAGCTTAACTGTTACCCAAACCCTAAAATAACCCTAACCCAAACCCTAACCCTAACCCTCACCCTCACCGTAACCCTAACCCTAACCCAAGCCCTCACCCTAAACCTAACCTTAAACCTAACCCGAAACCTCACCATAACCCTAACCCTAAACCTCGCCCTGAGCCTCACCCTCAACTTAAATTTAACCTTAATCATAACACTAACAATAACCCTAACCCTAAACCTAATCCTAACCCTCACACTCACCCTAACACTAACCCCAACCCTAACCCACACCCTAACCCTAAACCTAACCCTAATCCTAAACCTCGCCATAATTCTAACCCTAACCCTCACCCTCACACTTGCCCTCATGCTAACCCTAATCCTAACACTAAACCTCATCCTAAACCTCACCTTAATCCTAACCCTAACCCAATCCCTCACCCTAACCCTAACCCTCAACCTCACACTCAGCCTAAACCTAACACTAACCCTCACACTCAACCTCACCCTAAACCTAATCCTAACACTAAACCTAACTCTAACGCTAACACTTACAGTCACCCTAACGCTCACCCTAACACTAACTCTAAACCTAAACCTCACCCTCACCCTAACCCTAACTCTAACCCTAACCCTAAACCTAAGCCTCACCCTAATCCTAACCCTTACCCTCACCCTCACCTTCACCGTAACCTTAACGCTAACCCTAACCCTAACAATAACCCTAAACCTAACACTAACCCTAAACCTAACCATAGCCCTCACCCTAACTCTTCCCCTAACCTTAACTCTAACCCGAAACCTCACCATCACCCTAATCCTAAACCTCACCCTCACCCTCACGCTCACCATATCTCTAACCCAAACCCTAAAAATAAACCTAACCCTAACACTAACCCTAACCCTCATCCTCACTGTAACCCTAAACCTAACCCAAGCCCTCACCCTAACCCTAACCCTAACCCTAACCCTCACCCTAACCCTAAACCTCAACCTCACCGTAACCCTAACCCTAACACTCACCCTAACCCTAAACCTAACCCTAATCCTAAACCTTGCCATAATGCCAACCCAAACCCTCAACCTCACCCATGCCCTCATCCTAACCCTAATCCTAACCCTAACCCTCACCCTACCCCTAAACCTCATCATAACCCTTACCCTAACCATAACCCTAACCATCATGCTAACCCTAGCCCTCAACCTCACCCTCAGTCTCAGCCTAACCCTAAACCTAACCCTAACCCTAACCCTAAAAATAACACTAAACCTAACCCTAACCCTCATTCTAACCATAAACCTCACCCTAACCCTAACCCTCACGGTAAGCCTAACCCTCACCCTTACTGTAATCCTCATTCTCAGCCTAACCTTCACCTTTAACCTTACAGTCACCCTCACCCTAACCCTAACGCTCCTTTTAAACCTCACCCTGACCGTTACCCTAAGCATCACCCTAACCCTAAACCTCACCCAAAACCTAACCCTAACACTAACCCTCACACTAACACGAACTCTAACCCTAAACCTCTCCCAAATCCTAACCCTCACCCTCACCCTAACCCTCAACCTAACACTAAGCCTAACCCTAACCCTAACCGTCACACTCACCCTCACCCTCACCCTAAACCTAATCCTACCCATAACCCTAACCCTCAACCTAACACTAACACTAAAACTAACCCTAACCCAAACACTAACCCTAACACTAAGCCTCACCCTAACCCTAACTCTAAAATTAAACCTCACCCTCACGCTAACCCTAACCCTACACCTCACCCAAACCCTAACCCAAAACCTCACCTTCACCCCAGCAATCACCCTAACCCTCATCCTATCCCTAACCCTCATCCTAACCCTCACCCTAACCCTAATCCTAACACTCACCCTAAACCTAACCCTCACCATCAACCTCATCATCAGCCTAAACCTAAGCCTAACCCTAAACCGAACTCTAACCGACACACTCACCCTCACCCTAACCCTAATCCTAACACTAACCCTAACTCTAACCCTAACCCTCACACTAACCCCCACTCTAACCGTAACATAACACTAACCTTAACCCTAACCCTCACACTAACCCTCACCCTAAGACTAACTCTAACCCTAAACCTCACCCTAAACCTAACCCTAACTCTAACACTAATCCTAACCCTAAAGCTCACCCTAACCCTAACCCTAACCCACACCCTGACCCTCACCCTATATGTAACCCTAAACCTAAAATTAAAAATAACCTTAACACTAAACTTAAACCTCACCCTAACTGTAAACCTCACCCTAACCCTAACCCTCACGCTGACACTTACTCTCACCCTAACACTAACCCTAACCCTAACAGTAACCCTCACACTAACCCTAACACCCACCCTAACCCTAAACCTCACCCTAACCCTAACCCTTACCCTAACCCTCACCCTCACCCTAGCCCACAACCTAACCCTAATTCTAACCCTTATCCTCACCTAACCCTAACACTCATCCTCATCCTAAACCTCACATTAAGCCTAACCCTCATCCTCACCCTAACCCCTAACCCTCACACTTACCCTAACACTCACCCTAACCCTAACCCTCACCCTTATCTTATCCCTCACCCACACCTTAACCCTCAACTTTCCCCTTACCATCACCCTCACCCTAACACTCACCCTATCCCTAAACCTCATTCTAACCTTCAAGCTAACCGTAACCCTAACCATCAACCTAACCATAACCCTCACCGTCAGTCTCACCCTCAGCCTAAACCTCAGCCTAAGCCTAACCCTAACACTAACCCTCACCCTCACCCTAGCACTCACCCTAATTGTAACCCTAAACCTCATCCTAACCGTCACTTTAATTCTAAACCTAACTATCACCAAACACTAATCCTCACCCCCACCCTCACCCTCGGCCTAAGACTAAGCTTAACCCTAACCCTCACACTCACCCTCACCCAAACCTAATCCTAAACCTAACCCTAACCCTAAACCTCAAACTAACCCTCACCCTAACCCTAACCCTAACACTAACCCTAACCCTAACCCTGACCCTAACCCTAACCCTGACCCTAAACCTAACCATAACCCTAACACTAACCGTCACACTAACCCTAACCCTCACCCTAAACCTAAAATTCACCCTAACCCTAACCCTAACCCTCAACCTCACCCTTAACCCTCAACCTCACCCTAACCCTAATCCTAACCCTAACCCTCACCCTCACTTCAAAGGTAACCTTAACCATAACACTAACAATAACCCTAACCCTAACCCTAACCCTAACCCTCACCCTCACCCTAACCCTAATCCTAACCCAAACCCTCACCCTAACCCTAAACCTTACCCTCACCATAACACTAACCCTCATCCTAACACTCACCCTAACCCTAATCCTCACCCTCAACATGACACTAACCCTAACCCCCAGCCTCACCCTCAGCCTAACCCTAAGCCTAAGACTAACCCTAACCCTAACCCTCACACTCACAGTCACAGTAACCCTAATCCTAACCCTAACCCTAACCATAAACCTCACCCTCAGCCTCACTCTCACTGCAAACTTAACCCTAACCATAACACTAACAATAACCCAAACCCTAACCCTAACCCTAACCCTAACTCTAACCCTAAACCTAACCCTAACCCTAATCTTCACCCCCACCCTCAGCCTCAGCCTAACCCTAAGCCTAACCCTAACACTAACCCTAACTCTAATCCTAAACCTCACCCTCACCCTAACTCTATCTCTAAACCTAACCCTAAACCTCACCTTAACCCTAACCCGAAACCTCACCCGCACCCTAACCCTAACCTTAAACCTAAACCTCACCCTAAAACTCACCCTAACCCTCACCCTCACCCTCACTCTCACCGTGACCATAACTCTAACCCTAACCCTAACAATAACACTAACCTTAAACCTAACCCTAACCATAACCCTCAAATGAGCCTCACCCTCACTGCAAAATTAACACTAACCATAGCACTAAAAATAACCCTAACCTTAACCCTAAGCCTAACCCTAAACCTAACCCTCACCTTAACCCTAACCATAAACCTAACCCTAACCCTAACCCTAACCCTGAAAGTAACATTAACCCTAACCATAACCACAAACCTCAACCAAACCCTCACCCTAAACCTAAGGCTAACCCTCACCCTAACCCTAACCCTCACCTTGACAATCCGCATAAGCCTAACCCGAACTGTAACCCTCACCCTAACCCTCACCCTAAACCTAACCCTAAAACTAATCCTAACTCTAACCCTAAACCTCACGATCAACCTAACCCTAACTCTAACCCTAACCCTATACCTAAACTTCAACCTAAACCTAACCCTAACCCTCAGATTAACCCTCACCCTAACCCTAACCTAACACTAACCCTAACCCTAACCCTCACACTAACCCTCACTCTAAGCCTAACCGTAACCCTAACCCTAACCCTAACCCTCACCCTCACCCTCAACATAACCCTAAACATAAAATTGAAAATAACCCTAGCAGGAACCCTAACCCTCAACCTATCTGTAACCCTAATCCTAAACCTAACCCTCACCCTAACCCTCCCCTTAACCCTAACTCTAAACCTAAACCTCACCAGCACCCTAACCCTAACCTTAAAACGAAACCTCACCCTAACCCTCACCCTCACCCTCACTCTCACCGTGATCGTAACTCTAACCCTAACCCTAACAATAACACTAACCTTAACCCTAAACCTAACCCTAACACTAACCATAACCCTCAACCTGAGCTTCACCCTCACTGCAAAATTAACACTAACCATAACACTAACAATAAACCTAACCTTAACCCTAAGCCTAACCCTAACCCTAAACCTCACCTTAACCCTAACCATAAACCTAAACCTAACACTAACCCTATTCCTAAAAGTAACATTAACCCTAACCATAACAAAAAACCTCATCCAAAACCTCACCCTAAACCTAACGCTAACCCTCACCCTAATCCTAACCCTCACCCTCACAATCCGCCTAAGCCTAACCCGAACTCTAATCCTCACACTAATCATCACCCTAAACCTAACCCTAACACTAACCCTAAACCTCACAATCAACCTAACCCTAACTCTAACCCTAACCCTATACCTAAACCTCAAACTAAACCTAACCCTAACCCTCACACTAACCCTCACCCTAACCCTAACCTAACACTAACCCTAACCCTATCCCTCACACTAACCCTCACGCTAAGCCTAACTCTAACCCTAAACCTCACCCTAACCCTAACCCTAACTCTAACCTAATCCTAACCTTAAACCTCACCCTAACCCTAACCCTAACCTTCACCCTCACCCTCACCCTCAACGTAACCCTAAATTTAAAATTAAAAATAATCCTAGCAGGAAACCTAACCCTCAACCTATCTGTAACCCTAAGCCTAAACCTAACCCTCACCCTAACACTTACCCTCACCCTAACCCTAACTCTAACTCTAACCCTAATCCTAAACCTAAATCTCTCCCTAACGCTAACCCAAACCCTCACCCTCACCCTCAATCTCACACTCACTCTAACCCTAATCCTAACCCTAACCATAACCCTCACCCTCAGCCTCACCCTCACTCCAAAAATAACCTTAACCATAACACTAACAATAAACCTATCTCTAACCCTAATCCTAACCCTCACCCTCACCCTAACCCTAATCCTAACCCTAACACTCACACTAACCCTAACTGTAACCCTAACCCTCATCCTAACACTCACCCTAACTCTAATCCTCACCGTCACTGTAACAGAAACGCTCACTCCAACCCTCACCCTCAGCCTAACCCTAAGCCTAAGCCTAACCCTAACCCTAACCCTCACACTCACCCTCACCCTAACCCTAATCCTAACCATAACCCTATCTCTAAAAATCAACCTAACCCTAACCTTCACCCTAACCCTCCCACTAACCCTAACTCTAAACCTAATCCTCACCCTCAACCTAACCCTAACCCTAAACCTCACCCTAAATCTCACCTAACCCTAACCCTCACCCTCACCCTCACCCTCACCGTAACTCTAACCCTAACCCTAACAATAACACTAACCATAACCCTAACCCTAACCATAAACCTCACCCTCAGCCTCACCCTCACTGCAAACTTAAACCTAACACTAACCATAACACTAACATTAACCCTTACCCTAACCCTAACCCTAACCCTAACCCTAACTCTAACCCTAACCCTAAACCTAACCCTAATCCTCACGCCCACGCTCAGCCTCATTCTAACCCTAAGCCTAACCCTAACATTAACCCTAACTTTAACCCTAAACCTCACCCTCACCCTAACCCTATCTCTAAACCTAATCCTAAATCTCAGCTTAACCCTAACCCTAACCCTACCCGCACCCTCACCCTCACTTTAACTCTAAACCTAACCCTAACAATAACACTAACCCTAACCCTAACCAACACCCTAACCCTAATCCTCACCCCCAGCCTCACCTTCAGCCTAACCCTAAGCCTAAGTCTAACCCTAACCCTCACCCTCACCCTAACCCTAATCCTAACCCTAACCCTCACCCTCACTCTCACAATGACAGTAACTCTAACCCTAACCCTAACAGTAATACTAACCCTAACCCAAAACCTAACACTAACCATAACCCTCACCCTGAGCTTCACCCTCACCGCAAACTTAACACTAACCAAAACACTAACAATAACCCTAACCCTAACCCTAATCCTAAACTTAACTTTAACCCTAACCCAAACCCTCACCCTAACCCTAACCCTAAAACTAACCCTAATCATAACCCTAAAACTAACCCTAACCATAACCATAACCACAAACCTCATCCTAACCCGCACCCTAAACCTAACCCTAACCCTCACCCTAAACCTAACCCTAATCCTCACCCCCACGCTCGGCCTAAGCCTAAGCCTAAGCCTAACCCGAACTCTAACCCTCACCCTAACCCTCACAAACCCTCACCCTAACCCTAACTCTAACACTAACCCTAACTCTAACCCTAAACCTCACCCTCACCCTAACCCTAACTCTAACCCTCACCCTAACCCTAAACCTCACCCTCACTGTAACCCTAACAGTAACCCTCACCCTAACCATAAACCTAACCCTAATCCTAAACCTCACCATAATGCTAACCCTAACCCTCACCCTCACACTTGCCCTCCTCCTAACCCTAATCCTAACCTTAACCTCATCCTAAACCTCACCCAAATCCTAAACCTATCCCTCACCCTCACCCTCAGAGTAACCCTAACCCTAACCCTAACCCTAACCTCACCCTAACCCTAATCCTAACACTAACCCTAACCCTAACCCTAACCCTCACCCTAACCCTCCCCCTAACACTAACTATAACCTAAACCTCACCCTCACCCTAAACCTAACTCTAACCCTAACCCTAAACCTAAAACTCAACCTAACCCTAAACCTTAACCTCACCCTCACCCTCACCGTAACCTTAACCCTAACCCTAACCCTAACAATAACCCTAAACCTAACACTAACCCTAACCCTAATCATAACCCTCACCCTAACGGTAACCCTCACCCTAACACTTACCCTAACTCTCACCCTCAACGTAACCTTAACCCTAACCCAAACAATAACCCTAAAGCTAACACTAAGCCTAACCATAACCATAACCCTCAACCTAACGCTATAACTCACCCTAACACTAACCCTCACCCTAAAACTAACCCTAGTCCTAACACTAACCCTCACACTAACCCTAATCATCACCTTAACCCTAAACCTCAACCTAACCCTATCCCTAACCCTCACCCTCACCCTAGCCCTCACCCTAACCCTAACCCTCATTATCACCCTAAAACTCACTCTAACCTTAACACTATCCTCAATCTTATCCTCACCCTCACCCTAAACCTATCCATAACCCTCACCCTCACCTTAGCCCTCACCCTAACCCTAACCCTCATTATCACCCTAAAACTCACTCTAACCTTAACACTATCCTCAATCTTATCCTCAACCTCACCCTAACCCTAACCCTAATCCTCACTCTAACCCTCATCTTGACCCTTACAGTCACCCTCACCTTAAACCTCACCCTAAACCTAAACCTCATCCTAACCCTCACCCTAACCATGACCCTAACCATCATGCTAACACGAACCCTCAACCTCACCCTCAGCCTCAGCCTAACCCTAAGCCTAAGCCTAACCCTAAACCTAATCCTCACCCTCACCCTAGCCCTCACCCTAACCCTAATCCTAAACCTGACCCTCATCCTAACCCTAACCCTAACCCTAAAATAACCCTAAACCTAACCCTAACCCTCATTCTAACCATAACACTCACCCTAACCCTAAACCTCACCCTAACACTTACCCTCACCCTAACACTAACCCTAACCCTAACACTAACCCTCACACTAACCCTAACGATCACCCAAAACCTAACACTCACCCTAACCCTAATCCTAATCCTCATCCTCACCCTAGCCCTCAACCCAACCCTAACCCTCATCCTTACCCTAAACCTCACACTAACCCCAAAAACGAATCCTCAATCTAACCCACACCCTAACCCTAACCCTAACCCTAACCCTCACCCTAGCCCCAACACTCACCCTTACCGTAATCCTCACTCTCAGCCTAACCCTCAACTTTACCCTTATTGTCACCCTCACCCTAATCCTCACAATAACCCTAACCCTCATCCTAACCCTCACCCTGACCATAACCCTAAGCATCACCCTAATCCTGACCCTCACCTACAACCTAAACCTAACACTCACTCTCACACTAACCCTCACACTAACACTAACTCTAACCCTAAACCTCAACCTCACCCTAACCCTAACCCTCACCCTCATCATCACCCTCAGCCTAACCCTAAGACCAACCCTAACCCTCACACTCACCCTCACAGTAACCCTAATCCTAATCCTAACCAAAACCCTAACTCTCACCCTTATCCTAACACTAACCCTAACCCTAACCCTCACCCTAACACTAACTCTAAAATTAAACCTCACCTTCAACCTAAACCTAACCTTATACCTCACCCTAACCATAAACCTAAACCTCACCCTCACCCTAGCCCTCAGCCTAACCCTAATCCTAACCCTAACCCTCACCCTTACCCTCACCCTAACCCTAATCATAACACTCACCCTAAACCTAACCCTCAACTTCAACCTCACCCTCAGCCTAATGCTAAGCCTTACTCTAAACCTAAGCCTAACCCACACACTCACCCTCACCCTAACCATAATCCTAACCCTAACCCTAACTCTAACCCTAACCCTCACACTAACCCTCACCCTAACCTTAACCCTAACTCTAAAGCTAACCCTCACCCTAACCGTAACCCTAACTCTAACCCTAATCCTAACCCTAAACCTCACACTAACCCTAACCCTCACCCTCACCCTCACCCTCAATGTAACCCTTAACCTAAAATTAAAAATAACCCTAACACCAACCCTAACCCTAAACCTAACTGTAACCCTCACCCTAAGCCTAACCATCACCCTAACACATACCCCCACCCTAACACTAACCATAACCCTAACACTAACCCTCACACTAACCCTAACACTCATCCTAACCCTAAACCTCACCCTAACCCTAACCCTAACCCTAACCCCCAGCCTCACCCTACCCCTCACCCTAACCCTAATTCTAACTCTTATCCTCACCTAACCCTAAACCCTTATCCTCACCCTAAACCTCACACTAACCCTAACCCTAATCCTCAATCTAACCCTCACCCTCACCCTAACCCCTAACCCTCACACTTACCCTAACACTCACACTAACCCTAACCCTGACCCTTTTCTTAACCCTCACCCACAGCCTAACCCTCAACTTTACCCTTACCTTCACCCTCACCCTAACAATCAATCTATCCCTAACCCTTATCGTAACCTTCAAGCTAACCATAACACTAAACGTCACCCTTACCCTAACCTTCACCCTCAATCTCACCCTCACCCTAACCCTAATCCAAACCCTAAACCTAATCCTAACCCTAAACCTCACCCTCAGCCTCACGCTCACTCCAAAAGTAACCTTAACCATAAAACTAACAATAAACCTAACTCTAACCCTAATACTAACCCTCACCCTCACCCTAACCCTAATCCTAAACGTAACCCTCACCCTAACCCTAAACTTCACCCTCACTGTAACCCTAACCCTCTTTCCAACCTCACCCTAACTCTAATCCTCACCGTCACTGTAACACAAAGCTCACTCCCACCCTCACCCTCAGCCTAACCCTAAGCCTAAGCCTAACCCTAACCCTAACCCTCACACTCACCCTCACCCTAACCCTAATCCTAACCCTAACCCTATCCCTAAAAATCAACCTAACCCTAACCCTCACCCTAACCCTCCCACTAACCCTAACTCTAAACCTAATCCTCACCCTCAACCTAGCCCTAACCCTAAACCTCACCCTAAATCTCACCTAACCCTAACCCTCACCCTCACCCTCACCCTCACCGTAACTCTAACCCTAACCCTAACAATAACACTAACCATAACCCTAACCCTAACCATAAACCTCACCCTCAGCCTCACCCTCACTGCAAACTTAAACCTAACACTAACCATAACACTAACATTAATCCTTACCCTAACCCTAACCCTAACCTTAACCCTAACTCTAACCCTAACCCTAAACCTAACCCTAATCCTCATGCCCACGCTCAGCCTCATTCTAACCCTAAGCCTAACCCTAACATTAACCCTAACTTTAACCCTAAACCTCACCCTCACCCTAACCCTATCTCTAAACCTAACCCTAAATCTCAGCTTAACCCTAACCCTAACCCTACCCGCACCCTCACCCTCACTTTAACTCTAACCCTAACTCTAACAATAACACTAACCCTAACCCTAACCATCACCCTAACCCTAATCCTCACCCCCAGCCTCACCCTCAGCCTAACCCTAAGCCTAAGCCTAACCCTAACCCTCACCATCACCCTAACCCTAATCCTAACACTAACCCTATCCCTAAACCTCAACCAAACCCTCACCTTCACCCTAATGCTAACACTAAACCTAACCCTAACCGTCACCCTAATACTCCCCCTCACCCTAATTCTAACCCTAAACCTCACCAGCACCCTAACCCTTACCCTAACCCTAAACCTCACCCTAAACCTCACCCTAACCCTCACCCTCACTCTCACCATGACCGTAACTCTAACCCGAACCCTAACAATAATACTAACCCTAACCCAAACCCTAACACTAACCATAACCCTCACCCTGAGCCTCACCCTCACCGCAAACTTAACACTAACCATAACACTAACAATAACCCTAACCCTAACCCTAATCCTAAACTTAACCCTAAACCTAACCCAAAACCTCACCCTAAACCTAACCCTAAAACTAACCCTAATCATAACCCTAAAACTAACCCTAACCATAACCATAACCACAAACCTCTTCCTAACCCTCACCCTACATCTAACCCTAACCCTCACCCTAAACCTAACCCTAAACCTCACCCCCACGCTCAGCCAAAGCCTAAGCCTAAGCCTAACCCGAACTCTAACCCTCACCCTAACCCACACCCTAACCCTCACCCTAACTCTAACCCTAACACTAACCCTAACTCTAACCCTAAACCTCACCCTCACCCTAACCCTAACACTAACCATCACCCTAACTCTAAACCTCACCCTCACTATAACCCTAACAGTAACCCTCACCCTAACCATAAACCTAACCCTAATCCTAAACCTCACCATAATGCTAACCCTAAACCTCACCATCACACCTGCCCTCATCCTAACCCTAATCCTAACCTTAACTTCATCCTAAACCTCACCCAAATCCTAAACCTAACCCTCACCCTCACGATCAGACTAACCCTAACCCTAACCCTCACACTCAACCTCACCCTACCCCTAATCCTAACACTAACCCTAACCCTAACCCTAACCCTCCCCCTAACCCTCCCCCTAACACTAACTCTAAACCTAAACCTCACCCTCACCCTCACACTAACCCTAACTCTAACCCTAACCTTAAACCTAAACCTCAACCTAACCCTAAAATTTACCCTCACCCTCACCCTCACAACCTTAACCCTAACCCTAACCCTAACAAAAACCCTTAACCTAACACTATCCCTAACGCTAACCATAACCCTCACCCTAATGGTAACCCTCACCCTAACACTTAACCTCACCCTCACCCTCAACGTAACCTTAACCCTAACCCAAACAATAACCCTAAAGCTAACACTAACCCTAACCCTAACCATAACACTCACCCTAACGCTATAAGTCACCCTAACACTAACCCTCACCCTAAAATTAACCCTAGTCCTAACACTAACACTCACACTAACCCTAACCATCACCTGAACCCTAAACCTCAACCTAACCCTATCCCTAACCCTCACCCTCACCCTAGCCCTCAACCTAACCCTTACCCTCATCCTAACCCTAAACCTAACCCTCACCCTAACCTTAACGCTAAACCTCACATTAACCCTAACCCTCATCCTCAACATCAACCTCAGCTTAACCCTAAACCTAACCTTAATCCAAACGCTAACACTCACCCTCACTCTCACCCTAACTCTAAACCTAACCCTAAACCTAACCCTCATCCTAACACTAACCATAACCCTAACCCTCACACTAACCTTAACCCTAATACTATCCCTCACCAAAACCTTAACCCTCAACCTCACCCTCAACCTCACCCTCACCCTCACCCTAACCCTCACCCTCACTCTCACCCTAAAAATAACCATAACCCTAACCTCACACTAAACCTAACTCTGACACTCACCCTCACCCTCAACCTAAGCCTAAGCCTATACCTAAGCCTAATCCTAAACCTAACTCTCACTCTCACCCTCATCCTAAACCTAAACCTTACCCTAACCCTAAACCTAACCCTAGTACTCACCCTAACCCTTACCCTCACCGTCACCCTAACCCTAACCCTAACCCTCACCCTAACCCTAACCCTAACCCTCACCCTCACTGTAACCCTAACACTAACCCTAAATCTCACCGTAAACCTATCCTTAACCTTAATGCTATCCCTAACCCTCACCCTTCCGCTAAACCTCCCTCTAACCCTTACCCTCACCCTATCCTTCACCCTAACCCTAACCCTAACACTGAACCTAAACCCCATCCTCACCCTAAACCTAACCCTAAGTCTCACCCTCTCCCTCAACCTCACCCTAACCCTAACCCAAACCCTCAACTGAACCCTCACCCTAACGCTCACCCTAACCCTCAACTTAACCCTAACCCTCACCCTCACCCTAACCCTCACCTTAAATCTTACCCTCACCCTAAACCTAACCCTAAACCTAACGATAACCCTCACCCTCACCTAACCTAACCTGGATCCTAACCCTCACCCTAAACCTCAACCTAACTCTAACGCTATACCTAAACTTCACCCTCACCCTAAACATAATCCTAACCCTTACCCTGACTATAACCCTAACCCTAACCCTAATCCTATCCTTAACCCTCACCCTAAAACTCACCGTAACCCTAACGCTAACACTAAACCTCACTCTCATCCTAACCCTCACACTTATCCTTATCCTCACACTAACCCTAACCCTAACCCTAATCCTCACATTAACCCTAACCCTCACACTAACCCTAACCCTACACCTCACCCTACCCCTCACCCTCACCCTAACCTTAACCCTAACCCTCACCCTAACTCTAACGTTATCCCTAAACCTCACCCTCACCCTAAACCTCATCTTAACCCTTACCCTCACTATAACCCTAACCCTAACCCTAACCCTAATCCTCACCATAACCCTAACCCTCACCCTAAACCTAACCGTCACCCACACCATAAAACTCACCCGAACCCGAACCCTCACTCTCACCCTAAACCGATCCTAAACCTCACCCTAACACTAACCCTCAATCTAAACCTAACTCTAACCCTCATCCTCATACTAAACCAAACCCTCACCTTAACCTTCACACTAACCCTCACCCTAACCCTAACGCTAACCCTAAACCTCACTCTCACCCTAACCCTCACTCTTATCCTTATCCTCACACTAACCCTAACCCTAACCCTAATCCTCACATTAACCTTATACCTCACCCTAACCCTACCCCTACCCCCTCAACCTACCCTTCACCCTAACCCTAACCCTAAGCCTAACTCTGACACTAACCCTATCCCAAACCTTCAACTTCACCCTAACCCTTACCGTCACCGTCACCCTAAACCTCACCCTAAACCTAACCCTTAATCTCACCTTCAGCCTAACCCTCACACTAACCCTAACCCTAACACTAACCTTAACCCTAACCCTCAACTTCAACCTCACCCTCAGCCTAACCCTAAACCGAACGCTAAACCTAACCCTAATACACACACTCACACTCACCCTAATCCTAATCCTAACGCTAACCTTAACCCTAACCCTAACCATCCCCCTAACTCTCACCCTAACCCTAACGCTATCACTAACCCTAACCCTAACCCTCAACCTAACCCTTATCCTAACCCTACTCTAACCCTTAATCTCACCTTCAGCCTAACCCTAACTCTAACCCTAACCCAAACCATAAACCTCACCCTAACCCTAATCCTAAAACGCATCCTTACCCTCACCCTCACCCTACCCTTAACCCTAAACCTAACCCTAACAATAACCCTAACCCTATTCCTAACCCTCACCCAAACCATAAACCTCACCCAAAACCAAACCCTCAACCTAAAACTTACCCTCACCCTAACACAAACTCTAACCCAAAAACAAACCTTCACCCTAACCCTCCCCCTAACCCTATATCTAACCCTCAACCTGACCCTCACCCTCACCCTAACCCTAACACTAAACCACACCCTAACCCTAACCCTAGCACTCAACCTCATGTTCGGCCTAAGCCTAAGCATAAGCATAAGCCTAACCCTAACCCTAACCCTCACCCTAACCCTAATACTAACACTAACCCTAAACCTCACACTCACCATAACCCTAACTATAACCCTAACCCGAAACCTAAACCTAAGCCTAAACCTAACCCTCACCCTCACCCTCACCATAACCCTAACCCTAACCCTAACCCTAACAATAACCCTCATCCTAACCATAAACTTCACCCTAAACCTAACCCTCACCCTAACACCCACCCTCACACTAACCCTAACCATCACCCTAACCCTAAACCTCACCCTAACCCTAACCCTCACCCTCAACCTAGCCCTCAACCTAACCCTAAACCTAACGATCATTCTAAACCTAATCCTCATGCCCACCTACACCCTAAGCCTAACCCTAAGCCTAAGCCAAACCCTAACCCTAACCCTCACATTCACCCTCACTGCAAACCTAATCCTAAACCTAACCCTAACTCTAATATTAAACCTCAACCTAAACCTCACCCTAACCCTGATCCTAACCCTCACCCTCACCCTCACCCTCACTGTTACTCTAACCCTAACCTTAACTGTAACACTAACCCTAACCCTAACCCAAACCCTGACCCTCACCGTAACTCTAACGCTAACCCAAACCCTCACCCTAACCCTAATCCTAACCCTCACCCTCACCCTAACCCTCACCCTCACTGTAACCCTAACCCGAATCCTAACCATAAACCTCACCCTAACGCTAACCCTAACCCTCACCCTAACTCTAACCCTCACCCTCACACTAATGCTAACCATAAACCTTATCCTAACACTCACCCTAACCCTAAAACCCTAAACTTAACCCCCACCCTCACCGTCACACTCAGCCTAAGTCTAAGCCTAAGCCTAAGATTAACCCTGACCCTCACACTCACCCTCACCTTAACCCTAACCATAACACTAACCCTAACACTAATCCTCAGACTAACCCTCACCCTAATGCTAAATCTAACCCCAAACCTCACTCTCACCCTAACCCTAACCCTCCCACTCAGCCTCAACCTCCGCCTAACATTAAGCCTTACCCTAACCCCAACATTAACACTAACACTAACCCTAACCCTCACCCTACCCCTCACTCTAACCCTAACCCTAACCCTCACCATCAGCCTAGCCCATACCCAAACCCTAAGCCTAAGCCTAACCCTCACCTTAACCCTCACTCTAACCCTAACCCCAACACTCACCCTAACCATAACCCTCACACTCATGCTCACCCTAACTCTAATCCTAACCCTAACCCTAACTGTAACCCTCATACTCACCCTCACCTTAACCCTAACCCTAATCCTAAACCTAACACTAACCCTCACCCCTACACTAAACCTCACCCTAAACTTAATGCTAACAATAAACCTAACCCTAAGCCTAACCCGAAACCACACCCTAAACCTAACTCTAACCCTAAACCTCACCCTCACCCTAACCCTAACACTAACCCTAATCCTAAACCTCACCCTAAACCTAAACTTTACCCTAACACTTACCCTCACCCTAACACTAACACTGAACCTAACACTAACGCTCACACTAATGCTAACCATCAGGCTAAACCTAAACCTCACCCTAATCCTAACCCTAACCCTCAACTTCACTCTAGCCCCACCTAAACGTACCACTCATCCTTACCCTAAACCTCACACTAATGCTAACACTAATCCTCAATCTAACCCTGACCCTAACCCTAACCCTAACCCTCACGCTAACAATAACCCTCACCCTCACCCTAGCCCTCATCTTTACTATTACTGTCACCCTCATCCTAACCCTCAGCTTAAACCTAACCCTCATCCTAACCCTCACCCTAACCGTAATCCTAACCATCACCCTAACCCTAACCCTCACCCTGACCTTCAGCCTCAGCCTAACCCTAAGCCTAAGCCTAAAACTAACCCTAAACCTCACACTCACCCTAGACCTCACCCTAACACTAATCCTAACCCTAACCCTCATCCTAACCCTCAACCTAACCATAATCAGAACCATCACTCTAAACCTAATCCTCATCCCCACCCTCACCATCAGCCTAACACTAAGCCTAAGCCTAACCCTTAAACTAACCCTCACACTCACCCTGAGCCTAACCCTAATCCTAACCCTAACCCTAACCCTAACCCTAAACCTAAACCTAAACACTAACCTAACCCTCACCCTAACCCTAACACTCACCCTCACTTTAGTCCTCACCCTAATCCTCAGCTCAAAACTAACCCACACCTTCATCGTAACCCGAACCCTAACACTCACCCTAACCCTACCCCTAACCCTAACTCTCACCCTCACCCTCACCCTCCACCTAACACTAAGCCTAACCCTAAACCCAAACCTAACCTTAACACTAACCCTAACCCTAACACTAACACTAAACATAAACCTCACCCTGAGCATCACCCTCACTGCAAACTTAAAACTAACCATAACACTAACAATAAAACTAACCCTAACCCTAACCCTAACCCTCACCCAAACCCTAACCCTAACCCTAAACCCAAACCTAACCCTAACCCTAAACCCAAACCTAACCCTAATCCTAAACCTAAACCTAACCCTAAGCCTAACCATAAACCTCATCCTAACACTCACCCTAAACCTAACGCTAACCCTCACCCTAACCCTAAACCTAACCCTCACTATCATGCTCGGCCTAAGCCTAAGCCTAAGCCTAACCTGAACTCTAACCCTCACCCTAAACCTCACCCTAAACCTAACCCTAACTCTAACCCTAAACCTCACCATCACCCTAACCCTAACTCTAACCCTAACCCTAAACCTCACCATCACCCTAACCCTAACTCTAACCCTAACCCTAAACCTAAACCTCACCCTAAACCTAAACCAAAACTTCACCATCAACCTCACCTTAACCGTAACCCTAACCCTAACCCTCACAATAACCTTAAAACTAAACCTAACCCTCACCCTAAACATAACCCTCAACATAACCCTAAACCTCAATCTAAACCTCACCCTCACCCTAACCGTAACCCTCAACCTCACCCTAACCCTCAGCCTAACCCTAACCCTCATCCTCACCTTAACCCTCACCCTAATCCTAACCTTCATCTTTACCCTTACCGTCACCCTCACTCTAACCCACCCCCTAACCCTAACTCTCATCCTAACCCTCACCCTAACCATAACCCTAACCATCACCCTAACCCTAACACTTACTCTCAACCTCAGTCTCAGCATAACCCTAATCCTAAGCCTACCCCTGACCCTAACACTCACCCATACCTTAGCCCTCACCATAACCCTAATCCTAACCCTAACCCTAACCCTAACCCTCAACGTAACCATAACCTTAACCATCACTCTAAACCTAATCCTCATCCCCACACTCACCATCAGCCTAACCTAAGCCTAACCATACCCCTAAACCTAAACCTAACCCTCACTGTAACCCTAACCCTAACCATAACCCTACCCCTAATCTTCACCCTCACCCTCACCCTAAACCAAATCCTAACCCTAACACTACCCTCATCCTAACCCTCACCCTAACACTAATTCTCACCCTCACCATAACACTAACCCTCACCCCCACCCTCACCCTCAGCCTAACCCTAAGACTAAGCCTAAGCCTATCCCTAACCCTCACACTCACACTCCACCTAACCCTAATCCTAACCCGAACACTATCCCTAAACCTCAACCTAAGAGTCACCCTCACCCTAAGACTAACACTAACTCTAATCCTAACCCTCACACTAATTGTCCCACTAACCCTCACTCTAACCCTAAACCTCACCCTCAAACTAACCCTAACCCTAAACCTCACCCTCACCCTCAACATAACTATAACCCTAACCCTATCAATAACAGTAACCCTAACCCTAACCCTAAACCTAACCCTAACCATAAACCTCAACCTCAAACTCACCCTCACTGCAAAATTAAACCTAACCATAACATTAACAATAACTCTAACCCTGAAGCTAACCCTAACCCTATCCCTAAACCTCAACCTAACCCTCACCCTCACCCTAATGCTAACACTAAACCTAAATCTAACTCTTTCCCTAACCCTCCCCCTATCCCTAACTCTAAACCTAAACTTCACCAGCACCCTAACCCTAACCTAACCCTAAACCTCACGCTAAACCTCACCCTAACCCTAAACCTCACCCGCACTCTCACCCTGACCGTAACTCTAATCCTAACCCAACAATAATGCTAAACCTAACCCTAACCCTAACACTAACCATAACCCTCACCCTGAGTCTCACCCTCACCCCAAACTTAACCCTAAACATAACACTAACAATAACCCTAAACCTAACCCTAACCGTCACTGTAACCCTAACCCTAACCCTAAACCTAACACTAACCCTAATCATAATCCTCACTCTCACCCTCACCCTAACCCAAACCCTAACCCTAACCCTCACCCTATCCCTAACCCTAATCCTAAACCTAACCCTAACCCTAAACCTAACCCTAACACTAACCCTAACCCTAACCCTAAACCACATCCTAACCCTCAACCTAAACGTAACCCTAAACCTCACCCTAACCCTCACCCTCATGCTCGGCCTAAGCCTAAGCCTAACCTGAACTCTAACCCACACCCTAACCCTCACCGTAACCCTAACCCTAACACTAACCCTAACTCTAACCCTAAACCTCACCCTCACCCTAACCCTAACTCTAACCCTAACCCTAAACCTAAACCTCACCCTAACCCTCACCCTGACCCTCACCCTCACCCTCACCTTAACCATAACCCTAACCCTAATGCTAACAATAACCCTAAACCTAAACCTAACCCTTACCCTAAAGATAACCCTCAACATAACCCTAACCCTCAATCTAACCCTCAACCTCACCCTAACCCTAACCCTAACACTCACCCTAACCCTCACCCTAACCCTAAGCTTAACACTCAACCAAACTCTCACCCTAACCTTAACCTTAATCCTAGTCCTCACCCTAAAGGTAACCCTAACCATCACTCTAAACCTAACCCTCACCCTCAGCCTCAGCCTCAGCATAACCCTAATCCTAAACCTAACCCTCACCCTAAACCTCACCCTCACCTTAGCAGTCACCGTAAACCTAATCCTAACACAAACCCTCACCTTAACACTCAATGTAACCATAACCCTATCCATCATTCTAAACCTTAACCTCATCCCCACCTTCACCATAAGCCTAACCCTAAGCCTAAGCCTAAACCTAACCCTAACACTAACCCTAACACTAACCGTCACTCTAACCCTAACCCTAACCCTCACCCTAACACTATCACTAACCCTAATCCTCAACCTCACCCTCACCCTAAACCAAACCCTAACCCTAACACTAAGCCTAAGCCTAATCCTAACCCTAACCCTAACCCTCAGACTCACCCTCAACCTAACCCTAATCCTAAACCTAGCACTATCCCTAACCCTAACCCTCACACGAAACGTCACCCCAGCGCTCACCCTAACCATAATCCTAAACCTAACCCTCATCCTAACCCTCAACCTAACCCTAAGCCTAACCCTCACTCTAAACCTAACCCTCACCCTCAACCTCACCCTTAGCGTAAATCTAAGCCTAACCTTAACCTAACCCTAACCCATAGACACACCCTCACCCTAACCCTAACCCTAACCCTAACTCTAACCCTAACCCTCACTCTAACCCTCACCCTAACCCTAACATTAACCCTAACCCTAACCCTCAAACTAACCCTCACCCTAAGCCTAACTCTAACACTAAACCTCACCCTCACCCTCACCCTAACCCTAACTCGAACCCAAATCTTAACCCTAAACCTCACCCTAACCCTAACCCTAACCCTCAACCTCACCCTCACCCTAACCCTAACCCTAACCCTAACCCTCACCCACACGCTAACCCTAATGCTAACCCTAACACTCACCCTCACCGTAACCCTAACACTAACTCTCACCCTAAACGTAACCTTAACTCTAATACTATCCATAACCCTAACCTTCACCTTAAACCTCACTCTAACCCTTACCCTAACCCTAACCCTCACTCTAACCCTAACCCTAACACTAACACTAAACCTCACCCTAACCCTTACCCTATCCCTAAACCTAAACCTAACCCTCACCCTAAAGCTCACCCTAACCCTTAACCTAAACCTAAACCATACCCTCCCCCTAGCACTCACCCTAATGTTAACCCTAACCCTAACCCTCACCCTAAATTTAACCCTAACCCTAACCCTCACCCAAACCCTAACCCTCACACTTACCCTCAACCTCAGCTTCACCCTCACCCTAACCCTCACCCTCAACCTTACCCTAACCCTAACCATAACCCTAACCCTCACACTAAACCTAACTCTGACACTCACCCTCATCCTCACCATAAGCCTAAACCTACACCTAAGCCTAATCCTACACCTAACTCTCACCCTCACTCTCACCCTAAACGTAAACCTTACCCTAAGCCTAAACCTAGCCCTCACCCGAAACCTAACCCTAACCCTAACCCTCAACCTCACTCTAATCCTAACCCGAATGCTAACCCTAACACTCACCCTCACCATAACCCTAACCTTAACCCTCACCCTAAACCTAACCTTAACCCTAACACTATCCGTAACACTCACCCTCACCCTAATCCTCACTCTAACCCTTACCCTAACCCTAACCCTCACCCTAAACCTAACCTGAACACTAACACTAAACCTCACCCTAACCCTCACACTATCCCTAAACCTAAACCTAACCCTCACCCTAACGATCACCCTAACCCTCACCTAAACCTATACTACAGACGCACCCTAACCCTCACCCTAAAACTTACCCTCACCCTAACCCTAACACTAACCCTAACCCTAATCCTCACCGAAACCCTAACCCTGAACCTCACTCTAATCCTCACCGTCACCTTAACCCTCACCCTAACCCTAACCGTCACTCTCACCCTAAAACTCACCCTCTCCAGAGCCCGACCCTCACTCTAACCCTACCTTAAACCTCACCCTAACCCTAACCCTCACCCTAAACCTAACTCTAAACCTCACCCTCATACTAACCCAAAACCTCACCGTAAACCTCACCCTAACCCTCACCCTTAACCCTAAGGCTAACCTAACTCTCACTCTCACCCTAACCCTCACACTAAACCTTATCCTCTCACTTACCCTAACCCTAAGCCTCAAATTCACCCTAATCCTCACCCTAACCCTAACCCTACCCCTCACCCTACCCCTCACCCTAACCCTAACCCTAACCCTCAGCCTAGCCCTATCCCTAACCCTCCCCTTTGCACTACCCTCAATATCACCCTCACCCTCACCCTCACCCTAACCCATACCCTCACCCTAAACGTTACCCTAATCCTAACCCTCACCCTAAACCTAACCGTAATCCTCACCCTAACACTAATGCTCACCTAAAAGCTCACCCTAATCCTCACCCTCACACTAACCCTAACCCTAAGCCTTTCCTAACCCAAACCCTCAACCTAACCCTCACACTAAACCTCACCCTCACCCTAGACCTCACGCTAAAAATAACCATAAACCTAATCCTCACCCTCAACCTCACCCCCCCCCCAGTTTAACCCTATCCCTAATCCTAGCCCTAACCCTAACCCAAACCCTCAACCCCACTCTAACCCTAACCATAACCCTAACCCTAATGCTAACACAATCCCTCACCCTCACCCTAACCCTAATCATAACCCTAACCCTCACCCTAACCCTAAACCTAACCCTAATGCTAACACTAAACCTCAAACTCACCCTAACCCTCATCCTAACCCTTACACTCACCCTCAACCTCAGCCTCACCATAATCTTAACCCTAACCCTAAACCTCACCCTAACCCTCGACCTAACCCTAACCCTAACCCTCAGCTTAACCCTCACCCTAAACCTAACCCTAACCCTAATCCTCAAGGTATCCCTAACCATAACCCTAACACTCACACTAAACCTCTCCCACACCGTAACCCAAATGCTAACATTAATGCTCAACCTCACACTAAACCTCGCCCTAACCCTTACACTCACCTTAACCCTATCGCTCACCCACACACTAACCCTCACCCTAACGCTTCCCCTCACCCTAACCCTCACTCTAACCTTAACCCTAACCTTCACCCTAACCCTCATCCTAACACTAACACTCAACTACACCCTCACCCTAACCCTCACCCTCACCCTAAACCTCACCCTAACCCTTACCATCACATGAACCCTAACCCTCACCCTCAGACAAACCCTCATCCTAAACCTAAACCTAACCCTAACCCTCACCCTAACCTTAACTCTAACCCTAACCCTAACCCTCACCTTAACCCTAACCCTCGCCCTCACCCTCAACCTCACCCTGAGCCTAACCCTAACCCTAACACTAATCCAAACACAACCCCTCAACCTTACCCTAACTCTAAACCTAACCGTAACCAAAACCCTCACCCTAAACCTAACCCACTCATCATTAGCCTAACCCTAATCCTACACCTAACCCTCACCCTCACCCTAACCCTTACCCTCACACTAATCCTAACCTTAACCCTCAGCCTAACCCTCATCCTAACACTAACACTAAACCTCACCCTAACCCTCACCCTAAACCTAAACCTAAACCTAACCCTCACCCTAAAGCTCACCTAACCCTCACCTAACCATAACACTAACCCTAACTCTAACCCTCACCCTCACCCTATTCTAACCCTCACCCTAACCCACACCCTAACTCTAACGCTATCCCTAAACCTCAGCCTCACCCTAAACCTCATACTAACCCTTACCTCACAATAACCCTAAAACCAACCCGAACACTAATCCTCACCGTAACCTTAACCCTCACCCTCACCTTAACCCTTAATATCACCTTAACCCTCATCCTAACACTAACTGTCACCCACACCATAAAACTCACACTAACCGAACCCTCATCCTCACCCTAACCCTACCCTAAACCTCACCCTAACCCTAATCCTCACCCTACCCTCACCCTAAAACTAACCTTAACCCTAACCTTCACCCTTAACCTCAACCCCACCCTCACCCTCAACATCACCCTCAGCCTCATCCTCAAACTAACCCTAACACTAATCATTACCCTATCCCTAACCCTCACCCTCAGCCTCACCCTCACCCTTAACCCTCCCCATCACTCTAAACCTAACACTAACCCTAACCCTCACTCTAATCCTTAACCTCACCCTAACCCTATCCCTTACCATTACCATAAACATCACCCTAATCCTAACATTCACCCTAATTCTAACCCTACCCCTTATCCTAACCCTCATCCTAACCCTAACCCTAACCCTCACCCTCACCCTAACACTAATCCTAACCCTAACCCTAACACTCAAATACACCCTAACCCTAATGCAAACCTGAACCCTAAAACTCACCCTAACCCTAACCCTAACCCTAAACCTCACACTAACCCTAACCATCACTCTAACCCTAAACTTCATCCTATCCCTGACCCTCACCCTAATCCTCACCCTAACCCTAATCTTAACCCTTACCTAACCGAAAAGCTCACCCTCACCCTCACCTTCACCCTAACCCTCAACCTCACATTAGACCTCACCATAAACCTTACCCTAAACCTAACAATAACCCTCACACTAACCCTCAACTTCACCCTAAACCTAACCCTAAGCCTTACCCTCATCCTAGCCCTAACCCTAACTCTAACACTCACACTAACCCTAACCCTCACCCTAACCCTAAACCTAACTCTAACCCTCAAACTAACCCTAACCCTCATCCTAACCATCACTCTAACACTTATTCACAACCTAACCTTAACCCTAACCCTAACCCTCACACTAACACACACCCTAACCGTAACATTAACCCTCATCCTCACCCTAACCCTCACACTAACCCTAACCCTCACCTTAAACCTAAACCAAACCCTCACCCTCACCCGCAAGCTCACCCTCAGCTTAACCCTAACGCTAACACTAATCCTAACCCTAACCCTCACCTACACCCTCACCCTCACCCGAACCATAATCCTAACCCTCAACCTCACACTCAGGCTCACCCTAAAACTCACCCTCACCCTAACCCTAACCCTAAACCTATCCCTATCGCTCACCCTAACCCTAATGCTAACCCTCACCCTCACCCTCACCCTAACCCTAATGCTAACCCTAACACTCAACCTCACCCTAACCCTCACCCTAACCCTAACACTAAAACTAACACCAACCCTAACCCTCACGCTCACCCTCACCCTCACTCTCACCCTAACCTAACCCTAACCCTCACCCTCATCCTAACCCTAATGCTAACCCTAACCCTCACCCTCACCCTAAACCTCTCACCAACCATAACCCTCATCCTAAACCTAACCCTAACCCTAACCCTCACATGCAACCTAACCCTCACCCTAACACAGAACCTCACCCTAACGATATCCCTAAACCTAACCCTCACTTCACCCTAATCATCACCCTAACCGTTATAGTCACCCTCACACTAACAATCACACTAACACTAACCCTCAACCTCACCCCAACCCTAACACTCACCTCACCCTCACCTCAGCCTAACAAAAACCCTAACCCTAAACCTCACACTCACCCTCACCCTAACCCTAACCCAAACCCGAACACTCACCCTAACCCTCATCATAAACCTAAGCCTCACCCTCACCCTAAACCTAAACCTAACCTTCACCCTAACCCTCACGCTAACCTTAACCATAACCCTAACCCTAACCCTCACCCGAACCCTCAACATAACACTAAACCTCACCCTCTCCCTAAATTTCACCCTAATCTTTACCCTCAACCTAACCCAAACCCTAAACCTAAACCTAACACTCACACCAACCATAACGCTCACCCTCAGCCTAACCCTTATACTAACCCTTAACCTAACTGTAACCTTCATGCTAACCCTAAACCTAACCGTAAACCTCACCCTCAACCACCCCTTCCCCCTCAGCCTTAACCTAACCCTAACCCTAATCCTAACCCTAACCCTCAACCACACCCTCACCCTAACCCTAACCCTAACCAAAACGCTAACACTCACCCTTACCCTCACATAACCCTATTCCCAACCCTAACAATAACCCTAACCCTAACACTAAAACTCACCCTAACCTAATCCTAACCCTTACCCTCACCCTCACCCTCACCCTCGTTCTAACACTCACCCTCATCCTGACCCTCACCATCACACTAACACTCCCCCTCACCCTAACCCTCACACTAACCCTAACCCTCACCTTAAACCTAAACCAAACCCTCACCCTCACCCTAACCATAATCCTAACCCTCAACCTCACACTCAGCCTCAACCTAACACTCACACTAACCTGAAACCTCACCCTAACCCTAACCCTAAACCTCACCCTCAATTTCATCCTCACCCTCAGCCTAACTCTAACCCTAATCCTAACCCTAACCCTCACACTCACACTAAACCTAACCCTAACTCTCACCCTCACCCTCAGCCTCACACGCACCCGCACCCTCACCCTCACCCTCACATTAATCCTCAACCTCACCCTAAACATCACCCTAACCCTAACCCTCACACTAACCTTAAACATAACACTCACCCTAACCCTAAACCTCATCCTAAACCTCACCCTAAACCTAAAGCTAACCTTAACGCTCACCCTCACACTAAACCACACCCTAACTCTTATCCTCACACTAACCCTAACCCTAACCCTAACCCTAATCTTCACACTAACCCTAACCCTATCCCTACACCTCACCCTGACTCTCATCCTAAACCTAACCCTCAACCACACCCTAATCCTCACCCTCACCAGAACCCTCACCCTCACACGAACACCCACCTTCACACGAACACTCACCCTCACAATAAATATCACCCTAACCATAACTCTCGCTTAACCCTAACCCTAAACCTCACCCTAACCCTAAGCCTCAACATAAACCTAACCTTCACCCTGACTCTCACCCTAAGCCTAACCCTCACCCTAAACCTCACCCTAACCCTAACCCTCACCCTAAACCTAAACCTAACCCTCACACTACCCCTAACCCTAACCCTCACCCAAACCATAACCATCACCGTAACCCTAACCCTCACACTAACCCTATGCCTAAACCTCACCCTCACCCTCACCCTAACCCTAACCCTAACACTCATCCTAAAACTAACCCTCACACTCACCCTCACCCTAACCCTAACCCTGAACCTAACCCTAACGCTCACCCTAACCATAATCCTCACACTAAGCCTAACCCTCACCCTAACCCTAAACATACCTCTCAGACTAACCCTCACCTTAACCCTAACTCTAACCCTCACAATAACCATAACCCTATCACTAACCCTCACATTAACCCTAACCCTAATACTGAACCTAACCATCACCCTCTCCCTCACCATAACCCTAACACTCACCCTAACCCTAACCCTAAACCTAGTCCTCACAATAACACTTACCCTCACCCTCACCCTAACCCTAAACCTCAACCTCACCCGAACCCTCACCCTAAGCCTTACCCTCACCCTAACTCTAATCCTAACCATAACCCTAACCCTCAACCTAACCCTAAACCTATCCCTAACTCTCACCCTAACCCTAACCCTCACCCTACTTCACACTCACCCTAACCATCACCCTAACCCTTACCGTCACCCTAACCCTAACCCTAACCCTCACACTAAACCTAACCCTCACCCAAATTCTAATGTTACCCCTCAACCTAACCCTCACCCTCGACCTAACCCTAAACCTATTCCTCACCCTATCCATAACCTTAAGCCAAAACTTCACACTAACCCTCACCCTCACCCTCACCCTAATGCTAACCCTAAACCTCAGCCTCACCCTAACCCTCACCGTAACACTTACCTTCACCCTAAACCTCACCCTCACCCTAACCCTAACCCTAAACCTCACCCTAATACTAACATTCACCCTCTCCTTCACCCTAACCCTAACACTCATCCTAACCCTAAGGCTAAACCTAATGATAACCCTAATCCTCACACTCACCCTAAACCTCACCCTAACCCTTACCGTCACTCTAACCCTAACCCTAACACTAACACTAAACCTAACCCTCACCCTAACCCTAAAGCTACCATTCTGCCTAACACTCACCCTAAACCTAAACCTAAACCTAATCCTCACCCTATCTTTAAACTTAACCCAAACCCTCACCCTAACCCTCACCCTCACCCTAACCTTAATGCTAACCCTAACCCTCACCCTCACCCTAACCCTCACCCAAACACTTACCCACACCCTAACCTTCACGCTAAGCCGAACCCTAAACCTAACCTTCACACTAACCGTCACCCTAACCATAACCCTCACCGTCACCCTAAACTTTACCCTCAACCTAACCCTAAACCTAACCCTCACACTAAGCCTAACCCTAACCCTCAGCCTAACACTTATTCTAACCCTAAACCTAGCCCTAAACCTCACCCTAACCCTAACCCTCAGCCTAACCATCATCCTAACCCTTACCCTAATCTTAACCCTCACCCTAACCCTAACCCTCACTCTCACCCTAAACCTCACCATAACGCTTACCCTTAACATAACCCTAACCCTAACACTAATCCTCACACATAAACTCACCCTAACCATAACCCTAAAGCTCACCGTAACCGTAACCCTCACCCTCACCCTCACTCTAACCCTAACCCTGTCCCTAACCCTAACTCTCACCCTCACCCTCACCCTAACATTAACCCTAACACTAATCCTCACCTAAACCTTCACCCTCACCCTCACCCTCATCCTAACCCTAAACCTCACCCTAAACATAAACCTAACCCTCACCCTAACCCTAACCCTAATCCTTCCCCTTACACTAATCCTCACCCTAAACCTCACCCTCACACTAAACATCACCCTAACCCTAACCCTCACCCTAACCCTAACCCTCACCGTCACCTTAACCCTCACCCTAACAATAACCATCACATATACCCTAAAACTCACCCTCATCCTAACCCTCACCCTCACCCTAACCCTAATCCTAACCCTAACCCTAACACTAAACCTAACCCTAATGCTAACACTAAACCTCAACCTCACCATAACCCTCACCCTAATCCTTACCCTCACCCTCAACCTCACCCTAACCCTAACCCTAACATTAACCCACACCCTAATCCTCACCCTAACACTAACCCTAACCCTTACCCCTCAGCCTCACTGTCACCCTAACCCTAACCCTAACCCTAATCCTCTCCCTATCCCTAACCCTAACCCTAACCTTCACCCTAACCCTCACGCTCACCGTACCCCTAATGCTACATTAACACTCAGCCTCACCCTAAGCCTCGCTGTAACCCTTACCCTCACCTTAACCCTATCCCTCACCATCATCCTACACCTCACCCTTACCCTTACCCACACCCTAACACTCAATCTAACCCTAACGCTAACCCTAAAACTAAACCTCACCCTAAACGTCACCCTAACCCTAAGCCTAACCCTAAACCTCACTCTCACCCGAACCCTTACCCTTATCCCGAAACCTAACCCTAACCCTCAGCCTAACCCTCATCCTAACACTAACCCTAACCCTAAACTTCACCCTAACTGTCACCCTCAACCTCACTCTCAGCCTAACCCTAAACCTAATCCAAAACCTAAACCTAATTTTCAACCTCACCCTAACTCTAAACCTAACCCTAACCAAAACCCTCACCCTTACCCTCACCCTAAAATTAAGCCTAACCCTAATCCTAACCCTCACCCTCACCCTAACCCTTACCCACACCCTAACCCTAAACCTAACCCTCAGCGTAACCCTCATCCTAACCCTAACCCTAACCCTCAACCTAACATTAACCCAAACCCTAAACTTAACCTTCACCCAAATCCTAACCCTCACCCTCACCCTCAACCTCACCATCAAGCTCACCGTAACCCACACCCTCACACTCACCCTAACCGTAACCATAAGCCTATCCCTCCCCCTAAACCTAACCCTCACCCTCACCCTCACCATCACCCTCACCCTAACCCTCATCCTCACCCTAACCCTATCCATAAACCTAACACTCACCCTAAACTAACTCTGACCCTCACCCTCACTCTCACACTAAATCTAAACCTCACCCTAACCCTAAACCTAACCTTAGCCCTCACCCTAACCCTAACCCTCACATAAACCCTAACCCTCACCCTCACCCTCACTGTAACTGTAACCCTAACCCTAACCCTAACAATAACCCTGAACCTAACCCTAACAATAACCCTATCTATAACCCTCACCCTAATGCTAACCCTCACCCTAACATTTACCCTCACCCTAAGTTTAAACCTAGTCCTAACACTAACCCTCACACTAACCCTAACCTTCACTTTAACCCTAAACCTCAACCTAACCCTATCCCTAACCCTCACCCTCACCCTAGACCTCACCCTAACCCTAACCCTCATCCTCACCCTAAACCTCACTCTAAACTTAACACTAATCCTCAATCTAATCCTCACCCTCACCTTAACCCTAACCCTAATCCTCATCCTAAACCTCTCCTTTACCCTTACTGTCACCCTAACTCTAACCCTCACCCTAACTGTAACCCTAACCCTACCCCTCAACCTACCCCTCACCGGAAACCTAATCCTAACCCTAATCCTCATCATATCCCAACACATAACCCTAACTCTAACCCTAACCCTCACACTCACCATAACCCTAATGCTAACATTAGCCCTCAACCTCACACGAAACCTCACCCCTAACCCTTCCCCTGACCTTAAGCCTATCCCTCACTCTCACCCAAAACTTCACCCTAACCCTTACCCTCACCCTAACCCTAACTCTAACCCTAACACTAACCCTCAGCCTAACCCTAAGCCTAACCCTAACCCTCACCCTGACCCTAACCCTCACCCTAACCCTTACCCTCATCCTAACCCTAACCCTAACCATCACCCTAACCTTAAAGCTAACCCTAACACTAACCCTCAAATTAACCCTAACACTCACACTCAACATCAACCTCAGCCTAACCCTAACCCTAATCCAAACGCTAATCCTCACCCTCACCTTCACCCTAACTCTAAACCAAACCCTAAATAAAACCCTCACCCTAATCCTAACCCTATCCCTAACCCTCGCCCTAACCCTAACCCTAATCCTAAACCTAACCCTCACCCTCACCCTAACACTTACCGTCACCCTAAACCTAAACCTAACCCTCAGCCTAATCATAATCTTAACACTAACACTAACCCAAACCCTCACCCTAAACTTAACCCTAACCCTAACCCTCACCCAAACCCTAACCCTCACCCTCACCCTCAACCTGACCCTCACCTCACCCTAACCCTCACCCTCACCCTCACCCTAAAAATAACCATAACCCTAACCCTCACCCTTAACCTAACTCTGACACTCACCCTCACCCTCACCCTAAGCCGAACCCTACACCTAAGCCTCATCCTAAACCAAACCCTCAACCTCACACTCACCCTAAACCTAAACCTCAACCTAACCCTAACCCGAAACCTAGCCCTCACCCTGACCTTTGCCCTCACCGTCACCCTAACCCTAACTCTCACCCTCACCGTAACCCTAACACTAACCCTAACCCTCACCATAAACCTAACTCTGACACTCACGCTCACCCTCACCCTAAGCCGAACCCTACACCTAAGTCTAATCCTAAACCTAACTCTCACTCTCACCCTCACCCTAAACCTAAACCTTACCCTAAACCTAATCCTAACCCTAGTCCTCACCCTATCCCTTACCCTCACCGTCACCCTAACCCTAACCCTAACCCTCACCCTAACCCTAACCCTAACCCTCACCCTCACCCTAACCCTATCACTAACCCTAACCCTCATCCTAAACCTATCCTTAACGCTAATGCTATCCCTAACCCTCACCCTCACCGAAAACCTCACTCTAACCCTTACCCTCACCCTAACCCTAACCCTAACAGTAACACTAAACCTCAACCTAAACCTCATCCTCACCCTAAACCTAACCCTAAGTCTCACCCTCACCCTCAACCTCACCCTAACCCTAACCCTAACCCTCAACTGAAATCTCACCCTAACGCTCACCCTAGCCCTCAACTTAACCCTAACCCTCACCCTCACCCTAACGCTCACCCTAAACCTTACCCTCACCCTAAACCTAACCCTAAACCTAACGATAACCCTCACCCTCACCTAACCTCACCTGGATCCTAACCCTCACCCTAACCCTCACCCTAACACTAACGCTATCCCTAAAACTCACCCTCACCCTAAACCTCATCCTAACCCTTACCCTCACTATAACCCTAACCCTCACCCTAACCCTAACCGTCACCCACACCCTAAAACTCACCCGAACCCGAACCCTCACCCTCACCCTAACCGGAACCTAAACCTCACCCTAACCCTAACCCTCAATCTAAAGCTAACTCTAACCCTCACCCTCATACTAAACCTAACCCTCACCTTAACCTTCACAATAACCCTCACCTTAACCCTAACGCTAACCCTAAACCTCACTCTCACCCTAAACCTCAATATTATCCTTATCCTCACACTAACACTAAACCTAACCGTAATCCTCACATTAATCCTATCCCTCACCCTAACCCGAACCCTACCCCTCACCCTACCCCTCACCCTAATCCTAACCCTAATCCTAACCCACACACTAACCCTATCCCAAACCCTCAACTTCACCCTAACCCTCACCGTCACCGTCACATTAACGCTCACCCTAACCCTAACCCTCAACTACACCTTCACCCTCACCCTCACACTAAACCTCACCCTCACCCTAAGTATCACCCTAATCATAAACCTCACCGTAAACCTAATCCTTGTCATCATCCTAAACCTAACCCTCACCTTAAACCTCAACCTCACCCTAATCCTAACCCTAACCCTAACCCTCACCCTAACCCTCACCCTAATCCTAACCCTATCCCTAACCCTCACCCTAATCATAAACCTAATCCTAAACCTAAACTTCACTCTCACCCTAACCCTTACCCTCACCTTAACCCTATCCCTCACCATCACCCTAACACTCATCCTAACCCTCACACTAACCCTAAACCTCACACTAACCATAAACATAACCCTCAGCCAAACCCACTTCCGAAACCTAAACCTAACCCTCAACCCAACTCTAACCCTAACCCAAAATCTAACCCTCATCCTAACCCTAAACCTCACCCTCACCCTCACCCTCAGCCTAACCCTAACCTAACCCTAAACCTCACACTCACCCTCACCCTAACTCTAACCCTAACCCTAACCCTTAACTTCAACCTAACCCCAACCCTATCCCTAACTCTAACCTAAACCTAACCCTCACCCTCACCGTCACCCTAAACCTCACCCTCACCCTAACCCTAACCCTAACCCTCACCCTAACCCTAAACCTCACCCTCACCTTAACCCTAATCCTAACCCTAATGGTAACACTAGCCCTCACCCTCACCCTAACCCTAATCTTAACCCTAACCCTAACCCTAAACCTAACCCTAATGCTAACCCTTAACCTCAACCTCACCATAACCCTCACCCTAACCCTTACCCTCACCCTCAACCTCACCCTAACCCTAACCCTAACATTAACCCACACACTAACCCTCACCCTAACACTAACCCTAACCCTACCCCTTAGCATAACCGTCGCCCTAAACCTAACCCTAACCCTAATAGTCACCCAATCCCTAACACTTTTGCTAAGCCTCACCATAACCCTCACACTCACCGTACACCTAATGCTACATTAACCCTCACCGTCACCCTAAACCTCACCCTCACCCTAACCCTAACCCTTACCCTCACCTTAACCCTATCCCTCACCATCACCCTAACACTCATCCTACACCTCACACTAACCCTACACCTCACCCTAACCATAAACATAACCTTCAGCAAAACCCACTTCCTAACCCTAAACCTAACCCTCAACCCAACCCTAACCCTAACCCAAAATCTAACCCTCATCCTAACCCTAAACCTCACCCTCACCCTCACCCTCACCCTCAGCCTAACCCTAACCTAACCCTAAACCTAACCCTAAACCTCACACTCACCCTCACCCTAACTCTAACCCTAACCCTAACCCTAAACTTCAACCTAACCCCAACCCTATCCCTAACCCTCACCTAAACCTAACCCTCACCCTCACCGTCACCCTAAACCTCACCCTAACCCTAACCCTAACCCTAACCCTAAGCCTTAACCTAACCCTCAACTTCACCCTAAAACTCACCCTAACCCTTACCCTCACCTGAAACCTAAACCTAACCCTCAGCCTAACCCTCATTCTAACCCTAAACCTAAAGCTAACCCTCACCCTAACCTTAAAGCTAATCATAACCCTAAACCTCACATTAACCCTAACCCTCACCCTCACCCTCAACCTCACCCTCAGCCTAACCCTAATCCTAACACTAATCCAAACACTAACCCTAACCCTCACCCTAACTCTAAACCTAAACCTAACCAAAACCCTCACACTAATCATAACCCTATCCCTAACCCTAACCCTAATCCAAAACCTAACCCTCACCCTCACCCTAACCCAAAACTTAACTCTCAGCCTAACCCTCATACTAACCCTAACCCTCACACTAACCCTCACTCTAACCCTAACCCTAACCCTAACCCTCACCCTAAACCTAACTCTAACCCTCAACCTCATACTAACCCTAAACCTCACCTTAACCCTCACCCTAAACCTAACCCTAACCCTAACGCTAACCCTAACCCTCACTCTCACCCTAACCCTCGCCCTAACCCGTATCCTCACACTAACCCTAACCCTAAACCTAACCCTAACCCTAACCCTAACCGAACCCTCACCCTCACCTTTACCCTAACCCTCACCATCACCCCAATCATCAACATCACCCTAAACCTCACCTACACCCTCACACGCAATCTCAGCCTCACCCTCACCCTAACCATCACCCTCACCCTAAACATCACCCTAACCCTAACCCAAACCCTAACCTTAACCCCAATCCTCACCCTAACCCTAATCCTCAACTTAAACCTCACCCTCTCCCTAATCCTCACCCTAACCCTAACCCTAAGCCTTTCCTAACCAAATACCTCACCCTCACCCTAACCCTCAAACTAACCCTCTCCCTCACCCTAAACCTCACCCTCACCTTAACCCTAATCCTAACCCTAATGGTAACACTAGCCCTCACCCTCACCCTCACCCTAATCTTAACCCTAACCCTAACCCTAAACCTAACCCTAATGCTAACCCTTAACCTCAACCTCACCATAACCCTCACCCTAACCCTTACCCTCACCCTCAACCTCACCCTAACCCTAACCCTAACATTAACCCACACACTAACCCTCACCCTAACACTAACCCTAACCCTACCCCTTAGCATAACCGTCACCCTAAACCTAAACCTAACCCTAATAGTCACACAATCCCTAACACTTATGCTAAGCCTCACCATAACCCTCACCCTCACCGTACACCTAATGCTACATTAACCCTCAGCCTCACCCTAAAACTCGCCCTAACCCTTACCCTCACCTTAACCCTATCCCTCACCATCACCCTAACACTCATCCTAACCCTCACACTAACCCTAAACCTCACACTAACCATAAACATAACCCTGAGCCAAACCCACTTCCGAACCCTAAACCTAACCCTCAACCCAAACCTACCCCTAACCCAAAATCTAACCCTCATCCTAACCCTAAACCTCACCCTCACCCTCACCCTCACCCTCAGCCTAACCCTAACCTAACCCTAAACCTAACCCTAAACCTCACACTCACCCTCACCCTAACTCTAACCCTAACCCTAACCCTAAACTTCAACCTAACCCCAACCCTATCCCTAACCCTCACCTAAACCTAACCCTCACCCTCACCGTCACCCTAAACCTAACCCTCACCCTAACCCTAACCCTAACCCTCACTCTAACCCTAAGCCTTAACCTAACCCTCACCTTCACCCTAATACTCACCCTAACCCTTACCCTCACCTGAAACCTAAACCTAACCCTCAGCCTAACCCTCATTCTAACCCTAAACCTAAACCTAACCCTCACCCTAACCTTAAAGCTAATCATAACCCTAAACCTCACATTAACCCTAACCCTCACCCTCACCCTCAACCTCACCCTCAGCCTAACCCTAATCCTAACACTAATCCAAACACTAACCCTAACCCTCACCCTAACTCTAAACCTAAACCTAACCAAAACCCTCACACTAATCATAACCCTATCCCTAACCCTAACCCTAATCCAAAATCTAACCCTCACCCTCACCCTAACCCAAAACTTAACTCTCAGCCTAACCCTCATACTAACCCTAACCCTCACACTAACCCTCACTCTAACCCTAATCCTAACCCTAACCCTCACCCTAAACCTAACTCTAACCCTCAACCTCATACTAACCCTAAACCTCACCTTAACCCTCATCCTAAACCTAACACTAACCCTAACGCTAACCCTTACCCTCACTCTCACCCTAACCCTCGCCCTAACCCGTATCCTCACACTAACCCTAACCCTAAACCTAACCCTAACCCTAACCCTAACCGAACCCTCACCCTCACCTTTACCCTAAACCTCACCATCACCCCAACCATCAACATCACCCTAACCCTCACCTACACCCTCACATGCACTCTCAGCCTCACCCTCACCCTAACCATCACCCTCACCCTAAACATCACCCTAACCCTAACCCAAACCCTAACCTTAACCCCAATCCTCACCCTAACCCTAATTCTCAACTTAAACCTCACCCTCTCCCTAATCCTCACCCTAACCCTAACCCTAAGCCTTTCCTAACCAAATACCTCACCCTCACCCTAAACCTCAAACTAACCCTCTCCCTCACCCTAAACCTCACCCTCACCTTAACCCTAATCCTAACCCTAATGGTAACACTAGCCCTCACCCTCACCCTCATCCTAATCTTAACACTAACCCTAACCCTAAACCTAACCCTAATGCTAACCCTTAACCTCAACCTCACCATAACCCTCACCCTAACCCTTACCTTCACCCTCAACCTCACCCTAATCCTAACCCTAACATTAACCCACACCCTAACCCTCACCCTAACACTAACCCTAACCCTACACCTTAGCATAACCTCACACTCACCCTAACCCTTACCCTAACCCTAACACTAACCCTCACCCTCACCCTAGCCCATACTCTAACCCTATGCCTAAGCCTAAACCTCACCCTAACCCTCACCCTCACGCTAAGTCTAAACATAACCCTAACCCTCACACTCACCCTCACCCTAACCCTAACTCTAACACTAACCCTAACTCTAACACTAACCCTCACCCTAATGCTAACTCTTACCTTAAACCTCATCCTCACCCTAACCCTTACCCTAACCCTCACCCTCAACCTCACCCTCTGCCTAACACTAAGACTATCCCTAATCCGAACCCTAACCCTAACACTAACCCTCAACCTAACCCTCACACTAACCCTCACCCTAACCCTGACCCTAACCCTCACCCTCACCCTAGCCCATACCTTAACCCTAAACCTAATCCTAACCCTCAACCTAACGCTCACCCTCAGCCTAAACCTAGGCCTAACCCTAACACTAACCCTAAACCTCACACTCACCCTAACGCTAATCCTAACCCTAAACTTAACCCTCACCCTCACCCTAACCCTAACTCTAACACTAAGCCTAACCCTAACCCTCAACCTCAGCCTCACCCTCAGCCTAACCCTAAGCCTAACCCCAACCATAACCCTAAACGACACCCTCACCCTAATCCTAACCCTAAGCCTAACCTTAACCCTCCTCCTAACTCTCACCCTAACCCTAACCCTAACACTAACACTAACACTAACCCTTAACCTCATCCTAACCCTAACCCTAATCCTCACCCTCACTGTTATTCTAACCCTAACCATAACGATAACACTAACCCTAACCCTAACCCTTACCCTCACCCTCACCTTAAACCAAACCCTCCTCCTAACCCTAACCCTAATCCTAACCCTAAACGTCACCCTAACCCTAACCCTAACGCTCACCCTCAGCCTCACCCTCAAAATAAGCTTAACCCTAAACATAACACTAACAATAACCCTAACCATATCCCTAATTCTAACCCTCACCATCACCCTAACCCTAACCCTAACCCTCACCCTAACCCTAAAACTCATCCTCAATGTAACCCTAACCCTAACCCTAACCCTAACTTCACCCTAATGCTAACCCTAATCCTCACCCTCACACTAGCCCTCACCCTAACCCTAATCCTAACCCTGAACCTCATCCTAACCCTCACACAAATCCTAACACCCTAACCCTAACCCTAACCCTAACTCTCACCCTCTCCCTCACCCTCCACTTAACACTAAGACTATCCCTAACCCCAACCTTAACCCTAACACTAACCTTAAACCTAACACTCACACTAACCCTCACCCTAACCCTGACCCTAACCCTAACCCTCACCCTCACCCATATGCTCGGCCTAAGCCTAAGCCTAAGACTAACCCTAAACCTCACACTCAATTTCACCCTAACCCTAACCCTCACACTAAATCTAAACCTAAAACTCACCCTCATGCTAGGCCTAAGCCTAAGCCTAAGCCTAAGCCTAAGCCTAACCCTAACCTTAACCCTCACCCTAACCCTCACCCTAACCCTAACCCTAACCCTAACACTAACCCTAACTCTAACCCCAAATCTCACCCTTACCCTAACCCTAACTCTAACCCTGTCCCTAAACCTAAATCTCACCCTATCCCTAACCCTAACACTCACCCTCACAGTAACTTTCAACCTAAACCTAATCCTACCAATAACCCTAACCCTAACGCTAACCCTCACCTTGTCCATAACCCTCACTCTAATCCTAACCCTCACCCTCTCCCTTAGGCTCAGCCTAAACCTAAGCCTAAGCCTAAGACTAACCCTTACCCTCACACTCACCCTCACCCTAACCCTAACAGTAACACTCACCCTAACCCTAACCCTTAAACTAAACCTCACCCTAATGCTAAAACTAACCCTAAACCTCATCCGCACCCTAACCCTAACCCTCACCCTCACCTTCACCCTCCGCCTAACACTAAGCCTATCCCTAACCCCAACCCTAAACCTAACACTAACCCTAAACCTAACCCTCACCCTCACCCTAGCCCATACCCTAACCCTAAGCCTAATCCTAACTGTCACCCTTAGCCTCACTCTAACCCTAATCCCAACCCTCACCCTAACACTAACACTCACTCTCACCCTCACCATAACTCTAATCCTAACCCTAAACCTAACCCTCACCATAAACCTCACACTAACCTTAACCCTAACAAAAACCCTAACCCTAAACCTAACCATAAACTTCAGCCTCAGCCTCACCCTCACCGCAAACTTAACACTAACCTAACACTAAAAATAACCCTAACCCTAACCCTAACCCTCACTGTAACCCTAACCTTAACCTTAACCCTGACCCTCACCATAACCCTTACACTAACCCTAACCCTCAACCTATACCTAACCCTAACCCTAACCGTCACCCTCACCCTCACGCTCACCCTCAGCCTAACTTTAAACCTAACGCTACTCCTAAAACTAACCCTCAACTTCACCCTCACACTAACCCTAACCCTAACCCTAACCCTCACACTCACCCTCACCCACACCCTAAGCCCTCAGGCTCACCCTCACCGTAACCCTAACCCTAATCCTCACGCTAAACCTATCTCTCACCCTAACCATAAACCTCACAATCACCCTCACCCTCACCTCACCCTAACCCTAAACCTCACCCTAACCCTCACCCTAAGCCTCACCATAAACCTAATGCTAACTCTAACCCTCACACTCACCCTAAACCTCACGCTAACCCTTACTCTCACCATAAAGCTATCACTAACCCCAACCCTCACCCTGACCCTAACCCTCACCCTGACCCTAACCCTCAACCCTAACCCTAACCCTACCCATAACCCTAACGCTCATCTTAACCGTAAACATACCCCTCAAACTAACTCTCATCCTAAACTTAACCCTATCCCAAACCCTCACCTTAACCCTAACCCTAACTCTCAACCTAACCCTAATTCTCACCCACACCCTCAGCCTCATCCTCAGCCTAAAACTAACCCTAACTCTAATCCTAACCCTAAACTTCACCCTCATCCTAACTCTAAACCTAAACTTCACTCTCATCCTCAACCCCACCCTCACCCTAACCCTAACCCAAACCCTAACCCGAACCCTCAACCTAACCCTCATCCTAACCCTCTCCCTAACCCTCATTCTAACCCTAACCATAGCCCTTACCATAACCCTAAACATTACCCTCAACCTAACCCTAACCCTAACCCTAACCCTCACCGTAACACTAACCTTAACCCTAACCCGAACCCTCACCCTAACCTTCATCCTAACCCTCTCCCTAACCCTCATCCTAACCCTAACCCTAGCCCTTACCATGACCCTAAACCTCACCCTCACCCTAACCCTAACCCTAACCCTCACACCCACCATAACCTTCACCCTAAACCTTACCCTCACCCTAACCCTCATCCCAACTCTCACACTATCACTAAACCTAACCCTCAACCTAACCCTTACACTCACTCTAACAATAAACCTAACCCTAAGACTAACTCTCACACCAACCCTCACCCTAAATATCACCCTATCATTAACCCTAAACCTAACCCTCACCCTAACCCTAACCGTCACCCTCAACCTAACCCTAACCCTCAGCCTAAAGCCTAAACCTAACCCTAACCCTCAGAGTCACCCTCACCCTAAGCCAAATGCTAAGCGTCACCCACACCCTCAACCTCACCCTAAACCTAACGCAAACCCTCAGACCAACCCTCACCCTCAACATAAACATCACCGTAACCCTAACACTCACCCTAACCCTAACCCTCACCCTCATCTAACCCTCACCCTAACCCAAACCCTAACCCTCACCCTAACCCTCAACCACACCCTCACCCTAATCCGAACCCTAATTCTCACACTCAACATAACCCTAAACCTCACACTCACCCTCACCATCAGCTTAAACCTAAGCCTAACAATAAACCTAAACCTAACACTCACACTCAACCTCATCCTAAACCGAATCCTAACCCTAAACCTAACCCACTCACACACCCTCAACCTCAACCTAAACCTAACACAAACCCTCAACTGAAACTTCACCCTCACCCTAACCCTAACCCTCACGCTGAACCTAAACATCACCCTAAACCTAACCCTCACCCTAAACCTTAGCCTAACCCTCACCCTAACCCTAACCCTCATCCTCACCCTCATCCTCAGGCTCACCTTAAACCTAATCCTATCCCTAACCTTCATCCTCACCCTCAACTTAAACCTACCCCTAACGCTAACCCTCACCCTAACGCTAACCTCCAACCTAACCCTAACCCTAAACCTAACGCTAACCCTCACCCAAACCCTAACACTCACCCCAACCGTTACCCTCACCCTAACCCCAAACCTAATGCTCACCATAACCCTAACCCTCAAGCTCACAGTCACCCTCAGCCTAACCCTAAACCTAAGCCTAACCCTATCCCTAAACCTCACAATCACCCTCACCCTAACCCTAATCCTAAACCTAACCCTAACCCTAACCCTCCTCCTAACTCTCACACTAAACCTAACCCTAACACAATCAATAATATTAAGCCTAAAACTCACCCTAACCCTAACCCTAATCCTCACCCTCACCGTTATTGTAACCCTAACCCTAACGATAACACTAACCCTAACCCTATCCCTCACCCTCACCCTAAACCTAAACCTAAGTCTCAACCTCACCCTAACCCTAACCCAAATATTCAACTGAACCCTCACCCTCACCTTCTCCCTCACCCTAACCCTCACCCTCACCCTAACCCTAACCCTCACCATTACCCTCACCCTAGCCCTAACCCTCATACTAGCCCTAAACCTCACCCTAACCTAACCCTCAACCTAACCCTTACCTTCACCCTAACACTAAGGCTAAACCTAACATGAGCACTTACAGTAACCCTAAACCTCACCCTAAACTTAATCCTCACACTATGACTAACCCTCACCCTAACCCTAACCCTAACCCTCACCCTAAACGTAATCATCACCCTCACCCTCACCCTCAGCCTAACCCTCAGCCTAAAGCCTAACCCTAACCCTCACAATCACCCTCACCCTAACCCTAAACCTAAGCGTCACCCTCACTCTCAACCTCACCCTAAACCTAACGCAAACCCTCATACCAACCCTCATCCTCACCATAAACATCACCGTAACCCTAACACTCAACCTAATCGGCACCAAATCCCTAACCCTCACCCTAACGCTAACCCTCACCCTCACCCTAACCCTAACCCTCACCCTAATCCTAACCCTCACCGTCATCTAACCCTCACCCTAAACCAAACCCTAAACCTCTCCCTCACCCTCAACCTCAACCTCACCCTAAAACTAACAGTAATGCTCACATTCAACATAGCCCTAACCCTCACACTCACCCTCACCCTCAGCTTAAACCTAAGCCAAACATTAACCCTAACCCTAACCCTCACACTCACCCACACCCTAAACCTAACCCAAACCCTAACCCTAACCCTCTCTCTCACCCTCAGACTCACCCTAACCCTAACCCAAACCCTCAACCTAAACATCACCCTAAACCTAACCCTTAACCTAACCTTCACCCTAACCCTAACCCTCACCCTCACCCTCACCAACAGGCTCACACTAAACCTATTCCTAACCCTAACACTCACTCTCACCCTCAACCTAACCCTACCCCTAATGCAACCTAACCCTCAACCTAACCCTAACCCTCACCCTAACCCTAACCCTCATGCTCACAGTCACCCTCAGCCTAACCCTAAAACTAAGCCTAACCCTATCCCTAATCCTCACACTCACCGTCACCCTGAATCCAACCTTAAGTTTCACCCTAACCCTCAACCTCACCCTAACCATAAAACAAACCATCAACTTATCCCTCACCATCACACTCACCCTAACCCTTACCCTCACCCTAAACATCACCCTAACCCTAATCCTCACCCTTACCCTCACCCTAGCCCTAACCCTCGTACTAACCCTAAACCACACCCTAAACCTAACACTCAACCTAACCCTTACACTCACCCTAACACTAAGCCTAAACCTAACATGAACCCTCACAGTATCCCTAAACCTCACCCTAACCCTAACCCTCACATTAACCCTAACCCTCACCCTAACACTAACCCTATCCCTCATCCTAACCCTCACTCTAACCCTAACCGTAACCCAAACCCTCACCCTCACAGTAACTTTAAACCTAACCCTAATCCTAACAATAACCCTAACCCTGACCCTAACCCTCACCCTGTCCATAACCCTCACCCTAACCCTAACCCTAACCCTAACCCTAAACCTCACCCTCTCCCTTAGCTCGGACTAAGCCTAAGCCGAAGACTAACCCTTTACCTCAAACTCACCCTCACCCTAACCCTAAAAGTAACAGTCACCCTAACCCTAACCCTCACACTAACCCTCACCGTAACACTAACACTAACCATAAACCTCACCCAAACCCCAACCCTAACCCTCCCCCTCACCCTCACACTCCGCCTAACACTAAGACTATCCCTAACCCCAACCCTAACCCTAAAACTAACCCTAAACGTGACCCTCACCCTAACACTCACTCTAACCCTGAACGTAACCCTCACCCTCACCTAAGCCCATACCCTAACCCTAAGCCTAAACCTAGCCCTCACCCTAAACCTCACTCTAACCCTAACCCTAACCCTCACCCTAACCCTAACCCTCACCTCACCCTCACCATAACTCTAATCCTAACCCTAACCCTAATCCTAACCCTCACACTCACCCTCACCTTAACCCTAATCCAAACCTAACCCTAACCCTAACACTAACCATTACCCTAACCCTCACCCTACACTAAATCTAACCCTAAACCTCACCCTAACCCTAAACCTCACCCTAACACTTACCTTCACACTAAAACTCACCTTAACCCGAACACTAACCCTCACACTAACCCTAACCATCACCCTAAACTTAAAACGCACTATAACCCTAACCCTAACCCTCAACCTTGCCCTAACCCTAACTATTACCCTAACCCTAACACTCACCCTAACCATAACCCCAACCCTCAACCTCAAGCTGGGCCTAAGCCTAAGCATAAGCCTAAGACTAACCCTAACCCTCACACTCACCCTCACCCTAACCCTAATTGTAACCCTAACCCTAACCCTAACCATCACACTAACCCTCACCCTAACGCTAACACTAACGCTAACCCTAACCCTCACCCTAACCCTCACCCTAACCCTGAACCTTCACCATTACCATAACACTCACCCTCAGACTATTCCTCACCTTTACCCTTACTGTCACCCTTACCCTAACCCTCACCCTAACCGTAATCCTCATCCTAACACTCACCCTAACTGTACCCCTAACCATCACCCTAACCGTAACCCTCACCCTCACCTTCAGCCTCAGCCTATCCCTAAGCCTAAGCCTAACCCTAACCCTAAACATCACCCTCATCCTAGCCCTCACCCTAACCCTAATCCTAACCCTAACCCTCATCCTAACCCTCAACCTAACCATAACCCTAACCATCACTCATAAGCGAATTCTCATCCCCATTATCATCCTCAGCCTAATCCTAAGCCTAACCCTAATCCACACACTCAACCTCACTGTAACCCTTATCCTAAACCTAACCCTAACCCTAAACCTAATCCTAAACCTCACCCTCACCCTAACCCTAACCCTAACCCTCACCCTAACCCTAACCCCCACCCTCAACTTAACCCTAAACCTAAACCTCACCCTAACGCTAACCCTCACCCTCACCCTCACTCTAGCCCTCACTTAACCCTAATCCTAAACCTAAACCTCATCCTAACCCTCACCCTAACCCTAAAACCCTAACCCTCATCCTAACCCTAACCCTCTCCCTCACACTCATGCTCGGCCTAAGCCTAAGCCTAAGACTAAGACTCACCGTAACCCTCACACTCACCCTAACCCTCACCCCAACCCTAACACTAACCCTCACCCTCATCTTAGCCCATACTCTATCCCTAAGCCTAAGCCTAACCCTCACCCTTACCCTCACTCTCACCCTCACCCTAAGTCTAATCCTAACCCTAACCCTCACACTCACCCTTATCCTAAACCTAATTGTAACATTAACCCTAACCCTAACACTAACCCTCAACCTAATGCTAACTCTAAACCTAAACCTCATCCTCACCCAAACCCTAACCCTCACCCTCACCTTCACCCTCTGCCTAACACTAAGCCTATCCCTAACCCCAACCCTAACCCTAACACTAACACTAAACCTAACTCTCACACTACCCCTCATCCTAAACCTCACCCTAACCCTCAACCTCACCCTCACCCTAAACCTAACCCTAATTCTCACACTCAACATAACCATAAAGGTCACACTCACACTCACCCTCAGCTTAAACCTAAGCCTAAAAATAACCCTAACCCTAACCCTCACACTCACCCTCACCCTAAACCTAATCCTAACCATAAACTTAACCCTCTCACTCACCCTCAACCTCACTCTAACCCTAACCGAAACCTTTAACCGAACCCGAACCCTCAACCTCACCCTCAACCTCACCCTCAACCTAACCCTAACACTCACCCTAACCCTCAACCTAACCCTACCCCTAACGCTAACACACATCCTAACCCTAAACTCCAACCTAATCCTATCCCTAACCCTAACACTAACACTCACCCTAACCCTAAACTCCAACCTAACCCTAACCCTCACCCTAACCCTAACGCTAACCCTCACCCTAACCCTAACACTCACCACAACCCTTACCTTCACCCTAACCCTAAACCTCACCCTAACCCTAACCCTCACGCTCACAGTCACCCTCAGCCTAACCCTAAACTTAAGCCTAACCCCATAAAAAACCCTCACACACACCCTCACACTAAACCTAACCCTACGACTCACCCTCACCCTCAACCTCACCCTAACGCTAACCCAAACACTCAACTTAACCCTCACACTCACCCCAACCCTAACCGTCACCTTCACCCTAAACATCACCCTAACCCTAACCCTCACCCTTACCTTCACCCTCATACTAACCCTAAACCTCACCCTAAACCTAACCCTCAACCTAACCGTAACCCTAACCCTAACACTAAGCCTAAACCTAACATAAACCCTCAAAGTAACCCTAAACCTCACCCTAACCCTAACTCTCACCCTAACCCTAACCCTCACCCTAACCCTAATACTAAACCTACCCTTCGCCCTACCCCTCACTCTAACCCTTAACCCAACCTGAACCCTCACCCTCACCGTCACCCTAACACTCACCCAACCCTAACACTCAACCAAACCCTAAACCTCATACTCTCCCGAACCCTAACCCTCACTCTATCACTCACACTCATCCTCACCCTAAACCTCACCCAACCCTAACCCTCACCCTAACCTCACCCTTACCCTTAACCTAACCCTCACCCTCAACCTAAACCTAACTCTAACCCTAACCCTAAACCTCACCCTAACCCTCACCCTAACCCTAAGCCTAACCCTCACCTTCACCCTACCCTTTAACATTACGCTCACCCTAACCCTCACACAAACACTAACCCTCAACCTAACCCTAACTCTAACCGTCACCCTCACCCTCAGCCTAACTGTAAACCTAACCCTATTCCTAACACTAACCTTCACCTTCACCCTCACACTAACCCTAATCCTAAACCAACCCTAAGTCTAAGCCTCACACTCACCCTAACCCTCACCCTGACCCTAAGCCTCACTGTCACACTCACGCTCAACCTCACCCTAACCATAACCATAACTCTAACCCTAAACCTCACCCTAACCCTAACCCTAACACTCACCTTCACTCTAACCTTTAACCTTACCCTCACCCTAACCCTCACACTAACCCTAACCCTCACCCTAACCCTAACCCTCACCCTAACTCTCACCCTCACCATAGCCCTCACCCTAACCCTAATCCTAACCATAACCCTCACCCTAAACCTAAACCTCAACCTAACCCTAACCCTCACCCTCATCTAACCCTCACCCTAACCCAAACCTAACCCTCACCCTAACCCTCACCTTAACCCTAAGCCTCACACTAAACTAACCCTAACACTCACCCTAACCCTCACACTAACCCTAATGCTAACCCTAATCCTAACCATAACCCTCACACAAAACCAAACCCTCAACCTAACCCTAACCGTCACATTCATCTAACCCTCACCCTAACCCAACCCTAACCCTCAGGCTAACCCTCACCCTAACCCTAACCCTCACCCTAACCTAACCCTAATACTCACCCTAACCCTCACACTAGCCCTAATGCTAACCCTAACCCTCACCCTCACACTAACCCTCAACCTAACCCTAAACCTCACCCTAACTCTCACCCTAACCCTAAACCTAACCCTCACCCTCTCTTTAAACTTTAGCCTTACCCTTACCCTAACACTCACACTAAACCCAACCCTCAGCCTAACCCTAACCTTAACCGTCACCCTCACCCTCACGCTCACCCTCAGCCTAACTTTAAACCTAACGCTACTCCTAACACTAACCCTCAACTTCACCCTCACGCTAACCCTAACCCTAACCCTAAGCCTAACCCTCACACTCACCCTCACCCACAACCTAAGCCTCACTGTCACCCTCACGCTCACCCTCACAATAACCCTAACCCTAACCCTAACCCTCACGCTAAACCTATCTCTCACCCTAACCATAAACCTCACAATCACCCTCACCCTCACCTCAACCTAACCCTAAACCTAAACCTAACCCTTACCCTAAACGTCACCCTAATCCTAATGCAAACTCTAACCCTCACACTCACCCTAAACTTCACGCTAACCCTTACTCTCACCGTAAATCTAAACCTAACCCTAACCCTCACTCTGACCATAACCCTCACCTGAAACCTAATCCTAACCCTAGCCCTCAACCTCACCCTCAACCTAACCCTAACCCTAATGCTAACCCTCACCCTAAACCTAACCTCCAACCTAAACCTAACCCTAACCCAATCTCTAACCCTCACCCTAAACCTAACCCTCATCCTAACCCTAACCCTCACCCTCACAGTCATCCTCAGCCTAACCCTAAACCTAAGCCTAACCCTATCCCTAATCCTCACACTCACCGTCACCCTAAACCTAACCCTAAGTCTCACCCTCACCCTCAACCTCACCCTAACCCTAACCCAAACCCTCAACTGAACCCTCACCCTCACCCTAACACTCACCCTAACCCTAACCCTCACACTCACCATAACCCTCAAATTAAACCTTACCCTCACCCTAACCATGACCCAACCCTCACCCTATCCCTAACCCTAACCCTCAACCTAACACTTACACTCACTCTAACACTAAGCCTAACACTAACATTAAATCTCACACTAATCCTCACCCTAAATATCACCCTATCATTAACCCTAACCCTAACCCTATCCTTCAACCTCATCCTCAGCCTAACCCTCAGCCTAAAGCCTAACCCTAACCCTAACCCTCAGAGTCACCCTCACCCTAACCCTAACCCTAAGCCTCACCCTCACCCTCAACCTCACCCTAAATCTAACGCAAACCCTCAAACCAACCCTCACCCTCACCATAAACATCACCGTAACCATAACACTCACCCTAATAGGCACAATAAACCTAACCCTCACCGTAACGCTAACCGTCACCCTCACCCTAACACTAACCCTCACCCTAACCCTAATACTCACCCTCATCTAACCCTCAACCTAACCCAAAACCTAACCCTCACCCTAACCCTCAACCTCATCCTCACCCTAAACCTAACCCTAATGCTCACACTCAAAATAACCCTAAAACTCACACTCACCCTAACCCTCAGATTAAACCTAAGCCTAACAATAACACGAACCCTAACCCTCACACTCACCCTCACCCTAAACCTAACCCTAACCCTAATCCTAACCTTCTCACTCACCCTCACACTCACCCTAACCCTAACCCAAACTCTCAACCTAAACATCACCTTAAACCTAACCCTCACCCTAAACCTTAGCCTAACCCTCACCCTAACCCTAAACCTCACTGTCACCCTCACCCACAGGCTCACCCTAAACCTAATCCTAACCCTAGCACTCCCCTTACCCCTCAACCTAACCCTATCCCTAACGCTAACCCTCACCCTAAACCTAACCTCCAACCTAAACCTAACCCTAACTCTATCGCTAACCCTCACCCTAAACCTAACCCTCACCCTAACCCTAACCCTCACGCTCACAGTCACCTTCAGCCTAACCCTAAACCTAAGCCTAACCCTATCCCTAATCCTCACACCATCACCCTAAACCTAACCATGAGTCTCACCCTCACTCTCAACCTCACCCTAACCCTAACACAAACCCTCAACTGAACCCTCACCCTCACCCTCACCCTCACCCTAACCCTAAACCTAACCCTCACACTCACCATAACCCTCACCCTAAACCTTACCCTCACCCTAACCCTCATCCCCACCCTCACCCTATCCCTAAACCTAGCCCTCAACCTAACCCTTACACTCAATCTAACACTAAGCCTAACACTAACACTAACTCTCACACTAACCCTCACCCTAAATATCACTCTATAATTAACCCTAACCCTAACACTAACTCTCACCCTCAACCTCAGCCTAACCAACAGCCTAAAGCCTAACCCTAACACTAACCCTCAGAGTCACCCTCACCCTAAAACTAACCCTAAGCCTCACCCTTACCCCCAACCTCAACCTAACACTAACGCAAACCCTCAAACCAACCCTCACCCTCACCATAAATATCAGGGTAACAACACTCACCCAAATCTGCACCATAACCCTAACCCTCACCCTAACGTTAACCCTCACCGTCACCCTAACCTGAACCCTCACCCTCATCTAACCCTCACCCTAACCCAAACCCTAACCCTCAAACACACCCTCAACCTAAACCTAACCCTAATGCTCACACTCAACATAACCCAAACCCTCACACACCCTCACCCTCAGCTTAAACCTAAGCCTAACAATAAACCTAACCCTAACCCTCAAAATCACCCTCACCCTAAACCTAATCCTAACCATAAACCTAACTCTCTCACTCACCCTCACCCTCAACCTAACCCTAACCCTCAACCTAAACATCACCCTAAACCTAACCCTCACCCTAACCCTTAGCCTAACCCTCACCCTAACCCTAACCCTCACCCTCACCCTCACCCTCAGGCTCACCTTAAACCTAATCCTAACCCTAACCCTCACTCTCACGCTCAACCTAACCCTACGTCTAATGCTAACCCTCACCCTAACCTAAACTCCAACCTAACCCTAACCCTAAACCTAACGCTAACCCTCACCCAAACCTTAACACTCACCCCAACACTAACCCTCACCCTAACCCCAACCCTAATGCTCATCATAATACTAACCCTCAAGCTCACAGTCACCCTCAGCCTAACCCTAAAACTAAGCCTAACCCTATCCCTAAACCTCACACTCACCCTCACCCTAAACCTAACCCTAAGTCTCAACCTCACCCTAAGACTAACCCAAACCCTCAACTGAACCCTCACCCTCACCCTCACCCTAACCCTCACCCTAAACATCACCCTAACCCTAACCCTCACCCTTACCCTCAACTTAGCCCTAACCCTCATACTAACCCTAAACCTCACCTTAAACCTCACCCTCATCCTAACACTTACCCTCACCCTAACACTCAGCCTAAACGTAACATGAACCCTCACAGTAACCCTAACCCTCACCCTAACCCTAACCATCACCCTCACCCTCACCCTCAGCCTAACACTCAGCCTAAAGCCTAACCCTAACCCTAACTCTCAGAGTCACCCTCACCTTAACCCTAAATCTAAGCCTCACCCTCACCCTCAACCTAAACCTAAACCTAACACAAACCCTCAAACCAACCCTCACCCTCACCCTAAACATCACCCTAACATTAACCCTCACCCTACTCCGCACCAAAACCCTAACCCTCACCCTAACGCTAATCCTCATCCTCACCCTAACCCTAACCCTCACCCTAACCCTAACCCTCACCCTCATCTAACCCTCACCCTAACTCAAACCCTAACCCTCACCCTAACCCTCAACCTCACCCTCACCCTAAACCTAACCCTAATGCTCACACTCAACATAACACTAACCCTCACACTCACTCTCTCACCCTCAGCTTAAAATTTAAGCCTAACAATAACCGGAACCCTAACCCTCACACACACCCTCACCCTAAACCTAACCCTAACCCTAATCCTAACCCTCTCACTCACCCTCACACTCACTCTAACCCTAACCCCAACTCTCAACCTAAACATCACTCTAAACCTAAACCTCAACCTAACCCTTAACCTAACCCTAACCATAACATTAACCCTCACCCTCACCCTCACCGACAGGCTCAACCTAAACCTAATCCTAACCCTAGCCCTCACCCTCACGCTCAACCTTACCCTACCCCTAACGCTAACCCTCACCCTAAACCTAACCTCCAACCTAACGCTAACCCTAACCCTAACGCTAACCCTCACCCTAAACCTAACCCTCACCCTAACCCTAACCCTCACGCTCACAGTCACCCTCAGCCTAACCCTAAACCTAAGCCTAACCCTATCCCTAAACCTCACACTCACCATCACCCTAAATCTAACCCTAAGTCTCACCCTCACCCTCAAACTCACCCTAACCCTAACCCAAACCCTCAACTGAACCATCAACCTCACCCTCACCCTCAACCTAACCCTAACCCTCAACTGAACATTCACCCTCACCCTAAACCTTACCTCACCCTAACCCTCATCCCAACCCTCACCCTATCCCTAACCCTAACCCTCAACATAACACTTACACAAACTCTACCACTAAGCCTAACCTTAACACTAACTCTCACACTAACCCTCACCCTAAATATCAGCCTTTCATTAACCGTAACCCTAACCCTAACCCACACCCTCACCCTCAGCCTAACACTCAGCCTAAAGCCTAACCCTAACCCTAACCCTCAGAGTAACCCTCACCCTAACCCTAAATCTAAGCCTCAGCTTCACACTCAACCTCACCCTAAACCTAACGCAAACCCTCAAACCAACGCTCACCCTCACCCTAAACATCACCCTAACATTAATCCTCACCCTAATCCGCACCAAAACCCTAACCTTCACCCTAACGCTAATCCTCACCCTCAACCTAACCCTCACCCTCATCTAACCCTCACCCTAACCCTAACCCTCACCCTCATCTAACCCTCACCCTAAACCAAACCCTAAACCTCACCCTAACCCTCAAACACACTCTCACCCTAAACCTAACCCTAATGCTCACACTCAACATAACACTAACCCTCACACTCACCCTCACCCTCAGCTTAAACCTAAGCCTAACCATAACCCGAAACCTAAGCCTCACACTCACCCTCACATTAAACCTAACCCTAACACTAATCCTAACCCTCTTACTCACCCTCACACTCACCCTAACCCTAACCCAAACCCTCAACCAAAACATCACCCTAAACCTAACCCTCACCCTAACCCTTAGCCTAACCCTCACCATAACCTTAACCCTCACCCTCACCCTCACCAACAGGCTCAACCTAAACTTAATCCTAACCCTAGCCTTCACCCTCACCCTCAACCTAACCCTGCCCCTAACGCTAAACCTCACCCTAATCCTAACCTCCAACCTAACGATAACCCTAACCCTAATGCTAACACTCACCCTAAACCTAAACCTCACCCTAACCCTAACCCTCACGCTCACAGTCACCCTCAGCCTAACCCTAAAACTAAGCCTAACCCTATCCCTAAACCTCACACTCACCCTCACCCTAAACCTAACCCAAAGTCTCAACCTCACCCTAACCCTAACACAAACCCTCAACTGAACCCTCACCCTCACCCTCACCCTAACCCTCACCCTCACCCTAAACATCTCCCTTACCCTAACCCTCACCCTTACCCTCACTTTATCCCTAACCCTCATACTAACCCTAAACCTTACCCTAAACCAGACCCTCAACCTAACCCTTAACCTCACCCTAACACTAAGCATAAACCTAACATGAACCCTCACAGTAATCCTAAACCTCACCCTAACCCTAACCCTCACACTATACCTAACCCTCAAATTAACCCTAACCCTAACCCTCACCCTAATCCTAACCATCACCCTCATCCTCACCCTCAGCCGAACACTCAGCCTAAAGCCTAACCCTAACCCTAAACCTCACAGTCACCCTCACCCTAACCCTAACTCTAAGCCTCACCCTCGCTCAACCTCACCCTAAACCTAATGCAAATCCTCAAACCAACCCTCACCCTCACCCTAAACATCACCCTAACCCTAACCCTCACCCTAATCCTCACCCTCACCCTAACCCTAACCCTCACCCTAACCCTAACCCTCACCCTCATCTAACCCTCACCTAACCCAAACCCTAACCCTCACCCTAACCCTCAACTTCCCCCTCATCCTAAACCTAACCATAATGCTCACACTCAACATAACCCTAACCCACACACTCACCCTAACCCTCAGCTTAAACCTAAGCCTAACAATAACCTGAACCCTAACCCTCACACTCACCCTCACCCTAAACCTAACCCTAACACTAATCCTAACCCTCTCACTCACCCTCAAACTCACCCTAACCCGAACCCTAACCCTCAACCTAAACATCACCGTCAACCTAACCCTCACCCTAACCCTTAGCCTAACCATCACCCTAACACTAACCCTCACCCTCACCCTCAGGCTCACCTTAAACCTAATCCTAACCCTAACCCTCACCCTCAACCTAACTCTACCCCTAACGCTAACCCTCACCCTAACCCTAACCTCCAACCTAACCCTAACCCTAAACCTAATGCTAACCCTAAACCAAACCCTAACACTCACCCCAACACTTACCCTCACCCTAACCCCAACCCTAATGCTCACCATAACCCTAACCCTCAAACTCATAGTCACCCTCAGCCTAACCCTAAACCTAAGCCTAACCCTATCCCTAAACCTCACACTCAACCTCACCCTAAACCTAACCCTAACCACAACCCAAACCCTCAACTGAACTTCACCCTCACCCTCACCCTAACCCTCACCCTCACCCTCACCCTAGCCCTAACCCTAATACTAAACCTAACCCTAACCTTAAACCTGACCCTCAACCTAACCCTGACCCTCACCCTAACACTAAGGCTACACCTAACATGAACCCTCACAGTAACCCTAAACCTCACCCTAGCCCTAACCCTCACACTATCCCTAACCTTCACCCTAACGCTAACCCTCACCCTCACCCTAACCCTAACCCTCACCCTCATCTAATCCTCACCCTAACCCAAAACCTAACCCTCACCCTAACCCTCAAAGACACCCTCACCATAAACCTAACCCTAATGCTCACATTCAACATAACCCTAACCCTCACACTCAGCCCTCACCCTCAGCTTAAACCTAAGCCTAACAATAACCCTAACCCAAACCCTCACACTCACCCTTAACCTAAACCTAATCCTAAACCTAAACCTAACCTTCTCACTCACCCTCACTCTCAACCTAACCCTAACCCTCAACCTAAACATCACCCTAAAACTAACCCTCACCCTAACCCTTAGCCTAACCCTCACCCTAACCCTAAGCCTCACCCTCACCCTCACCCTGAGGCTCACCTTTAACCTAATCCTAACCCAAACCCTCACCCTCACATTCAACCTAACCCTACCTCTAACGCTAACCCTCACGTTAACCTAACCTCCAACCTAACCTTAACCCTAAACCTAAAGCTAACACTCACCTAAACGCTAATACTCACCCCAACACTTACCCTCACCCTAACCCCAACCCTAATGCTCACCATTATACTAACCCTCAAGCTCACAGTCACCCTCAGCCTAACCCTAAAACTAAGCCTAAACCTATCCCTAAACCTCACACTCACCCTCACCCTAAACCTAACTCTAAGTCTCAAACTCACCCTAACCCTAACACAAACCTTCAACTGAACCCTCACCCTCACCCTCACCCTAAGCCTCACCCTCACCCTAAACATCACCCTAACCCTAACCGTCACCCTTACCCTCACATTAGCCCTAACCCTCAAACTAACCCTAAACCTCACCCTAAACCTGACCCTCAACCTAACCATTACCCTCAACCTAACACTAAGCCTAAACCTAACATGAACCCTCACAGTAACCCTAAACCTCACCCTAACCCTAACCCTCACACTATCCCTAACCATCACCCTAACCCTAACCCTAACCCTCAAACTAACCCTAACCATCACCCTCAACCTCACCCTCAGCCTAAAGCCTAAACCTAACCCTAGCCCTCAAAGTCACCCTCACCCTAACCCTAACTCTAAGCCTCACCCTCACCCTCAACCTCACCCTAAACCCAACTCAAAACCTCAAACCAACCCTCACCCTCACCCTAAACATCACCCTCACCCTAACCCTCACCCTAATCCGCACCAGAACCCTAACCCTCACCATAACCCTAATCGTCACCCTCACCCTAACCCTAACCCTCACCCTAACCCTAACCCTCACCCCCATCTCACCCTCACCATAACCCAAACCCTAACCCTCACCCTAACCCTCAACCTCATCCTCACCCTAAACCTAACCCTAATGCTCACACTCAACATAACCCTAACCCTCACTCTCACCCTCACCCTCAGCTTATACCTAAGCCTAACAATAACCCGAACCCTAACCCTCACACTCACCCTCACCCTAAACCTAACCCTAACACTAATCCTAACCCTCTCACTCACTCTCACACTCACCCCAACCTTAACCCAAACCCTCAACCTAAACATCACCCTAAACCTAACCCTCACCCTAACCCTTAGCCTAAACCTCACCCTAACACTAACCCTCACCCTCACCCTCAGGCTCACCTTAAACCTAATCCTAACCCTAACCCTCACCCTCACGCTCAACCTAACCCTACCACTAACGCTAACCCTCACCCTAACCCTAACCTCCAACCTAACCCTAACCCTAAATTTAACGCTAAACCTCACCCAAACCCTAAAACTCACCCGAACAATAACCTCACCCTAACCCCAACCCTAATGCTCGCCATAACACTAAACCTCAAGCTCATAGTCACCCTCAGCCTAACCCTAAACCTAACCCTAACCCTATCCCTAAACCTCACACTCACCCTCACCCTAAACCTAACCCTAAGTGTCAACCTCACCCTAAACCTAACCAAACCTTCAACTGAACCCTCACCCTCACCCTCACCCTAACCCTCACCCTCACCCTAAACATCACCCTAACCCTAACCATCACCCTTAAACTCACCCAAGCCCTAACCCTCATACTAACCCTAAACCTCACCCTAAACCTGACCCTCAACCTAACCCTTACCCTGAAGCTAACACTAAGCCTAAACCTAACATGAACCCTCACAGTAACCCTAACCCTCACCTGAACCCTAACCCTCAAACTATCCCTAACCCTCACCCGAACCCTAACCCTAAACCTCACCCTAACCCTAACCATCACCCTCACTCTCATCCTGAGCCTAACCCTCAACCTAAAGCCTAACCCTAAACCTAACCCTCACAGTCGACCTCACCCTAACCCTAACTCTAAGCCTCACTCTCACCCTCAACCTCACCCTAAACCTAACGCAAACCCTCAAACCAACCCTCACACTCACCCTAAACATCACCCTAACCCTAACCCTCACCCTAACGCTATTCCTCACCCTCAACCTAACCCTAACCCTCACCCTAACCCTAACCCTCACCCTAAATCAAACCCTAACCCTCACCCTAACCCTCAACCTCACCCTCACCCTCAACCTCACCCTCACCCTAAACGTAACCCTAATGCTCACACTCAACATAACCCTAACCCTCACACTCAACCTCACCCTCAGCTTAAACCTAAGCCTAACAGTCACCCTAACCCTAAACCTCACACTCACCCTCACCCTAAACCTAACCCTAAACCTAATCCTAACCCTCTCACTGACCCTCACACTCACCCTAACCCTAACCCAAAACCTCAACCTAAACATCACCCTAAACCTAACCCTCATCCTAACCCTTAGCCTAACCCTCACCCTAACTATAACCCTCACCCTCAGCCTCACCCACAGGCTCACTCTAAACGCAATCCTAAACCTAACCCTCACCCTCACCCTCAACATAACCCTCACCCTAAACCTAACCCTCACCCTAACCCTAACTCTCACGCTCACAGTCACCCTCAGCCTAACCCTAAACCTAAGCATAACCCTATCCATAATCCTCACATTCACCGTCACCCTAAACCTAACCCTAAGTCTCACCCTCACCCTCAACCGCACCCTAACCCTAACCCAAACCCACAACTGAACCCTCACCCTCATCCTCACCTTAACCCTCACCCTCACCATAAACATCACCCTAACCCTAACCCTCACCATAACCCTCACCCTAGCCCTAACCCTCATACTAACCCTAAACCTCACCATAAACCTCACCGTCAACCTAACCCTTACTCTCACCCTAACACTAAGCCTAAACCTAACATGAACCTTCAAAGTAACCGTAAACCTCACCCCAACCCTAACCCTCACACTAACCCTAACCTTCACCCTAACCCTAACCATACCCCTCACCCTAACCCTCACTCTGACCCTAAACCCAACCCTAACTCTCACCCTCACCATCATCCTAACACTCACCCAACCCTAACCCTCACCCAAACCCTAACCTTCATACTCTCCCGAACCCTCACCCTCACTCTAACACTCACCCTTATCCTCACCCTAACCCTCACCCTAACCCTAACCCTATCAGTCACCCTCACCCTCACCCTCAACCTCAGTCTAACTCTAAACCTAACACTACTCCTAAACCTATACCTCACCTAAACCCTCAACTTAACCCTAAACCTAACCCTCACCTTCACCCTAACCCTAAACCTCACTGACAAGCTAGTATTCACCATAACCCTAATCCTAACCCTAACCCTCACCCTAACCCTAAACCTCACCCTAACACTCACCCTTACCCTCACCCAAACCCTCACCCTCACCCTAACGCTAAACCTCACCCTAACCTTAACCCTAACCCTCACCCTAACCTTTAACCTTAACTGTAGTGACCGTCTACTCAACCAGCGAGGAAAAACGACCACCACTCCAGGAGTCTTCTCAGATCACGCTTTATTGGAGAGCCTTTTAGTTGTAGGAGAGCTTGGGCGCGAGAGAGCGTGCACCCGAAACACAGCCGCTTATATAGGGAATTCGAACACGGGTCTTTTCTATTGTTGGTCGCCTGCCTTTTACCGTCACCAGGTGTCATGGGATTGGCTGGGGACACTACCGGGCTCGCGCACGCGCACAGCCCAGGCGTCCCGCCAAGCACCGTCTGGAGTGGTAATCCTCAAAACTGCAAGGGAGTGGGCGGAGTCTCGCCTCGGCTCCCTACAGTTCCCCCTTCTTTGTTTTATGGCAACAGGTAAGAGTAGAGGTTGGGCCTCTGTCTAAGACATTAATGAGAGGACCTTGCACTGGCCTTCGCCTGAGGGGCGCCTTCCCCAGTGATGACCAGGCCCGTCCGATGCCTTTTTTGCAGAGGTGGGATCTTGGGCATCAACCCACTTGCAACCCAGCATGCTCTTCTTGAGGAGATGAGAACCATCTCCTCAAGTGCAGTGCACTTGCCTTGCACCCTGTCCCAAATTGCAAATTGCATACCTGTCCCGGTGCAATGGGATCCCCTGATCCCTCGGGGTGCTAAGGCTATGCAGAATGGTAAGGCTTAACTGCCTCTTAGGGCCGACAGCCAGATCTGGGGTGAGGATCCACTCTCCAAAGCGGCTAATGCTTGCAAGATAACAACCTTGTCCCTTCTGGTTTGGGCTCGAAGGCGACAGACCAACCATAGGCAGACCACGCATCCTCCCAAGCAGCAGGCTAAAAACATTCCGACTCCCACCCGCTCTTTGACAAAGGACACCACAGAGGCAATCCAGTCAGTAAATTGTAACAGCCCACAGCATCATTGGTTTAGCTATCACAGGGATTGCTATTAGCACTGTTGCTAACAGCAGGAAGATCAGCTGCATCTTCAAGAGGGGGTTCTGCTGCAGTCTCCACCGGCCTGGTCAGTCTCGTTGGCACCCAGTGAGGTACTTCTTGACTCTGTGGAAAAACACAAACAGCTCCCCTGGATCTCGTTATTACCGGATCCGGTCCATACCATTTATTATTAATAACATCCTTCCACTAACCATGTCTTTAGTATCCATGGAGTCTCTTGTCATATGCCAATCTGCGGCAGACTGATCGTTGTCATTTAGAATTAAAAAATTAAGGGTAAAGAGCGCAAGAGAAAGTCTTTCCCTGGGGGACGCGGACTCAGCAACTCCCCCTTTTTGTTTTTGAAGCATTTCTTTTATGCTTCGATTAGCTCTTTCCACTATACCTTGTCCTTGAGGATTGTAGGGCAATCCAGTGGTGTGGGCAACCTGCATTTGTGCGCAAAAGGCGCGAAAACCATGGGAAGTATAAGCAGGGCCATTATCCGTCTTAAGTCTAAGGGGCTTTCCCCAAGCTGCCCAAGCTTCTAAGCAGTGTATTCTGACGTGAGACACCTTTTCTCCTGCCAAAGGTGTGGCATGAATGACACCGGAAAAGGTGTCCACAGACACATGTAAATATTTCAACTTACCAAATTCCGTCAGATGAGTAACATCCATTTGCCATAGGGCGTTTGGTCTCAACCCCCTGGGGTTTACCCCCACATGGGGAGGATGAAGAAAGGTAACACAAGATTTACAGGCTTTAACAATATCTCTTGCCACATGCCTGGACAAATTATATCTTTTCCTAAGGGTATTAGCAGGTACATGATACAATCTATGAAAGTCTTTTGCCAATTCTACAGGATCAGCAGCGACCAGAGCCACAGCCCGAGTTGCCTGGTCCACCAAATCATTACACTTTGCCATCGGGCCCGGCAACATAGAGTGGGCACGAATATGTCCAATATAAAAAGGATGTTTTCTGTTTAAGATAAGGGACTGAATCTGTAACAAAACATTAGAAATTGTACTGGCCTGCTTAACTGAAGCAGCAACTTCAAGAGAAGCAACGGCATTTACAACATATAATGAATCAGAAAATAAGTTAAAAGGTTGATCAAATCTTTTAAAAACTTCAAGCACAATTAAACATTCAACAGCCTGTGGGACATTCGGCCGAAAATTAAAAACTACCGGCTGTTTGTGTCCTTGAACAAAAAAGGCACCTTGTCCAGATTTTGATCCATCCGTAAAGATGGTTAGAGCATCAACCAAGGGCTCCTTTGAAGTGACAACAGGAAAATACACTAAATTTTTGTTAACTATGGCAAGCAGAGGATGCTTAGGATAATGATTATCAATTACATTTGGAAATGAGCAAACAAGAATTGCCCACATATCCATTGTGGCTGCTAAAATTTCAACTTGCTCACGGGTGTATGGAATAATTAATTTATCTGGAATTTTTGCAAAGTGCATCAAACAATACTTCATACCCAAAATTGCCTCTTTTTTTATTTTTTTATTTATTTATTTATTTTTATTTTTTTTTCAGATCAAAATTGCCTGTTTAGCCACTAATTCAGGAAAATATTGAACAGTTTTTGCTCCCACAGAATCATAGCATTAATAGTTAGCCTTTGAAGCAAGGCAGTGGTATAATTGGCCGTCACTCCATAAGTCCGGACTGCCTCAACTAAATCCTTAAGCTGGAAGTAGGAAACCGGCTCAAGAATTCTCTCATTAGTAATGGGATTTTCAAAAACTGGAAAGGTGGCCGCTAACGGCGACCAGGTGCTGCCTTTTATAAAGTAACTCTTCCCTGCCGGCGGGCACGGCGGGGGGGGCCGACGGGTGAGGGGCAGCTCCGTTTCCTCTCCCTGGCTGCTGTGGTACTCCCACCCCTAGGGGGCGCCACCCTCCATATCTGTCTGCCACGTGCTCCGCCGCAGCCTCTTCTAACTCTTCACTATCAGCTGGATCGAGCTGCTCTCCCTCCTCCTCTAACATTTCTTCCTCTGAGTCACTCACAAGATTACTATATTCTTGGTCCCGCCCTTCCACATGTAGGGCTGAGAACCGGTTTGCTTTTAAAGAAGGGCACGGGGGTCTCCTCGAGAGCCCCTCCCTAAAACCCTTCTCCTTTTGTGAGGGCTGCAGCCCCTCTTGCTTTAATTCTTTAGGATCCTTTTGTCTTTTTTCCCTTTTTCTTTTAGGCCTATTTTCCTCCCCCTTACTGTATGCTGACTCTGATAGACTATCCTGATGCTGCGTTAGTACTTTGCATCCTTCCTGGATTAAATCAAACCCTCCCTCCTCGAGGCAAGTGCGCACCATCAAAAAGACAAGCCACAAGGGAAGAAGCAATGCAAGCAACCAATAAATATCTAAATCTACAGTGAACAGCATACCGGGGGATATTTACCGACGTCTCCTCTCCGCGTGTTGAGTTCTGGCTCCAATTCGGCCTCTCGCGCGGGTCCCGTCCCAGGTTCGTTCCCGGGTTTCAGCACCAGTTGTAGTGACCGTCTACTCGACCAGCGAGGAAAAACGACCACCACTCCAGGAGTCTTCTCAGATCACGCTTTATTGGAGAGCCTTTTAGTTGTAGGAGAGCTTGGGCGCGAGAGAGCGTGCACCCGAAACACAGCCGCTTATATAGGGAATTCGAACACGGGTCTTTTCTATTGTTGGTCGCCTGCCTTTTACCGTCACCAGGTGTCATGGGATTGGCTGGGGACACTACCGGGCTCGCGCACGCGCACAGCCCAGGCGTCCCGCCAAGCACCGTCTGGAGTGGTAATCCTCAAAACTGCAAGGGAGTGGGCGGAGTCTCGCCTCGGCTCCCTACATTAACCTCACCCTAACCCTCACACTAACTCTAACCCTCAACTTAACCCTAACCCTAACCATCACACTCACCCTCACTCTCATCCTCAGCCTAACTTTAAACATAACCCTACTCCTAACACTAACCTTCACCTTCACCCTCACACTAACCCTAACCCTAAACCTAAACCTAATCCTAACCCTCACACTCACCCTCACCCTCACCCTAAACCTCACTGTCACCCTCACGCTCACCCTCACACTAAACCTAACCCTCACCCTAAACCTATCCCTCACCCTAACAATACACCTCACAATCACCCTCACGCTCACCTCACCCTAACCCTAAACCTAACCCTAACCCTCAAGCTAAACCTACCCTAACCCTAATGTAACTCTAACCCTCACACTCACGCTAAACCTCACGCTAACCCTTACTCTCAGCATAAATCTAACCCTAACCCTAACCCTCGCACTGACCCTATCCCTTACCCTAACCCTAACCCTAACCATAACCTTCACCCTAACCCTCACCCTAACCCTCACCCTAACCCTAACCCTCATCCTAAACCTCACCCTAACCCTAACCCTATCCCTAACCCTAACGCTAACCCTAATGCTCAATCTAACTGTAACCATACCCCTCAAACTAACTCTCATCCTAAACTTAACCCTAACCCAAACCCTTACGTTAACACTAACCCTAACACTCAACCTAACCCTAATCCTCACCCACACCCTCAGCCTTATCCTCAGCCTAAACCTAACCCTAACCCTAACCCTAATCCTCACCCTTATCCTAACTCTAACCCTAACCTTCACTCTCACCCTCACCTCCACCCTCACCATAAACCTAACCCGAACCCTAAACCGAACCTTCACCCTAAGCCTCATCCTAACCTTCTCCCTAAATCTCATCCTAACCCTAACCCTAACCTTTACCGTAACCCTAAACCTCATCCTAAACCTCACCCTAACCCTAAACCTATCCCTAACCCTAACGCTAACCCTAACGCTCACACTAACCATAACCGTACCCCTCAACCTAACCCTCATCCTAAACTTAAGCCTAACCCAAACCCTCACGCTAACCTTACCCCTAAAACTCACCCTAACTCTAATCCTCACCCACACCCTCACCATCACACTCAGCCTAACCCTAAGCCTCATCATCACCCTCAACCTCACCCTTACCGAAACCCTAACCCTCACATTAACCCTAACCCTCAGCCTAATGCTAATCCTCAACCTAACCCTTACACTCACCCTAACACTAAGTGTAACCCTAACACCTACTCTCACAACAACCCTCACCCTAAACATGACCCTATCCCTAACCCTAACCCTAACCCTCACCCTAACCCTAACACTCACACTCAACCCCACCCTCAGCCTAACCCAAAGCCTAAGCCTAACCCTAACCCTAACCCTCACACTCACCGTCACCCTAACCCTAAGCCTAATCCTCACCCTCACCCTCAACCTCACCCTAACCCTCACCCTAAAGATCACCCTAACCCTAAACCTCAGCCTAATCCTCACCCTATCCCTAACCCTCACGCTAACCCTAACCCTCACCGGCAACCTAAACCTCAATCTAAACATTACCCTCAACCTAACACTAAGCCTAACCCTAACACTAATCTTCACTAACCCTAAACCTCACCCTAACCCTAACCCTCACCCTAACTTAACCCTAACACTCACCCTAACCCTCAACCTAACCCTTAATCTCACCCTAACACTAACCCTAACACTAAACCTCAACCTCACCCTAAACCTCACCCTAACCCTAACCCTAACACTAACTCTCAACCGCACCCTCAACCTCACACTAACCCTAACCCTCACCCCAACACTTACCTTCACCAAAACCCTCACCCTAACGCTAACCCTAACGCTAAACCTCACCTCACCCGCAACCTCACCTTAACCGTAACCCTAACCCTAACCCTAACAATCACCCTAACCCTACCCCTAAACCTAATCCTTACCCTAACCCACACCATCACCCTCACCTTCACCCTAAACGGAATCCTAATCCTCTCCATAAACCTAAATCTCTCCCTAAACCTAACCCTCACACTCACCCTAACCCTCATCCTAAAACTTACCTTCACCCTAACCCTCAGCCTAACCCTAAACCTATCCCTAACCCTCACCTTAACCTTCACCCTAAACCCAACCGTAACGGTCACCCTCAAACTAACAATGAACCTCACCATAACCCTAACCCTGCCCCTCATCCTAACCATCATCCTAACCCTCACCCTAACCCTAAATCTAACCCTAAAACTTACCCGCACCCTAACACTCACCCTCACCCTCACCCTAAGCCTCACCCTCACCCCCACCCTAACCATGACCCTATCCCTAACCCTCACCCTCACCCTAAGCCTAAGCCTCACACTAACCCTAACCCTAACTCTCACACTCACCCTCACCCTCAGCCTAATCCTAAGCCTAATATTAACCCTAACCCTAACCCTCACACTCACTCTCACCCTAAACCTAACCCAAACACTCAAACAAAACCTCACCCTCACCCTCACCCTAACCATCACACTCACCCTATACATCACACTAAACCTTATCCTCACCCTCGCCCTAACCTTAACCCTAACAATAACCCAAACCCTAACCCTAAACCTAACCCTCACCCTAACACTAAACCTCACGCTAACCCTCGCCCTCACCCTCACCCTCATCTTAACCCTAAGCCTAAGCCTAACCCTCACCCTTACACTCACCTTAACAGTAATCCTAACCCTAAACCTCACCCTAAAAGTAACCCTAACCCTTACCCTTACTTTATCCTCCCCCTAACCCTAACCCTCACATTAAACTTTATGATCACCCTAACCCTAACCCTACCCTTCACCCTAACCCTCACCCTAATTCTAACCTTAACCCCTAACCTAACCCTCTCTCTAACCCTAACCCTAACCCTCATCCTCACCTTAACCCTCACCCTAATTCTAACCCTAACCCCTAACATAACCCTCTCTCTAACCCTAACCCTAACCCTCACCCTCACCCTAACTCTCACCTAATCCTCACCCTAACTCTAACCTCTACCTAACCGAGACCCTCACCCTCAACCTCGCCCTCATCTTTACCCTAACACTCACCCTCACACTACCCCTAACCCTAAACCTAACCCTAATCCTAAACCTCACACTCACCCTCACTCTCACCCTCAGCCTAAACCTAAATCTAAAGCTAATCCTAAACATAACCCTCAGCATTACCCTAACCCTCACCCTTAACCCTAACCCTCACCCTCACCCTAACCCTAACCGTAACCCTCACACTAAACCTAACCCTCACTCTAAACCTAAACCTAAACCTCACCGTATCCCTCACCCTAAACCTAACCCTAACTCTCACCCTAACCCTAATCATCACACTAATCTAGCCATCACCCTAACCCTAACCCACACCCTAAACCTGACCCTCACCCCACCCTCAAATGTTAATTTGAGGCTAACTCTCACCCTAACCCTAACCCTCACCCTAAACCTAACCCTCACCCTATCCCTCAACCTAACCCTAACCCTAAGCATCATCCTCACCTTCACCTTAACCAGAACCCTAATCCTAACCCTCAACCTATTCCTAACCCTCACCCTAACCCTAATCCTCACCCTAACACTTTCCCTCACCCTAACACCAACCCTAACCCTAACACTAAGTCTCACACTAACCGTAACAATCACCCTAAGCCTAACATTAACCCTAACCCTAACCCTCACCCTCACCCTAAACCTAACCCTAACCCTAACCCACACCCTCACCCTCACCCTCATCCTCACCCTCACCCTAAGTCTAACCCTAACAATAACCCTAACCCTAAACCTAAACCTAACCCTCACCCTAATGCTAACCCTCACTCTAACCCTCATCCTCACCATCACCCTCACCTTAACCCTAAGCCTAACACTAACCCAAACCCTCACCCTAACCTTAACACTAAAGCTAACTCTAACCCTCACCCTAACAGTAACCCTAACCCTCACCCTCACCCTAACCGTCACCCGAACTTTATCCTCACCCTCTCCCTACCCCTCAAATTAACCCTAATGCTTACCCTAACCTTAACAGTACACCTCACCCGAACCCTCACCCTAACTCTAATCCTAACCCTAAACCTAACCCTCATCTAAACCTAACCCTAATTTTCAACGTTACCCTAACCTTTACCATCACCCGAACCCTCACACTAACCCTAACACTCACCCACACCCTAATCCTCAAGCTCACCCTAACCTTAACCCTCACCTAATCCTCACACTAACCTTAACCATTATCTAACAAAGACCCTCACCCTCACCCTCACCCTAAACTTCACCCTAACCCTCACCCTCACCCTAGCCCTCACCCTAAACGTAACCCTTACTCTAAACCTCACCCGCACCCTCACCCTCATGCTCAGCCTTACCTTACCCTACCCCTAATCCTAACCCTAACCCTCAACCTGATCATAACACTCACCATAACCCTTACCCTCACCCTCACAATATCCCTAACCTTAACTCTCACACTAAATCTAACCCTCACTGTAAACCTAACCCTACCCCTCACCCCAAACCTCAACCTAACCTAAACCTAACCCTCACCCTAACGCTAACCCTCACCCTCACCCTAGCCCTCACCCTAATCCTAACCCTCATCTTAAACTTCACCCTCACAGCACCCTCAAACTAACCGTAACCCTAACACTCACCCTAACCCTAACCCTAACCCGCACACTAGGCCTCACCTTAAACCAAACCCTAACCCTCTCCCTCACCCAAACCCTAACCTTAACCCTAACCCTAACCCTCACCCTAACCCTCACCCTAACACTAACCTTAACCCTAACCCTCACCCTTACCTTAAAACTCATCCTAACCCTTAACCTCATCCTCACACTAAACCTCACACTAAACCTAAACCTCATCCAAACTCTAACCCTAACCGTCACCCTCACCCTCACCCTCATGCTAACCCTAACCCTAACCCTCACTCTAACCCTAAAACTCACCCTAACCCTAGCCCTAACAATCACCCTCAAGCTCACCTTATCCCTAACCCTAACCCTCACCCTAACCTTCACTCTAACCCTGCTGCTAACTCTAACACTCACCCTAACCCTCACGTTATCACTTACCCACACCATAAACCTAAACCTAACCCTCACCCTCACACTCACCCTAAATCTCACCCTAAACTTAACCCTAACTCAAACACGAAACCCTAACCCTAACCTGAACCCTAACCCTCACCCGAAACCTTAACCCTAACCCTCAAGCTAAGTGTCACCCTATCCCTAACCCTATCCCAAACCCTAACCCTCACCCTAACCCTCACCCTAAACCTTATACTCACCCTCACCCTAACCCTAACCCTTACGCTGACGCTTACAATAACTCTAACCCTCACCCTAAACCTAACCTTACCCCTCAACCTAACCCTCATCCTAACCCTAAATCTAACTCAAAACCTATCCCTAACACTAATCCTAACCCTAACCCTCAGCCTCATCATAACTCACCCTAACCCTAACACTCTCAACCTCACCCTCACCCTCAGCCTAACCCTTACCCTCACACTAACCCTAACCATCACGCTAACCCTCCACCTAATCCTCAACACTAAACCTAACCATAACCCTTACACTAACCCTAACCCTAAACATCACCAAAAACCTCAATAACCCTAAATCTAGTCCTAACCCTAACCCTTACCCTCACCCTAACCCTAACACTCACCCTAACCCTAACCTTCACCCTAACACTAAGCCTAACCCTAACACAAACCCTCACACTAAACCTAACCCTCAGCCTAAACCTAACCCTCAACCTAAACCTAACCCTAACCCAAATCCTCACCCTCATCTTATCCCTCACACTAACCCTTTTCCTATCACTAACCCTAACCCTCACCCTTTAAGTAACCCTAACCCTCACCCTTTAAGTAACCCTAAGCCTCACCAAAAACCTCACCCTTACCCTTACCTTACTCTCACCCTAACCCTCACACTAACCGAAAACCTCAACCTAACCTAATCAAAGCACTCACACTAAACCTCACCTTAAACCTAATGCTAACCCTAACACTCACCCTCACCCTAACCCTCACCCTAAACCTGAACCTCACTCTAACCCTAACCCTAACCCACAACCTCACCCTAAACCTCACCCTAACCCTAACCCTCACCCTAATCCTTACCCTCACCCTAACCCTCACCCTAAACCTAACCCTAAGCTAACCCTAAACCTCACCCTAACCCTCACCCTCACCCTAACCCTAACCTTCACCCTAACACTAAGCCTAACCCTAACACAAACCCTCACACTTACCCTAAACCTCAGCCTAAACCTAACCCTCAACCTAAACCTAACCCTAACCCAAATCCTCACCCTCATCTTATCCCTCACACTAACCCTTTTCCTGTCCCTAACCCTAACCCTAACCCTAACCCTCACCCTTTCCATAACCCTCACCCTCACCAAAAACCTCACCCTTACCCTTACCTTACCCTCACACTAACCCTCACACTAAGCCAAAACCTCAACCTAACCTAACCAAAACACTCACACTAAACCTCACCCTAACCCTAATGCTAACCCTAACACTCACCCTCACCCTAACCCTCACCCTAAACCTGAACCTCACTCTAACCCTAACCCTAACCCACAATCTCACCCTAAACCTCACTCTAACCCTAACCCTCAACCTAATCCTTACCCTCACCCTAACCCTCACCATAAAACCAACCCTAAACTAACCATAAACCTCACCCTAACCCTCACCCTCATCCTAACCCTAATTCAAACCCTATCCCTCAGCCTAAACCTCACCCTAACCCTAACCTTAACCTTCACACTAACCCTAACCCTTACCCTAACGTTAACCCTACCCCTCACCCTCACCCTAACCCTCATGCTCCCCCTAAACCTAACCCTAACCCTATCCGTCACCCTCACCCTCACCCTCATCCTCACCCTCACCCTAAACCTAATCCTAACAATAACCCTAATCGTAAACCTAACCCTCACCTTAACCCTAACCCTCAAGCTAACCCTCATCCTCACCCTCACCCTCACCTTAACCCTAAGCCTAACCCTAACCGTCACCCTCACCCTCAACTTAACACTAAAGCTAACCCTAACCCTCACACTAACAGTAAACCTAACCCTAACTCTCACCCGAACCGTCACTCTAACATTAACCTCACCCTAACCCTAACCTTCACATTAACCCTAATGCTCACCCTAACCTTAACAGTATCCCTCACCCAAACCCTCATCCTAACTCTAACCCTAAACCTAAACCTAACCCTCACCTAACCCTAAATCTCAACCTTATCTAACACTCAACATCACCTGAACCCCCACCCTAAACCTAACACGCACCCACACCCTATCCCTACACCTCACCCTCACCCTCACCTAATCCTCACCCTAACACTAACCATTATCTAACAAAGGCCCTCACCCTCACCCTCACCCTAACCTTCACCCTAACCCTCACCCTCACCCCAGCCCTCACCCTAAACGTAATCCTACACGTAAACCTCACCCGCACTCTCACCTTCATGCTCAGCCTTACCCTAACCCTACCCCTAATCCTAACCCTAACCATCAACCCCATCATAACCCTCACCATAAACCTTACTGCCACCCTCACCCTAAGCCTAACCATAACGCTCTCACTAAACCTAACCCTCACCGTAAATCTAACCCTACCCCTCACCCCAAACATCAACCTAAACCTAACCCTAACCCTCACCCTAACGCTAACCCTAACCTTCACCCTAGCCCTCATCCTAATCCTAACCATCATCCTAAACCTCACCCTTACACCACCCACAAACTAACCCTAACCCTAACCCTCACCCTAAGCCTAACCCGCACCCTATCACTCACCCTAACCCTAACCCTAAACCTCCCCGTCACCCTAACCCTAAACCTAACCCTTACCCTCACCCTAACCCTCACCCTAACACTAAACCTAACCCTAACCCTCACCTTTACCTTAACCCTCACCCTAACCCTTAACCTCATCCTCACTCTAAACCTCACACTAAACCTAACCCTCACCCTAACTCTAACCCTAACCGTCACCCTCACCCTCACCCTCACGCTAACCCAAACCCTAACCCTCTCCCTCACCCTCACCCAAACCCTACTAATAACTCTAACACTCACTCTAACCCTCACGCTATCACTTAAACACACCATAAACCTAAACATAACCCTAACCCTCACCCTCACCATAAACCTCACCCTAATCCTAACAGTAACCCAAACACGAAACCCTTAACCTAACCCTAAACTGAGCCCGAACCCTCATCCGAAAACTTAACCCTAAACCTAAACCAAACCCTCAAGCGAACAGTCACCCTAAACCTAACCCTATCCCTAACCCTAACCCTCACCCTAACCCGCACCCTAAACCATATCCTCACCCTCACCCTAACCCTAAACCTAACGCTAACCCTCATAATAAATCTAACCTCACCCTAAACCTAAACTTACCCCTCACCCTAACCATCATCCTAAACCTAAACCAAACCCAAAACCTCTCCCTAAACCTAATCCTAACCATAACTCTCACCTTCACCCTCACCCTCAGCCTAACCCTAACCTTCACACTAACCCTAACCGTCAAGCTAACCCTCAACCTAATCCTCACACTAACCCTAACCCTAACCCTTACACTAACCCTAATACTAAACCTCAGCAAAACCCTCAATAACCCTAAACCTAGACCTTACCTTAAAACTTACCCTCACCCTAAACCTAACCCTCACCCTCACCCTAACCCTAACCCTCACCCTAAACCTAACCCTCACCCTAAACTTTACCCTCACCCTAATACTAAGCCGAAACCTAACACCAACACTCACACTAACCCTAACCTTCAGCCTAAACCTAACCCTCAACCTAAACCTAAACCTAACCCTAATCCTCACCCTCACCTTATCCCTCAGACTAACCCTTTTCCTAACCCTAACTCGAACCCTCACCCTAACCCTAACCCTCTCCCTTTCCGTAACCCTCACCCTCACCAAACACCTCACCCTTACCCTTACCTTACCCTCACCCTAACCCTCACACTAACCCAAAACCTCACCCTAAACTAACCAAAACACTCACACTAAACCACACCCTAACCCTAATGCTAACCCTAACACTCACCCTCACCCTAAACCTCACCCTAAATCTTCACCTCAACCTAACACTAACCCTAAACCTCAACCTCAACCTAAACCTGACCCTAAGCCTAACCCTCATCCTAACCCTTACCCTCACTGTAACCCTAAACCTAATCTAACCCTTAACCTCACCCTAACGCTCACTCTCACCCTAACCCTAATCTAAAACCTAACCGTCAACGTAACCTAATCCTAACCCTAACCCTAACCTTCACACTAACCCTAACCCTCACCCTAACCTTAACCCTACCCCTCACCCTAAACCTCATCCTAATCCTAACCCTAAACCTAACCCTAACCCTAAACCTCACACTAACCCTAACCCTCACCCTCACCCTCACCCTCAACATAAACATAAACCTAACCCTAAACCTAACCCTAACCCTTATCCTAACCCTCACTTTCACCCTCACCCTAACACTAACCCTCAACCTTAACCTAACCCTCAACCTAACCCTAAACCTAACCCTAAAACTTACACTCACCCTAACACTAACCCTAACCCTAAAACTAGCCATTACACTATCCCTAATCCTCAGCCTAACCCTAACCCTCAACCTAACCCTATCCCTAACCCTAACCCTCACCCTCACCCTAGGCCTCACCCTAAACCTAATCCTAATCCTAACCCTCACCCTAAACCTAACCCTCACCCTATTCCCAACCCTCAATCTCACCCTCACCCTAACCCTAACCCCAAACCTAACACTCACCCTAAACCTCACCCTTACTGTAAACCTAAACCTAACCCTCACCCTAACCCACAAGCTTACCATAATCCTCACCATAACCCTAACCCTCACACTTAACATTACTCTCACCCTCAACCTAACACTCACCCTAAACCTAACCCTCACACTAACCTTACGCTAACCCTCACACTAAACCTCACCCTAACCATAATGCTAACCCTAACACTCACCCTGACCCTAACCTTCACCCTAACCTGAAACCTCACCATAAACCTAACCCTATCCCTAACCCTCAACCTAACCTTTACCCTCAACCTAACACTAACACTAACCCTCACACTAACAATAAACCTCACCCTAACTCTAACCTCACCCTAACCCTAATCCTCACCCTAACCCTAATCCTAACCCTCACCCTCACCCTAACCTTTAACCTTACCCTCACCCTAACCCTCACACCAACCCTAACCCTAAGCCTAACTGTTACCCTCTCCATCACGCTCACCCTCAGCCTAAATTTAAACCTGACCCTACTCTTACCCTAACCCTCACCTTCACCCTCACACTAACCCTAACCCTAAACCTAACTCTAAGCATAACCCCCACACTCACACTCACCCTCACCCTAAGCCTCACTGTCACCCTCACGCTAATCTGCACCCTAACCCAAAGCCTAACCCTCACCCTAAACCTATCTCTCACCCTAACCATAAACCTCACAATCACCCTCACCCTCACCTCACCCTAACCATAAACCTAACCCTAACCCTCACCCTAAACCTCACCCTAATCCTAATGCTAACGTTAACCCTCACACTCACCGTAAACCTCATGCTAACCATTACTCTCACTGTAAATCTAACCCTAACCCTAACCCTCACCCTGACCCTAACCCTCACGTAAACCCTAACCCTAAACCTAATCCTAACCCTCATCCTAAACCTCGCCCTAACCCTAAACCTATCCCTAACCCTAACGCTAACCCAAACGCTCACCCTCACCCTCACCCTAACCTAATCCTAACCCTAACCCTCACCCTAACCCTCACCATTAACCTTAAACTAACCCTCATACTAACCATCACCGTAACTCTAACACTCACCCTAACCTACCTCTAAACCTCACCCTAACACTCATCCTCACCCTATCCCTATTCCTCACCCTAAACCTCACACTCACACTCACCCCACCCTATTCCTAACCCTAAATCTCACCCTAACCCACACCCTAACCCTCACCCTCACCCTCACACTAACCCTAACCCTAACCCACAACCTAACCCTAACGCTAAACCTAACCCTCACCCGAACCCTAAACCTAACCCTCACCCTCACACTCACCCTAACCCTAAACCTAAACCTAACCCTCACGCTAACTCTAACCCTAACCCTAATGGTAAACATAACCCTCACCCTCACCCTAACCCTCACCTTAAACCTTACCCTCACAATAACCCTCATCTTAACCCTCACCCTAACCCTAACCCTAACCATCACCCTAACCCTAATCCTCAACCCCACCCTCACCCTAAGCCTAACCCTAAGACTAAGCCTAACCCTAACCCTACCCCTCAGCCTAATGCTCACCCTAACACTAATCCTAACCCTAATACTCACCCTATCCCTAACCCTAACCCTAACACTCACCCTAACACTAACACTAATGCTAACCATAAACCTCACCAACAATCTAACCCTCACCCTAACCCCTACCCTCAGCCTAACTCTAACACTCACCCTCACCCTAACCCTCACACTAATCCTTACCCTCAACCTAACCCTAAACCTAACCCTCACACTAACCCTAACCCTCACCTAACCCTACACCTACCCCTCAGCCTAACCCTCATCCTACACTTAAACCTAATCCAAAACCTCACCCTAACCCTAAACCTTCTCCTAACCCTAACACTCACCCTCAACCTCACCCTCTCCCTAACCCTAAACCTAACCCTCACCCTAACCCTCACCCTAACCCTAACCCTAAAACTCACCCTCACCCTCACCCTCACCCTCAACATCACCCTCAGCATAACACTAACCATAACCCTAATCCTAACCCTAAACCTCACCCTCACCCTAACCGTCACCCTAATTCTTACCTTCACACTAATCCTAACCCTAATCCTAACCCCAACACTCACACTAAACCTAACCCTCATCCTAATCATAACCCTACCCCTTACCCTAACCCTCACCCTAAACCTAACCCTATCCTAACCCTAACCCTCACCCTAACCCTCACCCTCACGCTAACCCTAACCCTAACACTCAAACTTACCCTAAACCTCACCCAAAACCTTAACCTCATCCTCACCCTAAACCTCACACTAAACCTAATCCTCACCCTTACTCTAAACCTAACCGTCACACTCACCCTTAACCTCACACTAACACTAACCCTAACCCTCACCCTAAACCTAAAATTCATCATAACCCTAACCCTAACCCTCACCCTCAAGCTCACCTTAACCCTAACACTAACACTCACCCTAACCTTCACTCTAACCCTAATGCTAAATCTAACACTCACCCTAACCGCACACTATCACATACCAACACGATAAACCTAAACCTAATCCTAATCCTCACCCTCACCGTAACCCTCAACCTAACCCTAACTCTAACCCGAAACCCTCACCCTGACCCTCACCCTAACTCTAACACTAATCCTAACCCTAACCCTAACCCTAACGCTAACGCTTACCCTAACCCTAACCCTAACCCTCACCTAACCCTCAGCCTAACCCTAACACTAACCCTGACCCTCACCCTAACCCTAACCTTCACCCTATACCTAAACCTCAGCCTAACCCTTACCCTCACCCTAACACTAAGCCTAACCCTAACACCAATGCTCCCAATAACCGTACCCTCAGCCTAAGCCTAAACCTCACCCTAAACCTAACCCTAACCCTAAACCTCACCCTCACCTTAGCCCTCACACTAACCCTATTGTTAACCCTATCCCTCAACCTAACACTAACCCTCACCCTAAACTTCCTCCTAACACTAACCCTAACCCTAACACTAAGCCTCACCCTAACCATAACCCTAACACTAATCCTAAACTCCACCCTAAATCTAACCCTCACCCTAACCCTAACCCTAACGCTAAACCTCACCCTAACCCTCACCCTCACCTTAACCCTAACCAAAACCCTAACCCTCAACCTAACCCTAACCCTAAACCTTACCCTAACCCTCACACTAACCCTAATCCTCACCCTAACCCTAACCCTACCCCTCACCCTAAACTTCTTCCTAACACTAACCCTAACCCTAACCCTCACCCTTAACCTTAAACTAACCCTCATACTAACCATCACCGTAACTCTAACACTCACCCTAACCTACCACTAAACCTCACCCTAACACTCACCCTCACCCTATCCCTATTCCTCACCCTAAACCTCACACTCACACTCAGCCCCACCCTATTCCTAACCCTAAACCTCAACCTCACCCACACCCTAACCCTCACCCTCACCCTCACACTAACCCTAACCCTAACCCACAACCTAACCCTAACACTAAACCTAACCCTCACCCAAACCCTAAACCTAACCCTCACCCTCACACTCACCCTAAACCTAAACCTAAACCTAACCCTCACGCTAACTCTAACCCTAACCCTAATGGTAAACATAACCCTCACCCTCACCCTAACCCTCACCTTAACCCTTACCCTCACCCTAACCCTCATTTTAACCCTCACCCTAACCCTAACCCTAACCATCACCCTAACCCTAATCCTCAACCCCACCCTCACCCTAAGCCTAACCCTAAGACTAAGCCTAACCCTAACCCTACCCCTCAGCCTAATGCTCACCCTAACACTAATCCTAACCCTAATACTCACCCTATCCCTAACCCTAACCCTAACACTCACCCTAACACTAACACTAATGCTAACCATAAACCTCACCAACAATCTAACCCTCACCCTAACCCCTACCCTCAGCCTAACCCTAACACTCACCCTCACCCTAACCCTCACACTAATCCTTACCCTCAACCTAACCCTAAACCTAACCCTCACACTAACCCTAACCCTCACCTAACCCTACACCTACCCCTCAGCCTAAACCTCATCCTACACCTAAACCTAACCCAAAACCTCACCCTAACCCTAAGCTTAACCCTAACCCTAAACCTTCTCCTAACCCTAACACTCACCCTCAACCTCACCCTCTCCCTCACCCTAAACCTAACCCTCACCCTAACCCAAATCCTAAAACTCACCCTCACCCTCACCCTCAACATCACCCTCAGCATAACACTAACCATAACCCTAATCCTAACCCTAAAGCTCACCCTCACACTAACCGTCACCCTAATTCTTACCTTCACACTAATCCTAACCCTAACCCTAACCCTAACACTCACACTAAACCTAACCCTCACCCTAATCATAACCCTACCCCTTACCCTATCCCTCACCCTAAACCTAACCCTATACCTAACCCTAACTCTCACACTAAACCTAACCCTCACCCTAACTGTAACCCTACCCCTTAACCTAACTGTCACCTTAACCCTAACCCTAAACCTCACCCTAAACCTCATAGTCACCCTAAACCTGACCCTAACCCTAATGCTAACCCTAACCCTAACCCTCACCCTCACCCTAACCCTCACCCTAAACCTCACACTAACCCTAATACTAACCTCCACCCTAACCCTAACGTTCACCCTAACCCTAACCCTAATCCTAACCCTCACGGTCACCCTCACCCTCTCCGTAACCCTAAGCCTAACCCAAACCCTCACCCTAACCCTAATACTAACCTCCACCCTAACCCTAACGTTCACCCTAAGCCTCACGCTCACACTCACCCTCTCCTTAACCCTAAGCCTAACCCTAACCGTCATCCTAACCCTCCCCTTAACACTAAACCTAAGCCTAACCCTCACTCTAATAGTAACCCTAAACCTCACCCTCACCCTAACTCTCACCCTTACTTTATCCTCCCCCTAACCCTAACCCTCACATTAAACCTAATACTCACCCTAACCATAAGCCTACCCCTAACCCTAACTCTTACCCTAACTTTAAGCCTAACCCTAACACTCACCTAACCCTAACCCTAACCCTAACCCTCACCTAACCCGGTTAGGGTTACTAAACCTCAACCTCATCCTAACCCTCACCATCACCTGAACCTGCACCCTCACCCTAACCCTCACCTAATCCTCACCCTAACCCTAACATTACCTAACCAAGACCCTCACACTTACACTCACCTTCACCCTAACCCTCACCCTCACCCTAGCTATCACCCTAACCGTAACCCTAACCCTAAAATTCACCCGCACCCTCATCCTCACCCTCAGCCTAACCCTAACACTATCCCTATTCCTATCCCTAACCCTTGCCCTCACCCTAACCCTCACCATAACCCTTACCTCACCCTCACCCTAACCCTAACCGTAACCCTCACACTAAACCTAACCTCACCCTAAACCTAACCCTACCCCTCACCATAACCCTCACACTAAACCTAACTCAAACCCTCACCGTAACCCTAAACCTCACACTCAGCCAGGCCCTCACCATAACCCTTTCCCTCACCATAAACCTCACCCTCATACCACCCTCAAATTAACCCTAACCATAACCCTCAACCTAACCCTAACCCTAAAACTCACACTCACCCTCACCCTCACCATCACCCTCAGCGTAACACTAACCATAACCCTAATCCTAACCCTAAACCTCACCCTCACCCTAACCGTCACCCTAATTCTTACCTTCACACTAATCCTAACCCTAACCCTAACCCTAATACTTACACTAAACCTAACCCTCATCCTAACATAACCATACCCATTACCCTAACCCTCACCCTAACCCTATCCCTATCCCTAACCTTAACCCTATCCCTAACCCTCACCCTAACACTAACCCTAACCCTCACCCTTACCTCACAATAAGCCTTAACCTCATCCTCACCCTAAACCTCACACTAAACCTAACCCTCAGCCTAACTCTAACCCTAACCTTCACCCTCACCATTACACTTACCCTCACGCTAACACTAACCCTAACCCTCACCCTAACCCTAAAACCCACCCTAACCCTAACCCTAACCCTCACCCTCAAGCTCACCTTAACCCTACCCATATCCCTCACCCTAAACTTCACTCTAACCCTAATGCTAACTCTAACACTCACCCTAACTCTCACACTATCACTTACCCACACGATAAACCTAAAACTAACCCTAACCGTCACCCTTACCTTAACCTTCTACCTAACCCTAACCCTAACCCTAATCCAAAAGCCTCACCCTAAACCTAACCATAACTCTAACACTAAAACTAAACCTAACCCTCACCCTAACGCTAACCCTTACCCTAACCCTAACTCTAACTCTGACCTAACCCTCAGCCTAACCCTAACCCTAACCCTGACCGTCACCCTAACCCTAACCCTCACCCTCACCCTAACCCTAACCCTCATTCTAACCCTTATCCTCACCCTAACACTAAGCCTAACCCTAACACCAACCCTCCCACTAACCCTAACCCTCAGCCTAAGCCTAACCCTCACCCTAAACCTAACCCTAACCCTAACCCTCACCCTCACCTTAGCCCTCACACTAATCCTATTGCTAACCCATCCCTCACCCTAACACTAACCCTAACCCTAAACCTCACCCTAAGCCGAACCCTCACCTTAACCCTAACCAAAACCCTACCCCTCACCCTATCCCTAACCCTACCCCTCACCCTAAACTTCCTCCTAACACTAACCCTAACCCTAACCCTAAACCTCACCCTAACCGTAACCATATCCCTCACCTTCACCCTCACCCTAAACTGAACTGTAACCCTCACTCTAACCCTAACAATAATCCTAACCCTAAACCTAATCTTAACCCTCACCCTCACCCTAACACTAACCCTACCCTTAACTCTGATATTAACCCTAACCCTCACCCTAACCCTAACCCTCAACTTAACCCTTACCCTCACCCTAACACTAAGGCTAACCCTAACTTGAACCCTCAGAGTAACCCTAAACCTCACCCTAACCATAACCCTCACAGTAACCCTAACCCTCACCCTAACCATAACCCTACCCCTCACCCTACCCCTCACTCTAACCCTAACATCAACCCTAAACCTCACCCTCACCGTCACCCTAACACTCACCCTAACCCTAACCCTCACCGCAACCCTAACCCTCACACTCTCCAAAACCCTCATCCTCAAACACTCACCCTCACCCTAAACATAACCCTAACCCTAACCCTCACCATAACCGTAACCCTAAACCTCACACTAAGAGTAACCCTAACCCTCACCCTCACCCTTACCTTATCCTCACCCTAAGCCTAACACTAACCCTAACCCTAACCCTCACCGAAAACCTAACCCTCATACTTTCCAAAACCCTCATCCTCACTCTAAAACTCACCCTCACCCTAAACATAACCCTAACCCTAACCCTCACCATAACCGTAACCCTAACCTTCACCCTAATCCTATCACTTAACCTCACCCTCACCCTAACCCTCACTGTTACTGTAACCCTCACCCTAACCTTAACCCGAACCCATACCCTAACCCTCACACTCACCCTCACCCTAACCCTCAGCGTCATTCTACACATCACCCTAACCATAACCCTCACCCTAACCCTAATCCTCTCTCTCACCAGAACCCTAACACCCACCCTAACCCTCACCCTAACCTCCAACCTAACACTAACCGTCACCATAACCCTAACGCTAACCCTCACCCTAACCCTAACCCTGAACCTAACCCTTACCCTCACTCTAACCCTAACACTCACACTGTCCCTAATCTTCACCCTTACCCTAACCCTACCTCTCACCCTAACCCTCAGCCTAACCCTGACCCCAATCCTAACCCTAACCCTCACCGTCACCCTAACACTCATCCTAACCCTCACCCTTCCCTTCACCCTAACCCGAACCCTAACCCTAAAACTCACTCTCAGCCTAACCCTCACCCTGAACCATAACCTCACCGTCACCCTAACCCTAAACCTCACCCTAACCCTAACTCTTACCCTAAACCTCATCCTAGTCCTCACCCTAACCCTAATTCTAACCTTAACCCTCCACCGAACCCTAACCCTCATCCTCACCCTAAACCTCACATTAACCCTAAACCTAATCCTCAATCTAATCCTCACCCTAACCCTAACCAGAAACCTTACCCTAACCCTCACCCTAACCTTAAACCTCACCCTTATCTTAACCCTCACCCTCCGCCTAACCCTCACATTTACAATTACCATCACCCTCAACCTAATCCTCACCCTAACCCTAACCCTCACCCTAGCCCTCACCCTAACACTAACCCTAACCCTAACCCTCACCCTCAGTGTAACACTAACCCTATCACTATTCCTAACCCTAAACCTCACCCTCACCCTAGTCATCACCGTAATTCTTACCCTCACACTAATCCTAAACCTAACCCTAACCCTAACTCTCACACTAAACCTAACCCTCACCCTAACCGTAACCCTACCCCTTATCATAACCCTCATCTTACCCCTAACCCTAACCCTCACCCCAACCCTCACCCTAAACCTCACCGTCATCTTAAACCTGACCCTAACCATAATGATAAACATAACCCTCACCCGACCCTTAACCCTCACCCTCACCCTAACCCTCAGCCTAATCCTAACCCTAAACCTCACCCTAACCCTAAGCATAACCGTAAACCTAACCCTCACCCTAACACTCACCCTTAACCTAACCCTCACCCTAACCCTAAAACTCACCCTAATCCTCACTCTAATGCTCACTCTCACACTCACCCTCACCCTAACCCTCACCCTAACCCTAATGCTAACTCTAACACTCACCCTAACCCTCATGCTATCACTTACCCACACCCCAAACCTAAGCCTAACCGTAAACCTCACCCTCACATTAAACCTCACCCTAACCCTAAACCTAATCCTAACCCTCACCCTCACCCTATCCCTAACCATAACCCTAACCCTCACCTACCCCTAATCCTAAACTTCAACGTCACCCTAACCCTAACCATTACCCGAACCCTCACCCTAACCCTAACCCTCACCCACACCCTAACGCTGAAGCTCACCCTCACCCTAAACCTCACCTAATCCTCACCCTAACCCTAACCATTACCTAACCAATACCCTCAGCCTAAACCTCAACTTCACCTTAACACTCACCCTCACCCTAGACCTCACACTAACCATAAACATAACCCTAAACCTAAACCTTACCCTCACCCTCACGCTCACCTTCAGTCTAAACCTAACCCTATCCCTAATCCTAACCCTAACCCTCACCCTCTCCCTAACCCTCACCATAACCCTTACCCCCACCCTCACCCTCACCCTAAACGTAACCCTCACACTAAACCTAACCCTCATCCTAAACCTAACCCTACCCCTCACCCTAAACATAACCCTAACCCTAAACCTCACACTCACTCTAGCCCTCACCCTAACCCTACTTCTAACCCTAACCCTCATCCTCACCCTAAACCTCACACTAGCCCTAACCCAAATCGTCAGTCTAACCCTAACTCTAACCCTAACCCTAACCCTCAACCTCAAGCTAACCCTCACCTTTACTCTTACCGTCATTCTCATCCTAACCCTCACCCTAAACCTAACCTAATCCATCACTATAACCCTAACCCCCACCCTCACCATCACCCTCATCCTAACCCTATGCCTAAGCCTAACCCTAACCCTATCCCTCACCTTCACCCTAGCCCTCACCCTAAACCTAATCCTAACCCTAACCCTAACCCTAACCCTCACCCTCACCCTAAGGCTAAACATCACCCTAAGCCTAATCCTCTCCCCAACCATCACCCTCAACCTTACCCTAAGCCTAAGCCTAATCCTTATCCTAACCCTCACACTCACCCTCACCCTAAACCTAATCCTAAACCTAAACCTCAACCTAAACCTCACCCTAATCCTAACACTAACCCTAACACTAACACTAACCCTAACAGTCACCATAACCCTCACCCTCAACCTAACTCTAAATCTAAACCTCACCCACACCCTATCCCTAATCCTAACCTTATCCCTAAACCTCACACTAACCCTAACCCTAACTCTCACCCTCACCCTCACCAAAACCGTAACTCTAACCCTAACACTAACATTAACACTAATCCTAACCCTAAAACTAACCCTAACCCTAACGCTAACCTTCACACTCAGACTCACCCTAATTGCAAATGTAACCCTAACCATAACACTTACAATGATCCTAACCCTGATCCTAACCATCAACCTCATCCTAACCCTAATCCTAACCCTAACCCTCACCCTAACCCTAACCCTGACCCTCACTGTAACCCTCACCATCATCTTAAGCCTCACCCTCACCCTAAACCTAACCCTCACCCTATCCCTTAACCTCACCCTAATCCTAACACTAAGCCTAAATTAAAACTCACAATAACCCTCACTCTCACCCTAACTGTAACCCAAAACCTAACGATCAACCTAACCCTCACCCTAACCTTAACCCTAAACCTAACCCTAAACCTCACATTAACCCTAACTCTCACCCTAACCCTAACCCTACCCCTCACCCTAACCCTCATGCTAACTCTAAACCTCAACCTTAGCAGAAACCTAACCATATCCCTAACCATAAACCTCACATTAAGGCTAACTCCAACCCTAACCCTAACCTAACCCGTACCCTAACCCTAAGTCTAACCCTTTCCCTAAACTTAAACCTTACCTTCACCCTCTCCCTCAGCCTAACCCTAAACCTAACCCTAACCCTCACCCTCACCCTAGCCCTCACACTAAACCTAATCCTAACACTAACCCTCATCTTTTTTTTTTTAAATTTTATTTTATTTTATTTGAGAACATACTGTACAGAGGGGCTACAATTACATGGGCAGGATAATGCATACATTTCTTACCAAGCATTGCAGCCTCCTCCTTTGTTTACCCTTCACCTCCCTTCCCCGCCTCCCCCCTCCCCCCACCCAATTATACCCCCCTCCCCCCACCCAATTATACCCCCCTCCCCCCCCACACCGACATTGTAAAGCTGGTTTTGACCTGACATTTTGTACTTCTCATTGTTGCAACAGGTCCACCTGAATCCTTAAACGACTTGTTTGTCCCCATCTCCTCCAAATGTTATACTGACATCAAATATAGTGAAAGCGGGGGTTACACTGTGGGGGAGGGACATACAAAGCAACAAAGAAATAATCTTATAAATGCGTTAGAAACACATGCATGAAAGAAACAAAAACATTAAAATGCATATTTAAGGGTTCATTTTCCTAACATCACATTATCTGACCTTTTCCGCTTGACTCATACCTATACTAGATATTGCAAATAAGGGAAACCATGGGACCTATGCTTCTTTGGGCCTGGCTTACTTCACTTAATATAATTTTTTCCAAACCTTTCCATTTCCTAACAAATGGGGAAATGTCATTCTTTCTGATGGAGGCATAGAATTCCATTGTGTATATATACCACATTTTCTTGATCCATTCATCTACTGAGGGGCATCTGGGTTGGTTCCATATCTTAGCTATGGTAAATAATGCTGCAATAAACATAGTTGTGCTGGTAGCTTTAGTGTGGTCTTGTTTGGAAACATTTGGGTAAGTGCCCAAAAGTGGGATTGCTGGATCATAGGGGAGATCTATGTGAAGTCTTTTGAGGAACCTCCATACTGCTTTCCAAAGTGGTTGAACAAGTTTACATTCCCACTAACAATGAAGTAAGGTTCCTTTCTGTCCACATCCCCTCCAGCATCTGTTGTTGTTAGAGTTCTTGATTTTTGCTGTTCTAACTGGAGTGAGGTGATATCTCAATGTTGTTTTGATTTGCATTTCTTTTATGGCTAGGGATGTTGAACATTTCTTCATGTGTCTATTGGCCATCCTTCTTTCTTCTTCAGAGAAGCTTCTCTTTAAGTCTTTCGCCCACTTATTTATTGGGCAGTTGTTTCTTTGAGGATTTGTTGTTGGGTGGTTTAATTTTTTGAGTTCCAAGTATATTTTAGATATGAGACCCTTGTCCGTTGTATGGCTAGTAAAGATCTTCTCCCAATCGGTGGGCTTTCTATTGATCTTGCTAGCTATGTCATTTGCCCTGCAGAAGCTCTGCAACCGTATACAATCCCATTTGTCCAATCTTTCTTTGATTTGTTGTGCTTCCGGGTCTCTATTCAGAAAATTTCGGCCTGAGCCCAGGAGACCTAAGGTTTCTCCTATTCCATCCTGTAATGTTTTCAGAGTGTCTGCTTTGAGTTCAAGTCTTTGATCCATTTGGAGTTGATTCTGGTGCAGGGTGATATATAAGGATCTAGCTTTAGTTTTCTACATGTAGTTAACCAATTTTGCCAGCACCATTTACTGAAGAGGCTGTCTTTCTTCCATTCTATTGTTTTAGCTTCCTTATCGAAGATTAGATGGCTATAGGTCTGTAGGTTCATTTCTGGGTTTTCAATTCTATTCCATTGGTCCTGAGGTCTGTTCTTATGCCAATACCAAGCTGTTTTGATTACTATGGCTTTATAGTAGAGTTTGAAATTTGGTATTGATATTCCTCCAGCAGTGTTCTTTCCGTTGAGGAGCGTTTTTGCTATTCGGGGTCTTTTATTGTTCCATATGAATTTTTGGATTGCCTCTTCTATTTCCTTGAAGAATGAGGGTGGAATTTTGATGGGTATCGCGTTGAATTTGTAGATAGCCTTGGGAAGTATTGCCATTTTCACGATGTTAATCTTGCCAATCCAGGAGCATGGGAGGTTTTGCCATTTTTTAAGTTCTGTGTTTATTTCCTTTTTCAAGATTTTAAAGTTTTCATCATAGAGGTCCTTCACTTCTTTGGTTAAGTTAATTCCTAGGTATTTTATTTTTTGTGGGGCTATTACAAATGGAGTTGCTTTCCTAATTTCAGCCACACTTTTCTCATTGTTGGCATATAGAAAAGCCATTGATTTTTGGGAGTTAATTTTATAACCTGCTACTGCCAAAGTTTTGAATCAGCTTGAGTAATTTGGGAGTGGAGTCTATGGGATTCTTTAAATACAAGATCATGTCATCTGCAAAGAGGGAGAGTTTTATTTCTTCTTTCCCTATTTGGATCCCCTTTATGTCTGCATCTTGTCTTATTGCTGTAGCTAGGCATTCTAATACTAGATTGAAGAGAAGTGGAGAGAGTGGGCATCCTTGTCTTGTTCCTGAGTTAAGAGGAAATGGCTTTAGTTTTTCACCATTGAGTATAATGCTGGCTGTAGGTTTGTCATATACAGCCTTTATTGTATTGAGGAATGTTCCATGGATTCCTAATTTTTCCAGAACCTTCATCATAAAGGGGTGTTGGATCTTGTCAAATGCTTTTTCTGCATCTATTGAGATAACCATGTGGTTCTTATTCTTGGTCCTGTTGATGTGATGAATAATATTAATTGATTTGCATATATTGAACCAGCTTTGCATCCCTGAAATGAATCCTGTTTGATCATGGTGTATGATTTTTTGGATGAATTGTTGAAGTCGATTGGCCAAAATTTTGTTGAGAAGTTTTGCATCAATGTTCATCAAAGAAATGGGTCTATAGTTCTCTTTCTTTGATGAGTCCCTGCCTGGTTTTGGGATGAGGGTTATTAACCCTCATCTTAATCCTCGCCCTAACCCTAACCCTAACCATCACCCAAAACCTATTCCTCACCCCCACCCTACCCTTCAGCCTAAACCTAAGCCTAAGCCTAACCCTAACCCTAAACCTCACCCTCAACCTAGCCCGCACCCTAACCCTAATCCAAACGATAACCCTCAACCTAACCCTCACCCTAAGCCTAACCCTAAACCTCACACTAAACCTAACCCTAACCCTCAACCTAACCCTAACCCTCATCCATACAGTAACTCTAACGCTAACCCTCACCCTAACACTAAACCTAACCCGAACCCTAAACCTCACACTAAACCTAACCCTAAACTTAACCCTCAACCTAGCCCTCAACCTAACCCGAATCCTAACCCTATACCTCATCCTAAACCTCACCCTAAACCTAACCCTAAACCTCATACTAACCCTAACCCTCACCCTCACCCTCAGCCTAACCCTAAGCCTAAGCCTAAGCCTAACCCTGACCCTCACCCTCACCCTAGCCCTCACCCTAACCCTAATCCTAACCCTAACCCTAACCCTAACCCTCACCCTCACCATAAGGCTAAACATCACCCTAAGCCTAATCCTTTCCCCAACCATCACCCTCAACCTTACCCAAAGCCTAAGCCTAATCCTTATCCTAACCCTCACACTCACCCTCACCCTAAACCTAATCCTAAACCTAAACCTAACACTAACTTCACAGTAACCCTCACCCTAACCCTAACTCTAACCCTAATCCTCACCCTCAACCTAACCCTAAACCTCACCCTCACCCTCAGCTTAAACCTAAGCCTAACTCTAACCCTAACACTAATCCTCACACTCACCCTCACCCTAACCCTAAACTTAATCCCAGCCCTAACCCTAACCCTCACCCTAACCCTAACTCTAACCCTAAACCTCACCCTCACCCTAACCCTAAACCACACCCTCACCCTCAGCTTAAACCTATGCCTAACTCTAACCATAACCCTAAACCTAACACTAAGGCTAACCCTAACCCTCACACTAACACTAAATCTAAACCTAAACCTCAACCTCACCCTAACCCTAACCCTAAACCTAAACCTCACCCTAACCCTAAACCTCACCCTCACACTAACCCTAATCCTAATCCTAAACCTAACAATAACCCTAACCCTAACACTAACCCTCAACCCAAACATAAACCTCACCCTAATCCTAACCCTCACCCTAACACTTACCCTCAAGCTAACACTTAACCTCACCCTAACACTAACCCTCACACAAACCCTAACCCTCACCCTAACCCTAAACCTCACCCTAAACCTAACCCTAAACTTCACCCTCACCCTAGCACTCAACCTAACCTTAATTCTAAACCTAACCCTCAACCTCCACGTCATCCTCATTCTCACCGTAACCATAACCCTAACACTAACAATAACCCTAACAGTACCCCTAAACCTCACCCTAAACAAAACCCTCAACCTAACACTAAACCTCAACCTAACACTTACCTCACCCTAACACTAACCCTCACACTATCCCTAAACCTCAACATAACCCTAAACCTAAACCTATCCCTAATCCTAACCCTCACCCTAACCCTAATTCTAACCCTAAATCTAACCCTAACACAAACCCTCACCCTAACCCTTACCCTAACCCTAATCCTAAACTTCACACTCACACTATCCCACACTCTAACACTAATCCTAAACCTAAACCTCACCCTAACCCTAACCCTAACACACACCCTCACCCGAAACCTCACCCTCACCCTAACCCTAACACTAACACTAAACCTAACTCTCACCGTAAACCTCAACCTAACACTAATCTCTAAACCTAAACCTCAAACTCAAACTGATCCTAACCCTAACCCTAACCCTAAACCTCACCCTAACACTAACCCTAAACCTCACCCTCACCCTAGCCCTCACCGTAAACCTAATCCTAACCCTAACCCTCACCCTAACCCTAAACCTCACCGTCAACCTAACCCTCAGCCTAACCATAAGCCTAACCCTAAACCTAACCCTAACCCACACACTCACCCTCACCCTAACCCTAATCTTAACCATAACCCTAACAATAAACCTCACCATAACCTTAAACCTAAAACTAACCCTAAACCTAAACCTCATCCTAACCCTCACCTGATCCCTAACTCTAACCCTAAACCTCACCTTCACCCTAACCCTAACTCTAACCCTAAACCTAACTCTAACCCTAACCCTTACCCTAAAACTCACTCTAACCCTAACCCTCAACCTTACCCTCACCATAACCCTAATCCTCACCCTAACCAAAACCTTCATTCTAACCCTAACCCTCACCCTAACCACAACTCGCACCCTAACCCTAACTCTCACCCTAACACTTACCCTCACACTAACAATAACCCTAAATCTAACACTAACCCTCACAGTAACCTTAACTCTCACTCTAACCCTAAACCTCACCCTAAACCTAACCCTAAACCTCAGCCTCGCCCTAGCCCTCACCCTAACCCTAATTCTAATCCTAACCCTCAACCTAACCCTAACCCTCATCCTCGCCCTAAACCTCAAACTAACCCTAACAATAAGGCTCAATCTAACCCTCACCCTCATCCTAACCCTCACCTTAACCCTTACCCTAATCCTCACCCTAAACCAAACCCTCACCCTTAGGGGAACACTGACCCTCAGCCTAAGCCTCACCTTTATTCTTACCGACATGCTCACCCTAATCCTCATTCTAACCCTAACCGTCATCCTAACACTCACCCTAACCCAGACCCAGTCCATCACCCTAACCATAACTCTCACCCTCACCCTCAACCTCAGCCTGAACCTAAGCCTAAGCCTAATATTAACCTTAACCCTCATCCTAACCCTCACCCTAACCCTAACCCTAACCATCACCCAAAACCTATTCCTCACCCCCAACCTCACCCTCAGCCTAACCCTAAGCCTAACCCTAACCCTCTCCCTCACCCTAGCTCTCACCCTAGCCCTAATTATAACCCTCACCCTCACCCTAACCTTAATCCTCATTCTCACCTTAAAACTCACATTAACCCTAACACTAATACTCAATTTAACCCTCACCCTAACCATATCCCGAAACATTAGCCTAACCCTCACCCTAACCCGAACACTCACCCTTATCTTAACCCTCACCCTCAGCCTAAACCTAATCCTCATCCTAACCCTAAACCTCACACTAACCCTAACACTAATCCTCAATCTAACCCTCACCCTAACCATAACCCGAACCCTTACCCTAAACCTCACCCTAACACTAACCCTAACAGTAACTCTAACTCTAAAACTAACCCTAAACCTAAACTTCATCCTATCCCTAACCCTAAACCTCACCCTCACCATCACCCTCTGCCTAACCCTCAGCCTAATGCTAACCCGAACCCTAACCCTCACACTCACCTGCACCCTCACCCTCACCATATCTCTAACCCTAAACCTCTCCCTAACCCTAACCCTAAACCTCACACTAACCATCCCCCCTAAACCTAACCCTAACAATAACACTAACCCTAACACTAACCCTAACCCTAACCATAACCATAACCCTCACCCTCAGCCTCAACCTCACCACAACTTAACCGTAACCATAAAACTAACAATCACCCTGCCCCTAACCCTAACCCTAACCCTAACCCTCAACTCACCCTCACCGTAATGCAAATCCTAAACCTAACCCTATCCCTAACACTAAACCTCACCCTAACCCTCACCCTAGCCCTCACCCTAAACCTAATCCTAACCTTAAACCTCATCCTAACACTCACCCTAACCCTAACCCTAATCCGAACCCTAACCTGAACCCTAACACTTACCCTCATGCTTGGCCTAAGCCTAAGCCTAAGCCTAATCCTACCCCTAATCCTAACCCTCACCCTAACCGAAACCCTAACACTACCCCTAATTCTAACCCTAAATCTCACCCTCACCATAACCCTAACTCAAACCCTAACCCTAAACTGAACCTCATCCTAACCCTAACCCGAACTCTCAACCTCACACTAACCATAAACCTCACCCTAATCCTAACTCTCACCCTAAAACTTAACCTCACCCTAACACTAACGGCAATGCTAACACTAACGCTCACACTAACCCAAACATCACCCTAACCCTAAACCTCACCCTAATACTAACCCTAACCCTCAACCTCACCCTAGCCCTCACCCGGACCCTAACCCTCATCCTCACCCTAAACCTCACACTAACCCTAACTCAATCTAACTCTCACCCTCAACCTAACCCTAATCCTAACCCTCACCCTTACCATAACCCTCACCCTCAGCCTAATCCTCACCTTTACCCTTAGCATCACACCCACCCTAAACCTCACCCTAACCCTCACCCTAATCTTAACCCTCACCCTAATCCTAACTCAACCCCTAAACCTCACCCTCACCTTAATCCTAATTCCAACCCTAACGCTAACACTAAACCTCACCCTAACGCTAAACCTAACCCTCACCTTCCCCCTAACCATAACCCTGACCCTAAGCCTAACCCTCACACTAAAACTTACCCTCACCCTAACCCTAACCCTAACCCTCACACTAATCCAAACCCTCACCCTAATCCTAAACCTCACCTTAACCCTAACTCTAACCCTCACCCTCACACTAGCCCTCACACTAACGCTAATTCTAACCCTCACCCTCACCATAACCCTAACCCTCATCCTCACCATAAACCTCACACTAACCCTAACCCTAACCCTAATCCTCAATCTAACCCTAAACCTAAATCTAACACTAACCCTTACCCTAACCCTAAACCTAAACATAACCCTCAACATTATCTTAACCCATACCCTCAGCCTAAACCTCATATTTACACTTAACATCATCCTCACCCTAAACCTCACCCTAAACCTAAACCTCATCCTAACACTCACCATAACCGTAAACCTAACGATCACACTAACCCTAACCCTCACCCTCAACCTCACTGTCAGCCAAACCCTAAGCCTAAGCTTAAATCTTACCCTAAACCTCACCTTCACCCTAGCACTCACCCTAACCCTAATCCTAACCCTAACCCTCATCCTAACCCTCACCCTAACCCTAACCCTAACCATAACCCTAACCCTAATCCTCACCCCGAACCTCACGCTCAACCTAACCCTAAGCCTAAGCTTAACCCTAACCCTAACCCTCACACTCATCCTCACCCTAAACATAATCCTAACTCTAAACCTAACCCCAATCCTAAACCTCAACCTAACCTGCAACCTAACCTTAACCCTAACACTAACCCTAACCCTAACCCTAACCCTGGACATAAATCTCCCCCAAACGCTAAATGTAAACCTAAAACGAACCCTCACCCTAACCCAAATCCTAACCCTAACCCTCAACCTAACCCTAACCCTCCCCCTCACTGTAAATCTAACACTCATCCTAACCCTCACCCAAACCATAACCCTAACCCTAAACCTCACCCAAACACTAACATTAACCCTCACCCTCACCCTAGCCCTCACCATAACACTAATCCTAACCCTAATCCTCATCCTAACCCTCACCCTAATCCTAACCCTAACCCTCACCCTAATCCTAAGCCTAACCCTAACCGGCAACCTAAACCTAACACTCACGCTAACCGTAACCCTAACCCTAAACCTCACCTTAAACCTAAACCTAACCCGAACCCTAATTCTCACCCAGACTCTAACTCTAACTCTAACACTAACCCTAACCTTAACCCTCATCCTCAGCCTCACCCTAAACCTAACCCTAACACTAACTCTCACACTAACCCTAACCCTAAGTCTCACCCTAAACCTAACACTAAAAACCTCACCCTAAAACTAACACTAACCCTCAACCTCACCCTCTCAGTAACCGTAACCCTAACCCTAACCCTAACAATAACCCTAACCCTAACCCTCATCCTAACTCTCACCCTCACCCTAAACCTAATCCTCACCCTTACCATAACACTAACCCTCATCCTAACCCTCACCCTAAACCTAAACCTCACCTTAACACTAACCCTAACCCTCACCCTAGCCCTCATCCTAACCCTAATCCTAACCCTAATCCTCATCCTAAACCTCACCCTAACCCTAACCCTAAAACTCACCCTAATCCTAAGCCTAACTCTAAACCTCAACCTAACCCTAACCCTCAGCTCAACTTAACCCTAACCCTAACCCTCACCCTAACCCTAAACATAACCTGAACACTAACTCTCACCCTAATCCTAACCCTAAACCTCACCCTAACACTAAAACTCACCCTCAGTGTAACCCTAAGCCTAACCCTAAACCTTACGCTAACCATCACACTCACCCTAAACCTTACTCTAATCCTATTCCTAACCCTAACACTAACCCTCACCCTCAGCCTCAAATTAACCCTAACTCTTACCCTAAAACTCACCCACAACCTGACCCTAAACTTAACCCTAACCGTAAACCTCACCTTAACCCTCACCCTAAACGTAACCCTCACCCTAGCCCTCACCCTAACCCTAATCCTAACCCTACCCTCAATCTAACCCTCACCATAACCCTAACACTAACTCTCACCCTAAACCTAACCCTCACACTCAGCCTAACCCTAAGCCTAACCCTAAGCATAACCCTAAACCTAAACCTAACCCTCACACTCACCCGCACACTCACCCTAACTCTAAACTTAACCCTAACCCTAACCCTACCCCTCATCCTAATCATCATCCTAACCCTAACACTAAACCCTCAACCTAAGCCTAAACCTAACCCTAAACCTCACCTGCACCCTAACAGTCACGCTCACCCTCACCCTCACCCTAACTCTAAACCTCACCCTAATCATCAAACTATCCCTAACCCTCACACTAACCCTATGCCTAACACTCACCCTAACCCTAAGCCTCACCCTCATCTAACCCTCAGCGTATCCCTAACCCTAACCCTAATGCTCACACTCACCCTAACCCTAACTCTCACACTCACCCTCAGCTTAAACCTAATCCTAAAAATAACCCTAACCCTAACCCTCACAATCACCCTCACCCTAAGCCTAATCCTAACTCTAAACCTAACCCTCACCCTCACCCTCACCCTCACCCTAACCCAAACCCTCAACCGAAACCTCACCCTGAACCTCACCCAAACCCTCACCCTCAACCTAAACATCACCCTAAACCTAACCCTCACTCTAACCCTTTGCCTAACCCTACCGTAACCATAATCCTCACCCTAACCCTCACCCTCAGGCTCACCATAACCCTATTCCTAACCCTAACCCTCACCCTCAACCTCATCCTAAACCTATCCCTAACCCTAACCCTCACCCTAACCGTAACCTCCAACCTAACCCTAACCTTCACCATAACCCTAACGCTAACACTAACCCTAACCCTAAACCTCACCCTCACCCTCACCCTCAGGCTAAGACTAACCCGATCCCTAACCCTCACACTCAACCTTACCCTAAAACTAATCCTAAGCCTCACCCTCACCCTCAACCTCATCCTAACCCTAACCCAAACACTCAACCCAAACTTCACCTTCACCCTCACCCTAACCCTCACCCTCACCCTAAACATCAACCTAACCCTAACCCTCACCCTAACCTTCACCCTAAACTTAAACCTCACATTAACCCTAACCTTCACCCTAACCCTAACCCTCAACCTAACCCTTACCCTCACCCTAACACTAAGCCTAACCCTAACTTGAACCCTCACAGTAACCCTAACCCTCACCCTAAACTTAACCCTACCCCTCACCCTACCCCTCATTCTAACTCTAATCCCAACCCTAACACTCACCCTCACCGTCACCCTAACACTCACACTAACCCTAACCATCACCCAAACACTAACCCTCACACTCTCCAGAACCCTCATCCTGACTCTAACACTCACCCTCACACCAACCCTCACCCTCACCCTAAACATCAACCTAACCCTAACCCTCACCCTAACCTTCACCCTAAACTTAACCCTCACATTAACCCTAACCTTCACCCTAACCCTAACCCTCAACCTAACCCTTACCCTCACCCTAACACTAAGCCTAACCCTAACTTGAACCCTCACAGTAACCCTAACCCTCACCCTAAACTTAACCCTACCCCTCACCCTACCCCTCATTCTAACTCTAATCCCAACCCTAACACTCACCCTCACCGTCACCCTAACACTCACACTAACCCTAACCATCACCCAAACACTAACCCTCACACTCTCCAGAACCCTCATCCTGACTCTAACACTCACCCTCACACCAACCCTCACCCTTACCTTATCTTCACCCTAACCCTAACCCTCAGAATAACCCTAAACTTAACTTTAACCCTACACCTGAACTTACCCCTCTCCCTAACTCTAACCCTAACCCTAACACTAACCCGCACCCTAATCCTAACCCTTACCCTCACCCTCACCCTAAACCTTACCCTTACCTTAAATCTCACCCTAACACTAACCCTCATTCTACACATCACCCTAACCATAACCCTCACTCTAACCCTAACCCTATCACTCACACGAAACCTAACACTCACCCTAACCCTCAACCTAACCCTAAACTCCTACCTAACACTAACCCTCACCCTAACCCTAATGCTAACCCTCACCCTATCCCTAACCCTCACCCTAACTCTTATCCTCACTCTAACCCTAACCCTCACAGTAACCCTAATCCTCACCCTAACCCTAACTCTACCCTTCACCCTAACCCTCACTCTAACCCTAACCCCAACCCTAAACCTCACCCTGACCGTCACCCTAACACTCAGCCTAACCCTCAACCTTATCCTCACCCTAACCCTAACCCTAACCCTAACCCTCACCCTAAAACTTAACCTCACCCTCACCCTAAACCTAAACCTCACCCTAACCCTAAACCTAACCCTAAACCTCACCCTAGCCCTCACGCTAACCCTAATTCTAACCCTAACCCTCACCCTAATCCTAAACCTCACCCTAAACCTAACCCTTTCTCTAACCCTCACCCTCACCCTAGCCCTCACCCTAACCCTAATTCTAACCCTGACCCTCACCCTAACCTTAACCCTCATCCTCACCCTAAACCTCACATTAACCCTAACCCTAATAATCAATTTAACCCTTACCCTAACCCGAAACCTTACCCTAACCCTCACCCTAACACTAAACCTCACGCTTATATTAAACCTCACCCTCTGCCTAACCCTCACCTTTACCCTTACCATCACCCTCACCCTAACCTCACCCTATCCCTAAACCTCACCCTAGCCCAAACCCTAAACCTAACCCTAACCCTCACACTCACCCTCAGCGTAACACTAACCCTATCACTATTCCTAACCCTAAACCTCACCCTCACCCTAACCATCACCCTAATTCTTACCTTCACACTAATCCTAACCCTAACCTTAAACCTAACTATCACACTAAACCTAACCCTCACCATAACCATAACCCTACCCCTTATCCTAACACTCACCTTAACCCTAACCCTAAACCTCACCCCAACCCTCACCCTAAACCTCACCGTCACCCCAAACCTGACTCTAACCCTAATAATAATCCTAACCCTCACCTCACCCTAACTCTCACCCTCACCCTAACCCTCACCCTAACCTTCACCCTAATACTAAGCCTAACCCTCAGCCTAAGCCTCACCCTAACCCTAAGGATAACCCTAATCCTAACACTCACCCTAAACCTAACCCTCATCCTAACCCTAAACCTCACCCTAACACTTACTCTCACCTGCACCCTCACCCTAACCCTAAAGCTAAACTTCACCCTCACCCTAGCCCTCACTGTAACCTTAATTCTAAACCTAACCCTCAACCTAATCATAACCCTCATCCTCACCCCAAACCTCACACTAACCCTAACCCTAATCCTCAATCTAACCCTCACCCTATCCCTAACCCTTAACCTAACCCTCACCCTAACCCTCACCCTCACCCTTATCTTAACTCTCACCCTCAGCCTAACCCTCAACTTTACCCTTACAATCACGCTCACACTAACCCTCCCCCATACCCTAACCCTCACCATAGCCCTCACCCAACCCTAAACCCAACCCTCACCCTCACGCTCACCCTCAGCGTAACACTAACCCTATCACTATTCCTAACCATAAACCTCACCCTCACCCTAACCGTCACCCTAATTCTTAACCTCACACTAATCCTAACCCTAACCCTATCCATAAACCTACCCCTTATCCTAACACTCACATTAACCCTAACTCTAACCCTCACCCTAACCCTCACCCTAAACCTCACCGTCACCCTAAACCTATCCCTAACCCTAATAATAACCGTAACCCTCACCCTAACACTAACCCTCACCCTCATCCTAACCCTCAACCTAATCCTAATCCTAACTCTCTGCCTAACCTTCAAACTAACCCTAAGCATAACCCTAACCCTAACCCTCACACTAACCCTCACCCTAACCCAAAGCCTAACCCTGACCCTCACACGCACCCTAACCCTCACCCTAACCCTTTCCCTGACCCTAAAGATAACCCTCAACCTAACCCTAACCCTCAACCTAACCAAAACCCTCATCCTAATCCTAACCCTCTCCCTAACACTTACCCTCACCCTAACACTATCGCTCATTATAACACTAACCATCACGCTAACCCTAACTCTCACCCTAACCCTAAACCTCACCCTAACCCTAACCGTCAGCCTCACCCTAGCCCTCACTCTAACACTATTCTAACCCTAACCCCACCCTAATCCTAAACCTCATCCTCACCCTAAACTCACACTAACCCTAACCCTAATCCTCAATCAAACCCTCACCATTACCCTAACCCTCACCCTAACCCTTACCCTAACCCTCACCCTAATCCTAACCCTCAATCTTAGGGGAACACTCACCCTCAGCCTAACCCTCACCTTTACTCTTACCGTCACGCTCATCCTAACCCTAATCCTAACCCAAACACTCATCCTAACACTCACCCTAAACCTAAACCTATCCATCACCCTAACCCTAACCCTCACCCTCACCCTCAGCCTAACCCTAGGACTAAGCCTAACCCTAAACCTAACCCTCACCCTCACCCTAGCCCTCAGCCTAAACCTAATCCTAACCCTAACCCTCATCCTAACCCTAACCCTAACCATCACCCAAAACCTATTCCTCACCCACACCCTCACCCTCAGCCTAACCCTAACCATAACCCTCACCCTCATTCTCACCCTCACCGCAAATTTAACCCAAACCAAAACACTAACAATAACCCTAATTTTAACCCTAACCCTAACCCTAATCCTCAACCCCACCCTCACCCTCAGCCTAAACCTAAGCCTAACACTAGGCCTAACCCTAACCCTCAACCTAACCCTAACCCTAATCCTAACCCTAACCCTAATCCTAAAACTAACCCTAATCCTCAGCCACACCCTCATCCTAACCCAAATCCTAACCCTAACCCTCACCCTAACCCTAAGTCTAAGCCTAACCCTAACCCTAAAGCTCACACTCTCCCTCACCCTAACCCTGATCCTTAACCTAACCCTATCCCTAACACTAACCCTCACCCTAACACTAACCCTAGCCCTCACCCTAACCCTAATCCTAACCCTAACCCTCACCCTCATGCTCCGCCTAAGCCTAATCCTAAGCCTAAGCCTAAGCCTAACCCTAACCCTCACACTTACCCTAACAATAACACTAACCCTAACTCTAACCCGAAAACTAACCCTCACCCTAGCCCTAACTCTAACCCTAACTCTAACCCTAATTGTCACCCTCACCGTCACCCTCACGCTAACCCTAACCTTAACCCTCACCCTAATCCTGACCTTAAACCTCACTCTCACCTGCACCCTCACCCTAACCCTAAACCTAACCCTCACCCTAACCCTAATGCTAACTGTAACACTCACCCTAACCCTCACGCTATCACTTACCCACACCACAAACCTAACCCTAAACTTAACCCTCACCCTCACCCTAAACCTCACCCTAACCCTCAACCTAATCCTAACGCTCACCCTCACCCTAAACCTCACCCTCACCCTAACCCTCACCATAACCCTTACCCTCACCCTCACCCTCACCCTAACCGTAACCCTCACACTAAACCTAACCCTCACCCTAAACCTAAACCTACAGCTCACCCTAACCCTCAACCTAAACTTAACCCTAACCCTAACCCTCACCCTCATGCTAGCCCTCACCCTAACCCTAATTCTAACCCTAACCATCACCCTAACCCTCATCATCACCCTAAACCTCACACTACTCCTAACCCTAATTCTCAATCTAACCCTAACCCTAACCCTTACACTAACCCTCAACCTAAACCTAACCCTCACCCTTACTGTAACCCTCAGGCTTATACTAACCGTCAGCCTAACCCGAACCCTCATCCTAACCCTCACCCTAAACCTAACCATATCTATCACCATAACACTAACCCTTACCCTCACCATCACCCTCAGCCTAAACCTATGCCTAAGCCTAACCCTAACCCTAACCCTCACTTTCACCCTAGTCCTCACCCTAACACTACTCCTAAACCTAACCCTCATCCTAACCCTCACCCTAACCCTAATGCTAACCACCACTCTAAGCCTAATACTCACCCCCACCCTCACCCTCACCCTAACCCTAAGCCTAACCCTCACCCTAACCATAACCCTCACCATCATCTAACCCTCATCCTATCCCTAACCCTAACCCTACTGCTCACAGTCACCCTAACCCTAACCAACAAACTCACCTCACCCTCAGCTTAAACCTAAGCCTAACCATAACCCTAACCCTAACCCTCACAATCACCCTCACCCTAAGCCTAACCCTAACCCTAAACCTAACCCTCACCCTCACCTTCACCCTAACCTTAACCCTAACCCAAACCTCACCCTCAACCTCACCCTAACCCTCACCCTCAACCTAAACATCACCCTAAACCTAACGCTCACCCTAACCCTTAGCCTAACCCTCACCCTAACCCTAAACCTCACCCTCACCCTCACCCTCAGGCTCATCCTAACCCTAATCCTAACCCTAACCCTCACCCTCATCCTCAACCTAAACCTATCCCTAACCCTAACCCTCACCCTAACCGTAACCTCTAATCTAACCCTAAGCCTCAACATAACCCTAACACTAACCCTAACCCTAACCCTAACCCTCACCCTCACCCTCAGCCTAAGCCTAAGCCTATCCCAAACCCTCACACTAACTCTTACCCTAAAACTAACCCTAAGCCTCACCCTCAACCTCAACCTCAACCTAAACCTAACCCAAACACTCATCGGAACCGTCACCCTCACACTCACACTAACCCTCAACCTCAGCCTAAACATCACCCTAACCCTAACCCTCACCCTAACCCTAACCCTCACTCTAACCCTAACCTTCAACCTAACCCTTACCCTCATCCTAACACTAAGCCTAATCCTAACTTGAACCCTCAGAGTAACCCTAAACCTCACCCTAACCTTAACCCTCACAGTAAACCTAACCCTCACCCTAACCCTAACCCTACACCTCACCCTACCCCTCACTCTAACCCTAACCCCAACCCTAACCCTCAACCTCACCGTCACCCTAACACTCACGCTAACCCTAACCCTCACCCAAACCCTAACTCTCAAGAACACTCATCCTAACTCAAACACTCACTGTCAAAATAAACATAACCCTAACACTAAACTTCACCATAACCGTAACCCTAACCCTCACACTAACAGTAACCCTAACCCTCACCCTCACTCCAACCCTCACACTTACCTTATCCTCACCCTAACCCTAACCCTCACACTAAACCTAACCTTAACTCTAACCCTATCCCTCACCCTACCCCTCACCCTAACTCTAACCATAACCCTCACCATAAACCTAACCCTTATCCTCACCCTCACCATAACCCTCACTGTAACATTAACCCTCACCCTAACACTAACCCTCATCCATACCTTAACCTTCACTGTCACCCTCACCCTAACACTCAACCTCATTCTACACATCAACCTAAACATAACCCTCACCCTAACCCTAACTGTATCACTTACCTTAACCCTAACACTCACCCTAACCCTCACCCTAACCCTAATTTCCAACCTAATATTAACCCTGCCCCTAACCCTAATGCTAACCCTCACCCTAACCCTAAACCTCACCTGACCCTTACCCTCACTCAAACCCTAACCCTCACACTATCCCTAATCCTCACCCTAAACCTAACACTACCCCTCACTCTAACCCTCACTCTAAACCTAACCCCAACCCTAAACCTCACCCTCACTGTCAACCTAACACTCACGTTAACCCTCAACCTTACCCTCACCCTAACCGTAACCCTAACCCTAAACCTCACATTAACCCTAACACTCACCCTAACCCTAACCCAAACCCTCACCCTAACCCTGATGCTAACTCTAACCCTCACCATTACCAGAACCCTAAACCTAACCATAAACCTCACCTTAAGGCTAACTCTAACCCTAAACCTAACCCTAACCCGCACCCTAATCCTAACCTTCACCTTCACCTGACCCTCAGCCTAACCCTAAGCCTAAACCTAAAACTAAACCTAGCCTTCACACTCACCCTCATCCTAACCCTAAACCTAATCCTAACCCTATCACTAACCCTAACCCTCACCCTAAACCTCACCCTAACCCTAAACCTAACACTAACCCTAACCTTCATCATAACCCTCATCCTAATCCTAACTGTAACCTTAAACCTCAACTTCAACCTAACCCTAAATCTAACCCTAAGCGTAACCCTAAATCTCACACTAATCCTAACCCTAAACATTACCCTCACCCTAACCCTCACCATAACCGTATCCCTAACCCTAACCCTGACAATAAACCTAACCCTAACCCTAAACCTCACCCTAACCATAACCCTCACCCTAACCCTAAACCTCACCCTAACACTTACCCTCACCTTAACACTAAACCTCGCACTAAACCTAAACCTCACCATAACCCTAAACCTCACCCTAACCCTAAACTTAACAGAACCGTCACCCTAACCCTAATTCTAACCCTAACACTCACGCTAACCCTAACTCTCATCCGCACCCTAACTCTCACCCGAACCCTAAACTTAACCCTAAACCTCACCCTAACCCTAACCCTCAGCCTCAGCCTAACCCTAAACCTAACCCTAACCCACACACTCACCCTCACCCTAACCCTAATCCTAAACCTATTCCTAACCCTAAACCTCCCCCTAAGTCTCACCCTAACCCGAAACCTAACCCTCAACCTAACCCTCACCCTAACCATAACTCTAACCGTAAACCTCACCCTAACCCTAAACCTAATTCGAACCCTAACCCAAACCCTAAACCACATCCTATCCATCACCCTAACCATAATCCTCACACCCACCCTCACACTCAGCCTAACCCTAAGCCTAAGCCTAACCCTAAACCTTACCCTCACAGTCACTCTCAACCTAAGCCTAATCCTAACCCTAACCCTAACCCTTAACCTCAACCTAACCTTCACCCTAACCTTAACCGTAACACTCACCCTAACCCTAACCCACGAACTAACCCTCCCCCTAACCCTAAATCTAACCCTAAACCTCACCCTCCCCCTAACCCTTATCCTAACCCTAACCCTAACCCTCACCCTAAACCTAACCCTCACCCTCACCGTCACCCTCACCGTAACTCTAACCATTACCCTAACAATAACACTAATCCTAAAGCTAAACCTAAACCTAACCCTAACCCTAACCCTAATCCTAACCCTAACACTCAGCCTAACCCTAACCCTCACCCTCACCATAACTCTAACCCTCATCCAAACCCTCACCCTAACCCTAACCCTAAACCTCAGCCTAACACTAAACCTAACTGTAACCCTCACCCTAACCCTAAACTTAACCCGAACCCTAACTCTCACCGTAAACGTAACCTTAAAAGTCAACCTAACCCTAAACCTACACCTCATCCTCAACCTCAGCCTAACCCTAAGCCTAAGCCTAACCCTAACCCTCACACTCACCCTATCCCTTACCCTAATCCTAAGCCTAACCCTCACCCTCACTCTAACCTTCACCCTAACCCTAACTCGAACATTAACCCTAACCGTAAACCTCACAAACAGCCTCACCCTAACCCTAACTCTAACCATATAGCTCACCCTCACACTAACCCTAACCCTAAACCTCACCCTAACCCTAACCCTAAACCTCACCCTCACCCTAATCCTCACCCTAACCCTAATCATAAACCTAACCCTCATCCTAACCCTCACCATAACACTAACCCTAAACCTAACCCTCATCCTCACTGTAAACCTTACCCTAAGGCTCACCCTAAACCTAAACTTAACCCGAACCCCAACTCTCACCCTAACCCTAAACCTAACCCTCACCCTAACCCTCACCTTCACCCTCACCCTCATCCTCAGCCTAATCCTAAGCCTAACCCTAAACCTAACCCTCACCCTTACCATCACCCTCAACATAACTCTAACCCTAACCCTAACATTAACACTAATTCTAACCCTAAACCTAATCTTAACCCTAACCCTAACCCTAATCCTAAGACTCACCCTCACCTTAACCCTAATCCTAACCCTAACCCTCACACTAACCCTCACCCTCACCCTCATTGTAACCCTAACCTTCATCCAAAACCTCACCCTAACCCTAAACCTAACCCTAAACCAAAACCAAACCCTACCACACACACTCACCCTCGCCCTAACTCTAATCCTAACCCTAACCCTATAACCCTGAACGTCCCCCTAACTCTCACACTAACCCTAACCCTAACACTAACCCTAACCCCAACCCTCAACCTAACCCTCACCCTAACCCTAACTCTAAACCTAACCCTAACCCTCACCCTCACCTTCACTGTAACTGTAACAGTAACCCTAACCCTACAATAAACGTAACCCAAACCCTAACCCTCACCCTAAACATAACCCTCACCCTAACCCTAAACCTCACCCTAACCCTAACCCTAAACCTAACCCTCACCCTCACCCTAGACCTCACCCTAATTCTAACCCTCACCCTCACCCTAACCCTAACCCTTACCTGAACCCTAAACCTAACCCTAACCCAAACCCTTATCTTAACCATCACCCTTAGCCTAAACCTCACCTTTAACATTAACATAATCCTCACCCTAACCCTCACACTAACCCTAAACCTCATTCTTACCGTCAACCTAAGCATCACCCTAAACCTAACCCTCAACCTCAAACACACACACAGACTAAGCCTAAGCCTAATACTAAGCCTTACCCTAACCCTCACCCTAGCCTTCACCGTAACACTAACCCTAACCCTAACCCACAAACGTTAGTTTGTGGTTAACCTTAACCTTAACCTTAAGGTTAACCCTAACCTTAACCATCACCCTAGCCCTAATCCTCACCCCCAACCTCACCCTCAGCCTAACCCTAGGCCTAAGCCTAAACCTATCACTAACCCTAACACTAATCCTCACCTTAACCCTAATCCTAACCCTAACCCTAACCCTAAACCTCAACCTCACCCTCACCCTAACCCTAATCCTAACCCTAACCCTAAACCTCACCCTAACCCTAACACTCACCCTCAACTTGAACCTCACCGTAACTCTAAACCTAACCCTAATCCTAAACCTAACCCTAAGACTAACCCTAAACCTCAACATAACCCTCACCTTAACCTTTACCCTAACACTAAGCCTAACCTTAACCTTCGACCTAACCCTCCCCCTAACCCTAAATCTAACTATAAACCTCACCCTCACCCTTACCCTAAACCTCACCCTAACCCTAACCCTAACCCTCACCCTCACCCTCACCCTCACGGTAACTCTAACCCTAATCCTAACAATGACACTAATCCTAACCCTAAACCTAACCCTAACCTTAACTCTAACCCTAATCCAAAAACTCACCCTCACCCTAACCCTCACCCTAACCCTAACCCTCACTCTCACTATAACCCTAACCCTCACCCTCACCGTGACCGTAACCCTAATCGTAACCCTCACCCTAACCCTAACCCGAACCTTAAACCTCTTGCTAACACTAACCCTAACCCTCTCCCTCAACCTAGCCCTCACCCTAACCCTAATCTTAACCCTAATCCTCTTCCTACCCCTCACCCTAACCCTAACCCTAACTCTCATCCTAACTCTAAACCTAACCCTAACCCTCAACCTAACCCTAACACTCATCGTCACACTAAACGTAACCCGAACCCTAACACACACCCTAACCCTAACTCTAACCCTCACCCTAACCCTAAACCTCACCCTCAGCCTAAACCTAAGCCTAACCCTAACCCTAACACTAACCCTCACACTCACCCTAACCCTTACCCTAATCCTAATCCTAACCCTAAGCCTAACCCTCACCCTCAACCTAACCCTCAACCTAATGCTAACTCTAATGCTAACTCTAACCCTAACCCTCACCTCACCCTCACCCTTACCCCAATTCTATCCCTAAACCTCACCCTCACCCTAACCCTAAACCTCACCCTCACCCTAATCCTCATCCTAACCCGAATCCTAACACTACCCCTCCTGGTAACCCTCACCCTAACACTAATCCTAACCCTAACCCTCATCCTCACCCTAACCCTAACCCTAACCCTCAACATAACCCCAACCGTCACTCTCACCGTAGCCCTTACCCTAACTTACACCCTAACCCTAAACTTAACCCGAACCCTAACTCTCACCCTAAACATAGCTCTAACACTCAACCTAACCCTAACCCTCACCCTCACCCTCAACCTAAGCCTAAGCCTAACCCTAACCCTCACACTCACCCTAACCCTAACCCTAATCCTAACCATAATCCGAACCCTAACACGATCCCTCACCCGAACCCTCACCTTAACCCTAACCCTAACATTAACCCAAAACCTAACCCACACCCTCAGATTCACCCTAACCCTAACAATAAACGTCACCCTGACCCTCACCCTAACCCTAAACTTAAACCTAAACCTCACCCTAATCCTAAAACTCAAACTCACCCTCAGCCTAGCCCTCACCTTAACCCTAATCCTAACCCTAAACCTCATCCTAAACCTCCCCATAATCCTAAGAGTAACCCTCACCTTAACCCTAACTTTCTCACCCTCAACCTCACCCTTAGCCTAACCCTAAGCCTAACCCTAATCCTAACCCTCACCCTCAACCTCACCCTCAGCCTAAACCTAACTCTAACCCTAACCCTCGCCCTAACACTAACCCTCATCCTCACCATCACCCTAACTCTAATCTTAACCCTAACCCTAACCCTTACCTTCACACTCACCCTCACTTTAACCCTAATCCTAAACCTAACCCTATCACTAATCCTCACCCCCACCTTAAACCTCACCCTAACCCTTACCCTAACACTAACCCTAACCCTAACTCTAACCCTTAACCTCACCCTCACCCTAACCCTAACCCTAACCATAATCCTAAACCTCACCCTAAACCTAAACCTTACCCTAACACTTACCCTCACCCTAACACTAACACTAACCGTAACACTAACCCTCACACTAATGCTAACCATCACCTTAAACCTAAACCTCACCCTAACCCTAACTCTAACCCTCAACTTCAACTTAGCCATCAACCTAACCCTAACCCTCATCCTCACACTAAACCTCACACTAACCCTAACAATAATCCTCAATCTAACCCTGTCCCTCACATTAACCATAACCCGAAACCTCACCCTTACCTTAACCTTCACCCTCAGCCTAACCCTCACCTTTATTCTTATTGTCACCCTCATCCTAACCCTCACCCTAACCCTAACCCTTATCCTAACCCTCACTCTAACCATAACCCTAACCATCACCCTAACCCTAACCCTAACCCTCACCCTCACCTTCAAACTCAGCCTAACCCTAAGTCTAAGCCTAAACCTCACACTCACCCTAGCCCTCACCCTAACCCTAATCCTAACCCTAACCCTCATCCTAACACTAAATCTAACCATAAACTAAACCAGGACTCTAAACCTAATCCTCATCCTAATCCTCACCCTCACCCTCATCCTAACCCTAAGCCTAAGCATAAGCCTAACCCTATCCCTAACCCTCACACTCACCCTAACCCTAACCCTAATCCTAACCCTAACCCTAACCCTAAACCTAAACCTCAACCTAACCCTCACCCTAAACCTAACCCTAACCCCAAACCTCACCCTTACCTTAGTCCTCACCCTAACCCTCACCCCATACCTAAGCCTCACCCTCACCCAAACCCGAACCTTAACCCTCACCCTAACCCTACGCTTAACATTAACCCTAAACTTCACCCTAACCCTAACAATAACCCTCACAATCACCCTAGCCCTCACCCTAACCCTAATTGTAACCCTAAACCTCATCCTAACCCTCACCCTAACCCTAACCCTAACCCTCACCCTAACCCTAAACCTAATTCTAACCCTCAAACTAGACCTAACCCTGACCCTCACCATAACCCTAACCCTAATCCTCAGCCTAAATCTAAACCTAACCCGAACAATAAATCTCACCCTAACCCTATCCCTAATCCTCACGCTCACCCTAGCCCTCATCCTAAACCTAATCCTAACCGGAACCCTCATGCTAACACTCACCCTAACCCTAACACTAACCCTAACCTTAAACCAAGCCCTAATCCTATCCCTCACCCTATTCCTAAACTTAACCCTAACCCTAATCCTCACCCTCACAATAGCCCTCACACTAACCCTAATCCTAAACCTAACCCTCATCCTAACCTTCACCCTCACCCTAACCCTAACCCTCACTCTGACACTCAGCCTAACCCTTAAGCCTAACCCTAACATTAACCGAACCCTAACCATCACACTCATCCTCACCCAAACCTTAATCCTCCACCTAACCCTATCCCTAACCCTAAACCTCACCCTAAAACTCACGCTAAACCTAACCCAAACACTAACCCTAACACTAACCCTCACACTAACCCTCGCCTTAACACAAACTCTAAGCCTAAACCTCACCCTCACCCTAACCCTAAACCTCACCCTTAACCTCTCCCTCAGCCTATCACTATGCCTAACCCTAACCCTAACCCTAACACTCACACTCACCTTCACCCTAACCCTCAGCCTTACCCTAAGATTAAGCTTAAGCATAACGCTAACACTAACCCTCACCCTAACCATAACCCTCACCCGAACCCTAACACTCACACTAAGCCTAACACTAACCCTCACCCTCACCCACACCCTCACCCAAACCCTAACCCTCACCCTGACCCTAACTCTAAGCCTCAACCTCATGCTCTGCCTTAGTTTAAGTCTAAGCCTAAGCCTAACCCTAACAATAACCCTCACACTCACCCTAACCCATACTCTAATCCTAATCCTAACCCTAACCCTAACCCTCACCCTCACCCTATCCCTCACCTTAACCCTAACACTAACACTAACCCTAAACCTAAACCTCACCCTCAGCCTCAACCTAACGCTAACACTAACCATAATCTCACCCTCAACCTAAACCCAACCCTAAACCTCAACCTAGCCCTAAAGATAAACCTCACCATCACTCTACCCCTAACCCTAAACCTCACCCTAACCCTAACCCTCACCCTTTCAGTAACCCTCACCCTCAGCCTAACCCTCACGTTTACCCTGACCGTCAACCCCACCCTAAACCTCACCCTAACCCTTAACCTCACCCTCATGCTCAACCTAAGCCTAAGCCTAAGCCTAAACGTAAACCTGACCCTCATTCTAACCCTAACCCTAACACTAACCCTAATTCTAAACCTAAAACTCACCCTCACACTCACCTTCAGCCTGAAGCTAAGGCAAACCCTAACCCTAACATTAACCCTCACACTCACCCTAACCCTCACCCTAACCCTAACTCTAACACTAACCCTAACCCCCTAAGCCTCACCCTCAGCCTCACCCTAACCCTAATTATAACCCTAAACCTCACCCTCACCCTAACCTAACCTAACCTAACCCTAACCCTAACCCTAAACCTAACCCTAACCCTAACCCTAACCCTCCCCCTAACACTCAACTTAACCCTAACACTAATCACTAACCCTAACTCTAAACCTAACCCTAACACTAAACCTCACCCTAACCCTAATCCTAACCCTCACCCAAACCCTAACCCTCACCCTCACCCTCACCATCAGCCTAACCCTAAGCCTAACAATTACCCTAACCCTAACCGTCACACTACTCCTAACAATAACCCTAATCCTAATCCTAACCCTAACCCTATCCCTCACCCTCACCCTAACCCTAACCCTAACACTAAACCTAACCCTAACCCTCACCTTCAACCTCACCCTCAGCCTAACTTTAAGCCTAACCCTAAACCTAACCCTAACACACACACTCACCCTTACCCTAACCCTAATCCTCACCCTAACAGTAACCCTATACCCAACCCTCCCCCTAACTCTCACCCTCACCCTAACCCTAACACTAAGCCTAAACCTAACCCTCACCCTAACCCTAACTCTAACCCTAAATCTCACCCTCTCCCTAAGCCTAACTCTAACCCTAAACCAAACCCTAAACCTCACCCTATCCCTAAACCTAACCCTAACCCTAACATTCACCCTAACCGTAACTCTAATCCTAAACCTCCCCCTCCCCCTAACCCTAACCCTAAGCCTGATGTAAACGTCACCCTAAACCTAAACCTTACCCTAACATTTACCCTCACCCTAAGCCTAACAGTAAAAATAACCCTCCACTTAACCCTAACCATCACCCTTACCGTAACCCTAACCCTCATTCTCAACCTCACCCTAACCCTAACCCTAACCCGAAACCTAACCCTAACGCTCACCCTCACCCTAGCCCTCACCCTAACCCTATACCTAACCCTAACGCTCAAACTAAACCTAACCCTCAAGCTCAACGTAACCCTAACCCTAACCCTCACCCTAACCCTAAACTTAACCTGAACCCTAACTCTCACCCTAAACATAACCCTAACCCTCACTCAAAACCTAACCCTCACCCTCAACCTCACCCTCAGTGTAACCCTAAGCAGAACCCTAACCCTAACCCTAACCCTCACACTCAGCCTAACCCTTACCTTAATCCTAATCCTAACCATAACTCTAACCCTAAACCTCAACCTCACCCTAACCCTAACCCTAAAACTCACCCTATCCCTAACCCTAAAACTCACCCTCAATCTAGCCCTCACCCTAACCCTAATCCTAACCCTAACCCGCATCTTAACCCTCAAACTAACGATAACCTGAAACATCACTCTAAACCTAATCCTCAAACCCACCCTCACCCTCAGCCTAACCCTCAGCCAAAGACTAACCCTAACCCTAACCCTCACACTCACCCTCACCCTAACCCTAATCCTAACCCTAACCCTAACCCTTAACCTAAACCTCAACCTAACCCTCACCCTAAGCCTAACCCTAACCCTCACGCTCACCTTAGTCCTCACCTTAACCCTCACCCCAAACCTAACCCTCACCCTCACCCAAACCCTACCCCTAAACCTCACACTCACCATAACCCTACCCCTATGCCTAATCCTAAACCTCACCCAACCCTAACACTAACCCTCACAATCACCCTAACCCTAACCCTAACCCTACCTCTAAAATTCATCCTAACCCTAAACCTGACCCTCAACATCACGCTCACGCTCAGCCTTACATTAACCTTAACCCTAACCCTAAACCTAAGAATAACCCTAACCATAAACCTAACCCTAAACCTCATCCTAACCGTAACTCTAACCCTAACCCAAACCTTCACCCTAACCCTAACACTGACCCTAACCCTAACCCTAAACCTCATCCTAACCCTAAACCTAACCCTCACCCTAGCATATATCCTAACCCTAATCCTAACACTAACACTCACACTAACCCTCACTCTAATCCTAAACCTCACCCTCAGCCTCAGACTCAGCCTAACCCAAATCCTAACCCTAACCCCAACCCTAAACGTAAATCTAACACTAACACTAACCCTCAATATCAACCTAACCCTAAACCTAACACTCACCCTAGCACATACTTTAACCCTAACCCTAACCCTAACACTCACCCTAACGCTAACCCTCACCCTACCCCTACCCCTAAGCCTCACACTAACCCTAAACCTCACCCTAACCCTCACCCTAACCCTAACTCTAAACCTAAAACTCACACTCTCCCTAACCCTAACCATAACCCTAAACCTCAAACTAACACTAACCCTAAACCTCACCCTCACCCTAGTCCTCACCCTAAACCTAACCCTAGCCCTAACACTCACCCTAACCATAACCCTCAACATAACCCTAACACTCACACTAACCCTAACCCTAACCCTCACCCTAACCCTAACACTAACCCTCCCCCTCACCCTAAACCAAACCCTAACCCTAACCCTCACCCTAACCCTAAGCCTAACCCTAACCCTCACCCTAACCCTCACACTCACCCTCAACCTACACCTAATCCTAAACCTAAACCTAATCCTCACAGTAACCCTCAAACTAGCGCTCACACTAACCCTAATCCTAACCCTAAAACTCATCCTAACCCTCACCCTAACCCTAACCCTAACCCTCACCCTAACCCTAACCCTAACCCTCACCCTCATGCTCGGGCCTAAGCCTAACCCTAAGCCTAAGCTTAAGCCTAAACCTAACCTTCACACTAACCCTCAACCTAACACTAACCCTAACACAAAAGCTAACTCTAATCCTAAACCTCACCCTCACCCTAACCCTAACCCTAAACATAAACCTAACCCTCACCCTAACCCTAAACCTCACACTCACCTTAACAGTAAACCTAATCCTGATCCTAACAGTAACCCTAACCCTAACCCTCATACTAACCATAACACTCACCCAAAACCTAACCCTCGCCTTAACACATAAATTCACCCTAACACTAAACCTAACCCTAACACTAGCACTCACACTAACCCTAACACTCCCCCTCACCTTAAACCAAGTCCTAACCCTAACCCTCACCGTAAACCTAAGCCTAACCCTAAACCTAACCCTCACACTCACCCTCAACCTACACCTAATCCTAAACCTTACCCTAACCCTCCCAGTAACCCTCAACCTAGCGCTCACCCTAACCCTAGTCCTAACCCTAAACCTCATCCTAACCCTCACCCTAACCCTAACCCTAACCCTCACCCTCATGCTCGGCCTAAGTCTAACCCTAAGCCTAAGCTTAAGCCTAAACCTAACCCTCTCACTAACCCTCAACCTAACCCTAACCCTAACAGAAAAGCTAACTCTAACCATAAACCTCACCCTCACCCTAACTCTAACACTAACCCTAACACTAAACATAAACCTAACCCTCAACCTAACACTAAACCTCACACTCAACAGTAAAACTAATCCTAACCCTAACAGTAACCCTAACAGTAAACCTAACCCTCATTCTAAACATAACACTCACGCTAACACTAACACTCACCCTAACACTTAAATTCACCCTAAAACTAAATATAACCCTAACACTAGCACTCACACTAACCCTAACCCTCACCATCACCCTAGCCCTCACCCTAACCCTAACCCTCATCCTCATCCTAAACCTCACACTAACCCTAGAACTAATCCTCAATATAAACCTCACCCTCAACTTAACCCTAACCCTAACCCACACCCTAACCCTAACCCTCACCCTTAACTTAATCCTCACTCTCAGCCTAACTCTCACCTTTACCCTTACCTGCACCCTCACCCTAACCCTCACCCTAATCCTAACCCTCATCCTAACCCTAACCCTGACCGTAACCCTAAGCCTAACCCTAACCCTAACCCTCACCCTCACCCTAGACATCATCCTAACCCTAATCCTAACCCTAAACCTAACTCTAACTCTCACCATCACCCTTAACCTAATCCTCAACCCCACCCTCACCCTCAGCCTAACCCTAAGCCTAAGCCTAATCCTAACCCTAACCCTCACACTCAGCCTCATCATAACCCTAATCCTAAACCCAACCCTAACACTAACCCTAAACCTCAACCTAACCCTGCCCCTAACCCTCCCCCTAACTCTAACTCTAACCCTAAACTTCACTCTCACCCTCACCATAACCCTCACCCTAAACCTAAATCTAACCCTCACCCTCACCGTAACTCTAACCATAACCCTAACAATAACACTAACCCTAACTATCACCCTAACCCTAACCGTAACCCTAAACCTCACCCTAACCCTAAACCAAACCCTCAACGTCAGCCTCACCCTAACCGTAAACTTAACCTTAACCATAACACTAACAATAACCCTAACCCTAAACCTAACCCTGAAACTCACCCTAACCCTAACCCTCACACTCACCGTAACCTAACCCTAACCCTCAACCTAACCCTCATCCTCAGGTTAACGCAGAGCCTTAACCCTATCCCTAAACCTAACACAATCACTCACCCTAACATTAACCCTAATCCTAAACCTAACCCTAACCCTAACCCTCATCGTAACCCTCACCCTCACCCTAACCCTAACACTAACCCTAACCCTAACACTCAACCTAACCCTAACTCTAACCCTAAACCTCACCCTCACCTTCACCCTAACCCTAATCCTAACCCTAAACCTCAACCTAACCCTAACCCTTACCCTCACCCTCACTGTAACTCTAACCCTAAACCTAACAATGACACTAACCCTAACACTAACCCTCACCCTCACCCTCACCGTAACCCTAACCCTAACCCAAACCCTCACCCTAACCCTAAACTTAACCCTAACCTAAACCTCACCCTAACCCTAACCCTAACCGTCACCCTGAGCCTCACCCTCACCATAAACTTAAACCTAACCATAACACTAACAATAACCCTAACCCTAACCCTAATCTAACCCTCACTCTCACCCTAACCCTAACCCTAACCCTCAACCTAACCCTAACCCTCACCCTCACCGTAACCCTCACACTAACACTCACCCTAACCCTAAACTTAACGCTAACCCTAAACATCACCCTAACGCTAACCCTAAACCTCACCCTCACCCTAGCCCTCACCTTAGCCCTAATCCTAAAACTAAACCACACCCTAACCCTCACCCTAACCCTTAAACTCTAACAATCACCCTAATCCTAACCCTTAACCTCACCCTCACGCTCGGCCTAAACCTAAGACTAAGGCTAACCCTAACCCTAACTTTCACACTCACCCTCACCCTCATCCTCACAGTAACTCTAACCTTAACCCTAACAATAACACTAACCCTAACCTTAACCCTAATCCTAACCCTCACCCTGACAGTAAACCTCAACCTAAACCAAGACCTCACCCTAACACTAACACTAACCCTAACTCTAAACCGCATCCTAACCCTAAACCTAAACCTCACCCTCAGCCTCAACCTCACTGTAAACTTAACCTTAATGATAACACTAACAATAACCCTAACCATAACACTAATACTAACCCTCACCCTCACCCTAACACTAACCCTCCCTCTCACAGTAACCCTAACCCTAAACCTCACCCTAACACTAAACCTAACCCTAATCCTAAACCTCACCATAATGATAACCCTAACCCTCACCCTCACCCTTGCCCTCATACTAACCCTAATCCTAACCCTAAACCTCATCCTAACCCTCACTCTTACAATAACCCTAAGCCTCAACCTTACCTTAACTCTAACCTTGAATCTAACCCTAACACTCACCTTCACACTCACCCTCAGCCTAAACCTAAACCTAAGTCTAACCCTAACCCTCACACTCACCTTCACCTTAACCCTAATCCTAACACTAACCCTCACCCTAAGCCGCAACCTAAACGTCCCGCTAATCCTAACCCTAAACCTAAACCTCACCCTCACCCTAACCCTAACTCTAACCCTGACCCTAAACCTAAACCTCACCCTAACCCTAACCCTAACCCTCACCCTCACCGTAACAGTAACCCTAACCCTAACAATAACCCAACCCTAACGCTAACACTAACCCTAAACATAAACCTCACCCGAATGCTAACCCTCACCCTAAAAATAACCCTAATACTAACACTAACCGTCACACTAACCCTAAACAGCACCTTAACCCTAAACCTCAACATAACCCTAAATCTAACCCTCACCCTCACCATAGCCCTCACACTAACCCTAACCCTCATCCTCACCCTAAACATCACACTAACCCTAACACTGATACTCAATCTAAACCTCACCCTCACCCTAACCCTAACCCTAATACTCACCCTAACTCGCACCCTAACCCTAACCCTCACCTTTACCCTTACTGTCACCCTCACCCTAACCATCACCCTACCCCTAACAATCATTCTAACCCTCACCCTAAACATAACCCTAACCATCACACTAACCCTAACCCTCAACCTCACACTCAGCCTCATTCTAAACCTAAGCCTAAACCTAACCCTATCCCTAACCCTCATCCTCACCCTACCCCTCACCCTAACCCTAATCCTAACCCTAACCCTAAAAATAACACTAACCCTAACCCTAACCCTCATTCTAACCCTAACCCTCACCCTAACCATTACCCTCACCCTAACACTTACCTTACCCTAACAATAACCCTAACCCTAACCCTAACCCTCATTCTAACCCTAACCCTCACCCTAACCCTTATCCTCACCCTAACACTTACCTTACCCTAACAATAACCCTAACCCAAACACTAACCCTCACACTAACCCTAACCATCACCCTGACCCTAGCCCTCACCCTAAACCTAATCCTAACGGTAAGCCTCATCCTCACCCTCAACCCAACCCTAACCCTAACCATCACCCAAAACCTATTCCTCACCCCAATACTCACCCTCAGCCTAACCCTAAGACTAAGCCTAACCCTAACCATAACCCTCAACCTCAGGCTCGCCCTCACCACAAACTAAACCCAAAACATAACACTAACGATAACCTGAATTTAAACCGAAACCCAAACCCTAATCCTCACCCCCACCCTCACCCTCAGCCTAACCCTAACCCTAACCCTAAACCTAAACCTAACACTAAACCTCACCCTAATCCTCAGCCTCACCCTCACCCTAACCCAAACACAAATATAAATCCTCACTCTCACCCTAAGCCTAACCCTAAGCCTAACCCTAACTCTCAAACTCACCCTCAACCTAACCTTAAACCTAACCCTAAAACTCACCGTAAACCTCACCCTAAACCTAACACTCACCCTCAACCTCAACCTCACCGCAAACTTTACCCTAACCATAAAAATACCAATAAACCTAACCCTAACCATAAACTTAACCCTAATCCTCACCCCCACCCTCACCCTCAGCCTAATCATAAGCCTAATCCTAAGCCTAACCCTAAGCCTCACCGTAACCCCAAACCTAACCCTCACACTAACCCTAAGCCTAACACTAAACCTCACCTTAAGGCTAACTCTAAACCTAACCCTAACCCTAACCCACACCATAACTCTCACACTTACACTCTACCTCAGCCTAACCCTAAGCCTAAACCTAATCCTAACCCTAACCCTCACACTCACCCTCACCCTAACCCTAATCCAAACCTAACACTATCCCTAACCCTAACCCTCACCCTAACGCTCACCCTAACCCTAACCCTAACACTAACCCTAAACCTAACCCTCACCCTAACCCTCCTCCTAAACCTATCTCTAACCCTAAACCTCAAACTCACCCTGATCCTAACCCTAAACCTAACCCTAAACCACACCCTTACCCTAAACCTCAACCTCACCCTAGCCCTCACCCTAACCCCAATCCTAAACCTAACCCTCATTCTAACCCTTACCTTAACCCAAAAACAAACCGTCACCCTAACCTACACCCTCACCCTAACCCTCAGCCTAACACTAAGCCTAACCCTAAACCTAACCCTAACACAAACCCTCACACTCACACTCAAGCTAACCCTAATCCTAAATCTAATCCGATCCCTAACCATAACGTTCACCCAAACCCTCACCCTTAACACTACCCTTAACACCAACCCTAACGCTAACCCTCACACTAACCCGAACTCTAACCCTAAACCTCACCCTGACCCTCACCTGAAGCCTCACCCTCAACCTCAGCCTAAACCTAAGCCTAACACTAACCCTAACCCTCAAAATCACACTCACCCTCACAAAAACACTTATCCTAATCCCAGGCCTAACCCTAAAACTCACCCTAACCCTAGCCCTCACCCTAACCCTAAACCTAACACTAACCCTAACCCTAACCCTCACCCTAACCCTAATTCTAAACCTAAACCTCACCCTCACCTTAACCCTAACCCTAACCTTAACCCTAACCCTATACCTCACCCAAAACATAACCCCAAAACTCACTTTCACCCTAGCCCTCACCCAAACCCTAATCCTAACTCTAACCCTCATCCTAACCCTCACCCTAACCCTAACCATAACCATCACCCCAACCCTAACCCTCAGCCTCAACCTCATGCTCAGCCTAAATTTAACCCTAAACCTAAACCTAAACCTAACCCACACACTCACCCTCACCCTAACCCTAATCCTAATCCTAAACCTAAAAATAACCCTAACCCTAAACCTAACCCTCAAACTAAACATAACCCTCACCCGAACCCAAACCCTCCCTCTAACACTTACCCTCACACTAAGAGTAACCCTCACACTAACACTGAAGCTCACAGTAACCCTAAACCTCTCCCTAACCTTAACCCTAACCCTAACCTAAACCTCACCCTCACCCTAGCCCTCACATTAACCCTAATTCTAACCCTAACCCTCAACCTAACCCTATCCCTCAACCTCACCCTAAACCTCACACTAACCCTAACCCTAATCCTCAATCTAACCCTCATCCTAACTGTAACCCGAACCCTTAACCTAACGCTCACCCTAACCCTAACCCTCACCCTTTTCTTAACCCTCACCCTCAGCCTAACCCTCACGTTTACCCTTACCATCACTCTCACCCTAACCCTCAACCTTAACCTAACCCTAACCAAAGCACTAACCCTAACCCTAACCCTAAACCTCACCCTCACCCTGATTTACACTAATCCTATCACTATTCCTAACCCTAAACCTCACCCTCACCCTAGCCATGACCCTAATTCTTACCCTCACACTAATCCTAACCCTAACCCTAAACCTAACTCTCACAATGAACCTAACCCTCACCCTAACCGTAACCCTACCCCTTACCCTAACCCTCACCTTAACCCTACCACTAACCCTCAACCTAACCCTCACCCAAAACCTCACTGTCACCCTAAATCTGACCTTAACCCTAATAACAACCCTAACCCTCACCCTCACCCTAACCCTCACCCTAAACCTCACCCTAATCATAACCCTAACCCTTAGCCTAACCCTCACCCTAACCCTAAGCATAACCCTAACCCTAACCCTCACCCTAACCCTCACCCTAACCCAAATCTTAACCCTAACCCTCACCTTCATCCTAAACCTCATCCTAACACTTACCCTCATCCTCACCCTAAACCTCACACTTAACCGAATCCTCACCGTAACTCTAACCCTAATCGTCACCCTCACCGTCACCCTCACGCTAAGCCTAACCCTAACCCTCTCCCTAACCCTACTGCTAAGGCTAACACTCACACTAACCCTCATGCTATCACTTATCCACACCACAAACCTAACCCTAACCTTAACCCTCACCCTCACCCTAAACCTCACCCTAACCCTAAACCTAATCCTAACCCTCACCCTCACCCTAACCCTAACAATAACACTCACCTAACCCTAACCCTAACCTTCTACCTCACCCGAACCCTCACCCTAACCCTAACGCTCACCCACACCCTAAACCTCAAGCTCACCCTTACCCTAACCCTCAACTAATCCTCACCCTAACCCTAACCATTACCTAACGAAGAGCCTGACCCTCACTCTCACCTCAACCATATCCCTAACCCTAAACCTCACCCTCACCCACACCCTCTACCTCAGCCTATCCCTAACCCTATCCCTAATCTTAACCCTAACCCTCACCCTCACCCTAACCCTCACCATAACCCTTAGCCTCACCCTCACTCTCACCCTAACCGTAACCCTCACACTAATCCTAACCCTCACACTAAACCTAAACCTACCCCTCACCCAAAACCTCACCATAAACTTAACCCTAACCCTAACCCTCACCCTCACGCTAGCCCTCAACCTAATACTAATTCTAACCCTAACCCTCACCCTAACCCTCATCCTCACCCTAAACCTCACACTAACCCTAACCCTAATCCCCAATCTAACCCTAACCCTAACCCTTACCCTAACCCTAACCCTAACCCTAACCATCACCCTCACCGTAACAGTAACCCTAACCCTAACAATAACCCAACCCTAACGCTACCACTAACCCTAAACATAAACCTCTCCCTAATGCTAACCCTCACCCTAAAAATAACCCTAATACTAACGCTAACTGTCACACTAACCCTAAACATCACCTTAACCCTAAACCTCAACATAACCCTAAACCTAACCCTCACCCTCAACATAGCCCTCACACTAACCCTAACCCTCATCCTCACCCTAAACCTCACACTAACCCTAACACTGATACTCAATCTAATCTTCACCCTCACCCTAACCCTAACCCTAATCCTAACCCTAAACCTCATCTTAACCCTCACCCTAAACCTCATGCTCGGCCTAAGCCTAAGCCTAAGCCTAAGCCTAACACTAACCCTCACCCTAATCCTAAAATTAACACTAACACTAACTCTAAACCTAAACCTCACTCTCACCCTAACCCTAATTCTAACCCTAACCCTAACCCTAAACCTCATCCTAACCGTAACCCTAAACCTCATTCTAACCCTCAATGTAACCGTAACCTTAACCCTAACCCTAACAATAACCCTAACCCTAACCCTAACCCTCACCCTAACTATAACCCTCACCTTAAACCAAGCCCTCACCCTAACACTTACCCTCACCCTAACACTAACTCTAACCCTAACACTAACCCTCACCCTAACCCTAACACTGACCCTAACCCTAGCCCTCCCCCTAACCCTCCCCCTAACCCTATATCTAACCCTAAACCTCACGCTCACCCTAACCCTCACCCTCACCCTAGCCCTCACCCTAACCCTAATTCTAACCCTCACCCTCACCCTAACCCAGACTCTCATCCTCACCCTAAACCAAAACACTAACCCTAACCCTAATTCTCAATCTAACCCTCACCCTAAGCTTAACCCTAACCCTTACCTAACCCTAAACCTAACCCTAACCCTCAACCTTATCTTAACCATAACCCTCAGTGTAAACTTCACTTTTACCCTTACCATCATCCTCACCCTTACCCTCACCCTAACCCTAAACCTCATCCTAACCCTCACTCTATCCGTAAACTTAACCATCACCCTAACCCTAACCCTCACACAAAACCTCACGCGTAGCCTAACCCTCAGCCTATGCCTAAGCCTTAACCTAACCCTCATCCTCACCCTAGGCCTCAACCTAACCCTAATCCTAACCATCACCATAACCCTAATACTGACCCCCACCCTTAACCATAACCCTAAGCCTAAGCCTAACCCTAACCCTAACTCTCACAGTCACCCTCACCCTAAACCTAAACCTAACCCTAACCCTAAACCTCAACCTAACCTTAACCCTAACCATAACCCTAACACTAACACTACCCCTAACCCTCAATTTAACCTTCCCCCTAACCCTACATCTAACCTTCAACCTCACCCTCACCCTAACACTAATCCTAACCCTAACACTAAACCTCACCCTAAACCTAACTCTCACCCCCACCCTCACCCTCACTCTCACAGTAAATCTAACCCTAACCCTAACAATAACACTAATCCTAACCGTAAACCTAACTCTAACCCTAACAGTAATCCGAAGCTCAACATCACCCTAAAGCTAATTCTAACCCTAAGCCCCACCGTAACACTAACCCCCATGTCACCATAACCCTAACCCTCATCCTAACCCTCACGCTTTCCCTAACCCTAACCCTAAACCTAAAACTAACAGTAACTCTAATACTCACCTTCACCCTAGTTCTCACCCTAACTCTAATCCTAACCCTAATCCTCATTCTAACCCTCACCCTAACCCTAACACTAACCCTCACCATAACCCTAAACCTAACCCTCAACCTAACCTTAACACTCACCCTAACCCTAACCCTAAACCTCACCCTAACCCTAACTCTCACCCTCACCCTCACCCTCAGCCTAAACCTAAGCCTAATCCTAAATCTAACCCTAACACACACACTCACCCTCACCCTAACCCTAATCCTAAACCTAACCCTAATCCTAAACCTCCCCCTACCTCTCACCCTAAACCTAACTCTAACCCAAACCCTAAACCTCACCCTAACCCTAACCATAACCCTCACACTAACCCAAACCCTCACCCTAACACTTACCATGACCCTAACACTAAACCTAACCCTAACACTAACCCTCACACTAACTCTAAACCTAACCCTCACCCGCAACCTCAACCTCATTGGAACTCTAACCCTATCTCTAACAATAACACTAATCCTAACCCTAACCGTCACCCTAACCCTAATCCTCAACCCCACCCTCACCTTCATCCTAACCCTAAGCCTAAGCCTAACCCTCACACGATCCCTTACACTCACCCTCACCCTAACCTAATCCTAACCCTAAAACTATCTCTAAACCTCATCCTAACCCTCACGCTCACCCGAACCCTAACACTCACCCTAACCCTCCCGCAACCCTAACTCTAACCCTAAAACTCACCCTCACCCTAACCCTAAACCTAACCCTAAACCTCACCCTAAACCTCACCCTAACCCTAAACACTCACCCTCACCCTCAACCTGACAGTAACTCTAACCCTAACAATAACACTAACCCTAACCCTAACCCTAACCATAACCATAACCCTCAACCTCAGCCTCACCCTCACCGCAAACTTAACCCTAACCATGACGCTAACAATAACCCTAAACCTAACCCTAACCCTAATCCTCACCCCCACCCTCACCCTCAGCCTAACCCTAAGCCTAAGCCTAACCCTAACCCTAACCCTCACCATAACCCTAACCCTAACCCTAAACCTAATCCTAAATCTAACCCTAAACCAAACCCTAATCCTCAGCCTCACCCTCACCATAACACAAACCCTCATCTTAACCCTCATCCTAACCCTAAGCCTAATCCTAACTCTAAACCTAAACCTCACACTCAACCTCACCCTAACCTTAATACTAAACCTAACTCTCACCCTAACCCTAAACCTCAACCTAACCCTCAACCTATCCCTAACCCTAAACCTAATCCTAACCTTAAAACTCATCCTAACCCTCACCCTCAACCTCAACCTCATGCTCAGCCTAAGCCTAAGCCTAAGCCTAACCCTAACCCTCACCCTAAGCCTAAAACTAACACAAAGCCTAACTCTAAACTTAAACCTCACTCTCACCCTAACCCTAATTCTAACCCTAACATAACCCTAAACCTCATCCTTACCCTAACCCTAACCCTCACTCTCTCCCTCACTGTAACCGTAACTCTAACCCTAAACCTAACAATAACCCTAAACCTAACCCTAACCCTCACCCTAACCATAACCTCACCCTATCCCAAACCCTCAACCTAACACTTACGCTAACCATAACACTAACCCTTACCCTAACACTAACCCTCACACTAACACTAACCCTAACCCTAACCCTTAACCTCAACCTAACCCTCACCCTTACCCTAAGCCTAATACTAACCCTAACCATAACCCTCACCCTAACCTTTCCCCTAACCCTACATCTAACACTAAACCTCACCGTAAACCTCACCCTAACCCTAATCCTCACCCTTACACTCAACCTCACCGTAATTTTAACCCTAACCCTAACAATAACATTAACCCTAACCCTAACCATAACCCTCACCCGCAGCCTCACCCTCACCGCAAACTTAACCCTAACCATAACACTAACAATAATCTAAACCAAACCCTAACCCTAACCCTAATCCTCACCCTCAGCCTAACCCTAAGCCTAACCCTATCCCTAAACATAACCCTCAACATAACCCTAACCCTAACCCTAGCCCTAAGTCTAAACCTAACCCTAACCCTAAACCTAACCTTAATCCTAAACCTAACCCTAACCCTCAGCCTCACCCTCACCCTAACACTAATCCTCACCCTAACCCTAAGCCTAATCCTAACCCTAGCCCTAACGCTCACACTCACCCTCACCCTAAACCTAATCCTAAACCTAACCCTATCCCTAACACTAAACCTCACCCTAACACTCACCATAGCCCTCACCCTAACCCTAAACCTAAACCTCATCCTCACCCTAGCCCTCACCCTAACCCTAAATCTATCCCTCACCCTCACCCTAACCCTAACACTCATCCTCACCCTAAAAATCACACTAACCCTAAACCGAATCCTCAATCTAACCCTCACCCTAACCCTAACACTAACCCTTAACCTAACACGAAAAATAACCCTAAAACTCACCCTTATCATAACACTTACCCTCAGCCAAAACCTCTCCTTTACCCTTACCTTCATAATCACCCTAACTCACACCCTAACCCTAAACCTCATACTAAGCCTCACCCTAAACGAAACCCTCACCCTAGCCCTCACCCTAACCCTAATCCTAACCCTAACCCTCATTCTAACCCTTACCGCAACCCTAACCCAAAACATCACCCTAACCCTAATCCTCACCCCCACCCTCACCCTCAGCCTAACCATAAGTCTAAGCCTAACCCTAACCCTAAACCTCACACTCACCCTCACCTAACCCTAATCATAACACTAACCCTAACCCTAACCCAAAACCTCAACGTAACCATCAACCTAACCTTAACCCTAACACTAAACCTAACCCTAACCTCGAACTAACACTCCCCCTAACCCTAAATCTAACACTAAACCTCACCCTCACCCTAGACCTAATCCTAACCCTAACCATAAACCTCAACCTAACCCTAAACCTAACATTCACCCTCACCTTCACCCTCACCCTTACCATAAATCTAACCCTAACCCTAACAATAACACTAATCCTAACCCTAAACCTAAGCCTAACCCTAATCCTAACACTCAACCTCACCCTAACCCTAATCCTAACCCTAACCCTCAACCTAACCCTAACCTTCACACTCACAGTAATCCTAACCCTCATTCAAACCCTCACCCTAACCCTAACCCAAACCCTAAACCTCACCATAACACTAACTCTAACCCTCAACCTCACCCTAGACCTCACCCTAACCCTAATCCTACCCCTAAAACTCATCCTAACCCTAACCCTAACCATCACACTATCTCTAACCCTAACCCTCAACCTAACCCTAACCCTCACCCTAACCCTAAACTTAACCCGAACCCAAACTCTCACCCAAACCCTAACCCTAACCCTCACCCTAACCGTAACCCTCACCCTCACCCTCACCGCCAGCCTAATGTTCACCCTAACTCTAACCCTAACACTCACCCTAAACCTAACCCTCACCCTCAGCCTAACCCCAAGCCGAAGCCTAACCCTAAGCCTAACCCTCACACTCATCCTAACACTCACACTCACCTAAACCTCACCCAAACCCTAAATCTAACACTAACCCTAACCCTAACCCTCACCTTCAGCCTCACCCGAGACCTAACTCTAATCCTAAAACTAACTCTCACCCTAACCCTAACCCTAACCCTAAACCTCACTCTAACCCTAAATCTCACCATCACCCTAATCCTAACCCTAACCCTCATCCTAACCCTCATCCTAACACTAACCCTAATCCTCACCCTCACCCCCAACATCACCCTTAGCCTAACCCTAACCCTAACCCTAACCCTCGCGGTAACTCTTAGCATAACCCTAAACCTAACCCTAAATCTAACCCTAAACCAAACCCTAATCCTCAGCCTCACCCTCACCATAACACAAACCCTAAACTTAACCCTCACCCTAACCCTAAGCCTAATCCTAACCCTAACCCTAACCCTTACACGAAACCTCACCCTAAACTTAATCCTAAACCTGAATCGATCCCTAACCCTAACCCTCAATTTAACCCTCACCCTAGCCCTAACCCTATCCCTAATCCTAACCCTAAACCTCATCCTAATCCTCACCCTCAACCTTATGCTCAGCCTAAGCCTAAGCCAAAGCCTAAGCCTTACCCTAACCCTCACCCTAAACCTAAAACTAACAGCCTAACTGTAAACATAAACCTCAGTCTCACCCTAACCCTAATTCTAACAATAACATAACACTAAACCTCATCCTAACCCTAACCCTAACCCTCACTCTCACCCTCACTGTAACCATAACGCCAACCTTAAACCTAACAATAACCCTAACCCTACCCCTAACCCTCACGCTAACCATAACACTCACCCTAACCCAAACGCTCAACCTAACACACTAACCCTAACACTAACCCTAACCCTAACACTAACCCTTACATTATCCCTAACCCTTAACCTCAACCTAACCCTCACCCTCACCCTAAGCCTAAAATTAACCCTAATCCTAACCCTCCCCCTAACCCTCCCCCTAACCCTACATCAAACCCTAAACCTCACCCTCACCCTAACCCTAACCCTAAACCTCACTCTAAACCTCACCCTAACCCTGACCTCACCCTCACCCTCAACCTCACCGTAACTCTAACCCTAACCCTAACCCTAACAATAACATTAACCCAAACACTAACCCTAACCATAACTCTCACTGCAGAATTAACCCTAACCATAACATTAACAATAACCTAAACCAAACCCTAACCTTAACCCTAATCCTCACCCCCACCCTCACCGTCAGCCTAACCCTAAGCCTAACCCTATCCCTAACCCCAACCCTCACCATAACCCTAACCCAAAACCTACCCTGAGTCCTCAGCCTAACCCTAAGCCTAATCCTAACCCTAACCCTAAGCCTAATCCTAACAGTAACCCTAAACCTAATCCTAAACCTAACCTTATCCCTAACACTAAACCTCACCCTAACACTCACCCTAGCTCTCAACCTAACCCAAAACCTAAACCTCATCCTTACCCTAGCCCTCACCCTAACCCTAATTCTATCCCTCACCCTCACCCTAACCCTAACCCTCATCCTCACCCTAAACCTCACACTAACCCTAAACTGAATCCTCAATCTAACCCTCACCGCAACCCTAACACTAACCCTTACCCTAACCCTAAACCTAACCCTAACCCTCACCCTTATCTTAACACTCACCCTCAGCCAAAACCTCTCCTTTACCCTTACCACCATAATCACCCTAACCCAAACCCTAACCCTAAACCTCATACAAACCCTCACCCTAACCGTAAACCTAACCATCACCCTAATCGAAACCCTCAACCTCAACCTCAAGCTCAGCCTAACCCTAAGCCTAAGCCTTACCCTAATCCTCACCCTCACCAGAGCCCTCACCCTAACCTTAATCCTAACCCTAACCCTCATTCTAACCCTCAACCTAACCCTAACCCTAACCATCACCGTAACCCTAATCCTCACCCCCGCCCTCACCCTCAGCCTAACCCTAAGCCTAAGCCTAACCCTAACCCTAACCCTACCCAAAACCTCAACATAACCATCAACCTACCCTTAACCCTAATACTAACCCTAACCCTAAACCTCGAACTAACATCACTCTCACCTGAGCCCTCACCCTAACCTTAATGCAAACCCTAACCCTCATTCTAACCCTCAACCTAACGCTAACACTAACCATCACTGTAACCCTAATCCTGACCCCCACCCTCACCCTCACCCTAACCCTAATCCTAACCCTAAACCTAACCCTAACCCTAAACCTCAACCCTACCCTCACCCTAAACCTAACGCTAACCCTAACACTAACCCTAAACCTAACACTCACCCTTACCCTCCCCCTCAACCTAACTCTAGTCCTAAACCTCTCCCTCACCCTATCCCTAATCCTAACCCTAACTCTAAACCTCACCCTAACCCCAACCCTAACCCTCACCCTCACCCTCACCCTCACCCAAACCGTAAATCTAACCCTAACCCTAATATTAACACTAATCCTAAACCTAAAACTAACCCTTCCCCTAACCCTAACCTTCACCCTCACTGCAAATGTAACCCTAAACATAACATTTACAATAACCCTAACACTAATCCTAACCATCACCTTCACCCTAACCTTAATCCTAACCCTAACCCTCACCCTAATTTAACCCTCACCCACACTGAAACCCTAAACCTCATCTTAACCCTCACCCTCAAACTCACCCTCACCCTCACCGTAACTCTAACCCTAACCCAAACAATAACACTAATCCTAACCATAAACCTAACCCTAACGCTAAGCCTAACCCTAATGCTAACACTCACCCTCACCCTAATCCTAATCCTAACCCTAACACTCAAACTAACCCTAACCCTCACCCTCAGTGAAACCCTAACCCTCGTTCAAAAGCTCACCCTAACCCTAACCCTAACCCTAAAACTCACCCTAACACAAACCCTAACCCTCACCGTCACCCTAGCCCTCACCCTAACCCTAATCATAACCCTAATCCTCATCCTAACCCTAACTCTAACCCTAAAATTCACCCTCACCCTAACCCTAACTAAAACCCTAACCCTAACCCTAAACCTCACCCTAACCCTAACCCTCACCCTCACCCTCACTGTAATACTAACCCTAAACCTAACAATAACCCTAAACATAACCCTAAACCTCACACTAAACATAACACTCACCCTAACCCTAACTTTCAACCTAACACTTACCCTAACCCTTACCCTAACCCTAACTCAAACACTAACCCTTACAGTAACCCTAACTCTCACCCTAACCCGAAACCTCACACTCACCCTAACCCTAACCCTAACCCTCACCCTCACCCTAGCACTCACTCTAATCCTAATTCTAACCATAACCCTCACCCTAACCCTCAACTTCATCCTCAGCCTAAACCTCACACTAACCCTAACCCTAATCCTCAATCTAACCCTCACCCTCACCCTAACCCTCACCCTAAACCTGATGCTAACCCTCACCCTAATCCTAACACTCACCCTTAGGGGAACACTCACCCTCCGCCTAAACCTCACCTTTACTGTTACCGTCATGCTCACCCTTACCCTCACCCTAACCCTAACACTCATCCTAACACTTGCCCTAAACCTAACACTATCCATCAGCCTAACCCTATCACTCACCCTCACCCTCACCCTCACCCTAGCCCTCACGCAAAACCTAATCCTAACCCTAACCCTCATCCTAACTCTCACCCTAACCCTAACCCTAACCATCACCCAAAACCTATTCCTCACCCCCACACCCTCATCCTCAGCCTAATCCTAAGCCTAAGCCAAAGCCTAAGCCTAACCCTCACCCTCACCCTAGCCCTCACGCAAAACCTAATTCCTAACCCTAACCCTCATCCTAACCCTCACCCTAACCCTAAACCTAACAATCACCCAAAACCTATTCCTCACCCCCACCCTCACCCTCAGCCTAACCCTAAGACTAAGACTAACCCTAACCCTAACCCTCACCCTCACCCTAGCCCACACCCAAACACTAGTCCTAAACCTAACCCGAACCCTAATCCTCACCTTAAACCTAACCTTAACCTTAACCCTCACCATAGCCCTCACCGTAACCTTAATCCTAACCCTATACCTCATCCTAACCATCACCCTAACCCTAACCCTAACCCTCACCCTAACCCTAACCCTCACCCTCACCCTCAGCCTAACCCTAAACCTACCCTAACACTAATCCTCACACTCACACTCACGCTAAACTTAATCCTAAATCTAACCCGATCCCTAAACATAATGCTCACCCTAACCTTCACCCTAAACCTAACCCTAACACCAATCCTAACACTAACACTCATACTAACCCTAACTCTAATCCTAAACCTCACCCTCACCCTCACCTTAACCCTCACCCTCAACCTCAGCCTAAACCTAAGCCTAAACCTAACCCTAACCCGAACCCTCACACTCACACTCACCCACACTTTAACACTAATCCTACTCCCAGCCCTAACCCTAACCCTCACCCTAACCCTAACCCTCACCCTAACCCTAAACTGAACATTAACCCTAACCCTTACCTTCACCCTAACCCTAACTCTAAACCTAAACCTCACCCTCACCTTAACCCTAAACCTAATCTTAACCCTAACCCTAAACCTCACCCTAAACATAACCCTAAAACTCACCTTCACCCTAGCCCTCACCCAAACCCTAATCCTAACTCTAACCCTCATCCTAACCCTCACCCTAACCCTAACCCTAACCCTCATCCTAACCCTAACTCTCACCCTCAACCTCAGCCTAACCCTAACACTAATCCTCACACTCATACTCACACTAACCCTAATCCTAAATCTAACCTGATCCCTAACCATAACCCTCACCCTAACCCTCACCCGAACCCTAACCCTAACACCAATCCTAACACTAACCCTCACAATAACCCTAAACCTCACCCTCACCCTCACCTTAACCCTCACCCTCAAACTCAGCCTAAACCTAAGCCTAACCCTTAGCCTAACCCTAACCCTCACACTCACACTCACCTTCACCATAACACTAATCCTACTCCAAGCCCTAACCCTAACCCTCATCCTAACCCTAACCCTCACCCTAAACCTAAACCCAACATTAACCCTAAGCCTAACCCTCACTCTAACCCAATCTCTAAACCTAAAACTCAGCCTCACCTTAACCCTAACCCTAACCCTAACCCTAAAACTAAACTTCACCCTAAACATAACCCTAAACCTCACCTTCACCCTAGCCCTCACCCAAACACTAATCCTAACTCTAACCCTCATCCTAACCCTCACCCAAGACCTCACCCTAACCCTAACCCTAAACCTCACCCTCACCCTCAGCTTTACACTAATCCTATCACTATTCCTAATGCTAAACCTCACCCTCACCCTAACAGTCACCTAATTCTTACCCTCACACTAATCCTAACTCTAACCCTAACCCAAACTCTCACAATAAACCTAACCCTCACTCTAACCGAAACCCTACCCCTTACCCTAACCCTCGTCTTAACCATAACTCTAACCCTCACCCTAATCCTCAACCAAAAACTCACCCTAACCCTAAATCTGACCCTAACACTAATAACAACCCTAACCCTCACCCTCACCCTAACCCTCACCCTAATCATAACCCTAACCCTCAGCCTAACCCTCACCCTAACCCTAAGCATAACCCTAACCCTAACCCTCACCCTAACCCTCACCCTAACCCAAACCTTAACCCTAACCCTCACCCTCACCCTAACCCTCATCCTAAACCTTAACCTCATCCTCACCCTAAACCTCACACTTAACCGAATCCTCACCGTAACTCTAACCCTAACCGTCACCCTCACCATCACCCTCACGCTAAGCCTAACTAACCCTAACCCTCACCCTAACCCTAAAACTCACCCTAATCCTCACCCTAACCCTCACCCTAACCCTAATGCTAAGTCTAACACTCACCCTAACCCTCATGCTATCACTTATCCATACCACAATCCTAACCCTAACCTTACCCCTCACCCTCACCCTTTACCTCACCCTAATCCTAAACCTAATCCTAACCCTCACCCTAACCCTAACCCTAATACTAACCTCACCTAACCCTAACCCTAACCTTCTACCTCACCCTAACCATCACCATCACCCGAAACCTCACCCTAACCCTAACGCTCAGACACACCCTAAACCTCAAACTCACCCTTACCCTAACCTAACCCTCAATTAATCCTCACCCTAACCCTAACCATTACCTAACCAAGACCCTTACCCTCACCCTCACCTTCACCCTAACCCTCACCCTCACCCTAGACCTCACCCTAACCATAACCCTAACCCTAAACCTCACCCTAACCCTAACCCTTACCCTCACCCTCAACCTCACCCTAACCCTCACCCTCACTCTCACCCTCACCCAAATAGTAAGTCTAACCCTAACCCTAACATTACCACTAATCCTAACCCTAAAACTAACTCTTACCCTAAACCTAACCTTCACTCTCAACCTCACCCTCACTGGAAATATAACCCTAACCATAATATTTACAATAACCCTAACCCTAATCCTAACCATCACACTCACCCTAACCATAATCCTAACCCTAACACTCGCCCTAACCCTCATCTTAACCCTCACCCTAACCTAAACTTAACCCTCACCCTAACCGTTAACCTCACCCTAATCCTAATACTAAGCCTGACCTAAACCTCCCCCTAAACTTCCCCCTCACCCTAAACCTAACACAAACCCTAACCCTCAACCTAACCCTCAACCTAACCCTCAACCTAACCCTAACCCTAACCATAACCCTAAAACTCACATTAACCCTAAACCTCACCTAACTCTAACCCTACCCCTCACCCTAACACTCAAGCTAACTCTAACCCTCACCTTCACCAGAATCCTAAACCTAACCCTAACCATAAACCTCACCTTAAGGCTAATTCTAACCATAACCCTAACCCTAACTGGCACCCTAACCCTAGTCCTCGCCTTCACACTCACCCTCAGCCTAACCCTAAGCCTAACCCTAACCCTATCCCTAACCGTCACACTCACCCTCACACTAACCTTAATCCTAAAACAAACCCGAGCCCTAACCCTTACCATCAACCTAACCCTCACCCTAACCCTAACCCAGACCCTAACCCTCACCCTAACACTCACCCTAACCATCACCCTAACACTAACACTAACCCTAAACCCGACCTTCACCCTAACCCTAACTCTAACACTAACCCTAACCCAAAATCTCACCCTAACCCTAGCATTAAACCTCACCCTCACCCTCCCGATCACCCTCACCGTAACTGTAACCCTAACCCTAACAATAACCCTAACCCTAATCCTAAGCCTCACCCTAACCATAACCCTCACCCTAAACCTAAACCTCGCCCTAACACTTACCCTCACCCTAACACTAACGCTCACACTAATCCTAACCCTCAGCGAAACCCTAAACCTCACACTAAACCTAACACTAATCCTCAATCTAACCCTCACCCTCACCCTAAACCTAAACCTAACCCTTACCCTATCCCTCACCCTAACCCTAACCCTCCCCCTTACCGTAGATCTCACCCTCAGCCTAACCCTCGCTTTAACATTACTAACACCCTCAACCTAACCCTCACCCTAACCCTAAACTCGAACCCTAACTCTCACCCTATCCCTAACCATAAGCCTCACCCTAACCCTAACACTCACCCTAACCCTAACACTCACCCTCACCCTCACCCTGAGCCTAAACCTAAGCCTAACCCTAACTCTAACCCTCACACTCACCCTCTCCCTGACCCTAATCCTAATCCTAACCCCAACCCTAACACACAACCTCACCCTAACCCTCACCCTAACCCTAAAGCTAACCCTAACACTAACAATCACCCTAACCCTCAAACTAACCCTATCTCTAACACTAAACCTCAAACTCACACTGACCCTAAACTTAACCCTAACCCTAAACCTCACCCTAAACCTAACCCTAAACCTCACCCTCAACCTAGCCCTCACCATAACCATAATCCTAAAACTAATCCTCTTCTTAACCCTCATCCTAACCCTAACCCTAACCCTCACCCTAACCCTAATCCTAACCATAACCCTAACCCTAAACCTCACCCTAACCCTAAACCTAAAATTAACCCTCACCCTAACCCTCATCCTCACCCTCACTTGAATCCTAACTGTAACCATAAACCTCACCCTCACCCTCACCCTAACTCTAACCCTTAACCTAAACCTAAACCTCACCCTCACCCTAACCCTCACCCTCACCCTCAACGTAACCCTAACTCGAAACTTAACAATCACCTAAACCTAACCCTAACCCTCACCCTAACCATAAAACTCACCCTAACCCTAACCCTCACCCTAACACTTACACTCACCCTAACACTAATCCTAACTCTAACACTAACACTCACAGTATCCCTAACTCTCACCCGAAACCTAAACCTCACCTTAACTCTAACCCTAACCCTCAGCCTCACCCTAGCCCTCACCCTAACCCTAATTCTAACCCTAACCCTCACCCTAACCCAAACCCTCATCCTCACCCTAAACCTCACACAAACCCCAACCCTGATCCTCAATCTAACCCTCACCCTCACCCTAACCCTCATCCTAACCCTTACCCTAACCTCAACCTAATCCTAACCCTCACCCTTAGGGGAACACTCACCCTCAGCCTAACGCTCAACTTTATTCTTACCGTCACACTCATGCTAACCCTCACCCTAACCCTAACCCAGATCCTAACTCTCACCCTAAACCTAACCCTATCCATCACACTAACCCAAACCCTCACCCTCACCCTAACCCTAAGCCTAACCCTAAGCCTAAGCCTAAGCCTAACCCTAACCCTCACCCTCACCCTAGCTCTCACCCTAAACCTAATCCTAATTCTAAGCCTCATCCTCACCCACAACCTAACCCTAACACTATCCATCACCCAAAACCTATTCCTCACCACCATACTCACCCTCAGCCTAACCCCAAGACTAAGCCTAACCCTAACCATAACCCTCAACCTCAGGCTCGCCCTCACCGCAAACTAAACCCAAACCATAACACTAACAATAACAATATTTTAACCCTAACCCTAACCCTAATCCTCACCCCCACCCTCACCCTCAGCCTAACCATAACCCTAAACCTAAACCTAAACCTAACCCTAAAACTCACCCTAATCCTCAGCCTCAACCTCAGCCTAAACCAAACCCTAACATTAATCCTCACCCTAACCCTAAGACTAACCCTAACCCTAATCCTAACTCTCACACTCACCCTGAACATAAAATTAAACCTAGCCCTAAACCTCACCCTAAACCTCACCCTAAACCTAACCCTCACCCTCAACCTCAACCTCACCACAAAATTTACCCTAACCATAAAACTACCAATAACCCAACCCTAACCCTAACCCTAAACCTAATCCTCACCCCCACCCTCACCCTCAGCCTATTCATAAGCCTAATCCTAAGCCTAACCCTAAGCCACAACGTAACCCTAAAACTAACCCTCGCCCTAACCATAACCCTAACACGAAAAATCAACTTAAGGCTAACTCTAAACCTAACCCGCACCCTAACCCGCACCCTAACCCTAACCCTCACACTTACACTCTACCTCAGCCTAACCCTAAGCCTAAATCTTATCCAAACCCTAACCCTCACACTCACCCTAACCCTAAACCTAATCCTAAACCTAACACTATCCCTAACCCTAACCCTCACCCTAACGCTCACCCTACCATTAACCCTAACACTAACCCTAAACCTAACCCTCACCCTAACCCTCATCCTAAACCTATCTCTAACCCTAAATCTCAAACTCAGCCTGACCCTAACCCTAAACCTAACCCTAAACCACACCCTAACCCTAAACCTCAACCTCACCCTAGCCCTCATCCTAACCCCAATCCTAAACCTAACCCTCACTCTAACCCTCACCATAACCCTAAACCAAACCCTCACCCTAACCTACACCCTCACCCTAACCCTGAGCCTAACCCTAAGCCTAACCCTAAACCTAACCCTAACCCACACACTCACCCTCACCCTAACCCTAATCCTAACCATAAACCTAACCCTTACCCTCACCCTAACCCTAAACCTAAAATTAACCCTAACCCTAAACCTCATCCTAACCCTCACCCTAACCCTAACTCTAACCCTAAACCTCACCCTAAAGCTAACCCTAACCTTAACCCTCACCCTAGCCCTCACTGTAACCCTAATCCTAACCCTATACCTCATCCTAACCCTCACCCTAACAGTAACCCGAACCCTTAACCTAACCCTCACCCTAACCCTACCCTTCACCCTTATCTTAACCCTCACACTCAGGCTAACCCTCACCTTTACCCTTACCATCACTCTCACCCTAACCCTCACCCAAGCCCTCACCCTAACCCTAACCCAAAACCTCACCCTCACCCTCAGCTTTACACTAATCCTATCACTATTCCTAACCCTAAACCTCAACCTCACCCTAGCCATGACCCTAATTCTTACCCTCACACTAATCCTAACCCTAACCCCAACCCTAACTCTCACAATAAACCTAACCCTCACCCTAACCGTAACCCTACCTCTTATCCTAACCCTCAACTTAACCCTACCACTAACCCTCAAGCTAACCCTCACCCAAAACCTCACTGTCACCCTAAATCTGACCCTAACCCTAATAACAACCCTAACCCTCACCCGAAACCTAACCCTCACCCTCACCCTAACCCTCACCCTATTCATAACCCTAATCCTCAGCCTAACCCTCACCCTAACCCTAAGTATAACCCTAACCTTAACCCTCACCCTAACCCTCACCCTAACCCAAACCTTAACCCTAACCCTCACCCTCACCCTAACCCTCATCCTAACACTTAACATCATCCTCACCCTAAACCTCACACTTAATCGAATCCTCACCGTAACTCTAACCCTAACCATCACCCTCACGCTAAGCCTAACCCTAACCCTCACCCTAACCCTAAAACTCACCCTAATCCTCACCCTCACCCTAATGCTAAGTCTAACATTCACCGTAACCCTCATGCTATCACTTATCCACACCACAAACCTAACCCTAACCTTAACCCTCACCCTCACCCTAAACCTCACCCTAACCGTAAACCTAATCCTAACCCTCACCCTAATCCTAACCCTAACACTAACCCTCACCTAGCCCTAACCCTAACCTTCTACCTCACCCTAACCCTCACCATCACCCGAACCTTCACCCTAATCCTAACGCTCAACCACACCCTAAACCTCAAGCTCACCCTTACCATAACCCTCAACTAATCCTCACCCTAACCTAACCATTACCTAACCAAGACCCTCACCCTCACTCTCACCTTCACCCTAACCCTCACCCTCACCCTAGACCTCACCCTAACCATAACCCTAACCCTAAACCTGACCCTCACCCTCACCCTCAAACTCAGCCTATCCCTAAACCTATCCCTAATCCTAACCCTAACCCTCACTATTACCCTAACCCTCACCATAACCCTTACCCTCACCCTCACTCTCGCCCTAACCGAAACCCTCACACTAAACCTAAGCCTCCCCCTAAACCTAAACCGAACCCTCACCCTAAACCTCACCATAAACTTAACCCTAACCCTAACACTCACCCTCACGCTAGCCCTCAACCTAATCCTAACTCTAACCCTAACCCTCACCCTAACCCTCATTCTCACTCTAAACCTCACATTAACCCTAACACTAATCCCCAATCTAACCCTAACCCTAACCCTAACCCTCACCCTCACCCTCATCCTCACCCAAATCATAAGTCTAACCCTAACCCTAACTAATCCTAACCCAAAAACTAACACTTACACTAACCCTAAACTTCACTCTCAGCCTCACCCTCACTGGAATTGTAACCCTAACCATAACATTTACAATAACCCTAAACCTAATCCTAACCATCACCCTCACCCTAACCATAAACCTAAACCTAACCCTCGCCCTAACCTTAACCCTCACTCTCACTGAAACACTAACCCTCATCTTAACCCTCACCCTAACCTAACCTTAACCCTCACCCTAACCCTTAACTTCACCCTAATCCTAACACTAAGCCTAAACTAAACCTCCCCCTCACCCTAACCCTAAGCCTCATCCTCAAGCTGGGCCTAAGCCTAAGCCTAAGCCTAGTCTTAACACTAACCCTCACCCAAACCCTAACGCTAACACTAACCCTAACTCGAACCCTAAACCTCACTCTCACCCTAACCCTAACTCCAACCCTAACCCTAAACCTAAACCTCATCCTAACACTAAACCTAACCCTCATCCTCACCCTCACTTTAACCATAACCTTAAACTTAACCCTAACAATAACTCTAACCCTAACCCTAACCCTCACCCTTACCATAAGCCTCAGCCTAACATTTACCCGCAACCTATCACTCACCCTAACCCTAACACTAACCCTCAAACTAACCCTAAACATCACCCTAACCCTAAGCCTAACTCTCACCCTAACCATAAACCTCACCCTCAAAATCACCCTCAGGCTAACCCTCAGGCTAACCCTAAACCTAAACCTAACAATAACCCTAACCTTATCCCTAACCCGCACCCTCACCCTCACCGGAAATCTAACCCTAACCCTAACAATACCACTAACCCTAAACAAAACCATCACCCTAACCCTAATCCTCACCCCCACCCTCACCCTCAGCCTAACCCGAAGCCTAAGCCTAACCCTCAACCTAACCCTCAACTCACCCTCACCCTAACCCTAATCCTAAACCTAACCCTATCCCTAAACCTCAACCTAACCCTCACAAATCACCCTAACCCTAACACTAACCCTAACCCTAAACCGCAACCTAATAGTCCCCCTAACCATACCTCTAACCCTAACCCTAAGCCTAAGCCTAACCCTAACCGTCACCGTAACCCTAACCCTAAACCTAAACCTCACCCTAAACCTAACCCTAAACCAAACCCTAATCCTCAGTCTCACCCTCACCCTAACCCAAACCCTAACCTTAACCCTCACCCTAACCCTAAGCCTAATCCTAAACCTAACCCTAATCCTCACATTCAACCTCAACCTAACCTTAATCCTAAAACGAACCCTATCCCTAACTCTAACCTTAACCTAACCCTCATCCTAGCCCTAACACTAACCCTAATCCTAACCCTAAACCTCATCCTAACCCTCACACTCAACCTCATGATCAGCCTAAGCCTAAGCCTAAGCCTAACCCTAACCCTAACCCTCATCCTAACCCTAAAACTAACACTAACCCTAACTCTATACCTAAACCTCACTCTCAGCCTAACCCTTATTCTAACCCTGACCCTAACCCTAAACCTTATCCTAACCGTAACCCTAAACTTCATTCTGACCCTCACTGTAACCGTAACCGTAACCCTAACTCTAACAATAACCCTAACCCTAACCCTAACCCTCACCCTAAAAATAACCCTCACCCTAAAGCAAACCCACACCCAAACACTTACCCTCACCTTAACACTAACTCTAACCCTAACACTAACACTCACACTAACCCTAACAGTAACCCTAAACCTTAACCTCAACCTAACCCTCACCCTTACCCTAACCCTAACACTGACCCTAACCCTAACCCTCCCGCTAACCCTATATCTAACCCTAAACCTCACCCTCACCCTAACCCTCACCCTCACCCTAGCCTTCACCCTAACCCTAATTCTAACCCTCACCCTCACCCTAACCCATACGCTCATCCTCACCCTAAATCTCACACTAACCCTAACCCTAATCCTCAATCTAACCCTGAACCTAAGCCTAAACCGAACCCTTATCCTAAACCTAAACCTAACCCTAACTCTCAGACTTATTTTAACCCTAACCCTCAGCGTAAACTTCACTTTTACCCTTACCATCATCCTCACCCTTACCCTCAACCTTATCCTAAACCTCACCTTAACCCTCACCCTAACCGTAAATTTAACCATCACCCTAACCTTAACCCTCACCCAAAACCTCACGCTCAGCCTAACCCTAAGCCTAAGCCTTACACTAACCCTCACCCTCACCCTAGCCCTCACCCTAACCCTAATCCTAACCATCACCATAACCCTAATCTTCACCCCCACCCTCAACCTCAGCCTAACCCTAAGCCTAAGCCTAACCCTAACCCTAACCCTCAAACTCACACTCACCCTAACCCTAACCCTAAACCTAACCCTAAACCTCAACCTAACCCTCACCGTAACCTTAACCCTAACACTAACCCTAACCCTAACCCTCGATCTAACCTTCCCCCTAAACCTACATCTAACCATAAACCTCACCCTCACCTTAACACTAATCCTAACCCTAACCCTAAACCTCACCCTAAACCTAACTCTCACCGTCACCCTCACCCTCACTCTCACAGTAAATCTAACCCTAACCCTAACAATAACACTAATCCTAACCCTAAACCTAACCCTAACCATAACACTAATCCTAAACCTCAGCATCACCCTAACCCTAATTCTAACCCTAAGCCCCACCCTAACACTAACCCTCATGTCACCATAACCCTAACCCTCATCCTAACCCTCACCCTTTCCCTAACCCTAACCCTAAACCTCACACTAACACTAACCCCAATACTCACCCTCACCCTAGCCCTCACCCTAACTCTAATCCTAACCCTAATCCTCAACCTAACCCTCACCCTAACCCTAACCCTAACCCTCACCATAACCCTAAACCTAACCTTCAACCTAACCTTAACACTCACCCTAACCCTAACCCTAAACATCACCCTAACCCTAACTCTCACCTTCATGCTCACACTCAGCCTAACCCTAAACCTAACCCTAACCCTAACCCTAACCCTCAGACTTACCCGAAAGCTTACCCTAATCCTAATCCTAACCCTAAGCCTAACCCTAAGCCTAAACCTCACCCTCACCCTAACCCTAAATCTAACTCTAACCCTAACCCTAATGCTCAACCTCAGCCTCACCGTAACACTAACTCTAATCCTAAACCTCACCCTCACCCTAACCCTAACCCTTACCCTAACCCTAAACGACACCCTAACCCTAAGCCTAAACCTCACACTCAAAATAGCCCTCACTCTAACCCTAATCCTAAAACTAACCCTCATCCTAACTCTCACCCTAACCCTAATGCTAATCCTCACTCTCACCCTAACCCGAACCTTCAAACTAATCCTAACCCTCTCCCTCACCATAACCTTTACCCTAACCCTCACCCTAAACCTAAACGTAACCCAAACCTTAATGCTCACCCCAACCCTAACCTTCATCCTCAACCTCACCCTGAGCCTAAACCTAAGCTTAATCCTAAACCTAACCCTAACACACACACTCACCCTCAACCTAACCCTAATCCTAACCCTAACCCTAACCCTAAACCTCCCCCTACCTCTCACCCTAAACCTAACTCTAAACCAAATCCTAAACCTCACCCTAACCCTAACCATAACCCTCACACTAACCCAAACCCTCACCCTAAAACTTACCATGACCCTAAAACTAATCCTAACCCAAGCACTAACCCTCACACTAACCCTAAACCTAACCCTCACCCGCACCCTCACCCTCACCGGAACTCTAACCCTAACTCTAACAATAACACTAATCTTAACCTTAACCATCACCCTAACCCTAATCCTCACCCGCACCTTTAGCCTCATCCTAACCCTAAGCCTAAGCCTAACCCTCACCCTAACCCTTACACTCACCCTCACCCTAACCCTAATCCTAACCCTAATCCTATCCCTAAACCTCATCCGAACCCTCACCCTCACCCTAACCTTAACACTAACCATAACGCTAAACCTCACCCTAAGCTTCCCCCTAACCCTAACTCTAACCCTAAACCTCACCCTCAGCCTAAACCTAACTCTAAACCTAACCCTAAACCTCACCCTAAACCTCACCCTAACTCTAAACTATCACCCTCACCCTCAACCTCACAGTAACTCCCTAAGCCTAACAATAACACTAACACTAACCCTAACCCTAACCCTAACCCTAACCCTCACCTGCACCCTCACCCTCAGCCTAACCCTAACCCTAACACTAACCCTCACCATAACCCTAAACCTAACCCTAAACCTAACGTTAAATCTAACCCTAAACCAAACCCTAATCCTCAGCCTCACCCTCATCCTAACCCAAACCGTAAACTTAACCTTCACCCTAACCCTAAGCCTAATCCTAACCCTAACCCTAACCCTCACACTCAACCTCACCCTAACCTTAATACTAAACCTAACTCTCACCCTAACCCTAACCCTCAACCTAACCCTCACCCTAGCCCTAACCCTAAACCTAATACTAACCCTAAACCTCATCCTAACCCTCACCCTCAACCTCATGCTCGGCATAAGCCTAAGCCTAACCCTAACTCTCACACTAACCGTAAAACTAACACTAAGCCTAAATCTAAACCTAAACCTAACTCTCACCCTAACCCTAATTCTAACCCTAACATAACCCTAAACCTCACCCTAACCCTAATCCTAACCCTCACTCTCTTCCTCACTGTAACTGTAACCATAACCCTAACCCTAAAAATAACCCTAACCCTAACCCTCACCCTAACCATAACCCTCACCCTAACCCAAACCCTCACCCTAACACTTACGCTAACCAGAACACTAACCCTAACCCTAATACTAACCCTCACACTAACACTAACCCTAACCCTTACCCTTAACCTCAACCTAACCCTCACCCTTACCCTAAGCCTAACACTAACCCTAACCATAACCCTCACCCTAACCTTACCCCTAACTCTATATCTCACCCTAAATCTCACTGTCACCATAATCCTAACCCTAAACCTAACCTAAACCTCACCCTCATCCAAACCCTAACAATAATCCTCATCCTAACCCTAAGCCTAATCCTAACCCTAACTCAAACCCTCACACTGACCCTCAACCTAACCCTAATCCTAAACCTAACCCTATCCCTAACACTGAACCTCAACCTAACACTCACCCTTGCCTTCACCCTAACCTGAAACCTAAACCTCATCATCAACCTAGCCCTCACCATAACCCTAATTCTATCCCTCACCTCACCCTAACCCTAACCCTCATCCTCACCCTAAACCTCACACTAACCCTAAACCGAATCCTCAATCTTACCCTCCCCTAACCCTAACACTAACCCTTACCCTAACCCGAAAAATAACCCTAACACTCACCCTTATCTTAACACTCACCCTCAGCCAAAACCTCTCATTTACCCTTACCATCATAATCACCCTAACCCACACCCTAATCTTAACCCTAACCCTAATCATAACCCAAAACCTCAAAATAACCATCAACCTAACCTTAACCCTAACCCTAACCCTAACCCTAACCCTCGAACTAACACTCCCCCTAACCCAAAATCTAACCCTAAACCTGACCCTCACCCTAACCCTAATCCTAACCCTAACCATAAACCTCACCCTAACCCTAAACCTAACCTTCACCCTCACCCTCACCCTCACCTTACCATAAATCTAACCCTAACCCTAACAATGACACTAATCCTAACCCTAAACCTAAACCTAACCCTAAGCCTAACTCTAATCCTAACACTCACCCTCAACCTAACCCTAATCCTAACGCTAACCCTCAACCTAACCCTAATCCTCACCCTCACTGTAACCCTAACCCTCATCCAAACCCTCACCCTAACCCTAACACTAAACTTCAACCACAACCTAGTCCTCACCCTAACCTTAATCCTAACTCTAATCCTAATCCTAACCCTAACCCTAACCCTAACTCTAACCATCACATTGTCCCTAAACCTAACCCTCAACCTAACCCTAACCCTCACCCTAAATCTAAACTTAAGCTGAACCCAAACTCTCACCCTAATCCTAACCCTAATCCTCACCCTAACCCTAAATCTAACCCTAAACCTCACCCTCACCCTAACCCTAATCCTAACACTAACCATAAACCTCACCCTAACTCTAACCCTAAACTTCACCCTCACCCTAAACAAAAATATAACACTAACCCTAACAATAACACTAATCCTAACCCTCAACCTAACCTTAATCCTAAGCCTAACCTTAATCCTAACACTCACCCTCACCCTAACCCTAATCCTAACCCTAACTCTATACCTAACCCTAATCCTCAACCTCACTGTAAAGCTAACCCTCATCCAAACCCTCACCCTAACCCACACCCTAACCCTAAACCTCATACTAACCCTCACCCTAACCGAAACCCTCACCCTCAAAATCAAGCTCAGCCTAACCCTAAGCCTAAGCCTTACCCTAATCCTCACCCTCACCCTAGCCCTCACCCTAAACCTAATCCTAATCATAACCCTCATTCTAACCCTCACACTAACCCTAACCCTAACCATCACCCTAACCCTAATCCTCACCCCCACCCTCACCCTCAGCCTAACTCTAAGCCTAAGCCTAAGCCTAAGCCTTACCCTCACACTCACACTCACCCTAAACCTAATCCTAACCCTAACCATAACCCTAACCCAAAACCTCAACGTAACCATCAACCTAACCTTAACCTAGACACTAACCCTAAACCTAACTTCGAACTAACACTCCCCCTAACCCTAAATCTAACTCTAAACCTCACCCTCACCCTCACCCTAAACCTAATCCTAACCCTAACCATAAACCTCACCCTAAACCTAACCCTAACCTTCACCCTCACCCTCACTCTCACCCTTACCATAAATCTAAAACTAACCCTAACAATAACACTAATCCTAACCCTAAACCTAAGCCTAACCCTAATTCTATCCCTCACCCTCACCCTAACCCTAACCCTCATCCTCACCCTAAACCTCACACTAACCTTAAACTGAATCCTCAATCTAACCCTCACCCTAACCCTAACACTAACCCTTACTCTAACCCTAAATCTAACCCTAACCCTCACCCTTAACTTAACACTCACGCTCAGCCAAAACCTCTCCTTTACCCTTACCATCATAATCACCCTAACCCTAAACCTCATACAAACCCTAACCCTAACCGTAAACCTAAACATCACCCTAACCGAAACCCTCACCCTCAACCTCAAGATCAGCCTAACCCTAAGCCTAAGCCTTACCCAAATCCTCACCCTCACCCAAGCCCTCACCCTAACCTTAATCCTAACCCTAACCCTCATTCTATCCCTCAACCTAACCCGAAACCTAACCATCACTGTAACCCTAATACTCACCCCCGCCCTCACCCTCAGCCTAACCCTAAACCTAAGCCTAACCCTAACCCTAAACCTCACACTCAGCCTTACCTTAACCCTAATCCTAACCCTAACCCTAATCCTATCACAAAACCTCAACATAACCATCAACCTACCCTTAACCCTAACCCTAACCCTAACCCTCGAACTAACACTCCCCCTAACCCAAAATCTAACCCTAAACCTGACCCTCACCCTAACCCTAATCCTAATCCTAACAATAAACCACACCCTAACCCTAAACCTAACCTTCACCCTCACCCTCACCCTCACCTTACCATAAATCTAACCCTAACCCTAACAATGACACTAATCCTAACCCTAAACCTAAACCTAACCCTAAGCCTAACCCTAATCCTAACACTCACCCTCAACCTAACCCTAATCCTAACGCTAACCCTCAACCTAACCCTAATCCTCACCCTCACTGTAACCCTAACCCTCATCCAAACCCTCACCCTAACCCTAACACTAAACTTCAACCACACCCTAATCCTCACCCTAACCTTAATCCTAATTCTAATCCTAATCCTAACCCTAACCCTAACCATAACTCTAACCATCACACTATCCCTAAACCTAACCCTCAACTTAACCCTAACCCTCAACCTAAATCTAAACTTAAGCTGAACCCAAACTCTCACCCTAATCCTAACCCTAATCCTCACCCTAACCCTAAATCTAACCCTAAACCTCACCCTCACCCTAACCCTAATACTAACACTAACCATAAACCTCACCCTAACTCTAACCCTAAACTTCACCCTCACCCTAAACATAAATCTAACCCTAACCCTAACAATAACACTAATCCTAACCCTAAACCTAACCCTAAACCTAAGCCTAACCCTAATCCTAACACTCACCCTCACCCTAACCCTAATCCTAACCCTAACCCTATACCTAACCCTAATCCTCAACCTCACTGTAACACTAACCCTCATCCAAACCCTCACCCTAAAGCACACCCTAACCCTAAACCTCATACTAACCCTCACCCTAACCGAAACCCTCACCCTCAAACTCAAGCTCAGCCTAACCCTAAGCCTAAGCCTTACCCTAATCCTCACCCTCACCCTAGCCCTCACCCTAACCCTAATCCTAACCCTCATTCTAACCCTCACACTAACCATAACCCTAACCATCACCCTAACCCTAATCCTCACCCCCACCCTCACCCTCAGCCTAACCCTAAGCCTAAGCCTAAGCCTAACACTAACCCTCACACTCACCCCCACCCTAACCCTAATCCTAACCCTAACCATAACCCTAACCCAAAACCTCAACGTAACCATCAACCTAACCTTAACCTTAACACTAACCCTAACCCTAACATCGAACTAACACTCCCCCTAACCCTAAATCTAACACTAAACCTCACCCTCACCCTAAACCTAATCCTAACCCTAACCATAAACCTCACCCTAACCATAACCTTAAGTTCACCCTCACCCTCACTCTCACCCTTACCATAAATCTAAATCTAACCCTAACAATAACACTAATCCTAACTCTAAACCTAAGCCTAACCCTAATCCTAACACTCACCCTAACCATAACCCTAATCCTAACCCTAACCCTCAAACTAACCCTAACCCTCACCCTCACTGTAATCCTAACTCTCATCCAAACCCTCACCCTAAACCTAACGCTACCCATAAACCTCACCCTAACACTAACCCTACCCCTCAACCTCACCCTAGCCCTCATCCTAACCCTAAAGCTAACCCTAATCCTAATCCTAATCCTAACCCTCACCCTAGCCCTAACTCTAACACTAACCCTAACCCTAACCCTCACCCTCAGCCTCACCCTAAACCTAACTCTAATCCTAAACCTCACCCTCATCCTAACCCTAACCTTAACCCTAAACCTCACCCTAAACCTAAATCTCACCCTCACCCTAATCCTAACCCTAAAGCTAATCTAATCTTAAAGCTCAACCTAAACCTAATGCTCACCCTCACATTAAGCCGTACCCTAACCCTCACCCTAAACCTAAACTTAACCGGAAACCTAACTCTCACCCTAACCCTAACCCTAAACCCCACCCTAACCCTAAAACTAACCCTCACCCGCACCCTCACCCTCTCTGTAGCTCTGACCCTAACCCTAACAATAACACTAACCCTAACCCTAATCCTCACACTCACCCTCAAACTCAACCTAACCCTATTCCTAAACGTAACCCTATACCTTACCCTAACTCTCACCCTAGCCCTCATCCTAACCCTAAACCTCATCCTAACCCTCACCCTAAGCCTAACCCTAACCCTCATTCTAACCCTAATCCTAACCCTCACCCTCATGCTCGGCCTAAGCCTAAGCCTAAGCCGAAGCCTAAGCCTAACCCTAACCCTCACCCTAAACCTAAAACTAACACTAAGCCTAACTGTAAACATAAACCTCAGTCTCACCCTAACCCTAATTCTAACCCTAACATAACACTAAACTTCATCCTAACCCTAACCCTAACCCTCCCTCTCACCCTCACTGTAACCATAACCCTAACCCTAACCCTAACAATAACCCTAACACTACCCCTAACCCTCACCCTAAACATAACCCTCACCCTAACCCAAACGCTCACCCTAACACTTACCCTAACCCTAACACTAACCCTAACCCTAATACTAAACCTCACACTAACCCTAACCCTTAACCTCAACCTAACCCTCACCCTTACCCTAAGCCTAACATTAACCCTAAAACTAACCCTCCTCCTAACCCTCCCCCTAACCCTATATCAAACCCTAAACCTCACCCTCACCCTAACACTAAACCTAACCCTAAACCTAAACCTCACCCTAAACCTCACACTAACCCTAACCCTCACCCTCACCCTCAACCTCACCGTAACTCTAACCCTAACCCTAATAATAACATTAACCCAAACCCTAACCCTAACCATAACCCTCACCCTCAGCCTCACCCTCACTGCAAACTTAACCCTCACCATAACACTAACAATAACCTAAACCAAACCCACCCTCACCCTCAGCTTAACCCAAAGCCTAACCCTATCCCTAACCCTAACCCTCACTGTAACCCTAACCCAAACCCTACCCCTAGTTCGCACCCTAACCCTAAGCCTAATCCTAACCCTAACCCTAACCCTCACACTCACCCTCACCCTAAACCTAATCCTAAACCTAACCCTATCCCTAACACTAAACCTCACCCTAACACTCACCCTAGCCCTCACCCTAAACCTAAACCTAAACCTCACCCTCACCCTAGCCCCCACCCTAAACCTAATTCTATCCCTCACCCTCACGCTAACACTAACCCTTATCCTCACCCTAAACCTCACACTAACCCTAAACTGAATCCTCAATCTAACCCTCACCCTAACCCTAACACTAAACCTTACCCTAACCGGAAAAATAACCCTAACCCTCACCCTTATCTTAGCACTCATGCTCAGCCAAAACCTCTCCTTTACCCTTACCATCATAATCACCCTAACCCACACCCTAACCCTAAACCTCATACAAACCCTCACCCTAACCGTAAACCTAACAATCACCCTAACCGAAACCCTCACCCTCAACCTCAAGCTCAGCCTAACCCTAAGCCTAAGCCTTACCCTAATTCTCACCCTCACTCAAGCCCTCACCCTAACCTTAATCCTAACCCTAACCCTCATTCTAACCCTCAACCTAACCCTAACCCTAACCATCACCGTAACCCTAATCCTCACCCCCGCCTTCACCCTCAGCCTAACCCTACGCCTAAGCCTAAGCCTAACCCTAATCCTCACATTCACCCTCACCCTAACCCTAATCCTAACCCTAACCCTAATCCTAACCCAAAACCTCAACATAACCATCAACCTACCCTTAACCCTAACCCTAACCCTAACACTTACCCTCGAATTAATACTTTCCCTAACTCAAAATCTAACCCTAAACCTCACCCTCACCCTAACCCTAATCCTAACCCTAACCATAAACCTCACCCTAACCCTAACCCTACACTACACCCTCACCCTCACCCTCACCTTACCATAAATCTAACCCTAACCATAACAATAACACTAATCCTAACCCTAAACCTAAACCTAACCCTAAGCCTAACCCTAAACCTCACACTCACCCTCAGCCTAACCCTAATCCTAACCCTAACCATAACCCTAACCCAAAACCTCAACGTATCCATAAACCTAACCTTTACCTTAACACTAACCCTAAACCTAACCTCGAACTAAAACTCCCCCTAACCCTAAATCAAACCCTAAACCTCACCCTCACCCTAAGCCTAACCCTCACCCTAACCCTCACCCTACTCCTCAGCCTAACCCTAATCCTAACCCTAAACCTCATCCTAATCCTCACCCTAACCCTAACCTTAACCCTCACCCTAACCCTTACCCTAACCCTCACCCACATGCTGGGCCTAAGTCTAAGCCAAAGCCTAAGCCTAACCCTAACCCTAACGCTAACCCTAACTCTAAACCTAACACTCACCCTAACTCTAACTCTAAACCTCACTCTAAAACTAATCCTAACTCTAAACTGAAATATAAACTTAAACCTCATCCTAACCCTAACCCTAACAATAAACCTAACAAAAACCCTTACCCTAACCTTACCCTAAACCAAACCCTAACCGTAACACTAAACCTAAACCAAACCTAGCCCAAACCCTAACCATAACCCTCAACCTAACCCTAACACTAAACCTAATCCTCACCCTCACCCTAGCCCTCACCCTAAGCCTAAACCTCATTCTCACCCTCAAACTCACACTAACCCTAACACTAATCCTCAATCTAACCATCACCCTCACACTCACCCTAACCCTAACCCTCACACTAACCTTCACCTCTACCCCTAAACCTCACCCTCACCCTAATCCTATCTCTAACCCTAACCCTAACACTAAAAACCTCACCCTAACTCTAACCCTAACCCTCAACCTCACTGTAACCATAACCCTAACCCTAACAGTAACCCTAACCCTAACCCTAATCCTAACCCTCAACCTCACATTAACCCTAATCCTGACCCTAACCCTCAGCCTAACCCTAACCCTCACCCTTACCATAACCCTAACCCTCATCCTAACCCTCACCCTAACACTAACCCTAAACCTAAAACTCACCCTAATAATAAACATACCCCTCACCCTCACCCTCAACCTCACCTTAACTCTAACCCTAACCCTAACAATAACAATAATCCTTAACTTAAACCTAACCCTAACCCTAACCCTAACCCTAATCCTAACACTCACCGTCAACCTAAACCTAACCCTAACACAACCTTCACACTCAGCCTCACCCTAACCTAACCTCTAACCCAGAACCTCACCCTAACCTTAACCCTAAACCTCACCCTAATGCTAGCCCTCACCCTAACCCTAATCCTAACCATGACACTCATCCTAAAGCTCATCCTAAAATAACCTTAACCCTAATCCTCACCCTCACCCTAACCCTAAACCTAACCCTAACCCTCAACCTAACCCTAATTCTCACCCTCACTGTAACCCCTACCCTAACCCTCACCCTAACCCTAAACTTAACCCAAACCCTAACTCTCACCCTAACCCTATCCCTCACCCTAACTCTAAGCCTCACACTCATCCTCACCCTCAGCCTAAACCTAAGCCTATCCCTATCCCTAACCCTAACCCTCACACTCACCCTAACCCAAATCCCAATCAAACCCTAACCCTGACGCTCACCCTCACCCTAAGCCTCACCTTAAGCCTAACCCTAACATTAATCCTAACCCTAACCCCATCCCTAAACCTCACACTAACACTAACCCTAACCATCACCCTAACACTAACCCTCACCCTAACACTAACCCTAACCCTCACACTCACACTACCCTCACCCTAACCCTAAGCCTCATCCTCACCCTAAACCCGACACTAACCCTAACACTAATCCTCAATCTAAGCCTTACCCTCACACTAACCCTAACCCTAACCCTCAACCTAACCCTAACCCTCACCCTTACCGTAACCCTCACGCTCAGCCTAAACTTCACATTTACCCTTACCATCACCCCCACCCTAACCCTCACCCTAAACCTAACCCTCATCTTAACCCTAACTCTACCCCTAAACCTCACCCTCACCCTAACCCGAACTCTATCCCTAACCCTAACACTAAACCTCAACTGAACCCTAAAGCTAATCCTCGCCCTCAACCACATGCTCAGCCTAAACCTAAGCCTAAGCCTAACGCTTACCCTAACCATCAACCTCACACTTGCCCTAATGCTAACCCTAATCCTAAACCTAACCCTCATCCTAACACTCACTCTATCCCTAACACTAAACCTCAACCTAAACCTAACCCTAAACCTCACCCTCACCCTAGCCCTCATCCTAGCCCTAATCCTAACCCTAACCCTCATACTACCCCTCCCCATAACCCTAACCCTAACACTCAGCTTCACCCTCACACTCAGCCTAATCCTAAGCCTAAAACTAACCGTAACCTTAACCCTCAATCTCACCTTAACCCTCACCCTAACCCTAACCCTAACACTAAGCCTAACCCTAACCCTCACCCTCAGCCTCATCCTAACCCTAACTCTAACCCTAAACCTCAACCTCACCATAACCCTTATCCTAACCATAACCCTAAACCTGACCCTAACCCTAACTCTAAACCTACCCTTATCCTAGCCCTTACACTAACCCTAATCCTAACCCTAACACTCATCCTAACCCTCCCACTAACCCTAACCCTAACACTCACCCTAACCCTAACCCTTACCTTCAACCTCACCCTCAGCCTAATCCTAACACTAACCCTAATCTTCACCCTCACCCTAGCCCTCACCCTAACACTAACCCTCACCCTAGGCCTAACCCTCACATTTAACCTTATCATGACCCCCACCTTAACCGTCAGCCTAATCTGAACCCTAAACCTAACCCCCACCCTAACCCTCACCGTAACCCTAACTTTAACCCTAAATCCCACCCTCACCCTAAACTACTAAATCTCACCCTAACCCCAACCCTAATCCTAACCCTAACCCTAACCATAACCATAACCATAACCCTCACCGTAACCCAAAACTTAACCCTAACAATAACCCTCACAGTAACCCGAACCTCACGCTAAATCTAACTCTAACCCTAACCATAACACTAAAAACCTCACCCTAACCCTAACCCTAAACCTCAACCTCACCATAATCGTAACCCTAACCCTATCCCTAACAATAACCCTAAACCTAACCCTAATCCTAATCCTCAAACTCACACTAACGATAATCCTAAACCTAAACCTCAACCTAACCCTAACCCTCACACTTATTCTAAGCCTAAACCTCATCCTAACCCTCACCCTAAGGCCTAAACCTAACACTAAAAGTCACCCTAACACTAAACCTAACCCTCACCCTCAACCTATACCTCATCCTAACACTAATCCTAACCCTACTTCTCATCCTAAAACTCACCCTAACCCAAACCCTAAACCTCACCCTAAACCTAACCCTAAACCTAACACTCAACCTAACCCTAATCCTCACGCTCAACTTAACACTAACTCTAACCTTCACCCTAACCCTAAACTTTACCTGAACCCTAACTTTCACCTTAACCCTAACCCTAACCCTCACCCTAACCCTAACCCTCACACTCACCTTACCCTTACCTTAATCCTAATCCTAACCCTAACCCTAACCCTCAACCTCCGCCTCACCTTATCCCTAACTCTAACCCTAAACCCCACTCTCACCCTAACCCTAAACCTAATCCTAAACCTAAACCTCACCCTAACCCTAACCCTCACCCTCACCCTAACCCTAACACAAACCCTAACCCTAACCCTCAACCTACCCCTCCCCCAACCCTGTATCTAACCATAAACTTCACCCTCCACCTAACCCTAACCCTAACCCTAACCCTAAAACCCACCCTAACCTTAACACTAACCCTCACCCGCACCCTCACCCTCACCATAACTCTAATGCTAACTCTAAAAATAACACTAAGCCTAACCCTAACCATCACCCTAACCCTAATCCTCACCCCCACCCTCACCATCAGCCTAACACTAAGCCTAAGCATAACCCTCACCCTAACCCTCACACTCATGCTCACCCTAACCCTAATCTTAAACCTAACCCTATCCCTAAACCTCAACTTAACCCTCACCCTCACCCTAACCCTAACACTAACCCTAACCCTAAACCTCACCCTCACCCTCTAATTCACCCTAACTCTAATCCTGTCCCTAACAACACTAACCCTAACCCTAACCCTAAACATAACCCTCACCCTCAGCCTCACCCTCACTGAAAACTTAAATCTAACCATAGCACTTACAATAGGACTAACCCTAAACTTAACCCTAACCCTAATCCTCACCCCCAACCTCACCCTCAGCCTAACCCTAACCCTACCCTCCCTTTAACCCTAACTGTAACCCTAAACCTAACCCTAACCCTAACCCTAAAACAAACCTCAAACCTAACCTTAAACCTAAACCTAATCCTCAGCCTCACACTCACCCTAACCCAAACCTTAACCTTAACCCTCACCCTAACCCTAAGCCTAACCCTAACCCTTAGCCTAACCCTCACACTCACACTCACCGTACCCCAAATCTTAAACCTAATCCTATCCCTAACCCCAACCCTCACCCTAACCCTCACCCTAGCCCTCACCCTAAACCTAATCCTAACCATAAACCTCATCCTAAACCTCACTCTAACCCTAACACTTACCCTCCCCCTTATGCTCGGCCTAAGCCTAACCCTAAGCCTAAACCTAACCCTAAACCTAACCCAACCCTCACCCTCAGCCTCACCCTAACCCTAACTCTAACCCTAAAGCTCATCCTCACCCTAACCCTAACCCTTAACCTAACGCTAAACCTCACCGTAACCTTAACCCTAAACCTCACCCTCATGCTAGCCATCACTCTAACCCTAATCCGAACCCTAACACTCATCCTAACCCTCACCCTAACAATAACCCTAACCCTCACCCTCAATCTCACCCTAACACTAACCCTAACCCTCACACTCAACTTCACCCTAACCCTAACCTAACCCTAATGCTCAACCTATCCCTAACCCTCAACCTCAACTTAACCCGGACCCTAACCTTCACCCTAACCCTAAACTTAACCGGAACTCTAACTCTCACCCTAACCCTAACCCTAAACATCACACTCACCCTAACCCTAAGCCTATTCCTAATCCTAACCCTAACCCTCACCCTAACCATCACATTAACCCTAACCCTAAAAATAACCCTAGCCCTAACCCTCACCCTCAGCCTCACTCTGACCCTAAGCCTCACCCTAACCCTAACCCTACCCCTAAACCTAACACGAAACCTCACCAAAACCATAACACTGACCCTAACCCAAACCCTCACCCTAACACTTACCCTGACTCAAACACTAACCCTAACCTTAACACAAACCCTCACACTAACCCTAACCCTAACCCTAAACCTCAACCTAAGCCTCACCCTCACCCTAACCCTAACACTAAGCCTCACCCTAACGCTCACCCTAACCCTCCCCCTAACCCTATATCTAACCCTAACCCTCACCCTCACCATCAACCTAACCCTAACCCAAACCCTAAACCCCACCCTAACCCTAAACCTAACCCTCACCCGCAACCTCACCCTCTATGTAGCTCTAACACTAATACTAACAATAACACAAACCCTAACCCTAACCCTAATCCTCACCCCCACCCTCACCCTCAGCCTAACCCTAAGCCTAAGCCTAAACCTCACCCTAATCCTCACACTTACCCTTACCCTAACCCTAATCCTAAACCTAATCCTAACCCTAAACCTCAAACTAACCCTCACAATCACCGTAACCCTAACCCTAACCCTAACCCTCCCCCTAACCCTATATCTAACCCTAACCCTCACCCTCACCATCAACCTAACCCTAACCCAAACCCTAAACCCCACCCTAACCCTAAACCTAACCCTCACCCTCTATGTAGCTCTAACACTAATACTTACAATAACACAAACACTAACCCTAACCCTAATCCTCACCCCCACCCTCACCCTCAGCCTAACCCTAAGCCTAAGCCTAACCCTCACCCTAACCCTCACACTTACCCTTACCTAACCCTAGTCCTAAACCTATTCCTAACCCTAAACCTCAAACTAACCCTCACAATCACCCTAACCCTAACACTAACCCTAACCCTAAACCTCAACCTAACCATCCCCATAACCGTAACTCTAACCCTAAACCTCACCCTTACCCTAACCCTAACCCTCACCCTAAACCTCACGCTAAACTTCACCCTTACCCTAACTCTCACTTGCACCCTCAACCTCACCATAACTCTAACACTAAATATAAAAATACCACTAAACCTAACCCTAACACTAACCCTAAACATAAACCTCACCCTCAGCCTCACCCTCACCTAAAACTTAACCCTAACCATAACACTAAAAATAACCCTAACCCTAACCCTAACTCTAACCCTAATCCTCACCCCCACCCTAACCCTCAGTCTAAACCTAAGCCTATCCCAAACCCTAACCTAACCCTCCCTGTAACTCTAACCCTAACCCTAGCTCTAACACTAACCCTAACCCTAAACTTAACCCTAACCCAAACCCTAACCCTAACACTAATCCTCACCCCCACCCTCAAACTCAGCCTAACCCTAAGCCTAAACCTACCCCTAATCCTAACCCTCACTGTAACCCTAACCCTAACCCTAACCCTAACACTCACACTCACCCTCACCCTAAACCTAATCCTAAACATAACCCTAACCTTACCCAAACCCTCACTATAAGCCTCACCCTAGCCCTCAACCTAACCCTAATCCTAACCCTAAACCTCATCCTAACTCTCACCCTAACCCTAACCCTAACCCTCACCCTAAACCTAACCCTAACCCTCACCCTCATGCTCGGCCTAAGCCTAAGCCTAAGACTAAGCCTAGCCCTAACCCTAACCCTCACCCTAACCCTAACCCTTACACTAACCCTAACTCTAACCCTAAACCTCACTCTCACCCTAACCCTAACTCTAACCCTAACCCTAAACCTAAACCTCATCCTAACACTAAATCTAACCCTCACCCTCACCTTAACCCTAACCCTAAACCTAACCCTAACAATAACCCTAACCTTAACTCTAAAACTAACCCTTATCTTAAGCCTCACCCTAACATTTACCCTCAACCGAACACTCACACTAATCCTAACACTAACCCTCACACTAACCCTAACCATCACCCTAACCCTAAACCTCACCTTAACCCTAAAGCTAACTCTCACCCTCACCCTAGCCCTCACCCTAACCCTATCACTCATCCTCACCCTAAACCTCACACTAACACTAACACTAATACTCAATCTAACCCTCACCCTCACCCTACCCCTAACCCTAATTCTCACCCTAACCCTAACCCTCACCCTTACGTTAACCCACAACCTCAGCCTAACGCTCACGTTTACCCGTACCGTCACTCCCACCCTAACCCTCACCCTAATCCTAACCCTCAACTTAACCCTCACCCTAACCCTGACTCTACCCCTAAACCTCATCCTCACCCTAAACCTACCTCTAACCCTAATCCTAACACTAAATCTCACCATAATGCTAACGCTAATCCTCACCCTCACCCTCATTGTAACTGTAACCTTAACCCTAACCTTAACAATAACTCTAAACCTAGTCCCTAACCCTCACTGTAACCCTAACCATAACACTAACACTAACCCTAAACCTAAACCTAACCCTCAACCTAACCCTAATCCTCAGCCTCACCCTCACCCTAACAAAACCCTAACCCCACCCTTCACCCTAATCCTAAGCCTAAACCTAACCCTAATTCTAACCCTCACATTCACCCTCACCCTAAACCTAATCCTAAACCTAACCCTATCCCTAACCCTCAGCCTAATCCTCACCCTAGACCTCAGCCTAACCCTAATCCTAACCCTAAACCTAATCCTAATCCTCACCCTAACCCTAAACTTAACCAGAACCCTAAACCGAACCCTAACCCTCACCCATATGCTGGGGCTAAGCCTGAGCCAAAGCCTAAGCCTAACCCTAACCCTAACGCTCACCCTAGCCCTAACCCTAACACTAACCCTAACTCTAACCCTAAACCTCACACTCACACTAACCCTAAATCTAACCCTAAACCTAAACCTCATCCTAACCCTAACCCTAACAATAACCCTAACCCTAACCCTAACCCTAACCCTACACAAACCTCAACCTTAACCCTAACACTGAACCTAACCATAACCCTAATACTAACCATAACCCTCACCTCACCCTAACACCAACCCTAATCCTCTCCCTCACCCTAGCCCTCACCCTAACCCTTACCCTCATCCTCACCCTAAACATCACACTAACCCTAACACTAATCCTCAATTTAACCCTCATCCTCACCCTCACCCTATTCCTAACCCTCACCCTAAACCTAACCCTCACCTACCGTAACCCTCACCCTAGGCCTAACCCTCAACTTTACCCTTACCGTCACCCCCACCTTAACCCTCACCCTAACCCTAACCCTCACCCTAACCTTCACCCTAACCCTAACTCTACCCCTAAACCTCACCCTCACCCTAACGCTATCTCTAACCCTAACCCTAACACCAAAAACCTCACCCTAACTCTAACACTAACCCTCAACCTCACTGTCACCGTAACCCTAACCCTAACAATAACCCTAACCCTAACCCTAATCCTAACCCTCACTCTCACATTAACCCTAATCCTAACCCTAAACTCACCCTAACCCTAACCCTCACCCTTACCATAACCCTAATCCTCATCCTAACCCTCACCATAACACTAACCCAAACCCTAAACCTCACCCTAACAATAAACCTACCCCTCACCCTCACCCTTACCCTCAACCTCACCTTAACTCTAACCCTAACCCTAATAATAACACTAATCCTAACCCTAACCCTAACCCTAACCCTAAACCTAACACTCACCCTCAACCTAACCATAACCCTAACCCAACCCTCACCCTCAGCATCACCCTAACCCTAACTCTAACACTAAACCTCACACTCACCCTAACCCTAACCCTAAACCTCACCCTAAACTTAACCCTAAACCTCACCCTCACGCTAGCTCTCACCCTAAACCTACACCTATCCCTAACACTCATCCTAACCCTCACCCTAAAAATAAACCTAACCCTCAACCTCACCCTCACCCTAACCCTAACCCTAACCCTAACCCTCAACCTAACCCAAACACTCACCCTCACTATAACCCCTACCCTAACCCTCACCCTAACCCTAAACTTAACCCAAAACCTAACTCTCACCCTATACCTAACACTATACCTCACCCTCAACTTAACTCTCAACCTCACCCTCACCCTCAGCCTAACCCTAAGCCTATCCCTATCCCTAACCCTAACCCTAACAATCAACCTAATCCTAATTCTAATCAAACCCTAAGCCTAACTCTCACCCTCACCCTATCCCATACCTTAAGCCTAACCCTAACATTAATCCTAACCCTAACAGTAACCCTCAACCTCACCCTAACACTAACACTATCACCCTAACCCTCAACCTCAACCTAACACTAAACCTAACCCTCACACTCACCCTAACCCTAACCCTCATCCTCCCCCTAAACAGCACACTAACCCTAACACTAATCCTCAATCTAACCCTCACCCTCACCCTAACCCTAACGCTAACCCTCACCCTAACCCTAACCCTCACCCTTACTGTAACCCTTACCCTCAGCCTAATCTTCACTTTTACCCTTACCGTAAGCCCAACCCTAACCCTAACCCTAACTCTAACCCTAAACCGCACCCTCACCCTAACCCGAACTCTATCCCTAACCCTAACACTAAACCTCACCCTAACCCTAAAGCAAACCCTCACCCTGAACAGTATGCTCAGCCTAAACCTAAGCCTAAGCCCAAAGTTTACCCTAACCCTCACTTTCACCCTAGCCCTCACCCTAACCCTAATCCTAAACCTAACCCTCATCCTAACCCTCACCCTAACCCTAACCCTAAACCTCACCCTAAACCTCACCCTCACACTAGCCCTCAACCTAGCCCTAATCCTAACACTAACCCTCATCCTAACCCTCCCCATAACCCTAATCCTCACCCTCACCCTAACCCTAAACCTCCCCTTCACCCTCACCCTCAGTCTAACCCTAAGCCTATACCTAACTCTAACCCTAAAACTAACACTAATCCTAAACCTAACCCTAACATTAATCCTAACCCTAACACTAACCCTCAATCTCACCTTAACCCTCACCCTAACCTCAACCGTAACCCTAACACTAAGCCTAACCCTAACCCTCACCCTCAGCCTCACCCTAACCCTAACTCTAACCCTAAATTTCACCCTCACCGTAACCCTTACCCTAACCCTAAACCTAAACCTCAACCGAACCCTAACTCTAAACCTCACCCTCACCCTAGCCCTTAACCTAAACCTAATCCTAAACCTAACCCTCATCGTAACCCCCCATCTAACCCTAACCCTAACACTCACCCTAACCCTAACCCTCACCGTCAACCTCACCCTCAGCCTAACCCTAAGCCTACCCTAAACCTAACCCTAACACAAACACTCACCCTAACCCTAACCCTAACCCTCACCCTAACCCTAACCTCACCCTATCACTAATCCTAATCCTCACATTCACCCTAGCCCTAACAATAAACGTAACCCTCACCATCACCTTAAATCTCACACTAACCCTAACACTAATCCTCAATCTAACACTCAGCCTCAGCCTAACCCTAACCCTAACCCTCACCTAACCCTAACCCTCACCCTTACTGTAACCCTCAACCTAGGCCTAACCCTCACCTTTACCCTTATGGTCACCCCCACCTTAACCCTAACCCTAATCCTAACCCTCACCCTAACCCCCACCCTAACCCTCACCTTAACCCTAAATCTAACCCCAAACCACCCCGTCACCCTAAACCTAACTCTAAAGTAACCCAAACCCTAAACCTCACCCTAACCCTAACCCTAATCCTAACCCTAACCCTCACCCTATCCCTAAGCCTAACCCTAACCCTAAGCCTAACCCTCACACTCACCCTCACCCTAACCGTAACAGTAAACCTAACCATAACAATAACCCTAACCCTAATCCTAACCCTAACTGTAACCATAACCCTCATTGTAACCCATACTGTAACCTTAACACTAACCCTCACACTAACCCAAACAATAACCTCTCCCTAACCCTAAATCTAACCCCAAGCGTAACACTAAAAACCTCACCCTAACCCTAACCCTAACCCTCACCCTCACCTTAACCTTAAACCTAACACTAACCCTAACAATAACACTAACCCTAACCCTAATCATAATCCTCAACCTCACACTAACCCTGATCCTAATTCTAACCCTCACCCTTACCCTAACCCTCACACTTCCCCTACCCCTAACCCTCATCCTAACCCTCAACCTAACCCTAACCCTAAACCTAAACCTCACACTAACACTAAACCTAACCCTCATCCTCACCCGAACCCTCACCCTAACTCTAATCCTAACCCTAATCCTCATCCTAAGCCTTACCCAAACCCTAACCCTAAACCTCACCCTAACCCTAACCCTAAACCTAACCCTCAACCTAACCCTAATCTTCACGCTCAACTTAACATTAACCCTAACCCTCAACCTAACCCTAAACTTAACCTGAACCCTAACTCTTACCCTAACCCTAACCCTAACCCTCACCCTAACCCTAACCCTCACCCTCAGTGAAAACCTAAGCCTAACCCTAACCCTAACCCTAACCCTCACACTCACCCTAACCTTACCCTAATCCTAATCCTAACCCTAACCCTAACCCTCACCCTCAGCCTCACCTTAACCCTAACTCTAACCCTAAAAATCACCCTCACCCTAAACCTAACCCTAACCCTAAACCTAAACCTCACCCTAACCCTAATCCTTAACCTCACCCTCACCCTAGCCCTCACCCTAACCCTAATCCTAACCCTAACCCTCATCCTAACACTCCCTATAACCCTCTCTGAAACCCTCACCCTAACCCTAACCGTCAAACTCACCCTCACCCTCAGCCAAACCCTAAGCCTATCCACAAGCCTTACCAGAAACCTAACCCTAACCCTCATACTCACCCGCACCCTCACCCTCACCATAACTCTAAACCTAACCCTAAACCTCACCCTAACTCTAACCGTAATCCTAACCCTCACCCTCACCCTAACCCTAACACAAACCCTAACCCTAACCCTCACCCTAACCTTCCCCTAATCCTATATCTAGCCCTGAAACTCACCCTCAACCTAACTCTAACCCTAGCCTTAACCCTAAACCCCACCCTAACCCTAACACTAACCCTGACTCGCACCCTCACTCTCAACGTAACTCTAACCCTAACCCTAAAAATGACACTAAGCCTAACCCTAACCATCACCCTAACCCTAATCCTCACCCCCACCCTCACCATCAGCCTCAAACTCATGCTCACCCAAACCTAAACCTAAACCTAAACCTGTCCCTTAATCTCACCTTAACCCTCCCCCTCCCCCTAACCCAAACACTAACCATAACCCTAAATCTCACCCTTACCCTCCCCCAAACCCTAACTCTAACCCTAAACCTCACCCTCACCCTAACCCTAAAACACCCTAACCCTAACCCTCAACCTCACCCTCAACCACACCGTAACACTAACCCTGTCCCTAACAATAACTCTAACCTTAAACCTATCCCTAAACATAACCCTCACCGTCAGCCTCACGCTCACTGAAAACTTAACCCTAACCATAACACTAAAAATAACCCTAACCCTAACTTTAACCCTACCCCTATTACTGAACCCCACTCTCACACTCAGCCTAACCAAAACCCTAACCCTAACCCTAACCCTAACCCTCCCTGTAACCCTAACCCTAACACTAACACTAACACTAACACTAACCCTAAACCAAACACTAAAACTAAACCTAATCCTCAGCCTCACCTTCACCCTAATCCAAACCCTAACCCTAACCCTCACCCTAACCCTAAGCCTAACCATAACCCTTAGCCTAACCCACACCCTCAACCTTATCCTACCCCAAATCCTAAACCTAACCTTATCCCTAAACCTAACCCTCACCCAAGATCTCACCCTAAACCTAATCCTAACCCTAAACCTCATCCTAACCCTCACACTAAACCTAACCCTAACCCGAACCCTAACCCGAAACCTAACCCTCCCCCTCATGCTCAGCCTAAGCCTAAGCCTAAGCCTAAACCTAACCCTAACCCTATCCCTAACCCTAACCCTAATCCTAACTCTAACCCTAAATCTCACCCTCACCCTAACCCTCAGTCTAACCCTAACCCTAAACCTAAACCTCATCCTAACCCTAACACTAACCCTCACCCTCACCCTCACCCTAACCGTAAACATAACCCTAACCCTAACAATAACGCAAACCCTAACCCTGACCATCACCGTAACCATAACCCTCACCCTAACCCTAACCCTCACCCTAACATTTACCCTCACCCTAACACTAACCCTAGCGCTAACACTAACAATCACACTAAACCTAAACATCACCCTAACCCTAACCTCACTCTAACACTAACACTAAACCTCACCCTCACCCTAGCCATCACCCTAACCCTAACACCCATCCTCACCCTAACCTCACACTAACCCTAACACTAATCCTCAATCTAAACCTCACCCTCACCCTAACCATAAACCTAACCCTCACCATAACCGTAACCCTCACACTTACCGTAACCCTCACCCTCAGCCTAACCCTCACCTTTACCGTTACCGTCACCCGCACCCTAAACCTCACCCTAACACCAAACCTCTCCCTAACCCTAACTCTACACCTAAACCTCACCCTCACCCTAAACCTAACTCTAACACTTACCCTATCACTAAACCTCAGCCTCACCCTTTCCTTAACCCTCACACTCAACCTCACCGTAACCATAACCGTAAACCTAACAATAACCCTAAACCTAACTCTAACCCTCACCCTAACCATAACGCTCACCCTAAACATCACCCTCAACCTAACACTTACCCTCACCCTAACACTAACCCTAACACTAACCCTAACCCTAACACTAACCCTAACGCTCACTCTAATCCTAAACCTCACCCTAACCCTAACCCTAACTCTAAACCTCACCCTCTCTCTAGCCCTCACACTAGCCCTAATTCTAAACCTCCCCATCTCCCTAACCCTAGCCCTAATCCTCACCCTAAACCTCACACTAACCCTAACCTTAAACCTAATGCTCAATCAAACCCTCACCCTAACCTTAACCCTAACACTAAACCTAACCCTAACACACACACTCACCCTCACCCTAAATCTAACAATAACCCTAACCCTTACCCTAACTCAACCCCTAACTCTCACACTAAACCTAACACTAACACTAAACCTAACCCTAAACCTCAAGCTCTCACCCTAACCATAACTCTAAATCTAAACCTAACCCTCACCCTAAACCTAACTCTAACCTTAACCCAATCCCTAAACCTCACCCTAAACCTAACACTAAACATCACCCTCACCCTCACCATAATCGTAACTCTAAACCTAACCCTAACAATAACCCTAACCCTAATGCTAACCCTCACCATAACCATAACCCTCACCCTCACCCTCACCCTAACCCTCAGCCTTGCCCTCACCCTCACCCTCACCCTAACCCAAACCCTCACCCTAAAACTTACCCTGACCCTAACACTAATCCTAACCCTAACACTAACCCTCACACTAATCCTAACCCTAAACTCACCCTAAACCTAACCCGAACCCTAACCCTCAACCTAACCCTAACCCTCACGCTCAACATAACCCTAACCCTAACACTCACCCTAACCCTAAACTTAACCTGAACCCTAACTCTCACCCTAACCCTAACCCTAATCCTCACCCTAACCCTAACCCTCACCCTCACCCTCAATGTAACCCTAAGCCTAACCCTAAATTTTACCTTAAACCTCACACTCACCCTATCCCTTACCCTAATCCTAATCCTTACCCTAAATCTAACCTGACCCTAAGCCTCAACTTAACCCTAACTCTAACCCTAAACCTCACCCTCACCATAACCCTATCCCTAACCCTAACTGTAAATCTCACCTTAACTCTAACCCTCAGCATAGCCCTCACCCTAACCCTAATCCTAACCATAACACTCATCTTATCCCTCCCCATAACCCTAATCCTAACCCTCGCCATAACCCTAACCCTCATCCTCACCCTCAGCCTAAACTTAAGCCTAACCCTAACCCTAACCCTAACCCTAACCCTAACCATCACACTCACCCTAAACCTAACCCTAAAACTCACCCTAACCCTAAACCTCACCCTCACGCTCACCCTCAGCCTAACCCTAAGCCTAACCCGTACCCTAACCCTAACATTCACACTCACCCTAAACCTAACCTTAATCGTAATCCTAATCCTAACCCTAACCCTAACCCTCACCCTCAACCTAACCCTCACCTTAAGCCTAAACCTAACATTAATTCTAAACCTAACCCTCACCCTCAGCCTGACCCTAACCCTAACTCTAACGCTAAACCTCACCTGACCCTAACCCTAACCCAAACCCTATCCCTAAGCCTCATCCGAACCATAACCCTAAACCTCACCCTCACCCTCACAGTAACCATAACCCTAATCCTAACGCTAACAATAAGCCTAACTCTAACCCTAACCCTCGCCCTAACCATAACCCTCACCCTAAACCTAACACTCACCCTAACACTTACCCTCACCTTAACACTAACCCTAACCCTAATACTAACCCTCACACTAACCCTAGTCATCACCCAAACCCTAAAGCTCACCCTACCATTAACCCTAAACCTCACCCTCTCCCTAGCCCTCACCCTAAACCTTAACCCTCATCCTCACCCTAAACCTCACAGTAACCCTAACACTAATCCTCAATCTAACCCTCACCCTCACCCAAACCCTAAACCTAAACCTCACCCTAACATTAACCCTGACACTTAACTTAACCCTCACCCTAAGCCTAACTCTCAACTTTACACTTACCATCACCCCCACATTAACCCTAACACTAAATCTCACCCTAACCCTAACCCTAACCCTCACCCTCAACCTCACGCTCAGCCTAACCCTAAGCCTAAGCCTAAGCTTAACCCTCACCCTCACCTCAGCCAAAACCTAAGGCTAACCCTAACCCTAATCCTAACCCTCACACTCACCCTGTCCCTAACCTTAATCCTAACCCTAACCCTAACCCTAACCTTCACCCTCAAACTCAGCCTAACCCTAACCCTAATTCTAACCCTAAACCTCACCCTCAGCTTAACCCTAATACTAACCCTAACCCTAACCCTAACCCTCCCCCTAACTCTCACCCTAGCCCTAACCGTAACACTAACCATAACCCTAAACCTCACCCTAACACTCACCCTAACTGTAACTCTAACCCTAAACGTCACCCTCACCATCACCCTAACCCTAACCCTCACCCTAACACTTACCCTCACCCTAACGCTCACGCTAACCCTCACACTCACCCTCACCCTAACCCTAATCCTAAACCTAACCCTAACCCAAAACCTCATCCTAACAATCCCCCTAACCCTAACTCTAACCCTAAACCTCACCCTCAAACTACCCCTAACCCTAGCCCTAAACCTCAACCTAAACGTCAGCCTAACCCTAACCGACACCCTCACACTCAACCTCACTGTAACTCTAAGCCTATCCCCAACAATAATACTAATCCTAACCCTAACCCTCAGCCTCACCATCACCGCAAACTTAACCCTAACCATAATCCTTACAATAAGCCTAGCCCTAACCATAACCATAACCCTAACCCTAACCCTAATTCTAAACCTAACCCTATCCCTAAGACTAACCCTAACCCTAACCACACACTCACCCTCACCCTAATCCGAATCCTAACCCTAACCGTATGCCTAAACCTAACCCTCACCATAACCCGCACCCTAGCCCTCACCCTCATGCTCGGCCTAAGCATAAGCATAAGCCTTAGCCTAATCCTAACCCTAACCCTCACACTAACCCTAACCCTAACACTAACCCTAACTCTAATCGTAAACCTCACGCTCACCCTAACCCTAACTGCAACTCCAACTCTAAAACTAACCCTAACCCTAACCCTCACTCTCAGCCTAAACCTAAGGTTAACCCTAACCCTAACCCTAACCCTCACACTCACCTTAACCCTAACCCTAATCCTAATCCTAATCCTAGCCTTAACAATAACCCTCACCCTAACCCTCACCCTAACCCTCGCCCTAACCCTAACCCTAAAACTAACCCTCACCCTCAACCTCACCCTAACCCTAATTCTAACACTAAACCTCAACCACACCCTAACGCTAACGCTTACCCTAACCCTAACCCTAACAATCCCCCTAATTCTCACCCTAACCCTAACACTAACACCCTAACCCTAAACCTCAACCTAACCCTCACCCTAAACCTAACTCTGTCACTAAACCTCACCCTCACCCAACCCTCATATTAACTCTAACCCTCACCCTAACACTAACCCAACATTAACACTAACCCTCAAACTAACCCTAAACTTAACCCTAACCCTAAACCTCAAACTAACCCTCACCCTCACCTTAACCGTAATACTAACCCTATGCCTAACCCTTACCCAAACCGTCGCCCTAACCATATATTTAACCTAAAACCTCACCCTAACCCTAACCCTAAGCCTAACCCTAACCCTAACCCTAATGCTAAACCTAACCCTAACCCTAACCCTAAAAGTAAGCCTAATGCTCAGCCTCACCCTCACCTTAACCCAAACCCTAACCCTAACCCCCACCCTAACCCTCACCCTAACTCTCAGGCTAACCCTAACCCTAACCCTAACCCTAACAATCACCCTCACCCTAACCCTAATCCTAAAACTAACCCATTTCCTAACCCTAACGCTCACCCTAACCTTCACCCTAGCCTCAACCTAACCCTATTCCTAACCCTAAACCTCATCCTAAACCTCACCCTAACCCTAACCCTCACCCTAACCCTAACTCTAACCCTCACGCTCATGCTCGGCCTAAGCATAAGCCTAAGCCTAACCCTAACCCTAACCCTATACCTAACCCTCACCCTAACCCTAACCCTAACACTAACTCTAACTCTAACCCTAAATATCACACTCACCCTATCCCTAAATCTAACCCTAACCCTCACACTAACCATTACACTTGTCCTTTCCCTAACCCTCACCCTAACACTTACCCTCACATTAACACTAAATCTAACAATAACACTAAGGCTCACCGTAACCCTAACCCTCATCCTCACCCTAAACCTCACACTAACCCTAATACTAATCCTCAATCTAACCCTCACCCTCACCCTAACCCTAACACTAACCCTAACCCTAACCCTAACACTAACACTCACTCTAACCCTAACCCTCACTCTTACCGTAACCCTCAACCTCAGCCTAACCCTCAACTTTACCCTTAACGTCAACCCCACCCTAACCCTCACTCTAACCATAACCCTAACCCTAACCCTCACCTTAACCCTAGCTCTACACCTAAACCTCACCCTCATGCTAACACTAACTCTAACCCTAACACTAAACCTCACCCTAACCCTAACCCTAAACCTCAACCTAACCCTAACCCTCACCCTCAACTTCAACCTCACCGTAACTCTAATCCTATCCCTAACAATAACACTAACCCTAACCCTATCCTTAACCATAACCCTCATGCTCAGCCTCACCCTCACTGCAAACTTAACCCTAACCATAACACTAAAAATAACCCTAACCCTAACCCTAACCCTAACCCTAAACCTCACCCCCACCCTCACCCTCAGCCTAACCCTAAGCCTATCCCTAACTCTAACCCTAACCCTAACTGTAAACCTAACCCTAACCCTAACACTAACACTAACACTAACCCTAAACTTACCCCTAACACAAACCCTAACCCTAATCCTCAACCTAACCCTAAGCCTATCCCTAACCCTAACCCTAACCCTCATACTCACTCTCACCCTAAACCAAATCCTAAAGCTAACCCTATCCCTAAACCTAACCCTCAACCTAACCCTCACACTTGCCCTGACCCTAAACCTAACCCTAACCCTCACCCTAACCCTAATCATAACCCTCCCCCTCATGCTCGGCCTAAGCCTAAGCCTAAGCCTAAACCTAACCCTAACACTCAACCTATCCCTAAACCTAACACTAACTCTAACTCTAACCCTAAATCTCACCCTCACCCTAAACCTAACTCTAACCCTAACCCGAAACCTAAACCTCATCCAAAACGTAACCCTAAACCTAACCATCACCCTAATTTTTACCCTCACCCGAAAACTAACCCTAACGCTAACACTAACACTCACAGTAACCCTAATCATCACCCTAACCCTAAACCTCACCCTAACACTAACCCTAACCCTCTTCCTCACCCTAGACCTCACCCTAAGCCTAACCCTCATTATCACCCTAAACCTCACACTAACCCTAACACTAATCCTCAATCTAACCCTCACCCTCACCCTAACCCTAAACCTAAACCTCAACCTAACCCTAACCCTCACCCTTACCGTAACCCTCACCCACAGCCTAACCCTCACTTTTACCCTTACCGTCATCCGCACCATAACATTCACCCTAACCCTAACTCTACACCTAAACCTCACCCTCACCCTCACCCTCACCCTCACCCTCACCCTAACTCTAACCCTTACCCTTACACTAAACCTCACCCTAACCCTATCCCTAACCCTTAGCCTCACCCTCAACCTCAGCCTAACCCTAAACCTAAGCATAACCCTAACACTAAGGCTCACACTCACCCTCACCCTAAACCTAATCCTAACCCTAACCCAAACCCTAAACCTCAACCTAACCCTGACCCTAACATTAACCCTAACACTAACGCTAACCCTAACCCTCAAACTAACCCTAACCCTCTTCCTCACCCTAAACCTCACACTAACTCTAACTCTAACCCTAATCTCCAATCTAACCCTCACCCTAACCATAACCATAACCCTAACCCTAACCCTCACCCTAACACTTACCCTCACCCTAACACTAACCCTAACGCTAACACTAACCCTAACACTAACCCTAACCCTCACCCTAATCCTAAACTTCACCCTAACCCTAACCCTAACTCTAACCTTCACCCTCACCCTAGACCTCACCCTAACCTTAATTCTAACCCTAACCCTGACCATAACCCTAACACTCATCCTCACGCTAAACCTCACACTAACCTAACTCTAAACCTAATCCCCAATCTAACCCTCACCCTAACCCTCAAACTAATCCTAAACTTCACCCTCACCTTCACCCTCAGCCTAAACCTAAGGCTAACCATAACCCTAACCCTAAACCTCACACTCACCCTCACCCTATCCCAAATCCTAATCCTAATCCTAACCCTAACACACACCCTCACCCTCAGCCTCAACCTAACCCTAATTCTAACCCTAAACCTCACCCCACCCTCACCCTCAGCCTAAACCAAAGCCTAACCCTAAGCGTAACCCTAACCCTAACCCTCACCATAACCCTAACCCTAACCCTAACACTAAACCTAACCCTAATCCTAACCCTCACACTCAATCTTATACTAAACCTAATCCTAACCCTAACCCTATACCTCACCCTAACCCTCACCCTACACCTCAACCTAGCTCTCTGCCTAACCCTAATCCTAACCCTAAACCTCATCCTAACTCTCACCCTAAACCTAACCCTAACCCGAACCCTAACCCGAACCCTAACCCGAACCCTCATGCTGAGCCTAAGCCTAAGCCTAAGCCTAAGCCTAAACCTAAACCCAACCCTCACCCTAACCCTAACCCTAACCCTTACCGTAACCCTCACCCTCAGCCTAACCCTCAACTTTAGCCTTAACGTCATCCCCAACCTAACCCGCACCCTCACCCTAACCCTCACCCTAACCCTCACCCTAACCCTAACACTATACCTAAACCTCACCCTCACTCTAACCCTAACCCTAACACTAAGACTAAACTTCACCCTAGCCCTAAACCTAACCCTCACCCTCTCCCTCTCCCTCAACATAACTCTAAACCTAATGCTAACAATAACACTAATCCTAACACTAAACCTAAACCTAACCCTAATCCTAACACTCACCCTCACCCTAACACTAATCCTAACCCTAACCCTCACAGTAACCCTAACTCTCACCCTCACCGTAACCCTAACCCTCAACCTAACCCTCACACTAACCCTAACCCTAACCTTAAACCTTAATCTAACACTAACCATAACCCTCACCCTCACCCTAGCCCTCAAGCTAACTCTAATCCTAACCCTAATCCTCACCCTTACCCTCACCCTAACCCTAAAACCCACCCTAACCTTAACCCTAACCCTAAACCTAAACCTAACTCTAATCCTCACACTCACCATAACCCTAACCCTAACCCTCACCCTAAGCCTAAACTTAACCGAACCATAAATCCCACCCTAACCCTCACCCTAATCCTAACCCTCACCCTCCCCTCACCCTCAGCCTAACCCTAAGCCTAAGCCTAACCCTAACCCACACACTCACCCTAACCCTTACCTAATCCTAATCGTAACCCTAAGCCTAACCCACACCCTTATCCTAAACCTCACCCTAACCCTAAATCTAACCCTAACCCTAACCCTAAACCTCAGCCTCACCCTAACCCTAACCCTAACTCTAAACCTCACCCTAACCCTAATTCTAAACCTCACCCTGTCCCGAACCCTCACCCTAACACTATTCCTCACCCTAACCCTCATCCTAACACTCACCCTAACACTCAAACTCACCCTAACCCTAATCCTAACCATAAACTTCAACCTAACCCTAACCCTAACTCTAACCCTAACTCGATCCCAAACTCTCACCCTAAGCCTAACCCTGACCCTCACCCTAACCCTAACCCTACCCTCTCCCTTACCATAACTCTCACCCTCAGCCTAACCCTCACGTTTACCCTTACCATCACTCAAACCCTCAGTCTCACCCTAACCCTAATTGTAACCCTAAACCTCACCCTCACCCTCACCCTCAGCCTAAACCCAAGGCTAACCCTAACCCTAACCCTTACCCTCACACTCACCCTAACCCTAACCCAAATCCTAATCCTAACCCTATCTCTAACCCTCACCCTCAGCCTCAACCTAACCCTAATTCTAACCCTAAACCTCACCCTCACCCACACCGTTAGCCTAACGAAAAGCCTAACCCTAAGCCTAAACCTAACCCGAACCCTCACCGTAACCCTTACCCTAACCCTAACACTAACCTTAACCATAAACCTAACCCTCACACTCACCCTTACCCTAACCTTAATTCTAAACCAAACCTATACCTAACCCTAACCCTCACCCTAAACCTCTTCCTAGCTCTCACCCTAACCCTAATTCTAACCCTAAACCTCATCCTAACCCGAACCCGAACCCTCACCCACATGCTGGGCCTAAGCCTAAGGCTAAGTCTTACCCTAACCCACACCCTCTCCTCAGCCCTAACCCTAACCCTAAACCTAACCATCACCCTAACCCTAATCCTCAACCCCACCCTCACCATCAGCCTAAGCCTAATCCTAAGCCTAATGGTACACCTAAAACTCACACTTACCCTCACCCTAACCTTAATCCTATCCCTAAACCTAACCCTAAACCTAACCTTCTCCCTAACTCTCACCTAACCCTATGCCTAACACTAACCCTAAACCTAACCCTCAACCTAACCCTCACCCTACCCCTAACCTTAACCCTAAACCTCACCCTCACTCTAACCCTAACTCTAACCCTAACCCAAAACCTAAAACTCACCCTAACCCTAACCCTAACACTCACCCTCACCCTCACCGCAACCATGACCCTAAACCTAAGCCTAACAATAACCGAACCCCAATTCTAACCGTCACCCTAACCATAACTCTCACCCTAACCCATACCGTCACCCTAACACTTACCATCCCCCTAAGACTAAACCTAACCCTAACACTAACCCTCACACTAACCCTAACCCTAACCCTAACCCTAAACCTCAACCTAACCCTCACCCTAAACCTAACCCTACCACTAACCCTAACCCTAACCCCCTACCTAACCCTCACCCTAACCCTATATCTAACACTAAATCTCACACTAACCCTAACCCTAACCCTAAACCTAACCCTAAACCTCACCCTAACCCTAACCCTCAACTGCACCCTCACCCTCACCGTAACTCTACCCTAACCCTAACAATAACATTAACACTAACCCGAACCATCACCCTAACCCTAATCCTCACCCCCAACCTCACCCACAGCCTAACCCAAAGCCTAAGCCTAATCCTCACCCTAACCCTCACACTCACCCTAACCCTAACCCTAATCCTAAACCTAAACCTCAACCTAACCCTCACCCTTACCCTAACTCTAACACTAACCCTAAACCTAAACTTCACCCTAACCCACACCGTAACCCTAACTCTAAACCAAAACCTCACCCTCACACTAACCTTAACACTAACCATAACCCTAAACCCCACACTAAACCTAACCTTCACCCTCACCCTCAACCTCACTGTTACTCTAACCCTAACCCTAACAATAACACTAATCCTAACCCTAACATTAACCTTAAACATAACCCTCACCCTCATCCTCACCCTCACCTCAAACATAACCCTAACCATAACACTAAAAATAACCCTAACCCTAAGCCTATGCCAAACCCTAATTCTAATCCTCACCCCCACCCTCACCCTCAGCCTAACCCTAAGCCTAACCCTATCTCTAACCCTAAACCTAAACATCACCTTAACCCTAACCCTAACACTAACCCTAACACTAACCCTAAACCTAAACCAAACCCTAAACCTAACCCTAATCCTCAGCCTCTACCTCACCCTAACCCTAACCCTAGCCCTCACCCTAAATCTAAGCCTAACCCTAACCCTAACCCTAACACTCACATTCAACCTCACCCTAACCCTAATCCTAAACCTAACCTTATCCCAACCCTAAAACTCATCCTAACCCTCACCCTATACCTAACCCTAACCCTAACCCTAACCCTCAACCTCAGGCTCAGCCTAAGCCTAAGCATAAACCTAAGCCTAACCCTAACCCCAACCCTCACCCTAACCCTAACCCTAAACCTAACCATCACCCTAACCACAACCCTCACCCAAACCCTAACCTTCACCCTAATATTATCCTCACCATAACACTAACCCTAACGCTCAAACTAACGCTCACACTAATCCTCACCTTCACCCTAGCCCTCACCCCAACCCTAACCCTCACCCTCACTATCAGTGTATCCCTAAGCCTAACCCTAACCCTAAACCTAACACTCATGCTCACCCTAACCCTTACCCTAAACCTAACCCTAACCCTAACCCACACCCTCAGGCTCACCTTAACCCTAAATCTAAAACTAACCCTAAACCTCACCCTAACCCTAACCCTAAAATTCACCGATACCATAGACCTCACCCTAGCCCTAATCCTAACCATAACCATAATCCTAACCCTCCTCATAATCCTAACCTTAACAATCACCCAAACCCTAACCCTCACTCTCACCTTCACCCTCAGCCCAACCCTAAACCTAACCCTCACACTCACCTTAACCCTAACCCTAACCCTAATCTTAACCCTAACCCTAACCTCACCCTCACCTAAACTCTCACCCTAACCTAAACCTAAACCTAACACTAACCCTAACCCTAACAATAACCCTAACCCTCACCTTCATCCTCACCCTAACACTAACTCTAACCCTAAACCTCACCCTCACCCTAAACCAAACCTTAATCCTAAACCTCACACTAAACCTAACCCTAAATCTCACCCTCACCCTAGCCCTTACCCTAAACCTAACCCTCACCTTAATCCTAACCCTCACCCTAACCCTTACCCTAACCCTAATCGTAACCCTAATGCTCATCCTAACACTCACCCTAACCCTAACCCTCACACTCAACCTAACCCTCAGCCAAACCCTAAGCCTAACCTTAAACCTAACCCTAACACACACACTCACCCACACCCTAAGCCTAATCCTATCCCTAAACCTAAACCTATTCCTAAATCTCTCTGGAACTCTCACCTAACCATAAACCTAACACTAACCCTCACCCGAACCATATCCCTCACCCTAACCCTAACCTTCACTGTAACACTTATCCTCACCCTAACACTAACCCTAACGCTAAAACTAACGCTCACACTAATCCTCACCATCACCCTAGCCCTCAACCTAACCCTAACCCTCATCTACACCCTAAACCTCACACTAACCCTACCACTAATCCTCAATCTAACCCTCACCTTCACCCTAACCTAACACTAACCCTGACCCTAACCCTAACCCTAACCCTAACCCTAACCCTCACCCTTACTGTAACCATCACCCTCAGTTAAAACCTCACATTTACACTTACTGTGACCCCCAGCCTAAACCGCACCCTAACCCTAACCAACACCCTAACCCTCACCCTAAACCTAACCCTAACACTCACCCTAAACATAAACCTCACCCTAACCCTAACCCTCACCCAAACACTTACCCTCAATTAACACTAACCCTAAACCTAACACTAAAGCTCACACTAACCCTAACCCTAATCCTAATCCTAAACCTCACCATAACCCTAACACTAAAACTAATCCTCACCCTCACCCTTGCCCTCACCCTAACCCTAATTCTAACCCTCACCCTCACCCTAACCCTAACCCTCATCCTCACCCTAAACCTCACACTAACCCTCAACCTAATCCTCAATCTAACCCTCACCCTAAGCCTAACCCTAACATTTACCCTAACCCTAACCCTCACCCTAACCATCCCCCTAACCCTATATTTAACCTTAAACCTCACCCTCACCCTAAACCTAACCCTAACCCTAAGAATAAACCGAACCATCACCCTAACCCTCATTCTCAACCCCACTGTCACCCTCACCCTAAACCTAATCCTATCCCTAAACCTAACCCTAATCCTAACCCTCTCCCTAACTCTCACCTAAACCTAACCTTAACACTAACCCTAACCCTAACCCTCAACCTGACCCTCACCCTACCCCTAACCCTAACCCTAAACCTCACCCTCACTCTAACCCTAACTCTAGCCCTAATCCAAACTCTAAACCTCACCCTAACCCTAACCCTAACCTTCACCCTCACCCTCACCACAACCATGACCCTAAACTTAACCCTAACAGTAACCCTAACCCTAATCCTAACCGTCACCCTAACCATAACCCTCAGCCTAACCCATATCCTTACCCTAACAATTACCATCCCCCTAAAACTAAGCCTAACCCTAACACTATCCCTCACACTAACCCTAACCCTAACCCTAACCCTAAACCTCAACCTAATCCTCACCCTCAACCTAATCCTAACACTAACCATAAACCTAACCCTCACCCTAACCCTATATCTAATCCTAAACCTCATCCTCACCCTTACCCTAACCCTAACCCTAACCCTCATCCTCACCCTAAACCTCACACTAACCCTAACACAAATCCTCAATCTAACCCTCACCATCACACTAACCCTAACACTAACCCTCACCCGAACCATAACCCTCAACCTTACCGTAAACATCACCCTCAGCCTAACCCAAAGGTTTACCCTTACCTTCACCCCCACCCTAACCCGCACCCTAACCCTAACCAACATCCTAACCCTCACCCTAAAACTAACCCTAACCCTAACCCTCACCCTAACCCTAACCCTCACCCTAACCCTAAACCTCACCCTAACACTTATCCTCACCCTAACTCTAACCCTAACCCTAACACTAACGATCACACTAACCCTAACCCTCACCCTAGTCCTAAACCTTACCATAACCCTAACCATAAACCTAACCCTCACCCTCACCCTAGCCCTCACCCTAACCCTAATTCTAACCTTCACCTCACCCTAACCCTAACCCTCATCCTCACCCTAAACCTCACACTAATACTAAACCTAATCCTCAATCTAACCCTCAACCTAACCCTAACACTTACCCAAACCCTAACCCTCAACCTAACCATCCCCCTAACCCTATATTTAACCCTAAACCTCACCCTCAACCGAACCCTAACACTAAAACTAAACACCATCCTAACCCTAACCCTAACCCTCACCCACAACCTCACCCTCACCGTAACTCTAACCCTAACCCTAAAAATAACACTAACCCTAAACCGAACCATCACCCTAACCCTAATCCTCACACCCACTGTCACCCTCAGCCTAACCCTTAAGCCTAACCCTCACCCTAGCCCTCACACTTACCCTCACCCAAACCCTAATACTAAACCTAAGTCTATCCCTAAACCTCAAATTACCCCTCTACCTCACCCTAACCCTATCACTAACCCTAACCCTAAACCTCAACCTAACACTCCCCCTAACCTTAACTCTAACCCTAACCCTCACCTTCACCCTCAAACTCACCATAAATCTAACCCTAACAATTACACTAACTCTAACCCTAAATCTAACCCTAAACATAACCCTCAACCTTAGCCTCACTCTCACCGAAAATTTAACCGTAACCATAACACTAACAATAACCCTAACCCTAAACCTAAACCTAATCCTCAACCCCACCCTCAACTTCAGCCTAACCCTAAGCGTATTCCTAAACCTAACCCTAACCCTAACCCTCACTGTAAACCTAACACTAACCCTAAACCTAACGCTAAACCTAACCCTATCCCTAACACTAACCCTAATCCTCATCCTCATCCTCACCCTAACACAAACTCTAACCCTAAACCTCAACCTAACCCTAAGCCTAACCTTAAACCTAACGCTCAAACTCACCCTCACCCTAACCCTACTCCTAAACCTAACCCTTAACCTAACCCTCACCCTAGTACTCAACCTAACCGTAATCCTATAACTAAACCTCATCCTAACCCTCATCCTAATCCTAACCCTAACTTTCACCCTAACCTAACCCTCACCATCATGCTAGGCCTAAGCCTAAGACTAACCCTAACACCAACCTCACAATAACACTAACCCTAACTCTAACCGTAAACCTCGCTCCGAACCTAACTCTAACTCTAACCTTAACCCTAAACCTAAAACTCATCCTAACCCTAACCCTAACCCTCACCCTCAACCTCACCGTAACCGTAACCCTAACCCTAAACCCTAACCCTAAACTTCAACCTAACCATAACCCTCACCCTCACACTAACCCTCACCCTAACACTTACCCTCACCCTAACACTAACTCTAACCCTAACACTAATCCGAACCATCACCCTGACCCTAAACCTCACCCTAAACCTAAACCTAACCCTCACCCTCACCCTAGCACTCACCCTAACCCTAAACCTAATCCTCACACTAAAACTCACACTAACCCTAACACTAATCCTCAATCTAACCCTCACCCACACCCTTCCCCTAACCCTAACCCTCACCCTAAACCTAACCCTCACTCTACTGTAATCCTCAGCCTCAGCCTAACCCTCACGTTTACCCTTAACATCACCCCCACCCTAACCCTTACCCTAACCCTCAACCTAACCCTAACCCTAACCCTAACTCTACCTCTAAACCTCACCCTCACCATAACCTTAACTCTAACCCTAACCCTAACACTAAACCTCACCCTGACCCTAAACATCACCGTTACCTTAACCCTCACCCTCCGCCTAAACCTCACCTTTAAACTTACCATCATCCTCACCCTAAACCTCACCCTAAACATAAACCTCATCCTAACCCTCACCTTAACCGTAAACCTAACCATCACCTTAACACTAACCCTCACCCTCAACCTCATGCTCAGCCTAACCCTAAGCCTAAGCCTAACCCTTACCCTTACCCTAACCCTCACCCTCACCCTAGACCTCACCCTAACCCTAATCCTAACCCTCACCCTCACCATAGACCTCACCCTAACCCTAATCCTAACCCTAACGCTCATCCTAACCCTCACCCTAACCCTAACCCGCACCCTCACCCTCACCCTAACCCTAATCCTAACCCTAACCCTCAACCTAACCCTAACCCTCACCCTCATCTTAACCCTTACCCTAACCCTCACCCTAACACTAAACTTAACCAGAAAACTATCACCCTAATCCTAACCCTAACCCTCACCCTAACCATAACCCTAAACCATATCCTCACCCTAGCCCTCACCCTAACCCTAATCCTAACCCTAACCATCATCCTAACACTCCTCGTAACCCTAAAACTAACCCTCACCCTAACCCTAACTCTCAGCCTCAACCTCACGCTCAGCATAACATTAAGCCTCACCCTAAACCTAACCCTAACACAAACACTCACCCTCACCCTAACCCAAATCCTAACCCTAACGATAACCCTAACCCTCCCCTTAACTCTCACTCTAATCCAAACCCTAACACTAACCCTAACCCTAAACCTAACTCTCACCCTAACCCTAACTCTAACCCTAAACCTAACCCTCAACCTAAACCTCACACTAACCCTAACCCTAATCCTCACCCTCACCCTCACCGTAACCTTAACCTTAAACGAACCCTAAAAATAACCCTAAACCTAATCCTAACCCTCACCCTCACCATAACCCTCACCTAACCCAAACCCTCACTCTAACACTTACACTCACCCTAACACTTAACCCTAACCCTAACACTAACCCTCACACTAACAGTAACCCTAAATCTAACACTAAACCTCACCCTCACCCTAACCCTAACCCTAACCACAAACCCCACCCTAACCCTAAACCTAACCCTCACCCTAACCCTCACCCTAACCCTAACCCTACCACTAACCCTAACTGTAACCCTAAACCTCACTCTCACCCTAACCATAATTCTAACCCAAACCCTAAACCTAAATCTCATCCTAACCCTAACCCTAAGCCTCAACCTCACCCTCATCTTAATCATAACCCTAACACTAACCCTAACCCCTACCCTCATCCTAAGCTTTCCCCTAACCCTAACCCTCACCCTAAGCCTCAGTCTAACCCTAACTCTAACCCTAACCCTAACCCTCACCCTAAACATAACCCTCACCCTAACCCTAACCCTCACCCTAAGCCTCATCCTCACCCTAAACCTCACACTAAGCCTAACCCTAATCCTCAATCTAACCCTCACCCTAACCCTAACTCTAACCCTTACCCAAACCCTAAACCTAAACCTAATTCTCACCCTTATCTTAACCCTCATCCTCAGCCTAAACTTCACCTTTACCCTTACCATCATCCTCACCCTAAACCTCCCTCTGACCCTAAACCTCGTCCTAACCCTCACCCTAACCATCACCCTAACCCTAACCCTCACCCTCAACCTTAAGATCAGCCTAACCCTAAGCCTAAGCTTTACCCTTACCCTAACCTCACCCTCACCCTTGCCCTCACCCTAAACCTAATCCTATACCTAACCCTCATTCTAACCCTCACCCTAATCCTAAACCTAACCCTCACCCCCACCCTCACCGTAATCATAACCCTAACCCTTACCCTAATAATAACCCTAAACCTAACCCTAACCCTCATCCTAACTCTCCCCCTAACCCTAACCCTCACCCTCAGCCTCACCCTAAGCCTAACTCTAACATTAAACCTCAACCTCACCCTAACCCTAACACTAACCATAACCAAAAACCTCACCCTAACGCTAACCCTAAATCTCACCCTCACCCTAGACCTTACCCTAACCCTAATCCTAACCCCAACCCTCATTCTAAATCTCCCCCTAAACCTCACCCACAGCCTAACCCTAAGCCTAAACTTAGACCTAACCTTAACACACACCCTCACCCTCACCCTAAACCTAATCGTATCCCTAAAACTAACCGTAACCGTAACCCTCCAACTAACTCTCACACTAACCCTAACCCTAACCCTAACTCTAACCCTAAGCAAAACCCTAAACCTCAACCTAAACCTAAACCTAACCCTCACCCTCACCTTCACCGTAACCATAACCCTAAACCTAACCCTAACAATAACCCTAACACTAAACCTAATCCTCACCCTGACCCTCAGTCTAAACCTAAGCCTAAGCATAACCTTCACCTTAACCCTCACACTCACACTCAACCTAAACCTAATCCTAAACCTAACCATATCCCTAAACCTCGCCTAACCCTCCCTCTCACCCTAACCCTAACACTAACCCTTACTCTAAAACTTACCCTAACCCTCCCCCTAACCCTAACTCTAAACCTAAACCTCACCCTCACCCTAACCCTAACCTTATCCCTAACCATAAACCTCACCCTAACCCTAACCCTCACCCTCACCCTAAACCTCACCGTAACTCTAACCCTAACCCTAACCCTAACCCTAACCCTAACCCTAACTCTATCCCTAACCCTAAACCTAAACTTCATCCAAACCCTAACCCTAACCCTCACCCTAACACTTACCCTGACCCTAACACTAACCCTAACGCTAACACTAACCCTCACACTAACCCTAACCATCACCCTAAACCTAAACCTCACCCTAACACTATCCCTAACCCTCAACCTCACTCTAGCCCTCACCCTAACCCTAACCCTCATCCTCACCCTAAACCTCACACTAACACAAACACTAATCCTAAATCTAACCCTCAACATCACCCTAACCCTAACCCTCACCCTCAGCCTAACCCTCAAATTTGCCATTACCATCAACCCCACCCTAACTCGCACCCTAACCCTAACCCTCACCCTAACCTTCACCCTAACCCTAACTCTACCCCTAAACCTCACCCTCACCCTAACCCTATCTCTAAACCTAAACCAAACACTAAACCTCATCCTAACCCTAACCCTAACCCTGACTCTCACCCTCACTCTAACCCTAAATCTCACCCTAACACTTAACCTCACCCTAAAACTAACCCTAACCCTAACACTAACCCTCACACTAACCCTAAACCTCACCCTAATCCTAAACCTCACCATAACCCTAACACTAACCCTAACCCGAACCCTCACCCTAGCCCTCAACCTAATCTTAATTCTAACCCTCACCCTCAGCCTAACCCTAACCCTCATCCTCACCCTAACCTCACACTAAACCTAACCCTAATCCTCAAACTAACCCTCACCCTGACCCTAACCCTAACCCTTACCCTAACACTAACCCTCACCCTAACCCAAACCCTCACCCTAACAATTACCCTAACCCTAACACTAACCCTACCCTAACACTAACCTTCAAACCAACGCTAATCCTAACGCTAACCCTAAACCTCAACCTAACCCTCAACTCACCCTAACCCTAACACTAACCCTAACCCTAAACCCCACCCTAACCCTAACCATAACCGTCAGCCTTCGCCTCACCCTCACCGCAAAATTAACCCTAACCAAAACACTAAAAATAACCCTAAACCTAACCCTAACCCTCACCCTAATCCTCACCCCCACCCTCACCCTCAGCCTAACCCTAAGCCTAAACCTAACCCTAACCCTAACCCTCACCATAACCCTAACCTTAAACCTAACCCTAACCCTAACCCTAAACCTAAAGCTAACCCTAACCCTAAACCTAACCCTAATCGTCAACCTCACCCTCACCCTAACCCAAACCCTAACCCTAACCCTCAACTTAAACCAAACCTAATCCTAACCCTAACCCTAACCCTCCTACTCACCCTCACCGAAACCCTAATCCTAAACCTAATCCTATCCCTTAACCTAACCCTCACCATAACCCTCACCCTAGCCCTAACCCTAACCCTAATCCTAACCCTAAAACTCATCCTATCCCTCACCATAACCCTAAACCTAACCCTGACCCTAACCCGAACCCTAACCCTCACCCTCATCCTCGGACTAAGCCTAAAACTAAGCCTAAACCTAGCACTAACCCTAACCCTTACCCTAACACTAACCCTAACATTAACCCTAACTGTAAACGTAAACCTCACTCTCACAATAACCCTAACTCTAACCCTAAACATAAACCTAAAACTCACCCTAACCCTAAGCCTAAACCTCACCTTCACCCTCACTGTAACTGTAACCCTAACCCTAACCATAACAATAACCATAACCCTAACCCTCACCATAACCACATCACTTACCCTAACCCAAACCCTCACCCTAACACTTACCCTCACCCTAACACTAACCCTAACCCTGACACTAACCCTCACACTAACCCTAACCCTAACCCTAACCCTAAACCTCAACCTAAACCTCACCATCACCCTAGCCCTAACACTAACCCTAACACTAACCCTCACCCTAACCATCCCCCTAACCCTATATCTAAACCTAAACCTCACCCTCATCCTAACCCTAATCGTAACCGTAACTCTAAACCCCACCCTAGCCCTAACCCTAAACCTCACCTGCACCCTCACCCTCACCGTAACTCTAACCCTAACACTAACAATTACATTAATCCTAACCCTAACCATCGCCCTAACCCTAATCCTCACACCCACCCTTACACTCAGCCTAACCCTAAGCCTAAGCCCAACCCTCTCCATAACCCTCACACTCACCCTCCCCAAATCCTAACTCTACCCTAAAACTCACCCTCACCCTAACTCTAACACTAACACTAACACTAAACTTTACCCAAACCCTAACCCTAACCCTAAATCTAACAATAACCCTCACCCTCAGCCTCACCCTCACCCTAACACTTACCCTCACCCTAAAACTAACCCTAACCCTAACACTAACCTTCACACTAACCCTAACCCTCACCCTAATCCTGAACCCTAACCCTAACCCTAAACCTCACCCTCATCCTAGCCCTCACACTAACCCTAATTCTAACCCTCACCTTAACCCTAACCCTCATCCTCACCGAAAACTCACACTAACATTAACCCTAATCCTCAATCTAACCCTCACCCTAACCCTAACCCTAACCCATACCCTAACCCTAAACCTAACCCTAACCCTCACCCTTATCTTAACCTGCACTCTCAGTCTCAACCTCAACTTAACCCTTACCGTCATCCTCACCCTAACCCTCACTGTAACCCTGAACCTCATCCTAACCCTCACCGTAACCGTGAACCTAAACATCACCTTAACCCTAACCCTCACACTAAACCTCACACTCAGTCTAACCCTAAGCCTAATCCTAAGCCTTACCCTAATCCTCACCCTCACCCTATCCAACACCCTAACCCTAATCCTAACCATCACTCTAAACCTAATCCTCATCCCCACACTCACCCTCAGCCTAAGCCTAAACCTAACCGTAAACCTCACACTCACCCTCACCCTAACCCAAATCCAAACCCTAAACTTAACCCTAACCCTAAAACTCAACCTAACCCTCACCCTAACCTTAACCCTCACACTGACCCTAATCCTAACCCTCGACATAACCCACACCCTAACCCTAAATCTAACCCTAAACCTCACCCTCACCATAATCATAATCCTAACCATAACCCTAAACCTCACCCCAAACCTAACCCTCAACCTCACCCTCACCCTCAAGCTCACTGTAACTCTAACACTAACACTAACACTAATCCTAACCCTAAACCTAAACCTAACCCTAATCCTAACACTCACCCTCACCCTAACACTAATTCTAACCCTAACCTAAACCCTAACCCTAACCCTCATGTCACCATAACCCTAACCCTCATCCTAACCCTCACCCTAAACCTAACCCTAACCCTAATCCTCACCCTAACACTAACCCTAACCCTCAACCTCACACTAGCCTGCACCCTAACCCTAATCCTAACACTAATCCTCATCCTAACCCTCACCCTAACTCTAACCTAACCCTAACCGTCACAATAACCCTAACCCTAATCCTAACCCTCAACCTAACCCTAACTCTCATGCTCACTGTAAGACTAGCCGTAACCCTCAACCTAACCCTAAACTTAAGCCAAACCCTAACTCTCACTCTAACCCTAATCCTAAAACTCACCCTAAGCCTAAATTTCAACCTCACCCTCACCCTCGGCCTAAACCTAAGCCTAACCCTAAGCCTAACCCTAACCCTCAGACTCACCCTAACGCTTACCATAATCCTAAACCTAACCCTTAGCCTAACCCTCACCCTCACCCTAACCATAAATGTAACACTAACCCTAAACCTAAACTTCAACCTCAGCCTCAGCCTCACCCTAACCCTAACTCTAACCCTAAACCTCACACTCATCCTCACCTTAATCCTAACCCTAACCCTAAACCTCACCCTCACAATAGCCCTCACCCTAACCCTAATCCTAAAACTAACCCTCATCCTAACCCTCACCATAAGCCTAACACTCATCCTCACCCTCACCCTAAACCTAAACCTAACCGTCAACCTAACCCTAACCCTCACCCTCACCATAACCCTTACCCTAACCCTCACTCTAACCCTAAACTTAACCCGAACCCTAACCCTCACCCTAATCCTAACCCTCACCCTCAACCTCACCCTCAGCCTAACCCTAAGCCTAACCCTAAACCTAACCCTAACACACACACTCACCCTCACCCTAACTCTAATCCTAACCCTAACCCTCCCCCTAACTCTCACCGTAAAGCTAATCTTAACACTAACACTAACCCTAAACCTCAACCTAACCCTCACCCGAACCGTAATTTTAACCCTATACCTCACCCTCACCCTAAACCTAACTCTAACCCTAACCCAAACCCTAAACCTCACCCTAACCGTAACCCTCACCCGCACCCTCACCCTCACTGTAACTCTAATCCTAACCATAACAATAACACTAACCCTAACCCGAATCATCACCCTACCCCTAATCCTCACCCCCACCCTCACCTTCAGCCTAACCATAAGCCTAAGCCTAATCCTCAACCTAACCCTTACACTCACTCTCACCCTAACCCTAATCCTAAACCTAAACTTAAACCTAACCCTAACCCTAACCCTAAACCTAACACTAATCCTCATCCTCACACTCACCCTTGCCCAATCCCTAAACTTAACCCTCACCCTAACCTTAAGCCTAATCCTCACCCTAAGCCTCACACTCACCCTCACCCTAACCCTAATACTAACCCTAACCCTAACCCTAACCCTCACCCTAACCCTCACCCTAGCCCTAATCCTAACCCTAATCCTAATCCAAAACCTCATCCTAACCTTCACCCTAAAACTAACCCTAAACCTCATCCTCAACCTAGCCCTCACCCTAAACCTAATCCTAACCTTAAAGCTCATCCAAAACCTCCCCATAACCCTAACCCTAGCCCTCAACCTAAACCTAACCCTCACCCTCAACCTCACTCTCAGCCTAACACTAACCTTCACCCTAACCCTCACATTCACCCTAACAGTAACCCTAAACCTAAACCTAACCCTATCCCTAAACCTCAACCTAAACCTCACCCTCACCCTAAACCTAACACTAAACCTAACCCTTAACCTCTCCATAACCCTAACTCTAACCCTAAACTTCACCCTCAACCTAACCCTAACCCTAAGCCTAACTCTCACCCTCCCCCTAACCCTATCCCTATCACTCACCCTCACCATAAACTTAATCCGAATCCTAACTCTCACACTAACCCTAAACCTCAGCCTAACCCTAAACCTAAACGTAACCCTAACCCTAACCATCACACTCACCCTCACCCTCCCCTCCCCCTAACCGTATATCTAACCCTAAACCTCACCCTCACGCTAACCCTAACCCTAACACTAAACCCCATTATAACCCTAAACTTAACCCTCACCCGCACCCTCACCCTCACCGTAACTCTAACCCTAACCCTAACAATAACACTAACTTTAACCCAACCATCACCCTAACCCTAATGCTCACCCCCACACTCACCCTCACCCTAACCCTAATCCTAAACCTAGCCCTATCCCTAAACCTCAACCTAAACTTCACCCTCACCCTAACCCTAACACTAACCCTAACCCTAATCCTCATCCTAACCCTCCCCTTAACGCTAACTCTAACCCTAAACGTCACACTGACCCTCACCCTAACCCTAACCCTAACGCTAAACCTCTCCCTAAACCTCACCCTAACCGTAACCCTCACCCCCATCCTCAACCTCACCGTAACTCTAACCCTAACCATAACAATAACACTAACCCCAACCCTAACCATAACCATAAACCTCAACCTCAGCCTAACCCTCACAACTAATTTAACTCTAACCCTACCACAAACAATAACCCTAATCCTAACCCTAACCCTAATACACACCCACCCTCACCCTAAGCCTAACCCTAAACCTAACCCTAACCCTAACCATAACCCTCACTGTAACTCTAACCCTAACCCTAACCCTAATACTAAACCTAACCCTAAGCCTCAGCCTCATCCTCACCCTACCCCAAACACTAACCCTAACCCTCACCCTAAACCTAATCCTGACCCTAACCCTAAACCTAACCAATACACTCACCCTCTCCCTACCCCTAATCCTATACCTAAACCTATCCCTAACCCTAACCCTCACCCTCACCCAAAACCTCAAAGTAACTCTAACTCTAAACCTAACAATAACACTAACCCTAACCCTAACCATAACCCTCACCCTCAGCCTCATCCTCACCGCAAACTTAACTCTAACCATAATACTAACAATAACCCTAACCCTAACATTAACCGTAATCCTTACCCCCACCCTCACCCTCAGCCAACCCTAAGCCAAACCCTAACTGTAACTCTAACACTAACACTCACCATAACCCTAACCCTAAACCTAATCCTAAACCTAAACCTAAGCCAAACCCTAACCCTAAACCTAAATCTAATCCTCAGCCTCACTCTCACCCTAAACCAAAACCTAAACCTAACCCCCAACCTAACCCTAAACCTAACCCTAACCCTAACCATAACCATAACCCTCACTGTAACTCTAAAACTAACCCTAACCCTAACCTTAAACCTAACCCTAATCCTCAGGCTCAACCTCACCCTAACCCAAAACCTAACCCTAACCCTCACCCTCACCCTAACCCTAAGCCTAACACTAACCCTAACCCTCACACTCACCCTCACCCTAACCCTAAATATAAACCTAACCCTATCCCTAACGCCAACCCTCACAGTCAGCCTCAACCTAGCCCTCACCCTAACCCTAATCCTAAACCTAAACCTTATCCTAACCCTCACCCTAACCCTAAACCTAACCCTCACCCTAAACCTAAACCTAACCCTCTCCCTCATGCTCAGCCAAAGCCTACACCTAAGCCTAAACCTAAGCCTAAACCTAACCCTAACCCTAACAATAACCTTAACTCTAACCCTAAACCTCACCCTTTCCCTAACCCTAACTCTAACCCTAACAGTGAACCTAAACCTCATCCTAACCTTAACCCTCACACACACCCTAACCCTTACCCTAATCCTAATCCTTTCACTAAGCTTAACACTCACCCATACCCTAACCCTAACTCTAACACTAACCCTAACCCTAACCCTCACCCTCAGCCTCACCCTAACCCTAACTCTAACCCTAAACCTAAACCTCACCCTAACCCTAACCTTAAACCTAACGCCAAACCTCACCCTAAGCCTAATCCTAAAACTCACCCTCAAACTAGCCCTCACCCTAACCCTAATCCTAACCCTAACGCTCATCCAAACCCTCCCAATAACCCTAAACCTAGCCCTCACCCTATCCCTAACCCTCAAAGTCTCCCTCATCCTCAGCCTAACCCTAAGCCTAATCCTAACCCACACCCTAACCCTCACACTCAACCTCACCCTAACCCTAATCCTAAACCTAACCCTGTCCCTAAACCTCAACCTAAACCTCAGCCTCACCCTAAACCTAACAATAACCCTAAACCTGAACCTCACCCTAACCCTCCCCCTAACCCTAACTCTAACCCTAAACCTCACCCTCAACCTAATCCTAACCCTAACCCTAAACCTCACCCTAAACCTCACCCTAACCCTAAAACTCACACTCACCCAAAACCTCAAAGTAACTCTAACTCTAAACCTAAAAATAACACTAACCCTAAACCTAATCCTAACCATAACCCTCACCCTCACCGAAAACTTAACCCTAACCATAACACTAACAATAACCCTAACACTAACACTAACCCTAATCCTCACCCCCACCCTCACACTCAGCCTAACCCTAAGCCAAACCGTAAACCTAACCCTAAACCTAACCCTCACTGTAACCCTAACCTTAAAGCTAACCTTAACCCTAAACCTAACCCTAATCCTCAGCCTCAACCTCACCCTAACCCTAACCCACACACTAACCCTAAGCCTAACCCTAAACCTAAAACTAACCCTCACACTCACCCTCACCCTAAACCTAATCCTAAACCTAACCCAAACCCTAACCCTAATCCTCACCCTAAGCCTCAACCTAGCCCTCACCCTAACCCTAAATCTAAACCTAACACTAAACCTAAACCTCATCCTAACCATAAACCTAACCCTCACACTCACCCTCACCATAACCGTAGCCTTAACCCTAACAGTAACCCTAACCCTAGCCCTAACCCTCACCCTTACCATAACCCTCACCCTAACCCTAACGCTCACCCTAACACTTACCCTCACCCTAACACTAACTCTAACCCTAACACTAACCCTCACACTATCCCTAACCATCACCCTAACCGTAATCCTCAAACTAACCCTAACCCTAATCCTCACCCTCAACCTAACCCTCACCCTAAACCTAACCCTCATCCTCACCCTAAACCTCACAATAACCCTAAGACTAATCCTCAATCTAACCCTCACCCTCACCCTACCCCTAAACCTAACCCTCACCTTAACCCTAACCCTCACCCTAACCCTAACTCTACGCATAAACCTCACCCTGACCCTCAGGCACACCCTCTCCATCAGTGTAAACCTAAGCCTAACCCTAACCCTAATCCTAACCCTCACACTAACTCTAACATTTACCCTCACCCTAACCCTAACCCTCACCCTCACCCTCACCCTCAGCTTAACCCTAAGCATAACCCTAACCCTCACACTCACCCTCACCCTAAACCTAATACTAAACCTAAACCTATCCCTAACCCTAACCCTCACCCTAAGCCTCAACCTAGCCAACACCAGAAACCTGAATCTAACCCTAAACCTAAACCTAAACCACATCCTAAACCTAAACATAAGCCTCAACCTCACCCTCACCGTAACCGTAGCCCTAACCCTAACAGTAACCCTAACTCTAGCCCTATTCCTCACAGTTACCATAAGCCTCACCCTAACCCTAACCCTCAACCTAACACTTAACCTCACCCTAACACTAACTCTAACCCTAAGACTAAACCTCACACTATCCCTAACCATCACTCTAAACCTTATCCTCACCCTAACCCTAACCCTAACTCTCACCCTCAACCTAACGCTCACCCTAAACCTAACCCTCATACTCACCCTAAACCTTACAATAACCGTAAAACTAATCCTCAATCTAACCCTCACCCTCACCCTACCCCTAAACCTAACCCTCACCCTAACCCTAACCCTAACTCTACACCTAAACCTCACCCTAACCCTAACTCTAACACTAACCCTAACCCTAACCCTCAGCCTCAGCCTCACCCTAACCCTAAACCTCAACCTCACCCTAACCCTAACACTAAACCTAACGCTAAACCTCACCCTAACCCTAACCCTAAAACTTACCCTCACCCTAGTCCTGATCCTAACCCTAATCCTAACCCTAACAATCATCCAAACCCTCCCCATAACCCTAACACTAGCCCTCACCCTAACCCTAAACCTCAACCTCACACTCACCCTCAGCCCAAACCTAAACCTAAACCTAAACCTCACCCTAACCCTCACCCTCACCCTCACCCTAACCCTAATCCTAAACGTAACCCTATCCCTAAACCTCAACCTAAACCTCACCCTCACCCTAAACCTAACACTAACCCTAACCCTGAAACTCACCCTAACCTTCCCCCTAACCCTAACTCTAACCCTAAACCTCACCCTCACCCTAACCCTAACCTGAACCCTAAACCTTACCCTAACCCTAACCCTCACCCTCACCCAAAACCTCAAAGTAACTCTAACTCTAAACCTAACAATAACACTAACCCTAACCCTAACCCTAACCCTAAACATAACCCTCACCCTCAGCCTCACCCTCACCGCAAACTTAACTCTAACAATAACACTAACAATAACCCTAACTGTAACAGTAACTCTAATCCTCACCTCGACCCTCAGCCTAACCCTAAGCCAAACCCTAACCCTAACCCTAAACCTAACTCTAACCCTAAACCTCACCCTCACGCTAAACCTAACTCTAAACCAAACCCTGAACCTAAACGTCATCCTAAACCTAACCCTCACACACACCCTAACCCTTACCCTATTCCTAATGCTTTCACTAAGGCTAACCCTCACTCACACCCTAAACCTCACCCTAACCCTAACTCTAACACTAACCCTAACTCTAACCCTAAACCTCAGCCTCACCCTAACCCTAACCCTAAACCTAACGCTAAACCTCACCCTAACCCTAACCCTAAAACTCACCCTCACCCTAACCCTCACCCTAACCCTAATCCTAACCCTAACGCTCATCCAAACCCTCCCCATAACCCTAAACCTAGCCCTAACCCTAACCCTCAAAATTTCCCTCACCCTCAGCCTAACCCTAAGCCTAAACCTAACCCTCAGGCTAACCCTCAAATTCAACCTCTCCCTAACCCTATTCCTAAACCTAACCCTATCCCTAAACCTCAACCTAAACCTCCCCCTCACCCTAAACCTAACCCTAACCCTAACCCTGAACCTCATCCTAACTGTCCCCCTAACCCTACCTCTAACCCTAATCCTCCCCCTCACCCTAACCCTAATCCTAACCCTAAACCTCACCCTAAACCTCACCCTAACCCTAACCCTCACCCTCACCTAAAACTTCAAAGTAACTCTAACGCTAAACCTAACAATAACACTAACTCTAACCCTAACCCTAACCATAAACCTCACTCTCAGCCTCACCCACACCGCAAACTTAACCCTAACCATAACACTAACAATAACCCTAACCCTATCCGTAACCCTAACCCAACCCTAACCCTCACACTCACCGTCACCGTAAACTAAATCCTAAACCTAACCCTATCCCTAACCCTAACCTTCACCCTAAGCCATAACCTAGCCCTCACCCTAACCCTAAATCTAACTTAAACCCTAAACCTAAAACTCATCCTAACCCTAAACTTAACCCTCAACCTCACCCTCACCGTAACCGTAGCCTTAACCCTAACAGTAACCCTAAATCTACACCTTTCCCTCACCCTTACCATAACCCCCACCCTAACACTAACCCTCACCCTAACACTTATCCTCACCCTAACACTAACTTTAACCCTAACACTAACAATCACACTATCCCTAACCATCACCCTAAACCTAATCCTCACTCTAACCCTAACCCTAACCCTCACCCTCAACCTAAAACTCACAATAAACCTATAAACCTAACCCTCATCCTCACCCTAAACCTCACAATAACTCTAACACTAATCCTCAATCTAACCCACACCTTCACCCTACCCCTAAACCTAACCCTCACCCTAACCCTAAACCTCACCCTAACCCTAACTTTACACCTAAACCTCACCCTAACCCTCTCCCTCATGCTCACCCTCTCCCTCAGTGTAACCCTAAGCCTAACCCTAACCCTAACCCTAACCCTCACACTAACTGTAACCCTTACCCTCACCCTAACCCTCAACCTAACCCTAGCCCTCATGCTCACTGTAACCCTAACACTTACCCTCACCCTAACCCTAACCTTCACCATCACACGCACCCTCAGCTTAACCCTAAGCTAAGCCCAACCCTAACCCTATCCCTCACCCTCACCCAAACACTCACCCTAACCCTAACTCTAACACTAAACCTAACCCTCATCCTCAGCCTCACCCTAACCCTAACTCTAACCCTAAACCTCACCCTCACCCTAACTCTAACCCTAAGCCTAAACCTAAATCTCACGCTCATCCTAGCCCTCAACCTAACCCTAATCCTTACCGTAATGCTCATCCTAACCCTCCCCTAACCCTAACCCTAACCCCCACCCTAATCCTCAACCACACCCTCACACTCAGCCTAATCCTAAGCCTAACCCTATCCCTAACGCTAACCCTAACCCTCACCGTAAACCTAACCCTATCCCTAACGCTAACCCTAAACCTAAACCTAACCCTAATCCTCAGCATCACCCTCACCCTAACCCCAAACCTAAACCTAACCCTCACCCTAACCCTAAGCCTAAGCCTAACATAACCATAACCCTCACACTAACCCTCACCCTAACCCTAATCCTAAGCCTAACTTAACCCTAAAACTAAACCTCACCCTATCCCTAACTCTAACATTAACCCTAACCCTAACCCTCACCCTCAGCCTCACCCTAACCCTAACACTATTCCTAACCCTAACACTAAACCTCACCCTAAGCCTAAGCCTAAGCCTAACCCTCACCCTCACCCTCACCCTCACCGTAACCCTAACCCTAACCCTAAAAATAACCCTAACCCTATCCCTATTCCTCACCCTAACCATAACCCTCACCCTAAGGCTAACCCTCACCATAACACTTACCCTCACTCTAACACTAACCCTAACCCTAACACTAACCCTCACACTAAACCTAACCCTCAACCTAATCCTAAACCTCACCCAAACCCTAACCCAAACCCTCACCCTCACCGTAGCCCTCACCCTAACCCTGATTCTAACCCTCACCCTCACCCTAAACCTAACCCTCATCCTCACACTAAACCTCACACTGACCCTAACCCTAATCCTCAATCTAACCCTCACCCTACCTCTAACCTTAACCCTTACCCTAACCCTAAACTGAACTTTAACCCTCACCCTTATCTTAACCTTCACCCTCAGCCTAAACCCTCTTCCTCACACTAAACCTCACACTGACCCTAACCCTAAGCCTCACCCTAATCCTAATTTTAACCATAGCCCTCACCCTAACCCTAAACTTAACCAAACCCTAACTCTCACGCTAACACTAAACCTAACCCTCACCAAAACCCTAACATTCACCCTCACCCGCACTCTCAGCCTAACCCTAAGCCTAATCCTAAACTTAACTCTCACACTCACCCTAACCCTTACCCGAATCTTAAACCTAACCCTAAGCCTAAGCCTCACCCTCACCCTAACCCTCACCCTAAACCTAACTCTAACACTATCCCTAAACCTAAACCTCAACCTAAGCCTCACACTTACCCTAACTTTAATCCTAAACCTCACCCGAACCCTAACCATAACTCTAACCCAAACCCTAACACTAAACCTCAAATTGACCCTAAACCTAACCCTCACCCTCACCTTAACCTTAACCCTAAGCCTAAACCTAACAATAACCCTCACCCTCACCGTAACACTAATCCTAACCCTAACCCTAACCCTAACCCTAAAACTCACACTCACCATAACTCTAACCCTCATCCTAACCCTCACCCTAACCCTAACCCTAAACCTCACCCAAACACTAACCCTAACCCTCACCTTCACCCTAACCCTAATCCTAACCCTAATCCTTATCCTAACCCTCACACTAAACTTAACCCTAACCCTCACCCTCACCCTCAACCGAAACCTAAGCCTAACTCTCACCCTAACCCTATTCCTAACACTCCCCCTCACCCTAACCCTAAATCTAACCCTAACCCTCACCCTAACCCTAACCCTCACCCTCACCGTAACCCTAACCCTCAACCTAACCCTCACCCTAACCATAACCCTAAACCTAAACCTTAATCTAACACTAACCCTAAACCTAACCCTCAACCTAAACCTCACCCTAACCCTAACTCTATCCCTAAATATCATCCTCACCCTTACCCTAACCTTACCCTTAAACCTAAACTTAAACCTCAACTTAACCCTAACCGTAAACCTCACCCTCACCACAGCCCTCACTCTAACCCTAATCCTAACCCTCAAGCTAACCCTAACCCTCACCCTCACTGTAAGCCTTACTCTAACCCTCACCCTAACCCTAAACTTAACCCGAAACTTAACTCTCACCCTAACTCTAACCCTAACCCTCACCCAAACCCTAACCCTCCTCCCTCACTCTCACTTTCAGCCTAAAACTAGGCCTAACCCTAACCCTAAAACTAAACCTCACACTAACCCTCACCATAACCCTAATCCTAATCCTAACACTAACCCTAAAACTCACCCTCACCTAACCCTCACCTTAAGCCTAACCCTAACATTAAGCCTAACACTAACCCTAACCCTAAACCTCATCATCACCCTAAACCTCACACTAACCCTAACACTAATCCTCAATCTAACCCTCACCCTCACCCTCACTCTAGCCCTCACCCTAACCCTAACCCTCATCCTCACCCTAAACCTCACACTAACCCTAACATTAATCCTCAATCTAACCCTCACCTTCACCCTAACCCTAACCCGAAACATCAACCCAAACCTAACCCTCACCCTTACCATAACCCTCACATTCAGCTTAACCCTCAACTTAATCCTTACCATCACCCCCACCCTAAAACTCACCCTAACCCTACCCTTCACCCTGACCCTAATCCTACCCGTAAACCTCACCCTCACCCTTACCCTAACTCTAAACCTAACCCTAACACTAAACCTCACCCTAAACCTAACCCTAACCCTCACCCTCACCCTCACTGTAATTGTAACCCTAACCCTAACCGGAACAATAACTGTAACCATAACCCTAACCCTCACCCTAACCATAACCCTCACCCTAACCCTAACCCTCACCCTCAACCTCATGCTAAGCATAACCCTAAGACTAAGCCTAACACTTACAATAACCCTCATCCTCACCCTAGCCCTCACCCTAACCCTAATCCTAATGCTAACCCTCAACCTGACCCTAACCATCACCCTAACCCTAATCCTCACCCCCAACATCACCCTCATCCTAACCCTAAGCCTAAGGCTAACCTTAACCCTAACCCTAACACTAAACCTAACCCTAACCCTAATCCTAACCCTAAAACTAATCCTAACCCTAAACCTCAACCTAACCCTCACCCTAACCTTAACCCTAACAGTAACCCTAAATCTCTAATCCTAATCCTAACCCTAATCCTAAACCTCACCCTAAGCCTCACCTTAACCCTAACCCTAACCCTAACAATCACCCTCACACTAGCCATCACCCTAACCCTAATCCTAAACCTAACACTCATCCTAACCCTCCCCATAACCCGAACCCTAACCCTCACCCTAACCCTAACCCGCACCATCACCCTCCCGTCAGCCTAACCCTAAGCCTAACCTTAAGCCTAACCCTAAACTTCACCCTTTCCCTCACACTCATCCGCACCCTCACCCTCTCCATAATTCTAACCCTAACCCTAACCCTAACCCTAAACCTCACGCTCACCCTAACCCTAAAACTAACCCTCACCCTCACCCTATCCCTAACACTAACCCTAACACTAACCCTCACCCTAAGCCTCCCCCTAACCCTATATCTAACCCTAAACCTCACCCTGACCATAACCCTAACCCTAACCCTTAACCCCACCCTAACCCTAACCCTAACCCTTAACCGCACCCTCACCTTCAACATAACTCAAATCTTAACCCTAACAATAACACTAACCCTAACCCTAACCATCACCCTAACCCTAACTCTACCCCTAAACCTCACCCTCACCCTAACACTAACTCTAACCCTAATCCTAACACTAAACCTCACCCTAAACTTAAACCTAACCCTCACCCTCACCCTCACCGTAATCGTAACCCTAACCCTAACCCTAACAATAACCGTAACCGTAACCCTAACCCTTACCCTAACAATAACCCTCACCCTAACATTAACCCTCACCCTAACACTTACACTCATCCTAACACTAACCCTAAACCTAACACTAACCCTCGCACTAACCCTAACACTCACTCTAATCCTAAACCCCACCCTAAACCTAACACTAACTCTAACACTCACCCTCACCCTAGCCATCACCCTAACCCTAATCCTAACACTCACCATCACCCTAACCATAATCGTAACCCTAACCCTCAACCTAACCCTAACCCTCACCCTCACCATAACCCTAACCCTCATCCTAACCCTAACCCAAACCCTAATCCTAACTCTAAACCTCACCCTAACCCTAACCCTAACCCTCACCCTCACCCTAGCACTCACCCTAATACTAATCCTAACCCTAACCCTCAACCTAACCCTAAAATTAATCGAACCCTAACTCTCACCCTAAACCTAACCCTAACCCTCACCCTAACCCTTACTCTCACACTCACCCTCACTCTCAGCCTAACCCTAAGCCTAAGCCTAACCTTAACTCTAACCCTCACACTCACCCTAACACTTACCCTAATCTTAATCCTAACCCTAAGCCTAACCCTCACCCTCATCCTAACCCTCACCTTAACCCTAACTCTAACACTAACCCTAAATCTAACCCTCACCCTCAGCCTCAACCTTACCCTAACTCTAACCCTAAACCTCATCCTCACCCAAAACCTAACCCTAACCTTAACCTTCAACCTCACCATATCCCTAACACTAAACCTCACCCTCACCCTAGCCCTCACCCTAACACTAATCTTAAGCCTAACATTCATCCTAAACCTCCCCATAACCCTAAACCTAACTCTCACCCTAACCCTAACCCTCAACCTAACCCTCACTCTCAGCCTAAACTTAATCCTAACCCTAAACCTAACCCTAACCCTCAGACTCACCCTAACCCTAAACCTAATCTTAATCCTAACCCCAACCCTAATGCTCACCCTCACTCTAACCCTCAACTAACCCTAACCCTAACCCTAACACTAACCCTAAACCTAACCCTCACCCTCAGCCTCACCCTAACCCTAACTTTAACCCTAAAATACACCCTCACCCTAACCCTAACCCTAAACCTAAACCTCAACAGAAACCTAACCCTAAACCTCACCCTCACCCTAGCCCTTACCTTAACCCTAATCCTAACCCTAACCCTCCCCCTAACCCTAACCCTAACACTCAACTTAACCCTAACCCTCACCCTCAACATCAACCTCAGCATATCCTTAAACCTAAACCTAAACCTAACCCTAACACACACACTCACCCTCGACCTATCCCTAATCCTATCCCTAACCCTAACCCTAACCCAAACCCTCCCCCTAACTCTCACTCTAAAGCTAACCCTAACACTAACCCTAACCCTCACCCTAAGCTTAATTCTAACCCTAAACTTCACCCTCACACTAACACTAAATCTAACCCTAACCCAAACCCTAAACCTCACCCTAAACCTAACCCTCACCCTCACCCTCAATCTCACCGTAACTATAACCCTAACCCTAACAATAACACTAACCATAACCATAACCCTCACCTTCAGCCTCACCCTCACCACAAACTTATCCCTAACCATAACACTCACAATAACCCTAACCCTAACCCTAATCCTAATCCTCAACCCCACCCCCAACCTCACCATCAGCCTAAGCCTAACCCTAACCCTAACGTTAACCCTAGCCCTCATGGTAACACTAACCCTAACCCTAACAATAAACCTAACCCTACCCCTAATCCTAACCCTCACCCTCACCCTAAACCTCACACTTACTGTAACACTAACCCTCACCCTAACCATCACTCTAACCCTAAACCTAAACCTAAACCTCACCCTAACACTAACCCTAAATCTCACCCTCACCCTAGCCCTCAACCTAACCCTAATCTTAACTCTAATCCTCATCCTAACCCTCACCCTAACCCTCACACTAACCCTAAACTTAACCTGAACCCTAACTCTAACCCTAAAGCTAGCCCTAACCCTCAGCCTAACCCTAAAGCTCACCCTCTCCCTCACCCTCAGTGTAATGCTTAGCCTAATCCTAACCCTATCCTTAACCCTCACACGCACCCTAATGCTTACCCAAACCCTAATCCTAACCCTAATCCTAAACTTCACCCTCAGCCTCACCTTAACCCTAAGTCTAAGCCTAAAGCTCACCCTCACCCTAACCCTAACCCTAAACCTAACCCAAAACCTCACCCTAACCCTAAACCTAAACCTCATCCTCACCCTAACCCTCACCCTAAACCTAATCCTAACCCTAACCCTCATCCTAACCCTCACCCTAACACTAACCCTGACCCACACCCTCAACCTCACCCTAACCCTAACCCTAAACCTAACCCTCAACCTAACCCTAACCCTCACCCTCAATTTAACCCTTACCCTCACCCTCACCCTAACCCTAAACTTAAACCGAAACCAAACTCTCACCCTAATCCTAAACCTAACCCTCCCCCTAACCCTAACCTTCAAGCTTACCCTCACCTTCAGCCTAACACTAAGCCTAACCCTAACCCTATGCCTAACCCTCACACTCACCCTAACCCTAATGCTAATCCTAATCCTAACACTAACCCTAAACCTCACCCTCATCTTAACCCTCACCTTAAGCCTAACCCTAACATTAATCCTAAACCTAACCCTAACCCTAAACCTCATCCTCACCCAAAACCTCACACTAACCCTCACACTAATCCTCAATCTAACCCTCACCCTCACCTTTACCCTAGCCCTCACCCTAACCCTAACACTCATCCTCACCCTAAACCTCACACTAAACCTAACACTAATCCTCAATCTAACCCTCACCCTCACCCTCACCCTAACCCTAACCATCACCCTAAACCTAACCCTCACCCTTACCATAACCCTCATCCTCAGCCTAACCCTCACCTTTACACTTACCGTCACCCCCACCCTAACCCTCACCCTAACCCTACCCCTCACCCTGACCCTAACCCTACACCTAAACCTCAACCTCACACTAACCCTAACTCTAACCCTAACCCTAACACTAAACCTCATGCTATCCCTAAACCTAACCCTCACCCTCAACCTCATGCTCACCCTAACCCTAAGTCTAAGCCTAACCATTAACCTAACCCTCACCCTCAACCTAGCCCTCAACCTAACCCTAATGCTAACCCAACCCCTCATCCTAACACTCACCCTAACCCTAACCCTAACCATCACCCTAACCCTAATACTCACGCCCACCCTCACCCTCAGCCTAACACAATGCCTAAGCCTAACCCTAACCCTAAACCTCACACTGACCCTCAGCCTAACCCTAATCCTAACCCTAACCCTAACCCTATCCCTAAACCTCAACCTAACCCTCACCATAACCTTAACCCTTACACTAACCCTAACATTAACACTCGACCTAATGCTCCAACTAACCCTAAATCTAACCCTAAACCTCACCTCACCCTAACGCTAAACCTAAAACTAACCCTAAACCTAACCCTAAAACTCACCCTCACCCTCACCCTCACACTCACCATTACTCTAACCCTAACTCTAACAATAACACGAATCCTAACCCTAAACCTAACCCTAACCCTAACCCTAATCCTAACAATCACCTTCACCCTAACCATAATCTTAACCCAAACCCTCATCCTAACCCTAATGCAAAACCTACCCCTAACCCTAAACATTACCCTAACACTAACCCTAATCCTCACCCCCACCCTAGCCCTCACCCTAACACTAATCCTTACCTTATCCCTCACCCTAACCCTAACTTTAACAGAACCCTCACTCTCACCCTAACCCTAACATTAACCCTCAACCTAACCCTAACCTTCACCCTCACCCTGACTCTCAGCCTAACCCTAAGCCTAAGCCTAACCCTAAACCTAAACCTAAACCTCACACTCACCCTAACCCTTACCCTAATCCTAAACCTATCCCTAAGCTTAAACCTAACCCTCAACCTCAGCCTCACCCTTACCCTAACTCTAACCCTCAACCTCAGCCTCACCCTTACCCTAACTCTAACCCTAAACCTCACCCTCACCCTAAACCTAACTCTAACCCTAACCCTAACACTAAACCTCACCCTTACCCTAACCCTAAACCTCAATCTCACCGTAACCCCAACCCTAACCCTAACCCTAACAATAACACTCACCCTCACCATAACCCTAATTCTAAACCTAACCGTCACCCTAACCCTAACCCTCACCCTCACCGTAACACTAACCCCCATCCCAACCCTCATACTAACCCTAATACTAACCCTAAACCTTACCGTAACACTAAATGTAACCCTCACCCACACCCTAGCCCTCACCCTAATGCTAATCCTCACCCTAACCCTAAATTTTACCGATCCTTAACTCTCACCCTAAACCTAAACCTAACCCTAACCCTCACCCTGACCCTCATTCTCAGCCTAACCCAAAGCCTAAGCCTAACCCTAAACCTAACATTTACACTCACCCTTACCTTACCCTAATCATAATCCGAACTCTAGGCCTAACCCTCACCCTCACCCTAACCCTCACCCTAATTCTAACTGTAACACTAACCCTAAAACTAACCCTGAACTTCAGCCTCAACCTTACCATAAATCTAACCCTAAACCTCACCCTCACCCTAACCCTAATCCTAACCCTAAACCTCATCTTAAACATCCCCATAACCCTAACCCTAACCCTCAACCTAACCCTAAACCACACCCTCACCCTCAGCCTAAACTTAAGCCTAAACCTAAACTGAAACCTAACCCTCACACTCACCCTAACACTAAACGTAATCCTAACCATAACCCTAACCCTCACCCTCACCCTAACCCTCACCCTAACCCTCACCCTAACCCTGACTCTAACCCTAACTCAAACCCTAAACCTAACCCTCACCCTCAGCCTCACCCTAACCCTAACTCTAACCCTAAACCTCAACCTCAACCTCAACCTATCCCTCACCCTAACCCTAAATCTAAACCAAAGCCTAAACCTAACCCTAAACCTCATCCTCACCCTAGCCCTTACCTTAACCCTAATCCTAAACCTGACACTCATCCTAACCCTGCCACTAAACCTAACCCTAACCCTCACCCTAACCCTAAACCTCACACTCAACCTCACCCTCAGCCTCACCCTAAACCTAACCCTAAACCAAACCCTAAAACACACACTCACCCTCACCCTAACAATAATCCTATCTGTAACCCTAACCCTAACCCATACCCTTCCCCTAAAACTCACTCTAAACCTAACCCTAACACTAACCCTAACACTAAACCTAAACCTAACCCTCACCCTAAACCTAGCTCTAACCCTAAACCTCATCCTCACCCTAACACTAACTCTAACCCTAAACCTCAACATAACCGTAACCCTAACCCTCACCTTCACCCTCACCGTAACCCTAACCCTAACTCTAACAATAACCTTAACCCTAACCCTAATCCGAACCCTCACCCTCACCCTAACCCTAATCCTAACACTAACCCTCACCCTAACCCTAACTCTCACCCTTAATGTAACCCTAACACTCACCCTAGCCCTCACCCTAACCCTAATCCTAACCCTAATACTCATCCTAAGCCTCACACTAACCCTAAACCTAAACCTCATCCTAACCCTAACCCTAACCAACAACCTAACCCTAAACCTCACCCTCAATGTAACCCTAACCTTCACCCTAACCCAAAACTTAACCTGAACCCTAACTCTCACCCTGACCCTAAACCTAACCCTCACCCTAATCCTAACACTCACCCTCACCCTCAGTGTATCCCTAAGCCTAACCCTAACCAAAACCCTAACACTCACACTGAACCTAATCCTTACAGTAATCCTAATCCTAACCCTAATCCTAAACCTCACCCTAAGCCTCACCTTAACCCTAAGTCTAACCCTAAACCTCACCCTCACCCTAACACTAACCCTAAACCTTACCCTCACCCTAACCCTACCCCTAACCCTATATCTAACACTAAACCTCACCCTCACCCTAAACCTAACCCTAACCCTAAACCCCACCCTAACCCTAAAACTAACTCTCAACCGAACCCTCACCCTCACCGAAACTCACACCCTAACCCTAACAATAACACTAACCCTAAACCTAACCATCACCTTAACCCTAATCCTCACAACCACCATCACCCTCAGCCTAACCCTAAGCCTAAGTCTCACCCTAACCCTCATACTCATGCTCACCCTAACTCTAATCCTAACCCTAAACCTATCCCTAAACGTCAAACTAACCCTCACCCTGACCCTAACACTGACACTAACCATAACCTTAAACCTCACCCTAACCCTCCCCCAAAACCTAACTCTAACCCTAAAACTCACCCTCACCCTAACAATAACCCTAACCCTAACCCTAATCCTCACCCCCAGCCTCACCCTAATCCTAAACCTCACCCTAGCCCTCATCCTAACCCTAATTCTAACCCTCATCCTCAACCTAACCCTAACCTTCATCTTCACACTAAACATAACACAAACCCTAACCAGAAACCTAAACCTCAATCGAACCCTCACCTTAACGCTAACCCTAACCTTAAACCTAACCCTAAACCTCACCCTAATCCTAACCCTAAACCTCACCCTAACCCTCAACCTAACCCTAAGCCTCATCTTCACACTGAACTTAACCCGAACGCTAACCCTCACCCTAAACCAAACCCTAACACTCACCCTTACCCTAACCCTCACCCTCACCTTCAGCCTAACACTAACCCTCACCCTAACCCTAAATCTAACCCTCACACTCACACTAACCCTAATCCTAATCCTAACCATAATTCTAACCCTAAACCTCCCCCTCACCCTAACCCTCACCTTAAACCTAAACCTAACATTAATCCTAAACCTAACCCTAACCCTAAACCTCATCCTCACCCTAAACCTCACACTAACCCTAACACTAATCCTCAATCTAACCCTCACCCTAACCCTAACCCTAACCCTCACCCTGAACCTAAGCCTACCCTTAAACCTCACCCTCAACCTAACCCTAACTCTAACCCTAACCATAACACTAAAACTCACCCTATCCCTAACAATGATCCTCACACTCAACTTTTTGCTCAGCCTAACACTAAGCCTAACACTAACCCTAAAACTAACCCACTCCAGCACTCACACCTTCACTGAAACTCGAACCCTAACCCTAACAATAACACTAACCCTAACTCTAACCATCACCCTCACCCTAATCCTCACCCCCACCATCACCCTCAGCCTAATCCTAAACCTAAGCCTCACCCTAACCCTCATACTCATGGTCACCCTAACTCTAATCCTAACCCTAAACCTATCCCTAAACCTCAACCTAACCCTCACCCTCACCCTAACACTAACACTAACCCTATCCCTAAACGTCACCCTAACCCTCCCCCTAAACTAACTCTAACCCTAAACCACACCCTCACCCTCACCCTAACCCTAACCCTAACTATAATCCTAAACTTCACCCTAAACCTAACCCTGACCCTCAACCTCAACCTCACTGTAAATCTAACCCTAACACTAACCCTAACCCTAATCCTAAACCTAACCATAACCCTCACCCTCAGCCTCACCCTCACCCCAAACTTAACACTAACCATAACACTAACAATAACCCTAACCCTAACCCTAACCCTAATCCTCACTCCCACCTCATCCTTAGCGTAACCCTAACCCTAACCCTAAACCTAACCCTCAAGGTAACCCTAACCATAACATTAACACTAACACTAATCCTAAACCTAATTTAAACACTAAACCTAAACCTAAACCTAACCCTAATCCTCAGCCTCACCCTAACCATAATCCAAACCCTAACAATAACCCTCACTCTAACCCTAAGCCTCACCCTAACCCTAACCCTAACACTCACACTCACCCTCACCCTAACCCAAATCCTAAACCTAAACCTATCCCTAAACCTCACCCTAACCATCACCCTAGTCCTCACCCTAAACCTAATCCTAACTCTAAACCTCATCCTAAACCTCACCCTAACCCTAACCCTAACCCTCACCCTAAACCAAACCCTAACCCTCACCCTCATGCTCGGCCTCAGCCTAAGCCTAAGCCTAAGCCTAACCCTAACCCTCATCCTATTCCTAACACTAACACTATCCCTAACTCTAACCCTAAACCTCACCCTCACCCTAACCCTAACTCTAACCCTAACCCTAAACCTAAACCTCATCCTAAACCTAACCCTAACCCTCACTATAACAGTAACCCTAACCCTTACCCTAACAATATCCCTAACCCTAAACCTCACCTCAACCATTACCCTCACCCTAACCCTCACCCTCACCCTAACATTTACCCTCACCCTAACACTAACCCTAACGTAACACTAATGCTCACACTAACCCTAACCATCACCCTAACCCTAAACCTTACCCTAACACTAACCCTATCCCTCACCCTCACCCTAGCCCTCACCCTAAACCTAATCCTCATCCTCACCCTAAACCTCACACTAACCCTAACACTAATCCTCAATCTAACCCTCACCCTCAACCTGACCCTAAACCTAACCCTCACCCTAACCCTAACCCTCACTCTTAACGTAACCCTCACCCTCAGCCTAACCCTCAACTTTACCCTTACCATCACCCCCACGCTAAAACTCACCCTAACCCTAACATTCACCCTAGTCCTAACTCTACCCCTAAACCTCACCCTCACCCAAATCCTAACTCTAAACTTAAACCAAACACTAAACCTCACCTTAACCCTAAGCGTAACCCTCACCCTCACCCTCACCGCAAACGTAACCCTAACACTAACCCTAACAATAAACCTAAACCTAACTCTAAACCTCACCCTAACCATAACCCTCACCCTAACATTAACCCTCACCCTAACACTTACCCTCACCTAACACTAACCCTAACCCAACCCTAACCCTCACACTAACCCTAACTCTCACCCTAATCCTAAACCTCACCCTAACCCTAACCCTATCTCTAACCCTCACCCTCACCCTAGCCCTCACCCTACCCCTAATTCTAACCCTCACCCTCATCCTAACCCTAACCCTCATCCTCACCCTAAACCTCACACTAACCCTAAACCTAACCCTAATGTTCAATCAAAACCTCACCCTAACCCTAACCCTAATCCTAAATCTAATGCTAACCCTCACCTTTATCTTAATCCTCACCCTCAGCCTAAACCTCAGCTTTACCCTTACCATCATCCTCACCCTAACCCTAAACCTCATCCTAACCCTTACCCTAACCGTAAACCTAACCATCACCCTAACCCTAACCCTCACCCTCAACCTCATGCTCAGCCAAAACCTAAGCCTAAGCCTAACCCTTATCCTTACCCTCACCCTCATCTTAGCCCTCCCCCTAAAAATAATCCTAACCCTATCCCTCATTATAAAACTCACCCTAATGCTAAAGCTAACCATCATGCTAACCCTAACACTCACACCCACCCTCACCCTCAGCGTAACCCTAACCCTAAGCCTAAGCCTAACCCTAACCCTCACATACCCTATCGCTTATCCTAATCCTAACCCTAACCCTAACCCTAAACCTCAACCTAACCCTCACCCTAACCTTAACCCTAATACTAACCCTAACCCTAACACTTGACCTAATCCTCCCCCTAACCCTAAATATAATCCTAAAACTCACCCTCACCCTAACCCAAATACTAACCCTAAACCTCACCCTAACCCTAACACTCATGCTCACTGTAACCCTAACCCATGTCCTAACCCTCACCCTAACCCTAACCCTAAACCTCACCAAAACACTAATCCCAACCCTCACCCTCAACCTAGCCCTCACCCGAACCCTAATCCTAACCCTAACCCTGACCCTAACACTAACCCTAACCCTCATCCTAATCCTAAGCCTAACCCTAACCCTCACTGTAACCCTAAACCTAACCTTCACCCTAACCCTAAACTTAACCTGAACCCAAACTCTCACCCTAAACCTACTCCTAACTCTCAACCTAACCCTAACCCTCACCCTCACCCTCACCCTAAGCGTAAACCTAAGCCTAAACCTAATCCTAACGCTAAACCTCACACTCACCCCAACACCCTAATCCTAATCCTAACACAAAACCTTCCCCTCACCCTCACACTAATCCTCACTGTAACCCTCTCTAACACTAACCCTAACCATCACCCTAACCCTCAGCCTCACCCTAACCGTAACTCTAACCCTAAACCTCAACCTCACCCTAACCCTAACCATAAACCTAACCAAAAACCTCACCCTAACCCTAACCCTAAACCTCACCCTCAACCTAGCCCTCACCCTAACCCTAATCCTAACCCTAAACCTCATCCTAACCCTCACCCTAACACTAACACTAACCATCACCCTCACCCTCACTGTAACCCTTACCCTAACCATCACCCTAATCCTAAACTTAACCTGAACCCTAACTATCACCCTAACCCTAACCCTAACACTCACCCAAACCATAAACCTCAACCTCACCCTCACCTTCAGCCTAACACTAAGGCTAATCCTAACCCTAACCCTCACACTCACCCTAACCCTAACTCTAATCCTAGTCCTAACACTAACCCTAAACCTCACCCTTACCTTAACCCTCACCTAATGCCTAACCCTAACATTAAACCTAACCCTAAACCTAAACCTAAATCTTAACCTCACCCTAAACCTCACACTAACTCTAACACTAATCCTCCATCTAACCCTCACCCTCACTCTCAACCTAGCCCTCACCCTAACCCTAACCCTCATCCTCACCCTAAACCTCACAGTAACCCTAACACTAATCCTCAATCTAACCTTCACCCTCATCCTAAACCTAACACTAACCCTCACCCTTAAACAAACCCTCACCCTTATCATAACCCTCACCCTCAGCCTAAACCTCACCTTTACCCTTACCGTCACCCCCACACTTACCCTCACCCTAACCCTACACCTTACCCTGACCCTAACCCAACCCCTAAACCTCACCCTCACCCTAACCCTAACTCTAACCCTACCCCTAACACTAAACCTCACCCTATCCCTAACCCTAACCCTCACCCTCAACCTCATGCTCAACCTAACCCTAAGCCTAAGCCTAAACCTTTCCCTAACCCTCACCCACACCATAGCCCTCACCCTAACCCTAATCCTAACCCTAAACTTCATCCTAACCCTCACCCTAACCCTAAACCTAACCTTCAACCTAACCCTAATCCTCACCCCCACCCTAACCCTCATCCTAACCCTCACCCTAACCCTAACCCTAACCATCACCCTAACCCTAATCCTCACCCCCACCCTCACCCTCAGCCTAAACCTAAGCCTAAGCCTAACCTTAACCCTAAACCTCACACTCACCCTCACCCTAACTCTAATCCTAACCCTAAACCTAACCCTAAACATCAACCTAAACCTCACCTTAACCTTAACCCTAACACTAACCCTAACATTAACGCTCGACCTAACCCTCCAACTAACCCTAAATCTAACCCTAAACTTAACCCTCACCCTAACTCTAATGCTAACCCTAACTCTAAACCTCACCCTAAAGCTAACCCTAACTCTCACCCTCACCCTCACCCCCATCCTCACCATAACTCTAACTCTAACCCTAACAATAACACTAATCCTAACCCTGAACATAACCCTAACTCTAACCCTAATCCTAACATTCACCCTCACCGTAACCATAATCTTAACCATAACCCTCATCCTAATCCCTAACCCAAACCCTAACCCTAACCCTAAACTTTACCCTAACACTAACCCTGAACCTCACCCTCACCCTAGCCCTCAGCCTTACCCTAACCCTAACCCTAACCCTAAACTTAAGCGAAACCTAACACTCACACTAACCCTAACCCTAACCCTCAACTTAACCCTAACCCTCACCCTCACCATAACTCTCAGCCTAACCCTAAGCCTAAGCCTAAGCCTAACCCTAACCCTCAAACTCACCCTAACACTTACCCTAATCCTAATCCTAAAATTAAGCCTAACCCTCACCCTCACCCCCACCCTAACCCTCACTCTAAACCTAACTCTAACACTAACCCTAAACCCAATACTCAACCTCAGTCTCACCCTTACCCTAAATCTAAAGTTAAACCTCACCCTCACCCTAACCCTAACTCTAACACTAAACCTCGCCCTAACCCTAACCATAACCCTCACCCACACTGTAATCATAATCCTAACCCTAACCCTAACAATAAACTTCACCCTCACCGTAACCCTAATCCTAACCCTAACCCTCACCCTAACCCTAACCCTCACCCTCACCGTAACCCTAATCCTCACCCTAAACATCACGCTAACTCTAACCCTAAACCTCACCCTAACCCTAACCCTAACTCTCACCCTCACCCTAGCCCTCACCTTAACCCTAATCCTAACCCTAATCCTCATCCTAACCCTCACCCTAACCCTAACCCTAACACTCACCCTAATCCTAAGCCCAACCCAAACCCTCAACCTAACCCTAACCCTCACCCTCACTGTAACCCTAACCCTAACCTTCACCCTAACCATAAACTTAACCCGAACCCTAACTCATACCCTAACCCTACACCTAACTCTCACTCTAACCCTAAACATCACCCTCACCCTCACCCTAAGCCTAACCCTAAGCCTAACCCTAACCTGTATCCTAACACTCACACTAACGCTAACCCTTTCCGTAATCCTAATCTAACACTAAGCCTTACCCTCACCCTCACCCTAACCCTCATTGTAACGCTAACTCTAAGATTAACCCTAACCCTAACCCTCACCCTCAGTCTCACCCTAACCCTAAATCTAACCCCAAACCTCAGCCTCACCCTAATCCTAACCCTAAACCTAACCCTAAACCTCAAACTACCCCTAACCCTAACCTCACCCTCACCCTAGCCCTCACCCTAACCCTAATCCTAACGCTAACCTTCATCCTAACCCTCACCCTAACACTAACCCTAACCCTCGACCTAACCCTAACCCTCACCCTCACTGTAACCCTTATCCTAACCCTCACCCTAACCCTAAACTTAACCCGAACCCTAACTCTCACCCTAACCCTAACCCTAAAAGTCACCATAACCCTAACCCTCACCCTCACCCTCACCTTCAGCCTAACACTAAGCCTAACCCTAACCCTAACCCTCACACTTACCCTAACTCTACCCCTAATCCTAATACTAACACTAACCCTAAATCTCACCCTCACCCTCACCCTCACTTTAAACTTAACCCTAATATTAATCCTAACACTAACCCTAAGCCTAAAACTCATCCTCACACTAAACCTCACACTAACCCTAGCACTAATCCTCAATCTAACCCTCACTCTCACCCTCACTTTCAGCCTAATATTAAGCCTAACACTAACCCTAACCGTAATCCTCACATTCACCCTAACCCTAACCCTAATCCTAGCACTAACCCTAAACGTCAGCCTCACCCTACCCTCACCTTAAGCCTAACCCTAACATTAATCCTAACCCTAACCCTAACCCTAAACCTCAACCTCACCCTAAACCTCACACTAACCCTAACACTAATCCTCAATCTACCCCTTACTCTCACCTTTACCTTAGCCCTCACCCTACCCTAACACTCATCCTCACCCTAAATCTCACACTAACCCTAAAACTAATCCTTAAACTAACCCTCACACTCACCTTAACCCTAACCCTAACCCTCAGCCTAAACATAACCCTCACCCTTACCATAACCCTCAAACTCAGCCTAACCGTCACCTTTACCCTTACCGTCACCCCCACCCTAAACCTCAACCTAACCCTACCCCTCACACTGACCCTAACCCTACCCCTAAACCTCACCCTCAACCTAACCCTAACTCTAAACCTAACCCTAGCACTAAACCTCACCCTATCCCTAACCCTAAAACTCACCATAACCCTAACCCTCACCCTCACCCTCACTAAGCCTAATACTCACCCTCAACCTCATGCTCAGCCTAAACCTAATCCTAAGCCTAACCCTTACCCTAAACCTCACCCTTACCCTAGCCCTCACCCTAAGCCTAATCCTAACCCTAACCCTCACCCTAATCCTCACCCTAACCCTAACCCTAACCATCACCCTAAACTTAATCCTCACCCCCACCCTCACCCACAGCCTAGCCCTAAGCCTAACCCTAACCCTCACACTCACCCTAACACCCTAATCCTAACCCTAACACTAAGCCTTACCCTCACCCTCACCTTAACCCTCACTGTAACCCTAACTCTAACCCTAACCCTAACCCTAACGCTCACCCTCAGCCTCACCCTAAGACTAACTCTAACCCTAAACCTCACCCTCACCCTACCCCTAACCCTAAACCTCACACTCACCCTAGCCCTCACCCTAACCCTAATCCTAACCCTAATCCTCATCCTAAACCTCAGCCTAACACTAACCCTAACCCTAACTCTCAACCTACCCCTAAACCTCACCCTCACTGTAACCCTTACCCTAACCCTCAACCTAACCCTAAACTTAACCTGAACCCTAACTCTCACCCAAACCCTAACCCTAACACTCACCCTAATCCTAACCCTCACACTCACCCTCACTTTCAGCCTAAAACTAAGCCTAAACCTAACTCTAACCCTAACCCTCACACTCACCCTAACACTAACCCTAATCCTAATCCTAACACTAACCCTAAACCTCACCCTCACCCTAACCCTCACCTTAAGCCTAACCCTAACATTAATCGTAACCCTAAACCTAACCCTAAACCTCATCCTCACCCTAAACCTCACACTAACCCTAACACTAATCCTCAATCTAACCCTCACCCTCACCCTAGCCCTCACCCTAACCCTAACACTCATTCTCATCCTAAACCTCATAGTAACCCTAACCCTAACCCTAAACCTAACCCTCACCCTTACCATAACCCTCACACTCAGCCTAACCCTCACCTTTACCCTTGCCGTCACCCCCACCCTAACCCTCACCCTTACCCTACCCCTCACCCTGACCCTAACCCTACCCCTAAACCTCACCCTCAACCAAACCCCAACTCTAACCCTAACCCTAACCCTCACCCTCAACTTCATACTCAGACTAACCCTAAGCCTAACCCTAAACCTAACCCTCACACTCACCCTAACCCTTACCCTAATCCTAACTCTAACCCTCACCCTAACCCTAAACCTCACCCTAACCCTCACCATAACCCTAAATCTAACCCTAACCCTAACCCTAACCCTCATCCTCACCCTAACCCTAACTCTAGCCCTAAAACTCACACTCACCCGCACCATCACCCTCACAGTAACTCTAACCCTAACCCCAACCCTAACTGTAAACCTCACCCTAACTATAAACCTAACCCTAAGCTAACCCTAACTCTCCCCCAAATCCTATATCTGAACCTAAACCTCACCCTCACCGTGACCCTAACTCTAAACCTAACCGTTACCCTCCCCCTAACCCTATATCTAACCCTAAACCTCACACTGACCCTAACCCTAACCCTAACCCTAACCCTCACCCGCACCCTCACCTTCACTGTAACTCGAACCCTAACCCTAACAATACCACTAAATCTAACCTTAACCATCACCCTAACTCTAATCCTCACCCCCACCCTCACACTCAGACTAACCATAAGCCTAAGCCTAAGCCTCACCCTTACCCTAAACTTCACCCTAACCCTCCCCCTAATTCTAACCATAAACCTCACCCGAACCCTAACCCGAATCCTAACCCTAACCCTAAACCTCACCCTGAACCTAACCCTCACCCTCAACCTCAACCTCACTGTAACTCTAAACCTAACTCTAACAATAACACTAACCCTAACCCTAATCCTAACCCTAAACATAACCCTCACCCTGAGCCTCACCCTCACTGCAAACTTAACCCTAACCATAACACTAAAAATAACCCTAACCCTAATCCTCACACCCACCCTCACCTTCAGCCTAACCCTAACCCTCAAGGTAACCCTAACCCTAACCCTAAACCTCACACTCACCCTCACCGAAAACCAAATCCTAAACCTATACCTATCCCTAAACTTCACTCTAAACCTCACCCTAGTCCTCACACTAAACCTAATCCTAACCCTAAACCTCATTCTAAATCTCACACTAACCCTAACCCTAACCCTCACCCTCATGCTCTGCCTCAGCCTAAACCTAAGCCTAAGCCTAACCCTAACCCTAACACTATCCCTAACTCTAACCCTAAACCTCATCCTCAACCTAACCCTAACTCTGACCCTAACCCTAAACCTAAACCTCATCCTAACCCTAACCCTAACCCTAACCCTCACCCTCAGTGTAACATTAACCCTAACACTAACAATAAACCTAAACTTAACCCTAAACCTCACCCTAACCATAACCCTCACCCTAACCCTCACCCTCACCCTAATATTTACCCTCACCCTAACACTAACCCTAATGCTAACACTAATGCTCACACTAACACTAACCATCACCCTAAACCTAAACCTCACCCTAACACTAACCCTGACCCTCACCCTGACCCTAGCCCTCACCCTAACCCTAATCCTCATCCTCACCCTAAACCTCACACTATCCCTAACACTAATCCTCAATCTAACCCTCACTCTCACCCTAAACCTAAACCTAATCCTCAACCTAACCCTAAACCTCACCCTTACTGTAACCCTCATCCTCAGCCTAACCCTCACCTTTACATTTACCGTCACCCCCACACTAACCCTCACCCTAACCCTAAACGTCACCCTAAGCCTAACTCTACCCCTAAACCTCACCCTCACCCTAACCCTCACCCTAACCATAACACTAAACCTCACCCCAAACCTAACCCTAACCCACACCCTCACCCTAACCATAAATGTAACACTAACCCTAACACTAACAATAACGCGAACCCTAACCCTAAAACTCACCCTAACATTAAACCTCACCGTAACACTTACCCTCACCCTCACACTAAACCTAACCCTAAACCTAACCTTCACACTAACCCTAACCCTCACCCTAATCCTAAACCTCACACTAAACCTAACCCTAACTCTAACCCTCACCCTCACCCTAGCCCTCACAGTAACCCTAATTCTAACCCTCACCTTCAACCTAACCCTAACCCTCATCCTCACCATAAACCTCACACTAACCCTAACCCTAACCCTAATGCTCAATCAAACCCTCACACTAACACTAACCCTAAACCTAAACCTAAACCTAATCCTAACCCTCACCCTTATCTTAATCCTCAACCTCAGCCTAAACCTCAACTTCACCCTTACCATAATCCTCACCCTAACCCTAAACCTCATCATAATCCTCACCCTAACCATAAACCTAACCAGCACCATAATCCTAACCCTCACCCTCAACCTCATGCTCAGCTTAAACCTAAGCCTAAGCCTAACCCTTACGCTAACCCTCACCCTCACCCTAGCCATCACCCTAACAATAATTCTACCCTATCCCTCATACTAACCCTCAGCCTAACCCTAAACCTAACCTTCACCCTAACCCTACTCCTAACTCTCACCCTCACCCCAGCCCTCACCCGAACCCTAATCCTCATCCTAACCCTCACCCTAACACTAACCCTAACACTCACCCTAATCCAAAGCCTAACCATAACCCTCAACCTAACCCTAAAACCCACCCTCACTGTAAACCTAACCCTAACCCTCACCCTAACCCTAAATTTAACCCGAACCCTAACTCTCACTCTAAACCTACCCCTAACTCTCACCCTAACCCTAACCCTCACCCTCACTTTCACACTAAGCCTAACCATAAGACTAAACCTAAACCCTAACCCTAACCCTCACACTCACCCTAACACTTACCCTAATCCTAATCCTAACACTAAGCCTTCCCCTCACCCTCACCCCAACCCTCACCATAAACCTAACTCTAACACTAACCCTAACCGTTACCCTCACCCTCAGCCTCACCCTAACCCTAACTCTAACCTTAAACCTCACACTCACCCTAACCCTAAACCTAAACCTAACCCTAAACCTCACCCTAACCCTAACCCTAAACCTCACCCTCACCCTGGCCCTCACCCTAACCCTAATCCTAACCATAACCCTCATCCTAATCCTCACCCTAACACTAACACTAACCCTAACCCTCAACCTAACCAAAACCCGCACTCTCACTGTAACCCTTCCCCTAACCCTCACCCTAACCCTAAACTTAACCCGAACCCTAACTCTCACCTTAACCCTAACAATAACACTAACCCTAACACTAAACCTCACCCTCACCCTCACCTTCAGCCTAACACTAAGCCTAACCCTAACCCTAAACCTCACCCTCACCCTAACCCTCACCTGAAGTCTAACCCAAACATTAATCCTAACCCTAACCCTAACCCTAAAACTCATCCTCACCCTAAAGCTCACACTAAACCTAACACTAATCCTCAATCTTACCGTCACGCTCACCCTCACCCTAGCCCTCACCCTAACCCTACCCTCATCTTCAGCCTCACCCTCACCCTAACCCAAACCCAAACACTAACCCTCACCCTAAACCTAAGCCTCACCCTAACCCTAACCCTAACCCTCACCCTTACCCTAGCCCTCACCCGAACCCTAATCCTAACCCTAATCCTCATCCTAACCCTCACCCTAACACTAACCCTAACCCTCACCCTAATCCTAAACCTAACCCTAACTCTCAACGTAACCGTAACCTTCACCCTTACTGTAACTCTAACCCTAACGCTCACCCTAACCCTAAACTTAACCTGAACCCTAACTCTCACCCTAACACTACCCCTAACTCTCACTCTAAGCCTAACCCTAACCCTCACACTCACCCTAACACTTACCCTAATCCTAACCCTAACGCTCACCCTAACCCTAACCCTCAACCTCACCCTCACCTTCAGCCTAACACTAAGCCTGAGCCTAACTCTAACCCTAAGCCTCACACTCACACTAACCCTTACCTTAATCCTAATCCTAAACCTAAGCCTAACACTCACCCTCACCCTCACATTCATCCTAACCCTCACCCTAACCTTAACTCTAACACTAACCCTAAACCCAACCCTCAACCTCAGCCTCACCCTTACCCTAACTCTAAACCTAAACCTCACCCTCACCCTAACCCTAACTCTAACCTTAACACTAACACTAAACCTCACCCTAACCCTAACCCTAAACCTCAACCTCACCATAACCATAACCCTAACCATAACCCTAAAAATAAACCTCACCCTCATTTTAAACCTAACCCTAACCCAAATCCTAATCTTAACACTAACCCTAAACCTCACCCTCACCCTAACCCTCACCTTAAGCCTAACCCTAACATTAATCCTAACCCCAAACCTAACCCTAAACCTCATCCTCACCCTAAACCTCACACTAATCCTAACACTAATCCTCAATCTAACCCTCACCCTCAATCTCACTGTAGCCCTCACACTAACCCTAACACTTATCCTCACCCTAAACCTCAAACTAACCCTAACACTAATCCTCAATCTAAACCTCACTCTCACCCTCACCCTAACACTAACCCACACCCAAAACCTAACCCTCACCCTTACCATAAAACTCAACCTCAACCTAAACCTCACCTTTAACCTTACCTTCACCCCCACCCTAACCCTCACCCTAACCCTACCTCTCACCCTGAACCTAACCCTAACCCTAAACCTCACCCTCATCCTAAACCTAACTCTAACCCTAACCCTAACACTAAACCTCACCCTACCCCTTAACCTAACCCTCACCCTCAACCTCAGGCTCAGCCTAACCCTAAGCCTAAGATTAAACCTTACCCTTAATCTCACCTTCACCCTAGCCCTCACCCTAACCCTAATCCTAAAGCTAACCCTCATACTAACCCTCACCCTAACCCTAACCCTAACCATCACCCCAACCCTAATCCTCAGCCCCAACATCACCATCAGCCTAACCCAAAGTCTAAGCCTAAACCTAACCCTAACCCACACACTCACCCTCACCCTCACCCTAATCCTAAACCTAACCTAACCCTAATCCTAAACCTCAACCTAAACCTCAACTTAACCTTAACCCTAACACTAAACCTAACATTAACGCTCGACCTAACCCTCCAAATAACCCTAAATCTAAACCTAAACCTCACCCTCACCCTAACTCTAATCCTAAACCTAACCCTAAACCTCACCCTAACCCTAAACCTAACCCTCACCCTCACCATAAATTTAAACCTAACACTAACAAAACACTAATCCTAACCCTAAACCTAACCCTAACACTATCCCTAATCTTAACACTCACCCTCACTCTAACCATAATCTTAACCCTAACCCTCATCCTAACCCTAAACCAAACCCTAACCCTAACCCTAAACCTTACCCTAACACTAACCGTAAACCTCACCCTCACTCTAGCCCTCACCCTAACCCTAATCCTAACCATATCCCTCACCCTAACCCTAAACTTAACTGAACCCTAACTCTCAACCGAACCCTAAACCTAACCCTCACCTTAACCTTAACCCTCAACCTCAACCTCACTCTCAGCCTAAACCTAAGCCTAAGCCTAAACCTAACCCTAACCCTAAACCTCACCTTCACCCTAACCCTCACCTTAAGCCTAACCCTAACATTAATCGTAACCCTAACACTAACCCTAAACCTCATCCTCACCCTAAAACTCACACTAACCCTAACACTAATCCTCAATCTAACCCTCACCCTCAACGTCACCCTAGCACTCACCCTAACCCTAACCTCATCCTCACCCTAAACCTCACACTAACACTAACACTAATCCTCAATCTAATCCTCACCCTCACCCTAACCCTAACCCTAACCCTCACCATAAACCTAACTCTCACCCTTACCATAACCCTCACCCTCAGCCTAACCCTCACCTTTACCCTTACCGTCAACCCTACCCTAACACTCACCCTAAACCTAACCCTCACCCTTACCATAACCATCACCCTCAGCCTAACCCTCACCTTTACCCTTACCTTCAACCCTACCCTAACACTCACCCTAACCCTACCCCTCACACTGACCATAAACCTACTCCTAAACCTCACCCTCACCCTAATCCTAACACTAACCATAACCCTAATATTAAACCTTACCCTATCCCTAACCCTAAGACTCACCCTAACACTTACCCTATTCCTAATCCTAACCCTAAGCCTAACCCTCACCCTCACCTTCACTCTCACCCTAACCCTCACCCTAACCCTAATTCTAACACTAACCCTAAACCCAACCCTCAACCTCAGCTTCACCATTACCCTAACTCTAAACCTAAACCTCACCCTCAGCCTAAGCCTAACGCTAACCCTAACCCTAACACTAAACCTCACCCTAAACCTAACCCTAACCCTCACCCTCACCATAACCATAACCCTACCCCTAACCCTAACAATAGCACACACCCTCACTGTAACCCTAAACCTAAACCTAACCCTCACCCTAAAACTAACTCTCACCCTCACCGTAACCCTAACACTCATCCTAAACCTCACCCTAACCCTAACCCTAACTCTCACCCTCACCCTAGCCCTCACCCTAACCCTAATATCAACCCTAATCCTCATCCTAACCCTCACCCTAACCCTAACCCTAACCCTCACACTAATCTTAAGCCTAACCCTAACCCTCAACCTAACCCTAACCCTAACCCTCTCTGTAACCCTAACCCTAACCTTCACCCTAACCCTAAACTTAACCCGAACCCTAAATCTCACCCTAACCCTACCCCTAACTCTCACCCTAACCCTAACCATCACCCTCACCCTCACAGTAACCCTAACCCTAAGCCTAACCCTAAACCTAACCCTAACCCTCAAACTCACCCTAAACCTTTCCCTATATCTAATCCTAACACTAAGCCTTACCCTCACCCTCACACTAACCCTCACGGTAACGCTAACTCCAAGATTAACCCTAACCCTAACCCTCATCTTCAGCCTCACCCTAACCCTAACTCTAACACTAAACCTCAGCCTCATCCTAAACCTAACCCTAACCCTAACCCTAACCCTAAACCTCACCCTCACCCTAACTCTAAACCTCACACTCACCCTAGCCCTCACCCTCACCCTAATCCTAACCCTCAAACTCACCCTAACCCTATACTTAACCGAACCTTAAATCTCACCCTAACCCTAACCCTAACCGTCACCCAAACCCTAATCCTCACCCTCATCCTCACTCTCCGCCTAACCCTAAGCCTAAGCCTTACCCTAACCCTAAACTTCACACTCATCCGAACCCTTACACTAATCCTAATCCTAACCCTTAGACTAAGCCTCACCCTCACCCTAACCCTTACCGTAACCCTAACTCTAGCATTAACCCTAAACCTAATGCTCAACCTTACCCTAACTCTAACCCTAACCCTAACACTAAACCTCACCCTAACCCTAACCCTATCCCTCACCCTCACAGTAACCGTAACCCTAACCCTAACAATAACCCTAACCCTAACCCTCACCCTAACCATAACCTTCCCCCTAACATTAACCCTCACCCTAACACTTACCCTCACCCTATCACTAACCCTAAACCTCACACTAAATCTCACACTAACCCTAACCCTCAACGTAATCCTAAACCTCACCCTAATCCTAACGTTAAATCTAACCCTCACACTCACCCTAGCCCTCACCCTAAACCTAATTCTAACCTTCACCCTCACCCTTATCTTAACCCTCAACCTCAGCCTAAACCTCGCCATTACCCGTACGATCATCCTCACCCTGTCACCCTAACCCTAAACCTCATCCTAACCCTCAACCTAAACTTAAACCTAACCATCACCCTAACCCTAACCCTCACCGTCAACCTCATGCTCAGGCTAACCCTAAGCCTAAGCCTAACGCTCACTCTAACTCTCACCCTCACCCTAGCTCTCACCCTAACCCCAATCCTAACCCGATCCCTCATCCTAACCCTCACCCTAACCCTAACCCTAACCATCACCCTAACACTAATACTCACCCCCACCCTCACCCTCAGCATAACCCCAACCCTAAGCCTAACCCGAAACCCTAACCCTCACATACCCTCACCATAAGCCTAATCCTAATCCTAACCCTAACCCTAACCCTAAACATCAACCTAACCCTCACCCTAACCTTAACCCTAACACTAATCCTAACCCTAACCCTCGACCTAACCCTCCCCCTAACCCTAAATCTAATCCTAAAATTAACCATCACCTTATCCCTAATCCTAACCCTAACCCTCACCCTAACCCTCACCCTCACTCTAAATCTAACCCTCATCCTAACCCTAACCCTAAACCTAAATCTCACCCAAACAGTAACCCTAACCCTCACCTCACCCTAGCCCTCACCCTAACCCTAAATCTAACCCTAATCCTAATCCTAACCCTCACCCTAACCCTAACACTAAGCCTCACTCTAATCCTAAACCTAACCCTGACCCTCAACCTAATCCTAACCTCACGCACACCGTAACCCTAACCCTAACCCTCATCGTAACCCTAAACTTAACCCGAACCCTAACTGTCACCCTAACCCTACCCCAAACTCTCACCCTAACACTAACACTCACACTCACCCTCACCCTCAGCCTAACCCTAATCCTAAGCCTAAACCTGAACCTAACCTCACACTCACCCTAAACCTTACCCTAAACCTAATCCTAACACTAACGCTAACCCTTACCCTCACCCTAAACCTTACGGTAACCATAACTATAACACTGACCTAACACTAACCCTCACCGTCACCCTAACCCTAACCCTAAACCTCACACTAACCCTAACCCTAACCCTAATCCTCAATCTAACCCTCACCCTAACCCTAACCCTAACCCTAAACCTAACCCTAACCCTCACCCTTATCTTAACCCTCACCCTCAACCTAAACCTCAACTTTACCCTTACCAACATCCTCACCCTAACCCTCAACCTAACCCTAAACCTCATCCTAACCCTCACCCTAAACGTAATCCTAACGTTCACCCTAACCCTAAACCTCACCCTCAACCTCTTGCTCAGCCCAACCCTAAGCCTAAGCCTAGCCCTAACACTAACCTTCACACTCACCCTAACCCTTACCCGAATCCTAATTCTAACACTAAGCCTAATCCTCACCCTCACACTAACCCTCACCGTACCCCTAACTCTAACACTAAGCCTAACCCTAACCCTCACCTTCAGCCTCAACCTAAACCTAACTCTAACCCTAAACCTCACCCTCACCCTTACCCCAACCCTAAACCTCAGCCTAAACCTCAGCCTAACCCAAACCCTAAACCTGACCCTCACCCTCACCCTAACCCTAACCCTAATCCTCACTCCCAACCTCACTCTCAACCTAACCCTAAGCCTAAGCCTAACTCTAACCCAAACCCTAAGATACCCTCACCCTAACCCTAACACTAAACCTAACCCTAACCCTAAACCTCAACCTAAGCCTCACCCTAACCTTAACCCTAAGACTGAACCTAACCCTAACCCTCGACCTAAACCTCACTCTAACCCTAAACCTAACCCTAAAACTCACCCTCACCCTAACCCAAATCCTAACCCTAACCCTAAACCTCAGCCTCACTGTTACCCTAACCCTCAACCTAACCCTAACCAAAACCCTAACCCTAACCCTAAACCTTACCCTAACACTAACTCTAATCCTCACCATCAACTTAGCCCTCAACCTAACTCTAATCCTAACCCTAACCCTCACACTAACCATAAACTTAACCGAACCCTAAATCTCACCCTAACCCTAACCCTAACCCTCACCTTAACCCAAACCCTCACCCTCACCCTCACTCTCAGCCTAAACCTAAGCCTAAGCCTAACACTAACCCTAACCCTCACACACACCCGAACCCTTACACTAATCCTAATCCTAACCCTAAGCCTAACCCTCACCCTCACTCTCACCCTCATGCCAACCCTCACCCAAACCCTAACTCTAACACTAACACTAAACTTAAACCTCAACCTCAGCCTCACCCTTACCCTAACTCTAACCCTAAACCTCGCCCTCACCCTAAGCCTAACTATAGCCCTAACCTTAACACTAAACCTCACCCTAACCCTAACCCTAACCCTTACCCTCACAGTAATGGTAACCCTAACCCTAAACCTAACAGTAACCCTAACCCTAATACTAACCCTAACCCTAACCATAACCCTCACCCTAACATTAACCCTCACCCTAACACTTACCCTCAACCTAACACTAACCCTAAACCTAACACTAAATCTCCCACTAACCCTAACCCTCACCCTAATCCTAAACCTCACCCTTATGCTAAAACTAACTCTAACCCTCACCCTGACCCTAGCCTTCACCCTAACGCTAATTCTAACCCTCAGTCTCACCCTAACACTAACCCTCATCCTCACCCTATACCTCACACTGACCCTAACCCTAACCCTAATCCTCAATCTAACCCTCACCCTTACCCTTACCCTAACCCAAAACCTAACCCTCAACCTCACCGTAACCCTAACCCTAAACCTCATCCTCCCCCTAGCCCTCACCCTAACCCTAATCCTAACCCTAAGCCTTATCCTAACCATCACCCTAACACTAACCCTAACCCTAACCCTCACCCTCACCCTCACACTAACCCTAACCCTAACACTAAATCTCAATTAACCCTAACACTCACCCTCACTATAACCGTTACCCTAACACTAACCCTAACCCTAAAGTTAACCGGAACCCTAACTCTCACCCTGACCCTGAACCTAATCCTCACCCTAACCCTAACCCTCACCCTCACCCTCACCCTCAGCCTAACACTAAGCCTAACTCAATCCCTAACCCTAACCGTCATCCTACCCCTCACACTAACCCTAACCCTAATCCTAATGCTAACCCTAACCCTAAACCTCACCTTCACCCTAACCCTCAACTTAAGCCTCATCCTAACATTATTCCTAACCCTAAACTTAATCCTAAACCTCATCCTGAACCCTAAACAGCACACTAACCCTCACACTAATCCTCAACCTAACCCTCAACCTAACATTAACCCTAACACTAACCCTAACATTAACGCTCGACCTAATCCTAAAACTAACCCTAAATATAACCCTAAACCTCCCCCTCATCCTAACCCTAATCCTAAAATTAACACTAAACCTCACCCTAACCCTAAACCTCACCCTCACCCTCACCCTCACCATAACTCTAACCCTAACCCTAACAATAACACAAATCCTAACCCTAAACCTAACCCTTACCCTAACCCTAATCCTAACACTCACCCTCATCCTAACCATAATCTTAACCCTAACCCTCAACCTAACCCTAACCCTCACCCTCACTGGAACCCTTACACTCATCCTAACCCTAACCCAAACCCTAACCCTAACGATAAACCTTACCCTAACACTAACCCTAACCCTCACCCTCACCCTAGCCCTCACTCTAAACCTAATCCTAACCCTAACCCGCACCCTAACCCTAAACATAATAGAACCTTAACTCTCACCCTAACACTAACCCTAACATTCACCGTAACCTTAACACTCACCCTCACCCTCACTCTCAGCCCAAACTTAAGCCTAAGCCTAACCCTAACCATAAACATCACACTCACCCTAACCCTTGCCCTAATCTGAATCCTAACCCTAAGCCTAAGCCTAACACTCACCCTCAAAATCGACCTAATCCTAACCCTCACCCTAACCTTAACTCAAACACTAACCCTAACCCTAACCCTCAAACTCAGCCCCACCCTTACCCTAACTCTAAACCTAAACCTCACCCTTGCCCTAACTCTAACCCTAACCCTAAACCTAAACTTTACCCTAACCCTAACACTAAACCTCACCCTCAACCTAGCACTCACCCTAACCCTAATCCTAACACTAACCCTCATCCTAACACTCCCCATAACCCTAATCCTAAACTTCACCCTCAACCTAACCCTAACCCTAAACTTAACCCTAAACCTAACACTAACCCTAACCCTAACCCTAACCCTCAACATAACCGTCACCCTAACCCTAAATCTAACTCTAAACCTCACCCTCACCCTAACCCTAACTCTAACCCTAACCCAAAACCTAAACCTGATCATAACCCTAAACACTAACGCTCACCCTTACTCTCAACGTTACCTTAACCCAAAACCCAACACAAACAATAACCCTAACCCTAATTCTAACCCTCACCCTAACCAAAACCCTCACCGTAACCCATACCCTAACCCAAACACTAACCCTCACAGTAACCCTAACACTAACCTCACCCTATCCCTAACTCTAACCCTAACCCTAACACTAAAAACCTCAACCTATCCCTAACCCTAACCCTCACCCTCACCCTCACCATAACGGTAACCCTAAAAATAACCCTAACCCTAACCCTAATCCTAACCTTCACCCTCACCCTAATCCTAAACCTAAGCCTAACACTCACCCTAACCCTAACCCTCACCCTTACCGTAACCCTAACCCACATCCTAACACTTACCCTAACCCTAACCCTAAACCTCACCCTAACCCTTACCCTACCCCTAACCCTCAACCTAACCCTAACCCTCACACTCAACTTAAACCTAACCCTAACCCTCACCCTAACTCGAAACATAACCTGAACCCTAACTCTCACCCTAACCCTCACCCTCATGCTCATGCTCAATGTAACCCTAAGCCTAACGCTAACCCTAACCTTAACCCTCACACTCACCCTAACCCTTACCCCAATCTTAATCCGAACCCTAACGGTTACCCTCACCCTCACCCTAACCCTAACCCTAACCCTAAACCTCACCCTAACTTAACCCTAATCATCACCCTCACCCTAGCCATTACCCTAACCCTAATCCTAACAATAACCCTCATCATAACCCTCTCCATAACCCTAACCCTAACCCAAACAATAACCCTAAACCTCAAGCTCACCCTTAGCCCAAACCTAAGCCTAAACCTAAGCCTAACCCTAAACCTAACCACAACCCTCACACTCATTCTGCACCCTCACCCTCACCATAACTCTAACCCTAAACCACACCCTTACCCTATACCTAACCCTAACCCTAACCCTCATCCTCATCCTAACCCTAACACTAAACCTAACCCTAACCCTCACCTTAACCGTCACCCTATCCCTATATCTAACCCTAAACCTCACCCTAAACCTCATCCTAACCCTAACCCTAACCCTAAACCCCACCCTAACCCTAACCCTAAACCTCAACCGCACCCTCACCCTCACCGTAACTCCAACCGTAACCCTAAAAATATCACTACACCTAACCCTAACCATCACCCTAACCCGAATCCTCACCCCACCCTCACCCTCAGCCTATCCCTAAGCCTAAGCCTAAACTTTACCCTAACCCTCACACTCATGCTCACCCTAACCCTAATCCTAAACATAACCCTATCCCTAAACCTCAACCTAACCCTCACCCTCACCCTAACCCTAACACTAACCCTAAACCTAAACCTCACAATAACCCTCCCGCTAACCCTAACTCTAAACCTAAAGCTCAACCTCACCATAAACCTAACCCTAACCCTTACTCTAAACCTCACCCTAACCCTAACCCAAACCCTCACCCTCAACCTCACTGTAACACTAACCCTAAACCTAACAATAAAACTAACCCTAACGCTAACCCTAACCCTAAACATAACCCTCACCCTCAGCCTCACTCTCACTGCAAACTTCACCCTAACCATAAAAATAAAAATAACGCTAACCCTAACCCTAACCCTAATCCTCAATCCCACATGCACCCTCAGCCTAAACCTAACCCTAACCCTAACCCTAACCCTCACCATAACCCTAATCCTAACCCTAACCCTAAGACTAACCCTAACCCTAATCCTAAACCTCACCCTAACCGTAACCCTAAACCTCACCCTCAACCTAGCCCTCACCCTAACCCTAATCCTAACCCTAACCCTCATCCTAACCCTCCCCATAACCCTAAACCTAACCCTCACCCTCAACCTAACCCTCACCCTAACCCTAACCCTAACACTAACCCTAATCCTAACCCTCAACCTAAACATCACCCTAAGCCTAACTCTAACCATAAACCTCACCCTCACCCTAATCCTAACTTTAAACCTTACCCAAACCCTAAACCTCACTTTAACCCTAAACCCTAACCCTCACCCTTACCCTCACCGTAACCGTATCCCTAAACATAACCCTAACAATAACCATAACCCTAATCCTAACCCTCACCCTTACCACAACCCTCACCATAACCCATACCCTAACCCAAACACTAACCCTCACACTAACCCTAACCCTAACCTCACACTAACCCTAACTCTAACCTTAACCCTAACACTAAAAACCTCAACCTACCCCTAACCCTAATCCTCACCCTCAACCTCACCATAACTGTAACCCTAACAATAACCCTAACCCTAATCCTAACCCTCACAGTCACCCTAACCCTAAACCGAAACTTAACCCTCACCCTAACCTAACCCTCACACTTACTGTAAACCTAACCCTCATGCTAAACCTCACCCTAACCAGAACCCTCACCGTAACCCATACCCTAACCCAAACACTAACACTCACACTAACCCTAACCCTAACCTCACCCTAACCCTAACTCTAACCCTAACCCTAACATTAAAAACCTCAACGTAACCCTAACCTTCACCCTCACCCTCACCATAACCATAACCCTAACCCTAACCCTAATCCTAACACTCACCCTCATCCTAACCTTAAACCTAACCCTAACCCTCACCCTTACTGTAACCCTTACCCTCATCCTAACCCTAACTCTAACTCTACCCCTAAACCTAAACCTCACCCTAACACTAACCCTAACCCTCACCCTCAACCTAGCCCTCAACCTAACCCTAATAATAAACCTAATCCTCATCCTAACCCTCAACCTAACCCTAACCCTAACCCTCACCCGAAGCCTAACCCTAACCCTAACCCTCAACCTAAGTCTAACCCTCACACTCAACGTAAACCTAACCCTAACCCTCAACTTAACCCTAAACTTAACCTGAACCCTAACTCTCACCATAACCCTAACCCTCACCCTCACCCTCAGTGTAACCCTAAGCCTAACCGTAACCCTAACCCTAACATTCACACTCACCCTAACCCTTACCCTAATGCTAATTCTAACACTAACCCTCACCCTCAGCCTCACCCTAACCCTAACCCTAACCCTGAACCTCACCCTCACCTCACCCTAAACCTCACCCACACCCTAGCCATTACACTAACCCTAATCCTAACACTAACCCTCATCCTAACCCTCCCCATAACCTTAACCCTAAACCTCACCCTCACCCTAGCCCTCACCCTAACCCTAATCCTAACCCTAATACTCATCCTAACCCTCAGACTAACCCTAACCTTAACTCTCACCCTCACCCTCACACTAACCATAACCCTAACCCTCAACCTAACCCTAACCCTCACCCTCACTGTAACCATTACCCTAACCATCACCCTAACCCTAAACTTAACCCGAACCCTAACTCTCAAACTAACCCTGACCCTAACTGTCACGCTAAACCTAACCCTCACCCTCACCCTCACCCTCAGCCTAAACCTAAGCCTAACCCTATCCTTAACCCTAACCCTCATCCTATCCCTCACCCTAACCCTAAACCTAATCTTAATCCTAACCCTAACCCTAAACCTCACCCTCACCCTAACCCTCACCTTAAGCCTAACACTAACATTAATCCTAAACCTAACCCTAACCCTATACCTCAGCCTAAACCCTAAACCTCACACTAACCCTCACACTAATCCTCAACCTAAACCTCACCCTAACCTTAATCCTAACACTAACCCTAACATTAACACTCGACCTAACCCTACAACTAACCCTAAATCTAACCCTAAACTGCCCCCTCATCCTAACCCTAATCCTAACCCTAACCATAAACCTCACTCTAACCCTAAACCTCACCCTCAACCTCACCCTCACCCTCACCATAACTCTAACCCTAACCCTAACAATAATACTAATCCTAACCCTAAAGCGAACCCTAACCCTAAACCTAAACCTAACACATACCCTCACCCTAACGATAATCTTAACCCTAACCCTCAACCTAACCCTAACCCTCACCCTCACAGTAACCCTAACCCTCACCTAACCCTAACCCAAATCCTAACCCTAACCCTAAACCTTATCCTAACACTAACCCTAACCCTCACCCTCACCCTAGCCCTCATTCTAACCCTAAACATAATCGAACCCTAACTCTCACCCTAACCCTAACCCTAACTTTCACCCTAACCCTAACCCTCACCCTCACACTCACTCTCAACCTAACCCTAAGCCTAAGATAAACCCTAACCCTAACGATCACACTGACCCTAACCCTTACCCTAATCCGAATCCTAAACCTAAGCCTAATCCTCACCCTCATTCTCATCCTAATCCTAACCCTCACCCTAAAACTAACTCTAACACTAACCCTAACTCTCAACCTCAGCCTCACCCTTAACCTAACTCTAAACCTAAACCTCACCCTTACCGTAACCTAACCCTAAACCTAAACTTCACCCTAAACCTAACACTAAACCTCACCCTCAACCTAGCACTCACCCTAACCCTAATTCTAACCCTAACCCTCATCCTAAACCATCCCATAACCCTAACCCTAAACCTCACCCTCAACCTAACTCTCACCCTAACCTTAACTCTAACCCTAACACTAACCCTAACCCAAGCCCTCAACCTAACCCTCACCCTAACCCTAACTCTAACTCTAAACCTCAACCTCACCCTAACCCTAACTCTAACCCTAACCCAAAACCTAAAACTCAAACTAACCCTAAACCCTAACGCTCACCCTTACCCTCAACGTTACCTTAACCCAAAACCTAACACAAATAAAAACCCTAACCCTAATCCTAACCCTCACGCTAACCACAGCCCTCACCGTAACCCATAGCCTAACCCAAACACTAAACCTCACAGTAACACTAACCCTACCCTACCCTAACCCTAACTCTAACCCTAACCCTAACACTAAAAACCTCAACTTAACCCTAACCCTAACCCTCACCCTCACCTAAATGTAACCCTAAAAATAACCCTAACCCTAACCTGAATCCTAACCCTCACCCTCACCCTAACCCTAAACCTAACCCTAACCCTCACCCTCACCCTAACCCTAACCCTCACCCTTACCGTAACCCTAACCCTCATCCTAACCCTCAAACTAAACGTAACCCTAACCCTAAACCTGACCCTAACACTAACCCTAACCCTCACCCTCACACTAGCCCTCACCCTAACCCGAATCCTAAACCTAATCCTTATCCTAACCCTCACCCTAACCTTAACCATAACCATCACCCTAACCCTAAACCTAACCCTAAACTTCAACCTAACCCTAACCCTCACCTTTACCTTAACCCTTACCCTCATCCTAACCCTCACCCTAACTCTAAGCCTAATCATCATCCTAACCCTCACCCTAACCCTAACCCTAAACCTCACCCTAACCCTAACCCTCAACCTAACTCTAACCCTCACACTCAACGTAAACCTAACCCTAACCCTCAACCTAACCCTAAACTTAACCTGAACCCTAACTCTCATCCTAAACCTAAACCTCACCCTCACCCTCAGTGTAACCCTAAGCCTAAGCCTAACCCTAACCCTAACACTCACACTCACCCTAACCCTTACCCTAATCCTAATCCTAACCCTAACCCTAACCATCACCCTCAGCCTCACCTTAACCCTAACTCTAACCCTAAACCTTAACCTCACCTTAATCCTAACCCGAACCCAAACCCTAAATCTCACCCTAACCTAACCCTAAACCTCACTGTCAAACTAGCTATCACCCTAACCCTAATCCAAACATTAACCCTCATCCTAACCCTCCACATAACCCTAACTCTAACAGTCACCCTAACCCTAAACTTCAAACTCACCCTTAGCCTAACCCTATGCCTAACCGTAAGCCTCACTCTAAACCTAAACCTAAACCTCACACTCATCTGCACCCTCAACCTCACCGTAATTCTAACCCTAACCCTAAGCTAAACCCTAAACCTCACACCTACCCTAACCCTAACCCTAACCCGAACCCTAACCCTCATCCTTACCCTAACCCTAACACTAAACCTAACCCTAACCCTCACCTGAACCCTCCCCCTAACAATAACCCTAACAGTCACCCTAACCCTAATCCTCACCCCCACCCTCACCCTCAGCCTAACCATAAGCCTAAGCCAAACCCTCACCCTAACCCTCACACTCCCCCTCACCCTAACCATAATCCTAAATCTAACCGTATCCCTAAACCTCAAACTAACCCTCAACCTCACCCTAACCCTAACACTAACCCTAACCCTAAACCTCACCCTAACCCTCCCCCTAACCCTAACTCTAACCCTAAATATCACCCTCACCCTAACCCTAACCAAAACCCTAAGCCTAAACCTCACCCTAACCCTAACCTCACCCTCACCCTCAAACTCACCGTAACTCTAACCCTAACCCTAATAATAACACTAACCCTAATCCTAATGCTAACTCTAAACATAACCCTCACCTTCAGCCTCACTATCACTGCAAACTTAACCCTAACTATAACACTAAAAATTACCCTAACCGTAAGCCTAACCTAACTCTAAATCTAATCCTAACCCCCACCCTCAGCCTCAGCCTAACCCTAAGCCTAACCCTAACCCTAAACCTAACACTCACCCTAACTCTAAGCCTAACCCTAACCCTAACCTTCACACTCACCCTCAAACTAACCCTAATCCTAAACCTAACCCAATCCCTAACCCTAACCCTCACCCTAACCCTCACCCTAGCGCTTACCCTAACCCTAAACCTAACCCTCACCCTCAACCTAGCCCTCAACCTAACGCTAAACCTCACCCTCACCTTAACCCTTACCCTAACCCTCACTCTAACCCTAAACTTAACCCAAACCCTAACTCTCACCCTAACACTCACCCTAACCCTAACCATCAACCTTACCGTAACCCTCACCCTCAGCCTAACCCTCAAGTTTGCCCTTGCCGTCACCCCTACCCTAACCCTCACCATAACACTCACACTCACCCTAACCCTCATGCCAAAACTAACTCTACCCCTAAACCTCACCCTCAACCAAACCATAACTCTAACCCTAACCCTAACACTAAACCTCACCCTAACCATAACCCTACCCCTCAGAATAACCCTAACCCTCAACCTCATGCAAACCCTCAGCCTAAACCTAAGGCTAACCATAACCCTAACCATAAGCCTCACACTCACCCTAACCAAACCCTAATCCTAATCCTAACCCTAAAGCTAACCCGAACCCGAATCTACAGCCTCACCCTAAACCTAATTCTAACCCTAAACCTCACACTGACCCTAACCCTAATCCTAAAACTGACCCTCACCATAACGGAAAACCTAAACCTAACCCTAAACTTAACCCTAACCCTAACCCTAACCCTAACCCTAACTCTCACCCTAACCCTAACCCTAACACTAACCCTAACCCTAAACCTCACCCTAACCCTTACCCTAACTCTAACACTAACCGTAAACCTCACCATCATCCTAACCATCACTCTAACCCTAACCCAAACCATAAACCTTACCCTAACCCTAACCCTAAAAGTCACCCTCAACCTCACCGTAACCAAAACCCTAAACCTAACCCTAACAATAACCCTAACCCTAATCCTAACCCTCCCCCTAACCATAACCCTCATCCTAACACAAACCCTCACTGTAAAACTTACCCTCACCCTAACACTAACCCTAACCGTAAAACTAACCCTCACACTAACCACAACCATAACCCTAACCCTAAACCTCAAACTAACCCTCACCCTCAGCCTAACTCTAACACTAACCCTATCCCTAACCCTCACCCTAACCCTCCTCATAACCCTATATCTAACCCTAAACCTCACCCTCACACTAACCCTAACCCCAACCCTAAACCATACCCTAACCCTAACACTACTCCACACCCCCACCCTCACCCTCACCGTAACTCTAACCCTAACCTTAACAGTAACACTAACCCTAACCCAACCCATCACCCTAACCCTAATCCTCACCCCCACCTTCGCCCTCAGCCTAAACCTAGGCCTAAGCCTCACCCTCAACCTGTCACACTCACCCTCACCCTACCCCTAATACTAAATCTAACCCTATCCCTAAACCTCAACCTAACCCTCCCCCTCCTCGTAAACCTAGCACTAACCCTAACCCTAAACCTCACCCTAAATCTCACCCTAACCCTAACCCTCACCCTCACCCTCAATCTCACCATAACTCTGAACCTAACCCTAAACCTAACACTAACCCTAACCCTAACCATAACCATAACCATAACCCTCACCTTCAGAATCACCCTCAGCTCCAACTTAACCCTAAACATAACACAAACAATAACCCTAATACTAAACCTAACCCTAATCCTCAACCCCACCCTCACCCTCAGCCGAATCCTAAGCCTAACCCTAAGCCTAAACCTAACCCTAAACCTAACTGAAACCCTAACCCTAAACTTAACCCGAAACCTAACTCTCACCCTAAACCTAACCCTAACCCTCACCCTAACCCTAACGCTAAACTTCATCCTCACCCTAGCACTCACCCTAACCATAATCCTAAACCTAACCCTCATCCTAACCATCCTCCTAAACCTAAACTTAACCCTCACGCGAACCCTGACCCTCACACTCAACCTCACCCTCAGCCTAACACTAAGCCTAACCCTAAACCTACCCCTAACACACACACTCACCCTCACCCTAACCCTAATCCTAATCCTCATCCTAACCCTAACCCTAAACCTCCCCCTAACTCTTACCCTAACCCTAACACTAACACTAACCCTAACCCTAACCCTTAACCTAACCCTCACCCTAACCCTAACTCTAACCCTAAACCTCACCCTCACACTAAATCTCACCCTAACCCTAACCCTAACCCTCACCCTCACCCGCACCATAACCGTAAACTTAAACAGAACCCTAACAATAAACCTAACCCTAATCCTAACCCTCACCCTAACCATAACCCTCACCCTAACCCTAAACCTAAACCTCACCCTCACCCTAGCTCTCACCCTAACCCTAATCCTAAACCTAAGCCTCATCCTAACCCTCCCCCTAAACCTTACTCTAACCCTCACAGTAACCCTCACCCTCACCCTCAACCTCACCCTCAGCCTAACCCTAAGCCTCACCCTAAACCTAAAACTAACACACATTCACCCTCACTCTAACCCTGGTCCTGTCCCTAACCCTAACCCTAACCCTCATCCTCACTCTAAACCTCACACGAACGCTAACCCTAATCCTCAATCTAGCCCTCACCCTAAACCTAAACCAAATCCTAACCCTCACCCTTATCTTAACCCTCACCCTCAGCCTAAACCTCACCTTTACCCTTACCATCATCCTCACCTTAACCCTCACCCTAACCCTAAACCTCAACCTAACCCTCACCCTAACCGTAAAAATAACCCTCACCATAACCATAACGCTCACACTCAACCTCAACCTCAGCCTAACCCTAAGCCTAACCCTAAACCTAACCCTAACACACAAACGCACCCTCACCCTGACTCTAATCCTAACTCTAACCCCTACACTCCCCATAACTCTCACCCTAACCCTAACCCTAACACTAACCCTAACCCTCAGCCTCACTCTCACTCTAAGCCTAATCCTATCCCTAACCCTCTCCCTAACCCTTACCCTAAACTTCACCCTAACCCTAACCCTCAAACTCAACCTCACCCTTAGCCTAAACCTTAGCCTAAACCTAAAACTAAATCGAACACACTCACTCACCCTCACCCTAACCCTAATCCTAACCCTAACCTTCACCCTCACCCTCACCCTCAGTGTAAAAATAAGCCTAACCCTAACCCTAACCATCACACTCACCCTAACCCTTACCCTAATCCTAATACTAACCCTAGCCCTAAGCCTCACCCTCAGCCTCACCTTTACCCTAACTCTAACCCTATACCTCACACTCACCTTAACCCTAACACTAACCCTAACCCTAAACCTCATCCTAACCCTCCTCATAACCCTAACCCTAACCCTACCCCTCACCCTAACCCTAACCCTCAAACTCACCCTCAACCTCAGCCTAAGCCTAAGCCTAAACCTAAAACTAAACCTAACACCCTCAATCACCCTCATCCTAACCCTAATACTAACCCTAACCTTCACCCTCACCCTCACCCTCAGTGTAAACCTAAGCCTAACCCTAAACCTAACCATCACACTCAACCTAACCGTTACCCTAATCCTAATCCTAACCCTAACCCTAAGCCTCACCCTCAGCCTCAACTTTACCCTAACTCTAACCCTATACCTCACACTCACCTTAACCCTAACCCTAACCCTAAACCTAAACCTCACCCTAACACTAACCCTAAACCTCAACCTCACCCTAGCCCTCACCCTAACCCTAATCCTAACCCTAACCCTCATCCTAACCCCACCCATAACCCTAACCCTAACCCTCACCCTAACCCTAACCCTCAAACTCACCCTCAACCTCAGCCTAAACCTAAGCCTAACACTAAACCTAACACTAACCCTCACACTCACCCTAACCATAAACCTAATCCTAACCCTATCCCTCACACTCACCCTAACGCTCACCCTACACCTAACCCTAAACCTAACAATACCCCTAACCCTAAACCTCAACCTCAGTCTCACCCTAACCCTAACTCTAACCCTAAACCTCAAACTCACAGTAAACCTAACCCTAACCCTAACCTTAAACCTCACACTCACACTCACCCTTGCCCTTACCCTAGCCCTAATCCTAACCCTAACCCTCATCCTAACCCTCCCCCTAAACCTAACCCTCACCCTCATCCTAACCCTAAGCCTAACCCTAAACCTAAAACTAACACACACACTCACCCTCACTCTAACCCTGATCCTGTCCCTAACCCTAACCCTAACCCTAACCCTCCCCCTAACTATCACCCTAACCCTAACCCTAAAACTAACCCTTAGCTTTACCCTCAACCTAAATATCACCCTAACCCTAACTCTAAACCTAAACCTCACCCTCATTCTAACCCTAACTCTAACCCTAACCCAAACCCTAAACCTCACACTAACACTAACCCTAACACTAACCCACACCCTCACCCTCATTCTAATCCAAGCCTAACCCTAACCCTAACCCTCACACTCACCCTAAACCTAACCGTAAACCTCACCCTAACCCTCACCCTCACCCTCAACCTCAGACTAACACTAATCCTACTCCTAAGCCTAAACCCAAACCTCACCCTCAACCTAACCCTCACCTTAAGCCTAAACCTAACGTTAATCCTAACCCTAACCCTCACACTCAGCCTCACCCTAATTCTAACTCTAACACTACACCTAACCCTGACCCTAACCCTAACCGTAACCCTATCCCTAAACCTCATCCTAGCCCTAACCTTAATCCTAACCCTCACCATAACCTTAACCCTAACCCTAAAGCTAAAATAACCCTAACCCGAACCCTAAACCTCACCCTAAACATAACCCTCACCCTAACCCTAACCCTAACCATAACGCCTAACCTCACCCTAACACTAACCCTAACCTTAACACTAAACCGCACACTAACCCTAACCATCACCCTAACCCTAAACCTCACCCTAACACTAACCCTAAACCTCACCCTCTCCCTAGACCTCGCCCTAACCCTAACCCTCATTCTCACCCTAAACTGCACACTAACCCAAACACTAATCCTCAATCTAACCCTCACCCTCAATCTATACCTAACTCTCACCCTCACCCTAAACCTAACCCTCACCCTAACCCTAACCCTCAACCTCACCCTCACCCTCAGCCTTACCCTAAGCCTAACCCTAACCCTAATGCTCACACTCACCCTAACCCTTACCCTAAACCTAATCCTAACCCTAAGCCTCACCCTCACCCTATCCCTCACCCTTACCATTACCCTCCCCCTCAGCCTAACCCTCACCTTTACACGTATCGTCAATCTCACCCTAACCCTCACTCTACCTCTAACACTCACCCTAACCCTAACTCTACGCCGAAACCTCACACTCACCCTAACCCTAACTCTAACACTAACCCTAACAATAACCCACACCCTAACCCTAAGCTTAACCATCACCCTAACCCTAATACTCACCACCACCCTCACCCTCATCCTAACCCTGAGCCTAAGCCTAACCCTAACCCTAAACCTCACACTCACCCTCACCCTAACCCTAACCCTAACCCTAACCCTAAACCTCAACATAACCCTCAACCTAACCTTAACCCTAATACTTACCCTAACCCTAACCCTCCACCTAACCCTCCAACTAAACCTAAGTCTAACCATAAACCTAACCCTAGACCTAACACTAAACCTCACCCTAACCCTAACAATCACCCTCACCCTCACCCCAAACCTAACCCTAACCCTCACCCTAAACCTAACCCTCACCCTCACCGTAACCCTAACCCTCATCGTAACCAACACCCTAACCCTAACCCTAACCCTAAACTTTACCCTAAAACTAACCCTAATCCTCATCTTCACCCTAGCCCTCACCCTAAATCTACCGGTAACCCTAATCCTCATCCTAACTCTCACCCTAACTCTAAGCCTAACTCTAATCCTAACCCTAACCCCAAAACTCATTCTAACCCTAACACTAACCCTAACACTAACACTAACCCTAAAGCTAACCCTAAAACTAACACTAAACTTAACCCTAATCCTCAGCCTCACCGACACCCTAACCCAAACCCTAACCCTAACCCTCATAATAACTCTAAGCCTAACTTTAAACCTAATCCTAACCCTCACACTCAAACTCACCCTAACCCTAATCCTAAACCTAACCCTATCCCTAACCCTAACCCTCACCCTAACCCTCAGCCTAGCCCTCACCCTTACACTTATCCTAACCCTAACCCTCACCCTAACCATAACCCTCAACCTAAACCTAACCCTCTCCCTAAGACTTACCCTCACCCCAACACTAACCCTAACCCTAACACTACCCCTCACACTAACCCTAAACATCACCCTAACCCTAACACTCACCCTAAGTCTAACCCTAACCCTCACCCTCACCCTATCCTTCACCCTAACCCTAACCCTCATCCTAACCATAAACCTCAATTTAACCCTAACCCTCACCCTAACCCTCACACTAACCCTAACTCTATCCCTAACAATAACACTAATCCTAACCATAAACCTAACCCGAACCCTAAACCTAATGCTAACACTCAACCTCACCCTAAACCTAACCCTCACCCTAACCCTAAATATACCCCTAAACCTCACCCTCAACCTAACCCTAACTCTAACCCTAACCCTAACACTAAACCTCATTGTAACCCTAAACCTAACCCTTACCCTCACATTAAACATAACCCTAACCCTAAACCTAAGAATAACCCTAAACCTAACCCTAACCCTCACCCTAAACATAACACGTACCCTAACTTTAACCCTCACCCTAAAACTAACCCTAACCCTCACCCTTATCTTATCCCTCACCGTCAGCCTAAACCTCAACTTTACCCTTACCTTCAACCTCACCCTAAACCTATACCTCATCCTAACCCTCGCCCTAAGCATAAACCTAACCATCATCCTAACCCTAACCCTCTCCCTCACCCTAGCCCTCACCCTAACCCTAATCCTAATCCTAACCCTCATCCTAACCCTCACCTTAACCCTAATCCTAACGATCAAACCTAAACATAATCCTCATCCCCACCCTCACCCTCAGCCTAACCCTAAGCCTAAGCCTAACCCTAACCCTAACCCTAAACCTCACCCCACCCTAGCCCTCACCCTAACACTAATCCTTACCCTAACCCTCAACCTATCCCTCACCCAAACACTAAACCTAACCCTCACCCTCACCCTCACCCTAACCTTAATCCGAACCCTAACCCTCAATCTCACCCTAACCATCACCCTCACCATAACCCTTACCCGAACACTCAACCTAACCCTAAACTTAAACCGAACCCTAACTCTCACCCTTACCCTAACCATAACCCTCACCCTAACCCTAACCCTAAAAATCACCCTCAGCCTAGCCCTCACTCTCAACCTCACCCTCAGCCTAACCCTAACCCTAACCCTAAACCTAATGCTAACACACACACTCACCCCCACCCTAACCCTAATCCTAACCCTAACCCTCATCCTAACCCTCCCAATAACCCTAACCCTCAACCTAAACCTAACCATCACCCTCAGCCTAATCGTAAGCCTAACCCTAACCCTAACCCTCGCACTCAACCTAACCCTATCCCTAAACCTCATCCTAGCCCTAAACCTAACCCTCACCCTCACTCACAATAACCGGAACCCTAACCCTAATGCTAACAATTATCCTAAACCTAACCCTAACCCTCACCCTAACCATAACACTCACCCTAACCCTACCCCTCACCCTAACATTTACCCTAACCTTAACCCTCACCCTAACACTGACCCTCACCCTAACACTAACCCTAACACTAACACTAACCCTCACAATAACCCTAAACATCAATCTATGCCTAAACCTCACCCTAACCCTAACCCTAAACCTCACCCTCTACCTAGAACTCACCCTAAACCTAACCCTCAACCTCACCCTAAACTTCACACTAACACTAACACTAATACTCAATCTAACTCTCACCCTCACCCTAAACCTCACCCTAAACCTAAACCTAACCCTTACCCTTACCGTAACCCTCACCCTTAGCCTAACCCTCAAGTATACCCTTACCGTCACCCTCAAACTAACCCTCACTCTAACGCTAACCCTCACCCTAACCATAACTCTACCCCTAAACCTCAACCTCACCCTAACCCTAACTTGACCCTAACACTAACACTAACCCTCACCATAACCCTAACCATAAACATCACCCTATCCCTAATCCTCACCCCCACCCTCACCCTCAGCCTAATCCTAAGCCTAACCCTAACCCTAACCCTAAACCTCAAACTCACCCTCAGCCTAATCCTAATCCTAACACTAAGCCTAACTCTAACCCTCGACCTAACCCTCCAACTAAACCTAAATCTAACCATAAACCTCACCCTCACCCTAACACTAATCCAAACACTAACCCTAACCCTAACACTAAACCTCAAACTAACCTAACCCTCACCCTAATCCTAATCCTAACCCTAACCCTCATCCTAACCCTCACCCTCAGTGTAAGCCTAAGCCTAAACCTAACCCAAACACTCACACTCACCCTAACACTTACACTAATCCTAATCCTAACCCTAACCCTAAGCCTCACCCTCAGCCTCAGCTTAACCTTCACTATAACCCTGTACCTCACACTCACCCTAACCCTAACCCTAACCCGAAACCTCACCCTAACACTAACCCTAAACCTCAACCTCACCCTAGCCCTCACCGTAACCCTAATCCTAACACTAAAACTCATCCCAACCCTCCCCATAACCCTAACCCTAACCCTCACCCTAACCCTAAACTCACCCTCACCCTCACCCTCAGCCTAACCCTAAGAATAACCCTAAACCTAACCCTAACCCTCACACTCACCCTAACCCTAACCCTAATCCTAATCTTAACCCTCACCCTCACCCTCACCCTAACCCTCCCCCTAAACCTAACCCTAAACCTAACACTAACCCAAAACCTAACACTAACCCTAACCCTAACCCTCATTCTCAGCCTCACCCTAACCCTAACACTAATCCTAAACCTCACCCTCACCCTAACCCAAACTCTAACCCTAACCCAAACCCTAAACCTCACCCTAACACTAAACGTAACGCTAACCCACACCTTCACCCTCAGCCTAATTCTAAGCCTAACCCTAACCCTAAACCTCACACTCACCCTAATCCTAACCCTAAACCTCACCCTAACCTTAACCCTCACATTCACCCTAACACTAATCCTAATCCTACTCCTAACCCTAACCCTAACCTCACCCTCACCCTCACCCTAACCCTAACCCTAAACCTTACCCTAACACTAACCCTAAACCTCACCTTCAACATAGCCCTCACCCTAACCCTAATCAAAAACCTAATCGTCATCCTAACCCTCACACTAAATCTAAGCCTAAGCCTAAGCCTAACCCTAACCCAACCCTCACTGTAACACTAACACTAACCCTAACACTAACACTAACCCTAAACCTAACCCTAAATCTAACCCTAATCCTCAGCCTCACCCTAACCCTAACCCAAACCCTAAACCTATCCCTCATCCTAACTCTAAGCCTAACCCTAACCCTAATCCTAACCCTCACACTCGTCCCCACCCTAAACCTAATCCTAAACCTAACCCTATCCCTAACCCTAACCCTCACCCTAACCCTCAGCCTAGCCCTCACCCTTACACTTATCCTAACCCTATCCCTCACCCTAACCATTACCCTCACTCTAAACCTAACCCTCACCCTAACACTTACCCTCACACTAACACTAACCTTAACCCTAACACTAACCCTCAAACTAACCCTAAACATCACCCTAACCCTAAACCTCCCCCTAACACAAACTCTAACCCTCATCCTCACCCAAGCCTTCATCCTAACCCTAACCTTAATCCTCACCATAAACCTCACACTAACCCTAACACTAATCCTGAATCTAACCCTCAACCTCACCCTAACACTAACACTAACCCTCACACTAACCCTAACAAGAACACTTACGGTAACCCTCACCCTCAGCCTAACCCTCACCTTTACCCTTACCATCACCCCCACGCTTACCCGTACCCTAACCCTAACCCTCACTCTTACCCTAAATGTACCACTAAACATCACCCTCACCCTAACCCTTACTCTAACCCTAACCCTAACACTAAACCTCAGTGTAATTCTAACCATCACCCTCACCCTCACCGTAACCATAACCCTAACCCCAAACCTAACAATAACCCTAACCCTAACCCTAAACCTCACCCTAAACATAACCCGCACCCTAACCCTAACCCTCAACCTAACACTTATCCTCACCCTAACACTAACCCTCACACTAACCCTAACCCTCACCCTAATCCTAAACCTCACCCTAACCCTAACCCTAACCCTAATCCTCACCCTCATCCTAGCCCTCACCCTAACCCTAATTTTAACGCTCACCCTCACCCTAACCCTAACCCTCATCCTCACCCTAAACCTCACACTAACCCTAACTCTAACCCTCAATCTCAACCTCACCCTCACCCTAACACTAACCCTTACCCTAACCCTAAACCTAACCCTAAACCTAACCCTAACACTCACCAGTATCTTAATCCTCACCCTCAGCCTAAACCTCACCTTTACACTTACCATCATCCTCACCCTAACCCTCACCCTAACCCTAAACCTCATCCTAACCCTCACCCTAACAGTTAACCTAACCATCACCGTAACCTTAACCCTCACCTTCACCCTAGCCCTAAACCTAACCTTAATCCTAATCCTAACTCTCATCCTAACACTCACCCTAACCCTATCACTAACACTTAACCGAAACCTAACTCTCACCCTAAACCAAAACCTAACCCTCAACATCACCCTCATTCTCAGCCTAACCCTAAGCCTAAGCCTGAGCCTAACCATAAACCTAACCCTCGCACTCACCCTAAACCTTACCCTAATCCCAATTCTAAACCTAATCCTAACCCTCACCATCACCCTCACCCTCACATAAACCCTCAACCTAACCCTAACCCTAACAGTAACCCTACGACTAACCCTCAACCTCAGCCTCACCCTTACCCTAACTCTAACCCTAAACCTCACCCTCACTCTAACCCTAACTCTAACACTAACCCTAACACTGAACCTCACCCTAATCCTAACCCTAACCCTCTCCCTAACTATAACCCTCACCCTAACATTAACCCGCACCCTAACCCTTACCATCACTCTAACACTAACACTAACCCTAACACTAACCCTCACACTAACACTAACCCTCCCCCTAATCTAAAACCTCACCCTAACCCTAACCCTTATTCTAACCCACACCCTTACCCTAGCCCTCACCCTAACCCTAATTCTAACCCTCACCCTCACCCTAACCCTAACCCTCATCCTCACCCTAAACCTCACACTAACCCTAACCTTAATCCTCAATCTAACCCTCACGCTAACCCTAACCCTAACCTTAAACCTAACCCTAACCCTCACCCTTACCTTAACCCTCACCCTCAGCCTAAACCTCACCTTTACCCTTCCCATCATCCTCACCCTAACCCTAAACCTCATCCTAACCTTCACCCTAACCATAAACCTAACCATCACCCTAACCCTAATCCTCACACTCAACCTCACGCTCAGCCTAACCCTACACCTAAGCCTAACCCTTACTCTAACCCTCACCCTCACCCTAGCCCTCACTCTAACCCTAATCCTAAACCTATCCCACATTGTAACCCTCACCCTAACCCTAACTCTAACAATCACCTTAACGCTGATCCTCACCCCCACCCTCAACCTCAGCCTAACCCTAACCCTAAACCTAACCCTCACATACCCTCACCCTAAACGTAACCATAAACCTTAGTATCACCCAAACACTCACCCTAAACCTCACCCTCACCCTAGCCCTCATCCTAACCCTAACCCTAACCCCAATCCTCATCCTAACCCTGATCCTAACCCTAAACCTAACCCTCACCCTAATCCTAAGCCTAATCCTAACCCTCAACCTAACCCTAACCCTCATGCTCACTGTAACTCTAACTCTAACCCTCAGCCTAGCCCTAAACTTAACCCGAACCCTAACTCTCACCCTAACCCTACCCTTAACACTCACCCTTACCTTAACCCTCACCCTCACCCTCACCTTCAGCCTAACATTAAGCCTAACCCTAACCCTAACCCTAACCCTCACACTCAAGCTAACCCTAACCCTAATCCTAATACTAACACTAACCCTAAACCTCACCCTCACCCTAATCCTCACCTTAACCCTAACCGTAACATTAATCCTAACCCTAACCCTAACCCTAAAACTCAACCTCACCCTAAACCTCACACTAACCCTAACACTAATCCTCAATCTAACCCTCACCCTAAACCTAACCATAACCATAAACCTAACCCTAAACCTCACCCTTATTTTAAACCTCAACCTCCGTCTAAACCTCATCATTAGCCTCACCATCATCCTCACCCTAAACCTCACCCTAATCCTAAACATCATCCTAATCCTCACCCTAACCTTAAACCTCACCCTAACCCGAACCCTCACCCTCAAGCTCATGCTCAGCCAAACCCTAAGCCTAAGCCTAACCTTATTCTAACACTCACCCTCACGCTAGCCCTCACCCGAACCCTAATCCTAACGCTATCCCTCATGCTAACCCTCACCCTAACCCTAACCCTAACCATCACCCTAACCATAATCCTCACCCCCACCCACACCCTCAGCATAACCCTAACCCTAAGCCTAACCCTAACCCTAACCCTCACATACCCTAACCTTAACCCTAATCCTAACCCTAACCCTAAACATCAACCTAACCCTCAACCTAACCTTAACCCTAACACTAATCCTAACCCTAACCCTCGACCTAACCCTCCCCCAACCCTAAATCTAAACCAAAAACTCACCATAACCCTAACCCAAATACTAACCCTAACCCTCACCCTAACCCTAACCCTCACACTCACTGTAACCCTCACCCTCATACTAACCCTCACCCTAACCCTAACCCTAACCCTAAACCTCACCCAAACACTAACCCTAACCCTCACCCTCACCCTACCCCTAATCCTAACACTAATCCTCATCTTAACCCTCAACCTAACCCTAAAAATCACCATAACCCTAACCCTCACAGTCACCCTCAACATAACACTAACCCTAACCCAAATAATAACACGAACTCTAACCCTAACCCTCACTGTAACCCAAACCCTAAACCTCACCCAAACCATAAACTTAACACTCATCCTAATCCTCACCCAAACCCTTACACTAACCCTAACCCTAACCCTCACACTAACCATCACCCTAAACCTTACTCTAACCCTAAACCTCACCCTCACCCTCACGCTAACCCTAACCATAACCCTAAAAATCAACATAACCCTAACCCTCACAGTCACCCTCAACATAACACTAACCCTAACCCAAATAATAACACGAACTCTAACCCTAACCCAAACCCTCAGTCTCACCCTAACCCTAACCATAACCCTAAACCTCACCCTAACCCTAACCCTAACCCTAACCCTCACCCTCACTTAACCGTAACCTAACCTAACACTAACCCTAACCCTAACACTAACCCTCACACTAACCGTAACCCTCACCCTAACCCTAAACCTAAACATCAACCTAACCCTATCTTCACCCTCAAACTCCCGCTCAGCCTAAACCTAACCCTAAGCCTAACCCTTACTCTAACAATCACCCTCAACCTAGCCCTCACCCTAACCCTAATCCTAACCCTATCCTTCATCCTAACCCTAACCATAAGCCTAACCCTAACCATCACCCTAACCCTAATCCTCACCTGCACCCTCACCCTCAGCCTAACCCTAACCCTAAGCTTAACCATAACCATTACATACTCTCACCCTTACGCTAACCCTAACCCTAACCCTAAACCTCAACCTAACCCTCATCCTAAACTTATCCCTAACACTAAGCCTAACCCTCCACCTAACCTTCCCCCTAACACTAAATCTAACCCTAAAACTCACCCTCACAACAACTCAAATCCTAAACCTAACCCTAATCCTTACCCTAACCCTCAACCTCACTGTAACCCTAACCCTCAAAACCCTCACCCTAACCCTAACCCTAAACCTAAACCTCACCCAAACACTAACCCTAACCATCACCCTCACCCTAGCACTCACCCTAACCCTAACCCTAACGCTAATCCTCATCCTAACCATCACCTTTAGCCTAACCCTAACCCTCACCCTAATCCTAAGCCTACCCTAACCCTCAACCTAACCCTATCCCTCATGCTCACTGTAAACCTAACCCTAACCCTCACCCTAACCCTAAACTTAAACCGAACCCTAACCCTCACCCTAACGATACCCCTAACTCTCACCCTAACCCTAACCCTTACCCTCACCTTCACCCTCAGCCTAACCCTAAGGGTAAACCTAAACATAACCCTAACCCTCGCACTCATACTAACCCTTACCCTAATCCTATTCTTAACAATAACCCTAACCCTCACAATCACCCTAACCCTCATCGTAACCCTAACTGTAACACTAACCCTAACCCTAACCCTCAACCTCAGGCTACCCTAACCCTAAACCTAACCCTAAACCTCACCCTAATCCTAACCCTAAACCTCACCCTCAACCTAGCCCTCACTCTAACCCTAATCCTAACCCCAACCCCCATCCTAACACTAACCCTAAAACTCACCCACACCCTCACCCTAACCCTTACCCTAACCCTCATCCTAACCCTAACCCTCACCTTCACTGTAACCGTTACACTAACCCTCACTTAACCCTAAACTTAACCTGAACCCTAACTCTCAACCTAACCCTAAACCTAACCCTCACCCTAACCGTAACCCTCACCCTCACCCTCACCCTCAGCCTAACACTAAGCCTAACCCTATCCCTAAACCTAACCATCATCGCATCCCTCACCCTAACCCTAACCCTAATCCTAATCCTAACCCTAACCCTAAATCTCACCCTATCCCAAACCCTCAAGTTAAGCCTAACCCTAACATTAATCCTAACCCTAACCCTAACCCTAAACCTCATCCTAAACCCTAAATTTCACTCTACCCATCACACTAATCCTCAACCTAAACCTCACCCTAACCTTAACCCTCACACTAACCCTAACATTAACGCTCAACCTAACCCTACATCTAACACTAAATCTAATCCTACACCTCCCCCTCATCCTAACCTTAATCCTAACCCAAACCTAAACCTCACTCAAACACTAACTCTAATCCTCACACTCAAACTAGCTCTCACCCTAACCCTAATCCTTACCCTAATCCTCATCCTAACCCTCACCATAACCGAAACTCTAACACTGACTCTAACACTAACCCTCACCCTCAGCCTCACCCTAACTTTAACTCTAACCTTAAACCTCACCCTCACCCTAACCCTAACCCTAAACCAAACACTACATCTCACCCTAACCCTAACCCTAAACCTCACACTAACCCTAACCCTCACCCTAACCCTAATCCTAATCCTAACCCTAAACCTCATCCTAAGCCTCACCCTAACACTAACCCTAACCCTCACCCTCACCCTCACCCTAACCCTAATCCTAACCCTAACCCTCAACCTAACCCTATCCCTCATCCTCACTGTAACCCTTACCGTAACATTCACCCTAACCCTAAACTTAACCGAACCCTAACTCTCACCCTAAACCTAACCCTAACCCTCACATACCCTAACCCTAATCCTAATCCTAACCCTAACCCTAACCCTAACCCTAAACATCAACCTAACCCTCAACCTAACCTTAAACCTAACACTAATCCTAACCCTAATCCTCGACCTAAACCTCCCCCTAACCCTAAATCTAACCCTAAATCTAACCCTAAAACTCACCATCACCCTAACCAAAATCCTAAGCCTAACCCTCACCCTAACCCTAACCCTCACCCTCACTGTAACCCTCATCCTCATCCTAACCCTCACCCTCACCCTAACCTCACACAAAAACTAACCCTAAACCTCACCCTCACCCTAGCCCTCACCCTAACCCTAATCCTAACCCTAATCCTAATCCTAAACCTCACCCTAAGCCTAACCCTAACCCTCACCCTCACTGTAACCCGAACCCTAAACCTCACAAAACCATAAACTTAACCCTCATCCTAACATTCACCCTAAACCTTACACTAACCCTAACCATAACCCTCACCCTAACCCTCACCCTAACCCTTACTCTAACCGTAAACCTCACCCTCACCCTCACACTAACCCTAACCATAATCCTAAACCTCACCCTAACCCTAAACCTCACCTTCACCCTCGCAGTAACCCTAACCCTAACCCAAACCCTCAGCCTCACCCTAACCCTAAGCCTAACCCTAAACCTCACCCTAACCCTAACCCTAAACCTAGCCCTCACCCTAACCCTAAACTTAACCGAACCCTAACCTAAACAATAACCCTAACCCTAACCCTAACCCTCACCCTAAACATAAAACTCACCCTAACATTAACTCTCACCCCAACACGTACCCTCACCCTAATACTAACCCTAACACTAACACGAACCCTCACACTAACCCTAACCCTCACCAAAACTGTAAACCTAACCTTCACCCTAACCCTACCTTCACCCTCAAACTCACGTTCAGCCTAAACCTAAGCCTAAGCCTAACCCTTACTCTTGACCTCATCCTCATCCTAGCCCTCACGCGAACCATAATTCTAACCCTATCCCTCATCCTAACCCTCACCCTAAGCCTAACCATAACCATCACCCTAACCCTAATCCTCACCCGCACCCTCACTCTCATACCTAACCTAACTCTAAGCTTAACCCTAACCCTCACATACCCTCACCCTTACCCTAACCCTAGACCTAACCCTAACCCTAAACCTCAACCTAACCCTCACCCTTACCTTATCCCTAACACTAACCCTAACCTTCGTCCTAACCTTCCCCCTAACACTAAATTTAACCCTAAAATTCACCCTCAACACAACCCAAATTCTAACCTTAACCCTCACCATTACCCTAACCCTCACCCTCACTGTAACCCTATTCCTCATCCTAACTCTCACCCTAACCCTAACCCTACACCTAAACCTCACCCAAACACTAACCCTAACATTCACTCTAACCCTAGCCCTCACCCTAACCCTAATCCTAACCCTAATCCTCATCCTAACCCTCACCATAAGCCTAACCTTAACCATCACCCTAATCCTAAGCCTAGCCTAACCCTCAAACTAACCCTAACCCTCATGCTCACTGTAACCCTAACCCTAACCCTCACCCTAACCCAAACTTAAACTGAACCCTCACCTTCATCCTAACCCTAACCCTAAACCTAAACCTAACCCTAACCATCACACACACACTAATCCTTACCCTAATCTTATTCCTAATACTAACCCTAACCCTCACACTCAACCTAACCCTCATCCTAACCCTAACTCTAACACTAACCCTAACCCTAACCCTCAACCTCAGGCTTACCCTAACCCTAACTCTAACCCTAAACCTCACCCTAACCCTAACCCTAACCCTAAACCTAACCCTAAACCTCACCCTAATCCTAACCCTAACCCTCACCCTCACCCTCACCCTCACCTTCACCATAACTCTAACCCTAACCCTAACAATAACACTAATCCTAACCCTAAACCTAACCCTAACCCTAACCCTAATCCTAAAACTCACCCTCACCCTAACCATAATCTTAACCCTAAACCTCAAACTAAACCTAACCCTCACCCTCACTGTAACCCTAACCCTCATCATAACCCTAACCCAAAAACTAACCCTAACCCTAAACCTTTCCCTAACACTAACAATAACACTCAACCTCACCCTAGCCCTCACCCTAACCCTAATCCTAACCCTAACCCTCACCCTAACCCTAACGCTCACCCTCAGCCTCACTCTCAGCCTAACCCTAAGCCTAAGCCTAACCCTAACCCTAACCATCACAATCACCCTAAACTTACCATAATCCTAATCCTAACCATAAGCCTAAGCCTAACCCTCACCCTCACCATCACCACAAACCTAACACTCACCCTATCCCTAAATCTAACCCTAAACCTAAACCTAACCCTCAACCTCAGCATCAACCTTACCCTAACTAAACCTAAACCTCAGCCTTACCCTAACTCTAACCCTAACCCTAAACCTCACCCTAATCCGAAAACTAAACCTCACCCTCAACCTAGCCCTCACCCTAACCCTAATCCTAACACTAACCCTCATCCTAACCCTTCCCATAACCCTAACCCTAAAGCTCAGCCTCAAACTAACCCTCACCCTAACCTTAACACTAACCCTGACACTAACCCTAACCCCAACCGTCAACCTAACCCTCACCCTAACCCTCACCATAAGCCTAACCTTAACATTAATCCTAAACCTAACCCTAACCCTAAACCTCATCCTCACCCTAAACCTCACACTAACCCTAACACTAGTCCTCTATATAAACCTCATCCTCATCCTCACCCTACCCCTCACCCTAACCCTAACCCTCGTCCTCAACCTAAACCTCACACTAATCATAACAATAATCCTTAATCTAACCCTCACCATCACCCTAACCCTAACCCTAACCCTCATCTTAAACCTAACCCTCACCCTTACTATAACACTCAACCTCAGCCTAACCCTCACCTTTACCCTTACCGTCACCCCCACCCTAACCCTCACCCGAACCCTAACCCTCACCCTGACCCTAACCCTACACCTAAACCTCATCCACACCCTAACCCTAACTCTAACCCTAACCCTAACACTAAACCTCAACTTATCCCTAACCCTAACCCTCACCCTAAATCTCGTGGTCAGCCTAACCCCAAGCCTAAGCCTTACCCTTACCCTTACCATAACCCTCACCCTGACCCTAGCCTTCACCCTAACCATAAGCCTAACCCTAACCCTCATTCTAACCCTAACACCCTAACTCGAACACTAACAATCACTCTAACCCTAATCCTCACCCCCAACCTCACCCTCAGCCTAACCCTAAACCTAAGCCTAAGCCTAACCCTAACCCTCACACTCACCCTCACCCTAACCCTAATCATAACCCTAACCCTAACCCTAAACCTCAACCTAACCCTCACCCTAACCTTAACCCTAACACTAACCCTAACAATAACGCTCGAACTTACCCTCCAACTAACCCTAAATCTAACCCTAAACCGCATGCTCACCCTCACCCTAATCCTACCCCTAACTCTAAACCTCACCCTAACACTAACCCTAACAATAAGGCTCGAACTTACCCTCCAACTAACCCTAAATCTAACCCTAAACCGCACGCTCACCCTCACCCTAATCCTACCCCTAACCCTAAACCTCACCCTAACACTAAACCTAACCCTCACACTCACCCTCACCATAACTCTAACCCTAACACTAACAATAACACTAATCCTAACCCTAAACCTAACCCTAACCCTCACCATAATCCTAACACTCACCCTCACCCTAACCATAATCTTTACCCAAACCCTCAACCTAACCCTAACCCTCACCCTCACCATAACCCTAAGCCTCATCCTAACCCTAACCGAAACCCTAAATCTAGCCAAAACTTACCCTAATACTAACCCTAACCCTCACCATCACCCGAGCCCTCACCCTCACACTAATCCTAGCCCTAACACTCACCCTAACCCTATACTTAATCGAACCTTAACTCTCACCCTAACCTTAACCCTAACCCTCACCTAAACCTAACCCTCACCCTCACCCTCACTCTCAGCCTAACCCTAAGCCTAAGCCTAACCCTAACCCTAACCTTCACCCTCAACCTCATGCTCAGCCTAACCCTAAGCCTAGGCTTAACACTTACTCTAACCCTCACCCTCACACTAGGCCTCAGCCTAAACCTAATCCTAATGCTATCCCTCATCCTAACCCTCACCCTAACCCTAACAATCACCCTAACCCTAATCCTCACTCCCTCCCTCACCCTCAGCATAATCCTAACCCTAAGCCTAACCCTAACCCTAACCCTCACATACCCTAACCCTAACCCTAATCCTAACCCTAAACCTAACCCTAACCCTAAACATCAACCTAACCCTCACTCTAACCTTAACCCTAACATTAATCCTAACCCTAACCCTGGAACTAACACTCCCCCTAACCCTAAATCTAACCCTAAAACTCACCATCATCCTTACCCTAATCCTAACCCTAACCTTCACCCTAACCCTAAACCTCACCTTCACTGTAACCCTAAACCTCATCCTTACCCTCACCCTAACCCTAACCCTTAGCCTAAATCTCACCCAAACACTAACCCTAATCCTCACCATCACCCTAGTGCTCACCCTAAACCTAATCCTAACCCTAATCCTCATCCTAACCCTCACCATAACCCTAACCCTAAACCTCACCCTAATCCTAAGCCTAAACTTAACCCTCAACCTAACCCTAATCCTCACGCTCACCTTAACCCTAAGCCTAACCCTCACCTTAACCCTAAACTTAACTCGAACCTTAACTCTGACCGTAACCCTACCCCTAACTCTCACCCTAACCCTAACCCTCACACTCACCCTAAACCTTACCCTAAACCTAATCCTAACACGAAGGTGAACCCTTAACCTCACCGTAACCATCGCAGTAACCCTAACTCTAACAATGACCCTAACACTAACACTCAACCTCATCCTCACCCTAACCTTAACTCTAATCTTAAACCTCACCCTCACCCTAACCCTAACCCTAAACCTAACCCTAACCTTATCCTAAGCCTAAACCTCACCCTAACCCTAGCCCTCACCCTAATCCTAATACTAACCCTAACCTTCATCCTAAGCCTCACCCTAAAACTAACCCTAACCCTCACCCTCACCCTCACCCTAACCCTAACTCTAACGCTCAACCTAACCCTATCCTTAACCCTCACTGTAACCCTTACCCTAACACTAACCCTAACCCTAAAATTAACGGTACCCTAACTCACACCCTAACCCTAACTCTAAACCTCACCCAAACCCTAACCCTCAACCTCACCCTCACTCTCAACCTAACCCTAAGCCTAAACCTAAACCTAACCCTAACCCTTTCCCTAATCCTAATCCTAACCCTAAACCTAACCCTCACCCTGTTGCTCGGCCTAAGCCTAAGCCTAAGCCTAAGCCTAACTCTAACCCAAACCCTCATCCTAGCCCTAACCCTAACAGTAACCCTAACCCTAACCCTAACCCTAACCCTAACTCTAACCATAAACCTCGCTCTCACCCTAACCCTAACTCTAACCCTAACCCTAAACCTAAACCTCATCGTAACCCTAACCCTAACCCTCATCCTCACCCTCACCGTAACCGTAACCCTAACCCTAACCCTAAAAATAAACCTAACCCTAACCCTCAACCTAACCATAACGCTCACCCTAACCCTAACCCTCACCTTAGCATTTACCCTCAACCTAACTCTAACCCTAACCCTAACACTCACCCTCACCATAACCCGAAACCTAAACCTCATCCTAACCCTAACCCTAACCCTCACCCTCACCCTCACCGTAACCGTAACCCTAACCCTAACCCTAACAATAAACCTAACCCTAACCCTCAACCTAACCATAACGCTCACCTTAACCCTAACCCTCACCCTAACATTTACCCTCACCCTAACCCTAACCCTAACCCTAACACTAACCCTCACACTAACCCTAACCATCACCCTAACCCTAAACCTCACCCTAAAACTAAACCTAACCCTCACCCTCACCCTAGCCCTCACCCTAACCCTAACCCTCATCCTCACCCTAAGCCTCACACTAAAACTAACACTAATCCTCAACCTAACACTCACAAACACCCTTCCCCTAACCCTAACCCGGACCTAAACCCTAACCCTCACCCCACTGTAACCCTCACCCTCACCCTCACCCTCACATTTACCCTTACCATCACCCCCAAGCTAAACCTTACCCTAACTCTAATCCTCACCCTAACCCTCACCCTAACCCTAATGCTAACCCTAACCCTCAACCTAAACCTAACCTTCACCCTCATCGTAACCCTTTCTCTAACCCTCAACCTAACCCTAAACGTAACCAGAACACTAACTCTGACACTCATCCTAACACTCCCCTAACCTTAGCCCTAAACCTCACCCTAACCGGAACCCTAACCCTCACCCTCATGATCAGCCTAAGCTTAAGCCTAACCCTAACCCTAACGTTCACCCTAACCCTAACACCAAACCTAACTCTAACCCTAAACGTCAACCTAATCCTAACTCTAACTCTAACCCTAACACTAAACCTGACCCTAACCCTCACCTTAACCCTCATCCTCACCGTAACCGAAACCCTAACCCTAAACCTAACAATAACCCTAACACTAACCCTAACCCTCAACCTAACCATAACCCTCACCCTAAGCCTAACCCTCATCCTAACACTTACCCTCACCCTAACCCTAACACTAACCCTCACACTAACCCTAACCCTCACCCAAATCCTAAACCATACCCTAACCCTAACCCTGAACCTAACCCTCAACCTCATGCTCAGCCTAACCCTAAGCCTAAGCCAAACACTTACCCTAACCCTCCCCCTCACCCTAGCCCTCACTCTAATCCTAATCCTAAACCTAACCCTCATCCTAACCCTCACCCTAACCCTAACCCTAACCATCACCCTAAACCTAATCCTTACCTCCACCCTCACTCTCAGCCTAAGCCTAACCCTAATCCTAACCCTCACCCTCACCCTCACCCTCACCTTATCCTAAACCTAACACTAAACATAACCCTAAACCTCAATCTAAGCCTCACTCAAACTTTAACCCTAATACTAAACTTAACCCCAACTCTCGAACTAACCCTAAATCTAACACTAAACCTCACCCTCATCCTAACCCTAATCCTAAACCTAACCCTAAACCTCACCCTAACCCTAACCCTAACCCTCACCCTCAACCTCACCATAACTCTAACCCAAACCTTAACAACAACACTAATCTAACCATAAACCTAACCCTAACCCTAAACTTAACCCTAATCCTAACACTCCCCCTCACCCTAACCGTAATCCTAACCCTAACCCTCACCCTAACCCTAAACCTCACCCTCCCTGTAACCCTAACCCTCAAGCTAACCCTCATCCTCACCCTCACCCTAACCCTAAACCTAACGCTAACCCTCAACCTAACCCTAACCCTCACGTTCACCATAACCCTAACCCTAACCCTCACCCTAACCCTAAACCTAACCGAACCCTAACTCTCACCCTAACCCTAACCCTAACTCACCCGAACCCTAACCCTCACCCTCACCCTCTCTGTTAGACTAACCCTAAGCCTAAACTTTACCCTAACCCAAACAGTCACACTCACCTAACCCTTACCCTAAACCTAATCCTAACCCTAAGTGTAACCATCACACTGAACCTAACCCTCATGCTAACCCTAACTCAAACAGTAACCCTAACCCTAACCCTCAAACTCAGCCTCATCCTAACCCTAACTCTAACCCTAAACCTCACCCTCACCCTAACCTTAACCCTAAACCTACACTTCACCCTAACCCTAACCCTAAGACTAAATGTAACCCTAACCCTGACCCTTAGAGTAACCCTCACCCTCAGCCTAAGCCTCACCTTTAACCTTACCATCATCCTCACCCTAACCCTCACCCTAACCCTAAACCTCATCCTAACACACACCCTAACCGTAAACCTAACCATCACCCTAACCCTAACCGTCACCGTCAATCTCATGCTCAGCCTAACCCTAAGCCTAAGCTTAAGCCTAACCCTTAGCTAAGCCTCACCCTCACGCTAGCCCTCACCCTAACCCTAATCCTAACCCTAACCATCACCCTAAACCTAATCCTTACACCCAACCTCACTCTCTGACTAATCCTAAGCCTAAGCCTAAGCCTAACCCTAACCCTCACACTCACCATCACCCTCACCCTAATCCTAACCCAAACCCTAATCATAACCTTAAAACTCAACTTAACCGTCACCCCAACCTTAACCCTTAAACTAACCCTAACACTAACCCTCGACCTAACCCTCCAACTAACCCTAAATCTAACCTTAAACCTCACCCTCACCATAACCCTAATCCTAACCCTAACCCTAAACCTCACTCTAACCCTAATCCTAATCCTCACCCTGACCATCACCCTCACCCTCACCATAACTCTAACCCTAACCTTAACAATAACACTAATCCTAAACCCTAAACCTAACCCTAACCCTAATCCTAACAGTCTCCCTCACCCAAACTCTAATCCTAACGCTTACACTAAACCTCACACTAACCCTAACCCTCACCCTTACCCTAGCCCTCACCCTAAGCTTAATTCTAACTCTCACCCTCACCCTAAACCTGACCCTCATCCTCACCCTAAACCTCACACTAACCCTAACCCTAATCCTCAATCTAACCCTCATCCTATACCTAACACTAACCCTTACACTAACCCTAAACCTAACCCTAACCCTCACCCTTATCTTAACCCTCACCCTCAGTGTAAACCTCACCTTTACCCTTACCATCATCCTCACCCTAACCCTAACCCTCATCCTCACCGTAAACCTAACCCTCAAACTAACCCTCACCCTAAGCCTAACTCTAACCCTAATCCTTAATCTAACACTAACCCTAAACCTCACCCTCAACCTAGCCGTCACCCTATCCCTAATCCTCATCCTTACCCTCACCCTAACCCTAATCTTAACCCTTACCCTAACCCTAATCCTAACCCTAAGCCTCAACCTAACCGTAACACTCAAGCTCACCATAAATCTAACCCTAACCCTCACCCTAACCCTAAACTTAACCAAACCCTAACTCTCACTGTAAATCTAACCTTGACCCTGACTCTCAACCTCACCCTCAGCCTAACCCTAAGCCTAACCCTAACCATAACCCTCACACTCACCCTAACCCTTATGCTAATCCTAATCCTAAACTTACGCCTAACCCTCAACCTCAACCTAACCCTCACCCTAACCCTAACTCTAACACTAAACCTAAACATCAATCTCAGCCTCACCCTAACTCTAACTCGAACCGTAAACCTCACCCTCACCCTAACCCTACCCCTAACCCTAACCCTAAACCTCACCCTAACTTTAACCCTAAAGCTCAACCTCAAAATAGCCCTCACCCTAACCCTAACTATAACACTAACCCTTAACCTAACCCTAACAATCACCCTCACTTTAACCCTTACCCTAACCCTCAACTTAACCCTAAACTTAACACGAACCCTAACTCTCACCCCAACCCTAACACTAACCCTCACCCTAACCCTAACCCTCACCCTTACCGTAACCCTCACCCTCAGCCTAACCCTCACCTTTAACCTTACCGACACCCTCACCCTAACCCAAACCTAACCCTAAACCTCAACCTAACGCTAACCCGAAACCTCAACCTCAAACCAGGCCTCACCATAACCCTAATCCTAAACCTAACCCTCATCCTAACCCTCACCCTAACACTAACCCTAACCTTCACATTCACCCTAACCCTAATCGTAACACTAACCCTCAACCTAACCCTAACCCTCATCCTCACCATAACCCTTAACCTAACCCTCAACCTAAACGTAAACTTAACCCGAACCATAACTCTCACCCCAACCATTAATGTAACCCTCACCCTCAGCCTAACGCTCACCTTTAACCTTACCGACACCCTCACCCTAACTCTATCCCTAACCCTAACCCTAACCCTAAACCTCACCTTAACCCTAAACCTCACCCTCACCCTCAACCTCACCATAACTCTAAACCTAACCCTAACAATAACACTTGCCCTAAACCTAACCCTAACCTTAACCAAAACCCTCAACCTCAGCATCAACCTCAGCCTAAATGTAAGCCTAAGCCTAACCCTAACCCTAACCCGCACCATAATCCTAACCCTAACCCTAAACTTAACCTTAACCCTAACCCTAATTCTAAACCTCACCCTCACCCTAAACCTGACGCTCATCGTCACCCTAAACCTCACACTAACCCTAACACTAATTCTAAATGTAACACTCTTCCTATCCCTAACCCTAACCCTTACACTAACCCTAAACCTAACCCTAACCCTCACCCTTATCTTAACCTCACCTTTACCCTTAACATCATCCTCACCCTAACCTCACCCTAACCCTAAACTTCATCCTAACCCTCACCCTAACCGTAAACCTAAACATCACCCAAACCCTAAACCTCACCCCGACCCTCACCCTCAGCCTAACCCTAAGCCTAAGCCTAACCCTAACCCCAAGCCTCACACTCAACCTCACCCCCACCCTAATCCTAACACTAACAATAACCCTAACCCTAAACCTCATCCTAACCCTCATCCTCACCCTCACCCTCAACCTCACTGTTACTCTAACCATATCCCTAACAATAACACTAATCCTGACGCTAAACCTAAACCTAACTCTAACCCTAACCTTAATCCTAACACTCACCCTCACCCTAACCCTAATACTAACCCTGAACATCACTCTAACCCTAACCCTCACATCAGCATAACACTAACTCTCATCCTAACCCTCACTCTAAACCTAACCCTAAACCTAAACCTCATCCTAACACTAACCCGAATCCTCACCCTCACCCTAGCCCTCAACCTAACCCTAATCCTAACCCTAATCCTCATCCTAACCCTCACCCTAACCCTAATATTAACCCTAACACTCACCCTAACCCTCAACTTAACTCGAACCCTAAGTCTCACCCTATCCCTAACCCTCACCCTCATCCTAACCCTAACCCTAAACCTCACCCACACATTCAGTCTAAAGGTAGCCTAACCCTAATCCTAAACCTAACCCTCACACTCACCCTAACCCTTATCCTAGTCCTAATCTTAACCCTAAGCTTAAACCTCAACCTGACCCTAACCCTCACCCTAAACCTAAATCTAACACTAACCCTAACCCTAACCCTCACCCTCAGCCTCACCCTAACCCTAATTCTAACCCTAAACCTCACCCTCACCCTAACCCTAACCCTAAACCTAAGCCTCACCTTAACCCTAACCCTAAACCCCACCCTCACAATAGCCCTCCCCATAACCTAATCCTAACGCTAACCCTTATCCTAACCCTCACCCTAAACCTAATCCTAAACCTCACCCTCACACTCACCCTAACTCTAAACCTAACCCTAACCCTCAACATAACCCTAACCCTCACCCTCACCATAACCCTTACCCTAACCCTCACCCTAACCCTAAACTTTACCCAAAACCTAACCCTCACCCTAACCCTAACCCTCACCCTCAACCTCACACTCAGCCTAACCCTAAGCCTAAACCTAATCCTAACCCTAACACACACACTCACCCTCACCCTGAACCAAATCCTAAACTTAACCCTAACCCTCCGCCTTACTCTCACTGTAACCCTAATGGTAACACTAACCCTAACCCTTTCCTAACCGTCACCCTAACCCTAACTAACTCTAAACCTCCCGCTCACAATAAACCTAACTCTAACACTAACCCAAACCCCTAAACCTCACTGTAACCCTAAGCCTAACCCAAACCCTCACCCTAACCCTAACCCTAAACCTAAACCTCATCCTAACCCTAACCCGAACCCTCAACTTCACCCTCACCATAACCGTAACTCTAACCCTAACCTTAACAATAACCTCACCCTAACCCTAACCCTCACCTTAAAACTTACCCACACACTAACACTAACCCTAACCCTAACACTAACCCTCACACTAACCCTAACAATCACTCTAACCCTAACCCTCATTCTAACCTTATCCCTAACCCTCACCCTCACCCTAGCCCTCACCCTAACACTAACCCTCATCTTCACCCTAACCCTCACCCTCACCCTCACCCTAAGCCTAACCCTAACCCTAAACCTAATCCTAAACCTATCCCAAACCCTCACCCTCACCCTAACCCTCACCCTAACCCTAACACTAAAACTAACACTATCCCTAACCTTAACCCTCACCGTCACCCTCACCCTAACCCTAACTCTATATCCGAACCTCACCGTCACCCTAACCATGAACATGAACCTCACCCTAACCCTAACCCTAAACCTCACCCTTACCCTAGCCCTTACCCTAACTCTAATCCTAACCCTAACCCTCATACTAAACCTCCTCTAACCCTAATCCTAAACCTCACCCTAACCCTCAACCTCATGCTCACCCTCAGACTAAACCTAAGCCTTATCCTAGACCTAACCCTAACAAACACACTCATCCTCATCCTAATCCTATCCCTAACCCTAACACTAACCATAACCCTCCCACTAACTATCACCCTAACCCTAACCCTAACCCTCACCCTAACCTTAATTATAACCCTAAACCTCACCCTCACCCAAACCCTAACTATAACTCTAACCCCAACCTAAACCTCAACCTAACACTAACCCTAACCCTCAACCTCACAGTAACCGTAACCCTAAACCTAACCCTAACAATAACCCTAAACCTAATCCTAACCCTCACCCTTACCATAACCCTCACCCTAACCCATACCCTCAACCTAACACTTACCCTCATCCTAACACTAACCCTAACCCAAACACTAACCCTCACACTAACCCTAACCCTAACCCAAAACCTCAACCTAACCCTCACCCTCAACCTAATCCTAACATTAAGCCTAATCCTAACACTCACCTTAACCCTACCCCAAACGGTATATCGAAACCTAACCTCCACCCTAACCCTAACCCTAACCCTCACCGCCCCTCACCTTCACTGTAACTCTAACTCTAACCCTAACCCTAAAAATAACACTAACCCTAACCCGAACCATCACCCTAACCCTAATCCTCACCCCAACCTCACCCTCAGCCTAACCCTAAGAGTAAGCATAACCCTCACCCTAACCCTCACACTCACCCTCAATCTAACCCTAATTCTAAAGGTAAACCTATCCCTCAACCTCAACCTAAACTTCAACCTCAAACTAACCCAAACACTAATCCTAACCCTAAACCTCACCCTAACCCTCCCCCAAACAATAACTCTAACCCTCAACCTCACCCTCACCCTAACCCTAACCCTATCCCTAAACCTCACCCTAACCCTAACCCTCACCCTCACCCTCAACCTCACCGTAACTCTAACCCTGACCCTAAGAATAACACTAATCCTAACCCTAACCCTAACAATAACACTCACCCTCAGCCTCACCCTAATCGCAAACTTTAACCTAAACATAACCCTAACAATAACCCTAACCCTAAGCCTAACCCTAACCCTAACTCTAATCCTCACCCACAACCTCACCCTCAGCCTAACCCTAAGCTTAACCCTAACCCTAACCCTCACCGAAACCCTAACCCTAACCCTAAGAGTAACCCTAAACCTAAACCTAACCCTAAACTTAACCCTAATCCTCAGCCTCACCTTCACCCTAACCCAAACCATAACATTAACACTCACCCTAACTCTAAGCCTAAACCTAACCCTAACCCTAACTCTCACACTCACCCTCACCCTAACCCTAATCCTAAACCTAACACTATTCCTATACCTAGCCCTCACCCTAACCCTCACCATAGCCCTCACACTTACCCTAATCCTAACACTAAACCTCATCCTAAACCTCACTCTAACATTAACCCTAAACCTCACCCTCACCCTCACACTCAGTCTAACCCTAAGCCTAACCCGAACCATAACCCTAACCCTCACTGTAACCCTAACCCTAACCTTAACCATGACTCTAACCCTAAACCTAAACCTAACCCTAAACCTAACCCTAAACCTAACCCTAATCCTCAGCCTCACCCTCTCCCTACCCCAAACCCTAACCCTAACCCTCACCCTAACCCTAAGCCTAAACTTAACCCTATCCCTAACCCTCACCCAGCCCTCCAACTAACCCTATATCTAACCCTAAACCTCACCCTCAAGCTAAGTCTAATCCTAACCCTAACCCTCACCCGCACCCTCACCCTCACCTTAATTCTAACACTAACGCTAACAATAAAACTAACCTTATCCCTAACCATCACCCTAACACTATTACTCACCCCCACCCTCACCATCAGCCGAACCCTAAGCCTAAGCCTAACCCTCACCCTAAGCCTTACACTCACCCTCACCCTAAACCTAATCCTAAACCTAAGCCTATCCCTAAACCTCAACTTAACCCTCACCCTCACCCTAACCCTAACACTAACCCTAACTCTAAACCTCCCCCTAACCCTCCCCCTAATACTAACTCTTACCTAAACCTCACGCTCACACTAACCCTAACCCTAACCCTAAACCTCACCCTAAAACTCAACCTAACCCTAAACCTCACCCTCATGCTCAACCTCACCGTAACTCTAACCTTAATCCTAACAATAACATTAACCCTATCCCTACCCCTAACACTAATCATAACCCTCACCCTCAGCCTCACCCTCATCGCAAACTTAACCCTAACCATAACACTAACAATAGCCCTAACGCTAACCCTAAACCTAACCATAATCCACACCCCATCCTCACCCTCAGCCTAAGCCTAAGCCTAAGCCTAAGCCTAACACTCAACTTAACCCTAACCATAACCATAACCCTAAACCTAACCCTAAACCTCACACTAAACCTAACCCTAATCCTCAGCCTCACCCTCAACCTAACCCACAACCTCACCCTAACCCTAAGCCTAACCCTAAACCTAACTCTCACACTCACCCTCACCCTAAACCTAATCCTAAACCTAACACTATCCCTAAACGTAACCCACACACTACCCTCATCCTAGCCCTCACCCTAACCCTAATACTAACCCTAAAACTACTCCTAAGCCTCACCCTAACCCTAACCCTAACCTTCACCCTAACCCTAACCCTAAACCTAACCCTCATTCTCTGCCTAAGCCTAAACCTAGCCTAACCCTAACCCTAACGTTAACCCTCATGGTAAAGATAACACTAACACTAACACTAACTGTAACCCTAAATCTCACCCTCATCCTAAACCTAACTCTAACCCTAACCCCAAACCTAAACCTCATCCTAACCTTAACCCTAACCCTCACCCTCACTGTAACTGTAACCCTAACCCTAACCCTAACCCTAACAATAACCCTAACCCTAACCCTAACCCTCAACCTAACCCTAACCTTAAGCGAACCCTAACTCTCACCCTAACGCTAACCCTCACACTAACCCTAAACCTCACACTCACCCTCAGCCTAAACCTAAGCCTAACCCTAACCCTAACCCTCACAATCACCCTAACCCTTACCCTAATCCTAATCCTAACCCTAAGCCTAACCCTCACCCTCTACCTAACCCTCACCCTAACCCTAACTCTAACACTAACCCAAACCCTAACCATCAACCTCAGTCTCAACCTAACCCTAAACCTCACCCTCACCCTAACCCTAAACCTAACCCTAACCATAAACCTCACCCTAACCCTAAACCTAAACCTCACCCTCACCCTAGCCCTCACCCTAACCCTAATACTAACACTAACCCTCATCCTAACCCTCACCCTAACACTAACCCTAACCCTCTCTCTTACCCTAACCCTAATCCTAACCCTAACCCTCAACCTAAACCTAACTCTCACCCTCACCCTAACCCTTACCCTAACCCTCACCCTAACCCTAAAATTAACCCGATCCCTAACACTTACCGTAACCCCAACCCTAAACCTCACCCTAACTCTCACACTTAGCCTAACCCTCACGTTTACCCTTACCGTCACCCCCACCCTCAACCTCACCCTTACCCTAACATTCAACCTAACACTCACCCTAACCCTAACTCTACTCCTAAACCTCACCCTCACCATAACCCTAACTCTAACACTATCCCTAACACTAATCCACACCCTAAAACTAACCCTAACACTCAAATTAACCCTAACACTCACCCTCAGCCTAAACCTAAGGCTAACCCTAACCCTCACACTCACCCTAACCCTAACCCTAATCCTAATCCTAACACTTACCCTAACCCTCACCCTCTGCCTCAGCCTAACCCTAACCCTAATTCTAACTCTAAACCTCAACTTCACCCTAACCCTAACGCTATCCCTAACCATAACCTTAACCCTAACCCTAACCCTCCCACTAACTTTCACCCTCACCCTGACCCTAAGCCTAAACCTAACCCTAACTCTAACCCTCACACTCCCCCTCTCCTTAACCCTAATCCTAATCCTAACCCTAACCCTAAGAGACACCCTCACCCTAAACCTCACCTTAAACCTACCTCTAACACTAACACTAAGCCAAACCCTCACCCTAACACTCACCTTAAACCTATCTGTAACACTAAACCTCAAACTCACACTGACCCTAACCCTAACCCTAAACCTCACCCTAACCCTAACCCTAACCCTAAAACTCACCTTCAACCTAGCCCTCACCCTAAACCTAATCCAAAACCAAACCTTCATCCTAACACTCACACTAACCCTAACCCTAACCCTCACCCGAACCCTAACCCTCCCGCTCAACCTAACCCTCAGCCTAAACCTAAGCCTAACCCAAAACCTAACCCTAACCCACACACTCACCCTCACCCTAACCCTAATCTTAACCATATCCCTAACACTTAACCTCACCCTAACCCTAAACCTAAAACTAACCCTAACCCTAACCCTCATCCTAAACCTCACCTGAACCCAAACTCTAACCTTAAACCTCACACTCACCCTAACCCTAACTCTAACCCTAACCCTAAACCTAAACCTCCCCTAACCTTAACACTCATCCTCACCCTCACCGTACCCCTAACCATAAACCTAAAAATAACCCTAAAACTAACCGTAAACCTCACCCTAACCATAACCCTCACCCTAAAACTAACCCTCACGCTAACATTTACCCTCACCCTAACATTAACCCTAACTCTAACACTAACCCTCACAGTAACCCTAATTCTAACCCTAACCCTAAACCTCACCCTAACCCTAACCCTAGCCCTCAGCCTCACCCTAGCTCCCACAATAAACTTAATTCTAACCCTAACCCTCACCATAACCTAACCCTCATCCTCACCCTAAACCTCACACTAACCCTAACCCTAATCCTCAATCTATCCCTAATCCTCGCCCTAACCCTTACCCTAACCATCACCCTAATCCTAACCCTCACGCTTAGGGGAATACTCACCCACAGCCTAACCCTCACCTTTACTCCTACGGTCACACTCATCCTAACACTCACCCTAACCCTAACCCTCATGCAAACACTCACCTTAAACCTAACCCTATCCATCACCCTAACCCTAACACTCACCCTCACCCTCACCCTCAGCCTAAACCTAAGCCTAATCCTAACCCTATCCCTAACACTCACCCTCACCCAAGCCCTCACACTAAACCTAATCCTAACCCTACCCTCATCATAACCCTCACCCTAACCCTAATCCTAACCATCACCCAAAACATATTCCTCACCCCCACGATCACTGTCAGCCAAAACCTAAGCCTATAACTAACCCTAGACATAACCCTCACCCTCAGCCTCACCCTCACTGCAAACTTAACCCAAACCATAACACTAACAATAACCCTAATTTAAACCCTAACCCTAACCCTAATCCTCACCCCCACCCTCACACTCAGCCTAACCCTGAGCCTAACCCTCGGACAAACCCTAATCCTCACTGTAACCCTAAAACTATCCCTAACCCTAAACCTAACCCTAAACCTAAGCCTAGTCCTCAGCCTCATCCTCACCCTAATCCAAAACCTAACCCTAACCCTTAACCTAACCCTAACCCTAACCCTAACACTCACACTCAACCTCCCCCTAACCCTAATCCTAAACCTAACCCTATCCCTAACCCTAACCCTCACCCTAACCCTCACCCTAGCCCTCACCCTAACCCTAAATCTAAACCTTAACCTCAACTTAACCCTAACCCTAACCCTATCCCTAACCCTCACACACATGCTCAGTCTAAGCCTAAGCTTAAGCCTAAGCCTAACCCTAACCCTAAACCTAACCCTTACCTTAATCCTAACCCTAACCCTCACCCTAACCCTAACACAAACCCTAACTCTAACCCTACACCTCACCCTCACCCTAACCCTAACCCTAAACCTAATCCTAAACCTAAACCTCATCCTAACCCCAACCCTAATCCACACGCTTACCCTCACCGTAACCCTGAACCTAACCCTAACCCTAACCCTAACCCTAACCTTCAACCTAACACTAACCCTAACCCTAACACTAACCCTCACACTAACCATCACCCTAACCCTAAACCTCACCCTAACACTAACCCTAACCCTCACCCTCATCCTAGACTTCACCCTAACCCTAACTCTCATCCTCACCCTAAAACTCACACTAACCCTAACACTAATCCTCAATCCAACCCTCACCTTCACCCTAACCCTAACCCTAACCCTCACCCTAACCCAAACCCTCACCCTTACAATAACCCTCGCCCTCAGCATAACCCTCATTTTTGGCTTACCATCATCCCCGCCCTAACACTCACCCTAACCATAACCCTCACCCAAACCCACCTCCCTAACCCTAACTCTACCCCTAAACCTCACCCTAACCCTAAGCCTAACTCTAACCCTAACCCAAACACTAAACCTCACCCTAACCCTAACCCTCACACTCACCCTCACCGTAACCATAATACTAGACCTAAATATAACCCTCACCCTAACCCTAACCCTCAACCTAATACTATCCCTAACCCTCACACTCACCGAAACACTAACCCTAATCCTAATCCTAACCCTAAACCTAACCCTCAGCCTCAGCTTAACCCTCACCCTAACCCTAAACCTAACACTCACCCTAACCCTAATCCTCACCCTCAGCCTCACGCTAACCCTAACTCTAACCCTAAAAGTCACCCTCACCCTAACAGTAACCCTAACCGTAAACCTCAACCTAACCCTAAGCCTAAAACTCACCCTCACCCTAGCCTTTACCCTAACCCTTATCCTAACGCTAAGCCTCATCCTAATCCTCCCCCTAACCCTAACTCTAACCCTAAACCTCACCCTCACCCTAACCATAACCCTAACCCTAACCGTAAACCTCACCCTAAACCTCACCCTAACCAAAACCCTCACTCTCACCCTCAACCTCAACGTAACTCTAACCCTAAACCTAACAATAACACTAACCCTAACCCTAACGCTGACCCAAACCCTAACCCTAACAATAACCCACACCCTAACCGTAACCCTCACTTTAACACTTACCCTCACACTAACACTAACTCTAACCCTAACACTAACCCTCACACTAACCCTAAACATCACCCTAACCCTCACCCGCAATCTAACCCTTTCCCTAACCCTCATCCTCACCCTAACCCTCACCCTCACCCTCACCCTCAGCCTAACCCTAATCCTAATCCTAATCTTAAACCTATCCCTAAACCTCAACCTCACCCTAACCCTCACCCTAACACTAACCCTAAAACTAACACTAAACCTAAACCTAACCCTCACCCTCAGCCTCACCCTAAACCTAACTCTAAAACTAAACCTCACGGTCACCCTAACCCAAACCCTAAGCCTAAACATAAACCTCACCCTAAACCTAAACCTAAACCTCACCCTCACCCTAGCCCTTACCCTAACCCTAATCCTAAACCTAACCCACATTCTAATCCTCCCACTAACCCTAACCCTAACCCTCACCCTAATCCTAAAACTCAACCTCACCCTCACCCTCAGCCTAAACCTAAGCTTAACCTTAGACCTAAAGCTAACACACAAACTCAGCCTCAACCTAATCCTAATTCTATCCCAAACCCTAACCCTAACCCTAAACCTCCCTCTAACTATCACCCTAACCCTAACCCTAACCCTCACCCTAACCCTCACCCTAACCCTCACCCTCACCCTAACCCTAATCCTAAACCTAACCCTATTCCTATCCCTAGCACTCACCCTAAACCTCACCATAGCTCTCACCCTTAACCTATTGCTAACATTAAACCTCATCATAAACCTCACACTAACCCTAACCCTAAACCTCACCCTCACCCTCATCCTCAGCCTAACCCTAAGCCTAAGCCTAACACTAAACCTAACTCTAACCCTAAACCTCACCGTAAGCCTAACCCTAACCCTAACACTAACACTAACCCTAAACCTAAACCTAACTCTAAACGTAACCCTAAACTTAACCCCAAACCTCAGCCTCACTCTCACCCTAACCCAAACCCTAACCATAACCCTCAAACTAACTCTAAGCTTAACATTAACCCTAACCCTAACCTTCATGTTAACCCTCACTCTAAACCTAACCCTAACACTAACCCTAACTCTAACCCTAAATCTCACCCACATCCTAAACCTAACTCTAAACATAACCTAAACCTAAACCTCATCCTAACCCTAACCCTAACCCTCACCCTCACTGTAACTGTAACCCTAACCCTAACCCTAACCCTAACCCTAAAAATAACCCTAAACCTAATCCTAACCCGCACCCTAGCTCTAAACTTAACTGAACCCTAAGTCTCACCCTAACACTAACCTTAACCCTCAACTTTACCCTAACCCTGACCCGTACCCTCACCCTCAGCCTAAACCTAAGCCTAAACCAAAACCTAACCTTAACACGCAGAATCACCCTAACCCTTACCCTAATCCTATTCCTAACTCTAAGCCTAACCCTCATCCTCAACCTAACCCTCACCCTAACACTAACTCTAACACTAACCCTAACCATAACCCTCAACCTCAGTCTCAACCTAACCCTAAATCTAACCCTAATCCTTTCCCTCACCCTAACCCCAAACCTAACCCTAACCCTAAGCCTCACCCTAAACCTAATCCTAAACCTCACCCTCAGCTTAGCACTCACCCTAACCCTAATCCTAAACATAACCCTCATCCTAACCCTCACTGTAACCCTCACCCACACCCTCACCCTCACCTTAACTCTAACACTAACCCTAACAATAAAACTAACCTTAACCCTAACCATCACCCTAACCCTATTCCTCACCCCCACCCTCACCCTAAGCCTAAACCTAATCCTAAACCTAACCCTATCCCTAAACCTCAAACTAACCCTCACCTTCACCCTCACCCTAACCCTAACCCTAACCCTAAACCTCACCCTAACCCTCCCCCTAACCCTAACTCTAACCCTAAACCTCAACCTAACCCTAACCCTCACCCTCACGCTCAACCTCACCGTAACTCTAACCCTAAGCCTAAAAATAACACTAAACCTAACCCGAACCATCACCCTAACCCTAATCCTCACCCCACCCTCACCCTCGGCCTAACCCTAAGCGTAAGCCTAACACTCACCCTAACCCTCACACTCACCCTCAAACTGACCCTCATCCTAAAGGTAACCCTATCCCTCAACCTCAACATAACCTTCACCCTCACACTAACCCAAACACTAACCTAAACTCTAAACCTCACCCTAACCCTCCCACTAACAATAAGTCTAACCCTAAACCTCACACTCACCCTAACCCTCACACTCACCCTCAAACTCACCGTAACTTTAACCCTAACCCTAACAATAACACTAACCCTAACCCTAACCCTAACGATAAACCTCAACTTCAGCCTAACCCGCACCGCAAACTTAAAACTAATTATAACTCTAACAATAAACCTAACCCTAAGCCTAACCCTAACCCTAACTCTAATCCTCAACCCAACCCTCACCCTCAGCCTCACCCTAAGCCTAACCATAACCATAACCCTAAACCTCACCGTAACCCTAACCCTAACACTAACCCTAACCATAAACCTATATCTAACGCTAAACCTAAACCTAATCCTCAGCCTCACCCTCACCCTAACCCAAAACCTAACCCTAATCCTCACCCTAACTCTAAGACTAAACCTACCGCTAACCCTAACTCTCACTCACCCTCACCCTAACCCTAATCCTAAACCTAACTCTATTCCTATCCATAGCCTTCACCATAGCCCTCACCATAGCCCTCACATTTACCCTAATCCTAACACTAAACTTCAACCTAAACCTCACCGTAACCCTAACCCTAAACCTCACCCTCACCCTCACCCTCAGCCTAACCCTAAACCTAAGCCTAAGCCTAACCCTAACCCTAACCTTAACCCTCACCGTAACCCTAACCCTAACCCTAACACTAACCCTAAACCTAAACTTAACCCTAAACCTAACTCTAAACTTAACCCTAATCCTTAGCCTCACCCTCACCCTAACCCAAACCATAACCCTAACCCTCCCCCTAACTCTAAGCCTAAACCTAACCCTAATCCTAACTCTCACACTCACCCTCACCCTAACCCTAATCCTAAACCTAACCCTATCCCTATCCCTAGCCCTCACCCTAACCTTCAAACTAGCCCTCACCCTTAGCCTAATCCTAACCCTAACACTCATCAATGACCTCACCCGAAACCTAACCCTAACGTTCACCCTAACCCTAACCCTAAACCTCACCCTCATGCTCAGCCTAAGCCTAAGCCTAACCCTAACCCTAACATTAACCCTCACCCTCAACCTAACCCTAACACTAACCCTAACTCTAACCCTAAATCTCACCCTCATCCTAAACCTAACTCTAAACATAACCTAAACCTAAACCTCATCCTAACCCTAAACCTAACCCTCACCCTCACTGTAACTGTAACCCTAACCCTAACCCTAACCCTAACAATAACCCTAACCTTAACCCTAATCCTCACCCTAATTCTAAACTTAACCGAACCCTAATTCTCACCCTAAACCTAACCCTAACCCTCACCCTTACCCAAACCCTCACCCTTACCCTCACCCTCAGCCTAAACCTAAGCCTAACCCTAACCCTAACACTAACCCTCACAGCCACCCTAACCTTTACCCTAAACCTAATCCTAACTCGAAGCCTAACCCTCATCCTCAACCTATCCCTCACCCTAACCCTAATTCTAACACTAAACCTAACCCTAACCCTAAACCTCACCCTCACCCTAACCCTAACCCCAAACTGCACACTAATCCTAATCCTAAACCTCACCCTAACCGTAATCCTAGCCCTCACCCTAACCGTAATCCTAACGCTAACCCTCATCCTAACCCTCACCCTAACCCTCACCCGCACCCTCACCATCACCTTAACACTAACACTAACCCTAACAATAAAACTAACCTTAACCCTAAACATCACTCTAACCCTATTCCTCACCCCCACCCTCACCCTCAGCATAACCCTAAGCGTAAGCCTAACCCTCACCCTAAGCCTTACATTCACCCTAACACTAAATCTAACCCTAAACCTAACCCTATCCCTAAATCTCAACCTAACCCTCACCCTCACCCTAACCCTCACTCTAACCCTAACCCTAAACCTCAACCTAACCCTCCCCCTAACCCTAACTCTAACCCTAAACCTCACCCTCACCTTAACACTAACCCTAACCCTAACCCTATAATTCACCCTAAAACTCAACCTAACCCTAACCCTCACCCTCACGCTCAAACTCACCGTAACTCTAACCCTAACACTAACAATAACACTAACCCTAACCCTAACACTAACACTAATTATAACCCTCACCCTCAGCCTCACCCTCAACGCAAACTAAACCCTAACCATAACACTAACAATACCCCTAACCATAACCCTAACCCTAACCCTAATCCACACCCTCAACCTCACGCTCAGCCTAAGCCTAAGCTTAAGCCTAACCCTCAACTTAACCCTTACCCTTACCTTAACCCTAATCCTAACCCTAACCCTAACCCTAACCGTCAGCCTCACCCTCAACCTAACCCAAAACCTCACCCTAACCCTAAGCCTAAGCCTAACCCTAACCCTCACACTCACCCTCACCCTAAACCTAATCCTAAATCTAACCCTACCCCTAAAGGTAACCCACACCCTAACCCTCACACTAGCCCTCACCCTAACCTTAATCCTAACACTAAAACTCATCATAAGCCTCACCCTAACCCTAACCCTAACACTCACCCTAACCCTAACCATAAACCTCACCCTCATTCTCTGCCTAAGTCTAGAGCCTAAGCCTAAACCTAACCCAAACGTTAACCCTCACCCTAAACCTAACCCTAACACTAACCCTAACTCTAACCCTAAATCTCATCCTCATCCTAAACCTAACTCTAAACCTAACCCAAAACCTAAACCTCATCCTAACCTTAACCCTAACCCTCACCCTCACTACAATTGTAACCCTAACCCCAACCCTAACCCTAACAATAACCCTAATCCTCACCATAACCCTAACCCTAACCCTAACCCTAACCCTAACCCTAAACCTCACTCAAAACCTAATCCTAAACCTCACCCTCAGCTTAGCACTCACCCTAACCCTAATCCTAACCCTAACCCTCATCCTAACCCTCACCGTAACCCTCACCCGCACCCTCACCCTCACCTTAACTCTAACACTAACCCTAACAATAAAACTAACCTTAAGCCTAATCATCACCCTAACCCTATTCCTCACCCCGACCCTCACCCTAAGCCTAACCCTAAGCCTAAGCCTAACCCTCACCCTAAGTCTTACACTCACTCTCACCCTAAACCTAATCCTAAACCTAACACTATCCCTAAACCTCAACCTAACCCTCACCCTCAACTTAACCCTAACACTAACCCTAACCCTATACCTCCCCCTAACACTCCCCCTAAACCTAACTCTAACCCTAAACCTCAACCTAACCCTAACCCTCACCCTCACACTCAACCTCACCGGAACTCTCACCCTGACCCTAAGAATAACACTAACCCTAAACCTAACCCTAACGATAACACGCACCTTCAATCTCACCCTCACCGCAAACTTAAACCTAAACATAACCCTAACAAGAAGCCTAGCCCTAAGCCTAACCCTAACCCTAACTCTAATCTTCAGCCCCAACCTCACCCTGAGCCTAACCCTAAGCCTAAGCCTAACCCTAACCCTAACCTCACCTTAACCCTAACCCTAACACTAACCCTAACACTAACCCTAAACCTAACCCTAATCCTCAGCCTCACCCTCACCCTAACCCAAACCCTATCCCTAACCCTCACCCTAACTCTAAGCCTAAACCTAACCCTAACCCTAACTCTCACACTCACCCTAACCCTAACCCTAATCCTAAACCTAACCCTATCCCTATCCCTAGCCCTCACCCTAACCCTCACCATAGCCCTCACCCATACCCTAATCCTAACACTAAACCTTATCCTAAACCTCACCCTAACCCTAACCCTAACACTCACCCTCACCCTCATCCTCAGCCTAACACTAAGCCTAACCGTAAATGTAACCCTAACCCTAACCCTCACCGTAGCCCTAACCATAACCATAACCCTAACACTAACCCTAAACCTAAACCTGACCCTAAACCTAAGCCTAAATCTTTGCCTTACCCTCACCCTAACCCAAACCCTAACCCTAACCCTCACCCTACCCCTAAACTTAACCGAACCCTAACTCTCACCCTAACCCTAACCCTAAACCTCACCCTTAACCTAAGCCTCAACCTCACCCTCACCCTCAGCCTAAACCTAAGCCTAACCCTAACCCTAACCCTCACACTCAGCAAAACCCTTACTCTAATCCTAAGCCTAACCCGAACCCTCAACCTAACTCTCACCCTAACCCTAACTCTAACACTAACCCTAATCCTAACCCTCAACCTCAGTCTCAACCTAACCCTAAATCTAACCCTAAACCTCACCCTCACCCTCACCCTCACCCTAACCCTAACGCTAAACCTCACCCTAACCCTAATCCTAAACATCACCCTCAGCCTAGCCCTCACCCTAACCCTAATCCTAACCCTAACCCTCATCCTAACCCTCACCCTCAACCTAACCCTAACCCTCACCCTCACCCTAACCCTAATGGTATCCCTAACCCTCAACCTAACCCTAACTCTCACCCTAACCGTAACCCTCACCCTAACCCTCACCCTAACCCTAAACTTAACCTGAACCCAAACTCTCACCATAAACCTAACCCTAACCCTCACCCTAACCCTCACTTTTACCTTAACCCTCAACCTTAGCCTAACGCTGACGTTTACTCTTACCATCACACCCACCTTAACACTGACCCTAACACTAACACTCAACCTAAACCTTACCCTAGCTCTAACTCTACACCTAAACCTCACCCTCACCCTACCCCTAACTCTAACACTAACCCTAACACTAAACCACACCCTAACCCTAACCCTAACATTCAAACTAACCTTAACACTCACCCTCACCCTCACCCTCAGCCTAAACCTAAGGCTAACACTAAACTTCACACTCACCCTAACCCTAATCCTAAGTCTAATCCTAACCCTAACCCTAACACTCACCCTCTCCCTCAGCCTCATGCTAACCCTAATTCTAACCTTAAACCTTACCCTCAACCTAACCATAACGCTAAGCCTAACCTCCAACCTAACCCTAACCCTAACCCTCACCCGCACCCTCACCTTCACTTTAACTCTAACCCTAACCCTAAAAATAACACTAACCCTAACCCGAACCATCACCCTAACCCTAATCCTCACCCCACCCTCACACTGGGCCTAACCCTAAGCGTATGGCTAACCCTCAACCTAACAATCACATTCACCCTCAAACTGACCCTCATTCTAAAGGTAACCCTATCCCTCAACCTCAACATAACCTTCACCCTCACACTAACATAAACACTAACCTTAACTCTGAACCTTACCCTAACCCTCCCCCTTACAATAGCTTTAACCCTAAACCACACACTCACCCTAACCCTAACCCTAACCCTAAACCTCACCCTAAACCTAACCCTTACCCTCACCCTCAAACTCACCGTAACTTTAACCCTAACCCTAACAATAACACTAACCCTAATCCTATCCCTAACGATAACTCTCACCCTCAGCCTCACCCTCACCGCAAACTTAAACCTAAATATAACTCTAACAATAAACCTAACCTTAAGCCTAACCCTAAACTTAACTCTAATCATCACCCCAATCCATACCCTCAGCCTAACCCTAAGCCTAACCCTAACCCTAACCTTAACCCTCACCGTAAACCTAAGCCTAAACCTAACCCTAACCCTAACCTTAACCCTCACTGTAACCCTAACCGTAACCCTAAAACTAACCCTAAACCTAAACTTAACCCTAAACCTAACTCTAAACTTAACCCTAATCCTTAGCCTCACCCTCACCCTAACCCAAACCATAACCCTAACCCTCCCCCTAACTCTAAGCCTAAACCTAACCCTAACCCTAACTCTCACACTCACCCTCACCCTAACCCTAATCCTAAACCTAACCCTATCCCTAGGCCTAGCCCTCACCCTAACCCTCACCCTAACTCTCACCCTTACCCTAATCCTAACACTAATCCTCATAAATAACCTCACCCTAAACCTATCTCTAACCCTCACCCTAACCCTAACCCAAAACCTCACCCTCATGCTCAGCCTAAGCCTAAGCCTAACCCTAACCCAAACGTTAACCTTCACCCTAAACCTAAACCTAACACTAACCCTAACTTTAACCCTAAATCTCACCCTCATCCTAAACCTAACTCTAAACATAACCTAAACCTAAACCTCATCCTAACCCTAACCCTAACAATAACCCTAACACTAACCCTAACCCTCACCCTAACCCTAAACTTAACCGAACCCTAATTCTCACCCTAAACCTAACCCTAACCCTCACCCTTACCCAAACCCTCACCCTTACCCTCATCCTCAGCCTAAACCTAAGCCTAACCCTAACCCTAACACTAACCCTCACAGCCACCTTAATCTTTACCCTAATCCTAATCCTAACTCTAAGCCTAACCCTCACCCTCAACATAACCCTCACTCTAACCCTAACTCTAACACTAACCCTAACCCTAACCCTCAACCTCATTCTCACCCTAACCCTAAATCTAACCCTAAACCTCACCCTCACCCTAACCCTAACCCAAAACCGCACACTAATCCTAATCCTAAACCTCACCCTCAGCCTAGCCCTCACCCTAACCCTAATCCTAACCCTAACCCTCATCCTAACCCTCACCCTAACCCTCATCCGCACCCTCACCCTCACCTTAACTGTAACACTAACCCTAACAATAAAACTAACCTTAACCTTAAACATCACCCTAACCCTATTCCTCACCTCCACCCTCACCCTCAGCATAACCCTAAGCGTAAGCCTAACCCTCACCCTAAGCCTTACATTCACCCTAACACTAAACCTAACCCTAAACCTAACCCTATCCCTAAATCTCAACCTAACCCTCACCCTCACCCTAACCCTCACACTAACCCTAACCCTAAACCTCAACCTAACCCTCCCCCTAACCCTAACTCTAACCCTAAACCTCACCCTCACCTTAACACTAACCCTAACCCTAACCCTATACCTCACCCTAAAACTCAACCTAACCCTAACCCTCACCCTCACGCTCAAACTCACCGTAACTCTAACCCTAACACTAACAATAACACTAACCCTAACCCTAACACTAACACTAATTATAACCCTCACCCTCAGCCTCACCCACAAGGCAAAATAAACCCTAATCATAACACTAACAATACCCCTAACCATAACCCTAACCCTAACACAAATCCACACCCCCACCCTCACTCTCAGCCTAAGCCTAAGCCTAAGCCATTACTTAACCCTAACCCTAACCCTAAACCTAACCCTAACCATAACCCTAAACCTAAACCTAACCCTAACCCTAACCCTAATCCTCAGCCTCACCCTCAATCTAACCCAAAACCTCACCCTTACCCTAAGCCTAACCCTAACCCTAACCCTCACACTCACCATCACCCTAACCCTAATCCTAAATCTAACCCTACCCCTTAACGTAACCCACACCCTAACCCTCACCCTAACCCTAATCCTAACCCTAAAACTCATCATAAGCCTCACCCTAACAATAACCCTAACACTCACCCTAACCCTAACCCTAAACCTCACCCTCATTCTCTGCCTAAGCCTAACTCTAACCCAAACGTTAACCCTCAACCTAAACCTAACCCTAACACTAACCCTAACTCTAACCCTAAATCTCACCCTCATCCTAAACCTAACTCTAACCCTAAACCAAAACCTAAACCTCATCCTAACCTTAACCCTAACCCTCACCCTCACTACAACTATAACCCTAACCCCAACCCTAAACCTAACAATAACCCTAACCCTCACCCTAACCCTAACCCTAACACTAACACTAAAACTCACCCTAACCCTAATCCTAAACCTCACCCTCAGCCTAGCCCTCACCCTAACCTTAATCCTATCCCTAACCCTCATCCTAAAACTCACCCTAAAACTAACCCTAACCCTCACCCTCACCCTAAACCTAATCCTAACCCTAACCCTCAACCTAACGCTAACTCTCACCCTAACCATAAACCTAACCCTCACTGTAGCCCTAACCCTAACCCTAAACCTAAACCTAAACCTAGTCCTCAGCCTCACCCTCACCCTAACCCAAAACCCAACCCTAACTCTCACCCTAACCCTAAGCCTAACCCTAACCCTAACCCTAATCCTCACACTCAACCTCACCCTAACTCTAATCCTAAACCTAACCCTATCCCTAACACTAACCCTCACCCTAACCCTAAACCTAAACCTCAAACTAACCCTAACCCTAATCCTAACCCTCACACTCATGCTCAGTCTAAGCCTTAGCTTAAGCCTAAGCCTAACCCTAACCCTATCCCTTACCCTAATCCTAACAATAACCGAACCCTAACCCTAACACTAACCCTAACTCTAACCCTAAACCTCACCCTCATGCTAACCCTAACCCTAACCTAATGCTAAACCTGAACCTCATCCTAACCCCAACCCAAACTCACCTGCTTAGCCTCACCGTAACCCTAACCCTAACCCTACCACTAAACCTAACCCTAACCCTAACCCTAACCCTCAACCTAACACTAACCCTAAACCTAACACTAAACCTCACACTAACCCTAACCCTCACCCTCACCCTAGCCCTCACCCTAACCCTAACTCTCATCCTCACCCTAAACCTCAGACTAATCCTCAATCTAACCCTCACCTTCACCCTAAACCTAACCCTTACCCTCACCCTAACCCTAACCCTCACCCTAACCGTAACCCTCACCCTCAGCATAACCCTAAAATTTATCCTTACCATCACCCCCAACCTAACCATCACCCTAACCATAACCCTCACCCAAACCCTCCTCCCTAACCCTAACTCTACCCCTAAACCTTACCCTAAACCTGAGCCTAACTCTAACCCTAAACCAAACACTAAACCTCACCCTAACCCTAATCTTCACACTCACCCTCAGCTTAACCGTATTACTAGCCCTAACCATAACTCTCACGCTAACCCTAACACTCAACCTAACACTATCCCTAACCCTCACACTCACCGAAACCCTAACCCTAATCCTAATCCTAACCCTAACCCTAACCCTCACCCTCAGCTTAACCCTCACCCTACCCCAAACCCTAACACTCACCTTAACCCTAATCCTCACCCTCAGCCTCACGATAACCATAACTCTAACCCTAAACCTCACCCTCACCCTAACCCTAACCCTAACCCTAAACCTCAACCTAACCCTAATCCTAAAACTCACCCTCAACCTAGCCCTTACCCTAACCCTAATCCTAACCCAGCCCTCATCCTAAACCTCCCCCTAACCCTAACTCTAACATTAAACCTCACCCTCACACTAACCCTAACACTAACCCTAACCCTTAACCTCACACTAAACCTCACCCTAACCAAAACCCTCAGCCTCAACCTCAACATAACTCTAACCCTAAACCAAACAATAACACTAACCCTAACCCTAACCCTGACCCTAACCCTAACACTAACAATAACCCTCAGCCTAACCCTAACCATCACCTTAACACTTACCTTCACACTAACACTAACTCTAACCCTTACACTAACCCTCAAACTAACCCTAAACATCACCCAACCCTCACCCTCACTCTAACCCTATCCCTAACCCTCACCCTCACGCTAGCCCTCACCTTAACACTAACCCTCATCCTCACCCTAACACTCACCCTCACCCTCACCCTCAGGCTAACTCTAACCCTAATCCTAATCCTAAACCTATCCCTAAACTTCACTCTCATCCTAACCCTAACCCTCATCCTAACACTAACCCTAAACCTCACCCTCACCCTCAACCTCACCCTAACCCTAACTCTAAACCTAAACCTCACTGTCACCCTAATCCTACACTAATCCTAAACATAAACCTCACCCTAAACCTAACCCTAAACCTCACCCTCACCCTAGCCCTTACCCTAACCCTAATCCTAACCCTAACCCTCATCCTAACCCTCCCACTACCCCTAACCCTAACCCTCACCCTAAACCTAAGCCTCAACCTGACCCTCACCCTCACCCTAAACCTAAGCCTAACCCTAGACCTAACGCTAACACACACACCCTCAACCTAATCCTAATCCTATCCCTAACCCTAACCCTAAACATAACCCTCCCCCTAACTATCACCCTAACCCTCATCCAAACCCTAACTATAACCCTAAACCTCACCCTCACCCAAACCCTAACTCTAACCCTAACCCCAAACAAACCTCAACCTGACCCTAACCCTAATCCTCACCCTCACAGTAACTGTAACACTAAACCTAACCAACACAATAACCCTAACACTAACCCTAACCCTCACCCTTACCATAATCCTCACCCTAACCCATACCCTCAACCTAAAACGGAACCTCGTCCTAACACTAACCCTAACCCTAACACTAACCCTCACACTAACCCTAACCCTAAACCACAACCTAACTCTCACCCTCACCCTAACCCTAACCCTAAACCTAAACCCAAACCTAACCCTAACCTTAACCCTCCCCCGCACCCTCCCCCTCACTTTAACTCTAAACCTAACCCTAAAAATAACACTAACCCTACCCCGAACCATCACCCTAACCCTAATCCTCACCCCATCCTCACCCTCAGCCTAACCCTAAGGGTAAGCCTAAAACTCACCCTAAGCCTCACACTCACCCTCAACCTGACCCTAATCCTAAAGGTAACCCTAACCCTCAACCTCAACCTAACCTTCAACCCCACACTAACCCAAACACTAACCTTAACTCTAAACCTCAACGTAACCCTAACTCTAACCCTAAACCTCACACTCACCCTAACCCTAACCCTAACCCTAAACCTCACCCTAACCCTAACCTTCACCCTCACCCTCAACCTCACCATAACTCTAAACCTAACCCTAACAATAACACTAACCCTAACCCTAAAGATAAACCTCACCCTCAGTCTCACCCACACCACAAACTTAAACCTAAACATAACCCTAACAATAACCCTAAACCTAAGCCTATCCCTAACCCTAAATGTAATCCTCACCCCCCACCCTCACCCTCACCGTAACCCTAAGCCTAACACTAACCCTAACCCTAGCACTAACCCTAAACCTAAACCTAACCGTAAACCTAACCCTAATCCTCAGCCTCACACTCACACCCTAACCCAAACCCTAACGCTAACCCTCACCCTAACTCTAACCCTAAACCTAACCCTAACCCTCACTCTCACACTCACCCTCACCCTAACCCTAATCCTAAACCTAAACCTATTCCTACCCCTAGCCCTCACCCTAACCCTCAACATAGCCCTCACCCTTACCCTAATCCTAACACTAAACTTCATCCTAAACTTCACCCTAAACCTAACCCTAACCCTCACCCTCAGCCTAACCCTAAGCATAACACTTACCTTAACCCTAACCCTAACCTTAACCCTCACCATAACCCTAACGCTAAGCCTAAGCCTAACCGTGACACTAACCCTAAACCTAAACCTAACCCTAAACCTAACCCTAAACTTAACCCTAATCCTCAGCCTCACACTCACCCTAACCCAAACCATAACCCTAATCCTCACCCTAACTCTAAGCCTAAACTTAACCATAACCAGAACGGTCACACTCACCCTCACCCTAACCCTAATCCTAAACCTAACCCTATCCCTATCCCTAGCCCTCACCCTAACCCTCACCCTAGCTCTCACCCTTACCCTAATCCTAACACTAATCCTCATAAATAACCTCACCCTAACCCTTACCCTAAACCTCACCCTAACCCGAAGCCTAAAACTCACCCTCATATTCAGACTAAGCCTAACCCTAAGATTAACCCTAACTCTAATGTTAACCCTCACCCTAAACCTAACCCTAACACTAACCCTAACTCTAACTCTAAATCTCACCCTCATCCTAAACCTAACTCTAAACATAACCTAAACCTAAACTTCATCCTAACCCTAACCCTAACAATAACCCTAACACTAACCCTCACCCTCACCCTAACCATGAACTTAACCGAACCCTAATTCTCACCCTAAACCTAACCCTAACCCTCACCCTTACCCAAAACCTCACCCTTACCCTCACCCTCAGCCTAAACCTAAGCCTAACCCTAACCCTAACACTCACAGCCACCCTAACCCTTACCCTAATCCTAATCCTAACTCTAAGCCTAACCCTCACCCTCAACCTAACCCTCACCCTAACCCTAACTCTAACACTAACCCTAACCCTAACCCTCAACCTCAGTCTCACCCTAACCCTAAATCTAACCCTAAACCTCACCCTCACCCTAACCCTAACCCAAAACCGCACACTAATCCTAATCCTAAACCTCACCCTCAGCCTAGCCCTCACCCTAACCCTAATCCTAACCCTAACCCTCATCCTAACCCTCACCCTAACCCTCACCCACACCCTCACCCTCACCTTAACTCTAACACTAACCCTAACAATAAAACTAACCTTGACCCTAAACATCACCCTAACCCTATTCCTCACCCCCACCCTCACCCTCAGCATAACCCTAAGCGTAAGCCTAACCCTCACCCTAAGCCTTACATTCACCCTAACACTAAACCTAACCCTAAACCTAACCCTATCCCTAAATCTCAACCTAACCCTCACCCTCACCCTAACCCTCACACTAACCCTAACCCTAACCCTCATACTAACCCTAACCCTAACCCTCACCCTCACCCTCATCTTAACTCTAACCTTAACCCTAACAATAACACTAATTCTAACAATAAACCTCACCCTAACCCTAATCCTAACCCTAATTCTCCTCATAACCCTCAGCCTAAACTTAAACCTAACCCTCACCCTAACCCTAACCCTAACCATCAACCTAAACCTAACACTGATGCTCACCGTAACCCTAATCATAACGCTCACCCCAACCCTAACCCTCACCCTAACACTTACCCTCACCCTAACACTAACCCTAACACTAACACTCACCCTCAAACTAACCCTAACCATCACCCTAACCCTAAACCTCACTCTAAACCTAACCCTAGCCCTCACCCTATCCCTAATTCTCAATCAAACCCTAACCCTCAACCTTTCCCTAACCCTAACTCTCACCCTAACCCTAACCCTTACCCTCACCCTAAACCTAACCCTCACCCTCAACCTAACCCTAACCCTAACCCTAACCTTAACACTACCCCTAACCCTAACCCTAATCCTAATCCTAAACCTAACCTTAACCCTCATCCTCAACCTAACCCTAACAGGAACCCTAAACCTAACCCTCACCCTCAGTCTCACCCTAATACTAATTCTAACACTAAACCTCACCCACATCCTAACGCTAATGCTAACACTAACGCTAACCCTAACCCTCCCCCTAACTCTAAACCGAACCCTAACCCTAACACTAACCCTATACCTAAACCTCAACCTAACCCTCACCCTAACCCTAACTCAATCCCTAAACCTCACCCTCACCCTAACTCTCATTCTAATACTAACTCAAACCGTAAACTTCACCCTAACCCTAACCCTAAACCTCACCCTAACCCTCACAGTAACTGTAACCCTAAACCTAAACCTAACAATAACCCTAACCCTAATCCTAACCCTCACCTAACCATAACGCTCACCCTAAACCAAACCCTCACCCTAACACTTACCCTCACCCAAACACTAACCCTAACCCTAACACTAACCCTAAACCTCAACCTAACCCTCACCCTCACCCTAACCTTAACAATAACCCAATCCCTAACCCTCACCTGAACCCTCTCCTTAACCCTATATCTAACCCTAAACCTCACCCTCACCCTCACCCTAACCCTAACCCTAACACTAAAACCCATCCTAACCCTAACCCTAACCCTCACCCGCACCGACACCCTCATCGTAACTCTATCCCTAACCCTAACAATAACACTAACCCTAACCCGAACCATCACCCTAACCCTAATCCTCACCCCTACCCTCACCCTCAGCCTAAGCCTAACCCTCACCCTCAACTTCACACTAACCCTCGTCCTAAACCAAACCCTATCCCTAAATCTCAACCTAAGCCTCACCCTCACCCTAACCCTAACACTGACCTTAACCCTAAACCTCATCCTAACCCTGCCCCTAACCTTATCCCTCAACCTAAACCTAACCCTAACCCTAAACCTAAACCTAATACTAATCCTCAGACTCACCCTCACCCTAACCCAAACTTAACCCTAAGCCTCACTCTAACCCTAAGCCTAACCCTGACCCTAACCCTAACCCTCATACTCACCCTAAGTGTAACCCTAATCCTAAACCTAACCTATCCCTAAACCTAACCCTCACCCTAACCCTCAGCCTAGCACTCACCCTAACCCTAATCCTAAACCTAAACCTCATCCTAACCCTCACCCTATCCCTAACCGTAACCCACACCCTAACCCTAAACCTAACCCTCAACCTCATGCTTGGCCTAAGCCTAAGCCTAAGCTTAAGCCTAACCTAACCCAAACACTAACCCTCACCCTAACCCTAACCCTAACACTAACCCTAACTCTAACCGTAAACCTCACTCTCCCCCTAAGCCTAACTCTCACCCTAACCCTAAATCTAAACCTTATCCTAACTCTAACCCTAACCCTCAACATCGCCCTCACCATAACCATAACCCTAACCCTAACCATAACAATAACCCTAAGCCTAACCCTCACACTCACACTTACCCTCACCTAACACTAACCCTAACCCTAACACTAACCCACACACTAACTCTAACCATCAACCTAACCCTAAACCTCACCCTAAACCTAAACCTAAACCTCACCCTCACCCTAGCCCTCACCCTAACCCTAACCCTCATCCTCACCCTAAACCTCACACTAACCCTAACACTAATCCTCAATCTAACCCTCACCCACACCGTTCCTCTAACCCTAACCCTCACCCTAACCCTAATCCTCACCCGAACGTAACCCTTACACTCAGCCTAACCCTCATGTTTACACTTACCAACACCCCACCCTAACACGTACCCTAACCCTAATGCTCACCCTAACCCTCACCCTAACCCTAACTCTACACCTAAACCTCATCCTCACCCTAAGCCTAATCGTACCCCTAAACATAAACCTTACCCTAACCCTAACCCTAACCCTCACCCTCACCTTAACTCTAAACCTAACCCTAACAATAACACTTATTTTAACCCTAACCCTAACCCTAACCCTAACGCTTATCCTAACCCTCACCCCTCAACCTCAGCCTTACCTGAATCCTAATTCTAACACTAAACCGCACCCACATCGTAAGCCTAACGCTAACCCTAACCCTAACCCTAAAACTCCCCCTAACTCTCAACCTAACCCTAACACTAACACTAACCCTAACCCTAAAACTCAACCTAACTTTCACCCTAACCCTAAATCTATACCTAAACCTCACCCTCACCCTAACCCTCACTCTAACCCAAACCCAAACCCTAAACCTCAACCTAAATGTAACCCTAACCCTCACCCTCACCCTCACAGTAACCGTAACCCTAAACCTAAACCTAAAAATAGCCCTAACCCTAATATTAACCCTCACCATAACCATAAACCTCACCATAACCCAAACACTCACCCTAACACTTACCCTCAACCTAACACTAACCCTAGCCCTAACACTAACCCTCACACTAAACCTAACCCTAACAGTAAACCTATAACTCAAACTAACCCTCACCCTCACACTAACCCTAACACTAACCCTATCCCTAACCCTCACCTTAACCCTATCCTGAACCCTATATCTAACCCTAAACCTCACCCTCTTCCTAACCCTAACCCTAACCGTAACCCTAAACCCCACCCTAACCCTAAAACTAACGCTCACAAGCATCCTCATCCTCACTGTAACTCTAACCCTAACCCTAACAATAACACTAACCCTAAACCGAACCATCATCCTAACCCTAATCCTCACACCCACCCTAACCCTCAGCCTAACCCTAACCCGAACCCTCAACCTAACTCTTACCCTCACCTTAACACTAACCCTAAACCTTACACTAAATCTCACGCTAACCCTAAACATCACCCAAACCCTAAACCTCACCTTAACCCTAAACCTAAAACTCACCCTCACCCTAGCCCTCACTCTAATGCTAATCCTCAATCTAACCCTCACCCTCACCCTCAGCCTAAACCTAAGGCTAACACTAACCTTAACCCTAACCCTCACACTCACAGTAACCCTAACCCTAATCCTAATCCTAACCCTAAACCTAACCCTCACCGTCACCCTAACCCTAACACTAAACCTAACACTAACCCTAACCCTAAACCTCACTATCAATATCAAGCTCAGCCTGTTCCTAAGACTAACCCTAACCCTTACCCTAACCCTCACCCTCACCCTAGCCCTCACCCTAAACCTAATCCTAACCCTAACGCTCATCCTAACCCTCACCCTAAACCTAACCCTAACCATCACCCTAACCCTAATCTTCACTTCCACCCTCACCCTCAGCCTAACCCTAAGCCTATGCCTAACCCTAACCCTAACCCTCACACTCACACTCATCCTAACCCTAATCCTAACCCTAACCTAACCCTAAACCTCAACATAACCCTCACACTAATCTTAACCCAAACATTTACCCTAAACCTAACCCGCGACCTAACCCTCCAACTAACCCTAAATCTAACACTAAACTTCACCCTCACCCTAACCCTAATCCTAACCCTATCCCTAAACCTCACCCTAACCCTAACCATAACCCTCACATGCACACTCACCCTCACCCTCACCATAACTCTAAACCTAACCCTTACAATAACACTAATTCTAACCCTAAACCGAACCCTAAGCCTAACCCTAATGCTAACAATCACACTCACCCTAACCATAATCCTAACCTTAACCCTCACCCTAACCCTAAACCTCACCCTGAGTGTAACCCTAACCCTCATCCTAACCATCACCCTAACCATAACCCTAACCCTAAACCTTACCCTAAAACTAAACCTAAACCTAACCCTCACCCTAGCACTCACCCTAACCCTACTCTTAACAATACTCCTCATCCTAACACTCACCCTAACCCTAAACCTCAACCTCACCATCAGATTAACCCTAAGCCTAACACTAACCCTGACCCTAACCCTAACCCTCACACTCACCCTAACCCTTATCCTAATCCTAATGGTAACTCTAACCCTAACCCTCACCCTCAGCCTCAGCTTAACCCTAATTCTAACCCTAACCCAAACTCTAACCCTAAACCTCACCCTCACACTAACCCTAACTCTAACCCTAACCCTAACCCTAAACCTCACCCTCACCCCAGCCCTCACCCTAACCCTAATCCTAACCCTACACTCATCCTAACCCTACCCATAACACTAACCCTAACCCTCACCCTAACCCTAACATTCACCCTAACCCTAAGCCTAACTCTAACCCTAACCCTCACCCTCACACTCACCCTAACCCTAACCCTAATCCTCACACTAACCCTAAACCTCAACTTCACCCTCACCCTCAGCCTAAACCTAAGCCTAACCCTAACCCTCACTCGAACCTTCACACTCACCCTAACCCTAACCCTACTCCTACACTTAACCCTAATCCTAACCCTCACCCTCAACCTAACCCTCTCCTTAAGCCTAACCCTAACATTAATCCTAACCCTAACCCTCACTCTCAGCCTAACCCTCAGGTTTACCCTTTCTGTCACCCCCAACATAATCCTCACCCTAACTCTAACCCTCAACCAAACCCTCATCCTAACCCTAAAGCTAATCCTAAACCTCACCCTCACCCTAACCCTAACTCTAACCCAAAACCTAACACTAATCCTCAACCTAACCCTAACCCTTACCCTCACCCTAAACCTAACCCTCACCCTCACCCTAACCCTATCCCAAACCCTAACCCTAACACTACCCCTACCACTAACCCTAATCCTAATCGCAAACCTAACCCTAACCCTCACCCTCACCCTAACCCTCTCCCTCACCCTAACCCTAATTCTAAGACTAAACCTCACCCACATGCTAACCCTAATCCTGACACTAACGCTAACCCTAACCCTCCCCCTAACTCTAAACCTAACGCTAACACTAACACTGAACCTAAACCTAAACCTCAACCTAACCCTCACCCTACCCCTAACTCTATCCCTAAACCTCACCCTCACACTAACCCTCACTCTAATCCTAACCCAAACCCTAAACCTCATCCTAACCCTAAACCTAACCCTCAACCTCACCCTCACAGTAACTGTAACCCTAAACCTAAACCTAACTATAACCCTAAACCTAATCCTAAACCTCACCCTAACCATAACCCTCACCCTAACCCAAACCCTCACCCTAACACTTACCCTCACTCTAACACTAACCCTAAACCTAACACTAACCCTCACACTAACCCTAACCCTAAACCTAACTCTAAACCTCAACCTCACCCTCACCCTCACCCTAGCCCTAACAATAACCCTATCCCTAACCCTCACCCTAACCCTCTCCCAAACCCTATATCTAACCCTAAACTTCACCATCACCCTCACCCTCACCCTAACCCTAACCCTAAAACCCACCCTAACCCTAACCCTAACCCTCACCCGCACCCTCACCCGAACCCTCACCCTAACACTTATTTTAACCTAACACTTACCCTCACCCTAACACTAACCTTAACCCTAACGCGAACCCTAACCATAACCCACGAGCTAAACCTCCCCCTAACCCAAACCTAACCCGAAACCTCACTCTCACTCTAACCCTAATCCTACCCCTAATCCTAAACCTCACCCTAACCCTAACCCTAACCCTCAACCTCACCTTAACTCTAACCTTAACCCTAACAATAACACTAATTATAACCCTAAACCTAACGCTAACCCTAACCCTAATCCTAACACTAACCTTAAACCTAACTGTATTCCTAAACCTAACTCTCACCCAAACCCTAACCCTCACCCTCAGCATAACCTTAACCCTCATCCAAACCCTGACCCTAACACTAACCCTAACCCTAAACTTCACTCTAACGCTAAACCTACCCCTAACCCTCACCCTAGCCCTCACCCTAACCCTAATCCTAACCCTAATTCTCCTCATAACCCTCAGCCTAAACCTAAACCTAACCCTCACCCTAACCCTAACCCTAACCATCAACCTAACCCTAACTCTCACGCTCACCGTAACCCTAATCATAACCCTCACCCTAACCCTAACCCTCACCCTAGCCCTCACCCTAACCCTAATCCTAACCCTAATTCTCCTCATAACCCTCAGCCTAAACCTAAACATAACCCTCACCCTAACCCTAACCCTAACCATCAACCTAACCCTAACTCTCACACTCAACGTAACCCTAATCATAACTCTCACCCTAATCCTAACCCTCACCGTAGCCCTCACCCTAACCCTAATCCTAACCCTAATTCTCCTCATAACCCTCAGCCTAAACCTAAACATAACCCTCACCCTAACCCTAATGCTAACCATCAACCTAACCCTAATACTCACGCTCACCATAACCCTAATCATAACCCTCACCCTAACCCTAACCCTCACCCTAACACTAATCCTAACACTAACACTAACCCTCACACTAATCCTAACCATCACCCTAACCCTAAACCTCACCCTAACTCTAACCCTAAACCTCACCCTAAACCTCACCCTCACCCTAGCCCTCACCCTAACCCTAATCCTCAATCAAAACCTCAAGCACAACCTTCCCCTAAACCTAAAACTCACCCTAACCCTAATCCTCACCCTTACCGTAAACCTCACCCTTAGCCTAACCCTCAGGACTACCCTTACCGTAACACCCAACATAACCTAGACCCTAACTCTAACCCTCAACCTAACCCTCATGCTAACCCTAACATTACCCCTAAACCTCACCCTCACCCTAACCCTAACTCTAACCCAAACCCTAACACTAAACCTCAACCTAACCCTAACCCATACCCTCACCCTAAACCTAACCCTCACCCTCACCCTCACCCTAACCCTAACACTATCCCTAACCCTAACCCTAATCCTAGTCCTAAACCTGACACTAACCCTCACCCTCACCCTAACCCTCACCCTCACCCTAACCCTAACAGTAACCCTAAAACTAAGCCTCACACTCAGCCTCACCCTAACCCTGATTCTAACACTAAACATCACCCACATCCTAACCCTAATGCTAACACTAACGCTAACCCTAACCCTCCCCCTAACTCTAAACCTAACACTAACACTAACACTAACCATAAACCTCAACCTCAACCTAACCCTCACCCTAGCCCTAACTCTATCCCTAAACCTCACCCTCACCCGATCCCTCACTCTAACACTAAACCAAACCCTAAACCTCACCCTAACCCTAACACTACCCCTAACCGTAACCCTAATCCTAATCCTAAACCTGACCCTAACCCTCACCCCCACCCTAACTCTCACCCTCAGCCTAACCCTAACAGTAACCATAAACCCAACCCTCACCCTCAGCCTCACCCTAACCCTGATTCTAACACTAAACCTCACTCACATCCTAACCCTAATGCTAACACTAACGCTAACCCTAACCCTCCCCCTAACTCTAAACGTAAACCTAACACTAACACTAACCCTAAACCTCAACCTCAACCTAACCCTCACCCTAACCCTAAGTCTATCCCTAAACCTCGCCCTCACCCGATCCCTTACTCTAACCCTAAACCAAACCCTAAACCTCACCCTAACCCAAACCCTAACACTCACCCTCACACTCACAGTAACTGTAAGGCTAAAACTAAACCTAACAATAACCCTAACCCTAATCCTAACCCTCAGCCTAACCATAACTCTCACCCTAACCCAAACCCTCACCTTAACACTTACCCTCACCCTAACACTAACCCTAATCCTCACACTAACCCTAACCCTAACCCTAAACCTAAACCTCAACCTAATCCTCACCATCACCCTAACCCTAACAATAACCCTATCCCTAACCCTCACCCTCTCTCCCTAACCCTATATCTAACCCTAAACCTCACCCTCAACCTAACCCTAACCCTTACCCTAATACTAAAACCCACCCTAAACCTAACCCTAACCCTCACCCGCACCCTCACCCTCACAGTAACTCTAATCCTAAACCTAACAATAACACTAACCCTAACCCGAACCATCACCCTAAACCTAATCCTATCCCCCACCCTCACCCTCACCATAACCCTAACCCTCACCCTAATCCTAAACCTCGCCCTAACCCTAAAACTAACCCTAACCCTCACCCTCAACCTAGCCCTCACCCCAACCCTAATTTTAACCCTCAGCCTCACCCTAATCCTAACCCTCATCCTCACCCTAAACTACCGTAATTCTAACCCTAACCCTAACACTAAACCTCATGCTAATGCTAATCATAAGCCTCAACCTCACTCTAGCCCTCACCCTAACCCTAACCCTAACCCTAAACCTCATCCTAACCCTAACCCTAACCCTAAAACCCTAACCCTCACATTAATCCTAACCTTCACCCTCACGATCGGCCTAAGCCTCCTAAGCCTAAGCCTAAGACTAACTCTAACCCTCACACTCACCCTCACCCTAACCCTAATTGTAACACTAACCCTAACCCTAATCCTCACACTAACCCTCAACCCAACGTTAAATCTAACCCTAAACGTCACCCTCACCTAACCCTAACACTCACCCTCAACCTCAACCTCCGCCTAATACTAAGCCTAACCCTAACCCCAACCCTAAACCTAACACTAAACCTAAACCTAACCCTCACCCTAACCCTCACCCTAACCCTCAAGCTTTCCCTAGCCCACACCCTAAACCTAAGCCTAAGCCTAACCCTCACCCTAACCCTCACTCTAACCCTAACCCCAACCCTCACCCTAAACCTAACCCTCACCGGCACCCTCACCCTAACTCTAATCCTAACTCTAACCCTAACCCTAACCCTCAACCTCAGACTCACACTAACCCTAATTCTAACACAAAACCTCACCCACATCCTAACCTAACACTAACCCTAACCCTAACCCTCTACCTAACTCTCAACCTAAACCTAACACTAACACTAACCCTAACCCTAATTCTATCCCTCACCCTCACCCTCACCCTCACTCTAACCCTTACCCAAACCCTAAGCCTCACACTAAACCTAACCTAACCCTCACCCTCAGCCTCACAGTAACCGTAACCCTAAACCTAACACTAACCTTATCCCCAACCCTCACCTTAACCCTCTCCCTAACCTTATATCTAACCTTAAACCTCACCCTAACCCTTACCCTAACCCTAAACCCCACCCTAACCCTAACCCTAACCCTCACCCGCACTCTCACCTCACTGTAACTCTAACCCTAACCCCAACAATAACACTAAACCTAACCCGATCCATAACCCTAACCCGAACCATCACACTAACGCTCAACCCCACACTCACTCTCAGCCTAACCCTAAACCTAACCCTAACACTAACCCTACACCTCACCCCCAACCTCACCCTCAGCCTAAACCTAAGACTAAGCCTAACATTCACCCTCACCCTCATCCTAACCCTAGTCCTAAACCTAAACCTTTCCCTAAACATCAAACTAACACTCACCCTCACCCTCATCCTAACACTAACCCTGAACCTAAACCTCACCCTAACCCTACCCCTAACCCTAACTCTAACCCTAAACCTCACCCTCACCCTCACCCTAACCCTAACCATAAGCCTAACCCTAAGCCTAACCCTCAAACTCACCCTAACCCTAACCCTAACTCACACTAACCCTAGCCCTAACCCTAAACCTAAACCTAAGCCTAACCATAACCTAACAGTAATCCTCAGTGTCACCCTCACCCTAACCCAAACCCTTAACCTAACCCTCACCCTCACCCGCAGCCTACGCCTAAGCCTAACCCTAACCTTATCCCTAACCCTCACCGTAACCCTCACCCTAACCCTAAGCGTAACCCTAAAGCCAACCCTCACCCTAACCCTAAACCTAACACTAATCCTCAGCCTCACCCTCACACTAAACCAAAACCTAACCCTAAACCTCACCCTAACCCTAAGCTTAATGTTAACCCTAACCATAACCCTCACCGTCACAATGACCCTAACCCTAATACTAACCTAACCCTACCCCTAAACCTAACCATCACCCTAACCCTCAGCCTAGGCTTCACCCTAACCCTAATCCTAACCCTAAAACTCATCCTAAACCTCACCCTAACCCTAACCCTAACCCTCACCCTCATGCTCGGCCTAAGCCTAAGCCTAAGCCTAACCTAACCCTAACCATAACCCTGACCTTCACCCTAACCCTAACACTGACCCTAACTCTAAACGTAAACCTCACCCTCACACTAACCCTAACTCTAACCCTAAAGCTAACAATAAACCTCACCATCACCTTAACCCTTACCCTCACCCTAAACCTAAACCTCACCCTCACCCTCACCCTCAGGCAAAACCTAAGGCTAACACTAATCCTAACCCTAACACTCACACTCACCCTAACCCTAACCCTAATCCTAATCCTAACCCTAACCCTAATCCTCCCCCTAAATCTCAACCTAAACCTAACACTAACACTAACCCTAAACCTAAACCTCAACCTTACCCTCACCCTAACCCTAATTCTAGCCCTAAACCTCACCCTCAACCTAACCCTCACTCTAACCCTTACCCAAACCCTAAACCTCACACTAACCCTAACCTAACCCTCACCCTCACCCTCACAGTAACTGTAACCCTAAACCTAACAATAACCCTATTCCTAAACTTCACCTTAACCCTCTCCCTAACCCTATATCTAACCTTAAACCTCACCCTCACCCTAACCTTACCCTAACCCTAAACCCCACCCTAACCCTAACCCTAACCCTCACCCTCACCCTAAACCCCACCCTCATCTTCACCCTCAGCCTAACATTTCGACTAACCCTAATCCCAACGCTAACCCTAACACTAACCCTAAACCTCACCCTAACCCTCACCCCAACCCTAACCCTAACCTTCACCCTCACCCTAGCCCACACCCAAACCCTAACCGTAATCCTCACCCTCACCCTCACCCTAACTCTAATCCTAATCCGAACAGTAACCCTAACCCTAACCCTAACCCTCACCCTCACCCTAACTCTAACCCTAAAACTCACCTTCACGCTAACCCTAATCCTAACCCTAATACAAAACCTTACCCTAAACCTATACCTTACCCTAACACTTACGCTCACCCTAACACTAACACAAACCCTAACACTAACCCTCAAACTAATGCTAACCATCACCCTAAACCTAAACCTCACCCTAACCCTAACCCTAACACTCAACTTCACCCTATCTCTTACCCTAACCCTAACCCTCATCCTCATCCTAAACCTCACACTAATCTTAACCTCAATCTAAACCTCACACTCAACCTAACCCTAACCATCACCCTCACCCTTACCATAACCCTCAACCTCAGCCTAACCCTCAACTTTATTCTTACTGTCACCCTCATCCTAACCCTCACCCTAATCCTAACCCTCATCTTAACCCTAACCCTAACTGTAACCCTACCCATCACCCTAACCCTAACCCTCACCTCACCTTCAGCCTCAGCCTAACCCTAAGCCTAAGACTAAACCTAACCCTAAACCTCACACTCACCCTAGCCCTCACCCTAACCCTAATGTTAACCCTAACCCTCATCATAACCGTCAACCTAACCAAAACCGGAACCATCACTCTAAACCTAATCCTCATCCCCAATCTTACCCTCAGCCTAACCCTAAGCCTAAGGATAACCCTAACACTCACTCTCACCCTAACCCTAATCCTAACCCTAATCCTAACCCTAAACCTAAACCTCAACCTAACCCTCACACTAACCCTAACCCTCACCCTCACCTTAGTCCTCACAATAACAATCACTCCAAACCTAACCCACACCCTCACCATAACACAAACCCTCACCCTAAACCTAAACCTAACCCTAGCCCTCATCCTAACCCTAATCCTAACCCCAACACTCATGTTAAGCCTCACCCTAACCCTCACCCTAACTCTCACCCTAAAGCTAGCCCTAATCCTATCCCTCAACCTAACCCTAAACCTCACCCTCACCATAACCCTAACACTAACCTAACCCTATCTCTAAACCTAACCCTCACCCTAATGCTCACTCTAACCCTAAACCTAACTCTAACCCTAAACCTCACCCTCACCTGAACCCCCACCCTCAACCTCACACTCAGCCTTTCCCAAAGCCTAAGCCTAACCCTAACCCTAAACTTCACACTCACCCTCACCCTAACCCTAATCCTAATCCTAACCCTAAACTTAACCTTCACCCTAACCCTAAACCTCAACCTAATCCTAATCCTAACACTAACCCTAACCCGAAACCTCACCCTATCCCTCAACCCAACCCTAACTATAACAATAAAACTCACCCTCACCCTCATCCTAACCCTAACCCTAACCCTCACCCTAACACTAAAACTAATTCTAACCCTCAACCAAACCCTAACCCTGACGCTCTCTCTAACTGTAACCCTAACCCTCACCCTAACCCTAAACCGAAACCTAAACCTGACCGTAACCCTAACCCTAATCCTCACCCTAACCCTCCCCCTAACCCTAACTCTAACCCTTAACCTCACCTTAACCCTAACCCTAAACATAAACCTCACCCTATCCCTAACACTTACCTCACCCTCAACCTAGCCCTCACTTTAACCCTAATTGCATCCCTAATCCTCACCTTAACCCTCAACCTAACCCTAACCCTAACCCTCACCCTAATTCTAAACCTAATTCTAACCCTCAACCAAAACCTAACCCTGACCCTCACCGTAACCCTAACCCTAACCCTCACCCTAACCCTAAACCTAACCCTAAACCTAAACCACACCATAACCCTAACCCTAACCCTCACTCTCACCTTAGCCCTCATCCTAACCCTATTCCTAACCCTATCCCTCATGATAACCCTCGCCAAATCCCTAACCCTAACCCTAACCCTAAACCTAGACCTAATCCTAACCCTCAAACTAACCCTAACTCTCACCCTCACCATAACCCTAACCCTAACCCTGAACCTATCCCTAAACCTAACCCTAACCCTAAACCTCACCCTAACCCTAACTGTAACACTCACCCTAACACAAGCCCTCTCCCTAACCCTAATCCTAACCTTAACCCTCATCCTGACCCTCACCCTAACCCTAAATCTAACCCTCACTCTAAACATAACCCTCAGCCTCAAGCTAACACTTAGCCTAACCCTAAGCCTAAACCTAAACCTAACCCTAACCCACACACTCACCCTCATCCTCACCATAATCCTAACCCTAACCCTAACCCTAACCCTAAACCGCACCCTCACCCTAGCCTTCACCCTAACCCTAATCTTAGCCCTAAAACAAACTCTAACTGTAACCCTAACCCTAAACCTCACCCTAAACCTCACCCTAACCCTCACCCTCACCATAGGGTAACCATAACCCTAACACTAACAATAACCCTAACCCTAACCCTCACCCTAACACTTACCCTCACCATTACACTAACCCTAACCATAACACTAACCCTCATGCTAATCTTAACCCTAAACCTAAACCTAAACCTCACCCCCACCCTAAACCTAACCCTAATACTCACGCTCACCCTAGCCCCCACCCTAACCCTAATTCTAACCCCAACCCTCACCCACCCTAAACCTAACACTCATCCTCACCCTAAACCTCACACTAACCCTAACCCTAATTCTCAATCTAACCCTCACCCTCACCCTAACCCTAACCGTAAACCTTACCCTAGCCCTCACCCTAACCCTAACCCTTACCCTTATCTTAACACTCACACTCACCCTAACCCTCACCTTTACACTTACCATCACCCTCACCCTAAGCCTAACCCTCATCCTAATCCTCACCCTAACCATAAACCTAAACATCACCCTAACCCTAAACCTCACCCTCAACCTCACGCTCAGACTAAACCTAAGCCTAAGCCTATACCTAACGCTAACCCTCAACCTCAACCTAGCCCTCACCCTAACCCTAATACTAACCCTAACCCTCATCCTAACTCTCAACCTAACCATAACCCTAACCATCACCAAAACCCTAATCCTCTTCCCCAACCTCACCCTCAGCCTAACCCTAAGTCTAAGCCTAATGCTAACCCTAACCCTCACACTCACCCTCACCCTAATCCTCATCCTAACCATAACCCTAACCATAAACCTAAACCTCAACCTAAACCTCACCCTCACCCTAACCCTAAAACTAACCCTAACCCTAACCCTCACCCTAACCCTCCCCTTAAACCTAATTCTAATCCTAAACCTCAAGCTCACCCTAACCCTAATCCTAACCCTAACCCTAAACCCCAACCTAAACCTAACAATAACCCTGACTCTTACCCTCACCCTCACCCTCACCATAACTCTAACACTAACCCTAACAATAACACTAATCTTAACCCTAAAACTAACCCTAACACTAATCCTATTCCTAACCCTCACCCTCAGCCTCACCCTCACTGCAAACATAACCATAACCAAAACACTAACAATAATCCTAACTCTAACCCTAATTCTTACCATCACCCTTACCCTAACCCTCATCCTATCCCTAACCCTCACCCTAACCTTAACCCACACCCTCAACATATCCCTAACCCTAAGCCTAACCCTCACCCTCACCCTAACCCTAACCCTAAACCTCACCTGAACACTAACCCTAACCCTCACCCTCACCCTAGCCCTCACCCTTACCCTAATCCTAACCCTAATCCTCAACCTAACACTGATCCTAACCCTAACCCTAACCCTCACCCAAAACATAATCCTATCCCTAACCCTCAACCTAACCCTAACCCTCACCTTCACTGTAACCGAACCCTAAACCTCACCCAAGCCCTAAACTTAACCCTCATCCTATCCTTCACCCGAAATCTTACATTAACCTTAACCCTAACCCTCACCCTAACCCTAACTCTAACCCTAAACCTCACCCTAAGACTAACCCTCACCCTCACCCTCACCCTCACTGTAACTCTAACCCTAACCCTAACAATAACACTAACCCTTACCCTAAACCTATCCCTAACCCTCACCTTCACCGTAACCCTAAACCTAACCCAAACCCTCATCCTAACCTTAACCCAAACCCTCACCCTAAACCTCATCCTAACCCTAACTCTAACCCTGAACCTCACCCTCACTCTAACCCTAATTCTAACCCTAACCCTAATACTAAAACTCACCCTAAACCTAACCCTAACCCTCACTCTAACCCTAACCCTCACCCTCACCGTAACTCTAACCCTAACACTCTCCCTAACCCTAAAACTAACCCTAACCCTAAATTTCATCCTAATGCTAACCCTAAGCCTAACCCTCACCGTAGCCCTCACCCTAGCCCTAAACCTAAACCTAAACCTCACCCTAACCCTCACCCCAACCCTGAAACCCTAACAATCACACTAACCCCAAACATCACCTTCACCCTCAAGCTCGGCCTAAGCCTAAGCCTAAGGCTAAGTCTAACCCTAACCCTCACACTCACACTCACCCTCACCGTAACTGTAACACTAACCCTAACCCTAAACCTCACACTAATACTCACCCTAACGCTTACTCTAACCCTAAACCTCACCCTCATCCTAACCCTAACCCACACCCTCACCCTCTCCCTCCGCCTAACACTAAGCCTAATCCAAACCCTAACACTAACCCTAAACCTCACATTCAAACTCAGGCTAACCTTAAGCCTAAGCCTAACCCTAAACCTAACCCTCGCCCTCACCCTAACACTCAGCCTAAACCTAAGATTAAGCCTAACCCTAACCCTAACCCTCACACTCACACTAGCCCTCACCATAACCCTAAACCTAACCCTAACCCTAACACAAACCCTCACACTCACCCTCACCTTAACCCTAATCCTAATCCTAACTCTAACCCTAACCCTCACCCTCACCCAAACCCTACTGCTAACACTAACACTAACCCTAAACCTCAACCTAACCCTCATCCTAATCCTAACACTAACCCTAAACCTCACACTTGCCTTAAACCTAATCCTAACCATAACCCTGAACCTCATCATAACCCTAACCCTAAACCTCACCCTCACCCTAAACCTCACCCTAACCATAAGCCTAACTCTAAACCTCATCCTAACCCTAACACTAACCCTCAACATCACCCTCACCCTTACCTTAACCTTAACCCTAACTCTAACCCTAAGAATAACCCTAATCCTAAACCTAATCCCAAATCTCACCCTCACTGTAACTCTAACCCTAACCCAAACCCTTAACCTAACCCTAACCCTGACAATAACCCTAAACCTAAACCTCAACCTAACCCTAACCCTAACACTAACCCTCACCCTAGCACATGCCCTAACCCTAACCCTAACCCTAACCTTCACCCTAACCCTCATTCTAACCCTAAAACTAACCCTCACCCTAAATCTAGCCCTCACACTCACCCTCAGCCTCAGACTAACCCTAAGCCAAACACTAACCCTAACCCTAATACTTACACTCACCGTCACCGTAACCCTAATCCTAACCCTAAACCTCACTCTAAACCTAAGCCTATCCCTCAATCTCACCCTAACCCTAATCCTAACCCTAATCCTAACTCTAACCCTCACACTCATTCTCACCTTAACCCTAATCCTAATCCCAACACTAACCCTATCCCTCACCCTCACCCTAACCCTCACCCTCACTCTAACCCTCAACCCAACCCTACCCCTAACATTAACACTAACCCTAAACCTCACCCTAACCCTCACCCTAACCCTAACTCTAACCCTAAACCTCACATTCGCCCTAACCCTAACCCTAACCATAAACCTAAACCTCAGCCTAACCCTAACCCTAAAAATCACCCTCACCCTAAACCTCACCCTAACCCTAATCCTAAACCTCACCCTCACACTAGACTTCACCCTAACCCTAACCCTTACCTTAACCCTCACCCTAAACATAACCCTCACCTTAACACTAACACTCACACTAACCCTAACCCTAACATTCACCCTCACCTTCACACTAAAACTAACCCTAACCCTCACCCTCACCCTAAACCAAACCCTAACCCTAACCCTCACCCTAACCCTAAGCCTAACCCTAACCCTAACCCTAACCCTCACACTCACCCTAAACCTAAACCTAACCCTAATCCTCACCCTAAACCTCACCCTTGCCCTCACCCTCAACCGCACAGTAACTCTAACCCTAGCCCTAACAATAACACTAATCCTAACCCTAAAGCTTAACTTAACCCTAATCCTATCCCTAACTCTCACCCTCAGCCTCCCCCTACTGCAAATGTCACCATAATCATAACAATAACCATAATCCTGACCCTAACCCTAATCCTAAAATTCACCATCACCCTAACTCTAATCCTAAACCTAACCCTCACCCTAATCCTAACCATAACCGTCACTGTAACCCTAACCCTCATCCTAACCCTCACCCTAAACCTCACCCTCACCCTATCCCTCACCCTAGCCCTAAGCCTAACCCTCACACTCACCCTAACCCTAACCCTATCCATCACCCTCACCCTAAACAAAACCCTAACCCTAACCCTCAACCTAACCCTAAGCCTAACCCTAACACTAATCCTAACCCTCCCTCACACTCACGCTCAATCAAAACCTAATCCAAAACCTAACCATATCCCTAACCCTAACCATCACACTAACCATCACCCTAGCACTCACCCTAACCCTAATCCTAACCGTACACCTAATCCTAACCCTCAACCTAATCCTAACCCTAAGCCTCACCCTAACCCTAACACTAACCCTCACCCTAACCCTAACCCTAACACTAACACTAACTCCAACCTTAAACCTCACCCTCACCCTAACCCTAACACTAATCCTAAGCCTAAACATGAACCTCACCATAAACCGAACCATAACCCTCAACCTCACCGAAACCGAAACCCTAACCCTAACAATAACCCTAACCCTAACCCTAACCCTCATTCTAACCATAACCCTTACCCTAAACCTAACCCTCAGCCTAACACTTACCCTCACCCTTACACTAACCCTAACACTAACACTAAACTTTACACTAACCCTAACCATCAACCTAACCCTAAAACTCAACCTAACCCTGTCCCTTACCCTAACCCTAGCCCACACCCGAACACTAAGACTCATACTCACCCTAAACCTCACACTAACCCTAAAATTAATCCTCAATCTAAAACTCACCTTCACCCTAAACCTAACCCTAACCCTCAACCTAAACCTAACCCTCACCCTTACCGTAATCCTCACTCTCAGCCTAACCTTAACGTTTACCCTTACAGTAACCCTCACCCTAACCCTCACCCTAAAACTAACCCTCATCCTAACCCTCACTCTGACTGTAACCCTCAGCATCAACATAACCCTAACCCTCACCCTCACCCTCAGACTCAGACTAAACCTAAGCCTAACCCTCACCCTCACCCTAGCCCTCACCCTAACACTAATCCTAACCCTAACCCTAATACTAACCCTAAAACTAACCATCAACCTAACCATCATTCTAAACCTAATCCTCATCCCCAACCTCACCCTCAGCCTAGCCCTAAGCCTAAGCGTAAACCTAACCCTAACCCTCACACGCACCCTCACCATAACCCTAATCCTAAACCTAACCCGAACCCTAATCCTAAAACTCAACCTAACCCTCACTCTAACCCTAAACCTAACACTAACCCTAAACCTAACCCTCAACCTAACCCACCCCCTAACCCTAATTATAACCCTAAACCTCACCCTCAGCCTAAACCTAACCCTAACCCTAAACCTCACCCTCACCCTCACCCTCACTCTAACTCTAACCCTAACTCAATCCCTCACCCTAACCCTAACCCTAATCCTCACCCTAAACAGAACCCTAACCCTCACCATAACCCTAACGCTCACCCTCCCAGTAACCCTAACCCAAACCTCACCCTAACAGTAAACCTAACCCTAAACCTAAACCTCACCATAATGCTAACCCTAACCCTCACCCTCACCCTTGCCCTCATCATGAACCTAATCCTAACCCTAAACCTCATCCTAACCCACACCCTAAACCTAACCCTAAGCCTCAGCTCCACCCTCACCCTCAGAATAACCCGAAGCCTAAGCCTAACACTAACCCTAACCTTCACTCTCAACCTCCCGCTAACCCTAATCCTAACCCTAACCCTAACCCTAAACCTAACCCTAACCCTAAATTTAACTCTAAACCTAAACCCCACCCTCAACCTAACCCAAACTCTAACACTAACCCTAAACCTCCCCCTAACCCTAACCCTAACCCTCACCCTCACCCTCACCGCAACTGTAACCCTAACCCTAACAATAACCCTAACCCTAACACTAACCCTAACCCTAACCAGAACCCTCACCCTAACACTAACCCTCACCCTAACACTTACCCTCACCCTAAACTAACCCTAATCCTAACACTAACCCTCACACTAACTCTAACCATTACCTTAATCCTAAACCTCAACCTAACCCTATCCCGAACCATCAACCTCACCCTAGCCCTCACCCTAACCCTAACCCTCACATTTACCGTAATCCTCACTCTCAGCCTAAACCTCAACTTGACCCTTATTGTCACCCTCACCCTAACCCTCACCCTAACCCTAATCCTCATACTAACCCTCAGCCTAACCGTAACCATAGCCATTAAGCTAACACTAAATCTCAACCTCACGCTCACGCTCAGCCTAAACCTAAGCCTAACCCTAACTCTAACCCTCACACTCACCCTCACCCTCAGCCTAACCCTACCCTAACATTAACACTAACCCTAACTTCACCCTAACCCTCACCCTAAACCTAAATCTAACCTTAAACCTCACACTCGCCCTAACCCTAACCCTAATCCTAACCCTAAACCTGAGCCTAACCCTAACACTAAACCTCGATCTCAACCTAAACCTCACCCTAACACTTACCCTAAACCTCACCCTCAATGTAGCCCTCACCCTAACCCTACCCATACCCCTAATCCTCATCCTAACCCTCACCCTGACAGTAACCCTAAGCATCATCCTAACCCTAACCCTCACCCACACCCTAACCCTAAAACAAACACTCACACTAACCCTCACACTAACACTAAATCTAAGCCTACACCTCACCCTCACCCTAACCCTAACCCTCAACCTCACCCTCACCCTCAGAATAAACCTAAGCCTAACCTTAAGCCTAACCTTCACATTCAACCTCACCCTCAGCCTAACCCTACCCCTAACACTAACACTAACGCTTAACCTCACCCTAACCCTCACCCTGAACCTAACTCTAACCCTAAACCTCACACTCGCCCTAAACCTAACCCTAACCCTAACCCAAAACCTCAGCCAAACCCTAACACTAAACCTCACCCTCACCCTAAACCTCACCCTACCCCTAACCCAAAACCTCACTTTCGAAGTAGACCTCACCATAACCCTAAACCTCACCGTAACCCTCACACTAAGCATAACCCTAACACTCACTCTAACCCTAACCCTCACCCTCAACATCACCCTCAGCCTAACCCTAAGCCTAACGCTAAACCTAACCCTAACCCACACACTAACACTCACCCTAACCCTAATCCTAATTCTAACCGTAACCATAACCCTCAACGTAACCCTATCACTCACCCTAAACCTAACCCTAACACTAACCCTAACCCTAACCCTCACCCTAACCCTAACTCTAACACTCAATCTCACCCTCATCCTAAACCTAACACTAAACCTCAAACTAACCCTAACCCTAAACCTCACCCTAACCCTAGCCAACACCCTAACCCTAATCTTAAACCTAACCCTCACTCTAACCCGAACCCTCACACTCAAACTCACTCTCAGCCTAACCCTAAGCCTAACCCTAAACCTAACCGTAACCCACACACTCACCCTCACCCTAACTTTAATAGTAATCCTAACCCTAACCCTCACACAAACCCACACCCTAACCCTAACCTAACACTAACCCTAACCCTAACCCTCACACTAACCCTCACCCTAAGCCTAAATCTAACCCTAAACCACACCCACACCCTAACCATAACTCTAACCTAATCCTAACCCAAAAACTCACCCTAACCCTAAACCTAACCCTCACCATCACCCTCACCGTCAACATAAACCTAAACCTAAAATTAACAAAAACCCTAACCCTAACACTAAACCTCACCCTAACTATAACACTCACCCTAAACCTAACCCTCACCCTAACAATTACCCTCACCCTAACACTAACCTTAACCCTAACACTAACCCTCACACTAACCCTAACACTCACCCTAACCTTAAAACTCACCCTAACCCTAACCCTAGCCCTCACCCTCACCCTAGCCCTCACCCTAACAATAAACCTAACCCTAACCCTCATGCTAACCCTCACCCTAATCCTAATCCTAACCCTAACCCTCATCCTAACCCTCACCCTAATCCTAAACCTAACCATCACCCGAACCCTAAACCTCACCACCACCCTCACCCTCAGCCTAACGCTAAGCCTAAGCCTAACCTTAACCCTCACCCTCACCCTCACTCTAACCCTAATCCTAAACCTAACCCTAACCCTAACACTGAACCTCAACCTAACCCTCACCCTAACCCTCCCCCTAATCATACCTCTAACCCTAAACCTCACCCTAACCCTCCCCCTAACCATAACTCTAACCCTAAACCTCACCCTCACCCTAACCCTAATCCTCACCCTAAACCTAAATCTAACCAAAACCCTAAACCTAACCCTCACCCTCACCATAACTCTAACCCTAACCTTAACAATAACACTAATCCTAACTCCAAACCTAACCCTAACCCTAATCCTAACCCTAATCCTCACCCTCAGCCTCACCATCACAGCAAAGGTAACCTTAACCAGAACAATAACAATAACACAAACCCTAATCCTAACCCTCACCCTCACCCTAATCCTAACCCTAATCATAAACCTCACTCTCACCCTAACCCTAATCTTAACCCTAAACGTCACACTAACCCTAACCCTCACCCTCACCTTAAACCTAAACCAAATCCTAACCCTCACCCAAACAATAATTCTAACTCTCACTGTAACCCTAACCCTCACACCTACCTACAACCTCAACCTAACCCTTAGCCTAAGCCTAACCCTAACCCTCACACTCACCCTCACCCTAACCCTAATCCTAACATTAAGCCTGTCCCTAAACCTCAACCTAACCCTCACCCTCACCCTAAGACTAACACTAACCCTAACCCTACCCCTCACCCTTGCCCTCCCCCTAAACCTAATTCTAAACTTAACTCTCACCCTCAACCTAACCCTAACACTAAACCTCACCGTAAACCTCACTCTAACCCTAACCCTCACCCTAACACTCACTGTAACTCTAACCCTAACCCTAACAATAACACTAATCCTAACCTTAACCCTAAACCTAACCCTAACCATAAACCTCACACTCAGCCTCACCCTCACCGCAAACTTAACCCTAACCATAACACTAAAAATAAACCTAACCCTAACCCTAACACTCATCCTCACCCTAAACTTCACCCTATCCCTAACACTAATCCTCAATCTAATCCTCACCCTCACCCAACCCCTTCCCCTAACCCTCACCCTAACCATAACCCTAACCCTTACAGTAACTCTCAACCGCAGCCTAACCCTAAATTTAGCCTTAACGTCACCCCCACCCTAACCATCACCCTAACCCTAACCCTCACCCTCAAAACAGGCCATAATCAAACCCTAGGCCTAAGCCTAACCCTGACCCTAACCCTCACTCTAACCCTAAACCATTCACCCTAACGGTAACCCTCACCCTCACCCTCACCCAATCTCTAATCCTAATCCTAACCCTCACACTCACCCTCACCTTAACCCTAATCCTAATCCTAACCCTAACAGTAACCCTCACTCCCACACTAAACCTCACCCTAACCCTAATCCTAACAGTAACCCTAACCCTAACCCTAACCATCACCCTAACCCTAACTCTAACCCTAAACCTCACCCTCACCCTAACCCTAACCCTAACCCGAATTCTAAACCTCACTCTCAACCTAAACCTTACCCTAACACTTAACCTCACCCTAACACTAACACTAACCCTAACACTAACCCTCACACTAACGCTAACCATCACCCTAAACCTAAACCTCACCCTAACCATAACCCTAACCTTCAACTTCACCCTATCCCTCACCCTATCACTAACCCTCATACTCACCCTAAACCTCACACTAACCCTAACACTAAACCTCAATCTAACTCTCACCCTCAACCTAACCCTAACTCGAACTCTCACCCTAAACATAACTCTCACTCTCAGCCTAACCCTCAACTTTACTCTTACTGTCAACCTCATCCTAATGCTCACCCCAATCCTAAATCTCATCCTAACCCTCACCCTAACCGTAACTCTAACCATCACCCTAAACCTAACCCTCACCCTAACCTTCAGCGTCAGCCTAAACCTAAGCCTAAGCCTAAACCTAACCCTTAACCTCACACTCAACCTAGGCCTCATGCTAACCCTAATCCAAACCCTAACCCTCATCCTAACCCTCAACCTAACCAAAACCGGAACCATCACTCTAAACCTAATCCTCATCCCCACCCTCACCCTCAGCCTAACCCTAACCTAAGCCTAACTCTAACACTAACCCTCACACTCACACTCACCCTCACCCTAATCCTAACCCTAATCCTAACTCTAAACTTAAACCTAAAGCTAACCCTCACCCTAACCCTAACCCTAACCTTCACCCTCTCCTTAGTCCTCACACTAACCCTCACCCCAAACCTAACCATCACTCTCACTGTAACCCGAACCCTAACGCTACCCCTAATCCTAATCCTAAACCTCACCCTAACCCTAACACTAAACCTCACCCTCAACCAAGCCCTCACCCTAACCCAAATTGTAACCCTAACCCTCACACTAACCCTCACCGTAACCCTAAAACTAACCCGCATCCTAACCCTAAACCAAGTTCTAACCCTCACCCTAACCCTAACCCTGACCCTCACAGTGACACTCACCCTAACCCTCACCCTAAACCTAAACATAACCCTAAACCTCACTGTAACCCTAACCCTAACACTCAGCCTCAACCTAGCCCTCATCCTAACCCTAATCCTAACCCGGACCCTAATGCTAACCTTCATCTTAACCCTAACCCTCACCTTAAATCTAGACCTAATCCTAATCCTCAACCTAACCCTAACCCTCACCCTCAACATAACCCTAACCCTAACCGTCACCCTATACCTAAACCTAACCCTAACCCTAAACCTCACCCTAACCCTAACCCTCACTCTCATGCTAGCCCTCACCCTAACTCTAATCCTAAACCTAACCCTCATTCTAACCCTCACCCTAACACTAAACCTAACCCTCACCCTAACCCTAACCCTCACCCTCACCCTCAGCCTAAACCTAAGCCTAATCCTAAACCTAACCATAACCCTCACACTCACCCTCAACCAAAACCTAATCCTAAACCTAACCCTATCCCTAACCCTAACCCTCAACCTAACCCTCACCCTAAACCTAACCATAATACTAACCCTCACACTAACCCTCAACTTAACACTAACTCTAACCCTAAACCGCACCCTCACCCTCACCCTAACCCTCACTCTCACCCTCACCCTCAGCCTATCCCTAAGCCTAAACCTAACCCTAACCCTCATACTCACCCTCTCCCTAACCCTAATCCTAATCCTAACCCTAAACCTAACCCTCACACTAACAGTAATCCTCAAGCTAACCCTAACACTAACACTAACCCTGATCTTGAACCTCAGCCTATCCCAAGCCCTAACCCTAACTCTAACCCTAAACCTTACCCTCACCCTAACCCTAAACCTAAACATCACCCTCATCCTAACCCTCACCCTAACCCTATCCCTAACCCTCACCCTAACCCTCATTCTAACCCTCACCCTAACCCTAAACCTCACTCTAACACTAACCTTAACCCTCACCCTCACTCTAGCTCTCACAATAACACTAATCCTAACCCTAATCCTCATCCAAACCTCACCCTAATCCTAACCGGAACCCTCACCCTAACCATAATCCTAACACTAACCATCAACCTAACCCTAACCCTGAACCTCACCATAACCCTAACCTAACCCTCACCCTAAACCTAAACTTAACCCGAACCCTAACTCTCACCCAAACGCTAAACCTAACCCAAACCCTAACCCTAAACCTCACCCTCACCCTCACCCTCAGCTTAACACTAAGCCTAACCCTAAACCTAAGCCTAACCCAAGCACTCAACCTAACACTAAATCTAATCCAAATCCTAACCCTAAAGCTAATCCAGACCCTAACCATCAACTTCATCCAAACCCTCACCCTAACTCTAACCCTAACAATCACACTAACCCTCACCCTAACCCTAACACTCACCCTTACCGTAACCATAACCCTTACCCAAACCCTCACCCTAACCCTTACCCTAACCCTAACCTAAACCTCACCCTAACCCTAAACCTAACCCTCACCTCATCCTCACCCTCACTGTAAATTTAAACCTAACCATAACACTAAAAATAACACTAAACCTAACTCTAACCCTCACACTCACTCTCACCCTCACCGTAACCGTAACACTAACCCTAACCCTCACACTAACCCGCACCGTAACGCTAACCCTAAACCTAATCCTCACCCTCACCCTAAAGATAACCCTCACCCTCACCCTCACCCTCCGCCTAGCACTAAGCCTAACCCTAACCCAAACCCTAACCCTAATCCTCACACTCAACCTCAGCCTAACCCTAAGCCTAAGCCTAAACCTAACCCTCACCCTCAGCTTAACCGTAAGCCTAAGCCTAACCCTAACAATACCCTCACCCTCACCATAAACCTAACCATAGCACTAAACCTAACCTTAACACTCACACTAAACCTAACCCTAACCCTAACAATAACCCTAAACCTCACCCTCACCCTAACACTAAACCTAATCCTAACCCTAATCCTAACACTCAACATCACCCTAACCCTCACCCTTACCTTAACCTTAACCCTAAGCCTAACCCTAACAATAACAATAACCCTAAACCTAAACTTAAACCTCACCCTCACCGTAACTCTAACCTTAACCCAAACCCTCACACTAACCCTAATCCTGATCATAAACCTAAAGCTAAACCTCACCCTAAACCTAAACGTTAGCGTTAGGCTAACCCTCACCCTAGGACATACACTAACCCTAATTCTAACCCTAACCCTCACCCTAACCCTCACTCTAACACTAAACCAAAAACTCAGCCTAAATCTAACCCTCACCCTCACACTCAGCCTCAGCCTCACCCTAAGCCTAAAATTAACCCTAACCCTAACTGTTACACTCACAGTCACCGTAACCCTAATCCTAACCCTAACACCAACCCTAACCTTAAATCTAACCCTAACCCTAACCCTCAAACTAACCCTCACCCTAACCCTAGCCCTAACCCTATTGCTCATCCTAGCACATAACCTAACGTTAATCCTAACCCTTACTCTCACCATAACCCTCACCCTAACGCTCACTCTAAACATAACCCTAACCATAACCCTCATCCTCACCATAACCCTAATCCTAAACCTAACACTAACCCTCACACTCACCCTCACCTTAACCCTAATCCTAATCCTAACCCTTACCCTAACCCTCACCCTCACACTAACCTTCATCCTAACCCTACCCCTAACACTAACACTAACCCTAACCCTCACCCTAACCCTCACCTAACCCTAACTCTAACCCTAACCCTCACCATCGCCCTAACAATAACCCTAACCATAACCTTAAACCACACCCTAACACTAACCCTAAACCTCATCCTCACCCTAAACCTCACCCTAACCCTAACCCTAAACCTAACTCTAACCCTCACCATAACCATAACCCTCACCTTAACCCTAACATTCACACTAACCCTAACACTCACCCTAACCCTAAACCTAACCCTAACCCTAAACCTAACCCTCACATTCACCCTCAATCTAAACCTAATCCTAAACCTATCCCTATCCCTAACCCTAACCCTCACACTAACCATCACCCTAGCGCTCACCCTAACCCTAATCCTAACCCTACACCTCATCCTAAGCCTCACCCTAACCCTAATCCTAACCCTCACCCCAACCCAAACCTTAACCCTATTGCTCATCCTAGCACATACCCTAACGGTAATCCTAACACTTACCCTCACCATAACCCTCACCCTAACCCTCACTCTAAACATAACCCTAACCCTAACCCTCACCCTCACCCTAACCCTAATCCTAAACCTAACCCTAACCCTAACCCTCACACTCACTCTCAACTTAACCCTAATCCTAATCCTAACCCTTACCCTAACCCTCACCCTCACCCTATCCTTCATCCTAACCCTACCCCTAACACTAACACTAACCCTAACCCTCACCCTAACCCTCACCTAACCCTAACTCTAACCCTAACCCTCACCATCGCCCTAACAATAACCCTAACCATAACCCTAAACCACACCCTAACCCTAACCCTAAACCTCATCCTCACCCTAAACCTCACCCTAACCCGAACCCTAAACCTAACTCTAACCCTCACCATAACCATAACCCTAACATTCACACTAACCCTAACACTCACCCTAACCCTAAGCCTAACCCTAACCCTAAACCTAACCCTCACATTCACCCTCAATCTAAACCTAATCCTAAAGCTATCCCTATCCCTAACCCTAACCCTCACACTAACCATCACCCTAGCGCTCACCCTAACCCTAATTCTAACCCTACACGTCATCCTAAGCCTCACCCTAACCCTAACCCTCACGTCACCCTAGCCCTCACCCTAAACCTAACCCTCATCCTCACCCTAAACCTCACACTAACCCTAAAACTAATCCTCATTCTTAACCTCACCCTCACCCTCACCCTAACCCTAACCCTAAACCTCAACCTAACCCTAACCCTCACCCTCACCCTCAGACTCAGCCTAACTCTCAGCCTAACCCTCACCCTAACCCTAATCCTAACCCTAACCATAACCCTAAACCTAACCCTAAACCTAACCATCACCCTAAAGCTAATCCTCATTCCCACCCTCACCCTCAGCCTAACCCTAAGCCTAAGCTTAACCCTAACCCTAACCCTCACACTCACCCACACCATAACCCTAATCCTAAACTTAACCCGAAACCTAACCATAAAACTCAACCTAACCCTCACCCTAACCCTAACCCCAGCACTAACCCTAACCCTAACCCTCACCCTCACCCTCACCATCACAGTATCTGTAACCCTAAACCTAACCCTAACAATAACCCTAACCTTAACACTAAGCCTAAACCTAACCATAACCCTCACCCTAAGCTTAACCCTCATGTTAACACTTACCCTCACCCTAACAGTAACACTAATCCTAACACTTACCCTCACACTAACCCTAAAAATCACCTTAAACCTAAACCTCAACCTAACTCTATCCCTAACCCTCAACCTCACCCTAGCCCTCACCCTAACCCTAACCCTCATCCTCACCCTAAACCACACACTAACCATAACACTAATCCTCAATCTAACCCTCAACCTCACCTTAACCCTTACCCTAATCCTCACCCTAACCCTCACCCTAACCCTAATAATCACCTTTACCCTTACAGTCACCCTCAGCCTAACCCTCACCCTAACCCTAACACTCATGCTAACCCTAAGCCTAACTGTAACCCTAACCATCACGCTAACCCTAACCCTCAACCTCACCCTCAGCCTCAGCCTAACCCTAAATCTAAGCCTGACTGAAACCCTAAACTTCACCCTCACCCTTGTCCTCACCCTAAACCTAATGCTAACCCTAACCCTCATCCTAACACGAACACTAACCCTAACAATAACCCTAACCCTATCCCTAACCCTCATTCTAACCATAACCCTCACCCGAACCCTAACCCGAACAATAACACTTACCCTCACACTAACACTAACCCTAACTCTTACACTAACCCTCACACTAACCCTAACCATCACGCTAACCGTAACACTCACCCTAACCCTAACCCTAACCCTCACCCTCACCCTAACCCTAACCCTCATCCTCATCCTAAACCTCACACTAACCCTAAAACTAATCCTCAAACTAAACCACACCCTCACCCTAACCCTAACTCTAATCCTCACCCTAACACTAACACTCACATTTACCGTAATCCTCACTCTCAGCCTAACCCTCAACTTTACCCTTACTTTCACCCTCACCCTAACCCTCTCACTAAACCCCACCCTCACCCTCACCCTCAGCCTAATCCTACACCTAACCCTAACCTTACCCCTCACAATCACACTCACCCTAAGCCTAACCCTAGCCCTAACACTAACACTAACCCTAGACCTCACCTTAACCCTAATTCTAACCCTAAACCTCACACTAATCCTCAAAGAAAACTAATCCTCACCCCCGCCCTCACCCTCAGGCTCAGCCTAAACCTAACCCTAACACTCACCCTCACCTTCACCCTAACCCTAATCCCGACCCTAACCCTAACGCTAACTCTAACCCTAACCCTAAACCCAACCCTAATCCTCACCCCCACTCTCACCCTCAGCCTAACCCTAAGCCCAACCCTAAAACTAACCCGAACTCTAAACCTAAACATCACCCTGAACCTAACCCTATCTCCAACCCTAACTCTAAACCTCACCCTAACCCTAACCCTAACCCGGACCCGCAACCTCACCCTCACCGTAACTCTAACCCTAAACCTAACAATAACACTAACCCTAACCCTAAACCTCACCCTAACCCTAAACCTCATCCTCACCCTAAACCTCACACTAAACCTAACCCTAATCCTCAATCTAACCCTCACCCTCACAATAAACCCTAACCTTCAACCTTACACTAACCCTCACCCTAACCCTAACCCTCACCCTTATCTTAACCCTCCCCCTCAGCCTAACCCTCAACTTTACACTTACCATCACCCTCACTCTAACCCTCACCCTATCCCTAAACCTCATGCTAACCTTCAACCTAACTGTAACCCTAACCATCAACATAACCCTAACCCTCACCCTCAACGTCACACTCAGCCTAACCCTAAGCCTAAGCCTAACCCTAACGCTCACCCTCACCCTCACTCTAGCCCTCACCCTAACACTAATCCTAACCCTAACCCTCATCCTAACCCTCACCCTAATCGTAACCCTAACCATCACCCAAAAACTAATCCTCACCCCCACCCTCACCCTCAGCCTAACCCTAAGCCTAAGCCGAAGCCTAACCCTAACCCTCACAGTCACCCTCACCCTATCCCTAATCCTAAACCTAACCCCAAACCTAACCCTAAACCTCCACCTATCCCTCACCTTAACCCTCACCGTAACCCTTTCCCTAATTCTAACTCTAACCCTAACCCTAACCCTCATCCTAACACTCTCTCACCCTAACACTAACCCTCACACTAACACTAACCATAACCCTAACCCTAAACCTCAACCTAACCCTTACCCTCACCCTCAACCTAGCCCTCAACCTAACCCTAACCCTCATCCTCACTGTAAACCTCACACTAACCCTAATCCTAAACCTCACCCTAAGCCGAACCCTCACCCTCACCCTCACCCTCACCCTCACCATAACTCTAACCATAAGCTTAACAATAACACTAATCCTAACCCTAAACCTAACCCTAACCGTAATCCTAACCCTAAACATCACCTCAGCCTCACCATCACTGCAAATATGTCCTTAACCATAACATTAACAATAACCCTAACCCTAACTCTAATCCTAACCCTCACCCTCACCCTAACCCTAATCCTAATGCTAACCCTCACCCTAACCCTAACCCTCACCCTCAACTTAATCCTAACCCAAATCCTAAACCTCACCCTAAACCTAATCCTCACCCTCACCATAACCCTAACACTCACACCTATCTTCACCCTCAACCTAATCCTAAACCTAACCCTCAACCTAACCCTCACACTCACCTCACCCTCACTGTAACACCAACCCTAACCTTAACAATAACACTAACCCAAACCCTAAGGATAAACCTAACCGTAACCATAAACCTCACCCTCAGCCTCACCCTCATCGCAAACTTAACCCTAACACTAACACTAACAATAACCCTAACCCTAACCCTAATCCTCACCCTAAACCTCACCCTAATCCTAACACTAATCCTCAATCTAAACCTCACCCTCACACTACCCCTAAACCTAACCCTCACCCTAACACTAACCCTCAGCCTTATATTAACTCTCAACCTCAGCCCAACAATAACATTTACTCTTACCTTCACCACCACCCTAACACTCACGCTAACCCTAACCCTCACCCTAACCCCAACTGTACCCCTAAACCTCACCCTCACCATAACCCTAACTCTAACCCTAACACTAAACCGCACCATAACTCACAGAGTCACCCTCACCCTAACCCTAATCCTAACCCTAACCCTCATCCTAACCCTCAACCTTACCCTAAACCTAACCCTAACCTAACCCTATCCCTCACCTTTAGCCTCAGCCTCAGCCTAACCCTAAGCCTAACTTTAAACCTAACCCTAACCCACACACTCAACCTCACCCTAACCCTAATCCTAACCCTAACAGTCCCTCTAACCCTTACCCCCACAATAAAGCTCACCCTAACCCTGACCTAAGACTAACCTTCACACTAATCCTCACACTAACCCTCACATTAAGCCTAACTCTAACCCTAAACCTCACCCTCACCCTAACCCTAACTCTACCCCTAATCCTAAACCTAAACCTCACCCTAACTCTAACCCTAACCCTCACACCCACCCTCAACCTGAATGTAACCCTAAACCTAAAAATCACAATAACCCTAACCCTAACCCGAACCCTAACCCTTACACTAACTATAACCCTCACCCTAAACCTAACCCTCACTCTAACACTTACCCTCACCCTAACACTAACCCTAACCATAACACTAACCCGCACACTAAACCTAACCCTCACCCTAACCCTAAAACTCACCATAACCCTAACCTTACCCTCACCCTCACCCTCAGCCTAGCCCTCATCCTAACCCTAATTCTAACCCTAACCCTCACCCTAACCCTAACATCATCCTCACCCTAAACCTCACACTAAACCTAACCCTAATCCTCAATCTAACACTCACACTCACCCTAACCCCTAACCCTCACCATTACCCTAACCCTCATCCTAACTCTAACCCTCACCCTTATCTTTACCCTGACCCTCAGCCTAACCTTCAACTTTACCCTTACCATCACCAACAACCTATCCCTCACCCTATCCCTAAACCTCAGGCTAACCTTCAACCTAACCGTAACCCTAACCTCACCCTAACCCTGACCCTCACCCTCAAACTCACACTCACCCTAAACATAAGCCTAAGCCTAACACTAACCCTAACCATCACCCTCAAACTAGCCCTCACCTTAAACCTAACCCTCAACCTAACCCTCCCCCATAACCCTAACTCTAACCTTAAACCTCACCCTAACCCTCACCCTAACCCTAAATCTAACCCTAAACCTCACACTCGCCCTAAACCTAAACCTAACTATAACCCTAAACCTCAGCCTAACCCTAACCCTAAACAGCACCCTCACCATACACTTCACCCTAACCCTTACCCTAAACCTCACACTCAACGTAGCCCTCAACCTAAACCAAAACCTAATCGTAACCGTCACCCTAAACATAACCCTCACTGTAACCCAAAGACTCACACTAAACCTAACCCTCAGCCTCAACCTCACCCTCTGCCTAACCCTAAGCCTAACACTAAAACTAACCTTAACCCACACACTCACCCTCACCCTAACCCTAATCCTAATCCTAAACATAACCATAACCATCACCCTAACACTATCACTCACCCTAAACCTAACCCTAACACTAACCCGATCCTTAACCCTCACCATAACCCTAACTCTAACACTCAAACTCACCCTAAACCTAACACTAAACCTCACCCTAACCCTAAACCTAAACCTCACCCTCACCCTAGCCATCACTCTAACCCTAATCCTAACCCTAACCGTCATCATAAATCTCACCCTAACCGTAATCCTAACCCTCACCCTAACCCTAAACTTCACCCTCAAGCTCACTCTCAGCCTAACACTAAGCCTAAACCTAAACCTAACCCTAACCCACACACTCACCCTAACCCTAACCTAACACTAACCCTAACCCTAACCCTCACCCTAAGCCTAAATCTAACCTTAAACCTCACCCTCACCCTAACCATAACACTAACCTAATCCTAACTCTAAACCTCACCCTAACCCTAACCCTAACCCTCACCCTCACCCTCACCCTCAACATAAACATAACCCTAAACCTAAAATTAACAAAAACCCTAACCCTAACACTAACCCTCACCCTAACTATAACCCTCACCCTCACCCTAACCCTCAACCTAACCCTTACCCTCACCCTAACACTAACCCTAACCCTAACACTAAACCTCACACTAACCCTAACCCTCACCCTAACCCTAGCCCTCACCCTATTCCTAATTCGATCCCTTACCCTCAACTAAACCTAACCCTCATGTTCACCCTAAACCACACACTAACCCAAACCCTAATCCTCAATCTAACCCTCACCCTCACCCTAATCCCTAACCCTCACCCTTACCTTAACCCTCACCCTAACCGTAACCTTCACCCTTATCTTAACCCTCACCCTCAGCCTAACCCTCAACTTTAAACTGACCATCACCCACACCTTAACCCTCACCCTATCCCTAAACAGCATCTTAACTTTCAACTAACCATAACCCTAACCATCACCCTAGCCCTAATTCTAACACTAACCCTAACCCTAAACCTGACTCTAACCCTCCCCCTAACCCTAACAGTAAACTTAACCCTAACACTAACACTCACACTAACCCTAAACCTCACCCTAAGCCTAAACCTCACCCTAACCCTAAACCTAACCCTCAACCTCACCCTAGCCTTCACCCTAACCCTAATCCTAACCCTAACCCTGATCCTATCCCTCACCTTCATCCTAACCCTAACCATCACCCAAACACTAAGCCTCACCCTCACCCTCACACTCAGCCTAAGCCTAAACCTAACCCTAACATTCACACTCACCCTGACTCTAACCCTAATCCTAAACCTAACCCTATCCCTAACCCTAAACCTCAATCTATCCCTCACACTGACCCTAACCCTCACAGTAACCCTAACCCTAACGCTGACCCTAACCCTCCCCCTAACCCTAACACTAAACCTAACCCTCACCCTAACCCTAATCCTCACCCTAACCCTAAACCTCACCCTAAACCTAAGCTTAACACTCACCCTCACCATAATCCCAAACCTAAGCCTAAGCCTAATTCTAACCCTAACACTCACATTCACACTCACCCTAAACCTAATCCTAACCCTAAACCTATCCCTAAACCTCAACCTAACCCTCACCCTCACCCTAAGAATAACACTAACCCACAACCTAATCCTAACCCTAAACCTCACCCTAAAACTCACCCTAACCCTAACCTTCACCCTCACCTTCACCCTAACCGTAACTCTAACCTTAACCCTAAAAACAACGCTAACACTAACCCTAACTCTAAACCTAACCCTAACCATAAACCTCACCCTCAGCCTCACCCTCACTGCAAACTTAATTCTAACCATAACACTAACAATAACCCTAACCCTAACCCTAACCCGAATTCTAACCCTAACCTTAACCCTAAACCTAATCCTCACCCCCACGCTCACCCTCAGCCTAAACCTAAGCCTAACGCTAAAAATAACCCTAACCCTAACCCTAAACCTTACCCTCACCCTAACCCTATCTCTAACACTAACCCTAAACCTCACCTAACCCTAACACTAATCCTCAACCCCACCCTCTCACCCTTAGCCTAACCCTAACCCTAACCCTAACACTAATCCTAATACTCACCATCACCCTCACTCTAAACCAAACCCTAACCCAAACCCTAACCCTATGCCTAACCCTAACCCTAAGCCTAACCATCACACTCACCCTCAACCTAACCCTAATCCTAAACCTAACCCTATCCCTGTCCCTCACACTAACCGTCACACCAGCGGTCAACCTAACCCTCATCCTAACCCTAACCCTCATCCTAACCCTCAATCTAACCCAAACTCTAACACTCACCCTAACCCTAATCCTCACCCTCAACCTCACCCTCAGCCTAACCCTAAGCCTAACACTAAACCTAACCCTAACCCAAACACTCACCCTCACCATAACCCTAATACTAATGCTAACTATCACTCTAACCCTAACCCTCAAACTAACCCTCACCCTAACCCTAACCTAACACTAACCCTAACCCTAACACTCACACTAACACTCACCCTAAGCCTAACTCTAACCTGAAACCTCACCCTCACCCTAACCCTAACTCTAACCCTAATCCTAACCCTAAATCTGACCCTAACCCTAATCCTAAACCTAACCCTCACCCTCACCCTCACCATCAATGTAACCCTAAACCTAACAATAACAATAACCCTAACCCTAACCCTCACCCTAACTATAAACCTCATCCGAACCCTAACCCTCACCCTAACACTTACCCCCACCCTAACACTAACCCTAACCCTAACACTAACCCTCACACTAACCTTAAACCTCACCCTAATCCTAAAACTCATCCTAACCCTAACATTAACCCTAACCCTCACCCTCTCCCTAGCTCTCAACCTAAACCTAATTCTAACCTTAACCCTCACAATAACCCTAACCCTCATCCTCACCATAAACCTAACCCTAATCCTCAATCTAACCCTCACCCTCAGCATAACCCATAACCCTCACCCTTACCCTAAGCCTCACCCTAACCCTAACCCTCACCCTTATTTTAATTCTCACTCTCAGCCTAACCCTCAACTATACCCTTACCATCACCCTCACTCTAACCCTCACCCTATCACTAAACCTCATGCTAACTTTCAACTTAACGGTAACACTAACCATCACCCTAACCATAACCCTCATCCTCAACCTCTACCTCAGCCTAACCCTAAGCCTAAGCCTAACCCTAACCCTAATCCTCACCCTCACCCTAGCTCTCACCCTAACCCTTATCCTAACCCTAACCTTCATCCTAACCCTCACCCTAATCCTAACCCTAACCATCACCCGAACCCTAAACCTCACCCCCACCCTCATCCTCAGCCTAACCCTAAGCCTAAGCCTAAGCCTACCCTAACACTCACATTCACCCTACCCTAACCCTAATCCTAAACCTAACCCTAACCCTCACCTTAACCTTCCCCCTAACCCTAACTCTAACCCTAAACCTCACCCTCACCCTAACCCTAATCCTCACCCTAACCCTAAACCTCCCCCTAACCCTAAACCTAAGCCTCACCCTCACCCTCAACCTAACCCTCACCATAACTCTAACCCTAACCTTAAGAAAAACACTAATCCTAACCCTAAACCTAACCCTAACCCTAATCCTAATCCTAAACCTCACCCTCAGCCTCACCATCACTGCAAAGGTAACCATAACCATAACACTAAAAATAAGCCTAACCCTAATCCAAACACTCACCCTCACCCTAATCCTAATCCTAACCCTAACCATCACCCAACCCTAACCCTCACCCTCACCTTAATCCGAACCCAAATATTAACCCTCACCCTAACTGTAATCCTCACCCTCACTGTAACCATAACCCTCACACCTACCTTCACCTTCAACCTAAACCTAAGCATAAACCTAAACCTAACCCTCACACTCATGCTCACCCAAACCCTAATTCTAACCCTAAGCCTATCCCGAAACCTCAACCTAACCCTCACCCTCACCCTAAAACTAACTCTAACCCTAACCCTACCTCTCACGCTATCCCTCACAATACACCAAATTCAAACTCTAAAACTCACCCTCAACCTAACCCTAACCCTAAACCTCACCGTAAACTTCACCCTAAACCTAACCCTCACCCTCACCCTCACTGTAAATCTAACCCTAACCCTAAAAATAATACTAACCCTAACCCTAAACCTAAACCTAACCATAACCATAACCCTCACCCTCAGCCTCACCCTCACTGCAAACTTAACTGTAACCATAACAATAACAATAACCCTAACCCTAACCCTTACACTCATCCTCACCCTAAACCTCACCTTAACACTAATCCTCAATCTTACCCTCACCCTCACACTACCCCTAACCCTAACCCGCACCATAACCGTAACCCTAATCCTCACATTTACCGTAATCCTCACTCTCAGCCTAACCCTCAACTTTACCCTTACAGTCACCCTCACCCTAACCCTCACACTAACTCTCACCCTAATGCTAACCCTCTCCCTGACCATAACCCTAAGCATCACCCTAACCCTAACCCTCACCCACACCCTAACTTTAACACTAACCCTCACACTAACCCTCACCCTAACCCTAACACTCACCCTAACTCTCACACTCACCCTAACCCAAATCCTAAACCTCAACCTCACCCTAGCCCTCACCCTAACCCTAACTCTCATCCTCACATTAAACCTCACAATAACCCTAAAACTAATCCTCAAACTAAACCACATCCTCACCCTCACCCTAACCCTAACCCTCACCCTAACCCTAACCCTCACATTTACAGTAATCCTCACTTTCAGTCTAACCCTCAACTTTACCCTTACTGTCTCCCTCACTCTAACCCTCACACTAAATCTCACCCTCATGCTAACCCTCTCCCTGACCGTAAACCTAAGCATCACCCTAACCCTAACCCTCACCCACACCCTAACTTTAACAATAACCCTTACACTAAACCTCACCCTAACCCTAACACTAAACCTAACCCTCACACTCACCCTCACCCTAAACCTAACCCTCACGCTCAACCTAACCCTAAGCCTAACCCTTACCCTAACCCACACAGTCACCCTCAACCTAACCATAATTCTAATCCTAACCATAACCATAACCCTCACCCTAAACCTAACACTCACCCTATCCCTAAACCTAACACTAACCTTAACCCTAACCCTCACTCTATCCCTAACTCTAACACTAAACCTCACCCTCACCCTAACCCTAACCCACAACCGCACCCTAACCCTAACCATAAACGTCACCCTCACCCTTGCCCTCACTCTAACCGTAATCATAACCCTAACCCTCATCCTAACCCTCACACTAACCCTAATCCTAACCCTCACGCTAACCCCTACCCTCACCCTCAACCTCACCCTCAGCCTAACGCTAAGCCTAACCCTAAACCTAACCCTAACCCACACACTGAAACTCACCCTAACCCTAATCCTAACACTAAACCGAACTCTAACCATAACCCTTACACTGACCCTTACCGTAACCGAAACCTAACACTAACCCTCACCCTAAGCCTAAATCTAACCCTAAACCTCACCCAAACCCTAACCCTAACTCTAACCCTAATCCTAAACCTATACCTCACCCTAACCCTAACCCTAACTCTCACCCTCACCCTTATACTTAACGTAAATCTAAACCTAAAACTAACAATAACCCTAACCCTAACCCTAACCCTCACCCTAAATATAACCCTCACCCTAACACTTACCCTCACCATAACACTAACCCTAACCTTAACACTAACCCTTACACTAACCCAAAACCTCACCCTAAGCCTAAACCTCACCCTATCCCTAACCCTAAACCTCACCCTCAACCTAGCCCTCACCCTAACCCTAATTCTAACCCTTACCCTCACCTAACCCTAACCCTCATCCTCACCCTAAACAACAACACTAACCCTAACCCTACTCCTCAATCTAACCCTCACCCTAATACCTAACCCTCAACCTTAACCTAACCCTCACCCTAACCGTAACCCTCACACATATCCTAACCCTCACCCTCAGCGTAACCCTCAAAGTTACCCTTACTATCACCCTTACCCTAACCCTCACCCTATCCCTAAACCTCATCTTAACCTTCAAGTTAACCGTAACCCTAACCATCACCCTAACCCTAACCCTAACACTAACCCTAACCATAAGCCTGACCCTAACACTCCCCCTAAACGTAACACTAAACATAAACCTAACACTAACACTCACACTAACCTTAACCCTCACCTTAATCCTAAACCTCACTCTAACCCTAACCCTAACCCTCATTCTCACCCTAGACCTCACCCTAACCCTCACCCTAAACCTAACCCTAACCATCACACGAAAACTAATCCTGACCCACACCCTCACCCTCAGCCTAAGCCTAAGCCTAAGCCTAACCCTAACACTCACCCTCACCCTCACCTTAACCCTAACCCTTAAACTAACTCTAACCCTAATATTAACCCTAACCCTAAACCTGACCCTAACCCTCCCGCTAACCCTAACACTAAACCAAACCCTAACACTAACACACTAACCCTAACCCACACCCTAACCCTAAACCTCAATCTAAACCCAACCCTAACACTCACCCTCATCCTAATTCTAACCATAAGCCTAAGCCTAAACCTAATCCTAACCCTCACATTCACCCTCACCCTAATCCTAATCGTAAACCTAACCCTATCCCTAAACCTCAACCTAACCCTCACACTCAACCTAAGACTAACACTAACCCTAAACCTAACCCTCACCCTAACCCTCCCACTAACCCTCACTCTAAACCTAAAACTCACCCTCAACCTAAATCTAACCCTAAATCTCACCCTAACCCTAACCCTCACCCTCACGCTCACTGTCTCCGTAACTGTAACCCTAACACTAACACTAAAACTAACATTAACCCTAACCCTAAACCTAACCCTAACCATAAACCTCACCCTCAGCCTCACCCTCTCTGCAAACTTAACCTTAGACATAACACTAACAATAACCCTAACCCTAACCCTAACCCTAACCCTAAATCTAACCCTAACCCTAACCCTATCCCTAATCCTCACCCCCACTCTCACCCTCAGCCTAACCCTAAGCCCAATCCTAACACTAACCCTAACTCTAACCCTAAACATCACCCTCATCCTAACCTTGTCTCCAACCCTAACTCTAAACCTCACCCAAACCCTAACCCTAACCCTCACCCACAACCTCACCCTCACCGTAACTCTAACCCTAACCCTAACAATAACACTAACCCTAAACCTAACCATCACCCTAACCCTAATCCTCAACCCCACCCTCACCCTCAGTCTAACCCTAACCCTAACACTAATACTAACCCTAATCCTCACCCTACCCCTCACCCTAAACTAAACCCTAACCCTAAACCTAACCCTAACACTAAGCCTAACCCTAACTCTAACCCTAAAACTCACACTGACCCTCAACCTAACCCTAATCCTAAACCTAACCCTATCCCTAACCCTAAGCCTCACACTAAACCTAACCCTCACCCTCAACCTCAGCCTCAGCCTAACCCGACGCATAAATCTAAACCTAACCCTAACCCACACACTGACCCTCACACTAACCCCAATCCTAACCCTAACCCTCATCCTAACCCTCAACCTTACCCTAAACCTAACCCTCACCTAACCCTCACCCTCACATTCAACCTCAGCCTCAGCCTAACCCTAAGCCTAACTCTAAACCTAACCCTAACCCAAACACTCAACCTCACCCTAACCCTATTCCTAACCCTAACCCTCCCTCTAACCCTAACGCTCACACTAACCCTCACCCTAACCCTAACCTAACACGAACCCTAACCCTAATCGTCACACTAACCCTCACGCTAAGCCTAACTCTAACCCAAAACCTCACCCTCACCCTAACTCTACCCCTAATACTAAACCTAAACCTCACCCTAACTCTAACCCTAACACTCACCCTCACCCTCACCCTCAATGTAATCCTAAACCTAACAATAACAATATCCCTAAACCTAACCCTAACCGTCACCCTAACTATAATGCTCACCCTAATCCTAACCCTCACCCTAACACTTACCCTCATCCTAACACTAACCCTAACCATAACACTAACCCTCACACTAACCCTAACCCTCACCCTAACCCTAAAACTCACTCTAACCCCAACCTAACCCTAACCCTCACCCTCACCCTAGCCCTCATCCTAACCCTAATTATAACCGTAACCCTCACCCTAACCTTAACCCTCATCATCACCCTAAACCTCACACTAACCCTAACCCTAGTCCTCAATCTAACCCTCACCCTCACCCCAACCCCTCACCCTCAACCTTACCTTAACCCTCACCCTAACCCTAACCCTCACCCTTATCTTTACCCTGACCCTCAGCGTAATCCTCAATATTACCCTTACCATCACCCTCACCTTAACCCTCACCCTATCCCTAAAACTCATGCTAACCTTCAACTTAACCGTACCCCTAACCTCACCCTAACCCTAACCTCACCCTCAGCCTAACCATAAGCCTAAGCCTAACACTAACCCTAACCCTCACCCTCAACCTAGCCCTCACCCTAAACCTAACCCTCACCCTAACCCTCCCCCTAACCCTAACTCTAACCATAAACCTCACCCTAACCCTCACCGTAACCATAACTCTAACCCTAAACCTCACACTCGCCCTACCCCTAACCCTAAATATAACCCTAAACCTCAGCCTAACCCTATCCCTAAACCTCACCCTCACCATAAACTTTACCCTAAAGCTAACCCTAAACCTTACCCTCAACGTAGCCCTCAACCTAACCCTAAACTTAACGGTAACCGTCACCCTAAACATAACCCTCACTGTAACCCAAACACTCACACTAAACCTAACCCGCAGCCTCAACCTCACCCTCAGCCTAACCCTAAGCCTAACACTAAACCTAACATTAACCCACACACTAACCCTACCCGTAACCCTAATCCTAATCCTAACCATAACCATAACCCTCACCCTAACCCTATCACTCACCCTAACCCTAACCCTAACACTAACCAGATCCTTAACCCTCACTCTAACCCTAACTCTAACACTCAACCTCACCCTCACCCTAACCCTAACACTAAACCTCACCCTAACCCTAACCCTAAACCTCAACCTCACCCTAGCCATCACCTAACCCTCATCCTAACCCTCACCCTAACCGAAATCCTTACCCTCACCCTAACCCTAACCCTCACCCTCAACCTCACTCTCAGCCAAAAACTAAGCCTAACCCTAAACCTAATCCTAACCCACACACCACCCTAACCCTAACCTAATATTAACCCTAACCCTAACCCTCACCCTCACCCTCAACATAACCCTAAACCTAAAATTAACACAAACCCTAACCCTAACCCTAACCCTCACCCTAACTATAACCCTCACCCTAACCCTAATCCTCAACCTAACACTTACCCTCACCCTAACACTAACACTAACACTAACCCTAATACTAACCCTCACACTAACCCTAACACTCACCCTAAGCCTCACCCTCACCCTAACGCTAACACTAACCCTAACCCTCACCCTGATCCTAGCCCTCACCGTAACCCTAATTCTAACCCTTACCCTCACCTAACCCTAACCCTCATCCTCACCCTAAACCACACACTAACCCTAACCCTAATCCTCAATCTAACCCTCACCCTCACCATAACCCCTAACCCTCACCCTTATCTTAACCCTCACCCTCAGCCTAACCCTCAACTTCAACCTTACCATCACCTTCACCCTAACCCTCACCCTATCCCTAAACATCCTAAACTTCAAGCTAACCATAACCCCAACCATCACCCTAACCCTAATCCTAACACTAACCCTAAACTTAACCCTGACCCTAATCCTCCCCCTAACCCTAACACTAAACTTAACCCTACCACTAACACTCACAATAGCCCTAACCCTCATCCTAAGCCTAAACCTCACCCTAACAATAAACCTAACCCTCACCCTCACACTAGCCTTCACCTTAACCCTAATCCTAACCCTAACCCTCATCCTAACCCTCACCCTCATCCTAACCCTAACCATCACCCAAAGTCTAAGCCTCACCTTAACCCACACACTGAAACTCACCCTAACCCTAATCCTAACACTAAACCGAACTCTAACCCTCACCCTTAGCCTAAGCCTAAACCTAACCCTAACACTCATAAATACCCTCAACCTAACCCTAATCCTAAACCTAACCCTAATCCTAAACCTATCCCTAACCCTAACCCTAAACCTCAACTAAACCCTCACCCTAACCCTAACTTTCACACTAACCCTAACCCTAACTCTGACCCTAACCCTCCCCCTAACCCTAACACTAAACCTAACCCTACACTAACACTCACACTAACCCTAACCCTCAACCTAACCCTAAACCTCACCCTAATCCTAAGCCTAACACTCACCCTCACCATAATCATAAACCTAAGCCTAAGCCTAACCCTAACCCTAACGCTCACATTCACCCTCACCCTAACCCTAATCCTAACCCTAAACTTATCCCTAAACCTCAACCTAAACCTCACCCTCACCCTAAGACTAACACTAACCCTAAACCTAACCCTCACCCTAACCCTCCCACTAACCCTCACTCTAACCCTAAACCTCACACCCAACCTAACCCTAACCCTCAACCTCACCCTAAACCTCATCCTAACCCTAACCCTAAACCTCACCCTCACCCTCACCATAACTCTAACCCTAACCCTAAAAATAACACTAACACTAACCCTAATCCTAAACCTAAAGCTAACCATAAACCTCACCCTCAGCCTCACCCTCACTGCAAACTAAACCTAACCATAACACTAACAATAACCCTAACCCTAAGCCTATCCCGAACTCTAACACTAACCCTAAAGCTAACCCTAATCCTCACCCCCACACTCAACCTCAGCCTAACGGTAAGCGTAACTCTAACACTAACCCGAACTCTAACCCTAAACCTCACCCTCACCTTAACCCTATCTCTAACACTAACCCTAAACCTCACCTAACCCTAACCCTAAAACTCACCCGCACCCTCACCCTCACCCTCACCTTAACTCTAACCCTAACCCTAACAATAACACTAACCCTAACCCTAACCATCACCCTAACCCAAATCCTCACCCCACCCTCACCCTTAGCCTAACCCTAACCCTAACACTAACACTAACTCTAATTCTTACCGTCAACCTCACTCTAAATCAAACCCTAACCATAACCCTAACCCTAATCCTAACCCTAACACTAAGCCTAACCCTCACACTCACCCAAAACCTAACCCTAATCTTAAACCTAACCCTATCCCTAACCCTAAACCTCACACTAACCATCACCCCAGCGCTCAACCTAACACTAATCGTAACACTAACCCTCATCCTAACCCTCAATCTAACCCTAACTCTAACCATCACCCTAACCATAACCCTCAACCTCAACCTCACCCTCAGCCTAACCCTAAGCCTAACATTAAACTTAAGCCTAACCCACACACTCAACCTCACCCTAACACTAATACTACCCCTAATTATCACTCTAAACCTAACCCTCACCCTAACCCTAACCTAACACTTACCCTAACCCTAACCCTCACACTAACACTCAACCGAAGCCTAATTCTAACCCTAAACCTCACCCTCACCCTAACCCTAACTCTAACACTAATCCTAACCCTAAATCTCACCCTAATCCTAACCCTAAACCTAACCCTCACCGTCACCCTCACCCTCAACCTAACTCAACCTAACAATAACAATAACCCTAACCCTAACCCTCACCCTAACTATAACCCTCAACCTAACCCTAACCCTCACCATAACCCCTAACCCACACCCATACCCTAAGCCTCACCCTAACCCTAACCCTCACCCTTATCTTAATTCTCACAGTCAGCCTAACCTTCAACTTTACCCTTACCATCACCCTCACTCTAACCCTCACCCTATCCCTAAACCTCATGCTAATCTTCAACTTAACCGTAACCCTAACCATTACCCTTACCTTAACCCCTACCCTCAACGTCACTCTCAGCCTAACCCTAAACCTATCCCTAACCCTAACCCTCACCCTCACCCTAGCCCTCACCCTAACCCTAATCCTCACCCTAACCCTCATCCTAACCCTCACCTTAATCCTCACCCTAATCATCACTCGAACACTAATCCTTACCCCCACCCTCATCCTCAGCCTAACCCTAAGCCTAAGCCTAAGCCTAACCCTAACACTCACACTCACCCTCAACCTAACCCTACTCCTAAACCTAACCCTAACCCTCCCCCTAACCCTCACTCTAACCCTAAACCTAACCCTCACCAAAACCCTAATCCTCACCCTAACCCTAAAGCTCACCCTAACCCTAAACCTAAAGCTCACCCTCACCCTCACCATAACTCTAACCCTAACCTTAACAAAAACACTAATCCTAACCCTAAACCTAACCCTAACCCTAATCCTAAACCTAACCCTCACCCTCAGCCTCACCATCACTGCAAAGGTAACCTTAACCATAACACTAACAATAACCCTAACCATAATCCAAACACTCACCCTCACTCTAATCCTAATCCTAAACCTAAAACTCACCCTAACCCTAACCCTCACCCTCACCTTAATCCTAACCCAAATTCTAACCCTCACCCTAACCCTAATCCTCACGCTCACCGTAACCATAACCCTCACACCTACCTTCACCCTTAACCTAACCCTGAGTCTAAGCCTAAACATTACTCTCACACTTATCTTCAACCAAAACCTAATCCTAACCCTAAACCTATCCCTAAACCTCAACCTAACCCTCACCCTCACCTTAAGATTAACTCTAACCTTAACCCTATCTCTCACCCTAACCCTCCCCATAAACATAATTCTAACTCTAAACCTCACGCTCAACCTAACACTAACCCTAAACCTCATCGTAAACCTCACCCAAACCCTAACCCTCACCCTCACCCTCACTGTAAATCTAACCCTAGCGCTAAAAATAATACTAACCCTAACCCTAAACCTAAACCTAAACCTAACTATAAACGTCACCCTCAGCCTCACCCTCACTGCAAACTTAACTGTAACCATAACACTAACAATAACCCTAACCCTAACCCTCATCCTCACCCTATACCTCACCCTAACATTAATACTCAATCTTACACTCACCCTCACCCTACCTCTAACCCTAACCCTCACCCTCACCTTAACCCTAACCCTCACATTTACCATAATCCTCACTCTCCGCCAAACCCTCAACTTTACCCTTACTGTCACCCTCACCCTAACCCTCACACTAACTCTCACCCTCATGCTAACCCTCTCCCTGACCGTAACCCTAAGCATGACCCTAAACCTAACCCTCAACCACACCCTAACTTTAACACTAACCCTCACACTAACCTTCACCCTAACCCTAACACTAATCCTAACCCTCACACTCGCCCTCACCCTAAACCTAACCCACACCCTCAACCTAACCCTAAGCCTAACCCTTACCCTAACCTCACACTCATCCTCACCCTAACCCTAATCCTAATCCTAAACATAACCATAACCCTCACCCTAACCCTAACACTCATCCTAACCCTAACACTAACCCTAACCCTAACCCTCAACCTAACGCCAATTTTACCCTAACCATCACCCTCAAGCTAACCCTCACCCTATCCCTAAACTTCATGCTAACCTTCAACCTAACCGTATCCCTAAACATCACCCTAAACTTAACACTCACCCTCAACCTCACCCTCAGCGTAACCCTAAGCCTAAGCCTAACCCTAACCCTCACCCTCCCCCTAGATTTAATCCTAACCCTAATCCTAACACTAACCCTCATCCTAACAATCACCCTAATCCTAAACCTAACAATCAACCGAACCCTAATCCTCACCCCCACCCTCTTCCTCAGCCTAACCCTAAACCTAAGAATAAGCCTAACCCTAACCCTCACACTCACCCTCACCCTAACCCTATTCCTAAACTTAACCCTAACCCTAACCCTAACCCTCACCCTAGCCCTCTGCTTAAACCTAACTCTAACCCTAAACCTCACCCTCACCCTAACCCTAATCCTCACCCTAACCATAAACCACACCCTAACCCTAACCCTAACCCTCACCCTCACCCTAACACTAACCATAAGTCTAACCCTAACCTTAAGAAAAACACTAATCCTAACCCTAAACCTAACCCTATCCCTAATCCTAACCCTAACCCTCCCACTAACCCTCACTCTAACCATAAACCTCACCCTCAACCTAATCCTAACCCTAAACGTCACCCTAAACCTCAACCTAACCCTAACCCTCACCCTCACCCTCACCCTCACCATAACTCTAACCCTAACCCTAAACCTAACACTAACACTAACAATAACCCTAACCCAAAACCTAACCCTAACCATAAACCTCACCCTCAGCCTCACCCTCACTGCAAACTTAACCCTAAACATAACACTAACAATAACCCTAATCCTAACCATAAACCTAACTCTAACCCTAACCTTAACCGTATCCCTAATACTCACCCCCACTCTCACCCTCAGCCTAACCCTAAGCCCAACCCTAACACTAACCCGAACTCTAACCCTAAACATCACCCTAACCATAACCCTATTTCCAACCCTAACTTTAAACCTCACCCTAACACTAACCCTAAACCTCACCCAGAACCTCACCCTCACCGTAATTCTAACCCTAACCCTAACAATAACACTAAACCTAATTCTAACCATCACCCTAACACTAATCCTCACCGCCACCCTCACCCTCAGCCTAACCCTAAACCTAACACTAAGACTAACTCTAATCCTCACCCTCACCCTAATCCTAATCCTAACCCTAACCCTCACCCTAACCCTAACCCTCACCCTCACCTTAATCCTAACCAAAATCCTAACCCTCACTGTAACCCTAATCCTCACCCTCACCGTAACCATAACCCTCACACCGACCTTCACACTCAACCTAAACCTAAGCCTAATCCTAAACCTAACCCTCACACTCACCCCCACCCTAACCCTAATCCTAAACCTAAGCCTATCCCTAAACCTCAACCTAACCCTCACCCTCACCCTAAGACTAACACTAACCCTAACCCTACCTCTCACCCTAACCCTCCCCATAAACTTAATTCTAACTCTAAACCTCACCCTCAACGTAACCCTAACACTAACCCTAACCCTAACCCTCACCCTCACCCTCACTGTAAATCTAACCCTAACCCTAAAAATAATACTAACCCTAACTTAACCTAAATCTAAACCTCACCATGAACCTCACCCTCAGCCTCACCCTCACTACAAACTTAACTATAACCATAGCACTAACAAAAACCCTAACCCAAACCCTCATCCTTACCCTAAACCTCACCCTAACACTAATCCTCAATCTTACACTCACCCTCACCCTACCCCTACCCCTAACCCTCACCCTAACCCTAACCCAAACACTTACAGTAACTCTCACCCTCAGCCTAGCCCTAAAGTTTACCTTTACTGTCACCCCCACCCTAAACCTCACCCTAACCCTAACCCTCAGGCTAACCCTCACCCTAAGCCCAACTCTAACCCTAGACCTCACCCTCACCCTAACCGTTACCCTAACACTAAAACTCATCATACCCCTAACCCTAACCCTCACCCTAACCCTAACCCTAACCCTCACCCTAACCCTAATCCTCTCCCTCACCATCACCCTCAGCCTAAACCTAAGGCTAAACCTAACACTAACCCTAACCCTCACACTCACCCTCACCCTAACCCTAACCCTCACGCTCACCCTCACCCTCAGGCTAACCCTAAGCCTAACCCTTACCCTCACCCTCACACTCACCCTAACCCTACCCTAATCCTAATCCTAACCATCACCATAACACTCACCCTAACCCTAACACTCACCCTAACCCTAACGCTAACACTAACCCTAATCCTAACCCTCAACCTAACCCAAACTCTAACACTAAACCTCACCCTCACACTAACCCTAACCCTAAACTTCACCCTAACCCTAACACTAAACCTCACACTCACCCTAGCCCTCACTCTAACCCTAATCCTAACCCTAATCTTCATCCTAACCCTCACACTAACCCTAATCCTAACCCTCACACTAACCGTAACCATCACCCTCAACCTCACCCTCAGCCTAACCCCAAGCCTACCCCTAAACCTAACCCTAAACCACACACTCAACCACACCATAAACCTAACCCTAACCCTAACATAACACTAATCCTAACCGTAACCATAACACTTGCCCTCACCCTAAGATAAATCTAACCCTAAACCTCACCCTAAACCTAACCCTAAACCTCACCATCACCCTCACCCTCAACATAAACCTAAACCTAAAATTAACAATAACCCTAACCCTAACCCTTAGCCTCACCCTAACTATAACCCTCACCCTCACCCTAACCCTCTCCCTAATACTTACCCTGACCCTAACACTAACCCTAACCCTAACACTAACCCTCACACTAACCCTAACCCTCACCCTAAGCCTAAACCTCACCCTACCCCTAAACCTAACCCTCACCCTGACCCTAGTCCTCACCATAACCCTAATTCTAACACTTAACTTCACCTAACCCTAACCCTCATCCTCACCCTAAACCACACACTAACCCTGACCCTAATCCTCAATCTAACCCTCAGCCTCACCTTAATCCCTAACCCTCACCCTTACCCTAACCCTCACCCTAACCGTAACCCTCTCACTTATCCTAACCCTCACCCAAAGCCTAACCCTCAAATTTACCCTTAACATCACCCTTACCCTAACCCTCACCCTATACCTAAACCTCATCCTAACCTTCAAGCTAACCGTAAGCCTAACCATCACCCTAACCATAACCCTAACACTAACCCTAACCCTAACCCTGACCCTAACCCTCCCCCAAACCCTAACTCTAAACCTAAACCTAACACTAACACTCACACTAACCCTAACCCTCACCTTAACCCTAAACCTCACCCTAACCCTAAACCTAAACCTCACTCTCACCCTAGCCCTCACCCTAAGCCTAATCCCAACCCTAACCCTCATCCTAACCCTCACCCTAATCCTAACCCTAACCATCACCCGAAAACTAATCCTCACCCCCACCCTCACCCTCAGCCTAAGCCTAACCCTAACTCTAACACTCACCCTCACCTTAACCCTAACCCTAATCCCTAACCTAACCCTAACCCTAACTCTAACCCTAACCCTAAACCCAACCCTAATCCTCACCCCCACTCTCACCCTCAGCCTAACCCTAAGCCCAACCCTAACACTAACCCGAAATCTAACCCTAAACATCACCCTCAACCTAACCCTATCTCCAAACCTAAGTCTAAACCTCACCCTAACCCTAACCCTAACCAGGACCTGCAACCTCACCCTCACCGTAAATCTAATCCTTAACCTAACAATAACACTAAACCTAACACTAACCCTCAACCTAACCCTAACCCTCATCCTCACCCCAAACCTCACACTGAACCTAACCCTAATCCTCAATCAAACCCTCACCCTCACCCTTACCCTAACCCTCACCCTAACCCTAACCCTCACCGTTATCTTAATAATCACCCTCAGCCTAACCCTCAACTTTACCCTTACCATCACCCTCACTCTATCCCTCAACCTATCCCAAAACCTCATGCTAAACTTCAACCTAACCGTAACCCTAACCATCACCCTAACCTTAACCCTCACCCTCAACCTCACCCTCCGCCTAAACCTAAACTTAAGCCTAACCCTAACCCTAACCCTCATCCTCACGATAGCCCTCAGCCTAACCCTAATAATAACCCTAACCCTCATCCTAACCCTCACCCAAATCCTATCCCTAACCAACACCCAAACCATAATCCTCAACCCCACCCTCATCCTCAGCATATCCCTAAGGCTAAGCTTAAGCCTAACCCTAACCCTCACACTCACCCTCACCCTAACCCTAATCCTAAACCTAACCCTAACCCTAACCCTCACCCTAACCCTCCCCCTAACCCTCACTCTAACCCTAAACCTCACCCTCACCCTAACCCTAACCCTCACCCTCACTCTCACCCTCACCATAACTCTAACCCTAACTTTAACAAAAACACTAATACTAAGCCAAAACGTAACCCTCACTCTAATCCTAAACCTAACCCTCATCCTCAGCCTCACCATCACTGCAAAGGTAACCTTAACCATAACACTAACAATAACCCTAACCCTAATCCTAACCTTCACCCTCACCCTCACCCTAATCCTAATCCTAACCCTAACCCTCACCCTAATCCTAACCCTCACCCTCACCTTAATCCTAACCCAAATCCTAGCCCTCACCCTAACCCTAATCCTCACCCTCACCGTAACCATAACCCTCCCACCTACCTTCACCCTCAACCTAATCCTAAGCCTAAGCCTAAACCTAACCCTCACACTAACCCTCACCCTAAACCTAACACTAACCCTAACCCTCACACTCACCCACACTCTAAACCTAACCCTCACCCTCAACCTAACCCTAAGCCTAAAGCTTACCCTAACCCTCACACTCACCGCACCCTAACCCTAACCCTAATCCTAATCCTAACCGTAACCATAACCTTCAACCTAACCCTAACCCTAACACTAACCCTAACCCTAAACCTCACCCTACCCCTAACTCTAACACTAAACCTCATGCTCACCCTAACCCAAACCCTACACCTCACCCTAACCCTAACAGTAAAGGGCACCGTCACCCTAGCCCTCACTCTAACCCTAACCCTCATCCTAACCCTAACACTAACCATAATCCTAACCCTCAGCCTAACCCAAACCCTCACACTCAACCTCATGCTCAGCCTAACGCTAAGCCTAAACCTAAACCTAACCCTAACCCACACACTAAACCTCACCCTAATCCAAATCCTAACCCTAACCCTAAATCTAGCCATAACCCTCACCCCAACCCTCACCCTAACCCAAACCTAACACTAATCCTAACCCTAACCCTAACAGTAACCCTCACCCTAAGCCTAAATCTAACCGTAAACCTCACCCTCAGCCTAACCCTATCTCTAACCCTAACCATAAACCTCACATAACCCTAACCCTAAAAATCACCCTCACCCTCACCCTAAACAAAACCCTAACCCTAACCCTAACCCTAAGCCTAACCCTAACCCTACCCCTAACCCTCACACTCACCCTCAACCTAACCCTATCGTAACCCTAACACTCACACTATCCGTCACACCAGCGCTCAATCTAACCCTATTCCTAACCCTAACCCTCTGCCTAACATTCAATCTAACCCTAACTCTAACCCTCACCATAACCCTAACCCTCACCCTCAAACTCACCCTCACCCTAACCCTAAGCCTAACACTAAACCTAACCCTAACCCTCACACTCACCCTCACCCTAACCCTAACGAAAAACTAACCCTAAACCTAACCCTCACAGTAACACTCACCCTAACCCTAACTATAACCCGAATCCTAACCCTAAATCTCACCCTAACCCTAACCCTAACCCTCACCCTCACCGTCAACGTAACCCTAAACCTAACAATGACAATAACCCTAACCCTAACCCTCACCCTAACTATAACCCTCACCCTAACCCTAACCCTCACCCTAACACTTACCCTCACCCTAACACTAACCCAAACCCTAACACTAAATCTCACACTAACCCTAACCCTCATCCTAACCCTAAAACTCACCCTAACCCTAACACTAACAGTAAACCTCACCCTCACCCTAGCCCTCACCCGAAACCTAATTCTAACCCTAACACTCACTCTAACGCTAACCCTCATCCTCACCCTAAACCTCACATGAAACCTAACCCTAATCCTCAATCTAACCCTCACACTCACCATAAACCCTAACCATCACCCTTACCCTAAACCTCACCCTAACCCTAACACTCACCCGTATCTTAATTCTCACCCTCAGCCTAACCCATAGCTTTACCCTTACCATCACCCTCACTCTAACCCTCACCCTATCCCTAAACCTCATGCTAACCTTCAACCTAAGGATAACCCTAACCATCACCCTAACCTTAAGACTCACCCTCAACCTCACCCTCAGCCTAAATCTAAGCCTAAGCCTAAGCCTAACACTAACTTTCACCCTCACCCTAGCCTTCACCCTAACCCTAATCCTAACCCTAACCCTCATCCTAACCATCACCCTAATCCTAACCCTAACCATCACCCGAACCCTCATCCTCAACCCCACCGTCATCCTCAGGCTAACCCTAAGCCTTAGCATAAACCTAACCCTCACACTCACCCTCACCCTAACCCTAATCCTAAAGCTAAACAAAACCCTAACCCTAACCCTAACCCTCACCCTAACCCTCGCCCTAACCCTAAACCTCACCCTCACCCTAACCCTAATCCTCACCTTAACCCTAAACCTCACCCTAACCCTAACCCTAACCCTCACCCTCACCCTCACCCTGACCATAACTCTAACCCTAACCTTAACAAAATCACTAATCCTAACCCTAAACCTAACCCTAACCCTAATCCTAACCCTAACCCTCACCCTCAGCCTCAACATCACTGCAAAGGTAAGCTTAACCATAACACTAACAATAACCCTAACCCTAATCCTAACCCTCACCCTCACCTTAATCCTAATCCTAACCCTAACACTCACCCTAACCCTAACCCTCACCCTCACCTTAATCCTAACCCGAATTCTAACCCTCACCCTAACCCTAATCCTCACCCTCACTGTAACCATAACCCTCACACCTACCTTCACCCTCAACCTAACCGTAAGCCTAAGCCTAAACTTAACCCTCACAATCAACCTCACCCTAACCCTAATCCTAACCCTAAGACTATCCCTAAACCTCAACCTAACCCTCACCCTCACCCTAAGACTAACACTACCACTAACCCTACCTGTCACCCTAACCCTCCCCATCAACCTAATTCTAACTCTAAACCTCACCCTCAACGTAAACCTAACCCTAAACCTCACCGTAAACTTCACCCTCACCCTAACCCTCACCCTCACCCTCATTGTAAATCTAAACCTATCCCTCTAAATAATACTAACCCTATCACTAACGCTGAATCTAAACCTAAAAATAAACCTCACCCTCAGCCTCACCCTCACTGCAAACATAACTGTAACCATAACACTAACAATAACCCTAACCCTAACCCTCATCCTCACCCTAAACCTCACCCTAACACTAATCCTCAATCTTACCCTCACCCTCACCCTACCCCTAACCCTAACCCTCTCCCTAACCCTAACCCTAACCCTTATATTTACCGTAATCCTCACTCTCAGCCTAACCCTCAACTGTACCATTACTGTCACCCTCATCCTAACCCTCACACTAACTCTCAACGTCATGCTAACCCTCTCCCTGACAGTAACACTAAGCCTCACCCTGACCCTAACCCTCACCCACACCATAATTTTAAGACTAACCCTCACACTAACCCTCACCCTAACCCTAACACTAACCCTAACCCTCACACTCACCCTCACCCTAAACCTAACCCTCACCCTCAACCTAAACCTAAGCCTAACACTTAACTTAACCCTCACACTCACCCTCACCCTAAACCTAAACCTAATCCTAACCAAAACCATAACCCTCACCCTAAAACTAACACTCTCCCTATCCCTAACCTTAAGACTATCCCTAACCCTAACCCTCACCCTAACCCTAACTCTAACACTAAACCTTACCCTCACCCTCACCCTAACACTAAACCTTACCCTAACCCTAACAGTAAACGTCACCCTCACCCTAGCCCTCACTCCAATCCTAATCATAACCCTAACCCTCATCCTAACCCTCACCCTAACCCTAATCCTAACCCTCACCCTAACCCCAACCCTAACACTCAACCTCACCCTCAGCCGAACGCTAAGCCTAACCCTAACCATAACCATAACCCTCACACTAACCCTCACCCTAACCCACACCTAACACTAAACCTAACACTAACCCTAACCCTAAGCCTAAATCTATACCTAAACCTCACTCTCACCCTAACCCTAACTCTCACCCTAATCCTAATCCTAAACCTCACCCTAACCCTAAACCTAACCCTCATCCTCACCCTCACCCTCAAGGTAACACTAAACCTAAAACTAATACCCCTAAACCTAACCCTAACCCTCACCCTAACTATAACCCTCACCCTAAGCCTAACCCTCAACCTAATACTTACCCTCTCCCTAAGAGTAACACGAACCCTAACACTAACCTTTACACTAACCCTAACCCTCACCCTAAGCCTAAACCTCACCCTAAACCTAACCCTAACCCTCACCATCACCCTTACCCTAATTCTAACACTTACCCTCACCTAATCCTAACCCTCATCCTCACCCTAAACCACACACTAACCCTAACCCTAATCCTCAATCTAACCATCACCCTCACCCTAATCCCTAAACCTCACCCTTACCCTAACCCTCATCCCAACTGTAACCCTCACTCTAACCTTAACCCTCACCCTCAGCCGAACCCTCAAATTTATTCCTACCATCACCCTTACCCTAACCCTCACCCTATCCCGAAACTTCATCCTAATTTTCAAGCTAACAGTAACCCTAACCATCACCCTAACCCTATCCCTATCACTAACCCTAACCCTAACCCTGAACCTAACCCTTCCCCTAAACCTAACACTAAACCAAAACCTAACACTAACACTCACACTAACCCTAACCCTCACCTTAACCCTAAATCTCACCCTAACCCTAACCAAAACCCTCACCCTCACCCTAGCCCTCACCCTAACCCTAATCCTAACCCTAACCCTCATCCTAACAATCACCCTAATCCTAACCCTGACCATCACCCGAAAACTAATGGTCACCCTCACCCTCACCCTCAGCCTAAGCCTAACCCTAACCCTAACACTCACCCTCACCCTCACCATAACCCTAATCCTTAACATAACCCTAACCCGAAACCTCAAACTAACCCTAACCCTCCCCCTAACCCTAACACTAACCCTTACTCTAAACCTGACCCTAACCCTCCCCCTAACCCTAACACTAAACCTAACCCTAACACTAACATTCACACTAACCCTAATACTCACCCTAACCATAAACCTCAATCTAACCCTAACCCTAAATCTCACCCTCATCCTAATCCTAACCCTAAGCCTAAGCCTAAACCTAAACCTAACCCTAACCCTCACATTCACCAATATTGTAAGCCTAATCCTAACCCTAACCCTATCCCTAAACCTCAACCTAACCCTCACCCTCACCCTAAGACTAACATTAAACCTAACCCTCACCCTAACCCTCCTACTAACACTCACTCTAAACCTAAACCTCACCCTCAACCTAACCCTAACCCTAAATGTCACCCCAAACCTCACCCTAACCCTAACCCTCACCCTCACGCTCACCTCACCGTAACTCTAAACCTAAAAATAACACTAACACTAACCCTAACACTAACCCTAACCCTAACCATATACCTCACCCTCAGCCTCACCCTCACTGCAGACTTAACCCTAAACATAACACTAACAATAACCCTAACCCTAACCCAAACCCTAACTCTAACCTTAACCCTAACCCTAATCCTCACCCCCACTCTCACACTCAGCCTAACCCAAAGCCCAAACCTAACACTAACCCTAACTCTAATTATAAACATCACCCTCACCCTAACCCTATCTCCAACCCTAACTCTAAACCTCACCCTAACCCTAACCCTCACCCTCAACCTCAGCCTCAGCCTAACCCTAAGCCTAACTCTAAACCTAACCCTAACCCACACACTCACCCTCACCCTAACCCTAATCCTAAACCTAACCCTCAACTTAACCCTCATCCTAACCCTAAACCTAACCCTCACCTAACCCTAACCCTCACCTTCAACCTCAGCCTCAGCCTAACCCTAACCCTCCCTCTAACCCTAACCCTTACACTAACCCACACCGTAAATCTAACTTAACACTAACCCTAACCCTAATCCTAACACTAACCCTCACCCTAAGCCTAAATCTAACCCTAAACCTCACCCTCACCCTAACCCTAACTCTACCCCTAATCCTAAACCTAAACTTCACCCTAACTCTAACCCTAACCCTCACACTCACCCGCAATGTAATCCTAATCCTAACAATTACAATAACCCTAACACTAACCCTCAACCTAACTATAACCCTCACCCTAACCCTAACCCTCACCCTAACCCTTACCCTCACCCTAACACTAAACCTAACCCTAACCTAACCCTGACCTTCACCCTCACCGTAGCCCTCATCCTAACCCTAATTCTGACCCTAACCCTCACCCTAACGCTAACCCTCATCCTCACCCTAAACCTCACAATAACCCTAACCCTAATCCTCAATCTAACCCTCACCCTCACCCTTACACCTAACCCTCACACTTACCCTAACCCTCACCCTAACCCTAACCCTCACCCTTATCTGTACCCTGACCCTCAACTTTACCCTTACCATCACCCTCACCCTAACCCTCACCCTATCCCTAAACCTCATGCTAAACTTCAACCTAACCGTAACCTTAACCATCACCTTAAACCTAACCCTCAACCTCAACCTCACCCTCAGCCTAACCATAAGCCTAAGCCTAAGCCTAACCCTAACCCTCACCCTCAACCTAGCCCTCACCGTAAACCTAACACTCACACTAACCCTCCCCCTAACAATAACTCTAACCCTAAACCTCACCCTAACCCTCATTCTAACTCTAACTCTAACCCTAAACCTCACACTCGCCCTAAACCTCACCCTAAACCTAACCCTAAACCTCACCCTCAATGTAGCCCTGAACCTAACCCTAAACCTAACCGTAACCGTCACCCTAAACATAACCCTCACTGTAACTCAAACACTCACGCTAAACCTAACCCTCAGCCTCAACCTCAACCTAAACATAACCCTAAACCTAACACTAAACCTAACATTAATCCACACCCTCACCCTCACCATAACGCTAATCCTAATCCTGACCATAACCATAACCCTCACCCTAAACCTATCACTCACCCTAACCCTAACCCTAACACTAACCCTAACCCTAACCCTAAACGTAACCCTAACTCTAACACTCAACCTCACCCTCACCCTAACCCTAACACTAAACCTCACCCTAACCATAACCCTAAACCTCACCCTCACCCTAGCCATCACCCTAACCCTAATCCTAACCCTAACCCTCATCCTAAGCCTCACCCTAACCCTAATCTAACACTAGCCCTAACCCTAACCTCACACTTACCCTCACCCTAATCCTAATCCTAACCCTAACCCTCACCCTAACCCTAACCCTCACCCTCACCTTTATCCTAACCCAACCTAACCCTCACTGTAAACTTAATCCTAACGCTCACCGTAACTATAACCCTCAACCCTCACCTACCTTCACCCTCAACCTAACCCTAAGCCTAATCCTAAACCTAACCCTCACACACACACACACCCTAACCCTAATCCTAACCCTAAGCCTATCCCTAAACCTCAACCTAACCCTCACCCTCACCCTAAGACTAACACTAACCCTAACCCTTCCTCTTACCATAACCCTCCCCATAAACCTAATTCTAACTCTAAACCTCACCCTCAACCTAACCCTAACCCTAAACCTCACCGTAAAACTCACCCTAACCCTAACCCTCACCCACACCCTCACTGTAAATTTAACCCTAACCCTAAAAATAATACTAACCCTAACCCTAACCCTAAACCTAACCCTCACCATAAACCTCACCCTCAGCCTCACCCTCACCGCAAACTTAACTGTAATCATAACACTAACAATAACCCTAACCCTAACCCAACCCTCATCCTCACCCTAAACCTCACCCTTACACTAATCCTCAATCTTACCCTCACCCTCACCCTACCCCTAACCCTAACCCTCACCCTAACCCTAACACTAACCCTTACAGTAACTCTCACCCTCAGCCTAACCGTAAAGTTTACCCTTACCGTCACCCCCACCCTAACCCTCACCCTAACCCTAACCCTCACCCTAAGCCCAACTCTACCCCTAGACCTCACCCTCACCCTCACCCTAACCCTAACACTAAACCTCATCATTCCCCTAACCCTAACCCTCAACCTAACCCTAAACCTCACCCTCACCCACACCCTCAGCCTAAACCTAGGGCTAACCCTATCACTCACCCTAATCCTCACACTCACCCTAACCGTAATTCTAAACCTCACCCTCACCCTAGCCCTCACCCTAACCCTAACCCTCATCCTCACCCTAAACCTCACACTACACTAAAATTAATCCTCAATCTAAACCACACCCACACCCTAACCCTAACCCTAAACCTCACCCTATCCCTAAACCTTACATTTAACGTAATCCTCACTCTCAGCCTAACCCTCAACTTTACCCTTACTGTCACCCTCACCCTAACCCTCACACTAAACCTAACCCACATCCTAACCCTCACCCTGACCGTAACCCTAAGCATCATCCTAACCCTAAACCTCACGCACACCCTAATTTTAACACTAACCCTAACACTCACCCTCACCCTAACCCTTACTGGAACCCTAACTCTAAAACTAAACCTCACCCTAACCCTAACCCTAACACTCACCCTAACCCTAACCCTCGCCCTCACCCTCACCCTCAGCCTAAACCTAAGGCTAACCCTAACACAAACCCTAACCCTCACACTCACCCTCACCCTAACTCTAACCTTCACCCTCACCCTCACTCTCAGGCTAACCTAAGCCTAACCCTTACCCTAACCCTCACACTCACCCTAACCCTACCCTAATCCTAATCCAAACCATCACCATAACCCTCACCCTAACACTCACCCTAACCTTAACCCTAACACTAATCCTAATCCTAACTTTCAACCTAAGCCTAACTCTAACAATAAACCTCAAACTCACCCTAACCCTAATCCTAAACCTAACCCTAACCCTATCACTAAACCTCACCCTCACCCTAGCCCTCACTCTAACCCTAATCCTAACCCTAACCTTCGTCCTATCCCTCACAGTAACCCTAATCCTAACCCTAACCCTCACCCTCAACCTCACCCTCAGCCTAATCCCAAGCCTAACCCTAAACCTAAACCTAACCCAGACACTCAACCTCACCGTAACCCTAATCCTAACCATAACCTTAACTCTAACCCTAACCCACACACTAACCCTCACCCTAACACTAACCTAACACTAACCCTAACCCTAACACTCATACTAACCCTCACCCTAACACTAACCTAACACTAACCCTAACCCTAACACTCATCCTAACCCTCACCCTGACTGTAACCCTAAGCATCACCCTAACCCTAACCCTCACCCTCACCCTCAGCCTCAGCCTAGCCCTAAGCCTAAGCCTAACCCGAACCCTAAACCTCACCCTCACCCTAGCCCTCACCCTAACCCTAATCCTAAACCTAACCCTAACCCTAACCCTAAACCTCACACTCACCCTCAACCTAACCCAAATCATAAACTTAATCCTATCCCTAACACTAACCCTCAAACTAACCATCACCCCAGCGCTCACCCTAAGAGTAATCCTAACCCTAACCCTCATCCTAACCCTCAACTTAAACCTAACCCTAACCCACACCCTAACCCTAACACTAACCCTCACCCTCAGCCTCAGCCTAACCCTAAGCCTAACCCTAACCCTAACCCTAACCCACACACTCACACTCACCCTAACCCTAATCCTAACCCTAACCCTCACTCTAACCCTAACCCTCACACTAACCGTAACCCTAACCCTAACCTAAAACTAACCCTAACCCTAACACTCACACTAACCCTCACCCTAATCCTAGCTCTAAACCTAAACCTCATCCTCACCCTAACTCTAATTCTAACCCTAATCCTAACCCTAAACCTCACCCTAACTCTAAACCTAACAATAACCCTCACCCTCATCGAAACGGTAACCTTAACCCTAACCCTAACAATAACCCTAAAACTAAGCCTAACCCTCATTCTAACCATAACCCTCACCCTAACCCTAACCCTCATCCTAACACGTACCCTCACCCTAACACTAACCCTAACCCTAACACTAATCCTCACACTAACCCTAACCATCATCCTAACCTTAAACCTCAACCTAAACCTAATCCTCACACTCACCCTAGCCCTCACCATAACCCTAATCCTAACCCTAACCCTAATCCTAACACTAAACCTAACCCTAACCCTAACCATCACACTAAACCTAATCCTCATCCCCACCCTCACCCTCAGCCTAACCCTAAGCCTAAGCCTAATCCTAACCCTAAACCTCAAAATCACCCTCACCATAACCCTAATCCTAAATCTAACCCTAACTCTAACCCTAAACCTCAACCTAACCCTCACCCTAACCCTAACCCTAACACTAACCCTCACCCTAACCCTCCACATAAACCTAACTCTAACCCTAAACCTCACGCTCATCCTAAATCTAAACCTAACCCTAAACCTCACCCTCACCCTCACCCTCTAACCCTAACAATAACACTAACCCTAAACCTAACCCTAACCCTCACCCTCACCGTAACCCTAAACCTAACCCAAGCCCTCACCCTAACCGTAATCCTAACCCTAACCCTTACCCTCATCCTCATCCTCACTGTAAACTTAACCTTAACCATAACACTAACAATAACCCTAATCCTAACCCTAATCCTAACCCTCACCTTCACCCTAACCCTAACCCTAACTCTCACCCGAACCCTAACCCTCAACTTCACAGTAACCCTAACCCTAAACCTCACCCTCATCCTCACCCTCAGCCTAACCCTAAGCCTAAGCTTAACCCTAACCCTAACCCTCACACACACCCTCACCCTAACCGTAATCCTAACACTAACCCTAACCCTAACCCTCCCCCTAACTCTAACTCTAAACCTTAAATCGCACCCTCACCCAAACACTAACTCTAACCCTAACCCTAAACCTAAACCTAAACCTCACCCTAACCCTAAACCTAAACCTCACCCTCACCCTCACCGTAACAGTAACCATAACCCTAACCATAACAATAACCCTAACCCTAACATTAACCATAACCCTCACCCTAACCCTAACCATCAACTTTACCCTTGCTGTCACCTTCACCCTAACCCTCACCCTAAACCTAACCCTCATCCTAACCCTCATCCTAACCGTAACCCAAACCATCACCCTAACACTAACCCTCAACCTGACCCTCACCCTCAGACTAACACTAAGACTAACTCTAACCCTAACCCTCACCCTAACACTTACTGTCACCCTAACACTTACCCTAACCCTAACACTAACCCTCACACTAACCCTAACCATCACGCTAAACCTAACACTCACCCTAACCCTAAATCTAACCCTCACCTTCACCCTAGCCCTCACCCTATCCCTAACCCTCATCCTCAAGCTAACCCTCACACTAACCCTAAAACTAATCCTCAACAGAAACCACACCCTCACCCTAACCCTAACAATCACCTTCACCTTAACACAATCCTCACATTTACCCTAATCCTCACTCTCAGCCTAACCCTCAACTTTACCCTTACTGTCACCCTCACCCTAAACCTGACACTAAACCTCACACTAATGCTCACACTAATGCTCACATCTCATCCTAACCCTCACCCTGACCGTAAACCTAAGCATCAACCTAACCCTAAACCTCACCCACACCCTAAACCTAACACTAAACCTCACACTAATGCTCACACTAACACTGAGTCTAACCCTAAACCTCACCCTCACCCTAACCCTAACCCTCACCCTCACCCTCACCCTCAGCCTAATCCTAAGGCTAACCCTAACCCTAATCCTCACACTCAACCTCACCCTAACCCTAACCCTCACCCTCACCCTCACGGTAACAGTAACCATAACCCTAAGCATAACAATTACACTAACCCTAACACTAACCATAACCCTCAACCTAACACTAACCCTCACCCTAACACTTACCCTTACCGTAAAACTAACCCTAATCCAAACACTAACCCTCATACTAACCCTAAACATCACCTTAACCCTAACCCTCAATCTAATTCTATCCCTAACCCTCACCCTCACCCTAGCCCTCACCCTAACCCTAACCCGCATCCTTACCCTATAACTCACACTAACCCTAACACTAATCCTCACACAAACCCTCACCCTCTCTCTAACCCTCAACTTTACCCTTGCTGTCACCTTAACTCTAACCCTCACCCTAAACCTAATCCTCATCCTAACCCTCATCCTAACCGTAACCCAAACCATGACCCTAACACTAACCCTCAACTTGACCCTCACCCTCAGAATAACACTAAGCCTAACCCCAACCCTAACCATCACCCTCACCCTAGCCCTCACCCTAAACCTAAACCGAACCCTAACCCTCATCCTAACCCTAACCCTAACAATAACCCTAACCCTAACCCTAACCCTCACCCTAACACTTACTGTCACCCTAACACTAACCCTAACCATAACACTAACCCTCACACTAACCCTAACCATCACGCTAACCCTAACACTCACCCTAACCCTAACCCTAACGCTCACCCTCACACTAGCCCTCACCCTAACCTTAACCCTCATCCTCACGCTAAACCTCACACTAACCCCAAAACTAATCTTCCACCTAAACCACACCCTCACCCTAACCCTAACACTCACCTTCACCCTAACCCAATCCTCACATTTACCCTAATCCTCACTCTCAGCCTAACCCTCAACTTTACGCTTACTGTCACCCTCACCCTAAACCTCACACTAACCCTAACCCTCATCCTAACCCTCACCCTGACCGTAAACCTAAGCATCACCCTAACCATAAACCTCACCCACACACTAAACCTAACACTAAACCTCACACTACTGCTCACACTAACACTAAGTCTAACCCTAAACCTCACCCTCAACCTAACCCTAACCCTCACCTTCACCCTCACCCTCAGCCTAATCCTAAGCCTAACCTTAACCCTAATCCTCACACTCACCCTCACCCTAACCCTAATCCTAATTCTAACCATAAACATAACCCTCAAACTAAACCTAACACTCACAATAACCCTAAGCCTAACACAAACCCTAACCCTCACCCTCACCCTAACCCTAAATCTACCAGTAAACCTCACCCTCACCCTAACACAAACCCTAAACCTCACCCTAACCCTAACCCTAAACCTCACCCTCACACTAGCCCTAACCCAAATCCTAACCCTAACCCTCATCCTAACTCTCACCCTAACCCTAATCCTAACCCTCAACCTAAACCTAACCTTACCCTCAACCTCACCCTCAGCCTAAACATAAGCCTAACCCTAAACCTAACCCTAACCCACACACTCACCCTCAACCTAACCCTAATCCTAACCCTAACCCTAACTCTAACCCTAACCCTCACACTAACCCTCACCCTAACCCTAACCTAACACTAACCCTAAACCTAACCCTCACACTAACCCTCACCCTAAGTCTAAATCTAACACTAAACCTCACCCTCACATTAACCCTAACTCTAACCCTAATCCTAACCCTAAACCTCACACTCACCCTAACCCTAAACCTAACCCTCACCCTAACCCTAACCCTCACCCTCAACCTCAACCTCAGCCTAACCCTAAGCATAAGCCTAACGCTAACCCTAATCCTCACACTCACCCTCACCCTAACCCTAATCCTAACACTAACCCTAACCCTAACCCACACCTTAACCCTCCCACTAACCCTAACTCTAAACCTAAACCTCACCCTCAACCTAACCCTAACTCTAACCATAACCCTAAACCTAAACCTCAGCCTAAGCCTAACCCTGATGCTCACCCTCATCCTCACTGTACCCATAATATTAACCCTAACCCTAAAAATAACACTAATCCTAACCTTAACCATAACTCTCACCATAACACTAACCCTCACCCTAACACTTTCCTTCAACCGAAAACTAACCCTAATCCTAACACTAACCCTCACACTAACACTAACCATCACCTTAAGCCTAAACCTCAACCTAACCCTAACCCTAACCCTGACCCTAACCCTAGCCCTCACCCTAACGCTACCCTTCATCCTCACCCTAAACCTCACACTAACACTAACACTAATACTCAATCTAACCCTCACACTCACCCTAACCCTAACCCTAATCCTCACTTTTACCCTTACTGTCACCCTCCCCCTAACCCTCATCCTAACCCTGACCCTCATCCTAACCCTCAGCCTAACTGTAACTTTAAACATCACGCTGACCATAACCCTCAACCTCACCCTCACCTTCAGCCTAAACCTAATCCTAAGCCTAACCCTAAAACTCACCCTCAACCTAGCCTTCACCCTAACCCTAATCCTAACCCTAAACCTCATCCTAACACTAACCCTAACCCTAACCCTAACACTAATCCTCACACTCAACCTAACCCTAACCCTCACCCTCATGCTCGGCCTAAGTCTAAGCCTAAACCTAAGCTTAAGCCTAACCCTACCCCTCACACTAACTGTCACCCTAACCCTAACACTAACACTAACGCTAACTCTAACCCTAAACCTCACCCTCACCCTAACCCTAACTCTAACCCTAACCCTAAACATAAACCTCACCCTAAACCTAACCCTAAACCTCACCCTCACTGTAACCGTAACCCTAACCCTAACAATAACCCTAAACAAAACCCTAACCCTCATTCTAACCATAACCCTCACCCTAAACCTAAACCTCAACCTGACACTAACCCTCACCCTAACACTAAACCTAACACTAACACTAATCCTCACCATAACCCTAACCGTCACCCTAACCATAAACCTCACCCTAAACCTAACCCTCACCCTAGCCCTCACCCTAACCCTAACCCTCATCCTCACACTAAACCTCAGACTAAACCTAAAACTAATCCTCAATCTTAACCTCACCCTCACCCTAACCCTAAACCTAACCCTCAACCTAACCCTAACCCTCAGCCTTACCATAATCCTCACTCTCAGCCTAACCTTCACTTTTACCCTTACCGTCACCCTGATTCTAACACTCACCCTCATCCTAACCCTCACCCTGACTGTAACTCTAAGCATCACCATAACCCTAAATCTCACCCTCACCCACAGCCTCAGCCAAAACCTAACCCTAAGCCTAAACCTAACCCTAACACTCACCCTCACCCTAGCCCTCACCCAAACCCTAATCCTAACCCTAACCCTAATCCTAACCCTAAATCTAACCATAACCCTAACCATCACCCTAAACCTAATCGTCTTCCCCATCCTCACTCTCAGCGTAACCCTAAGCCTAAGCCTAACCCTAACCCTAACCCTCACACTCACCCTCACCATAACCTTAATCCTCAACCTAACCTTAAACCTAACCCTAAACCTCAACCTAACCCTCACCCTAACCCTAACCATAACACTTACCCTAAACCTTACTCTAACTCTAAATCTCACCCTCACCCTAAGCCTAACCCTAACCCTAAACCTCACCCTCACCCTCACCCTCACCATAACTCTAACAATAACACTAACCTTAACCCTAACCCTAACCTTAAACCTCACCCTAACCCTAACCCTAAACCTCAACCTCAGCCTCACCCTCACTGTGAACATAACCTTAACCATAACACTAACAATAACCCTAACCCTAATCCTAACCCTCACCCTCAAACTAACCCTAACTCTCACCCTAACCCTAAACCTCACCATCACAGTAACCCTAACCCTAACACTCACCCTAACCCTAAACTTAACCCTAATCTTAAACCTCGCCATAATGCTAACTCTAAACCTCACCCTCACCCTTACCCTCATCCTAACCCTAAACCTAACTCTAAATCTCATCCTAACCCTCACCCTAAACCTAACCCTAACCTCAACCTAACCGTAACCCTCACCTTCAACCTTATCCTCAGCGTAACCGTATGCCTAAGCCTAACCCTAACCCTAACACTCACACTCACCCTCACCCTAATCCTAACACTAACCCTAACCCTAACCCTCACCCTAACCCTCCCCCTAATCCTAACTCTAAACCTAAACCTCACCCTCAACCTAACCCTAACTCTAATCATAACCCAAAACCTAAACCTCACCCTAACCCTAACCCTAACCCTCCCCCTCCCACTCACCGTAACCATAAACCTATCCCTAACCCTAAAATAACCCTAACCCTAATACTAATCCTAACCCTAACCATAACTCTCACCCTAACCCTAACCCTCACCCTAACATTTACCCTCACCCTAAAACTAACCCTAATCCGAACACTAACCCTCACCCTAACCCTAACCATCACCTTTACCCTAAACCTCAACCTAACCCTATCCCTAACCCTCACCCTCACTCTAGCCCTCACCCTAACCCTACCCCTAATCCTCACCGTAAACCTCACACTAACCCTAACACTGATACTCAATCTAACCCTCACCCTCACCCTAACCCTAACCCTAATCCTCACCCTAACCCACAACTTAACTCTAGCCCTCACCTTTACCCTTACTGTCACCCTTACCCTAAACCTAACCCTAACCCTAACCCTCAGCCTAACAGTAATCCTAACCATCACCCTAAACCTAGCCCTCACCTCACCTTCAGCTTCAGCCTAACCCTAAGCCTAAGCCTAAACCAATCACTAAACCTGACACTCACCATAGCCCTCACCCTAACATTAATCCTAACCCTAACCCTCATCCTAACCCTAAACCTAACCATAAACTAAACCAGCACTCTAAACCTAATCCTCATCCCCACACTCACCCTCAGCCTAACCCTAAGCCTAAGCCTAACCTTAACCCTAAGGCTCAAACTCACCCTCACCCAAACCCGAATCCTAACAGTAACCTTAAACCTAAACCTAAACCTCAACCTAACCCTCACCCTAAACCTAACACTAACCCTAACCCTCACCCTCACCTTAGTCCTCACCCTAACCCTCACACCAAACCTAACCTTCACCCTCACCCAAACCCGAACCTTAACCCTCACCCTAAACCTACGCCTAAAGTTAACTCTAAACCTCACCCTAACCCTAACACCAAAACTCACAATCACCCTAGCCCTCAGCGTAACTCTAATTGTAACTCTAAACCTCATCCTAACCCTCACCCTAACCCTCATCCTAACCCTAAACCTAACTTTAACCCTCAAACTAAACCTAACCCTGACCCTCACCATAACCCTAACACTAATCCTCAACCTAACCCTAAACCTAACCCGAGCCCTAAACCTCACCCTAACCCTAACCCTAAACCTCACCCTCACGATAGCCCTCACACTAAACCTAATCCTAAACCTAACCCTCATCCTAACCCTCAACCTCACACTCAGCCTAACCCTAAGCCTAACCCTAACACTAACGCAAACCCTAACCCTCACACTCACCCTCACCCAAACCCTAATCCTAAAACTAACCCTATCCTTAACCCTAAACCTCACCCTAAAACTCACCCTATCCCTAAACCTAATATTTAGCCTAACACTAACCCTCACACTAAACCTCACCTTAACACAAACTCTAACTCTAAACCTCACCCTCACCCTAACCCTAACCCTCTCCCTCACCCTCTCCCTCAGCCTATCCCTAAGCTTAAACCTAACCCAAACCCTAACAATCACACTCACCCTAACCCTAACACTCAGCCTTACCCTAAGACTAAGCCTAAGCCTAAACCTAACACTAACCCTCATCCTAACCATAACCCTCACCCTAACCCTAACACTCACACTAACCCTAACCCTAACCCTAACCCTCACGTTCACCCACACCCTCACCCTAACCCTAACCCTCACCCTCACCCTAAATCAAACCCTAACCCTAAGGGTCATGCAAACCCTAACCCTCACACTCACCCTCAACCTAAACCTAATCCTAAAACTAACCCTATCCCTAACCCTAGCCCTCACACTAACCCTCAACCTATTGCTCACCCTAAACCTTATCCTAACCCTAAACCTCAACCTAACCCTCAACCTAAGCCTAACCCTCACCCTAAACCTAATTCTAAGACTCACCCTCATGCTAGGCCTAAGCCTAAGCCTAAGCCTAACCGTAACCCTCACCTAACCTTAACCTGAACACTAACCCTAACTCTAACACTAAACCTCACCCTAACCCTAATCCTAATTCTAAACCTCATCTTAACCCTAACCCTCACCCTCACCCCAGCCCTCACCCTAATCCTAACATTAATCCTCATCATAACCCTCATCTTAACCCTAACCCTAACCCTCACCTTAACCTATCCCTAACCCTCAACCTAATCCTAACCTTCACTCTCACCATAACCCTATCCCTAACCATCACCCTAACCCTAAACTTAACCCAAACCCTAACCCTCACCCTAACCCTAACCCCCACGCTTAACCTCACCCTCAGCCTAACCCTAAGCCTAACCCTAAACCTAACCCTAACACACACACTCACCCTTACCCTAACCCTAAATCTAAACCTAAACCTACCCCCAAACCTCAACCTAACCCTCACAATCACCATAACATTAACACTAACCGAAAGCCTAACCATAACCCTCATCCTAACCCTAACCCTAATCCTAACCCTCACAGTCACGCTAACCCTTACCCTAATCCTAATCCTAACCCTAAGCCTAACCCTCACCATCACCCTAACCCTCACCCTAACCCTAAATCTAACAATAACCCTAACCCAAACCCTCAAAATCAGCCTCACCCTAACCCTAACTCTAACCCTAAAAATGACTCTCACCCTAACCCTAACCCTAACCCTAACCCTTAACCTCACCCTAACCCTAACCCGAATCATCATCCTCACCCTAGCCCTCACCCTCAACCTAATCCTAAACCTAACCCTCATCCTAACCCTCACCCTAACCCTAAACCTCACCATCACCAAAACCCTTAACCTACCCCTCACCCTAACCCTAAATTTAACCCAAACCCTAACTCTCACCCTAATCCTAACACTAACCCTCACCCTAAGCCTAACCCTCACACTCAGCCTCAGCCTCAGCCTAAGCCTAAGCCTAAGCCTAACCCTAACACTAACCCTTACACTCTCCCTAACCCTAACCCTAATCCTAATCCTAACCCTAACCCTCACCCTCACCTTATCCCTCACCTTAACCCTAACCCTAACACTAACCCGAAACCTAACCCTCACCCTGAGCCTCACCCTAGCCCTAACTCTAACCCTAAATCTCACCCTCACCTTAACCCTAACGCTAAACCTCACCCTAACCATAACCATAAACCTCACCCTCAACCTAGCTCTCCCCCTAACCTTAACCCTCATCCTAATCCTCCCCCTAACCCTAACCTTAACCTTCTCCCTAACCCTAACTCTCACCCTCAGCCTAAGACTAAGCCTAACCCTAACCCTAACCATCACACTCACCCTAACCCTAACACTAATCCTAAAGCTGACACTAACCCTAACCCTCACCCTCACTCAAACCCTCACCTTAACCCTAACCTAGCATTAACCCTAACCTTAACCCACACCCACAGCCTCACCCTAACCTTAACTCTAACCATTAACGTCACCCTGACCCTAACCCAAACATAACCCTAAACCCAACCCTAACCCTAAACCTAACCATCACCCTCACCCTAGCCCTCACCCTAGCCGTAATCCTAACCCTAAAACTCATCTTAACCATCCCCCTATACCTAAGCATAACGCTCACCTTAACCCTAACGTTCTCACCCTCAACCTCACCCTCAGCCTAACCCTAAGCCTAACCCTAAACCTACCTCTAACACACACACTAACCCTCAGCCTAAATCTAAGCCTAACCCTAAATATAACCCTAACCCACACACTCACCCTCACACTTAACCTAATCCTAACCCTAACCCTAACCCTAACCTTCCCCCTAACTCTCACCCTAACACTAAACCTAACACTAACCCTCAACCTAACCCTCAACCTAACCCTCACCCTAACCCTGAGTCTAACCCTAAACCTCAACCTCACCCTAACCCTAACTCAAACCCTAACCCAAACCCTAAAACAAACCCTAACCCTAACCCTAACCCTCACCCTCACCATAACCGTAAATATAAAACTTACCCTAACAATAAACCTAACCCTAACCCAAAAATTAACCTTAACTCTAACCCTCATCCTAACCATATCCTTCACCCTAACACTCACCCTCACCTTAACACTTACCCTCAACCTAACCCTAACCCTAACCCTCACACTCACCCTAAACTTTACCCTAATCCTAATGCTAACCCTAAGCCTAACCCTCACACTCACCCTCACCCTAACCCTAACCCTAACCCTAACCCTCAACCTAACCCTAAACTTCACCCTCACCATAACCCTTACCATAACCCTCAACCTAATTCAAAACTAAACCTGAATCCTATCTCTCAACCTAACCCTAACCCTAACACTCACCCTAAACCTAACCCTCACCACACCCTCAACCTAACCCTAACACTAACCCTAACCCTAACCCTCAACCTAACTCTCACCCTAACCCTAAACCTCACCTTCACCCTAAACCTAACGCTACCCCTAACCCAAACCCTAAACCTCACCCTAACGATAACCCTAATCCTCACCCTCAACCTCACAGTAACTGTAACCCTAAACCTAAACCTAACAATAACCCTAACCCTAATCCTAACCCTCACCCTAACCATAACCCTCACCCTAACCATAACCCTCACCCTAACACTTACCCACACCCAAACACAAACCCTAACCCTAAAGCTAACCCTCACACTAACCCTAACCCTAACGCTAAACCTAAACCTCAACCTAGCCCTCACCCTCACCCTAAGCCTAACACTAACCCTAAGCCTAAACCTCACCCTCCCTCTTCCCATAACCCTATATCTAACCGTAAACCTCACCCTCACCCTAACCCTAACCTTAACCCTAAACACCACCCTAACCCTAACCCTAATCCTCACCCGTACTCTCAACTTCACCATATCTATAACCCTAACCCTAACGGTAACCCTAACCCTAACCCTAACCATCACCTTAAACATAATCCTCACCTCCACCCTCACCCTCAGCCTAACCCTAAGCCTAAGCCTAACCCTCACCCTAACCATCACACTCAACCTCACCCTAAACCTAAAACTAACCTTAACCATATCCCTAAAGCTCAACCTCAACCTCACCCTAAACCTAACCCTAACCCTAAATCTCAACTTAACCCTCCCCCTAACCCTAACTCTAACCCTAAACCTCAACCTCACCCTAACCCTAACCCTCACCCTAACCCTAACACTAACCCTAACGCTAAACCTCACCCTAACATCCCCCTAACCCTAACTCTAACCCTAAATCTCACCCTCACCCTAACACTAACCCTAACTTTAAACATCACCCTAATCCTAACCCTCACCCTTACCCACCACCTCAAAGTAACTCTAACCATAACCCTAATAATAACACTAACCATAACCCTTACACTAACCCTAACCCTAACCATAACCCTCACCCTCAGCCTCACCATCACCGCAATCTTAACCCTAACCATAACACTAACAATAACCATAACCCTAAGCCTAACCCTAATCGTCACCCCCACCCTCATCCTCAGCCTAACCCTAAGCCTAACTATAACCCTAACCCTAACGCTCACAGTAAGCCTAACCCTAACCCTAACCCTATACCTAAACCTAAACCTAAACCTAAACCTAACACTAATCCTAAGCTTTACCCTCACCCTAATCCAAACCCGAACCCGAACCCTCACCCTAAGCCTAGGCCTAAGCCTAAGCCTAACCCTAACCTTCACACTGACTCTACCCTAACCCTAATCCTAAACCTAACCATATCTCTAAACATCACCCTAACTGTAACCCTCACCATAGCCCTCACCCTAACCCTAATCCTTACCCTAAACCTCATCCTAACACTCACCCTAACCCTAAACCTAACCCTCACCCTCATGCTCGGCCTAAGCCTAAGCCCAAGCCTAAGCCTAACTGTAGACCTGACCCTCACCCTAACCCTAACCCTAACACTAACCCGAACTCTAAACCTAAACCTCACTCTCACCCTAAGCCTGACTCTAACCCTAAACCTAAACCTAAACCTCATCCTACCCTAACCGTAACATTCACCCTCACCCTCACCGTAACCCTCACCCTAAACCTAACCCTCAACCTAACACTTACACTCACCCTAACCCAAAACCTAAAACTAACACTGACCCTCACACTAAGCTAAACATTACCCTAACCCTAACACTAACCCTAATTCAAACCTAAACCGCACCCTAACCCTCACTCTCACCATAAACCTAAGGCTAACCCTAACCCTAAAACTAACCCTCACACTCACCATAACCCTAACCCTAATCCTAATCCTAACCCTAACCCTAACCCTCACCCTCACCCTAAACCTCACCCTAACCCTAAACCTAAAACTAACCCTAACCCTAACCCTCACCCTCAGTCTCACACTAACCCTAATTCTAACCCTAAACCTCACCCTCACCCTAACCCTAATGCTAAACCTAACCCTAAACCTAACCCAAACCCTAACCCTCCCCCTAACTCTCACCCTAACCCTAACACTAACACTAACCCTAACTCTAACCCTAACCCTAAAACTAAACCTCACCCTAACCCTAACCCTAACCCTCACCCTAACCCTAACCCTCACCCTCACCCTAACCCTCAGCCTAACCCTAAGCCTAACCCTAACCCTAACCCTAACCCTAACCCTCACACTAATCCTAACCCTAAACCTAAACCTAATCCTAACCCTCACCCTATCCCTCACCCTCACCCTAACCCTCACCATAACCCTAACCCTAATATTAACCCTAACCCTAACCCTCACCTTCAACCTCACCCTCAGCTTAACCCTAAGCCTAACCCTAAACCTAACCCTAACGCACACACTCACCCTTACCCTAACCCTAATCCTAACCCTAACGCTAAGCATCCCCCTAACTCTCACCCTCACCCTAACCCTAAGACTAAGCCTAACCCTAACCCTAAACCTAACCCTCACTCTAACCCTAACTCTAACCATAAATCTCACCCTCACCCTAACCCTAACTCTAACCCTAAACCAAACCCTAAACCTCACCCTAACCCTAACCCTAACCGTAACCCTAACATTCACCCTAACCCTAACTCTAACCCTTATCCCCACAATCACCCTCAGCCTAACCATAAGCCAAAGACTAACCCTAAACCTAACCCTCACACTCACCCTCACCCTAAACCTAATCCTAATCCTAACCCAAACCCTAACCCTCCCCCTAACTCTCACCCTCACCCTAACCCTAGACGAAGCATAACCCTAACCCTCAACCTAACCCTCACCCTAACCCTAACTCTAACCCTAAATCTCACCATCACCCTAACCCTAACTCTAACCCTAAACCAAACCCTAAACCTCACCCTAACCCTAACCCTAACCCTAATATTCACCCTAACCCAACTATAACCTTAACCTCACCCTCACCCTATCCCTAACCCTAACCCAATGCTAAACATCACCCTAAACCTAAACATTACCCTAAACTTACCCTCACCCTAACACTAACAATGACACTAACACTAACCCTCACACTAACACTAACCATACCGCAAAACCTAAACCTCACCCTAACCCTAACCCTAACCCTCAACTTCACCCTGGCCCTCACCCTAACCCTAACCCTCACCCTCACACTAAACCTCACACTAACCCTAACACTAATCCTCAATCTAACCCTCACCCTCACCCTAAAACTAAACAGAACCCTCACCCTTACCATAACCCTCACCCTCGGCCTAACCCTCACCTTTTCTCTTACTGTCACTCTTATCCTAACCCTCACCTTAAACCAAACCCTCATCCTAAACCTCAACCTAACCATAACCCTAACCATCACACTAACCCTAACCCTCACCCTCACTATCCCTAAACCTCACACTCACACTAGCCCTCACCCTAACCCTAATCCTAACTGTAAACTTCATCCAAACCCTCAACCTAACGATAACCTGAAGCATCACTCTAAACTTAATCCTTATCCCCACCCTCACCCTCAGCCTAACCCTAAGCCAAAGACTAACCCTAACCCTATCCCTCACAGTCACCCTCACCCTAACCCTAATCCTAACCCTAACCCTAACCGTAACCCTAACCCTCCCCCTAACTCTCACCCTCACCCTAACCCTAAGACTAAGCCTAACCCTAACCCTCAACCTAACCCTCACCCTAACCCTAATTCTAACCCTAAATCTCACCCTCACCCTAACCCTAACTCTAATCCTAAACCAAAACCTAAACCTCACCCTAACCTTAACCCTAACCTTAACGCTAACATTCATCCTAACCCTAACTCTAACCCTAAACCTCACCCTCAACCTAACCTTAACACTAAGCCTAATGCTAAACGTCACCCTAAACCTAAACCTTACCCTGACACTTACCCTCACCCTACCACTAACACTAACACTAACCCTCACACTAACGCTAACCATCAACTTCACCCTGGCCCTCACACTGACCCTAACCCTCACTCTCACACTAAACCTCACACTAACCCTAAAACTAATCCTCAATCTAACCCGCACCCTCACCCTCAGCCTAACCCTCACTGTTACTTTACTGTCACCCTCATCCTAACCCTCACCTTAATCCAAACCCTCATCCTAAACGTGACCCTAACCATAACCCTATCCATCATGATAACCCTAAACCTCACCCTCACCTTCAGCCTCAGCCTAACCTAAGCCTAGGCCTAAACCTATCCCTTAACCTCACACTCAGCCTAGCCCTCACCCTAACCCTAATCCTAACCCTAACCCTCATCCTAACCCTCAAACTAACGATAACCTGAACCATCACTCTAAACCTAATCCTTATCTCCACCCTCACCCTCAGCCTAACCCTAACCCAAACCCTCACCCTAGCACATACCCTAACCCTAATCCTAACCCTAACACTCACACTAACCCTCACTCTAACCCTAAACCTAACCCTCACCCTTAATCTAACCCTCAACCTCACCCTCAGCCTCAGCCTAACCCTAAGGCTAACACTAACCCTAACCCTCACACTCACCTTCACCTTAACCCTAATCCTAACCCTAACCCCCACCCTAAACCTAACACTAACCCTAACCCTAACCCTCAACATAACACTAACCCTAACGCTAACACTCACCCTAGCACATACCCTAATCCTAATCCTAAACCTAACGCTCACCCTAACCCTCCCTCTAAACCTAAACCTAACCCTAACCCTCACTCAAATGCTAACCTTCAACCTAACCCTACCCCTGACCCTCACACTAACCCTAAACCTCACCCTAACCCTCACACTAACCCTAACTCTAACCCTAAACCTCACACTTGCCCTAACCCTAACACTAACCGTAACCCTAAAATTCACCCGAACCCTAACCCTAAACCTCACCCTCACCCTGAACCTCACACTCACCCTAACACTAAACCTCACCCTCACACTAACCCTCACCTAACCCTAACCCTAACCCTAACCATAATCCTCACCGTAACCCTAACACTCACACTAACCCTAACCCTAAACCTCACCCTCACCCTCACCCTCACCCTAAGTCTAACCCTCCTCCTTACCCTAAACCAAACCCTAAACTTAACTCTCACCCTAACCCTAAGCCTAACCCTAACCCTAACCCTAATCCTCACACTCACCCTCAACCTAAACCTAATCCTAAAGCTAAACCTAACCCTCACAGTAACCATCAACCTAGTGCTCACCCTAACCCTAATCCTAACCCTACACCACATCCTAACCCTAACCCTCACCGTCACCCTCACCCTCAGCCTAACACTAACATTAATCCTAATCCTAACTCTAAACCTAACACTCACCCTTACCCTAAACCTCACTCAAACCTTAAATCTAAAAATAACCCTAACCCAAACCCTCACAATCAGCCTCACCCTAAACCTAAATCTAACCCTAAACCTCAATCTCACCCTAAACCTAACCCTAACCATAAACCTCACCATAACCCTAACCCTAAACCTCATCCTCACCCTAGCCCTCACCCTAACGCTAATACTAACCCTAATCCTCACCCTAACACTAACCCTAACCCTAACCATCACCCTCACAAATCCCTTACCGTACCACTTACCCTAACCCTAAACTTAACACTAACCCTAACTCTCACCCTAACCCTATCCCTAACACTCACCCTAAGCCTAACCCTCACTCTCAGCCTCAGCCTAAGCCTAAGCCTAACCCTAACACTAAACCTCACACTCACCCTAACTCTAACCCTAATCCTAATACTAACCCTAAGCCTAACCCTCACCCTCACCCTATCACTCATCTTAACCCTAACCCTAACACTAACCCTAAACCTAACCCTCACCCTCAGCCTCACCCTAACCCTAACTCTAACCCTAAATCTCACCCTCACTCTAACCCTAACGCTAAAATTCACCCTAATCATCACCATAAACCTCACCCTCACCCTAGCCCTCCCCCTAACACTAATCCTAACCCTAACCCTCATCCTAACCCTCCCTCTAATCCGAACCTTAACCCTCACCCTAACCCTAACCCTCACCCTCACCCTAACCCTAAACTTCACACTCACCCTCACCCTCAGCCTAAGCCTAAGCCTAAACCTAACCCTACCCCTCACACGCACCCTAACACTAACCCTAATCCTAATGCTGAACCTAACCCTAACCCTCACCCTCACCCTAACCTTCACCTTAAACCTAACCCTAACATTAAACCTAAACCTAACCCACACCCTCAGCCTCACACTAACCCTAACTCTAAACCTAAAGGTCACCCTGACCCTAACCTTAAACCTAACCCTAAACCTAACCCTAACCCTAAACCTAAACCTCAACATCACCCTAGCCCTCACCTTAACCCTAATCCTAACCATAAACCTCATCCTAACCCTCCCTCTAAACCTAATCATAACCCTCACTTTAACCCTAGCATTCTCACCCTCAACCTCACCCTCAGCATAACCCTAAACCTAACCCTAAATCTAACCCTAACACACACACTCACCCTCAGCCTAACCCTAACCCTATCCCTCCCCCTAAATCTCACCCTAACCCTAACCCTAACACTAACCCTAACCCTAACCCTCAACCTAACCCTCAACCTAACTTTGACTCTAACCCTAAACCTCACCCTAACCCTAACCATAACTCTAACCCTAACCCAAACCCTAAACCTGACCTTAACCATAAACCAAACCCTCACCCTCACCTTAACCATAAATATAAACCTTTCCCTAACAATAACACTAACCCTAACCCTAACAATAACCCTAACCCTAACCCTAACGCTCATCATAACAATATCCATCACCCTGACCCTCACCCTAACACTTACCCTCCTCCTAACCCTAAGCCTAACCCTCACCCTCATCCTAACACTCACCCTAACCCTAATTCCAACACTAACCCTAACCCTAACCCTCACCCTCACCCTCACCCTAACCCTAGCTATAAACCAAAACCTCACCCTCACCCTAACCCTAACACTAACAATAACCCTAAGCCTAACCCTAACCCTCACACTAACCCTCACCCTAACACTAACCCTAACCCTCACACTCACCCTCACCCTAACCTTAACCCTAACCATAACCCTAACCCTCAACCTAACCCTAACCCTAACCCTAACTCTACCCCTAAAACTCACCCTCACCCTAAACCTAACTCTAACCCTAACCCAAAGCCTAAACCTCACCCTAACCCTAAACCTAACCCTCATGCTCACCCTCAGCTTAACTGTAACCCTAAACCTAACCCTAACAATAACCCTAACCCTAATCCTAACCCTCACCCTAACCATAACACTCACCCTAACCCAAACCCTCAACCTAACACTTACAATCACCCTAACACTAACCCTAACCCTAAAGCTAACACTCACATTATCCCTAACCCTAACCCTAAACCTAAAACTCAAACTAACCCTGACCCTCACCCTAACCTTAACACTAACCCTAGCCCTAAACCTCACCCTCCCTCTCCCCCTAAACCTATATCTAACCATAAACCTCACCCTCACCCTAACCCTAACCTTAACCCTAAACACCACCCTAACCCTAAACCTAATCCTCACCCGCACCATCAACTTCAACATAATTGTAACCCTAACCCTAACAATAACACTAACCCTAAACCTAACCATCACCCTAAACCTAATCCTCACCTCTACCCTCACCATCAGCCTAACCCTAAGCCTAAGCCTAACCCTCACCCTAACCCTCACAGTCACCCTCAACCTAACCCAAATCCTAACCCTAAACCTATCTCTAAACCTCAAACTAACCCTCACCATCACCCTAACCCTAACACTAACCCTAACCCTAAACCTCACCCTAACCCTCCCCCTAACCCTAATTCTAACCCTAAACCTCACCCTCACCCTAACCCTGACCCTAACCTTAAACCTCACCCTAACCCTAACCCTCACCCTTACCCACCACTTCACCGTAACTCTAACCCTAACCCTAATACTAACACTAACTCTAACATTAACACTAACACTAACCCTCACCCTAAACCTAACCCTAACCCTAACCCTAAACCTAACCCTAACCCTCACCCTCACCGTAACACTAACCCTAACCCTCACCCTAACCCTAAACCCAACCCTCATCCAAAACCTCACCATAATGCTAACCCTAAACCTCACCCTCACCCTTGCCCTCATCCTAACCCTAATCCTAACTCTAAACCTCATCCTAACCCTCACCCTAACAATAACCCTAACCCTCAACCTAACCCTAACCCTAACCCTCAAGCTAACCCTAACCCTCACCCTCACCCTCACCCTCAGCCTAACATTAAACCTAAGCCTACACTAACCCTCACAATCACCCTCACCTTAACCCTAATCCTAACACTAACACTCACCCTAACCCTCACCCTAACCCTCCCACTAACACTAACCCTAAACCTAAACCTCACCCTCTCCCTAACCCTAACTCTAAACCTGACCATAAACCTAAACCTCACCCTAACCCTAACCCTAACCGTCACCCTCACCGTAACAGTAACCCTAACCCTAACAATAACCCTAACCCTAACCCTAACAGTAACCCTAAACATAACCCTCACCCTAATGCTAAACCTCACCCTAAAACTCACCCTAATACTAACACGAATCTTCACACTAACCCTAACCTCAACCTAACCCTATACCTAAACCTCAACCTCACCCTAGCCCTCACACTAACCCTAACCCTCATCCTCACCCTAAACCTCACACTAACCCTAACACTAATACTCAATCTAACCCTCACCCACAGCCTAACCCTAACACTAATTCTCATCCTAACCCTCAACCTAAGCCTAACCCTCACCTTTACCCATAATGTCACCCTTACCCTAACCCTCACCCTAACCCTAACCCACATTCTAACCCTTACCCTAACCGTAAACCTAACCATCACACTAACCCTAACCCTCATCCTCACCCTAGCCCTCACCCTAACCCTAATCCTAACCCTAACCCTCACCCTAACCCTAATCCTAACCCTAAACCTCATCCTAACACTCACCCAAACCCTAACCCTAACCTCACCCTTATGCTCGGCCTAAGCCTAAGCCTAAGCCTAACCGTACACCTGACCCTCACCCTAACCCGAACCGTAACACTAACCCTAACTCTAAACATAAACCTCACTCTCACCCTAACCCTAACTCTAACCCTAAACCTAAACTTAAACCTCATCCTAATCCTAATCCTAACCTTTAACCTCACCCTCAACGTAACCCTCACACTAACCCTAACCCTCACCCTAACACTTACCCTCATCTTAACTCAAACCTTAACACTAACACTGACCCTCACACTAACCTTAACCATCACCCTAACCCTAAAGCTAAACCTAACCTTAACCCTACCCCTCACCCTAGCGCTCATCCTAACCCTAACCCTCATCCTCCCCCAAAACTCACCCTAACCCGAACACTAATCCTCAATCTAACCCTCACCCTCACTCTACCAATACCCTTAAGCTCACCCTAATGCTAACCCTCACCCTTACAGTCACCCTCACGCTCAGCCTAACCCTCACGTTTACCCTGTCACCCCCACCCTAATCCTCACCCTAACCCTAAACCTCATCCTCATGCTCGGCCTAAGCCTAAGCCTAATCCTAAGCCTAACTGTAAACCTGACCCTCGCCCTAACCCTAACCGTAACACTAACACTAACTCTAAACCTCAACCTCACCCTCACCCTCACCCTCAGCCTAAACCTAATGCTCAACCTAACCTTAACACTAACCCTCACACTCACCCTAACACTCATCCTAACCCTAACCCTAACCCTAACCCTAATCCACACCCTCAGCCTCACCCTAACCCTAATTCTAACCCAAAACCTCAACCTCACCCTAAACCTAATGCTAAACCTAACCCTAACCCGAAACCTAAACCTCACCCTAACCCTAACCCTCACACTCACACTCAACGTAACCGTAGCCCTAACCTTAACACTATCCATAACACTCACCCTAAACCTAACCCTCAATCTAACACTTAACCTCACCCTAACACAAACCCTAACCCTAACATTAACCCTCACACTAACCCTAACTCTCACCCTAACCCTAAGCCTCACCCTAACCCTAAACCTAACAATAAACCTCACCTGCACCCTCATCCTAACCCTCACTTGCACCCTAACTCTAACCCTAAACCTCACTCTCACCCTCACCCTAACTCTAACCCTAACCCTAACCCTAAACCTCATTCTAAACCTAACCCTCACCCTCACCCACACCGTAACCCTAACTCTAAACTTAACAATCACCCTAAACCTAACCTTAACCCTCACCCTAACCATAACCCTCACCCTTACCCTAAGCCTCACCCTAACCCTTACCCTCACCCTAACATTAACTCTAACTCTAACACTAACCCTCACAGTAACCCTAACTCTCACCCTAACCCTAAACCTCACCTTAACCCTAACCCTAACCCTCAGCCTCACCCTAGCCCTCACCCTAACCCTAATTCTAACCCTAACCCTCAACCTTATCCTAACCCTCATCCTCACCCTAAACCTCACACAAACCCCAACACTGATCCTCAATCTAACCCTCACCCTCACCCTAAAGCTCACCCTAACCCTTACCCTAACCCTCACCCTAATCCTAACTCTCACCCTTAAGGGAACACGCACCCTCAGCCTAACCCTCACCTTTAATCTTACCGTCACACTCATCCTAACCCTCACCCTAACCCTAACACTCATCCTAACACTCATTCGAACCCTAACCCTATCCATCACCCTAACACAAGCCCTCAACTTCACCCTCAACCTAAGCCTAACCCTAAGCCTAAGCCTAAGCCTAAACCTAACACTCACCCTCACCCTCGCCCTAACCCTAAACCTAATCCTAACGCTAAGCCTCATCCTAACCCTCACCCTAACCCTAACCCTCACCCTAACCCTCACCCTAACACTAACCCTAACTCCAACCCTAAACCTCACCCTCACCCTAACCCTAACTCTAAGCCTAACCCTAAACCTAAACCTCATTCTAACCCAAACCTAACCCTCAGCCTTACCCTCACCGTAACCCTAACCCTAACTCTCACCCTAACACTAACCCTAACTCCAACCCTAAACCTCACCCTCAACTTAACCCTAACTCTAAGCCTAACCCTAAACCTAAACCTCATTCTAACCAAAACCTAACCCTCAGCCTTACCCTCACCGTAACCCTAACCCTAACCCTAACCCTAACAATAAACCTAACCCTAACCCTGAACCTCACCCTAATCATAACCCTCACCCTAACAATAACCCTCACCCTAACAATAACCCTAACCCTAACACTAACCCTCACACTAACCCTAACCATCATCCTAACCCTAAACCTTACCCTAACACTAACGCTAACCCTAACACGAACACTAAACCTCACCCTAACCCTAACCCTCACACTCAAACTCAACGTAACCGTAACCCTAACCTTAACACTATCCATAACACTCACCCTAAACCTAACCCTCAACCGAACACTTAACCTCACCCTAACACTAACCCTAACCCTAAAACTAACCCTCACACTAACCCTAACTCTCATCCTAATCCTAAACCTCATCCTAACCCTAAACCTAACCCTAAACCTTACCCTCACTCTAGCCCTCACCCTAAACCTAATTCTAACCTACACCGTCACCCTAACCCTAATCCTCATCCTCACGCTAAACCTCACACTAACCCTAAACCTAATCCTCAATCTAACCCAACCCTAACCTTAACCCGAACCCTTACACTAAGCCTAACCCTAACCCTAAGCCTCACACTTATCTTAACCCTCACCCTTAGCCTAACCCTCACCTTTACACTTACTTTCACCCTCAACCTAACCCTCACCCTAAATCTAACGCTCATCCTAACCCTCAAACTAACCCTAACCCTAACCATCACCCTAACCCTAATCCTCACCCCCATCCTCACCCTCAGCATAAGCCTAACCCAAACCCTAACCCTCACACTCACCCTCACCCTAACCTTAATCCTAACTCTAACCTTAACCCTAACACTAACCCTAAATCTAAACATAAACCTCACTCTCACCCTAACCCTAACTCTAAGCCTAAACCTAAACTTAAACCTCATCCTAATCCTAATCCTAACCTTCACCCTCACCCTCACCGTAACCCTCACCCTAACCCTAACACAAACCCTAACACTTACCCTCACCCTAACACAAACCCTAACACTTACACTGACCCTCACACTAACCCTAACCATCACCCTAACCCTAAAGCTAACCCTAAACTTAAACCTAGCCCTCACCCTAGCCCTCAACCTAACCCTAACACTCATCCTCCTCCTAAACCTCACCCTAACCCTAACACTAATCTTCAATGTAACCTTCACCGTCACTCTACCCCTAACCCTAAACCTCACCCTAATGCTAACCCTCACCCTTACAGTAACCCTCACCGTCAGCCTAACCCTCACGTTTACCCTTACCGTCACCCACACCCTAACCCTCACCCTAACCCTAAACCTCACCCTCATGCTCGGCCTAAGCCTAAGCCCAATCCTAAGCCTAACCGTAAACCTGACCCTCACGCTAACCCTAACCCTAACACTAACACTAACTCTAAAACTCAACCTCACCCTCACCCTCACCCTCAGCCTAAACCTAAGGTTAAACCTAACCTTAACACTAACCTTCACACTCACCCTAACACTCACCCTAACCCTAACCCTAACACTAACCCTAAACGTAATCCTCACGCTCAGCCTCACCCTAACCCTAATTCTAAACCAAAACTTCAACTTCACCCTAACGCTAACACTAAAGCTAACCCTAACCCGAACCCTAAACCTAACCCTAACCCTAACCCTCCCCCTAACTCTCACCTTAAACCTAACAATAACACTAACCCTAACTCTAACCCTAACCCTAACACTAAACCTCACCCTAACCCTAACCCTCACCCTAACCCTAACCCTCACCCTCACCCTCATGCTCAGCCTAACCTTAAGCCTAACACTAACCCTAACACTAACCCTCACACTAACCCTAACCCTAACCCTAATTTTAATCCTAAACCTAACCCTATCCCTCACCCTCACCCTAACTCTCACCCTAAACCTAAACCTAACCCAAACACTAACCCTAACCCTAACCCTCACCTTCAACGTCACCCTCAGCCTAACCCTAAGCCTAACCCTAAACCTAACCCTAACACGCACACTCAACCTTACCCTAACCCTAATCCTAACCCTAACACTAACCCTAACCCTAACCCTCCCCCTAACTCTCACCCTCACCCTAACCCTAACTCTAACACTAACCCTTACCCTAACCCTCCCCCTAACTCTCACCCTCACCCTAACCCTAACTCTAAGCCTAACCCTAACCCTCAACCTAACCCTCACCCTAACCCTAACCCTAAATCTCACCCTCACCCTAACCCTAACTCTAACCCTAAACCAAACCCTAAACCTCACCCTAACCCTAACACTAACCCTAACCCTAACATTCACCCTAACCCTAACTCTAACCCTAAACCTCACCCACACCCTAACCCTAACCCTAAGCCTAATGCTAAACCTTACCCTAAACCTAAAATTTACCCTAACACTTACCCTCACCCTAACACTAACACTAACACTAACCCTCACACTAACGCTAACCATCACCCTAAACCTAAACCGCACGCTAACCCTGACCCTAACCCTCAACTTCACCATGGCCCTAACCCTAACACTCAACCTAGCACATACCCTAACCCTAATCCTAACCTTAACACTCACCCTAACGCTAACCCTCACCCTACCCCTACCCCTAACCCTCACACTAACCCTTAACCTCACCCTAACTCTCACCTTAAACCTATCTCTAAGCCTAAACCTCACACTCGCCCTAACCCTAACCCTAACCATAACCCTAAACCTCACGGTAACACTAACACATATCCTCACCCTCAACCTAAACCTCATCCGCACCCTAACCCTAAACCTCACCCTCACACTAGCCCTCACCCTCACCCTAAACCTAACCCTAACCCTCACCCTAACCATAACCCTCACTGTAACTCTAACACTCACACTAACCCTAACCCTAACCTCACCCTCATCCTCACCCTAACCCTAACCCTAACCCTCCCCTCACCCTAAACCAAACCCTAATCCTAACCCTCACTCTAACCCTAAGCCTAACCCTAACCCTAACCCTAACCCTCACAATGACCCTCAACCTACACCTAATCCTTAACCTAACCCTAACCCTCACAGTAACCCTCACCCTAGCGCTCACCCTAACCCTAATCCTAACCCTAAACCTCATCCTAGCGCTCACCCTAACCCTAACCCTCACCCTCATGCTCGGCCTGAGCCTAACACTAAGCCTAAGCTTAAGCCTAACCCTAACCCTCACACTAACGCTCACCCTAACCCTAACCCTAACACAAAAGCTAACACTAACCCTGAACCTCACCCTCACCCTAACCGTAACTCTAACTCTAACCCTAAACATAAACCTAACCCTCACCCTAACCCTAACCCACACCCTCACCGTAACTGTAACCCTAATCTTAACCCTAACAATAACCCTAACCCTAACCATCATTCTAACCATAACACTCAACCTAACCCTAACCCTCCCCCTAACATTTAAACTCACCATAACACTAAACCTAACCTTAACACTAGCACTCACACTAACCCTAACCCTCACCTTCACCCTAGCCCTCACCCTAACCCTAACTCTCATCCTCACCCTAAACCTCACACTAACCCTAAAACTAATCCTCAATATAAACCTCACCCTCACCTTAACCCTAACCCTAACCCTCACCCTAACTCTAACGCTCACCCTTACCTTAATCCTCACTCTCAGCCTAACTCTCACCTTCACCATTAATGTCACCCTCACCCTAACCCTCACCCTAAGCCTAACTCTCATCCTAAACCTCACCCTGACTGTAACCCTAAGCGTAACCCTAACCCTAACCCTCACCCTCAACCTAGACATCACCCTAACCCTAATCCTAACCCTAACCCTAACCCTAACCATCACCCTTAACCTAATCCTCAACCCCACCCTCACCCTCAGCCTAACCCTAAGCCTAAGCCTAATCCTAACCCTAACCCACACACTCAGCCTCACCATAATCTTAATCCTAAACCCAACCCTAACACTAACACTAAACCTCAACCTAACCCTCACCCTAACATTAACCCTAACACTAACCCTAACCCTAACCCTCCCCATAACCCTCCCCGTAACAGTAACTCTAACCCTAAACCTCACTCTCACACTAACTCTAACTCTAACACTAAACCTAAACCTAAACCTCATCCTAACCTTAACCCTAACAATAACCCTAACCCTAATCCTAACCTAACCCTAACCCTAACCCTAACACTAAACCTAACGCTAACCCTCACCCTAACCCTAACCCTAACCCTCAACCTAACTCTAACCCTCACCCTCACCGTAACTCTCTCACCCTAACCCTAAAACTAACCCTAACCCTAAACCTCAACCTAAGGCTAACCCTAACCCTCACCCTAGCACTCACCATAGCCCTAATCCTAAACCTAAACCTCACCCTAACCCTAAAACCCTAACAATGACCCTAACCCGAACCCTTACCCTCATCCTCACGCTCGGCCTAAGCCTAAGACTAAGGCTAACCCTAACCCTAAACTTCACACTCACCTTCACCCTCATCCTCACAGTAACTCTAACCCTAACCCTAACAATAACACAAACCCTAAACCTAACCCTAACCCTCACCCTCACAATAACCCTCACCCTAACCCAAGCCCTCACCTTAACACTAACACTAACCCTAACCCTAAACCTCAAACTAACCCTAACCCTAACCCTCACCCTCAGCCTCAACCTCACTGTAAAATTAACCTTAACGTTAACACTAACAAAAATCCTATCCCTAACACTAAATCTAACCCTCACCCTCACCCTAACCCTAACCCTAACCCTCACCCTCACCCTCACCGTAACCCTAACTCTAAAACTCACCCTAACCCTAAACCTAACCCTAATCCTAAACCTCTACATAATGCTAACCCTAAACCTCACCCTCGCCCTTGCCCTCATCCTAACACTAATCCTAACCCTAAACCTCATCCTAACCCTCACCCTAACAATAAACCTAATCCTCACCCTAACCCTAACCCTCACCTTTACCCTTACTGTCACCCTCACCCTAAACCTCACCCTAACCCTTACCCACATTCTAACCCTCACCCTAACCGTAACCCTAACCATCACACTAACCCTAACCCTCAAACTCAACCTCAGCCTCAGTCTAACCCTAAGCCTAAGCCTAAGCCTAACCCTCACCCTCACCCTCACCCTAGCCCTCACCCTAACCCTGACCCTCACCCTAACACTTACCTTAACCTAACACTAACCCTAACCCGAACACTAACCCTCACACTAACCCTAACCCTAACCCTAAAACTCACCCTAACCCTAACCCTAACCCTCACCCCCACCCTCACCCTAATTCTAACCCTAACTTTAACAATAACACTAATCCTAACCCTAAACCTAACCTTAACAATAAACCTAATCCTCACCCTCACCCTCAGCCTCACCTTCACCACAAACTTAACCGTAATCATAACACTAAAAATAACCCTCACCCTAACCCTAAACCCTAACCCTAACTCTCACCCTAGTGATAAACCTAAGCCTCACCGTAACCCTAACACTCACCCTCACACTCACCCTCTCACTAACCCTAATCCTAATCCTAACCCTAACTCTAACACACACACTCACCCTCACCCTAACCCTAACCCTAACCCTAACACTAACCCTAACCCTAACCGTCACCCTTCCCCTATCTCTAACCCTAAACCTCAAACTCACACCGACCTTAACCTTAAACCTCACCTTAAACCTCACCCTAAACCTAACACTAAACCTCAACCTCACCCTAGCCCTCAACATAAACCTAATCCTAAACTAAACGCTCATCTTAACCCTAATCCTAACCCTAAACCTAACCCTAACCCTAACACTAATCCTAACTCTAACCCTAACCCTAACACTAACCCTAACTCTAAACATAAACCTCATCCTAATCCTAATCCTAACCTTCACCCTCACCCTCACTGTAACCCTCAACCTAACCCTCACCCTCACCCTAACACTTACCCTCACCCTCACACACACCCTAACACTAACACTGACCCTCACACTAACCCTAACCATCACCCTAACCCTAAAGCTAACCCTAACCTTAAACCTAGCCCTCACCCTTGCCCTCACCATAACCCTAACCCTCATCCTCCCCCTAAACCTCACCCTAACCCTAATACTAATCTTCAATGTAACCCTCACCCTCACTCTACCCCTAACCCTAAACCTCACACTAATGCTAACCCTCACCCTTACAGTAACCCTCACCGTCAGCCTAACCCTCACGTTTACCCTTACCAACAACCCCACCCTAACCCTCACCCTAACCCTAAACCTCACCCTCATGCTTGGCCTAAGCCTCAGCCTAATCCTAAGCCTAACCGTAAACCTGACCCTCACCCTAACCCTAACCCTAACCCTAACACTAACTCTAAAACTCAACCTCACCCTCACCCTCACCCTCAGCCTAAACCTAAGGCTAAACCTAACCTTAACACTAACCCTTTACACTCACCGTAACACTCACCTAACCCTAACCCTAACCCTAACCCTAACCCTAAACCTCACCCTCATGCTCGGCCTAACCCTAAGCCTAATCCTAAGCCTAAATGTAAACCTGACCCTCACCCTCAGCCTCAACCTAACCCTAATTCTAACCCAAAACCTCAACCTCACCCTAACCCTAACGCTAAACATAACCCTAACCCGAACCCTAAACCTAACCCTAACCCTAGCCCTAACCCTCACCCTAACCCTCACCTTAAACCTAAACCTAACTCTAACACTAACCCTAACCCTAACCCTCACCTTCAACCACACCCTCAGCCTAACCCTAAGCCTAACCTTAACCCTAACCCTAATCATAACCTTCACCCTCAGCCTCACCATCACCGCAAACTTAACCCTAACCATAACACTAACAATAACCCTAACCCTAACCCTAACCCTAATCCTCACCGCCACCCTCCCCCTCAGCTTAACCCTAAGCCTAACCCTAACCCTAACCCTAACCTTAACCCTCACTGTAACCATAACCCTAACCCTAAACCTAACCTCACCCTAAACCTAACCCTAACCCTCACACTCACCCTCACCCTAACCCTAATCCTAAACCTAACACTATCCATAAGCCTAACCCTCACCCTAAACCTCACCCTAACCCTCACCCTAACTCTTACCTTCACCCTAACACTAACCCTAACCCTACACTAACCATAAACTTCACCCTCACCCTATCCCTCACCCTAACCCTAAATCTACCCCTAAACCTCACCCTCACCTAACCCTAACTCTAACCCTAACCCTAACACTAAACCTCACCCTAACCGTAAACCTAACCATCACCCTCACTCTCACCGTAACCTTAAACCTAACCCTAACTCTAACAATTACATTAACCCTAACCCTAACCCTCACCCTAACCATAACCCTCACCGTAACCGTAATCCTCACCCTAGAACTTACACTCACCCTAAAACTAACCCTAACCCAACACTAAGCCTCAAACTAACCCTTACATTCACCCTACTCCTAAACCTCACCCTAACCCTAACCCTCACCCTCACCCTAGCCCTCACCCTAAACCTAATTCTAACCCTCACCCTCAACCTAAACCAGACCCTCATGCTCACCCTAAACCTCACACTAACCCTAACCCTAATACTCAATCTAACCCTCACCCTAACCCTAACCCTAACCCTTACCCTAACCCTAAACTTAACCCCAACCCTCAGCCTTATCTTAACCCTAACCCTCAGCTTAAACTTCACTTTTACCCTTACCATCATCCTCACCCTTACGCTCACCCTAACACTAAAACTCATCCTAACCCTCACCCTAAACTTAAACCTAAACATCACCCTAACCCTAAGCCTCATCCTCAATCGCACAGTCAGCCTAAACCTAAGCCTAATCCTAAGCCTTACCCTAAACCTCACCATCACACTAGCCCTCATCCTAACCCTAATCCTAACCATCACACTAACCCTAATCCTCACCCCACCCTCAGCCTAACCCTAAGCCTAAGCCCCACCCTAAACCTAACCCTCATGTCACCGTAAACCTAACCCTCATCCTAACCCTCACGCTATCCATAACCCTAAATCTAAACCTCACCCTAACCCTAACCCTAACCCTCACCCTCACCCTAGCCCTCACCTTAACTCTAAACCTAACGCTAATCCTCATCTTAACCATCACCCTAACCCTAACCCTAACCCTCACCATAACCCTATGCCTAACCCTCAACCTAACCCTAACACTCACTCTAACCCTAACCTTAACTCTCGCCCTAACCCTAACTCTCACCCTCACCCTCACCCTCAGCCTAACACAAAGCTTAACCCTAAACCTAACCCAAACCCTCAGACTTACCTGAAACCTTACCCTAATCCTAATCCTAACCCTAAGCCTTACCCTAAGCCTAACCCTAACCCTCATCCTAACCCTAAATCTAAAACTAACCCTAACCCTAATCCTCACCTTCAGCCTCACCCTAACACTAACTCTAACCCTAAACCTCACCCTCACCCTAACCCTAACCCTTACCGTAACCCTAAACCTCACCCTAACCCTGACGCTAAACCTCACACACACAATAGCCCTCACTCTAACCCTAATCCTAAAACTAACCCTCATCCTAACTCTCACGTTAACCCTAACGCTAACCCTCACCCTCACCGTCACGCTAACCATAACCTTCAACCTAATCCTAACCCTCACCCTCACCATAACCTTTACCCTAACCCTCACCCTAACCCTAAACTTAACCCGAAGCCTAACCCTCACCCTAACCCTAACCCTCATCCTCAACCTCACCCTGAGCCTAAAACTAAGCCTAACCCTAAACCTAACCCTAACACACACACTCACCCTCACCCTAACCCTAATCGAACCCTAACCCTAACCCTAAACCTCCCCCTGACTCTCACCATAACCCTAACCCTAACATTAACCATAACCCTAACCCTCAACCTACCATTCACCCTAAACCTAACTCTAACCCAAAACCTAAACCTCACCCTAACCCTAAACATAACCTTCACACTAACCCAAACCCTCACCCTAACACTTACCCTGACCCTAATACTAATCCTAACCCTAACACTAACCCTCACACTAACCCGAAACCTAACTCTAAACCTCAATCTAACCCTCACCCTCACCCTCAACCTAACCCTAACACTAACCCTAACACTAACCCTATACCTAACCCTCTCCTGAACCATATATCTAAACCTAAACCTCACCCTCAAACTAACACTAACCCTAACCCTAACCCTAAACCCCACCCAAACCCTAACCCTAACCCTCACCCGCACCCTCACCCTCACAGGAACTCTAACCCTAACCCTAACAATAACACTAACACTAACCCGAACCATCACCCTTACCCTAATCCTCACCCCCACCCTCATCCTCATCCTAACCCTAAACCTAAGCCTAACCTTCAACCTAACCCTTACACTCACCCTAACCCTAACCCTAACACTCACCCTAAACCTCACCCTAAACCTCACCCTTACCCTAACCCTCACCCTCACTTCAACCTCACCGTAACTCTAACCCTAAACCTAACATTACGACTAAACCTAACACTAAACCTAACCCAACCATAACCCTCACCCTCAGCCTCACCCTCACCGCAAATTAACCCTAACCATAACACTAACAATAACCCTAAACCTAACCCTAACCGAAACCTAATCCTCACCCCCACCCTCACCCTCAGCCTGACCCTAAGCTTAACCCTACCCCTAAGCCGAACCCTCACTGCAACCCTAACCCTAACCCTCACCCTCACCCTAACCCTAACCCTCACACTCACCTTCACCCTAACCCTAATCCTAAACATAACCCTATACCTTACCCTAACCCTCACCCTAAGCCTCATCCTAGCCCTCACTCTAACCCTAATCCTAACCATAAACCTCATCCTAACCCTCACCCTAACCTTAAGATTAACACTCACACTAACCCTAACCATCACCCAAACCCTAAACCTTACCCTAAACTTAACCCTAAACCTCACCCTCACCCTAGCCCTCACCCTAACCCTAACAATCATCCTCAACCTAAACCTCACACTAACATTAACACTAATCCTCAATCTAACCCTCATCCTCACCCTACCTCTAACCCTAACTCTCACCCTAACCCTAACCCTCACCCTTATGATAACCCCCACCCTCAGCCTAAACCTCACGTTTACCCATACCGTCACCCCCACGCTAACCCTCACCCTAACACTAACCCTCACCCTAACCCTAACTCTACCCCTAAACTTCACCCTCACCTTAACCCTAACTCTAACCCTAACCCTAACACTAAATCTCACCATAATCCTAACGCTAACCCTCACCGCACCCTCACTGTAACTGTAACCCTAACCCTAACTCTAACAATAAACTTAACCCTAAGCCTAACCCTCACTGTAACCCTAAGCCTAACACTAACACTAACACTAACCCTAAACCTAAACTAACCCTAATCCTCAGCCCATCCTCACCCTAACCAAACCCTAACCCTAACTTTCACCCTAACCCTAAGCCTCACCCTAACCCTAATTCTAACCCGCATATTCACTCTCACCCTAAACCTAATCCTAAACCTAACACTATCCCTAATCCTAACCCTCACCCTAACCCTCAGCCTAACCTTGATCCTAACCCTAAACCTCATCCTAATCCTCACTCTAACCCTAACCTTAACCCTCACCCTAACCCTAACCCTATCCCTCATCCACATGCTGGGCCTAACTAAACCAAAGCCAAAGCCTAAGCCTAACCCTAAACCTAACTCTCACCCGAACCCTAACCCTAACACTAACCCTAACTCTAACCCCAAACCTCACCCTCACACTAACCCTAACTCTAAACCTAAACCTAAACCTAAACCTCATCTTAACCTTAACCCTAACAATAACCGTAACCCTAACCTTAACCTAACCCTAACCCTAACACTAACACTAAAACTAACCCTAACCCTAACCCTGACCCTAACCATAACCCTCAAACTAACCCTAACCTCACCCTAACTCTAAACCTAATCCTCACCCTCACCCTAGCCCTCACCCTAACCCTAACCCTCATCCTCACCCTAAACCTCACACTAACACTAACACTAATCCTCAATCTAACCCTCACCCTGACACTCACCCTAACCCTAACCCCCACCCATAACCGAACCCTCACCCTACTGTAACCCTCACCCTAGGCCTAACACTCAACTTTACCCTTACCGTCACCCCCAGCTTAACCCTCACCCTAACCCTAACCCTCAACCTAACCCTTACCCAAATCCTAACTCTACCCCTAAATCTCACCCTCACCCTAACCCTATCTCTAACCCTAAGCCTAACACTAAAAACTTCACCCTCACCCTAACCCTAACCCTAAACCTCACCCTAACCCTAACACTAACCCTAGCCCTAAACCTCACCCTAACCCTCCCCCTAACCCTAAGTCTAACCCTTAACCTCACCCTCACCCTAACCCTAACCCTAACCCTAAACCTCACCCTAAAACTCACTGTAACCCTATCCCTCACACTCACCCTCAACCTCACTGTAACTCTAACCCTATACCTAACAATAACCCTAACTCTAACCCAAACCCTAACCCTAACCATAATCGTCACCCTCAGCCTCACCCTCACCGCAAACTTAACCCTAACCATAACACTAACAATAATCCTAACACTAACCCTAACCCTCACCCTCACCCCCACCCTCAGCCTAACCCTAAGCCTAACCCTAAACCTATCCCTAACACACACTTACCCTCACCCTAAACCTAAACCTCACACTAACCCTAACCGTAAACCTCACCCTCACCCTAGCCTTCACCCTAACCCTAATCCTAACCCTAACCCTCATCCTAACCCTCACACTTACACTAACCCTAACCCTCACCCTAACCCTAACCCTCCCCCTAACTCTCACCCTAACCCTAACCCTCAACCTAACCATAACCCTAACCCTTACTCTAACCCTAAGCCAAACCCTAAACCTCACCCTTACCCTAACCTTAACCCTCATCCTCACCCTCACCTTAACCCTAACCCTAAACCTAACCCTAACAGTAACCATAACTCTATTCCAAACCCTCACCCTAACCATAACCCTCACCCTAACCCAAACCATCACCCTATCACTTACCCTCACACTAACTGTAACCCTAAACCTAACACTAACCCTCACACTAATCGAAGACCTAACCCTAACCCTAACCCTAACAATAACCCTAAACAGAACCCTCACCCTAACCCTCCCCCTCAACCTATACCTAACCCTCAACCTCAACCTCACCCTCACCCTAACCCTAAGCCTAAACCCCACCCTAACCCTGACCCTAACCCTCACCCTCATGCTCAGCCTAAGCCTAAGCCTAATCTTAACACTAACCCTAACCCTCACCATAACCCCAACAATAACACAAACCCTAACTCTAAACCTCACCCTCACCCTAAACCTAACTCTAACCCTAACCCTAAACCTAAGCCTCAATCTAACCCTAACCCTCACCCTCAACCACACCCTCACTGTAACTGTAACCGTCACCCTAAACCTAACAATAACCCTAACCCTAACCCTAACCCTCATCCTAACCATAAATTTCACCCTAAACCTAACCCTCACACTAACCCTTACCCTCATCTTAACACAAACCCTGACCCTAACTCTAACTCTCACACTAACCCTAACCCTCACCCTAAACCTTAACCTCACCCTAACCCTAACCCTCACGCTCAAACTAGCCCTCAACCTAATGCTAACCCTTATCCTCACCCTAAACCTCACACTAACCCTAACACTAATCCTCAATCTAAACCTCACCCTCACCCTAACCCTAACCCTCACCCTTACCCTAACCCTCACCCTCAGCCTAACCCTCATCCTTTACCCTTACCTTCAGCCTCAACCTAACCCTCAGCCTAACCCTAATCTTCATCCTAACCCGCACCCAACGGTAACCCCAACCATCACCCTAATCCTAACCCTCACACTCATCCTCACCCTCAACCTAACCCTAAGCCTAAGCCTAACCCTAACCCAAACGCTCACACTCACCCTAACCCTAATCCTAACCCTAACCCTCATCCGAACCCTTAACCTAACCATAACCCTAACCATCTTTCTAAACCTAATCCTCATCCCCACCCATACCCTCAGCCTAACCCTAAGCCTAAGCCGAACCCTAACCCTAACCCTCACAGTCACCCTCACCGTAAACCTAATCCTAAACCTAACACTAATCCTAGCATTATACCTCAACCTGACCCTCACCCTAACCCTAACCCTAACACTAACCCTAAACCTAACCCTCACCCTAACCCACCCCCTAACCATAAGTCTAACCCTAAACAACACCCTCACCCTAACCATAACCCTAACCATAACCTAACCCTTAACCTCACCCTAACCCTGATCCTAACCTTCACCCTCATCTTCACCCTCACTGTAACTCTAACCCTTTCCCTAATCCTAACCCTCACCCTCACCCTAACCCTAACCCTAACTCTCACCCTCACCATAACCCTAACTCTAACCCTAAACCTCACCCTAACGCTAACTTAACCGTCACATTCACTCTAACCCTCACCCTAACCCGAATGCTAACCCTAAACCTGACCCTCACCCTCATGCTCGGCCTAAGCCTAAGCCTAAGCCTAAGACTAACACTGACCCTCACACTCACCCTCACCCTAACCCTAACTGTAACACTTACCCTAACCCTAACCCTCACACTAACCCTCACCCTAACGCTAACTCTAACCCTAAACCTCACCCTCACCCTAACCCTAACCTCACAGTCACCTCACCCTCTACCTAATATTAAACTTAAACCTAACCCCAACCCCCACCCTAACACTAAGACAAACCCTCAACCTAAGCCTCACCCTAACCCTAACCCTAACCCTCACCCTCACCATAGCCCATAACCAAACCCTAAGCCTAAGCCTAACCCTCACCCTAACCCTCACTCTAACCCTAACCCCAATACTCACCTTAAACATAACCCTCACCCTCACCCTAACTCTATTCCTAATCCTAACCCCAACTCTAACCCTCCCCTTAACTCTCACCCTAACCCTAACCTAAAAAGGAACACTAACCCTAACCCTCACCCTAACCCTTACCCTAACCCTAACTCTAACCTAAACCACACCCTCACCCTAAACCTAACTCTAACACTAACCCAAACCCTAAACCTCACCCTAACCCTAACCCTAACCCTCATCCTCACCCTCAAGGTAACCGTAACCCTAAACCTAACCCTAAGAATAAACTTAACCCTATTCCTAACCCTCACCCTAACACTTACCCTCACTCTAACACTAACCCTAACCCTCCCCCTAACCCTATATCTAACCCTCAACCTCACCCTCACCCTAACCCTAACTCTAAACCCCACCCTAACCCTAACCCTAACCCTCACCCTCATGCTCAGCCTAAGCCTAAGCCTAAGCCTAATCCTAACACTAACCCTAAACATCACCCTAACCCCAACAATAACACTAAACCTAACTCAAACCCTAACCATCACCCTAACCCTAACTCTAACCCTAACCCTAACCCTGAACCTCATCCTAACCCTAAACCTCAAACTCACCCTCACCCTCAACTTAACCGTAACCGTAACCCTAACCCTAACAATAACCCTAACCCTAACCCTAATCCTCATCCTAAGGATAACCTTCACCCTAACACTAACCCTCACCCTAACACTTAACCTCACCCTAACACTAACACTCACCTTAACACTAACCCTCACACTAACCCTAACCATCGTGCTAACCCTAACCCTCAACCTCACCCTAACCCTAACACACACACTTACCATAACCCTCACCCTCAGCCTAACGATAACTTTTAACCTTACCGTCACCCTCACACTAACCCTCACCCTAACCCTAATCCTCATCCTAACCCTCACCCTAAGGGGAATCCCAACCATCACCCTAACCCTACCCTCACCCTCACCCTCACCCTCAGCCTAAACCTAAGCCTAAGCCTAAACCTAAACCTAACACTCACCCTCACCCAAGCCCTCACCCTAACCCTCATCCTAACCTTTAACCTAACCATAAACCTAACCATCTTTCTAAACCTAATCCTCATCCCCAACCATATCCTCAGCCTAACCCTAAGCCTAAGCCGAACCCTAACCCTAACCCTCACACTCACCCTCACTGTAAACCTAATCCGAAACGTAACCCTAACCCTAATATTAAACCTCAATTTAACACTCAGCCTAACACTAACCCTAACCCTCCCCCTAACTCTAACTCTAACCCTGAACCTCACCCTGACCCTAACCATAACCCTAACCCTAAACCTCACCCTAACCCTGATCCTTACCCTCACCCTCACTGTAACTCTAAACCTAACCCTCAACTTCACCCTGACCCTAACCCTAACTCCCACCCTTACCCTAAACTTCACCCTCACTGTAACCCTAACCATAAACCTCAACCTAATCCTAACCCTCACACTCACCCTCACAGTCAACCTAATCCTAAACATAACCCAAACCCTAGCATTAAACCTCAATCTAACACTCACCCTAACCCTAACCCTAACTCTAACCCTAACTCTAACGCTCACCCTAACCCTCCCCCTAACCCTAACTCTAACCCTAAACCTCACCCTTACCTTAACCATAACCCAAACCCTAAACCTCACCCTAACCCTGATCCTTACCCTCACCCTCAGTGTAACTCTAACCCTAACCCTAACCCTCACCCTCACTGTAACCCTAACCCTAACCCTAACCCTAAACCTCACCATAACCCTAACAATAACCCTCACCCTCACCCTAGGACTCACCTTAAAACTAATTGTAAGCTTAACCCTCATCCAAACCCTCACCCTAATCCTAACCCTAACACTCAACCTAACCCTAAACCTAATTCTAACCCTCAACCTAACCCTAACCCTGACCCCACCGTAACCCTAACCCTAACCATAACCCTAAACCTAACCCTCATCCTAAAACTAACCCTCACCCTCACCCTAACCATAACACTAATCCTAACCCTAAACTCACCCTATCCCTCACCCTAACCCTAACTCTAACCCTAAACCTGTCCCTCACGGTAACCCTAACCCTAACCCTCAACCTCACCCTAGTCTTCACCCTAACCCTAATCCTAACCTTAATCCTCATCCTACCCCTCACCCTAACCCTAAACCTAAACTTCACCCTAGCCCTAACAGTCACCCCTAATCTCACCCTTAGTCTAACCCTAAGCCTAACCCTAACCCTAACCCTAACCCACACACTCACCCTCACCCTAACCCTAATTCTAACCCTAACTCTAACCCTAACCCTAACCCTCATCCTCACCCTAGCATTCACCCTAACCCTAATCCTAAACCTAACCAAAATTCTAACCAATACCCTAACCTAACCTCACCCTAAACCTAACCCTTACACTCACACTCACTGTAAGGGTAACCCTAATCCTAACCCTAACAATAACCATAACCCTAACTCTAACCCTCACCCTAACCATCAAACTCACCCTAACCCTAACCCTCACCCTAACACTTACCCTCACCCTTATCTTAACCCTAGCCTCAGCCTAATCCTCACCTTTACGCTTACCATCACCCTCACACTAACCCTCACCCTAACACTAACCCTCATTCTTACCCTCACCCTAACCGTAACCCTAAACCATTACCCTAACCCTATCCCTCACCCTCAACCTCACCCTCAGACTAACCCTAAGCCTAAGCCTAAACCTAACCCTAACCCTCAACCTCACCCTAGCCCTCACCCTAACCATAATCCTAACCATAACCCTCACCCTAACCATAACCCTAACACTACCCGTAAACCCCACCCTAACCCTAACCCTAAACCTCACCCGCACCCTCACCCTCACCCTCACCGTAACTCTAACCCTAATCCTATCAATAACACTAACCCTAACCCGAACCATCACCCTAACCCTAACCCTAACCCTCACCCTCATGTTCGGACTATGCCTAAGCCTAAGCCTAACCCTAACACTCACCCTAACCCTAACCTTCACACTGACCCTAACTCTAACCCTACAATTAATCTCACCATAACACTAATTCTAACCTTAACCCTAAACCTAAACCTCATCCTAAACTTAACCCTAAAACTCACTCTCACCCTCAGCCTAAACCTAAGCCTAACATTAACCCTAACCCTAACACTCACACTCAACCTCACCCTAATCCTAACTCTACCCCTATACCTCACCATCATCCTAACCCTAAACCTAACACTAAACCTTACCCTAACCCTAACTCTAACCCTCACCCTCAGCCTAAACATAAGGCTAACCAAAACCCTAACCCTAACCATCACCCTAACCCTAACACTAACCCTAAAGCTAACCCTCACACTCAGCCTCACCCTAACCCTAATTCTAACACTAAACCTCACCCACACCGTAAACCTAACGCTAACGCTAACAATAACCCCTCCAACTGTCACCCTAACCCTAACAATAACACTAACCCTAACATTAAACCTCAATCTAACCCTCACCCTAACCCTAACGCTATCCCTAAACCTCACCCTCACCCTAACCCTCACTCTAACCCTAACCCAAACACTAAACATCACCCTAAACTTAACCCTAACCCTCAGACTCACACTCATTGTAACTGTAACCCTAAACCTAACCCTAACAATAACCCTAAAGCTAATCCTAACCCTCACCCTAACCATAACCCTCACCCTAAACAAAACCCTCACCCTAACACTTACCCTCACCCTAACACTAACCCTAACCCTAACACTAACCCTCACACTAACCCTAACCCTAACCCTAAACCTAAACCTCAACCTAACCCTCACCCTCACCCTAACCCTACCAATAACCCTATTCCTAACCCTTGCCCTAACCCTCCGCCTAACTCTATATCTAAACCTAAACCTCACGCTAACCCAAACCCTAAGCCTAAACATAACCCTAACCCTAACCCTAAACGTAAGCCTAATCCACAGCCTCACCTTCACCTTAACCCAAACCTAACCCTAACCCACACCCTCAACCTCAGCCTAACCCTAATCCTAAGCCTAACCCTAACCCTAACCATCACCTTAAACCTAACCCTAACCCTAACCCAAAATCTGAACCAAACCCTAATCCTCAGCCTCACCCTCACCCTAACACAAACCCTAACCCTTACCCTCACCCTAACCCTAAGCCTAACCCTAACCCTAACCCTCACACTCACCCTCAACCTAACTCTAATCCTAAACCTAACCCTATCCCTAAACCTAACACTCACATTAACCCTCAGCCTAGCCCTCACCCTAACACTAATCCTAACCCTAAACCTTATTCTAACCCTCACCCTAACCCTAACCCTCACCCTCATGCTCAGCCTAAGGCTAAGCCTAAGCCGAAGCCGAAGCCTAACCCTAACCCTCACACTAACCCTAAACCTAACACTAACCCTAAACCTAACACTAACCCTAAACCTAACCCTCACCCTCAGCCTCACCCTAACCCTAACTCTAATAATAAGCCTTCCCCTCCCCCTAACCCTATCCATCACGCTCATTGAAAAAGTAACCCTAACCCTAACAACAACCTAACCATAACCCTCACCCTAACCATAAACCTCACCCTAACCCTATCCCTCACCCTAACACTTATTCTCACCCTAACACTAAAACTAACCCTAACACTAACCCTCACACTAACCCTAACCCTCAACCTAATCCTAAACCACACCCTAACCCAAACCCTCACCCTCACCCTAAACCTAATTCTAACCCTCACCCTCACCCTAACCCTAACCCTCATCCTAACCCTAAACCTCACACTAACCCTAACCCTAACCCTTCCCCTAACCCTAAACTTAACCCAAACCCACAACCTTATCTTAACCCTTACCCTCAGCCTAAAACTCACCTTTACCCTTACGATCATCCTCACCCTAAACCTCCCCCTAACCCTAAACCTTATCCTAACCCTCACCCTAAACATAAACCTAAACATCACCCTAACCCTAATCCTCACCCTCAACCTAAAACTCAGCCTAACCCTAAGCCTAAGCCTAACCCTTACCCTAATCTTCACCCTCTCCCTAGCCCTCACCCTAACCCTAATCCTAACCCTAACCCTCATCTTAACCGTCACCCTAACTTTAAACCTAACCATCAACCTAACCCTAATCCTCACGCCCACACTCACCCTCAGCCTAAACCTAAGCCGAGGCCTAACCTTAAGCCTAACATGCACACTCATCCTCACCCTAACCCTAATCATAAACCTAACCCTAAACCTAAACCTTAACCTCAACATAACCATCACCCTAACCTTAACCCTAACACTAAACCTAACCCTAACCCACGAACTAACCCTCCCCCTAACCCTAAATCTGACCATAAACCTCACCCTCACCCTAACCCTAATCCTATCCCTAACCAAACCTCACCCTAACCCTCACCCTCACCCTCATTTGAACTCTAACTCTAACCCTAACAATAACACTAATCCTAATCCAAACCTAACCCTAACCCTAATCATAACCCTAATCCTAACACACACCCTCACCCTAAACCTAATCCTAAACATAACCCTAACCCTCACCCTCACCATAAACTTAACCCTCATCCAAACCCTCACCCTAACGCTAACCCTCACACTAAACCTAACACAAACCCACACCCTAACCCTAAACCTAACCCTAACCCTCAACCTCACCCTAGCCCTCACACTCACCATAACCCTAACCCTAACCCTCATCCAAACTCTAAACTTCACCCGAACCCTAACTCTCACCCTAACCCTAACCCTAACCCTCACCCTAACCCTCACCCTCACCCTCACCCTCACCCTAACCCTAAGCCTAACCCTAACCCTCACAATAACCCTAACCCTTATCTAATCTCAATCCTAACCGTAAGCCTAACCCTCACACTCACCCTAACCCTCATCCTAACACTAACTCTAACAAGAACTCTAACCCTAAACCTCAAAATCAGCCTCAACCTAACCCTAACACTAACCCTCACAGTCACCCTCACCCTAACCCTCATCCTAACCCTAAACCTTAGCCTCAATCTAACCCTCACCCTAACCTTAACCCTAACACTAACACTAACACTAACCCACGAACTAACCCTCCCCCTAACTCTAAATTTAACCTTAAACCTCACCCTCAACCTAACCCTAATCCTAACCCTAACCCTAATCCATACCCTAACCCTCACCCTAACCCTCACCCTCACCCTTACCCTCAGCATGAATCTAACCACAACCTTAACAATAGCACTAATCCTAACCCTAAACCTAAACCTAAACCTAACCCTAACCGTAATCCTAAAACTCACCCTCACCCTAACCCTAATCCTAAACCTAACCCTCACCCGAACCCTAACCCTCACACTCACCGTAACACTAATCCTCATCCAAACCCTTACCCTTAACCTAACCCTAACCCTAAACCTCACCCTATCCCTAAACCTAACCGTCACCCTCACTGTAACCATAACCCTAAACCTAACCCTAACAATAACACTAACCCTAATACTAACCCTCATCCTAACCATAACACTCACCCTAACCCTAATCCTCACACTAACACTTACCCTCACCCTAACACTATCTGTCACACTAACCCTAACCCTAACCCTAACCCTAAACCTCAACCTCAACCTAAACCTCACCCTCACACTAACCCTAACCCTAACCCTCACCCTAACCCTCTCTCTAACCCTATATCTAACCCTAAACCTCAACCTCACCCTAACCCTAACCCTAACCCTAACCCTCACCCTAACCAAAAACCTAAACCTAACCCTAAGCCTCACCATAATGCTTACCCTCACCCTAACACTAACCCTAACACTAACACTCACCCTCACACTAACCCTAACCCTCATCCTAATCCTAAACCTCACCCTATCTCTAACCCCAACCATAACCCTAACCCTAACTCTAACCCTAAACCTCACAATTCACCGTAAACCTAACTCTAACCCTAATCCAAACCCTAAACCTCAGCCTAACCAAAACCCTAACCCTCACCCTCACCCTCAGCATCGCCCTCACCCAAACCCTAATTCTAACCCTCACCCTCACCCTAACCCTAACCCTCATCGTCACCCTAAACCTCACACTAACCCTAAACCTAATCCTCAATTTAACCCTTACCCTAACCCTAACCCTTATTCTAACCCTAAACCTAACCCTATACCTCACCCTTAACGAAACCTTCACTCTCTGCCGAAACCTCACCTTTACCTTTACCATCATCCTCAACCTAACCCTCAACCTAACACTAAACCTCGTCCTAACCCTCACCCTAACCATAAACCTAATCATAACCCTAAACCTAACCCTCACCCTCAACTCACACTCATCCTAACCCTAAGCCTAATCCTAAGCCTTACCCTAACCCTCACCCTCACCCTAGCCGTCACCCTAATCCCAATCCTAACACTAACTCTCATCCTAACCCTCAACCTAACCCTCAACCTAACCCTAAACCTAACCGTCACCCTAACCGTAATCCTAACCCCCACCCTCAGCTTCAGCCTAACCCTAAGCCTAAGCCTAACCCTCACCCTAACAGTCACACTCACCCTCACCCTAAGCCTAACCCTATCCCTAAACCTCAAACTAACCCTTTCCTTCACCCTAACACTAACCCTAGCCCTAAACCTCACCCTAACCCTCCCCCTAACCCTAAGTCTAACCCTAAACCTCACCCTCACCCTATCCCTAACCCGAACCCTAAATCTCACCCAACACCTCACCCTAACGCTAACCCTCACCCTCAGCCTCAACCTCACCATAAATCTAAACCTTTCCCTAACAATAACACTAACCCTAAACTTAACCCTAACCCTAAACATAACCCTCACCCTCAGCCTCAACCTCACTGCAAACTTAACCCTAACCATAACACTAACAATAATCCTAACCCTAACCCTCATCCTCTCCTCCACCATAACCCTCAGTCTAACCCTAAGCCTATCCCTAATCCTAACCCTAACCTTAACCCTAACCATAACCCTTACCCTCAGGGTCACCCGCACTGCAAACTTAATCCTAACCATAACACTAACAATAACCCTATCCCTAACCCTAACCCTAATCCTAATCTTCACCCCCACTCTCACTGTCAGCCTAAACCTAAGCCTAATCCAAACCCTAAACCTAACCCTAAACCTCACCGTAACACTATCACTAAACCTAAACCTAACCCTAAACATAACCATAACCCTAAACATAACCATAATCCTCAGCCGCACCCTCACCCTAACCCAAACCCTAACCCTAACCCTCACCCTAACGCTAACCCTAACCCTAATCCTCACACTCACCCTCACCCTAACCCAAATCCTAAACCTAACCCTATCCCTAACCCTAACCCTCTCCCTAACACTCACCCTTACCCTTATCCTAAACCTAATCCTAACCCTAAGCCTAACCCTCACCCTCACCCTAACCCTCACCCTATCCTTAACTCTAACACTAACCGTAACCCTAACCCTCACTCTCAGCCTAACTCTTACCCTAAACCACACCCTCACCCTAACTATCACCCTAACCCTAAACCTCACCCTAACCCGAACCCTAAACCTCAACCTAACCCTCACCTTAACCCTAACCCTAACAGTAACCCTAACCCTAACCCTCAACCTAACCCTCCCCCTAAACCTAAGTCTAACCATAAACCTCAGCCTTACCTTAACACTAATCCTAACCCTAATCCTAAACCTCACCCTAAACCTAACCCTAACACTCACCCTCAGCCTCACCCTCACAGTAACTCTAATACTAACCCTAACAATAACACTAATCCTAACCCTTAACCTAACCCTAACACTAACCATAATCCTAATCCTAACACCTACCTCATCCTAACCCTAATCCTAACCCTAACCCTCACACTAACCCTAAACCTCACCCTCACTCTAACCCTAACCCTAATCCAAACCCTCACCATAACCCTAAACCTAACCCTCACCCTAACCCTCACACTCACCCTCACCCTAAGCCTACTCCTAAACCTAACCCTATCCCTAAACATGAACCTAACCCTTTCCCTCACTCTAACCCTAACACTAACCCTACCCTAAACCTCACCCTAACACTCCCCCTAACTCTAAGTTTAACCCTAAACCTCACCCTCACCCTAACCCTAACACTAACCCTAAACCTCACCCTATACCTCACCCTAACCCTAACCCTCACCCTCACCCTCAAACTCACCATAACTCTAACCCTTACCCTAAAAATAACACTAAGCCTAAATTTAACACTTACCCTAAACATAACCCTCACCCTCAGTCTCACCCTCACTGCAAACTTAACCCTAACCATAACACTAAAAATAACCCTAACCCTAAATCTAATCCTCACCCCCACCATTACCCTCAGCCTAAGCCTAAGCCTAACAGTAATCCAAACCCTAACCTTAAACCTAAACATAACCCTCACCCTCAGCATCACCCTCACCACAAACTTAACCATAACCATAACACTAACAATAACCTTATCCCTACCCCTAACAATAACCCTAAACCTAATCCTCAACCCCACTGTCACCCTCAGCCTAAACCTAAGCCTAATCCTAAACATAAACCTAACCCTAACCCTCACCTTAACACTAACACTAACCCTAACCCAAAACCTAACACTAACCCTAAACCTAACCCTCACACTCACACTCACCATAACCCTAATCCTAAACCTAACCCTATCCCTAACCCTAACCCTCACCCTAACCCTCACCCTAATCTTTATTCTAAACCAAATCCTAACTCTAAGCCTATCCCTCACCCTCACCCTAATCCTCACCCTATCCCTAACTCTAACACTAACCCTAACCCTAACCCTCACCCTCAGCCTCACCCTAACCCTAACTCTAACCCTAAACCCAAACCTCACCCTAACCCTAACCCTAACCCTAAACCTCACCCTAACCCTAACCCTAAACCTCAACCTAACCCTCACCTTAACCCTAACCCTAACATTAACCCTAACCCTAACACTCATCCTAACCCTTCCCCTAACCCTAAGTCTAACCATAAACCTAACCTTACCCTAGCCCTAATCCTAACCCTAACCCAAAACCTCACCCTAAACATTACCCTAATGCTCACCCTCACCCTCACCCTCACAGTAACTCTAATCCTAACCCTAACAATAACACTAATCCTAACCCTAAACCACACCCTAACCCTAAACCTAACCCTAAACCTAACCCTAATCCTAAAACCTACCCTCAACCTAACCCTAATCCTAACCCTAACCCTCACACTAACCCTAAACCTCACCCTCACTGTAACCCTAACCCTAATCCAAACCCTCAACCTAACCCTAAACCTAACCCTCACATTAACCCTTACTCTCACCCTGAACCACACACTCAGGCTAACCCTAAGCCTAACCCTAAATCTAACCCTAACACATACACTCAACCTCACCCTAACACTAATCCTAACCCTAACCCTAACCCAAACCCTCAGCCTCCCCCTAACTCTCACCCTAAATCTAAAACTAACACTAACCCTAAACCCAACCCTCAACGTAACCCTCACCATAACCCTAACACTATAACTAACCCTAAACCTCACCCTCACTTTCACCATAACCGTAACCGTAACCCTAACCCTAATAAAAACCCTAACCCAAACCCTAACCCTAACCCTAACCATAACCCTCACCGTAACCCTAACCCTCACTCTAACACATCCACTCACCCTAACACTAACACTAAGCATAACACTAACCCTCACCCTCACCCTAGCCCTCACCTAAACCCTAGTTCTAACCCTCACCCTCACCCTAACCCTAATCCTCCTTCTACCCGAAACCTTACACTAACCCTAACCCTAATGCTCAATCTAAACCTCACCCTAACCCTAAACCTAACCCTTACCCTAACCCTAAACCTAAACCTAACCCTCACCTTTATCTTAACCCTCACCCTCACGTTTACCCTTACCATCCTCCTCACCCTAACCCTCACCCTAAACCTAAACTTCATCCTAACCAACACCCTAATCGTAAACCTAACCATCACCCTAACCCTAACCCTCAACCTCAACCTCAAACTCAGCCTAAGCCTAAGCCTAAGCCTAAGCCTTACCCTAACACTCAACCTCACCCTAGCACTCACCCTAACCCTAATCCTAAATCTAACCCTCAAACTAACCCTCATCATCACCCTAAGGCTAACCATTAGCCTAACCCTAATCCTCACCCCCAGCCTCACCCTCAGCCTAACCCTAACCCTCACACTCATGCTCACCCTAACCCTAATCCTAACCCTAACCCTAAATCTAAACCTCAAGCTAACCCTCACCCTAACACTAACTCTAACCCTAACCCTCGATCTAACCCTCCCCCTAACCCTAAATCTAACCCTAAACCTCACTCTCACTGTAACCCTAATCTTAACCCTAACCCTAAACCTCACCGTAACCCACACCCTCACCATCTCCCTCACCCACACCTTAACTCTAACCCTAACAATAAAAATAACAATAATCCGAACCCTAAATATAACCCTAAACCTAAACTTAATACAAACATTCACCCTAACCCTTACCCTAATCCTAACCCTAAACCTAACGCTAACCCTCACACTCACTGTAACCCTAACCCTCATCCTAACACTCACCCTAACCCTAAACCTAAACCTCATGCTAACACTAACCCTAACCCTCACCCTCATCATAGCCCTCACCCTAACCCTAATCCTAACCCTAATCCTCATCCTAACCCTCACCCTCACCGTAACCCTAACCCTAACCCTCACCCTAACACTAACCCTAACCCTAACCCTCATCCAAACCCTAAACTTAACCTGAACCCTAACTCTCACCCTAACCCTAACCCTAACACTCACCCTAACCTTAACCCTCACCCTCACCCTCATCCTACCCTAAACCTAACCCTAACCCTAACCCTAAACCTCACACTCACCCTAAACTTTACCCTAAACCTAATCCTAACCCTAAGCCTAACCCTCACCCACACCCTAACCCTCAACCTATCCCTACCTCTAACACTAACCCTAACCCTAACCCTCAAAATCAGCCTCACCCTAACCCTAACTCTAACCCTAAACCTCACCCTCACCCTAACGCTACCCTAACCCTCACCCTAACCCTCAATCTAACCCTCACCCTAAACCTCACCCTCACCCGAACCATAACACTCACCCTCACCCTAGCCCTCACCCAAACCCTAATCCTAACCCTAAACCTCATTCTAAACCTCCACCTAAACTTATGACTAACCCTCACCCTAACCCTAACTTTCTAACCCTCAACCTCACCCTCAGCCTAGCCCTAAGGCTAACCCTAACCCAAACCCTAAACCTCACCCTAACCCTAACCCTAACACTAACCCTAACCCTAACCAAAACCATAACCCTCACCTTCAGCCTCACCATCACCGCAAACTTAACCCACACCATAACAGTAACAATAACCCTAACCCTCACCCTAACCCTCACCCTAACCCTAAACCTAAACCTTACCCTCAACCTTACCCTCAACTTAACTCTAACCCTAACCCTAACAAGAAACCCAAACCCTAAACCTAACCGTAACCCTTACCCTCAACTAAACTCTAAACCTAACCCTAACAATAGACCTAACCCTAAACCTAACCCTAACCCCCACACTCACAGTAACTCTAACCCTAACCCTAACACTAAACCAGACCTTAACGCTAACCATAAGCCTCACCCTCACTCTGGCCCTTACCCTAACCCTAATACTAACCCTTATCATAACCCTAAACTTCATCCTAACTCTCACCCTAACCCTAAAACCCTAACCCTCACACTAGCCCTCCATCTAACACTAAATCTAACCCTAAACCTCCCCCTCACCTAACCCTAACCCTCACCCTCACCCTCATCCTCTGCCTAACACTAAGCCTAACCCTAACTCCAACCCTAACCCTAACACTAACCCTAACCCTAACCCTAATCCTAACCCTCAACCTCACCCTAGCCCACACCCTAAACCTAAGCCTAAGCCTAACCCTCACCCTAACTCTCACACTAACCCTAACCCCAACCCTCACCCTAATCCTAACCCTCACCCTGACCCTAACTCTAATCCTAACCCTAACTCTAACCCTAACCCTCACACTCACCCTCACCTTAACCCTAGACCTAATCCTAAACTTATCCCTAACCCTCACCGTCACCCTAAACCTCACCCTAACCCTAACACTAACAGAAACCCTAACCCTAAGCATAACCCTCACTCTCAGCCTAACCCTCACCGCAAAATTAACCCAAACCATAACACTAACAATAACCCTAACCCTCACCGTAACCCTAACCCTAACCCTAAACCTAACCCTAAACCTAACCCTAATCCTAAACCTAAACCTAAACCTAAACCTAACCCTAATCTTAACCCTCAGCCACACCCTCAAAGTAACCATAACCCTAACCCTAACCCTTACAATAACCCTAACCCTAAACCTATCCCTCATCCTAACCAAATCCTTCACCCTAACCGTAACCTTCACCCTAACACATACCCTCATCCTAACCCTAACCCTAACCCTTACACTCACCCTAATCCTTACCCTAATCCTAATTCTAACCCTAAGCCTAACACTCACCCTCACCCTAACCCTCACCCTAACCCTAACACTAACCTTACCCCTAACCCTCACATTCAGCCACCCCCTAACCCTAACTCTAACCCTAAACCTCCCACTCCCCCTAACCCTAACCCTAACCCTAACCCTAAACCTCACCCTAACCCTACCCCTACACCTCACCCTCACCCTAGCCCTCACCCTAACCCTAATCCTAACCCTAACCCTTATCCTAACACTCACCCTAACCCTCAACCTAACCCTAACCGTCACTATCACCAAAACCCTACCCTAAAAGTCACTCTAACCATAAACTTAACCCAAAACCTAACTCTCACCTTAACCTTAACCCTAACCCTCACCCTAACCTGAAACCTCACCGTCACCCTCAGCGTAACCCTAAGCCTAAGCCTAACCCTAACCCTATACATTACCATCACCCTAACCATCACCATAACCATAACCCTAATCATAACACTAAACCTCACCCTAACCCTAAACTTAATCCTAAATCTAACCCTAACCCTAACCCTGACCCTCACCCTAACCCTCACCTTAACCCTAACCCTAACACTAACCATAACCCTATTCCACACCTCAATCTCATCCTAACCGTAACAGTAACCCTAAACCTCACCCTCATCCTAACCCTCACCCTAAACCTAAACCTCATCCTAACCCTAGCCCTAAAGCTCACCCTCACCCTAGCCCTCACCCTAACCCTAATCCTAACCCTAACCCTCATCCTAACCCTTCCCCTAACCCTAAACCTAAACCTAACCCTAATGCTAACCCTCACCCTCAACCTCACCCTCAGCCTAACCATAAGCCTAACCCTAAACCTAACCCTAACACACATACTCACCCTCACGTTTGCCCTAATCCTAACCATAAACCTAACCCTAACCCTCATGCTCACCCTAACCCTCACCTTAACCCTAACGCTAACATTAACCCTAGCCCTAACGCACACCCTCAGCCTCACCCTAACCCTAACCCTAAACCTCACGCTCACCCTAACCCTAACCCTCACCTTCACCCTAGCGCTCACCCAAACCCTAATCCTAACCCTAAACCTCAACCTATCCCTCCTCCTAACTCTATGACTAAACCTCACCCTAAGGCTAACTTTCTCACCCTCAACCTCACCCTCAGCCTAAACCTAAGCCTAACCCTAAACCTGACGGTAACACAAACACTCACCCTCAGCCTAACCTTAAGCCTGAACCTAAAACTAACGTTAACCCACACACTTACCCTCACCCTAACCCTAATCCTAACCCTAACCCTTACACTATCTCTCCCCCTAACTCTCACCCTTACCCTAACCCTAACACTATCCCTAACCCTAAATCTCAACCTAACCCTCACCCTAACCCTGACTCTAACCCTAAACCTCACCCTCACCCTAACCCTAACTCTAACCCTAACCCAAACCCTAAACCTCACCCTAACCCTAATCCTAAACCTAACACTGTCCCTAACCCTCACCCTAATCCTCACCCTAGCGCTCAAACAAACCCTAATCCTAACCCTAAACCTCATCCTAAACCTCACCCTAACCCTAAACCTAATCCTCACCCTCACCCTTACCCCCAACTTAACTCTAACACTAAGCCTAACAATAACCCTAACCCTAATCCTCACACTCACCGTACTCTAACCCTAACCGTAACACTAAACCTCATCCTAATGCTAACCATAAACTTCACCCTCACTCTAGCCCTCACCCTAACACTAATACTAACCCTAAACCTCATCCTAACCCTAACTCTAACCCTAAAAGCCTAACCATCACACTAGCTAAATATAACCCTAAACCTCACCCTCACTTAACACTAACCCTCACCCTCAGCCTCACCCTCCGCCTAACACGAAGCCTAACCCTAACTCCAACCCTAACATAAACCACACACTCACCCTCACCCTAACACTATTCCCAACACTAACCCCAACCCTAACCCTCACCCTCACCCTAGCCTTCACCCTAACCCTAATCCTAACCCTAACCCAAACACTAACCATAAGCCTAACCCTAAATCTCACCCTAAACCTAACCCTAATCCTCACCCTCACTGTAAGGGTAACCCTAACCCTAACCCTAACAATAACCCTAACCCTAACTCTAACCCTCACCCTAACCATAACACTCACCCTAACCCTAACACTCACCCTAACCCTAACCCTCACCCTAACACTTACCCTCACCCTTACACTAAGCCTAACCCTAACACTAACCCTCACACTAATCTTAAAAATTAACCTAACCCTAAAACTCACCCTAACCCTAAACCTAACCCACACCCTCACCATAACCCTAATTGTCACCCTAACCCTCACCCTAATCCTAACCCTCACCATAAACCTCACACTAACCCTAACCCTAATTCTTAATCTAACCCTCACCCTCACCCTAACCCTAAGTGTAACCCTAACCCTAGCCCTCACCCTAACCCTAACCCTTATCCTTATCTTAACCCTCACCCTCAGCCTAACCCTCACCTTTATGGTACCGTCACCCTCACCCTAACCCTCACCCTAACCCTAACCCTCATCCTAACCCTCACCCTAACCGTAACCCTAACCATCATCCTAACCCGAACCCTTACCCTCAACCTCACCCTCGGACTAACCCTAAGCCTAAACCTAACCCTAACCCTCAACCACACCTTATCCCTCACCCTAACCCTAATCCTAACCCTAACCCTCCTCCTAACCCTCACCCTAACCCTAACACTAACCATCACTCCAACCGAAATCTTCACACCCAACCTCACCCTAACCCTCACCGTAAATCTAACACTAACCCTAACAATAACATTAATCCTAACCCTAAACCTAACAATAAACCTAATCATATATCTAACCCTCACCCTCAGCCTCACCCTCACTGCAAACGTAACCCTAACCATAACACTAAAAATAATCATAACCCTAAACCTAACCCTAACACTCACCCTCACCCTAACCCTTATCCTAACCCTAACCCTCACCCTAACCCTAACCCTCACCATAATCCTAACCCTCATCCTATCCCTCACCTTAACCCTAACCCTAACCCTAAACCTCACCCTAACACTAACCCTAACCCTCACCCTCACCCTACCCCTCACCCTAACCCTAATACTAACCCTAATCCTCATCCTAACACTCACCCTAACCCTAACCCTCACCCTAACCCTAATCCTCACCCTAACCGTCAAACTAACCCTAACCCCCACCCTCACTGTAACCTGAACGCTAAACCTCACCCAAAAACTAAAATTAACCCGAACGATAATTCTCACCCTAACGCTAACCCTAACCCGAACCCTAACCCTAACCCTCACCCTTACTCTCACCCTCAGCTTAACTCTTAGCCTTACCCTAAACCTAAGCCTAACACAAACACTCACCTTAAAACTAAACCTAATACTAATCCTAACCCTAACCCTAACCCTAACCCTCATCCTAAACCTCACCCTAACCCTAACACTAATCCTAACCCTAACCCTCACCCTAACCCTCACCCTAACCCTAACTCTAACCCTAAACCTCACCATCACCCTCACCCTAAACTTAACCCTAACCCTAAATCTCACCCTAACCCTAACCCTCACCCTCACCCTCACCCTCAGCATAACTCTAATCCTAACCCTAACAATAATACTAATCCAAACCCTAACCCTAAAGCTAACGCTCACCCTAATCCTCACCCTAACCCTAACCCTAAACATCACCCTCAGCCTCACCTTCACCGTAAACTTAAATCACCCTCATTGTAACCCTAACCCTAAACCTCACCCTAACCCTAAACCTAACCCTAACCCTAAATCTCACCCTAACCCAAACCCTAACCCTCACCCTAGCTCTCACCCTAACCCTAATCATTCTCACCCTAAACCTCACACTAACCCTAACACTAATCCTCAATCTAACCCTCACCCTCTAACCCGAACCCGAACCCTCACCCTTACCATAACCCTCACCCTTAGCATAACTCTCACCTTCACTATTACTGTCACCCTCATCCTAACACTCACCCTCATCCTAACCCTCACCCTAACCGTAACCCTAAACATCACCCTAACCCTAACCATCACCCTCAAATTCAGCCTCATCCTAGCCCTAAGCCTAAGCCTAACCCTAACCCTAAACCTCACACTCACCCTAGCCCTCACCCTAACCCTAATCCTAACCCTAACCCTAATCCTAAACCTCAACCTAACCATAATATGAACCATAACTCTAAACCTAATCCTCATCCCCACACTCACCCTCAGCCTAATCCTAAACCTAAGCCGAACCCTAACCCTAACCCTCACACTCGCCCTCAACAGAACCCTAATTCTAATCCTAACCTTAATCCTAAACCTAAACCTCAACCTAACCCTCACCCTAACACTAACCCTAACCATAAACTTAACCCAAAACCTAACTCTCACCCTAAACCTAACCCTAACCCTCTCCCTCAGCCTAAACCTAAGCCTAAGCCTAACCCTAACCCTCACACTCACCCTAACCTTAACCCTAATCCTAATCCTAACCCTAACCCTCACACTCCCTCTAACCCTTACCTTTACTCGTACTATCACCCTCATCTTAACCCTCACCCTAAACCTAAACCTCATCCTAACCCTCACCCTAACCGTAACCCTAAACATCACTCTAACCCTAACCCTCACCCTCACCTTCAGCCTCAGGCTAATCCTAAACCTAAGCCTAAACTCACCCTAAACATCACACTCACCCTAGACCTCACCCGAACAATAATCCTAACCCTAACCCTCATCCCAACCCTCAACCTAAACATAACCAGAACCATCACTCTAAACCTAATACTCATCCCCAACCTAGGCCTAAGCCTAACCCTGACACTAACCCTCATCCTCAGAGTAACCCTTACCCTAACCCTCACCCTAAAACTAAACTTAACCCGAAACCTAACTCTCACCCTAAACCTAACCCTAAACCTCACCCTAAACCTAACCCTCACCCTCACCCTCACCCTCAGCCGAATCCTAAGCCTAAGCCTAACCGTAACCCTAACACTCACACTCACCCTAACCTTAACCCTAATCCTAACCCTAAACCTAACCCTAACCAACACAGTCACCCTCACCCTAACCCTAATCCTAACCCTATCCCTAACACTATCCCTACCCCTAACTCTCACCCTAACACTAACCCTAACACTAACACTAACCCTAAACCTCATCCTAACCCTCATCCTAACCCTGACTCTAACCCTAAACCTCACCCTCACCCTAACCCTAACTCTCACCCTAACCCAAACCCTAAACCTCACCGTAACCCTAACCCTAACCCACACCCTCAGTGTAACCGTAAATATAAACCTTACCCTAACAATAACCCTAACCCTAACCCTAAACCTCACCATAACCCTAGTCCTAACACTAACCCTAAACCTCACCCGAACCCTCACCCTAACCCCAACCCTAACCCGAACCCTAAACCTCAACCTTACCCTAACCCTCACCCACACCCTCACCCTCACCGTAACTCTAACCCTAACCCTAAGAATAACACTAACCCTAACCCTAACCATCACCATAACCCTAATCCTAACCCCCAAACTCACCCTCAGCCTTACCCTTAGCCTAAGCCTTACCCTAAACCTAACCCTCAAACTCACCCTCACGCTAACCCTAATTCTACTCTAACCATATCCCTAAACATCAACATAAACCTCAGCCTCACCCTAACCCTAACAATAAACCTAACCCTAACCCTCATCCTAAACCTCCACCTAACCCTAACTCTAACCCTAAAACTTACCCTCACCCTAACCCTAACCCTCACCATAAACTTCACCCTAACCCTCACCCTCAACATCACCCTCAACCTCACTGTAAATCTAACCCAAAACCTAACAATAAGATTAACCCTAATCCTAACCCTAACCCTAACCTTAACCCGAACCATAAACCTCACCCTCAGTCTCACCCTCACCGCAAAATTAACCCTAACCATAACACTAACAATAACCCTAACCATAACTCTAAACCTAACTCGAACCCTAAACCTTGCCTTATCCTCACTCCCAACCTCACCCTCAGCCTAACCCTAAGAATAACCCTAACCCTAACCCTCACCGTATCCCAAACCCTAACCGTAACCCTAACCCTAACCCCAAACCTAACACTAACCTTAACCCTAAACCTCACCCTCACCATTACCTTAACCCAAACAATAACCCTAACCCTCACCGTAACCCTAAGCCTAACCCTAACCCTAACCCTCACACTCACCCTCACCCTAACCCTAATCCTAAACATAACCCTATCCCCAACCCAAACCCTCACCCTAGCCCTCAACCTAACCCAAATCCTAACCCTAAACCTCATCCTAAACCTCACCCTGACCCTAACATTAACCTTCACACTAACCCTAACCCTAAACCTAAACTTCACCCTAACCCTAAACCTAATCCTCACCCTCACCCTTACCCTCAACTTAACTCTAACCCTAACCCTAACAATAACCCTAACCCTAAACCTAACCCTAACCCTTGCACTCACCATAATTCTAACACTAACCTTAACCCTAAACCTCACCCTAACGCTAACAATAAGCCTCACCCTCACTCTAGCCTTCACCCTAACCCTAATTATAACCCTAAACCTCATCCTAACCCTCACCCCAAACCTAAAAGGCTAACCATTACACTAGCCCTCAACCTAACGCTAAATTTAACCCTAAACCTCACCCGCACCTAACCCTAACCCTCAACCTCACCCTCACCCTCCGCTTAACACTCAGCCTAACCCTAACTCCAACCCTAACCATAACACTAACCCTAACGCTAAACCTCACCCTAACCCTCACCCTAACCCTCAACCTCACCCTAGCCCACAACCTAAACCTAAGCCTAAGCATAACCCTCATCCTAACTCTCACTATAACCCTAACCCCAACCCTCACCCTAACCCTAACCCTCTCCATCACCCTCATTCTAACTCTAATCCTAACCCTAACCCTAACCCTAACCCTCACACTCACCCTCACCTTAACCCTAGAACTAATCCTAGCCTTAACCCTCACCCTCACCCTCACCCTAAACCTCACCCTAACCCTAACCATAACCATAACCCTAACCATAACCCTCACCCTCAGCCTCACCCTCACCGCAAACTTAACCCAAACCATGACACTAACAATAACTCAAACCCTCACCCTAACCTTAACCCTAAACCTAAACCTAACCCTAACCCTAACCCTAAACCTAAATCTAAACCTAACCATAACCCTAATACTAACCCTCACCCATACCCTCACAGTAACCATAACACTAACCTTAACCCTTACAATAACCCTAACCCTAACCTTATGCCTCATCCATACCATATCCTTCACACTAACCTTAACCCTCACCCTAACACTTACCCTCACACTAACACTAACTCTAACCCTTAAATTAACCCTCACATTAAACCGAACCCTAACCCTAAACCTCAACATAAACCTCACCCTCACCTTAACATTAACACTAACCCTAACCCTAAATCTCACCCTCACCCTCCCCCAACCCTATATCTAACCATAAACCTCACCCTAATCCTAACCCTAACCCTCACCCGCACCCTCAACCTCACCGTAACTCTAACCCTAACCCTAACAATAACACTAACCCTAACCCTAACAATCACCATAACCCTAATCCTCACCCCACCCTGAGCCTCACCCTCACCTCAAACTTAACCCTAACCATACCACTAACAATAACCCTAACCCAAACCCTAATCCTAATCCTCACCCCCACCCTCATCCTCACCCTAACCCTAATCCTATCCCTAACCCTCACCCTAACCTTAACTCTAAACCTAAACCTCACCCTCAGCCTAACCCTAACTCTAACCCTAACCCTAACACTAAACCTCACCCTAACTCTAACTCTAACCCTCATCCTAACCCTAACCCTCACCTCACCCTCACATTTAGCCTAACCCTAAGCCTAACCCTGAACCTATCCCTAACACACACACTCAGCCTCACCCTAACACTAATCCTAACCCTAAACCTAACCCTCCCCCTAACTCTCCCCCTAACCCTAAACTTAACACGAACACCAACCCTAACCCTCAACCTAACCCTCACCCTAACCCTAACTCTAACCCTAAGCCAAACCCTAAACCTCACCCTAACACTAACCCTAACCCTCATGCTCACCCTCACAGTAACGGTAACACTAAACCTAACCCTAACAATAACCCTAACCCTATTCCCAACCCTCACCTTAACCATAACCCTCACTCTAACCCAAACCATCACCCTAACACTTACCCTCACCCTAACACTAAACCTAACCCTAAGCCTAACCCTCACACTAACGCTAACACTAACCCTAACCCTAAACCTCAACTTAACCCTCAACCTCACCATAACCCTAATTCTAACCCTAATCATAACCCTCCCCCTAACCCTCCCCCTAACTCTATACCTAACCCTCAACTTCACCCTCACCCTCAACCTAACCCTAACACTAAACCCCACCCTAACCATAACCCTAACCCTCACTCTCATGCTCATCCTAAGCCTAAGCCTAAGCCTAAGCCTAACACTAACTCTAACCCTCACCTTAACCCCAACACTAACACTAACCCTAACTCCAACCCTAAACCTCACACCCACCCTAACCCTAACTCTAATCCTAACCAGAAACCTAAACCTCATCCTAGCCCTAACCCTCACCCTCAACCTCACGCTCACCGTAACCATAACCCTAACAATAACCCTAAACCTAACCCTAACCCACATCCTAAAGATAACCTTCACCCTAACCCTAACCCTCGCTCTAACACTTACCCTCACCCTATCACTAACCCTAACCTTAACACTAACCCTCACAATAACCCTAACCATCACCCTAACGCTCACCCTAACTCTGACCCTAACTCTCACCCTCACCCTAGCCCATACCCAAACCCTAAGCCTATGCCTAACCCTCACCCTAACCCTCACTCTAACCCTAACCCCAACACTCACCCTAACGGTAACCCTCAACCTCACCCTCATCTTAACTCTAATCCTAACCCTAACCCTAACACTCACCCTCACCTTAAGCCTAATCCTAATCCTAACGCTAAGACCAACTCTCACCCCCACACTAAACCTCACCCTAACCCTAACCCTAACACTAAACCTAACCCTAACCCTAACCCTCACCCTAAACCTAACTCTAACCCTAAACCTCACCCTCACCCTAACCGTAACCCTAACCCTAATCCTAAACCTCAGCCTAAACCTAAACCTTACCCTAACACTTACCCTCACCTTAATACTAACACTAACCCTAACATTAACCTTCACACTAACGCTAACCATCACCGTAAACCAAAACCTCATCCTAACCCTAACCCTAACACTCAATGTCACCCTAAGCCTCACCCTAACTCTAACCCTCATCCTAACCCTTAACCTCTCACTAACGCTAACATTAATCCTCATTCTAACCCTCAACCTCACCCTAACCCTAACCCGAACACTCACCCTTACCATAACCCTCAACCTCAGCATAACCCTCAGAGTTCTCTTACTGTCACCCTCATCCTAACCCTCACCCTAAACCTAATCCTCAGCCAAACCCTCATCCTAACTGTAACCCTTACCATAACCCTAATCCTAACCCTCAATGTAACCCTAAACGTAACCCTCATCCTAACAATCACTCTAACCTTAACCCTAACCATCAACTTAACCCTAACCTCACCCTCACCTTCAGCCTCAGCCTAACCCTAATCCTAAGCCTAAACCTAACCCTAAACCTCACACTTACCCTAGCCCTCACACTAAACCTAATCCTAACCCTAACCATCATCCTAACCCTCAAGCTAACGATAATGAACCATCACTCTAAACCTAATCCTCATCCCCACACTCACCCTCAGCCTAACCCAAAGCCGAAGCCTAACCCTAACCCTAACCCTCACACTCACACTCACCCTAACCTTAATCCTAACCCTAACCCTAAAACTAAACCTCAACCTAATGCTCACCCTAACCCTAAACCTAACCCTCACCTTCACCTTAGGCCTCACCCTAACCCCACCGCAAACTTAACCTGAACCCTCACCGGAACCCGAACCCTAATACTCACCCTAACTCTACCCCTAACCCTAAACCTAAACCTAACCCTAGGCCTAACACTAACCCTCACCCTCACCCTTGCCCTCACCCTAACTCTAATTGCAACCCTAAAACTCATCCAAACACTCACCCTAACGCTAATCCTAACACTTAACCTAACACTAATCCTAATTCTAACCCTCAACCTAACTGTAATCCTGAACCTTACCATAACCCTAACCCTAACCCTCACCCTAATACTAAACCTTACTCGAACCCTAACCCTAAACCTCACCCTAACCCTAACCCTCACCCTCAAACAAGACCGCAACCTAACCCTAACCATCATCCTCACCCTAAACCTCACACTAACCCTAACACTAATCGTCATTCTAACCCTTACCCTCAACCTAACCCTAACCCTCAACCTAAACCTAACCCTCACACTCACCATAAACCTAAAGCGAAACCTCACCCTACCCTAACCCTAACAATAACACTAAACCTCACCCTAACCCTAACCCTAACCCTCACACGCACCCTCACCCAAATGCTAATCCTAAACCTAACCATATCACTAACCCTAACCCTCACCCTAAACCTCACCCTAACCCTAACCCTAACACTAATCCTAACTCTAACCGTCACACTAACCGTCACCCTAACGCTAACTCTAACCCTAAAACTCACCCTCACCCTAACCCTAAACCTCACACTCACCCTCACCCTCAGCCTTTCCCTAACCCTAACCCTAACCCTAACCCTCAGACTCACCCTCACCCTAACCCTAATCCTAAACCTAAACCTAAACTTAACCCTCATCCTAACTCTAACCCTCACCCTAACCCTAACCCTAACACTAACCCTAACCCTAAACCTCACCTTATCCCTCAACCTAACCCTAACTCTAACCCTGAACCTCACCCCCACCCTAACCCTGAACCTAACCCTAAACCTCACCCTCACCCTAGCCCTCAGCCTAACCCTAATCCTAACCTTAACACTCATCCTAAACCTCACCCTAACCCTAAACCTAACCCTCACCCTAACCCTAACCCTCACCCTTAACCTCATCCTTAGCCGAAGCCTAAGCCTAATCCTAAACCTAACACTAACCAACACACTCAACCTCACCCTATCCCCTAACCCTAACGCTCACCCTAACCCTAACCCTCACACTCAACCTCATATTTAGACTAACCCTAAGGCTAACCCTAAACCTAACCCTAACCCACACACTCACCCTCACCCTAACTCTAATCCTAACCCTAACCCCAACCCTAACCCTCACCCTAGCCTTCACCCTAACCCTAATCCTAACCCTAACCCAAACTCTCACCATAACCCTAACCCTAAACCTAACCCTAACCCTCACCCTCACTGTAAGGGTAACCCTAACACTAACAATAACCCTAACCCTAACTCTAACCCTCACCCTAACACTTACCCTCACCCTTACACTAACCCTAATCCTAACACTAACCCTCACACTAATCTTAACCCTTAACCTAACCCTAAACTTCACCCTAAACCTAACCCTAACCCCAAACCTCAGGCTAGCCCTCACCCTAACCCTAATTGTAAGCCTAACCCTAACCCTAACCCTAACCCTCACCCTAAACCTCAAACAAACCCTAACCCTAATTCTCAATTGAACCCTCACCCTCACCCTAACCCTAACTGTAACCCTTACCCTAACCCTCGCCTTAACCCCAACCCTTACCCTTATCTTAATTCTCACGCTCAGACTAACCCTCACCTTTACGGTACCATCACCCTCACCCTAACCCTCACCCTAACCCTAACCCTCATCCTAACCCTCACCCTAACCGTAACCCTAACCATCACCCTAACCCTAACACTCACCCTCAACCTGACAATCAGACTAACTCTAAGCCTAAGCATAAATCTAACTCTAACCCTCAACCTCACCCTAGCCCTCACCCTAAACCTTATCCTTATCCAAACCCTCATCCTAAACCTCAACCTAAGCCTAACCCTAACCATCTCCTGAAACCTAATCCTCACACCCAAACTCACCCTCAGCCTCACCCTCCACCTCACTTTAACTCTAACCCTAACCCTAACAATAACACTAACCCTAATCCTAACCCTAACCCTAACCCTAAACCTCAACCTAAACCTCCCCCTAACCCTAACCCTAACACTAACCCTAACCCTCCCCCTAAGCCTAACTCTAACCATAAACCTCACACTCAACCTAACCCTAATCCTAACCCTAACCCTTAACCTCACCCTAACCCTAACCCTCACCCTTAACCTCACCCTCACCCTCAAGGTAACTCTAACCCTAACCCTAACAATAACACAAATCCTAACCCTAAACCTAACCCTAACCCTAATCCTATATCCAACCCTCACCCTCAGCCTCAACCTCACTGCAAACATAACCATAACCATAACACTAACAATAACCCTAAACCTCATCCTAACCCTCACCCTAACCCTAACCCTAAACCTAAACCTCACCCTAACACTAAACCTAATGCTCACCCTCACCATAGCCCACACCCTAATGCTAATCCTAAACCTAATCCTCATCCTAACACTCAGCCTAACCCAAACCCTAACCCTCACCCTAGCCCTAACCCTCAAAGTAACCCTAACCCGCACCCTCACTGTAACCTGAACCGTAAACCTCACCCAAACCCTAAACTTAACCTGAACCCTAACTCTCACCTTAACGCTACCCATAACCCGAAAACTAAACCTAACCCTTACCCTTACACTCACCCTCAGATTAACCCTTAGCCTAACCCTAACCCTAAGCCTAACCCACTAACCCTAACACTAACCCTAATCCTAATCCTAAACCTAACCCTAACCCTCACCCTCATCCTAAACCTCACCCTAACCCTAACACTAACCCTAACCCTCACCCTAAACCTCACCCTAAACCTAACTCTAACCCTAAACTTCACCCTCAACCTCACCCTAACCCTAACCCTACCCCTAACCCTAAACCTCACCCTAACCCTAATGCACAACCTCACCCTCACCCTCAACATAACTCTAATCCTAACCCTAACAATAACACTAATCCTAACCCTAACCCTCACCCTCATCGTAACCCTAACCTTAACCCAAACTCTCACCCTAACCCTAACACTAACCCAAACCCTAAAACTCACCCTAACCCTAACCCTAACTCTCACCCTCAGCCCCACCCTCACTGTAAACTTAACCCTAACCATAACACTAACAATAACCCTAACCCTAACTCTAATCTAACCCTCACACTCACCCTAACCCTAACCCTCACCCTAATCCTAAACCTAACCATAACCCTAAACCTCACCATAACCCTAATCCTAACCATCAACTTCACCCTAACCCTCACACTAACCCTAATCATCCTCACCCAAAACCTCACACTAATCCCAACACTAATCCTTAATCTAACCCTCACCCTCACCCTAACACTAATGTGAACCCTCACCCTCACCCTCAGCCTAAACCTCACTTTTACTCTTAGTGTCACCCTCATTCAAAACCTCACCCTAAACCTAACACTCATCCTAACCCTCACCCTAACCGTAACCCTAAACATCACCCCAACCCTAACCCTCATCCTCAGCTTTAGCCTCAGCCTAACCCCAATCCTAAGCCTAACCCTAAACCTAAACCTCACACTCACCCTATCCCTCACCCTAACACTAACCCTCACCCTAACCCTAATCCTTACCCTAACCCTAACCCTAACCCTAAACCTAAACCTCAACCTCACCCTAACCCTAACCCTAACACTAAACCTAACCCTAACCATAATCATAACCCTCACCGTCAGCCTCACCCTCACCGCAAACTTAACCCAAACCATAACACTAACAATAACCCTAACCCTCACCCTAACCCTAAACCTAAACCTAACCCTAACTTAAACCCTAACCCTAAAACTAAAACTGACTCTAACCCTAATCCTAACTCTCACCCTCACCCTCACTGTAACCATAACCCTAACCTAACCCTTACAATAACACTAACCCTAACCCTATCCCTCATCTTAACCATATCCTTCACTCTAACCCTAACCCTTACCCTCACCCTAACCATAACGCTAACACTAACCCTAACCCTAACCCTCACCCTCAGCTACCCCCTAACCCTAACTCTAACCCTAAATCTCACCCTCACTCTAACCCTAACCCTAACCATAACTCTAAACCTCAGCCTAAGCCTAAACCTAAACCTCACCCTCACCCTAGCCCTCACCCTAACCCGAATCCAAACTTAACCCTCATCCTAACCCTCATTCTAACACTAACCCTAACCCTCACCTTCAGCCTCACCCTAACACTAAACATAACCCTAACCCTCAACCTAACCCTAACCGTCACCATCACCATAACTCTTACCCTAACCCTCACCCTAAACCTAAACTTAACCCAAACCCTAACCCTAACCCTATTTCTAACCCTAAACCTAACCCTCACACTCACCCTAACCCTCACCTTAACCCTAACTGTAACACGAACCCTAACCCAAAACCTCACCCTCAGTCTCATCCTAACCCTAACTCTAACCCTAAACCTCACCCTCATCCTAATCCTCTCTAAACCTAAACCTCATCCTAACCCTAACCCTAAACCTCACCCTCACGCTAGCCCTCACCCTAACCCTAATCCTAACCCTAAACCTCATCCTAACCCTCACACTAAACCTCACCCTCAGCCTCCCCCTAACCCTATATCTAACCGTAAACCTAACCCTAAACCCCACCCTAACTCTAACCCTAACACTCACCTGCAACCTCAACCTCACCGTAACTCTAACCCTAACCCTAACAATAACACTAACCCTAACCCTAACCATCACCCTAAACCTATTCCTCACCCCACCCTCAGCCTCACCCTCACTGCAAACTTAACCCTAACCATAACACTAACAATAACCCTAACCCTAACACTAACACTAATCCTCAGCCCCACCCTCATCCTCAGCCTAACTCTAAGCCTAACTCTAACCCTAAGACTAACCCTCACCGAAACCCTAACCCTAACCCTATACCTAACCCTAAACCTAAACATAACCCTAACCCTAAACCTAAACCTAATCCTCAGCTTCATCCTCACCCTAAACCAAACCCTAACCAGAAACCTCACCCTAACCCTAAGCCTAAGCCTAACCCTAACCCTAAACTTCACACTCACTCTACCCTAACCCTAATCCTAAACATAATCCTCATCTAAACACTCAACTTAACGGTAATCCCAACCATCACCCTAACCCTAACCCTCACCCTCACCCTCAGCCTCAGCCTAACATTAAGCCTAACTCTAACCCCAACCCTAACCCTAACACTAAACCTAACCCTCACCCTAACGCTCACCCAAATCCTAACCCTAACCCTCACCCTCACCTTAGCCCATACCCAAACTATAAGCTTAAGCCTAACACTCGACATAACCCTCACTCTAACCCTAACCCCAACACTCACCCTAACCTTAACCCTCACCCTCACCCTCATCCTAACTCTAATCCTAACCCTAACCCTAACACTCACCCTCACCTTAACCTTAATCCTAATCTTAACCCTAACACCAACCCTCACCCCCAAACTAAACATCACCAGAACACTAACTCTAACCCTAACCCTCACCCTAAACCTAACTCTAACCCTAAACCTCACCCTCACACTATCCGTAACCCTAAAACTAATCCTAAACCTCACCCTAAACCTAAACCTCACCGTAACCCTAACCCTAACCCTCAACTTCACCCTAGCCCTCACCCTATCTCTAACCCTCATCCTAACCCTAAACCTCACAGTTACACTGACACTAATCCTCAATCTAACACGAACCCTCACCCTAACCCTAACCTGAACCCTCACCCTTACCATAACCCGAACGCTCAGCCTAACCCTCACCTTTTCTCTTACTGTCACCCTCATCCTAACCCTCACCCTAAACCTAACCCTCATCCTAACCCTCACCCTAACTGTAACCCTTACCATCACCCTAACCCTAAACCTCACCCTCACCTTCAGCCTCAGCCTAACCCTAAGCTTAAGCCTAAACCTAACCCTAAACCTCACACTCACCCTAGCCCTCACCCTAAACCTAATCCTAATCCTAACCCTCATCCTAACCCTCAAGCTAACCATATCCTGAACCATTATTCTAAACCTAATCCTCATCCCCACACTCACCCTCAGCCTAACCCAAAGCCTAAGCTTAACCCTCACCCTAATGCTCACAGTCACCCTCACCCTAAACTTAATCCTAAAACTAACCCTAAACCTAAACCTCAACCTAACCCTCACCCTAAACCTAACCCTAACCCTCACCCTCACAATAGGCCTCACCCTAACCCTCACCCCAAACCTAACACTCACCCTCACCGTAACCAGAACCCTAACCCTCACCCTAACCCTACCCCTAACCCTAAAACTAAACCTCACCCTAACCCTAAACCTAAGCCTCACCCTCACCGTTGCCCTCACCCTAACATTAATTGCAACCTTAACCCTCATCCAAACACTCACCCTAACCCTAACCCTAACCGTCAACCTAACCCTACACCTAATTCTAAGCCTCAACATAACCCTAATCCTGATACTCACCGTAACCCTAACAATAACCCTCACCCTAACCTAAACCTAATCCGAACCTTAAACCTCACCCTAACCCTAACCCTCATCCTCAACCTATCCCTCATCCTAAACTTAATCCTAACCCGAACTCTCATGTAAACACTCACCCTAACCCTAACACTAAACCTCGCCCTAAACCTAGCCCTAATCCTAACACTCAACCTAACCCTAACCCTAAACCTAACCCGAAACCTCACCCTCATGCTAGCCCTTACCCTAACCCTAACCTAAACCTAACCCTCATCCTAACCCTCACCCTAACCCTAACCCTAACCCTAACCCTAACCCTCACACTAACCCTAAACCTAACACTAACCCTAACACTAACCCTCACAATAACCCTCACCCTAACGCTAATAATAACCCTAAACCTCACCCTCAACCTAAACCTAACCCTCACCCTCACCCTCACCCTCAGCCTATCCCTAAGCAAAACCCTAACCCTAACCCTCACACTCACCCTCACACTGACCCTAATCCTAATCCTAACCCTAAACTTAACCCTCATCCTAACCCTAATGCTGAACCTAACAATAACCCTAACACTAACCCTAACCCTAAACCTCACCCTATCCCTCACCCTAACCCTAACCCTTACCCTAAACCTCACCCTAACACTAATCCTAACCTTATCCCTCATCCTAACCCTCACCCTAACCCTAAACCTCACCCTTATCCTCACCCTCAGATTAACAATTAGCCTAAACCTAACCCTAAGCCTAACCTAAACCCTCACCCTAACATTAACCCTAATCCTAATCCTAACCCTAAGCCTAACCCTCACCCTCATCCTAACCCACACACTAAACCTAACACTAAACCTAACCCTAACCCTCACACTAACACTAACACTAAACCTAAACCTCACCCTAAAACTCACCCTAACCCTAACCCTAACCCAAACCTCACCCTAGCCATAAACCTCACCCTCACACTCACCATAACTCTAATCCTAACCCTAACAATAACACTAATCCTAACCCTAACCCTAACCCTCACCCTCACTGTAACCCTAACCCTAACCCAAACCCTCACCCTCACCCTCACCCTAACCCTAACCCTAAACCTCACCCTAACCCTAACCCTAGCACTAAAAAAACCCTAAACCTAACCCTAACCCTCATCCTAACCAAAACCTTCACCCTATCCCTAACCCTCACCCTAACACTTACCCTCACCCTAACACTAACCCTTACCCTAATATTAACCCTCACACTAACCCTAACCATCACTCTAACCCTAAACCTCACCCTAACCCTAACCCTCACCGTCAACCTAGCCCTCAACCTAACCCTAACCCTCATCCTCTCCCTAAACCTCAAACTCACTCTAACACTAATTCTCAACCTAACCAGCACCCTCAACCTTACCCTAACCCTCACCCTTACCATAACCCTCACACTCAGCTAAAACCTCACCTTTACCCTTACTGTCACCCTCACCCTAACCCTCACCCTAACACTAATCCTCATCCTAACCCTGACTATAAGGGTAACCCCAACCATCACCCTAACCCTAACCCTCACCCTCACCCTCTGTCTCACCCTAACCCTAAGCCTAAGCCTAAACCTAACCCTAACCCTTACCCTCACCCTAGCCCTCTCCCTAACCCTAATCCTAACCCTAAACCTCATCCTAACTCTCACCCTAACCCTAACCCTAACCCTCACCCTCACTCTCAGCCTAACCCTAAGCCTAACCCTAACCCTAACCCTAACCCTCACACTCACCCTCACCCAAACCCTAATCCTAAACCTAATCCTATCCCTAACCCTAACCCTCACCCTCACCCTCACCCTAACCCTAACCCAAACACTAACCCTAACACTAACCCTCACACCAAACCTCACCTTAACAATAACTCTAACCCTAAACCTCACCCTGACCCTAACCCTAAGTCTAACCCTAACCAAAACCCTAAACCTCACCCTAAACCTAAACCTAACCTTCATCCGCACCCTCACAGTAACTGTAACCCTAAACCTAACCCTAACAATAACCCTAACCCTACTCCTAACCCTCACCCTAACCATAACATTCACCCTAACCCAAACCCTCACCCTAATGCTCACCTTCACCCTAACCATAACACTAACCCTAACCCTAACCCTCAACCTAAACCTTCCCCTAACCCTATATCTAACCCTCATCCTCACCCTCACCTTCACCTTAAGCCTAACCCTAAACCCCACTGTAACCCTAACCCTAACCCTCACACTCATGCTTGGCCTAAGCCAAAGCCTAAGCCTAACCCTAACCCTAACCCTCACCTTAACCCTAACACTAACGCTAACCCTAATTCTAATCCTAAACCTCACCTTCACCCTAACCCTAACTCTAACCCTTACCCTAAACCTAAACCTAAACCTCATCCTAACCCTAACCCTCAGCCTCACCCTCAACCTCACTGTAAACGTAACCCTAACCCTAACCATAACAATAACCCCAACCCTAACCCTAACCATCCTAACCATAACCTTCACCCTAACCCTAACCCTCACCTTAACACTTACCCTCACCCTATCACTAACCCTATCCCTAACACTAACTCTCACACTAACCCTAACCATCACCCTAACCCTAAATCTCACCATAATCCTAACCCTCACCCTCAACCGAGCCCGCAACCTAACCCTAACCCTCATCCTCACCCTAAATTTCACACTAACCCTAACAATAATCCTCAATCTAACCCTCACCTTCACCCTAATCCTAACCATCACCCTTACCATATTCCTCACCCTAAGCCGAAAACTCACCTTTATGATTACCGTCACCCTCACCCAAACCCTAATCCTCATCCTAACCCTCACCCTAACGGTAACCCCAACCATTACCCTAACCCTAACCCTAAACCTCACCCTCACCCACAGCCTCAGCGTAACCATAAGTCTAAGCCTAACCTGAACCCTAACCCTCACCCTCACCCTAGTACTCACCCTAACCCTAATAATAACCTGAGCCCTCATCCTAAACCTCACCCTAAAAATAACCCTCACCCTAACCCTAACCATCACCCTAACACTTACCCTCACCCTAACACTAAATCTAACCCTAACACTCACCCTCACAATAACCATAACCCTCACCCTAACCTTAAACCTCACCCTAACCCTAACACTAATCCTAACCCTAACCCTCAACATAGACCTCACCCTAACCCTAATTCTTACCGTTACCTTCACCTAATCCTAACCATCGTCCTCACCCTAAACCTCACACTAAGCATAACCCTAATCCTCAATCTAACCCTCACCCTCACCCTAACCCCTAACCCTCAGCCTGAAACTAACCCTCACCATAACCTTAACTCTCACCCTTATCTTAACCCTCAACCTCAGCCTAACCCTCAAATTTACCCTTATCATTACCCTCACCCTAACCCTCACCCCAACCCTAAACATCATCCTAACCTTCAAGCTAACCGTAACCCTAACCATCACCCTAACCCTAACACTCACCCTCAAACTTACCCTCAGCCTAAACCAAAGCCTAAGCCTAAGCCTAACCCTAAACCTCACCCTCACCCTAGCCCTCACAAAAACCCTAATCCTAACCCTAACCCTCATCCTAACCCTCACCTAATCCTAACCCTAACCATCACCCGAACACTAATCCTCACACCCACCCTCACCCTCAGCCTAACCCTAACCATAACCCTAACCCTCACACTCACCCTCACCCTAAACCTAATCCTAACCCTAACCCTAAACCTCAACCTAACCCTCACCCTAACCCTAACCCTAATCCTAACCCTAACCCTAACCCTGAACCTAACCCTCCCCCTAACCTTAAACCTAAACCTTACCCTAACACTAACCCTCACACTAACCCTAACCCTCACCCTAACCCTAAACCTCACCCTAACCCTAACTCTAACCCTCACTCTCACCCTAACCCTCATCCTCACCCTAAACCTAACCCTAAACCTCACCCTCAGCCTCACCCTCCCAGCAAAGGTAATCTTAACCATAACACTAGCAATAACCCTCACCTTAACCCTGATCCTAACCCTCACCCTCACCCTAATCCTAACCCTAACCCTCACCCTACCCTAACCCTCACCCTCACTATAACCCTAAACCTCATCCTAACTTCACTCTAAACCAAATCATCACCCTCACTGTAACACTAACCCTCACCCCCAACCTCACCCTCAGCCTAACCCTAAGCCTAAGCCTAAGCCTAACCCTAACCCTAACCCTCACACTCACCCTCACCCTAACACTTATCCTAACCATAACCCTCACACTCACCCTAACCCTTACCCTCACCTTAACCTTAACTGTAACACTCAGCCTAACCCTCATCCTAACCATCACACTAAACCTAAACCTCACCCTAACCATAACCTTAACCCTCAGCCAAACGCACTTCCTAACCCTAACCCTAACCCTCAACCCAACCCTAACCCTAACCTTAACTCTAACCCTAACCCTAACCCTAAACCCCACCCTCACCCTCACCCTCAGCCTAAACCTAACCCTAAAGCTAAACCTAAACCTAACCCTCACACTCACCCTCACCCTAACTCTAGCCCTAAACCTAACCCTGAACTTCACCCTAAACACAACCCTATCCCTAACCCTCACCTAACCCTAACCCTGTTCCTAACCCTCACCCTAACCCTCACCCTAAACCTCACCGTAAACATAAGCCTAAACCTAACCCTCAACTTCACCCTAAACCTCACCCTAACCCTTACCCTCACCCGAACCCTAAACCTAACCCTCAGCCTAACCCTCATCCTAAACCTACCCCTAACCCTAACCCTCGCTCTAAGCTTAATGCTAATCATAACCCTAACCCTCACATTAACCCTAACCCTAACCCTCACGCTCAACCTAACCGTCAGGCTAACCCTCATCCTAACCCTAACCCTAATCCTAACCCTCACCCTAACCTTAATGCTAACCCTAACCCTAACCCTCACTTTAACCCTAACCCTATCTGTCACGTTCAACCTCACCGTCAACATAAACCTAACCCTAACCCTAATCCAAAACTAACCCTACCCCTCACCCTAACGCTAAACCTAATGCTAACCAAAAACCTCACCGTAATCGTAAACCTATCCCTAACCCTCACCCTAACCATAACCCTAATCCAAAACCTAATCCTCACCCTAACCCTTAACATCACTCTAAACCTTTCCCTCACCCTAACCCTAAATTATCAGTCTAACCCTCATCCTAACCCTAACCCTAACATTCACCCTAACCTTAACCCTAACCGTAAACCTGACCCTCACCTAAACCCTAACCTTCACCCTCACCCTCAACCTCACCCTCACGCTCACACTAACCCTCACACTCACCCAAACCCTCACCCTAACCCTAACCCTAATCCTAACCCTCACCCTAACCGTAACCCTAACCATCACACTAACCCTCACCCTCACCCTCACCCTCAGCCTCAGCCTAACCTTAATCCTAAGCCAAACCCTAACCCTCATCCTCACCTTAGCCCTCACAGTAACTCTAATCCAAACCACAACCCTCATCCTAACCCTCAACATAACCATAACTCTAACCAACACTCTAAACCTAAGCCTCATCCCCACACTCAGCATCAGCCTAACCCTAAGCCTAAGCCTAAGCCTAACCTTACCCCTAAACCTCACCATAAACCTAACCGTAACCTAACCCTAAACCTAACCCTAATTCTCACTATCACTCTCACCCTAAACCAAAACCTAACCCTAACCCTAAACCTCATCCAAACCCTCACTCTAACCCTAAATCTCACCCTGACTGTAACACTAACCCTCATCCCCACCCTCACCCTCAGCCTAACCCTAAGCCTAAGCATAACCCTAACCCTAACCCTGACACTCACCCTCACCGTAAATAATCCTAACCCTAACCCTATCCGTAAACCGAAACCTAAACCTCACACTCACCCTAAGAGTAACACTAACCCTAAACCTCACCCTCAACCTAACCCTAACCCTAAACCTCACCCTAAAACTCACCCTCACCCTAATCCTCACCCACAACCTCACCCTCACAATAACTCTAACCCTAACCCTAACAATAACACTAACACTAACCCTAACCCTAAATCTAACCCTAACCATAAACCTCACCCTCACTGCAAACTAAACCCTAACCATAATACTAACAATAACCCTAACCCTAACCCTAAGCCTAACCCTAACACTAACCATAAATCTAACCCTAAAACTCAACCTCACCCTAAACCTAACTCTAACACTAACCCAAACCTTAAACCTCACCCTAACCCTAACCCTAACCCTCAACCGCACCCTCACCCTCACCATAACTCTAACCCTAAACCTAAACCTAACCATCACCCTAAACGTAATCCTCACACCACCCTCACCTTCAGGCTAACACTACACCTAAGCCTAAGCCTAACCCTAACCCTCACTATAACCCTAAACGTAATCCTATCACTAAGCCTAACCCTAACCCTAATCCTGACCATCACCCTCACATTAAACCAAACCCTAACCCTAACCCTAACCCTAAGCCTAACCCTCATCTTCACCCTAAACTTCACACTAAACCTAACCCTAATCCTCAATCTAACCCTCACCCTCTCCTTAACCCCTAACCTTCAACCTTACCCTAACCCTCACCCTAACCCTAACCCTCAAACTTATCTTAACCCTCACCCTCAGCCTAACCCTCAACTTTACCCTCACCATCACACTCACCCTAACTCTCACCCTATCCCTAAACCTCATGCTAACCTTCAACCTAACCGTAACCCTAAACATCACCCTAACCCTAAACCTCACCCTCAACCTCACCCTTAGCCTAAGCCTAAAACTAACCCTAACCCTAACCCCCACCCTCACCCTAGCCCTCACTCTAACCCTAATCCTAACCCTAACCCTCATCCAAACCCTCACCCTAACCCTAACTCTCACCCTCACCCTCACCCTCACCCTCACCCTCACCATAACTCTAACCCTAACCTTAACAATAACACTAATCCTATCTCTAAACCTAACCCTAAAGCTAATCCTAAACCTAACCCTCACCCTCAGCCTCACCCTCACAGCAAAGGGAATCTTAACCATAACACTAACAATAACCCTAACCCTAAACATAATCCTAACCCTCACCCTCACCCTAACCCTAATCCTAACCCTAACCCTCACCCTAACCCTAACCCTCACCCTCACCTTAAGCCTAATCCAAATTCTAAAACTCACCCTAACACTAATCCTCATCCTCACCATAACCCTAACCCTCACACCTACCTTCACCCTCAGCCTAAACCTAAGCTTAAACCTAACCCTAACGCTAACCCTCACACTCACCCTTACCCTAACCCTAATCCAAAACCTAAGCCTATCCCTAAACCTCAACCTAACCCTAACCCTCACCCTAAACCTCCACCTAAACCTAACTCTAAACCTAAAACTCACACTCAAACAAACCCTAACCCTAAACCTCACCATAAACCTCACCCTAACCCTAACCCTCACCCTCACCCTCACCCTCAACTTAACTCTAAACCTAACCCTAACAATAACACTAACCCTAAACCTAACCCTAACCCTAACCCTAACCATAAACCTCACCCTCAACGCAAACTTAACCGTAACCATAACACTAACAATAACCCTAACCCTAACCCTAATTTTAACCCTAACCCTAACCCTAATTCTTACCCCCACCCTCAACCTCAGCCTACCCTAACACTAACCCTAACCGTAAACTTAAATCTCACCCTCACCCTAACCCTAACTCTAACCCTAACCCTAAACCTCACCTTAACCCACACCCTCAACCTCACTCTCACCGTCACTGTAACTCTAACCCTAAACCTAACAATAACGTTAACCCTTACCCTAAACCTAACCCTAACACTAACCGTAACCCTCACCCTCACCGCAAACTTAACCCTAACCATAACACTAACAATAACCCTAACCCTAACCCAACCCTCACTGTAACGCTAACCCAAACCCTAATCCAAACCCTAAACCTAACCCTAACTCTAACACTAACCCTATCCATAATCCTCACCCTCACCCTCACCCTAACCCAAACCCTATCCTTAACAACTCACCCTAACCCCAACCCTAATCCTAAACCTAACCCTAAACCTAAACATAACCCTAACACTAAACCTCATCCTAACCCTCACCCTAAACCTAACCCTAAACCTCACCCTAACCCTAACCCTAACCCTCACCCTCAAGCTCGGCCTAAGCCTAAGCCTAAGCCTAAGAATAGGCCTAACCCGAACTCTAACCATCACCCTATCCCTCACCCTAACCCTAACCCTAAAACTAACACTAACTCTAACCCTAAACCTCACCCTCAACCTAAGCCTAACTCTAAACCTAACCCTAAACCTTTACCTCACCCTAACCCTAACACTAACACTCACCCTCACCGTAACCTTAACCCTAACATTAACCCTAACAATAACCCTAACCCTAAACTTAACCCTCACTCTAACCATATCCCTCAACATAACCCTAATCCTCAATCTAACTCTCACCCTCACCTTAACCCCTAACCCTCAACCTTACCGTAACCTTCACCCTAACCCTAACCCTCACCCTTATCTTAACCCTCACCCTCAGCCTAACCCTCAACTTTACCCTTATATCATGCTCACCCTAACCCTCACCCTATCTCTGAACCTCATGCTAACCTTAAAGCTAACCCTAACCCTAACCCTAACCCTAACCCTAACCCTAACCCTCACCCTAGCCCTCACCCTAACACTAATCCTAAACCTGACCCTCATCCAAACCCTCACCTTAATCCTAAACCTAACCCTCACCCTCACCCTCACCCTCACCATAGCTCTAACCCTAAACTTAACAATAACACTAATCCTAACTCTAAACCTAACCCTAACCCTAACGCTAATCTTAAACCTAAACCTCACCCTCAGCGTTACCCTCACAGCAAAGGTAACCTTAACCATAACACTAACAATAACCCTAACCCAAAACCTAATCCTAAACCTCACACTCACCCTAACCCTAATCCTAACCCTAACCCTCACCCTAAACCTAACCCTCACCTTCACCTTAAGCCTAATCCAAATTCTAAATTCACCCTAACACTAATCCTCACCCTAACCATATCCCTAACCCTCACACCTACCTTCACCCTCAGCCTAACCCTAAGCCTAAGCCTAACCCTAAACCTAAACCTCACACTCATGCTTACCCTAACCCTAATCCTAACCTAAGCCTATCCCTAAACCTCAACCTAAACTTAACCCTCACCTAACCCTCCCCCTAAACCTAACTCTAAACCTAAACCTCACCCTCAACCTAACCCTAACCCTAAACCTCACCATAAATCTCACCCTAACCCTAACCCTCACCCTCACCCTCAACTTATCTCTAACCCTAGCCCTAACAATAACACTAACCCTAACCCTAAACCTAAACCTAACCCTAACCATAAACCTCACCCTCATCAGAAACTAAACCTTAACCATAACACTAACAATAACCCTAACCCTAACCCTAACTTTAACCCTAACCCTAAACCTAACCCTAATTCTCAACCCCACCCTCAACCTCAGCCTAACCCTAAACCTAACCCTAACACTAACCCTAATCCTAAACCAAAATCTCACCCTAAACCTAACCCTATCCCTAACCCTAACCCTAAACCTCACCCTAACCCTAACCCTAAACCTCACCCGCAACCTCACCCTCAACGAAAATCTAACCTTACCCTAACAATAACACTAACCCTAAACCTAATCATCACCTTAACCCTAATCCTCACCCCCACCCTCACCCTCAGCCTAACCCTAAGTCTAAGCCTAACCCTAACCCTAACCCTCACACTCACACTCACCCTAAACCTCACCCTAACACTTACCCTCACCCTAACCCTCACCCTAACCCTAAGCCTAACCCTAAACCTCACTCTCACGCTAACAATCACCCTAACCCTTACCCTCACACGAACACTAACTCTCAGCCTAACCCTCATCCTAACCCTAGCCCTAACCCTACCCCTCACTCTAACCTTAACGCTAACAATAAAGGTAACCCTCATATTAACCCTAACCCTCACACTCACACTCAACCTCACCCTCAGTCTAACCCTAACCCTAACCCTAATCCAAACCGTAACCCTCACCCTCACCCTCACCCTAACTCTAAACCTAATCCTCACTAAAACTAATCCTCACCCTAACCCTAACCCACACCCTATCCTTAACCCTAACCCTAACCCTCACCCAAAACCTCACTTTCACCCTCAACCTCAGCCTCACCCTCACCCTTACCATCACCCTCACCCTAACACTCACCCTCACCCTAATCCTAACCATAACCCTAACCCTCACCCTAAACCTAACTCTGACACTCACCCTCACCCTCACCCTAAGCGTAAACCTACACCTAAGCCTAATCCTACACCTAAACCTCACCCTCACCCTCACCCTAAACCTAAACCTTACCCTAACCCTAACCCTAGCCCTCACCCTAACACTAACCCTAATCCTCCCCCTCACCTTAACCCTAACCCTAATGCTAACCCTAACACTCACCGTCACAGTAAACCTAATCCTAACCCTCACCCTAAACCTAACCTTAACCCTAATACTATCCGTAACCCTCACCGTCACCCTAAACCTCACTCTAACCCTTACCCTAACCTTAACCCTCACCCTAACCCTAACCCTAACACTAACACTAAACCTCACCCTAACCCTCACCCTATTCCTAAATCTAAACCTAACCCTCACCCTAACGCTCACCCTAACCCTCAACCTAAACCTAAACCACACCCTCACCCTAACCCTCACCCTAAAACTTACCCTAACCCTAAGGCTTTCCTAACGGAAACCCTCACCTTCATCCTCACCCTCACCCTAACACTAACCATAATCCTCACTCTCACCCTAACACTCACCCTAACCCTAACTTTCACCCCAAGCCTAACCCTAACCCTTACCCTCACCCCAAGCCTAACCCTAACCGTAACCCTCCCCCTAACACAAACCCTCTCCCTAACCCTCACCCTAACCCTAACACTAACCCTAACCTTCACCCTCACCCTAAACCTCACCCTAACCCTTTCCCTCACATAACCCTAACCCTAACCCTAACCCTAAACCTCACCCTCACCCTAATCCTAACACTAATCCTCAACCTAACCCTAATCCTCCCCTTAAACCTCACCCTCAACCTAATCCTCACCCTAACCTTAACTCTAAGCCTTTCCTAACTGAATCCCTTACCCTCACCCTAACGCTCAGCCTAACCCTCACCCTCACCCTAACCCTAACCCTAACCCTATCCCACATCCTAAACCTCACCCTCACCCTAACCCTAACCCTAATCATCACCTATCCCTAACACAAACCCTAACCCTCACGCGAAAGCTCACGCTCACCCTAAGCCTAATACTAACATTAACCTTCAATCTCACCCTAAACCTCGCCCTAACCCTAACCCTCACCCTAAACCTCGCCCTAACCCTTACCCTCACCCTAACCCTCACCCTATCACTAAGATAACCCTAACACTCACCCTCAGCCTAACCCTCACCCTATCCCTAACCCTCACCCTAAACTTCTGCCTCCACTCAACCGAACCCTAAACGTAACACTAATCCTAACCCTAAACCTCATCCCCAACCTCACCCGAACCATAACACTAACCCTAACGCTAAACCTCACTCTCACACTCACCCTAACCTTAACTCTTACCCTAAAAATAACTCTAACCCTAACCCTATCCCTCTCCCTCAACCTAACCCTAACCCTAAAACTCACCCTAACCCTAATCCTTACCCTAAACCTCACACTCACCCTCAACCTAACCCTCACCCTTACCCTCACCCTCACTATCACACTAACCCTAACACTAACACTAACCCTCACCCTAACCATCACAGTCACCCTAACCCTCACTCTAACCCTAACCCTCAACCACACCCTAATCCTCCCCCTCAACCGAACCTGAACCCTCACCCTAACACTCACCCTCACCCTAAACCTCACCCTCACAATCAACATCACGCTAATGCTAGCCCTTACCCTAACTATAACCCTGAACCTAACCCTAACCCTCACTGTTATCCTCACCCTAACCCTAACCCTAATGCTAAACCTAACCGTAGACCTCATCCTAACACTTACCATATCCCTAAACCTCACCCTCACCCTCACCCTCACACTAACCCTAACCCTCACACTAACACAAATCCTAACCCTCACCCTCACCCTCAACCTCACCCTAAACCTAACCCTAACCCTAACCCTCATCCTAACTCTAATGATAACCCTAACCCTTAACTTCACCCTAAATCTCACCCTAACCCTTAAACTCACCATAACCTTAACCCTAACCCTAACCCTAATCCTCACCCTAAACCTAACCCTCGCACACACCCTAATCCTCCCCTTCACCGGAACCCTTATCCTCACCCTAACACTCACCCTAACGCTAACACTAACCCTAATCCTAAACCTAACCCTCACCCTCAACTTCACCGTCACCCTAACCATAACCCTAAACCTAACACTCACCCTCACCTTAACACTCACCCTGACCAAAAACATCACCATAACCCTAACCCTCACCCTAAACCTAACCCTAACCCTCATCCTAAACTTAACCCTCACCCTAATGCCCTCCCTATCCCTAACACTAACCCAACACCTCACCATCACCCAAACCCTCACACTAACCCTTATCCTAACACTTACCCTAATCCTAAACCTCACCCTAACCCTCACACTAACCTTAATCCTCACCCTATCCCTAACCCTAACCCAAACCCTCACCCTAACCCTCACCGTAATCCTTACCCGCACCGTAACCCTAACCATCACCCTCACCCTAAATCTCACCCTAACCCTTACCCTCACCCTAATCCGCAAACTAACCCTAACCCTAAACCGACGGCACACCCTAACCCTCACCCTCACCAAAACCCTAACCCTAAACCTAACCCTCACCCTAACCCTAACCCTCACCATCACCCCAACCCTCACCCTAACCCTTACCCTCACAATAACCCTATCCCTCACCCTAAACCTAACCCTTATGCTCAAAAGAACACTCACCCTCACGCTAAACCTCGCCCTCACTCTAAACATCACCCTAACCCTAACACTCACCCAAACCCTAACCCTAACCCTCACCCACACCCTAACCCTCACCATGACCCTAAACCTTACCCTAACCCCAACCCACACCCTCACCCTAAACCTCACCCTAACCCTAACCCTAACCCTTACCTAACCGAAAACCTCACCCTCAAACTCACCCTCACCCTAATCCTCACCCTCACCCTAGCCCTCACCCTAAAACGAAACCTCACCCTCACCCTAAACCTAAGCCTCACCCACACCCTAACCCTAACCCTAAACCTAACCCTAACACACATCCTAACCCTAACTCTAAACCTAATGCTAACCCTTAACCTCACACTCACCCTAACCCGAACCCTATCCCTTACAGTCACCCTAACCCTCACACTAACCCTAAACCTTCCCCTCAGCCTAACACTCACCCTATACCTAACCCTAAACCTAAACCTCACCCTCACACTAACCCTCACCCTAACACTTGCCCACACCCTCACCCTCACCCTAACACTAACCCTAAACCTATACTTCACCCTAACGCTCACCCTTACCCTAACCCTCACTCTCACCCTAACCCTCACCCTAACCGTTACCCTCACCCTAACCCTTACCCTAACCCTACACCTAACCCTCACACTAACCTAAGCCTAAGCCTCAGCCTAAAACTTATGCTAACCCTAAATCTAACCCTAACCTTCACCATACCCCTAAACCTAGCCCTAACCCTAACCCTCACACTAAACCTAAACCTAACCCTCAGCCTAACCCTCATCCTAACCCTAACCCTAATCCTAACTTCACCCTCACCCTCACCCTAACTCTAAACCTAAACCTAAACCTAACACTCACCCTCATCCTCACCTTAACCTAAAACTATCCCTAAACCTCACCCTAACCCTAACCATCACCCTATATCTCACCCTCACCCTAACCCTAAACCTAACACTCACCCTAACCCTAACGCTAACCCTAACCCTCACCCTCACACTAAACCAAAGCATAACCCTTACCCTGACCATAACCTTAACCCTCAGCCTAAACCTAATCCTCACCATAACCCTAACCCTCACCCACACACTAACCCACACCCTCACCCTCACCCTCACCCTCAACAAAACACTTACCCTCACCCTCACCTTAACCTAACACTATTCCTAACCCTCATCCTAACCCTAACCCTCACCCTATATGTCACCCTCATCCTAACCCTAACCCTAACCCTCACTCTAACCCTCACCCTAAACTTAACACTAATCCTAACCCTCATCCTCACACTAAACCTCACCTTAACCCTTTCCCTCACCATAAACTTAACCCTAAGCCTAAACCTAATCCTCACCCTAACCCTAACCCTCACCCACACACTAACCCTCACCCTCACCCGAACCCTCACACTCACCTAAACCTCACCCTAACCCTAACATTACCCCTCTACCTAATCATCACCCTAACCATAACACTAAACCTAACCCTCAACTTAACCCTAACCCTAACGCTAAAACTCAAACTCACCTAAACCTAAGGTTAACCCTAACATTACCCCTCTACCTAACCATCACCCTAACCATAACACTAACCCTAACCCTCACACTCACCTAAACCTCACCCTAAACCTTATATTACCCCTCTCCCTAACCATCACCCTAATCCCACACTAACACTAACCCTCACCCTAACCTTAACCCTATTCCTAAACCTAGCCCTCACCCTCAAACTAGCCCTAACCCTAACTCTAACATTAACCCACACCCTAACCCTAACCCTAAACCTTAACCCTCAACCTAACCCTAAACCTAACCCTAACAGGCACACATACCTAAACCTGACCCTAACCCTAACATTACCACTCTCCCTAACCATAACCCTAACGCTAACCCTAACCCTAACCCTCAACCTAACCCTAATCCTACCCCTCACCCTCACCCTCAAACTAACCATAAACCTAATGCTAACCGTCACCCTAACCCTAACCTTCTACCTAAACATAAACTCAGCTTAACACTCACTCTCACCCGAATCCTCACCCTAACCCTAACACTTACCTAACCGAAACCCTCACCCTCAACCTCACCCTCAGCCTAGCCCTCAGCCAAACCCTAACCCTAACCCTCACCCTCAACCTCCCCTTCAACCTCAGCATTACCCTAACCCTAACCCTAATCCTAACCCTAACCTTCAATCCCACGCTCACCCTAACCCTAAACCTATCCCTAACGCTAAACCTCACCCTCAACCTACCCCTAAACCTAACTCTAACAATAACCTTAACCCTAACCCTAACCCAATCCCTAACCCTAAAATTCACCCTAACCCTCACCCTAACCCTCACCCAAACACTTACCCTCACCCTAACCCTAACCCAAACCCTAACTTCACACTAAACCTAAGCCTCACCCTAACTCTAACCCTAAACCTAACCCTAATCCTAAACCTAACCCTCACACTCACCCTCACCCTAACCCTCACACTCACCCTCATCCTAACCCTCACCCTAAACATCACCCTAACCGTAACCCTCACCCTAACCCTAAACCTTACCCTCAAACTAACCCTCACCCTAAACCTAACGATAAACCTAATCCTCACCCTCAATCTCACCCTCAACCTAACCCTTATCCTCACACAAACCCTAAACCTAACCCTAACCCTAACCCTCACACTAACCCTAAACCTCACCTTAACTCTAAACCTACACATCACACTACCCCTCACCCTAACCCTAAACCTAACCCTCACCCTCACTTTCACCCTCACCCACAGCCTAACCCTAAAACTAAGACTAACCCTAACACTAACCCTCAAACTAATCCTCCACCTAACCTTGACAAAAACACTCACCCTCACCCTAACTCTAACCCTAACCCTAACTCTCACCCTAACCCTCACCCTGACCCTCACCCTAAACCTAACCCTAACCCTCAGCCTAACACTTACACTCACCCTAAACCTAACCCTCACCCTCACCGTAACCCTTATCCTACCCCTAACCCCCACCTCACCCTCACACTTACCATAACCCTCATCCTAACCATAACCCCAAACCTAATGCTAACCCTAAACCGCACTCTCACCCTAACCCTCAACCTATCACTTACCCTCACCCTAACCATAACCCTAATCCTCACACTAAACCTAACCCTCACCCTAACCCTAACCCTACCCCTCAGCCTAACCCTCACCTTAAACCTAACCCTAAACCTAACCCTAACCCTATCACTAAACTTAACCCTAACCCTCACCGTCACCCTAACCGTGATGCTAACCCTAACCTTCACCCTCACCCTAACGCTAACCCTAACCCTTACCCTCACCCTAACTGTAACCCTCACCCACACCCTAACCCTCACCCTAACACTTACCCACACCCTAACCCTCACCCGAAACCTAAACCTAAACCTAACCTTCACCCTAACCTTCACCCTAACCCTAACCCTAACCATAACACTTACCCTCAACCTCTCCCAAACCCTCACCCTCAACTTTACCCTCAACCTAACCCAAACCCTAACCCTAAATCTAACACTCACACTAACCCTAACCCTTACCCTCAGCCTAACATTTATACTAACCATAAACCTAATCCTAACACTCAACCTAACCCTAACACTAAACCTAAACCTCACCCTCAACGTCCCCTTGCCCCTCAGCCTTACCCTAACCCTAACTCTATCCCTCAACCCCATCCTCACCCTATACCTAATCCTAACCCTAACGCTAACCCTCACCCTCACCCTAACCCTAACCCTAACAATAACCCTCATCCTAACACTAACCCTAACCCTAAAACTCACCCTAACCCTAATCCTAACCCTAACCCTCACCCTCACCATCACCTTCATTCTAACACTCACCCTCATCCTGACCCTCACCATCACACTAACCCCCACACTAACCCTAACCCTCACCCTAACCCTAACCCTCACCCTCACTTTCACCCTCACCCTCAGCCTAACCATAAACCAAAACCTAATCCTAACCCTAACCCTCACCCTCATCATAACCCTAAAGATAACCCTCACCCTCACCCTCACCCTCACACTCACCCCCACCCTCAACCTAACCCTCACCCTCACCCTTACCCTCACACTAACCTCAATCTCACCCTAAACATCACCCTAACCCTAACCCTCACCCTAACCCTAACGCTAACCATAACCCTCACGCTCAACCTAACCCTCACCCAAACCCTTATCCTCACACTAACCCTAACCCTAACTCTCACCCTAACTCTCACCCTAACCCTAAACCCTCAAACACACCCTAACCCTCACACGAACCCTCACCCTCACTTGAACACTCACCCTCAGCATAACACTCACCCTCACAATAAACTTAAAACTAACCCTAACTCTCAAACTAACACTAACCCTAAACCTCACCCTAACCCTAACTCTCAACTTAACCTTAACCCTCACCCTCACCCTAACCCTAATCCTCATCCTATACCTAACCCTCACCCTAAACCTAACCCTCACACTCTCCCTAACCCTAACCCTCATCCTAACCCTAACCCTCACCCTCAACCTCACCCTAACCGTAACCCTAATCCTCATCCTAAACCTAACCCTAAACCTAATGCTAACCCTAACCCTCACACTAAACCTAACCCTCACCCTAACCGTAACCCTAAACCTCAGCCTAACCCGCCCCCTAAACCTAACCATAACCCTAAACCTAACCCTCACCCTCACCCTAACCCTAATGCTAACCCTATCCCTTACCCTCACCATAACACTCACCCTCACCCTAACCCTGACCCTCATCCTCATTCTAACTCTCACCCTAACACTTACCGACACACTAAGCCTCACGCTAACCCTAAAACTAAACCTAAACTTCACGCTAACCCTCACCCTAAACCTAACCATAACCCTAAACCTAACCCTCACCCTAACCCTCACCCTAACCCTACCCCTCACCCTCTCCCTAAACCGCACCCTAAGCTTTACCCTCAACCTAACCCAAAACCTAACCCTAAACCTAACACTCACACTAACCCTAACCCTTACCCTCAACCTAACCCTTATACTAAACCTAAACCTAACCCTAACCCTCACCCTAAACCTAACCCTAAACCTAACCCTCACCTTCAACCTCCCCTTCCCCCTCAGCCTTACCGTAACACTAACCCAAATCCTAAACCTAACCCTCAACCCCACTCTCACCCTAACCCTAACCCTAACCCTAACCCTAACGCTAAACCTCAGCATCACACTCAACCTCTCCCTAACCCTAACCATAACAATAACCCTAACCCTAACACTAACCCTAACCCTAAAACTCAACCTAATCCTAATCCTAACCCTAACCCTCACCTAAACCTCATTCTAACACTCACCCTCACCCTGAACCTCAACATCACACTAACCCTCACACTAACCTGAACCCTTATCCTAACCCTAACCCTCAGCCCCACCATAACCCTAACTATAACCCTCACTCTCACCCTTACCCTGACTGGCACCCTCACCCTCACTCTCACCCTAACCCTTACCCTCACACCAACCCTAACCTATCCCTATCCCAACACCTCAACCTAACTCTCACCGTAACCCTAACCCTCAACCACACCCTAACTCTCACCCTCAACAGAACCCTCATCCTGAACCGAACACTCATCCTCACCCTCACAATAAACATCACCCTAACCCTAACTCTCACCTTAACCCTAACCCTAAACCTCACCCTAACCCTAATCCTCAACCTAACCCTAACCCTCATACTCAACCTAACCATAACACTCATCCTAATCCTAACCCTCACCCTAAAACTAACTCTCAACCTCACCCTAACCCTCACCCTCACCCTCACACTAACCTTAACCTTGAACCTAACTTTATCCCTAACCCTAACCTTCACCCTCACCCTGACCTTCACCTCAGCCTAACCCTAACACTAACTCTATTCCTAATCCTAACTCTCACCCTCACCCTCACCCTAACAATCAACCTAACCCTAAACTTCACCCTAACCCTAAACCTAACCATCACACTAAACCTAACATCAGCTTAAAACTCAGCCTCACCCTAATCCTCACCCTAACCCTAACACTTACATAACCGAAACACCCTCACCCTCATCAAAACCCTCACACTCACCCTCACGCTCACCCTAACCCTAAACCTAACCCTAATGCTGAACCTCACCCTAACCCTCACCCTAACCCAAACTCTAACCTTAACAATAACCCTAAAACTAACCCAAACCCTAAAATTAACCCTAACCCTAATCCTAACCCTAAACCTCACCCTCACCCTCACCCTCATTCTAAGCCTCATCTCCCTGACTCGCACCATAACACTAACACTCACACTAATCGTAACCCTCACCCTCACCCTAACCCTAAACCTAAACCTCACCATCACCCTCACCCTAACACTAACCCTAACCCTTAACCTCACCCTAATCCTAAACCTCACCCTCAACCTAAACCTCACCCTAATCCTTACCCTCACCCTAAGCTACAAACTAACCCTAACCCTAAACCTATGGCTCACCCTAAGCCTCACCCTCACCATAACCCTAACCCTAACCCTCACCCTAACCTTAACCCTCACCCTCACACTAACCCTCACCCTTACCCTTATCCTAACACTAACCCTAATCCTAACCCTCTCCCTATCCTTCACACTAACACTAATCCTCACCCTATCCCTAACCCTAACCCTAACCCTCACCCTAGCCCTTACACTTACCCTAATCCTATAACTCACCCTTACCCTTAACCTCACCCTAACCCTAACCCTAAGCCTAACCCTCACTGCAAACGTAACCATAACCACAACACTAACAATAATCCTAACCCTAACCCTAACACTCAACCTCACCCTAACCCTTATCCCCACCCTAAACCTCACCCTAACCCTAACCCTAACCCTCACCATAACCCTAACCCTCATCCTAACCCTCACCCTAACCCTAACCCTAACCCTAAAACTCACCCTAACACTAACCCTAACCCTCACCCTCACCCTAGCCCTCACCTTAACCCTAACCCTAACCCAAACCCTCACCCTAACCCTTACCCTCACCCTAACCCTAAAACTTACCCTCACCCTTAACCTCACCCTAACCCTTACCCTCAACCTAACTTGCAAACTAAACTTAACCCTAAACCTACTGCTCACCCTAACCCTCACCCTCACCATAACCCCAACCCTAAACCTAACACTCAACCTAACCATAAACCTCACCCTCACCGTAACCCTCACCCTAACCCTTACCCACATATTAACGCAATCCCTAACCCTAACCCTAACCCTAATTCTCAACAGAACACTCACCCTCACCCTAACCTTTACCCTCACACTAATCATCACCCAACCCTAACCCTCACCATAACCCTAACCCTAACTCTCACCCTCACCCTCACCCTCACCCTAACCCTAACCTTCATCCTAACACTAACCTTCACCCTCACCCTCACCCTAAACCTAACCCTAACGACAACCCACACCCTCACCCTAAACCTAACCCTAACCCTTACCTGAATGAAAAAATCACCCTCACCCGAATCCTCACCCTCACCTTAACCCTAACTCTAAACCTAACGCTAACACTCATCTTAACCCTAACTCTGAACTTAATGCTAACCCTAAACTTCACACTCACCGTAACCTTCACCCTAACCCTTACCGTCACGCTAACCCTAATCCTAAACCTCACAATAAACCTAACACTCACCCTAAACCTAACCCTTCCCCTCAGCCTAACGCTCACCACAAACCTAACCCTAACCCTAATCCTCACCCTATCATTAACCTTAAGGCAAAAACTCACCCTAAACCTAATGCTAACCATAACCCTCACCCTGACCCTAACACTCACGCTAACCCTTACCCTCACCCTAAACCTAAAACTCACCCTCAACACAACCCTCACCCTAAAACTTACCCACACCCTCACCCTCACCCTGAACCTAACCCAAAACTTCACCCTAAAACTTCACCACAACGCTCACCCTAATCCTAACCCTCACCCTCACCCTAAACCTCACCGTAACCTTACCTTCACCGTAACACTTAACCTATCCCTAAACCTAACGCTCAAACTAACCCTAACCCTAACCTTCAGCCTAAACCTTATGATAACCCTAAATCTATTCCTAACCCTAACCCTAACCCTCACACTAACCCTAACCCTAACCCTCATCCTAACCCTAAGCTTAACACTAATCTTAACCCTCATCCTCACCCTAACCGTAACTCTAAACGTAAACCTAAACCTAACACTGACCCTCACACTCACCCTAACCTATCATTATCCCTAACCCTCACCCTAAGCCTAACCCTCACCCTATAACTCACCCTCAACCTAACCCTAAACCTAACCTTAACCCTCACCCTAACCCTCACCCTAACCTTAACACTAACCCTAATCCTCACCCTCACCCTATCCCTCACCCTCACCCTAAACATCACCCTAACACTAACCCTCACCCTAACCTGAATCCTAACCCTAACCTGAACCCTAACACTCACCCTAACACTCACCCTAAACCTAACGATAACCCTTAACCTCACCCTCAACCTAACCCTCAACCTAACCCTTATCCTCACACTAACCCTAACCCTACCCCTCACACTAACCCTAAACCTCACCCTAACCCTAACCCTACCCCTCACTCTACCCCTCACCCTAATCCTAACCCTAACCCTAAACCTCACTTTCACCCTCACCCTCAGCCTAACCCTAACCCTAACACTTACCTAACCCTAACCCTAAACTTAATCCTCCACCTAACCCTGACCATAACCCTCACCCTCACCCTAAAACTAACTCTAACCCTAACTCTCACCCTAACCCTAAACCTAAACCTCACCCTAACCCTAATCCTCAACCTAACCCTAACCCTCATCCTGACCCTCACACTAAACCTAACCATAACTCTAACCCTCACCCTAACACTTACCCTGACCCTAACCTTAACCCTAAACCTAACCCGAACCTCACCCTAAACCTAACCCTCATCCTAAACCTAAGCCTCACCCTCACTCTAACCCTAACCCTCATCCTAACCTTAAACCTAAACCTAATGCTAATCCTAAACCTCACCCTCACCCTAAACCTCACCCTAACCTTCACCCTCAGCCTAACACTAACCCTAACCCTCACACTAAACCTAAACCTCACCCTAACCCTAACCCTAATCCTCACACTAAACCTAACCCTCACACTAAATCTAACCCTAACACTCAGCATAACCTTCACCCTATGCCTAATCCTAACACTAATCCTCACCCTATCCCTAAACTTAACCCTAACCCTCACCCTAAGCCTCAACCTCACCCTAACCCTAATTCTAACACTAACCCTCCTCCTACTCCTAACCCTCACCCTCACCGTAAACCTCACTCTGACAGTTACCCACACCATAACCCTCACCCTAACCCTAAACCTAAACCTAACCTTCACCATAACCCTCACGCTAACCCTAAATATAACCCTACCTCTAAACCTCACCCGAACCCTCACTGTAACCCTAACCCTCACCCTCTCCTTAACCCTCAACCTAACCTTTACCCTCAACCTAACCCAAACCCTAACCCTAAACCTAACCCTCACACTAACCCTAACCCTTACCCTCAGCCTAACCCTTATACTAACCCTAAACCTAACACTAACCCTCACCCTGAACCAAACCCTAACCCTAAACCTCACACTCAACCTCCCTTTCCCCCTCAACCTTACCCTAACCCTAAACCTATTCCTAACCCTAATGCTAACCCTCACCCTCACCCTCACCTAACCCTAACACTAACCATAACCCTAACCCTAACCCTAAACCCCACCCTCACTTTCACCTTCACCCTCAGCCCAATCCTAATCCTAACCCTAACCCTAAACCTCACCCTCACCCTAAACCTAACCCTAACCCTCACCCTCACCCTCACCCGCACCCAAAAACTCACCCTAACCCACAAACTCACCCTAACCCTCACCTTCACCCTCACCCTCACACTAACCCTCAACCTCAACCTAAACATCACGCTAACTCAAACCCTCACACTAACCCTAATCCTAACCCTCACCCTAACCCTAAACCTCATCCTAACCTTCACCCTACCCCTAACGCTAACCCTAACCCTCAACCTCACACTAACCCACACCCTAAATCTTAACCTCACACTAACCCTAACCCTAACCCTAACCTTCACACTAACCCTAACCCTCACCCTAACCCTATCCCTTCACCTCACCCTGACTCTCATGCTAAACCTAACCCTCAACCACACCCTAATCCTCACCCTCACCCGAACCCTCACCCTCACCCGAACACTAACCCTCACCCTAACACTCACAGTCACAATAAACATCACCCTAACCCTAACTCTCACTCTAGCCATCATCCTAAACCTCACCCTAACCCTAACCCTCAAGCTAAACCTACCCCTCACCCTCACCCTCACACTAAACCTAAACCTAATGAGAACCCTCACCCTAACCCTAATCCTCATCCACACCCTAACCCGAAATCTCACCTGAACCCACACCCACCCCCAAACTCTCATCCTCAACCTAAACCTCACCCTTACCCTAAACATCACCCAAACCCAAACCCTCACCCTAAACCTAAACCTAACCCTACCGCTCACCCTAACCCTACCCCTCACCCTAACCCTTACCTTCACCATAACCCTAACCATAACTATAACCATAACCCTCACACTAACCTTAAACCTCACCCTAACTACAAACCTAACCCTAACCTTCACCCTCACCCTGACCTTCACCTCAGCCTAAACCTAAACCTAACCCTCAACCTAACCCTACCCCTCACCCTCACACTCACACTAGACCTAAAACTAATGATAGCCCTCACCCTAACCCTAATCCTCAACCCACACCCTAAACCGAAAACTCACCTGAACCCACAACCACAACCAAACTCTCATACTCACCCTAAACCTCACCCTCACCCTAAACATCAACCAAACCCTAACCCTTACACTAACCCTAAACCTAAACCTAACCCTCAGACTGACCCTAACCCTAAACCTAATCCTAACCCTCACCGTCACCCTCACCCTAACTCTATACCTAAACCTAAACCTAACACTCACCCTAACCCTAACCTAACACTATCCATAACCCTCACCCTAACCCTAAACCTCACCCTATACCTCATCCTCAACCAAACCCTAACCCTAACCCTAACCCTCAACCTAACCTTAACCCTCACAATCACCCTAAAACTCACCCTAACCCTAACATTACTCCGCTCCCTAACCATCACCCTAACCCTAACCATAACCCTAACCCTCAACCTAACCTTAACCCTACCCCTCACCCTCACCGTCAAACTAACCCTAAACATAATGCTAACCCTCACCCTAAACCTAATCATCACCCACACCCTAACCGGAACCATCACCCGAACCCTCACCCTCATCCAAACCCTCATCCCCACCCTAACCCTCACCCTCACCCTAAACATCACCCAAATCCTAACCTTCACCCTAACCCTGATTCTAACCCTAACCCTCACCCTAACACTTACCCTCATCCTAACCCTAACCCTAACCTTCACCCTCACCCTGACCCTCACCCTCAGCCTAACCCTAACCCTAACCCTATTCCTAATCCTAACTCTCAAACTCACACTTACCCTAAACCTAACCCTAACACTCACCCTCATCCTCACCCTAACCCTATCCCTAACCCTCACCCTCACCCTAACTCTAAAGCTAACCCTAACCCTCACTTTCACCCTATCCCTCAACCTAACCCTTACCCTTACCCTAATGCTAACCCTCACCCTCAACCTAAAGCTCACCCTAAGCCTTATCCTCAGAATAACCCACAAACTAACCCTAACCCTAAACCTACCGCTCACCCTAACCCTCACCCTAACCCTAACCCTAACCCTAACCCTCACCCTTATCCTAACCCTCACCATCACCCTAACCATCACCCTCACCCTAACCCTAACCCAAACCCTCACCCTAAACCTAACCTCAGCATAACCCCCACCCTCATCCTAATCCTCACCCTAACACTTACCTAACCGAAACCCTCACCCTCACCCTGACTCTAAACCTCACCCAAACCCTCACCCTCAACCTCCCCTTCCCCCTCAGCATTATACTAACCTTAACTATAATCCAATCCCTAACCTTCAATCCCACCCTCACGCTAAACCTAACCCTAACGCTAATCCACACAATCACCCTCACCCTAACACTAACTCTCACCCTAACCCAAACCCTAACCCAAACCCTAACCCTAAATCTCACCATAACCCTCACCCTAACCCTAACGATAACCTAACCTAAACCTCAACCTAACCCTAACCCTACCCCTCACATTACCCCTCACCCTAACCCTAACCCTAACCCTCACACTCACTTTCACCCTCACCCTCAGCCTAACCCTAACCCTAACACTTACCCTAACCATAACCCTCACCGTAATCCTCCACTTAAACCTGACCATAACCCTCACTCTAACCCTAACACTAACCCTAAACCTAACTCTCACCCTAACCCTAACCCTAAACCTCACCCTAACGCTAACCCTCAAACTAACCCTAACCCTCACCCTGACCCTCACACTAAACCTAACCATAACCCTAACCCTCACCCTAACACTTACCCTGACCCTAACCCTCACACTACACCTAACCCGAACCCGAACCCTAACCCTAACAATAATCCTAAACCTAAGCCTCACCCTCACCCTCACCCTCACCCTAACCCTAACCCTCATCCTAACCTTAAACCTAAACCTAATGCTAACCCTAAACCTCACCCTCACCCTAAACCTCACCCTAAAATTTACCTTCACCCTAACCCTAACACTAAACCTAAACCTCACCCTAACCCTAAACCTAACCAACACACTAAACCTAACCCTCACCCTACCCCTAACCCTAAACCTCACACTAAACCTAAGCCTCAACCTAAACCTAACCTTACCACTCAGCCTAACCCTCACCCTAAATCTAACCGTAACCCAAATCCTCAACCTATCCCTCACCTTAACCCTAAACCTCCCCCTCAACCTACCCTTCACCCTCAGCTTTACCCTAACCGTAAATCTAATCCTAACCCTCAACCTAAACTTCACACTAACCCTAACCCTCAGCCTCACCCTAAACCTCACCCTAAACTTTACCCTCAACATAACCCAAAACCGAACCCTAAACCTAACACTCACACTAACTGTAAACCTAACCCTCACCCTATCCTTTATACTAACCCTAATCCTAACCCCAACCCTCACCCTAACCGGAAACCTCACACTAACCCTAAACCTAACCCTAACCCTGACCCTAAACCTCATCCCAACCCTAACCCTAACCCTAACCCTCACGCTAACCCTCACCCTAAACCTTACCTCACCATAAACGTATCCCTAAACCTAACCCTAACTCTAACTCTCACACTAACAATCACCCTCACCCTAACACACACCCTCACACTAAACATAACCCTAAAGCTAACACTCACCCTAACCCTAACCCTAACCATCACCCTAACCCTAACCCTCATCCTAACACTAACCCTCACCCTCACCCTGACCCTCACCCTAACCCTAACCCTAACCCTCATCCTAACACTAACCCTCACCCTCACCCTCACACTCGCCCTAACCCTAACACTTACCTCACCCTAAACCTCACCCTAAGCCTTACCCTCACCTTAACTCTAATCCTAACCCTAACCTTAACCCTCACCCCAACCCTAAACCTATCCCTAACCCTAACCCTCACCCTAACTCACACTCACCCTAACCCTCACCCTAACCCTTACTGTCACCCTAACCCTAACCCTAACCCTCACACTAAACCTAACCCTCACCCAAACTCTAATGTTACCCCTCACCCTAACCCTCACCCTCAAACTAACCCTAACCCTAATCCTCACCCTATCCTTAATCTTGACCCAAAATTCACCGTAACCCTCACCCTTACCCTCACCCTAATGCTAACCCTAACCCTCAGCCTCACCCTAAACCTCACCTTAACACTCACCCTCACCCTAACCCTAACCCTCACCCTCACCCTAAACCTCACCCTAACACTTACCCCAACCCTAAACCTCACCCAAACCCTAAACCTAAACCTAACCTTGATGCTAACACTCACCCTCAACCTAAACTTCACCCTAACTCTCACCCTAACATTTACCCTCACCCTAACCCTTAGCCTACCCCTAAACCTAACGCTTACGCTAACCCTAACCCTAACCCTCAGCCTAACCCTTATCCTAACCCTAAACGTAGCCTTAAACATCACCCTAACCTAATCCTAACCTTCAGCCTAACCCTCATCCTAACCCTAACCCTAATCCTAACCCTCACCCTCACCATAACTGTAACCCTAAACCTAACTCTAACACTCACCCTCACAGTTACCCTAACCCTAACACTGTCCCTAAGGCTCAACATAACCTTAACCCTCACCCTAATCCTGAAGCTAACCTTCACCCTCAAACTCACCCTAACTCTAACCCAAAACCTAACCCTAACCCTCACCCAGACCTTCAACCTAACCCTCACCCTCACTCTAAACCTCACCCTAAACCTAACCCTACCCCTCTCCCTACCACTTGCCCTAATCCTAATGCTTACCCTAACCCTCAACCTAACCCTAAACCTACCCCTAACGCTATCCCTCACCCTAAACCTAATGCTCACCCACACCCTAACAATCACCCGAACCCAAACCCTCATACTCACCCTAACCCTCACCCTCACTCTAAACATCACCCAAACCCTAACCCTCACCCTAACCCTAACACAAACCCTAATCCAAACGCTCACACTCACCCTAACCCTCAGCCTAACCCTTTCCCTTACCCTAACCCTAACCATAACCCTCACACTAACCGTAACCCTCACTCTAACCCTAACCCTAACGCTGACCCTAACCTTCCCCCTCACCCTGACCCTCACCCTAATCCTATTCCTAATCCTAACACTCACCCTCACCCTAAACCTAACCCTAACCCTAACCATCACCATCACCCTCTCCCTCAACCTAACCCTCACCCTCACCCTAAACATCACCCTAACCCTAATCCTCACCTTCAACCTAACCCTAACCCTCACTCTGAACCTAACCTCAGCTTAATCCTCACCCTCGCCCTAATCCTCACCCTAACCGTAACTTTTACCTAAGAGAAACTCTCACCCTCACACTCAGCCTAACCCTCACCCTCACCCAAGCCCTCACCCTAACCCTAACCTTAACCCTCACCCTCACCCTCAACCTCCCCTTCTCTCTCAGGCTTACTCTAACCCTAATAATAACTCTAACCCTAACCCTTACCCTAAACCTCATCCTAACCCTAATCCTAACCCTAACCCTCAACCTCGCCCTCACCCTCATTCTAAACCTCACCCTCATGCTGAACCTCACCATCACACTAACGCTCACACTAACCCTAACCCTCACCCTAGCCTTAACCCTAACCCTCACCCTCACTTCCCCCGTCACACTCAGCCTAACCCTAACTCTAACCCTAATCCTAAACTAACCTCACCCGCACCCTCACCCTAACCCTCACCCTCAAACTCCCCTTCCCCCTAACACTAACCCTCAACCTCACCCTAAGCATCACCTTAACCCTAACCCTCACACTGAACCTAACCCTATCGCTCACCCTAACCCTCACCCTCAAACTAACCCTCACCCTAAACAGTATCCTCACACTAAACCTAACCCTAACCCTAACCTTCACACTAATCCTAACCCTCTACCTAACCATATCCCTCCACCTCAACCTAAATCTCACCCTAACCCTAACCCTAACACTCACCCTAACCCTAAATCTAAACCTAACCCTCACCCTCACCCTAACCCTAACCATCACGCTAATGCTCACCTGAACCCTAACCCTCACCCTAAACCTAAACCTCAAACTAAACCTAACCCTCACCCTGACCCTCACCTTAAATCTAACCGTAACCCTAACCCTCACCCTCACCTTACTTTAACCATAACCCTCACCCTAAACCTAACCCGCACCCTAACACTAACCCTCACAATAACCCTAACCCTAGCCCTCACCCTCACCCTCACCCTCAACCTAACCCTAACACTAATCCTAAACCTAACCCTAAATCTAAACTTCACATTAAACCTAAACCTTACACTAACCCTAATCCTCACACTATCCCTAACCTTAACCCTAACCCTCACCCTAACCCTCACCCTCACCCTAACCCTAATGCTAATCTTAACCCTCACCCTCACCCTAACCCTCAACCTTACCCTTAACCTCACTATAACCCTTACACTCACCCTAAGCCTAACCCTCACCCTCGCCCTAACCCTCACCCTAACACCCACACCCTCACCCTTACCCTAATCCTCACCCTCACCCTCACCCTAACCCTAGCCCTCACCCTAACCCTAACCCTCACCCTAACCCTAACCCTCACTCTTACAGTCACCCTCACCCTCAGCCTAACCCTAATCCTTACCCTAATCCTAACCCTCACCCTCACCCTAACTCTAACCCTAACCCTAACCCTCACCCTAACACTAAAACTCACCCTATATCTCACCCTCACCCTAACCCTAAACCAAAACCTAACCCTCAACCTAAACTTCACCCTAACCCTAACACTAACCATAACCCTCATCCTCACAATAAACCTCACACTATACCTTACCCTCACCATATCCCTAACCATAACCCTAATCCTCAACCACACCTAACCTTCACCCTCACCTGAACCTTCACCCTCACCCTCACCCTCACCCTCATCCGCACCCTAAACATCACCCTAACACTAACACTCACCCTCACGCTAATCCTCACCATAACCCTAACCCTGACCGAAAAGAAACCCTCAACCTAACCCTCACACTAACCCTCACCCTGACCCTAGCCCTCACCCAAACACTAACCCTAACCCGAACCCTAATCCTCACATTCACCCTAACCCTCACCCTAACCGTTACCCTCACCCTCACCCTAACCCTAACCCTAATCATAACCCTCACACTAGCCGTAACCCTCACCCTAAACATAACCCTAAACCTAACCCTAACCTTCACCCTCACACTGACCCTCACACTCACCGTAACCCTAAACCTATTCCTAATCCTAACCCTCACAATAACCCTCAAACTAAACCTAACCCTAACACTAACCCTCACCCTCACCCTCACCCTCACCGAACACAAACCCTCATTCTAACCCTAAGCTCAGCATAACCCTCACCCTCAACCTAATCCTCACCCTAACCCTAACCCAAACGTAAATGTAACCTTCACCCTCACACTAACCCTCATCCTCACCTTAGCACTAACCCTAACCCTAACCATAACACTTACCCACACCCTAACCCTCACCCTCATCCTCGCTCTAACCCTAATCCTAACCCTAAACCTAACCCTAATGCTCACACTACCCCTCTGCCTAACCCAAACTGTAACTCTAACCCTCACCCTCATCCTAACCCTCACGCTCAGCCGAATACTCACCCTCAACCTAAACCATACTCTCACAATAAACATCACCCTAACCCTAACCCTCAACCTAACTCTAACCCTAACCCCCAAACTAACCCTAACCCTCACCCTAACCCTTAAACACAACATAATCCTATCCCTCCCTCACAAACTTACCATCACCCAAACCCTTACCCGCACCCTAAACCTCACCCTAACCCGCAACCTAACGCTCACCCTAACCCTAACCCTCAACCTTGCCCTAACCCTCACCCTAACCTTTACCCTCACCCTCACCCTAACCCTCACCCTAACCTTTACACTGACCCTAACCCTAACCCTAAACCTAACCCTCAAACTAACCCTAAACCTAACCCTCAACCTAACCCTTATCCTATCCCTAAACCTAACCCTAACCCTCACCCAAACCCTAAACCTAACCCTCACACTTACCCTAAACCTAACCCTCAGCCTAACGCTCATCCTAACCCTAACCGTAACCCTAACCCTCACCCTAACCGTAACCCTACCCATAAAACTCACCCTATCCCTAACCCTCCCACTCACCCTCAGGCTAACTCTAATACTAACCCTAACCCTCACCCTCACCCTAACTCTAACCCTAAACCTAATCCTAAACCTCACCCTCACCCTCACCCTAACCCTAAACCTATCCCTAACCCTCACTCTAAGCCTAACCCAAACACTATACCTCACCCTCACCCTAACCCTAACCCTAGCCCTCACACTGAAACTCACCCTAACTTTACCCTCACCATAAACCTAACTATAACCCTAATCCTCACGCTAAACCTAAGCCTCATCCACCCCCTTAAACTCACCCTAACCCTAAACCTAACCCTATTCCTAAACCTAAGCCTCACACTTAAACTCACCCTAACCCTACACCTAACCCTTACCCTCACACACACCCTCACCCTAACCCTCACCGTCACCCTAACCCTCACCATAAACCTAATGCTACCCTTCACTCTAACCCTCACACTAACCCTAACCCTAATCCAAACCCTCAATCTAACCCTAACGATAACCCTAACCCTCACCCTCACACTAACCCTTAACCTAACACTAACACTCAACCTAACCCTAATCCTCACCCACACCCTAACCCTCACCCTCACCTTAACCCTCACCCTCACGCTAAACATCACCCAAACCCTAACCATCACCCTAACCCTAGCTCTAACCCTCACCCTAACCCTAACCCAAAACCTAATCCTCAATCTCACCCTATTCCTCCCCATAAGCCTAACCCTTGGCTAAAAGAAACCCTCAACCTTAAACTCACACTAACCCTCATCCTCACCCTCACCCTCACCGAACACAAACCCTCACCCTAACCCTAACCTCAGCTTAACCTTCACCCTCAACCTAATCCTCACCCTAAACCTAACCCAAAAATAATCTTAACCCTCACCCTCACACTAACCCTCACCCTCACCCTAGCCCTCACCCTAATCCTAACCCTAACCCTAACCTTCAACCTCACCCTAAACCTCACTCTAACACTTTCCCTCACCCTAACCCTAACCCTATCCCTAACCATAACTCTCACATTAACCATAACCCTCAGCCTAACCCTAACCCTAACACTAACCTTAAACCTAACCCTCAGCCTCACCCTCACCCGCACCTTCAGCCAAACCCTAACCCTAACCCTATTCCCAATCCTAACCATCACCCTCACCCTTACCCTAACCCTCACCCTCACCCTAACCTTCACCCTCACCCTAAACATCACCCTAACCATAAACCTCACCCTAACCCTAACTCTAACCCTTAAAATAACCCTAACCTCATCTTAACCCTAACCCTGACGTAAACGATACCCTCACCCTCACACTAACCCTCACCCTCACCCTAGCCCTCACCCTCACCCTAACCGTAACTCTAACCCTCAATCTCACCCTCACCCTCACCCTCAACCTCAGCCTAAAGCTAACCCTAACACTAACCCTAACCCTAACCCTCACACTAACCATAACCCTAAATCTCAGCCTAAACCTTATCCTAACCCTAAACCTAAAACTAACCTTCACCCTAACCAAACCCTAACCCTAAACCTAACCCTAACCCTAACCCTAACCCTCACCTAAAACCTAACCCTAAACCTAACCCTCACCCTAACCCTAAACCTCACCTTCAACCTCACCCTGACCCTCAGCCTAAACTTAGTGCTAACCCTAATCCTAACCCTCACCCTCAACCTAACTCTAAGCCTATACCAAACTCTCCCCTTCCCCCTCACCCTCACTCTAACCATCACTCTAACCCTAACGCTCACCCTCAACCTCCCCCTCCCCCTCAGCCTAACCCTAGTCCTTAAACTAATCCTAACCCTCAACCTACCCCTGACCCTAACCCTAACCCTAACCCTAACCTTCACCCTAACCCTCACCCTCACCATAGTCCACACCCTAATCCTAACCCTAAACCTATCCCTCACACTAACCCTAACCCTAACCCTCTGCCTAAACCTTATCCTAACCCTAAACCTAAAACTAACGTTCACCCTAACCAAAACCTAACCCTAACCCTAACCTAACCCTAACCCTCAGACTAACCCTAATCCTAACCCTCAGCCTAAAGCTCATCCTAACCCTAACCCTAACCCTAACTCTAAAACTCAACATAACCCTCAGACTAACCCTAACCCTAACACTAACCCTAAATCTGACCCTCAATTTAAGCCTCCCCATAACTCTAACTCTAACCCTAAACCTAACCCTCACACTCACCCTCACCCTAATCCTAATCGTAATCCTAATCCTAAACCTAACCCTAACCCTCACCTCCACCCTAAACCTCACCATAACCCAAACCCTAACACTAAACCTTACCCTGACCCTCACCCTAACCTAAACTCTAACCCTAAACATCACCTTCACCCTAATCCTAAACTTAACCCTAACCCTAAACCTCACCCTAATCCATAACCGCACACTAACACTTATCCTCAACCTAACAATAACCCTAACCCCAACACTAACCCTCACACTAACCTAACCATCACCCTAAATCTAAACCTCACCCTAAACCTAAGCCTCACCCTCACCCTAACCCTAACAATAACCCTAACCCTCATCCTAAACTTAACCCTCACCCTATCTCTAAGGCTAAACCTCACCCTCACCCTCACCCTCAACCTAAAACTAACCCTAACCCTCAGGCTAATACTAACCCTAACCCTAATGCTAACCATAACCCTCACCCTCACCCTAACCCTCACCCTAACCCTAACCCTAACCTTTAATCCTCACTCAATCCCTAACCCTAACCCTCACCCTCACCCTAGCTCTCACCCTAAACCTAATCCTAAACCTCACCCTCACCCTAACCCTAATGCTAACCCTACACTCACCCTCACACTAACCCTCACCCTAACCCTAATCCTAACCCTAACCCTCACCCTCACCCTCAACCTAACCATAACCATAACCCTGATCCTCACCCTATGCCTAAGCCTAACCCTCACCCTAGCCCTCACACTAACCCTAACCCTCACCCTACAACTCACCCGAACCGTAACCCTAAAACTAACCCTAACCTGCACCCTAAGCCTAACCCTAACACAAACCCTCACCCTAACACTCAGCCTAAACCTAACCCAAATTATCACCGTAACCCTAACTCTCCCCCACACCCTAACCCTTACATTCACCCTAGCCCTCACACTAACCCAACCCTAACCCTACCCCTCACCCTAACCCTCACCCTAAACCTAACCTTAAACCTCACCCTAAGCCTAACCATAACCCTCACCCTAACCCTAGCCCTCACACTCACCCTAACCCTAACCCTCACCATCACCCTCACCCTCACCCTAACCCTAACCCTAACACTAAACCTCGCCTTAAACTTAACCCTCACCCTAACCCTAACCCTCACCCTCAGCTGAACCCTAACCCTCACCCTCACCCTCTCCCTAACCCTAATGCTAATTCTAACCCTTACACTCAACCTAACCCTCACCCTAACCCTTACCCTCACCCTAACTCTCACTCTCAACCTAACCCTAACCCTAACCCTAAACCTAACCCTCACCCTCACCCTAACCCTTAGGCTCACCCTAAACCTCACCCTAACCCTAACCCAACACTAACCCTCACCCTAACCCTAATTCTCACCCTAACCCTAACTGTACCCCTCAAGCTAACCCTCATCCTAAACCTAACCCTCAACCTAACCCTAAAGCTAACCGTAATCCTTACCTAACACAAACCCTCACCTTCACCATAACCCTCACCCTAACACTCACCCTCAACTTAGCCCTCACCCTATCTCTAACCCTAACCCTAAACCTAACTTTCACCCTAAACGTAACCCTAATCCTCACCCTCACCGTAACTCTCACTGTCAGGCTAACCCTCACGCTAACCCTAACTCTCTTCCACACCCTCACCCTCAAAATCACCCTACACATCACCCTAACCCTAACACTCACCCTAACCCTAACCCTAAACCTCACCCTAAAGGTAACCCTCACCCTAACCCTAACCCTCACCTAATCCTCACCTTAACCATAACCCTTACCAAAACGAAACCCTCACCCTCAACTTCACCTTAACCCTCACCCTCATCCTAGCCCTCACAATATCCCTAACCCTAACCCTAAACCTCACCTTGACCCTCACCCTCACCAATACTCTAACCCAAACTCTAGCCCTCACCCTAACCCTAACCTCCACCCTAACCCTAACCCTCACCCTCACCCTCACCCTCAGCCTAACCCTAACTCCAGTCCTAACCTTAAACCTCACCCTCACTCTAAGGCTAACCCTGCCCCTAACCCTAACTCTCACCCGAACCCTAACCTCCACTGTAACCCTAACCCTGACACTAACCATAATCCTAAACCTAAACCTCACCCTGACCCTAACCCTCACCCTAATCCTTACCCTCACTCTAACACTCACTCTAACCCTAACACTAACCCTCACACTAAACCTAAACCTCACCCTAACCCCAACCCTCACCCTAACCCTAACCCTAACCCTAACTCTCACTCTCACCCTAGCCCTCACCGTAACCCTATCACTAACCCTAACACTCAACCTCACCCTAACCATAACCTTCACTCTAAACCTTAACCTAACCTTAACCCTCACCCTAACACTAACCCTAACCCTAACCCTCACCCTAACCCTAATCCTCACCGTAACACTCATGGTAACCCTAACCCTCACTCTCACCCTAAACCTCACCCTAACCCTTACCTTCACACTAATCCTAACCCTATTTGTAACCCTAATGCTCTTACTAAACCTAACCATCACTCGAAATCTATCACTACCCCTCACTCTAGCCCTCACCCTAACTGTAACACTAACCCTAACGCTAAACCTCACCCTAACCCTAACCCTAACCCTTGCCCTCACCCTCGGCCTAATCCTAAACCTAACCCTCACCCTAACCCTCACCCTCACCCAATCCTCACCCTTACAGTAACTCTCACCCTCACTCTAATCCTCACCATCACCCTTACCCTCACCCTAACCCTCACCCTAACCCTAACCCTCAACCTCACCCTCAACCTCACCCTAACCCTAACACTCACGCTAAAACTTATTGTCACCCTCACTTTTACCCTATCACTAACCCTAACCCTAAACCTCACCCTAACCCTCACCCTCAACCTAACACTAACCCAAACCCTATCCCTCAAACTAACCCTCACTATAATGCAAACGGTAAACCTAAACCTCACCCTCACCCTAACCCTAACCCTTACCCTCAACCTAACACTAACCCTAACCCTAACCCTCACCCTCACTCTCAACCTAACCCTACCCCAACGCTAACACTCACCCTAACCCTAAACTCCACCCTAACCCTAATCCTGACTCTAACGCTAACCCTAACCCTAACCCTCACCCTAACCCTGAACCTAACCCTTACCCTCACCCTAACCCTAAACCTAACCCTCACACTAACCCTAACCCTCATCCTAAACCAAACCCTAAACCTAACCGTACCCCTCATCCTAACCTTCACCCTCACCCTCACCCTCAGCCTAACCCTAACCCTAATCCTAACCTAAACTGTCACCCTCCCCCTCCCCCTAAACCTAACCCTAATCTTAACCCTCACCCTCACCGTCATCCTCAACCTCACCCTAAACCTAACCCTAACAATAACCCTAACCCTAACCCTAACCTCACCCTAACCCTCACCCTCATCCTCACCCTAAGCTTAACCCTAACACTATTCCTAATCCTAAACGTAACCCTCTCCCTCACCCTCACCCTCACCTTAAAACTAACCCTAACCCTAACTCTAACCCTCACCATCCCCCTCACTCTCACCCTAAACGTAAACCAAGCCCTCAACCGAACCCTCACCCTCACCCTCCAACTAACCCACACCCTCACCCTAAACATGACCCTAACCCAAATAATCACCCTAACCCTAAGCCTCACCCTCACCCTTACCCTAACCCTCACCCTCGCCGACACCCTCAGCATAAACCTAACTCTAATCCTAACACTAAACCTCACCTGCACTCTAAACCTAACCCTACACCTAACCCTATCCCTCACCCTAACCCTCAACCTAACCCTAACCTCCACCCTAACCCTAATCCTGACACTAACCCTAACCTACCCTAACCCTCACCCTAACCCTAACGCTCACCCTAACCCTTACGCTCACCCTAACACTCACCTTAACCCTATCAATAATCCTCACACTAAACCTAACGCTCACCCTAACCATAACCCTCACCCTAAGCCTAAAGCTAACCCTAACTATCACTCGAACCCTAGCCCTCACCGTAACCCTAAACCTAACCCTAACCCTCAACCTCACCCTAAAACTCACCCTAACCCTAACCCTCACCCTATCACTTACCTTCGCCCTAACCCTCACCCTAACCCTAATCTTAAGCCTCACACTACCCCACACCCTCACCCTCACCCCCACCTAACCCTAACCCGAACACAAATCCTAACACTAACCCTCACTCTTACTCTCAACCTAACCCTACCCCTAACCCTAACCTCCACCCTAATCCTAATCCTGACTCTAACCCTAACCCTAACCCTAACCCTCACCCTAACCCTGACCTTCACCCTAACACTCAGCCTAACCCTAACCTTAACCCTCACCCTCACCCTAACCCTCAACCTAACCCTTAACCTCACCTTAACCCTAAACCTAACCCTCATACTAACCCTAACCCTCATCTTAAACCTAACCCTAAACCTAACCATACCCCTCATCCTCAACCTCACCCTCACCCTCAGACTAACCCTAACCCTAATCCTAATCCTAACCCTAACCCTCACCCTCACCCTCACAATAAACCTAACCCCAATCTTAAACCTCACCCTCATCCTCAACCTCACCCTAACCCTAACCATAACAAAAAACCTAACCCTAACCCTAACCCTAACGATCACCCTCATCGTCAACCTAACCCTAATCCTAAATATAACCCTCTCCCTCACCCTCACCCTCACCCTAATCCTAACCCTAACCCTCACCCTAACCCTCACCCTCAACCTCAACCTCAACCTAAACCTAACCCAAACCTTCAACCTCACCCTCACCCTAACCTTAACCCAAACCCTAACACGCAACTTAACCCTCAACATACCCCTAACTCTAACACTGAAAATGTCCCTCACCCTAATGCTCTCCCTAACCCTTACCTTCGCCCTAACACTTACCCTAACCCTAATACTCAACCACACCCTAACCCTCACCCTAACCCTTACCCTCAGCCTAAACCTAACCCTAAACCTCACACTAAACCTGCCAGTCACCCTAACACTAACCCTAAACCTCACCCTAACCTTCACCCTCACCCTCACCCTTACCCTTATCCTCATCCTCATCCTAACCCTCACACTAAATTTAACCAAAACACTAACCCTCACCTTAACCCTAATTCTAACCCTCACCATAACCCTCAGGCTAACCCTCACTCTCACCCACACCCTCACCCTAACCCTAACCCTAAGCAAAACCCTAACCTTAACCCTCACCCTAACCCAAACCCTAACCCTATCCCTCACCCTCACCCTAACCCTCACCCGAACCCTTAACTTCATCCTCACCCTAAACGTCACACTTATCCGAAACCTCACCATAACTCTAAACTTAACTCTCACCCTCACCATCACCCACACGCTAACCCTAACCCTAACCCTCACCTTAACCCTAAAACTCACCCTAATCCTCACCCTAACCCTCACCCTAACACTTACCCACAGCCTAACACTAACCCTACATGTAACACTAACCCTCACACTAACCATAGCCCTCACCCTAACCCAAAACCTCACCCTAACAATAACCCTAAACCTAAACCTCACCCTCACCCTAGCCCTCACCCTAACCCTCATTCTAACCCTAACCCTCAACCTAACCCTTACCCTAATCCTCACCATAAACCTCAAACTAACCTTAACCCTAATCCTCAATCTAACACTCACCCTAAACCTAACCCGAACCCTTGACCTAACACTCACCCTACCACTAACCCTCATCCTTATCTTAACAATCACGCTCAGCCTAACCCTCAACTTTACCCTTACCATCACCCTCACCCTAACCCTCACCCTTACCCTAATCCACACCCTAGCCCTTACCCTAATCCACACCCTAGCCCTCACCCTAACCCTAACCTTCACCCTCACACTCACCCTCACCCTCAGTGTAACACTAACCTTAACACTTTTTCTAACCCTAAACCTCACCCTCACCCAAACCGTCACCCTAACCGTAACCCTCACACTGAACCTAACCCTCAACCTAAACCTAACCCTGCCCCTCACCCTAACCCTCACCCTAAACTTAACCCTAACCCTAACCCTCACCCTCACGCCAGCCCTCACCCTAACCCTAATTCTTACCATAACCCTCACCCTAACCCTCATGCTCACCCTAAACCTCACACTAACCCTAACCCTAATCCTCAATCTAACCCAAACCCTAACCCTTACCCTAAAATTCACCCTAACCCTAACCTTCACCCTTACAGTAACCCTCACCCTCAACCTAAGCCTAAACGTTACTATCACCCCAATGCTCATACTGATCCTCACCCTAACCTGAACCCTCATCTTAACACTCACCCTAACTCTAACCCTATCCATCACCATAACTCTAACACTCACACTCACCATCACCATCAGCCTAAAGCCTATGCCTAAGCCTAACCCTAACCCTATCCCTCACCCTCACCCTAGCCCTCACCCTAACCTGTATCGTAACCCTAACCCTCATCCTAACCCTCACCCTCAACCTATGGCTAACCATCACCCTAAGCCTAATTCTCACCCCCACCCTCACCCTCAGCCTAACCCTAAGCCTAAGCCTAATCTTAACCCTCACCCTCACACTAACCCTAATCCTAACCCTAACCCTAATCCTAACGCTTAACCTCATCCTAACCCTCACCCTAACCCTAACGCTAACCCTAACATTAATCCTAACTCTAACCCTCACCCTAACCATCACCCTCAACCTAAATCTAACCCTAACCCTCACCCTCACCCTCACCCTCACCCAAACCCCAAGTGTAACCCTAAACCTATTATTAACACTAATGCTAACCCTAAAACTAAGCCTAAACCTAACCTTCACCCTCAGCCTCACTCTATATGCAAATGTAACCCTAACCATAACACTTACAATAACCCTAACCCTAATCCTAACCATCACCCTCACCCGAATCCTAATCCTAACCCTAACTCTCACCCGAAACTTAACCCTCACCCTCACTGAAACCCTAACCCTCATCTTAACCCTCATCCTAACCCTAACCTTAGCCTTCACCCTAACCTATAACCTACCCTAACCCAAACCCTAACCCTCAACCTAACCCTCACCCTCACCCTAACCCTAAACTTAACCTGAAATCTAACTCTCATCCTAACCCTAACACTAACCCTCACCCTAACCGTAAACCTCACCCTCTCCCTCACCCTCAGTGTAATGCTTAGCCTAACCCTAACCCTAAAATTACCCCTCACACTCACCCTAACGCTTACCCAAATCCTAATCCTAACCCTAATCCTAACCTTAACCCTCAGCCTCAACTTAACCCTAAGTCTAACCCTAAACCTCACACTCACCCTAATTCTAACCCTAACCCTAACCATAAACCTCACCCTAACCCTAACCCTAAACATCACCCTCACCCTAGCCCTCACCCTAAAGCTAATCCTAACCCTAACCCTCATCTTAACCTTCCCCATAATCCTTACACTAACCCTCACCCTAACCCTAACCCTCACACTCACCTTTACCTTACTCTAATCCTAATCCTAACCCTAAACCTAACCCTCACCCTCAAACTAAACCTCACCCTAACCCTAACTCTAACACTACCCCTAACACTAACCCACAACTTCAGCCTCAAACTTACCCTAACTCTAACCCTCAAACTCACCCTCAGCCTAACCCTAACCCTAACCCTAACCCTCACCCAAACCTTAAATCTAACCATCACCCTAACCCTAAACCTCACCCTCAACCTCACACTCAGCCTAAACCTAAGCCTAAGCCTAACACTAACTTTACCCTCACCCTCACACTAGCCCTCACCCTAACAATAATCCTAACCCTATCCCTCATCCTAACCCACACCCTATCCCTAACCCTAACCATCACCCTAACCCTAATCCTCATCCCCACCCTCACCCTCAGCATAACCATAACCCTAAGCCTAACCCTAACCCTAACCCTCACATACCCTAATCCTTACTGTAATCCTAAACCTAACCCTAACCCGAAACCTCAACCTAACCCTCACCCTAAACTTAACCCTAACACTAACCCTAACCCTAAGCCTTGATCTAACCCTCCCCATAACCCTAAATATAATCCTAAAACTCACCCTCACCTAACCCAAATCCTAACCCTAACCCTCACCCTAACCCTAACCCTCAACCTCACTGTGACCCTAACCCATATCCTAACCCTCACCCTAACCCTAACCCTAAACCTCACCCAAACACTAATCCTAACCCTCACCCTCACCCTAGTCCTAAACCGAACCCTAATCATAACCCTAATCCTCATCCTAACCATCACCCTAACACTAACCCTAACCCTCACCCTAATCCTAAGCCTAACCCTAACCCTCAACCTAACCCTAACACTCACCCTCACTGTAACCTTAACTCTAACCCTCACCCTAACCCTAAACTTAACCCGAACTCTAACTCTCACCCTAACCCTACCCATAACTCTCACGCTAACCCTAATCATTAACCTCACGTCACCCTAAGCCTAAGCCTAACCCTACACCTAACTCTAACCCTAACCTTAACCCTCACCATAACACTAAACTTAAACCGAACCCTAACTCTCACCCTAACCCTTCCCCTAAATCTCACCCTAACCCTAATGCTTACCCTCACCCTCACACTAAGCCTAACTCTAAGCGTAAACCTAACCCTAACCCTAACTCTCACACTCACACTAATACTTACCCTAATACTAAAAAGAACACTAAGCCTTACCCTCAACCTCAACCTAACCCTCACCATAACCGTAATTCTAACACTAACCCTAACCCTCACCCTCAGACTCACCCTAACCCTAACTCTAACTCTAAACCTCACCCTCTCCCTAACACTAACCCTAAACCTCACCCTAACCCTAACCCTAAACCTCACCCTCACCCTAGCCCTCACCCTAACCCTAATCCTAACCCTAACCGTCATCCTAACTCTCACCCTAACACTAACCCAAACCCTAACACTCACCCTAACCCTAAACTTAACAGGAATGCTAACTCTCACCCTAATCCTAACCCTAACACTCACCCTAACCCTAGCCTTCACCTTCAGACTAACACTAAGACTAAATGTAACCCTAACTCTAACCCTCACATTCACCATAAACCTAACCCTAATCCTAATCCTAACACTAACCCTAATCCACACCCTCACCCTAACCCTCACCTTAAGCCTAACCCTAATATTAATCCAAACCCTAACCCCAACCCTAAACCACATCTTCACCCTAAACCTCACACTAACCCTAACACTAATCCTCAATCTAACCCTCACCCTCATCCTCACCCTAGCCCTCACCCTAACCCTATCCCTCATCCTCGCCCTAAACCTCACACTAACCCTAACACTAATCGTCAATCTAACCCTCGCCCTTAACCTAACCCTAAACCTAACCCTCACCCTGACCCTAACCCTACCCCTAAACCTCACCCTCAACCTAAACATAACTCTAACCCTAACCCTAACACTAAACCTCACCCTATCCCTAACCCTAACCCTCACACTCAACCTCATGCTCAGCCTAACCCTAAGCCTAACACAAACCCTAACCCTAACACTCAGCCTAACCCTAACCCTAACTCTAACCCTAAACCTCACACTCACCTGCACCCTCACTGTCACTGTAATTCTAACCCTAAACCTAACCCTAACCCTAAACCTCACCCTAATTCTAACCCTAACCCTAACCCTCACCCTTACAGTAACTCTAAACCTAACCTTAACCCTAACCCTAAACCTCACCCTAACCGTAACCCTAACCCTAACCCTAACCCTCCCAATAACCCTATATCTAACCCTAAACCTCACCCTCACCCTAACCTTAACACTAACCCTAACCCTAACCCTCAACCTAACCCTCATCCTAACCCTATATCTAACCCTAAACCTGACCCTCACCCTAACCCTAACCCTAACCCTAACTCTAAACCCCACCCTAACCCTAACCCTAACCCTCACCCGCACTCTCACATTCACCAGAATTCGAACCCTAACCCTAACAATAACACTAACCCTAACCCTAACCATCACCCTAACCCTAATCCTCACCTCACCCCCACCCTCAGCCTAAGCCTAACCCTCACGCTAACCCTCATACTCACACTCACCGTAACGCTAATCCTAACCCTAACCCTATCCCTACACCTCAACCTACCCCTCACCCTCACCCTAAAACTAACCCTAACCCTAAACCTCACGCTAACCCTCCCCCTAACCCTACCTCTAAACCTAAACCTCACCCTAACCCTAACCCTAACTCTAACCCTAAACCTCATCCTAAACCTAACCCTTACCCTCAACCTCAACTTCATTGTAACTATAACCCTTTCCCTAAAAATAACACTAAACCTAACCCTAGTCCTAAACCTAACCATAACCCTCAGCCTCACTCTCACAGCAAACTTAACCCTACCCATAACACTAACAATAACGCTAACCCGAACCCTAACCCTAATACTCACCCGCACCCTCACCCTCAGCCTAACCTAACCCTAAACCTAAACCTAACACTCAAGGTAACCCTAACCCTAACCCTAACACTAACACTAACCCTAACCCTAAACCAAACCCTAAATCTAACCCTAATCCTCAGCCTCAACCTCACCCTAACCCAAATCCTAACACTAACCCTCACCCTAACACTAAGCCTAACCCTAACACAAATCCTAACCCTCACACTTACCCTCACCCTAACCCAAATCCTAAACCTAAACCTATTCCTAAAACTCACCCTAGCCCTCACCCTAAGCCTAATCCTAACCCTAAACCTCATCCTAAACCTCACCCTAACCCTAACCCTAACCCTAACCCTAACCCTAACTCTAACACTCACCCTCATGCTCAGCCTAAGCCTAAGCATAAGCCTAAGCCTAACCCTAACCCTCAACCTATCCCTAACCCTAACACGATCACTAACTCTAACCCTAAACCTCACCCTCACCCTAAACCGAACTCTAACCCTGACCCTAAACCTAAACCTCATCCTAACCCTAAACCTAACCCTCACCCTCACTATAACTGTAACCCTAACCCTAACAATAACACTAACCCTAATCCTCACCCTCACCCTAACCATAACCCTCACCCTAACCCTCACCCTAAACCTAACCCAAATCCTAAACCTCACCCTAACACTAACACTAAACCCTCAAACTAGCACTCACCCTAACCCTAATCCTAACCCTAATACTCATCCTATCCATCACACTAACCCTAACTCTAAACCTCACCATAACCCTAAACCTAACCAACAACCTAACCCTAACCCTCAAACTAACTGTAACCCTAACACTCACACTCAATGTAACCCTTACTGTAATGCTAATCCTAACCCTAATCCTAAACCTCACCCTAAGCCTCACCTTAACCCAAAGTCTAACCCTAAACCTCATCCTCACCCTAACCCTAACCCTAACCCTAACCCTAAACCTCACCCTAACCCTAACCCTAAACATAACCCTCACCCTAGCCCTCACTCTAACCCTAATCCTAACCGTAACCCTCATCCTAACCCTCCCCATAACCCTAACCCTAACCCTGACCCTAAACCTAACCCTCACCCTCACCCTCAGCTTATCCCTAAGCGTAAACCTAAGCTTAAGCATAAACCTAACCCTAAACCTCACACTCACCCGCACTCTCACCCTCAACCTAACCCTAACCCTAAACCTAACCCTCAACCTGACCCTAACCTTAACACTAACCCTAACCCTAACCCTCAACCTAACCCTCCCCCTAACCCTATATCTAAACCTAAACCTCACCCTCACCGTAAACCTAACCCTAAACCTAAACCCCACCCTAACCCTAAACCTAACCCTCACCCGCACGCCCATCGTCACCAAAAATCAAACCCTAACGCTAACAATAACACTAACCCTAACGCTAACCATCACCCTAACCCTAATCCTCACCCCCAGCCTCACCCTCACCCTAAGCCTAAGCCTAAGCCTAATGCTTACCCTAAGCCTCATACTCATGCTCACCCTACCCCTAATCATAAAACTAACCCTATCCCTAAACCTCAACCTAACCCTCACCCTCACCCTAACCCTAACACTAAACCTAACCGTAACCCTCACCCTAAACCTCCCCCTAACCCTATATCTAACCCTAAACCTCACCCTCATCCTAAACCTAACCCTAACCCTAAACCCCACCCTAACCTTAAACCTAACCCTCACCCGCACCCTCACCCTCACCGAAACTCAAACCCTAACCCTAACAATAACACTAACCCTAACCATAAACATCACAATAACCCTAATCCTCACCCCCACCCTCACCCTCAGCCTAACCCTAAGCCTAAGCCTAACCCTCACCCTAAGCCTCATACTCATGCTCACCCTAACCCTAATCCTAAACTTAACCCTATCCCTGAACCTCAACCGAACCCTCACCCTCACCCTAACCCTAACACTGACCCAAACCCTAAACCTCACCCTAACCCTCATCCTAAACCTAACTCTAACCCTAAAACTCATCATCACCCTAACAATAACCCTAAGCCTAACCCAAATCCTCAGCCCCACCCTGACCCTCACCCTAACCCTAACCCTAAATCTAACACTAACCCTAACACTAAAACTCACCATATCCCTAACCCAAACCCTCACACTCAACTTCATGCTCAGGCTTACCCTAAGCCTAACACTAAACCTAACCCTAACCCTCACACTCACCCTAACCCATAAGGTATTCCTAATCTGAACACTAAGCCTTACACTCACCCTCACCCTAACCCTCACCATAACCCTAACTCTTACGCTAACCCTAACCTTAACACTCAGCCTAACCCTAACCCTAACTCTAACCCTAAACCTCACACTAACCTGCACCATCACTGTCACTGTAATTCTAACCCTAACACTAACCCTAACCTTAAATCTCACCCTAACCCTAACCCTAAACCTAACCCTAATCCTCACCCTAACCCTATATCTAACCCTAAGCGTCACCCTCACCCTAACCCTAACACTAACCCTAACCCTAAACCCCACCCTAACCCTAACCCTAACCCTCACCTGCACTCTCACCTTTACCATAACTCGAAACCTAACCCTAACAATAACACTAACCCTAACCCTAACCCTCACCCTAAACCTAATCCTCACCCCCAACCCTCACCCTCAGCCTAACCCTAAGCCTAAGCCTAACCCTCACCCTAACCCTCGTACACATGCTCAACCTAACCCTAATCCTAACCCTAACCCTATCCATAAACCTCAACCTAACCCTCACCCTCACCCTAACCCTAACACTAACCCTAACCCTAACCCTCACCCTAACCCTCCCCCTAACTCTATATCTAACCCTAAACCTCACCCTCACTCTCAACCTAACCCTAACACTAAACCCCACGCTAACGCTAAGGCTAACCCTCACCCGCACCCTCACCGTCACCATAACGCAAACCCTAATCCTAACAATAACACTAAACCTAACCCTAACCATCACCCTAACCCTAATCCTCTCCCCCATGCTCACCCTCAGCCTAACCCTAAGCCTAACCCTCACCTTAAGCCTCATACTCATGCTCAACCTAACCCTAATCCTAAACCTAACCCTATCCCTAAACCTCAACCTAACCCTCACCCTCACCCTAACCCTAACACTAACCCTAACCCTAAACCTCACACCAACCCTCTCCCTAATCCTAACTCTAACCATAAAACTCACCATCACCCTAACAATAACCCTAAGCCTAAACCTAATCCTCAGCCCCACGCTCACCCTCATCCTAACCCTAACTCTAACCCTAACCCTAACACTAAACCTCACCATATCCCTAACCCTAATCCTCACACTCAACCTCATGCTCAGCCTTACCCTAAGCCTAACACTAACCCTAAACCTAAGCCTCACACTCACCCTAACCTTACCCTATTCCTAATCCTAACACTAAGCCTTACACTCACCCTCACCCTACTCCCTCACCATAACCCTAACTCTAACACTAACCCTAACCCTAACACTGAGCATAACCCTAACCCTAACTCTAAACCTAAACCTCACACTAACCTGCATCCTCACCGTCATTGTAATTCTAACCCTAACTCTAACCCTAACCCTAAACCTCACCCTAACCCTAACCCTAACCCTAACCCTAACCCTCAACGTAACTCTAACCCTCACCCTCACTGTAACCCTTACACTAAACCTCACTCTAACCCTAAACTTAACCTTAACCCTAACTCTCACCCTAACCCTAACCCTAACACTCATCCTAACCCTAACCCTCACACTCACCCTCACCTTCAGCCTAACACTAAGCCTAACCCTAACCATAACCCTAACACTCACACTCACCCTGAACCCAACCCTAATCCTAATCCAAACACTAACCCTAAACCTCACCCTCACCCTAACCCTCACGTTAAGACTAACCCTAACATTAATCCTAACGCTAAACCTAAACCTAAACCTCATCCTCACCCTAAACCTCACACTAACCCTAACACTAATCCTCAATCTAACCCTCAACCTCACCCTCACCCTAACCCTGACTCTAACCCTAACCCTAAACCTAAACCTCATCCTAACCCTAACCCTAATCCTCACCCTCACAGTAACCGTAACCCTACCCCTAAACCTAACAATAAACCTAACCCTAAACCTAACCCTCACCCTGACCATAACCCTCACACTAACCTTAACCCTCACCCTAACACTTACCCTCACCCTAACCCTAACCCTAACCCTCACACTCACCCTAGCCTTCACCCTAACCCTAACCCTCATCCTCACCCTAAACCTCACACTAACCCTAACACTAATCCTCAATCTAACCCTCACCCTCACCCTCACCCTAACCCTAAACGTCAACCTAAACCTAACCCTCACCCTTGTCATAACCCTAACCCTCAGCCTAAATTTCACCTTTACCCTTACCGTCACCCCCACGCTAACCCTCACCATAACCCTACCCCTCACTCTGACCCTAAACCTACCCCTAAACCTCACCCTCACCCTAACCCTAACTCTAACCCTAAACCTAACATTAACCTTACCCTATCCCTAACCCTCAAACTCATGCTCAGCCTAACCCTAAACCCAAGTTTATCCCTTACCCTAAACTTCACCCTCATCCTAGCCCTCACCATAACCCTAAGCCTAACACTAAACCTCATCCTAACAATCACCCTAACCCTAACAATAACCATTACCCTAACCCTAATCCTCACCCCCACCCTCGCCCTCAGCCTAACCCAAAGCCTAAGCCTAACCCTAACCCTCACACTCACCCTCAACCTAAACCTAATCCTAACCCTAAGCCTAAACTTAACCCTATCCCTAAACCCCAGCCTAACCCTAACCCTAACCTTAACCGTAACACTAACCCTAATATTAACGCTCGACCTAACCCTCCAACATTAAATCTATCACTAAACCTCACCCTGACCCTAACTCTAATCCTAAACCTAACCCTAAACCTCACCCTAACCCTATCCCTAACCCTCACCCTAACCCTCACCCTCACCCTGACCATAACTCTAACCCTAACCCTACAAATAACACTAATCTTATACCTAAACCTAACCCTAAACCTAACACTCACCCTAACCATAATCTTAACACTAAGCCTCATCCTAACCCTAACCCAAACCCTACCCCTAACCCTACACCTTACCGTAACACTAACCCTAAACCTCACCCTTACCTTAGCCCTCACCCTAACCCTAATCCTAACCCTAACCCTCATCCTAACTCTCCCCATAACCCTAACCCTCACCCTCACCCTCACCCTAACACTCACCCTCACCCTCACCCTCAGCCTAACCTTAAGCATAACCCTAAACCTAACCCTAACCCTCACACTCCCCCTAACCCTAACCCTAATCGTAATCCTAACCCTAACCCTAACCCTCAACCTTATCCTAACATTCACCCTCACCCTCACTCTCAGCCTAAACCTAAGCCTAAGCCTAACCCTAACCCTAAATCTGACACTCACCCTAACCCTTAACCTAATCCTAATCCAAAACCTAAGCCTAACCCTAACCCTAAACCTCAACCTCACCTTTACCCTAACTCTAACCCTAAACCTCCACCTCACGCTAAATATAACTCTAACCTTAACCCTAACACTAAACCTCACTCTTACCCTAACCCTAACCCTCAACCTCACCATAAACCCAACTGTAACCCTAACCCTAACAATAACACTCACCCTCACCGTAACCCTAATCCTAACACTAACCCTCACCATAACCCTAACCCTCACCCTCACAGTAACACTAATCCCCATCCTAACCCTCACCCTAACCCTAACCCTAAACCTAAACCTTACCTTAACACTAACCCTAACCTTCACCCTCACCCTAGCCCTCACCCTAACCCTAATTCTCACGCTAACCCCAAATTTAAACGCAACCTTACTCTCACCCCAACCCTAACTCTAACCCTCACCCTAATCCTAATCCTCACCCTCACCCTCACCCACAGCCTAACCCTAAGCCTAATTCTAACCCTAACCTTAACCCTCACACTCACCCTTACCTTACCCAATCCCTAATCCTAACTCTAAGCCTAACCCTCACCCTCACCCTAACCCTCACCCAAACCCTAACTCTAAAACTAACCTTAACACAAAATCTCAACTTCAGCATCAACCTTACCATAACTCTAACCCTAAACCTCACCCTCATCCTAACCCTAACCCTAAACCTAAACCTCACCCTAAACCTAACACTAAACCTAACCCTCACCCTAGCCCTCACCCTAAAACTAATCCTAACCCTAACCCTCATCCTAAACCTCCCCATAACCCTAACCCTAACCCTCACCCTAAGCCTAACCCTCACCCTCACCCTCACCCTCACCCTCAGCCTAACCTTAAGCCTAACCCTAAACCTTACCCTAACCCTCACACTCCCCCTAACCCTAACCCTAATCGTAATCCTAACCCTAACCCTAACCCTCACCCTCACCCTAAACCTCACCCTAACCCTAACTCTAACCCTAACACTAACCCTAAACCTAACCCTCAAACTCAGACTCACCCTAACCCTAACTCCAACCCTAAACATCAACTTCACCCTTTCCCTAACCCTAAACCTAAAGCTAAACCTCAACCTAAACCTCACCCTCACCCTAGTCCTTACCTTAACCCTAATCCTAACCCTAACCCTCATCCTAACCCTCCCCCTAACCGTAACCCTAACCCTCAACCTAAACGTAACCCTCACCCTCAACCTCACCCTCACCCTAACCCTAAGCCTAACCTTAAACCTAACCCAAAAAAACAAACTCACCCTTACCCTAACAATAATCCTATACCTAACCCTAACCCTAACCCAAACCCTCTCCCTAACACTCACTCTAAACCTAACCCTAACACTAACCCTATCCCTAACCCTCTACCTAAACCTCACCCTAAACCTAACTCTAACCCTAAACCTCACCATCACCCTAACACTAACTCTAACTCTAAACCTCAACCTAACCCTAACCCTAACACTAACCCTAAACCTCACCCTAACCATAAACATAAACATAACCCTCACCCTAGCCCTCACCCTAACCCTAATCCTAACCCTAACCCTCATCCTAACCCTCCCCATAACCCTAACCCTAAACCTCACCCTAACCCTAACCCTAACACTCACCCTCACTCTCAACCTAACCCTAAGCATAAACCTAAGCCTAACCATACTCTTAACCCTAAACTTCACACTCACCCGCACCCTTACCCTCACCGAAATTCTAAGCCTAACCCTAAACCTCACCCTAACCCTAACCCTACACCTAACCCTAACCCTCACCCTCACACTAACCCTAACACAAACCCTAACCCTAACCCTCACCCTAACCCTTCCCCTAACACTATATCTAACCCGAAACCTCATCCTCATTCTAAAACTAACCCTAATTCTAAACTCCACCCTAAGCTGAAGCCTAAACCTCACCCCCACCCTCACCATCACCGTAACTCAAACCCTAACGCTATCAATAACACTATACCTAACCCAAACCATCACCCTAACCCTAATACTCACGCCCATCGTCACCCTCAGCATAACCCTAAGCCTAAGCCTAACCCTCACCCTAACCTTCATACTCATGCTCACCCTAACCCTAATCCTAAACCTAACCCTATCGCCAAACCTCAACCTAACCCTCACCCTCACCCTAACCCTAACACTAACCCTAACCTTAAACCTCACCCAAACCCTCCCCCAAAACCTAACTCTAACCCTAAATCTCACCCTCACCCTAACAATAACCCTAACCTTAACCCTAATCCTCACCCTCACCCTCACCCTCATCCTAACCCTCACCCTAGCACTCACCATAACCCTAATTCTAAACCTCAAACCCTAACCCTAACCCTCATGCTCACCCTAAACCTAACACTAACCCTACTCCGTACACTAATCCTCAATCGAACCCTCAAACTAACACTAAGTTTAACCCTAAACCAAAACCTAAACCTCACCCTAACCCTAACCCTAAACCTCACCCTCACCCTAGCCCTCACCCTGACCCTAATCCTAACCCTAACCCTCATCCTAAACCTCACCCTAACAATAACCCTAACCCTAACCCTCAAGCAAACCCTAACCCTCACCTTCACTGTAACCCTTAACCTAACCCTCACCTTAACCCTAAACTTAATCCGAACCCTAACTCTCACCTTAACCCTAACCCTCACCCTGACCCTAACCCTCAACCCCACCCTAAACCTATCCCTAAAGCTCACCCTCAACCTAACCCTAACTCTAACCCTAACCCTAAAATTAAACCTCACCCTATCCCTAACCCTAACACTCACACTCAACCTCAAGTTCAGCCTAACCCTAAGCCTAACAAAAACCCTAATCCTAACCCTCACACTCACAATAACCCTTAGCCTAATCCCAATCCTAACACTAAGCCTTACCCTCACCCTCACCCTAACCCTCACTATAACTCTAATTCTAACACTAACCCTAACCCTAACACTCAGCCTAACCCTAACCCTAACCCTAACCCTAACCCTAAACCTCACACTAACCTGCACCCTCAACCTCACTGTAATTCTAACCCTAAACTTAACCCTAAACCTAAACCTCACCCTAACTTTATCCCTAAACCTAACCCTAACCCTAACCATCCCCCTAACGCTATAACTAACCCTAAACCTCATCCTCACCCTAACCCTAACCCTAACCCTAACCCTAACCCTTACCCTAACCCTCACTCTAACCCTCATCTTCACCCTAACATGAACCTTAACCCTAACAATAACACTAACCCTAACCCTATCTATCACCCTAACCCTAATCCTCAAGCCCACCCTCTCCCTCAGCCTATCCCTAAGCCTAAGCCTAACCCTCACCCTAACCCTCATACTCACGCTCACCCTAACCCTAATCCTAACCCTAAGCCTATCCCTAAACCTCAACCTAACAGACACCCTCCCCTTAACCCTAAAACTAACTCTAAACCTCACCCTAACCCTCCCCCTAACCCTAACACTAAACCTCACCCTCACCGTAACCCTAACACTAACTCTAAACCTAAACCTCACCCTAAACCTAATCCTCACCCTCAACCTCACTGTAACTCTAACCCTAACCCTAACAATAACAATAACCTTAACCCTAATCCTAACACTAACCATAACCCTCACCCTCAGCCTCACCCTCACTGCAAACTTAATCCTAACCATAACACTAACAATAACCCTAACCCGCTCCCTAACTCTAATCCTCACCCGCACACTCACACTCAGCCTAACCCTAAACCTATCCCTAACCCTAAAACTCACCCTAAAACTAACCCTAACCCTAACCCAAAACCAAACCCTAAACCTAACCCTAATCCTCAGCCTCAACCTCACCCTAACCCAAACCCTAACACTAACCCTCACCCTAACCCTAAGCCTAACCCTAACCCTAACCCTAACATTCAAACTCACCCTAATCCAAATCCTAAACCTAAACCTATCCCTAACCCTCACCCTAACCCTCACACTAGCACTCAACCTAACTCTAATTCTAACCCTCACCCTCACCCTAACCCTAACCCTCATCCTCACCCTAAACCTCACACTAACTGTCACTCTAACCCTAATGCTCAATCGAACCCTCACACTAACCATAACCATAACCCTAAACCCATAATCCTAACCCTCATCCTTATCTTAATCCTCACCCTCAGCCTAAACCTCTTGTTTACCCTTACCATCATCCTCATCCTAACAATAAACCTCATCCTAACCCTCACCCTAACCGTAAACCTAACCATTACCCTAACCCTAACCCTCACCCTCAACCTCACGCTCAGCCTAAACCTAAGCCTAAGCCTAACCCTTACCCTTACACTCACCCTCACCCTAGCCCTCACCCTAACCATCACCCTAACCCTAATCCTCACCCCCACCCTCACCCTCAGGACAACCCTAACCCTAAGCCTAAGCCTAACCCTAACTCTCACATAGCCTTACCCTAACCCTAATCCTAACCCTAAACCTAAACCTCAACCTAACTCTCAACCTAACCTTAACCCTAACGCTAACCCTAAACCTAACCGTTGACCCAACCCTCCCCCTAACCCTAAATATAATCCTAAAACTCACCCTCACCCTAACCCAAATCCTAACCCTAAACCTCACCCTAACCCTAACCCTCACCCTCACTGTAACCCTAACCCATATCCTAAACCTCAGCCTAAACCTAACCCAAAACCTCACCCAATCACTAATCCTAACACTCACCCACACCCTAGCCCTCACCCGAACCCTAATCATAACCCTAATCCTCATCCTAACCCTCACCCTAACACTTACACTAACCCTCACCCTAATCCTAAGCCTAACCCTAACCCTCAACCTAACTCTAACCCTCACCCTCACTGTAACCCTAACCCTAACCGTCACTCTGACTCTAAACTTAACCTGATCCCTAACTCTCACCCTAACCCTACTCCTAACTCTCACCCTAACCCTAACACTCACCCTCACCCTCACCCTAAGCTTAAACCTAAGCCTAAGCTTAACCCTCACCCTAACCCTCACACACACCCTAACACTTAAACTAATCCTAATCCTAACACTAAGCCTTACCCTCAACCTCACTCTAACCCTCACCGTAACCCTAACTCTAACACTAACCCTAACCCTGACCCTCACCCTCAGCCTCACCCTAACGCTAACTCTAACCCTAAACCTCACCCTCACCCTAACCCTAACCCTAAACATAAACATAAACCTCACCCTAACCCTAAACCTAAACCTCACCCTCACCCTAGCCCTCACCCTAACCATAATCCTAACCCAGACGATCATCCTAACCCTCACCCTAACACTAAACCCAACCCTCACCCTCACCCTCACCCTCACCCTAACCCTAACCCTCAACCTAACACTAACCCTCACCCTCAATTTAACCCTTACCCTAACCCTCACCCTAACCCTAAACTTAACCTGAACCCTAACTCTCACCCAAACCCTAACCCTAACAATCACCCTAACCATAACCCTCACCCGTACCCTCACCTTCAGCCAAACACTAAGCCTAACCCTAAAACTAACCCTAAACCTCACACTCACCCTAAACCTACCCTAATCCTAATCTTAACACTAACCCTAAAACTCACCCTCACCCTCACCCTCAACTTAAGCCTAACCCTAACATTAATCCTAACCCTAACCCCAACCCTAAACCTCATCCTCACCCTAAACCTCAGACTAACCATAACAGTAATCCTCAATCTAACCCTCACCCTCACCCTCACCCTAGCCCTCAACCTAATCCTAACCCTCATCCTCACCCTAAACCTCACACTAACCCTAACACAAATCCTCAACCTAACCCTCCCCCTCACCCTAACCCTAACCCTCACCCTAAACCTAACCCTCACCCTTACAATAACCCTCACCCTCAGCCTAACTCTCACATATACCCTTACCGTCACCCCCACCCTAACACTCACCCTAATCCTAGCCCTCACCCTGACCCTAACCCTACCGCTAAACCTCACCCTCACCCTAACCCTAACTCTAACCCTAACCCTAACACTAAACCTCACCCTATCCCTAATCCTAACCCTCAGCCTAAACCTCATGCTCAGCCTAAACCTAAGCCTAAGCTTATCCCTTACCCTAAACTTCCTCACCCTAGCCCTCACCTTAAACCGAATCCTAACCCTAACCCTCACCCTAACCCTAACTATAACCATCACCCTAACCCTAATCCTCACCCCCATCCTCACCCTCAGCATAACCCTAAGCCTAAGCCTAAGCCTAACCGTAAACCTCACACTCACACTCACCCTAACCCTAATCCTTACCCTAACCCTAACCCTAAACCTAAATCTCAACCTCAACCTAACCTTAACCTTAACCCTAACACTAACCCAAACATTGACCCACGAACACTTCAACTAACCCTAAATCTAACCCTAACCCTCAACCTCACCCTCACCCTCACCCTCACCATAACTCTAACCTTAACCCTAACAACAACACTAATCCTATTCCTAAACCTAACCCTAATCCTTACACTCACCCTCACCCCAACCATAATCTTAACCCTAACCCTCATCCTAACCCTAAACCAAACCCTAACCCTAACCCTAAATCTTACCCTAACACTAAACCTAAAACTCACCCTCACCATAGCCCTCACCCTAACCCTAATCCTAACCCTAAACCTCACCATAACACTAAACTTAACCGAATCCTAACTCTCACCCTAAACCTAAACCTAACCCTCAACTTAACCCTCACCCTCACCCTCACCCTCACTCTCAGCCTAACCCTAAGCCTAAGACTAACCATATCCCTAACCCTCACACTCACCCTAACCCTTACCCTAATCCTAATCCTAACCCTAAGACTAACCCTCACCCTCACCCTCACCCTCACCCTAACACTCACCCTAACCCTAACTCTAACACTAACCCTAAACCCAAACCTCAACCTCAGCCTCACCCTTACCCTAACTCTAAGCCTAAACCTCAACCTCACCCTAACCCAAACTCTAAACCTAACCCTAAGATTAAACCTCACCCTAACCCTAACCCTCACCCTCACCCTCACAGTAACCCTAACCCTAACCCTAACCCTAACAATAACCCTCACCCTCACTGTAACCCTAATCCTAACCCTAACCCTCATCATAACCCTAACTCTCACCCTCAACTTAACTCTAACGCTCATCCTAACCCTCACCCTCACCCTAAACCTCACCTTAAACCTCCCCTAACCCTAACTCTAACCCTAAACCCCACCCTCACCCTAACCCTAACCCTAACTCTAACCGTAAACCTAACCCTCAACCTCAACCTCACTGTAACTCTAACCCTAACCTTAACAATAACACTAACCTTAACCCTAATCCTAACACTAACCATAACTCTCACCCTCAGCCTCACCCTCACTGCAAACTTAACCCTAACCATAACACTAACAATAACCCTAACCCTAACCCTAATCCTCACCCGCACTCTCACACTCAGCATAACCCTAACCCTAAACCTAAACCTAACCCTAAACCTCAAAGTAACCCTAACCCTAACACTAACACTAACACTAACCCTAACCCTAAAACAAACCCTAAACCTAACTCTAATCCTCAGCCTCAACCTCACCCTAACCCAAACCCTAACACTAACCCTCACCTAACCCTAAGCCTAACCCTAACCCTAATCCTCACACTCAACCTCACTCTAATCCAAATCCTAAACCTAAACCTATCCCTAACCCTCACCCTAACCCTCACCCTAGCACTCAACATAACTCTAATTTTAACCCTCACCCTCACCCTAACCCTAACCCTCATCCTCACCCTAAACTTCACACTGACCATAACCCTAACCTTAATGCTCAATCGAACCCTCACCCTCACTGTAACCCTAATCCTAACCCTAATCCTCACCAAAACCCTAATTCTCACCCTCACCTGTTACCTTAACCCTCATCCTAACCCTCACCCTAACCATAACCCTAACCCTAAACCTAACCCTAACCCTAACCCAAAATCTCACCTTCTCCAGAGCCCTCACCTTAAGCCTAATCCTAACCCTAATCCTCATCCTAAGCCTCACCCTATCCCTCACCCTAATCCTAAGCCTAACCCTAACCCTCAACCTAACCCTAACCCTCACCCTCACTGTAACACTAACCCTAACCCTCAACCTAACCCTAAATTTAACCCGAACCCTAACTCTCACAAAAACCTTACCCCAAACTCTCACCCTAACCCTAACCATCAACCTCACCCTCATCCTAAGCCTAAGCCTAAACCTAACCCTAACCCTAAAACTAACCCTCACACTCACGCTAAACCTTACCCTAATCCTAATCCTAACACTAAGCCTTACCCTCATCCTCACCCTAAACCTCACCGAAACCCTAACTCTAACACTAACCCTAAACCTAACCCTCACCGACAGCCTCACCCTAACCCTAACACTAACCCTAAACCTCACCCTCACCCTAAACCTCACCCTATACCTAACCCTAAACCTCACTCTAACCCTAACCCTAAACCTCACCCTCACTCTAGCCCTCACCTTAACCCTAATCCTAACCCTAACCCACATCCTAACCCTCACCCTAACACGAAACCTAACCCTCAACCTAACCCTAACCCTCACCCTCACTCTAACCCTTACACTAACCCTAAACTTAACCCGAAACCAAACTCTCACCCTAACCCTAACTTTAACACTCACCCTAACCCTAACCCTCAACCTCACCCTCACCTTCAGCCTAACAGTAAGCCTAACCCTAACCCTAACCCTAACCCTCACACTCACCCTAACCCTAAACCTAATCCTAATCCAACACTAACTCTAAACCTCATCCTCACCCTAACCCTCATCTTAAGCCTAACCATAATATTAATCCTAACCCTAACCCTAACCCTAAACCTCATCCTCACCCTAAACCTCGCATGAACCCTAACACTAATCCTCAATCTAACCCTCACCCTCACCCTAATCCTAACACTAACCCTCACCCTAAAACTAACCCTCACCCTTACCATAACCCTCACCCTCAGCCTAACCCTCACCTTTACCCGTACAGTCACCTCCACGCTAACCCTCACTCTAACCCTAAACCTCACCCTGACCATAACCCTACCCCTAAAGCTCACCATCAACCTAAGACTAACTCTAACCCTAACCTTAACACTAAAACTCACCCTATCCCTAACCCTAAACCTCACCCTCAACATCATGCTCAGCCTAACCCTAAGACTAATCCTAACCCTAACCCTCACACTCACCCTAACACTTACCCTAATCCTAACACTAAGCCTTACCCTCACCTTCACCCTAACCCTCACCATAACCCTAACTCTAACATTAACACTAACCCTAACCCTCATACTCACCCTACCCCTAACTCTAACCCTAAATCTCACACTCACCCGCACCCTCAACCTCACCGTAATTCTAACCCTAACCCTAACCCTAACCCTAACCCTAAACCTCACCCTAACCCTAACCCTAACCGTAACCCTAACCCTCACCCTCACAGTAACTCTAACCCTAACCCTAATCCTAACCCTAAACCTCACCGTTACCATAACCCTCGCCCTAACTCTAACGCTAACCCTAACCCTCCCCCTAGTCCTATATCTAACCCTAAACCTCACCCTCACCCTAACCCTAACACTAACCCTAACCCTAACCTTCCCCCTAACCATATATCTAACCCTAAACTTCACCCTCACCCTCACACTAACCCTAACCCTAAACCTAAACCCCACACTAACCATAACCCTAACCCTCACCTGCACCCTCAACTTCACCATAACTCGAACACTAATCCTAACAATAACAATAACCCTAACCCTAAACATCACCCTAATCCTAATCCTCACCCCCACCCTCACCCACAGCCTAACCCTAAGCCTAAGCCTAACCCTCAGGCTAACCCTCATACTCACGCTCACCCTAACTCTAACCCTAACCCTAACCCTATCCCTAAACAGCAAGCTAACCCTCACCCTCACCCTAACACTAACACTAACCCTAACCCTAAACCTCAACATAACCCTCCCCCTAACCCTAACTCTAACCCTAAACCTCACTCTCACCCCAACCCTAAACCTAACCCTAATCCTAAACCTCACCCTAAACCTTACCCTCACCCTCAACCTCAACCTCACTGTAAATCTAACCCTAACCCTAGCAATAACACTAACCCTAACCCTAATCCTAACCCTAACCATGACCCTCACCCACAGCCTCACCCTCACTGCACACTTAACCCTAATGATAACACTAACAATAATACTAACCTTAACCCTAACCCTAATCCTCACACCCACCCTCACACTCAGCCTATCCCTAACCCTACCCCTAACCCTAACCCTCAAGGTAAACCTAACCCTAACACTAACATTAAACCTAAACCAAACCCTAAACCTAATTTTAAACCTAAATCTAATCCTCAGCCACAACCTCACCCTAACCCCAACCCTAACACTAACCCTCACCCTAAACCTAAGTCTCACCCTAAGCCTAACCCTAACCCACACACTCACCCTGAACCGAACCCAAATCCTAAACCTAAACCTATCCCTACACCTCACCCTTACCCTCACCCGAGCCCTTACCCTAAACCTAATCCTAACCCTAAACCTCATCCTGAACCTCCAATAACCCAAACCCAAACCATCTCCCTAACTCTAACCCTAACCCTCACCCTCATGCTCGGCCTCAGCCTAAGCCTAAGCCTAAGCCTAACACTAACCCTCACCCTATCCCTAACCCTAACACTATACTTAACTCTAACCCTAAATCTCTCCCTCACCCTAACCCTAACCATAAACCTAAACCTCATCCTAACCCTAAACCTCACCCTAATCTTCACACTCACTGTAACAGTAACCCTAACCCTAACAATAACAATAACCCTAACCTAACCCTATCCCTCACCCTCACCCTAACATTTACCCTCACCCTAACACAAACCCTAACGCAACACTAATGCTCACACTAACACTAACCATATTCCTAACCCTAACTCTCACCCTAACCCTAACCCTAACCCTCACCGTAACCCTCAAGCTCACCCTCACATTCAGCCTAACACTAAGCCTAACCCTAACCCTAACACTAACCCTCACACTCACCCTAACCCTAACCCAAATCCTAATCCTAACACTAACACTAAAGCTCACCCTCACCCTAACCCTCACCTTAAGCCTAACCCTAACATTAATAGTAACCCTAACCCTAACCCTAAACCTCATCCTCACCCTAAACCTCACACTAACCCTAACACTAATCCTCAATCTAACCCTCACCCTCACCCTAACCCTAACCCTAACCCTCATCCTAAACCTAACACTCACCCTTAACATAACCCTCACCCTCAGCCTAACCCTCACCTTTACACTTACCGTCACCCCCACCCTAACCCTCACCCGAACCCTAACCCTCACCCTGACCCTAACCCTACCCCTAAACCTCACCCTCATCCTAACCCTAACTCTAACCCTAATCCTAACACTAAACCTCACCATATCCCTAACTCTAACCCTCACCCTCAACCTCATGCTCAGCCTAACCCTAAGCCTAAGCTTAATCCTTACCCTTACCCTAACCCTCACCCTCACCCTAGCCCTCACCCTAAACCTAAGCCTAACCATAAACCTCATCCTAAACCTAAACCTAACCCAAACCCTAACCATCACCCTAACCCTAATCCTCACCCTCAGCCTAACCCTAAGCCTCAGCCTAACCCTAACCTTAACCCTCACAATCACCCTCAACCTAACCCTCATCCTAACCCTAACCCTAACACTAAACCTCAACCTAACTCTCACCCTAACTTTAACCCTAACACTAAACCTAACATTAACGCTCGACCTTACCCTCCAACTTAACCCTAAATCTAACCCTAAACCTCACCCTCACCCTCACCCTAATCCTAACCCTAACCCTAAACCTCACCCTAACACTAACCCTAACCCTCACACTCACCCTCACCATAACTCTAACCTTAACCCTAACAATAACACTAATCCTAACCCTAAACCTAACCCTAACCCTAACCATAATCCTAAAACTCACCCTCACACTAACCATAATCTTAACCCTAACCCTCAACCTAACCCTCACCCTCACTGTAACCCTAAGCCTCATCCTAACCGTAACCGAAAACCTAAACCTAACCCAAAACCTTACCCTCACACTAACCCTAACCCTCACCATCACCCTAGCCCTCAACATCAACCTAATCCTAACCCTGATCCTCACCCTAACCCTATAGTTAACAGAACCTTAACTCTCACTCTAAACCTAACCCTAACCCTCACACTAACCCTAACCCTCACCCTCACCCTCACTCTCAGCCTAAACCTAAGCCTAAGCCTAACCCTAACACTAACCCTCACACTCACCCGAAACCTTACACTAATCCTAACCCTAACACTAAGCCTAACACTCACCCTCACCCTAACCCTCACTGTAACCCTAACTCTAAAACTAACCCTAACCATAACCCTTACCCTAACCCTAACTCTAACCCTAAACCTTACCCTCAGCCGAACCGTAACCCTAAACCTAAACCTAAACCTCACCCTAACCCAAAACCTAACACTCACCCTCACCATCACCCTCACTCTCACCATAACTCTAACCCTAACTCAAACACTAATACTAAACCTAGCCCTCAACCTCAGCTTCAAACTTACCCTAACTCTAACCGTAACCCTTACACTAAACCTCACCCTAACCCTAACCCTAACCTTCACCCTCACAGTAAACTTAACCCTAACCCAAACAATAACACTAACCCTCACCCTAACCATAACCCTCACCCCAACATTAATCCTCACCCTAACACTTACCCACACCCTAACACTAACCCTAACCCTAACACTAAATCTCACACTAACCCTAACCCTAACTCTAACCCTCACCCTCACCCTAGCCCTCATCCTAACCCTAATTCTAACCCTCACCCTCACCCTAACTCTAACCCTCATCCTCACCCTAAACCTCACACTAACCTTAACCCTAACCCTAATCCTCAATCTAACCCTCAACCTAACCCTAAATATAAACCTAACCCTAACTCTCACCCTTATCTGAACCCGCAACATCAGCCTAAACCTCAACTTTACCCTTACCATCATCCTCACCCTAAAGCTCACCCTAACCCAAAACCACATCCTAACCCTCAACCTAACCTTAACCCTAACCATCACCCTAATACTAGCCCTCACCATCAACCTCAAGTTCAGCATCACCCTAAGCCTAAGCCTAAACCTTACTCTAACCCTCGCCCTCACCCTAACCCTCACCCTAACCCTAATCCTAACCCTATCCCTCATCCTAACCCTCACCCTAACCCTAGCCCTAAACATCACCCTAACCCTAATCCTAAACCCCACCCTCACCCTCAGCATAACCCTAACCCTAAACCTAACCATAACCCTAACCCTCACATACCCTAACCCTCTTCCTAATCCGAACACTAACCCTAAACCTAACCCTAAACATCAACCTAACCCTCACCCTAACCTTAACCCTAACACTAATCCTAACCCTAACCGTCGACTTTACCCTCCCCCTAACCCTAAATCTAACCCTAAAACTCACCATCACCCTAACCCTAATCCTAAACCTAACCCTGACCCTACACCCTAAATCTCACCCTCACTGTAACCATAACCCTCATCCTAACCCTCACCCTAACCCTACCCTAACCCTAAATCTCACCAAAACACTAACCCTAACCCGCACCTTCACCCTAGCCCTCACCCTAACCCTAATCCTAACCTAAATCCTCTTCTAACCCTAAACCTAACCCTAACCCTAATCCTAAGCTTAACCCTAACCCTCAACCTAACACTAACCCTCACAGTAACCCTAAACTTAACCCGAACCCTAACCCTCACCCTAACTCTACCCCTAACTCTCACCCTAACCCTAACCCTCACACTCACCCTAAACCTTACCCTAAACCTAATCCTAACACTAAGGCTAAACCTTACCCTCACCCTAACCCTCAAGGTAACACTAACTCTAACACTGAACCTAACACTAACCCTCACCCTCAGCCTCACCCTAACCTTAACTCTAACCTTAACCCTCACCCTCACCCTAACCCTAATCCTAAACCTAACCCTAAACCGCACCCTGACCCTAACCCTAAACCTCACCCTCACTCTAGCCCTCACCCTAACCCTAATCCTAACCCTAACCCTCATCCTAAGCCTCACCCTAAAGCTAACCCTAACCCTCACCCTCACCCCCACCGTAACCCTAACCCTAACGCTCAACCTAACCCTATCCCTCACCCTCAATGTAACCCTTACCCTAACCCTCACCCTAACCGTAAAATTAACCGAACCCTAACTGACACTTTAACCCTAACCCTAACCTTCACCCTAACCCTAACCCTGAACCTCACCCTCACTCTCAGCCTAAACCTAACCCTAAGCCTAACCCTAACCCTAACTCTCACACTCACCCTAACCCTTACCTGAATCCTAACCATAAACCCAACCCTCCCCCTCATACTAACCCTCACCGTAACCCTAACTCTAACACTAAGCCTAAACCTAACCCTCACCCTCAGCCTCACCCAAACCCTAACTCTAACCCTAAACCTCACCCTCACCCTAACCCTAAGCCTAAACCTAACCCTAAACATCAGCCTAACCCAAACCATAAACCTCACCCTCACCCTAGCCCTCACCCTAACCCTAATCCTTAAACTAACCCTCATCCTAACCCTCACCCTAACACTAACCCTAACACACACCCTCATCTCACCCTAACCCTCAACCTAACCCTAACCCTCACCCTCACTGTAACCGTTACCCTAACACTCACCCTAACCCTAAACTTAAACCGAACCCTAACTCTCACCCTGAACCTATCTCTAACCCTCACCCTAACCCTAACCCTCAACCTCACCCTCACTCTCAGCCTAACCCTAAGCCTAAGCCTAAGCCTAACCCTAACCCTCACACTCACTCGAACCCTTACACTAATCCTAATTCCAATCCTAATCCTAACCCTCACCCTCACCCTCACCCTAAACCTCACCGTAACCCTAACTCTAACACTAACCCTAAACCTAACTCTCAACCTCAGTCTCAACCTTACCCTAACTCTAAACCTAAACCTCACTCTCACGCTAACCCTAACTCTAATCCTAACCCCAACAATAAACCTCACCCTAAACCTAACCTGAACCCTCACCCTAACCATAATCCTCACCCTAACATTTACCCTTACCCTAACACTTAACCTCACCCTAACACTAACCCTAACCATAACACTAACTCACAATAACCCTAAACCTCACCCTAATCCTAAACCTCACCCTAACCCTAACTCTAACCCTCACCCTCACTGTAGCCCTCACCCTAACCCTAATTCTAACCCTCACCCTCTCCCTAACCCTTTCCCTAATCCTCACCCTAAACCTCAAACTAACCCTAAACCTAACCCTAATCCTCAATCTAAACCTTACAATAACCCTAACCCTAATGCTAAAGCTAACCCTAACCCTCACCCTTATCTTATTCCTCACCCTCAGACTAAACCTCACATTTACCCTTACCATCATCCTCACCCTAACCCTAAACCTCATCCGAACACTCAACCTAACCTTAATCCTAACCATCACCATAACCCTAACCCTCACCCTCAACCTCCTGCTCAGCCTAACCCGAAGCCTAATCCTATACCTTACTCTAAACCTCACCCTCACCCTAGCCCTGACACTAAACCAAATCCTAACCCTACCCCTCATCCTAACCCTCACCCTAATCCTAACCCTAACCATCACCCTAACCTTAATACTCACCCCCAACCTCACCCTCTGCATAACCCTAACCCTAAGCCTAACCCTAACACTAACCCTAACCCTCACATACCCTCACCCTAACCCTAATCCGAACCCTAACCCTAACCCTAAACCTCAACCTAACCTTCACCATAACCTTAACCCTAACACTGACCGTAACCCTAAACCTTGACCTAACCCTCCCCCTAACCCTAAATCTAACTCTAAAAGTCACCCTTACACTAACCCAAATCATAACCCTAACCCTCACCCTTACCCTAACCCAACCCCCTCACTTTAACACTCACCCTCACCCTAGCCCTCACCCTAACCGTAATCCTTACCCTAATCCTCATCCTAACCCTCACCCTAACCCTAACACTAACCCTCACCCTAATCCTAATCCTAACCCTAACCCTCAACCTAACCCTAACCCTCACCATAACCCTAAACCTCACCCTAAACCTAAACTTAACAAGAACCCTAACACTCACCCTAATCCTACCCCTAACTCTCACCCTAACCCTATCCCTCACCCTCACCCTTACCCGCACCCTCAGCCTAATCATAAGGCTAACCGTAACCCTAACACTAACCCTCACACTTACCCTAACCTGTACCTTATCCTAATCCTAACACTAAGCCTAAACCTCACCCTCACCCGAACCCTCATTGTAACCCTAACTCTAACACTAACCCTAACCCTAACCCTCACCATCAGCCTCACGCTAACCTTAACTCTAACCCTAAACCTGAACCTCACCCTAAACCTAACCCTAAACCTAAACCTAAACCTCACCGTAAAACTAACCCTAAACCTCACCCTCACCCTAGCCCTCACCCTAAACCTAATCCTAAACCTAACACTCATCCTAACCCTCACCCTAACACTAACCCTCACCCTCACCCTCACCTTCAACCTAACCCTAACCCTAACCCTAACCCTCAACCTAACCCTAACCCTAACTCTCACCCTAACCCTAACCCTAACCCTCACCCTCACAGTAACCCTCAACCTCACCCTCACATTCAGCCTAACACTAAGCCTAGCCCTAACCCTAACACTAACCCTCACACTCACCCTAACCCTAACCCTAACCCTAATCCTAACACTAACACTAAAGCTCAACCTCACTCTAACCCTCACCTTAAGCCTAACCCGAACATTAATCCTAACCCTAACCCTAACTCTAAAACTCATCCTCACCCTAAATCTCACACTAACCCAAACACTAGTCCTGAATCTAAACCTCACCCTCACCCTCACCCTAGCCCTCAACCTAAACCTAACCCTCATCCTCACCCTAAACCTCACACTAACCCTAACACTAATCCTCAATCTAACCCTCACCCTAACCTTAACCCTAACGCTCATCCTAAACCTAACCCTCACCCTTACCATAACCCTCACCCTCAGCCTAAACCATACCTTTACCCATACCGTCACTCCCAACCTAACCCTCACCCGAAAGCTAACCCTCACGCTGACCCTAACCCTACCCCTAAACCTCACTCTCGTCCTAACCCTAACTCTAACCCTAACCCTAACACTAAATCTCATCCTATCCTCAACCATAAACCTCACCCTCAACCTCATGCTCAGGCTAACCCTAAGCCTAAGCCTAACACTTACCCTAACCCTCACCATCACCCTAGCCCTCACCCTAACCCTAAGCCTAACCCTAACCCTCATCCTAACCCTCACCTTAACCCGAACCCTAAACATCAACCTTACCCTAATGCTCACCCACTCCCTCACCCTCAGCTAAACCCTCAGCCTAAGCCTAACCCTAACCCTAAAACTCACACTCACCTCACCCTAAGCCTAATCCTAACCCTAACCCTAACCCTAAACTTCAACCTAACCCTCACCCTAACCTTAACCCTAACACTAACTCTAACATTAACGCTCAACCTAACCCTCCAACCAAGCCTAAATCTAACCCTAAATTTCAACCTCACCCTAACACTAATCCTAACCCTAACCCTAAACCTCATCCTAAAACTAACCCTAACCCTAAACCTAACCATAACTCTAACCCTAATCCTAACACTCACCCTCTCCCTAAACATAATATTAACCCTAACCCTCAAACTAACCCTAACCCTCAACCTCACCGTAACAATAACCCTCAACCTAACCTTAACCGAAACCCTAACCCTAACTCTAAACCTTATCCAAACACTAACCCTAACCAATCCTAACCCTCACCATCACCCTAGCCCTCACCCTCACCCTAATCCTAACCCTAACCCTCACCCTAACCCTAACCCTCAACCTCACCGTCACTCTCAGCCGAACCCTAAGCCTAAGCCTAACCCTAAACCTAACCCTCAAACTCACCCGAACCCTTACACTAATCCTAATCCTAACCCTAAGATTAACCCTCACCCTCACACTCATCCTCACCCTAACCCTCACCCTAACCCTAACTCTAAACCTAACCCTAAACCTTACCCTCCAACTCTGCCTCAACCTCACACTAACCCTAACCCTAAGCCTCACCCTCACAGTAACTGTTACCATAACCCTAATCCTAACAATAACCCTAACAATAACCCTAACCCTAACACTAACCCTCACCCTAAACATAACCCTAACTCTAACATTAACCTTCACCCTTAACACTTACCCTCACCCTAACACTAACCCTTACCCTAACAGTAAATTTCACACTAACCTTAAACCTCACCCTAAACCTAAACCTCACCCTAACCCTAACCCTAACTCTAACACTCACCCTCTCCCTAGCCCTCACACTAACCCTAATTCTAACCCTCACTCTCACCATAACCCTAACCCTCATCCTCACCCTATACCTCACACTAACCCTAACCCTAATCCTCAATCTAACCCTCATCCTAACCCTAACCCTAACCATAAACCTAAGCCTAACCCTCACCCTTATCTTAACCCTCAACCTCAGCCTTAACCTCACCTTTACCCTTACCATCATCCTCACCCTAAACCTCACCCTAACCTTAAACCTCATCCTAACCCTCACTCTAACCTTAAACCTAACCATCACCCTAACCCTAACCCTCACTCTCAACCTCATGCTCAGCCTAACCCTCAGCCTAAGCCTAACCCTTACTCTAACCCTCAACCTCAACCTAGCCCTCAGCCTAACCCTAATCCTAACCCTAACCCTCATCCTAACCCTCACCCTAACACTAACTGTAACCCTCACCCTCATCCTCACACTAACCCTAAGCCTAACCCTAACCCTCAACCTAACCCTAACCCTTACCCTCACTGTAACCTTTACCCTAACCCTCACCCTAACCCTAAACTTAACCCGAAACCTAACTCTCACACTTATCCTGACCCGATCCCTCATCATAACCCTAACCCTCACCCTCAACTTCACCCTCAGCCTAATCCTAAGCCTAACCCTATCCCTAACCATAACCCTCACCCTATCCTTCACCCTAACACTAATCCTAATCCTAATCCTAACCCTAAACCTAAACCTCACCCTCACCCTAACCCTTAACTTAAGCCTAACACTAACATTAACCCTATACCTAACCCTAAGCATAAACCTCATCCTAAACCCTAAACCTCACCCTAACCCTCACCCTAAACTTAACCCTAACACTAACCCTAACATTAACGTTGGACCTAACCCTACAACTAACCCTAAATCTAACCCTAAACTTCCCCATCATTTTAACCCTAATCCTAAACTTAACCCTAAACCTCACCCTAACGCTAACCCTCACACTCACCCTCACCTTCACCATAACTCTAACCCTAACAGTAACCATAACACTAAACCTAACACTAAACCTAACCCTAACCCTAACCCTAATCCTAAAACTCACCCTCACCCTAACCATAATCGTAACTCTAACTCTCAACCTAACCCTAACCCTCACCCTCACAGGAACCCTAACCCTCACCCGAACCCTAACTCAAAACCTAACCCTAACCCTAAACCTTACCCTAACACAAACCCTAACGTCACCCTCACCCTAGCCCTCACCCTAACCCTAATCCTAACCCTAACCCTAACCATAACCATAAATATAATCGAACCCTAAGTCTCACCCTAACCCTAACCCTAACTTTCACCCTAACCCTAACACTCAACCTCACCTTCACTCTCAGCCTAAACCTAAGCCTAAGCCTTACCCTAACCCTAACCATCTACTCACCCTAACCCTTACCCTAATCCTAATCGTAACCTAAGCCTAAGCCAAACCCTCACCTTTACCCTCACCCTAATCCTAACCCTCACCCTAACCCTAACTCTAACACTAACCCTAACGCTAACCCTCATCCTCAGCCTCACCCTTACCCTAACTCTAAACCTAAACCTCACCCTCACCCTATCCCTAACCCTATCGCTAAAACTAAACCTCACCCTAACCCTAAGGCTAAACCTCACCCTCAACCTAGCACTCACCCTAGCCCTAATCCTAACCCTAACCCTCATCCTAAACTTCCCCATAACCCTAACCCTAAAACTCACCCTCAACCTAACCTTAACCCTAACCCTAACACTAACACTAACCCTAACCCTTAAGCTAACCCTCACCCTTACAATAACTCTAACTCTAAACCTCACCCTCACCCTAATCTTAACTCTAACCCTAAACCAAAACCTAAACCTAACCCTAACAATAACCCTAACCCTAATCCTAACCCTCACCCTAACCACAACCCTCACCGTAACCCATACTCTAAACCAAACACTAACCCTCAGAGTAACCCTAACCTAACCTCACCCTAACCCTAACTCTAACCCTAACCTAAACACTAAAAACCTCAACCTAACCCTAACCCTAACCCTCACCTTCACCCTCACCGTAACCGTAACCCTAACAATAACCCTAACCCTAACCCTAATCCTAACCCTCACCCTCATCCTAACACTAAACCTAACTCTAACCTTCACCCAAACCCTAACCCTCACCCTTACGTAACCCTAACCCTCATCCTAACCCTCACCAGAAACCTATCCCTAACCCTAAAACTCACCCTAAAACTAACCCTAACCCTCACCCTAAACCTACACCTCAACCTAACCCTAATCCTAACCCTAATCCTCATCCTAACCCTCACCCTAACCCTAAACCTAAACCTCACCCTAACCCTAACCCTAATCCTCAACCTAACCCTAACACTCACATTCAACGTAAACCTAACCCTAACCCTCATTCTAACTGTAAACTTAACCTGACCCCTAACTCTCACCCTAACCCTCACCCTCATGCTCACGCTCAATGTAACCCTAAGCCTAACGCTAACCTTAACCTTAACCCTCACACTCACCCTAACCCTTACCCAAATCTTAATCCTAACCCTAACCGTAACCCTCACCCTCAGCCTCACCTTAACCCTAACTCTAACCCTAAACCTCACCCTCACCCTAACCCTACCCCAGCCCTAACCCTAAACCTCACACTAAACTAACCCTAAACATCACCCTCACCCTAGCCATTACGCTAACCCTAATCCTAACACTAGCCCTCATCCTAACCCTCCCCATAACCCTAACCCTAACCCTCACAATAACCATTAACCTCACAATCACCCTTAGCCCAAACCTAAGCCTAACCCTAAGCCTAACCCTAAACTTAACCGTAACCTTCACACTCATTCCCCACTATCACCCTCACTGTAACTCTAACCCTAACTGTAACCCTAACCCTAAACCTAACCCTTACCCTAACCCTAACCCTAACCCTCATCCTCACCCTAACCCTAACACTAAACCCAACCCTAACCCTCACCCTAACAGTCACCCTAACACTATATCTAACCCTAAACCTCACCCTCACCCTCACCCTAACCCTAAACCTAACCCTAAACCCCACCCTAACCCTAACCCTAAACCTCACCCGCACCCTTACCCTCACCGTAACTCTAACACTAACCCTTACAATAAAACTACCCCTAAACCAAACCATCACCCTAACCCTAATCCTCATCCCACCCTCACCCTCTGCCTATTCCTAAGCCTAAGCCTAACCTTTACCCTTATCCTCACACTCATGGTCACCCTAACCCTAATCCTAAACCTAATCCTTTCCCTAAACCTCAACATAACCCTCAACCTCACCCTAACCCTAACACTAACCCTAAACCTAAACCTCACCCTAACCCTCCCCCTAACCCTAAATCTAACCCTAAAGCTCAAACTCACCCTAACCCTAACCCTAACCCTAACTCTAAAACTCACGCTAACACTAATCCTCACCCTCACCTTCAACCTCACTGTAACTCTAACCCTAACCATAACAATTACATTAACCCTAAACCTGACCCTAACCCTAAACATAACACTCACCCTCAGCCTCAGCCTCACTGCAAACTTAACCCTAACCATAAAACTCACAATAACCCTAACGGTAACCCTAACACTAATCCTCAACGCCACCCTCACCCTAATCCTAAACCTGACCCTAACCCTAATCCTAACCATCACCATAACGCTAACCGTAACCCTCACTCTAACACTAACCCTAACCCTAAACCTAAACCTCACCTTAACCCTAACCCTAGAAATCACCCTCACCCTAGCCCTCACCCTAACCCTAATCCTAACCCTAACCCTCATCCTAACTCTCCCCATAACACTAACCCTAACCCTCAACCTCAACCTAACCCTCACCCTAACCCTAACACTAACCCTAACCCTAACCCTCAACCTAACCATCATCCTAACCATACTCTGACCCTAAACCTTACCCTAACCCTAACCCTAACTCTAACCCTTACTCAAGCCCTAAAACTGACCTTAACCCTAAACCCGAACCCTCACCCTTACCCTCACCGTAACCGTAACCCTAAACCTAACCCTAACAATAACCCTAACCCTAATCCTAACCCTCACCCTAAACACAACCATCACCCTAACCCATACCCTAACCCAAACACTAAACCTCACACTAACCCTAACCCTAACCTCACCCTAACCCTAACTTTAACCCTAACACTAACACTAAAAACCTCAACCGAACCCTAACCATAATCCTCACCAGCAACCTCACCATAATCTTAAACCTAACAATAACCCTAACCCTAACCCTAATCCTAACCCAGACCCTCACCCTAACCCTAAACCTAATCCTAACCCTCACCCAAACCCTAAAACACACCCTTACTGTAACCCTAACTCTTATCCTAACACTAACCCTAACCTCAACCCTAACCGTAACGCATAACATAACCCAAACACTAACCCTCACACTAACCCTAACCCTAACCTCACCCTAACCCTAACTCTAACCCTAACCCTAACACTAAAAACCTCAACCTAACCCTAACCCTAACCCTCACCCTCACCCTCACCCTAACCTTAACCCTAAAAATAACCCTAACACTAACCATAATCAAAACCCTCACCCTCACCCTAACCCTAACCCTAACCCTAACCCTCACCCTAACCCTAACCCTCACACTTACCGTAACCCTTACCCTCATACTAAGCCTCATTCTAACTCTAACCCTAACTCTAAACCTCACCGTAACACTAACACTAACCCTCACCACAACCCTAACCCTAACCCTAACCATCAACGTAACTCTAACCCTCACACTCAACGTAAACCTAACCCTAACCCTCAACCTAACCCTAAACTTACCCTGAACCCTAACTCTCAGCCTAACCCTAAGCCTCACCCTCACCCTCACCTCAGTGTAAACCTAAGCCTAACCCTAACCCTAACCCTTTCACTCACACTCACCCTAACCCTTACCCTAATCCTAATCCTAACCCTAACCATAACCCTCACCCTCAGCCTCACCTTAACCCTAACTCTTACCATAAACCTCAACGTGACCCTAACCCTAACCCTAACCCTAACCATAAACCTCAACCTAACCTAAACCTAAACCTCACCCTCACCCTAGCAATCACCCTAACCCTAATCCTAACACTAACCCTCATCCTAACACCCCAATAACCTTAACCCTAACCCTCACCCTAACCCTAAAACTCACCCTGACCATTAGCCTAACCCTAAGCCTAATCGTAAGCCTAACCCTAAACCTCACACTCATCCGCACTGTCACCCTCACCATAAATCTAACCCTAACCCTAACCCTAACCCTAAACCTCACCCTTACCCTAACCCGAACCCGAACCCGAACCCTAACCCTCATCCTTACCCTAATCCTAACACTAAACCTAACCCTAACCCTCACCCTAAACCTCCCCCTAACCCTAACCCAAACCATCACCTTAACCCTAATCCTAACCCCAACACTCACCCTCAGCTGAACCAAAAGTATAAGCCTAATCCTCATCCTAACGCTCACCCTAACCCTCACACAAACCCTAAAAGTAAACCTAACCCTATCCCTAAACTTCAACCTAACCCTCGCCCTCAATCTAACCATAACACTAACCCTAACCCTAAACCTCACCCTAACCTTCCCCCTAACCCTAACTCTAACCCTAAATATCACCCTCAACCTAACCCTAACCCAAATCCTAACCCTAAACCTCACCCTAACACTAACCTCACCTTCACCCTCAACCTCACCGTAACTCTAACCCTAAACCTAACAATAACACTAACCCTAACCCTAACCCTAACTCTAACCATAACCCTCACCCTCAGCCTCACCCTCACTGCAAACTTAACCCGAACTGTAACACTAACAATAACGCTAAACCTAAGCCTAAGCTAACCCTAACTCTAATCCTAACCACCACCCTCAACCTCAGCCTAACCCTAAGCATAACCCTAACCCTAAACCTTTCCCTAATCCTCAGCCTCAGCCTCACCCTAACCCAAACCCTACCCCTAATCCTCAACCTAACTCTAAGCCTAATCCTAACCCTAACCCTAACCCTCACACCCACCCTCAACCTAACACTAATCCTAAACCTAACCCTATATCTAACCTTAACCCTCACCCTAACCCTCACCCTAGCGCTCACCCTAACCCTTACCCTAACCCTCACCCTCAACCTAGCCCTCAACCTAAACCTAACCCTCACCCTCACAGTAACCCTTACCCTAAACCTCACCCTAACCCTACACTTAACCTGTACCCTAACTCGCACACTAACCCTAACCCTAACAGTCACCCTAACCCTAACCCTCAACCTTAATGTAACCCTGACCCTCAGCCTAACCCTCACGTTTACCCTTACCTTCACCCCTACCCTAACCCTCAACATAACCCTCACACTCACCATAACCCTCACCCTAAAACTAACTCTACCCCTAAACCTCACCCTCACCCTAACCATAACTCTAAACATAACCCTAACACTAAAACTCACCCTAACCCTAATCCTACCCATCAAGCTAACCATAACCCTAACCCTCACGCAAAACCTCAGCCTAAACCTAAGGCTAACACTAACCCTAACCCTCACACTCAAGCTAACCCTAACCATAATCCTAATCCTAACCCTAATTCTAACCCTAAACCTCACACTCACCCAAACCCTAATACTGAAACTCACACTCACCGTAACTGATACCCTAAACCTAAGTCTAACCTTAAGCCTAACGCTAACCCTAACTCTACACCTAACTTTCACCCTAACCCTAACCCTAACACTAACCCTAACCCTAACCCTCACCCTCAGTCTCACCCTAACCATAACTCTAACACTAAACCTCACCCTGACCCTAAACCTAACCCTAACCCTATCCCTAAATCTCATCCTAGCCCTAACCCTAACCCTCACCCTCACCCTCACCATAACCGTAAACCTAATCCTAATGCTAACAATAATCCTAACCCTAACCCTAAACCTGAAACTAACCATAACCCTCACCCTAACCTTAACCCTCACCTTAACACTTACTCTCACCTTAACCCTAACCCTCACCCTAACACTTACCCTCACCCTAACTCTCACCCTAACCCTAACCCTCACCCTTACTGTAACCTCACCCTCAGCCTAACCCTCACCTTTATCCTAAACGTCAACTCCACTCTAACCCTCACTCTAACGCTAACCCTCACCGTAACCCTAACTCTATCCCTAAACCTCATCCTCACCCAAATCCTCACTCTATCCCTAACCCTAACACTAACCTTCAACATAACCCTAACCCTAACCATCACACTAAACCTAATCCTCACCCCCACCCTCACCCTCAGCCTAACCCTAAGCCTAAGCCTAACCCTAACCCTAAACCTCACACTCACCCTCACCCTAACCCTAATCCTAACCCTAACCCTAACCCTAACCCTAAACCTCAACCTTACCCTCACCCTAACCTTAACCCTAACACAAACCCTAACCCTCGAACTAACCCTCCAACTGAACCTAAATCTAACCATAAACCTCACAATCACCCTAACCCTCACCCTCACCATAACTCTAACCCTAACCCTAACTATAACAGTAATCCCAACCCTAAACCTAACCCTAAACCTAACGTTAATGCTAACACTCAACCTCACCCTAACCCTAATCCTAACCCTAAACCTCACCCTAACCCTAACCCTCACCCACACCGTAACTCTAACCCTCATCCTAACCCTCACCCTAACCCCAAACCTAATCCTAAACCTTACACTAAAACAAACCCTAATCCTCATATTCACCCTAGCCCTCACCCTAACACTAATCGTAACACTAATCATCATCCTAACCCTCACACGAACCCTAACACTAACCCTCATCCTTACCCTAACCCTAACCCTCAACCTAACCCTAACACTTACACTCACCGTAATCCTAAACCCAACAATCACCCTACCCCTAAACTTAACCGAACCCTAACTCTCACCCTAACCCTAACCATCACACTCACCCTCACCCTCACCATAATCGTAATACTAACCCTAACCCTAACCCTCACACTAATCCCTAACCTAACACTAACCCTATCCCTAAACCCCACCCTAACCCTAACCCTAACCCTCACCCTCATCCTCAGCCTCAGCCTAAATCTAAGCCTAAACCAAACCCTAAACCTAACCCTCAAACTCACCCTAACCCTTACTCTAATCCTAATCCTAACCCTAACCCTAATCCTCACCATCACCCTAACCGTTACCCTAACCCTAACTCGAAAACTCACCCTAAACCTAAACCTCAACCTCAGCCTCACCCTTACACTAACTCTAACCCTAAACCTCACCCTCACCCTAACCCTAACCCTAACCCTAACCCTAACCCTAAACCTCACCCTCAAACTAGTCCTCACCCTAACCCTAATTCTAAACTTCATCCTGACCCTCACCCTAACACTAACCCTAACCCTCACCCTTACTCTCAATTTAACCCTAACCCTAACCCTAAACCTCACCCTAACCCTAAACCTCACCTTCAACCTCACCCTTAGCCTACCCCTTAACCTAAACCTAAACCTAACCTAACACACTCACTCACCCTCACCTTAACCCTAAGCCTAATCCTATCCCTCACCCTCACCCTCAGTGTAATCCTAAGCCTAACCCTAACCAGAACCTTAACCCTCACACTCACTCTAACCCTTACCCTAATCCTAATCCTAACCAGAACCCTAAGCCTCACCCTCATCCTCAGCTTAACCCTAATTCTAACCGTATAACTAACACTCACACTAACCCTCACCCTAACCCTAACCATAAACCTCAACCTCTTCCTAGCCCTCACTCTAACCCTAATCCTAACCCTAACCCTCATCCTAACCCTCCCCATAACTCTAACCCTAACCCTCACCCTAACCCTAACCCTCACCCTCACCCTCATCCTGAGCCTAACCCTAAGCCCAACCCTAAACCTAACCCTAACCCTCACACTCACCCTAACTCTAAACCTTTTCCTAATCCTAATCCTAACCCTAACCCTCACCCTAACCCTAACACTCACCCTCAACCTCAGTCTAACCCTAAGCCTATCCCTAACCCTAACACTAAACCTCAAACTCACCCTAACCCTAAACCTAATCCTAATCCTAACCCTAACTCTAACCCTCACCCTCAACCTAACCCTCACCTTAAGCATAACCCTAACATTAATCCTAAACCTAATTCTCACCCTCAGCCTCATCCTAACCCTAACTCTAACACTAAACCTCACCCTGACACTAAACCTAACCCTATAACTACACCTCATCCTAGCCCTAAACCTAAGGCTCACCCTCACCCTCACCATAACCTTAACGATAACCCTAATGCTTACTATAATCCTAACCCAATCACTAACCCTCACCCTAACCATAACCCTCACCCTAGCCCTAACCCTCACCCTAACCATAACTCTCACCTTAAACCTAACCCTCAACCTAACACTTACCTTCACCCTAACACTAACTCTAACCCTAACACTAACCCTCACACTAACCCTAAACTTCATCCTCACCCTAAACCTCACACTAACCCTAACACTAATCCTCAATCTAACCCTCACCTTCACCCTAAAGCGAACACTAACCCTCACCCTAAACCTAAACCTAACCCTTACCATAACCCTCACCCTCAGCCTAACCCTCAAATTTACCCTTACCGTCACCCCCAAGCTAACCCGCACCCTAACCCTAACTGTACCCGTAAACCTCACCCTCACCCTAACCCTAACTCTAACCCTAACCCCAAGACAAACCTCACCCTAACCCTAACCCTAACCTTAAACCTCACCCTCACACTAACCCTAACCCTTACCCTAACCCTAATCCTAACCCTAACCCACATCCTAAACCTCCCCCTAACCCTAACCCTCACCCTCAACCTCACCCTCAGCCTAACCGTAAGCCTAACCCTATACCTAAACCTAACACACACACTCACCCTCACTCTAACCCAAATCCTATCCCTAACACTAACCCTAACCCTAACCCTCCCCCTAACTCTAACCGTAACCCTAAACCTAAATATAACCCTTATCCTAACCCTCAACCTAAACCTCACCCTAACCCTAACTCTAACCCTAAAGCTCAACCTCACCCTAACCCTAACTCTAACCTTAACCCAAACCCTAAACCTCACCCTAACACTAATCCTAACCCTAACCCACACCCTCACCCTCAGCCTAATCCTAAGCCTATCCCTAACCCTAACCCCAATCCTCACCCTAACCCTAACTGTAACCCTAAACCTCACCCTCACCCTAAACCTCACCCTAACACTAACCCTAACCCTCACCCTCACCCGCACCATAACCGTAACCTTAAACCGAACCCTAAAAATAACCCTAACCCTAATCCTAACGCTCACCCTAACCATAACTTTCACCCTGACCCAAACCCTCACCCTAAGATTTACCCTCACCATAACACTAACCCTAACGCTAACACTAACCTCACACTAACACTAACCATAAATCTAACCCTAAACCTCAACCTCACCCTAACCCTAACCCTAACCCTAACCCTAAACCTCAACCTAACCATAACCCTCACACTCACCCTAAATATCACCCGAACCCTAAACCTCAGCCTAACACTAACCCCAACCCTTAACCTCAACCTAGACTTCACCATAACCCTAACCTTAACCATCATCCTAACCCTAATCATCACCCCCACCCTCACCCTCAGCCTAACTCTAACCCTAACCCTAACCCTCACCCTTATCGTACCCCTCACCCTCACCCTAACCCTAACCTTTACCCTTTCCATTACCCCCACGCTAACTCCCACACTAACCCTAACCCTAATACTCACCCTAACTGTAACCGTAACCCTAATCCTAAACCTAACAATAACCCTAACCCTAACCCTAACCCTCACACTAACCATAACATGCACCGTAACCCTAACACTCACCCTAACACATACCCACACCCTAATACTAAACCTAACCATAGCATTAATTCTCACACTAACCTTAACCCTCACCCTAATGCTAAACCGCACCCTCACCCTAACCATAACCCTAATCCTCTCCCTGACCCTAGCCCTCACCCTAACCTTAATCCTAACACTAACCCACATCCTAACCCTCCCCCTAACCCTTACCCTAACCCTCACCCAAACCCTAATCCTCACCCTCAGCCTAACCCGAAGCCTAACCCTAAACCTAACTCTAACACACACACTCAACCTCACCTTAACCCTAATCCTAACCCTAACCCTCACCCTCACCCTCAGTGTAACCCTAAGCCTAACCCTAACCTTAACCCTAACCCCCACACTCACCCTAACCCTTACCCTAATCCTAATCCTAACCCTAACCCTAACACTCACCCTCAGCCTAAACTTAACCCTAACTCTAACCCTAAACCTCAGCCACACCCTAACCCTAACCCTAATCCTAACCATAAACCTCACCCTAAACCTAACCCTAAAGCTCACCCTCACCCTAGCCCTCACCCTAACCCTAATCCTTGTCCTAACCCTCATCCTAACCCTCCCCATAACTTTAACCCTAACCCTCACCCTAACCCTAACACTCACCCTTACCCTCACTCTAACCCTGACCCTTACACTCACCCTAAACCTAACACTAACTGGAACCCTAAAACTCACCCTCAGCTTCACCCTAACCCTAACTCTAACCGTAAACCTCACCCTCACCCTAACCCTAACCCTAACCCTAACCCTCACCCTAACCCTAACCCTCACCCTCACCGTAACCCTATCCCTCGTCCTAACCCTCATCCTAACGCTATCCTTAACCCTAAACCTTAACCTAACACTAACCCTAGTTCTCACCCTCACCCTATCCCTCACCCTAACGCAAATCTTAACCCTAATCCTCATCCTAACCCTCACCCTAACCCTAAAACTAACCCTCATCCTTAACTTAACCCAAACCTTCAACCTAACCCTAACCCTAATGATCACCATAACCCTAACCCTAAACTTCACCCTAACCCTGAACTTAATCGAACCCTAACTCTTACCCTAACCCAAAACCTCAACCTAACCCTAACCCTAACACTCACCATAACCCTAACCCTAATCCTAACACTCACCCTAACCCTCACCCTAACACTAAACCAAACCCTAACCCTATCCCTAACCCTAACCCTAACCTTCACCCTCAACCTCACCTTTAGCCTAAACCTAAACCTAACCCTAACACACACACTCACCCTCACCCTAACCCAAATCCTAACCCTAACCCTCACCATCACCCTAACTTTAACCGCAAACCTCACCTTCATCCTAACCCTCATTCTAATCCTAACCCAAACCCTAAACCTCACCCTAACCCTAACCCTATACCTCAACCTCACCGTAACCCAAACCCTAAACCTAAACCTAACAATCACCCTAACCGTAATCCTAACACTCACCCTAACCATAACCCTCACCATAACCCAAACCCTCACCCTAAAACGTACCATCACCCTAATACTAACCCTAACCCTAACACTAATCCTCAAACTAACCATAACCATAAACCGAACCCTAAACCTCAACCTAACCCTCAACCTCACCCTATCTCTAACACTAACCCTATCCGTTACCCTAACCTAACCCTCCCCCTAACCCTATATCTAACCCTAAACCTCAACCTCACACTAACCCTAAACCTAATCCTAAACCCCACCATATCTCTAAACCTAACCCTCACCCGCACCCTCACCCTCACCGTAACACTAACCGTAACCCTAACAATAACACTAACCCTAACCCAAACCATCACCCTAACCCTAATACTCACCCCCACCCTCACCCTCCGCCTAACCCTAAGCCTAAGACTTGCCCTCACCCTAACCATCACACTCACCCTCACCGTAACCCTAATACTAAACTTAACCCAATCCCTAAACCTCAACCTAACCCTCACCATCCCATAACACTAACAATAACCATAAACCTCACCCTAACCCTCCCCCTAACCCGAACTCTATCCCTAAACCTCACCCTCACCCTAACCCTAACCCTAAACCAACCCCTAAACCTCAACCGCACCCTACCCCTCACCCTAACCCTAATCCTAAAACTAAAACTCATCCTAACCCTCACCCTCACCCTAACCCTAACCCTCATCCTCACTCTAAACCTCACACTAACCCTAACCCTAATCCTCAATCTAACCCTCACCCTAACCCTAACCCTAACCCTAAACCAAACCCTAAGCCTCACCCTTATCTTAACCCTCACCATTAGCCTAAACCTCACCTTTACCCTTACCATCATCCTCATCCTAACCCTCACCCTAACCCTAAAGCTCATCCTAACCTTCACCCTAACCGTAAACCTAACCATCGCTCTAAACCTAACCCTCACCCTCAAACTCACGCTCAGCCTAACCCTAAGCCGAAGCTTAACCCTTACCCTAACCATCACCCTCAACTTAGCCCTCACCTTAACCCTAATCCTAATCCTAACACTCACCCTAGCCCCAACCCTAACCATCACGATAAACCTAATCTTCACCCCCACCCTCACACTCAGCCTAACCCTGAGCCTACACCTAAGACTAACCCTAACCCTCACCCTCACCCTCACACTCACCCTACTCCTAACACTAACCCTAACCATAACCCTAAACCTCAACCTAACCCTCACCGTAACCTTAACCCTACAATTAACCCTAACCGTAACCCTTGACCTAACCCTCCAACTAACCTTAAATCTAACCTAAACCTCACCCTCACCCTAACCCTAATCCTAACCTTAACCCTAAACCTCAACCTAACCCTAACCCTCACCCTCACCCTCACTGTAACTCTAACCTTAACACTAACAGTAACACTAACCTTAACCCAAACAATCACCCTAACCCTAATCCTCACCCCCGCCCTCACCCTCAGCCTAACCCTAAGCCTAAGCCTAGCCGTCACCCTAATGGTCACCCTCACCCTCACCCTAACCCTAATACTAAACCTAACCCTATCCCTAAACCTCAACCGATCACTCATCATCCCCTAACCCTAACACTAACAATAACCGTAAACCTCCCGCTAACCCTCCCCCTAACACTAACTCTAAACCTAAACCTCATCCTCACCCTTACCCTAACCCTAAACCTCACGCTAAACCTCACCCTAACCCTAACCCTAACCCTCACCCTCAATCTCATCATAACTCTAAACCTAACCCTAAAAATAACACTAACCCTAACTCTAACCCTAACATTAACCATAACCCTCACCTTCAGCCTCAATCTAAGTGCAAACTTAACCCTAACCATAACACTAACAATAACCCTAATCCTAACCCTAACCCTAATGCTAAACCCCAGCCTCACCCTCAGCCTAACCCTAAGCCTAAACCTAACCCGAACCCTAACTGTAAACCTAACCCTAAACCTAACCCTAACCCTAAACCCAAGCCTAAACCTAACCCTAATCATTTGCCTCACCCTCACACTAACCAAAACCCTAACCCTCACCCTCACCCTAACCCTAACACTGACCCTCAGACTCACACTCAAACTAACCCTAACCCTAATCCTAACCCTCATCCTAACCCTCACCCTAGTCCTCACCCTAACACTAATCCTAACCCTAACACTAATCCTAACCCTAAACCTCATCCTAAACCTCACCCTAACCCTAACCCTAACCTGCACCCTAACCCTAACCCTAAACCTCACCTTCATGCTTGGCCTAAGCCTAAGCCTAAGCCTAAGCATAACGCTAACCCAAACCCTCACACTAACACTAACCCTAACACTAACCCTAACTCTAACCGTAAAACTCACTCTCACCCTAACCCTAACTCTAACCCTTACCCTAAACCTAAACCTCATACTAACCCTAACCCTAACCCTCACCCTCACCCTCACCATAACCCTAACCCTAACCCTAACACTCAACCTAGCCATAACCCTCACCCTGACCCTAACCCTCACCCTAACACTTACCCTCACCCTAACACTAACCCGAAACCTAACACTAACCCTCACACTAACCCTAATCATGACCCTAACCCTAAACCTCACCCTAAACCTAAACCTAACCCTCATACTCACCCTAAACCTCACACTAACCCTAACACTAATCCTCAATCTAACTATCACCCACACCCTTCCCATAACCCTAACCCTCACCCTAACCCTAAACCTCACCCCACTGTAACCCTCAACCTCAGCCTAACCCTCACGTTTACACTTACCAGCACCCCCACTCTAATCCTTACCCTAAACTTAACCCTCACCCTAACTCGCACCCTAACCCTAATGACAACACAAAAACTCATCCTCACCCTAACCCTAACCTTATCCCTAACCCTCATCCTCAAACTAAACCTGAAACTAACCCTAACCCTAAACCTCAATTTAACCCTCATCCTAACCCTAATCCTAACCCTTACCCTAACACTAAACCTAACCCTAACACTCACCCTTATCTTAACCCTAACCCTCAGCCTAAACCTCACCTTTACCCTTACCATCATGCTCACCCTAAACCTCCTCCTAACCCTAAACCTCATCCAAACCCTCACCCTAACCGTAAACCTAACCGTCACCCTAACACTAACCATCACCTTCACACTAGCACTCACCCTAACACTAATCCTAACCCTAACCATCATCCTAAACCTAAACGTAAACCTCACCCTCACCCTCACCCTAACCCTAATCCTAACCCCACCCTCAACCTAATCCTAACCCTCACACTCACCGAAACCCTAACACTAAAGCTAAAACTAACCCTCACCCTCAACCTCACCCTCAGCCTAACGCTAAGCCTAACCCTAAACCAAACCCTAACACACACACTCACCCTCACCCTAACGCTAATCCTAACCCTAACCCTAACCCTAAACCTCCCATTAACTTTCACCGTAAGCCTAAACCTAACATTAACCCTAACCCTAACCCTCAACCTAACCCTCACCCTAACCCTAACTCTATCCCTAAACCTCACCCTCACTCTAAACCACACCCAAACCCTAACCCTAACCCTCACCCTCACTCGCACTATAAACATAACCTTAAACCGAACCCTAATAATAACCCTATCACCAATCCTAACCCTCACACTAACCATAACCCTCACCCTGACCCAAACCCTCACCTTAAGACGTACCCTCACTGTAACACTAACCCTAATGCTAACACTAACCCTCACACTAACACTAACCCTAAATCTAACCCTAAACCTCAACCTCACCCTAATACTAACCCTAACCCTAACCCTAAACCTCACCCTAACCCTAACCCTCACCTTCACCCTAACTGAAACCGTAACACTATCCCAAACCCTAACAATAAACATAAACCTAACCCTAACACTCACCCTAACCATAAGCCTCACCCTAACCCTAATGTTCACCCTAACACTTACCCTCACCTTAACACTAAACCTAACACTAACACTAACCCGCACACTAACCCTAAACATCACCCTAACCCTAAACTCAACCTAACACTAACCCCAACCCTCACCCTCACCCAAACCTTCACCCTAATCCTAACCCTCATCCTCACCCTAAACCTCACACTAACCCTAACACTAATCCTCAATCTAACCCTCAACCTCACCCTAAAGCTAACACTAACCCTCACCCTAATCCTAACCCTCACCCTTACCGTAACCCTCAGCCTCAGCCTAACCCTCAATTTTACCCTTACTGTCACCCCCACGCTAACACACACCCTAACCCTACCCCTCACCATAACCCAAACTGTACCCATAAACCTCACCCTCATCATAAACCTAACTCTAACCCTAACCCTAACACTAAACCTCACCCTAACCCTAACCCTAACCCTCACCATCACCGTAACCGTAACCCTAACCTTAAACCTAACAATAAACCTAACCCTAACCCTAACCCGCACACTAACCATAACCCGCACCCTAATGCTAACCCTAACCCTAACACTAACCCTCACACTAAACCTAAACCTCACCCTAATCCTAAACCTCATCCTAACCCTAACCAAAACACTAATCCTCACCCTCACCCTAGCCCTCACCCTAACCCTAATTCTAACCATCACCCTGACCCTAACCCTAACCTTCATCCTCACCCTACATCTCACACTAACCATAACCCTAATCCTCAATCTAACCCTCACCCTAACCCTAACCTTAACCTTTACCCTAACCCTAAACTTAACCCTAAACCTCACCCGTATCTTAAACCTGACCCTCGGCCTAAACCTCACCTTTACCCTTACCATCATCCTCACCCTAAACCTAAACCTCATCCTAACACTCACCCTAATTGTAAACCTAAACATCACCCTAACCCTAACCCTCACCCTCAAGCTCATGCTCAGCCTAAACCTAAGCCTAAGCCAAAACCTTACGCTAACCCTCACCCTCACCCTAGCCCTCGCCCTAACCCTAATCCTAATCCTAACCCTCATCTTAACCCTCACCCTAGCCCTAATGCTAACCATCACCCTAAACCTAATCTTCACCCATACCCTCACCCTCAGCCTAACCTTAAGGCTAAGCCTATCCCTAAACTTAAGCCTCACACTCACCCTCACGCTCATCTTAATCCTAACCCTAACCATAAACCTAAACCTCAACCTAACCCTCACCGTATCCTTAACCCTAAAACTAACCCTAAGCCTAACCCTAGACCTAACCCTCCAACTAACCCTGAATCTAACCCTAAACCTCACCCTCACACTAACACTAATCCTAACACTAACCCTAAACCTCACCCTAACCCTAACCCTCACCCTCACCCTCACCCTCACCATAACTCTAACCCTAACCCTAACTATAACACTAATCCTAACCCGAAACCTAACCCTAACCCTAACCCTAACCCTAATCCTAACACTCATCCTCAGGCTAACCCTAATCCTAAACCTAACCCTCACCCTAACCCAAACCCTAAACCGAAACCTTAATCTAAAACTAACCCTAACCCTCAACCTCACCCTAGCCCTTACCCTAACCCTAATCCTCATCCTTACACTCACACTAACCCTAAACTTAACCCTCACCCTAGCCCTAACCCTAAGCCTAATCTTCAATGTAACCCTAAACCTCATGCTCAACTTAACCATAACCATAACCCTCACCCTAACCCTAAACATAATCGAACCCTAACTCTCACCCTAACCCTAATCCTAACCCTAAACCTTAATCTAACACTAACCCTAACCCTCATCCTCACCCTCACCCTCAGCCTAACCCTAAGCCAAACCCTAACCCTAGACCTAATGCTCACACTCACCCTAAACCTTACCCTAAACCTAATCCTAACCCTAACACTAACCCTCACCCTCAGCCTAACCCTCACCCTAACCCTAAATCTAACAGTAACCCTAACCCTAACCCTCAACCTCAGCCTCATCCTACCCCTAACTCTAACCGTAAACGTCACCCTCACCCGAACACTAACCCTACCCCTAAACCTAAACCTCACCCTAAACCTAACCCTAACCCTAAACTTCATCCTCAGCCTAGTCCTCAACCTAACACTAATCCTAACCCGAACACTCATCCTAACCCACACCCTAACACTAACCATAACACTCATGCTCACCCAAACCTTAATCCGAACCCTCACCGTAACCCTTACCTTCACCCTCAACCTAACCCTAAACTTAACCCGAACACTAACTCTCACCCTTACCATAATCCTAACCCTCAAGCTAACCCTAACCCTAAACCTCATTCTCACTCTAACCTCACCCAAACCTAATCCTAACCCTATCCCTTTTCCTAAACCTCCCCCTAACCCTTATCCTAAACCTCACCCTAACATTAACCTTCAGCCTCAAACTCACTCTCAGCCTAACCCTAAGCCTAACCCTAAACCTAACCCTAACAACACACTCACCCTCACCCTAAACCTCACAATAACCCTAACCCTCATCCTAACCGACCACATAACCCTAACCCTAACCCTAACACTAAACCACACCCTCACCCTCAGCATAAGCCTAAGCTTAAGCCTAACCCTAACCCTCACACTCACCCTAAACCTAACCCTAAACCTCACCCTAACACTAACCCTCACCCTCAACGTCAGCCTTACCCTAAGCCTTACCCTAACCCTAACCCTAATCCTCACCCTCACCTTAACCTTAATCCTACTACTAACCCAAATCCTAACCCTCAACCTAAACCTCACCTTAAGCCTAAGCCTAACATTAATACTAACCCTAACCCTCACCCTCAGCATCACCCAAACACTAACTCTAACACTAAACCTCACCCTGACCCTAAACCTAAACCTAACCCTCACCCTAGCCCTCACCCTAACCCTAATCCTAACACTAAACCTCATCCTAACCCTCCCCCTAACCCTTACCTTAACCTCACCCTAACACTAACCCTTACCCTCAACCTCACCCTCAGCCTAAACCTAAGCCTAATCCTAAACCTAACTCTAGCACACAAATTCACCCTCACCCTAACCCTAATCCGAAGCCTAAACCTCACCCTCACCCTCACCCTCAGTGTAACCCTAAGCCTAAACCTAACCCTAACCCTAACCCTCACACTCACCCTAAACCTAACCCTAAACCTCACCCTAACCCTAACCCTAAACCTCACCCTCACCCTAGTCCTCACCCTAACCCTAATCCTAACCCTAACCCTCATCCTAACCCTGCGCCTAACCCTAACACTAACTCTCACCATAACCCTAACCCTCATCCTCACCCTCACCCTAACTCTAATCCTAACCCTAACCCTAAACCTCACCCTAACCCAAACCCTAACCCTCACCCTCGCCTTCCCCTCACCATAACTCTAACCCTAACCCTAACAAGAACACTAATCCTAACCCTAATCCTAACCCTAACTGTAATCCTAACACTCACCCTCTTGCTAACTGTAATCCTAACCCTAACCTCACCGCAACCCTAATCCTCACCCTCACCCTAACTCTAACCCTCACCCTCACCCTAACCCTAATCCTAACCCTAACACTAAACCTCACCCTAACCCTAATCCTCACCCTCACCCTCACCATAACTCTAACCCTAACCCTAACAATAACACTAATCCTAAACCGAAACCTAACCCTAACGCTAGCAGTAATCCTAACACTCACCCTCAAGCTAACCCTAATCCTAAACCAAACCCTCACCCTAACCCTAATCATCACCCTCACCATAACCCTAACCCTCAACCTAACCCTCACCCTAACCGTAACCCTAACCCTAAACTTTAATCTAACACTAACGCTAACCCTCAAGCTCGCCCTATCCCTCACCCTAACCCTAATCCTAACCCTAATCCTCATCCTTACCCTCACCCTAACCCTAAAATTAACCCTCTACCTAGCCCTAACCCTAAGCCTAATCCTCAACTTAACCCTAAACCTCATGCTCACCGTAACCCTAACCCTAACACTCATCCTAACCCTAAACATAACGGAACCCTAACTCTCACTCTCACCCTAACACTAACAATCACCCTAACTCTAACCATCACCCTCACCCTAACCCTAATCCTAAACCTAAACCTAAACCTCACCCTAACCCTAACCCTCATTCTCACCCTCACCCTCCCCATAAATCTAACCCTAACCCTAACAATAACACTTATCCTAACCTGAAACATAACCCTAACCCTAACCCTAACCCTAATCCTAACACTCATCCTCAGGCTAACCCTAATCCTAAACCTAAGCCTCACGCTAAACATAATCATCACCCTGACCGTAACCCTAACCCTCAAACTTACCATCACCCTCACCTTAATCCTAAACCTTAATCTAACACTAACCCTAACCCTCACCCTCACCCTAGGCTTCACCCTAACCCTAATCCTAACCCTAATCCTCATCCTTACCCTCACCCTCACCCTAACCTTAACCCTCACCCTAGCCCTAAACCTAAGCCTAATCCTCAACATAATCCTAAACCTCATGCTCACCTTAACCCTAACCATAACCCTCACCCTAACGCTAAATATAACCGAACCCTAAATTTCACCCTAACCCTAACCCTAACCCTAAACCTTAATCTAACACTAACCCTAACCCTCACCCTCAACCTCAGCCTAACCCTAAGCCAAACCCTAATGCTCACACTCACCCTAATGCTCACACTCACCCTAACCCTTAACCTAAACCTAATCCTAACCCTAAACCTAACCCTCAATCCTAACCCTCACCCTAACCCTAAATCTTACACTAACCCTAACCCTAACCCTCAACCTCAGCCTCATCCTACCCCTAACTCTAAACATAAACATCACCCTCACCCTAACACTAACCCTATCCCTAACCCTAAACCTCACCCTAACCCTAACCCTAACCCTAAACCTCACCCTCACCCTAGCCCTCACCCGAACACTAATCCTAACCCAAACCCTCATCCTAACCCTCACCCTAACACTAACCATAACCCTCAAGCTCACCCTAACCCTAATCCGAACCCTCACCCTCAACCTAACCCTAACCTTCACCCTCATCGTAACCCTTACCTTAACCCTCTACCTAACCCTAAACTTAACCCGAACACTAACTCTCACACTTAACATAATCCTAACCCTCAAGCTAACCCTAACCCTAAACCTCATTCTCACCCTAGCCACACCCAACCCTAATCCTAAACCTATCCCTTTTCCTAAACCTCCCCCTAACCCTTACCCTAACCCTCACCCTAACACTAACCCACAGCCTCACCCTCACGCTCAGCCTAAACCAAAGCCTAAGCCTAACCCTAACCCTAACTTCACCCTCAGCCTAACCCTAAGCCGAACCCTAAACCTAACCCTACACACACACTCACCCTCATCCTAAACCTCACACTAACCCTAACCCTGATCCTAACCCTCCCCATAACCCTAACCATAACCCAAACACTAACCCACACCTTCACCCTCAGCATAATCCTAAGCCTAACCCTAACCCTAACCCTAAACCTCACATTCACCCTAACCCTACCCCTAAACCTCACCCTTACCCTAACCCTCAACCTCAACCTCAGCCTAACCCTAAGCATATACCTAAACCTAACCCTAACCCTCACCCTCACCCTAACCCTAAACCTACCCCTAACCCTAATCCTAACCCTCACCCTCAACCTAAACCTCACCTTAAGGATAAGCCTAACATTAATCCTAACCCTAACCCTCGGCCTCAGCCTCACTCTAACACTAACTCTAACACTAAACCTCACCCTGACCCTAAACCTAGACCTCATCCTCTCCCTAGCCCTCACCCTAACCCTAATCCTAACACTAACTCTCATCCTAACCCTCCCCCTAAGTCTTGCACAAACCCTCACCCTAACCCTAACCCTCACCCTCAACCTCACCCTCAGCCTAACCCTAAGCCTAACCCTAAACCTAACTATAACACACACACTCACCCTCACCCTAACCCTAATACTAACCCTAAACCTCACCCTCACCCTCACCCTCAGTTTAACCCTAAGCCTAAGCCTAACCTTAACCCTAACCTTCACACTCACCCTAACCTTTACCCTAATCCTAAACCTAACCCTAACCCTCACCCTCAGCCTCAGCTTAACCTAACTTTAACCCTAAACCTCACCCTCACCCTAACCCTAACCCAAAACCCAACCTTAAACCTCACCCTAACCCTAACCCTAAACCTCACCCTCACCCTAGCCCTAAACCTCCCCCTAACCCTCCCCCTAACCCTAACCCTAACCCTCACCCTAACCCTAACCCTCATCATTACACTCACCATAACCCTGAACCTTACCCTAACCCTAAACCTAACACTAACTGTCACCCTAACACTCATCGTCAGCTTCACCCCATCCCTAACACTAACCCTAAACCTCATCCTCATCCTAACCCTTACCCTAAACCTAACACTAAACCTCACCCTAACCCTAACCCTACCCTCACCGTAACCCTAACCCTCATCCTAACCCTCACCCTAACCCTAACTATAACCCTAAAACTTACCCTAACACTAAACCTAGTTCTCACCCTCACCCTAGCCTTCACCCTAACACTAATCGTAACCTTAAACCTCATCCTAACCCTCACCCTAACCCTAAAACTAACCCTCATCCTTCTCCTAACCCAAACCCTCAACCTAACCCTAAACCTAATGCTCACCATAAGCCTAACCCTAATCCTAACACTCATCCTAACCCTCACCCTAACACTAAACCAAACCCTCGCCCTCACTCTCACACTAACACTAATCCTAACCCTAACCCTCACACTCAACCTCACACTTAGCCTTAGGCTAAGCCTAAACCTAACCCTTACTCTAACACACACACTCACCCTCTCCTTATCCCTAATCCAAACCCTAACCATCACCCTCACCCTAACTCTAACGGTAAACCTCACCTTCATCCTACCCCTCACTCTAACCCTAACCCCAACCCTAAACCTCACCCTAACTCCAACCCTAAACCTCACCCTCACCGTAACCAAAACCCAAACCTAACCCTAACAATAAGCCTAATTCTAATCCTAACACTCACCCTAACCACAACTCTCACCCCAACCCAAAACCTCACCCTAAAACTTACCCTCACCCTAAAATTAACCTTAACGCTAATACTAACCCTCACACTAACCCTAACCATTCATTACCCTAACCCTAAACCTCAACCTAACCCTCACCCTCACCCTAACTCTAACACTAATCCTATCCCAAACCTCCCCCTATCCTTCCCCCAAACCCTATATCTAAACCTAAACCTCACCCTCACACTAACCCTAACCCTAAACCTCATCCTAACCCTAACCCTAACCCTCACCCACACCCTCAACCTCACAATAACTCTAACCGTAACCCCAACAATAACACTAACCCTAATCCAAACCATCACCCTAACCCTAATCCTCACCCCCTCCCTCACCCTCAGCCTAACCCTAAGCCTAATCCTAGCCCTCACCCTAACCATCACACTCACCCTCACACTAAATCTAATACTAAACTATACCTATCCCTAAACCTCAACCTAACCCGCCCCCTCCCCCTAAACCTAACACTAACAATGACCCTGAACCTCCCCCTAACCCTCAATCTAACACTAACTCTAACCCTAAACCTCACCCTCACCCTAACCCTAACCCTAAACCTCACGCTAAACCTCACCCTAACCCTAACCCTCACCCTCACCCTCAATCTCACCGTAACTGTAAACCTAACCCTAAAAATAACACTAATACTAACCCTAACCCTAACCATAACCCTCACCTTCAGCCTTGATGTCAGGGCAAACTTAAACCTAACATAACACTAACAATAACCCTAATCCTAACCCTAACCCTAATCCTCAACCCCATCTTCATCCTCAGCCTAACCCTAAGCCTAACCCTAACCCTAAACCCAACCCTAAACCTAACCCTAATCCTCAGCCTCACCCTCACTTTAACGAAAACCCTAACCCTAACCCTCACCCTAACCCTTAGCCTAACCCTAAACCTGACCCTCAGAATCACCCTCAACCTAACCCTAATCCTAAACCTAAACCTATCCCTAAAGCTAACCCTCACCCTAACCCTCAACCTAGTCCTCACCCTAACACTAATCCTAACCCTAAACCTCATCCTAAACCTCACCATAACCCTAACCCTCACCCTCACCCTCATGCTTGGCCTAAGCCTAAGCCTAAGCGTAACTCTAACACAAACCCTCACCCTAACACTAAACCTAACGCTAACCCTAACTCTAACCGTAAACCTCACTCTCACCCTAACCCTAACTCTAACACTTACCCTAAACCTAAACCTCATACTAACCCTAAACCTAACCCTCACCCTCACCCTCACCGTAACCGTAACCCTAACCCTAACCCAAGCCCTAACCCTCAACCTAACAATAACCCTCACCCTAAACCTAACCCTCACCCTAACACTTACCCTCACCCTCACCCTAACCCTAACCCTAACACTAACCCTCACACTAACCCTAATCATCACCCTAACCCTAAACCTCACCCTAAACCTAAACCTAAACCTCACCCTCACCCTAGCCCTCACCCTAACCCTAACCCTCATCTTCACCCTAAACCTCACACTAACCCTAAATCTAATCCTCAATCTAACCCTCACACACATCCTTCCCCTAACCCTAACCCTCACCCTAACCCTCACCCTCACCCCAATGTAACCTTCACCCTCAGACTAACCCTCACGTTTACCCATACCATCACCCCCACGCTAACCCTTACCCTAACCCTAACCATCACCCTAACCCTAATGCCACCCCAAAACCGCACCCTCACCCTAACCCTAACCCTAATCCTCATCCTCACCCTAAACCTTACACTAATCCTAACCCTAAACCTAAATTTAACCCTCATCATAAACCTAATCTTAACCCTTACCCTAACCCTTAACCTAACCCTCACCCTAAGACTCACCCTAACCCTAACTCTTACACTAACCTTAAACGTAACCCTAACACATACCCTTATGTTAAACCTCACCCTCAGCCTAAAAATCACCTTTACCCTTACCATCATCCTCACCCTAAAACTCCCCCAACCCTAAACGTCATCCTAACCCTCACCCTAACTGTAAACCTAACCATCACCCTAACCCTAAACCTCCATCTCAAACTCATGCTCAGCCTAAACCTAAGCCTAAGCCTAAACCTTACCCTAACCCTCACCCTCAGCCTAGCCCTCACCCTAACCCTAAAACTAATCCGAAACCTAACCCTAAACCTAATCCTCAGCCTCACCCTCACCCTAACCCAAAAGCTAACCCTAACCCTCACCCTAATTCTAAGCCTAACCCAAACCCTAACCCTAACTCTCACACTCACCCTCACCCTAACCCTAACCCTCAACCTAACCCTCAGCCTAGCCTTTACCGTTGCCCTAATCCTAACCCTAATCCTCATCCTAACCCACAACCTGCCCCTAACCCTAAACCTAACCCAAACCCTAACCTGAACCCTAACCCTCACCCTCATGCTCGGCCTAAGCCTAAGCCTAAACCTAACACTAACCCTCACCCTGACCCTAACACTAACACTAAACCTAAATCTAACCCTAAACCTCATCATCACCCTAACCCTAAATCTAACCCTAACCCTAACACTAAACCTCACGCTAACCCTAACCCTAACCCTCACCATCACCATAACTGTAACCCTAATCCTAAACCTAACAATAACCCTAACCCTAACCTTAACCCTCACCCTAACCATAAACCTCACCCTACCCGTGACCCTCACCCTAACACTTACCCTCACCCTAACACTAACCCTAACACTAACACTAACCCTCACACTAACCCTAACCCTCACCCTAATCCTAAACCTCACCCTAAACATAACACTTACCCTAGCCTTCACCCTAACCCTAATACTAACCGTAACCCTCATCCTAAGCCTCACCCTAACCCTAACCCTAACCATCACCCTAAACCTAATCCTCAACCCCACCCTCACCCTCAGCCTAACCCTAAGCCTAAGCCTGACCCTAACCCAAACCCTCACACTTACCCTGAACCTCACCCTAATCATAACCCTAAACCTAATTATAACACTAAAGCTCAACCTAACACTCAACCTAACCTTAATGCTAAAAATAACCCTAACCGTAACCCTCGACCTAACCCTGCTAAAAATAACCCTAAACCTAACCCTGGACCTAACCCTCCAACTAACCCTAAATCTAACCCTAAACCTTACACTCACCCTAAACCAAACCCTAATCCTAAACCTCACACTAACCCTGACCCTAACACTCACCCTCACCCTCACCATAACTCTAATCCTAACCCTAACAATAACACTAATCCTCACACTAAACCTAACCCTAACCCTAAACCTAACCCTAATCCTAACACACCCCCTCACCCTAACTCTAATCCTAAACCTAACCCTAACCCTAACTCTAACCCTCACCCTCACCGTAACCCTAACACTCAAGCTAACCCTCACCCTAACCCTAAAGCTAAACCTAAACTTTAATCTAACCCTAACCCTAACCATCACCATCACCCTAGCCCTCACCCTAACCCTAATGCTAAACCTTATCCTCATCCTTACGCTCACCCTAACCCTAAACTTAACGCTCACCCTAACCCTAACCCTAACCCTAAGCCTCAACCTACCCTAACCCTCAACCTAACCCTAACCATCACGCTCACCGTAACCCTAACCCTAACACTGACCCTAACCCTAAACTTAACCGAACCCTAACCCTCACCCTAACGCTAACCCTAACTCACCATAACCCTAACCCTCACCCTAATCCTAACCCTAATCTTAACCCTCAACCTCAGCTTCACCCTAACCCTAAACATAAGCCTGAACCTCACCCTCACCCTAGCCCTCACCCTAACCCTAATCCTAACCCTAACTCTCATCCTAACCTTCACACAAACACTAACCCTAACCCTCACCATCACCCTCACCCTAACCCTCATCCGAACCCTAACCCTCAACCTAACCCTAACCCTCACCCTCACCGTAACCCTTACACTAACCCTCAACCTAAACCTAAATTTAAACCAAACCCTCTCACCGTAACCCTAAACCTAACCCTTATCCTAACCCTAAACCTAAACCTCACCCACACCCTAGAACTAACCATAACCCTAATCCTAACCCTAACCCTCTTCTTAACCCTCCCCCTAACCCTTACCCTAACCCTCACAGTAACCCTAACCCTCACCCGCAACCTCAACCTCAGCCTAACCCTAAGCCTAACCCTAAACCTAACCCTAACAAACACAAGCACCCTCAACCTAACCCTAATCCTAACCCAAACCCTCCCCGTAACTCTCACCCTAAAGCTAACCCTAACCCTAACTCTAACCCTAACCCTCAACCTAGCCCTCACCCTAAACCTAACTCTAACCCTAAACCTCACCCTCACCCTAAACCTAACTCTAACCCTGACCTAAACCCTAAACCTCAACCCAACCCTAACCCTAACCCCCACCCTCACCCTCACCTTCACCGTAAACTTAACCCTAACCCTAACCCTAACAATAACCCTAACCCTAATCCTAACCCTCACCCTAAACATAACCCTAACCCTAAGACTAACCCTAACCATAACACTCATCCTCACCCCACCTCACCCTCAGCCTAACCCTAACCCTAACCCTAACCCTCGCCGTAACCCTAACACTAACCCTAAACCTAACACTAACCTTAACGCTAAACCTAACCCTAAAACTAACCCTAATCCTCAGCCTCGCCCTGACCCTAACCCAAACCATAACCATAACCCTCATCCTAACTCTAAGCATAACCCTAACCCTAAACCTAACCCTCACCATAATCCTAACCCTAACCATAACCCTAATCCTAATACTAATACCAAACGTAACCCTAAACCTAACCCTAATACTCATCCTCACCCTCACCCTAACCCAAACCTTAACCCTAACCCTCATCCTAACTCTAAGCCTAACCCTAACCCTAATCCTAACCCTCACTCGCACCCTTACCCTAAACCTAATCCTAAACAAAACCCTGTCCCTTACCCTAACCCTCACCCTAACCCTCAGCCTAACACTCAAGCTAATGCTCAGCCTAAGGCTAAGCCTAAGCCTAAACCTAACCCTAACCTTCAGCCTAACCCTAACTCTAACACTAACCCTAAACCTAATCCTCATCCTAACCCTAACCCTAACCCTCACCCTGACCGTAACCTTAACCCTATCCCTAACCCTAACAATAAACCTAACCCTAACCTAACCCTCACCCTAACCATAACCCTTACCCTAACTCTAACCCTCACCCTAACACTTACCCTCACCCTAACACTAACCCTAACCCTCACACTAACCCTAAAAATCGCCCTAACACTAAACCTCACACTAACACTAACCTTAACTCTCAAACTCAACATAGCCCTCACCCTAAACCTAACCCTCATCCTCACCCTAAACCTCACACTAAACCTAACACTAATCCTCAATATAACCCTCACCCTCACCCTAAAGCTAACACTAACTCTCACCCTAACCCTAACCCTCACCCTTACAGTAACCCTCACCCTGAGCCTAACCCTCATCTTTACCCTTAACGTCACACCTACGCTAACCCGCACACTAAACCTAACCCTCATCCTAAACCTAACTGTACCCCTAAACCTCACCCTCACCCTAACCCTAACTCTAACCCTAACCCTAACACTAAACCTCACCCTAACACTAACCCTAACATTCACCCTAACCTGAACCGGAACCCTAACCCTAAACCTAACAATAACCTTAACCAGAACCCTAACCCTCAACCTAACCAGAACCCTCGCCCTAAATCTAACCCTCACCCTAACACTAACCCTCATCCTAACATTAACCCTAACCCTAACACTAAGCCTCACACTAACCCTAACCCTCACCCTAATAGTAAACCTCACCCTAACACTAACCCTAATCCTAACCCTCACCCTCACCCTAGACCTCACCCTAACCCTAATTCTAACCCTCACCCTCACACTAACCCTAACCCTCATCCTCACCCTAAACCTCACACTAACCCTAACCCTAATCCTCAATCTAAACCTCACCCTAACCCTAAACCAAACTCTAACCCTCACCCTTAACTTAACCCTCACCCTTAGCCTAAACCTCACCTATACCCTTACCATCATCCTCACCCTAAAACTCATCCTAACCCTCACCCTAAACGTAAACCTAACTATCACCCTAAACCTAACCATCACCCTCCCCCTAGCCCTCACCCTAACCCTAATCCTAATTCTAACCCTCAGACTAACCCTAACCCTAACCATCACCCTAAACCTAATCATCACCCCCACCCTCACCCTCAGCCTAACCCTAAGCCTAAGCCTAACCCTAACCCTAACCCTCACACTCATCCTCACCCTCACCGTAATCCTAACCCTAACCCTAACCCTAACCTTAAACCTCAACCTAACCCTCACCCTAACCTTAATCCTAAAACTAAACATAACCCTCACCCTCGACCCAACCCTCCAACTAACCCTAAACCTAACCATAAACCTCACACTCACCCTAATCCTAACCCTAATCCTAAACCTCACCCTAAAACTAACCCTAACACTCACCCTCACCCTCACCATAACTCTAATCCTAACCCTAACAATAACACTAATCCTAACCCTAAACCTAACCCTAACCCTAAACCTAACCCTAATCCTAACACTCCCCCTCACCCTAACACTAATCCTAAACCTAAACCTCATCCTAAGCCTAACCCTGACCCTCACCCTAACCCTAACCCTCAAGCTAACCCTCACCCTAACCCTAACCCTAAACTTTAATCTAACACTAACCCTAACCATCACCATCACCCTAGCCCTCACCCTAACCCTAATGCTAAACCTAATCCTCATCCTTACCCTCATCCTAACCCTAAACTTAACCCTCACCCTAACCCTAACCCTAACCATAACCCTCAACCTAACCCTAACCCTCATGCTCACCGTAACCCTAACCCTAACACTGACCCTAACCCTAAACTTAACAGAACCCTAACTCTCACCCTAACCCTAACCCTAACTCACCCTAACCCTAACCCTCACCCTAACCCTAAACCTTAGCCTAACTCTAAGCCTAACCCTAACCATAACCCTAATCCTAACCCTAACTCTCATCCTAACCTTCACCCAAACACTAAACCTAACCTTCACCCTCTCCCTCACCCTAACCCTCATCTGAAACCTAACCCTCAACCTAACCTAACCCTCAACCTCACCGTAACCCTTACCCTAACCCTCAACCTAAACCTAAACTTAAAACGAACCCTAACTCTCACCCTAACCCTAAACCTAACCCTCATCCTAACCCTAAACATAAACCTCACTCACACCCTAGATCTCAACCTAACCCTAAACCTAATCCTAACACTCATCCTAACCCTCCCTCTAACCCTTACCCTAACCCTCACAGTAACCCTAACCCTCACCCTCAACCTCACCCTCAGCCTAACCCTAATCCTAACCCTAAACCTAACCCTAACAAACACAAGCACCCTCAACCTAACCCTAATCCTAACCCTTTCCCTAACCCAAACCTCCCCGTAACTCTCACCCTAACGCTAACACTAACCCTAACTCTAATCCTAACCCTCAACCTAACCCTCACCCTAAACCTAACTCTGACCCTAAACCTCACCCTCACCCTAAACTTAACTCTAACCCTAACCTAAACCCAAAACCTCAACCTAACCCTAACCCTAACCCTAACCCTCACCCTCACCCTCAGGGCAACCTTAACCCTAAACCTAACCCTAACAATAACCATAACACTTATCCGAACCTTCACCCTAAACATAACCCTAAACCTAAGCCTAACCCTAAACATAACACTAATCCTCACCCCCACCTCACCCTCAGCCTAACCCTAACCCTAACCCTAAACCTCAGCGCAACCCTAACCCTAACCCTAAACCTAACACTAACCCTAAAGCCAAACCTAACCCTAAAACTAACCCTAATCCTCAGCCTCACCCTGACCCTAACCCAAACCCTAACCATAACCCTCACCCTAACTCTAAGGCTAAACCTAACCCTAACCCTAACCCTCACCGTAACCCTAACCCTAAACATAACCCTAACACTAACACTAACCCTAAACCTAACCTTAAACCGAACCCTAATACTCAGCCTCACCCTCACCCTTACCCAAACCTTAACCTTAAACCTCATCCTAACTCTAAGCCTAACCCTAACCCTAATCCTAATTCTCACACTCACCCTCCCCCTAACCCTAATCCTAAACCAAGCCCTATCCCTTACCCTAACCCTCACACTAACCCTCAGCCTAGCTCTCACCCTTACACTTATCCTAATCCTAAACCTCATCCTAACAGTCACCCTAAACCTATCCCTAACCCTAACCCTCACCCTAACACTCAAGTTCATGCTCAGCCTAAGACTAAGCCTAAGCCTAATCCTAAACCTAACCCTAACCCTCAGCCTAACCCTAACTTTAACACTAACCCTAAACCTAACCCTCATCCTAAACCTAACCCTAACCCTCACCCTCATCGTAACCTTAACCCTTTCCCTAACCCTAACAATAAACCTAACCCTAACCTAACCCTCACCCTAACCATAACCCTCACCCTAACCATAACCCTCACCCTAACCCTAACCCTCACTCTAACATTTACCCTCACCCTAACACTAACCCTAACCCTCTCACTAAACCTCACACAAAGCCTAAAAATCACCCTAAACCTAAACCTCACCCTAACACTAACCTTAACCCTCCAACTCTCCATAGCCCTCACCCTAACCCTCACCCTCATCCTCACCCTAAACCTCACACTAAACCTAACACTAATCCTCAATATAACCCTCAACCTCACCCTAAAACTAACACTAAACCTCACCCTAACCCTAAAACTCACCGTTACCATAACCCTCATCCTCAGCCTAACCCTCATCTTTACACTTACCGTCACCCCCACACTAACCCTAACCCTCATCCTAAACCTAACTGTACCCCTATACCTCACCATCACCCTAACCTTAACTCTAACCCTAACCCTAACACTAAACTTCACCTTAACCCTAACACTATCCCTCACCCTCACCTGAACCGTAACCCTAATTCTAAACCTAACAATAACCCTAACCAGAACCCTAACCCTCAACCTAAGCATAACACTCACCCTAACTCTAACCCTCACCCTAAAACTAACCCTCATCCTAACACTAACCCTAACCCTAAAACTAACCCTCACACTAAACCTAACCCTCAGCCTAATCGTAACCTCACCCTAACCATAACCCTAATCCTAACCCTCACCCTCAGCCTAGACCTCACCCTAATCCTAATTCTAACCCTCACCCTCACACTAACCCTAACCCTCAACTTCACCCTAAACCTCACACTAACCCTAACCCTAATCCTCAATCTAAACCTCACCCTAACCCTAAACCTAACCCTAAACCTCACCCTTAACTTAACCCTCACACTCAGCCTAAACCTCACCTTTACCCTTAACATCATCCTCACCCAAAACCTCACCCTAACCCTAAACCTCATCCTAACCTCACCCTAAACGTAAACCTAACCATCACCCTAAACCTAACCCTCACCCTCACCCTAGCCCTCACCATAACCCTAATTTTAATTCTAACCCTCATCATAACCCTCACACTAACCCTAACCCTAACCATCACCCTAAACCTAATCCTCACCCCCACCCTCACCCTCAGCCTAAACCTAAGCCTAAGCCTAACCCTAACCCTAACCCTCACACTCACCTTCACCCTCACCCTTATCCTAACCCTAACCCTAACCACAACCCTAAACCTCAACCTAACCTTCACGCTCTCCTTAAGCCTAAAATAAACCTTAACCCTAACCCTCGAACTAACCCTCCAACTAGCACTAAATCTAACCCTAAACCTGAAGCTCACCCTAACTCTAATTGTAACCCTATCGCTAAACCTCACCCTAACCCTAACCCTCACCCTCACCCTCACCCTCACCATAACTCTAACCCTAAACCTAACAATAACACTAACCCTAACCCTAAACCTAACCCTCACCCTAACCCTAACCCTAATCCTATCACTAAACCTCATGCTAACCCTAATACTAACCCTAACCCTCACCCTAACCCTAATCCTCACCCTCACCGTAACCCGAATACTGAACCTAACCCTCACCCTAACCATAAACCAAACACGAAACCTTAATATAACACTAACCCTAACCCTCAACCTCACCGTAGCCCTCACCCTAAGCCTAATCCTAACCCTAATCCTCATCCTTACCCTCACCCTAACCCTAAAATTAACCCTCACCCATACCTTAACGTTAACCCTAATTCTCAACCTAACCCTAAACCTCAAGTTCACTGTAACCCTGACCCTAACCCTCACCCTAACCCTAAACATAACCAAACCCTAACTCTCACCCTAATCCTAACGCTCACACTCACCCTAACCCTTACCCTAAACCTAATCCTAACCCTAAGCCTAACCCTCACCCTCAACCTAACCCTAAATCTAACACTAATTCTAACCCTAACCCTCAACCTCAGCCTCACCCTAACCCTAACTCTAAATCTAAACCTCACCTTCACCCTAACCCTAACCCTAACCCTAAACCTCACCCTAACCCTAACACTAAACCTCACCTTCACCCTAGCCCTCACCCTAACCCTAATCCTAACTCTAATCCTCAACCTAACCCTCATCCTAACACTAAACCTAACCCTCACCGTCACGCTAACCCTAATCTTAATCCTAACCCTCAACCTAACCCTAACCCTCACCCTCACCGAAACCCTTAACATAACACTCAACCTAACCCTAAGCTTAAACCAAAACCTATCTCTCACACTAACCCAAACCCTAACACACACCCTAACCCTAACCCTAAACCTCACCCTCACCCTAGCCCTCACCCAACCCTAATCCTAACCATAACCCTCTTCCTAAACCTCCCCCTAACCCTTACCCTAACCCTAACCCTTAACATCAACCTCACCCACAGCCTAACCCTAAGCCTAAACCTAAACCCAACCTTAACACACACACTCACCCTCAACCTTACCCTAATCCTAACCCTAACACTCATCCTAACCCTCCGCATAACCCTAAACCTCACCCTAACTCTAACCACACCCTCACCCTCAGCCTAATCCTAAGCCTGACCCTAACCCTAACACTCACACTCACACTAACCCTAACCCTAAAACTCACCCTAAACATAACCCTCAGCCTCAACCTCAGCCTAACCCTAAGCCTATCCCTAACCCTAACACTAACCCTCACACTCACCCTAACCCTAAACCTAATCCTACTCCTAACCTTAACTCTAACCCTCACCCTCAAACTAACCCTCACATTAAGCCTAACCCTAACATTAATAGTAAACCTAACTCTCACCCTCAGACTCATCCTAACCCTAACTCTAACACTAAAACTCACCCTGACGCTAACCCTAACGCTAACCATATAACTAAACCTCATCCTTGCCGTAACCTTAACCCTCACCCTCACACTCACCAGAACCTTAATCCTAACCCTAATGCTAACAATAATCCTAACCCTAACCCTAACCATAATATACACCCTAACCCTAACCCTCACCCAAACACTTAACCTCACCCGAAACCTAACCCTCACTCTAAAACTATCCCTAACACTAACACTAACCCTCACACTAACGCTAAGCATCACCCTAACCTTAAACCTCACCCTAACCCTAACCCTAAACTTCACCCTCTCCCTAGCCCTCACCATAACCCTAACCCTCATCCTCACCCTAAACTTCACACTAACCCTAACACTAATCCTCATTCTAACCCTCAACCTCAGCCTAACCCTCACCCTGACTCTCACACGAACCCTAAACCTCACCCTTTCCGTAACCCTCACGCTCAGCCTAACCCTCATCTTTACCCTTTCAGTCACCCCCACCATAACCCTCACTCTAACGCTAACCCTCACCCTAACCCTAACTCTACCCCTAAACCTCCCCCTCACCCTAACCCTAACTCTAACCCTAACCCTAACACTAACCCTCATCATAACCCTAACCCTAACCATTACCCTAAATCTAATCCTCAAAGCAACCCTCACCCTCAGCCTAACCCTAAGCATAAGCATAACCCTAAACCTAAACCACACACTCACCCTCACCCTAAACTTAATCCTAACCCTAAACCTAACCCTAACCCCAAACCTCAACCTAAACCTGACCCTAACCCTAAACCCTAAACTAACCCTAACCCTAACCCTCATCCTAACCCTCAACCTAACCCTAACCCTAACCCTAAAACTCACCCTAACGCTAAGCCTAATCCTCACCCTAATCCTAGCCCTCACCCTAACCCTAATTCTAACCCTCACCCTCACCCTAACCCTAAACTTCATCCTAACCGTAAACCTCACACTAACCCTAAACCTCATCCTAACCCTCACCCTAACCATAAACCTAACCATCACCCTAACCCAAACCCTCACCCTCACCCTAGCCCTCACCCTAACCCTAATCTTAATGCTAACTATCAGACTAAACTCAACCTAACCCTAACCATAACCATCACCCTAAACGTTTTCTAACCCCCACCCTCACCCTCAGCCTAACCCTAAGCCTAAGTCTAACCCTAACCCTAACCCTCACACTCACCCTCACCCTCACCCTAATCCTAACCCGAATGCTAACCATAACCCTAAACCTCAACCTAACCCTCACCCTATCCTTAACCCTAAAACTAACCTTAACCCTAACCCTCGACCTAACCCTCCAACTAACCCTAAATCTAAACCTAATACTCACCCTCACCCTAACCCTAATCCTAACCCTAACCCTAAACCTCACCATAATCCTAATCCTAACCCTCACCCTCGCCCTCACCATAAATCTAACCATAACCCTAAAAATAACACTAACCCTAACCCTAAACCTAACCCTAAACCTAACCCTAAACCTAACACACACCCTCATGCTAACCCTAATCCTAACCCTAACCCTCACCCTAACCCTAATCCTCACCCTCACTGTAACCCTAACCCTCAACCTAACCCTCACCCTAACCTTAACCCTAACCCTAAACCTTAATCTAACACTAACCCTAACCCTCATCACACACTAGGCCTCACCCTAACCCTAATCCTAACCCTAATTCTCATCCTTACCCTCACCCTAACCCTAACCTTAACCCTCACCCAAACCCTAACACTAACCCTAACTCTAAACCTAACCCTAAACCTCAAGCTCACAGTAACCATAACCCTAACCCTTAACCTAACCCTAAACATAACCGAACCTGAACTCTCACCCTAACCCTAAACCTAACCCTAACCCTCACCCTAACCCTAACCCTCAACCTCACCCTCACCCTCAGCCTAACACTAAGCCTAACCCTAACCCTAACACTCAAACTCACCCTAACCCTTACCCTAAACCTAATCCTTACGCTTAGCGTAACCCTCACTCTCAACCTAACCCTAAATCTAACACTAACCCTAACCCTAACCCTAAACCCCACCCTAAACCTAAACCTAAACCTCACCCTCACCCTAGCCCTCACCATAACCCTAATCCTAACCTTAACACTCAACCTAACCCTCACCCTAACACTAAACCTAACCCTCACCCCCAACCTCACCCTAACCCTAATCCGAACCCTAACCCTCAACCTAACCCTAACCTTCACCGTCACCATAGCCCTGACCCTACCCTCAACCTAACCCTAAACATAAACCTCACACTCACCCTAGCCCTCTTCCGCAACTTCACCCTCAGCCTAACCCTAAGCCTAACCCTAAACCTAACCCTAACACACACACTCACCCTCACCCTAACCCTAATCCTAACCCTAACCCTCATCCTAACCCTCCCCATAACCCTAACCCTCACCCTAACCATAAACCACACCCTCACCCTCAGCCTAATACTAAGCCTAAAACTAACCCTAACCCACACACTCATCCTAACCTTAACCCTAAATCTCATCCTACCCTAACCCTCACCCTCAACCTCAGCCTAACACTAAGCCTAACCCTAACCCTAACACGAACCCTCACACTCACCCTAACAAAAACTATAATACTACTCCTAACCCTAACTCTAACCCTCACCCTCAACCTAACCTTCACCTTAAGCCTAACCCTAACATTAATCCTAACCCTAACCCTCACCCTCAGCCTCACCCTAACCCTAACTCTAAAACTAAACCTCACCCTGACCATAACCCGAACCCTAACCCTATCCCTAAACCTCATCCTAGCCCTAACCCTAACCCTCACCCTCACCCTCACCCTCACCATAAATGTAACCCTAACCTTAATGCTAACAATAATCCTAACCCTAACCTAACCCTCACCCTAAACATAACCCTCACCCTAACCTTAACCCTCACCCTAACACTTACCCTCACCCTAACACTAACCCTCACCCTAACACTTACCCTCACCCTAACACTAACCCTAACCCTAACAGTAACCATAACCATCACCCTAACCCTAAACCTAACCCTAAACAGAACCCTCTCCCTAGCCCTCACCCTAACCCTAACCCTAATCCTCACCCTAAACTTCACACCAACCCTAATACTAAACCTCTATCTAACCCTCACCCTCACCCTAACCCTCAACCTAACCCTCACCCTCACCCTAACCCTCAACCTAACCCTCACCCTAACCCTAAACCTCACCCTTACCCAAACCTTCACCCTCATCCTATCCCTCATCTTTACCCTTACCGTCACCCCCACCCTAACACTCACTCTAACGCTAATCCTCACTCTATCGCTACCCCTCACCCTAACCCTAACTCTACCCCTAAACCTCACCCTAAACCTAAACCTAACTCTAAACCTAACCCTAACACTATCCCTCACTGTTACCCTAACCCTAACCATCACCCTAACCCTAATCCTCACCCCCACACTCACCCTCAACCCAACCCTAATCCTAACCCTAAACCTAACCCAAACACTAAACCTCAACTTAACCCTGACCCTAACCTTAAACCTAAAACTAACCCTAACCCTAACCCTCGACCTAACCCTCCAACTAAACCTAAATTTAACCCTAATCCTCACCCTCACCCTAACCCTAATCCTAAACCTAACACTAAACCTCACCCTAACCCTAACCCTAACCGTCAACCTAACCCTCACCCTCACCATAAATCTAAAGCTAACCCTAAAACTAACCCTCACCCTAACCCTAACCCTAACCCTAAACCTTACCCTAACACTAACCCTAATCCTCACCCTCATCCTAGCCCTAACCCTAACCCTAATTGTAACCCTAATCCTCATGGTAACCCTCACACTAACACTGAACCTAACCCTCATCCTTACCCTAAGGCTAAACCTCTACCGAACCCTAACCCTCCCCCTCCCCCTCATCCTCAGTCTAACCCTAAGCATAAAACTAACCCTCACACTCATGCTAACCCTTACTCTAATCCTAATTCTAACCCTAAACCTAATCCTCACCCTCACGCTAACCCTCACCCTAAACCTAACTCTAACACTAACCCTAAACCTAACTCTCAACCTTAGCCTCAGCCTTACCCTAACTCTAACCCTAAACCTCACCCTCACACTAATCCTAACTCTAACGATAACCTTAACCCTAACCCTAAACCTCACCCTCACCATAGTTCTGATCTTAAACCTAATCCTGAACTCATCCTAACCCTCACCCTAACACTAACCCTAACCTTCACACTCATTCTCACCCTAACCCTCATCCTAACCCTCTCCCTAACCCTTACCCTAAAGCTCAACCTAACCCTAACCCTCACCCTCAACCTCACGCTTAGCATAACCCTTAGCATAAACCTAAACCTAACCCTAACACACTCACTCACCCTCACCCTAACCCTAATCCTAACCCTAAACCTAACCTTAACCCTCACACTCACCATAACCCTAACCCTAATCATAATTCTAACCCTAATCCTAAACCTCACCCTCACCCTAAGCCTTACCCTAAACCTAACCCAAAACCTAACCCTAACCCTAACCCTAACCCTCACCCTCAGCCGCACCCTAACACTAACTCTAACCCTAAACCTCACCCTCACAATAACCCTAACCCTAACCTTAACCCTCAACCTCACCTAGCCTTTACCCTAACCCTAATCCGAAACCTAACCCTCATCCTAACCCTCTGCCTAACGCTAACCCTCACCCTCAACCTCACCCTCAGCCTAACCCTAAGTCTAACCCTAAACCTAAACCTAACACACACACTCACCCTCACTCTAACCCTAATCCTATCCCCAACCCAAACCCTAACCCTCCCGCTAACTCTCACCCTAACCGTAATCCTAACACTAACCCTTACCATAACCCTCAAGCTAAACCTCACCCTAACCCTAACTAACCCTAAACCTCACCATTACACTAACCCTAACTCTAACCCTAACCCAAACCCTAAACCTCACCCTAACACTAATCCTAACCCTAACCGACACCTTTACCCTCAGCCTAATCTAAGCCTAGCCCTAACCCTAACCCTAACACTCACCCTAACCATAACCCTAAACCTCACCCTAACACAACCCTCACCCTCAGCCTCAGCCTACCCTTAAGCCTATCCCTAACCCTAACCCTAACTCTCACACTCACCATAACACTAACCCTAATCCTGCTCCTAAACCTAACCCTAATCCTCACCCTCAACCTAACCCTCACCTTAAGCCTAAACCTAACATTAATCCTAACCCTAACCCTCACCCTCATCCTCACCCTAACCCTAACTCTAACACTAAACCTCACCCTGACCCTAACCCTAACCCTATCTCTAAACCTCAACCTAGCCCTAAACCTAACCCTCACCCTCACCGTCACCATAAACTTAATCCTAACCCTAATGCTAACAATAACCCTAAACCTCACCCTAAACATAACCCTCACCCTAACACTTACACTCACCCTAACACTAACCCTAACCCTAACACTAAACCTCACACTAACCCTAACCATCACCCTAACCCTAAACCTCACCCTAACACTAACCCTAAACCTCACCCTCTCCCTAGACCTCGCCCTAACCCTAACCCTCACAATAACCCTAAACTTCACACTAACCCTAACACTCATCCTCAATCTAACCCTCACTCTCACCCTAACTCTATCCCTAACCCTCACCCTAAACCTAACACTCACCCTTGCCGTAACCCTCATGCTCAGCCTAACCCTCACATTTACCCTTACCGTCACCCCCACCCTAAGACTCACTCTAACCCTAACCCTCACCCTAAGCCTACCTCTACCCGTAAACCTCACCCTCACCCTAACCCTAACTCTAACTCTAACCCTAACACTAACCCTCACCCTAACCCTAACCCTAACCATCACCCTAACCCTAATACTCACCCCACCCTCACCCTCAGCCTAACCCTAAGCCTAAGCCTAACCCTAACCCTAAACCTCACACTCAGCCTCACCCTAACACTAATCCTAACCCTAAACTTAACCCTAACCCTAAACCTCAACCTAACCCTGACCTTAACTTTAAACCTAACACTAACCCTAACCCTAACCCTCGAACTAACCCTCCAACTAAACCTAAATCTAACCTAAACCTCACCCTCACCCTAACCCAAATCCTAACCTTAAACTTAAACCTCAACCTAACCCTAACCCTAACCCTCACCCTAACCCTCACCCTCACCATAAATCTAAACCTAACCCTAACAATAACACTAATCCTAACCCTAAACCTAACCCTATCCCTAAACCTGACCCTAATGTTAACACTCAACCTCACCCTAACCCTAATCCTAAACCTAACCCTCACCCTAACCCTAACTCTAACCCTAACCCTAACACTAACCATCACCCTAACCCTAATCTTCACCCCCACCCTCACCCTCAGCCTAACCCGAAGCCTAAGCCTAACCCTAACCCTAAACCTCACCATCACCCTCACCCTTACCCTAACTCTAAACCTAACCCTAACCCTAACCCTAAACCTCAACCTAACCTTAACCCTAACACTTACCATAACCCTAACCCTCGACCTAAGCCTCCAACTAAACCTAAATCTAACCATAAACCTCACCCTCACCCTAACCCTAATCCTAACCATAACCCTAAACCTCACCCTAACCCTAACTCTCACCCTCACCCTCACCCTCACCCTCACCATAACTCTAATCCCAACCCTTACAATAACAGTAATCCTAACCCTAAACCCAAACCTAACCATAACCCTAACCCTAATGCCAACATTCAACCTCACACTAACCCTAAAACTAACCCTAATCTTCACCCTCACCCTAACCCTCATCCTCACTGTAACCTTAACGCTCATCCTAACCCTCACCCTAATTCTAACCCTAACCCTAAACCTTACCCTAATCCTCACCTTTACCCTAGCCCGAACCCTAACCCTAATCGTAAACCTAATCCTCATTCTAACCTTCACCCTAAATCTAAGCCTAAACCTAACCCTAACCCGAACCCCAACCATCCCTGGAACCCTAACACTAACCCTAACACTAACACTAACCCTAAACCTAACCCTAAACCTAACCCTAAACCTCAGACTCAACCTTACCCTAACCCAAACCCTAACCCTAAACCTCATCCTAACTCTAAGCCTAACCAAAACCCTAGTCCTAACTCTCACATTCACCCTCACCCTAACCCTAATCCTAAACCTATCCCTATCCCTAACCCTAACCCTCACCCTAACCCTTAGCCTGGCCCTCACCCTTACACTTATCCTAACCCTAACCCTCACCCTAAACTTAATACTCACCGTAATCCTAAACCTCACCCTAACACTTACCCTCATCCTAACACTAACCCTAACCCTAGCCTTAACTCTCACACTAACCCTAAACATCACCCTAACCCTAAACCTCACCCTAACATTAACCCTAACCCTCACCCTCACACTAGTCTTCAGCGTAACCCAAACCCTCATCCTCACCTTAAATCTCACACTAACCCTAATACTAATCATCAATCGAACCCTCAACCTCACCCTAAAGCTAAAACTAACCCTCAACCTAACCCTAACACTCACCCATACCGTAACCCTCAGAATCAGCCTAACCCTGAACTTTTCCTTTACCTTCACCCCCACGCTAACCGGCAACCTAACCCTAACCCGCAACCTAACCCTAAATGTACCCCTAAACCTAACGCTCTCCCTAACCCTAACCCTAATTCTAACCCTAACCCTAACACTAAACCTCACTCTAACCCTAATCCTAACCCTCACCCTCACTCTAACCATAACCCTCACCCTAACCCTAACCCTCACCCTAATCCTAAACCTCACCTAAACCCTAACCCTAACCCTCATCCTCACCCTAAACCTCACACTAATCCTCAACCTAACCCTCACTCTAACCCTAACTCTAACCCTAACCCTAACCCTAAACTTAACCCTAAACCTCACCCTTATCTTAACCCTCAAACTCAGCCTAAACCTCATCTTTACCCTTAACATCATCATCAACCTAACACTCACCCTAATGCTAAACCTCATCCTAACCCTCACCCTAACCGTAAACCTAACCGTCAACCTAACCCTAACCCTAACCCTCAACCTCACTCTCAGCCTAAACCTAAGCCTTAGCCTAACCCTTACCTTAACCCTCACCCTCACCCTAGCCCTCAAACTAATCCTAAACCTAATCCTATCCCTCACCCTAATCCTCATCCTAGCCCTAACACTAACCATCACCCTAAACCTAATCTTCACCCCCAACCTTAACCCCAGCCTAACCCTAAGCCTAAGCCTAAGCCTAACCCTAACCCTCAACCTCACCCTCACTCTCACCCTAATCCTAACACTAACCCTAACCATAACCGTAAACCTCAACCTAACCCTCACTCTAACCTTAACCCTAAAACTAACCCTAACCCTAACCCTCAACCTAACCCTCCAACTAACCCTAAATCTAACCCTAAACCAAACCCTCACCCTAACCCTAATCTTAACCCTAACCCTAACACTAACCCTCACCCTCACCCTCACTCTCACCCTCACCATAACTCTAAACCTAACCCTAACAATAACACTAATCCTTACCCTAAACCTAACCTTAACCCTAACCCTAACTGTAATCCTAACACTCACCCTCATGCTAACCCTAATCCTAACCCTCACCCTAACCCTAATCCTCACCTTCACTGTAACGCTAACCCTCAACGTAACCCTCAACCTAACCCTAACCCTAACCCTAAACCTTAACCTAACACTAAACCTAACCCTCACCCTCAACCTAGCCCTCACCCTAACCCTAATGCTAAAACTAATCCTCATCCTTACCCTCACCCTAACCCTAACCTTAACCCTGACCCTAACCCTAACCCTAACCCTAACCCTAACTCTCAACCAAACCCTAAACCTCATGCTCACCGTAACTCTAACCCTCACCCTAACCCTAAACATAACCGAACCCTAACTCGCATCCTAACCCTAACCCTAACCCTCCACCTAACCCTAACCCTCACCCACACCCTCACCCTCAGCCTGACCTAGAGTAACCGTAACCCTCACACTCACCCTAAACCTTACCCTAATCCTAACCCTAACCCTAACTCTAGCCCTCACTCTCAGCCTCACCATAACACTAACCCTAACCCTAACCCTCAACCTAACCCTCACCCTAACCCTAACTCTAACCCTAAGCCTCACCCTCACCCTAAACCTCACCCTAACCCTAAGCCTAACCCTCACCCTCACTGTAACCTTAACCTTAAACCGAAACCTAAAAATAACCCTAACCCTAATCCTAACCCTCACCCTAACCATAACCCTCTTCCTAACCCAAACCCTCAACCTAACAAACGCTCACCCTAACACTTACCCTCACCCTAACACTAACATTAACCCTAACACTAACCCTCACCCTAACACTAACCCTAAATCTAACCCTAAATCTCTCCCTCACCCTAACCCTAACCCTAACCCTAACCGTAAACCCCACCCTAACCCTAAACCTATCACAAACCCTAACTCTAAACTTAAAACTCACTATCACCCTAGCTCTTATTCTAACCCTAACCATAAACCTAAACCTCATCCTAACACTAACCCTAACCATCACCCTCACCCTCACCGTAACCATAACCCTAAACCTAACCCTAATAATAACCATAACCCTAAACCTAACCCTCAGCCGAACCATAAACTTCACCCTAATGATAACCCTCACCCTAACACTTACCCAAATCCTAACACTAACCCTATCCTTAACATTAAACCTCACACTAACCCTAACCATCACCCTAACCCCAAAACTCACGCTAACCCTACCGCTAACACTAACCCTCACCCTGGCCTTCACCCTAACCGTAACCCTCATCCCCACCCTAACCCTCACCCTAACCCTCACCCTTAACCTAACCTTAACCTAACACTAACCCTAACCCTAACCCTCACCCTAACCCTAACCCTAAACCTAAGACTAACCCTAACCCTAATCCTCACCCTCATCCTCACCCTAAACCTAAATCTAACCCTAAACCTCACCCTCACCGTAACACTATCCCTAACCCTAACCATAAACCTCACTCTAACCCTAACAGTAAACATCACCCTCAACCTAGCCCTTGCCCTAACCCTAATCCTAACCCTAACCCTCATCCTAACCCTCCCCCAACCCTTACCCTAACCCTCACCCTAACCCTAACCCTCACCCTCAAGGTCACCATCAGCCTAACCCTTAGCCTAACACTAGACCTAACGCTAACACACACACTCACACTCACCCTAACCCAAATCCTATCCTGAACCCTCACCCTAACCCTTACTCTAACCCTAAACCTCCCCTCATCCTAAACCTAACTCTAACCCTAACCCAAAACCTAAACCTCAACCTAACCCTAACCCTAACCCTCACCCTCAAACTCACCCTAACCGTAACCCTAAACCTAAACCTAACAATAACTCTAACCCTAACCCTAAACTTCACCCTACACATAACGCTCACCCGAACCCATACCCTCACGCTAAAACTTACCCTCACCCTAACACTAAGCCTAACACTAACACTAACCCTCACACTAACCCTAACCCTAACCGTAAACCTAAACTTCACCCGCACCCTAACCCTCACCATAACTCTAACCCTAACCCTAAAAATAACACATCCTAAAACGAACCATCACCCTAACCCTAATCCTCACACCCACCCTCACCCTCAGCCTAACCCTAAGCCTAAGCCTAACCCTCACCCTAACCCTCATGCTCACCCTCACCCTAACCCTAATCCTAAACCTAACCCTATCCCTAAACCTCAACCTAACCTTCACCCTCACCCTAACCCTAATACTAACCCTAAACCGAAACCTAACCCTAACCCTCCCCCTAATCCTAACTCTAACTCTAAACATCACCCTCACCCTAACCCTAACCCTAACCCTAAACCTCACAGTAAACCTCAACCTAACCCTAAACCTCACCCTTACCCTCAACCTCACTGTAACTCTAACCCTAACAATAACAACACTAACCATATCACTAACCCTAATCTTAACCCTAACCATAACCCTTACCCTCAGCCATAACCTCACCGCAAACTTAACCCTAACCCTAACCCTAAACCTAACCGGAATCCTCAACCACACCCTTAACCTCAGCCTAACCCTAACTCTAACCCTAAACCTAACCTTAACCCTCACTGTAAACCTAACCCTAACCCTAAACCTAAACCTAACCCTAACCCTCACCCTAACCCTAAGCCTAACCCCAACCCTAACCCTTACTCTCACACTCACAATAACCCTAATCCTAAACCTAACCCTTTCCCTAAACCTAACCCTCACCGTAACCCTCATCCTAGTCCTTAACCTAACCCTAATTCTAACACTAAACCTCATCCTAACACTCACCCTAAGGCTAAACCTAAACCTCACCCTAACCCTAACACTAACCCTCACTCTCATGCTCGGCCTAAGCCTAAGTCTAAGCCTAACCCTAACCCTCACTCTCACCCTAACCCTAACACTAACCCTAACTCTAACCATAAACCTCACTCTCAACCTGACCAAAACTCTAACCCTAACCCTAAACTTAAACCTCATCCTAACCCTAAACCTAACCCTCAACCTAACCATAACCCTCACCCTAACATTTACCCTCACCCTAACATTAACCCTAACACTAACACTAACCCTCACACTAACCCTAACCATCACCCTAACCCTAAACCTCACCCTAAATCTAAACCTAACCCTCACCCTCACCCTAGCCCTAACACTCATTCTCACGCTAAACCTCACACTAACCATAAAACTAATCCTCAATCTAACCCTCACCCACACCCTTCCCCTAACCTTAAACTCACCCTAACCCTAACCCTCAACCCACCATAACCCTCACCTTCAGCCTAACCCTCATGTTTAACCTTATCATCACCCCCACCCTAAAACTTTCCCTAACCCTAACCCTCATCCTAACCCTCACACTAACCCTAATTCTACCCCTAAACCTCACCCTCACACTAACCCTAACTCTAACCCTAACCCTAACACTAAACCTCACCCTAACCCTAACCCTAAACCTCCCACTCACCCTCACCATAACAGTAACCCTAACCCTAACCCTAACAATAAACCTAACACTAACCCTAACCCTCACCCTAACCATAACCCTCATCCTAACCCTAACCCTCACCCTAACCCTCATCCTCACTCTAAACCTCACACTAACTCTAACCCTAATCCTCAATCTAACACTCACCCTAACCCTAACCCTAACCCTTACCCTAAAGCTAAACCTAAAGCTAAGTCTCACCCTTATCTTAACCCTCAACCTAAGCCTAAACCTCACCATTACCCTTACAATCATCCTCACCCTAAACCTCCCCCTAAACCTAATCCTCATCCTAACCCAAACCGTAAACCTCACACTCAGCCTAACCCTAAGACTAAGCCTAACCCTTACTCTAACCCTCACCCTCACCCTAGCCCTCACCCTGACCCTAATCCTAACCCTAACCCTCATCCTAAACCTCACCCTAACCCTAACCCTAACCCTAACCCTCACCCTCACCGTCACCCTAACCCTAATCCTAACCATAACCCTCAAACTAACCCTAAACCTCACCCTCACCATAACCCTTACCCTAACCCTCACCATAAACCTAAACTTAACCCGAACCCTCACGCTCACACTAAATCTAATCCTAAACCTCACCCTAACCCTAACCCTTACCCTCACCCTCACCCTAACCCTCAGCCTAACCCTAATCCTAAACTTAACCCTCATCCTAACCCTATACCTAACCCTAAACCTAACCCTCACCCTAACACTAACCCTCACCCTCAACCTCACCCTCAGCCTAACACTAAGCCCTCCCTAAACCTAACCCTAACACACAAACTCACCCTCACCCTAACCCTAACCCTAACCCTAACCTTAAACCTAACCCTCCCCCTAACTCTCCCCCTAACCCTAACAATAACCCAAACCCTAACGCAACCCTTAACCTAACCATAACCGTCACCCTAACACATAACCTCTCCCGAACATTTACCCTCACCCTCACACTAACCCTGACCCTAACACTAACCCTCACACTAATTCTAACCATCACCCTAACCCTAAACCTCACCCTAAAGCTAAACCTAACCTTCACCCTTACCCTAGCCCTCACTCTAACCCTAACCCTCAACCTATCCCTAAACCTCACATTAACCCTAACACCAAGCCTCAATCTAACCCTCACCCACACCCTTTCCCTAACCCTAACCCTCACCCTAACCCTAACAATCACCGCACCGTAACCCTCACCTTCAGCCTAACCCTCACGTATACCCTTACCATCACTCCCACCCTAATACTTACCCTTATCCTAACACTCAACTTAACCTTCAACCTAACTCTAACTCCACCCTAAACCTCACCCTCACCCTAACCCTAATCCTCCCCGTAAGCGTAACCCTAACCTTAACCTTAACAATAATCCTAAACCTAACCCTAACCCCTCAACCTAACCATAAACCTCACCGTAACCCTAACCCTCATCCTCACTCTAAACCTCACACTAACCCTAACCCTAATCCTCAATCTAACCCTCACCCTAACCCTAACCCTAGCACTTACTCTAACCCTAAATCTAACCCTAACGCTCACCCTTATCTTAACCCTCACCCTCAGCCTAAACCTCACCATTACTCTTACCATCATCCTCACCCTAAACCTTCCCCTAACCCTGAACTTCATTCTAACTCTGACACTAACCGTAAACCTAACTATCACCCTAAACCTAACCCTAACCCTCAACCTCACACTCAGCCTAACACTAAGACTAAGCCTTACACTTACCCTAACCCTCAACCTCACCCTAGCCCTCACCTTAACCCTAATCGTAACCCTAACCTTCATCTTAACCCTCACCCTAATCCTAACCCTAACCCTCACCCTAACCCTAAACCTCACCCTCACTGTAACCCTTACCCTAACGCTCACCCTAACCCTAAACTTAACCCGAACCCTAAGGCTCACCCTAAACAAAACCCTAACCCTCAAACCAAACCTAAACCTAAACCTTACCCTCACCCTAGCCATCACCCTAACCCTAATCCTAACCTTAACCTTCATCCTAACCCTCCCCCTAACCCTAACCCTAAACCTCACCCTAACCCTAACCCTCACCCTCAACCTCACCCTCATCCTAACCCTAAGCCTAACCCTAAACCTAACCCTAACACACACACTCACCCTCATCCTAACCGTAATCCTAACCTTAACCCTAACCCTAACCTTCCCCCGAACACTCACTCTAACCCTAACATTAACACTAAACCTAACCCAAACCCTCAACCTAACCCTCACCCTAACTCTAACCCTAAACCTCACCCTCACACTAAACCTCACCCTAACCCTAACCTTAACCCTCATCCTCACCCTCACTGTAACCCTAATCTTAAACCGAAGCCTAACAATAACTCTAAATCTAATCCTAACCCTCACCTTAACCATAACCCTCACCCTACCCCAAACCCTCACCATAACCCTTACCCTCACCCTAAAACTAACCATAACACTAACACTAACCCTCACCCTAACACTAACCCTAAATGTAACACTAAACCTCACCCTCAACCTAACACTAACCCTATCCCTAACTGTAAACCCCACCCTAACCCTAATCCTAACCCTCACCTGCACCCTCACCCTCACCTTAACTCTAAAACTAAACCTAACAATAACACTAATCCTAACCAGAACCATCACCCTAACTCTAACCCTCACCCTCATGCTCGGCCTAAGCCTAAGCCTAAACCTAACCCTAACCCTCACCCTAACCTTAACCCTATCACAAACCCTAACTCTAAGCCTAAACCTCACTGTCACCCTAACCCTAATTATATCCCTAACCCTAAACCTAAACCTCATCCTAACCCTAAACGTAACCCCCACCCTTACCGAAACCGGAACACTAACCCTAACACTAACAATAACTTTAACCATAACCGTAACACTCACCCTAACCATAACCCTCACCCTAACCCTAACCCTCACCCTAACACTTAGCCTAACCCTAACAATAACCCTAACCCTAACACTAAACCTCACACTAACCCTAACCATCACCCTAACCCTAAATGTCACGCTAACCCTATACCTAAACCTCACCCAACCCTAGCCCTCACCCTAAACCTAACCCTCATCCTCACCCTAACCCTCACCCTAACCCTCACCCTAACCCTAACCCTAAACCTAACACTAAACCTAACCCTAACCCTCACCCTCAGCCTCACCCTAAACCTACCTCTAACCCTAAACTTCACCCTCACCCTAATCCTAACCCTATCCATAAACCTCACCCTAACTTTAACCCTAAACCTCACCCTCACCCTAGCGCTTGCCCTAACACTAATCCTAACCCTAACCCTCATCCTAACCCTCCCACTAACCCTAACCCTAACCCTAACCATCACCCTCACCCTCAGCCTAAATCTAAGCCTAAGCCTAGACCTAACACTAACAAACACACTCACCCTCACCCTAATGCCAACCCTAATCCTATCCCTAACCCTAACACTTACCCTTACTCTCCCTTTAACTCTCACCCTAACCCTAACCCTAACCATCACCCTAACCCTAACTCTAACCCTAAAACTCACCCTCACCCTAACCCTAACTCTACCCCTAAGCCAAACCCTAAACCTCAACCTAACCCTAACCTTAACCCTCACCTTCACCCTCACCATAACTGAAACCCTAAACCTAAACCTAACAATAACCCTAACCCTAACCCTAAGCCTCACCCGAACCATAACCGGCACCATAACCCATAACCTCACCTAACACCCTCACCCTAACACTAACACTAACACTAACACTAACCCTCACACTGACCCTAACCCAAACCCTAACCATAAACCTAAACCAAACCCTCACCCTCAACCTAAACATAACACTACCCCTAACCCTAATCCTCACCTTAAACTTCCCCCTAACCCTATATCTAAATCTCACCCTCACCCTCACCCTAACAGTAACCCTAACCCTAACACTAACCCTAAACCTAACCCTAAACCTAACCCTAATCCTCAGCCTCAACCTCACCCTAACCCAAACCCTAAGCCTAACCCTCATCCTAAATCTAAGCCTAACCCTAACCCTAATCGTAATCCTCACCCTCACCCTCACCCTAACCCTAATCCTAAACCTAACCCTATCTCTAAACCTAACTCTCACCCTAACCCTCAGCCTAGCCCTCACCCTTAATCTTATCCTAACCCTAAACCTCAACCTAACCCTAAACCTAACCCTAACCCTCACCGGAACCCTCACCCTCACCCTCACCCTCATGCTCGGCCTAAGGCTAAGCCTAACCCTAACCCTAACCCTCACCCTAACCCTAACTCTAACCCTAACCCTAAACCTAAACTTCATCCTAACCGTAACCCTAAACCTCACGCTCACCCTCACAGTAACCATAACCCTACCCCTAAACCTAACAATAAACCTAACCCTAACCCTATCCATCACCCTAACCATAACCCTCACCCTAACTTTAACTCTCACCCTAACACCCTCACCCTAAAACTAACCCTAGGAACCCTCACACTCACCCTAGCTTTCACCCTAACCCTAACACCCATCCTCACCCTAAACCTCACACTAACCCTAACACGAATCCTCAATCTAACCCTCACACTCACCCTAACGCTAACAATAACCCTCACCGTAACCCTAACCTTCACCCTTACCGGAAACATCACCCTCAGCCTAACCCTGACCTTTAACCTTACCGTCACCCCCATGCTAACCTGCACCCTAACCCTCACCCTCATCCTAACCCTAACTGTCCCCTGAACCTCACCCTCACCATAACCCTAAGTCTAACCCTAAACCTAACACTAAACCTCACCCTAACCCTCACCTTAACCCTAAAACTCATCCTAACCCTCATCCTAACTGTAAACCTAACCATCAACCTAACCCTAACCCTCACCCTCAACCTCACGCTCAGCCTAAGCCTAAGCCTAACCCTTACCTTAACCCCCACCCTCACCCTAGACCTAACCCTAAATCTAATCCTAATCCTAACCCTATCCCTAACCCTAACCCTCAACCTAATCCTCACCCCCACCCTCACCCTCAGCCTAAACCTAAGCCTAAGCCTAACCCTAACCCTAAACCTCAAACTCACCCTGACCCTCACCCTAATCCTAACCCTAACCCTAAACCTAACCCTAATGCTAATACTCACCCTCAAGCTAACCCTAATCCTAAACCTAACCCTCACCCTAACCGTAATCCTCACCCTCACTGTAACCCTAACCCTCAACCTAATCCTCACCCTAACCCTAAACCTCACCCTAAACCTCAATCTAACACTAAAACTAACCCTCAGCCTCAGCCTAGCCCTCACACTAACCCTAATACTAACCCTAATCTCATCCTTACCCTCACCCTAACCCTAACCTTAACCCTCAACCTAACCCTAACGCTAACCCTAACTCTCAACCTAACCCTAACCCTCACGATCACCGGAAACCTAACCCTAGCTCTCACCCTAACTCTAACCCTTACACTTACACTAAACCTAACCCTCACCCCCACCCTCACTCTCAGTCTATCCCTAAGCCTAACCCTAACCCTAACCATATCGCTCACACTCACCCTAACCCTTACCCTAAACCTAATCCTAACCCTAAATCTAACCCTCACACTCAACCTACCCCTCACCCTAACCCTAAATCTAACACTAACACTAAACCTAACCCTCAAACTCAGCCTCACACTAACCCTAACTTTAAGCCTAAACCTCACCCTCACCCTAACCTTAACACTAACCCTAACCCTAAACCTCACCCTAATCCTAACGCTAAACCTCACCCTCACCCTAGCCCTCACCCTAACCCTAATCCTAACATTAACCCTCATCCTAACCCTCAACCTAACATTAAACCTAACCTTTACCCTAACCCTAATACGAACCCTAACCCTCAACCTAACCCTATCCCTCACCCTCATCTTAACCCTTACCCTAACCCTCAACCTAACCCTAAACTTAACCCGAAACCTAATTCTCACCCTTACCATAACCCTAACCCTCACTCCAAACCTAACCCTAAACCTCACCCTCACCCTAGCCCTCACCCAACCCTAATCCTAACCCTAACCCTCTTCCTAAACCTCCCCCTAACTCTTACCCTAAACCTCATCCTAACCCTAACCCTAACCCTCAAACTCACGCTCAGCCTAACCCTAAGCCTAACCCTAAACCTAACCCTAACACACACACTCACTCTCACCCTAACCCTAATCCTAACCCTAACCCTCATCCTAACCCTCCCCATACCCCTAACCCTCATCCTAATCCTAACCCACACCCTCACCCTCAGCCTAATCCTAAGCCTAACCCTAACCCTTACCCTGACACTCACCCTAAACCTAACCCTATACCTCACCCTGACCCTAACCCTAACCCTCAACCTCAGCCTAAACCTAAGCCTATCGCTAACCCTAACCCTAACCCTCACACTCACCCTAACGCTAACCCTAATCCTACTCCTAACCCTAACCCTAACCCTCACCCTCAACCTAACCCTCACCTTAAGCCTAACCCTAACATTAATCCTAAACCTAACCCTGACCCTCAGCCTCAGCCTAACCCTAACTTTAACACTAAACCTCACTATAACACTAACCCTAAATCTAACCCTAACCCTCACACTCAACCTAACCCTAACCCTAATCGTAACCGTAAACCCCACCTTAACCCTAACTCTAACCCTCACCTGCACCCTCACCCTCACCGTAACTCTAACCATAAACCTAACAATAACACTAATCCTAACCAGAACCATCACCCTAACTCTAACCCTCACCCTCATGCTCGGCCTAAGCCTAAGCCAAAGCCTAATCCTAACCCTCACCCTCACCCTCACCGTAACCCTAACCCTAACCCTAACAATAACCTTAACCATAACCCTAACCCTCACCATAAACATAAACCTCAACCTAACCCTAACCATCACTCTAACACTTACCCTAACCCTAACAATAATCCTAACCCTAAACCTCACCCTCAGCCTCACCCTAACCCTAACGCTAAACCTAAACCTCACCGTCACCCTAACCCTAACCCTAACCCTAATAATAAACCTCACCCTAACCCTAAACCTAAACCTCACCCTCACCTGAGACCTTACCCTAACCGTAATCCTAACCCTAACCCTCTTACTAACCCTCCCCCTAACCCTACCCCTAACCCTCTCCCTAACACTGAACCTCACCCTCACCCTCAGTCTAAACCTAAGCCTAAACCTACACCTAAACCTAACACACACACTCACCCTCAACCTAATCCTAATCCTATCCCTAACCCTAACCTTAACCCTCCCCCTAACTGTCACCCTAACCCAAACCCTAACCCTCACCCTAAGCCTAACTATAACCCTAAACCTCACCCTCAGCCAAACCCTAACTATAACCCTAACCCCAACCTAAACCTAACTCTAACCCTAACCCTCACCCTCACCGTAACCTTAACCCTAAACCTAACCCTAACCATAATCCTAACCCTATTCCTAACCCTCACACTTACCATAACACTCACCCTAACCCATATCCTAAACCTAACACTTACCCTCATCCTAACACTAACCCTAACCCTAAAACTAACCCTCACACTAACCCTAACCCTAACCCTAACTCTGAACCTCAACCTAACCCTCACCCTCAACCTAACCCTAACACTAACCCTAATCCTAACACTTACCCTAACCCTCCCCATAACTGTATAGCTAAACCTCACCCTCACCCTAAGCGTAAGCCTCACCTTTACCCTTAGCATAATCCTCACCCTAATCTCACCCTAGCCCTAAACCTCATTCTAACCCTCACCCTAACCGTAAAACTAACAATCACACTAACCCTCACACTCACCCTCAACCTAACCCTAATACTAAAGGTAACCATATCCCTCAACCTCAACCTAACCCTCAACTTCACACTAACCCAAACACTTACCTTAAAACTAAACCTCACACTAACCCTCCCCCTAACCCTAACTCTAACCCTAAACCTCACCATCACCCTAACACTAACCTTAACCCTAAACCTCACAATAACCCTAACCCTAAACCTCACCCTCAACCTCACCGTAGCTCTAACCCTAACCATAACAATAACACTATCCCTAACCCTTACCCTAAGAATAACGCTCACCCTCAGACTCACCCTCACTGCAAACTTAAACCTAAAATTAACCCTAAAGATAACCCTAACCCTAAGCCTAACTCTAAACCTAACCCTAAACCTAACTTTAACCCTCACCGTGACCCAAACCCTAACACAAACCCTAAACATAAACCTAACCCTAATCCTCAGCCTCATCCTCACGCTAACCCAAACCCTAACCCTAACCCTCACCCTAACTCTAAGCCTAACCCTAACCCTAACACTAACTCTCACACTCACCCTCATTCTAACCCTAATCCTAAACCTAAACCTATCCCTATCCCTAGCCCTAAACCTAACCGTCACCCTAGCCCTCACCCTTACCCTAATCCTAAACCTAAACATCATCCTAACCCTCGCCCTAACACTAACACTAACACTCAACCTAACCCGAAGCCTTAACCTAACACTAACCCCAACTCTAACCCTAAATCTCACCCTCATCCTAAACCTAACTCTAAACCTAACCCTAAACCAAAACGTCATTCTAAACCTAACCCTAACCCTCAACCTCAGTGTAAATGTAACCTAACCCTAACCCTAACGCTAACAATAACCCTACCCTAACCCTAACCCTAACCCTCACCCTGACCCTAAACTTAACCGAACCCTAACTCTCACCCTAACCCTAACCTAACCCTCACACTTACCCTAACTCAAACACTCACACTCACCCTCAGCCTAAACTTAAGCCTAACCCTAACCCCAACCCTAACCCTCGCACTCACCCTAACCCTTACCCTAATCCTAATCCAAACCCTAAGCGTAACCTTCATCCTCAACCTAACCCTCACCCTAACCCTAATTCTAACACTTACCCTAACCATAACCCTCAACCTCAGTCTCAACCTAACCCTAAATCTAACCCTAAACCTCAACCTCACCATAACCCTAACACTAACACTAAACCTAAACCTCACCCTAATCCTAATCCTAAAGCTCACCCTCAGCCTAGCCCTCACCCTAACCCTAACCCTAATCCCAACCCTAACCCTCATCCTATCCCTCACCCTAACAGTAACCCTAACCCTCACCCTCACTCTAACCCTAATCCTAACCCTAAACCTCAACCTAACAATAACTCTCACCCTCACCGTAACCCTTACCCTAACCCTAAACTTAACCCGAACCCTAACTCTCACCCTAACCCTAACCCTAACCCTCACCCTTACACTAAACATCACCCTTAGCCTAACCCTCACATTTACCCTTACCATCACCCCCACCCTAACACTCACCCTAACCCTAACACTCAAACTAACCCTCAACCTAACCCTAACTCTAACCCTAAACCTCACCCTCACCCTAACCCTAACTCTAACACTAACCCTAACCCTAACTTTAACACTTAACCTCACCCTCACCCTCAGCTAAAACCTAAGGCTAACACTAACCCTCACACTCACACTAACCCTAACCCTAATCCTAATCCTAACCCTAACCCTAACCCTCACCCTCTCCCTCAGCCTCAACCTAACCCTAATTCTAACCCTAAACCTCAACCTCACCCTTACCCAAAGGCTAACCCTAACCCTAACCCTAACCCTCCCCCTAACTTTCAACCTAACCCTAACCCTAACACTAACCCTAACCCTCAAACTCAACCTAACCCTCACCCTAAACCTAACTCTAAACCTAAATTTCACACTCACCGTAACCCTCACTCTAACCCTAACCCAAAGTCTAAACCTCACCCTAACACTAACCCTAAACCTCAACCTCAAACTAGCCCTCACCCAAACCCTAATCCTAACCCTAACCCTCATCCTAACCCTCACCCTAACACTAACCCTAAACTTCACCCTCACCCTAACCCTAATCCTAACACTAACCCTCAAACTAACCCTAACCCTCACCCTCACCATAACCCTTACCTAACTCTCGACCTAACCCTAAACTTAACCCGAACCCTAAATCTCACCCCCACCGTAACCCTAACCCTCACACTAACCCTAACCCTCACCCTAACCCTAACCCTCACCTTTACTGTAACCCTCACTCTCACCTTTAACCTTACCGACACCCTCACCATAAACCTAACCCTAACCCTAAACCTCAACCTAACCCTAACCCTCAACCTCACCTTCAAAATCACCATAATTCTACCCCTAACCCTAACAATAACACTTACCCTAAACCTAACCCTAACAGTAACCATAACCATAAAACTCACCCTCACCCTCACCCTCAGCCTAAACCTAAGCCTAACCCTAACCCTAACCCTCACCATAATCCTATGCTAACCCTAAACCTATCCCTAACCCTAACCCTAAATCTAACCCTAAACCTAACCCTAATCCTCAGCCTCACCCTCACCCTAACCCAAACCCTAACCCTAACACTCAGCCTTACCCTAAGCCTAACCTTAACCCTAACCCTCACAGTCACCCTCACCCTAACCCTAATCCTAAACCTAACCCTATCCCTAACCCTAACCCTCACCCAAACATTCACCCTAACATTTACCCTCAACCTAACCCTAACCCTCACCCTAACCATAACCCTCACCCTAACCCTAACCCTCACCCTACCACTTACCGTCACCCTAACACTAACCCTAACCCTAACACTAACCCTAACCCTCACCCTCACCCTAGCCCTCACCCTAACCCTAATTCTAACCCTCCCCCTCCCCCTAAACCTGACCCTCATCCTCACCCTAAACCTCACACTAACCCTAACACTAATGCTCAATCTAACCCTCATCCTATCCCTAACCCTAACCCTTACACTAACCCTAAACCTAACCCTAACCCTCACCCTTATCTTAACCCTCACCCTCACCATAAACCTCACATTAACCCTTACCATCATCCTCTCCCTAACCTCACCCTAACCCTAAACCTCATCCCAACCCTCACCCTAACCGTAAACCTAACCATCACGCTAACCCTAACCCTCACCCTCAACCTCACCCTCAGCCTAACCCTAAGCCTAAGCTAAGCCTTACCCTAACCCGAGCCCTCACCTGAGCCCTCACCCTTACCCTAATCCTAACCATCACCCTAACCCTAATACTCACCCCCACACTCACCCTCAGCCTAACCCTAAGCCTAAGCTGAAACCTAACCCTAACCCTCACACTCATCCTCACCCTCACCCTAACCCTAACACTAAACATAACCCTAACTCTAAACCTCAACCTAACCCTCACCCTAACCTAAACCCTAACCCTAACCCTAACCCTAACCCTCGACCTAACACTCCCCCTAACCCTAAATCTAACCATAAACCTCACCCTCACCTTAACCCTACTCCTAAGCTTAACCCTAAACCTCACCCTAACCCTCACCCTAACCCACACCCTCACCCTCACCCTCAAACTCACCCTCACTGTTACTCTAAACATAACCCTAAAAAATAACAGTAATCCTAAACCTAAACCTAACCCTAAACCTAACCCTAACCTTAATCCTAACACTCACCATCAACCTAACCCTAATACTAACCCTAAACCTCACCCTAACCCTAACACTCACATCACCGTAACCCTAACTCTCGTCCTAACCCTCACCCTAACCCTAACCCTAAACCTAAACCACATCCTAACACTAACCCGAACCCTCAACCTCACCCTAGCCCTCACCTTAACCCTAATCCTAACCCTAATCCTCACCTAACCCTCATACTAAGCCTAACCTTATCCCTCACCTTAACCCTAATTTTAACCCTAATCCTCACCCTAATCCTCAACTTAACCTGAACCCTAAGTCTCAACCTAACACTAAACCTGACCCTCAACCTAACCCTAACCCTCACCCTCACCCTCACCCTCAGTCTAAACCTAGTCTAACCCTAATCCTAAACCTAACCCTCACACTCTCCCTAACCCTTACCCTAATCCTAATCCTAACCCTAAGCCTAACCCTCACCCTCACCCAAAACTTAACCCTAAACCTCACCCTAACCCTAACCCTAAACCTCACCCTCAGCCTAACCCTAAGCCGAACCCTAAACCTAACCCTAACACACATACGAACCCTCACCCTAACCCTAATCCTAAATCTAACCCCAACCCTAAACCTAACCCTCCCCCTAACTCTAACTGTAAACCTAACCCTCACACTAAACCTAACCCTCAACCTAAACATGACCCTAACCCTAACCCTAACCCTAAACCTCCCGCTCACCCTAATCCTAACTCTAACCCTAACCCAAACCCTAAACCTCACCCTGACCCTAACCCTAATCCTAAACCTCACCCTAACCCTAAACCTAACCCTCACCCTCAGCCTAAACCTAACCCTCACCATAACCCTAACCCTAACCCTAACCCTAACACTAACCCTAAACCTAAACCTAACCCTAATCTTAACCCTAAACGTAACCCTAATCCTCAGCCTCTCACTCACCCTAACCCACACCCTACCCCTAACCCTCATCCTAACTCTAAGCCTAATACTAACCCTAACCCTAACTCTTACACTCACCCTCTCCCTAACCCTATTCCTAAACCTAACCCTATCCCTATCCCTAGCCCTCACCCTAACCCTCACCGTTACCCTAATCCTAATCCTAAACCTCATCCTAAATCTCACCCCAACCCTAACTCTAACCCTCACCATAATCTGAAGCCTAACCCTCACCCTCATGCTCGGCCTAAGCCTAAGCCTAAGCCTAACCCTAACATTAACCCTCACCTTAAACCTAATCCTAACACTAACCCTAACTCTAACCCTAAATCTCACCCTCATCCGAAACCTAACTCTAAACCTAAGGCTAAACCTAAACCTCATCCTAACCCTAACCCTAACCTTCACTCGCACTATACCTGTAACCCTCACCCTCAACCTCACCCTCAGCCTAAACCTAAGCCTAACCCTAACCCTAACCCTAAAACTCACAGTCACCCTAACACTTACCATAATCCTAATCCTAACCCTAAGCATAACCCTCACACTTAACCTAAACCTAATTCTCACTGTAACCCTAAACCTAACCCTAACCCTAACCCAAAACCTAACCCTAATCCTCAGCCACACCGTCACCCTAACCCAAACCCTAACTCTAACCCTCACCCTAACCCTAAGCCTAAGCCTAACCCTAACCCTAACGCTCACACTCACCCTCACCCTAAACCTACACCTAAAACTAACCCTAACCCTAACCCTAACCCTCACCATAAGCCTCACCCTAGCCCTCACCCCAACCCTAATCCTAAACCTAAACCTCATCCTAAACCTAACCCTAACCCTCACCCTAAAATTAAACTTAACCGATCCCTAACTCTCACCCTAACCCTAACCCTAACCCTCACCCTCACCCTCACCCTCAGACTAAATCTAAGCCTAAACCTAACCCTAACCCTAACCCTCACTCTCACCCTAACACTTACCATAATCCTAATCCTAACCCTAAGCCTAACCCTCACCCTCTACCTAACCCTCACCCTAACCCTAACTCTAATACTAACCCAAACCCTAACCCTCAACCTCAGTCTCAACCTAATGCTAAATCTAACCTTAAAACTCACCCTCATCCTAACCCTAAACCTAACCCTAATCCTAAACCTCACCCTAACCCTAAACCTAAACCTCACCCTCACACTAGCCCTCACCCTTACCCTAATACTAATCCTAATCCTCATTCTAACCCTCACCCAACACTAACCCCAACCCTCACCCTTACCCTAACCCTAATCGTAACCCAAAACCTCAACCTAAACCTAACTCTCACCCTCACCCTAACCCTTACCCTAACACTCACCCTAACCCTAAACTTAACCCGAACCCTAAATCTCACCCTAACCCTAACCCTCACCCTTAGCTTAACCCTCAAGTTTACCCTTACCATCACCCCCACCCTAAACCTCACCCTAACCCTAACAATCAACCTAACACTCACCCTAACCCTAACTCTACCCCTAAACATCACCCTCACCCTAACCCTAACTCTAACACTAACCCTAACATTAAACCACATCCTAACCCTAACCCTAACCGGAAACTAACCCTAACACTCACCCTCACCCTCACCCTCAGCCTAAACCTAAGGCTATCTCTAACCCTCACACTCCCCCTCTCCCTGAACCTAATCCTAATCCTAATCCTAACCCTAACCCTAACACACAACCTCACCCTAACCCTCACCCTAACCCTAACTCTAACACTAACACTAAGCCAAACCCTCACCCTAACACTCACCCCAACCCTATCTCTAACCCTAAACCTCAAACTCACATTGACCCTAACCCTAACCCTTGCCCTCACCCTAACCCTAACCCTAAAACTCACCTTCACCCTAGCCCTCACCCTAACCCTAATCCTAAACCAAACCTTCATCCTAACCCTCACACTAACCCTAACACTAACCCTCACCCGAACCCTAACATTCCCCCTCAACCTAACCCGCAGCCTAACCCTAAGCCTAACCCTAAACATAACCCTAACCCACACACTCACCCTCACCCTAACCCTAATCCTAACCATAACCCTAACACTTAACCTCACCCTAACCCTAAACCTAAAACTAACCCTAAACCTAACCCTCATCCTAACCCTCACCTGAACCCTAACTCTAACCCTACACCTCACACTCACCCTAACCCTAACTCTAAACCTAACCTTAACCCTAAACCTCCCCTAAATCTAACCCTCAAACTCACCCTCACCGTACCCCTAACCCTAAACCTCACAATAACCCTAAAACTAACCCTAAACCTCACTCTAACCATAACCCCCAACCTAACACTAACCCTCACGCTAACACTTACCCTCACACTAACACTAACCCTAACTCTAACACTAACCCTCACAGTAACCCTAACTCTCACCCTAACCCTAAACCTCACCCTAACCCTAACCCTAACCCTCAGCCTCACCCTAGTCCCCACCCCAATCTTAATTCTAACCGTAACACTCATCCTCACCCTAAACCTCACACTAACCCTAACCCTAATCCTCAATCTATCCCTCACGCTCACCCTAACACTCACCCTAACCCTAACCCTCATCCAAACACTCACCCTAACCCTAACCCTATCCATCTCCCTAACCCTAAACCTCACCCTCACCCTCAGCCTAAACCTTAGCCTAAGCCTAAGCCTAACCCTAACACTCACCATCACCCTAGCCCTCACCCTAAACCTAATCCTAACCCTAACCATCATTATAGCCCTCACCCTAACCCTAATCCTAACCATCACCCAAAACCTATTCCTAACCCCTAAGATCACCCTCAGCCTAACCCTAAGCCTAAGCCTATCCCTAGCAATAACCCTCACCCTCAGCCTCACCCTCACAGCAAACAACCCAAAACATAACACTAAAAATAACCCTAATTTAAACCCTAACCCTAACCCTAATCCTCACCCCACCCTCACCCTCAGGCAAACCCTAACCCTATCCCTAACTCTCTCAATGAAAGCCTAACCCTAACCCTAAACCTAAACCTAAACCTCACCCTAACCTTAAACCTAATCCTAATGCTCATCCTCACCCTCACCGTAACCCAAAACCTAAACTTAACCCTCACCCTAAGCCTAAGCCTAATCCTAACCCTAACCCTAACCCTCACCCTCACCCTAAACCTAAACCTAATCCTAACCCTAACCCTATCCCTAACCCTAACCCTCACCCTAACACTCACCCTAGCCCTAAGCCTAACCTTAATGCTAACCCTAAACCTCACCCTAACCCTCACCCTAACCCTAACCCTAACCCTCACCCTAACCCTAACCTTAACCCTCAACATCATTCTCAGCCTAAGCCTAAGCCGAAGCCTAATCCTAACCCTAAACCTCACCGTAACCCTAATTGTAACACTAAGGCTAACTCTAAACCTAAACCTCACTCTCACCCTAACCCTAACTCTAACCTTAACATTAAAACTAAACCTCATCCTAACCCAAAACATAACCCTCACTCTCACCCTCACCATAACTGTAACTATAACCCTAACCCTAAAAATAACCCCAACCCTAACCCTCACCCGAACCATAACCCTCACCCTAACCCAAACCCTCACCCTAAAAAATACCGTCAACCTAACACTAACAGTAACCCTAACACTAACCCTCACACTAAACCTAATCCTAACCGGACACCTCAACCTAACCCTCACACTCACACTAACCCTAACACTAACCCTAAACTTAACCCTCACCCTAACCATCCCCCTAAAACTATATCTAACCCTAAACCTCACCCTCAACTTAACACTAAACCTAACCCTAACACTAAACCCCACCATAACCCTAACCGAAACCCTCACCAATACTCTCACCCTCACCATAACTCTAACCATAACCTTAACAATAACACTAACCCTAACCCTAAACCTAACCCTAACCCTAAGCCCAACCCTAATCCTAACACTCACTCTCACCCTAACCCTAATCCTAACCCTAAACCTCACCCTAACACTAACCCTCACCCTCACCCAAACCCTAGCACTCACCCTAACCCTAGCCCTAAGCCTAATCCTCATCCTAACCCTCACCCTAACCCTAAACCTAACCCGCACCCACACCCTCCCCCTCCTCCTCACCATAACTCTAACCCTAACCCTAACAATAACACTAACCCAAACCTGAATCATCACCCTAACCTTAATTCTCACCCCCACCCTCACCCTCAGCCTAACCCTAAGCCTAAGCCTAACCCTCACACTAACCCTCATACTCACCCTCACCCTAACCCTAATCCTAAACCTAACCCTATCCCTAAACCTCAACCTAAACCTCAACCTCTCCCTAACCATAACACTAAACCTAACGCTGACCCTCACCCTAACCCTCCTCCTCAACCTAACTCTAACCCTAAACCTCACCCTCACCCTAAACCTAACCCGTACCCTAAAACTCACTCTAAACCTCACCCTAACCAAAACCCTCACCCTCACCCTCAACTTCACCGTAACTCTAACCCTAACCCTAACATTAAAACTAACCCTAACACCAACACTAAACCTGACCCTAACCATAACCCTCACCCTCAGCCTCACCCTCACCGCAAACTTAACCCTAATCATAACACTAACAATAAACCAAACCCTAACCCTAACCCAAAACCTAATCTGCACCCCCACCCTCACCCTCACCCTCAGCCTAACCCTAGGCCTAAGCCTAACGCTAACCCTAACCCTCACCATAATCCTAACCTTAACCCTAAACCTAACCCTAACCCTAACCCTAAACCTAACCCTAATCCTCAGCCTCACCCACACCCTTACACAAATCCTAACCCTAACCCTCACCCTAACCCTAAGCCTAAACCTAACCCTAACCCTAACCCTAACACTTACCTTCACCCTAACACTAACCCTAACTCTCACACTAACCCTCACAGTAACCCTAACTCTCACCCTAACCCTAAACCTCACCCTAAACCTAACCCTCATCCTCACTCTAAACCTCACACTAACCCTAACCCTAATCCTCAATCTATCCCTCACCCTCACCCTAACTCTCACCCTAACCCTAACCCTCATCTAAACACTCACCCTAACTCGAACCCTATCCATCACCCTAACCCTAAACCTCACCCTCACACTCACCCTCAGCGAAAACCTAAGCCTAAACCTAACCCTAACCCTAATACTCACCTTCACCCTAGCCCTCACCCTAAACCTAATCCTAACCCTAACCCTCATCATAACCCTCACCCTAACCCTAATCCTAACCATCACCCAAAACCTATTCCTAACCCCCCAAGATCACCCTCAGCCTAACCCTAAGTCTAAGCCTACCCCTAGCCCTAACCCTCACCCTCAGCCTCACCCTCAATGCAAACTTAACCCAAAACATAACACTAAAAATAACCCTAATTTAAACCCTAACCTAACCCTAATCCTCACCCCCACCCTCACCCTCAGCCTAACCCTAAGCGTAACCCTAGGCCTAACCCTAACCTTCACTGTAACCCTAACCCTAATCCTAACCCTAAACCTAAACCTAAACCTAACCCTAGTCCTCAGCCTCAACCTCACCCTAACCCAAACCCCAACCCTAGCCCTCACCCTAACCCTAAAACTCACCCTCACGCTCACAGTAACCGTAACCATAAACCTAAACCTAACAATAGCCCTAACCCTAATATTAACCCTCATCCTAACCATAATCCTCACCCTAACCCAAACCCTCACGCTAACAATTACCCTCACCCTAACACTAACCCTAACCCTAACACTAACACTCACACTAACCCTAACCCTATCCCTAAACCTAAACCTGAACCTAACCCTCAACCTCACCCTAACCCTAACACTAACCCTATCCCTAACCCTCACCTTAACCCTCTCCCTAACCCTATATCTAACTCTAAACCTCACACTCACCATAACCCTAACCTTAACCCTAAACCCCATCCTAACCCTAACCCTAACCCTCACCCGCAACCTCTCCCTCACTGTAACTCTAACCCTAACCCTAACAATAACACTAACCCTAAACTGAACCATCACCCTAACCCTAATCCTCACCCCCACCCTCACTCTCAGCCTAACCCTAACCCTAACCCTCACCCTAACACTTACCCTCACCCAAACACTAACCCTAACCCTAACACTAAACCTCACACCAACCCAAACGCTAACACTCTCCCTCACCCTAGCCCTCACTCTAAAGCTAATCCTCAATCTAACCCTCACCCACACCCTTCCCCTAACTCTAACCCTGACGCTAACCCTAATTCTACCGCTAAACCTCACCCTCACCCTAACCCTAACTGTAACCCTAAACCTAACACTAAACCTCACCCTCACCCTAAACCTAACCCTCACCCTAAACCTAACCCTCACCCTCAGCCTAAACCTAAGGCTAACACTGACCCTAACCCTAACCCTCACACTCACCCTAACCCTAACCCTAATCCTAATCCTAACCCTAAACCTAACCCTCACTCTCACCCTAACCCTAATCCTAACCCTAACCCTAACCCTCAACCTCAGCTTCACACTAACCCTAATTCTAACACTAAACCTCACCCACATCCTAAAATAACACTAACCCTAACCCTAACCCTCCCCCTAACTCTCAACCTAACCCTAACACTAACACTAACCTTAACCCTAAACCTCAACCTAACCCTCACCCTAACCCTAAATCTATCCCTAAAACTCACCCTCTCCCTAACCCTCACTGTAACCCAAACCTAAACCCTAATCCTCACCCTGACCCTAAACTAACCCTCACCCTCACCCTCACAGTAACCGTAACCCTAAACCTAACACTAACCCTATCCCTAACCCTCACGCTAACCCTCTCTCTAACCCTATATTTACCCTTAAACATCACCCTCACCCTAACCCTTACCCTAACCCTAAACCACACCCTATCCCTAGACCTATCCCTCATTCGCACTCTCATCATCACTGTAACTCTAACCCTAACCCTAACAATAACACTAACACTAACCCGAAAAATCACCCTAACCCTAATGCTCACCCTCAGCCTAAACCTAAACCTAACCCTAACACTATCCCTAATTCTCACCCCCACCCTCACCCTCAGCCTAACCCTAAGTCTAAGCCTAACCCTCACCCTCACCCTAACTCTACCCCGAAACCTCACACTCACCATCAGCCTAAACCTAAGGCTAAGCCTAAGCCTAATCCTAACACTCTCACTTACCCTAACTATAACTCTAATCCTAACCCTAACCCTAACCCACACACTCACCTTAACCCTCACCCTAACCCTAACACTAACCCTAAACCTAACGCTCACCCTCAGCCTTACCCGAATCCTACTTCTAAAACTAAACCTCACCCACATCTTAACGCTAACGCTAACCCTAACCCTAACCCTAAACCTCCCCCTAACACTCAACCTAACGCTAACACTAACCTTAACCCTAACCCTAAAACTCAACCTAACCCTCAACCTCACCCTAACCCTAACACTAACCCTATCCCTAACCCTCACATTAACCCTCTACCTAACCCTATATCTAACCCGAAACCTGACACTCACCCTAACCCTAACCCTAAACCCCACCTTAACCCTAACCCTAACCCTCACCCTCAAACTCACTGTAACTATAACCTTAACCCTAACAATAACACTAACCCTAACCCGAACCATCACCCTAAACCTAATGCTCACCCCCACCCTCACACTCACCCTCACCCTAAACCTAACCATAACACTAACCCTAATTCTCACCCCCACCCTCACCCTCACCCTAACCCTAAGCCTAAGGCTAACCCATACCCTCACACTCACCCTAACCCTAATCCTAAACCTAACCCTATCCCTAAACCTCAAACTAACCCTCACCCTCACCCTCACCCTAACACTAACCCTAACCCTAAACCTCACCTAAACTCTCCCCATAACCCTAACCCTAACCCTAACCCTAACCCTCAACCTAACCCTAGCCCTAACCCTAAACCTAACCCTAAGCCTAACCATAAACTTAACAGTAATGCTCAGCCTCACCCTCACCCTATCCCAAACCCTTAACCTAACCCTCACACTCACCTTCAGCCTAACCCTAAGCCTAACCCTAACCCTATCCCTAACTCTCATCGTAACCCTCACTCTAAACCTAAGCCTAACCCTCAATCTAACCCTAACCCTAACCCTAAAGCTAACACTAATCCTCAGCCTCACCCTCACACTAAACCAAACCCTAACCGTAAACCTCACCATAACCCTAAGCCTAATGGTAACCCTAACACTAACCCTCACCCTCACACTCACACTAACCCTAATCCTAACCTAACCCTATCACTAAACCTAACCCTCACCCTAACCCTCAGTCTAGCCCTCACCCTAACCCTAATCCTAACCCTAAACCTCATAGTAACACTCATCCTAACCCTAACACTAACCCTCACCCTAAACCTAACCCTAACCCTCACCCTCATGCTCGGCCAAAGCCTATGCCTAAGCCTAACCCTAAACCTCACCCTCACCCTAACCCTAACATTAACCCTAATTCTACCTGTAAACCTCACTCTCACCCTAACCCTAACTCTCACCCTAACCCTAAAGCTAAACCTCATCCTAACCCTAACCTAACCCTCAGCATCACCCTCACTGTAATCATAACCCTACCCCTAAACATAACAATAACCCTAAACCTAACCCTAACCTCAACCTATCCATAACCCTCACCCTAACTGTAACCCTCGACCTAACACTTGCCCTCACCCTAACACAAAACCTAACCCTAACACTAACCCTCACACTAAATCTAACCATCACCCTAACCCTAAACCTCACCCTAACCCTAACACTAACCCTCACCCTCACCCTAGCCCTCACCCTAAACCTAACCCTCATCCTCACCCTAAACCTCACACTAACCGTAACACTAATCCTCAATCTAACCCTCACCCACATCCTTCCCATAACCCTAACCCTCACCATATCCCTAACCCTCACCCGACCGAAACCATTACACTCAGCCTAACACTCAAGTTTACCCTTACTGTCAACCCCACCCTAACCCTTACCATAACCCTAATGCTCACCTAACCCTCACCGTAACCCTAACTCTACCCCTAAATCTCACCCTCACCCTAACCCTAACTCGAAATCTAACCCTAACATTAAACCTCAACCTAACCCTAACCCTAACCCTCACACTAACCCTCACTATAAACGTAACCCTAACCCTAACCCTAACAATAACCCTAACCCTAACCCTCACCCTAACCATAACTCTCAACCTAACACTTACTCTCACCCTAACCCTAACCCTAACACTAACACTAACCCTTACACTAACCCTAACCCTCACCTTAATCCTAAATCTCACCCTAACCCTAACTCTAACACTAACCCTCACCCTCACCCTAGCCCTCAACCTAAGCCTAATTCTAACCCTCACCCTCAACCTAACCCTATCCCAATTCCTCACCCTAAACCTCACATTAACCCTAACCCTAATCCTTCATTTAACCCTCACCCTAACCCTAATCCTAACCCTAACCCTAAACCTATCTGTAACCCTCAACCTTATTTTAAACCTCACCCTCAGCCTAAACCTCCCCTTTACCCTTACCATTATCCTCACCCTAACCCTAAACCTCATCCGAACAGTCACCCTAACTGTAAACGTAACCATCAACCTAAACCTAACCCTCACCCTCACCCTAGCCCTCACCCTAAACCATCCTAATCCTAACCCTCATCCTAACCCTCACCCTAACACTAAACCTAACCCTAAGCCATAACCTCAACCTAACCCTCACTCTAACCTTAACCCTAACACTAACCCTAACCATAAACCACAAGCTAACACTCCCCCTAACCTAAATCTAACCCTAAACCTCACCCTCACCCTAACTCTAATCCTACCCCTAACCCTAAACCTCACCCTAAACCTAACCCTAACCCTCACCCTCACCCTCACCCTCACCCTCACATTAACGCTAACCCAAACCCTAACAATAACACTAATCCTAACCCTAAACCTAACTGTAACCCTAACCCTAACCCTAATCCTAACACTCACCCTCACCCTCAGCCTAACCCTAAGTCTAAGGCTAACCCTAACCCTCACACTTACCCTCACCCTAACCCTAATCCTAACCCTAACCATAACCCTAAATCTTAACCTCAACCCAAGCCTCACCCTAACCCTAAACCTCACCCTCAACCACACCCTCACCGTAACTGTAACTCTAAACCTAACCCTAACAAAAACCCTAAACCTAATCCTAACCCTCAACCTAACCATAAACCTCAGCTAAACCAAACCCTCACGCTAACACTTACCCTCACCCTAACACTAACCCTAACCCTAACACTAATCCTCACACTAACTCTAACCTTAACCCTAAACCTCAACCTAAACCTCACCCTCACCCTAACGCTAATCCTAAACCTAACCCTAAACCTCACCCTAACCCTAACCCTAACCCTCCCCCTCCCCCTCCCCCTCCTCCTCACCATAACTCTAACCCTAACCCTAACAATAACAGTAATCCTAAACCTAAAAATAACCCTAAACTTAACCCTAACACTAATCCTAACACTCACCGTCTTGCTAACCCTAATCCTAACCCTAACCCTCAACCTAACCCTAATCCTCACCCTCACCATAACCCGAACCCTCAAACTAACCCTCCCCTATCCCTAAACCTAACCCTAAACCTTAATCAAACACTAACCCCAACCTTCAGCCTCAAAATTGCGATCACCCTAAACCTAATCCAAACCCTAATGCTCATCCTTACCCTCACCCTTACCCAAAACCTAACCCTAAATCTCAAACTAAACCTAAACCTCAAGCTCACCGTAACCCTAACCCTAACCCTCACCATAACCCTAAACATAACTGAAACCTAACTCTCACCCTAACCCTAACGCTAACCCTCACCTAACCCTAAACCTAAACCTCACCCTAACCCTAACCCTCACCCTCAACCACAGCCTAACAATAAGCCTATCCATAACCCTAACCCTAACCCTCACACTTACCCTAAACCTAACCCTAATCCTACTCCTAACCCTAACTCTAACCCTCACCCTCAACCTAACCCTCACCTTAAGCATAAACCTAACATTAATCCTAAATCTAACCGTCAAACTCAGCCTCAACCCAACCCTAACTCTAAACCTAACCCAAACCATAAACCTCACCCTAACACTAAACTTAACCCTAACCCACACCCTCACCCTCAGGCTAATCCTAAGCCTAACCCTAACCCTAACCCTCACACACACCCTAACCCTAACCCTAAACCTCACCCTAACCCTAAACCTCACCCTCAACCTCAGCCTGACCCTAAGCCTATCCCTAATCCTAACCCTAACCCTCACACTCACCCTAACACTAACCCTAATCCTACTCCTAACCCTAACCCTAAACCTCACCCTCAACCTAATCCTCACCTTAAGCCTAACCCTAACCCTAACTCTAACACTAAACCTCACCCTAACCTTCACCCTATCCCTAACCCTAAACCTCATCCTAGCCCTAACCCTAATCTTCACCCTCACCCTCAGCATAACCTTAACCCTAACCCTAATGCTAACAATAACCCTAAACCTAACCCTAACCCTCACCCTAACCATAACCCTCACCCTAACCCTAACCCTGACTCTAACACTAACCCACACCCTAACATTAACCCTAACCCTAACAATAACCCTCACACTAACCCTAAGCCTCACCCTAATCCTAAACCTCACCCTAACCCTAAACCTAATCCTAACCCTCACCCACACCCTAACCCTAACACTAACCCTAATTCTAACACTTACCCTCACCCTAACCCTGACCCTCACCCTCACCCTAACCCTCCTCCTCATCCTAAACCTCACAGTGATCCTAACCCTAATCCTCAATCTAACCCTCACCCTAAAGCTAAACCTAACCCTAACACTCACCCTTATCTTAACCCTCACCCTCAACCTAAACCTCACCTTTACCCTTACCATAATCCTCACCCTAACCCTAAGCCTAACCCTAAAACTAATCCTAACCCTCACCCTAACCGTAAACCTAACCATCACCCTAAACCTAACCCTCACCCTCAACCTCACGATCAGCATAAACCTAAGCCTAAGCCTAAGCCTAACCCTTACCCTAACCCTCACCCTCACCCTAGCCCTCACCCTAACCCTAATTCTAATCCGAACCCTCATCCTAAACCTCACCCTAAACCTAACCCTAACCATCACCCTAAACCTAATCCTCATCCCCACCCTAACCCTCAGCCTAAACCTAAGCCTAAGCCTCACCCTAACAATAACCCTCACAGACACCCTCACCCTCACCCTAATCCTAACCCTAACCCTAACCATAACCCTAAACCTCAACCTAACCCTCACCCTATCCTTAAACCTAAAACTAACCCTAACGCTAACCCTCGACCTAACCCTCCACCTAACCCTAAATCTAACCCTAAACCTCACACTCACCCTAATCCTAATCCTATCCCCAACCCTAAACCTCACCCTAACCCTCACCCTAACCATCACCCTCACCCTCAACCTCACCCTCACCGTAACTCTAACCCTAACCCTAACAATAACACTAAACCTAACCCAAAATCTAACCCTAACCCTAAACCTAATCCTAACACTCAGCCTCATGCTAACCCTAATCTTAACCCTAACCCTCACCCTAACCCTAATCCTCACCCTCACCATAACCCTGACCATCAAACTAACCATCACTCTAACCCTAACCCTAACCCTAAACTATAATCTAACACTAACCCTAACCCTCACCCTCACCCTAGCCTTCACTCTAAACCTAATCCTAACCCTAATCCTCATCCTTACCCTCACCCTAACCCTAAGCCTCACCCTCACAGTAAGCCTAACCCTCATCCTAACCCTCACCCTAACCACAACCCTAACCCTAAACCTTACCCAAAAACAAACCCTAATCCTCACGCTCACCCTAGCCCTCACCTAACCCTAATTGTAACCCAAATCCTCACCCTAACCCTCAAACAAACACTAACATTAACCCTCATCCTTACCCTAAACCTAAACCTCAACCTATCCCTAACACTGACACTCACCCTAACCCTAACCCTAAACCTCACCCTACCCCTAAACTTAACCGAACCCTAACTCTCACCCTAACCCTAACCATCACACTCACCCTCACCCTCAACATAACCATAATACTAACCCTGACCCTATCACTCACACTAATCCCCAACCTAACACTAACCCTATCCCAAAACCCCACCCTAACTCTACCCCTAACCCTCACACTCACCCTCAGCCTCAGCCTAACCCTAGCCCTAAACCTAACCCTAACCCTAACACTCAAACTCACCCTAACACTTACTCTAATCCTAATCCTAAACTTAACCCTAATCCTCACCCTCACCCTTACCTTCACCCTAACCCTAACCCTCACCCTAACCCTAATCCTAAACCTCATCCTAACACTCACCCTAACACTAAGCCTAACCCTCATCCTCACTCTCACCCTAACCCTAATCCTAAACCTTACCCTAACCCTAACCCTCACCTTCAACCTCATCCTTAGCCTAACCCTTAACCTAAACCTAAATTTAACCTAACACACTCAGTCACACTCACCTTAACCCTAATCCTAATCCTAACCCTCACCCTCACCCTTACTGTAACCCTAAGCCTAACCCTAACCAGAACCTTAACCCTCACACTCACCCTAACCCTTACCATAATCCTAATCCTAACCCTAACCCTAAACCTCACACTCAGCCTCAGCTTAACCCTAAATCTAACCCTATACCTCACACTCACCCTAACCCTAACCCTAAACCTAACCCTAAACCTCACCCTAACCCTAACCATAAACCTCAACCTCTTCCTAGCCCTCACTCTAACACTAATCCTAACCCTAACCCTAAAACTCAACCTAACACTAATCTTAACCCTAAACCTATTCCTAATCCTAACTCTAACCCTAACCCTCACCCTAACCCTAACACTCACCCTCAACCTCAGCCTAACCCTAAGCCTATCCCTAACCCTAAACCTAACCCTCACACTCACCCAAACCCTAACCCTAATCCTACTCCTAACCCTAACTCTACCCTCACCCTCAACCTAACCCTCACCTTAAGCCTAACCCTAACATTAATTCTAAAACTAACTCTCACCCTCTGCCTCATCCTAACCCTAACTCTAACACTAAACCTCACCCTGACACTAAACCCTAACCTTATAACTAAACCTCATCCTAGTCCTAAACCTAAGCCTCACCCTCACCCTCATCATAACCGTAACCCTAACCCTAATGCTAAAAATAATCCTAACCCTCACCCTAACCATAACACTCAACTTAACACTAATCCTCACCCTAACACTTACCTTCACCCTAACACTAACTCTAACCCTAACACTAACCCTGACACTAACCCTCACCATCACCCTAACCCTAAACGTCACCCTAACACTAACCCTAAACCTCACCCTCTTCCTAGCCCTCACCGTAACCCTAACCCTCATCCTCACCCTAAACCTCACACTAACCCTAACACTAATCCTCAATCTAACCCTCACCCTCACCCTAAAGCTAACTAACCCTCACCCTAACCCTAACCCTAACCCTTACCATAACCATCGCCCTCAGCCTAACCCTCAAATTTACCCTTACCGGCACCCCCAAGCTAACCTGCAACCTAACACTAACTGTACCCCTAAACCTCACCCTCACCTTAACCCTAACTCTAACCCTAACCCTAACACTAAACCTCACCCTAACCCTAACCTTAAACCCCACCCTCACACACACCCTAGCCCTTACTCTAACTCTAATCCTAACCCTAACCCTCATCCTAAACCACCGGCTAATACTAACCGTCAACATCAACCTCACCCTCAGCCTAACCCTAAACCTAAACCTAACACACACACTCACCCTCACTCTAACCCAAATCCTATCCCTAACACTAACCCTAACCCTAACCCTCCCCCTAACTCTCACTCTAACCCTAAACTTAAAACTAACACTTACCCTAACTCTCAACCTAAACCTCACCCTAACCCTAACTCTAAACCTAAACCTCAAACTCACCCTAACCCTAACTCTAACCCTAACCCAAACCCTAAACCTCAACCTAACACTAATCTTAACCCTAACCCACACCCTCATTCTCAGGCTAATCCTAAGAATAACCCTAACCCTAAACTTCACCCTAACCCTAAAACTCACCATCAACCTCAGCCTAACCCTAAGCCTATCCCTAATCCTAACCCTAACCCTCACACTCACCCTAACACTAACCCTAATCCTTCTCCTAACCCTAACCCTAACCCTCACCCTCAACCTAACCCTCAACTTAAGGCTAACCCTAACCCTAAATCTAACACTAAACCTCACCCTCACCCTCACCCTAACCCTAACCCTAAACCTCATCCTAGCCCTAACCCTAACCCTCACACTCACCCTCACCATAACCTTAACCCTAACCCTAATGCTAGCAATAACCATAACCCTAACCCTAACCATCACTCTAGCCGTAACCCTAAACCTAACCCTAACCCTCACCCTAACACTTACCCTCACCCTAACACTAACCCTAACCCTAACAGTAAACCTCACACTAACCCTAAACATCACCCTAACCATAAACCTCACCCTAACACTAACCCTAAACCTCACCCTCTCCCTAGACCTCGCCCTAACCCTAACCCTCATCCTCACCCTAAAATTCACACTAACCCTAACCCTAAACCTCAACCTAACCCTGAAACTAACCTTAACCCTAACACTTGCCCTAATCCTAACCCTAGACCTAACCCTCCAACTAAACTTAAATCTAACCATAAACCTCACCCTCACCCTAACACTAACCCTAACCCTAAACCTAACCCTAACTCTAACCCTAATCCTCACCCTCACCATCACTCTCAACATAACTCTAACCCTAACCCTAACAATAACAGTAATCCTAACCCTAAACCTAACCCTAACCCTAACCCTAACCCTAATGCTAACACTCAACCTCCCCCTAACCCTAATCCTAACCCTAAACCTCACCCTAACCCTAACCCTCATCCTCACCATAAGCCTCACCCTCATCCTAACCCTCACCCTAACCGTAACCCTAACCCTAAGTGTTACCCTATCACTAACCCTAATCCTCACCTTCACCCCAGCCCTCACCCTAACCCTAATCGTAAACCTAATCCTCATCCTAACCCTCACCTAAATCTAAGCCTAAACCTAACACTAACCCCAACCCTCACTGTAACCCTACCCCTAACCCTAACCCTAACACTAACCCTAAACCTAACCCTAAATCTAACCCTAATCCTCACCCTCACACTCACCCTAACCCAAACCCTAACCCTCATCCTAACTCTAAGCCTAAACCTAACCCTAATCCTCAGCCTCAGCCTCACCCTATCACAAAACCTAACCCTCATCCTAACTCTAAGCCTAACCCTAACCCTAATCCTAACACTCACACTCACCCTCACCCTAACTCTAAACCTAAGCCTCACCCTATCCCTAACCCTAACCCTCACTCTAACCCTCAGCCTAGCCCTCACCCTTACACTTATCCTAACCCTAAACCTCATCCTAACATTCACGCTAACCCTTAACCTAACCCTAACCCTCACCCAAACACGAACCTTAACACTCACCCTCATGCTTGGCCTAAGCCTAAGCCTAAGCCTAACCTTAATCCCAATCCTCACCCTAACCCTAACTGTAACCCTAAACCTCACCCTCACCCTAAACCTCACCCTAACACTAACCCTAACCCTCACCCGCACCCGCACCATAACCGTAAATTTAAACCGAACCCTAACAATAACCCTAACCCTAATCCTAACGTTCACCATAACCATAACCGGCACCCTGACCCAAATCCTCACCCTAAGACTTATGTTCACTGTAACACTAACCCTAACGCTAACACTAACCTCACACTAACACTAACCCTAAATCTAACCCTAAACCTCAACCACACCCTAACCCTAACCCTAACCATAACCCTAAAACTCACCCTAACTCTAACCCTCACAATCACCCTAAACATCACCCGAACCATAAACCTCAGCCTAACACTAACCCCAACCCTCACCCTAAACCTAGACTTCACCCTAACCCTAAACCTCATCCTCACCCTAAACCTCACTCTAACCCTAACACTAATCCTCAATCTAATCCTCAACCTCACCGTAAAGCTAACACTAACCCTCACCCTAACCCTAACCCTCACCCTTACCGTAACCCTCACCCTCAGCCTAATCCTCGCCTTTACACTTACCGTCACCCCCACGCTAATGCGCATCCTAAATCTAACCCTTACCCTAACCCTAACTGTACCCCTAAACTTCAACCTCAACATAACCCTAACTCTAACACTAACACTAATACTAAATCTGACCCAAACCCTAACCCTAAACCTCACCCTCACCATAACCGTAACCTTAAGCCTAAAGGTAACAATAACCCTAACCCTAACCCTAACCCTCACACGAACCATAACCCTCACACTAACCCTAAACCTCACCCTAATCCTTAACCTCACCCTAACTCTAACCCTAACCCTAATCCTCACCCTGACCCTAGCCCTCACCCAATTCTAACCATCACCCTCACCCTAACCCTAACCTTCATCCTCATTCTAAACCTCACACTAACCCTAATCCTAATCCTAAATCTAACCCTCAACCTAACACTAACCCTAACCCTTACCTTGACCCCAAACTTTAACTTAACCTTCAACCTCAACCTAAACATCACCTTTACCCTTATCATCAAAACCCTAACCCTCACCCTAACCCTAAACCTCATCCCAACACTCACCCTAACTGTAAACCTAACCATCACCCTAACCCTAACACTCACCCTCAAACTCATGCTCAGCCTCACCCTAAGCCTAAACCTAACTCTTACCCTAACCCTCACCCTAACCCTAGACCTTACCCAAACCCTAATCCTAACCCTAACCCTCATTCTAACCAATCACATAATCCTAATCCTAACCATCACCCAAACACTAATCCTCACACCCACCCTCACCCTCAGCCTAACCCTAACCCAAACCCTAACCCTAACTCTAACTCACACTCACCCTAATCCTAACCCTAACCCTAACAATAACCCTAAACCTCAACCTAACCCTCTCCCTAACCTTAACCCTAAAACTAACCCTAACCCTAACCCTCGACCTAACCCTCCAAATAACACTAAATCTAACCCTAAATCTCAGCCTCACCCTAACCCTAATCCTAACCCTAACCCTAAACCTCACCCTATCCTTATCCCTAACCCTCACCCTCACCCTCACCCTCATCCCAACTCTAACCCTAACCCTAACAATAACACTAATCCTAACCCTAAACCTAACCCAAACCCCAACCCTAATCCTAACCCTCATCCTAACTCTAAGCCTAAACCTAACCCTAATCCTCAGCCTCAGCCTCACCCTAACACAAAACCTAACCCTCACCTAACTCTAAGCCTATCCCTAACCCTAATCCTAACACTCACACTGACCCTCACCCTAACTCTAAACCTAAGCCTCACCCTATCCCTAACCCTAACCCTCACTCTAACCCTCAGCCTAGCCCTCACCCTTACACTTATCCTAACCCTAAACCTCATCCTAACATTCACCCTAACCCTAAACCTAACCCTAACCCTCACCCAAACACGAACCTTAACACTCACCCTCATGCTTGGCCTAAGCCTAAGCCTAAGCCTAACCTTAATCCCAATCCTAACCCTAATCCTAACCTTAACCCTCACCCTAACCCTAATCCTCACCCTCACCGTAACCCTAACCCTCAACCTAACCCTCACCCTAACCCTAAAATTATACCTTAATCTAACACTAATCCTAACCCTCTCCCTCACCCTAGCCCTAACCCTAACCCTAATCCTAACCCTAATCCTCATTCTTACCCTCACCCTAACCCTAAACTTAACCCTCACCCTAGCCCTAACCCGAAGCCTAATCCTCAAAGTAACCCTAAAACTCAAGCTCACAGTAACTCTAACCATAACCCTCACCCTATCCCTAAACATAATCGAACCCTAACTCTCACCCTAACCCTAACCCTCACCCTCAACCTCACCCTAATCCTAACTCTCACCATAAACCTCACACTAACCCTAACCCTCACCCTCACCCTCACCCTCACCATAACTCTAACCCTAACCCTAACAATAACACTAATCCTAACCCAAAACCTAACCCTAACCATAACCATAATCATAATCCTAACACTCACCCTCACACTAACCCTAATCCTAAACCAAACCCTCACCCTCACCCTAATCATCACCCTCACCGTAACCCTAACCCTCAACCTAACTCTCACCCTAACCCTCAACCTAACCCTTAACCTTAATCTAACACTAACCCTAACCCTCAACCTCAACCTAGGCCTCACCCTAACCCTAATCCTAACCCTAAACCTCATCCTTACCCTCACCCTAACCCTAACCTTAACCCTCACCCTAGCCCTAACCCTAACCCTAATCCTCAACGTAACCCTAAACCTCACACTCACCTTAACCCTAAACATAAGCCTCACCCGAACCCTAAACATAACCGAACCCTAACTCTCACCCTAACCCTAACCCTAACCATAAAACTTATTCTAACACTAACCCTAACCCTCACTATCACCCTCAGCCTAACCCTAAGCCAAAACCTAACCCTAGCCCTAACTCGAACACTCACCGTAACCCTTACCCTAAACCTAACACTAACCCTAAGCCTAACCCTCACTCTCAACTTAACCCTCACCCTAGCCCTAAATCTAACACTAACCCTCACCCTAACCCCCATCCTCAGCCTCATCCTACCCCTAACTCTAACCCTAAACTTCACCATCACCCTAACACTAAACCTACCCCTAACCCTAATCCTCATCCTAACCCTAACCCTAACCCTAAACCTCACCCTCACCCTAGCCTTCATCCTCACCCTAACACTAAACATAACCCTCACCCTAAACCTAATCCGAACCCTCACCCTCAACCTAACCCTAACCCGAACCCTCACGATAACCCTTACCCTAACGCTCAACCTAACCCTAAACTTAACCCAAACACTAATTCTCACACTTACCATAATCCTAATGATCAAGGTAAACCTAACCCTAAACCTCATCCTCACTCTAGCCTCACCCAACCCTAATCCTAACCCTATCGCTTTTCCTAACTCTCCCCCTAACCCTTACCCTAACCCTCATCCTAACACTAACCCTAAGCCTCAACCTCACCCTCAGACTAACCCTAAGCCTAACACTAAAACTAAACCTAACACACAAACTCACCCTCACCCTAAACCTCACCCGAACCCAACCCTCATCTTAACCCTCCCCATAACCCTAACCCTAACACTAACACTAACCCACACCCTCACCCTCGATCTAATCCTAAGCCTAACCCTAAATCTAACTCTCACACTCACCGTAACCCTAACCCTAAACCTCAACCTAACACTAACCCTCACCCTCAACCTCAGCCTAACCGTAAGCCTATCCCTAACCCTAAGCCTAACCCTCCTCCTCCACCTCACCCTAACCCTAATCCTACTCCTCACCCTAACCCTAAACCTCACCCTCAACCTAACCCTCACCTTAAGCCTAAGCTTAACATTAATCATAACCCTAAACCTCACCCTCAGCCTCACCCTAACACTAACTCTAACACTAAACCTCACCCTCACCCTAAACCTAAACCTCACCCTCACCCTAGACCTCACCCTAACCTTAATCCTAACACTAACCCTCATCCTAACCCTCCCTCTAACCCTTACCCTAACCCTCACCCAAACCCTAATCCTCACCCTCAACCTCACCCTCAGCCTAACATGAAGCCTAACCCTAAACCTAACACTAACATACACACTCAACCTCACCTTAACACTAATCCTAACCCAACCCTCACCCTCACCCTCAGTGTAACCCTAAGCCTAACCCTACCCCTAACCCTAAACCTCACACTCACCCTAACCCTCACCCTAATCCTAATCCTAAACCTAAACCTAACCCTCACCCTCAGCTCACCTTAACCCTAACTCTAACCCTAAATCTCAGCCTCACCCTAACCCTAACCCTAAACCTAACCCTAAACCTCACCCAAACCTTAACCCTGAACCGCACCCTCACCCTAGCCCTCACCCTAACCCTAATCCTAATCCTAACCCTCATCTTAACCCTCCCCCTAACCTTAACCCTAACCCTCACCCTAAATTTAGCCCTCACCCTTACCCTCACTCTAACCCTGACCCTTACACTAACCTAAAACCTTACACTAACTGGAAACCTAACACTCACCCTCAGCTTCACCCTAACCCTAACTCTATCCATAAACCTCACCCTCACCCTAACCCTAACCCTAATCCTAACCCTAACCCTCACCCTAACCCTAACCCTCACCCTCACTGTAAACCTAACCCTCATCCTAACCCTCACCCTAATCCTATCCCAGCCCTAAACCTTAACCTAACACTAACCCTAGTTCTCACCCTCACACTATCCCTCACCCAAACACTAATCATAACCCTAATCCTCATCCTAACCCTCATCCTAGCCCTCACCCTAATCCTATCCCAGTCCTAAACCTTAACCTAACACTAACCCTAGTTCTCACCCTCACCCTATCCCTCACCCTAACACTAATCATAACCCTAATTCTCATCCTAAACCTCATCCTAACCCTAAAACTAACCCTCATCCTTAACCTAACCCAAACCCTCAACCTAACCCTATCCCTAATGTTCACCATAACCCTAACCCTAACCCTCATCCTAACCCTGAACTTAACTTTACCCTAACTCTTACCCTAATCCAAACACTCAACCTAACCCTATCCCTAATGCTCACCATAACCCTAACCCTAATCCTAACACTCACCCTAACCCTCACCCTAACACTAAACCAAACCGTCGCCCTCACTCTCACACTAATGCTAATCCAAACCCTAAACTTCACCCTAAACCTCACCCGTAGCTTAACTCTTAGCCTAAACCTAAACCTAACCCTAACACACACACTCACCCTCACCCTAACCCAAATCCTAACCCTAACCCTCACCATCACCCTAACTCTAACCCCAAACCTCACCTTCATCCTAATCCTCATTCTAACCCTAACTCAAACCCTAAACCTCACCCTAACCCTAACCCTATGCCTCACCCTCACCTTAACCAAAACCCTAAACCTAACCCTAACAATAACCCTAAACCTAATCCTAACACTCACCCTAACCATAACCCTCACCCTAACCCAAACCCTCACCCTAACACTTGCCCTCACCCTAACACTAACCCTAACCCTAACACTAACCCTCACACTAACCCTAACCATAACCCTAACCCTAAACCTCAACCTAACCCTCACCCTCACCCTAACTCTAACACTACCCCTATCCCTAAACCTAACCCTAACCCTCCCCTTAACCCTATATCTAACCCTAAACCTCACCCTCACACTAACCCTAAACCTAACCCTAAACCACACCCTTACCCTAACCCTAATCCTCACCCGCACCCTCACCCTCAGCTTAACCCTAAGCCTAAGCCTAGCCTTCACCCTAACCGTCACACTCACCCTCACCCTAAATCTAATACTAAACCTAACACTATCCTTAAACCTCAACCTAACCCTCACCATCCCATAACCCTAACACTAACAATAACCATAAACTTCACCCTAACCCTAACCCTAAACGTAATCCTAAACCTCAACCTAACCCAAACCCTAAACCTCACACTCATGCTAGCCCTCACCATAACACTAATCCTAAAACTGAACCTCATCCTAACCCTCACCCTCACACTAACCCTAAACCTCATCCTCACTCTAAACCTCACACTAACCCTAACCCTAATCCTCAATCTAAACCTCACCCTAACCTTAACCCTAACCCTTACCCTAACCCGAAACCAAACCCTAACCCTCACCCTTATCTTAACCCTCACCCTCAGCCTAAACCTCAACTTTACCCTTACCATCATCCTCACCCTAACCCCCATCCTAAAACTAATCCTCATCCTAACCATCACCCTAACCCTAAACCTAAACATCACCCTAACCCTAACCCTCACCCTCAACCTCACGCTCAGCCTAACCCTAAGCCTAAGTTTAACTCTTACCCTAACCCTCACCCACACCCTAGACCTCACCCTAACCCTAATCCTAATTCTAACCCTCATCCTAACCCTCACCCTAGCCCCAACCCTAACCAACACTCTAAACCTAATCTTCACCCCCACCCTCACCCTCAGCCTAACCCTAAGCCTAAGCCTAAGACTAACCCTAACCCTCACCCTCACACTCACACTCATCCTACTCCTAAAACTAACCCTAACCATAACCCTAAACCTCAACCTAACCCTCACCCTTACCTTAACCCTAAAACTAACCCTAACCCTAACCCTCGACCTAAACCTCCAACTAACCCTAAATCTAACCTAAACCTCAACCTCACCCTAACCCTAATCCTAACCCTAACCCTAAACTTCACCCTAAACCGAACCCTAACCCTCACACTCACCGTAACTCTAACCCTAACCCTAAAAATAACACTAACCCTAACCCAAACCATCACCCTAAACCTAATCTTCACCCCCACTGTCACCCTCAGCCTAACCCTAAGCCTAAGCCTAGCCCACACCCTAACGGTCACACTCACCCTCACCCTAACCCTAATACTAAACCTAACCCTATCCCAAAACCTCAACCTAATCCTCACCATCCCCTAACCCTAACACTAACAATAACCCTAAACCTCCCCCTAACCTTCCCCCAACACTAACTCTAACGTTAAACCTCACCCTCACCCTAACCCTAACCCTAAACCTCACGCTAAACCTCACCCTAACCCTAACCTTCACCCTCACCCTCAATCTCATCATAACTCTAAACCTAACCCTAAAAATAACACTAATCCTAACCCTAACCCTAACATTAACCATAATCCTCACCTTCAGCCTCACCCTCAGTGCAAACTTAACCCTAACCATAACACTAACAGTAACCCTAATCCTAACCCTAACCCTAATCCTCAACCCCACCCTCACCCTCAGCCTAACCCTAAGCCTAACTCTAACCCTAACCCTAACTGTAACCATAACCCTAACCCTAACCCTAACACTAAAGCCAACCCTAAATCTATCCCTAATCCTCAGCATCCTAACCCTCACCCTAACAAAAACCATAACCTTACCCTCACCCTAACCCTAAGCCTAACCCTAACACTGACCTTCAGACTTATCCTCAACCTAACCCTAACCCTAAACCTAACCCTATCCCTAAACCTAATCCTCACCCTAACCCTCACCCTAGTCCTCACCTTAACACTAATCCTAACGCTAAACCTCATCCTAAACCTCACCCTAACCCTAACCCTAACCGGCACCCTAACCCTAACCCTAACCCTCACCCTCATGCTTGGACTAAGACTAAGCCTAAGCCTAAGTGTAACTCTAACCCAAACCCTCACCCTAACCCTAACCCTAACACTAATCCTAACTCTAACCGTAAAACTCACTCTCACCCTAACACTAACTCTAACCCATTCCCTAAACCTAAACCTCATACTAACTCTAACCCTAACCCTCACCATCACCCTCACCGTAACCGTAACCCTAACCCTAACAATAACCCTAATCCTAACCCTAACACTCAACCTAACCATAACCCTCACCCTGACCCTAACCCTCACCCTAACACTTACCCTCACCCTAACACTAACCCTAACACTAACCCTAATCATGACCCTAACCCCAAACCTCACCATAAACCTAAACCTAACCCTCACCCTCATCCTAGCCCTCACCCTAACCCTAACCCTCAACCTCATCCTAAACCTCACACTAACCCTAACACTAATCCTCAATCTAACCCTCACCCACACCCTTCCCCTAACCCTAACCTCAACCTAATCCTAAAGCTCACCCCACTATAACCCTCAACCTCAGCCTAAACCTCACATTTACCCTTACCATCACCCCCACGCTAACCCTTACCCTAACCCTAAACCTCACCCTAACTATCACCCTAACCCTAATGACACCACAAAAACTCAACCTCACCCTAACCCTAAACCTGACCCTAACCATAACCCTCAACCTCACCTTAAACCTTACACTAACCCTAACCCTAAACCTCAATTGAAACCTCATCATAACCCTAATCCTAACCCTTACCCTAACCCTAAACCTAACCCTAACACTCACCCTTATCTTAACCCTAACCCCTAGCCGAAACCTCACCTTTACCCTTACCATCATCCTCACCCTAAACCTCCTCCTAACACTAAACCTCATCCTAACCCTCACCCTAAAAGTAAACCTAACCGTCACCCTAACCCTAACCATCACCCTCACCGTAGCACTCACCCTAATCCTAATCCTAACCCTAACCCCCATCCTAACCTAAACCTAAACCTCACCCTCACCCTCACCCTAACCCTAATCCTAACCCCACCCTAACCCTAAACCTAAACCTAACTCTCACCCTAACCCTAAACCTAACACTAACCCTAAACCTAACCCTCAAGCTAACCCTCACCCTAAACCTAACTCTAACCCTAAACCTCACCCTGACTCTAAACCTCACCCTAACCCTAACCCTAACACTAACCCTCACCCTCACCCGTACCATAACCATAACCTTAAACCCAACCCTAACAATAACCTTAACCCTAATCCTAACCCTCACACTAACCATAACCCTCACCCTGACCCAAACCCTCACCCTAAGACTTACCCTCACTGTAACACTAACCCTAATGCTAACACTAACCCTCACACTAACACTAACCCTAAATCTAACCCTAAACCTCAACCTCACCCTAACCCTAACACTAACACTAAACCTCACCCTAAACCTAACCCTCACCCTCACCGTAACCGTAACACTATCCCAAACCCTAACAATAAACATAAACCTAACCCTAACACTCACCCTAACCATTACCCTCACCCTAACCCTAATGCTCATCCAAACACTTACCCTCAACCTAACACTAACCCTAACCCTAACACTAACAAGCACACTAACCCTAAACATCACCCTAAACCTCAGCCTAACACTAACCCCAACCTTCACTCCAACCCTAGCCTTCACCCTAATCCTAACCCTCATCCTCACACTAAACCTCACACTAAACCTAACACTAATCCTCAATCTAACCCTCAACCTTACCCTAAAGCTAACACTAACCCTCACCCTAACCCTAACCCTCACCCTTACCTTAACCCTCACCCTCAGCCTAACCCTCAACTTTACCCTCACTGTCACAACCACGCTACCCCGCACCTAACCCTAACCCTCACCCTAACCCTGACTGTACCCCTAAACCTCACCCTCACCATAACCCTAACTCTAACCCTAACACTAACACTAAACCTCACCCTAACCCTAACCCTAACCCTCACCATCACCATAACCATAACCATAACTCTAAAACTAACAATAACCCTAACCCTAACCCTCACACGAACCGTAACCCGCACCCTAACCCTCACCCTCACCATAACACATACCCTCACCCTAACACTAACGCTAATCCTAACACTAACCCTCACACTAACCCTAAACCTCACCCTAATCCTTAACCTCACCCTAACCTTAACCCTTACCCTAACCCTAAACTTAACCCTAACCCTCACCCTTATCTTAACCCTCACCCTCAGCCTAAACCTCATCTTTACCCTTAACATCATCCTCAACATATCCCTCACCCTAACCCTAACCCTCATCCTAACCCTCACCCTAACCATAAACCTAAACATCACCCTAACCCTAACCCTCACCCTCAAACTCATGCTCATCCTAACCCAAAGCCTAAGCCAAAAACTTACCCTAACCCTCACCCTCACCCTAGCCCTCATCCTAACCCTAATCCTAATCCTAACCCTCATCTTAACCCTCACCCTAGCCCTAATGCTAACCATCACCCTAAACCTAATCTTCACCCCCACCCTCACCCTCAGCTTAACCCTAAGCCTAAGGCGAACCCTAACCTTAACCCTAACACTCACCCTCACCCTCATCCTAATCCTAACACTAACACTAACCATAACCCTAAACCTCAACCTAACCCTCACCCTAACCTTACCCCTAAAAATAAACCTAACCCTAACCCTCGACCTAACCCTCCAACTAACCTTAAATCTAACCCTAAACCTCACCCTCACACTAACCCTAATCCTAACCTTAACCCTAAACTTCATCCTAACCCTAACCCTCACCCTCACCCTCACCCTCACCATAACTCTAACCCTAACCCTAACTATAACACTAATCCTAACCCTAAACCTAACCCTAACCCTCACCCTAACTGTAATCCTAACACTAAACCTCATGCTAACCCTAACCCTCACCCTAACCCTAATCCTCACCATCACTGTAACCCTAACCCTCAACCTAACCCTCACCCTAACCCTAAACCTAACCCTAATCTAACACTAATCCTAACCCTCAAGCTAACCCTAGCCCTCACCCTAACCCTAATCCTAACCCTAAACCTCATCCTTACCCTCACCCTAACCCTAACCTTAACCCTCACCCTAGCCCTAACCGTAAGCCTAATCCTCAATGTAACCCTAAACCTCATGCTCACCTTAACCCTAACCCTAACCCTCACCCTAACCCTAAACATAACCGAACCCTAACTCTCACCCTAACCCAAACCCTAACACTCACCCTAACCCTAACCCTCACCCTCACCCTAACCCTAATCCTAACCTTAATGCTAAACCTCACCCTAAACCTCACCCTCACCCTCACACTCACCCTCACCATAACTCGAACCCTAACCCTAACAATAAAACTAATCCTAAACCGAAACCTAACCCTAACCCTAACACTAACACTAATCCTAACACTCATCCTCAGGCTAAATCTAATCCAAAACCTAACCCTCACCCTAACCCTAATCATCACCCTGACCGTAACCCTAACCCTCAAACTTACACTCACCCTAACCCTAACCCTAACCCTAAAACTTAATCTAACACTAACCCTAAAACTCACCCTCACCCTAGCCCTAGCCCTCACCCTAACCCTAATCCTAACCCTAATCCTCATCCTAACCCTCACCCTAACCCTAACCTTAACCCTCACCCTAGCCCTAACCCTAAGCCTAACCCTCAACATAACCCTAAACCTCATGCTCAACTTAACCCTCACCCTAACCCTAACCCTAACCCTAAACCTTAATCTAACACTAACCCTAACCTTCATCCTCACCCTCACCCTCAGCCTAACCCTAAGCCAAACCCTAACCCTAGCCCTAATGCTCACACTCACCCTAACCCTTACCCTAAACCTAATCCTAATCCTAAGCCTAACCCTCACCCTCAACCTAATTCTCACCCTAACCCTAAATCTAACACTAAGCCTAACCCTAACCCTCAATCTCAGTCTCATCCTACCCCTAACTATAAATATAAACATCACCCTCACCCTAACACTAACCCTACCCATAAACCCAAACCTCACCCTAACCCTAACCCTAACCCTAAACCTCATCCTCACCCTAGCCCTCACCCTAACACTAATCCTAACCCTAACCCTCATCCTAACCCTCACCCTAAAACTAACCATAACCCTCATGCTCACCCTCACCCTCAACCTAACACTAACCCTCACCCTTACCTTAACCCATACCTTAACCCTCAACCTAACCCTAAACTTAACCCGAACACTAACTCTCACCCTTACCATAATCCTAACCCTCAAGCTAACCCTAACTCTAAACCTCATTCTCACCCTAGTCTCACCCAAACCTAATCCTAACCCTGTCCCTTTTCCTAACCCTCCACCTAACCCTTATACTAACTCTCACCCTAACACTAACCCTCACCCTCACCCTCACTCTCAGCCTAACCCTAAGCCTCAGTCTAACCCTAACTCTAACCCTAAACCTCACCCTCACCCTAACCCTAACCCAAACCCTAACCCTAAACCTCACCCTAACCCTAAACCTAAACCTCACCTTCAACCTAGCCCTAAACCTCACTCTCACCCTAGCCCTCTCCCTTATCCTCATCCTAACCCTAAACCTCACCCTAACCCTCCTCCTAACCTTAACCCTAACCCTCACCCTAACCCTAACCCTCATCCTCACACTCACCATAACCCTGAACCTTACCCTAACCCTAAACCTAACACTAACTGTCACCCTAACACTCACCCTCAGCTTCACCCTAACCCTAACACTAACCCTAAACCTCACCCTCATCCTAACCCTTACCCTAAAACTAAACTTAACCCTCACTCTAACCCTAACCCTCACCCTCACCGTAACCCTAACCCTCATCCTAACCCTCACTCTAACCCTAACTATAACCCTAAAACTTACCCTAACACTAACCCTAGTTCTCACCCTCACTTTAGCCCTCACCCTAACACTAATGGTAACCCTAATCCTCATCCTAACCCTCACCCTAACTCTAAAATGAACCCTCATCCTTATCCTAACTAAATACATCAACCTAACCCTAAACATAACGCTCACCATAACCCTAACCCTAATCCTAACACTGATCCTAACCCTCACCCTAACACTAAACCAAACCCTCGCCCTCACGCTCACACTAACCCTAATCCTAACCCTAACCCTCACACTCAACCTCACACTTTGCCTAACCCTTAGCCTAAACCTAAACCTAACCCTAACACACACAGTCACCCTGACCCTAAAGATAATCCTAATCCTAACCCTCACCCTCACCCTAACTAACCGTAAACCTCACCTTCATCCTAACCCTCACTCTAACCCTAACCCAAACCCTAAACCTCACTCTAACTCTAACCCTAAATCTCACCCTCACTGTAACCAAAACCCTAAACCTAACCCTAACAATAACCCTAACCCTAATCCTAACACTCACTCTAACCATAATATTCACCCTAACCCAAACCCTCAGCCTAACACTTACCCTCACCCTAAAACTAACCCTAACCCTAACAATAACCCTCACACTAACTCTAACCATAACGCTAACCCTAAACCTCAACGTAACCCTCACCCTCACCCTAACTCTAACACTAACCCTATCCCTAACCCTGACCCTAACCCTCCCCCTAAACCTATATCTAACCCTAAACCTCACCCTCACACTAACCCTAAACCTAACCCTAAATCCCACCCTAACCCTAACCCTAACCCTCACCCGCACCCTCACACTCACCGTAACTCCAACCCAAACCCTAACAATAACACTAACCCTAACCCAAACCATCACCCTAACCCTAATCCTCACCCCCTCCCTAACCCTCAGCCTAACCATCAGCCTAAGCCTAGCCCTCACCCTAACCTTCACACTCACCCTCATTTTCACCCTAATACTAAACCTTACCCTATCCCTCAACCTCAACCTAACCCTCAACCTCCCCGTAACCCTAACACTAACAATAACGCTAAACCTCCCCCTAACCCTCAACCTAACACTAACTCTAACCCTAAACCTCACCCTCACCCTAACCCTAACCCTAAACCTCACGCTAAACCTCACCCTAACCCTAACCCTCACCCTCACCCTCAATCTCACAGTAACTCTAAACCTAAACCTAAAAATAACACTAAGCCTAACCCTAAACCTAACCCTAACCCTCACCCTCATGATTGGCCTAAGCCTAAGCGTAACTCTAACACAAACCCTCACCCTAACACTAACCCTAACACTACCCCTAACTCTAACCGTAAACCTCACTCTCACCCTAACCCTAACTCTAACCCTTACCCTAAACCTAAACCTCATACTAAACCTAACCCTAACCCTCACCCTCACCCTGACCGTAACCGTAACCCTAACCCTAACCCTAACAATAACCAAACACTAACCCTAACCCTCAACCTAACCATAACGCTCACCCTAACAATAAGCCTCACCCTAACACTTACCCTCACCCTAACACTAACCCTAACCCTAACACTAACCCTTACAATAACCCTAATCATCACCCTAACCCTAAACCTCACCCTAAACCTAAACCTAAACCTCACCCTCACCCTAGCCCTCACACTAACCCTCATCCTCACCCTAAACCTCACACTAACCCTAAAACTAATCCTCAATCCAACCCTCACCCACACCCTTCCCCTAACCCTAACCCTCACCCTAACCCTCACCCTCACCCTAATGTAAGCCTCACCCTCAGCCTAACCCTCACGTTTACCCTTATCATCACCCCCACACTAACCCTTACCCTAACCCTAACCCTCACCCTAACCATCACCCTAACCCTAATGCCACCCCCAAACCACACCCTCACCATCACCCTAACCCTAACCCTCTTCCTCACCCTAAACCTTACACTAATCCTAACCTTAAACCTAAATTTAACACTCATCCTAAACCTAATCCTAACCCTTACCCTAACCCTTAATCGAAACCTCACCCTAACACTCACCCTAACCATAACTGTTACACTAAGCTTAAACCAAACCCTCAACCTCAGCCTCACCCTTACCCTAACTCTAACCCTAAAACTCATCCTCACCCTAAACCTAACCCTAACCCTAAACCTCACCCTAACCCTAACCCTAAACCTCAACCTCAACCTAGCCCTCACACTTATCCTAATACTAACCCTCATCCTATCCCTCACCCTAACACTAACCCTAACCCTCACCCTCACCCTAACCCTAATCATAACCCTAACCCTCAACCTAACCCTAACCCTCACCCTCACAGTAACCTTTACCCTAACCGTCACCCTGACCCTAAACTTAACCCGAACCCTATCTCTCACAGTAAACTTAACCCTCACCCTAACCCTCATCTTAGCCCTCACCCTAACCCTAATCCTAAACAAAAACCTCATATTAACCCTCACACAAACCCTAACCCTAACCCTCACCCTATCCCGAACCCTAACCCTTCCCCTGATGCTCAGCCTAGGCCTAAGCCTGAGCCTAACCCTAACACTAACACTAACCCTAACTCTAACCCTAAATCTCACCCTCACCCTCACCCTAACCCTAATCCTATCAATAACCCTAACCCTAACCCTAAGCCTCACCCTATCACTAATCCTCACCCTAACCATAACCCTCACACTAACTCCAACCCTCACCCTAACACTTACCCTCTCCCTAACACTAACATTAACCCTAACACTAACCCTCACACTAACCCTAAACATCACCCTAACGCTAAACTTCACCCTAACACTAATCCTAACCCTCACCTTCATCCTAGCTCTCACCCTAGCCCTAAGCCTCATCCTCACCCCAAACCTTACACTAACCCTAACACTAATCCTCACACTAACCCTCACCGTCACTCTAAACCTAACACTAAACCTCACTGTAACTCTAAACCTCACCCTTACCATAACCCTCACCCTCAGCCTAACCCTCACGTTTACCCGTAACGTCAGCCCCACCCTAACCCGCACCCTAAACCTAACCCTCACTCACCCTAACACTCACGCTAACCCTAACTCTACCCCTAAAGCTCACCCTCACCCTAACCCTAACTCTAACCATAACCCTAACACTAAACCTCACCCTAACCATAACACTCACCCTACCCCTAACCCTCACCCTAACAATTACAATCACCCTATCAATAACCCTAACCCTAACACTAACCCTCACCCTCACCCTCACTGTAACCGTAAAACTTTCCCTAAACCTAACGTTAAACCTAACCCTAACGCTAAACCTCACCCTAACCATAACACTCACCCTACCCCTAACCCTCACCCTAACAATTACAATCACCCTATCAAAAACCCTAACACTAACACTAACCCTCACAATAACCATAACACCCTAATCCTAAACCTCACCTTAACCCTAACCATGAACCTAACACTCACCCTCACCCTAGCCCTCAACCTAACCCTAATTCTAACCGTCACTCTCACCCTAACCCTAACACTCATCCTCACCCTAAACCTCACACTAACCCTAACCCTAATTCTCAATCTAACCCTCAACCTCACCCTAACCCTAACCGTTACCCTAAACCTAAACCTAACCCTAACACTCACCCTTATCTTAACCCTCACCCTCAGCCTAAACCTCACCTTTACCCTTACCATCATCCTCACCCTAACCCACACCCTAACCCTAAACCTAAACATCACCCTAACCCTAAACCTCACCCTCAACCACACCCTCAGCCTAACCCTAAGCCTAAGCCTAACCCTTAACCTAACCTTCATCCTCACCCTAGCCCTCACCCTAACACTAATCCTAAACCTAACCCTCATCCTAACCCTCACCCTAACCCTAAACCTAACAATCACACTAACCCTAATCCATCACCCTCAGCCTATCCCTAAGCCTAAGCCTAACCCTAACCCTCACACTCACCCTAACCCTAATCCTAACCCTAACCCTAAGCATAACCCTAAACCTCATCCTAACCCTCATCCTAACCTTAACCCTAACACTATCCCTAACCCTTACCCTTGACCTAACCCTCCAAGTAACCCTAAATATAACCATAAACCTCACCCTCAACTTAAACCTAATCCTTACCCTAACCCTAAACCTTAACTTATCCCTAACCCTAACCCTCACCTTCATGCTCAGCCTAAGCCTCAGCCAAAGCCTAAAGCTAACCCTAACCCTAATGCTCACCCTAATCCTAACACTAATCCTAACCCTAAATCTCACACTAAATCTAAACCTAAACCTCACCCTCACCATAGCCCTCACCCTAATCCTAATCCTAACCCTTATCCTATCCCGCACCCTAACACTAACCCTAACCTTCACTCTCACACTCACTCTAACCCTAATCCTAACCCTAACCCTCAAACTAACCCTAACCCTCACCCTCACCGTAACCCTTACCCTAAAAGTCACCCTGACACTAAACTTAAGCCAAACCCTAACTCTCACCCTAACCCTAACCCTAACCCTAACCCTCACACTCACCTCACCCTAACACTAATCCTAAACCTATCCACATCCCTAACCCTAACCCTCACACTAACCCACACCCTAGCCCTCACCCTAACCCTAATCCTAACCCTAAACCTCATCCTAACACTCACCCTAACGCTAACCCTAACCCTCACCCTATTCTGAACCCTAACCTTCACCCGGATGCTCGGCCTAAGTCTAAGCCTAAGCCTAAGCCTAACCCTAATGCTTACCCTAACCCTAACCCTTACACTAACCCTAACTCTAACCCTAAATCTCACCCTCAACCTAAGCCGAACCCTATCAATAACCCTAAACCTAACCCTAACCCTCACCCTCACCCTAACCCTCACCCTAAAAATAACCATCACCCTAAACGTAACCCTCACCCTAACACTAACCGTCACCCTAACACTAACCCTCACACTAACCCTAAACATAACCCTAACCCTAAAACTCACCCTAACACTAACCCTAACGCTCAGCCTCACCCTTGCTCTCACCCTAACCCTAACCCTCATCCTCACACTAAACCTCACACTAACCCTAACACTAATCCTCAATCTAACCCTAACCCTCACCCTAACCCTAATCATAACCCTAACCCTAACCCTAACCCTAAACCTCAACGTAACTCTCACCCTAACCTTAACCCTAACACTAACCCTAACAATAACCCTAACCCTAAACCTCACCGTAATACTAACCCTAAACCTCACCCTCACCCTAGGCCTCACCCTAACCCTAATTCTAACCCAATACCTCTTCCTTACCCTCACCCTAACAGTAAACCTAAACCTCACTCTAACCCTAACCCTAATCCTAACCCTAACCCTCAACCTAACCCTAACCCTCATTCTCACTGTAAGCCTTAATCTAAACCTCACCCTAACCCTAAACTTAACGTGAACCCTAACTCTCACCCTAACCCTAACCCTAACCCTCAACTTAACCCTAACCGTCAACCTTACCGTAACCCTCACCCTCAACCTAACCCTCACGTTTACCCTTACCCTCACCCCTACCCTAAACCTCACCCTAACCCTAACACTCACCCTAATCCTCAGCCTAAAACTAACCCTACCCCTAAACCTCAGCCTCACCCTAACAATAACTCTAACCCTATCCTTAACACTAAACCTCACCCTAAACCTAACCTTTACCTTCAAACTAACCCTAATCCACACCCTCACCCAAACCCTCAGCCTAAAACTAAGGCTAACCCTAACCCTAATTGTAACCCTCACTCTCAACCTAACCCTAACCCTAAATCTAACAATAACCTTAACCCTAACCCTAACCCGCACCCTAACCATAACCCTCACCCTAACCCTACCCCTCACCCTAACACTAAATCTCACCCTAAAACTAACCCTAACCCTAACACTAACGGTCACACTAACCCTAACCCTCACCCTAATCCTAAACCTCAACTTAACCCTAACCCTAATCCTAACCCTAAACCTCATCCTTACCCTCACCCTAACCCTAACCTTAACCCTCACCCTAGCCCTAACCGTAAGCCTAATCCTCAATGTAACCCTAAACCTCATGCTCACCTTAACCCTAACCCTAACCCTCACCCTAACCCTAAACATAACCGAACCCTAACTCTCACCCTAACCCAAACCCTAACACTCACCCTAACCCTAACCCTCACCCTCACCCTAACCCTAATCGTAACCTTAATGCTAAACCTCACCCTGAACCTCACCCTCACACTCACACTCACCCTCACCATAACTCGAACCCGAACCCTAACAATAAAACTAATCCTAAACCGAAACCTAACCCTAACCCTAACACTAACACTAATCCTAACACTCATCCTCAGGCTAAACCTAATCCAAAACCTAACCCTCACCCTAACCCTAATCATCACCCTGACCGTAACCCTAACCCTCAAACTTACACTCACCCTAACCCTAACCCTAACCCTAACTCTCAACCTAACCCTAAACCTCAAGCTCATTGTAACCCTGACCCTAACCCTCACCCTAACCCTAAACATAACCGAACCCTAACTCTCACCCTAACCCTAACCCTAACCCTCACACTCACCCTCACCCTCAGCCTAACCCTAAGCCTAACCCTAACCCTATCCCTAACACACACACTCAACCTACCCCTTACCCTAAACCTAATCCTAACTCTAAGCCTAACCCTCAACCTCAACCTAACCCTAAATCTAACACTAATTCTAACCCTAACACACACACACTCACTCTCACCCTAACCCTAATCCTAACCCTAACACTCCTCCTAACCCTCCAAATAACCCTAACCCTCACCCTAACCCTAACCCACACCCTCACCCTCACCCTAATCCTAAGCACAACCCTAATCCTAACCCTCACACTCACCCTAAACCTAACCCTAAAACTCACCCTAAAACTAACCCTCAACCTCAACTTAACCCTAAGCCTATCCCTAACCCTAACCCTAACCCTCACACTCACCCTAACACTAAACCTAATCCTACTCCTTACCCTAACTCTAACCATCACCCTCAACCTAACACTCACCATAAGCCTAACCCTAACATTAATCCTAACGCTAACTCTCACCCTCAGCCACACCCTAACCCTAACTCTAACACTAAAACTCACCCTGACCCTAACCCTAACGCTAATCCTATAACTAAACCTCATTCTTGCCCTAAACTTAACCCTCACCCTCAACCTTACCATAACCTTAACCCTAACCCTAACCCTAACAATAACCCTAACCTAACCCTAACCCTTACCCTAACCCTAACCCTCAACATAACGCTTACCCTCACCCTAAAACTAACCCTAACCCTAACACTAAACCTCACACTAACCCTAAACATTACCCTAACCATAAACCTCACCCTAACATTAACCCTAAAACTCACCCTCTCCCTAGACCTCGCCCTAACCCTAATCCTCATCCTCACCCTAAACTTCACACTAACCCTAAAACTAATCCTCAATCTAACCCTCACACTCACCCTATCCCTAACCGTAACCCTCAACCTAACCTTAAACCTCACCCTTCCCGTAACCCTCAACCTCAGCCTAACCCTCAACTTTACCCTTACCGTCACCTCCACCCTAACCCTCACTCTAACCCTAACCCTCCCCCTACCCCTAACTCTAGCCCTAAACCTCAACCTCACCCTAACCCTAACACTAACCCTGAGCCTAAAACTAACCCTCACCCGAACCCTAAGTGTAACCATCACCCTAACCCTAATCCTCACCCCCACTCTCACCCTCAGCCTAACCCTAAGCCTAAGCCTAAGCCTAAACCTAAACCTCACACTCAGGCTCACCCTAACCTAATCCTAACCCCAACCCTAACCCTAACCGTAAGCCTCAACCTAAACCTCAACCTAACCTGAACCCTAACACTTACCCTAACACTAACCCTCGACCTAACCCTCCAACTAAACCTAAATCTAAACATAAACCTCACTCTCACCCTAACCCTAATCCTAACCCTAACCCTAAACCTCACCCTAATCCTAACATTCACCCTCACCCTCACCCTCACCATAACTCTAACCCTAACCATAACAATAACAGTAATCTTAACGCTAAACCTAACATTAACCCTAACCTAACCCTAATGCTAACACTCAACCTCACCCTAACCCTAACCCTAAACCTAAGCATAACCTTAACCCTAACTCTCACTGTAACCCTAACCCTCATCCTAACCCTCACCCTAACCCTAACCCTAACCCTAAACCTTACCCAAACACTAACCCTAATCCTCACCTTCACCCTAGCCCTCACCCTAACCCTAGTTGTAAACCTAATCCTTATCCTAACCCTCACCCTAACTCTAAGCCTAACCCTAACCCTAACCCCAAAAGTCACGGTAACCCTAACACTAACCCTAACACTAACCCTAACCCTAAACCTAACCTTAAATTTAACACTAAACCTAATCCTAATCCTCAGCCTCCACCTCACCCTAATCCAAACCCTAACCCCAACCCTCATCCTAACTCTAAGGTTAACCCTAACCCTAATCGTAACCCTCACACTCACCCTCACCCTAACCCTAATCCTAAACCTAACCCTATAAATAACCCTAAACCTCACCCTAACCCTCAAACTAGCCCTCACCCTTACACTTATCCTAACCCTTACCTTCACCATAACCATAACCCTCACCCTAACCCTAACCCTCACCCTAACACTTACCCTCACCCTAACACTAAGCCTACCCCTAACACTAACCTTAAACATCTCCCTAAACCTAACACTCACCCTAACACTAACCCTAACCCTCACCTTCACCCTAGCCTTCATCCTAACCCTAACCCTCACCCTCACCCTCAACCTCAACCTCAGCCTAAACCTAAGCCTAACCCTAAACCTTACCCTAACCCTCACACTCACCCTAACCCTAATCCTAATCCTAACCCTCACCCTCACCCTAATGCTCACCCTAAACCAAACTAACCCTCACCCTCAGCCTCACCCTAAATCTAACCCTAACTCTAACCCTAAACCTCACCCTCACCCGAACCCTAAACCTAAGCCTAACCTTAAACTTCACCCTCACACTCACCCTAGCCCTTACCATAACCCTAACAGTCACCCTAACACTTCCCCTAAACCTAACCCTGCCCCTCAACCTCACCCTCAGCCTAAAGCTCACACTAACCCTAAACCTAAACCTAACACACACACTCACCCTCACTCTAACCATAATCCTATCCCTAAACCTAACCCTAACCCTAACCCTCCCCCTACGTCTCACCCCAACCCTAACCCTAAAACTAACCCTTACCCTAACCCTCAACCTAAACCTCACCCTAACCCTAACTCTAACTCCAAACCTCACCCTCACCCTAACCCTAACACTAACACTAATCAAAAACCTAAACTTCACCCTAAAACTAACCCTAAACCTAACCCACACCTTCACGCTCAGTCTAATCCTAAGCCTAACCCTAAACCTACCCCTCACACTCCCCCAATCCCTAAACCTAAACCTCACCCTAACCCTAACCCTCACCCTCACCCTCAACCTCACCCTAACCCTAAGCCTATCATTAACCCTAACCCTCACACTCACCCTTACACTAACCCTAATCCTACTCCTAACCCTAACCCTAACCCTCAACCTCACCCTAACCCTAACACTCACCCTCACCCTCACCCTCACCATAACTCTAACCCTAACCCTAACAATAACAGTAATCCTAACCCTAAACCTAACCCTAACCCTAACCCTAATGCTAACACTCAACCTCACCCTAACCCCAATCCTAACCCTAATGCTAACCCTAACCCTAACCATCACCCTCACTGTAACAATAACCCTCATCCTAACCTTCACCCTCACCCTAACCCTAACCCTAACCCTAAACCTTACCCTAACACTAACCCTAAACCTCACCTTCACGCTAGCCCTCACCGTAACCCTAATTTTAACCTAATAATCATCCTAACGCTCACCCAATCTCTAAGCCTAACCCTAACCCTAACCCTAAGCCCAACCCCCACTGTAACACTAACACTAACCAAAACACTAACACTAACCCTAAACTTAATCCTCAGCCTCACCCTCACCCTAACCCACAACCTAAACCTAACCCTCCTCTTAACTCTAAGCCTAAATCTAACCCTAATCCTAACCCTCACACTCACCCTCACCCTAAACCTAATCCTAAACTTAAGCCTATCCCTAACCCTAACACTCACCCTAACCCTTAGCCTAGCCCTCACCCTTACACTTATCGTAACCCTAAACCTCACCCTAACCATAAACCTCACCCTAACACTAACCCTCATCCTAACGCTTACCCTCAAGCTAACACTAACCCTAACCGTAACACTAACACTCACACTAACCCTAAACATCACCCTAACCCTAAACCTCACCCTAACACTAAACCTATCCCTCACCCTCACCCTAGCCTTCACCCTAACCCTAATTCTCATCCTCACCATAAACCTCACACTAACGCTAACACTAATCCTCAATCTAAACCTCAACCTCACCCTAACACTAACCCTAACCCAAACCCAAACCCTCAACTTAACCCACACCTTAACTAACCCTAAACCTCACCCTCACACTAAACCTGAACCTAACCCTAACCCTAAACCTCATCCTCACCCTCACTGTAACCGTAACCTTAAACCGAACCCTAACAATAACTCTAAACCTAATCCTAACCCTCACCTTAACCATAACCCTCACCCAAACCCAAATCCTCACCATTACCCTTACCCTCACCCTAAAACTAACCCTAACACTAACACTAACCCTCACCCTAACACTAATCCTAAATCTAACCCTCACACTAACCCTAACCCTCATCCTAATCCTAACCCTCACCCTCACTCTCACCCTCATCATAACTCTAACCCTAACCCTAACAATAACACTAATCCTAAACCTAAACCTAACCCTAACCCTAACCCTAACTGTAATGCTAACACTCACGCTCATGCTAACCCTAATCCTAACCCTAACCCTCACCCTACCCCTAATCCTCACCCTCACTGTAACCCTAACCCTCAATGTAACCCTCACCCTAACCCTAACCCTAACCCTAAACCTTAATATAACCCTAACCCTAACCCTCACCCTCAACCTTGCCCTCACCTTAACCCTAATCCTTACCCTAATCCTTATACTTACCCTCACCCTATCCCTAACCTTAACCCCCACCCTAACCCTAACCCTAAACCTAACCCTCAACCTAACCCTAACCCTCACGCTCACCATAACCCTAAACCTCACCCTCACCCTCAGCCTAACCCTAAGCCTAACTGTAACCCTCACACTCACCCTAAACCTTACCTTAATCCTAATCCTAACCCTAACCCTAACCCTCACCCTTAGCTTCACCTTAACCCTAACTCTAACCCTAAACCTCACAATCTCCCTAACCCTAACCCTAACCATAACTTTAAACCTCACCCTCACATTCACCCCAGCCCTTACCCTAAGCCTAATCCTAACCCTAAACCTCATACTAACCCTCCCCATAACCCTAAGGCTCAGCTTCAACTTCAACCTCTGCCTAATCCTAAGCCTAACCCTAAACCTAAACCTAACACACACACTCCCCATCACTCTAGCCCTAATCCTATTCCTAAACCTAACCCTAATTCTAAACGTCCCCCTAACTCTTACCGTAACACTAACCCTAAAACTAACCCTTATCATAACCCTCAACCTAAACCTCACCCTAACACTAACTCTAACCCTAAACCTCACCCTCACCCTAACCCAAACTCTAACCCTAACCTAACACTAAACCTCACCATCACCCTAACCCTCCCTGTAACTGTAACCCTAACCTTAACCCTAACAATAATCCGAACCCTAACCCTAACCCTCAACCTAACCATAAACCTCACCGTAACCCTAACCCTAACCCTAACCCTCATCCTCACTTTAACCTCACACTAAACCTAACCCTAATCCTCAATCTAACCCTCACCGTAACCCTAACCCTAGCCCTTACTATAACCCTAAATCTAACCCTAACGCTCACCCTTACCTTAACCCTCACCCTCAGCCTAAAACTCACCATTACACTTAACATCATCCTCCCCCTAAACCTCCCCCTAAACTTAACCTCATTCTAACTCTAACACTAACCGTAAACCTAACCATCACCCTAACCCTAAACCTCACCCTCAACCTCACACTCAGCCTAACACTAAGACTAAGCCTTACACTTACTCTAACCCTCACCCTCACCCTAGCCCTCACCCTAACCCTAATCGTAACCCTAACCCTCATCCTAACCCTCACCCTAACCCTAACCCTAACCCTCACCCACACCCTCACACTAACCCTAATCCTAACCCTAACACTCAAAATAACCCTAAACCTCACCCTCACTGTAACCCTTACCCTAACAATCACCCTGACCCTATACTTAACCCGAACCTTAACGCTCACCCTAAACAAAACCCTAACCCTAACCCTAAACCTTACCCTCACCCTAACCCTCACACTAACCCTAATCCTAACCTTAACCCTCATCCTAACCATACCCCTAACCCTAACCCTAACCCTCACCCTAACCCTAACCCTCACCCTCAACCTCACCCTCAGCCTAACCCTAAGCCTAAACCTAAACCTAACCCTAATACACACACTCACCCTCATCCTAAACGTAATCCTAACCTTAACCCTAACCCTAACACTCCCCCTAACACTCACCCTAACCCTCACCCTAACACTAACCCTAACCCAAACCCTCAACCTAACCCTCACCTGAACTAAACCTAAACCTCACCCTCACACTAAACCTCACCCTAACCCTAAGCCTAAACCTCAACCTCACCCTCACTGTAACCGTAACCTTAAACCGAACCCTAACAATAACTCTAAACCTAATCCTAACCCTCACCTTAACCATAAACTTCACCCAAAACCAAATCCTCAACATAACCCTTACCCTCACCCTAAAACTAACCCTAACCCTAACACTAACCCTCACCCTAACACTAACGCTAAATCTAAACCTGAACCTCACCCTCAATCTAACACTAACCCTAACCCTAACCGTAAACCCCACAGTAACCCTAACCCTAACCCTCACCTGCACCCTCACCCTCACCGTAACTCTAAATCTAACCCTAACAGTAACACTAATCCTAACCAGAACCATCACCCCAACCCTAACCCTCACCCTCATGCTCGGTCAAAGCCTAAGCCTAAGCCTAAGCCTAAGCCTAACCCTAACCCTCACCCTAACCCTAAAACTATCACAAACCCTAACTCTAACCATAACACTCACTGTCACCCTAACCATAATTCTAACCCTAAACCTAAACCGAAACCTCATCGTAACCCTAGCCGTAACCCTCACCCTCACCCTCACCTTAACCATAACCCTAACCCTATCCCTAAAAATAACCTTAACCATAACCCTAACCCCCACCCTAACCATAACCCTCAACCTAACCCTAACCCTCACCCTAACACTTAGCCTAACCCTAACAATAAGCCTAACAATAACACTAACCCTCAGACTAACCCAAACCATCACCCTAACCCTAAACCTCACGCTAACCCTTTCCCTAATCCTCACCCAACCCTAGCCCTCACCCTAAAACTAAACCTCATCCTCACCCTATCCCTCACCTTCACCCTCAACCTCAGCCTAACTCTAACCCTAACCCTAACCCTCACCCTAACACTAACCCTCACCCTAACCCTAACCCTAAACCTAACACTAAACCTAACCCTAACCCTCACCCTCAGCCTCACCCTAAACCTAACTCTAACCCTAAGCCTCACCCTCACCCTAATCCTAACCCTAACCATAAACCTCACCCTAACTCTAAGTCTAAACCTCACCCTCACCCTAGCCCTTGCCCTAACAGTAATCCTAACCCTATCCCTCATCCTAACCCTCCCCCTAACCCTAACCCTAACCCTAACCCTAACCCTAACCATCACCCTCACCCTCAGCCTAAATCTAAGCCTAACCCTAGACCTAACACTAACAAACAAACTCACCCTCACCCTAATTAATCCTATCCCTAACCCTAACACTAAACCTTACTCTTACCCTAACTCTCACCCTAAACCTAACCCTAACCGTCACCCTAACCCTAACTCTAACCCTAAACCTCACCCTCACCCTAACCCTAACTCTACACCTAAGCCAAACCCTAAACCTCAACCTAACACTAACCCTCACCTTCACCCTCACTGTAAACGTAACCGTAACCCTAAACCTAAACCTAACAATAACCCAAACACTAACCCTAACCCTCACCCTAACCATAACCGTCACCCTAACCCATAACCTCACCCTAACACTTACCCTCACCCTAAAACTAACCCTAACATTAACACTAACCCTCACACTGAACCTAAACCAAACCCTAACCCTCAACCTCAACCGAACCCTCACACTCAACCTAAACCTAACACTACCCCTAACACTAATCCTCACCTTAACCCTCCCCCTAACCCTATATCAAAACCTCAACTTCACCCTCACCCTAACCCTAACCCTAACCCTAACCCTAAACCAAACCCTAAACCTAACCCTAAGCCTCAGCCTCAACCTCACCCTAACCCAAACCCTAACCCTCATCCTAACTCTAAGCCTAACCCTAACCCTAATCCTAATCCTCACCCTCACCCTCACCCTAACCCTAATCCTAAACCTAACCCTATCCCTAATCCTAACCCTCACCCTAACACTCAGCCTAGCCTTCACCCTTAAACTTATCCTAACCCTAAACCTCAACCTAACTCTCAACCTGACCCTAAACCTAACCCTAACCCTCGCCGGAACCCTCACCCTCACCCTCACCCTCATGCTCGGCCTAAGGCTAAGCCTAACCCTAACCCTAACACTCACCCTAACCCTAACTCTAACCCTAACCCTAACCCTAATCCTCAAGCTCAACCTCACAGTAACCGTAACCCTACCCCTAAACCTAACAATAAACCTAACCCTAACCCTAACCCTCACCCTAACACTTACCCTACCCTAACACTAACCCTAACACTAACCCTCACACTAACCCTAACCATCACCCTAACCCTAAACCTCACACTCACCCTAGCCTTCACCCTAACCCTAACCATCATCCTCACCATAAACCTCACACTAACCCTAACACTAATCCTCAATCTAACCCTCACCCTCACCCTAACGCTAACACTAACCCTCACCCTAACCCTAACCTTCACGCTTACCGGAACCCTCACCCTCAGCCTAAACCAAACCTAATCCTAACCCTATCCCTATACCTCACAGTCACCCTCACCCTCACCCTAATCCTAACCCTAACCCTAACCGTAACACAAAACCTCAACCTAACCCTCACCCTAACCTTAAACCTGAAACTAAACCTAACCCTCACCCTAGACCTAACCCTCCAACTAACACTAAATCTAACCCTAAACCTCACCCTCACCATAACCCTAATCCTAACCCTAACCCTAAGCCTAAACCTCACCCTCAACTTCACCCTTACAATAACTCTAAACCTACAATAACACAAATCCTAACCCTAAACCTAACCCTAACCCTAACGTAAACCTAATGCTAACACTCACCCTCAAGCTAACCCTAATCCTAACCCTTACCCTCAACCTAACCGTAATCCTCACCCTCACTGTACTCCTAACCCTCAACCTAATCCTGACCCTAACCCTAACCCCAAACCTTAATCTAACACTAGCCCTAACCCTCAACCTCACCCTAGACCTCACCCTTACCACAATCCTAACCCAAAACCTCATTCTTAACCTCACCCTAAACCTAACCTTAACTCTCACCCTAACCCTAACTCAAACCCTAACTCTCAACCTAACCCTAACCCTCACACTCACCCTAACCCTAACCCTGACCCCCACCCTCACGCTCAGTCTAACCCTAAACCTAACCCTAACCCTAACCATATCGCTCACTCACCCTAACCCTTATCCTAAACCTAAACCTAACCCTAAGCCTAACCCTCACACTCAACCTAACCCTCCACCTAACCCTAAATCTAAAACTAACACTAATCCTAACCCCCAAACTCAGCCTCACCCTAAACCTAAATCTAATCCTAAACCTTAAAGTCACCCTAACCCTAACACTAAACTTAAACCGAAACCGCACCATAACCCTAACCCTAAACCTCACCCTAGTCCTCACTCAAACCGTAATCCTAACCATAACCCTCATCATAACCCTCACCCTAACTCTAAACATAACCATCACCGTCACCCTCACCTAACCCCTAACCCGACCCCTAACCCTCAACCTAACCTTAACCCTCACACTCACCGTAACCCTCAAACTAAGCCTAAACTTAACCCGAACCCTAATTCTCACCCTTACCCTTACCTTAACCCTCACTCCAAACCTAACCCTAAAACTCACCCTCACCCTAGACCTCACCCAACCCTAATCCTTACACTAACCCTCTTCCTAAGCCTCCCCCAAAACCTTACCCTAACCCTCACCCTAACCCTAACCCTAACACTCAAACTCACGCTCAGCCTAAACCTAAGCCTATCCCTAACCCTAACCCTAACACACACACTCACCCTCACCCTAACCCTAATCCTAACACTAACCCTCATCCTAACCCTCCCCATAACCATTACCCTCATCCTAACCCTAACCCACACCCTCACCCTCAGCCTAAACCTAAGCCTAACCCTAACCCTAACCCTCACACTCACCCTAACCCTAACCCTATACCTCACGCTAACCCTAACGCTAACCCTCAACCTCAGCCTAACCCTAAGCCTATACCTAACCCTAACCCTAACCCTCACACTCACCCTAATCCTAACCCTAATCCTACTCCTAACCCGAACCCTAACCCTCACCCTCAACCTAACCCTCACCATAAGCCTAACCCTAACATTAATCCTAACCCTAACCCTCACCCTCACCCTCACCCTAACCCTAACTCTAACACTAAACCTTACCCTAACACTAACCCTAAATCTAACCCTAAACCTCACCCTCAAACTAACCATAACCCTAACCCTAACCGTAAACCCCACACTAACCCTAAACCTAACCCTCACCTGCACCCTCACCCTCCCTATAACTCTGACCCTAACACTAACAATAACACTAATCCTAATCAGAACCATCACCCGAATCCTAACCCTCACACTCATGCTGGGCATAAGCCTAAGCCTAAGCCTAAGGCTAACCCCAACCCTAACCCTAACCCTAACCCTATCACAAACCCTAACTCTAACCCTAAAACTCACTGTCACCCAAACCCTAATTCTATCCCTAACCCTAAACCTAAACCTCATCCTAACACTAACCGTAACCTGCACCCTCAACCACACCGTAACCGTAACCCTAACCCTAACCCTAACAACAAGCTTAACCATAACCCTAACGCTCACCCTAACCATAACCGTCACCATAACCCATAAACTCACCCTAACACTTACCCTCACCCTAACACTAACCCTAACACTAACACTAACCCTCACACTGACCCTAACCCTAACCCTAATCCTAAACGTCAACCTAACCCTCACCCTCAACCTAAACCTAACACTACCCCTAACCCTAACCCTCCCCCTAACCCTATATCTAAACCTCACCCTAACCCTAACCCTAAACCTAAAACTAACACTAACAGTACCCCTAAACCTAACCCTAAACCTAACCCTAATCCTCAGCCTCAACCTCTTCCTAACCCAAACCCTAACCCTAAACCTCATCCTAACTCTAAGCCTAACCCTAACCCTAATCCTAACCCTCACACTCACCCTAACCCTAATTCTAAACCTAAACCTATCCCTAACCCTAACCCTCACCCTAACCCTCAGCCTAGCCCTCACCCTTAAACTTATCCTAACCCTAAACCTCAACCTAACTCTCAACCTAACCCTAACCCTCACCCGTACCATCACCCGAACGCGAACACTCATGTTCGGCCTAAGCCTAAGCCTAAGCCTAACCCTAACCCTCACCCTAACCCTAATCGTCACCTTCACTGTAACGCTAACCCTCAACCTAATCCTCACCCTAAACCTAACCCTAACCCTAAACCTTAATCTAACACTAACCCTAACCCTCAACCTCACTGAAGCCCTCACCCTAACCCTAATCCTAACCCTAATCCTCATCCTTAACCTCAAACTAACCCTAACCCTAACCTTAACCCTCACCCTCACCCTAACTCTAACCCTAACTCTCAACCCTAACCCTCACGCTCACTGTAACCCTAACCCTAACCCTAACCCTCACACTCACCCTAAACCTAACCTCACCCCCACCCTCACCCTCAATCTAACCCTAAGTCTAAACCTAACACTAACCATATCGCTCACACTCACCCTAACCCTTACCCTAAACCTAATCCTAACCCTAAGCCTAACCCTCACACTCAACCTAACCCTCACCCTAACCCTAAATCTAACACTAACCCTAACCCTAACCCTCAAACTCAGCCTCACCCTAACTCTAACTGTAACCCTAAACCTTTCACTCACCCTAACCCTAACTGTAAACCTAATCCTAAACCTCACCCTAACCCTAACCCTAAACCTAACCCTCACCCTAATCCTAAACGTAACCCTCATCCTAACCCTGACCCTAACACTAAACCGAACCCTCACCGTCACCCTCACTGAACCCCTAATCCGAACCCTAAACCTCAACCCAACCCTAACCCTCACCTTCACCATAACACTTACCCTAACGCTCAACCTAACCCTAAACTTAACCTGAACCCTAAATCTCACCCATCACCTAACCCTCAAACTAACCATCACCTAACACTCAAACTCACCCTCAGCCTAACCCTAAGCCTAACCTTAAACCTAACCCTAACACACATACTTACACTCACCCTAACCCTAATCCTAACCCGAACCCTCATCCTCAACCTCCCCATAACACTAACCCTCAACCTAAGCCTAACCCTCACCCTGACCCTCACACTCACCCTAACACTAACCCTAATCCTAATCCTAACCCTAACCCTATCCCTAACCCTCAGCCTAACCCTCACCTTAAGCCTAACCCTAACATTAATACTAAACCTATCCCTCACCCTCAGGCTCACCCTAACCCTAACCCTAACCCTACCCGTAAACCCCAGCCTAACCCTAACCCTAAACCTCACCTGCACCCTCACCCTCACCGGAACTCTAACCCTAACACTCACAATAACACTAATCCTAACCAGAACCATCACCCTAACCCTAACCCTCACCCTCAAGCTCGGCCTAAGCCTAAGCTAAGCCTAAGCCTAACCCTATCCCTCACCCTAACCCTAACCCTATCACAAACCCTAACTCTAACCCTAAACCTCACTGTCACCCTAACCCTAATTGTATCCCTAACCCTAAACCTAAACCTCATCCTAACCCTAAATGTAACCCTCACCCTCACCCTAACCATAACCCTAACCCTAACCCTAACAATAACCTTAACCATAACCCTAATACTCACCCTAAACATAACCCTCAACTTATCCCTAACCCTCACCCGAACACTTACCCTAACCCTAACACTATCACTCACACTAACACAAACCATCACCCTAACCCTAAACCTCACCCGATTCCTAAACTTAACCCAACCCTAGCCCTCACCCTAACCCTAACACTCATCCTCACCCTAACCCTCACCCTCACGCTCACCCTCAGCCTAACCCTAACCCTAAACCTAACCCTAACCCTCACCCTAACCCTCACCCTAATCCTAACCCTAAACCTAACACTAACCCTAACCCTAACCCTCACCCTCAGCTTCACCCTAACCCTAACTCTAACCCTAAACCTCACCCTCACCCTAACCATAAACCTCACCCTAACTCTAACCCTAAACCTCACCCTCACCCTAGCCCTTGCCCTAAAACTAATCCTAACCCTAAACCTAATCCTAACCCTCCCCCTATCCCTAACCCTAACCCTAAACCTAACCATCACCATCACCCTCAGCCTAACCCTAAGCGTAATCCTAGACCTAACCCTATCAAACACACTGACCCTCACCCTAACCCTAACCTTAATCCTATCCCTAACACTAACACTAACCCTTACCCTCCCCCTAACTCTCAAAGTAACCCTAAACCTAAGCATCACCCTAACCCTAACTCTAACCCTAAAACTCACCCTCAACCTAACCCTAACCCTAACCCTAACTCAAACCCTAAACCTAAATCTAACCTTCATCCTCACCCTCACCGTAACTGTAACCCTAAACCTAAACCTAACAATAACCCTAACTGTAACCCTAACCCTCACCCTAACCATAACCGTCACCATAACCCATAACCTAACCCTAACACTTACCCTCACCCTAACACTAACCCTAACACTAACACTAACCCTCACACTGACCCTAACCCTAACCCTAACCCTAAACGTCAACCTAACCCTCACCCTCAACCTAAACCTAACACTACCCCTAACCCTAACCCTCCCCCTAACCCTATATCCTAACCTCACCCTAACCCTAACCCTAACCCTAAACCTAACACTAACAGTACCCCTAAACCTAACCCTAAACCTAACCCTAATCCTCAGCCTCAACCTCATCCTAACCCAAACCCTAACCCTAAACCTCATCCTAACTCTAAGCCTAACCCTAACCCTAATCCTAACCCTCACACTCACCCTAACCCTAATCCTAAACCTAACCCTATCCCTAACCCTAACCCTCACCCTAACCCTCAGCCTAGCCCTCATCCTTAAACTTATCCTAACCCTAAACCTCAACCTAACTCTCAACCTAACCTTAACCCGAACCCGAACTCAAACCCTCACCCTCACCCTCATGCTCGGCCTAAGCCTAAGCCTAAGCCTAAGCCTAACCCTAACCCTAACCCTCACCCTAACCCTAATCCTCACCTTCACTGTAACCCTAACCCTCAACCTAATCTTCACCCTAACCCTAACCCTAACCCTAAACCTTAATCTAACACTAAACCTAACCCTAACCCTCACCCTAACCATATATCTAAACCTCACCCTAACCCTAACCCTAAACCTAACACTAACAGTACCCCTAAACCTAACCCTAAACCTATCCCTAATCCTCAGCCTCAACCTCTACCTAACCCAAACCCTAACCCTAAACCTCATCCTAACTCTAAGCCTAACCCTAACCCTAATCCTAACCCTCACACTCACCCTAACCCTAATTCTAAACCTAAACCTATCCCTAACCCTAACCCTCACCCTAACCCTCAGCCTAGCCCTCACCCTTAAACTTATCCTAACCCTAAACCTCAACCTAACCCTAACCCGAACCCGAACCCGAACCCGAACCCGAACCCTCATGCTCGGCCTAAGCCTAAGCCTAAGCCTAAGCCTAAGCCTAACCCCAACCCTCACCCTAACCCTAATCGTCACCTTCACCCTCAACCTAATCCTCACCATAACCCTAACCCTAACCCTAAACCTTAATCTAACACTAACCCTAACCCTCAACCTCACCCAAGCCCTCACCCTAACCCTAATCCTCATCCTTACCCTGACACTAACCCTAACCTTAACCCTCACCCTAACCCTAACTCTAACCCTAACTCTCAACCTAAACCTAACCCTCACGCTCACTGTAACCCTAACTCTAACCCTCAACCTAACCCTAACCCTCACACTCACCCTAAACCTAACCCTCACCCCCACCCTCACCCTCAATCTAACCCTAAGTCTAAATCTAACCCTAACCATATTGCTCACACTCACCCTAACCCTTACCCTAAACCTAATCCTAACCCTAAGCCTAACCCTCACACTCAACCTAAACTTCACCCTAACCCTAAATCTAACACTAACCCTAACCCTAACCCTCAAACTCAGCCTCACCCTAACCCTAACTGTAACCCTAAACCTTACACTCACCCTAACCCTAAACCTAATCCTAAACCTCACCCAAACCCTAACCCTAAACCTCACCCTCACCCTCACCCTAATCCTAAACGTAACCCTCAACCTAACCCTGACCCTAACACTGAACCGAACCCTCACTGTCACCCTCACTCAACCCCTAATCCGAACCCTAACCCTCAACCCAACCCTAACCCTCACCTTCACCATAACCCTTACCCTAACGCTCAACCTAACACTAAACTTAACCCGAACCCTAAATCTCACCCATCACCTAACCCTAACCCTCAAACTCACCCTCAGCCTAACCCTAAGCCTAACCCTAAACCTAACCCTAACACACACACTCACCCTCACCATAACCCTAATCCTAAACCTAACCCTCATCCTCAACCTCCCCATAACCCTAACCCTCAACCTAAGCCTAACCCTCACCCTGATCCTTAGCCTAATCCTAACCCTAACCCTAACCCTCACCCTCACCCTAACCCTAACCCTAATCCTAATCCTAACCCTAACCCTATCGCTAACCCTCAACCTAACCCTCACCTTAAGCCTAACCCTAACATTAATACTAAACGTATCCCTCACCCTCAGGCTCACCCTAACCCTAACCCTAACCCTAACCGTAAACCCCAGCCTAACCCTAACCCTAACCCTCACCTGCACCCTCACCCTCACCGGAACTCTAACCTAACACTCACAATAACACTAATCCTAACCAGAACCATCACCCTAACCCTAACCCTCACCCTCATGCTCGGCCTAAGCCTAAGCCTAAGCCTAAGCCTAACCCTATTCCTCACCCTAACCCTAACCCTATCACAAACCCTAACTCTAACCCTAAACCTCACTGTCACCCTAACCCTAATTGTATCCCTAACCCTAAACCTAAACCTCATCCTAACCCTAAATGTAACCCTCACCCTCAACTAACCATAACCCTAAACCTAACCCTAACAATAACCTTAACCATAACCCTAATACTCTCCCAAAACATAACCCTCACCCTAACCCTAACCCTCACCGTAACACTTACCCTAACCCTCAAAATAACCCTAACCCTAACACTAACCCTCACACTAACACTAACCATCACCCTAACCCTAAACCTCACGCTAACCCGATCCCTAGCCCTCAACCTAACCCTAATTCTAACCCTCACCCTAAACCTAACCCTCATCCTCACTCTAAACCTCACACTAACCTTAACCCTAATCCTCAATCTTACAATCACCCTGACCCTAACCTGACCCCTTACTCTAACCCTAAACCTAAACCTAACCCTCACCCTTATCTTAACCCTCACCCTCACCCTAACCCTCACCTTTACCCTTACCATCATCCTCACCCAAACCCTCACCCTAACCCTAAACCTTATTATAATCCTCAACCTCACCATAGCCCTCACCCTAACCCTAATCCTAAACCTAACACTGATCCTAACTTTAAACCTCACCCTAACCCTAACCATCACCCTAACCCTAATCCTCACCTCTACCCTCACCCTAAGCCTAACCCTAAACCTAAGTCAAACCCTAACCCTAACCCTCACACTCACTGTAAACCTAACCCTCACCCTAAAGCTAACCCTAACCCTAAACCTTAATCTAACACTAACCCTAACCCTCACCCTCACCCTAGCACTCACCATAACGCTAATCCTAACCCTAATCCTCATCTTTACCCTCACCCTAACCCTAAATTCAACCCTCACCCTAACCCTAATCCTAACCCTAACCCTCAACCTAACCCTAACCCTCAAACTCATCCTCACCCTCATCCTAAACCTAATCCTAACGCTAAGCCTAACCCGCACAAACAACCTAACACTCACTCTAACCCTAACTCTAACACTAATCCTAACACTAACCCTCACCATAACCCTAACCCTCAACCTCAGCCTCACTCTAACCCTAACTCTAACCCTAAACCTCAACCTCACCCTAACCCTAACCCTAAACCTAACAGTAAACCTCACCCTAACCCTAACGCTAAACATTACCTGCCACTAGCCCTCACCCTAACCATAATCCTAACCCTAACCCTCATCCTAACCCTCACCCTAACACTAACCCTAACACTAACCCTCACCCTAACCCTAATCCTAACCCTAACTCTCAAACTGACACTAACACTAACCCTCACCATAACCCTTACTCTAACCCTAACCCTAACCCTAAACTTTACCCGAACCCTAACTCTCACACTAACCCTAACCCTAACCCTCACTCTAACCCTAATCCTCACCCTTGCCATAACCCTCACACTCAGCGTAACCATCACGTTTACCCTTACCTTCACCCCCACCATATCCCTTACCCTAACCCTCAACCTAAAACTCACCCTAACTCTAACTCTACCCCTAAACCTCACCCTCCATCTAACCCTAACTCTAACACTAACCCTAAGACTAAACCTCACCCTAACCCTAACCCTAACCCTCAAACTGACCCTGACCCTCACCCTCACCCTCACCCTCAGGCTAAACCTCAGGCTAACCCTAACCTTAACCTAACCCTCACACTCACCCTAACCCAAGCCCGAATCCTAATCCTAACCCTAATCCTAACCCTCACCCTCACCCTCAGCCTCAGCCTAACCCTAATTCTAACCCTAAACCTCACCCTCACCTAACCCTAAGGCTAACCGTAACCATAAACCTAACCCTAACTGTAATCCTAACCCTCCCCCTAACTCTCACCCTAACCCTAAACCTAACAATAACCCTAACCCTGAACCTCAACCTAACATTCACCCTAACCCTAACTCTAACCCTAATCCTCACACTTACCCTAACCCTCACTCTAACCCTAAAGCAAACCCTAATCCTCACCCTAACCCTAACCCTAACCCTCACACTCACCTTAACCGAAACATTAAACCTAACCCTAAGAATAACCCTAATCCTTATCCTAAACCTCACCTTAACCATAACCCTCACAATAACCCAAACCCTCAACCTAACACCAACCCTCACCCTAAAACTAACCTTAACCCTAACATTAACCCTCACACTAACCCTAATCCTAACCCTAACCCTAAACCTCAAGCTACCCCTCACCCTCACGCAAACCCTAACAATAACCCTATCCCTGATCCTCACCCTTTCCCTCCCCTAACACTATATCTAACCCTAAACCTCACCCAAACCCTAACCATAATCCTAACCCAACCCTAAACCCCACCCTAACCCTATCCCTAACCCTCACCCCCACCCTCACCCTCACAGTAATTCTAATCCTAACCCTAACAATAACACTACCCCTAACACTAACCATCACCCTAACCCTAATCCTCACCCCCACCCTCACTCTTAGCCTAACTGTAAGCCTAACTGTAAGCCTAACTGTAATCCTCACCCTAAATCTCAGACTCAGCCTCACCCTAACCCTAACCCTCACCCTTACCTTAAGCCTCACCCTCATCTTAACAGTCACCCTCAGCGTAAACCTCACCTTTACCCTTACCATCATCCTCACCCTAACCTCCCCCGAACCCTAAACCTCATCCTAAACCTCACCCTAACAGTAAACCTAACCATCACGCTAAACCTAACCCTCACCCTCAAACTCACCCTCAGCCTAACCCGAAGGCTAAGCCTAAGCCTTACCCTAACCATCACCCTCACCCGAGCCCTCACCCTTACCCTAATCCTAACCATCACCATAACCCTAATCCTCACCTCCACCCTCACCCTCAGCCTAACCCTAAGCCTAAGCCTAGCCCTAACCCTAATCCTCAGCCCCACCCTCACCCTTAGCCTAACCATAAGCCGAAGCCTAATCCTCACCCTAAACCTCACACTCAGTCTCACCCTAACCCTAATCCTAAACCTAACCATATCCCTAAACCTCAACCTAACCCTCACCCTCACACTTACCCTAACACTAACCCTAACCCTAAACCTCACCCTATCCCTCCCCCTAACCCTAACCATAAGCATAACCATAACCATAACCCTCACCTTCAGCCTCATGCTCACCACAAACTTAACCCTAAGCATAACACTAATAATAAACCTAACCCTAAACTTAACCCAAACCCTAACTCTAATCCTCAACCCCAGCCTGACCCTCATCCTAAGCCTAAGCCTAACAATAACTCTAATCCTAAACCTAACGCTAAAACTAAACCTAATACTCAGCCTCACCCTCACACTAACCCAAACCCTAACCCTAACCCTCACCCTAACTCTAAGGCTAACCCTAACCCTAAACCTCACACTCACACTCACCCTAACCCTAATCCTAAACCTAACACTTTCCCTAACCCTAGCCCATACCCTAACCCTAACCCTATCCCTCACCCTTACCCTAATCCTAACCCTAAACCTCAATCTAACCTTCACACTAACCTGAACCATAACCCAAACCCTAACCCTCACCCTCATGCTCGGCCTAAGCCCAAGCCTAAGCTTAAGCCTATACCTAACCCTAACCCTCACCCTAACCCTAACACTAACACTAACCCTAACTCTAACCCTAAATCTCACCCTCACCCTAACCTTAACTCTAACCCTAACAGTAAAACTAAACCTCATCCTAACCCTAAACCTAACCCTAACCCTAACACTAACACTAACCATAACCCTAACCCTAACCCTAACTATAACCCTAACCCTAACCCTCACACTCACCCAAACCATAAATCTCACCCTAACCCTAACCCTCACCCTAACATAAACCCTAACGCTAACACTAATGCTCACACTAACCCTAAGCATCACCCTAACCGTAAACCTCACCCTAACACTAAGCCTAACCCTCATCCTCACCCTAAACCTCACACTAACCCTAACACTAATCCTCAATCTAACCCTCACCCTCACCCTAACCCTAACACTAACCCTCACCCTAACCTTAACCCTCACCCTTACTGTAACCCTCACCCTCAGCCTAACCCTAAAATTTACCCTTACCTTCAACCCCACCCTAACCCGCACCCTAACCCTAACCTTGACCCTAACCCTCACCCTAACCCTTACTCTACCCCTAAACCTCACCCTCACCTTAACACTAACTCTAACCCTAACCCTAACACTAAACTTCACCCTAACCCTAACCCTAACTGTCACCCTCACACTCACCGTAAACGTAACCCTAACCCTAACCCTAACAATAACCCTAACCCTAACACTCACCCTAACCATAACCCTCACCCTAAATCTAACCTTCACCCTAACACTTACCCTCACCCTAACACTAACCCTAACCCGAATACTAACCCACACCCTAGCCCTCACCCTAACGCTAATTCTAACCCTCACCCTCAACCTCACCATAACTCTAACCCTAATCCTAACAATAACACTTCCCCTAACCTTAATCCTAACCCTAACCATAACCATAACCCTCACCCTCAGCCTCAACCTCAGCCTAACCATAAGCATAAGCCTAACCCTAACTCTAACCCTAACCCTAACCATAATCCTAACCCTAACCCTAAATCTAACCCTAACCATAACCCTAAACCTAACCCTAATACTCAGCCTCACCCTCATCCTAAACCAAACCCTTACCCTAACCCTCACCCTAATCCTAAGCCTAACCGTAACCTAACACTCACACTCACCCTCACCCTAACCCTAATCCTAAACCTAACGTTATCCCTAACCCTAACCCTCACCCTAACAATCAACCTAACATTCACCCTCACCCTAACCCTAACCCTCACCCTAACCATAACCCTCACCCTAACCCTAACCCTCACCCTACCACTTACCGTAAACCTAACACTAACCCTAACGCTAACACTAACCGTCACACTAAACCTAACCCTCACCCTAGCCCTCACCCTAACCCTAATTCTAACCCTCACCCTCACCCTAAACCTGACCCTCATCCTCACCCTAAACCTCACACTAACCCTAACACTAATCCTCATTCTAACCCTCATCCTATCCCTAACCCTAACACTTACACTAACCCTAAACCTAACCCTAATCCTCACCCTTATCTTAACCCTCACCCTCAGCGTAAACCTCACCTTTACGCTTACCATCATCCTCACCCTAACCTCACCCTAACCCTAAACCTCATCCTAACCCTCACCCTAACCGTAAATTTAACCATCACACTAACCGTAATGCTCACCCTCAAACTCACCCTTAGCCTAACCTTAAACCTAAGCCTAAGCCTTACCCTAACCCTCACCCTCACCCGAGCCCTCACCCTTACCCTAATCCTAACCATCACCCTAACCCTAACCCTCAGCCCATCCTCACCCTCAGCCTAACCCTAAGCCTAAGCCTAAGCCTAAACCTAACCCTCACACTCACCCTCACCTTCACCCTAATCCTAACACTAACCATAACCCTAACCCTAAACCTCAAACTAACCCTCACCCTAACCTTAACACTAACACTAACCCTAACCCTAACCCTCGACCTAACACTCCCCCTAACCCTAAATCTAACCCTAAACCTCACCCTCACACTAACCCTAATCCTAATCCTAAACCTGAACCTCACCCGAACACTCTCCCTAACCCTCACCCTCATCCTCACCCTCACCCTCACTGTTACTTTGACCTTAACCCTAACAATAACACTAATCCTAACCCTAAACCTAACTCTAACCCTAACCTTAATCCTAACACTCACCCTCACCCTAAGCCTAATACTAACCCTAAACCTCACCCTAACCCTAACCCTCACATCACCGTAACCCTAAATCTCATCCTAACCCTCACACTAACCCTAACCCTAACCGTAAACCTCACCCTCACCCTAACCCTAAACCTCACCCGCCCCTAGCCTTCACCCTAACCCTAATCCTAACCCTAACCCTCATCCTAACCCTCACCCTAACACTAACCCTAACCCTAACCCTCAAGCTAACCCTAACCCTAACCCTAACTCTATAACTGACACTAACCCTCACCCTCACCGTAACCCTTACACTAACCCTAACCCTAACCCTAACCCTAAAATTAACTCTAACCCTAACTCTCACACTAACCCTAACCCTCACCCTCACCCTAAACCTAACCCTCACCCTTGCAATGACCTTGACACTCAGCCTAACCGTCACGTTTTCCCTTACATTCATCAACATTCCTAACCCTCACCCTAACCCTAACACTCAACCTAACCCTCACCCTAACCCTAACTCTACCCCAAAACTTCACCCTCACCCTAACCCTAACTCTAACACTAACCCTAACACTAAACCTCACCCAAACCCTAACCCTAACCCTCAAACTAATCCTAACCCTCACCCTTACCCTCACCCTCAGCCTAAACCTGAGGCTAAACCTAACCCTAACCCTAACCCTCAAACTCACCCTAAACCTAACCCTAATCCTAATCCTAACCCTAATCCTAACCCTCACCCTCACCCTCAGTCTCACCCTAACCCTAATTCTAACCCTAAACCTCACCCTCACCTAACCCTGAGGCTAACCCTAACCATAAACCTAACCCTAACTGTAATCCTAACACCTCCCCCTAACTCTCAACCTAACCCTAACACTAACACTAACCCTAACCCTAAACCTCAACCTAAATTTCACCCTAACCCTAACTCTAACCCTAATCCTGACATTCATGCTAACCCTGACTCTAACAATAACCCAAACCCTAAAACCTCGCCCTAAACCTAACCCTAACTCTCACCTTCACCCTCACCGTAACCGAAACACTAAACATAACCCTAACAATAAACCTAATCCTTATCCTAAACCTCACCCTAACTATAACCCTGACAATAATCCAGACCCTCACCCTGACAACAACACTCACCCTAAAACTAACCCTAACCTTAACACTAAGCTTCACACTAACCCTAATCTTAACCCTAACCCTCAACCTCAACCTGACCCTCACCCTCACCATTACCCTAACAATAATCCTATCCCTGACCCTTCCCCTAACCCTCCCCCTAACCCTATATCTAACCCTAAACCTCAGCCTCACCCTAACCATAGCCCTAAACCTAACCCTAAACCTAACCCTAATCCTCAGCCTCACCCTCACACTAACCCAAACCCTAACCCTAACCCTCACCCTAATTCTAAGCCTAACCCTAACCATAAACCTCACACTCACCCTCACCCTAACCCTAATCCTAAACCTAACCCTAGCCCTAACCCTAGCCCTCACCCTAACCCTAAACCTAGCCCTCACCCTTACCCTAATCCTAACCCTAAACCTCAATCTAACCTTCACCCTAACCTTCACCCTAACCTGAACCCTAACCTGAACCCTTACCCTCACCCTCACCCACACCCTCACCCTCACAGCAAACTTAACCCTAAACATATCACTAACAATTACCCTAACACTAACCCTAACCCTAACCCTAATCCTCACACGCACCCTCACACTCAGCTTAACCCTAAGCCTAACCCTAACACTAACCCTCACTGTAACCCTAACCCTAACCCTAACCTAAAAACCTAACCCTAACCCTAACACTAAACCTAACCCTAATCCTCACCCCCACCCTCACCCTAACCCAAACCCTAACCCTAACCCTCCCGCTAACAATAACCCTAATTCTAAACCTCACCCTCACCCTAACCCTTACCATAAACCTATCCCTAAACCGCACCCTAACCCTAACCCTCACCCTCAAACTCATCCTCACCGTATCTCTAACCATAACCCTAAGAATAACCATAACCCTAACCCTAACCATAACCCTCACCTTCAGCCTCATGCTCACCTCATGCTCACTTAACCCTAAGCATAACACTAACAATAAGCCTAACCCTAGGCCTAACCCTAAACCTAACTCTAATCCTCAAACCCACCCTCACCCTCATCCTAACCCTAAGCCTTAGCCTAACTCTAACCATAACTCTCACCATAACCCTAACCCTAACCCTAACCCTAACACCAACCCTAACAATAAAACTAACCCTAAAAATAAGCCTAATCCTCAGCCTCACCCTCACACTAACCCAAACCCTAACCCTAACCCTCACCCTAATTCTAAGCCTAACCCTAACCCGAAACCTCACACTCACCCTCACCCTAAACCTAATCCTAAACCTAACCCTATCCCTAACCTTAGCCCTCACCCTAACCCTAAACCTAGCCCTCACCCTTACCCTAATCCTAACCCTAAACCTCAATCTAACTTTCATCATAACCCGAACCCTAACCCGAAACCTACCCCTCACCCTCATGCTCGGCATAAGCCTAAGCCTAAGCCTAAGCCCAAGCCTAACCCTCACACTAACCGTAACACTAACACTAACACTAACTATAACCCTAAATCTCACCCTCAACCAAACCTTAACTCTAACACAAACCCAAAAACTAAACTTCATTCTAACCCTAACACTAAACATAACCATAACCATAACCCTAACTCTAACCCTAACCATAACAATAACCCTAACCCTCACACTCACCCTAACCATAACCCTCACCCTAACCCTAACCCTCAACCTATTCCTTAAACTCATGCTAACCCAACCCTCACACTAAGCCTAAACCTCAACCTAACCCTAACTCTCTCCCTCATCATCACCCTAAACTTCACCCTCACCCTAACCCTCACCCTCACCTTCATCCTCACCCTAACCCAAAACCTAACCCTAACCCTCACCCTAACCCTAATCCTCACACTAACCCTAAACCTAACCCTTACCCTTATCCACACACTAACCCTCACCCTAACCCTAACCCTAAATCTAAGTCTCACCCTCACCCTAACCTTCACCTTCACCCTAACCCTCACCCAAACCTAAACCCTCACACTCACCCTAAACCTCACCCTCACCCTAAAGCTAACACTAAACCTAAACCTCACCCTAACACTCACACTAAACCTAACCCTCACTCTCACCATAACCCTAACACTAAACCTTACCCTAACCCTTACCCTAACCCTTACCCTCACCATAACCCTAACCCTAATCCTCACAATAACCCTAACACTAACCCACACACTAAAACTCACCCTAAACCTCACCCTCACCCTAAACGTAACCCTCACCCACACCCTCACCTTCAGCCTAACCCTAACCCTAACCCTAATCCTAACCCTGAACCTCACCCTCACCCTGAACTTAACCCTAATCCTCAACCTCACCCTCACCCTAAACCTAACCGTAAACCTATCACTAACCCTCACCCTAAACCTAACCCTGAACCTAACCCTCAATCTAACACATACCCTCACCCTCACCCAAACCCTCAAACTAACCCTCTCCCTAAACCTCACCCTCGCCCTAAACCTCACACTAAACCTTACACTCACCCTCACCCTAACCCTAACACTAATCCTAACCCTAAACCTCACCATCACCCTAAACCTAACCCTAAATTTTCCCTAACCCTAACCCTAAACCTAACCCTAACATTAAACCTAACACTCACTCACACCATCAATCTAACCATAACCCTAACCGTATCCCTAAAACTAACCCTCACCCTAACCCGCACCCTAAAACATACCCTCACCCTAATCCTAACGCTAACCCTAACCCTAACACTAACACTAACCCTAACCCTAAACCTAACCCTATCCCTAAACCTAATCCTCAGCCTCACCCTCACACTAACCCAAATCCTAACCCTAACCCTAACTCTAAGCCTAACCCTAACCCTAAATCTCACACTCACACTCACCCTAACCCTAATACTAAACCTAACGCTATCCCTAACCCTAGCCCTCACCCTAACCTTAACCCTAGCCCTCACCCTTACCCTAATCCTAACCCCAAACCTCAATCTACACTTTGCCCTAACCTGAACCCTAACCCGAACCCTAACCCTCACCCTCATGCTCGGCCTAAGCCTAAGCCTAAGCCTAAGCCTAACCCTCACCCTAACCCTAACAGTAACACTAACCCTAACTCTAACCCTAAATCTCACTCTCACCCTAACTTTAACTCTAAACCTAACCCGAAAACTACAATTCATCCTAACCCTAACGCTAACCCTAACCATAAACATAACCCTAACCTAACCCTAAACCTAACATTAACCCTAACCCTAACCCTCACACTCACCCTAACTATAACCCTCACCCTAACCTAACCCTCACCCTTACACTTACCCTCATCCTAACATAAACCCTAATGCTAACACTAATGCTCACACTAACCCTAAGCATCACCCTAACCGTAAACCTCACCCTAACACTAACCCTAACCCTCATCCTCACCCTAAACCTCACACTAACCTTAACACTAATCCTCCAACTAAACCTCACCCTCACCCTAATCCTAACACTAACCCTCACCCTAACCCTAACCCTCACCATTACTGTAACCCTCACCCTCAGCCTAGCCCTCAAATTTACCCTTAACTTCAACCCCACCCTAACCCGCACCCTAACCCTAACCCTCACCCTAACCCTCACCCTAATCTTAACTCTACCCCTAAACCTCACCCTCACCTGAACCCTAACTCTAACCTTAACCCTAACACTAAACTTCACCCTAACCCTAACCCTAACTCTCACCCTCACACTCACTGGAACTGTAACCCTAAACCTAACCCTAACAATAACCCTAACCCAAACCCTCACCCTAACCATAACCCTCAGCCTAATCCTAACCCTCACCCTAACACTTACCCTCACCCTAACCCTAATCCTCACACTAACCCTAACCCTAACCCTCACACGAACCCTCACCCAAACACTAACGCTAACCCTAACTCTCACCCTCACCTTAACCCTTACCCTATCCCTTAACCTCATGCTCACCCAAAACTCACACTAAGCCTAAACCTCAACCTAACCCTAACCCTAACCCTCACCATAACCCTCAACTTCACCCTCACCCTAAACCTCACCCTCACCCTCACCCTGACCCTAACCCTAAACCAAAACCTAACCTTACCCCTCACACAACCTTAAACTTAACCCTCACCCTCACCATAACTCTAACCCTCACCCTAACCCTAATCCTTACACTAACCCTAAACCTAACCCTAACCATTATCCTCACACAAACCCTCACCCTAAACCTAACCCTAACTCTAAGTCTCACCCTCCCCCAACCTTCATCTTCACCCTAACCCTCAGCCAAACCCTAACCCTCACACTCACCCTAACCCTCACCCTCACCCTAAAGCTAACACTAAACCTAACCCTCAACCTAACACTCACACTAAACCTAACCCTCACTCTCACCATAACCCTAACTCTAAACCTTACCCTAAATCTAACCCTAACACTTACCCTCACCATAACTCTACCCCTAATCCTCACACTAACCCTAACACTAACCCACACACTAAAACTCACCCTAATCCTCACCCTCAACCAAACCCTAACCCTCACCCACACCCTCACCTTCAACCTAAACCTAACCGTAACCTTAACCCTAATCCTAACCCTGAACCTCACCCTCACCCTGAACCTAACCCTAACCCTAAACCTCACCCTCACCCTCACCCTAACCCTAACCGTAAACCTATCACTAACCTTCACCCTAAACCGAACCCTAAACCAAACCCTCAATCTAACACATACCCTCACCCTCACCTTAACCCTCACCCTAACACTCACCCTAAACCTCACCTCACCCTAAACTTCACCCTAAACCTTACCCTCACCCTAACCCTAACCCTAACCCTCACCATCACCCTAACCCTAACCCTAACCGTATCCCTAACCCTAACCCTAACCTAAAAACTAACCTTCACTCTCACTGTCACTCTAACCATAACCCTAACCGTATCCCTAACCTTCACCCTAAAGCTAACCCTCACCCTAACCCTCACCCTAAAGCATACCCTCACCTAATCCTAACCCTAACCCTCAACCTAACCCTAATCCTCTCCCTAAAACTCATCCTCACCCTAAAACTCATCCTAACCTTTACCCTCACCCTAAATCTAAACCTAAACGTACCCCTCACCCGATCCCTCACCCTAACCCTAATCCTCAACCTAACGCTAAGCCTAACACTAACCCTCACCCTCACTATAGCCCTCATCCTAACCCTAATCCTAACCCTAACACTCACCCTAACCCTAACCCTCACCCTCAAACTAACCCTCACCCTCATCTTAACCCTCACCCTCACCCTAACCCTCATCCTAAACATAACCCTAACCCTAACCCGAAACCTCACCCTAACCCCCATCATAACCCTAAACCTAACCCTCACCTTCACCCTAACCCTTACCCTCACCTTCACCCTACCCCTCACACTAACCCTAACCCTACCCCTAACCCTAATCCTAACCCTCATCCTCACACTAACCCTAAGACAAACCCTAAACCTTACCCTCACACTAAACCTTACCCTAACATTAACCCTAACATTAAGTCTCAACCTCACCCTAACCCTCACCCTAACCCTTACCCTCATGCTCACCCAACCCTCACACTAACCCTAAACCTCAACCTAACAGTTAACCTAACCCTCAACCTCACCCTAACCCTAACCCTAATCCTAACCCTAAACCTCATCTTCACCCTCTCCCTTACCCTAAACCTAACCCACACCATAAACCTCACCCTCACCCTAACCCTCACCCTCACCCTCACCCTAACCCTCACCCTAACCCTCACCCTAACCCTAACCCTAACCCTAATGCTAACCCTAAAGCTCAACCGAACCCCAACCCTCACCCTAACCCTTACCCTCACCCTAAACCTAACTGTAAACCTAAACCTCACACTAAACCTAACCCTCACCCTCACGCTAACCCTAACCCTAACAATAATCCTAATGCTAACCCCAAACCTAACCCTCACCCTCACCCTAACGCTAACCCTAACCATTACAAAAACCCTATTCCTAAGCCTAATCCTAACACTCATCCTCATCCTCACCCTAACCCTAACTCTAACCCTAAGCCTAACCCTAACAATAACCCTAACCCTCACACTAACCCTAATACTAACCCCACCCCTCAGCCTAATCCTCATCCTAAACCTAAACCTAATCCTAAACCTCGCCCTAACCCTAAAGATCACCCTAACCTTAACCCTCACCCTCACCCTCACCCTAGCCTAACCCTAACCCTAATCCTAATTCTAACCATGAACCTCACCCTCACCCTAAACCTAAACATAACCCTAACACTCACCCTCACCCTCATCGTAACCCTAACCCTAACCCTATCCCTAACCCTCACCCTAATTTTAATCCTCACCCTAATCCTCACCCTAACACATACCCTCACCCTAACCCTAACCCTAAACCTCACCCTAACCCTCACCTCTCAACCTAAACCTCATCCTACACCTTACCTCACACTAAATATAACCCTAAACTTAATCCTAATCCTCAAACTAAAACTAACCCTAACCCGAACCCGAACCCGAACCCTAACTCTCACCCCCAACATAACCCGAAACCTAACCCTCACCCTAATGTTCACCCTAACCCTAAACCTCACCCTCACCCTAACCCTCACCCAAACCCTAACCCTCACACTCACCCTAACACTCACCAACCTCCTAACCCTCACCCTTTCCCTAAATATCACCCTTACACTAACCCTTACCTAACCCTAACCCTAAAGCTGACCCTAAGCCTCACCCACACCATCACCCTCACACTAAGCCTAACCCCAAACCTAATCCTAATCCTAAACCTAACCCTCTCACTCACCCTCACGCTAACCCTAATGCTAACCCTAACCCTAACCCTCACCCTAACCCTCACCCTCAACATAACCCTAACCCTAAACCTCACCCTCAACATAACCCTAATCCTAACCGTCGCCCTAATGCTAACCCTAACCCTCACCCTCACCCTAAAGCTAACCCTAACCCTCGCCCTCACCCTAAACCTCACCATCACCCTAACCCTCACCCAAACCCTAACCCTCACAATCACCCTAACCCTCACCCTCACCTTAACCCCCACCCTTTCCCTAAATATCACCCTAACACTAACCCTCACCCTAACCCTAATCCTGACCTGAAGCCTCACCCTAACCATCACCCTAACCCTAACTCTAACCATAAACCTAACCCTAATCCTAAACTTAACTCTCTCCTTCACCCTCAAGCTTACTCTAATGCTATCCCTAACCCTAACCCTCACCCTAACCCTAAACCTAACCATAACCCTAACAATAACCCTAATCCTAACATTAAACATATCCTTAACCCTCACCCTCACCCTAACACTAACCCTCACGCTCAATCTAAACCTAACATTAAACCTAACCCTCACCCTAACACCCACACTAAACCTAACCCACACTCTCACCCTAACCCTCACACTAAACCTTACCTTAACCCTAACCCTAACCCTTACCCTCACCCTACCCCTAACACTAACCCTAATCCTCACACTAACCCTAACACTAACCCACACACTAAAACTCACCCTAATCCTCACCCTCAACCAAACCCTAACCCTCACCCACACCCTCACCTTCAGCCTAAGCCTAACCCTAACCTTAACCCTAATCCTAACCCTGAACCTCACCCTCACCCTGAACCTAACCCTAACCCTAATCCTCACCCTCACCCTCACCCTAACCCTAACCGTAAACCTATCAATAACCCTCACCCTAAACCGAACCCTAAATCTAACCCTCAATCTAACACATACCCTCACCCTCACCTTAACCCTCACCCTAACACTCACCCTAAACCTCACCTCACCCTAAACTTCACCCTAAACCTTACCCTCACCCTAACCCTAACCCTAACCCTAACCCTCACCGTCACCCTAACCCTAACCCTAACCGTATCCCTAACCCTAACCCTAACCTAAAAACTAACCTTCACTCTCACTGTCACTCTAACCATAACCCTAACCGTATCCCTAACCTTCACCCTAAAGCTAACCCTCACCCTAACCCTCACCCTAAAGCATACCCTCACCTAATCCTAACCCTAACCCTCAACCTAACCCTAATCCTCTCCCTAAACCTCATCCTCACCCTAAAACTCATCCTAACCTTTACCCTCACCCTAAATCTAACCCTAAACGTACCCCTCACCCGATCCCTCACCCTAACCCTAATCCTCAACCTAACGCTAACCCTCACCCTCACCATAGCCCTCATCTTAACCCTAATCCTAACCCTAAAACTCACCCTAACCCTAACCCTCACCCTCAAACTAACCCTCACCCTCATCTTAACCCTCACCCTCACCCTAACCCTCATCCTAAACATAACCCTAACCCTAACCCGAAACCTCACCCTAACCCCCATCATAACCCTAAACCTAACACTAACCCTGACCCTAACCATTACCCTCAACTTCACCCTACCCCTCACACTAACCCTAACCCTACCCCTAACCCTAATCCTAACCCTCATCCTCACATTAACCCTAAAACAAACCCTAAACCTTACCCTCACACTAAACCTTACTCTAACATTAACCCTAACATTAAGTCTCACCCTCACCCTAACCCTCACCCTAACCCTTACCCTCATGCTCACCCAACCCTCACACTAACCCTAAACCTGAACCTAACTGTTAACCTAACCCTCAACCTCACCCTAACCCTAACCCTAATCCTAACCCTAAACCTCATCTTCACCCTCTCCCTTACCCTAAACCTAACCCACACCATAAACCTCACCCTCACCCTAACCCTCACACTTACCCTCACCCTAACCCTCACCCTAACCCTCACCCTAACCCTAACCCTAACCCTAATGCTAACCCTAAAGCTCAACCGTACCCTAACTCTCACCCTAACCCTTACCCTCACCCTAAACCTAACCGTAAACCTAAACCTAACCCTAACACTCACCCTCACCCTCATCGTAACCCTAACCCTAACCCTATCCCTAACCCTCACCCTAATTTTAATCCTCACCCTAACCCTCACCCTAACACATACCCTCACCCTAACCCTAACCCTAAACCTCACCCTAACCCTCACCTCTCAACCTAAACCTCGTCCTACAACTTACCCTCACACTAAACATAACCATAACCTTAACCCTAATCCTCAAACTAACACTAACCCTAACCCTAACCCGAACCCGAACCCTAACTCTCACCCGCAACATAACCCAAACCCTAACCTTCACCCTAATGTTCACCTAACCCTAAACCTCACCTCACCCTAACCCTCACCGTCACCCTAACCCTCACCCAAACCCTAACCCTCACACTCACCCTAACCCTCACCAACCTCCTAACCCTCACCCTTTCCCTAAATATCACCCTTACACTAACCCTCACTTAACCCTAACCCTAACGCTGACCCTAAGCCTCACCCACACCATCACCCTCACACTAAGCCTAACCCCAAACCTAATCCTAATCCTAAACCTAACCCTCTCACTCACCCTCACGCTAACCCTAATTCTAACCCTAACCCTAACCCTCACCCTAACCCTCACCCTCAATAGAACCCTAACCCTAAACCTCACCCTCAACATAACCCTAACCCTAACCGTCACCCTAATGCTAACCCTAACCCTCACCCTCACCCTAAAGCTAACCCTAACCCTCGCCCTCACCCTAAACCTCACCATCACCCTAACCCTCACCCAAACCCTAACCCTCACAATCACCCTAACCCTCACCCTCACCTTAACCCCCACCCTTTCCCTAAATATCACCCTAACACTAACCCTCACCCTAACCCTAATCCTGACCTGAAGCCTCACCCTAACCATCACCCTAACCCTAACTCTAACCGTAAACCTAACCCTAATCCTAAACTTAACTCTCTCCTTCACCCTCATGCTTACCCTAATGCTATCCCTAACCCTAACCCTCACCCTAACCCTAAACCTAACCATAACCCTAACAATAACCCTAATACTAACATTAAACATATCCCTAACCCTCACCCTCATCCTAACACTCACCCTCACCCTCAACCTAAACCTAACACTAAACCTAACCCTCACCCTAACACTCACACTAAACTTAACACACACTCTCACCCTAACCCTCACACTAAACCTTACCTTAACCCTAACCCTAACACTTACCCTCACCCTAACCCTAACCCTAACCCTAATCCTCACACTAACCCTAACCCTAACCATAACCCTAATACTAACCCTCACCCCAACCCTCACCCTCACCCAAACCCTCACTGTCACCCTAACCCTAACCCACACACTAACCCTCACACTCACCCTAACTGTCACCCTCACCATAATCCACACCCTAACCATAAGTATCACTCTAAACCTAACCCTCACCCTAACCCTCACCCTAAGCCTCACCCTCACCATGACCCTCACCCTAAGCCTAACCGTAAACCTAACCATAATTCTAAACCTAAACCTCTCCCTCACCCTCATGCTAACCCTGACGCTAACCTTAACCCTAAACCTCACCATAACCCTTACTCTCACCCTAACCCGAACCCTAATACTCACACTAACACTAACCCTCACCCCAAACCTAACCCTAACCCTCACCCTCACCCTAACCCTAACCCTCAGTCTTAACCTCACCCTCAACCTAACCCTGACCCTAACACTCATCCCAGCAGTGAACCTCACCCTCACCCTTCACCTAACCCTAAAACTAACCCTCACCATCATCGTCACCCCAACCATAACCCTAAGCCTATCCCTAACCCTCATCCTAACCCTAACCCTAACCCTCACTCTAACACATAACCTCACCCTAATCCTAACGCTATCCGTCACCCTAATCCTCACGCTTTCCCTAAACCTCAGCCTCACCCTAAACCTCACCCAAAACTTTACCCTCACCATAACCCTAACCCTAAACCTACCCCTCACCCGAGCCCTCAACATAACCCTAATCCTCACCCTCACCCTAGCCCTCATCATATCCCTAAACCTATCCCTAACCCTATCCCTAACCCTCACCCTAACCTTCACCCTCACCCTAACCCTAAACCTCATCCTAACCATAAACCTAACCCTAAACCCATCCCTCATCCTAACCCCCACCATAAACCTAAACCTAACCCTAACCCTGACAATAACACTAACAATAACCTAACCCTCAGCCTCACACTAACCCTTACCCTCACAGTCACCCTACCCCTCACACTAAACCTAACCATCACCCTAACCCTAACCCTAATCCTCACACTAACCCTAAAGCTAACACTAACCCTCACATGAACCCTCACCCTAACCCTAACCCTAAACCAAACTCTCACCCTCACCTTAACCCTCACCCTATTCCTTAACCTCACACTCACCCAACCCTCATACTAAGCCTAAACCTCAACCTAACACTAAACCTAACCCTCACCCTCACCCTCAACTTCACCCTCACCCTAACCCTCACTCTCACACTCAACCTCAACTTAACCCAAAACCGAACCCTGACCCTAACACTAACAATAACCTAACACTCAGCCTCACACTAACCCTTACCCTCACAGTCACCCTACCCCTCACACTAAACCTAACCATCACCCTCACCCTAACCCTAATCCTCACACTAACCCTAAACCTAACACTAACCCTCACATGAACCCTCACCCTAACCCTAACCCTAAACCAAACTCTCACCCTCACCTTAACCCTCACCCTATCCCTTAACCTCACACTCACCCAACCCTCATACTAAGCCTAAACCTCAACCTAACACTAAACCTAACCCTCACCCTCACCCTCAACTTCACCCTCACCCTAACCCTCACTCTCACCCTCAACCTCAACCTAACCCAAAACCGAACCCTAACCCTCACCCTAACCTTAACCCTCACACAACCTTAAACCTAACCCTCACCCTCACCCTCACCCTAACCCTAACAATAACCCTATCCCTAACCCAAATCCTCACCCTCACCCTCACCCTAACCTTGACCCTAACCCTAACCCTAACAATAACTCTAAACCTAACCCTAACCCTCACCTTAAACCTAAAACTAACCCCACCCCTCAGCCTAATCCTCATCCTAAACCTAAACCTAAACCTAAACCTCACCCTATCCCTAAACATCACCCTAACCCTAAACCTTAATCTAACACTAACCCTAAAACTCACCCTCAACCTAGCCCTCACCCTATCCCTAGTCCTCATCCTTACCCTCACCCTAACTCTAACCTTAACCCTTACCCTAACCCTAATCCTAACCGTAACCCTCACCCTAACCCTAACATTCAAGCTCACCATAAAACTAACCCCAACCCTCACCCTAACCCTAAACTTAACCAAACCAAAATTCTCAATGTAAACCTAACTCTAACCCTCACTCTCAACCTTATCCTCAGCCTAACCCTAAGCCTAACCCTAACCCTAACCCTCACACTCACCCTAACCCTTTTGCTAACCCTAATCCTAACCTTAAGCCTAACCCTCACCCTCAACCTAACCCTCACCCTAACCCTTACTCTAACACTAACCCTAACCCTAACCCTCAATCTCACCTCACCCTAACACTAACTCTAACCTTAAACCTCACCCTCACCCTAACCCTAAACCTAACCCTAAACCTCACCCTAATGCTAACCCTAAAGCTCAACCTCAAACTAGCCCTTACCCTAACCCTAATCCTAACACTAACCCTCAACCTAACCCTAACCCTCACCCTCACCATAACCCTTACCCTAATCCTCAACCTAACCCTAAACTTAAACCCAAACCTAACTCTCAACCCACCCTAACACCAGCCCTCACCCTAACCCTAACCCTCACCCTTACCGTAACCCTCACCCTAACCCTAACCCTAACATTACCGACACCCTCACCCTAACACTAACCCTAACCCTAACCCTAAACCTCACCCTAACGCTAACCCTAAACCTCAACCTCAAACTCGCCCTCACCCTAACCCTAACCCTCATCCTAACCCTCACCCTAACACTAACCCTAAACTTCACCCTCATCCTAACCCTAATACAACATTAACCCTCAACCTAACCCTAACCCTCACCCTCACCTTAACCCTTACCCTAACCCTCAACGTAACACTAAACTTAACCCTAATCCTAACCCTCGCCCTAACCCTAAAACTCACCCTTACCGTAACCCTCACCCTCAGGCTAACCCTCAACTTTAACCTTACCGACACCCTCACCCTAACCCTAACCCTAATCCTAAACCTCACCCTAAACCTAACCCTCACCCTCACTCTCAACTTCACCATAAATCTAACCCTAACCCTAACAATAACACTTACCCTAACCCTAACCATAACGCTCACCCTCAGCTTCAACCTCACCCTAAATGTAAGCATAAGCCTAACCCTAATATTAACCCTCACCAAAATCCTAACCCTAACCCTAAACCTAACCCTAACCCTAACCCTAACACTCACTCTAACCATAAACCTCAACCTAACCCTAACCCTCACCCTACCACTTACGGTCAACCTAACCCTAACTCTAACGCTAACACTAACCGTCACACTAAACCTGACCCTCATCCTAGCACTCACCCTAACCCTAATTCTAACCCTCACCCTCACCCTAAACCTGACCCTCATCCTCACCCTAAACCTCACAATAACCCTAACACTAATCATCAATCTAACCCTCATCCTATCCTTAACCCTAACCCTTACACTAACCCTAAACCTAACCCTAACACTCACCCTTATCTTAACCCTCACCCTCAGCGTAAACCTCACCTTTACCCTTACCATCATCCTCACCCTAACCTCACCCTAACCCTAAACCTCATCCTAACACTCACCCTAACCGTAAACCTAACCATCACCCTAAGCCTAAACCTCACCCTCAACCTCACCCTCAGCCTAAACCTAAGCCTAAGCCTAAGCCTTACCCTAACCCTTACCCTGACCCGAGCCCTCACCCTTACCCTAATCCTAACCATCACCCTATCCCTAATCCTCACCCCCACATTCACACTCAGCCTAACCCTAAGCCGAAGCCTAAACCTTACCCTAAACCTCACACTCACCCTCACCCTCACCCTAATCCTAACACTAACCATAACCCTAACTCTAAACCTCAAACTAACCCTCGCCCTAACCTTAACCCTAACACTAACCCTAACCCTCGACCTAACACTCCCCGTACCCCTAAATCTAACCCTAAACCTCACACTCACCCTAACCCTAATCCTAACCCTAACCCTAAACCTCACCCTAACCCTCACGCTAAACATCACCCTCACCCTCACCCTCACTCTCTCTGTTACTCTAAAAATAACCCTAACAATAACACTAATCCTAACCCTAAACCTAACCCTAACCTTAATCCTACCACTCATCCTCACCCTAACCCTAATAATAACCCTAAACCTTACCCTAACCCTAACCCTCACATCACCGTAACCCTAACTGTCATCCTAACCCTCAACCTAACCCTAACCCTAACCCTAATCCTCATCCTAACCCTCACCCTAAGCCTAACCCTAACCCTAATGTTAACCCTAACACTCACCCTAACCCTCAACTTAACCCAAACCCTAAGTCTCACAATAACTCTGAACCTAACCTTCACCCTAACCCTAACCCTCACCCTCACCCTCACCCGCAGTCTAAACCTAGCCTAACCCTAATCCTAAAGCTAACCCTCACACTCACCCTAACCCTTACCCTAAGACTAATCCTAACCCTAAGCCTAACCCTCACCCTCACCCTAACTCTCAACCTAACCCAAAATCTAACACTAACCCTAACCCTAACCCTCACCCTCAGCCTCACCCTAAGCCTAATTCTAACCATAAACCTCACCCTCACCCTAACCCTAATACAAACCCTAAACCTCAACCGAACCCTAATCCTCACCTTAAAACTCACCCTCAACCTAAACCTAAGCCGAACCCTAAACCTAACCTTAACACACACACTCACCCTCACCCTAAACCTAATACTAAACCTAACCCTAACCCTAACCCTAACCCTCCCCCTAACTCTCACCATAACCCTAACGCTAACACTAACCCTAACCCTCAACCTAACCGTCACCCTAACCCTAACTCTAACCCTAAACCTCCTGCTCACCCTGAACCTAACTCTAACCCTAACCCAAACCCTAAAACTCAACCTAACCCTAAACCTAACCCTAACCCTAAACCTAAACCTAAACCTCATCCTAAACCTCACCCTAACTCTCAATCTCACCCTCACCATAACCATAACCATAACCCTAACTCTAACAATAACCCTCACCCTAAACCTAACCCTCACCTTAACACTTACCCTCACACTAACACTAAACCTAACTCTAACACCAACCCTAACCATCACTCTAACCCTCACCCTCACTCTAACCCTATCCCTAACACTCACCCTCACCCTAGCCCTCACCCTAACACTAACACTCATCCTCACCCTAACCCTCACACTCACCCTCACCCTCAGCCTAACCCTAAACCTAATCCTAATCCTAAACCTATCCCTCACCCTCACCCTCACCCTAACCCTAACCCTAAAACTAACACTAACCCTAACTCTAAACTTCACCCTCAGCCTCACCCTAACCCTAAGGCTAATCCTAAACCTCACCGTCACCCTAACCCTAACCCTAACCATAAACTTCACCCTAACCCTAACCCTAAACCTCACCCTCACCCTAGACCTTACCCTAAGCCTAATCCTAACCCTAACCATCATACTAACCCTCCCCCTAACCCTAACCATAACCCTCACCCTAACTCTTAACCTCACCCTCAACCTCAGCCTAAACCTAAGCCTAACCATAGACCTAATCTTAACACACATACTCACCCTCAACCTAATCCTAATCCTATCCCTAACCCTAACTGTAACCCTCCCCCTAACTATCACCCTAACCCTAACCCTAACCCATGCCCTAAGCCTAACTATAACCCTAAACCTCACCCTCACCCAAACCCTAACTCTAACCCTAACCCCAACCTAAACCTCAACCTAATCCTAACCCTAACCCTCACCCTCACAGTAACCGTAACCCTAAACCTAACCCTAACAATAACCCTAACCCTAATCCTAACCTTCACCCTTACCATAACACACACCCTAACCCATATCCTAAACCTAACACTTACCCTCATCCTAACACTAACCCTAACACTAACACTAACCCTCACACTAACCCTAACCTTAATCCTAACCCTTAACCTCAACCTAACCCTCATCCTCAACCTAACCCTAAGACTAACCCTAGATCTAACACTTACCCTAACCCTCCCCCTATCTGTATATCTAAACCTCACCCTCAAACTAAGCGTGAGCCTCACCTTTACCCTTACCATCATCCTCACCCTAACCTCATCCTTACCCTAAACCTCATTCTAGCACTCACCCTAACCGTAAACCTAACCCTCACACTAACCCTCACACTCACCCTCAACCTAACCCTAATACTAAAGGTAACCCTATCCCTCAATCTCAACCTAACCTTCACCCTCACACTAACAAAACACTAACCTTAACCCTAAACCTCCCCCTAACCCTCCCCCTAACCCTAACTCTATCCGTAAACCTCACCCTCACCCTAACCCTAACCCTTATACTAAACCTCACCATAACCCTAACCCTCAAACTCACCCTCAACCTCACCGTAACTCTAACCCTAACGGTAACAATAACACTAACCCTAACCCTAACCCTAAGGATAACGGTCACACTCAGCCTCACCCTCACTGCAAACTTAAACCTAAACATAACCCTAACAATAAACCTAACCCTAAGCCTTACCCTAATCCTAACCCTAAACCTAACCCTAACCCTCACCATAACCCTAACACTAACACTAACCCTAACACTAAACCTAACCCTAAACCTAACCCTAATCGAGAGCCTCACCCTCACCCTAACCCAAACCCTAACCCTAACCCTCACCCTAACTCTAAGCCTAACACTAACGCTAAAACTATCTCTCACACTCGCCCTAACCCTAACCCTAATCCTAAACCTAACCCTATCCCTATCCCTAGCCCTAACCCTAACCCTCACCCTAGCCCTCACCCATACCCTAATCCTAACCCTAAACCTCATCCTAACCCTCGCCCTAACACTAACACTAACACTCACCCTAATCCGAAGCCTAACCCTAACACTAACCCAAACTCTAACCCTAAATCTCACCCTCATCCTAAACCTAACTCTAAACTTACCCTAAACCTAACCGTCATCCTAACCCTAACCCTAACCCTCACCCTCACTGTAACTGTAACCCTAACCCTAACCCTAACCCTAACAATAACCCTAACCCTAACCCTAAACCTCACCCTCACCCTAACTCTAAACTTAAACCAAACCCTAATTCTCACCATAACCCTAACCTAACCCTCACCCTTATCATAACCCTCAACCTCACCCTCAGCCTCAGCCTAAACCTAAGCCTAACCCTAACCCCAAACCTAACCCTCACACTCACCCTAACCCTTACCCTAATCCTTATACTAAACCTAAGCCTAACTCTCACCCACAACCTAACCCTCACCCTAACCCTAACTCTAACACTAACCCTAATCATAGCCCTCAACCTCAGTCTCAACCTAACCCTAAATCTAACCCTAAACCTCAACCTCACCCTAACACTAACCCTCACCCTAAATCTAAACCTCACCCAAACCCTAATCCTAAACCTCACCCTCAGCCTAACCCTCACCCTAACCCTAATCCCAACCCTAACCCACATCCTAACCCTCACCCTAACACTAACCCTAACCCTCACCCTCACCCTAACCCTAATCCTAACCCTAACCCTCAACCTAACCCTAACTCTCACCCTCACTGTAACCCTTACCCTAACCCTCACCCTAACCCTAAACTTAACGTGAACCCTAACTCTCACCCTAACCCTAACCCTAACCCTCAACCTAACCCTCACCCTTACAGTAACCATCACCCTTAGCCTAACCCTCACGTTTACCCTTACCATCACCCCCACCCTAACACTCACCCTAACCCTAACACGCAACCTAACCCTCAACCTAAACCTAACTCTACCCATAAACCTCACCCTCACCCTAACCTTAACTCTAACACTAACCCTAACCCTAACCTGAACTCTTACCCTCACCCTCACACTCAGCCTAAACCTAAGGCTAACCCTAACCCTAACCCTAATCCTAATCCTAACCCTAAACCTAACCCTCACCCTATCGCTCAACCTCAACCTAACCCTAATTCTAACCCTAAACCTCAACCTCACCCTAACCCAAAGGCTAGCCCTAACCCTAACCCTAACCCTAACCCTCCCCCTAACTTTCACCCTAACCCTCACCCTAACACTAACACTAACCCTCAACCTCAACCTAACCCTCACTCTAACCCTAACCCAAAGCCTAAACCTCACCCTAACGCTAACCCTAAACCTCAAGCTCAAACTAGCCCTCACCCTAACCCTAAACCTAACCCTAACCCTCATCCTAACCCTCACCCTAACACTAACCCTAACCTTCACCCTCACCCTAACCCTAATCCTAACACTAACCCTCAACCTAACCCTAACCCTCACCCTCACCGTAACCCTTACCTAACCCTCAACCTAACCCTAACCTTAAATCTAACCCTAAACTTCACCCTCACCCTAAATCTAAACCTCACTCTAACCTTAACCCTAAACCTCACCCTCACCCTAGCCCTCACCCTAAACCTAATCCTAACCCTAACTCTCATCCTAACCCTCACCCTAACACTAACCCTAACCTTCAACATCACCCTAAATCTAACCCTAACCCTAACCCTAAACCTAAACCTAAAACTTACCCTAACCCTAACCCTCATCCTAACCCTCACCTGAACCCTAACTCTAACCCTAAAGCTCACACTCACCCTAACCCTAACTCTAACCCTAATCCTAACCCTAAACCTCCCCTAAATCTAACCCTCATCCTTACCCTCACAGTACCCCTAACCCTAAACCTAACAATAACCCTAAAACTAACCCTAAACCTCACCCTAACCATAACCCTCAACCTAACACTAACCCTCACGCTAACACTTACCCTCACCCTAACACTAACCCTAACTCTAACACTAACCCTCACAGTAACCCTAACTCTCACCCTAACCCTAAAACTCACCCTAACCCTAACCCTAACCTTCAGCCTCAACCTAGCCCCCACCCTAAACTTAATTCTAACCCTAACTCTCATCCTAACCCTAACCCTCATCCTCACCCTAAACCTCAAACTAACCCTAACCCAAATCCTCAATCTATCCCTCATGCTGACCCTAAAACTCACCCTAACCCTAACCCTCATCCAAACACTCACCCTAACCAAAACCCTTTCCATAACCCTAATCCTAACCCTAACCCTCACCCTCAAACCTCAGCCTAAACCTAAGCCTAAGCCGAACCCTAACCCTAACCCTAAACCTAACCCTCAACCTAACCCTAACCCAAACCCTAACCCTAACCCTAACACTAAACCTAAACCTAACCCTAAACTTAACCCTAAATCTAAACCTAATTCTCAGTTTCACCCTCACCCTAATCCAAACCCTAACCCTAACCCTCACCCTAACTCTAAGCCTAAACCTAACCCTAACCCTAACTCTCACACTCACACTCACCCTAACCCTATTCGTAAACCTAACCCTATCCCTATCCCTAGCCCTCACCCTAACCCTCACCCTAGCCCTCATGATTACTCTAATCCTAACCCTAAACCTCATCCTAAACCTCACCCTAACCCTAACTCTAACCCTCACCCTAACCCGAAGCCTAAACCTCACCTTCATGCTCGGCCTAAGCCTAAGCCTAAGCCTAAGCCTAACATTAACCCTCACCCTAAACCTAACACTAACACTAACCCTAACTCTAACCCTAAATCTCACCCTCATCCTAAACCTAACTCTAAACCTAACCCTAAACCTAAACCTCATCCTAAACCTAACCCTAACCCTCAGCCTCACTGTAACTGTAAACCTAACCCTAACCCTAACCCTAACAATACCCTAACCCTAACCTCACTCTAACCCTTAACCTAACCGAAACCTAACTCTCACCCTAACCCTAACCCTAACGTTCACCCTTACCCTAACCCTCACCCTCGCCCTCACCCTCAGCCTAAACCTAAGCCTAACCCTAACCCTAACCCTCACAGTCACCCTAATACTTACCCTTATCCTAATCCTAAACGTAAGCATAACCCTCACCCTTAACCTAACCCTAATCCTCACTGTAACCCTAAACCTAACCCTAACCCTAACCCTAAACCTAACCCTAATCCTCAGCCACACCCTCACCCTAACCCAAACCCTAACCCTAACCCTCACCCTAACCCTAAGCCTAACCCGAACCCTAAACCTAACGCTCACACTCACCCTCACCCTAAACCTAATCCTAAACCTGAACCTATCCCTAACCCTAACCCTCACCCTAAGCCTCACAATAGCCCTCACCCCAACCCTAATCCTAAACCTAAACCTCATCCTAACTCTAACCCTAACCCTCACCCTAACCCTAAACTTAACCGAACCCTAACTCTCACCCTAACCCTAAACCTAACCCTCACACTTACCCTAACCCTCAACCCCACCCTCACCCTCAGCCTAAATCTAAGCCTAACCCTAACCCTAACCCTAACCCTCACACTCACCCTAACACTTACAGTAAGCCTAATCCTAAACCTAAGCCTAACCCTCAACCTCTACCTAACCCTCACCCTAACCCTAACTCTAACACTAACACAAACGCTAACCCTCAACCTCAGTCTCAACCTAACCCTAAATCTAACCCTAAAACTCACCTTCATCCTACCCCTACCCCTAACCCTAACCCTAAACCTCACCCTAACTCTAACCCTAAATCTCACTCTCACCCTAGCCCTCACCCTAAAACTAATACTAATCCTAACCCTCAATCTAACCCTCACCCCAACATTAACCCCAAACCTCACCCTTACACTTATCCTAATCCTAACCCTAACCCTCAACCTAACCCTAACTCTCACCCTCACCCTAACCCTTACCCTAACCCTCACCCTAACCCTAAACTTAACCTGAACCCTAAATCTCATCCTAACGCTAACCCTAACCCTAACCCTCACCCTTAGACTAACCCTCACGTTTCTCCTAACCGTCACCCCCACCCTAAAACTCTCCCTAACCCTAACACTCATCCTAATACTCAACCTAACCCTAACTCTACCCTAAACCTCACCCTCACCCTAACCCTAACTCTAACACTAACCCTAACACTAAAAAAAACCCTAACCCTAACCCTAACCGTCAAACTAACCCTAACACTCACCCTCATCCTCACCCTCAGCCTAAACCTAAGGCTATCTCTAACCCTCACACTCCCCCTCTCCCTAACCCTAATCCTAATCCTAACCCTAACCCTAACACACACCCTCACCCTAACCCTCACCCTAACCCTCACCCTAACCCTAACTCTAACACTAACACTTAGCCATACCCTCACCCTAACACTCACCCTAACCCTATCTCTAACCCTAAACCTCAAACTCATACTGATCCTAACCCTAACCCTAAACCTCACCCTAACCCTAACCCTAAAACTCACCTTTACCCTAGCCCTCACCCTAACCCTAATCCTAAACCTAACCTTCATCATAACCCTCGCACTAACCCTAACCCTAACCCTCACATGAACCCTAACCCTAAACCTAAAACTAACCCTAACCCTAACCCTCATCATAACCCTCACCTGAACCCTAACTCTAACCCTAAACCTCACACTCACCCTAACCCAAACTCTAACACTAATTTAACCCCAAACCTCCCCTAATTCTAACCCTCACAGTACCCCTAACCCTAAACCTAATAATAACCCTAAAACTAACCCTAAACCTCACCCTAAACTGAACCCTCAACCTAACACTAACCCTCAGGCTAACACTTACCCTCACACTTACACTAAACCTAACTCTAACAATAACCCTCAGAGTAAACCTAATTCTCACCCTAACCCTAACCCTCAGCCTCACCCTAGCCCCCACCCTAAACTTAATTCTAACCCTAACCCTCACACTAACCCTAACCCTCATCCTCACCGTAAACCTCACACTAACCCTAACCCTAATCCTCAATCTATCCCTCACCCTCACCCTAACACTCACTGAAAACCTAACCCTACTCCTACTCCTAACCCTAACCCTCACCCTCAGATAAACCCTCACCCTAACCCTAATCCTAACACTCACCCTAACCCTAATCCTGAGCCTCAGCCTCATGCTAACCCTAAATATAACCCAAAACCTCACCTTCTCCCTAACCCTAAACCTAACCCTAAACCTCAACCTAACCCTAACGCTAAAACTCACCCTCACCCTCACCCTAACCCAAACCCTAACACTAACCCTAAACCTCAACCTAAACCTCACCCTAACGAAAACCCTCAGCCACACCCTCACCACAAACTTAACCCTAACCATAACATTAACAATAACCCAAAACCTAACCGTAACACTAATCCTCAACCCCACCCTCACCCTTAACCTAACCCTAAGCCTAACCCTAAACCTAACCCTCACAATGAAAGCCTAACCCTAAACCTAAACCTAAACCTAAACCTCACCCTAACCCTAACCCTAAACCTTATCCTAATACTCATCCTCACCCTCACCCTAACCCAAACCCTAAACTTAACCCTCACCCTAAACCTAAGCCTAATCCTAACCCTAACACTAACCCTCACCCTCACCCTCACCCTAATCCTAATCCTTACCCTAACCCTATCCCTAAGCCTAACCCTCACCATAACCCTCACCCTAGCCCTAAGCCTAACCCTAATGCTAACCCTAAACCTCATCCTAACCCTCACCCTAACCCTAACCCTAACCCTCACCAAAACCCTAAACTTAACCCTCAACTTCATGCTCGGCCTAAGCCTAAGACTAATCCTAACCCTAAACCTCACTGTAACCCTAACTGTAACACTAAGGCTAACTCTAACCCTAAACCTCACTCTCACCCTAACCCTAACTCTAACCCTAACCCTAAACCTAAACCTCATCCTAACCCTAACCATAACCCTCACTCTCACCCTCACATTAACTGTAACTCTAATCCTAACCCTAACAATAACCCTAATCCTAACCCCAACCCTCACCCTAACCATAACCTTCACCCTAACCCAAACCCTCACCCAAAAAATACGCTCACCCTAACACTAACACTAACCCTCACACCAACGCTAACCCTAACCCTAAACCTCAAAATAACCCTCACTTTCACACTAACATAACACTAACCCTAAACTTAACCCTCACCATCAACCTATATGTAACCCTAAACCTCACCTCACCTTAACCCTAAATCTAACCCTAGCCCTAAACCACACCATAACACTAACCCAAACCCTCACCCGCACCCTCACCCTCACCATAACTCTAACCCTAAACCTAACAATAACACTAATCCTAATCCTAAACCTAACCCTAACCCTAAGCCCAACCCTAATCCTAACACTCACCCTTACCCTAACCATAATCCTAACCCTAAACCTCATCCTAACACTAACCCTAACCCTCACCCAAACCCTAGCACTCACCCTAACCCTAATCCTAACCCTAATCCTCATCCTAACCCTCACCCTAACCTTGAACCTAACCTTCACCCGCACCCTCATCCTCACCCTAACCCTAACCCTAACCCTAACAATAACACTAACCCAAACCCGAACCATCACCCTAACCATAATCCTCACCCCCACCCTCACCCTCAGCCTAACCCTAAGCCTAAGACTAACCCTCACCCTAACCCTCATACTCACCCTCACCCTAACCCTAATCCTAAACCTAACGGTATCCCTAAACCTCAACCTAACCCTCCCTCCCCCTAACCCTAACACTAACCCTCACTCTAACCCTCCCCCTCACCCTAAATCTAACCCTAAATTTCACCCTCACCCTAACACTAACACTAACCCTAACCATAAAACCTCACCCTAAGCCTCCCCCTCACCAAAAATCTCACCCTCACCCTCAACCTCACCATAACTCTAACCCTAACCCTAACAATAACACTAACCCTAACCCTAACCCTGACCCTAAACCTAACCATAACCCTCACCCTCTGCGTCACCCTCACCACAAACTTAACCCTAACCATAACTCTAACAATAAACCTAACCCTAACCCTAACCCTAAACCTAATCCGCAACCCCACCCTCACCCTCACCCTCAGCCTAACCCTAAGCCTAAGCCTAACCCTAATCCTAACCCTCACCATAATCCTAAAGTTAACCCTAAACCTAAGCCTAACCCTAAACCTAACCCTAAACCTAACCCTAATCCTCAGCCTCACCCCCAACCTAACCCAAACCCTAACCCTAACCCTCACCCTAAGCCTAAGCCTAAACCTAACCCTAACCCTCACCCTAACACTTACCCTCACCCTAACACTAAACCTAACTCTCACACTAACCCTCACAGTAAACCTCTCACCCTAAACCTAAACCTCACCCTAAACCTAACCCTATCCCTCAGCCTCACCCTAGCCCCCACCCTAACTTTAATTCTAACCCTAACCCTTACCCTAACCCTAACCCTCATCTTCACCCTAAACCTCACACTAATCCTAGCACTAATCCTCAGTCTATCCCTCACCCTCACCGTAACCCTCACCCTAACCCTTACCCTAACAATCACCCTAATCCTAACCCTCACCCTTAGTGGAACTCTCACCCTCAGCGTAACCCTCACCATTACTCTGACTGTCATGCTCACCCTAACACTCACCCTAACCCGAACCCTCATCCTAACCTGAACCCTAACCCGAACCCTAACCATCACCCAAAACCTATTCCTCACCCCAACCTCACCCTCAGCCTAACCTTAAGCCTAAGCCAAACCCTAGCCATAACCCTCACCCTCAGCCTTACCCTCACTGCAAACTTAACCCAAAACATAACACTAACAATAACCCTAATTTTAACCCTAAAACTAACCCTAATCCTCACCCCCACCCTCACCCTCAGCCTAACCCTAAGCCTAACCCTAGGACTAACCCTAACCCTCACTGTATCCCTAAACCTAACCCTAACCCTAACCCTAAACCTAACCCTAATCCTCAGCCTCACCCTCAACCTATCCCAAAACCTAACCCTAACCCTAAACCCAATGATCACACTCACCCTCACCCTAAACATAATCCTAAACCTAACTTTATCCCAAACCCTAACCCTCACCCTAAGCCACATCCTAGCCCTCACCCTAACCCTAATCTTAAACCTAAACCTCATCCTAAACCTAAACCTAACCTTCACCCTAACCCTAACCCTCACCCTCATGCTCTGCCTAAGCCTAAGCTTAACCCTAAGCTTAACCCTAACCCTAACCCTCACCCTAACCCTAGCTCTAACCCTAATCCTAAACATAAACCTTATTCTAACCCCAAACCTAACCCACACCCTTATCCTCACCGTAAACATAACCCTAACCCTTACACTAACAATAACCCTAACCCTAACCCTAACACTCACCCTAACCATAACCGTAACACTCACGCTAAACCTAACCATTATTGTAACACTACCCTTAAACCTAACACTAACCCTCACTCTACCTCTAACTCTCATCCTCACCCTAAACCTCACACTAACCCTAACACTAATCTTCAATCTAACCCTCAACCTCACCCTAACCCTAACACTAAACCTCACCCTAACCCTAACCCTAACACTAACACTAACTCTAACCCTAAACCTCACTCTCACCCTGACACTAACTCTAACCCTAACCATAAACCAAAACCTCATCCTTACCCTAACCCTAAGCCTCACTCTCACCCTCACCTTAACAGTAACCCTAACACTAACCCTAACAATAACTCTAACCCTAACCCTAACCCTCACCCTATCCATAACCCTCACCCTAACCCAAAGCCTCACCTTAACACTTACCCTCACCCTAACACTAACCCTAACCTTAAAACTAACCCTAAACCTCACCGTCACCCTAACCCTAACCCTAACCCTAACCCTAAACTCCACCGTAACGCTAACCCTAACCCTCACCCGCAACCTCACCCTCACCATTACTCTAACCCTAACCCTAAAATTAAACTAACCCTAACAATAACCATCAACCTAACCCTAATCCTCACCCCCACTCTCAAACTCAGCCTAAGCCTAAGCCTAAGCCTAACCCTAACCCTAACCCTAACACTCACCCTCACCCTAACCCTAATCCTAACCCTAATCCTAACCCTAACCCTAAACCTCAAACTAACAGTCACTCTAACCTTAACCCTAACACTAACCCTAACCCTAACCATCGAAGTAACCCTCCCCCTAATCCTAAACCTAACCCTAAACCTCACCCTCACCCTAACCTAAACATAAACCTAACCCTATCCCAAAACCTCAACCTAACCCTCACCCTCACCCTAACCCTAACGCTAATCCTAACCCTAAACCTCACCCCAACCCTCTCTCTAACCCTAACTCTAACCCTAAACCTCACCCTCACCCTCACCCTAATCCTCAAACTAACCATAAACCTCACCCTAACCCTAACCCTAAACCTCACCCTCACCCTAACCCTAACCCTAAACCTAAAGCTTAAACCTCACCCTAAACCTCACCCTAACCCTAACCCTCACCCTCACCCTCAAACTCACAGTAACTCTAACCCTAACCCTAACAATAACACTAACTCTAACCCTAACCCTAACCCTAACCTAACATAACCCTCACCCTCAGCCTCAACCTCACCGTAACTCTAACCCTAACCATAACACTAACAATAACCCTATCCCTAATCCTCACCCCACCCTCACCCTCAGCCTAACCCTAAACCTAAACCTAACCCTAAACCTAACCCTAATCCTCAGCCTCACCCTCACCCTAACCAAACCCTAACGCTGACCCTCACCCTAACCCTAACCCTCACATTCACTCTCACCCTAACACTAATCCTAAACCTAACCCTACCCCTAACCCTAACCCTCACACTAAGCCTCACCCTAGCCCTCAACATAACCCTAATCCTAACTCTAAACATCATCCTAACACTCACCCTAACCCTAACCCTAACCCTCACCCTCATGATAGGCCTAAGCCTAAGCCTAAGCCTAAGCCTAACCCTAACACTAACATTAATTCTAACCCTAAACCTCACTCTTACCCTAACCCTAACTATAACCCAAACCTTAAACATAAACCTCATCCTAATCCTAACCCTTACACTCACCCTAACACTTACCCTAATCCTAATCCTAACCCTAAGCCTAACCCTCACCCTCACCCTAACCCTCACCCTAACCCTAACTCTAACACTAACCCTATCAATAACCCTAATCCTCAGCCTCACCCTAACAATAACTATAACCCTAAACCTCACACTAACCCTAACCCTAAACCTAAACCTCAACCTAAACCTCACCCTAACCCTAACCCTAACCCTCACCCTCAACCTGAAAGTAACTCTAACCCTAAACCTAACATTAACCCTAACCCTAACCATAACCATAACCCTCAACCTCAGCCTCATCCTCACCGCAAACATAACCCTAAACATAACACTAACAATAACCCTAACCCTAACCCTAACCCTAATCCTCACCCACACTCTCAACCTCAGCCTAACCCTAAGCCAAAACCTAACCCTAACATTAACCCTAACCCTCAGCATAATACTAACTTTAACCCTAATGCTAAACCTAACCCTAACCCTAACCCTAAACCTAACCCTAATCCTCAGCCTCACCCTCACCCTCACCCTAACCCAAACCCTAACCCGAACCCTCACCCTAACCCTAAGCCTAAACCTAACCCTAACCTAAACCTCACATTCACCCTCACCCTAACCCTAATCCTAAATGTAACCCTATCCCTACCCCTAACCCTCAACCTAAGCCTCACCCTAGCCCTCACCCTAACCCTAACCCTAACCCTAAATCTCATCCTAAACTTCACCCTAACCCAAACCCTAACCCTCACCCTAACCATAACCATAACCCGCAACCTCATGCTCTGCCTAAGCCTAAGCCTAAGCCTAAGCCTAGCCCTAACCCTAATCCTCACCCTAACCCTAACCCTAACACTAACCCTAACCCTAAACCTAATCCTCAATCTAACCCTCACCCTAACAATAACCCTAACGCTAAACCTAAACATAAACCTCACCCTCAGTCTAAACGTCACCTTTACCCTTACCATCATCCTCACCCTAACACTAAACCTCATCCTAACCCTAACCCTAACCGTAAACCTAACCATCACCCTAACCCTAACCCTCACCCTCAACCTCATGCTCAGCCTAACCCGAAGCTTAAGCCTAAACCTTACTCTAAACCTAACCCTAATCCTCAGCCTCACCCTCACCCTAACCAAACCCTAACCCTGACCCTCACCCTAACCCTAAGTCTAACACTAAACCTCACCCTGACCCTAACCCTAAACTTAGACCTATGCCTCAACCTCAACCGAACCCTAAACCTAACCCTGACCCTCACCCTATCCCTCACACTAATCCTAACCCTCATTCTAACCATAACCCTCACCCTGAACCTAACCCTCACCCTAACACTTACCCTCAGGCTAACACTAACCCTAACCCTAACACTAACCATCACACTAACCCTAACCATCACCCTAACCCTAAACCTCACTCTAACATTAACCCTAACCCTCACCCTCACCCTAGCCCTCACCCTAACCCTAACTCTCATCCTCACTCTAAACCTAACACTAATCCTCAATCTAATCCTCACCCTCACCCTCACCCTAAACCTAACACTCACCCTAACCCTAACCCTCACCCTTAACGTAACCCTCACCCTCAACTTAACCCTCAACTTTACCCTTACCGTCACCCCCACCTTAACCCTGACCCTAACCCTAACCATCACCCTAACACAAACTCCACCCTTAAACCTCAACCTCACCCTAACCCTAACTCTAACCCTAACCCTAACACTAAACCTCAACCTAACCCTAAACCTAACCCTGACCCTCAACCTCATGCTCAGCCTAACCCTAACCCTAAGCCTACCTAACCCTAACCATAACCCTAACCCTCACATTCATCCTAATCCTTACCCGAATCCTAATCCTAACCCAAACCCAACCCTAACCCTCACCCTAACATTAAGCCTAACCCTAACCCTAACCCTAATCCTCACACTCACCCTCACTCTTACCCTTATCCTAAACCTACCCCTACCCCTAAACCTAACCCTCATCCTAACCCTCAGCCTAGCCCTCACCCTAATCCTAATTCTAATCCTAAACCTCATCCTAACACTCAACCTAACAATAACCCTAACCCTCACCCAAACCCGAACCCTAACCCTCACCCTCATGCTTGGCCTAAGCCTAAGCCTCAGCCTAAGCCTAAACCCAACCCTAACCCTCACCCAAAACTAAGCCGAACACTAACACTAACTCTAACCCTAAATCTCACCCACACCCTAACCCTAATCCTAACCCTAACCCTAAACCTCATCCTAACCCTTACCTTAAACCTCAACCTCACCCTAGACCTCACCCTAACCCTAATCCTAATCCTCATCCTAACACTCACCCTAACACTAACCCTAACCCTCAACCTCACCCTCACCCTAATACTAACCCTAACCCTCAACCTAACCCTAACCCTCACCTTCAAGGTAATCCTTACATTAACCCTCACCCTAACCCTAAACTTAATCTGAAACCTATCTCTCACCCGAACCCTAAATCTAAACCTAACCCTAACAATAATCCTAAATCTAAATCTCACCCACACCCTTCCCCTAACCCTAACCCTCACCGTAACCCTAACCCTCACCCCACGGTCAACCTCACCCTCACCCTAACCCTCACGTTAACCCTTACCATCACCCCAAACCTAACAATTACTCTAACGATAACTCTACCCCTAAACCTCACCTCACCCTAACCCTAACTCTAACCCTAACCCTAACCCTGAAGCTAACACTAAAGTTAACACTAACACGAACCCTAACCCTAACCCTCAACCTAACCATAACCCTCACCCTAACCCCAACCCTCACACTAACACTTACCCTCAACCTAACCCTATCCTTAACCCTAACACGAACCCTAAACCTAAACCACGAACTAACCCTCCCCCTAACCCAAATCTAACGCTAAACTTCACCCTCACCCTAACCCTCATCCTACTTCTAACCCTATACCTCCCCCTAATTGTAATCTTAACCATCACCCTCAACCTCACCCTCACCCTCACCTTAACTCTAACCCTAACCCTACCAATAACACTATTTCTAACCCTAAACCTAACCCTAACCCTAACCATAACCCTAATCCTCACACTCACCCTCACCCTAACCCTAACACTAACACTAACCCTCACCCAAACCCTAAGCCTCACCTTCACCATAACCTTAACCCTCATCCTAACCCTCACCCTAACCCTAAACCGAACCCTAAACCTCACCCTAACACTAACCCTCACCCTCACCCTCACCCTAGCCCTCACCCTAACCCTAATCCTAACCCTAATTTTCCTCCTAAGCCTCAGCCTAATCCTAAACCGAACCCTCACCCTAACCCTAACCCTAAACATCAACCTAACCCTAACCCTGAAGCTCACCGTAACCCTAACCATAACACTCACCCTAACCCTAACCCTCACTCTAACACTTACCCTCACCCTAACACTAACCCTCACCCTAACACTAACCCTCACATTAACCTTAACCCTCACCCTCACCCTAGCCCTCACCCTAAACCTAATGCTCAATCTAACCCTCAACCACACCCATCCCCTAACCCTATCCCTCACCCTAACCCTAACCCTCACCCTTACCGTAACCCTCGACCTCAGCCTAACCCTCAGGTTTACCCTTACCATCACCCCCAACCTAACCCTCAACCTAACACTAACCCTCAACCTAACCCTCACCCTAACCTTAACTCTACCCCTAAACCTCACCCTCACCATAGCCCTAACTCTAACCCTAACCCTAACACTAAACCTCACCCTAACCCCAACCCTAACCCTCACCCTAAAGCTAACCCTCATTCTCAACCTCACCCTCAGCCTAAACCTGAGGCTAACACTAATCCTAACCCTAAAACTCACAATCACTCTAACACTAACCCTAATCCTAATCCTAAACCTAACCATAAACCTCACCCTCAGGCTAACCCTCAACCTAAACCTAACCCTAACACTAACCCTAAACGTAACCCTCAACCTCAGCCTCAACTTAACCCTAAATCTAACACTAAACCTCACCCACATCCTAACCCTAACTCTAAACCTAACCCTAACCCTAACCCTCCCCCAACTCTCAACCTAACCCTAGCACTAATACTAATCCTAACCGTAAACCTCAACCTAACACTCACCCTAACGCTAACTCTAACCCTAAACTTCAGCCTAAACCTAACTCTAACCCTAAACGAAACTTTAAACCTCACCCTGATCCTAACCCAAACCCTAAACATCACCCTAACCCTAACCCTCACCCTCACACTCATAGTAACTGTAACCCTAAACCTAACCCTAACAATAACCCTAACACTAACACTAACCCTCACACTAACCCAAACCCAAACCCTAACCCTCACACTAACCATAACCCTCACCCTAACGCTAAACCTCACCCTAACACTTACCCTCAACCTAACACTTACCCTCACCCTAAAACTAACCTTAACCCTAACACGAACACTAATCCAATCCACGAAATAACCCTCTCCCTAACCCAAATCTAACCCTAAAAGTCACCCTCACCCTAACCCTAATCCTACCCCTAACCCTAAACCTCACGCTAACCCTAACCCTAACCCTCACCCTCACCCTCACCTTAACTCTAACCCAAACCCTAACAATAACACTAATTCTAAACCTAACCTAAACCTAACCCTAACCCTAATCCTAACTCTCACCCAAATCCTAACCCTCACCCGCAGCATAACCTTAACCGGCATCCAAACCCTCACCCTAACCATAAACCTAAGCCTAAACCTCACTCTAACACTAACCCTAACCCTAACCCTCACCCTAGCCCTCACCCTAACCCTAATCCAAACCCTAATTCTCCTCATAACCCTCAGCCTATACCTAAACCTAACCCTCACTCTAACCCTAACCCTAAACATCAACCTAACCCTAACACTCACGCTCACCGTAACCCTAATCATAACCCTCACCCTAAACCTAACCCTCACCCTAACACTTACACTCACCCTAACACCAACACTAACACTAACACTAACCCTCACACTAACCCTAACCATCACTCTAACCCTAAAACTCACCCTAACTCTAACCCTAAACCTCACCCTCACCCTAGCCCTCACCCTAACCCTAATCCTCAATCAAACCCTCACCCACAACCTTCCCCTAATCCTAACACTCACCCTAACCCTAACCCTCACCCTTACTGTAACCCTCACCATCATCCTAACCCTCAGGTTAACCCTTACCATCACCCCCAACATAACCCTCACACTAACTCTAGCTCTGAACCTAACCCTCACCCTAACCCTAACTCTATCCCTAAACCTTACCCTCAACATAACCCTAACTCTAACCCAAACCCTAAAACTAAACCTCAACCTAACACTAACACTTACCCTCACTCTAAACCTAACCCGCACCCTCACCCTAGACCTCACCCTAACCCTAACCCTAAACGCACGACTCACCCTAAACATAACCCTCACTGTAACCCTAACACTCACACTAACCCTAACCCTAACCCTCACCCTCACCCTCACCCTCACCTTCACCCTCACCCTAACCCTAAACCTCACCATCACCCTAAACCAACCCTAATCCTAACCCTCATACTAACCCTAAGCCTAACCCTAACACTAACCCTAACCCTCACACTCACCCTCAACCTAAACCTAACCCTAGTCCTAAACCTAACCCTCACCCTTACCCTCACCTTCACCCTCAATGTAACTCTAACCTTAACCCTAACAATAACACTAATCCTAACCCTAAAGCTAACCGTAACCCTAATCCCATCCCTAACTCTCACCCTCAGCCTCCCCCTCACTGCAAATATCACCATAATCATAACAATAACAATAATCCTAAACCTAACCCTAATCCTAAACCTCACCCTCACCCTAACACTAATCCTAACCCTAAACCTCACCCTAACCCTAACCCTAACCCTCACCGTAAACCTAACCCTCATCCTAACACTCACCCTAACCCTCACACAAACGCTAAACCTCACCCTAACACTAACCCTAACCCTCACCCTCACCCTAGCTCTCACCCTAACCATAATCCTAACCCTAATCCTCATCCTAACTCTTATTCTAACCCTACCCCTAACCCTCACCCTAACCCTAATCCAAACCCTAACCCTCACGCTAACTCTAACCCTCACCCTCACCCTCACCATAACCCTAACCCTAACCCTCACCCTAACCCTAAACTTAACCAGAACCCTAACTCTCACCCAAATGGTAACCCTAACTCGAACCCTAACCCTAACCCTCACCCTCATCCTCACCCTCACCAAAACCCTAATCCTAAACCTAACCCTTTCCCTAACCCTAACCCTCACCCTAACCCTCACTCTAACCCTACCCCTAACCCTAAACCAAACACTAACCATCACACTAACCCTCACCTTAACACTAACTCTAACCCTAAACTTCAGGCTCACCCTAACCCTCACGCTCACCTTCATGCTCAGCCTTTCCCTAAGCCTAACACTAACCCTAACCCTAACCCTCAAACTCACCCTCACCCTAACCCTAATCCTAATCCTAACCCTAAACCTAACCTTCACCCTAACCCTAACCCTCACCCTAACCGTAACCCTAAACCTAAACCTCACGCTATCCCTCACCCTAACACTAACTCTAACCCTAAAACTCACCCTCACCCTCACCCTAACCCTAACCTTAAACATAACCCTCACTCTAGCCCTCACCCTAAGCCTAACCGTAACCTGAACCGTAACCATCACCCTAAACCTACCCCTAACCCTAAACCTAAACCTCACCCTAACCCTAACACTTACCCTCACACTCACCCTAGCCCTCACCTTAACCCTCATTGTATCCCTCACCCTCATACTAACCCTCACCCTCACCCTAAGCCTAACTCTCACCCTAACCCTAAACCTAATTCTATCCCTCAACCTAACCCTAAACATAACCCTAAACCTAACCCGAAACCTAAACCTCACCGTAACCCTCACCCTAACCCTCACCCTGACCCTAGACATCATCCAAACCCTAATCCAAACCCTAACCCTCATCCTAACCCTAAGCCTCAGCCTAACCCTCACCCTAACCCTAAACCTAACCCTCACCTAACCCTAAACCTCACACTCAACCTCACCCTTAGCCTAACCCTAAACCTAACCTTAAACCTAACCGTAAACCTAACCTTAACCCACACATTCACCCTCACCCTCACCCTAATCCTAACCCTAACCCTAATCCTAACCCTCACCCTCAACCTAGCCTTCACCCTAACCCTAATCCAAGCCCTAACCCAAACTCTAACCTTAACCCTAACACTAAACCTCACCCTAAACCTAACCCTAACCCTCACCCTCACTGTAAGGGTAACCCTAACCCTAACCCTAAAAAGAACTCTAACCCTAACCCTAACCCTCACTCTAACACTTACCCTCACCCTTACACTAACCCTAACCATAACACTAACCCTCACACTAATCTTAACTCTCAACCTAAACCTAAACCTCACCCTAACCCTAACCCTAACCCTAATACTCAATCTAACCCTCACCCTCACCCTACCCTAACCGTAACCCTTACCCTAACCCTCACGCTAACAATAACACTTACCCTTATCTTAAGCCTCACCCTCAGCCTAACCCTCACCTTTACGCTTACCATCACACTCACCTTAAACCTAACCCTCACCCGAACCCTCACCCTAACCTTAAACATAACCATCACCCAAACCCTAACCCTCACCCTCAACCTCACCTTCAGACTAACTCTAAGCCTAAGCCTATACCTAAACCTAAGCCTAAACCTCACCCAAGACCTCACCCTAGCCCTAATCCTAACCCTAACCCTCATCCTAACCCTCAACCAAACAGTAACCCTAACCATCACCCAAACCCTAATCCTCACCCCCAACCTCACCCTAAGCCTAAGCCTAACCCTAACAGGAACCCTCACACTCACCCTCACCCTAACCCTCATCCTAACCCTAACTGTAACCCTAACCCTAAACCTCAACTTAAACCTCACCCTAACCTTAGTCCAAACACTAACCCTAACACTAACCCTCACCCTAAACCTCCCCCTAACCCTAACTCTAACCCTAAACCTCACAGTCACCCTAACCCTAATCCTACCCCTAACCCTAAAACTCACACTCACCCTAACCCTAATCCTAACCCTTACCCTCACCGTAACTCTAACCCTAACCCTAACAATAACACTAATCCTAACCCTAAACCTAACCCTAACACTAATCCTATCCCTAACCCTCACCCTCAGCCTCACCCTCACTGCAAACATAAGCATAACCATAACACTAACAATAATCCTAACTCTAACACTAATTCTAACCTTCACCCTCACCCTAACCCTCATCCTGTCCTTAAACCTCAACCTAACCTTAACCCACACCCTGACCATAACCCTAACCCTCAGCCTAACCCTCACCCTCACCCTAACCCTAAGCCTAAACCTCAACTGAACACTAACCCTAACCCTCACCCTCTCCCTGGCACTCACCCTAACCCTAATCCTAACCCTAATCCTCAACCTAACACTCATCCTAACCCTTACCCTAACCCTCACCCTAAACCTAATCCTATCCCTAACACTCAACCTAACCCTAACCCTCACCCTCACTGTAACCCGAACCCTAAATCTCACACAAACCTTTAAATTAACCCTCATCCTATCCCTCACCCTAACCCTTACACTAACCCTAACCCTCACCATAGCCCTCACCGTAACCCTAACTCTAACCCTAAACATAACCCTAAATCTCACTCTATCCCTAAACCTCCCCCTCCCCCTCCCCCTCACTGTAACTCTAATACTAACCCTAACAATAACACTAAAACTTACCCTAACCCTATCCCTATCCTTCACCGTAACCCTAACCCTTACCCAAACTCTCACCATAACCCTAACCCTCAACCTAAACCTCACCCTAACCCTAACTCTAACCCTAAACCTCAACCTCACCCTAACCCTACTTCTAACCCTAACCCTAACACTAAAACTCACCCTAACCAAAACGCTAACCCTCACTCTAACCCTACCGCTCACCCTCACCATAACCCTAACCCTAACACTCACCCTAACTCTAAAATTAACCCTAACCATAAACCTCACCCTAATGCTAAACCTAACCCTCAGGCTCACCCTAGACCTCACCCTAGCCCTAATTACAAACCTAAACCTAAACCTCAACTTAACCCTCACCCCAACCCTAAAAACCTAACAATCACCCTAACCCTAACACTCAACCTCACGTTAACCCTAACCCTAACCCTAAACCTCACCCTCCCCTAACCCTAACCCTAACCCTCACCCCCATCCTAACCCTCACCCTAACCCTAACTGTAACCCTAACACTAACCCTAAACCTAACCCTCAAACTCAGCCTCACGCTAACCCTAACTCTAACCCTAAACCTCAACCTCACCCTGTCCCTAACCCTAACCCTAAAGCTAAAACTCACCCTAAACCTCACCGTCACCCTAGTCCTTACCTTAACCCTAATCCTAATCCTAACCCTCATCCTAACCCGCCCCTTAACCGGAACCTTAAACCTCAACCTAACCTTAACCCTCACCCTCAATTTCACCCTCACCCTACCCCTAAGCCTAACCCTAAAAAACACACTCACCCTTACCTTAACAATAATCCTATCCCTAACCCTAACCCTAACCCAAACCCTCTCCCTAACACTCACTCTAAACCTAACCCTAACACTAACACTAACCCTAACCCTCAACCTAACCCTCAACCTAACCCTTACCCTAAACCTAACTCTAACCCTAAACCTCACCCTCACCCTAACACTAACTCTAACTCTAAACCTCAACCTAATCCTAACCCTAAACCTAAACCTAAACCTAAACCTCACCCTAACCCTAACCATAAACATAACCCTCACCCTAGCCCTCACATTAACACTATTCCTAACCCTAACCCTCATCCTAACCCTCCCCATAACCCTATCCCTAACCCTCACCCTAACCCTAAACCTCACACTCACCCTCATTCTCTGCCTAACCCTAAGCATAAACCTAAGCCTAAACATAAACTTAACCCTAAACCTCACACTCACCCGCACCCTCACCCTCACCGAAATTCTAACCCTAACCCTAACCCTAACCCTAACCCTAAACCTCACCCTAACCCTAACCCTCACCATCACCCGAACTCTAACACTAACACTAACCCTAACCTCCCCCTAACCCTATATATAACCCTCAACCTCACCCTCATTCTAAAACTAACCCTTTTCTTAAACCCCACCTTAACCCTAAGCCTAACCCTCACCCCCACCCTCACCATCACAGTAACTCAAACCCTAAACCTAACAATAACACTAAACCTAACCCTAACCATCACCCTAACCCTAATCCTCACCACCACTCTCACCCTCAGCCTAACCCTAAGCCTAAGCCTAAGCCTCACCCTAACCCTCATACTCAAATTCACCCTAACCCTAATCCTAACCCTAACCCTATCCCTAAACCTCAAGCTAACCCTCACCCTCACCCTAACAGTAACCCTAACCCTAAACCTCACCCTAACCCTCACCCTAACACTAACTCTAACACTAAACCTCCCCCTCCCCCTAACCCTAACCCTAACCCTAAACCTCACCCTAAACCTTACCCTCATCCTCAATCTCAACCTCACTGTAACTCTAACCCTAACCCTAACAATAACACTAACCCTAACCTTAATCCTAACCCTAACCATTACCCTCAGCCTCAGCCTCACCCTCACTGCAAACTCAACCCTAACCACAACACTAACAATAACCCTAAACCTAACCATAACGCTAATCCTCACAACCACCCTCACCCTCAGCCTAACCCTAACCCTAACCCTAACCCTAAAGGTAACCCTAACCCTAACACTAACATTAAACCTAAACCCAACCCTAAACCTAACCCTAAACCTAACCCTAATCCTCAGCCTCACCCTCACCCTAACACAAACCCTAACACAAATCCTCACCCTAATCCTAAGCCTCACCCTAAACCTCACACTCAACCTGACCTTAACCCAAATCCTAAACCTAAACCTATCCCTAAACCTCACCGTAACCCTCACCATAGTCCTCACCCTAAACCTAATCCTAACCCTAAACCTCATCCTAAACCTCTCCATAACCCTAACCCTAACCCTCACCCTAACCCTAACCCTAACCCTCACCCTCATGCTCTGCCTAAGCCTAAGCCTAAGCCTAAGCCTAAGCCTAAGCCTAACCCTATCCCTAACCCTAACACTATCCCTAACTCTAACCCTAAACCTCACACTCACCCTAACCCTAACTCTAACCCTAACCCTAAACCTAAACCTCATTCTAATCCTAAACCTAACCCTAACCCTCACCCTCAGTGTAACAGTAACCCTAACCCTAACCCTAACAATAACCCTAACCCTAACCCTAACCCTCACCCTAACCATAACACTCACCCTAACTCTCACCTTCACCCTAACATTTAACCTCACCCTAACATAAACCCTAACGCTAACACTAATGCTCACACTAACTCTAACCATCACCCTAATCCTAAAACTCACCCTAAAATTAACCCTATACCTCACCCTCACCCTAGCCCTCACCTTAACCCTAATCATCATCCTCACACTAAACCTCACACTAACCCTAAAACTAATCCTCATTCTAACCCTCACCCTAACCCTGACACTAACAATAACCCTAACCCTAACCCTAAACCTCACCCTAACCAGAACCCTCACCATAACATTAACCGTCACCCTAACACTTAACCTCATCCTAACACTAACCCTAAACCTAACACTAACCCTCACACTAACCCTAGCCCTCACTTTAATCCTAAACCTCAATTAAACCTTACCCGAGCTCTAAACCTCACCAACACCCTAGCCCTCACCATAACCCTTATTCTAACCCTCATCCGCACCCTAAGCCTAAACCTCACCCTCACCCTAAACCTAACGCTAACCCTAAACCTAACCCTAACCCTCACCCTTATCTTAACCCTCACCCTCAGCCTAAACCTCACCTTTACCCTTACCATCATCCTCACCCTAACCCTAAACCTAATCTTAACCTTCATCCTAAACATAAAGCTAACCATCACCCTAACCCTAACCCTCACCCTCAACCTCATGCTCAGCCTAAAGCTAAGCCAAAGCCTAACCCTTACTCTAACCCTCACCGTCACCCTAGCCCTCACCCTAACCCTAATCCTACCCATATCCCTCATCCTAACCCTCACCCTAACCCTAACCCTAACTATCACCCTAAACCTAATCCTCACCCCCACCCTCAGCCTCACCCTAACCCCACGCCTAAGCCTAACCCTAACCCTAACCCTCACATACCCTCACCCTAACCCTAATCCTAACCCTAACCCTCCCCCTAACCCTAAATTTAATCCTAAAACTCACCCTCACCCTAACCCAAATCCTAACCCTCACCCTCACCCTAACACTAACCCTCACCCTCCCTGTGATCCTAACACATATCCTAACCCTCACACTAACCCTAACCCTAAACCTCACCCAAACACTAATCCTAACCCTCACACTCAGCCTAGCCCTCACCCAAACCCTAATCTTAACCCTAATCCTCATCCTAAACCTCACCCTAAACCTAACCCTAACCCTCACCCTAATCCTAAGCCTAACCCTAAACCTCAACCTAACAATAACCCTCACCCTCATTGTAACCCTAACCCAAACCCTCACCCTAACCCTAAACTTAACCCGAACCCTAACTCTCACCCTAACCTTACCCCTAACTCTCACCCTAATCATAACCCTCACCCTTACCCTAAGCCTAAACCTAACCCTAAACCTAACCCTAACACTAACCCTCCCACTCACCCTAACACCCTAATCCTAATCCTAACACTAAGCCTAACCCTCACCCACACACTAAACCTCAATGTAACCCTAACTCTAACACTAACCATAACCCTAACCCTCACCCTCAGCCTCACCCTAACCCTAACTCTAACCCTAAACCTCACCCTCACCCTAACCCTAACCCTAAACCTAACCCTAAACCTCATCCTAAGCCTAACCCTAAAGCTGACCCTCACCCTAGACCTCACCCTAACCCTAATCCTAACCCTAAACCTCATCATAAGCCTCACCCTAACACTAACCCTAACCCTCACCCTCAACCTCACCCTAACACTAACCCTAGCCCTAACCCTCAACCTAACCCGATCCCTCACCCTCACAGTCACCCTTACCTTCACCCTCACCCTAACCTTAAACTTAACCAAACCCTAACTCTCACCCTAACCCTAACCCTAACCCTCACCCTAACCCTAAACCTCAACCTCACCTTCACTCTCAGCCTAACCCGAAGCCTATGCCAAAGCCTAACCCTAACCTTCGCACTCACCCTAACCCTTACCCTAATCCTAATCTTCACCCTAAGCCTAACGCTCAAGCTCACCCTCACCCTCACCCAAACCCTCAACCTAACCCTAACTCTAACACTAACCCTACACCTAACCCTCAACCTCAGCCTCAATCTTACCCTAACTCTAAACCTAATCCTCACCCTCAACCTAACCATAACTCTAACCCTAAACCTAACAGTGAACCTCACCCTAATCCTAACCCTAACCCTCACCCTCACCTTAACCGTAACCCTAACCCTAACCCTTACAATAACCCTAACCCTATCCTCACCCTAACCATAACCGTCACCATAACATTAACCCTCACCTTAACACTTACCCTCACTTTAACACGAACCCTAACCCTAACGCTCATCCTCAACCTAACCTTCACACTAACCCTAACCCTAACCCTAATTCTCAATCTAACCCTCACCCTAACCCTAACCCTAACCCTCAACCTAACCCTAACCCTCACTCTCACCGTAACCCTTAACCTAACCCTCACCATAATCCTAGACTTAACCCGAAACCTAACTCTAACACTAACCTTACCCCTAACTCTCACCCTAACCCTAACCCTCACCCTCAACCTTACCCTAAGCCTAACCCTAACCCTAAACCTAACCCTAATCATAACCCTCACCCTTACCCTAACACACTAATCCTAATCCTAACCTTAAGCCTAACCCTCAACCTCACCCTAACCCTCACTGTAACCCTAACTCTAACACTCACCCTAACCCAAACCGTCAACCTCAGCCTCACCCTAAGCCTAATTCTAACCCTAAACCTCACCCTCACCCTAACCCTAACCCTAAACCTAACCCTAAACCTCACCCTAACCCTAGCCCTAACCCTCAACCTAACCCTAAACCCAAACCCTCACAGTAACCCTTAACCTAACCCTCACCCTAAACCTAAACTTAACATGAACCCTAACTCTCACCCTAACCCTAACCCTCACCATAACACTAACCTTCACCCTAACCCTCACCCTCAGCCTAACCCTAAGCCTAACCCTATCCATAATCCTAACTCTCATCCTATCCCTCACCCTAACGCTAACCCTAATCCTAACTCTAAACCTCACCCATTCCCTCATCCTCACCCTCACCGTAACGCTAACTCTAACCCTAACTATAACACTAAACCTAACCCTAAACCTCAACCTAAACCTTACCCTCACCCTAACCCTAACCCTAACCCTAACCCTAACCCTCAGCATAACCCTCCCACTAACCGAAACTCTAACCCTATACCTCACACTCACCCTAACCCTAATCCTAACACTAACCCTAAACCTCCCCCTAAACCTAACCCTAACCCTCACTCTTACCCTCACCCTCACCCTAACCCTTACCCGAATCCTAATCCTAACACTAAGCCTAACACTCACCCTCACATTAACCCTCACTGTAACCCTAACTCTAACACTAACCCTAACCCTAAACCTCACCCTCAGCCTCACCCTAACCCTAACTCTAACCCTAAACCTCACACTCACCATAACCCTACCCCAAAACCTAACCCTAAACCTCACCCTAACCCAAACCCTAAACCTCACCCTGACCCTAGCCCTCACCCTAACCCTAATCCTAAAACTAAACCTCATCCTAAACCAAACTCTAACACTAACCCTACCCCTCACCCTCATCCTCACCCTAACCCTAACCCTAACCCTAACCCTCAACCTAACCCTAACCATCACCCTCACTGTAACCGTTACCCTAACACTCACCCTAACCCTAAACTTAACCTAAACCTAACTCTCACCCTAACCCTAACCCTAATCTTCACCCTAACCCTAACCCTCAACCTAACCCTCACCCTCAGCCTAACCCTAAGCCTAACACTATCCCTAACCCTAACTCTCATCCTATCACTCACCCTAACCCTAACCCTCATCCTATCCCTAACCCTCACCATTACCCTCACTCTCACCCTCACCGTAACTCTAACTCTAACCCTAACAATAACACCTAACCTAACCCTAAACCTAAACCTCAACCTAAACCTCACCCTCACCCTAACCCTAAAACTAACCATAACCCTAACCCTCACCATAACCCTCCCCCTAAACTTAACTCTAAACCTATACCTCACACTCACCCTAATGCTAATCCTAACCCTAACCCTAAACCTCACCCTAAACCTAACCCTACCCCTCACCCTCACCCTCAGCCTCAACCTCACTGCAAATGTAACCACAACCATAACACTAACAATAATCCTAAACCTAACCCTAATCCTAACCCTCACCCTTACCCTAACCCTCATCCTATCACTAACCCTCACCCTAACCTTAACCCTCAACCTCACCATAACCCTAACCCTAATCCTCACCCTCAACCTCACGCTCAGCCTAAACCTAAGCCTAAGCCAAACCCTTACTCTAACTCTCACTCTCACCCTAGCCCTCACCCTAACCCTAATCCTAACCCTATCCCTCATCCTAACCCTAACCCTAACCCTAACCATCACCCTAACCCTAATCCTCACCCCCACCCTCACCCTCAGCCTAACCATAACCCTAAGCCTAACCCTAACCCTAACCTTCACTTACCCTCACCCTTACTCTAACCCTAACCCTAAACCTCAACCTAACCCTCATCCTAACCTTATCCATAATGCTAACCCTAACCCTCGACCTAACCTTCCCCCAAACAATAAATCTAACCCTAAAACTCACCCTCAGCCTAAACATCACCTTTACCCTAACCCTCACCCTCACTGTAACCCTAATCCTCATCATAACCCTCACCCTAACCCTAAACCTAAACCTCACCCAAACACTAACCCTAACCCTCACCCTCACCCTAGCCCTCACCGTAAACCTAATCCTAACCCTAATCCTCAACCTAACCCTCACCCTAAGCCTAACACTAACCCTCACCCTAATCCTAAGCCTAACCATAACCCTCAACCTAACCCTAACCCTCATGCTCACAGTACCTCTAACCCTAACCCTCACCCTAAACCTAAACTTAAACCGAACCCTAGCTCTCACCCTAAACATACCCCTAACTCTCACCCTAAACCTAACCCTTACCCTCACCCTCACCCTCAGCCTAAGCCTAAGCCTAAACCTAACCCTAACCCTAACCCTCACACTCACACTAACCCTTATCCTAATCCTATTGCTAACACTAAGCCTAACCCTCACACTCACCCTAACCCTTATAGTAACCCTAACTCTAACACTAACCCTAACCCTAACACTCACCCTCAGCCTAACCCTAACCCTAAACCTAATGCTAAACCTCACCCTAACCCTAACCCTAAACCTCACCCTCACCCTAGCCCTCAAACTAACCCTAATCCTAACCCTAACCCTCATCCTAACCCTTACCCTAACACTAACCCTAACCTTCACCCTCACCCTAACCCTAACCCTAGCCCTAACCCTCAACTTAACCCTAACCTTCACCCTCACTGTAACTGTTAACCTAACCCTCAACCTAACCCTCAACTTCAGCCTAAACCTAACATTAATCCTAACCCTAACCTTAACCCTAAACCTCATCTTAAACACTAAACCTCACACTAACCCTCACACTAATCCTCAACCTAACCCTCACCCTAACCTTAACCCTAACACTAACCCTAATATTAACGCACGACCTAACCTTAAAACTAACCCTAAATCTAACCCTAAACCTCCCCGTCACCCTAACCCTAATCCTAACCCTCACCCTAAACCTCACGATAAACCTAACCCTCACCCTCACCCTCACTCTCACCCTCACCATATCTCTAACCCTAACCCTAACAATAACACTAATCCTAACCATAAACCTAACCCTAACCCTAACACTAATCCTAATCCTAATTCTAACACTATCCCTAAGCCTCACCCCCACCCTAACCCTCACCTTAAGCCTAACCCTAACATTAATCCTAAACCTAACCCTAACCCTAAACCTCATCCTCACCCTAAACCTCACACTAACCTTCAAGGTAACTCTAACTCTAACACTGACCTTAACACTAACCCTCACCATCAGCCTCACCCTAACCTTAACTCTAACCATAAACCTCACCCTCACCCTATCCCTAACGCTAAACCTAAATGTAAACCACACCCTAACCCTAACCCTAAACCTCACCCTCACCCTAACCCTAACCCTAATCCTAACCCTAACCCTCATCCTAAGCCTCACCCTGAAACTAACCCTAAGACTCACCCTCACGCTAACCCTAACCCTAACGCTCAACCTAACACTATCCCTCACCATCACTGTAACCCTTACCCTAACCTTCACCGTAACTCTAAAATTAACCAAACCCTAAGTCTCACCCTAACCCTAACCCTCAACCTCACCCTTACTCTCAGCCTAACCCTAAGCCTAAGCCTAACACTAACCCTAACCCTCACACTCACCCTAACCCTTACCCTAATCCTAATCCTAACCCTAGCCTAACCCCCACCCTCACCCTCACCCTCAATCAAACCCTCAACCTAACCCTAACTCTAACACTAACCCTGCACCTAACCCTCAACCTCAGCCTCACCCTTACGCTAAATCTAACCCTAAACCTCACCCTCACCCTAACCCTAACTCTAACAATAACATTAACACTGAACCTCACCCTAACCCTTACCCTAACACTCACCCTCATCATAACCGTAAACCTAACCCTAAGCCTAACAATAACCCTAACCCTAACCCTCACCATAAACATAACCCTCACCCTAACATTAACCCTCACCCTAATACATACCCTCACTATAACCCTAACCCTAACACTAACCCTCACACTAACCCTAAACTTCAAACTAATCCTAAACCTCACCCTAACCCTAACCCTAACTCTAACCATCACACTCACCCTAACCCTCACCCTAACCCTAATTCTAACCCTCACCCTCACCCTAACCCTCATCCTCAACCTAAACCTCACACTAACCCTAACCGTAACCCTAATCCTCAATCTAACCGTCACCCTAACCCTAATCCTAACCCTAAACCTAACCCTAACCCTCACCCTGATCTTAACCCTCACCCTCAGCCTAAACCTCAACTTAACCCTTACCAACATCCTCAACCTAACCCTCACCCTAACCCTAAACTTCATCCTAACCCTCACCCTAACCATAATCAAAACCATCACCCTAACCCTAACCCTCACCCTCAACCTCTCACTCAGCCTAACCCTAAGCCTAAGCCAAGCTCTAACCCTAACTCTCAAACTCACCCTAACCCTTACCTGAATCCTAACCCTAACCCCAACCCTCCCCCTCACACTAACCCTCACCGTAACCCTAAATCAAACACTAAGCCTAACCCTAACCCTAAACCTAACCCTCACCCTAAGCCTAAGCCTAAACCTAACCCTAAACCTCAGCCTAACCCAAACCATAAACCTCACCCTCACCCTAGCCCTCACCCTAACCCTAATCCTAAAACTCACCCTCATCCTAACCCTCACCCTAACACTCACCCTAACCCTCACACTCACACTCACCGTAAGCCTAAACCTAACCCTAATCCTCAACCTAACCCTAACCCTCACCCTCACTGTAACCATTACCCTAACCCTCAACCTAACCCTAAACTTAACCCAAACCCTAACTCTCACCCTAAACCTAACTATAACCCTCACCCTAACCCTAAACCTCAACCTCACCCTCACTCTCAGCCTAACCCTAAGCCTAAGCCTAACCTTAACCCTAACCCTAACACTCACCCGAACACTTACACTAATCCTAATCCCAATCCTAAGCCTAACCCTCACCCTCACCCTCACCTTCACCCTAAACCTAACTCTAACAATAACCCTAAACCTAACTCTCAACCTCAGCCTCAACCTTACCCTAACTCTAACCCTAAACCTCACTCTCACGCTAACCCTAACTCTAACCCTAACCCTAACTCTAACCCTAACCCTAACACTACACCTCACCCTAAACCTAACCCGAACCCTCACCCTAACCATAATCCTCACCCTAACATTAACCCTTACCCTAACACTTAACCTCACCCTAACACTAACCCTAACACTAACACTAACACTCACAATAACCCTAACCCTCACCCTAATCCTGAACCTCACCCTAACCCTAACTCTAACCCTCACCATCACCCTAGCCCTCACCCTAACCCTAAATCTAAGCCTCACCCTCACCCTAACATCCTCAACATAAACCTCACACTAACCCTAACCGTAACACTAATCCTCAATCAAAAGCTTACCATAACCCTAACCCTAACCCTAAAACTAATTCTAACCCTCACCCTTATCTTATCCCTCACCCTCAGCCTAAACCTCACCTTTACCCTTACCATCATCCTCACCCTATCCCTAAACCTCATCCTAACCCTCAACCTAACCTTAAACCTAACCATCACCATAACCCTAAACCTCACCCTCAACCTCATACTCAGCCTAACCCTAAGCCTAAGCCTAAACCTAACCCTAACCCTCACACTCACCCGAACCCTTACACTAATCCTAATCCCAATCCTAAACCTAACCCTCACCCTCACCTTCACCCTAAACCTCACCCTAACCCTTACTCTAACACTAACCCTAAACCTAACTCTCAACCTCAGCCTCACCCTTACCCTAAATCTAACCCTAAACCTCACTCTCATGCTAACCCTAACTCTAACCCTAACCCTAACATTAAACCTCACCCTAAACCTAACCCAAACCCTCACCCTAACCATAATCCTCACCCTAACATTAACCCTTACCCTAACACTTAACCTCACCCTAACACTAACCCTAACCCTAACACTAACCCTCACAATAACCCTAACCATCACCCTAATCCTAAACCTCACCCTAACCCTAACTCTAACCCTCACCATCACCCTAGCCCTCACCCTAACCCTAATTCTAACCTTCACCCTCACCCTAACCCTAACCCTTATCCTCACCATAAACCTCACACTAACCCTAACCCTAACCCTAATCCTCAATCTGAAGCTCACCATAACCCTAACCCTAAACCTAAACCTAACCCTAACCCTCATTCTTATCTTATCCCTCAAACTCAGCCTAAACCTCACCTTTACCCTTACTATCATCCTCACCCTAACCCTCACCCTAACCCTAAAGCTCATCCTAACCCTCAACCTAACCATCACCCTAACCCTAACTGTCACCCTCAACCTTATGCTCAGCCTAACCCTAAGCCTAAGCCTAACCCTTACTCTAACCCTCACCCTCACCCTAGCCCCCACCCAACACTAATCCTTACCCTATCCCTCAAGCTAAGCCTCACCCTAACCCTAACCCTCCACCTAACCCTAATCCTTACCCCCACCCTCACCTTCAGCATAACCCTAATCCTAAGCCTAACCCTAACCCTAACAGTCACATACCCTAACACTAACCCTAATCCTAAACCTAACCCTAACCCAAACCCTAAACATCAACCTAAACCTCACCCTAACCTTAACCCTAACACTAATCCTAACATTAACCCTCGGCCTAACCCTCCCCCTAACCCTAAATCTAACCCTACAACTCACCATCACCCTAATCCTAATCCTACCCCTAACCCTCACCCTAACCCTAAACCTCACCCTCACTGTAACACTAACCCTCATCCTAATCCTCACACTAACCCAAACCCTAACCCTAATTCTCACCCAAACACTAACCCTAACCCTGACCCTCACCCTAGACCTCACCCTAATCGTAATCCTAACCCTATTCTTCATCCTAACAGTCACCCTAACCGTAACATTCACCCTAATCGTAAGCCTAACCCTAACCCTCAACCTAACCCTAACCCTCATGCTCACCGTAACCCTAACCCTAACCCTCACCCTAACTCTAAACTTAACCTGAACCCTAACACTCACCCTAATCCTACCCCTAACTCTCACCCTAACCCTATCCCTCACCCTCACCCTCACTCTCAGCCTAATCATAAGGCTAACCCTAACCCTAACCCTAATCCTCACACTCACCCTAACCTATACCCTAAACCTAAACTTATCACTAAGCCTAAACATCACACTCACCCTCACCCTCACTGTAACCCTAACTCTAACACTAACTCTAACCCTAACCCTCACCCTCAGCCTCACACTAACCTTAACTCTAACCCAAAACCTGACCCTCATCCTAACCCTAACCCTAAACCTAACCCTAAACCTCACCCTAAACCTAACCCTAAACCTCACCCTAAACCTAACCCTAAACCTCACCCTCACCTTAGCCCTCACCATAACCCTAATCCTAACCCTAACCCTCATCCTAAACCTCACCCTAACACTAACCCTCACCCTCACCCTCACCTTCACCCTAACCCTAACCCTAACCCTAACCCTAACTCTCACCCTAACCCTAAACGTAACCCTCACCCTCACCGTAACCCTCAACTTCACCCTCACATTCAGCCTAACACTAAGCCTAACCCTAACCCTAACACTAACCCTCACACTCACCCTAACACTAACCCTAATCTTAATCCTAACACTAACCATAACCCTCACACTAACCCTAAACCTCACCCTAATCCTAAACCTCACCCAAACCCTAAACCTAACCCTGACCCTCACCCTCACCCTAACCCTGACCCTCATAATCACCCTAAACCTCACACTAACCCTAACACTAAACCTCAATCTAACCCTCAACCTCACCCTAACCCTAACCCTAACTCTCATCCTAAACCTAACCCTCACCCTTACCTAACTCTCACCTTTACCCTTAACGTCACCCCCACCATAGCCCTCACCCGAACCCTAATCCTCACGCTGACCCTAAACCTACTCCTAAACCTCACTCTCGTCCTAACCCTAACTCTAACACTAACCCTAAAACTAAATCTCACCCTATCCTTAACCCTAACACTCACCCTCAACCTCATGCTCAGCCTAACACTAAGCCTAAGCCTAACACTTACCCTAACCCTCACCATCACCCTAGCCCTCACCCTAACCTTAAGCCTACACCTAACCCTAATCCTAGCCCTCACCTTAACCCGAACCCTAACATCACGCTAACCCTAATCCTCACCCACTCCCTCACCCTCATCCTAACCCACAGCCTAAGCCTAACCCTAACTCTAACCCTCACACTCACCTCACCCTAACCCTAATCCTAACCCTAACCCTAACCCTAAACCTCAACCTAAACCTCACCCTAACCTTAACCCTAACACTAACCCTAACATTAACGCTCGAACTAACCCTCCAACTAAGTCTAAATCTAACCCTAAACTTCACCCTCACCCTAACCCTAATCCTAACCCTAACCCTAAACCTCACCCTAACCCTAACCCTAACCCTCACCCTGACCCTCACCCTAACGCTAAACCTAAACCTAACAATAACACTAACCCTAACCCTAACCCTAACTCTAACTATAACCGTGAGGGTGAGCCTCAGCCTCACCCTCACTGCAAACTTAACCCTAACCATAGCACTAACAATAACCCTAAAATTAAGCCTAACCTAACCCTAACTCTAATCCTAACCACCACCCTCACCCTCAGCTTAACCCTAAGCGTAACCCTAACCCTAAACCTAACCCTAATCCTCAGCCTCAACCTCACCCTAACCCAACTCTACCCCTAATCCTCAACCTAACTCTAAGCCTAACCCTAACCCTAACTCTAACCCTCACACTCACCCTCAACCTAACACTAATCTGAAACCTAACTCTATCCCTAACCCTAACCCTCACCCTAGCGCTCACCCTAACTCTAACCCTAACCCTCACCCTCAGCCTAGCCCTCAACCTAAACCTAACACTCACCCTCACTGTAATCCTTACCCTAACCCTCACCCTAACCCTCCACTTAAAGTGTACCCTAACTCGCACACTAAACCTAACCCTAAATGTCACCCTAACCCTAACCCTCAACCTTACCGTAACCGTCACCCTCAGCCTAACCCTCACGTTTACCCTTAACTTCACCCCTAACCTAACCCTCACCATAATCCTCACACTCACCATAACCCTCACCCTAAAACTAACTCTAGCCCTAAACCTCACCCTCACCCTAACCATCACTCTAACCATAACCCTAACACTAAAACTCACCCTAACCCTAACCCTACCCCTCAAACTAACCATAACCCTCACCCTCAGGCAAACCCTCAGCCTAAACCTAAGGCTAACACTAACCCTAACCATAACCTTCACACTCACCCTAATCCTAACCCTAATCCTAATCCTAACCCTAACCCTAACCCTCACCCTCACGTTCAGGCTCACCCTAAACCTAATTCTCACCCTAAACCTCACACTCACCCTAACCCTAATACTGAAACTCACCCTCACCGTAACCGAAACCCTAAATCTAACTCTAACCTTAAGCTTAACCCTAACCCTAACTGTACTCCTAACTCTCGCCCTAACCCTAACCCTAACCCTAAACCTCACCCTAACCCTTACCCTAAAACTCACCCTCACCCTCACTGAAACCAAAAGCCTAAACCTAACCCTAAAAATAATCCTAACACTAATCCTAACCCTCACCCTAACCATAACCCTCACCCTAACCCAAACCCTCACCCTAAAACATACCCTCACCCTAACACTAACCCTAACCCTAACACTAACCCTCACACTAAACCTAACCATAAACATAACCCTAAACCTCAACCTAACCCTCACCCTCACCTTAACTCTAACACTAACCCTATCCCTAACCCTCACCCTAACCCTAACCATAACCCTAATTCTAACCCTAAACCTCACCCTCACACTAACCCAAACCCTAATCCGAAACCCCACCCTAACCCTAAGCCTAACCCTCACCCACACCCTCACCCTCACCGTAACTCTAAGCTTAACCCTAACAATAACAGTAACCCTAACCCAAACCATCACCGTAACCCTAATCCTCACCCCCACCCTCACCTTCAGCCTAACCCTAAGCCTATGCCTAACCCTCACCCTAACTGTCACACTCACCCTCACCCTACCCCTAATACTAAATCTACCCTATCCCTAAACTTCAACCTAACCCTCAAACTCCCCGTAACCCTAACAATAACCCTAACCCTAAACCTCAACCTACCCATCCCCCTAACGCTAACTCTAACCCTAAACCTCACCCTCACCCTAAGCCTAACCCTAAACCTCACCCTAAACCTCACTCTAACCCTAACCTTCACCCTAACCCTCAATCTCACCGTAAATCTAACCCTAACCCTAAAAATAACACTAACCCTAACCCTAACCTTAACCATAAGCCTCAAATTCAGCCTCACCCTCAGTGCAAACTTAACCCTAACCATAACACTAACAATGACCGTAATCCTAACCCTTACCCTAATTCTCAACCCCACCCTCACACTCAGCCTAATCCTAAGACTAACCCTAACCCTAACCATAACCCTAACCCTAACTCTAAGACTAAGCCTAAACCTAACAAAAAACCTAACCCTAAACCTAACCCCAATCCTCAGCCTCACTCTCACCCTAACCAAAACCCTAACCCTAACTCTCACCCTAACCCTAAGCCTAACCATAACCCTGACTCTCACACTGACCCTCAACCCAACCCTAATTCTAAACCTAAACCTATCCCTAAACCTAACCCTCACACTAACCCTAACCCTAGTCCTTACCCTAAAACTAATCCTAAACCTAAAGCTCATCCTAACCCTCACCTTAACCCTAACCCTAACCCTCACCCTCATGCTTGGCCTAAGCCTAAGCCTAAGCCTAACTCTAACCCAAACCCTCACCTTAACCCTAACCCTAACCATAACACTAAACATAACACTAACCCTAACTCTATCCCTAAACCTCACTCTCACACTAACCCTAACTCTAACCCTTACTCTAAACCTAAACCTCATACTAATCCTAAACCTAACCCTCACCCTCACCCTCACCGTAATGGTAACCCTAACCCTAACCCTAACAATAACCCTAACCCTAACTCTACCCCTCAACCTAATCATAACCCTCAACCTAACCCTAACCCTCAACTTAACACTTACCCTCACCCTAACACTAACACTAACCCTCACCCTCACACTAACCCTAATCCTAACCCTAACCCTCAACCTAACCCTAACCCTCACCCTCACCATAACCATTACTCTAACCCTCACCCTAACCCTAAACTTGACCCGAACCCTAATCTCACCCTAACCCTGACCCTAACCCTCACCATAACCCTAACCCTCAACCTTAGCATAACCATCAAGCTCAGCCTAACCCTCACATTTACCCTTACCATCACCCCTACCCTAACCCTCACCCTAACCCTCACACTCACCCTAACCCTCACCCTAAAACTAACTCTCCCTCTGAATCTCACCCTCACCCTAACCATAACTCTAACCCTAAGCCTAACACTAAACCTCACCCTAACCCTAACCCTAACCCTCAAACTAACCCTAACCCTCACCCTCAGCCAAACCCTCAAGCTAAACTTACGGCTAACCCTAACCCTAACCATAACCCTCACACTCAACCTAAACCTAACCCTAAACCTCATCCTAACCCTAACCCTAAACCTCACCCTCACCCTCAGCCTCACCCTATCCCTAAGTCTAACCCTAAACGTCACCCTCACCCCAACCCTAATCCTTACCCTCACACTCACTGAAACTGAAACCCTAAACCTAACCCTAACCTTAACCTTAACCCTAATCCTACAACTAACTTTCACCCTAACCCTAACCCTAACAGTAACCCTAACCCTAAACCTCACCCTAACCCTAAATCGAACCGTAAACCTCACCCTCATCCTAACCCTCACTCTAACCCTAACCCAAACCCTAAACCTCAACCTCACCCTCACCGTAACCAAAACCCTAAACCTAACCCTAACAATAACCCTAACCCTAATCCTATCCCTCACCCAAATCGTAACCCTCACCCTAACCAAAACTCTCAGCCTAAAACTTACCCTCACCCTAACACTAACCCTAACCCTAACACTAACCCTCACACTAACCCTAACCATAACCCTAAACCTCAACCTAACCCTCACCCTCACCCTAACCCGAACACTAACCCTATGCCTAACCCTAACCATAACCCTCCCCCTAACCTAAATCTAAACCTAAACCTCACCCTCACACTAACCCTAACCCTAACCCTAAACCCCACCTTAACCCTAAGCCTAACCCTCACCCCCACCCTCACCCTCACCGTAACTCTAACCCTAACCCTAACAATAACACTAACCCTAACCTGAACCATCACCCAAACCTTAATCCTCACCCCCACCCTCACCCTCAGCCTAAACCTAAGCCTAAGCTTAAACCTCACCCTAACCCTCACACTCACCCTCACCCTAAACCTAATACTAAACTTAACCCTATTCCTAAACCTCAACCTATACCTCACCCTACCCTTAACATTAACACTAACCCTAACCATAAACCTCACCCTGACCCTCCCCATAACACTAACCCTAACCCTAAACCTCACTCTAAACTTCACCCTAACTCTAACCCTCACCCTCACCCTCAATCTCACCATAACTCTAAACCTAACCCTAAAAATAACACTAACCCTAACCCTAACCATAACCATAACCCTCACCCTCAGCTTCACCCTCACTGCAAACTTAACCATAACCATAACACTAACAATAATCGTAATCCTAAACCTAACATTAAACCTCAACCCCAACCTCACCCTCAGCCTAACCCTAAGCCTAACACTAACTCTATCGCTAACCCTAATTGTAACCCAAACCCTAACCCTAAACCTAACCCAAAACCTAACCCTAAACCTTACCCTAATCCTCAGCCTCACCCTCACCCTAACCAAACCCCTAACCCTAACCCTCACCCTAAACCTAAGCCTAATCCTAAACCTGAACCTCACACTCATCCTAAGCCTAACCTTAACCCTCTTAAACCTAACCCTATCCCTAAACCTAACCCTCACCCTAACCCTCACCCTAACACTAATCCTAACCCTAAACCTCATCCTAACCCTCACCCTAACCCTAACCCTAAACCTCACCTTAACCATAAGCCTAACCCTCACCCTCATGCTTGGCATAAGCCTAAGCCTAAGCGTAACTCTAACCCAAACATTCACTATAACCCTAATTCTAACATTAACCCTAACTCTAACCATAAACCTCACTCTCACCCTAACACTAACTCTAAACCTAAACTTAAACCTAAACCTCATCCTAACCCTAACCCTAACCCTCACCCTCACCCTCACTATAACTGTAACCCTAACCCTAACAATAACCCTAACCCTAACCCTAACCCTCAACCTAACCATAACACTCACCCTAAACATAACACTCACCCTAACACTTACTCTCACCCTAACACTAACCCTAACCCTAACAATAACCCTCACACTAACTCTAATCATCACCCTAACCCGAAACCTCACCCTAAAGCTAAACCTAACCCTCATCTCACCCTAGCCATCACCCTAACACTAACCCTCATCCTCACCCTAAACCTCACACTAACCCTAACATTAATTCTCAATCTAACCTTAACCCACACCCTTCCCCTAACCCTAACCCTCACCCTAACCCTAACCCTCATCCCACTGTAACCTTCACCCTCAGCCTAACCCTCACGTTTACCCTTAACATCACCCCCATGATAACCCTTACCCTATCCTTAACCTTCACCCTAACCCTCACCCTAACCCTATTTCCAACAGAAAACCTCACCCTCACCCTAAACCTAAAAATAATCCTAACCTAACCCTAACCCTCATCCTCACCCTAAACCTTACACTAACCCTAACCCTAAACCTCAATTTAACCCTCACCCTAAGCCTAATCCTAACCCTCACCCTAACCGTAAACCTAACCCTAACACTCACCATTATCTTAACCCTCGCCCTCAGCCTAAACCTCACCTTTACCCTTACCATCATCCTCACCCTAAACCTCATCCTAACCCTCACCCTTACCATAAACCTAACCATCACCCTAACCCTAACCCTCAACCTCTACCTCACGCTCAGCCTAACCCAAACCCTAAACCTCACCCTAGCCCTCACCCTAACCCTAATCCTAACACTAAGCCTCATCCTAACACTCACCCTAACCCTAATCCTAACCTTCAACCTCACCCTCACCCTAACCCTAATCCTAACCCTCACCCTCAACCTCACCTTCAGACTAATCCTAAGTCTAACCCTAAACCTAACCCTAACACACACACTCACCTGCATGCTAACCCTAATCCTAACTCTCACCCTCACCCTAACCCTAAACCTCGGCCTAACTCTCACCCTAACCCTAACCCTAACCCTCAACCTAACCCTTACCCTAACCCTAACTCTAACCCTAAACCTCACCCTCACCCTAAACCTCACCCTAACCCTAACCCTAAACCTCACCCTCACCTGAACCATAACAGTAAACTTAAACCAAAACCTAACAATAACCCTAACCCTAATGCTAAACCTCACCCTAACCATAACCCTCACCCTAACCCAAACCCTCACCCTAAGTCGTATCCTCACTGTAACACTAACCCTAACGCTAACACTAACCCTTACACTTACACTAACCCTAAATCTAACCCTAAACCTCAACCTCACCCGAACCATAATCCTAACCCTAACTGTAAACCTCACCCTAACCCTAAACCTAACCCTCACCTGCATCCTCACCCTCACCGTAAATCTAACTCTAACCCTAACAATAATAATAACCCTAACACTAACCGTAACCCTAACCCTATCCATAAACATAACCCTCACCCTCAGCCTCACCCTCACCACAAACTTAACCCTAACCATAACACTAACAATAACCGTAACCCTAAGCCTAAACCTAACCATAACCCTAATCATCACACCCACACTCACCCTCAGCCTAACCCTAAGTCTAACCCTAACCCTAATCATATTCCTAACCCTCAACATAACCCTAACACTAACCATAATCCTAACACTAACCCTATCCCTAATCCTAACCCTAAACCTAATCCTCAGCCTCACCCTCACCCTAACCCAAAACATAACCTTAACCCTCACCCTAACTATAAGCCTAACCTAACCTTAACACTAACCCTCACACTCAACCTCACCCTAACCCTAATCCTAAACCTAACCCTATCCGTAACCCTAACCCTCAAACTAACCCTCAGCCTAGCCCTCAGCCTTACCCAAATCCTAACCATAAACCTCATCCTAACTCTCAACCTACCCCTAACCCTAACCCTAACCCTCACCCCAACCCGAACCCTAACCCTCACCCTCAACCTCACCATCAGCCTAACCCTAAGCCTAACCCTAAACCTAACCCTAACACACACACTCATCCCCACCCTAACCCTAATCCTATCTCTCACCCTAACCCTAACCCTAAACCTCCCCCTAACTCTCACGGTAACCCTACCCCTAACACTAACACTAACCCTAAACCTCAACCTAACCCTCACCCTAACCCTAACTCTAACCCTAAACCTCACCCTCACCCTAAACCTCACCCTAATTCTATCCCTAACCCTCACCCTCACCCGCACCCTCAGCCTCACCCTCACCACAAACTTAACCCTAAACATAACACTAACAATAACCCTAACCCTAAGCCTAATCCTAACCCTAACTCTAATCCTCACACCCACCCTCACCCTCAGCCTAACCCTAAACCTCACCCTCACAATAAACCTAACTCTAACCCTAGACAAAACCTCAAACCTCAACCTAAACCTAAACCTAACCCTCACCTTAACACTAAACCTCACACTAAGCCTAAACTTAAGCCTAACCCTAAACCTAACACTAACACACACAATCACCCTCACCCTAACCCTAGTCTTAACAATAACCCTCACACTCATCCTAACCCTAACCCTAACCCCAAACCTTACCCTCAACCTCAGCCTAACCCTAAGCCTATCCCTAACCCTAACCCTAACCTTCACACTCACCCTAACCGTAACCCTAATCCTACTCCTCACCCTAACTCTAACCCTCACCCTCAACTTAACCCTCACCTTATGCCTATCCTTAACATTAATCCTAACCCTAACCCTCACCCTCAGCCTCACCCTAAATGTAACTCTAACACTAAACCTCAACCTGACCCTAACCCTAACCATAACCTTATCCTTAAAACTCATCCTAGCCCTAAATGTAATCCTCATACTCACCATAACCGAAACCCTAACCCTAATGATAACAATAATCCTAACCCTAACCCTAACCCTCACCCTAACCATAAAACTCACCCTAACCCTAACCCTCACCCTAACACTTACCCTCACCCTGACACTAACCCTAACCCTAACACTAACCCTCACACTAACCCTAACCATCATCCTAACCCTAAACCTCACCCTAACACTAACCCTAAACCTGACCCTGTCCCTAGTCCTCACCCTAACCCTAACCTTCATCCTCACCCTAAACTTCACACTAACCCTAACACTAATCCTCAATCTAACCCTCACCAACACCTGAACCCTCACCCTAATCCTAACCCTCACCCTTACTGTAACCCTCACCCTCAGCCTAACCCTCACCTTTATCCTTACCGTCAACGCCACCCTAACCCTCACTCTAATGCTAACCCTCACCCTAAACCTAACTCTACCTCTAAAACTCATCCTCACCCTAATCCTAACTCTAACCCTAATCCTAACACTATCCTTCACCATAACACTAACCCCAACCATCACCCTAAACCTAATCCTCACCCCCACCCTCACCCTCAGCCTAACTCTAAGCATAAGCCTAACCCTAACACTAAAACTCACAGTCACCCTCACCCTAACCTTAACCCTAACACTAACCCTAACCCTCACCCTCGACCTAACCCTCCAACTGAACCTAAATCTAAACATAAATCTCACCCTCACCCTAAACCTCAACCTCACCATAACTCTAACCCTAACCCTAACAAGAACACTAATCCTAACCCTAAACCTAACCCTAACCCTAACCCTAATGCTAACACTCAACCTCACCCTAACCCTAATCCTAACCCTAACCCTCACCCTAATCCTAACCCTAACCCTAACCCTAACCCTAAACTTTACCCTAACCCTCACCCTTATACTTACCATCATCCTCACCCTAACTCTCACCCTAACCCTAAACCTCATCCCAACCCTCACCCTAACCGTAAACCTAACCATCACCCTAACCCTAAACCTCACCCTCAACCTCATGCTCAGCCTAACCGTAAGCCTAAGCCTAAACCTTACCCTAACCCTCACCCTAACCCTAGACCTCGCCCTAACCATAATAGTAATCCTAACCCTCATCTTAAAACTCATCCTAGCCCTAATCCTGAACATCACCCTAAACCTAATCTTCACCTCCACCCTCACTCTTAAGCCTAACCTTAAGCCTAAGACTAACCCTAACCCTAACCCTTACACTCACCTTCACCCTCACCCTAATCCTAACCCTAACCTTAACCATAACCCTAAACCTCAACCTAACCTTGTCCCTAACCTTAACCCTAAAACTAACCCTAACCCTAACCCTCGACCTAACCCTCCAACTAACCCTAAATCTAACCCTAAACCTCACCCTCACCCTAACCCTAATCCTAAACCTAATCCTAAACCTCACCCTAACGCTATCGGTAAGCCTCACCCTCACCCTCACCCTCACCACAACTCTAACCCTAACCCTAACAATAACACTAATCCTAACCCTAAATCTAACCCAAACCCTAACCCTAATCCTAACACTCACTCTCATGCTAACCCTAATCCTAACCCTAACCCTCACCCTATCCCTAATCCTCACCCTCACCGAAACCCTAACCCTCAACCTAACCCTCACCCTAACTGCAACCCTAACCCTAAACCTTAATCTAACTCTAACCCTAACCCTCACCCTCACCCTAGCCCTCACCCTAACCCTAATCCTAACCCTAATCCTCATCCTTTCCCTCACCCTAACCCTAACCTTAACCCTCACCCTAGCCCTAACTTTAAGCCTAATCCTCAACATAACCCTAAACCTCATGCTCAACGTAACCTTAACCCTAACCCTCACCCTATCCCTAAACATAATCGAACACTAACTCTCACCCTAACCCTTATCCTAACCCTCACCCTAAACCTAACCCTCACCCTGAACCTCACCCTAATCCTAACCCTCAACCTAAACCTCACCCTAACCGTAAACCTCAACCTCACTCTCACCCTCACTATAACTCTAACCCTAACCCTAACAATAACACTAATCCTAACCCGAAACCTAACCCTTACCCTAATGCTAACACTCACCCTCACGCTAACCCTAATCCTAAACCAAACCCTAACCCTAACCCTAATCATCACCCTCACCGTAACCCTAACCCTCAACCTAACCCTCACCCTATCCCCAAACCTAACTATCACCCGAAACCTAATCTTCACCCCTACCCTCACCCTCAGCCTAACCCTAAGCCTAAGCCTAACCCTAATCTTAACCCTCACACTCACCCTCAACCTCATTCTGATCCTAACCCTAACCCTAACCATAAACCTAAACCTCAACCTAACCCTCACCCTAACCTTAACCCTAAAACTAACCCTAACCTTAAACCTCGACCTAACCCTTCAACTAACCCTAAATCTAACCCTAAACCTCACCCTCACACTAACCCTAATCCTAACACTAAACCTCATCCTAACCCTCCCCCTAACCCTTACCGTAACCCTCACCCTAACCCGAACCCTTACCCTCAACCTCAACCTCAGCCTAACCCTAAGCCTAACCCTAAACCTAACTCTAACACACACACTCACCTAACCATAACCCTAATCCTAACCCTAACCCTCACCCTCACCCTCACCCTCTGTGTAACCCTAAGCCTAACCCTAACCCTAACCCTAACCTCACACTCACCCTAACCCTTACCCTAATCCTAATCCTAAACCTAATCCTAACCCTCACCCTCAGCCTCAGCTTAACCCTAATTCTAACCCTAAACCTCATCCTCACCCTAATCCTAACCCTAACCCTAACCCTACGCCTCACCCTAACCCTACCCCTAAACCTCACCCTCACCCTAGCCATCACCCTAACCCTAATCCTTACCCTAACCCTCATCCTAACCTTGCCACTAACCCTAACCCTAACCCTCACCCTAACAATAACCCTCATCCTCACCCTCACCCTAACTCTAATCCTAACCCTAAACCTAAACCTCACCCTAACCCTAACCCTAAACCTCACCCCCACTCTCCCCTCACCATAACTCAAACCATAAACCTAACGATAACACTAATCCTAATCCTAATCCTAACCTTAACTGTAATCCTAACACTCACTCTCCTGCTAACCCTAATCCTAACCCTAACCTTCACTCTAAACCTAATCCTCACCCGCACCGTAACCGTAACCCTCAACCTCATCCTCACCCTAACCCTAACCCTAACCCTAATCCTTAATCTAACACTAACCCTCACCCTCAGCCTAGCCCTCACCCTAATCCTAAACCTAATCCTCATCCTTGCCCTCACCCTAACCGTAACCTTAACCCTCACCCTAGCCCTAACCCTAAATCTAATCCTCAATGTAACCCTAAACCTCATGCTCACCATAACCCTAACCCTAACCCTCACCCTAACCCTAAACATAACCGAACCCTAACTCTCACCCTAACCCTAACCCTAACACTCATCCTAACCCTAACACTCACCCTCACCCTAACCCCAATCCAAACCCTAACACTAACCCTAACCCTAATCCTAACACTCACCCTCAAGCTAACCCTAATCCTAAACCAAACCCTCAACCTAACCCTAATCATTACCCTGACCATAACCATAACCCTCAAACTAACCCTCACCCTAGCTCTAACCCTAACCCTAAACATTAATCTAACACTAACCCTAAACCAGAACCTCACCCTAGCCCTCACCCTAACCCTAATCCTAACCCTAATCCTCATCCTTACCCTCACCCTAACCCTAACCTTAACCCACACCCTAGCCCTAAACCTAACCCTAATACTCAATGTAACCCTAAACCTCATGCTCACTGTAACCCTAACCCTAACCCTAACCCTAATCCTAAATCTCACCCTTACACTAACCTTAATCCTAAACCTAACCCTCACCCTAACCCTAATCATCACCCTGACAGTAACCCTAACCCTCAACCTAATCCACACCCTAAACCTAACCCTAAACCAAAACCTTATTCTAACACTAACCCTAACCCTCACCCTCACCCTAGCCCTCACCCTAACGGTAATCCTAACCCTAATACTCATCCTTACCCTCACCCTAACCTTAACCCTCATCCTAGCCCTAACCCTAAGCCTAATCCTCAACATAACCCTAAACCTCACGGTCACCATAACCCTAACTCTAACCCTCACCCTAACCCTACACATAACCGAACACTAACTCTCACCCTAACCCTAACCCTAACACTCACCCTAACCCTAACCCTCAACCTCACCCTAACCCTAATCCTAACCCTATCCCTAAACCTCACACTAACCCTAACCCTTACCCTCACCCTCACCCTCACCCTCACCATAACTCTAACCCTAACCCTAACAATAACACTAATCCTAACCCTAAACCTAACCCTAACCCTAACCCTAACACTAATCCTACAACTCATCCTCAGGCTAAACCTAATCCTAAACCTAACTCTCACCATAAACCTAATCATCACCCTGGATGGAACCCTAACCCTCAAACTTACCCTCACCCTAACCCTAACCCTAAACCTTAATCTAACACTAACCCTAGCCCTCACCCTAACCCTAATCCTAACCCTAATCCTCATCCTTACCCTCACCATCACCCTAAAATTAACCCTCAACCTAGCCCTAACGCTAAGGGTAATCCTCAAAGTAGCCATAAACCTCATGCTCACCTTAACCATAACCGTAATCCTCACCCTAACCATAAACATAACCGAACCCTAACTCTCACCCTAACCCTAACCCTAACCCTAAACCTTAATCTAACACTAAGCCTAACCCTCACCCTCACCCTCAGCCTAACCCTAAGCCAAAACCTAACCCTAGCCCTGATGCTCACACTCACCCTAACCCTTACCCTAAACCTAATCCTAACCCTAAGCCTAACCCTCACCTTCAACCTAACCCTCACCCTAACCCTAAATCTAACACTAACCCTAACCCTAACGCTCAACCTCAGCCTCATCCTACCCCTAACTCTAACCTTAAACGTCACCCTCACCCTAACCCTAACCCTAACCCTAAACCTCACCCTCACCATAGCCCTCACCCTAACACTAATCCTAACCCTAATCCTCATCCTAACCCTCACCCTAACACTAACCATAACCCTCAAGCTCACCCTAACCCTAATCCGAACCCTCACCCTCAGTCTAACCCTAACCCTCACCCTCACTGTAACCTTAACCCTCAACCTAGCCCTAAACTTAACCCGAACACTAACTCTCACCCTTACCATAATCCTAACCCTCAAGCTAACTCTAACCCTAAAACTCATTCTCACCCTAGCCACACCCAAGCCTAATCCTAACCCTATCCCTTTTCCTAACTCTCCCCCTAACCCTTACCCTAACCCTCAGTCTAACACTAACCCTCAGCCTTACCCTCACTCTCAGCCGTACCCTAAGCCTAAGCCTAAGCCTAACCCTAACCCTAACCTCACCCTCAGCCTAACCCTAAGCCTAACCCTAAACCTAACCCTAACACACACACTCACCCTCACCCTAAACCTCACCCTAACCCTAACACTCATCCTAAACCTCCTCATAACCCTAACCCTAACACTAACACTAACCCACACCCTCACCCCCAGCATAATCCTAAGCCTAACCCTAACCCTAACCCTCACACTCACCCTAAACCTAACCCTAAACCTCACCCTAACCCTAACCCTCACCCTCAACCTCAGCCTAACCCTAAGCCTATCCCTAACCCTAATCCTACTACTAACCCTAATCCTAAACCTCACCCTCAACCTAAACCTCAAATTAAGGCTAAGCCTAACATTAATCCTAACCCTAACCCTCGCCTTCAGCCTCACCCTAACACTAACTATACCACTAAACCTCACCCTGAACATAACCTAAATCTCATCCTCACCCTAGCCCTCAACCTAACACTAACCCTAACCCTAACCCTCACCTTAAGCCTGACCCTAACATTAATTCTAACACGAACTCTCACCCTCAGCCTCACCCTAACCCTAACTCTAACGCTAAACCTCACACTGAACCTAACCCTAACCCTAACCCTATCCTTAAACCTCATCCTACCCCTATCCCTAACCCTCACCCTCACCCTCACCATAACCTTAACCCTAACCCTAACACAAACAATAACCCTAACCCTAACCCTAACCCTCACCCTAACCCTAACCATCACCATAACGCTTATCTTCACCCTAATACTAACCCTAAACCTAACACTAAACCTCACACTAACCCTAAAAATTACCCTAACCATAAACTTCACCCTAACACTAAACCTAAACCTCAACCTCTGGCTATACCTCGCCCAAACCCTAATCCTCATCCTCACCCTAAACTTCACATTAACCCTAACCCTAACCCTAACACTAATCCTCAATCTAACCCTCACCCTCACCCTATCCCTAACCCTAACCCTTACCCTAACCATAAACGTCACCCTTCCCATAACCCTCACACTCAGCCTAACCCTCACCTTTACCCTTACTCTCACCCCCACCATAACCCTCACTCTAACCCTAACCCTCCCACTACCCCTAACTCTACCCCTAAACCTCACCCTCAACCTAACCCTAACTCTAACCCTGAGCCTAAAACTAACCCTCACCCTAACCCTAACTGTAACCATCACCCTAACCCTAATCCTCACCCCCACCGTCACCCTCAGCCTAACCCTAAGCCTAAGCCTAAACCTAACCCTAAACCTCACACTCACCCTCACCCTAACCTAATCCTAACTCTAAACCTAACACTAAACCTCAACCCAACCCTCAACCTAACCTTAACCCTAACATTTACCCTAACCTCGACGTAACCCTCCAACTAAACCTAAATCTAACCCTAAACCTCAAGCTCAACCTAATGCTAATACTAACGCTAATCCTAACCCTAACCCTAAACCTCACACTAATCCTAACACTCACCCTCACCCTCACCCTCACCATAACTCTAACCCTAACCCTAACAATAGCAGTAATCCTAACCCTAAACCTAACCCTAACCCTAACCTAAACCTAATGCTAACACTCAACCTCACCTTAACCCTAACCCTAACCCTAAGCCTAACCCTAACCCTAACTCTCACCGTAACCCTAACCCTCATCCTAACCCTCACCCTAAACATAACCCTAAATCTAAACCTTACCCTAACACTAACCCTAATCCTCAACTTCAACATAGCCCTCACCCAAAACCCTAGTTGTAAACCTAATCCTTATCCTAACCCTCACCCTAACTCTAAGCCTAACCCTAATCCTAACCCCAACCCTCACTGTAACCCTAACACTAACCCTAAACCTAACCCTAACACTAAACCTAACCTTAAATTTAACACTAAACCTAATCCTAATCCTCAGCCTCACCCTCACCCTGATACAAACCATAACCCTAACCCTCATACTAACTCTAAGATTAACCCTAACCCTAATCCTAACCCTCACACTCACCCTCACCCTAACCCTAATCCTAAACCTAAACCTATAAATAACCCTAAACCTCAACCTAACCCTCAGCCTAGCCCTCACCCTTACACTTATCCTAACCCTTACCCTCACCCTAACCATAAACCTCACCCTAACCCTAACCCTCAACCTAACACTTAACCTCACACTATCACTAAGCCTACCCCTAACACTAACTCTCACACTAACCCTGAACATCACCCTAACCCTAACACTCACCCTAACACTAACCCTAACCCTCACCCTCACCCTAGCCTTCACCCTAACCCTAAACCTCACCCTCACCCTCAACCTCAGCCTAACCCTAAGCCTAACCCTAAACCTAACCCTAACCCTCACACTCACCCTAACCCTAACCCTAATCCTAATCCTAACCCTCACCCTCACCCTAACCCTCACCCTAAACCGAACCCTAAACCTAACAATAACCTAAACGCTAACCTTCACCCTCAGCCTCACCCTAACCCTAACACTAACCCTAAACCTCACCCTCACCCTAACCCTAACCCTAAGCCTAACCTTAAACTTCACCCTCACACTCACCCTAGCCCTTACCCTAAATCTAAACCTCACCCTAACACTCCCCCTAACCCTAACCCTCACCCTCAACTTCACCCTCAGCCTAACCCTCAGCCTAACCCTAAACTTAAACCTAACATACACACTCACGCTCACTCTAACCATAATCCTGTCCCTAAACCTAAGTCTAACCCTAAACCTGCCCCTAACTCTGACCCCAACCCCAACCCTAAAACTAACCCTTACCCTAACCCTCAACCTAAACCTCACCCTAACCCTAACTCTAACCCTAAACCTCACCCTCACCATAAACCTAACTCTAACCCTAACCTAAAACCTAAACCTCACCCTAACACTAACCCTAAACCTAACCCACACCTTCACCCTCAGCCTAACCCTAAACCTAACCCTGACACTCACCTAATCCTTAACCCTAAACCTAACCCTAACCCTAACCCTCACCCTCAACCTCAGCCTAACCCTAACCCTAACCCTCACACTCACCCTTACACTAACCTTAATCCTACTCCTAACCCTAACACTAACACTCAACCTCACCCTAAACCTAACACTCACCCTCACCCTCACCCTCACGATAACTCTAACCCTAACGCTAACAATAACAGTAATCCTAACCCTAAACCTCACCCTAACCCTAACCCTCACATTCAACCTCAGCCTAACCCTAAGCCTATTTCTAACCCTAACCCTAACCCTCACACTCACCCTTACACTAACCCTAATCCTACTTCTAACCCTAACCCTAACACTCAACCTCACCCTAAACCTAACACTCACCCTCACCCTCACCCTCACGATAACTCTAACCCTAACCCTAACAATAACAGTAATCCTAACCCTAAACCAAACCCTAACCCTAAACCTAAACCTAATGCTAACACTCAACCTCACCCTAACCCTAATCCTAACCCTAACCCTAATCCGAACCCTAACCATCACCCTCACCCTAACCCTAACCCTAAACCTTAGCCTAACACTTACCCTAAACCTCACTTTCACCCTAGCCCTCACCCTAACCCTAATTGTAACCTAATTCTCATCCTAACACTCACCCTAACTCTAAGCCTAACGCTAACCCTAACCCTAAGCCCAACCCTCACTGTAACACTAACACTAACCCTAAACCTAACACTAAACCTAACCCTAATCCTCAGCCTCACCCTCACCGTAACGAAAACCCTAACCCTAACCCTCCTCCTAACTCTAAGTCTAATTCTAACCCTAATCCTAACCCTCACACTCACCCTCAACCTAAACCTAATCCTAAACTTAGCCTATCCCTAACCCTAACACTCACCCTAACCCTCAGCCTAGCCCTCACCCTTACAGTTATCCTAACCCTAACCCTCACACTAACCATAAACCTCACCCTAACACTAACCCTTACCCTAACGCTTACCCTCAACCTAACACTAAGCCTAACCATAACACTAACACTCACACTAACCATAAACATCACCCTAAACCTAAACCTCACCCTAACACTAAACCTAACCCTCACCCTCACCATAGCCTTCACACTAACCCTAATTCTCATCCTCAGCATAAACCTCACACTAACCCTAACACTAATCCTCAATCTAACCGTCAACCTCACACTAACACTAACACTAACCCTCACCCTAACCCTTACCCTCACCCTTACCGTAAGCCTCACCCTCAGCCTAAACCTCAATTTTACCCTTACCGTCACCCACACGATAACCCTCACTCTAACCCTAACCCTCACCCTAACCCTAACTCTACCCCGAAACCTCACCCTCAGCCTAACCCTAACTCTAACCCTAACCCTAACACTAACCCTCAACCTAACCCTAACCCTAACCATCACCCTAACCCTAATCCTCACCTCCACCCTCACCCTCAGCCTAACCCTAAGCCTAAGCCTAACCCTAACCCTAAACCTCACACTCACCCTCACCCTAACCCAATTCCTAACCCTAAACCTAACCGAAAACCAAAACCTCAACCTAACCCTCACCCTAAACTTAACCCTAACATTTACCCTAACCCTAACTCTCGACCTAACCCTCCAGATAACCTAAATCTAACCATAAACCTTACCCTTACCCTAAGCCTAAACCTAACCCTAACCTAAACCACAACCTAACCCTCACTCTAACCTTAACCCTAACACTTACCCTAAACCTAGCTCTCGACCTAACCCTCCAAATAACCTAAATCTAACCATAAACCTCACCCTCACACTAACCCTAAACCTAATCCTAACCCTAAACCTCACCCTAACCCTAACACTCACCCTCACCCTCACCTTCACCATAACTCTAACCCTAACCCTAACAATAATAGTAATCCTAACCCTAAACCTTACCCTAACCCTAACCATAAAGCTAACACTCAACCTCACCCTAACCCTAATCCTAACCATAACCCTCACCCTAACCCTAACCATCACCCTCACCATAACCCTAACCCTCATCCTAACCCTCACCCTAGCCCTAACCCTAACCCTAAACCTTACCCTAACACTAACCCTAATCCTCACCTTCACACTAGCCCTCACCTTAACCCTAATCATAAACCTAATCCTCATTCTAACTCTAAGTCCCTAACTCTAAGCCTAAGCTTAACCCTAACCCTAACCCCAACCCCCACTGTAATGCTAACACTAACCCTAACACTAACACTAAACCTTAACCTAAACCTAATCCTTAGCCTCAGCCTCAGCCTAAACCAAACCCTAACCCTAACCCTCATCCTAACTCTAAGCCTAATGCTAACCCGAATCCTAACCCTCACACTCACCCTCACCCTAAACCTAATCCTAAACCTCACCCTATCCCTAACCCTAACCCTCACCCTAACCCTTAGCCTAGCCCTCACCATTACACTTATCCTTACCCTAACCCTCACCCTAACCATAACCCTCACCCTAACCCTAAACCACACCCTAACACTTACCCTCAACCTAAAACTAACCCTAATCCTAACACTAACCCTAACACTAACCCTAAACATCACCCTAACCCTAAACCTCACTCTAACACTAACCCTAACCCTCAACCTCACCCTAGCCTTCAGTCTAACCCTACCCCTCATCCTCACCATAAACCTCCCACTAACCCTAACACTAATCCTCAATCTAACACTCAACCTCACCCTAACCCTAACACTAACCCTCACCCTAACCCTAACCCTCACCCTTACCATAACCCTCACCCTCAGCCTAACCGTCACCTTTACCCTTACCGTCACCCCCACGCTAACCCGCAACCTAACCCTAACCCTCACCCTAACTAAAACTGTACCCCTAAACCTCACCCTCAACCAAATCCTTACTCTTACCCTAATCTTAACACTAAACCTCAGTGTAACCCTAAACCTAACGCTCACCCTCACCGTAACCGTAACCCTAACCCTAAACCTAACAGTAACCCTAAACCTAACCCAAACCCTCAACCTAAACATAACACTCACCCTAAACCATACCCTAATCCTAATCCTAACCCTAACCGTAACCCTCACCCTCAGCTTCACCCTAACCCTAACCTCACAATCTCCCTAACCCTAACCCTAACCCTAACCTTAAACCTCACCCTCACATTCACCCTAGCCCTTACCCTAACCCTAATCCTAACCCTAACCCTCATCCTAACCCTCCCCATAACCCTAAGGCTCAGCTTCAACCTCAACCTCTGCCTAATCTTAATCCTAACCCTAAACCTAAACCTAACACACACACTCCCCCTCACTCTAGCCCTAATCCTATCACTAAACCTAACCCTAATCCTAACCATCCCCCTAACTCTTACCATAAAACTAACCCTAAATCTAACCCTTATCATAACCCTCAACCTAAACCTCACCCTAACACTAACTCTAATCCTAAACCTCACCCTCACCCTAACCCTAACGCTAACTCTAACCCAAAGCATAAACCTCACCCTAACAGTAACCCTAACCCTAACCCTCGACCTAAGCCTCCAACTAAACCTAAATCTAATCATAAACCTCACCCTCACCCTAACCTTAATCCTAAACCTGACCCTAAACCTCACCCTCACCCTAACCCTAACCCACACCCTCACCCTCAGGCTAATCCTAAGCCTAAGCCAAACCCTAACGCTCTCACTCACCCTAACCCTAACCCTAAAACTCACCCTAACCCTAAACCTAACCCTCAACCTTAGCCTAACCCTAAGCCTATCCCTAACCCTATCCCTAACCCTCACACTCACCCTAAACCTGACCCTAATCCTACTCCTCACCCTAACCCTAACCCTCACCCTCAACCTAACCCTCACCTTAAGCCTAACCCTAACATTAATCCTAACCCTAACCCTCACCCTCAGCCTCACCCTACCCCTAACTCTAACACTAAACCTCACCCAGACCCTAACCCAAACCAGAACCCTATCCCTAAACCTCTTCCTAGCCCTAATCCTAACCTTCACCCTCACCCTCAACATAATCTTAACACTAACCCTAATGCTATCAATAATCCTAACCCTAACCCTAACCCTCACCCTAAGCATAACCCTCACCCTAACCCTAACCCTCACCCTAACACTTACCCTCACCCTAAGGCTAACCCTCACCCTAAGACTTACCCTCACCCTTACACTAACCCTAACCATCAACCTAACCCTAAACCTCACTCTAACCTTAACCCTAAACCTCACCCTCTCCCTAGCCCTCACCCTCATACTCACCCTAAACTTCACACTAACCCTAACCGTAATACTCAATCTAACCCTCACCCTCACCCTAACCCTCACTCTAACGCTCTCCCTAACCCTCACGCTCACCCTTACTGTAACCCTCACCCTCAGCCTAAAAGTCACCTTTACCCTTACCGTCACCCACCCTAACCCACACTCTAACGCTAACCCTCACCCTAAACCTAACTCTACCCCTAAACCTCACCCTGACCCTAACCCTAACTCTAACCCTAACCCTAATACTATCCCTCACCATAACCCTAACCCTAACCATCACCCTAACCCTAATCCTCACCCCAGCCCTCACCCTCAGCCTAACCCTAAGCCTAAGAATAACCCTAACCCTAAACCTCACACTCACCCTCACCCTAACACTAATCCTAAACCTAACCCTAACCCTAACCCTAAACCTCAACCTAACCCTGACCCTAACTTTAAACCTAACACAAACCGTAACCCTAACCCTCGACCTAACCCTCCAACTAAACCTAAATCTAACCTAAACCTCACCCTCACCCTCACCCTAATCCTAACCCTAACCCTAAACCTCACCCTAACCCTAACCCTAACCTCACCCCAACCCTCACCCTCACCATAATTCTAACCCTAACCCTAACAATAACAATAATCCTAACCCTAAAACTAATCCTATCCCTAACCGTAACCCTAATGCTAACACTCAACCTCACCCTAACCCTAATCCTAACCCTAACCCTCACCCTAACCCTAACTCTAAACCTAACCCTAACACTAACCATCACCCTAACCCTAATCCTCACCCCACCCTCACCCTCAGCCTAACCCTAAGCCTAAGACTAAGCCTAACACTAAACCTCACCCTCACCCTCACCCTTACCCTAATTCTAAAACTAATCCTAACCCTAACCCTAAACCTCAACCTAACCCTCAACCTAAACTTAACCCTAACACTTTCCATAACCCTAACCCTCCACCTAAGCCTCCAACTAAACCTAAATCTAACCATAAACCTCACCCTCACCCTAACCCTAATCCTAACCATAACCCTAAACCTCACCCTAACCCTAACACTCACCCTCACCCTCACCATAACTCTAACCCTAACCCTAAAAATAACAGTAATCCTAAGCCTAAACCTAACCCTAACCATAACCATAACCCTAATGCTAACACTCAACCTCACCTTAACCCTAAACCTAACCCTAATCCTCACCCTCACCCTAACCCTCATCCTCACTGTAACCCTAACGCTCATCCTAACCCTCACCCTAACTCTAACACTAACCCTAAATCTTACCCTAACACTAACCCTAATCCTCACCTTCACCCTAGCCCTGACCCTAACCCTAATCGTAAGTCTAATCTTCATTCTAACCTTCACCCTAACTCTAAGCCTAAACCTAACCCTAACCCTAAGCCCAACCCTCACTGGATCCCTAACACTAACCCTAACACTAACAGTAACGCTAAACCTAACCTAAACCTTACCCTAAACCTAACCCTAATCCTCAGCCTCACCCTCACCCTAACCCAAAACCTAACCCTAAACCTCATCCTAACTCTAAGCCTAACCCTAACCCAAGTCCTAACCCTCACCCTAACCCTAATCCTAAAGCTATCCCTATTCCTAACCCTAACCATCAGCCTAACCCTTAGCCTAGCCCTTACCCTTAAACTTATCCTAACCCTAACCCTCACCCTAATCATAAAACTCACCCTAACCCTAAACCTCACCCTAACACTTACCCTCACCCTAACACTAACCCTAATCCTAACACTACCTCTCACACTAACCCTAAACATCACCCTAAACCTAAACCTCACCCTAACACTAACCCTAACCCTCACACTCACACTAGACTTCAGGGTAACCCCAACCCTCATCCTCTCCATAAATCTCACACTAACCCTAACACTAATCCTCAATCGAACTCCCAACTTCACCCTAACGCTAGCACTGACCGTCAACCTAACCCTAACACTCACCGTTACCATAACCCTCAGCCTCAGCCTAATCCTCACCTTTACCTTTAACGTCACCGCCACGTTAACCCGCACCCAAACCCTAACCCTCACCCTAACACTAAATGTACCCCTATACCTCACCCTCTCCCTAACCCTAACACTTACCCTAACCCTAACACTAAACCTCACCCTCACCCTAACCCTAATCCTAACCCTAACCCTAAACCTCACCCTAACCGTAAACCTAACAATCACCCTCACCCTCACCCTCACCATAACTTTAACCCTAACCCTAACAATAACACTAATCTTAACCCTCAACCTAACCCTAACCCTAACCATAACTGTAATCCTAACACTCACCCTCATGTTAACCCTAATCCTAACCGAAACCCTCACCCTAACCCTAATCCTCACCCTCACTGTAACCCTAACCCTCAACCTAACCCTCACCCTAACCCTAACCCTAACCCTAAACCTTAACCTAACACTAACCCTAACCCTCACCCTCAACCTAGCCCTCACCCTAACCCTAATGCTAAACCTAATCCTCATCCTTACCCTCACCGTAACCCTAACCTTAACCCTCACCCTAACCCTAACCTTAACCCTCACCCTAACCCTAACCATAACCCTAAACCTCACGCTCCCCTTAACTCTAACCCTCACCCTAACCCTAAACATAAATGAACCCTAACTCTCACCCAAACCCTAACCCTAACCCTCCCCCTAACCCTAAGCCTCACCCTCATCCTCACCCTCAGCCTGACCCTAAGCGTAACCGTAACCCTCACACTCACCCTAACCCTTACCCTAAACCTAATCCTATCCCTAACTCTAACCCTCACCCTCAGCCTCACTGTAACCCTAACTCTAATCTAAACCTCACCCTCACCCTATCCCTAACCTTAACCATAACCTTAAACCTTACCCTAAACCTATTCCTAATGCTAACCCTCATCCTAACCCTCCCCCTAACCCTAACCCTCACCCTCAACCTCACCCTCAGCCTAACCCTAAGCCTATCCCTAAACCTAAACCTAACACACACACTCCCCCTCACTCTAACCTTAATCCTATACCTAACCCTAACCCTAATCCTAACACTTCCCCAAACTCTCACCCTAACCCTAACCCTAAAACTAACCCATAACATAACCCTCAACCTAAACCTCACCCTAAACCTAACTCTAATCCTAAAACTCACCCTCACCCTAACCCTAACTCTAAACCTAATCCAAACCGTAAAGGTCACCCTCACACTAAGCCTAATCCTAAAATTAACCCTAACCCTAACCCTCACACTCATCCTAACCCTAACCCTAAACCTCACCCTAACCCTAACCCTGACACTCAACCTCAGCTTAACCCTAAGCCTGTCCCTAACCCTAACCCTAACCCTAACCCTCACCCTAACACTAACCCTAATCCTACTCCTAATCCTCACCCTAACCCTCACTCTCAACCTAACCCTCAACTTAACCCTAACCCTAACATTAATCCTAACCCTAACCCTCACCTGCAGCCTCACCCTAACCCTAAAACTAACACTAAACCTCACCCTAACCCTAACACTAACCCTAACCCTATCCTTAAACCTCATCCTAGACCTAAACCTAAACATCATCCTCACCCTCACCATAACCTTAACCCTAACACTAACACTAACAATAACCCTAACATTAGCCCTAACCCTTACTCTCACCCTAACACTAACCCTAAACCTAACACTAAACCTCACATTAAACCTAACCATCACCCTAACCATAAACCTCACCCTAAATCTAACCCTAAACCTCAAGCTCTCGCTAGACCTCGCCCTAACCCTAACCCTCATCCTCACCTTAAATTTCACACTAACCGTAACGCTAATCCTCAATCTAACTCTCACCCTCACCCTAACCCTAACCCTAACCCTCACCCTTACTGTAACTCTTACCCTCAGCCTAACCCTGACTTTTACCCTTACCGTCACCCCCACCCTAACCCTCACTCTAACCCTAAACCTCACCCTAACCCTAAATCTACCCCTAAACCTCACCCTCACTCTAACCCTAACTCTAACCCTAACCCTAACACTAACCCTCACCCTAACCCTAACCCTAACCATCACCCTAACCCTAATCCTCACCCCCACCGTCACCCTCAGCCTAACCCTAAGCCTAAGCCTAACCCTAACCCTAAACCTCCCATTCACCCTCACACTAACCCTAATCCTAAACCTAACCCTAACCCTAGCCCTAAACCTCAACCTAACCCTCAACCTAACCTTAACCCTAACACTTATCCTAACCCTAACCCTCCACCCAACCCTCCAACTAAACCTAAATCTAACCATAAACCTCACCTCACACTAACCCTAATCCTATCCCTGACCCTAAACCTCAACCTAACCGTAACACTCACCCTCACCCTCATCATAACTCTAACCCTGAACCTAACAATAACAGTAATCCTAACCCTCAACCTAACCCTAACCATAACCCTAACACTAATGCAAATACTCAACCTCACCCTAACCCTAATCCTAACCCTAACCCTCACCCTAAACCTAATCCTCACCCTCACTGTAACCCTAACCCTCATCCTAACCCTCACCCTAACCCTAACCCTCACCCTAAACCTCATCCAAACACTAACCCTAACCGTCACCCTCACCCTAGCCCTCACCCTAACCCTAATTCTAACCCTAATCCTCATCCTAACCCTCACCCTAACCCTAACCCTAACCCTCACCATAACCCTAACCCTAACCCTCACCTTAACCTTAATCCTCACCCTCACCCTCATCCTAAACCTAAGCCTAACTCACACCCTAACCCGAACCCTCACACTCACCCTAAACCTAACCCTAATCCTCATCCTAACACTCACCCTCACACTAACCCTAATCCTACTCCTAACCCTAATCCTAAACCTCACCCTCAAACTTAACCCTCATCTTAAGCCATAGCCTAACATTAATCCTAACCCTAACCCTCAGCCTCAGCCTCATCCTAACCTTAACTCTAACACTAAACCTCACCCGGACCCTAATCCTAAAACTCGCCCACAAACTAGCCCTCACCCTAACCAGAATCCTAACCCTAACCCTCACCCTAAACCTAACCATAACCCTCACCCTCAACCTAACCCTAACCCTCACCCTCAACCTCACCCTCAGCCTAACCCTAAGCCTAACCCTAAACCTAATTCTAACACACACATTCACCCTCAACCTAACCCTAAGAAAACCCTAACCCTTACCCTCACCGTCGCCCTCAGTGTAACCCTAAGCCTAAACCTAACCCTATCCCTAACACTCACACTCACCCGAACCCTTACCCTAATCCTAATCCTAACCCTAACCCTAACCCTCAACCTCAGCCTCACCTTAACCCCAACTATAACCCTAAAACTCACCCTCACCCTAACCCTAAAAGTAACCCTAACCCTAAACCTTACTCTAACCCTAACCCTAAGCCGCCCCCTTACCCTAGCCCTCACCCTAATCCTAATCCTAACCCTAACACTCATCCTAACCCTCCACCTAACCCTAACCCTAACCCTCACCCTTTCCCTAACCCTCACCCTAACCCTAACCCTCACCCTCACCCTCAGCCTAACACTAAGCCTAACCCTAACCCTCACCTACACACTCACCCTAACCCTACCCCTAATACTAATCCTAACCCTAACCTTAACCCTCACCCTCATGCTAACCCAAATCCTAACCCTAACCTTAATCCTAACCCTCCCTCTAACTCTCACCCTAACCCTAACCCTAACACTAACCCTAAACCTAAACCTCAACCTAACCCTCACCCTAACCCTACCTCTACCCCTAAACCTCACCCTCACCCTAAACCTCACCCTAAACCTAAGCCTAACCCTCACCCTCACCGTAACCTTAACCTTAAACCGAAACCTAAAAATAACCCTAACCCTAATCCTAACCCTCACCCTAACCATAACCCTCATCCTAACCAAAACCCTCATCCTAAGACTTACCCTCACGCTAACACTAACCCTAACCCTAACACTAACACTCACCCTAACACTAACCCTAAATCTAACCCTAAGCATCTCCCTCACCCTCACCTTAACTCTAACACTAACCCTAAAAATAACACTAACCCTAAACCGAACCATCACCCTACCCTAATCCTCACACCCACCCTCACCCTCAGCCTAACCCTAAGCCTAAGTCTAACCCTCACCCTAACACTCATACTCACCCTCACTCTAACTCTAATCCTAAACGTAACCCTATCCCTAAACCTCTACCTAACCCTCACCCTCACCCTAACCCTAACACTAACTCTAACCCGAAACCTCACTCTAACCCTTCCGCTAATCCTAACTCTAACCCTAAACCTCACCCTCACCCTAACCCTAACCCTAACCCTAAACCTCACAGGAAACCTCAACCTAACCCTAAACCTCACCCTTACCCTCAACCTCACTGTATCTCTAACCCTAACAATAACAATAACAATAACGCTAACCCTATCCATAACCCTAATCTTAACCCTAACCATAACCCTCACCGCAAACTTAACCCTAACCCTAACCCTAACCCTAACCCGAATCCGCACCCGCACCCTTACCCTCAGCCTAACATTAAGCCTAACCCTAAACCTATCCCTAACCCTCACTGTAACCCTAAACCTAACCCTAAACCTAAACCTAACCCTAACCCTAACCCTAAAGCTAACACTAATCCTTAGCCTCTCCCTGACCCTAAACCAAGCCCTAACCCTAACCCTCACCCTAACACTAAGCCTAAGCCCAACCCTAACCCTTACTCTCACACTCACATTAGCCCTAATCCTAAACCTAACCCTTTCCCTAAACCTAACTTTCACCCTAACCCTCACCCTAGTCCTCACCCTAACCCTAATCCTAACACTAAAACTCATCCTAACACCCACCCTAACGCTAAACCTAACCCTCACCTAACCCTAACACTAACCCTCACCCTCATGCTCGGCCTAAGCCTAAGACTAAGCCTAAGCCTAACCCTCACTCTCACCCTAACCCTAACACTAACCCTAAATCTAAACATAAACCTCACTCTCAACCTGACCCTAACTCTAACCCTAACCCTAAACCTAAACCTCATCCTAAACCTAAACCTAACCCTCAACCTAACCATAACCCTCACCCTAACCTTAACCCTCACCCTAACTTTTACCCTCAACCTAACACTAACCCTAACCCTAACCCTAACCCTCACCCTCACCCTCACCATAACCGTAACCGTAAACCTAACTAACCCTAACAATAATCCTAAACCTAACCCTAACCCTCAACCTAACCATAACCCTCACCCTAAACCTAACCCTCACCCTAACATTTACCCTCATCCTAACACTAACCTTCACACTAACCCTAACCATCACCCTAACCCTAAACCTCACCCTAAACCTAAACCTAACCCTCACCCTCACCCTAGCCCTCACACTAACCATAACCCTCATTCTCACCCTAAATCTCAAACTAACCCTAAAACTAATCCTCAATCTAAACCTCACCCACACCCTTCCCCTAACCCTAACCTCACCCTAACCCTAACCCTCACCCCACCATAACCCACACCTTCAGCCTAACCCTCACGTTTACCCTTATAATCACCCCCACCCTAAAACCATCACCCTAACCCTAAACCTCACCCTAACACTAACCCTAACCCTCACCCTAACCATAACCCTCACCCTAACCCTAACCCTCACCCTAACCCTCATCCTCACTCTAAACCTCACACTAACCCTAAACCTAATCCTCAATCTAACACTCACCCTAACCCTAACCCTAACCCTTACCCTAACGCTAAACCTAAAGCTAAGTCTCACCCTTATCTTAACCCTCACCCTAAGCCTAAACCTCACCATTACCCTTACAAACATCCTCACCCTAAACCTCCACTTAAACGTAAACCTCATCCTAACCCAAACCGTAAACCTAACCATCACCGTAACCCTCAACCTCACACTCAGCCTAAACCTAAGACTAAGCCTAACCCTTACTCTAAACTTCACCCTCACCCTAGCCCTCACCCTAACCCTAACCCTAACCCTCACCCTCACCCTCACCCTAACCCTAATCCTAACCCTAACCCTCAACCTAACCCTAAACCTCACCCTCACCATAACCTTTACCCTAACCCTCACCCTAAACCTAAACTTAAACCGAACCCTAACTCTCACCCTAAATCTAACCCTAACCCTCACCCTAACCCTAACCCTTACCATCACCCTCACCCTAACCCTCACCCTAACCCCAATCCTAAACTTAACCCTCACCCTAACCCTAACCCTAAACCTAACCCTCACCCTAACCCTAAGCCTCACCCTCAACCTCACCCTCAGCCTAACCCTAAGCCTAAACCTAAACCTAAACATAACACACACACTCACCCTCACCCTCACCCTAACCCTAACCCTAACCCTAAACTTAACCCTAACCCTCCCCCTAACTATCACCCTAACCCTAACTCTAACCCTAACCCTCAACCTAACCCTCTCCCTAAACCTAAGACTAACCCTAAACCTCACACTCACCCTAAACCTCACCCTAAACCTAACCCTCATCCTCACACTCACAGTAACCTTAACCTTAACCCGAACCCTAACAATAACCCTAAACCTAATCCTAACCCTCACCCTAACCATAACCCACACCCTAACCCAAACCCTCACGCTAACTCTTAACCTAACCCTAACACTAACCCTAACCCTAACCCTAAACCTCACCTAACACAAACCCTAAATCTAACCCTAAACCTCTCCCTCAACCTAACCCTAATCCTAACCCTAACTGTAAACCCCACCCTAACCCTAACCCTATCACAAACCCTAACTCTAACCCTAAACATCACTATCAACCTAACCCTAATTCTAAACATAACCCTAAACCTAAACATCATCCTAAACCTAACCCTAAACTTCAACCTCACCCTCACTAAAACCTAAACCCTAACCCTAACCCTAACAATTACCCAAACTCTAACCCTCACCCTAACACTTACCCTAACCCTAACACTAACCCTAACCCTAACACTAAACCTCACACTAACCCTAACCATCACCCTAACCCCAAACCTCACGCTAACCCTATCCCTAACCCTCACCCTCACCCTAGCCCTCACCCTAACCCTAACCCTCATCCTCACCCTAACCCTCACTCTCACCCTCACCCTCACCCTCAGCCTAACCCTAACCCTAATCCTAATCCTAAGCATAACCCTCACCCTAACCTTAACCCTCACCGTAACCGTAACCCTTAAGGTAACACTAACCCTAAACCTAACCCTCACACTAATCCTAACCCTAAACCTAACACTAACCCTAACAATAACCCTCAAGCTCAGCCTCACCCTAACCCTAAATCTAACACAAAACTTCACTCTCACCTTAACCCTAACCATAAACCTGACCCTAACCCTAAACCTAAAACTCACCCTCAACCTAGCCCTTGCCCTAACCTTAATGCTAACCCTAACTCTCACCCTAACAATTCCCCTATCCCTCATCCTAAACCTAACCCTCACCCTAACCCTAACCCTCACCCTCAACTTCACCCTCTGCCTAACCCTAAGCCTAACCCTAGACCTAACCCTAACACACACACTCACCTTCACACTAACCCTAATCCTATCCCTAAACCTAACCATAACCATAACCCTCCCCCTAACTCTCAAACTAACACTAACCTTATCCCTCACCCTAACCCTAACTCTAACCCTAAACCTTACCCTCAGCCTAACCCTAACTCTAACCCTAACCCAAACCCTAAACCTCAACCTAACCCTAAGCCTAACCCTCAACCTCATCCCCACCATAACCGTAACCCTAAACCTAAACCTAACAATAACCCTATTCCTAACCCTAACCCTCACCCTAAACATAACTCGCACCCTAACCCATACCCGCACCCTAACACTTACTCTCACCCTAACACTAACCCTAACCCTAACACTAACCCTCCCACTAACCCTAACCCTAACACTATACCTCAACATAACCCTCACCCTCAACCTAACCCTAACACTACCCCAAAACCTAACACTCACTCTAACCCTCCACCTAACCCTATATCTAAACCTCACCCTCACCCTAACCCTAACCCTCATCCTAACCCTAACACTCACCCTAACCCTAACCCTCACCCTAAAAATTACCCTAACCCTAACACTAACCCTAACCCTAACACTAACACTCACACTAACCCTAACCATCACCCTAAACCCAAACCTCAAGCTAACCATATCCCTAACCCTCACCCTCACCTTAGCCCTCACCCTAACCCTAACCCTCATCCTCACCCTAACCCTACCCTCACTCTCACCCTCAGCCTAACCCTAACCCTAATCCTAGTCCTAACCCTAACCCTCACCCTAATCGTAACCCTCACTCTAACACTAACCCTAACCCTAAACCTAACCGTAATCCTCAGCCTCAGCCTCACCATAACCCTAACCCTCACCTTAACTCTAAGCCTAAACCTAAGCCTAACCCTAACCCTCACACTCACCCTCACCCTAACCCTAATCATAAAACTAACCCTATCCATAACCCTAGCCCTCTCCCTAACCCTCACCCTAGCCCTCACCCTTACTCTAATCCTAACCCTAAAACTCATCCTAACCCTCACCCTAACCCTAATTCTAATACTAACCCTAATCCTAACCCTCAACCTCAGCCTAACCCTAACCCTAACCCTAACCCTAAACCTCACGCTAATCCTAACCCTAAACCTCACCCTCACCCGAGCCCTCACCTTAACCCTAATCCTAACCCTAAACCTCTTCCTAGCCCTCACCCTAACACTAACCCTCAACCTCACCCTCACCCTCACCATAATCCTAACCCTAAGCCTCAACCTAAACCTAACCGTCACCCTCACCGTAACCCTTACTCTAACCCTCACCCTAACCCTAAACTTAACCGGAACCCTAACTCTAACGGTAAGCCTAACATTAACCCACATCCTAACCCTAACCTTCAACCTTACCTTAACCCTCACCCTCAGTCAAACCCTCACTTTTACCCTTACCGTCAGCCCTACCCTAACCCTCACCCTAACCCAAACACTCACCCTAACCCTCACCCTAAAACTAACTCTATGCCTAAACCTCACCCTCACCCTAACCATAACTCTAACCCTAACCCTAACACTAAACCTCACCCTAACAATAACCCTAACCCTAACCTTCACCCTCAACCAAACCCTCAGCCTAAACCTAATGCTAACCCTAACCCTAAACTTAACCCTCACACTCACCCTAATCCTAATCCTAACCCTAACTCTAACCCTCACCCTCACCCTCAGTCTCACCCTAACCCTCATTCTAACCCTAAACCTTATCTTCACCCTAACCCTAATCCTAACCCTCATCCTCACCGTAACCGAAACCCTAAACCTAACCCTAACTAACCCTAACCCTAACCTCCCCCTAACTCTCAACCTAACCCTAACACTAACCCTAACCCTAAACCTCACGGTAACCCTAACTCTAACACTAACCCTCATCCTAACCCTCACCCTAACCCTAACTCCACCCTAAACCTCACCCTCACCCTAACCCTAACTCTAACCCTAACCCTAACACTAAACCTCACCCTAACCCTCATCCTCACTCTAAACCTCACACTAACCCTAACCCTAATCCTCAATCTAACCCTCACCCTAACCCTAACTCTAGCCCTTAATCTAACCCTAAACCTAACCCTAACGCTCACCCTTATCTTAACCCTCACCCTCAGCCTAAACCTCACCATTACCCTTACCATCATCCTCACCCTAAAAATCCCCCTAACCCTAAACCTCATACTAACTCTAACACTAACTGTAAACCTAACCATCACCCTAACCCTAACACTCACCCTGAACCTCACACTCAGCCTAACACTAAGACTAAGCCTTACACTTACCCTAACCCTCACCCTAACCCTAGCCCTCACCCTAACCCTAATCTTAACCCTAACCCTCATCCTAACCCTCACCCTAACCCTAACACTAACCCTCACCCACAACCTCACACTAACCCTAATCCTAACCCTAACCCTCAACCTAACCCTAAACCTCACCCTCACTGTAACCCTTACCCTAACGCTCACCCTAACCCTAAACTTAACCCGAACCCTAACGCTCACCCTAAACAAAACCCTAACCCTCACCCTAACCTTAACCCTAAACCTTAACCTCACCCTAGCCCTCACCCTAACCCTAATCCTAACCTTAACCCTCATCCTAACCCTCCCCCTAACCCTAATCCTAACATTAACCCTTACCATCAAACTCACCCTCAGCCTAACCCTAAGCCTAGCCCTAAACCAAACCCTAACACACACACTCACCCTCATCCTAACCCTAATCTTAAACTTAACCCTAACCCTAACCCTCCCCCTAACTCTCACCCTAACCCTGACACTAACACTAACCCTCATCCTAACCCTCACCCTAACCCTAACTCCACCCTAAACCTCACCCTCACCCTAACCCTAACTCTAAACCTTAACCCTAACACTAAACCTCACCCTAATGCTAACCCTAACCCTCAACCTAACCATAACTCTCACCGTAACCCTAACCCTCACCCTAACCCTCAATCTCACTCTAAACCTCACACTAACCCTAACCCTAATCCTTAATCTAACCCTCACCCTAACACTAACCTTAGCCCTTAATCTAACCCTAAACCTAACCCTAACACTCACCCTTATCTTAACCCTCACCCTCAGCCTAAACCTCACCATTACCCTTACCATCATCCTCACCCTAAACATCCTCCAAACCCTAAACCTCATACTAACACTAACACTAACTGTAAACCTAAACATCACCCTACACCTAACCCTCACCCTCAATCTCACACTCAGCCTAACACTAAGACTAAGCCTTACACTTACCCTAAACCTCACCCTCAACCTAGCCCTCACCCTAAGCCTAATCTTAACCCTAACCCTCATCCTAACCCTCACCCTAACCCTAACACTAACCCTCACCCACACCCTGACACTAACCCTTATCCTAACCCTAACCCTCAACCTAACCCTAAACCTCACCCTCACTGTAACCCTTACCGTAACGCTCACCCTAACCCTAAACTTAACCCAAACCCTAACGCTCACCCTAAACAAAACCCTAACTCTCACCCTAACCCTAACCCTAAACCTTAACCTCACCCTAGCCCTCACCCTAACCCTAATCCTAACCTTAACCCTCATCCTAACCCTCCCCCTAACCCTAATCCTAACCCTAACCCTAACCCTAACCCTCACCCTCAACCTCACCCTCAGCCTAACCCTAAGCCTAACCCTAAACCAAACCCTAACACACACACTCACCCTCATCCTAAACCTAATCTTAAACTTAACCCTAACCCTAAACCTCCCCCTAACTCTCACCCTAACCCTAACACTAACACTAACCCTAACCCAAACCCTCAACCTAAACCTCACACTGACTCTAACCCTAAACCTCACCCTCACACTAAACCTCAACCTAAGCCTAACCCTAACCCTCATCCTCACCCTCACTGTAACCGTAAACTTAAACCGAACCCTAACAATTACTCTAAACCGATTCCTAAACCTCAGCTTAACCATAACCCTCACCCTAACCCAAACCCTCACCATAACCCTTAGCCTCACCCTAAAACTAAACCTAAGGCTAACACTAACCCTCACCCTACAACTAACCCTAAATCTAACCCTAAACCTCACCCTCAACCTAACACTAACCCTAACCCAAACCGTAAACCCCACCCTATCCCTAACCCTAACCCTCACCTGCACCTCACTGTAACTCTAAACCTAACCTTAACAACACTAATCCTAAGCAGAACCATCACCCTAACCCTAAACCTCACCCTCATGCTCGACCTAAGCCTAAGCCTAAGCCTAAGCCTAACCCTAAACCTCACCCTAACCCTAACACTATCACAAACTCTAACTCTAATCCTAAAACTCACTGTCACCCAAACCCTAATTCTAACCCTAACCCTAAACCTTAACCTCAACCTAACCATAACCGTAACCCTCACCCTCACCCTCACCATAACCCTAAGCCTAACCCTAACCCTAACAATAACCTTAACCATAAACCTAACCCTCACCTTAACCATAACCCTCACCCTAAACCTAAATCTCACCCTAACACTTTACCTAACCCTAACAATAACCCTCACCCTAACACTAATCCTCACCCTAACCCAAACCCTAACCCTAAACCTCACCCTAACCTTAACGCTAACCCTAATCCTAAACCTCACACTCACCCTCACCCTAACCCTAATCCTAAACCTAACCCTATCCCTAATCCTAACCCTCACCCTAACCCTCAGGCTATCCCTCACCCTTAAACTTATCCTAACCCTAAACCTCAAACTAACCCTCAACCTAACCCTAAACCTAACCCTAACCGTCACCGGAACCCTCACCCTCACCCTCACCCACATGCTTGGCCTAAGGCTAAGCCTCACCCTAACCCTAACCCTCAACCTAACCCTAACTCTAACCCTAACCCTAAACCTAAACCTCATCCTAACCCTAACCCTAATACTCACGCTCACCCTCACAGTAACTGTAACCCTACCCCTAAACCTAACAATAAACCTAACCCTAACCCTAACCCTCACCCTAACCATAACCCTCACCCTAACACCCTCACCCTAACCCTAACACTAGGAACCCTCACACTCACCCTAGCTTTCACCCTAATCCTAACCCTCATCCTCACCCTAAACCTCACACTAACCCTAACACTAATCCTCAATCTAACGCTCAACCTCACCCTAATGCTAACACTAACCCTAACCCTAACACTAACCTTCACCCTTAGTGGAACCTTCACCCTCAGTCTAACCCTCACCTTTACCCTTACCGTCACCCCCAGGCTAACCTGCACCCTAACCCTAACCCTCATCCTAATCCTAACTGTACCCCTGAACCTCACCCTCACCATAAGCCTAAGTCTAACCCTAACCCAAACCCTAAACCTCACCTTAACCCTCACCCTAACCCTAAACCTCATCCTAACCCTCACCCTAACTGTAAACCTAACCATCACCCTAACCCTAACCCTCACCCTCAAACTCATGCTCAGCCTAATCCTAAGCCTAAGCCTAACCCTTACCTAATCCTCACCCTCACCCTAGCCCTCACCCTAACATTAATCCTAATCCTAACCATCATCCTAAACCTCACCCTAACCCTAACCCTAATCATCACCCTAAACTTAATCCTCACGCCCAACCTCACTCTCAGCCTAACCCTAAGCACTAACCCTAATCCTATCCATCACACTCAACCTCACCCTCACCCTAATCGTATCCCTAACCCTAACCAAAAGCCTAAACCTCAACCTAACCCTCAACCTAACCTTAACCCTAAAAGTAACCCTAACCTCACCCTAGGCCTAACCCTCCAACTAACCCTAAATCTAACCCTAAACCGCACCCTCACCCTAACCCTACTCCTAACCCTAACTATAAACCTCACCCTAACCCTAACCCTAAACCTCACCCTCACCCTCACCCTCACAATAACTCTAACCCTAACCCTAACAATAACACTAATCCTAACCCTAAACCTAACCCTAACCCTAATGCTAACACTCACCCTCAAACTAACCCTATTCCTAATCCTAACCCTCATCCTAACCCTAATCCTCACCCTCACTATAACCCTAACCCTCAACCTAATCCTCACCCTAACCCTAACCCTAACCCTAAACCTTAATCTAATACTAAACCTAACCCTCACTCTCACCCTAGCCCTAATCCTACCCATAATCCTAACCCTAATCCTCATACTTACCCTCACCCTAGCCCTAAACTTAACCCTCACCCAAACCTTAACACTAACCCTAACTCTCAACCTAACCTTAACCCTCACGCTCACATTAACCCTAACCCTAACCCTCACCCTAACCCTAACCCTCACACTTACCCTTTACCTAACCCTCACCCCCACCCTCACCCTCAGTCTAACCCTAACCCTAAACCTAACCCTGACCATATTGCTCACACTCACCCTAAGCCTTACCCTAAACATAATCCTAACCCGAAGCCTAACCCTCACACTCAACCTTACCCTCAACCTAACCCTAAATCTAACACTAACACTAAACCTAACCCTCAAACTCAGGCTCACCCTAACCCTAACTCTAACCCTAAACCTCTCCCTCACCCTTACCCTAACACTAACCCTAACCCTAAACTTCAACCTAACCCTAACCCTAAACCTCACCCTCACCCTAGCCCTCACCCTAACCCTAATCCTAACCCTAACCCTCATCCTAACCCTCAGCCTAACACTAAACCTAACCCTCACAGTCACCCTCACCCTAAACCTAATCTGAAACCTAACCCTCAACCTAAGCCTAACCCTCACCCTCACCGTAACCCTTACCCTAACCCTCAACCTAACCCTAAACATAAGCCGAACCCTAACTCTCACCCTTACCCTAACCCTAACCCTCACCCCAAACCTAACCCTAAACCTCACCCTCACCCTAGCACTCACACAACCCTAAACCTAAGCATAACCCTCTTCCTAACCCTCCCCCTAACTCTTACCCTAACGCTCACCCTAACCCTAACCCTAACCCTCAAACTCACGCTCAGCCTAACCCTAAGTCTAACCCTAAACCTAACACTAACACATACACTCGCTCGCACCCTAACCCTAATCCTAACCCTAACCCTCATCCTAACTCTCAACATAACCCTAACCCTCATCCTAACCCTAACCCACACCCTCATGCTCAGCCTAATACTAAGCCTAACCCTCACACTCACCCTAACCCTAAACCTATACCTCATGCTAACCCCAACCCTAACCCTCAACCTCAGCCTAACCCTAAGCCTATCCCTAACCCTAACCCTAACCCTAACACTCACACTCACCATAACCCTAACCCTAATCCTAATCCTAAAGCTAACTCTAACCGTCACCCTCAACCTAACCCTCACGTTAAGCCTAATCCTAACATTAATCCTAATGCTAAACCATACCCTCAGCCTCACCCTAACCCTAACTCTAACACTAAACCTCACCCTAACACTAACCCTAAATCTAACCCTAAACCTCACCTTCAACCTAACCCTAACCCTAACCCTAACCGTAAACCCCACCCTCACCCTCACCCTCACCGTAACCGTAATGCTAACCCTAAAAATAAACTTAACCATAACCCCAACCCTCACCCTAACCATAAACCTCACCCTAACCCTAACCCTCACCCTAACACTTAGCCTAAACCTAACAATAACCCTAACCCTAACACTAACCCTCACACTAACCCTAACCATTACCCTAACCCTAAACCTCACGCTAACCCTATCCCTAACCCTCACACAAACCTAGCCCTCACCCTAAACCTAACCCTCATCCTCACCCTAACCCTCAACCTCACCCTAACATTCAGCCTAACCCTAATCCTAAATCTAACCATAACCCTCACCCTAACCCTCACCCTCAGCCTCACACTAACCCTAACTCTAGCCCTACACCTCACCCTCACCCTAACGTAACCTTAACAATAAATCTCACCTTAACTCTAACACTAAACCTCACCCTCACCCTAGGCCTTGCCCTAACCCTAATCCTAAACCTAACCCTCATCCTAACCCTCCCCCTAACCCTAACCTTAACCTAACCATCATCCTCCCCCTCAGCCTAAATCTAAGCCTAACCCTAGACTTAACCCTAACAAACACATTGACCCTCACCCTAACTCTAACCCTAATCCTATCCCTAACCCTAAGACTAACCCTTACCCTCCCCCTAACTCTCACCCTAACCCTAACCCTAACCGTCACCCTAACCCTAACTCTAAACCTAAACCTCACCCTCACCCTTACCCTAACTCTAACCCTATCCCAAACCCTAAAGCTCAACCTAACCCTAACCCTAACCCTCACACTCACCCTCACCGTAACCGTAACCCTAAACTTAAACCTAACAATAACCCTAACCCTAACCCTAACCGTCACCCTAAACATAACCATCACCCTAACCCATACCTCACCCTAACACTTACCCTCACCCTAACACTAACCCTAACACTAACACTAACCCTCACACTGACCCTAACCCTAACCCTAACCCTAAACCTCAACCTAAGCCTCACACTCAACCTAAACCTAACACTAACCCTAACCCTAACCCTCCCCCTAACCCTCACCCTAACCCTATATCTAAACCTCTCCCTCACCCTAACCCCAACCCTAACACTAACCCTAAACCTAACCCTAAACCTAACACTAATCCTCAGTCTCAACATCACCCTAACCCAACCCCTAACCCTAACCCTCATCCTAACTCTAAGCCTAACCCTAACCCTAATCCTAACCCTCACACTCACCCTCACCCTAACCCTAATCCTAAACCTAACCCTATCCCTAACCCAAACCCTCACCCTAACCCTCACCCTAGCCCTCACCCTTAAACTCATCCTAAACCTAAACCTCAACCTATCTCCAAACCTACCCCTAAACCTAACCCTAACCCTCACCTGAACACGAACACGAACCCTCACCCTCATGCTCGGCCTAAGCCTAAGCCTAAGCCTAAGCCTAACCCTAACCCTCACACTAACCCTAACTCTAACCCTAACCCTAAACCTAAACCTCATCCTAGCCCTAACCATAATCCTCACCCTCACCCTCACCATAACTGTAACCCTAACCATAATGCTAACAATAATCCTAAACCTAACCCTAACCCTCACCCTAACCATAACCCTCACCCGAACCCTAACCCTCACCCTAACACTTACCCTCACCCTAACCCTAACCCTAACACTCACACTCACCCTAGCCTTCACCCTAACCCTAATCCTCATCATCACCCTAAACCTCACACTAACCCTAACACTAATCCACATTCTAACCCTCACCCTCAATCTAATGCTAACACTAACCCTCACCCTAACCCTAACCCTCACCCATACCGAAACCCACACCATCATCCTAACCCTCACCTTAACCCTTACCGTCAACCCCAGACTAACCTGCACCCTAAACCTAACCCTCATCCTAACCCTAACTGTACCCCTGAACCTCACCCTCACTATAACCCTAAGTCTAACCCTAACCCAAACACTAAATCTCACCCTAACCCACACCTTAACCCTAAAACTCATCCTAAACATCACCCTAACTGTAAACCTAACCATCATACTAACCCTAACCTTCACCCTCAACCTCAAGCTCAGCCTAATCCTAATCCTAAACCTAACCCTTACCCTAACCCTCACCCTCAACCTATCCCTCACCCTAACCCTAATCCTAATCCTAACCCTCACCCTAACCCTAACCCTAACCATCACCCTAAACCTAATCCTCACCCCCACCCTCACCCTGAGCCTAACTCTAAGCCTAAGCCTAACCCTAACCCTAACCCTCACACTCACCCTCACCCTAACCCTAATCCTAACCCTAACCCTAACCGTAAGCCTAAACCTCAACCTAACCCTCACCCTAACCTTAATACTAAAATTAAACCTAACCCTCACCCTCGACCTAATCCTCCAACTAACCCTAAATCTAACCCTAAACCTCACCCTCACCCTTACCCTAATCCTAATCCCTAACCCTAAACCTCAACCTAATACTAACCCTCACCCTCACCCTCACCCTCATAATAACTCTAACCCTAACCCTAACAATAACACTAATCATAACCCTAACCCTAAACCTAACCCTAACACTAACACTAATGCTAATACTCACCCTCAAGCTAACCTTAATCCTAACCCTAACCCTAACCCTAACCCTAATCCTCACCCTCACTGTAACCCTAATCCTCAACCTAATCCTCAATCTAACCCAAACCCTAATCCTAAACCTTAATCTTACACGAACCCTAACCCTCAAACTCACCCTAGCCCTCACCCTAACCCTAATCCTAACCCTAATCCTCATCCTTACCCTCACCCTAACGCTAACCTGAACCCTCACCCTAACCCTAACACTAACCCTAAATCTCAACCTAACCCTAACCCTCACGCTCACAGTAACCCTAACCCTAACCCTCACCCTTACCCTAACCCTCACACTCACCCTTAACCTAACCCTCACCCCAGCCCTCACCCTCAGTCTCACCCTAAGACTAACCCTAACCCTAACCATATCGCTCACACTCACCCTAACCCTTACCTTAAACCTAATCCTAACCCTAAGCTTAAACCTCACACTCAACTTAACCCTCACCCTAACCCTAAATCTAACACTAACACTAACCCTCACCCTCAAACTCAGCCTCACCCTAACCCTAAAACTAACCCTAAACCTTACACTCACCCTATACCTAACACTAACCCTAACCCTAAACCTCACCATAACTCTAACCCTAAACCTCACCCTCACCCTAGCCCTCACCCTAACCCTAATCCTAACCCTAACCCTCATCCTAACCCTCACTTTAACACTAAACTTAACCCACACCGTCACCCTCACCCAACCGCTAACCCGAACCGCAACCCTCACCCTCAGCCTCACGCTAACTCTAACTCTAACACTAAACCTCACCCTCACACTAACCCTAAATCTAACCCTAAACCTCACCCATAACCTAAACCTAACCCTAACTCTAACGGTAAACCAAACCCTAACCCTAACCCGAACCTTCACCTGCACCCTCACCTTCACTGTAACTCTAACCCTAACCCTAACAATAACAATAATCCTAACCAGAACCATCACCCTAACCCTAACCCTCACCCTCATGCTCAGCCTAAGCCTAACCCTAACCCTCACCCTAACCCTAACCCTATCACAAACCCTAACTCTAACCCTAAACCTAACTGTCACCCGAACCCTAATTCTATCCTTAACCCTAACCCTAAACCGCATCCTAACACTAACCGTAACCCTCACCCTCACCCTCACCATAACCCTAACCCTAACCCTAACAATAACCTTAACCATAACCCTAACCCTCACCCTAACTATAACACTCACCTTAACTCTAAAACTCACCCTAACACTTACCCCAGCCTTAACAATAACCCTAACCCTAACCCTAACCATAATCATCAGCCTAACCCTAAACCTCACGAAAACCCTAGCCCTAAACCTCACCCAACCCTAGCCCTCACCTAACCCTAACCCTCATCCTCACCCTAACCCTCACCCTCACCCTCACACTCAGCCTAAACCTAACCCTAAACCCAACCCTAACCCTCACCCTAACCCTCACCCTAACCCTAACCCTGAACCTAACACTAACCCTAACCCTAACCCTCACCCTCAGCCTCACCCTAACCCTAACTCTAACCCTAAACCTCACCCTCACCTTAACCCTTACCTAACCATAAACCTCACCCTAACTCTAATCCTAAACCTCAACCTCACCCTAGCCCTTAACCTAACCCTAATCCTAACCTTAACTGTCATCCTAACCCTCCCCTTAACCCTAACACTAACCCTAACCCTAACCCTAACCATCACTCTCACCTTCAGCCTAAACCTAAGCCTAACCCCAGAACTAACCCTAACAAACACACGGACCCTCACCCTAACCCTAACCCTAATCCTATCCCTAACCCTAACACTAAGACTTACCCTCCCCTTAACTCTCACCCTACCTAACCCTAACCATCACCCTAAACTTAACTCTTAACCTAAACCTCACCCTCACCCTAACCCTAACTCTAACCCTAACCCAAATCCTAAAGCTCATCCTAACCCTAACCCTAATCTTCACACTCACCCTCACCGTAACCGTAACCCTAAACCTAAACCTAACAATAACCCTCACCCTACCCCTAACCCTCACCCTACCCATAACCGTCACCCTAACCCATAACCTCACCCGAACACTTACCCTCACCCTAACACTAACACTAACACTAACACTAACCCTCACACTGACCCTAAGCCTAACCCTAACCCTAAACCTCAACCTAACCCTCACACTCAACCTAAACCTAACACTACCCCTAACCCTCACCCTAACCCACCCCCTAACCCTACATCTAAACCTCACCCTCACCCTAAACCTAACCCTAACACTAACAGTAACCCTAAACCTAACCCTAAACCTAACCGTAATCCTCAGCCTCAACCTCATCCTAAACCAAACCCTAATCCTAACACTCATCCTAACTCTAAACCTAACCCTAACCCTAATCCTAAACCTCACCCTCACCCTCACCCTAAACCTAATCCTAAACCTAACCCTATCACTAACCCTAACCCTCACCCTAAACCTCAGCCTAACCCTCACCCTTAAACTTATCCTAACCCTAAACCTCAACCTAATTCTCAACCTAACCCTAAACCAAACCCTAAACCCCACCTGAACCCGAACCCGAAACTTCAACCTCATGCTCGGCCAAAGCCTAAGCCTAAGCCTAAGCCTAAGCCTAAGCCGAAACCCTCACCCTAACCCTGACTCTAACCCTAACCCTAAACCTAAACCTCATCCTAACCCTAACCCTAATCCTCACCCTCACAGTAACCGTAACCCTACCCCTAAACCTAACAATAAACCTAACCCTAAACCTAACCCTCACCCTAACCATAACCCTCACCCTAACCTTAACCCTCACCCTAACACTTACCCTCACCCTAACCCTAACCCTAACCCTCACACTCACCCTAGCCTTCACCCTAACCCTAACCCTCATCCTCACCCTAAACCTCACACTAACCCTAACACTAATCCTCAATCTAACCCTCACCCTCACCCTAATGTTAACACTAACCCTCACCCTAACCCTAACCTTCACCCTTACCGGAACCCTCACCCTCAACCTAACCCTCACCTTTACCCTTACCGTCACCCCCAGGCTAACCTGCACCCTAACCCTAACCCTCATCCTAGCCCTAACTGTACCCCTGAACCTCACCCTCACCATAACCCTAAGTCTAACCCTAAACCTAACACTAAACCTCACCCTAATCCTCACCCTAACCCTAAACCTCATCCTAACCCTCACCCTAACTGTAAACCTAACAATCAACCTAACCCTAACACTCACTGTCAATCTCATGCTCAGCCTAATCCTGAGCCTAAGCCTAACCCTTAACCTCACCCTCACCCTCACCCTAGCCCTCACCCTAACCCTAATTCTAACCCTCACCCTCACCCTAACCCTAACCCTCATCCTCACTCTAAACCTCACACTAACCCTAACCCTAATCCTCAATCTAACAATCACCCTGACCCTAATCCTACCCGTTACGGTAAACCTAAGCCTAAACCTAACACTCACCCTTATCTTAACCCTCACCCTCACCCTAAACCTCACCTTTACCCTTACCATCATCCTCACCCTAACCCTCATCCTAACCCTAAACCTAAACCTAACCCTAAACCTAACCCTAATCCTAACACTCACTCTCACCCTAACCCTAATCCTAACCCTAACCCTCACCCTAACACTAACCCTCACACTCACTGTAACCCTAACCTCAACCTAACCCTCACCCTAAAGCTATCCCTAATCCTAAACCTTAATCTAACACTAACCCTAACCCTCACCCTCACACTAGCCCTCAAACTCACCCTCACCTTCAGCCTAAACCTAATCCTAACGCTAAGCCTAACCCTCACCCACAACCTAACCCTTGCTCTAACCCTAACTCTAACACTAATCCTAACACTAAACCTCACCCTAACCCTAACCCTCAACCTCAGCCTCACCCTAACCCTAACTCTAACCCTAAACTCAACTTCACCCTAACCTTAACCCTAACCCTAACAGTAAACCTCACCCTAACCCTAACCGTAAACCTCACCTGAAACTAGCCCACACCCTAACCCTAATCCTAACCCTAACCCTCATCCTAACCCTCACCCTAACACTAACCCTAACACTAACCTTCACCCTATCCCTAATCCTAACCCTAACTCTCAAACTGACACTAACACTCACCCTCACCAAAACTCTTAGACTAACCCTAACCCTAACCCTAAACTTAACCCGAACCCTAACTCTCACACTAACCCTAACCCTAACTCTTACCCTAACCCTAATCCTCACCCTTGCCATAACCCTCACACTCAGCCTAACTGTCACCCCCACCTTAATCCTCACCCTAACCCTAACTCTAAACCTAACCCTCACCCTAACCCTAACTCTACCCCTAAACCTCACCCTCACTCTAACCCTAACTCTAACACTAACCCTAACACTAAACCTCACCCTAACCCTAACCCTAACCCTTAAACTAACCCTAACACTCACCCTCACCCTCACCCTCAGCCTAAACCTAAGGTTACCCCTAACCCTACCCCTAACCCTCACACTAACCCTAACCCAAACCCTAATCCTAATGCTAACAATAATCCTAACCCTCACCCTCACCCTCAGCCTCAACCTAACCCTAATTCTAACTCTAAACCTCACCCACACCCTAACACTAAGGCTAACCCTAACCATAAACCTCACCCTAACCGTAATCCTAACCCAACCCTAAACCCCACCCTAACCCTAAACCTAACCCTCACACTCACCGTAACTCTAACCCTAACCCTAACGATAACACTAACCCTATCCCTAACCATCACCCTAACCTTAATCCTCACCCCCACCCTCACCCTTAGCCTAACTGTAAGCCTAAGCCTAATCCTCAGCCTAAACCTCACACTCAGCCTCACCCTAAACCTAACCCTCACCCTTACCTTAACCCTCACCCTCATCTTAACCCTTACCCTCAGCATAAACCTCACCTTTACTCTTACCATCATCCTCACCCTAACCTCACCCGAACCCTAAACCTCATCCTAACCCTCACCCTAACAATAAACCTAACCATCACGCTAACCCTAACCCTCACCCTCAAACTCACCCTCAGCCTAACTGGAAGCCTAAGCCTAAGCCTTACCCTAACCCTTACCCTCACCCGAGCCCTCACCCTTACCCTAATCCTAACGATCACACTAACCTAAACCTCACCTCCATTCTCACCCTCAGCCTAACCCTAAGCCTAAGCGTAGCCCTAACCCTAATCCTCACCCCCCACCCTCACTCTTAGCCTAACCATAAGCCTAAGCCTAATCCTTACCCTAAACCTCACACCCAGTCTCACCCTAACCCTAATCCTAAACCTAACCCTATCCCTAAACCTCAACCTAACCCTCACCCTCACACTTACCTTAACACTACCCCTAATCCTAAACTTCACCCTATCCCTCCCCCTAACCCTAACCATACCCATAACCCTCAACTTCAGCCTCATGCTCACCGCAAACTTAACCCTAATCATAACACTAACAATAAACCTAACACTAAGCCTAACCCAAACCCTAACTCTAAGCCTCAACCCCACCCTCACCCTCATCCTAAGCCTAAGCCTAACCATAACTCTAACCCTAAATCTAACCCTAAAACTAACTCTAATCCTCAGCCTCACCCTCACACTAACCCAAACCCTAACCCTAACCCTCACCCTAATTCTAAGCCTAACCCTAACCCTAAACTTCACACTCACCCTCACCCTAACCCTAAACCTAAACCTATCCCTAACCCTAGACCATACCTTAACCCTCACCCTAGCCCTCACCCTTACCCTAATCCTAACCCTAAACCTCAATCTAAATTTCACACTAACCTGAACCCTAACCGGAACCCTAACCCTCACCCTCATGCTCGGCCTAAGCCCAAGCCTAAGCCTAATCCTAAGCCTAAACCTAACCCTCATGCTAACACTAACACTAACACTAAACCTAACTCTAACCCTAAATCTCACCCTCACCCTAACCTTAACTCTAATCCTAACACTAAAACTAAACCTCATCCTAACCCTAACCCTAACCCTAACACTAACACTAACCATAACCCTAACCATAACCCTAACAATAACCCTACCCCTAACCCTCACACTCACCCTAACCATAACTCTCACCCTAAACCTAACCCTCAAGAAAACACTTACCCTCACCCTAACATAAACCCTAAAGCTAACACTAACGCTCACACTAACCCCAAGCATCACCCTACCATAAACCTCATCCTAACACTAACCCTAACCCTCAAGCTCACCCTAAACCTCACACTAACCCTAACACTAATCCTCAATCTAACCCTCACCCTCATCCTAAACCTAACACTACCCCTCACCCTAACCGTAACCCTCACCATTACTGTAATCCTCACCCTCAGCCAAACCCTCAAATTTACCCTTACCTTCAACCCCACCCTAACCTTGACCCTAACCATCACACTAAACCTAACTCTACCCCGAAACCTCACCCTCACCTTAACCCTAACCCTAACCCTAACCCTAACCCTAACCCTAACAATAACCCTAACCCTAACCCTAACCCTCACCCAACCATAAACCTCACCCTAAACCTAACCCTCACCCTAACACTTCCCCTCACCCTAACACTGACCCTAACCCGAACACTAACCCTCAAACTAACGCTAAACCTCAACCTAATCCTAAATCTCACCATTACCCTACCCCTAACCCTAACACTGACCCTCACCCTAGCCCTCACCATAACCCTAATTTTAACCCTCACCTTCACCCTAACCCTAACCCACATCCTCACCCTAAACCTCACACTAACCCTAACCCTAATCCTCAATCTAACACTCACCCTGAACCTAACCCTAACACTTACCCTAACCCTAAACCTAACCCTAACCCTCACCCTAACACTCAAACTCAGCCTAAACCTCACCTTTACCCTTACCATCATCCTCACCCAAACCCTCACCCTAACCCTAACCCTCACCCTCACCATAAACCTAACCCTCAACCTAACCCTCACCCTAACCCTAACTCTAACCCTAAACCTTAATTTAACACTAACACTAAACCTCAACCTCAACCTAGCCCTCACCCTATCCCTAATCTTCATTCTTAACCTCACCCTAACCCTAAACTTAACCCTTACCCTAACCATAATCCTAACCCTAAGCGTCAACCTTACCCTAAAACTCAAGCTCACCATAAACCTAACCCTAACCCTCACCCTAACCCTAAATTTACCCGAACCCTAACTCTCACTGTAAACCTAACCCTAACCCTCACTCTCAACCTCACCCTCAGCCTAACCCTAAGCCTAACCCTAACCCTAACCCATACACTCACCCTAACCCTTATGCTAATCCTAATCCTAACCTTTTGCCTCATCCTCACCCTCAACCTAACCCTCACCCTAACCCTAACTGTAACACTAACCCTAACCCTAAACCTCAATTTCAGCCTCACCCTAACCATAACTCTAACCGTAAACCTCACCCTCACCCGAACCCGAACCCTAACACTAACCCTAAACCTCACCCTAACGCTAACCCTAAACCTCAACCTCAAACTAGCCTTCACCCTAACCCTAATCCTATCCCTAACCCTCGTCGTAACCCTCACCCTAACACTAACCTTAGCCTTCACCTCACACTAACCCTAATCCTAACACTAACCCTCAACCTAACCCTAACCCTCACTGTCACCGTAACCCTTACCCTAACGCTTAACTTAACCCTAAATTGAACCCGAACCCTAACTCTCACCCCAACCCTAAACCTAACCCTCACCCTAAGCCTAACCCTCAACTTACCGTAAGCCTCACACTCAGCCTAACCCTCACCTTTAACCTTACCGACACCCTCACCCTAACACTAACCCTAACACTAAACCTAAACCTAAACCTCACCCTAACCCTAACCCTCACCCTCACCCTGAACCTCACCATAACTCTAACCCTAAACCTAACAATAACACTTACCCTAACCATAATCATAACCCTAAACATAACCATAACCTTCACCTTAGCCTCAACCTCAGCCTAACTGTAAGCCTAAGCCTAATCCAAACTCTAACCCTCACCGTAATCCTAACCCTAACCCTAAACCTAACCGTAAACCTAACCCTATCCCTCCCCATAACCCTAACTCTAACCCTAACCCTAGCCCTCACCCTTACCCTAATCCTAACCCTAAACCGCAAGTTAACTTTCACTGTAACCCTCACCCTCACCCTCACCATAACTCTAACCCTAACCCTAACAATAACTCTAACAATAACACTAACCATAACCATAACACTCAACCTCAGACTCACCCTCACACCAAACTTAACCCTAACCATAACACTAACAATAACCCTAACACTAACCCTAACCCTAACACTAATCCTCACACCCACCTTCACCCTCAGCCTAACCCTAAGCCTAATCCTAACTCTAACCCTAACCCTCACCATAACCCTAATTCTAACCCTAAACCTAACACTAACCCTAACCCTAAAGCTAACCCTAATCCTCAGCCTCACCCTCACACTAACCCAAACCCTAACCCTAACCCTCACCCTAACTCTAAGCCTAACCCTAACCCTAAACCTCACACTCACCCTCACCCTAACCCTAATCCAAAACATAACCCTATCCCTAACCCTAGCCCTCACCCTAACCCTAATCCTAACCCTAAACCTCAATCTAACCTTCACCCTAACCTGAACCCTAACCTGAACCCGAAACCTCACCCTCACCCTCACCCTCACGGTAACTCTAACCCTAACCCTAACAATACCTCTAACCCTAACCCTAACCATAACCATAACCAAAACCCTCGCCCTCAGACTCACCCTCACAGCAAACTTAACCCTAACCATAATACTAACAATAACCCTAATACTAACCCTAACCCTCACCCTATACCTCACACCCACCCTCACCCTCAGCCTAACCCTAAGCCTAACCCTAACCCTAACTCTAACCCTATCCCTAACAATAACTCTAATTCTAAACCTCACCCTCACCCTAACCCTTACTCTAAACCTATCCCGAAACCGCACCCTAACCCTAACCCTCAACCTCATCCTCACCGTATCTCTAACCCTAACCCTAAGAATAACACTAACCCTAACCCTAACCTTAACCATAAGCATAACCCTCACCTTCAGCGTCATGCTCACCGCAAACTTAACCCTAAGCATAACACTAACAATAAGCCTAAACCTAAGCCTAAACCTAACCCTAACTCTAATCCTCAAACCCACCCTCACCCTCATCCTAACCCTAAGCCTAATCCTAACTCTAACCATAACTCTCACCATAACCCTAACCCTAACCCTAACACTAACACTAACCCTAACAATAAACCTAACACTAAAAATAAGCCTAATCCTCAGCCTCACCCTCACACTAACCCAAAACCTAACCCTAACCCTCACCCTAATTCTAAGCCTAACCCTAACCCTAAACCTCACACTCACCCTCACCCTAACCCTAATCCTAAACCTAAACCTATCCCTAACCGTAGCCCTCACCCTAACCCTAACCCTAAAACTCAATCTAACCTTCACCCTAACCCGAACCCTAACCAGAACCCTACCCCTCACCCTCATGCTCAGCCTAAGACTAAGCCTAAACCTAAGCTTAACCCTAACCCTCACCCTAACCCTAACACTAACACTAACCCTAACTGTAACCCTAAATCTCACCCTCACCCTAACCTTAACTCTAACCGAAACCCTAAAACTAAACTTCATTCTAACTGTAACCCTAACCCTAACCCTAATCATAACCCTAACACTAACCCTAACCCTAACCCTAACAATAACCCTAAAACTCACACTCACGCTAACAATAAACCTCACCCTTACCCAAACCATCACCCTATCCCTTAACCTCATGCTCACCCAACCCTCACACTAAGCCTAAAACTCAACTTAACCTTAACCTTAACCCTCACCATCACACTCAACTTCACCCTCACCCTAACCCTCAACCTCACCCTCACCCTCACCCTAACCCTAACCCAAAACATAACCCTAACCCTCACCCTAACCCTAACCCTCACACAACCTTAAACTTAAGCCTCACCCTCACCCTAACTCTAACCCTCACCCTAACCCTAATCCTCACACTAACCCTAAACCTAACCCTAACCCTTATCCTCACACTAACCCTCACCCTAACCCTAACCTTAACTCTAAGTCTCACCCTCACCATAACCTTCACCTTCACCCTAACCCTCACCCAAACCCTAACCCTCACACTCACCCTAACGCTCACCCTCACCCTAAAGCTAACACTAAACCTAAACCTCACCCTAACACTCACACTAAACCTAACCCTCACTCTCACCATAACCCTAACACTAAACATTACCCTAACCCTTACCCTAACCCTTACCCTCACCATAACCCTAACCCTAATCCTCACACTAACCCTAACACTAACCCACACACTAAAACTCATCCTAACCCTCACCCTCACCCTAACCATAACCCTCACCCACACCCTCACCTTCAGCCGAACCCTAACTCTAACCCTAATCCTAACCCTGAACCTCACCCTCACTCTGAACCTAACCCTAACCCTAAACCTCACCCTCACCCTCACCCTCACCCTAACCCTAACCGTAAACCTATCACTAACCTCACCCTAACCCTAACCCTCAACCTAAACCTCAATCTAACACATACCCTCACCCTCACCCAAACCCTCACCTTAACCCTCACCCTAAACCTCACCCGCACCCTAAACCTCACCCTAAACCTTATCCTAACCCTAACCCTAACGTTAACCCTAAACCTCACCGTCACCCTAACCCTAACCCTAAACGTATCCTTTACCTTAGTCCTAACGCTAACCCTAAACTTAAAACGAACACACACTCTCATCGTCACTCTAAACATAACCCTAACCATATCCCTAACCCTCAACTTAACCCTAACCCTCACCCTAACCCTCACCCTAAATCATACCCTCACCCTAATCCTAACCCTAACACTAACCCTAAACCTAACAATAACCCTAACCCTAAACCTAACAATAACCCTAACCCTAATCCTCACCCTCACCCTCACACGAACCCAAACCCTAACCAAAACCCTCACCCTAACTCTAAGCCTAACCCTAACACTAAACCTCACACTCACCCTCACCCTAACCCTAATCCTAAACCTAACGCTATACCTAACCCTAGCCCTCACCCTAACCTTAACCCTAGCCCTCACCCTTACCCTAATCCTAAATCTAAACCTCAATCTAACCTTCACCCTAACCCGAACCTTAACCCGAACCCTAAAACTCATCCTCATGCTCGGCCTAAGCCTAAGCCTAATCCTAAGCTTAACCCTAACCCTCACCCTAACTCTAACCCTAACACTAACCCTAAATCTAACCCTAAATCTCACTCTCACCCTAACCTTAACTCTAACCCTAACCCTAAAACTAAACTTCATCCTAACCCTAACCCTAACACTAACCCTAAGCATAACCCTAACCCTAACCCTCACCTTAACACTTACCCTAACCCTAAAATAAACCCTAATGTTAACACTAAGGCTCAACCTAACCCTAACCCTCACCCTTACTGTAAACCTCACCCTCAGCCTAACCCTCAAATTTACCCTTACCTTCAACCCCACCCTAACCCGCAACCTAACACTAACCCTCACCCTAACCCTCACCCTAATCCTAACTCTAACCCTAAACCTCACCCTCACCTTAACCCTAACTCTAACCTTAACCCTAACACTAAACTTCACCCTAACCCTAACCCTAACTCTCACCCTCACACTCACCGTAACTGTAACCGTAAACCTAACCCTAACAATAACCCTAACCCAAACCCTCACCCTAACCATAACCCTCACCCTAATCCTAACCCTCACCCTAACACTTACCCTCACCCTAACCCTAATCCTCACACTAACCCTAAACCTAACCCTAACCCTAACCCTCACACGAACCCTCAACCTAACCCTAACCCTAACCTTAATTCTCACCCTCACATTAACCCTCACCCTATCCCTTAACCTCATGCTCACCCAACCCTCACACTAAGCGTAAACCTCAACCTAACCCTAACCCTAACCCTCACCATCACCCTCAACTTCACCCTCACCCTAACCCTCACCCTCACCCTCACCCTCACCCTAACCCAAAACCTAACCCTAACCCTGACCCTAACCCTAACCCTCACACAACCTTAAACTTAACCCTCACCCTCACCATAACTCTAACGCTCACCCTAACCCTAATCCTCACACTAACCCTAAACCTAACACTAACCCTTATCCTCACACTAACCCTCACCCTAACCCTAACCCTAACACTAAGTCTCAACCTCACCCTAACCTTCACCTTCACCCTAACCCTCACCCAAACCCTAAACCTCACACTCACCCTAACCCTCACTCTCACCCTAAAGCTAACACTAAACCTAACCCTCACCCTAACACTCACACTAAACCTAACCCTCACTCTAACCATAACCCTAACACTAAACCTTACCCTAAACCTGAACCTAACACTTACCCTCACCATAACCCTAACCCTAATCCTCACACTAACCCTAACACTAACCCACACACTAAAACTCACCCTAATCCTCATCCTCACCCAAACCCTAACCCTCACCCACACCCTCACCTTCAGCCTAACCCTAAACCTAACCCTAATCCTAACCCTGAACCTCACCCTCACCCGGAACCTAACCCTAACCCTAACCCTCACCCTCACCCTAACCCTAACCATAAACCTATCACTAACCCTCACCCTAACCCTAACCCTCAACCTAACCCTCAATCTAACACATACCCTCACCCTCACCTTAACCCTCACCCTAACCCTCACCCTAAACCTCACCCTCACCCTAAACCTCACCCTAGACCTTACCCTCACCATAACCCTAACCCTAACCCTAACCCTCACCGTCACCCTAACCCTAACCCTAACCGTATCCCTAACCCTAACCTTAACCTTAACCTTAAAACTAACCCTCACTCTCACTGTCACTCTAACCATAACCCTAACCATATCCCTAACCCTCACCCTAACCCTAACCCTGACCCTAACCCTCACCCTAAAACATAACCGCACCCTAAACCTAACCCTAACCCTCAACCTAACTCTATTCCTCTCCCTAAAACTCATCCTCACCCTAAAACTCATCCTAACCTTTACCCTCACCCTAAACCTAACCTTAAACGTACCGCTCACCCGATCCCTCACACCCAAGATCACCCTCAGCCTAACCCTAAGCCTAAGCCTAACCCTAGCCATAACCCTCACCCTCAACCTCACCCTCACTGCAAACTTAAAGCAAACCATAACACTAACAATAACCCTAATTTAAACCCTAACACTAACCCTAACCCTCACACCCACCCTCACCCTCAGCTTAACCCTAAGCATAACCCTAGGCCTAACCCTAACCCTCACTGTAACCCTAGCCCTAAACCTAACCCTAAACCTAACCCTAGTCCTCAGCCTCACCTTCACCCTAACCCAAACCCCAACCCTAACCCTCACCTTAACCCTAAGCCTAAACCTAACCCTAAACCTAGCGTTCACACTCAACCTCACCCTAACCCTAATCTGAAACCTAAACCTATCTCTAACCCTAACCCTCACCCTAACCCTCAACCTAGCCCTCACCCTAACCCTAAGTCTAAACCTAAACCTCATCCTAACTCTAACCTAACCCTCACCCTAACCCTAACCCTAACCCTCACACTCATGCTAAGCCTAAGCCTAAGCTTAAGGCTAAGCCTAAGCCTAACAATAACTCTCACACTAATCCTAACACTAACCCTCACCCTAACCCTAAACCTAACACTAACCCTAACTCTAACCCTAAACCTCACTCTCACCCTAACCCTAACTCTAAACCTAATCCTAAACCTAAATCTCATCCTAACCCCAACCCTAACCCACACCCTTACCCTCACGGTAAACATAACACTATAACCCTAACACTAAAAATAACCCTAACCCTAACCCTAACCATCACCCTAACCATAACCATAACCCTCACCCTAAACCTGACCCTCAACCTAACACTAACCCTAACCATAACCCTAAACCTCACACTAACCCTAACCATCACCCTAACCCTAAACCTCACCCTAACACTAACCCTAACCCTCACCCTCACCCTAGCCCTCACCCTAACCCTAACTCTCATCCTCATCCTAAACCTCACACTAACCTTAACACTAATCCTCAATCTAACCCTCAGCTTCACCTTAACCCTAACCCTAACCCTCATCCTAAACTTAACCCTCAACCTTACCATAACTCTCACACTCAGCATAACCCTCAATTTTAGCCTTACCGTCAAACCAACCCTAACCCTCACGCTAACCATAACCCTCACCCTAACACCTCTCCCTAACCCTAACTCTACCCCTAAACCTTACCCTCACCCTAAGCCTAACTCTAACCCTAACCCTAACACTAAACCTCACCCTAACCCTAAACCGCACACTCAACCTCATCATAAACGTAATCCTAGCCCTAAACATAACCCTCACCCTAACCCTAACCCTCAACCTAATACTATCCCTAACCCTCACACTCACTGAAACCCTAACCCTAATCCTTATCCTAACCCTAACCCTAACCCTCAACCTCAGCTAAACCCTCAACCTAACCCTAACCATAACCCTCACCCTAACCCAAACCCTCACCCTAACAAATACCCTTAACCTAACACTAACCCTAAACCTAACACTAACCCTCACACTAACCCTAATCCCAACCCTAAACCTCAACCTAACTCTCACCCTCACACTAATCCTAACACTAACACTAAACTTAACCCTCACCCTAACCCTCCCACTAAAACTGTATCTAACCCTAAACTTCACACTCACCTTAACCCTAACCCTAACCCTAACCCTAAACCCCACCATAAACCTAACCCAATTCCTCACCGTACCCTCACAATCACCATAATTCTAACCCTAACCCTAACAATAACACTAATCCTAACCCTAAACCTAACCCTAACCCTAAGCCCAACCCTAATCCTAACACTCACCCTCACCATAAACCTAATCCTAACCCTAAACTTCACCCTAACACTAACCCTACCCCTCACCCAAACCCTAGCACTCACCCTAACTCTAATCCTAACCCTAATCCTCATCCTAACCCTCACCCTCACCCTAACCCTAACCCTCACCCGCACCCACACCCTCACCGTAACTCTAACCCTAAACCTAACAATAACACTAACCCTAACCTGAACCATCACCCTAACCCTAATCCTCACCCCCAAACTCACCCCCAGCCTAACCCTAAGCCTAAGCCTAACACTCACACTGACCCTCATACTCATCCTCACCCTAACCCTAAAGCTAAACCTAACCCTATCCCTAAACCTCAACCTAATCCTCCCCCTCCCCCTAACCCTAACACTAAACCTAAACCTAACTCTCACCCTAACCCTCCCCCTCACCCTAACTCTAACCCTAAACTTCACCCTGACCCTAAACAAAACCCTCACTCTCACCCTCAACCTCACTGTAACTCTAACCCTAACCCTAACAATAACACTAACCCTAACCCTAACCCTAACTGTGACCCTAAACATAACCATAACCCTCACCCTCAGCCTCACCCTCACCGCAAACTTAACCCGAACCATAACACTAACAATAAACCTAAACCTAACCGTAACCCTAAACCTAATCCGCACCCCCACCCTCACCCTCACCCTCAGCCTAACCCTTAGCCTACGCCTAACCCTCACCATAATCCTAACCTTAACCCTAAACCTAACCCTAATCTTCAGCCTCACCCACACCCTAACCCAAAACCTAACCCTAACCCTCACACTAAACCTAAGACTTAACCTAACCTTAACCCTCACCCTAACACTTACCCTCACCCTAACACTAACCCTAACTCTCACACTAACCCTCACAGTAACACTGTCACCCTAACCCTAAACCTCACCCTAACCCTAACCCTAACCCTCAGCGTCACCCTAGCCCCCACACTAATCTTAATTCTAACCCTAACCCTCACCCTAACACTAACCATCATCCTCACCCTAAACCTCACACTAACCCTAACCCTAATCCTCAATCTATCCCTCACCCTCACCCTAATCCTTACCCTAACAATCACCCTAAGCCTAACCCTCACCCTTAGGGGAACATTCACCCTCAGCCTAACCCTCATCTTTACTCTGACCATCACGTTCACCCTAACAGTCACCCTAACCCTAACCCTCATTCTAACACTCACCCTAACCCTAACCCTATCCATCACCCTAACCCTAACCCTCACCCTCACCCTCACCCTCAGCCTAAACCTAAGTATAAGCCTAACCCTAACCCTAACACTCAACCTCACCCTAGCCCTCACCCTAAACCTCATCCTAACCATCCTAACCCTATCCCTCATCCTAACCCTCACCCTAACCCGCACCCTACCCATCACCCAAAACTTATTTCTCACCCCCAACCTCACCCTCAGCCTAACCCTTAGCCTAAGCCTAAACTTAACCATAAGCCTCACCCTCAGCCTCACCCTCACCGCAAACTTAACCAAAACCATAACACTGACAATAACACTAATTTTAACCCGAAACCTAACCCTTATCCTAACCCCCACCTTCACCCTCAGCCTAACCCTAGGCGTAACCCTAATCCTCATTGTAACCCTAAACCTAACATTAACCCTAACCCTAAACCTAACCCTAATCCTCAGCCGCACCCTCACCCTAACCCAAACCCTAACCCTAAGCCTAAGCCTAACCTAACCCTAACGCTCACACTCACCCTCACCCTAAACCTAATCCTAAAACTAACCCTAACCCTCACCCTAACCCTCATCCTAACCCAACCCCTAACACTAACACTAACACAAACCCTCACCCTAACGATCACCCTAACCCTAATTCTAACCCTAACTCTCACCCTCGCCTTAACCGTAACCCTAACCCTAACCCTAAACCTCACCCTAACACTAACCCTAAACCTCACCCTCACCCTAAACCTCACACTAACCCTAACCCTAAACCTCACTCTCACCCTAGCCCTCACCCTAACCCTAACCCTAACCGTCACCCTAACCATAACCCTCACCATAACCCTAACTTTCACACTAAACCTAACCCTAACCCTCACCCTCACCCTCACCCTACCCTAAACTAAACCTCACCCTCACCCGAAACCAAACGCTAACCCTAACACTGACTCTAACCCTAAGCCTAACCCTAACTCTAACCCTCACACTCACCCTCAATCTAAACCTAATCCTAAACCTATCCGTATCCCTAAGCCTAACCCTCACATTAACCATCACCCTAGTGCTCACCCTAACCCTAATCCTAACACTTCACCTCATCCTAACTCTCACCCTAACCCTAACCCTAACCCTTACCCTAACCCTAACCCTAACCCTCACCCTCAATCTCGGCCTAACCCTAACCCTAACCCTCACACTAACCCTCACCCTAACCCTAACAGTGACACTAACGCTAACTCTAACCCTAAACTTCACCCTCACCCTAACCCTAATTCTAACCCTAACCCTTAATATAAACCTCACCCTAAACCGAACCCTAACCCTCACCCTCATAGTAACCATAACCCTAACCCTAACAATAACACTAAACCTAAACCTAACCCTCATTGTAACCATAACCGTGACCATAACCCTAACCCTCAACCTAACACTTACCCTCACCCTAACACTAACCCCAACCCTAACACTAATCCTCACACTAACCCTAACCATCACCCTAACCCTAAACCTCACCCTAACCCTAAACCTCACCGTCACCCTACCCTCATCCTAACCCTAACCCTCACCCTAAACCTAGACCTAATCCTAACCCTCTACCTTACCCTAACCCTCACGTTCATCATAACCCTAACCCTAACCCTAAGAATAACCATAACCCTAAACCTAAACTTAAACTTCACCCTCACCGTAACTCTAACCCTAACCCAAACACTCACCCTTACCCTAACCCTGACCCTAATCCTAACGCTAAACCTCACCATAAACCTAACACTAAACCTAATCCTCACCCTAGGACATACCCTAACCCTAATCTAACCCTAACCCTAACCCTAACCCTCACTCTAACCCTAAACCAAAACCTCACCCTAAATCTAACCCTCACCCTCACCCTTAGCCCCTGCCTAAGCCTAAGATTAACACTAACTCTAACCCCAACTGTCACACTCACATTCACCGTAACCCTAATCCTAACCCTAACACCAACCCTAACACTAACACTAAACCTATACCTAACCCTCACCCTAACCCTCACTCTAAAGCTAACCCTAACCCTATTGCTCATCCTAGCACATAACCTAACGCTAATCCTATCCCTAACCCTCACCATAAGTCTCAACCTTACCCTCACTCTAAACCTAAATCTAAAGCTAACCCTAAACCTCACCCTAACGCTAATGCTAACCCTAACCCTAACAATAACACTAACCTCACACTCACCCTCACCTTAACCCTAATCCTAATCCTAAACCTTACCCTAACCCTCACCCTCACCCTAACTCTCAGCCTAACCCTACCCCTAACACTAACCCTAACACTAATCCTCACCCTAACCCTCACCCTAACCCTAGCTCTAATCCTATCCCTCACCCTCGCCTTAACCGTAACCCTAACCATAACCCTAAACCTCACCCTAACCCTAACCCTAAACCTCACCCTCACCCTAAACCTCACCCTAACCCTAACCCTAACACTAACAATAACACTAATCCTCACCCTAACCCTAACCCTAACCCTCAATCTCGGCCTAAGCCTAAACCTAACTCTAAGCTTAATCCTAACCCTAACCCTCAAACTAACCTCACAATAACCCTCACCCTAACACTAACAGTAACACTAACGCTAACTCTAACCCTAAACTTCACTCTCACCCTAACCCTAATTCTAACCCTAACCCTTAATATAAACCTCACCCTAAACGAACCCTAACCCTCACCCTCACAGTAACCGTAACCCTAACCCTAACTCTAACAATAACACTAAACCTAACCCTAACCCTCATTGTAACCCTAAGCGTCACCATAAACCTAACCCTCACCCTAACACTTCCCCTCACATTAACACTAACTCTAACCCTAACACTAATTCTCACACTAACCCTAACCATCAACCTAACCCTAAACCTCACCCTAAACCTAGACCTAATCCTAACCCTCAACCTTACCCTAACCCTCACCCTTATCATAACATTAACCCTAATCCCTACCCTATGCCTAAACCTAATCCTAACCCTAAACCTCACCCTAACTGTAACCCTAACCCTCACCCTCATGATAGTCCACACCCTAACCATAAACCTAAACCTAACCCTCATCCTAACGCTCACCCTAACCCTAAACCTAAACCTCACCCTAAACCTAAACCTCACCCTCACCCTCAGCCTAACACTAAGCCTAATCATAACCCTAACCATAACCCTCACACTCAACCTCACCCAAAACCTAATCCTAAACCTAACCCTATCCCTAACCCTAACCCTCACCCTAACCCTAACCCTAACACTAAACCTAACACTAACCCTCACAGTAAATCTCAACTTAACACTAATTCTAACCCTAAACCTCACCCTATCCCTCACCCTAACCCTAACTCTAACCCTAAACCTCACCCTCAACCTCATCCTAACCCTAATCCTCAACATCACCCTAATCCTAACCCTCACCCTAACACTAACCCTAACACTAATCCTAACCCTAATCCTAATCCTAACTCTCACCCTAACCCTAACCCTAACTCTCATCCAAACGCTAACCATAACCCAAACCCTAACCCTAACCCTCAACCTCACCCTCACCCTCAGCTTAACGCTAAGCCTAACCTTAACCTAAGCCTAACCCAAACAATCACCCTAACACTAACCTTTATCCTAATCCTAACCCTAACCCAAAACCTCACCTTAAACCCTCACCCTCATCCTAACCCTCACACTAACCCAAACCCTAACTCTAACCCTAATCCTAAACCTCACCCTGACCCTCACCCTAACTCTAAAACTAACCCTAAACCTCACCCTCACCCTCACCCTAAATCTAAACCTAACCCTAAACCTCACCCTAACCCTAACCCTCACAGTCACCCTCACCTTCGCAGTAACTCTAACCCTAACCCTAACAATAACACTAACCCTCACCCTAACCCTGACACTCACCCTCACCGTAACCCTAACCCTAACCCTAAACCTCACCCTCACCCTAAACCTCACCCTAAACCTAACCCTAAACCTCACTCTCACCCTAGCCCTCAACCTAAAGCTAACCCTAACACTAACCCTCACCCTAAATATAACCCTCATCATAACCCTAAATTTCACACTAACCCTAACCCTAACCCTCACCCTCACCCTCACCCTAACCCTAACCCTAACCCTCACCCTCACCCTAAACCAAACGCTAACCCTAACACTGACTCTAACCCTAAGCCTAACCCTAACCCTAACCCTCACACTTACCCTCATTCTAAACCTAATCCTAAACTTAACCCTATCCCTAACCCTGACCCTCACATTAACCATCACCCTAGCGCTCACCCTCACCCTAATTCTAACCCTACACCTCATCCTAACACTCACCCTAACGCTAACCCTAACCCTTACCCTAACCCTAATCCTAACCCTCACCCTCACTCTCGGCCTAAGCCTAAGCCTAACCCTAAGCTTAAGCCTAACCCTAACCCTCAAACTAACCCTCACCCTAACTCTAACACTAACACTAACGCTAACTCTAGCCCTAAACCTCACCCTCCCCCTATCCCTAACTCTAACCCTAACCCTTAATATAAACATCACCCTAAACCGAACACTAACCCTCACTCTCACAGTAACCGTAACCCTAACCATAACCCTAACAATAACACTAAACCTAAACCTAACCCTCATTGTATCCATAACCGTCACCATAACCCTAACCCTCACCCTAACACTTACCCTCACCCTAACACTGAGCCTAACCCTAACACTAATCCTCACACTAACCCTTACCATCACCCTAACCCTAAACCTCACCCTAACCCTAAACCTCACACTCACTCTAGCCCTCACCCTAACCCTCACCCTAAACCTAGATCTAATCCTAACCCTCAAACTTACCCTAACCCTCACCCTCATCATAACCTTAACCCTAACACCCACCCTATGCCTAAAAATAATCCTAACCCTAAACTTCATCCTAACCCTAACCCTAAACCTCACCCTCATGCTAGCCCTCACCGTAATCCTAATCCTAAACCTAACCCTCATCCTAACACTCACCCTAACCCTAAACCTAAAGCTCACCCTAAACCTAAACCGCACCCTCACCCTCAGCCTAACCCTAAGTCTAATCATAACCCTAACCATAACCCTCACACTCAACCTCACCCAAAACCGAATCCTAAACCTAAGCCTATCCCTAACCCTAACCCTCACCCTAACCCTCACCCTAACCCTTACCCTAACACTAAACCTAACACTAACCCTCACAGTAAATCTCAACTTAACACTAACTCTAACCCTAAAACTCACCCTCACCCTAACCCTAACCCTCACCCTCACCCTCACCCTCAGCCTATCCCTAAGCCTAAACCTACCCCTAACCCTAACCCTCATACTCACCCGCACACTAATCCTAATCCTAATCCTAACCCTAACCTTCACCCTAACACCAACCCTCACCCTAACCCTAACCCTATAACTAACCCTAATCCTAAACCTCATCCTCACTCTCACCCTAACCCTAACCCTAAACATCACCCTCATCCTAACTCTCACCCTAAACCTAACCCTAACACTAATCCTAACCCTAATCCTCATCCTAACTCTCACCCTAACCCTAACACTAACTCTCACCCAAACGCTAACCCTAAATCTAATCCTCACCCTCACCCTCACCCTCAGCTTAATGCTAAGCCTAGCCCTAACCCTAACCCAAACACTCACCCTAATGCTAACCCTAATCCTAAACCTAGCCCTAACACTAAACCTCACCCTAACCCTCACCCTCATCCTAACCCTCAACCTAACCCTAAACCTAACACTAACCCTAACCCTAAACCTCACCCTAAACCTCACCGTAACCCTAAATCTAACCCTAAACCTAACCCTCACCCTCACCCTAAACCTAACACTAACCCTAATCCTCACCCTAGGACATACCCTAACCCTAATCTAACCCTAACCCTCACACTAACCCTCATTCTAACCCTAAACCAAACCCTCACCCTAAATCTAACCCTCACCCTCACTCTCAGCCTCAGCTTAACCCTAAGCCTAAGCCTAACCCTAACCCTAACTGTCACACTCACAGTCACCGTAACCCTACTCCTAACCCTAACACCAACCCTAACCCTAACACTAAACCTAAACCTAAACCTCAACCTAACCCTCACTCTAACCCTAACCTGAACTCTATTGCTCATCCTAGCACATACCCTAACGCTAATCCTATCCCTAACCCTCACCATAACCCTCACCCTTACCCTCACTCTAAACCTAACCCTAAAGTTAACCCTTAACCTCACCCTAAAACTAATGCTAACACTAACCCTAACACTACCACTAACCCTCACACTAACCCTCACCTTATTCCTACTCCTAATCCTAACCCTTACCCTAACCCTCACACTCACCCTAACTCTCATTCTAACCCTACACCCAACACTAACACTAACACTAATCCTCACCCTAACCCTAACTCTAACCCTAACCCTCACCCTCGCCTTAACCGTAACCCTAACCATAACCCTAAAACTCTCCCTAACCCTAACCCTAAACCTCACCCTCACCCTAAACCTCACCCTAACCCTAACCTTAACCTCACTATCACCCTAGCCCTCACCCTACCCCTAAACGAAACCCTCAATCTCGGCCTAAGCCTAAACCCAACCCTAAGCTTAAGCCTAACCCTAACCCTCACACTAACCCTGATCCTAACCCTAACACTAACACTAACGCTAACTCTAACCCTAAACCTTACCCTCACCCTAACCGTTACCCTTAATATAAACCTCACCCTAAACCGAACCCTAACCCTCACCCTCACAGTAACCGCAACCCTAACCCTAAACCTAACAATAACACTAAAACTAAACCTAACCCTCATTGTAACCATAACTGTCACCATAAACCTAACCCTCACCCTAACACTTACCCTCACCTTAACACTAATCCTAACCCTAACACTAATCCTCACTCTAACCCTAACCATCATCCTAACCCTAAACCTCACTGTAACCCTAAACCTCACCCTCACCCTAGCCCTCAACATAACCCTAACCCTCACCCTAAACCTAGACCTAATCCTAACCATCAAACTTACCCTAAACCTCACCCTCATCAAAACCGTAACCATAACCCCCACCCTATGCCTAACCTTAATCCTAACCCTTAACCTCACCCTAACCCTAACCCTAACCCTCAACCTCATGCTAGCCATCACCCTAATCCTAATCCTAAACCTAATCCTCATCCTAACCCTCACCCTAACCATAAACCTAACCCTCATCCAAACCCTAAACCTCACCCTCAACCTCAGCCTAACCCTAAGCCTAAACCTAACCCTAACCCTAACCCTAACCCTCATACTCACCCTCACACTAACCTTAATCCTAATCCTAACCCTAAACCTAACCCGCACCCTAACACTAATCCTCACCCTAACCCTAACCTTAACACTAACCGTAACCCTAAACCTCACCCTATCCCTTACCCTAACCCTAACTCTAACCCTAAAACTCACCCTCAACCTCACCCTAACCCTAATCCTAAACATCACCATCATCCTAACCCTCACCCTAACCCTAACCCTAACACTAATCCTAACCCTAATCCTCATCCTAACTCTCACCCTAAACCTAACCCTAACTCTCACCCAAACGCTAACCCTAATCCAAAGCCAAACCCTAATCCTCACCCTCACCCTCACCCTCAGCTTAAGGCTAAGCCAAACCCTAACCCTAAGTCTAACCCAAACACTAACCCTAACACTAACCCTAACCCTAAACCTCAATCTAAAACTCACCCTAAGCCTAAATCTAACCCTAAACTTCACCCTCACCCTCACCCTAAAACTAACCCTAAACCTAAACCTCACCCTAACCCTAACCCTCACACTCACCCTCACCTTCACCGTACCTCTAACCCTAACCCTAACAATAACACTAACCCTCACCCTAAATCTAACACTCACCCTCACCGTAATCATAAAACTAAACCAAAACCTCACCCTAACCCTTACCCTAACCCTAACCTAAACCTCACCCTAACCCTAAACCTAACCCTCACCCTCAGCCTCACCCTCACTGTAAAATTAAACCTAACCATAACACTAACAATAACAATAACCGTAACCCTAAACTTACCCTCAACCTCACACTAACCCTAACCCTCACCCTAAACCTATCCCTCACCCTCACTGTAACCCTCACCGTAACACTCACCCTAACCCTAAACCTAACCCTATCCCTGAACCTCACCCTCACCCTAGCCCTAGTCTTAAACCTAAACCTCACCCTAAACCTCACCCTAACCCTAATCCTAACCCTCACCCTAACCCTAAAACCCTAACAATCACCCTAACCCTAAGCCTCACCTTCACCCTCAAGCTCGGCCTAAGCATAAGCCTAAGCCTAAGGCTAAGCCTAACCCTGACACTCACCCTCACCCTCACCGTAACTGTAACACTAACCCTAGCCCTAAACCTCACACTAACCCGCACCATAGGGCTAAACCTAACCCTAAACTTCACCCTCAGCCTTAACCTAACCCTCATCCTCACCCTCAGCTTAACACTAAGCCTAAGCCTAAGCCTAACCCTAACCCTCACCCTCACACTAGCCCTCACCATAACCCTAACCATAACACTAACCCTAACCCTAACACTCACACTAACCCTAACCCTAACCCTAACAATAACCCTAAACCTCAACCTCACCCTAAAACTAACCCTAAATCTAAACATCATCCTAACCCTAACCCTAACCCTCAACATTACACTCACCCTCACCCTTACCTTAACCTTAACCTTAACCCTAACCCTAAGAATAACCATAACCCGAAACCTAAACTTAAAACTCACCCTCACCGTAACTCTAAACCTAACCCAAACCCTCACCCTAACCCTAACCCTGACCCTAACCCTAATGCTTAACCTCACCCTAAACCTAAAACTAATCCTAATCCTCACCCTAGGACATACCCTAACCCTAATCCAACCCTAACCCTCACCCTAACCCTCACTCTAACCCTAAACCAAACCCTCACCCTCAGCCTCAGCCTAAACCTAAGCCTAACATTAACCCTAACCTTAACTGTCACACTCACAGTCACCGTAACCCTAATCCTAACCTTAACACCAGCCCTAACACTAACACTAACCCTAAATCTAACACTCACCCTAACCCTCACTCTAACCCTAACCCTAACAGTGTTGCTGGTCCTAGCACATAGCCTAACGCTAATCCTATCCCTAACCCTCACCATAACCTTCACCCTAACCCTCACTCTAAACCTAACTCTAAAGCTAAACCTCAGCCTCACCCTAACCCTAACACTAACCCTCACTCTCACACTCACCCTCACCTTAACCCTAATCCTAAACCTAAGCCTTACCCTAACCAACACCCTCACCCTAACCCTCATCCTAACCCTACCCCTAACACTAACACTAACACTAACCCTCACCCTAACCCTCACGCTAAACCTAACTCTAATCCTAACCCTCACCCTCGCCTTACCCATAACCCAAACCATAACCCTAAACCTCATCCTAACCCTAACCCTAAACCTCACCCTCAACCTAAACCTCACCCTAACCCTAACACTAAACCTCACTCTCACCCTAGCCCTCACCCTAGCCCTCAACCTAACCCTAACCCTCACCATAACCCTAACTTTCACACTAAACCTAACCCTAAACCTCACCCTCACCCTCACCCTAACCCTAACCCTAACCCTCACCCTCACCCTAAACCAAACCCTAACCCTAACACTCACTCTAACCCTAAGCCTAAGCCTAACCCTCACCCTAACCCTCACACTCACCCTCAATCTAAACCTAATCCTAAACCTAACCCTATGCCTAACCCTAACCCTCACATTAACCATCACCCTAGCGCTCACCCTAACCCTAATCCTAACACTACACCACATCCTAACACTCACCCTAACCCTAACCCTAACCCTCAACCTAACCCTAACCCTAACCCTCACCCTCACTCTTGGCCTAAGCCTAAGCCTAACCCTAAGATTAAGTCTAACCCTAAACCTCTCTCTAACCCTCACCCTAACTCTAACACTAACACTAATGCTAACTCTAACCCTAAACCACACCCTCACCCTAACCCTAACTCTAAACCTAACCCTTAATATAAACCTCACCCTAAACCAAACCCTAACCCTCACCCTAACAGTAACCGAAACCCTAACCCTAACCCTAACAATAACCCTAAATCTAGCCCAAACCCTCATTGTAACCATAAATGTCACCATAACCCTAAACCTCACCATAACAATTACCCTCACCCTAACACTAACCCCAACCCTAACACTAATCCTCACACTAACCCTAACCATCACTCTAACCCTAAACTTCACCCTAACCCTAAACCTCACCCTCACCCTAGTCCTCACCCTAACCCTAACCCTCACCCTAAACCTAGACTTAATCCTAACCCTCAACCTTACCCTAACCCTCACCTTCATCATAACCTTAACCCTAAAGCTCACCCTATGCCTAAACTTAATCCTAACCCTAAACCTCTCCCTAACCCTAACCATAACCCTCACCCTCATGCTAGCCCTCACCCCAATCCTAATCCTAAATCTAACACTAATAATAACCCTCACCCTAAACCTAACCCTCACCCGCACCCTCAGCCTAACCCTAAGCCTAATCATAACCCTAACCATAACCCTCACACTCAACCTCACCCAAAACCTAATCCTAAACCTAAACCTATCCCTAACGCTAACCCTCACCCTAACCCTAATCCTAACACTAACCCTAACACTAACCCTCACACTAAACCTCAACTTAACACTAACTCTAACCCTAAACCTCACCCTCACCCTAATCCTAACCCTCACCCTCACCCTCACCCTCAGCCTATCCCTAAGCCTAAACCTAACCCTAAACCTCACCCTAACCCTCATACTCACCCTCACACTTACCCTAATCCTAATCATAACCCTAAACCTAACCCTCACCCTAACACTAACCCTCACCCTAACCCTAACCCTAACACTAACCCTAACCCTAAACCTCACCCTATCCCTAACCCTAACCCTAACTCTAACCATAAAACTCACCCTCACCCTCACCCTAACCCTAAACCTAAACATCACCCTCATCCTAAACCTCAACCTAAACCTAACCCTAACACTAATCCTAACACTAATCCTCATCCTAACTCTCACCCTAACCCTAACACTAACTCTCACCCAAACGCTAACCCTAACCCAAACACTAACCCTAATCCTCACCCTCACCCTCACCCTCAGCTTAACACTAAGCCTAACTCTCACCCTAAGCCTAACCCAAACACTCACCCTAACACTAACTCTAATCCTAATCCTAACGCTAACCCTCACCCTAACCCTCACCCTCATCCTAAACCTCACCCTAACCCTAACCCTAACACTAACCATAAGCCTAAACCTCTCCCTAACCCTCAACCTAACCCTAAATCTAACCCTAAACCTCACCCTAACCCTAACCCTCACACTCACCCTCAACTTCACCATAACTCTAACCCTAACACTAACAATAACTGTAACCCTCACCCTAAACCTAACACTCACCCTCACCATAATCGTAAACCTGACCCAAACCCTCACCCTTACCCTTACCCTAACCCTAACCTAAACCTCACCCTAACCCTAAACCTAACCCTCACCCTCAGCCTCACCCTCACTGTAAACTTAAACCTAACCATAACACTAACACTAACAATAACCCTACCCTAATCTTACCCTCACCCTCAACCTAACCCTAACCCTCACCCTAACCCTAACCCTCACCCTCAATGTAACCCTCACCCTTACACACACCCTAACACTAAACCTAACCCTATCCCTAAACTGCACCCTAACTCTAACCCTAACCCTCACCCTAGCACTCACACTAGCCCTAATCTTAAACCTAAACCTCATCCTAAGCCTCACCCTAACCCTAACCCTCAACCTAACCCTAAAACTCTAACAATCACCCTAACCCTAACCCTCAGCTTCACCCTCAAGCTCGGCCTAAGCATAAGCCTAGGCCTAAGGTTAACCCTAACCCTCACCCTCACCCTCAGCTTAACACTAAGCCTAAGCCTAACCCTAACCCTAACCCTCACCCTCACACTAGCCCTCACCATAACCCTAACCATAACACTAAACCTAATCCTAGCACTCACACTATCCCTAACCCTAACCCTAACAAAAACCCTAAACCTCACCCTCACCTAACACTAACCCTAACTCTAAACCTCATCTTAACCCTAACCCTAACCCTCAACATCACCCTCACCCTCACCCTTACCTTAACCTTAACCTTAACCCTAACCCTAGGAATAACCATGACCCGAAACCTAAACTTAAAATTCACCTTCACCGTAACTCTAACCCTAACCCAAACCCTCACCCTAACCCTAACCCTGACCCTAACCCTAACGCTAAACCTCACCCTAAACCTAACACTAACCGTAAATCGAACCCTTACCCTCACCTTCGCCTTAACCAGAACCCTAACCATAACCCTCAAACTCATCCTAACCCTAACCCAAAACCTCACCCTCATCCTAAAACTCACCCTAACCCTAACCCTAAACCTTACTCTCAACCTAGCCCTCACCCTAACCCTAAACGTAACCCTAACCCTCACCCTAACCATAACCCTCACCATAACCTAACTTTCACACTAACCCTAACCCTAACCCTCACCCTCACCCTAACCCTAACGCTCACCCTCACCCTAAACCAAATCTTAACCCTAACACTCACTCTAACCCTAACCCTAACCCTAACCCTAACCCTCACATTCACCCTCAATCAAAATCTAATCTTAAACCTAACCCTATCCCTAACACTAATCCTCACATTAACCATCACCCTAGCGCTCACCCTAACACTAATCCTAACCTTACACCTCATCCTAACACTCACCCTAACCCTAACCCTAACCCTCACACTAACCCTCACCCTAACCCTAACATTAACACTAACGCTAACTCTAACCCTAAACCTCACCCTCACCCTAACACTAACTCTAACCCTAACCCTTAATATAAACCTCACCCTAAACCTAACCCTAACCCTCACATTAACCGTAACCCTAACCCTAACAATAACCCTAAACCTAACCCTCACCCTCATTGTAACCATAACCGTCACCATAACCCTAACCTCACCCTAACACTTACCCTCACCCTAACACTAACCCTCAACCTAACCCTAAACCTAACACTAACCCTAACCCTAAACCTCTCCCTATCCCTTACCCTAACCCTAAAACTCACCCTCACCCTCACGCTAACCCTAATCCGAAACATCACCTCATCCTAACCCTCACCCTAACCCTAACGCTAACACTAATCCTAACCCTAATCCTCATCCTAACTCTCACCCTAACACTAACTCTCACTCAAACGCTAACCCTAACCCAAACCCTAACCCTAAACCTCACCCTCACCCTCACCCTCAGCTTAACGCTAAGCCTAACCCTAACCCTAAGCCTAACCCAAACACTCACCCTAACACTAACCCTAATCCTAATCCTAACCCAAACTCTAACCCTCACCCTAACCCTCACCCTCATCCTAACCCTCACCCTCACCCTAACCCTAACACTAACATTAACCCTAAACCTCACACTAAACCTCACCCTCACCCTAAATCTAACCCTAAACCTCACCCTCACCCTCACCCTAAACCTAAACCTAACCCTAAACCTCACCCTAACCCTCATACTCACCCTCACACTTACCCTAATCCTAATCATAACCCTAAACCTAACCCTCACCCTAACACTAACCCTCACCCTAACCCTAACCCTAACACTAACCCTAACCCTAAACCTCACCCTATCCCTAACCCTAACCCTAACTCTAACCATAAAACTCACCCTCACCCTCACCCTAACCCTAAACCTAAACATCACCCTCATCCTAAACCTCAACCTAAACCTAACCCTAACACTAATCCTAACACTAATCCTCATCCTAACTCTCACCCTAACCCTAACACTAACTCTCACCCAAACGCTAACCCTAACCCAAACACTAACCCTAATCCTCACCCTCACCCTCACCCTCAGCTTAACGCTAAGCCTAACCCTAACCCTAAGCCTAACCCAAACACTCACCCTAACACTAACCCTAATCCTAATCCTAACCCAAACTCTAACCCTCACCCTAACCCTCACCCTCATCCTAACCCTCACCCTAACCCTAACCCTAACACTAACATTAACCCTAAACCTCACACTAAACCTCACCCTCACCCTAAATCTAACCCTAAACCTCACCCTCACCCTCACCCTAAACCTAAACCTAACCCTAAACCTCACCCTAACCCTAACCCTCACACTCACCCTCACCTTCGCCGTAACCCTAACCCTAACCCTAACAATAACACTAACCATCACCTTAACCCTAACACTCACCCTCACCGTAATCCTAACCCTAACCCAAACCCTCACCCTAACCTTTACCTTAACCCTAAGCTAAACCTCACCCTAACCCTAAACCTAACCCTCACCCTCAGCTTCACCCTCACTGTAAACTTAAACCTAACCATAACACTAACAATAACACTAACCCTAACCCTAATCTAACACTCACCATCACCCTCACCCTAACCCTAACCCTCATCCTAACCCTAACCCTCACGCTCACCGTAATCCTCACCCTAACATTCACCCTAACCCTAAACCTAACCCTAACCCTAAACCTCACCCTAACTCTAACCCTAACCTTCACCCTCACCCTAGCACTGACCCTAGCCCTAATCTTAAACCTAAACCCCACCTTAAACCTCACCCTAACCCTAACCCTAACCATCACGCTAACCCTAAAACCCTAACAATCACCCTAACCCTTACCCTAACCTTCACCCTCAAGCTCAGCTAAGCATAAGCATAAGCCTAAGGCTACGCTTAACCATCACAGTAACCCTCACCCTCACTGTAACCGTAACACTAACCCTAACCCTAACCCTCACTCTAAACCACACCCTAACGCTAACCCTAACCCTAAACCTCACCCTCACACTAAACCTAACCCTCACCCTCACCCTTAGCCTAACCCTAAGCCTAAGCCTTACCCTAACCCTCACCCCACCCTCAGTTTAAAACTAAGCCTAAGCCTAACTCTAACACTAACCCTCACCCTCACACTAGCCCTCGCCATAACCCAAACCATAACATTAAACCTAACCCTAACACTCACACTAACCCTAACCCTAAACCTAACAATAACCCTAAACCTCACCCTCACCCTAACACTAACCCTAACTCTAAACCTCATCCTAACCCTAACCCTAACCCTCAACATCACTCTCACCCTCACCCTTACCTTAACCTTAAACTTAAACCTAACCCTAAAAATAACAATAATCCTAAACCTAAACTTAAAACTCACTCTCACCGTAACTCTAAACCTAATCCAAACCCTCAACCTAACCCTAACCTTCACCCTAACCCTAGTGCTAAACCTTACCCTAAACGTAACCCTAACCCTAATCCTCACCCTAGGACATACCCTAACCCTAATCATAACCCTAACCCTCACCCTAACCCTCACTCTTACCCTAAACCAAACCCTCACCCTAAATCTAACCCTCATCCTCACCCTCAGCCTCAGCCTAACCCTAAGCCTAACACTAACCCTAACCCTAACTGTCACACTCACAGTCATTGAAACCCTAATCCTAACCCTAACACCAACTCTAAACCTAACACTAACCCTAAACGTAACCCTCACCCTAACTCTCACTCTAATCCTAACCCTAACACTGTCGCTCATCCTAGCACATGCCCTAACACTAATCCTATCCCTAACCCTCACCATAACCCTCACCCTAACCCTCACTCTAAACCTAACCCTAAAGCTAACCCTCACCCTCACCCTACACCTAATCCTAACCCTAACACTAACTCTCACATGCACCCTCACCTTAACCCTAATCCTAATCCTAACACTTACCTTAACCCTCACCCTCACCCGAACCCTCATCCTAACCCTGCCCCTAACACTAACACTAACCCTAACCCTCACCCTAACCCTCACCCTAACCCTAAATCTAACTCTAAACCTCACACACGCCTTAACCCTAACCCTAACCCTAAAACTCACCCTAACCCTAACCCTAAACATCACCCTCACCCTAAAAATCACCCTAACCCTAACCCTAAACCTCACTCTCACCCTAGCCCTCACCCTAAGCCTAACCCTAACCCTAACCCTCACCCTAACCATACCCTCACCATAACCCTAACTTTCACACTAACCCTAACCCTAACCCTCACCCTCACCCTAACCCTAACCCTAACCCTCACCTTCACCCTAAACCAAAGCCTAACCCTAACACTCACTCTAACCCTAAGCCTAACCCTAACCCTAACCCTAACCCTCACACTTACCCTCAATCTAAACCTAATCCTAAACCTAACCCTATCCCTAACCCTAACCCTCATATTAACCACCACCCTAGCAATCACCGTCAGCCTAACCCTCACCCTAACCCTCACTCTAAACCTAACCCTAAAGTTAACCCTCACCCTCACCCTACCCCTAAAACTAACCATAACACTAACCCTCACACTCACCCTCACCTTAACCCTAATCCTAATCCTAATCCTTACCCTCACACTCACCATCACCCTAACACTAATCCTAACCATAATGCTAACCCTAACCCTAAACCTCAACCTAACCCTCACAATGTCACCCTAACACTAACACTAACACTAACGCTAACTCTAATCCTAAACCTCACCCTCACACTAACCATAACCCTAAACAAAATCCTCACCCTAAACCTAACCCTAACCATCACTCTCACTGTAAATGTAACCCTAACTCTAACCCTAACAATAATCCTCAAACTAACCCTAACCCTCATTCTAACCCTAACCCTAACCCTAACCCTAACTCTCACCCTAATACTAACCCTCACCCTAACACTAACCCTAACCCTAACACTAATCCTCACACTAACCCTAATGGTCACTCAAACCCTAAACCTCAACCTAACCCTAACCCTCACCCTCACCCTAACCCTAACCCTCATCCTAACCCTCACCCTGACTGTAACCCTAAGCATCAACCTAACCCTAACCCTCACCCACACCACAGCCTCAGCCTAACGCTAACCCTAAGCCTAACCCTAACACTAACCCTCACCCTCACCCTAGACCTCACCCTAACCCTAATCCTAACCCCAACCCTAATACTAACCCTAACACTAACTCTAACCCTAACAATCACCCTAAACGTAATCCGCATCCCTACATTCACCCTCAGCCTAACCCTAAGCCTAAGCCTAACCCTAAACCTAACCCTCACCCTCACCCTCACCGTAACTCTAACCCTAACCCTAACAATAACACTTACCCTAACCCTAACCCTAACCCTAACGCTCACACTCATCATAAACCTAACCCTTACCGAAGCCCTCACCCTAACCCTAACCCTAACCCTAACCCTAAACCTCACCTTAACCATAACCCTAAATCTCACCCTCAGCCTCACGTTCACTGTAAACTTAACCTTAACCTTAACACTAACATTATCCCTCACTCTAACCCTAACCCTAACCCTCACCCTAACCCTAACCCTCACCCTCACAGTAACCCTATCCCTAACCCTCACCCTAACCCTAAACCTAAACCTAATCCTAAACCTCGCCATAAGGCTAACTCTAAACCTCACCCTCACCCTTCCCTCATTCTAACCCTAATCCTAACCCTAAACCTCATCCTAACCCTCAACCTAACCCTAACCCTAACACTCACCCTAAACCTAACCCTTGTCCTCACCCTCACCATCAGCCTAAACCTATGCCTAAGCCTAAGCCTAACCCTAACCCTAACCCTCACACTCACCCTCACCATAACCTTAATCCTCAAACTAACCCTAAACCTAACAATAAACCTCATCCTAACCCTCACCCTAACCCTAAACCTAACACTAACCGTAACCCTAACCCTTACCCTAAACCTTCCCCTAAACCTTACTCTAACCCTAAAACTCACCTTCAACATAAACCTAACCCTAACCCTAAAACTCACCCTCACTGTAACTCTAACCCTAAAACTAACCCTAACACTAACCCTAAACTTAACCCTAAACCTAACGCTCACCCTCACCGTAATCCTAACCCTAACCCAAGCCCTCACCCTAACCATAACCCTAACCTTAACCCTAAAACTCACCCTTACCTTAACCCTAAACCTCACCCTCAGCCTCAGCCTCACTGTAAACTTAACCTTAACCATAACACTAGCAATAACCCTAACCCTAATCCTAACCCTCACCATCACATTAACCCTAACCCTAACCCTCAACCTAACCCTAACCCTCACCCTCAGAGTAGCCCTAACCCTAACCCTCACCCTAACCCTAACCCTAACCCTAATCATAAACCTCGCCATAATGCTAACTCTACAACTCACCCTCACCCTTGCCCTCAACGTAACCCTAATCCTAAGCCTAAACCTCATCCTAACCCTCACCCTAACCCTAACCCTAACCCTCACCTTAACCCTAACCCTCCCCCTCCCCCTCCCCCTCAGCCTAACCCTAAGCCTATGCCTAACCCTAACCCTCACACTCACCCTAACCCTAATCCTAACACTAACCCTAACCCTAACCCTAACCCTCACCCTAACCCTCCCCCTAACCCTAACTCTAAACCTAAAACTCACCCTCAACCTAAAACTAACTCTAACCATAACCTTATACCTAAACCTCAGCCTAACCCTAACCCTGATCCTCACCCTCAACCTCAACGTAACAATAAGCCAAACCCTAACCCTAAAAATAACACTAACCCTAACACTAATCCTAACAGTAACCATCTCTCACCCTAACGCTAACCCTCACCCTAACACTTACCCTCAACCTAAAACTAACCCTAATCCTAACACTAATCCTCACACTAACCCTAACCATCACCTCAACCCTAAACCTCAACCTAACCCTATCCCTAACCCTCACCCTCACCCCAGCCCTCACCCTAAAGCTACCCCTCATCCTCACCCTAAACCTCACACTAACCCTAAGACTAATACTCAATCTAAGCTCACCCTCATCCTAACCCTAACTCTTATCCTCACCCTAACACTCACCCTAACCCTAACCCTCACATTTACCCTTACTGTCACCCTCACCCTAACCCTCACCCTAATCTTAACCCTCATCTGAACCCTTAGCCTAACCGTAACCCTAACCATCATGCTAACCCTAACCTTCAACCTCACCCTCAGATTCAACTTAAACCTAAGCCTAAGCCTAACCCTAAACCTCACCCTCACCCTAGCCCTCACCCTAACCCTAATCCTAAACCTAATCCTCATCCTAACACTAACCTTAAACCTAACCCTAACCCTCACCCTAACCCTAATCCTAACCCTAACCCTCAAACTAACCCTAACCCTCACCATCACTGTAACCTGAACACTAAACCTCACCCAAACCCTAAACTTAACCCGAACCCTAACTCTCACCCTAACGCTAACCCTAACCCGAACACTAACCCTAACCCTCACCCTTACCCTCACCCTCAGCTTAACCCTTAGCCTAACCCTAACCCTACACCTAACCCAAACACTCACCCTAACAATAAACCTAATCCTAATCCTAACCCTAACCCTAACCCTCACCCTCATCCTAACCATAAAACTAACCCTAACCCTAAGCCTCACAGTAACTCTCACCTTAACCCTAACTCTAACACTGAATCTCACACTCACCCTCACCCTAACCCTAACACTAACCCTAAACCTCATCCTAACCCTAACCCTCATCCTCACCCTCACACTCACCGTAACTCTAACCCTAACCCTAAAAATAACACTAACCCTAAACCTAACCCTAACACTCACCCTCACCATAACCCTAAACCTAACCATAAACCTCACACTAACCATCAACCAACCGCTCACCGTAAACCTAAATCTCAACCTAACCCTAACCCTAAACCTGACCCTAACCCTAACACTAACCCTCATCCTAAGCCTAACCCTAATCCTCACCCTCATCGTCACCCTCAGCCTAACCATAATCTAACCATCACGCTAACCCTAACCCTCAACCTCACCCTCAGCCTCAGCCCTAACCTAAGCCTAAGCCTAGGCCTAACCCTAACCCTCACCCTCACCCTAGCCATCACCCTCACCCTAATCCTAACCCTAACCCTCATCCTAACCCTAACCCTAACCCAAACAATAACCCTAACCCTAACCCTAACCCTCATTCTAACCATAAGCCTCACCCTAAACCTAACACTCACCCTAACACTTACCCTCATCATAACACTAACGCTAACCCTAACACTAACCCTAACCATCACCCTAACGCTAACACTCAACCTAACCCTAGCCCTAACCCTAACCCTAACCCTCACCCTAACACTTACCCTCACCCTAACACTAACGCTTACCCTAACCCTAACCCTAACCCTATCCCTAATCCTCACCCTCAACCTAGCCCTCACCCTAACCCTAATCCTAACCCTAAACCTAACCCTAACCCTAACCATCACCCTAAACCTAATCCTCATCCCCATGCTCACCCTCAGCCTAACCTTAAGCCTAAGCCTAAGCCTAACCCTCACCCTCACCCTCACCAAAACCCTAATCCTAAACCTAAACCCAACCCTAAACCACAACCTAACCCTCACCCTAACCCTAAGCCTAACACTAACCCTAACCCTAACCCTCCCCCTGAACCTAACTCTAACCCTAAACCTCACCCTCACCCTAAACCTAAACCTCACCCTCACCCTCACCCTCACCGTAACTCTAACCCTAACCCTAACAATAACACTAACCCTAACCCTAAACCTAACGCTCACCCTCACCATAACCCTAACCTAAACCCAAGCCCTCACCCTAACCCTAACCCTAAACCTAACCCTAAACCACACCCTTACCCTAAACCTATACCTCACCCTCAGCCTCAACCTCACTGTGAACTTAACCTTAACCTTAACACTAACAATAACCCTAACCCTAATCCTAACCCTTACCCTCACACTAACCCTAACCCTAATCCTCACAGTAACCATAACCCTGACCCTCACCCTAACCCTAAACCTAACCCTAATCCTAAACCTCGCCATTATGCTAACTCTAAACCTCACCCTCACCCTTGCCCTCATCCTAACCCTAATCCTAACTCTAAAGCTCATCCTAACCTTCACCCAAACCCTAACCCTAACCCTCACCCTAACCCTAACCCTCACCCTCTGCCTAACCCTGTGCCTAAGCCTAACCGTAACCCTAACCCTCACACTGGCCCTCACCCTAACCCTAATCCTAACACTAACCCTAACCCTAACACTAACCCTCACCCTAACCCTCCTCTAAATCTAAACCTAAACCTAAGCCTCACCCTCAACCTAACCCTAACTCTAACCATAACCCTAAAACTAAACCTCACGCTAACCCTAACCCTAACCCTCCCCCTCTCCCTAAACCTAAAAATAACACTAACCCAAATACTAATCCTAACCCTAACTATAACTCTCACCCTAAACCTAACCCTCACCCTAACACTTACCCTCACCCTAAAACTTACCCTAATCCTAACGCTAACCCTCACACTAACCCTAACCATCACCTTAACCCTAAACCTCAACCTAACGCTATCCCTAACTCTCACCCTCACCCTAGCCCTCATCCTAACCCTACCCCTCATCCTCACCCTAAACCTCACACTAACCCTAATACTAATACTCAGTCTAACCCTCACCTTCACCTTAACCCTAACCCTAATCCTCACCCTAACCCTAACCCTCACATTTACCCTTACTGTCACCCTCACCCTAACCCTCACCCTAACCCAAAACCTGATCCTAACCCTCAGCCTAACCGTAACCCTAACGATCACGCTAACCCTAACCCTCAACCTCACCCTCAGCCTCATCCTAAACCTAAGCCTAAGCCTAACCCTAACACTCACCCTCACCCTAGCCTTCACCCTAACCCTAATCCTAACCCTAACCCTCATCCTATCCCTAAACCCAACCATAACAATAACCCTAACCCTAAACCTAACTCTCATTCTAACCATAACCCTAACCGTAACCCTAACCCTCACCCTAAAACAACCAAACCCTAACACTAACCCTAACACTTACTGTCACCCTAACACTAACCCTAACCGTAACACTAACCCTCACACTAACCCTAACACTCACCCTAACCCTAACACTCACCCTAACCCTAAACCTAACCCTCACCCTCACCCTAGCCCTCACCCAACCTTAACTATCATCCTCACCCTAAACCTCACACTAACCCTAAAACTAATCCTCAATCTAAACCACACCCTCACCCTAACCCTAACTCTAACCCTCACTCTAACCCTAACCCTCACATTTACCGTAATCCTCACTCTCAGCCTAACCCTCAACTTTACACTTACTATCACCCTCACGCTAACCCTCACACTAACCCTAACCCTAACCCTCATCCTAACCCAAACCCTAACACTAACACTAGCCCTCACACTAACCCTAACACTCACCCTAACCCTAACACTCACCCTAACCCTAAACCTAACCCTCACCCTCACCCTAGTCCTCACCCAACCTTAACTATCATCCTCACCCTAAACCTCACACTAACCCTAAAACTAATCCTCAATCTAAACCACACCCTCAAACTAACCCTAACTCTAACCCTCAATCTAACCCTAACCCTCACATGTACCGTAATCCTCATTCTCAGCCTAACCCTCAACTTTAAACTTACTATCACCCTCACGCTAACCCTCACACTAACCCTAACCCTAACCCTTATCCTAACCTTCACCCTGACCATAACCCTAAACATCACCCTAACTCTAACCCTTACCCACACCATCACCATAACACTAACCCTCACAGTAACACTAACTCTAACCATAAACATCACCCTCAGCCTAACCCTAACCCTCATCCTCCCCCTCCCCCTCAGCCTAACCCTAAGCCTAACCGTAATCCTCACACTCACCCTCACCCTAACCCTAATCCTAATCCTAAACATAACCATAACCCTAACCCTAACACTCACCCTAACCCTAACCCTAACACTAACTCTAACCCTAACCCTCACCCTAACACTAACTCTAACACTAAACCTCACCCTCACCCTAATCCTAACCCTAAAGCTCACCCTAACCCTAACCCTAAACCTCACCCTCACACTAGCCCCCACCCTAACACTAATCCTAACCCTAACCCTCCTCCTAACCCTCAACCTAACCCTAATCCTAACCCTCACCTAACCCTAAACCTCACTCTCAACCTCACCCTCAGCCTAACACTAAGCCTAACCCTAAACCTAACCCTAACCCACACGCTCACCCTCAACCTTACCCTAATCCTAACTCTAACCCTAACACTCATACTAACCCTCACCCTAACCCTAACCTAACACTAACCCTAAACCGAACCCTAACTGTAACCCTCAGCCTAAGTCTAAATCTAACCATAAACCTCACCCTCACCCTAACCCTAAGTCTAACCCTAATCTTAACCCTGAACCCCACCCTAAACCTAACCCTAACCTGCACCCTAACTATAAATCTCACCCTAACCCTAACCCTCACCCTAACACTTACCCTCACCCTAACACTAACCCTAACCCTAACACTAACCCTCACACTAACCCTAAACCTCACCCTAAGCCTAAACCTCACCCTAACCCTAACACTAACCCTAACCCTCACCCTCACCCTAGCTCTCACCCTAACCCTAATTCTAACCCTTACCTTCACATAACCCTAACACTCATCCTCAACCTAAACCTCACACTAACCCTAATCCTAACCCGAAATCTAACCCTCAGCCTCACCCTAATCCCTAACCCACATTCTTCCCCTAACCCTCACCCTACAAATAACACTCACCCTTATCTTAAACCTCACCCTCAGCCTAACCCTCAACTTTAACCTTACCATCACCCTCACCCTAACCCTCACCCTAGCCCTAAACCTCATCCTAACTTTCAAGCTAACCGTAACCCTAACCATCACCCTAAACCTAACCCTCACCCTCACCCTCACCCTAGCCCTCACCCTAATCCTAATCCTAACCCTAACCATCATCCTAAACCTCACTCTAACCCTAACCCTAACCATCACCCTAACACTAACCCTCACCCTGAACCTCACCATCAGCCTAAACCTATTCCTAAACCTAATCCTAACCCTAAACCTGAATCTCAAACTAACCCTCACCCTAACCCTAACCCTAAGACTAACCCTAACCCTAACCCTAACCCTCCCCCATCCCTAACACTAACCCTAACCCTAACCCTAACACCAACACTCACACGTATTCTAACCCTAAAATTCACCTTAACCCTAACCCTAACTATCACCCTCACCCTGACACTAACCCTCACCCTAATCCTAACCCTTAGCCTAAGCCAAACCGTAACCCTAACCCTCACATTCACAGTCACCCTAACCCTAATCCTAACCCTAACTCTATCCCTAAACCTCAACCTAACCCTCACCCTCACCCTAAGGCTAACACTAACCCTAAACCTAACCCTCACCCTAACCCTAAACCTCACCCTAACCCTAATCGTAACCCTAATCCTCATCCCCACTCTCACCCTCAGCCTAACCCTAAACCTAACCCTAACACTAACCCTAATTCTAACCCTAAAGCTCACCCTAACCCTATCTCTAACCCTAACCCTAAACCTCACCCTAACCCTAACCCTAACCTTCACCCGCACCCTCACCCTCACTTTAACTCTAACCCTAACCCTAACAATAACACTAACCCTAACCCTAACCATCACCCCAACCCTAATCCTCACACTCACCCTCACCCTAAGGTTACCCAGAGCCTAAGCCTAACCCTTACCCTAACCCTCACCTAATCCAAACCCTAACCCTAAACCTAAGCCTAGCCCTATCCCTAACCCTCACACTCACTCTCAACCTAAACCTAATCCTAAACCTAACCCTATCCCTAACCCTAACCCACACACTAACCCTCAACCTAAGCCTAACTGTAACCCTAAACCTCACCCTCACCCTCACCCTAAACGTAAACCTAAACCTAACAATAACAATAACCCTAACACTAACCCTAACCCTCACCCGAACACTTAACCTCACCCTAACCCTAACCCTAACCCTCGCTCTCATCCTAGCCCTCACCCTAAACCTAATTCTAACCCTTTCCCTCACCCTAACCCTAAGCCTCATCCTCAGTCTAACCCTCACCCTCACCCTAACACCTAACCCTCACCCTTACCCTAACCCTCACCCTAACCCTAACCCTCAACCTTAACCTAACCCTCACACTTAGCCTAACCCTCAACTTTACCCTTGCCATCATCCTCACCCTAACCCTCACCCTATCCCTAAACCTCAGGCTAACCTTCAACCTAACCGTCACCCTAAACATCACCCAAACCCTAACCCTCACCCTCAACCTCACCCTCATCCTAACCCTCACCCTAATCATAACCCTAACCATCACCCGAAACCTTATCCTCACTCCCAACATCACCCTCAGCCTAACCCCGAGCCTAAGCCTAAGCCTAACCCTAACCATCACACTCACCCTCACCCTAACCCTAATCCTAAACCTAACACTAACCCTAACCCTAAACCTCAACCTAACACTCACCCTAACCCTAATCCTCCCCCTAACCCTCCCCCTAACCCTACCTCTAACCCTAATCCTCACCCTCACACTAACCCTAATCCTCACCCTAACCCTAAAACTCACCTTAACCCTAACCCTAACCCTCACCCTCACCTTCACCATAACTCTAAATCTAACCTTAACAATAACACTAATCATAACCCTAAACCTAACCCTAACCCTAATCCTAACCCTAACCCTAACCCTCAGCCTCACCATCACTGCAAAGGTAACCTTAACCATAACACTAACTATAACCATAAACCTAATCCTAACACTCAACCTCACCCTAACCCTAATCCTAACCCTAAACCTCACCCTAACCATAACCCTCACCCTCACCTTAACCCTAACCCAAGTCCTAACCCTCACCCTAACCCGAATCCTCACCCTCACCATAACCCTAACCCTCACACCTACCTTCAACCTCAGCCTAACCCTACGCCTAAGCCTAATCCTAACCCTAACCTTCACACTTACCCTCACCCTAACCCTAATCCTAACCCTAAGCTTTCCCTAAACCTCAACTTAACCCTCACCCTCACCATAAGACTAACACTAACCCTAACACTAACCCTAACCCTAACCCTCGCTCTAACCCTCCCAATAACCCTAACTCTAACCCTAAACCTCTGCCTCATCCTAAGCATAACCCTAACCCTAAAACCCTAACTCTAACCCTCACCCTCACCCTCACCCTCTTGCTCGGCCTAAGCCTAAGCCTAAGCCTAAGACTAATCCTGACCCTCACACTCACCCTCACCCTAACCCTAACCATAATACTAACCCTAACCCTAACTCTCACACTAACCCTCACCCTAATGCTAACTCTAATCCTAAACCTCACCCTCACCCTAAACCTAACCCTCCCCCTCCCCCTCCCCCTCCGACTAACATTAAGCCTAACCCTAACACCAACCCTAACACTAACACTAACCCAAAACCTCACCATAACCCTAACCCTAACCCTCACCTTCACCCTAGAAAATACCCAAACCCTAAGCCTAAGCCTAACCCTCACCCTAACCTTCATTCTAACCCTAACCTCAACACTCACCCTAACCGTAAACCTCACACTCACCCTCACCTTAACCCTAAGCCTAATCCTAACCCTAACACTAAGCCTCACCCCCACACTAAACCTCACACTAAACCTAACCCTAACAGTAACCCTAACCCTAACCCTCAACTTCACCCTAGCCCTCACCCAAACCCTAACCCTCATCCTCACCCTAAACCTCACACTAAACCTAACACTAACACTCAATCTAACCCTCACCCTCACCCTAACCCTAATCCGAACCCTCACCCTTAACATAACCCTCACCCTCAGCCTAACCCTCACCTTTACTCTTACTGTCACACTCATTCTAACCCTCACCCTAATCCTAACCCACATCCTAACCCTCACCCTAACCGTAATCCTAACCATCACCCTAACCCTAATGCTCACCCTCACCTTCAGCCTCAGCCTAACCCTAAGCCTAAACCTAACCCTAAACTTCACACTCATCCTAGCCCTCAAGCCTAAACCTAATCCTAACCCTAAGCTTCATGCTAAATCTCAACCTAACCATAACCGGAATCATCACTCTAAACCTAATTCTCATCCCCAAACTCACTCTCAGCCTAACCAAAGCCTAAGCCTAACCCTAACCCTAATCCTTACACTAACCCTCACCCTAATCCTAATCCTAACCCTAACCCTAAACCTAAACCTAAAACTCAACCTAACACTCACCCTAACCCTAACCCTAACCCTAACCCTCACCCTCACCTTAGTCCTCACCCTAAACCTCAACCCCAAATTAACCCTCACGCTCACCGTAACCCAAACCCTAAATCTCACCCTAACCCTACCCCTAACCCTAACCCTAAACCTCACCCTAACCCTAACACTAACACTCCCCCTCACCCTAGCCCTCACCCTAATCCAAATTGTAACCCTAACCCTCATCCTAACCTTCATCCTAATCCTAACGCTAACCCTCACCCTAACCCTAAAATTAATTCTAACCCTCAACCAAACCTTAACCCTGACCCTCACCATAACCCTAAACCTAACCCTCACCCTAACCCTAAACCTGACCAGAAACCTAAACCTCACCATAAACCCAACCCTAACCCTCACCCTCACCCTTGCCCTCATCCTAACCCTAATCCTAACCCTAACCCTCATGATAACCCTCAACCTAACCCTAACCCTCACCCTATACCTAGCCCTAATCTTAACTCTCAACCTAACCCTAAACCTAAACCTCACCCTAACCCTAACCCTAACCCTCACCAGCATGCTAGCCCTCACGCTAAACCTAATCCTAAACCTAACCCTCATCCTAACCCTCACCCTAACCCTAACCCTAACCCTCATTCTAACCTTAAACCTCACCTTCACCCTCAGCCTAACCCTAAGTCTAACCCTAACCATAACCCTCACACTCACCCTCACACAAACCCTAATCCTAAACCTAACCCTATACCTAACACTAACCCTCACCCTAACCTACATCCTAACCCTAACCCTAACACTAACACTAACCATCACCCTAAACCTAAATCTCACCCTAACCCTAACCCTAATCCTCAACTTCAACCTAGCCCTCACCCTAACCGTAACGCTCATCCTCACCATAAACCTCACACTAACCCTAACACTAATCCTCAATCTAACACTCAACCTCAAGCTCACCCTAACGTTAACCCTCACCTTAACATTAACTCTAACCCTAAACCTCACCCTCACCCTCACCCTAACACTCACCCTCACCCTCACCCTCAGCCTATCCCTAAGCCTAACCCTAACCCTAACCCTAACCCTCACACTCACCCTCACCCTAAACTTAACCCTCACCCTAACCCTAACCCTAACACTAACCCTAACGCTAAACCTCACCCTATCCCTCACCTTAACCGTAACTGTAACGCTGAACCTCCCCCTCCTCCTCCCCCTAACCCTAACTCTAAACATCACCCTCACCTTAGCCCTCACACTAAACCTAATCGTAACCTTAACCCTCATCCTAACCCTCATCCTAACCTTAAACCTAACCGCCACACTAACCCTAGAATTCACCCTTAACCTCACCCCTAGCCTAACCCTAAAACGAATCCTAAGCCACACACTCTCCCTCAACCTAACCCTAACTCTAACCCTTACCCTAACCCTAACCCTCACCATCAAACTCACCCTTAGCCTAACCCTAAGCCTAACCCTATACATAACCCTAACCCACACACTCACCCTCAACCTAACCCTAATCCTAACCCTAAACCTAACGTGAACCCTAACCCTCACCCTAACCCTAACCCTCACCCTAACCCTAAACCTAACCCGAACCCTAAACCTCAGCGTAACCCTAACCCTAACCCTCACCCTCAACTTAGCTCTCAACCTAACCCTAATCCTAACCCTAACCCTCATGATAACCCTCACCCTAACCCTAACACTAACCCTCACCCTAAACCTAGCCCTAATCCAAACCCTCAAATTAACCCTAAACCTCACCCTCACCATAACCCTAACCCTATTCCTCAACCTATCCCTAAACCTAACCCTAACGCTAAACCTCGCCCTAACCCTAACCCTAACCCTCAGCCTCACATTAGCCCTCACTCTAACCCTAATCCTAACCTTAACCCACATCCTAACCCTCAATCTAAACCTAACCCTAACCCTCACCCTAACCCTAACCCTCAAACTTAACCTCACCCTTAGCCTAACCCTAAACCTAAACCTAAACCTAACCCTAACCCATACACTCACCCTCAACCTAACCCTAAACCTAACCCTCACCCTAACCCTAACTTTCACCCTCAACCTCACCCTTAGCCTAACCCTAAGCCTAACCCTATACATAACCCTAACCCACACACTCACGATCACCCTAACCCTAATACTAACCCTAACTCTAACACTAACCCTCACATTCACTGTAAGGGTAAGCCTAACCCAAACCCTAGCAATAACCCTAACCCTAACTCTAACACTCACCCTAATCAAAATACTCACCCTAACCCTAAAACTCTCCCTAACACTTACCCTCACCCTTACACTAACCCTAACCCTAACATTAACCCTCACATTAATCTTAACCCTCAACCAAACCCTAAACCTCACCCTAACCCTAAACCTCACCCTCACTGTAGCCCTCACCCTAATCCTAATTCTAACAGTAACCCTTACCCTAACCCAAACACTAACCCTAACCCTTACCCTTATCTTAACCCTCACCCAAAGCCTAAACCTCACCTTTACGCTTACCATCACCTTCACTGTAACACTCAGCCTAACCCTAACCCTCAACCTAAACCTCACCCTAAACTCAACCCTACCCATCACACTAACCCTAACCCTCACCCTCAACCTCACCCTCAGGCTAACAATAAGCCTAAGCCTAAACCTAAACCTAACCCTCAACATCACCCTAGCCCTCACCCTAACCCGAATCCTAACCCTAACCCTCAACCTAACCCTAAGCCTAACCATCACCAACCCTATTCCTCACACCCAACCTCACCCTCAGCATAACCCTAAGCCTAAGCCTAACCCTAAACCTAAACCTCACACTCACCGTCACCCTAACCCTAATCCTAACCCTAACCCTAACCATAACACTTAACCTCAACCTAACCCTCACCCTATCCCTAACCCTGACACTAACCCTAACCCTAACCCTCCCCCTAACCCTAACTCTAACCCTAAACCTCACACTCACCCTAACCCTAATCCTAACCCTAACCCTCACCTCACCCTAACTGTAAGCCTAACCTCAAGTGTACCCTCACCCACACCCTCATGGTAACTCTAACCCTAACTGTAACAATAACACTAATCCTAACCCTAAACCTAACCCGAACACTAATCCTATCCCTAACCTCACCCTCATTCTCACCCTCACTGCAAACGTAAACATAACCATAACACTAACAATAATTGTAACCCTAACCATCACCCTAATCCTCAACCTCACCCTAACCCTCATCCTACCCCTAACCCTCACCCTAACCCTAACCCTCACCCTCACCATAACCCTAACCCTCATCCTCACCCTCACCCTCACCCTAACCCTTGCCCTCACCCTAACCCTAATCCTAACCCTAATCCTCATCCTAACACTAACCTAACCCTAAACATAACCCTCACCCTAACTCTAATCTTAACACTAATCCTTAACCTAACCCTAACCCTCACCCTAACCCTCAGCCGAAACCTAAGCCTAACCCTAACCCTAAACCTCACCCTCACACTTGCCCTCACCATAACCCTAACTGTAACACTAAACCTAACCCTAACACTCACAGTAAACCTAACCGTAAACCTAACTCTAACCCTAAACCTCACCCTCACCCTAATCCTAACCCTAACCCTAAACCTAAACTTAACCCTCACCCTCACCCTCACCCTAATGCTAACCCTAACCCTCAGACTCACCCTAACCCTAACCCTAACCCTCATCCTAACCCTAAACCTAACCCTCAGCCTAATCTTCATCCTAACCCTAATCCTAACTCTAACCCTCACCCTATCATTAACCCTAACCCTAAGACTCAACCATACCCTAACCCTCAACCTCATCCTCAACCTCACCCTCACCCTCACCCTAACCTCTCCCTCACCCTCAACCTAACCATAATCATAAACCAAACCCTCACACTAAACCTAACTCTGACACTCACCCTCACCCTATGCCTAACCCTACACCTAAGCCTAATCCTAAACCTAACTCTCACTCTCACCCTCACTCTAAACCTAAACCTTACCCTAACCCTAAACCTAACCCTCACCATAACCATAACCCTAAACCTCACCATAAACGTAACCCTAAGCCTAACCCTAACCCTCACCCTAAATCTACCATTAACCCTAATGCTATCCCTAACTCTCACCCTTGACTTAAACCTCACTCTAACCCTTACCCTAACCCTAACCCTCACCCTAACCCTAATTCTAACACTAACACTAAACCCCACCCTAACCCTCACCCTAACACTAAACCTAAACCTAACCCTCACCCTAATGCTCACCCTAACCCATAACCTAACCCTAACCCTCACCCTCAACCTAACGCTCACCCTAAAACATACCCTCATCCTAAACCTAACCCTAAACCTAACACTAACCCTCACCCATACCTAACCTAACCTGGATCCTAACCCTCACAGTAACCCTCACCCTAAATCTCATGCTATCCCTAAACCTCATCTTCACCCTAAACCTCATCCTAAACCTTACGCTCACCATAACCCTAACCCTAACCCTAACACTAATCCTCACCGTAATCCTAACCCTCACCCTCACCCTAAACCTCACCTTCACCTAAAACCTCACCCTAACCCTAACCGTCAACCACAACCTAAAACTCACCCTCACCCGAACCCTACCCCTCATCCTAACCCTACCATAACCCTCAACCTAACCCTAACTCTCACCCTAAACCTAACTCTAACCCTCACCCTAACCATAACCCTAATCCTAAACCTCACCCTAACCCTAACCCTAACACTAATGCTAACCTTAAACCTCACTCTCACCCTAACCCTCACCCTTACCCTTATCCTCACACTAACCCTAACCCTCACCCTAATTCTCACATTAATCCTAACCCTCACCCTCACCCTATCCCTAATCCTAACCCTCATGCTATCCCTAACCCTAACCCTAAACCTCACCCTAACCCTAACCCTAACCCTAATGCTATATCTAACCCTCACCCTCACCCTAACCCTCACTCTAACACTTACCAACACCCTAACCCTCACCCTAACGCTAACCCTAATGCTATCCCTAACCCTCACCCTAACCCTAACCCACACTCTAACCCTTACCAACACCCTAACCCTCACCCTAACGCTAACCCTAACCCTAACACTAACCCTCACCCTAACCCTCACCCTAAACCTAAGCCTAACCCTAAGCCTAACCTTCACCTTTAACCTCACCCTAAACCTTACCCTCACCCGAACCCTAACGCTAACCCTCAGCCTAACCCTCAGCCTAACCCTAACCCTAACCCTCACCCTAACCATCACGCTAACCCTAACCCTAACACTCACATTAATCCTAACCCTCACTCTCAGCCTCAACCTCACCCTCAGCCTAACCCTAACCCTAAACCTAATCCAAACGCTAACCCTCACCCTCACAATCACCCTAATTCTAAACCTATCCCTAACCAAAACCCTCAACCTAATCCTAACCCTATCACTTACCCTCACCATAAACCTTACCCTAATCCTAAAACTAACCCTCACACTCACAATAAACCTTAACCTCATCCTAACCCTCACCCTAACCCTCATCCTAACCCTAACACTTACAATAACCCTCACCCTAACCTTATCCCTAAACCTAACCCAAAACCTAACCCTCACCCTCACACAAAACCTCACCCTCACTCTCACCCTAACCCTCACCCTCACCCTCAACCTAACCCTAACCATTACCATAAACCTCACCCTAAACCTAACGCTGACACTCACCCTCAGCCTCACCCTAAACCTTACCCTAACCCTAACCCTAACCGTCACACTCACCCTCACCCTAACTCTAATCCCACCCTAACCCTATCCCTAAATCTCAACCTAACCCGCACCCTAAGACAAACACTAACCCTAAACCTAACCCTCAACCTAACCGTCCCCGTAACCCTAACTCTAACCCTAAACCTCACCAGCACTCTAAACCTAACCCTAACCCTAAACCTCACCCTAAAACTCACTCTAACCCTCACCCTCACCCTCACCATAACTCTAACCCTAACCCTAACAATAAAACTAACCCTAACCCTAACCCCAACCTTGACACTAACCATAACCCTCACCCTCATCCTCACCCTCACCCTCACGGTAACCCTAAACCTAAGCCTAATCCTAACCCTAAAACTGATCCTAACTCTCACCCTAAACCTAACCCTAACCCTCACCCTAACCCTTACCCTAACCCTCACCCTCACGCTTGGCCTAAGCCTAAGCCTAAACCTAATCTGAACTCTAACCCTAAACCTAACCCTAACAATGACCTTAACCTTAAACCTAACCCTCACCCTAACCATAACCCTCAACATAATCCTAACCCTAAATCTAACCCTCACCCTCACCCTCACCCTAACACTCACCCTAACCCTAACACTCACCCTTGGCGTAACCCTCAACCTAACCCTAACCCTCACCTTTATGCTTACCGTCACCCTCACCCTAATCACCCTAACACTAACCCTCATCTTAACCATCACCCTAACCATAATCCTAAACATCACCCTAATATTAAACATCACCCTCACCCTCAGCCTAAACCTAAGCCTAAGCCTAAACCTAAGACTAACCCTCACACTCACCCTCACCCTAACCCTAATCCTAACCCTAACCCTATCCCTAAACCTTAACCTAACCCTCAGCCTCACCCTAAGACAAGCACAAACCCTAAAACTAACCCTCAAGCTAACCCTCCCACTAACCGTCACTCTACCCCTAAACTTCACCCTCAACCTAACCCTAACACTTAACCTAACCCTATACCTCACCCTAACCCTAACCTGCACCCTCACCCTCACACTCACCCTCACAGTAACTCTAACCCTAACCCTAACAATAACACTAACCCTAAACCTAACCCTAATCATAAACCTCACCTTCAGCCTCACCCTCATTGAAAACTTAACCCTAACCATAACACTAATAATAACCCTAACCCTAACCCTATCTCTAACCCAAACCCAAACACAAACCCTAATCCTCACCCCCTCACTCACACTCAGCCTAACCCTAACACTAACACTAACTCTAATCCTAAACCTCACCCTCACCCTAACCCTTTGTCTAACCCTAATCCTAAACCTCAACCTAACCCTAAATCTAACCCTCACCTGCACCCTCACCCTCACTGTAAATCTAACCCTAACACTAACAATAACACTAACCTTAACCCTAACCATCACCCTAACCCTAATACTCACCCCCACCCTCACCCTCAGCCTAACCCTAAGCCTAAGCCTAAGCCTAACCCTAACCCTCACACTCACCCTCACCCTAACCCTAATCCTAACCCTATCCCTAAACCTCAACCTAACTCTCACCCTCACCCTAATGCTAACACTAAACCTAAACCTAACCCTCCCCCTAACCCTCCCCCAACCTTAAATCTAATCTGAAACCTCACCAGCACCCTAACCCTTACCCTAATCCTAACCCTAAACCTCACCCTAACCCTCACCCTCACCCTCACTCTCACCCTCACCGTAACTCTAACCCTAACCCTAACAATAACACTAACCCTAACCCTAACCCTAACATTAACCATAACCCTCACCCTCAGCCTCACCCTCACCGCAAACTTAACCCTAACCAAAACAGAAACAATAACCCTAACCCTAACCAAAACCCTCAATATAACCCTAACCCTAACCCTAAACCTAAACCTAACCCTAAAATTAGCTCCAACCATAATCCTCACCCTCACCCTCACCCCAGCTCAAACCCTAAACTTAATCCTCACCCTAACCCTAACCTAATCCTAAACCTAAACCTAACGTCAAACATAAACCTAACCCTAACCCTAACGCTAACCCTAAACCTCATCCTAACCCTCACCCTAAACCTAACCCAAACCCTCACCCTAACACTAACCCTAACCCTCACCCTGAGGCACAGCTTAAGCCTAAACCTAAGCCTAACCCGAACTCTAACTCTCACCATAACCCTCACCATAACCCTATCCCTAACACTAAACCTAACTAACCCTAAACCTCACCCTCAGCCTAAGCCTAACTCTAACACTAACCCTAATCCTGAACCTCACCGTAACTCTAACCCAAACCCTCACCCTCACAGTAAACATAACCCTAACAATAACTCTAACCCTAAACCTAACCCTCACCCTAAATATAAACCTCAACATAACCCTAACCCTCAATCTAACCCAAACCTCACCCTAACCCTAACCCTCACCTTTACACTTACCTTCACCCTCACCTTAACCCTCACCCTAAACCTAACCCTCATCCTAACCCTCACACTAACCATAACCCTAACCATCAAACTAACCCTAATCCTCAGCCTCACCCTCAGCCTCAGCCTAACCCTAATCCTAAGCCTAAACCTAACCCTAACCCTCACCCTCACCCTCGCCCACACCGTAACTCTAATCCTAACCCAAACCCTCATCCTAACCCTCAACGTAACCATAACCCTAACCATCACTTTAACCTAAACCTCATCCCCACCCTCACCATCAGCCTAACCCGAAGCCTAAGCCTAAACGTAAACCTAACACTAACCCTAACTCTAACCCTAAACCACACCCTCACCCTAACCCTAACCCTAAACCTAAACCTCACCCTAACCCTAACCCTACCCCTCACCTTCACCGTAACCATATCCCTAACCCTAACACTAAAAATAACCCTAACACTAACCCTCACCATAATACTAACACTCACCCTAACCATAACCCTCAACATAACCCTATCCCTCAATCTAACACTCACCCTCACCCTAACCCAAAACCTAACCCTCACCCTAAACCTCACCCTAACCCTAACCCTCACCTTTACCGTAACCCTCACCCTAACCCTAACCCTCACCTTTAAACTTACCGTCACCCTCACCCTAACCCTCACTCTAACCCTAACTCTCACCTTTACCGTAACCCTCACCCTAACCCTAACCCTCACCTTTAAACTTACCGTCACCCTCAACCTAACCCTCACCCTAACCCTAACCCTCATCCTAACCGTCACCCTAACCGTAACCCTAAGCATCAGACTAACCCTAACCCTCACCCTCAGCCTCAGGCTCAACCTAAACCTAATCCTAAGCCTAACCCTAACCCTAACCCTCACCCTCATCTTAGCCCTCACCGTAACCCTAATGTTAACCCTAACTCTCATCCTAACCCTCAATGTAACCATAACCCTAACCATGACTCTAAACCTAATCCTCATCCCCACCCTCACCATCAGCCTAACCCTAAGCCTAAGCCTATTCCTAACCCTAACCCTAACCCTAACCCTAACCCTCACCCTCACTCTCAACCTAACACTAATCCTAAACCTAACCCTATCCCTAACCCTAACCCTCACACTAACTGGCACCCCAGCTCTTACCCTAAACCTAATCCTAACCCTAACCCTCATCCTAACTCTCAAACTAACCCTAAACCTAACACTCACCCTAACCCTAAACCTCACCCTCAACCTCACCCTCAGCCTAAACCTAAGCCTAACCCTGAACCTAATCCTCACATTAACCCTAACTCTAAAACTAACCCTAAAACTAAACCTAACGCTAAAAATAATTCTAACCATAATCCTCACCCTCACCCTCACCCTAACCCAAACCCTAACCCTAACCCTCACCCTAACCCTAACACTAAATCTTACCCTAAACCTCACCCTAACTCTAACCCTAAACCTCACCCTCACCCTCACCCTCAAAGTAAACCTAAACCTAACAATAACAATAACCCTAACACTAAACCCTAACCCTCACCCTAACTATAACCCTCAACCTAACACTAACCCTCACCCTAATACTTACCCTCATCCTAACACTAACCCTAACATTAACCCTCACCCTCACCCTAGCCCTCACCCTAACACTAACCCTAACCCTCACCCTCACCCTCACCCTAAACCAAACCCTAACCCTAACCCTAACCCTCATCATAACCCTCACCCTAACCCTAATTGTCCCAGTCACCGTAACACTAACCCTCACACCCACCCTCTCCCTCAGCCTAACCCTTAGCCTAAGCCTAAAACCTAACCCTAACCCTAACACTCACCCTCACCCTAAGCCTAATGCTAACCCTAACTCTATCCTTAAACCTCAACCTAAACCTCACCCACACCCTAAGGCTAACACTAACCCTAAACCTAACCCTTTCCCTAACCCTCCCACTAACACTCACTCTAACTCTAAGACTCTCCCTCAACATAACCCTAACCCTAAACCTCACCCTAAACATCCCCCTAACCCTCACCCTAACCCTAACCCTAACCTTCACCCTCACGCTGGGCCTAAGCCTATTCCTAAGCCTAAGCCTAACCCGAAGTCTAAACCTCACCCTAACCCGCACCCTAACCCTAACCCTAACACTCACCCTAACTCTAACCCTAAACCTCACCCTCACCTAAGCCTAACTCTAACCCTAACCCTAAACCTAAAACTCACCCTAACATTAACCCTAACCTTAACCCTCACCCTCACCGTAACCGTAACCCTAACCTTAACCCTAACACTAACCCTAACCCTAAACCTAACCCTCACCCTAACCATAACACTCAACATAACCCTAACCTTCAATCTAAGCCTCACCCTCACCCTAAACCTAATCCTCATCCTCACCCTAATCCTAACCCTCACCCTTATTGTAACCCTCACCCTAACCCTAACCCTCAGGTTTACTGTTGCCATCACCCTCACACTAACCCTAACCCTAACCCTCATCCTAACCCTCACCCTAACGGTAACCCTAACCATCATGCTAACCCTAACCCTCATCCTCACCCTCAGCCTCAGCCTAACCCTAATCCTAAGCCTAACCCTAATCCTAACACTAACCCTCACCTTAGCCCACACCGTAACCCTAATCTTAACCCTAAACCTCATCCTAACACTAACCCTAATCCTAATCCTCACCCTCACTGTAACACTAACCCTCACCCCCACACTCACACTCAGCCTAACCCTAAGCCTAAGCCTAACCCTAAACCTATCCCTAAACCCCAACCTAACCCTCAACCTCACCCTAAGTCTAACACTAACCCTAAACCTAACCCTCACCCTAACCCTCCCACTAAACCTTACACTAACCCTAAACCTCAACCTCAACCTAACGCTAAACCTAAAACTCACCGTAAACCCCACCCTCACCCTAACACTCACCCTCACCCTCACTGTAACTCTAAACCTAACCCTAACCATAACACTAACCCTATCCCTAACCCTAAACCTAACACTAACCATAAACCATCCTCAGCGTCACCCTCACCGCAAACTTAACCCTAACCATAACCCTAACAATAACCCTAACCCTAACCCTAACCCTAACTCTAATCCTAACCCTAACCCTAACCCTAATCCTCACCCCCACCTTCATCCTCATCCTAACGCTAAGCCTAAACCTAACACTAACCCTAAATCTAACCCTAAACCTCACCCTCACCCTTACCCTAACTCTAACCCTAACCCTAAACCTCACCCTAACCCTAACCCTAACCCTCACCCGCAGCCTCACACTCAACATAACACTAAATCTAACAATAACAATAATCCTAACCCTCACCCTAACCCTCACCCTAATTCTTACCCTCACACGAACCCTAACTCTCAGCCTAACCCTCATCCTAACTCTAACCCTAACCCTACCCCTCACCCTAACCTTAACACTAACCATAAACCTAACCCTCATATTAACCCTAACCCTCACCCTCACCCTCAACCTCACCCTCAGCCTAACCTTAACCCTAACCCTAATTTAAACCCTAACCCTCACCCTCAACCTCATCTTAGCTCTAAACCTAGCCCTAACCAAAACCCTCACCCTAATCCTAACCCTATCCCTAACCCTCATGCTAACCCTAAACCTAATCCTAAACCTAACCCTCACCCTCATCATAAACCTTATGCTCATCCTAACCCTAAACCTAACCCTCAGCCTAACCCTCCTCCTAAACCTAACCCTAACCCTAACCCTCACCCTAACATTAAACCTAACCCTAACAGTCACCCAAACCCTAACCCTCACCCTCACCCTCAACCTCACCCTCAACCTCACCCTAACCCTCACCCTCACACTCACCCTAACCCTAAACGTAACCCTAACCCTCACCCTAAACCTACCTCTGACATACACCCTCACCCTCACCCTAAGTCTAACCCTATACCTAAGCCTAATCCTACACCTAACCCTCACCCTTACCCTCACCCTAAAATTAAAGCTTACCCTAACCATAATCCTAGCCCTCACCCTAACCCTAACCCTAACCCTCACCCTCACATTAACCCTATCTCTAATGCTAACCCTAACACTCACCCTCAACATAACCCTAACCCTAAGCCTCACCCTAAACCTAACCTAAACCCTAATACTATATGTAACCCTCACTCTCACCCTAAACCACACTCTAACCCTTACCCTAACCCTAACCCTCACCCTAACCCTAACCCTAACACTAACACTAAACCTCAATCTAACCCTCACCCTATCCCTAAACCTAAAACTAACCCTCATGCTAACGCTCAACCTAACCCTCAACCTAAACCTAAACCACAACCTCACCCTAACCCTCACCCTAAAACTTACCCTCACCCTAACCCTAACAATAACCCTCACCCTGATCCTCACAGTAACCCTAAGCCTGAACATCACCCTAACCATCACTGTCACCTTAACCCTCACCCTAACCCGAACCATCACTCTCACCCTAAAACTCAACCTCTCCTGAACCTGAACCCTCACCCTAACCATACCCTAAACCTCACCCTAACCCTAACCTTCACCCTAATCCGAACTATAAACCTCACACTCATACTAACCCAAACCCTCATCTTAAACCTCACCCTAACCCTCACCCCAACCCTAAAGCTAACCCTAACTCTCACTCTCAAACTAAATCTCACCCTAAACCTTATCCTCACACTAACCATAACCCTAACCCTAATCCTCACATTAATGCTAACCCTCACCCTAACCCTAACCCTACCCCTCACCATAGCCCTCACCATAACCCTAACCCTAACCCTCACCCTCACCCTCACCCTAACCATAACTCTAAACTTAACCCTCACCATCGCTCTCACACTAATCCTAACCCTAAAACCATAACCATAACAATAACACCTAAACCTAACCCTAAACCTCACCCTCACCCTCACCCTAACCATAACCATTACCATAACCCTCAACCTCAACGTCACCCTCAACCTCACCCTGACACTCAACCTCACCCACAACCTAAACCTCACACTACCCCTAAACCTCACCTTAACCCTAACCCTAACCCTCAGCCTCACCCTCAGCCTAACCCTTTCACTAACCCTAATCCTAACCCTAACCCTTACCCTCACCCTAAACCTAACCTTAACCATAACCCTCATCGTCACCCTCACACTCACACTCACACTCAACCTAACCCTAATGCTCAACCTCACCCTCACCCTAACCCTCACCATCACGCTAAAAATCACCCTAACCCTAACCCTAACCCTTACCCTAACCCTAAGCCTAACCCTAACCCTCACCTAACACTATCCCTAAGCCTCACCCTCACCCTAATGCTAACCCTAACCCTAAGCCTAAACCTAACCCTTACCCTAACCCTAACCCTAACCCTTAAACTAACCCTAACCCTAACCCTCACCCTAAAGCTAATGCTAACCCTAACCCTCAACCTGACCCTAATCCTCAACCTAACCCTTATCCTCACACTAACCCTAACCCCCAGACTCACCCTCAACCTACCCGTAACCCTAAACCTAACCCTCAACCTAATCCTAAATCTTACCCTAACCATAAACCTAAACCTAATCCTCACCCTAACGGTAACCCTAACCCTAAAACTCATCCTCACCCTCACCCTAACCCTAAACCTAAACCTAATCCTCATCCTCACCCTAACCCTAACCCTAAACCTAATACTCACCCTAACCCTAGCCCTTACCCTAACCCTAACCCTATCCCTCACCCTAACCCTAACACTTACCCTAAACCTAACCCTAACCTTAACCCTAACCCTAACCCTAACCCTAACCCTCACCCTAACTTTTATCCTCATACTAAACCTAACTCTAACCGTAAACCCTAACCCTCACACAAACCCTAACCCTCTCCCTAACCCTAACCCTACCCCTCATCATAACCCTCACCCTAACCCTAACCCTCACACTAAACCATAACCTAAATCTCACCCTCACACTAACCCTCACCTTAACACTAACCCTCACCGTAAACCAAACCCTAACCCACACCCTAAACCTTACCCTCACACTCACCCTCACACTCACCCTCAACCTCAACCTAAACCTCACACAAACCCTAACACTAACCCTCACCCTAACCCTAACCATAACCCTAAGCCCCACCCTAACCCTCAACCTAACCCTAACGCTAACCCTCACCCTCTCCCTAATTCTTAACCTCACCCTAACCCTATCCCTTACCCTTACCCTAACCCTCACCCTAATCCTAACATTCAGCCTAACCCTTACCCTATCCCTAACCCTAACCCTCATCCTAACCCTAATCCTAACCCTAACCCTCACCATAAAACTAATCCTAACCCTATCCCTAACCCTCAAAAACACCCTAACCCTCACCCTCACCCTATCCCTAACCCTAAACATAATCCTAACCTTCACCCTCACCCTCACCATCACTGTAACTCTAACCCCTACCCTATACTTAATCCTCACCCTCACCCTCACCCTAACCCTAACCCTCACCCTCACCCTAACCCTAACCCTAACACTCAACCCTCACCAAAAACCTCACCCTAACACTAACCCTAATCCTCATCCTCATCCTAGCGTACAACCTAAAACTAACTCTAACCCTAACCCTAACCCTAAACCTCATCTTCACCCTCACCCTCACCCTCAACCTCAGCCTAATCCTAACCCTAACCCTAATCCTAAACCTAACCCTCACACTCACACTCACTCTAACCCTAAGCCTAAACCTCACACTCACCCTAAGGCTAACCCTAAACCTCACACTCACCCACACCTTAACCATTAAACTCACCCTAACCCTAACCCTAACCCTAACCCTCACCCAACCCTAAAACTACCCCTCAGCCTAACCCTAACCCTCACCCTCAACGCAACACTGATGCTAACACAAATGCTCCTTCGTAACATAAGCCTCAGCCTAACCCTAACCCTGACCCTAACCCTTCCCTTACACTCACCTTCACTCTCACCCTAACCCTAACCCTTACCCTCACCATAACCCTATCTCTCACCCTCAACCTAACCCTCACACTAAACCTTACGCTCACCCTAACCCTCACCCAACCCTAACCAGAACCCTAACCCCCAACTTAACCTTCACCCTAAACCTAACTCTAACCCTAACCCTCAGTCTCAACCTAACACTCACCCTAACACTTATCCTCACACTAACCCTAACCCTAACCGTAACTCTCACACTAAGCCTAACCCTCATCCTAACCCTAAGCTTAACCCTCACCCTAACCCTAACTCTAACCCTAACCCTCACCCTCACCCTAATCCTCACCCTAAACCTAACCCTAACCCTTCCCTAACCAAAAACCTCACCCTCACCCTACCCTCAGCCTAACCCTTACCCTAAAACTAATCCTAACAATAACTCTTATTCTCACCCTAAACCTAACCCTAACCTTAACCCTCACGGTCACCCTCCCACTCACCCTCACCCTAACTCTCACGCTCAACCTCACCCTCACCCTAACCCTCAACATCATCCTAATCATCACCCTAACCCTAACCCTAACGCTAACCCTAACTCTAAACTTAACCCTAAACCTCACCCTAACCCTAACCCTAAGCCTAACCCTGACACTAAACCTAACCATAACCCTAACCCTAAGCCTAACATTAACCCTTACCCTAACCCTAACCCTTACCCTAACCCTAACACTAACCCTAACCCTCACCCTAAACCTTATGCTAACCCTAACCCTCACCCTCACCCTAATCCTCACCCTAACCCTCATCCTCACACTAACCCTAACCCTAGCCCTCAGCATCACCCTCACCCTAAACCTAAACCTAAAACTAACCCTCACCCTAAACCTAAGCCTTACCCTAACCCTAACCCTAACCCTCACACTCACCCTCCCCCTAACCCTAACCCTAACCCTAAACCTAACCCTCACCCTAACCCTAACCCTTACCCTATCCCTAACCCTACCCCTCAACCTAACCCTCACCCTCGCCCTAATCCTAACCCTAACCCTCACTCTAAACATAACCCTAACCCTAACCCTAACCCTAACCCTAACCCTAACCCTAACCCTAACCCTAACCCTAAACCTAACCCTCACCCTAACCCTAACCCTAACCCTAACCCTAAACGTAAACCTAATCCTAAACCTAACCCTAACCCTAACCCTCACCCTCACCCTCACCCTCATCCTAAACCTAACCCTAACCCTAACTCTCAACCTAACCCTAACCCGATCCTAACCCTAACCCTCACCGTCACCATCACCCTCACCCTAACCCTCAACCTCAAACTCACCTTCACCCTAACCCTCAAACTAACCCTAACCTTCACCCTAACCCTAACCCTCTGCCTAACCCTAACCCTAACCCTCACCTTAACACTCACCCTAAACCTAACCCTCACCCTAACCCCAATCCTAAACCTCACCCTCACCCTAACCCTCACCGTCACCCTAACCCTCACCCTAAACCTAAACCTGACCCACACCCGAACCCTCAACCTTACCCGAATCTCACTCTCATCCGAACCCTCATGCTCTACCTCACCCTAACCCTCACCCTAACCCTCACCCTCAACCTAACACTCAACCTAAACCTCATGCTCACCCTAATCCTCACCCTAACCCTAACCCTTACCTAACCAAAACCCTCAACCTCACCCTCACACTCACCTTAACACTCACCCTCACCATAGCCCTCACCCTAAACCTAAACCTCACCCTAAACCTACCCTAACCCTCAGCCTAAACCTTAGCCTCAAGCTAACCCTAACCCTAACCCACACCGTAACCCTAAAACTCACCCTAACCCTCACCCTAACCCTAACCTTAATGCTCACCCTAACCCTCACCCTCCTTTTCACCCTCACCCTAATTCTCACAATAACCCTGATCCTCACACTAACCCTAACCCTAATCCTAACCCTAAGCCTCACCCTCACTCTCACCCTAACCCTAACCATAATTCTAACCCTAATCCTAACCCTAACCCTCATGCTCACCCTCACCCTAATTCTAACCCAAACCCTAACCCTCATCCTCACTCTCACCTAACTCTAACCCTAACCCTAATCCTAATTCTAACCCTCACCATCACCCTCATCCTAAATCTAAGCCTAACCCTAACCCTAACACAGATCCTCAACCTCACACTAACCCTAACCCTAACACTCAACTCTCACCCTAAACCTCACCCTAAAACTAACGCTAACCCTAACCCTCATCCTCATCCTACTGCTCAACCTAACCCTAACTCTACCCCTAACCCTAACCCTAAACCTCACCTTCACCCTCAACCTCAGGCTAATCCTAACCCTAACCCTAATACTAACCCTAAATCTAACCCTAACTCTACCTCTACGCCTAACTCATAACCTCAACCTCAGCCTAAGCCTAACTCTAACCCTAATCCTAAACCTAACCCTCACCCTAACCCTAAACCTAACCCTAATCCTCACCCTGTCTAGCCTTAACCCTCACCCTCACCCACACCCTAACCCTTAACCTCACCCTAACCCTAACCCTAACCCTAACCCTCACCCTAACCCTAAAACTACCCCTCAGCCTAACACTATCCCTCACCCTCCACCCAACCCTGATGCTAACACAAATGCTCATTCTCAACCTAAGCCTCGGCCTAAACCTTACCCTCACCATAACCCTATTCCTCACCCTCTCCCTAACCGTCACCCTACTCCTTCTCAACTAACCCTCACCCTAACCCAAACCCTAAACCTAACCTTCACCCTAACCTTCACCCTAACCCTCACCCTAACCCTAACACTAACCCTCACCCGAACACTCACCCTAATCCTAAACCTAACCTTAACCCTCACCCTCACCCTAACTGTCATCCTAACACTTATGCTCCCCCTAACCCTAACCGTTACCCTAACACTAACCATCACCCTAACCCTAACCCTCACCCGAACCCTCACTTTCACCTTCACCCTCAACCTAAACATCACCCTAACCCTAACCCTCACCCTAACCCTAACCCTCACCCCAACCCTAAACCTAACACTCACCTTAAACCTCACCCCCACACTAATCCTCACGCTAAACCTAACCCTAGACCTATCCTAAACAAAAACATCACACTAACCCTAGCCCTCAACCTAAATCTAACCCTAAACTTAACCCTCACCTTCACCCTCACCCTCAGCCTCACCTTCAGCCTCACCCTAACACTAAACCTAATCCAAACCCTAACCCTGACCCTCACCCTCACTCTAACCCTAACCCTAACCTGCACCCTAACCCTAAACTTAACACTCAACCTAAGCCTAACACTAACCCTAATGCAAACACTAAACCTCACCCTCACCCTAACCCTGACCTTAACCCTAACCCTTACCCTCACCCTCACTCTCACCCTAACCCTAACCCTTACCCTCATCCTAACCCTCACCCAACCCTAACCCGAACCCTAACCCGAACCCTAACCCCCACTCTAACCTTCAAACTAACCCTAATGCTAACCCTAACAATCAGTCTCAACCTAACACTCACCCTAACCCTTATCCTCACACTAACCCTTAACCTAACAGGAACACTCACACTAAGCCTAACCCTCATCCTAACCTTAACCCTACCTCTCACCCTAACCCTCACCCTAACCCTAACCCCAACCCTCAACCTAACACTAACCCTCACCCTCACCCTAATCCTCACCCTAAACCTCACCCTCACCCTAACCCTCACTCTAACCCTAACCCTAAACCTCAACCTATCACTAACCCTCACCCTCACCCTAATCCTCACCCTAAACCTAACCCTAACACTGACCTAACCTCACCCTCACCCTCAGCCTAACCCTTTCCCTAACCCTAATCCTAACCATAACTCTTACCCTCACCCTAAACCTAACCCTCACCGTCACCCTCCCACTCACCCTCACCCTTACCCTAACCCTCAAGCTCAACCTCAACCTCACCCTAACCCTCACCGTTACCCTAAACATCACCCTAACCCTAAACCTCATGCTAACCCTAACCTTACCCTAAACCTAAACTTAACCCTAAACCTCACCCTAACCCTAACCCTAAGCCTAACACTCAACCTAACCCTAACCATAACCCTAACCCTAACCCTAAGCCTTACCTAACCCTAATCCTTACCCTAACCCTAACCCTAACCCTCACCCTAAACCTTATACTAACCATAACCCTCACACTCACCCTAATCCTCACCCTAACCCTTATCCTCACACTAACCCTAACCCTAACCCTCAGCATCACCCTCACCCTAACCCTAAACGTCACCAACACCCTAACATTCACACTCACCGGAACCCGAATCCTCTTCCTCACCCTAACCCTAACCCTAACCCTCACCCCAACCCTAACCCTCACACTAAACCAAACTTTAACTCTCACACTCACCCTAATCCTCACCCTAACCCTTACCTTAACCCTCACCCTAACCCTTAATCTAACCCTAACACTCACTCTCACCCTAATCCTCAACCTAACCCTTACCCTTACACTAACCCTAACCCTAACCCTCACCTAACACTAACCATAACCCTCATACTAACCCTCACCTTAGCCCTCACCCTCACCCTAGACCTCACCCTAAACTTAATGCTAAACTTAACCCTCACCTTCATGCTCACCCTCACCCTCAACCTCACCCTCAGCTTCACCCTAACCCTAAACCTAATCCTAACCCTAACCCTGACCCTCACCCTCAGTCTAAACCTAAACCTAACCTGCATCCTAAGCCTAACTGAAACCCTAATCTAACCCTAACCCTCAACCTCACCCTAACCCTAACCCTAACACTCAATCTGATCCTAACCCTAATGCTAACCCTAATCCTCACCCTCACCCTAACCCTGACCCTAACCATTACCCTAACACTCACCCTCACCCTAACCCTAAATGTAACCATCACCAAAACCCTAACCTTAACCCTAACCCTACCCCTCAGCCTACCCCTCACCGTCACCCTAACGCTCACCCTCACCCTAACGCTAATGCTAACCCTAACCCTCAACCTCACCCTAACCGTCGCCCTAACCCTTACCCTCACCATAACCCTATCCCTCAACCTCAACCTAACCCTCACCCTAACCCTTTCACTCACCCTAACCCTCACCGAACCCTAACCCTAACCCTAACCCTCACCCTAACCCTAAGCCTAGCCCTAACCCTCAGTCTCACACTAACCCTCACCTTAACCCTTATCCTCACCCTAACCCTAACCCTAACCCTAAACGTAACCCTCACCCTAAGTCTAAATCTCATCCTTACACTAATCCTACCTCTCACCCTAACACTCACCCTAACCCTAACCCGAACCCGAACCCAAAGTCTAACCCTAACCCTAAACCTCCCTGGAACCCTAAACCTCCCGATCACCCTAAGCCTCACCCTTAGTCTAACCCTCACCTACACCCTAACAATTCCCCTTCACTGAACCCTAACTCTCACCCTAAACATCAGCCTAACCCTTACCCTCACCCTAACCCTCACCCTCACCCACACCCTAACCCTCACCCTCACCCGAAACCTCTCACTCTCTCTAACTTCGACCTTCACCTTAAACATCAGCCTAACCCTCACTCTCACCCTAACACACACTCTAACACTTACCATCACCCTAACACTAACCCGAACCCTAACAGTCATACTAAACCTAACCCTCACCCTAATTCTAACCCTAAATCTACCCAGCATCCTAACCCTCAACCTAACCCTAGCCGTGAGTGCTAGGGTGAGCCTCACTCATACCTTCAACCTGAGCCTAACCCTAAACCTAACGCTAATTCTAAACCTAACTCTCACACTCACACTCACACTCACCCTAACCCTAACCCTCACCCTCACCTTCACCCTAACACTTAAACTCACCCTAAACCTAACCCTAACCCTAACCCTCACCCTAACCCTAAATCTAACCCTCACCTTAACCCTAACCCTTCCCCTAAATCTCAACCTAATCCTAAACCTAACCCTAAACCTAACCCTCATCCTCAGCCTCAACCTCACCCTAACCCTAACCCTAACCTTAACTATCACCCTAACCCTAACCCTAATCCTACCACTAACCCTCACCGTCACCATCACCCCCACCCTAACCCTCAACCTCAAACTCAACTTCACCCTAACACTCAAATTAACCCTAACCCTCACCCTAACCCTCATCCTCTCCCTAACCTTAACCCTAACCCTCACCCCAAAACTAACCCTCACCCTAACCATAATCCTAACCCTCAACCTCACCCTAACTCTCAACATCACCCAAAACCTCACCTCAAACCTAACCCTAACCCACACCCTAACCTTCACTCTCACCCGAACCCTCAACCTCACCTGAAACCTCACCCTCACCCTAACCCTCAGCCTCACCCTAACACTCACCCTAACCCTAACCCTCAACCTAAACCTCACTCTCACCCTAATCCTCACCCTAACCCTAACCCTAAACCTTACCTAACCGAAACCCTCACCCTCACACTCACACTCACACTCACCCTAACCCTAACCCTCACCCTCACCCTCACCCTCACCCTAACACTTAACCTCACCCTAAACCTAACCCTAACCCTAAACCTCACCCTCACCCTAATCCTCACCCTAACCCTAACCCTAACCCTTACATAACCGAAACCCTCACACTCACACTCACCCTAACCCTCACCCTCAACCTCACCCTAACCCTTACCCTAACCCTCACCCTCCCCCTAACCCTTACCCTAACCCTAATCCTAACTCTAACCCTAACCTTCACCGTAACTCTAACCCTTACACTAACCCTAACCCTAACCCTAAACCTCACCCTAACCCTAGCCCTAAACCTCACCCTCACCCTAACACTTACCCTAACCCTAACCCTCACCATAACCCTAACCCTTACCCTATACCTAAACCTCAGCCTCAAACTAACCCTAACCCTTACCGTATACCTAACCCTCAGCCTCAACCTAATCCTAACTGTAACCCTCACCGTAACCCTAACTCTCACCCTAACAATGAGCCTCACCCTAAACCTCACCCACACCCTAATCCTCACTCTAACCCTAAATATAACCCTTACCTAACCGAAACCCTCAACCTCACCCGCACACTCACCCTAAAACTCACCCGCACCGTAGCCCTCACCGTAAACCTAAACTTCACCCTAACTCTAAGCCTAAGCCTCACTCTCACCCTCACCCTAACCCTCACCACAACCCTAACCCTAATCTTAAACCTAAACCTCACTCTCACCCTCACCCTAATTCTATCCCAAACCCTGACCCTCACCCTCAATCTCACCTAACTCTAACCCTAACCCTAATCTTAATTCTAATGCTCACCCTCACCCTCACCCTAAATCTAACCCTAACCCTTACCCAGACCCTCACCCTCACACTAACCCTAATCCTCACCCTATCCCTAACCGTAACCCTAACCCTCACCCAAACCCTCACCCTCAAACTAACCCTAATGCTAACCCGAAACCAAACCCTCACAATAACCCTCACCCTAACCCTTACCCTCACCCTAAACCTAACACTCACCCTCAAAATAACTCTCACTGTAATCCTTACCCTCACCCTTACCCTAACCGAAACATTAACCCTAAACCTCACCCTAACCCTCACCCTAACCCTAACCCTCACCCTCACCTCACCCTAAATATAAACGTAACCCTAACCCTCACCCTCAACGTCATTCTCAACCTCACCCTGACCCTCAACCTCACCCTAACCCTAACCCTCACACTACCCCTAACTCTCACCCTAAACCTAACCCTAACCCTCACCCTCACCCTCACCCTCAGCCTAACACTTACACTAACCCTAAGCTAACCCTAACCCTTACCCTCACCCTAAACCTAACCCTAAAGGTAACCCTCACCGTCACCCTCACACTCACCCTCACCCTCAACCTAACCCTCACGCTCAACCTCACCCTCACCCTAACCCTCACCGTCAACCTAAACATCATCCTAACCCTAACCCTCACCCTAACCCTAACCCTTACCCTAACCGTAAGCCTAACCCTAACCCTAACCCTAATCCTAACCCTAATGCTAACCCTAAACCTCAACCGAACTCTAATCCTCAACATAACCGTTACCCTCACTATCAACCTCAACCTGAACCTAACCCTAATCCTAACCCTCACCCTAACCCTAACCCTCACCGTAACGCTAAACCTAACCCTAGCCCTCAGCCTTACCCTCACCCTAAACCTAACCCTAATCCTAATCCTCACTGTATCCCTAAGCATAACCATAACACTCACCCTAACTCTCACCCTCCCAGTAACCCTAATGCTAACATTAATCCTCAACCTCACCCTAAATCTCGCCCTAACCCTTACCCTCACTCTAAACCTCATCCTCACCCTAACCCTAACCCTAATACTAACACTAGCCCTCACCCTCACCCTAACCCTAATCCTAAGCCTAATCCTAATGCTAACCCTAAACCTCAACCTCTCCATAACACTCACATTAACCCTAACCCTCACCCTCAACCTCACCCTAACCCTAACCCTAACATTAACCCACTCCCTAACCCTCACCCTAACACTAACCCTAACCCTACCCCTCAGCCTAACCCTCACTCTAAACCTAACCCTAACCTTAATCCTCACCTTATCCCTAACCCTAACTCTAATCCTCACCCTAACCCTCACCCTCACAATACCCCTAAGGCTAACATTACCCCTCAGCCTCACCCTAAACCTCGCCCTAACCCTTACCCTCACTTTAACATTATGCATCACAATCAACCTAACCCTAACCCTAACCCTTACCCTCACCCTAACCCTCACCCTCACCCTAACCCTAACACTAACACTAAACCTCACCCTAACCGGCACCCTAACACTAAGCCTAAGCCTAACCCTCACTCTCACCCTAACCCTTACACTTACCGAAACCTAAACCTAAACCTCAGCCTAACCCTCATCCTAACCCTAAACCTAACCCTTACCCTAACTGTCACCCTCACCCTCAACCTCACCCTCACCCTAACTCTAAACCTAACCCTAACCAAAACCCTCACCCTAACCCTAGCCCTATCCCTTACCCTCGCCCTAAAACTAACCCTAATACTAATCCTAAGCCTCACCCTCACCCTAACCCTTATCCTCACCCTAACCCTAAACTTAACCCTCAGCCTAACCCTCAACCTAACCTAAACCCAAACCCTAAACTTAACCTTCACCCAAACCCACACCCTCACCCTCATACTAACCCTAACCATAACCCTATCACTCACTCTAAACCTAACCCTCACCCTAACCCTAACCCTCACAGTCACCCTAACACTCACCCTAACCAACAACCTAACTCTAACCCTCACCCTCACCATAACCCTAACCCTAAACCTAACCCTAACCCTAACCCTCACCCCCACACTCAGGCTAACCCTAACCCTAGCAATTAATCCTAACCCTAACCCTAACCATCACCCTCACCCTAACCCTTACCCTAAACCTAACCCTAACCCTAATCCTAAACCTAAACCTCAACCTCAACCTAACCTTCACCCTAACGCTAACCTCACCCTAACCCTAACCTTAACCCTAACACTAACCCTCACCCTCACCCTAACCCTACCCTTCACACTAAGCCTCACTCTAACACTAAACCTAACCCTACCCCTCAGCCTAACCCTCACCCTAACCCTAACTCTAACCATAACCCTCAAGCTAAACCTCACGCTCACCATAACCCTAATGCTAACATTACCCCTCAACCTCACCCTAAACCTCGCCCTAACCCTTACCCTCACCATAACCATATCCTTCATCCCCACACTAACCCTCACCCTAACACTTTCCCTCACCCAACCCTATCCCTAACCCTAACACTAACCCTCACCCTAACCCTCACCCTAAACCTCACCCTAACCCTCACCCTAACCCTAAGCTAACCCTAACGCTCATCCTCACCATAACCCTCACCCTAACCCTTATCCTCACCCTAACACTAATCCTAACCCTGAGGATAATCCTGATCCAAACCCTAACCCTAACCCTATCCCTCACCCTAACATTAACCCTAACCCTAACCCTAACTCTCAACCTAACCCTCAAACTCACCCTCACCCTTATCCTCACCCTCAGAGTAAACCTAAACCTAACCCTAATCCAAAACCTAATCCTCACCCTCACTCTCATCTTAACTCTAACCCTAACCCTAACCATCACCCTCACACTAACCCTCACCCTCATCCTCACCCTCACCTTAACCTTCTCCCTAACCCTTACCCTCCCACTAACCCTAAACCTAAACCTACCCCTCACCCTTACGCTCACCCTAACCCTAATCCTCACCCTAATATTAACCCTAACCCTACCCCTCACCTTAACCTTCACCCTAAGCCTAAACCTAACCCTAACCATCACCCTAACCCTAACCTGAATCCTAAACCTATCCCTCACCATCACCCTAACACTTACACTCACCCTAAGCCTAAACCTAACACTCAGCCTACCCCTCATCCTAACCCTAACCCTAACCCTAACCCTCACCCTCACCTTAACCCTAACCATAACCCTAACCCTCACCCAAACCCTAAAACTCACCCTCACCCTCAACCTCACCCTCAGCATAACCCTAAACCTAACCCTAATTCAAACGCTAACCCTCAACCTCACCTTCATCCTAACTCTAACCCTAACCCTAACCCTCACCCAAACCCTAACCCTAACACTAACCTTCACCCTAACCATCATCCTAACACTAAACCTAACCCAAACCCTCAACCAATCGCTCACCTCACCCTAAACCTAACCCTAACCCTCACTTTCACCGTGAACAAAACCCTAACCCTAACCATCACACTAACACTAAGCCTCACCCTAACCCTAAACCTAACCCTCAGCCAAACCCTCATCCTAAACCTAACCCTAACAATCAACCTAACTCTAAACTTAAACCTAACCCTAACCCTCACACTAAACCTAACCCTCACCCTCAGCCTAACCGTACACCTAATCCTAACCCTAACTCTAACCCTCACCCTCTCCCTAACTCTAACCCTACCCCTAACTCTGACCCTCACCCAAACCCTAACCCTATCCCTAGCCCTCACCCTAACCCTAAACCTCACCCTAACCCTAACCCTAACAGGCACCCTCACCCTAACCCTAACCCCCACCCTAAACCTCACCCTAACCCTAACGCTAACCCTAACCCTCACCTTCGCCATAAACCTCACCCTAACCCGTACCCTCACCATAACCCAAACTCTAACCTAATCCTCACATTTCGCCTAACCCTAACACTCACTCTCAACCTAACACTCAACATCACCTTAACGATCACCCTAACCCTAAACTTCACCCACACTGTAACACACACCCTCATCCTCACCCTCACCCTCACCCTAACACTGACCCTAACCCTCACCCTAAATCTCACCTTAACCGTAACGCTAACCCTAACCTTCAGTCTCACCCTAACCCTCACCCTAAGCCCTATCCTCACACTAACCCTAACCCTAACCCTAACGTCAAATTAAACCTAAACCTCACCCTAACCCTAACCCTCCCTCTCACCCTAATTCTTTCCCTAACCCTCACCCTAAACCTAACCGTAATCCTCACCTTCACCTTAAACCTCACTGTCCCCCTAACCCTAACCCTAACCGTAACCCTCACCAACACCCTCACCCTCACCCTCACCCTCACCCTAACCCTCACCCTCAACCTAAACATCACCCTAAACCTAAACCTCACCCTAAAGTAACCCTAATCCTCACCCTAACCCTAATCCTCACCTTAAACCTCACCCTCACCCTAATCCTCACCGTAAACCTAACCCTAAGCCTTTCCTAACCTAAAACCTCACCCTCACCCTAACCCTCACCCTAGCCCACACCATAAACCTAACCCTAACCCTAACCCTCACCCTCACCCCCATAATCAGCCTAACCCTAACCTTAACCATAATCCTAACCCTACCCTAATCCTAACCCTCTAACTAAACCTAACCGTAACCCTAATGCTAACACTAAATGTCACGCTCAACCTAACTCTAACACTAACCCTCACCTTAACCCTAACACTAAACCTAATGCTATCCCTAAACCTCACCCTCACCCTAACCCTCACCATAACCTTTACCATCCCCCTTACCCTCACTCTAACACTAATCCTACCCCTCAGTCTAACCCTCACCCTAACCCTATCTCTAACTCTAATACAAACACTAACCCTCACAATGAACCTCACCCTAACTCTAAATGTAAACCTAACCCTAACCCTAAGCCTATCCCTAAACCTCACCCTAACCCTAACCCTAATCCTATACCTAACCATCACCCTCACCCTCACCATAACCCTAACTCTCTCTCTAACCCTAAACCTAACCCTAGCCCTCACCCTAAAACTTACCCTCAACCTCAACCTAACCTTAACCCTCAACCTGAACCTAACCCTCGCCCTAAGTCTTACCCATACCCTGAATCTAAACCTAAGTCCAGCCCTAAATCTCACCCTAACCCTAACCCTATCCCTAACCCTCACACTAATCCTAACACTCACACTAACCCTAACCCTAACCCTTACCCTCACCCTCACCCTAACACTAACCCTCACCATAACCCTAACCCTAACCCTAACTCTAACCCTAACACACACACTCACCCTAAACCTTACCCTAGCACTTACCCTCACCATAACAATAACCCTAACCCAAACCTTAAATCCTAACACTAACCCTAACACTAACAAGCACCCTCACCATCACCCTAACACTAATCCTCACCCTCAACCTAAACCTTACCATCACTTTAAACCTAAACCTAACCGTCACCCACACCCTCACCCTCACCCTCACCCTCACCCTAACCTGAACCCTCACTCTCACCCTAAGCCTAACCCGAACCCTCACCCAACCCTAACCCTAACTCTAACCCACACCCTCACCCTAACCCTAACCCTTACCCTAACCCTTACCATAAACCTAACGCTAGCCTTACCCCTCATTCTCACCCTAACCCTCACACTAACCCTTATCCTCACACAAACCCTAACCCTAAAACTAACCCTCACACTAACCTTAACCCTAACCCTAACCCTTACCCTAACCCTGACCCTAAACCTCACCCTACCCCAACCTAAAACAAACGATAACCCTAACACTCACCCACAACCTAATCCTAAACCTCACCCTAACCCTCACACTAACCCTAATCCTCACCATATCACTAACCCTAACCCTAACCCTCACCCTAATCCTTAACCTCACTCTAAACTTAACTCTTACCCTCATGCTAAACCTCACCTTACCCTCACCCTAACCCGCCAACTAACCCTAACCCTAAACTTATGGTGCACCGTAATCCTCACCCTAACCATAACCCTAACCCATAACCTCAACCTAAACCTAAACCTCACTCTCAACCTAACCCTCAACCTAACCTTTATCCTCACACTAACCCTAATCCTCAACCTCACCCTAACCCTCACACTAACCCTTATCATCACCCTATCAGTAACCCTAACCCTAACCCTCACCCTAAACCTCACCCTAACCCTTACCCTCACCCTAACCTGCAAACTAACCCTAACCCTAAACCTACGGCTCACCCTAGCCCTCCCCCTAACCATAACCCTAACCTTAACCCTCACCCTAACCCTAACCTTCACCCTCACCCTAACCCTGCCCCTAACTCTTACGCTCACACTAAACCTATCCCTAACCCTCACCCTAACTCTAATTCTCAACAGAACACTCACCCTCACCCTAGCCCTCACCTCACACTAGCCCTCAACCTAACCATAACCCTCATGCTCACCGTAACCCTAATGCTAATATTAACCCTCAACCTCACCCTATAACTTACCCTAACCCTTACCCTCACCATAACCCTATCCCTCACCCTTACCCTAACTCTCACCCTAACCCTTTCCCTCACCCTAACCCTCACCCAGACCTAAACCTTTCCCTAACCCTAACCCTCACCCTAACCCTAAGACTAATCCTAACCCTCACCCTCACCATAAACCTCACCCTAAACCTAACCCTCAGCCTAACCCTCATCCTAATCCTAATCCTAACCCTAACCGTCACCCTAACCTTAACCATAACCCTAACCCTAACACTCACCCTAACCTTAACCCTCACCCTACCCTCAGCCTCACCCTCAGCCTAAGCCTAACCCTAATCCAAAACCTAACCCTTAACCTCACTCTCACCGTAAATCTAAACCTAACCATAACCATCACCCTCACCCTCATCCTCCCCCTCACCCTTACCCGATGCCTAACCCTTATCCTCACACTAACCCTAACTCTAAACCTAATCCTCACCCTAACCCTCACCCCAACACTAACACTAATCCTCACCTTAACCCTCACCCTAACTCTAAACCTAACGATCACACTAACCCTAACCCTAATCCTAAAGCTAACCCTCACCGTCACCCTAAACCTTACCCTAACCTTAAGCCTAAACCTAACCGTCAGCCTAACCCTCATCCTAAACCTAACCCTAACCCTCACCCTCATCCTCAACCTAACCCTCACACTCACCCTAAAACTACCCTAAATCTAACCCTACCCTATCCCTACCCCTCATCCTAACCCTAACGCTAACCCTAACCCTCAACCGAACCCTAACCCTACCCCTAATGCTAAAACTCACCCTAACCCTAATCCTCACCCACACCCTAACCCTCACCCTCAACCAAACCCTCACCCTCAACCGAACCGTCATACTCACCCTAACCCTCACCCTCACTCTAAACATCACCCAAACCCTAACCCTCACCCTAACCCTAACACAAACCCTAATCCATACACTCACACTCACCCTAACCCACACCCTAAACCTTATTCTCACCCTAACACTAACCCTCAACCTAACCCTAACCAAAACCCTCACACTAACTGTAACCCTCACTCTAATCCTAACCCTAACCCTGACCCTAACCTTCACCCTCACCCTGACCCTCACCCTCAGCTTAACCCTAACCCTAATCCTATTCCTAATCCTAAACCTCACACTCACCCTAAACCTAACCCTAACCCTAACCCTCACCCTCACCCTCACCCGAACCCTCCCCCTCCCCCTCCCCCTAAACATCACCCTAACCCTAAGCCTCACTCTAACCCTAATCCTGACCCTGAACTTAACCTCAGCTTAATCCTCATCCTCACCCTAATACTCACCCTAACCCTAACCTTTACTTAACCGAAACCCTCACCCTCACCCTCAGCCTAACCCTCACCCTCACACAAGCCCTCAACCTAACCCTAAGTTTAACCCTAAACCTCACCTTCAACCTCCTCTTCCTCAGCCTTAACCTAACCATAACCCTAATCCTAACCCTAACCGTCAACCCCACCCTCACCCTAACCCTAACCCTAATTCTAACAATAACACTCACGCTCATCCTAACCTTAATCCTAACCCTAACAATAACTCTAACCCTAACCCTAAAACTCACCCTAACCCTAATACTAACACTTACCCTCAACCTTACCCTCACCCTCATTCTAACCCTCACCCTCATGCTGACCCTCACCATCACACTAACCCTCACAAAAACCCAACCCTCACCCTAGCCCTAACTCTAACCCTCACCCTCACTTTCCCCCTCACCCTCAGCCTAACCCTAACTCTAACCTTAATCCTAAACTAACCTCACCCTCACCCTCATCCTACCCCTCACCCTCAACCTCATCCTCACCCTCACACTAACCCTCAACCTCACCCTAAACATCACCTTAACCCTAACCTTTACACTGAACCTAACCCTAACGCTCACCCTAACGCTCACCCTCAAACTAACCTCACCCTCACCCTCACACTAACGCTAAACCTCACTCTAACCGTATCACGACACCTCACCCTAACTCTCACCCTAAACCTAAACCTAACCCTAACACTCATCCTAACACTAAATCTAAACCTAACCCCCACCCTCACCCTGATCCTCACCATCACCCTAACACTCACCCTAAACCTAACCCTCACCCTGACCCTCACCCTAACCCTAACGCTAGCCCTCACCCTAACCCTTACTTTAACACTAACCTGTACCTTAAACCTAACCCTCATCCTAACACTAACCCTCACACTAACCCTAACCCTAGCCCTCACACTCCCCCTCACCCTCAACCTAACCCTAACACTCATCCTAACCCTAACCCTAAACCTAAACCTCACACTAAACCTAAACCTCACCCTAACCCTAATCCTCACAGTAAACATAACAGTCACACTATCCCTAACCCTATCCCTCAGCCTAACCCTCACCCTAAACCTAACCCTAACCCTAATCCTCATCCTATCCCTAACCTTAACCCTAACCCTCACCCTAACCCTAATGCTAACCCTAACCCTCACCCTCACACTAATCCTCAACCTAACCCATACCCTCACCCTAACCCTAATCCTCACCCTCAGCCTAACCCTAACCCTCACCCTAACCCTCACCCTTACAGTCACCCTCACCCTCAGCCAAACAATATCCCTAATCCTCACACTAACACTAACACTCATCCTATACCTCACCCTCAAACTAACCCTAAACCAAACCCTAACCCTCACCCTAAACCTCGCCGTAACCCTAACACTAACCCTAACATTCATCCTCACAATAAACCTCACCCTATACCTTATCTTCACCATAACCCTAACCCTAACCCTAACTCTAATCCTCAAACACACCCTAACCTTCACCTTCACCCCAACTGTCACCCTCACCCTCATCCTCATCCTCACCCTAACCCTCTCCCTCACCCTAAACATCACACAAACCCTAAACCTGACCCTAACCCTAACCCTCACCTTAACCTTAACCATCACTCTCACGCTAATCCTCACCATAAACCTAACCCTGACCTAAATGAAACCCTCACCCTAACCCTCACACTAACCCTCACCCTCACCCTAGACCTCACCCTAACCCTAACCCGAACCCTAACCCTCAACTTCAACCTAACCCTCACCGTAACCCTTACCCTCACCCTAACCCTAACCCTAATCATAACCCTCACACTATCCCTTACCCTCACCCTAACCCTAACCCTAATCCTAACCCTAACTATCACCCTCACACTGACCCTCACCCTCACCCTCACCCTAACCCTATTCCTAATCCTAAATATCACAATCACCCTCAACCTAAACCTAACCCTAACCTGAACCCTCACCCTCACCCTCACCCTCACCGAACAGTCACCCTCACCCTAAACATCATCATAACCCTAACCCTCACCCTAACCCTAACCTCAGCTTAACCCTCACCCTCAACTTAATCCTCACCCTAACCCTAATCCTAAGGTAAACGAAACCCTCACCCTCACACTAACCCTCAACCTCAACCTAGCCCTAACCCTAACCCTAACCATAACACTTACCCACACCCTAACCCTCACCCTTATCCTCAATCTAACCCTAATCCTAACCCTAATGCTCACCCTACCCCTCTCCCTAACCCTAAATGTAACCCTAACCCTCAACCTCATCCTAACTCTCAAGCTCACCTGAACACTCACCCTCACCCTAAACCATACTCTCACAACAGTCATCACCCTAACCCTAACCCTCAACCTAACCCTAACCCTAACCCCCACCCTAACCCTAACCCATACCCTAACGCTCACCCTAACCCTTACCCACAACATAATCCTAACACTCACCCTCAACCTTACCATCACCCTAACCCTTACCCTCACCCTAACCCTCACCCTAACCCTCACCCTAACCCTCAAACTAACCCTAACCCTCACCCTCGCCCTAACGCTCACCCTAACCTTTACCCTCACCCTCACCCTAACCCTCAACCTAACCTTTACCCTGACCCTAACCCTAACCCTAACCCTAAACCTAACCCTCACCCTAACCCTAAACCTAACCCTCAACCTAAAACTTATCCTATCCTTAAACCTGACCCTAACACTCACCCTAACCTTAACCCTAACCATCACACTAACCCTAACTCTAACCTTCACCCTCACCCTCAGGCTAACTCTAATACTAAACCCAACCCTCACCCTCACCCTAACTCTAACCCTAAACCTAACCCTAACCCTAACCCTCACCTTAACCCTCAACCTCACCCAAATTCTCAACCTAACCTTACCTTAACCCTTACCTAAACTAAACCCTTACCCACACCCTCAGCCTAACCCTCACCCTCACCCTAGCCCACAACCTAACCCAAACCCTAAACCTAACCTTCACACTAACCTAACCATAACCCTCAGGATAAAACTTATCCTAACCCTAAACCTAAAACAAAACTTCACCCTAACCAAACACTAACCCTAACACTAACCCTCACCCTCATCCTCACTCTAACCCTAATCCTAACCATAATGCTCACTCTACACCTCTCCCTAACCCTAAATGTAAACCCAACCCTCATCCTCATCCTAACCCTCAAGCTCACCTGAACACTCACCTTCACCCTAAACCATACTCTCACAACAGTCATCACCCTAACCCTAACCCTCACCCTAACCCTAACCTCAGCTGAACCCTCACCCTCAACCTAATCCTCACCCTAACCCTAACCATAAAGTAAACGAAACCCTCACCCTCACACTAACCCGCACCTTCACCCTAGCCCTAACCCTAACCCTAACCATAACACTTACCCATACCCTAACCCTCAACCTTATCATCACTCTAACCCTAATCCTAACCCTAATGCTCACCCTACCCCTCTCCCTAACCCTAAATGTAAACCTAACCCTCACCCTCATCCTAACCCTCAAGCTCACCTGAACACTCACCCTCACCCTAAACCATACTCTCACAACCATACCATCACCCTAACCCTTACCCTCACCCTAGCCCTCACCCTAACCCTCACCCTCGCCCTAATGCTCACCCTAATGCTCACCCTAACCTTTACCCTCACCCTCACCCTAACCCTCACCCTAACCTTTACCCTGACCCTAACCCTAACCCTAACCCTAAACATAACCCTCAACCTAACCCTTATCCTAAACCTAAACTTAACCCTAACCCTCACCCTAACCCAAACCCTAACCCTCATACTAACCCTAATCTTAACCCTCAGCCTAACGCTCATCCTAACCCTAACACTAACTCTAACCCTCACCCTAACCGTAACCCTACCATAAAACACACGCTAACCCTAACCCTCACCCTCACCCTCAAGGCTAACTCTAATACTAAACCTAAACCTCACCCTCACCCTAACCCTAACCCTAAACCTAATCTTCACACTAACCCTAACCATAACCCTCAGGATAAACCTTATCCTAACCCTAAACCTAAAACAAAACTTCGCCCTAACCAAACCCTAAACCTAACCCTAACCCTAACCCTAACCGCACACTAAACCTAACACTAACCCTAACACTAACCCTCAGCCTAACCCTAACCCTAACCCTAACCCTCACCCTAAACCTAATCCTAACCTTAACCCTCAACCAAACTGTAAACCACACCCTCATCCTCACCCTCACCCGCAGCCTAAACCTAGTAATAACCCTAATCCTAACCCTCACCCTAACTCTAACCCTAAACCAAACCCTCACTCTCCCCCTCAACCTCACCCTAACCCTCACCCTAACCCTAACCCTTACCCTAAACTTTACCCTCACCCTCACCCTAACTCTCACCCTAACCTTTACCCTGACTCTAACCCTAACCCTAACCCTAAACCTAACCCTTGCACTAACCCTAAACCTAACCCTCAACCTAACCGTTATCCTAAACCTAAAATTAACCCTAACCCTCACACTTACACTAACCCTAACCCTAACCTTCACACTAACCCAAACCCTAACCCTAAGCCTAACACTCATCCTAAACCTAACCCTAACTCTAACACTCACCCTAACCGTACCCCTAACCCTAACACTCACTCTAAACCTAACCCTCACCCTCACCATCAGGCTAACTTTAATACTAACCCTAATACTAACCCTCACCCTCACCCTTACTCTGACCCTAAACCAAACCTAACCCTCACACTTACCCTCACCCTAACCCTAAACCTATCCCTAACCCTCACCCTAAACCTAACCCTAAGCCTAACCCTCACACCAAACCTCAACCTAACCCTTACCCTCACCATAAACCTAAATCTAACCCTACTACTCACCCTAAACATAACCCTCAACTACAGTCTAACCCTGACCCTGAACCGAACCCTCACTGACTCCTAACACTCTTCCTAACCGTAAACCTAATCCTAAACGTAAGCCTCACCCTCAAAGTCACCCTAACCCTGCACCTAACCCTAACCCTCACCTACAACCTCACCCTAATCTTCACCCTAACCCTAACCCTAACCCTACCCTTCACCATAACACTCATACTAACCCTAACCCTAATACTAACCTTCAACGTAACCCTAACCCTAGCCCTAACCCTCACCCTCACACTAAACCTAAACCTAAGGCTAACACTCAACCTAACACTAATCTTCACCCACAACCTAAATCTCACCCACACTTGAACCCTCAACCTCTCCCTCACACTAAACATCACCCAAACCATAACCCGCAACCTAACCCTTGACCTAACACTAAACCTAACCTTAACCCTAACCCTAACCTCAGCGTAACCCTGACCCTGACATAAAGGAAACCCTCACCCTCACCCTAACCCTCACCATCCCCCTAACCATAACCCTAACCATCAACGTCACCCTCACCCTCACCCTCAGCCTAAACCTAACTCTAAACCTAACCCTCAACCTCACCCTAACCGTAACCCTAACCCTAACCCTCACCCCAACCCCAACCCTAACCCTCACCCTAACACTAACCCTCATCCTCACCCTCACCCTAATCCTAACCCTCATCCTCACCCTAACCTTCACCCTAACCCTTACCCTGTCCCTCACCCTAACCCTAACCCTCAAAGTAACCCTAACCCTCATCCTAACCCTCACCTTAACCCTCAACCTCACCCTAATCCTCACCCTAACCTAGCCTTAACCCTTACCTAAGCTAAACCCTCAACCTCACCCTAACCCTCACCCTCAACCTAGCCCACACCCTAACCCTAACCCTAAACCTAACCCTCACACTAACCCTAAACATAACACTCAGCCTAAACCTTATCCTAACCCTAAACGTAAAACTAACCTTCAACCTAACCAAACCCTAACCCTAACCCTAACCCTAACCCTCACACTAAGCTTAAACTTAACCCTGAGCCTAACGCTCATCCTAACCCTAACCCTAACCCTAACCCTAACCCTCACACTAACCTTAAACTTAACCCTGAGCCTAACGCTCATCCTAACTCTAACCCTAACCCTAACCCTCAACCTAAACCTAACCCTAACCCTAACCCTCACCCTAACCCTAAACCTCACCCTCAAACTCACCCTCACCCTCAGCCTAAACCTAGTGCTAACCCTAACCCTAACCCTCACCCTCAACCTAAATCTAACCCAAAACCAAACTCTCACCCTCCCCTTCACACTCACGCTAACCTTCACTCTAACCCTAACCCTCACCCTCAACATCACCCTCACCCTCAGCCCAACCCAAGTCCTTACTCTAATCCTAAACCTCAACCTATACCTGATGATAACCCTAACCCTAATCCTAACCATCACCCTAACCCTCACCCTCACCACAGTCCACAACCTAACCCTAACCTTAAACCTAACCCTCACACTAACCCTAACCCTAACCCTCAGCCTAAACCTTATCCCAACCCTAAACCTAAAATTAACCATCACCATAACCAAACCCTAACCCTAACCCTAACCTATCCCTAACCCTCACACTAACCCTAACCCTAACACTCAACCTAACGCTCATCCTAAACCTAACCCTAACCCTAACCCTAAACCTCAACCTAACGCTCATTCTAACCCTAACCTTAACACTAACCCTAAACCTGACCCTCAATTTAACCCTCCCCTAACCCTAATTCTAACCCTAAACCTCACCCTCACTATAACCCTAATCCTAACACTAACCCTAAACCTCACCCTAACTATCACCCTAACCCTCACCCTCAGCCTAAACATCACCCTAACCTTAACCCACACCCTAACCCTAACCCTAACCCTCACCATAATCCTCACGCTAACCCTAACCCTCACCCTAACCCTAACCCTACACCTCACCCTAAACCTCACCCTAACCCTTACCCTCACCCAAACCCTAACCCTCACCCTCACACTAGCCCTCACCCTTACACTAATCCTAACCATAACCCTAAACCTAAACCTAAACCTCAACCTCACCCTCACCTTCACCCTCACCCTCACCCTAAGCCTAACCCTAAACCTCACACTCACTCTAACCCTAACCCTAACACTAATGCTAACCCTAAGCCTCATCCACACCCTAACCCACACCCTAACCCTTACCCTCACCCTCTCCCTCACCCTTACCCTAAACCTACCCTTTCAGCCTAACCCTCACCTTAACCCTTACCTTCACTATAAACCTAACACTAACCCTAATCCTCATACTAACCCTAAACCTAACCTGAACCCTAAACCTCACTTTAACCCTCACCCTAATCCTAACCCTGACCCTAACCCTCACCCTAATGCTAACACTAAACCTAAACCTCACCCTCACCCTAACCCTCACTGTCACCTTAACACTCAACATCACCATAATCCTCACCCTAACCCTAACCCTCACACTAAACCTCACCCTAACCCTTACCCTCACCATAACCTTAACCCTAACCCACACCCTAACCCTCGCCCTCACCCTAGCCCTCACCCTAGCCCTCACCCTAAGCCTAACCCTAACCCTCACCCTCAACCTCAACCTCAGCCTCACCCTAAACCTAAACCTAATCCTAACCCTATTCCTCACCCTCACCCTCACTCTAAACCTAACCGTAAACCTAATGCTAACCCCAAACCTCTCCCTAACTTTAACCCTAATCCTAAACCTCACCCTAACCCTAATGCTATACCTAACCCTAACACTCACCCTAACACTAATGCTAACCCTAATACTCAACCTCACACTAAACCTCACCCTAAACCTTACCCTCATCCTAACCCTCACGTAACCCTAAAACTAAACCTAACCCTCACACAAACACTCACCCTAAACCTTACACTAACCCTATCCCTCACCCTAAGCCTCAACATGTCCCTTATCCTCACACTAACCCTAACCCTAACCCTACACCTCACCCTAATGCTAACACTGAACTCAACCCTAACACTAACCCACACCCTTACCCTACACCTAACCCTCATCCAAACGCTCACCCTAACCCTAACACTAACCCTATCCCGCAACCTCATCCTAACCCTCACCCTAACGCTTACCCTCACCCTAACCCTAACCGTCACACTAAACCTAACCCTCACACTAACCCTAGCCATAAACCTCAACCTAACCCTCACCCTAAACCTAAACCTAACCCCCAACCTAACCCTAACCCTAAACATTACCCTAACCACAACCCTCACCCTCACCCTCACCCTAAACATCACCCTAACCCTAACCCTAACCCTAACCCTCACCTTAACCCTAACCCTCACCTTCAACCTCACCCTCAGCATAATCCTCACCCTAAACCTAACCCTAACCCTTTCCTAACCGAAAACTGCACCCTCACACTAACCCTCAACCTAACCCTCGCCCTCACCGTAGCCCTCACCCTAAGCCTAACCCTAACCCTCACCCTCACCCTCAAACATATCCTCAACCTCAGCCTCACTCTAACCCTAAACTTAATCCTAACCCTAATCCTCAACCTCACCCTCACTCTAACCCTAATGGTAAACCTAATGCTAACCCTAACCATAAACCTATCTCTAACCCACAACCTAACCCGAACCATAATCCTCACCCTAATCCTAATCCTAACCCTAACCCTAACCCTCAACCTAAACCTAACCCTAAACATTACCCTAACCCTAACCCTCACCCTCACCCTCACCCTCACCCTCAGCCTAACACTAACCCTAACCCTAATCCTAACCCTAACACTCAACCTCACACTCACCCTAACTGGAACCCTAACCATAAACCTAAACCTCCCCCTAACCATTAACCTATCCCTAATCCACACTCTAACCATAAACATCACCCTAACCCTAACCCTAACCATCACCCTCACGCATACCCTCACCCTCAGCCAAACCTAACCCTACCCTAACCCTAACCCTCACTCTCACCCTCACCCTCACCCGCAACCTAACCCTAACAATAACCCTAACCCTCACCCTAACACTGAACCTCAACCTCACCCTCACCCTAACCCTAATCCTAACCCTAACTCTAATCCTAACCCTCACCCTCACCCTAACCCTCACCTTAACCCTTACCCTCACCTTCACCTAACCCTAACCTTAACCCTCACACTAACCCGAACCCTCATCCTAACCATACCACTAACCCTAACCCTTACCCTCACCCTAACCCTAACCCTAACAGTAACCTTAAACCTAAACCTAGTCCTCACACTAACCCTAACACTCACCCACACATTAACCCAAACGCTCACCCTCACCCTCACCCTAACCCTAACCCTAAACCTAACCCTAACACTCCCACTAAATCTAACCCTCACCCTAACTGTAACCCTACACATCAGCCTAAACCTCACCCTAACACTAACCTTAACGCTAATCCTTACCCTATCCCTAAATAAAACCTTAACCCTCACACTGACCCTTGCCCTCAACCTAACCCTACCCCAAACCCTAACCCTCACAATAAACCTAACCCTCACCCTATCCCTAACCCTTCCCCTCAGCCTAAGACTGACCCTAACCCTAACCCTAACCCTCACCCTAACCTAACCCTAACACTCACCCTAACCCTCAACCTCACCCTAACCCTAAACCTCACCCCAACACTTACCTTCACCAAAACCCTCACCCTAACGCTAACCCTAACGCTAAACCTCACCTCACCCGCAACCTCCCCTTAACCGTAACCCTAACCCTAACCCTAACAATAACCCTAAACCTAATCCTTACCCTAACCCACACCATCACCCTCACCTTCACCCTAAACCGAACCTTAATCCTCTCCATAACCCTAAATCTCTCCCTAAACCTAACCCTCACACTCACCCTAACCCTCACCCTAAAACTTACCCTGACCATAACCCTCAGCCTAACCCTAAACCTAACCCTAACCCTCACCTTAACCTTCACCCTAAACCCAACCGTAACGGTAACCCTCAAACTAACCCTGAACCTCACCATAACCCTAACCCTGCCCCTCATCCTAACCATCATCCTAACCCTCACCCTAACCCTAAATCTAACCCTAAAACTTACCCGCACCCTAACACTCACCCTCACCCTCACGCTAAGCCTCACCCTCACCCCCACGCTAACCATCACCCTATCCCTAACCCTCACCCTCACCCTAAGGCTAAGCCTCACACTAACCCTAACCCTCACCTTCACCCTCACCCTCACCCTCAGCCTAACCCGAACCCTAATCCTAACCCTAACCCTCACTTTAACCCTCACAATAACCCTAAACCTAAACCTCACACTCACCCTAACCCTAACTCTCACACTCACCCTCACCCTCAGCCTAAACCTAAGCCTAATATTAACCCTAACCCTAACCCTCACAGTCACCCTCACCCTGAACCTAACCCAAATCCTCAACCAAAACCTCACCCTCACCCTCACCCTAACCATCACCCTCACCCTAAACATCACACTAAACCTAAGCCTCACCGTAAGCCTTAGCCTAACCCTCACCCTAACCCTCACCCTCACCCTCAGGCTCACCCTAACCCCAATCCTAACCCTAACCCTCACACTCAACCTTATCCTCACCCTCACCCTAAACTTAACCCTAACAATAACCCTAACCCTAACCCTGAACCTAACCCTCACCCTAACCCTAAACCTCACGCTAATCCTCGCCCTCACCCTCACCCTCATCTTAACCCTAAGCCTAACCCTAACCCTCACCCTTACACTCACCTTAACACTAATCCTAACCCTAAACCTCACCCTAACAGTAACCCTAACCCTCACCCTTACTTTATCCTCACCCTAACCCTAACCCTCACATTAACCTTTACGCTCACCCTAACGCTAACCTTACCCTTCACCCTAACCCTCACCCTATTTCTAACCTTAACCCCTAACGTAACCCTCTCTCTAACCCTAACCCTAACCCTCACCCTCACCCTAACTCTCACATAATCCTCACCCTAACCCTAACCTCTATCTAACCGAGACCGTCACCCTCAACCTCACCCTCATCTTTACCCTAACACTCACCCTCACACTACCCCTCACCCTAACCCTAACCCTAATCCTAAACCTCACACTCACCCTCACCCTCACCCTCAGCCTAAACCTAACTCTAAAGCTAATCCTAAACATAACCCTCAGCATAACCCTAACCCTCACCCTTAAACCTAACCCTCACCCTCACCCTAACCCTAACCGTAATCCTCACACTAAACCTAACCCTCACTCTAAACCTAACCCTAACCCTCACCGTATTCCTGACCCTAAACCTAACCCTAACCCTCACCCTAACCCTAATCATCACCCTAATCTAGCCATCACCCTAACACTAACCCACACCCTAAACCTGACCCTCACCCCACCCTCAAATTAACACTAAGGCTAACTCTCACCCTAACCCTAACCCTCACCCTAAACCTAACCCTCACCCTATCCCTCAACCTAACCCTAACCCTAAGCATCACCCTCACCCTCACCTTAACCAGAACCCTAATCCTAACCCTCAACCTAATCCTAACCCTAACCCTAACCCTAATCCTCACCCTAACCCTTACCCTCACCCTAACACTAACCCAAACCCTAACACTAAGCCTCACACTAACCGTAACAATCACCCTAAGCCTAACATTAACCCTAACCCTAACCCTCACCCTCACCCTAAACCTAACCCTAACCCTAACCCACACCCTCACCCTCACCTTCATCCTCACCCTCACCCTAAATCTAACCCTAACAATAACCCTAACCCTTACCCTAAACCTAAACCTCACCCTAAACCTAACCCTCACTCTAACCCTCATCCTCACCATCACCCTCACCTTAACCCTAAGCCTAACACTAACCCAAACCCTCACCCTCACCTTAACACTAAAGCTAACTCTAACCCTCACACTAACAGTAACCCTAACCCTCACCCTCTCCCTAACCGTCACCCGAACTTTATCCTCACCCTATCCCTAACCCTCAAATTAACCCTAATGCTCACCCTAACCTTAACAGTACACCTCACCCGAACCCGAACCCTAACTCTAATCCTAACCCTAAACCTAACCCTCATCTAAACCTAACCCTAATTTTCAACGTTACCCAAACCCTCACCATCACCCGAACCCGAACCCTAACCCTGACACTCACCCACACCCTAACCCTCAAGCTCACCCTAACCCTAACCCTCACCTAATCCTCACACTAACCTTAACCATTATCTAACAAAGTTCCTCACCCTCACCCTCACCCTAACCTTCACCCTAACCCTCACCCTTACCCTAGCCCTCTCCCTAAACGTAACCCTAACTCTAAACCTCACCCGCACCCTCACCCTCATGCTCAGCCTTACCCTAACCCTAACCCCTAACCCTAACCCTAACCCTCAACCTGATCATAACACTCACCATAACCCTTACCCTCACCCTCAAAATATCCCTAACCTTAACCCTCACACTAAACCTAACCCTCACCCTAAACCTAACCCTACCCCTCACCCCAAACCTCAACCTAAACCTAAACCTAACCCTCACCCTCAAACTAGCCCTCACCATAATCCTAACCCTCATCTTAAACTTCACCCTCACACCACCCTCAAACTAACCCTAACCCTGACACTCACCCTAACCCTAACCCTAACCAGCACACTAGCCCTCACCTTAAACCGAACCCTAACCCTCCCCCTCACCCAAACTCTAACCTTAACCCTAACCCTAACCCTCACCCTAAAACTAACCTTAACCCTAACCCTCACGCTTACCTTAACCCTCATCCTAACCCTTAACCTCATCCTCACCCTAAACCTCACACTAAACTTAAACCTCACCCAAACTCTAACCCTAACCGTGACCCTCACCCTCACCCTCATGCTAACCCTTAACCTAACCCTCTCCCTAACCCTAAAACTCACCCTAACCCTAACCCTAACCCTCACCCTCAAGCTCACCTTAACCCTAACCCTAACCCTCACCCTAATCTTCACTCTAACCCTGCTGCTAACTCTAACACTCACCCTAACCCTCACGCTATCACTTACCCACAACATAAACCTAAACCTAACCCTCACCCTCACCCTAAATCTCACCCTAAACTTAACCCTAACCCAAACACGAAACCCTAACCCTAACCTGAACCCTAACCCTCACCCGAAACCTTAACCCTAACACTAAACCTAACCCTCAAGCTAAGTGTCACCCTATCCCTAACCCTATCCCAAACCCTAACCCTCACCCTAAACCTTATACTCACCCTCACCCTAACCCTAACCCTAACGCTGACGCTTACAATAACTCTAACCCTCACCCTAAACCTAACCTTACCCCTCACCCTAACCCTCATCCTAACCCTAAACCTAACCCAAAACCTATCCCTAACACTAATCCTAACCCTAACCCTAACCCTCATCATAACTCACACTAACCCTAACACTAACTCTCACCCTCACCCTCACCCTCAGCCTAACCCTTACCCTCACACTAACCCTAACCATCACGCTAACCCTCAACCTAATCCTCAACACTAACCCTAACCATAACCCTTACACTAACCCTAACCCTAAACATCACCAAAATCCTCAATAACCCTAAACCTAGTCCTAACCTAACCCTTACCCTCACCCTAACCCTAACACTCACCCTAACCATAACCTTCACCCTAACACTAAGCCTAACCCTAACACAAACCCTCACACTAAACCTAAACCCTCAGCCTAAACCTAACCCTCAACCTAAACCTAACCCTAACCCAAATCCTCACCCTCAACTTATCCCTCACACTAACCCTTTTCCTATCCCAAACCCTAACCCTCACCCTTTAAGTAACCCTCACCCTTACCAAAAAGCTCACCCTTACCCTTACCTTACCCTCACCCTAACCCTCACACTAACTCAAAACCTCAACCTAACCTAATCAAAACACTCACACTAAACCTCACCTTAAACCTAATGCTAACCCTAACACTCACCCTCACCCTAACCCTCACCCTAAACCTGAACCTCACTCTAACCCTAACCCTAACCCACAACCTCACCCTAAACCTCACCCTAACCCTAACCCTCACCCTAATCCTTACCCTCACCCTAACCCTCACCCTAAACCTAACCCTAAGCTAACCCTAAACCTCACCCTAACACTCACCCTCACCCTAACCCTAACCTTCACCCTAACACTAAGCCTAACCCTAACACAAACCCTCACACTAATCCTAAACCTCAGCCTAAACCTAACCCTCAACCTAAACCTAACCCTAACCCAAATCCTCACCCTCATCTTATCCCTCACACTAACCCTTTTCCTATCCCTAACCCTAACCCTAACCCTAACCCTCACCCGCACCCTCACCCTTTCCGTAACCCTCACCCTCACCAAAAACCTCACCCTTACCTTTACCTTACCCTCACCCTAACCCTCACACTAACCCAATACCTCAACCTAACCTAATCAAAACACTCACACTAAACCTCACCCTAAACCTAATGCTAACCCTAACACTCACCCTCACCCTAACCCTCACCCTAAACCTGAACCTCACTCTAACCCTAAAAATAACCCACAACCTCACCCTAAACCTCACCCTAACCCTAACCCTCACCCTAATCCTTACCCTCACCCTAACCTTCACCCTAAACCCAACCCTAAGCTAACCATAAACCTCACCCTAACCCTCACCCTCACCCTAACCCTAATCCAAACCCTAACCCTCAGCCTAAACCTCACCCTAACCCTAACCTTAACCTTCACACTAATCCTAACCCTCACCTTAACCTTAACCCAACCCCTCACCCTAACCTTAACCCTCATGCTCACCCTAAACCTAACCCTAACCCTATCCCACATCCTGAACCTCACCCTCATCCTCACCCTCAACCTAAACCTAATCCTAACAATAACCCTAATCGTAAACCTAACACTCACCTTAACACTAACCCTCAAGCTAACCCTCATACTCACCCTCACCCTCACCTTAACCCTAAGCCTAACCCTAACCCTCACCCTCACCCTCAACTTAACACTAATGCTAACCCTAACCCTCACACTAACAGTAACCCTAACCCTAACTCTCACCCTAACCGTCACCCTGACATTATCCTCACCCTAACCCTAACCCTCACATTAACCCTAATGCTCACCCTAAGCTTAACAGTACGCCTCACCCAAACCCTCATCCTAACTCTAACCCTAACCCTAAACCTAACCCTCACCTAACCCTAAATCTCAACCTTACCCTAACACTCAACATCACCTGAACCCCCACCCTAAACCTAACACTCACCCACACCCTAACCCTAAAGCTCACCCTCACCCTCACCCTCACCTAATCCTCACCCTAACCCTAACCATTATCTAACAAAGGCCCTCACCCTCACCCTCACCCTAACCTTCACCCTAACCCTCACCCTCACCCCAGCCCTCACCCTAAATGTAACCCTACCTGTAAACCTCACCCGCACTCTCACCTTCATGCTCAGCCTTACCCTAACCCTACCCCTAATCCTAACCCTAACCATCAACCCCATCATAACCCTCACAATAACCCTTACCCTCACCCTCACCATAAGCCTAACTGTAACGCTCTCACTAAACCTAACCCTCACCCTAAATCTAACCCTACCCCTCACCCCAAACCTCAACCTAAACCTAACCCTAACCCTCACCCTAACGCTAACCCTAACCCTCACCCTAGCCCTCACACTAATCCTAACCATCATCCTAAACCTCACCCTTACACCACCCACAAACTAACCCGAACCCTAACCCTCACCCTAAGTCTAACTCTCACCGTAACACTAACCCGCACCCTAGCCCTCGCCCTAACCCTAACCCTAAACCTCCCTGTCACCCTAACCCTAAACCTAACCCTAACCCTCACCCTAACCCTCACCCTAACACTAAACTTAACCCTAACCCTCAACTTTACCTTAATCCTCACCCTAACCCTTAACCTCATCCTCACCCTAAACCTCACACTAAACCTAAATCTCACCCTAACTCTAACCCTAACCGTCACCCTCACCCTCACCCTCATGCTAACCCTAACCCTAACCCTCTCCCTCACCCTCACCCAAACCCTACTAATAACTCTAACACTCACCCTATCCTCACGCTATCACTTAAACACACCATAAACCTAAACCTAACCCTAACCCTCACCCTCACCATAAACCTCTCCCTAACCCTAACAGTAACCCAAACACGAAACCCTTAACCTAACCCTAAACTGAGCCCGAACCCTCATCCAAAACCTTAACCCTAAACCTGAACCAAACCCTCAAGCTAACAGTCACCCTAAACCTAACCCTATCCCTAACCCTAACCCTCACCCTAACCCGCACCCTAAACCATATCCGCACCCTCACCATAACCTTAACCCTAACGCTAACCCTCACAATAAATCTAACCTCACCCTAAACCTAAACTTACCCCTCACCCTAACCATCATCCTAACCCTAAACCTAACCCAAAACCTCTCCCTAACCCTAGTCCTAACCCTAACTCTCACCTTCACCCTCACCCTCAGCCTAACCCTAACACTCACACTAACCCTAACCGTCAAGCTAAACCTCAACCTAATCCTCACACTAACCCTAACCCTAACCCTTACACTAACCCTAATCCTAAACCTCAACAAAACCCTCAATAACCCTAAACCTAGACCTTACCTTAACACTTACCCTCACTCTAATCCTAACCCTCACCCTCACCCTAACCCTAACCCTCACCCTAAACCTAACCCTCAACGTAAACCTAACCCTAACCCTAATCCTCACCCTCACCTTATCCCTCACACTAACCCTTTTCCTAATCCTAACTCTAACCTTCACCCTAACCCTAACCCTCTCCCTTTCCGTAACCCTCACCCTCACCAAAAACATCACCCTTACCCTTACCTTACCCACACCCTAACCCTCACACTAACCCAAAACCTCACCCTAAACTAACCAAAACACACACTAAACCTCACCCTAACCCTAATGCTAACCCTAACACTTACCCTCACCCTAAAAATCAACCTAAAGCTTCACCTCAACCTAACACTAACCCTAACCCTCAACCTCACCCTAAACCTGACCCTAAGCCTAACCCGCACCCTAAACTTTACCCTCACCCTAACCCTAAACCTAAGCTAACCCTTAACCTCACCCTAACCCTCACTCTCACCCTAACCCTAATCTAAAACCTAATCCTCAACCTAAACTAATCCTAACCCTAACCCTAACCTTCACATTAACCCTAACCCTCACCCTAACCTTAACCCTACCCCTCACCCTAAACCTCATCCTAACCCTAACCCTAAACCTAACCCTAACCCTAAACCTCACACTAATCCTAACCCTCACCCTCACCCTCACCCTCAACGTAACCATAAACCTAACCCTAACCTAAAAATAACCCTAACCCTAACCCTTATCCTAACCCTCACCTTCACCCTCACCCTAACCCTAACACTCACTCTTAACCTAACCTTCAACCTCACCGTAACCCTAAACCTAACCCTAAAACTTACGCTCACCCTAACACTAACCCTAATCCTAAAACTAGCCTTTACACTAACCCTAATCCTCAGCCTAACCCTAATCCTCAACCTAACCCTATCCCTAACCCTAACCCTCACTCTCACCCTAGGCCTCACCCTAAACCTAATCCTAACCCTAACCCTCACCCTAAACCTAACCCTCACCCTATTCCCAACCCTCAATCTCACCCTCACCCTAACCCTAACCCCAAACCTAACACTCACCCTAACCCTCACCCTTACTGTAAACCTAAACCTAACCCTCACCCTAACCCACAAGCTTACCATAATCCTCACCATAACCCTAACCCTCACACTTAACATTACTCTCACCCTCAACCTAACCCTCACCCTAAACCTAATCCTCACACTAACCTTATGCTAACCCTCACACTAACCCTCACCCTAACCATAATGCTAACCCTAACACTCACCCTGACCCTAACCCTCACCCTAAACCGAAACCTAACCCTAAACCTAACCCTATCCCTAACACTCAACCTAAACTTTACCCTCAACCTAACACTAACACTAACCCTCACACTAACAATAAACCTCACCCTAACTCTAACCTCACCCTAACCCTAACCCTCACCCTAATCCTAACACTAACCCTCACCCTCACCCTAACCTTTAACCTTACCCTCACCCTAACCCTCACACCAACCCTAACCCTAAGCCTAACCGTTACCCTCTCCCTCACGCTCACCCTCAGCCTAAATTTAAACCTAACCCTACTCTTAACCCTAACCCTCACCTTCACCCTCAAACTAGCCCTAACCCTAAACCTAACTCTAAGCTTAACCCCCACACTCACCCTCACCCTCACCCTAAGCCTCACTGTCACCCTCACGCTCACCCACACCCTAACCCAAAGCCTAACCCTCACCCTAAACCTATCTCTCACCCTAACCATAAATCTCACAATCACCCTCACCCTCACCTCACCCTAACCATAAACCTAAACCTAACCCTCACCCTAAACCTCACCCTAACCCTAATGCTAACTTTAACCCTCACACTCACCCTAAACCTCATGCTAACCCTTACTCTCACCGTAAATCTAACCCTAACCCTAACCCTCACCAAGACCCTAACCCTCACGTAAATCCTAACCCTAACCCTAATCCCAACCCTCATCCTAACCCTCACACTAACCCTAATCCTCACCCTAACCCTAACCCTACCCCTCACCCTAAACTTCCTCCTAACACTGACCCTAACCCTAACACTAAGCCTTTCCCTAACCATAACCCTAACACTAATCCTAAACTCCACCCTAAACCTAACCCTCACCCTAACCCTAACCCTAACCCTAAATCTCACCCTAACCCTCACCCTCACCTTAACCCTAACCAAAACCCTAACCCTCAACCTAACCCTAACCCTAACCCTTACCCTAACCCTCACACTAACCCTAATCCTCACCCTAACCCTAACCCTACCCCTCACCCTAAACATCCTCCTAACACTAACCCTAACCCTAACCCTAAACCTCACCCTAACCGTAACCATATCCCTCACCTTCACCCTCACCCTAAACTGAACTGTAACCCTCACTCTAACCCTAACAATAACCCTAACCCTAAACCTAATCTTAAACCTCACCCTCACCCTAACACTAACCCTAACCCAAACCATCACCCTCACCCTAACCCTAACTCTAACACTAACCCTCACACTAACCCTAACCATCACCCTAAACCTAAACCTCACCCTAACACTAACCCTCACCCTAATCCACACCCTAAACATAACTCTACCCCTAAACCTCACCCTCACACTAACACTAACTCTAACCACAACCCTAACACTAAACATCACCCTAAAACTAACCCTCACACTCAAACTCACAGTAACCGTAACCCTAACCCTAACCCTAACAATAACCCTAACCCTAACCCTCAACCTAACACTTACCCTCACCCTAACACTAACCCTAACCCTAACACTAACCCTCACAATAAACCTAAACCTCACCCTCACCCTAACACTCATCCTAACCCTAACCCTAACCCTAACCCTCTCCCTCACCCTAGCTCTCACCCTAACCCTAATTATAACCCTCACCCTCACCCTAACCTTAATCCTCATTCTCACCTTAAAACTCACATTAACCCTAACCCCAATCCTCAATTTAACCCTCACCCTAACCATATCCCGAACCATTAGCCTAACCCTCACCCTAACCCTAACCCTCACCCTTATCTTAACCCTCACACTCAGCCTAACCCTAATCCTCATCCTCACCCTAAACCTCACACTAACCCTAACACTAATCCTCAATCTAACCCTCACCCTAACCATAACCCGAACCCTTACCCTCAACCTCACCCTAACCCTAACACTAACCCTAACTCTAACTCTAAAACTAACCCTAAACCTAAACCTCATCCTATCCCTAAACCTAACCCTCACCCTCTGCCTAACCCTAACCTAAACCCTCACACTCACCCGCACCCTCACACTCACCATAACTCTAACCCTAACCCTAACCCTAAACCTCAACCTAAACCTCACCCTCACCCTAACGCTAACACTAACCCTAACACTAAACCTCACACTAAACATCTCCCCTAACGCTAACAATATCACTAACCCAAACACTAACCCTAACCCTAACCATAACCATAACCCTCACCCTCAGCCTCACCCTCACCACAACTTAACCGTAACCATAACACTAACAATCACCCTGCCCCTAACCCTAACCCTAACCCTAACCCTCAACTCACCCTCACCGTAACCCAAATCCTAAACCTAACCCTATACCTAACACTAAACCTCACCCTAACCCTCAACCTAGCCCTCACCCTAAACCTAATCCTAACCCTAAATCTCATCCTAACACTCACCCTAACCCTAATCCTAACCCTCACCCTAACCCTCACCCTAACCCAAACTCTAACACTACCCCTAATTCTAATCCTAAATCTCACCCTCACCATAACACTAACTCAAACCCTAACCCTAAACTGAACCTCATCCTAACCCTAACCCTAACTCTCAACCTCACACTAACCATAAACCTCACCCTAACCCTAACTCTCACCCTAGCACTTAACCTCACCCTAACACTAACGGCAACGCTAACACTAATGCTCACACTAACCCAAACATCACCCTAACCCTAAACCTCACCCTAACACTAACCCTAACCCTCAACCTCACCCTAGCCCTCACCCGGACCCTAACCCTCATCCTCACCCTAAACCTCACACTAACGCTAACTCTAATACTCAATCTAACTCTCACCCTCAACGTTACCCTAATCCTAACCCTCACCCTTACCATAACCCTCACCCTCAGCCTAATCCTCACCTTTACCCTTAGCATCACACCCACCCTAAACTCACCCTAACCCTCACCCTTAACTTAACCCTCACCCTAACCCTAACTCAACCCCTAAACCTCACCCTCACCTTAATCCTAATTCCAACCCTAACGCTAACACTAAACCTCACCTTAACGCTAAACCTAACCCTCACCTTTCCCCTAACCCTAACCCTAACCCTAACCCTCACACTAATCCAAACACTCACGCTAATCCTAAACCTCAGCTTAACCCTAACTCTAACCCTCACCCTCACACTAGCCCTCACCCTAACCTTAATTCTAACCCTCACCCTCACCATAACCCTAACCCTCATCCTCACCATGAACCACACACTAACCCTAACCCTAATCCTAATCCTCAATCTAACCCTAAACCTAAATCTAACACTAACACTTACCCTAACCCTAAACCTAACCATAACCCTCAACCTTATCTTAACCCTCACCTTCAGCCTAAACCTCACCTTTACACTTACCATCATCCTCACCCTAACCCTCAACCTAAACGTAAACCTCATCCTAACACTCACCATAACCGTAAACCTAACGATCACACTAACCCTAACCCTCACCCTCAACCTCACAGTCAGCCTAAACCTAAGCCTAAGCTTAAACCTTACCCTAAACCTCACCTTCACCGTTGCCCTCACCCTAACCCTAATCCTAACCCTAACCCTCATCCTAACCCTCACCCTAACCCTAACCCTAACCCTAACCCTAATCCTCACCCCGACCCTCACGCTCAACCTAACACTAAGCCTAAGCTTAACCCTTACCCTAACCCTCACACTCACCCTCACCCTAAACCTAATCCTAACTCTAAACCTAACCCCAATCCTAAACCTCAACCTAAACTGCACCCTAACCTTAACCCTAACACTAAACCTAACCCTAACCCTAAACCTGGACATAAATCTCCCCCAAACCCTAAATGTAACCCTAAAACTAACCCTCACCCTAACCCAAATCCTAACCCTAACCCTCAACCTAACCCTAACCCTCCCCCTCACTGTAAATCTAACACTCATCCTAACCCTCACCCAAACCCTAACCCTAACCCTAAACCTCACCCAAACACTAACATTAACCCTCACCCTCACCCTAGCCCTCACCATAACACTAATCCTAACCCTAATCCTCATCCTAACCCTCACCCTAATCCTAACCCTAACCCTCACCCCAATCCTAAGCCTAACCCTAACCCTCAACCTAAACCTAACACTCACGCTCAACGTAACCCTAACCCTAAACCTCACCTTAACCCTAAACCTAACCCGAACACTAATTCTCACCCAGACCCCAACCTTAACTCTAACACTCACGCTAACCTTAACCATCATCCTCAGCCTCACCCTAAACCTAACCCTAACACTAACTCTCACACTAACCCTAACCCTAAGACTCACCCTAACCCTAACACTAAAAACCTCACCCTAAATCTAACACTAACCCTCACCCTCACCCTCTCAGTAACCGTAACCCTAAGCCTAACCCTAACAATAACCCTAACCCTAACCCTAATCCTTAATCTCACCCTCACCCTAAACCTTATCCTAACACTAACCCTCACCCTAACCCTAATCCTCATCCTTACCATAACACTAACCCTCATCCTAACCCTCACCCTAAACCTAAACCTCACCCTAACACTAACCCTAACCCTCACCCTCACCCTAGCCCTCACCCTAACCCTAATCCTAACCCAAATCCTCATCCTAAACTTCACCTTAACCCTAACCCTAAACCTCACCCTAATCCTAAGCCTAACCCTAAACCTCAACCTAACCCTAACCCTCAGCTCAACTTAACCCTAACCCTAACCTTCACCCTAACCCTAAACTTAACCTGAACACTAACTCTCAACCTAATCCTAACCCTAAACCTCACCCTAACCCTAAAACTCACCTTCAGTGTAACCCTAAGCCTAGCCCTAAACCTTACGCTAACCATCACACTCACCCTAAACCTTACCCTAATCCTATTCCTAACCCTAACCCTAACCCTCACCCTCAGCCTCAAATTAACCCTAACTCTTACCCTAAACCTCACCCACAACCAAACCCTAAACCTAACCCTAACCATAAACCTCACCCTAACCCTCACCCTAAACATGAACCTCACCCTAGCCCTCACCCTAAACCTAATCCTAACCCTACCCTCAATCTAACCCTCACCATAACCCTAACACTAACCCTCACCCTAAACCTAACCCTCACCCTCAGCCTAACCCTAAGCCTAACCCTAAGCATAACCCTAAACCTAAACCTAACCCTCACACTCACCCGCACACTCACCCTAACTCTAAACTTAACCCTAACCCTAACCCTCACCCTAACGCTCCCCCTAACTCTATATGTAACCCTAAACCTCACCCTCACCCTAACCCAAACCCTAACCGTAACCCTAAACCCCATCCTAACCCTAACCCAAACCCTAACCCTAACCATCACCTAAACCTAATCCTCACCTGCACCCTCACCCTCAGCCTAACCCTAAGCCTAAGCCTAACCCTAACCCTAACCCGCACACTCACCCTCACCTTAACCCTAACTCTAACCCTAACACAAACTCTAAACCTCACCCTAACCCTAACCCTAACCCTCACCCTCGCCCTCACAGTAACCTGAATCCTGAACCTAACCGTAAAAATAACCCTAACGCTAATCCAAACACTCACCCTAACCATAACCCTCAACCTAAATCATTCCCTCACCCTAACACTTACCTTCACACTAACACTAACCCTAACCCTAACCCTAACCCTCACACTAACCCTAAACCTAACCCTAAACCTCACCCTCATTCTAACCCTAATATTAACCCTAAGCCTCACCCTAACCCTAACCCTCACCCTAACCTTAACTCTACCCCTAAACCTCACCCTCACTCTACCCCTAACTCTAACCCTAACCCTAACACTGAACCTCACCCTAAACCAAACCCTAACCCTCACCCTCAACCTCATGCTCAGCCTAAGCCTAAGCCTGAGCCTAACCCTTACCCCAAACCTCACCCTCACCCTAACCCTTACCCTAATCCTAATCCTAACCCTAAGCCTAACCCTAACATTCACATTAACCCTAAACTTCACACTCACCCTCATCCTCAGTGTAAGCCTAAGCCTAAGCCTAACCCTAACCCTAATGCTCACACTCACCCTAACCTTTACAATAATCCTAATCCTAAACCTAAGCCTAACCCTCACCCTCACCCTAAACCTCACCCTTACCCTCACCCACACCCTAACCCTAACACTAACACTAACCCTAATCCTCACCCTCAGCCTCACCCTAAAACTAACTCTAACACTAAACCTTACCCTCACCCTAACCCAAAACTTAAACGTAACCATAAACCTCACCCTAACCCTAACCCTAAACCTCACCCTCACCCTAGCCCTTACCCTAACCCTAATCCTATTCCTAATTCTCATCCTAATCCTCCCCCTAACCCTAACCCTAACCCTCACCCTAACCCTAATTCTAACCCTAACCATAACACTAAAAACCTCAACCTAATCCTATCCCTCTCCCTCACCCTCACCATAACCCTAACCCTAACCCTAACAATAACATTAACCCTAACCCTAATCCTAACCCTTACCCTAACCCTAATCCTAACCCTAACCCTCAACTTAACCCTAACCATCAGCCTTACCGTAACCCTAACCCTCATCCGAACCCTCACCTAAACCTAACCCTAACTCGAAACCTCACCCTAACACTAACCCTAACCCTCACCCTCACCCTAGACCTCACCCTAACCCCAATCCTAACCCTAATCCTCATCCAAACCCTCACCCTAACCCTAATCCTAAACCTCACCCTAACCCTAAACCTAACCCTAACCGTCAAACTAACCCTAACCCTAAACCTAACCCTAACCCTAACCCTATACCTCACCCTAACCCTAAACTTAACCTGAACCCTAACTCTCACCCTAAAACTAACCCTAACCATCACCCAAACCCTAACCCTCACCCTCACCCTCAATTTCAGTGTAACCCTAAGGAGAGCCCTAATCCTAACCCTAACCCTCACACTCACCCTAACCCTTACCCTAATCCTAATCCTAACCCTAACTCTAACCCTCACACTCAGCCTCACCTTAACCCAAATTCTAACCCTAAACCTCATCCTCACCCTAACCCTAAACCTCACCTAACTCTAACCCTAAACCTCACCCTCACAATAGTCCTCAACCTAACCCTAATCCTAACACTAACCCTCATCTTAACCCTCCCCATAACCCTAACCCTAACCCTCACCCTAAATGTAATCCTCACCCACACCATCACCCTCAGCCTAACTCTAATCCTATCCCTAACCCTAACACTCACACTACCCCTATCCCTAAACCTAAACCTCACTCTGACCCTAAACCTCACCCTCAACCTCACCCTCAGCCGAACTCTAAGCCTAATCCTTACCCTAACCCTAACCCTCACACTCCCCCTAACCATAACTCTAATCCTAATCCTAACCCTAAACCTAACCCTCACCCTCAACCTAACCCTCAACTTAAGCCTAACCCTAACATTAATCCTAACCCCAACCCTCGACCTAACCCTCCAACTAACCCTAAATATAACCCTAAACCTCACCCTCACCCTAACCCTAATCCTAACCCTAACCCTAAACCTCACCCTAACCCTAACCCTAACCCTCACCCTCACCGTCACCCTCACCATAACTCAAATGCTAACCCTAAAAATAACACTAATCCTAACCCTAAACCTAACCCTAACCCTAACCTTAATGCTGACACTCACCCTCACCCTAACCCTAATCCTAACCCTAACCCTCACCTTAATGTAACCCTCAAACTCAACATAACCCTAACCATCATCCTAACCCTCACCCTAACCCTAAACCTAACCCTAAATCTTACCCTAACACTAAACCTAATCATCAACCTAGCCCTCACCCTAACCCTAATCATAACCCTATTCCTCATCCTTAACCTCACCCTAACCCTTACCCTAACCCTCACCCTAACCCTAACCCTTACCCTCAGCCTGACCCTAACCCCACCCTCAGCCTAACCCTTAGCCAAACACTAACCCTAACCCTAACCCTCACCCTAACCCTAACCCTTACCCTAATCCTAATCCTAACCCTAAGCCTAACCCTCACCATCACCCTAAAACTCACCCTAACCCTAACAATAACACTAATCTTAACCCTTACCCTCAACCTCAGCCTCACCCTTACCCTAACTCTAACCCTAAATCTCACCCTCAACCTAAACCTAACCCTAACCCTAAACCTCACACTAACCCTAACCCTAAACCTCACCCTCACCCTAGGCCTTACCCTAACCCTAATCCTAACCCTCATCCTAACCCTCACCCTAACACTCACTCTAACCCTCACCCTAACCCTAATCCTAACCCTAACCCTCACTCTACCCCTAACCCTCACCCTTTACCTTAACCCTAACCTTCATCCTAACCCTCACCCTAACCCTAACCCTAAACCTTACCCTAACACTAACCCTAACGCTCAAATTCAACCTCAGCCTCACCCTTACCCTAACTCTAAAACTAAACCTCATGCTCACCATAACCCTTACCCTAATCCTAATCCTAATCCTAAGCCTAACCCTAACATTCACCCTAACCCTAAACTTCACCCTCAACTTCACCATCAGTCTAATCCTAAGCCTAACCCTAACCCTAACACTAACCCTCACACTCACCCTAACCTTTACCGTAATCCTAATCCTAAGCCTAAGCCTAACCCTCACCTTCACCCTCACTCTCACCCTAACCCTAACACTAACACTAACCCTAACCCTCACCCTCAGCCTCACCCTAAACCTAACTCTAACACTATACCTTAACCTCACCCTAACCCAAACCCTAAACATAACCCTAATCCTCACCCTAACCCTAACCCTAAACCTCATCCTCACCCTAGCCCTTACTCTAACCCTAATCCTATCCCTAATCCTCATCCTAACCCTCCCCCTAACCCTAATGCTAACCCTCACCCTAACCCTAATTCTAACCCTAACCCTAACACTAAAAACCTCACTCTAAGCCTAACCCTAACCCTCATCCTCACCCTCACTGTAACTGTAATCCTAACCCTAACAATAACATTAACCCTAACCCTAATCCTAACCCTCACACTCACCCTAATTCTAACCCTAACCCTAACCCTAACAATAACATTAACCCTAACCCTCATCCTAACCCTCACCCACACCCTAACTCTAATACTAACCCTAACCCTCATCCTAACCCTCACCCTAAAACTAACCCTAACCCTAAACCTCACCCTAACACTAACCCTAACCCTCAACCTTACCCTAGCCCTCACCCTAACCCTAATCCTATCCCTAACCCTCATGCTAACGCTCACACTAACCCTAAGGATAAACATCACCCTAAGTCTAATACTCATATCCACCCTTACCCTCAGCCTAACCCTAAGCCTAAGACTAATCCTAACCCTAAGCCTCACACTCACCCTCACCCTAACCCTTATCCTAACCCTAATCCCAACCCTAACCCTAAACCTCAACCTAACCCTCACCCTAGACCTAATGCTAACCCTAACACTAACCCTAAACCTGACCCTCACCTTAACCCTCCCCCTCAACCTAACTCTAACCCTAAACCTCACCCTGACCCTATCCCTAATCCTAACCCTAAGCCTAAACCTCACCCTAACCCTAAACCTAACCCTCACCCTCTCCCTCACCCTCACCCAAACCGAAAGTCAAAACCTAATCCTAACATTAACACTAATCCTAATCCTAAAACTAACCCTAACCCTAACCCTAAACTTCACCCACAGCCTCACCCTCACGGCAAATGTAACAGTAACCATAACACTTACAACAACCCTAACCGTAATCCTAACCATCATCCACTCCCTAACCCTAATCCTAACCCTAACCATCACGCTAACATTAACCCTCACCCTCACTGAAACCTTAGCCCTCATCTTAACTCTCACCCTAACCCTAAGCCTAACCCTCACCCTAAACCTTAACCTCACCCTAATCCTAACACTAAGCCTAACCTAAACCTCACCCTAACCCTCACCCTCAGCCTAATCCTAACCCAAACCCTAACCCTCAACCTAACCCTCACTCTAAACCTAACCCTAACCCTAAACCTCACTTTAACCCTAACACTGAACCTAACCCTAACCCAAAACCTCAACCTAACCCTGATGCTAACTCTAACCCTCACCATTACCAGAACCCTAAACCTAACCATAAACCTCACCTTAAGGCTAACTCTAACCCTAAACCTAACCCTAACCCGCACCCTAACCCTAACCCTCACCTTCACCCTCACCCTCGGCCTAACCCTAAGCCTAACCCTAACACTAACCCTAACCCTCACACTCACCCTCACCTTAACCCTAATCCTAAACTTACCCTATCCGTAAACCTAACCCTCACCCTAACCCTCACCCTAAGCCTAACCCTACCACTAACCCTAAACCTAACCCTCACCCTAACCCTCAACCTTACCCTAACTCTAACCCTAAACCTCAACTTCACCCTAACCCTAAATCTAACCCTAACCCTAACCCTAAATCTCACCCTAACCCTAAGCCTAAACCTCACCCTCACCCTCAACATCACCATAAACATAAACCTAACCCTAACCCTAAAAATAACCCTAACCCTAACCCTAAACCTCACCCTAACCATAACCCTCACCCTAACGCTAAACCTCACCCTAACATTTACCCTCACCCTAACACTAACCCTCACACTAAACCTAAACCTCACCATAACCCTAAACATCACCCTAACCCTAACCCTAACCCTAACCCTCACCCTAAACCTAATTCTAACACTAACCCTCACCCTAACCCTAACCGTCATCTTCACCCTAACCCTAACCCTCACCCTTACCGAAACACTCGCCCTCAGACTAACCCTCACCTTTAACCTTAACGACACCCTCAAACTAACCCACACACTAACCATAAACTTAACCCAAACCCTAACTCTCACCCTAACCCTACCCCTAACACTCACCTAACACTAACCCTCATCTTTACCCTCAACCTCAGCCTAACCCTAAGACTAAACCTAATCCTAATCCTAACCCTCACACTCACCCTCTCATTAACCCTAATCCTAAACCTCACCCTCACCCTAGCCCTCACCATAACCCTAATCCTAAACCTAACCCTCACCCTAACCCTAACACACACCCTCAGCCTAACCCTCACACTAACTCTAACCCTAACACCAGCCCTAACAATAAGCCTCGGCCTAACCCTCACCCTAAACCTATCTCTAACGCTCAACCTCAAACTCACACTGACCCTAAACCTAACCCTGACCCTAAACCTCACCCTAACACTAACCATAAACCTCACCCTCACCCTAACCCTCACCCTAACCCTGATCCTAAACCTAACCCTCATCCTAAACCTCACCCTCACCCTAACCCTAACCCTCACCCTAACCCTAACCCTTACCCTCAACCTAACTCTCAGACTAACCCTAAGCCTAACCCTAAGCCTAACCCTAACCCACTCACTCACCGTCAACTTAACCCTAATCCTAACCATAACCCTAACCCTAAATCTCACACTAACCCTAAACATAAAATTAACCCTAACCCTAACCCTCATCCTAACCCTCACCTGAACCCTAACTCTAACCCTAAACCACAACCTTACCCTAACCCTAACTCTAACGGTAACCGTAAACCTCTCCCTAACCCTAACCCTCACTCAAACCCTCACTGTAACCCTAACCCTCACCCTAACCATAACCCTCACCCTAAACCTAACCCTCACCCTAAACCTTACCCTCCCCCTAAACATAACCCTCACCCTAACCCTAACCCTCACCCTAACCAAAACCCTCATCCTAATCCTAACCCTCTCCCTAACACTTACCCTCACCCTAACACTCTCACTCAGTATAACACTAACCATCACACTAACCCTAACTCTCACCCTAACCCTAAACCTCACCCTAACCCTAACCGTCAGCATCACCCTAGCCCTCACTCTAACCCTATTCTAACCCTAACCCTCACCCTAGTCCTAAACCTCATCCTCACCCTAAACTCACACTAGTGCTAACCCTAATCCTCATTCTAACCCTCACCCTTACCCTAACCCTCACCCTAACCCTTACCCTAACGTCACCCTAATCCTAACCCTCACCTTTACTCTTACCATCACGCTCATCCTAACCCTAATCCTAACCCTAACCCTCATCCTAACACTCAACCTAAACCTAACCCTGTCCATCACCCTAACCCTAACCCTCAGCCTCACCCTCAGCCTAACCCTAGGACTAAGCCTAACCCTAAACCTAACCCTCACCCTCACCCTAGCCCTCAGCCTAAACCTAATCCTAACCCTAACCCTCATCCAAACCCTCACCCTAACCCTAACCCTAACCATCACCAAAACCTATTCCTCACCCCCAACCTCACCCTCAGCCTAACAGTAACCATAACCCTCACCCTCAGTCTCACCCTCACCGCAAACTTAACCCAAACCAAAAACCAAAACACAAACAATTACCCTAACCCTCAACTAAGCCTAACCCTCAAACTAACCCTAACCCTAATCCTAACCCTAACCCTAATCCTAAACCTAACCCTAATCCTCAGCCACACCCTCATCCTAACCCAAATCCTAACCTTAACCCTCACCCTAACCCTAAGTCTAAGCCTAACCCTAACCCTAAAGCTCACACTCTCCCTCACCCTAACCCTGATCCTAAACCTAACCCTATCCCTAACACTAACCCTCACCCTAACACAAACCCTAGCCCTCACCCTAACCCTAATCCTCACCCTAACCCTCACCCTCATGCTCCGCCTAAGCCTAAGCCTAAGCCTAAACCTAAGCCTAACCCTAACCCTCACACTTACCCTAACAATAACACTAACACTAACTCTAACCCTAAAACTAACCATCACCCTAGCCCTAACTCTAACCCTAACCCTAAACCTAAACCTAATCCTATCTCCAAGCCTAAACCTCAACCTTACCCTTACCCTAACAGTAACCGTAACCCTAACCCTAACAATAACCTTAACCCTAACCCTAACACTCACCCTAACCATAACCCTAACGCTAACCCTAACACAAACCCTAACCCTAACACTAACACTCACACTAACCCTAACCATCATCCTAACCCTAAACCTCACCCTAACACTAACCCTAACCCTCACCCTCACGCTAGCCCTCACCCTAACCCTAATTCTAACCCTAACCCTCACCCTAAACCTCATCGTCACCCTAAACCTCACACTACCCCTAACCCTAATCCCATATCTAACCCTAACCCTAACCCTTACACTAACCCTCAACCTAAACCTAACCCTCACCCTTACTGTAGCCCTCAGGCTCATACTAACCCTCACTCTAACCCGAACCCTCATCCTAAAACTCATCCTTAACCTAACCATATCCATCACCATAACACTAAAGCTCACCCTGACCATCACCCTCAGCCTAAACCTATGCCTAAGCCTAAACCTAACCCTAACCCTCACTGTCAACCTAGCCCTCACCCTAACCCTAATCCTACCCCTAAACCTCATCCTAACCCTCACCCTAACCCTAAGGCTAACCATCACCCTAAGCCTAATACTCACCCCCACCCTCACACTCACCCTAACCCTAAGCCTAACACTCACCCTAACCCTAACCCACACCCTCATCTAAACCTCATCCTATCCCTAACCCTAACCCTAATGCTCACAGTCACCCTAACCCTAACCCTCAAACTCACCTCACACTCAGCTTAAACCTAAGCCTAACCATAACCCTAAACCAAACCCTCACAATCACCCTCACCCTAAGCCTAACCCTAACCCTAATCCTAACCCTCACCCTCACCTTCACCCTAACCTTAACCCTAACCCAAACCCTCAACCGAAACCTCACCCTCAACCTCACCCTAACCCTCACCCTCAACCTAAACATCACCCTAAACCTAACACTCACCCTACCTCTTAGCCTAACCCTCACCCTAACCCTAAACCTCACCCTCACCCTCACCCTCAGGCTCACCCTAACCCTAATCCTAACCCTAACCCTCACCCTCATCCTCAAACTAAATCTATCCCTAACCCTAACCCTCACCCTAACCGTAACCTCTAACCTAACCCTAAGCCTCAACATAACCCTAAAACTAACCCTAACCCTAACCCTAATCCTCACCCTCACCCTCAGCCTAAGCCTAAGCCTATCCCTAACCCTCACACTCACTCTTACCCTAAAACTAACCCTAAGCCTCACCCTCACCCTCAACCTAAACCTAAACCTAACCCAAACACTCATCCGAACCTTCACCCTCACACTCACACTAACCCTCAACCTCACCCTAAACATCACCCTAACCCTAACCCTCACCATAACCCTAACCCTCACATTAACCCTAACCCTCAATCTAACCCTAACCCTCAACCTAACCCTTACCCTCACCCTAACACTAAGACTAATCCTAACTTGAACCCTCACAGTAACCCTAAACCTCACCCTAACCCTAACCCTCACAGTAAACCTACCCCTCACCCTAACCATAACCCTACACCTCACCCTACCCCTCACTCTAACCCTAACCCCAACCCTAACCCTCACCCTCAACGTAACCCTAACAATCACCCTAACCCTAACCCTCACCCAAACCCTAACTCTCACACTCTCAAGAACACTCATTCTAACTCTAACACTCACCCTCAACATAAACATAACCCTAACCCTAACCCTCACCATAACCGTAACCCTAACCCTCACACTAACAGTAACCCTAAACCTCACCCTCACTCCAACCCTCACACTTACCTTATCCTCACCCTAACCCTAACCCTCACACTAACCCTAACCTTAACTCTAACCCTACACCTCACCCTAGCTCTAACCCTAACCCTCACCATAAACCTAACCCTTACCCTCACCCTCACCCTAACCCTCACCGTAGCATTAACCCTCATCCTAACACTAACACTTATCCATACCTTAACCTTCAATGTCACCTCACCCTAACACTCACCCTCATTCTACACATCACCCTAAATATAACCCTCACCCTAACCCTAACCCTATCACTTACCTTAACCCTAACATTCACCCTAACCCTCACCCTAACCCTAACTTCCAACCTAACACTAACCCTAACCCTAACACTAACCCTCACACTAACCCTAACCATCACCCTAAGCCTAAACCTAACCCTAACACTAATCCTAACCCTCACCCTAACCCTAGCCCTCACCCTAACCCTAACCCTCATCCTCACCCTAAACCTAACACTAACCCTAACACTAATCCTCAATCTATTCCTCACCCTCACCATAACACTTTCCCTAACCCTCACCCTAACCCTAACCCTCACCCTTACTGTAAACCTCACCCTTGGCCTAAACCTCACCTTTATCCTTACCGTTACCCCCACCGTAAACCTCACCCTAAACCTAACCCTCACCCTAACCCCCACCTTAAACATAACTCTACACCTAAACCTCATCCTCACACTAACCCTAACTCTAACCATAACCCTAACACTAAACGTCACCCTAACCCTAACCCTCACACTCACCCTCACAGTAAACGTAACCCTAACCCAACCCTAAAAATAATATCTCACCCTAACCCTTAACCTCATCCTCACCCTAAACCTCACACTTAACTGAACCCTCATTGTAACTCTAACCCTAATCGTCACCCTCACCGTCACCCTCATGCTAACCCTAACCCTAACCCTCACCCTAACCCTAAACCTCACCCTAATCCTGACCTTAATCCTCACTCTCACCTGCACCCTCACCCTAACCCTAAACCTAACCCTCACCCTAACCCGAAGGCTAACTGTAACACTCACCCTAACCCTCACGCTATCACTTACCCACACCACAAACCTAACCCTAAATTTAACCCTCACCCTCACCCTAAACCTCACCCTAACCCTAAACCTAATCCTAACGCTCACCCTCACCCTAACCCTCACCCTCACCCTAACCCTCACCATAACCCTAATCCTCACCCTCACCCTCACCCTAACCGTAACCCTCACACTAAACCTAACCCTCACCCTAAACCTAACCCTACAGCTCACCCTAAACCTCAACCTAAACTTAACCCTAACCCTAAACTTCACCCTCACGCTAGCCCTCACCCTAACCCTAATTCTAACCCTAACCATCAACCTAACCCTCATCGTCACCCTAAACCTCACACTACCCCTAACCCTAATCCCATATCTAACCCTAACCCTAACCCTTACACTAACCCTCAACCTAAACCTAACCCTCACCCTTACTGTAACCCTCAGGCTTATACTAACCGTCACCCTAGCCCGAACCCTCATCCTAACCCTCACCCTAAACCTAACCATATCTATCACCATAACACTAACCCTTACCCTCACCATCACCCTCAGCCTAAACCTATGCCTAAGCCTAACCCTAACCCTAACCCTCACTTTCACCCTAGCCCTCACCCTAACCCTACGCCTACCCCTAACCCTCATCCTAACCCTCACCCTAACCCTAAGGCTAACCATCACCCTAAGCCTAATACTCACCCCCACCCTCACCCTCACCCAAACCCTAAGCCTAACACTCACCCTAACCCTAACCCTCACCCTCATCTAACCCTCATCCTATCCCTAAACCTAACCCTACTGCTCACAGTCACCCTAACCCTAACCATCAAATTCACCTCACCCTCAGCTTAAAGCTAAGCCTAACAAAAACCCTAACCCTAACCCTCACAATCACCCTCACCCTAAGCCTAACCCCAACCCTAAACCTAACCCTCACCCTCACCTTCACCCTAACCTTAACCCTAACCCAAACCCTCAACCGAAACCTCACCCTCAACCTCACCCTAACCCTCACCCTCAACCTAAACATCACCCTAACCCTTAGCCTAACCCTCACCCTAACCCTAAACCTCACCCTCAAAATCACCGTAACCTCTAACCTAACCCTAAGCCTCAACATAACCCTAAAACTAACCCTAACCCTAAACCTAACCCTAACCCTAACCCTCACCCTCACCCTCAACCTAAGCCTAAGCCTATCCCAAACCCTCACACTCACCCTTACCCTGAAACTAACCCTAAGCTTCATCGTCAACCTCAACCTCAACCTAAACCTAACCCAAACACTCATCCGAACCGTCACCCTCACACTCACACTAACCCTCAACCTCACCCTAAACATCACCCTAACCCTAACCTCACCATAACCCTAACCCTCACATTAACCCTAACCCTCACTCTAACCCTAACCTTCAACCTAACCCTTACCCTCACCCTAACACTAAGACTAATCCTAACTTGAACCCTCACAGTAACCCTAAACCTCACCCTAACCCTAACCCTCACAGTAAACCTACCCCTCACCCTAACCATAACCCTACACCTCACCCTACCCCTCACTCTAACCCTAACCCCAACCCTAACCCTCACCCTCAACGTCACCTTAACAATCACCCTAACCCTAACCCTCACCCAAACCCTAACTCTCACACTCTCAAGAACACTCATCCTAACTCAAACACTCACCCTCAAAATAAACATAACCCTAACCCTAAACTTCACCATAACCGTAACCCTAACCTTCACACTAACAGTAACCCTAACCCTCACCCTCACTCCAACCCTCACACTTACCTTATCCTCCCCCTAACCCTAAACCTCACACTAACCCTAACCTTAACTCTAACCCTACCCCTCACCCTACCCCTCACCCTAACTCTAACCCTAACCCTCACCATAAACCTAACCCTTACCCTCACCCTCACCCTAACCCTCACTGTAACATTAACCCTTCCCTAACACTAACCCTCATCCATATATTAACCTTCACTGTCACCCTCACCCTAAACATAACCCTCACCCTAACCCTAACCGTATCACTTACCTTAACCCTAACACTCACCCTAACCCTCACCCTAACCCTAACTTCCAACCTAACATTAATCCTGACCCTAACCCTAATGCTAACCCTCACCCTAACCCTAAACCTCACCTGACCCTTACCCTCACTCAAACCCTAACCCTCACACTATCCCTAACCCTCACCCTAAACCTAAAACTACCCCTCACCCTAACCCTCACTCTAACCCTAACCCCAACCCTAAACCTCACCCTCACCATCACCCTAACACTCACCTTAACCCTCAACCTTACCCTCACCCTAACCCTAACCCTAACCCTAACCCTCACCCCCACACTAACCCTCACCCTAAACCTTAATCTCATCCTCACCCTAACCATAAACCCTACCCTAACCCTAACCCTTACCCTAAAACTCACCCTAGCCCTCACCCTAACCCTAATTCTAACCCTAATCCTAAACCTCATCCTCACCCTAAACCTCATATTAACCCTAAACCTAATCCTCAATCTAACCCTCACTCTAACCCTAACCCTACCCCTTATCCTAATCCTCACCTTAACCCTAACCCTAACCCTCACCCCAACCCTCACCCTAAACCTCACCATCACCCTAAATCTGACCCTAACCCTAATAATAACCCTAACCCTCACCAGAACCCTAACCCTCACCCTGACCCTAACCCTCACCCTAATCCTAATCCTAAACCTAACCCTCAGCCTAACCTTCACCCTAACCCTAAGGATAACCCTAACTCTAACCCTCACCCTAACACTCACCCTAACCCTAACCCTCACCATAACCCTAAAACTCACCCTAATCCTAACCATAAACCTCATCCTAACCCTGACCCTCACCCTACACCTCAACCTAAACCTTATCCTAAACTTCACCCTAATCCTAACCATCACCCTTAGGGGAACACTCACCCTCAGCCTAACCCTCACATTTACTCTTACGGTCATGCGCACCCTAACCCTCACTCTAACCCTAACCCTCATCCTAACACTCACCCTAACCCTAACCCTATCCATCACCCAAACATTAACCCTCACCCTTACCCTAACACTCAGCCTAACCCTATGCCTAAGCCTAACCCTAACCCTAACCTTCACCCTCACCCTAGCCCTAACCCTAAACCTAATCCTAACTCTAACCCTCACCCTAACCCTAACCCTAACCACCACCCAAAACCTATTTCTCACCTCCACCCTCAGCCTAACCGTAAGCCTAAGCCTAACCCTAACCCTAACCCTCAACCTCACCCTAGCCCGCACCCTAACCCTAATCCAAACCATAAGCCTCATCCTAACCCTCATCCTAAACCTAACCCTAAACCTCAACCTAACCATAACCATAACCCTCAACCTAACCCTAACCCTCACCCTCACCGTAACCCTAACCCTAAACCTCACCCTAAACCAAAACCTAACCCGAATCCTAAACCTCACCCTAAACCTCACCCTAAATGTAACCCTCACCCTAGACCTCACCCTAACCCGAATCCTAACCCTATACCACATCCTAACCCTCACCTTAACCCTAACCCTCACCCTCAACCACAGCCTAAAACTAAGCCTAAGCCTAACCCTAACCCTAACCCTCACACTCACCCTCATCCTACCCTTAATCCTAAATCTAACCCTATCCCTAATCCTAACCCTCACCCTCACCCTAGCCCTACAGCTAAACCAAATCCTAACCCTAACCCTCATCCTAAACCTCACCCTAACCCTAACGCTAACCATCACCCAAAACCTATTTCTCACACCCACCCTCACCCTCAGCCTAACCCTAAGCCTAAGCCTAACCCTAACCCTAACTCTCACGCTCACCCTAGCCTGCACCCTAACCGTAATCCAAACCATAAACCTTACCCTCACCCTAACCCTAACCCTCAACCTCAGTGTAAGCCTAAACCTAAGCCAAACCCTAGCCCTAACACTAATCCTCACACCCACCCTCACCCTAACCCTAATCCTAATCCCACCCCTAACCCTACCTGTCAACCTAACCCTAACCCTCACCCTAACCATAAAACTAACACTGACCGTAAACCTAACCCTCACCCTAACCCTAACTCTAAACCTAAACCTCAACCTCATCCTAAGCCTAAGCCTAATCCTAAGCCTAAACCTCAAACTAAACATAACCCTAAACCTCAAGTTCATCCTAACCCTCATCCTAATCCTCACCCTAACCATCACCTTAACTCTAAGCCCCACCCTCAACCTCACCCTCAGCCTAACTTTAAGCCTAACCCTAACACTCATCCCAACCCACACACTCACCCACACCCTAACCCTTATCCTAATCCTAACCTTAACAATAACCCTAAGCCTAACACTAACCCTCATCAGAAACATAACCCTTACCCTATCCCTAACCCTCACCCTAACACTTACGCTCAATCTAACACTAACCCTTACTCTAACACTAACCCTCATACTAACCCTAACCCTAAACCTCACCCTAACCCTAACCCTAAACTTCAACCTAACCAAGCCCTCACCCTAACCCTAATTCTAACCCTAAGCCTCAACCTAACCATAACCCTCATCCTCACTCCAAACCTCACAGTAACCCTAAACTTAGTCCTCAATCTAACCCTCACCCTAACCCTAACCCGAACCCATAACCTAACCCTCAACCAAGCCCTAACCCTCACCCTTATCGTAACCCTCACCCGCAGCCTAACCCTCACCTTTACCCTTACAATCACCCTCACACTAACCCTCACCCTTACCCTAACCCTCACCAAAGCCCTCACCCAACCCTAACCCTAACCCTCACCCTCACCCTCACTCTCATCGTAATACTAACCCTATCACTATTCCTAACCCTAAACCTCATCCTCACCCTAACCGTCACCCTAATTCTTTTTTTTTTTAATTTTATTTTATTTTATTTGAGAACATACTGTACAGAGGGGCTACAATTACATGGGCAGGATAATGCATACATTTCTTACCAAGCATTGCAGCCTCCTCCTTTGTTTACCCTTCACTTCCCTTCCCTGCCTCCCCCCTCCCCCCACCCAATTATACCCCCCTCCCCCCACCTAATTATACCCCCCTCCCCCCCCACACCGACATTGTAAAGCTGGTTTTGACATGACATTTTGTACTTCTCATTGTTGCAACAGGTCCACCTGAATCCTTAAACGACTTGTTTGTCCCCATCTCCTCCACATGTTATACTGACATCAAATATAGTGAAAGCGGGGGTTACACTGTGGCGGAGGGACATACAAAGCAACAAAGAAATAATCTTATAAATGCGTTAGAAACACATGCATGAAAGAAACGAAAACATTAAAATACATATTTAAGGGTTCATTTTCCTAACATCACATTATCTGACCTTTTCCGCTTGACTCATACCTATACTAGATATTGCAAATAAGGGAAACCATGGGACCTATGCTTCTTTGGGCCTGGCTTACTTCACTTAATATAATTTTTTCCAAACCTTTCCATTTCCTAACAAATGGGGAAATGTCATTCTTTCTGATGGAGGCATAGAATTCCATTGTGTATATATACCACATTTTCTTGATCCATTCATCTACTGAGGGGCATCTGGGTTGGTTCCATATCTTAGTTATGGTAAATAATGCTGCAATAAACATAGTTGTGCTGGTAGCTTTAGTGTGGTCTTGTTTGTAAACATTTGGGTAAATGCCCAAAAGTGGGATTGCTGGATCATAGGGGAGATCTATGTGAAGTCTTTTGAGGAACCTCCATACTGCTTTCCAAAATGGTTGAACAAGTTTACATTCCCACCAACAATGAAGTAAGGTTCCTTTCTGTCCACATCCCCTCCAGCATCTGTTGTTGTTAGAGTTCTTGATTTTTGCTGTTCTAACTGGAGTGAGGTGATATCTCAATGTTGTTTTGATTTGCATTTCTTTTATGACTAGGGATGTTGAACATTTCTTCATGTGTCTATTGGCCATCCTTCTTTCTTCTTCAGAGAAGCTTCTCTTTAAGTCTTTCGCCCACTTATTTATTGGGCAGTTGTTTCTTTGAGGATTTGTTGTTGGGTGGTTTCCGTCACCCTAATTCTTAACCTCACACTAATCCTAACCCTAACCATAACCATAACTCTCACACTAAACCTAGCCCTCACCCTATCCGTAACCCTACCCCTTACCCTAACTTTCACATTAACCTAACCCTAACCCTCACCCTAAACCTCCCGGTCACCCTAAACCTGACACTAACCCTAATAATAACCGTAACCCTCACCCTAACCCTAACCCTCACCCTCACCCTACCCTCACCTTCACCCTCACCCTAATCCTAATCCTAACACTCAGCCTAACCCTCACACTAACCCTAAGCATAAACCTAACCCCAACCCTCACCCTAACCCTCACCCTAACCCAAACCCTAACCGTAACCCTCACCCGCACCCTAACCCTCACCCTAACCTTAACCCTCACACTCACCCTCAAGCTAACGTAACCTTAACTCTCACCCTAACCCTAAAACTCAGCATAATCCTCACCTTAACCCTCACTCTCACCCGCACCCTCACCCTAACCCTAAACCTAACCCTCACCCTAAACCTAATGCTAAATCTAACACTCACCCTAACCCTCATGCTATCACTTACCCACACCACAAATCTAACCCTAACTTTAACCCTCACCCTCACCCTAAACCTCACCCTAAAGCTAAACCTAATCCTAACCCTCACCCTCAGCCTAACACTAACCCTAACTCTCACCCGCACCCTAACCCTCTCCATAAACCTTAACCTCACCCTCACTCACCCTAACCATAACCCTCACACTAAGCCTAACCCTCACCCTTAACCTAACCCTACCCCACACCCTAAACCTCACCCTAAACTTAACCCTAACCCTAACCCTCACCCTAATGCTAGAACTCACCCAAACCCTAATTCTAACCCTAAACTTCACCCAAACCCTCATCCTCAACCTAAACCTCACACTACACTTAACCCTAATCCTCAGTCTAACCCTAACCCTAACCCTTACCCTAACCCTCACCCTTATTGTAACCCTCAATTTTACTCTTACCATCACACTCCTACTAACCCTCACCTTAACCCGAACCCACAACCTAACCCTCACCCTTACCCTAACCCTATCCATCACCATAACCCTAAAGCTCACCCTCACCAGCACCCTCAGCCTAAACCTAACCGTAACCCTAACCCTCAACCTCACCCTAGCCCTCACCCTAACACTAATCCAAACCCTAACCCTCATCGTAACCCTCACCCTAACCCTAAGGCTCACCATCAACCTAAGCCTAATACTCACCACCACCCTCACCCTCAGCCTAACCCTAAGCCTAAGCCTACTCCTAACCCTAACCCTCACCCTCACCCTCACCCTAACCCTAACCCTAACCCTAACCCTAACCCTCACCCTAAACCTCCCCCTAAAACCAAGTCTAACCCTAAACCTCACCCTGACCCTATCCCTAATCCTAACCCTAACCCTAAACCTCACCCTAACCCTAACGCTAATCCTCACCCTCACCCCCAGCCTCACCCAAACAATAAGTCTAAACCGAACCCTAACATTAACACGAATCCTAACCCTAAAACTAACCCTAAACCTAACCCTAAACTTCACCCTCACTGCAAATGTAACCATAAAAATAAAACTTACAATAACCCTAACCCTAATCCTAAATATCACCATCACCCTAACCATAATCCTAACCCTAACCCTCACCCTAACATTAACCCTCACCCTCACTGAAACCCTAAAGCTCATCTTAACCCTCACCCTAACCCTAAGACTAACCCTCACCCTAACCCTTAACCTCACCCTAATCCTAACACTAAGCCTAACTTAAACTTCACCCTAACCTTCACCCTCACCCTAACCCTAACCCAAACCCTAACCCTCAACCTAACCCTCAAACTAACCCTAAACCTAACCCTAACCCTAACCCTAAACCTCACATTAACATTAACACTCACCCTAACCCTAACCCTACCCCTCACCCTAACCCTAATGCTAACTCTAACCCTCACCATTACCAGAAACTTAACCCTAACCCTAACCCTAAACCTCACCTTAAGGCTAACACTAACCCTAACCCTAACCATAACCCACACCCTAAACCTAACTCTCACCTTCAGTCTCACCCTCAGCCTAACCCTAAGCCTAAACGTAACACTAATCCTAGCCCTCACACTCACCCTCGTCCTAACCCTAAACCTAATCCTAAGCCTATCACTAACCCTAACCCTCACCCTAACCCTCACCCTAACCCTAACACTAACACTAACCCTAACCCTCACCATAACCCTCATCCTAATCCTAACTGTAACCCTAAACCTCACCTTCAACCTAACCCTAAATCTAACCCTAACTGTAACCTTAAATCTCACACTAACACTAACCCTAAACCTTACACTCACCCTAAACCTCAACGTAACCGTAACCCTAACCCTAACAATAAACCTCACCCTAACACTTACCCTCACCTTAACACTAAACCTCACACTAAACTTAAACCTCACCATAACCCTAAACCTCACCCTAACCCTAACCTTAACAGAACCCACACAATAACCCTAATTCTAACCCTAACACTCACGCTAACCCTAACCCTCATCCGCACCCTAACCCTCACCCTAACCCTAACCTTAACCCTAAACCTCACCCTAACCCTAAACCTAACCCTCACCCTCAGCCTAACCCTAAGCCTAACCCTAAACCTAACCCTAACCCACACACTCACACTCACCCTAACCCGAATCTTAAACCTATCCCTAACCCTAACCCTCCCCCAAAGTCTCACCCTAACCCTAACCCTAACCCTCAACCTAACCCTCACCCTAACCCTAACTCTAACCCTAAATGTAGGGAGCCAGGGTAAACGCCATTACAAGATGGCGCCCACTCCCTTGCAGCTTTGAGGTAACCACTCCATTTCAGGCGGTGCTTGGCGGGACAGTGGGTCCTGGGCTTTGTGCATGCGCGAGCCACGTAGAGTCCCCAGCCAATCCCGTGGCACCTGGTGACGGTGAAAGGCAGATGACCAATGATAGAAAGACCCGTGTTCCTATTCCCTATATAAGCGGCCATGTTTCGGGTGCACGCTCTCTAGCGCTCAAGCTCTCCCATCAACTAAAAGGCTCTCCAATAAAGCGTGATCTGAGAAGACTCCTGTTGTGGTGGTCGTTCTTTCTCGCTGGTCGAGTAGACGGTCGCTACAAGTGGTGCCGAAACCCGGGACCCGCGCGAGAGGCCGAACCGGAGACAGAACTCAACACGCGGAGAGGGGACGTCGGTAAGTATCCCCCGGTATGGTGTTCACTGTAGATTTAGATATTTATTGGTTGCTTGCATTGCTTCTTCCTTTGTGGCTTGTCTTTTTGATGGTGCGCACTTGCCTCGAGGAGGGAGGGTTTGATTTAATCCAGGAAGGATGCAAAGTACTAACACGGCATCAGGATAGTTTATCAGAGTCAGCATCCAGTAATGGAGAAGAAAATAGGCCTAAAAGAAAAAGGGAAAAAAGACAAAAGGATCCTAAAGAATTAAAGCAAGAGGGACTGCAGCCCTCACAAAAGGAGAAGGGTCTTAGGGAGGGGGTCTCAAGGAGACCCCTGTGCCCTTCTTTAAAAGCAAACCGGTTCTCAGCCCTACATGTGGAAGGGCGGGACCAAGAATATAGTAATCTTGTGAGTGACTCAGAGGAAGAAATGTTAGAGGAGGAGGGAGAGCAGCTCGATCCAGCTGATAGTGAAGACTTAGCAGAGGCTGCGGCTGAGCACGAGGCAGACAGATATGGGGGGTGGCGCCCCCTAGGGGTGGGAGTACCGCAGCAGCCAGGAAGAGGAAACGGAGCTGGTCCTCACCCGTTGGCCCCCCCGCCATGCCCGCCGGCAGGGAAGAGTCACTTTATAAAAGAAAACACCTGGTCGCGGCTGGGGGCCGCTTTTCCAGTTTTTGAAAATCCAATTACTAATGAAAAAAATTTTGAGCCGGTTTCCTACTCCCAGCTTAAGGATTTAGGTTGAGGAAGTGGTGCTGTGGCTCAAGTGGTAGAGCACTCGCCTTGAGCTAAAAGAGCTCAGGGACAGTGCCCAGGCCCAGAGTTCAAGCCCCACGACTGACTAAAAAAACAAAAAAAAAAAACAAAAAATTATCCCACGGGGGTTCTTTGGCAAAATGGCCCCTTATGGTGGCTCCACGGCAATTCTGTGGGAGCAAAAACTGTTCAATATTTTCCTGAATTAGTGGCTAAACAGGCAATTTTGGGTATAAAGTATTGTTTGATGCACTTTGCAAAAATTCCAGATAAATTAATTATTCCATACACCCGTGAGCAAGTTGAAATTTTAGCAGCCACAATGGATATGTGGGCAATTCTTGTTTGCTCGTTTCCCAATGTAATTGATAATCATTATCCTAAGCATCCTCTGCTTGCCATAATTAACAAAAATTTAGTGTATTTTCCTGTTGTCACTTCAAAGGAGCCCTTGGCTGATGCTCTGACCATCTTTACGGATGGATCAAAATCTGGACAAGGTGCCTTTTTTGTTCTAGGACACAAACAGCCGGTGGTCTTTAATTTTCGGCCGAATGTCCCACAGGCTGTTGAATGTTTAATTGTGCTTGAAGTTTTTAAAAGATTTGATCAACCTTTTAACTTATTTTCTGATTCATTATATGTTGTAAATGCCGTTGCTTCTCTTGAAGTTGCTGCTTCAGTTAAGCAGGCCAGTACAATTTCTAATGTTTTGTTACAGATTCAATCCCTTATCTTAAACAGAAAACACTCTTTTTATATTGGACATATTGGCGCCCACTCTATGTTGCCGGGCCCGATGGCAAGGTGTAATGATTTGGTGGACCAGGCAACTCGGGCTGTGGCTCTGGTCGCTGCTGATCCTGTAGAATTGGCAAAAGACTTTCATAGATTGTATCATGTACCTGCTAATACCCTTAGGAAAAGATATAATTTGTCCAGGCATGTGGCAAGAGATATTGTTAAAGCCTGTAAATCTTGTGTTACCTTTCTTCATCCTCCCCATGTGGGGGTAAACCCCAGGGGGTTGAGACCAAACGCCCTATGGCAAATGGATGTTACTCACCTGACGGAATTTGGTAAGTTAAAATATTTACATGTGTCTGTGGACACCTTTTCTGGTGTCATTCATGCCACACCTCTGGCAGGAGAAAAGATGTCTCACGTCAGAACACACTGCTTAGAAGCTTGGGCAGCTTGGGGAAAGCCCCTTAGACTTAAGACGGATAATGGTCCTGCTTATACTTCCCATGGTTTTCGCGCCTTTTGCGCACAGATGCAGGTTGCCCAGACCACTGGATTGCCCTACAATCCTCAAGGACAAGGTATAGTGGAAAGAGCCAATCGAAGCATAAAAGAAATGCTTCAAAAACAAAAGGGGGAATTGCTGAGTCCGCGTCCCCCAGGGAAAGACTTTCTCTTGCGCTCTTTACCCTTAATTTTTTAATTCTAAATGACAACAATCAGTCTGCCGCAGATCGGCATATGACGAGAGACCCCATGGATACTAAAGACATGGTTATGTGGAAGGATGTTATTAATAATAAATGGTATGGACCGGATCCGGTAATAACGAGATCCAGGGGAGCTGTTTGTGTTTTTCCACAGAGTCAAGAGGTACCTCACTGGGTGCCAACGAGACTGACCAGGCTGGTGGAGACTGCAGAAGAACCCCCTCTTGAAGATGCCATCCACTCGTCTCCTGATGCAGCTGATCTTCCTGCTGTTAGCAACAGTGCTAATAGCAATCCCTGTGATAGCTAAACCAATGATGCTGTGGGCTGTTACAATTTACTGACTGGATTGCCTCTGCGGTGTCCTTTTCCAAAGAGCGGGTGGGAGTCGGAATGTTTTTAGCCTGCTGCTTGGGAGGATGCGTGGTCTGCCTATGGTTGGTCTGTCGCCTTCGAGCCCAAACCAGAAGGGACAAGGTTGTTATCTCGCAAGCATTAGCCGCTTTGGAGAGTGGATCCTCACCCCAGATCTGGCTGTCGGCCCTGAGAGGCAATTAAGCCTTACCATCCTGCATAGCCTTAGCACCCCGAGGGATTAGGGGATCCCATTGCACCGGGACAGGTATGCAATTTGCAATTTGGGACAAGGTGCTAGGCAAGTGCACTGCACTTGAGGGTACCATCTCCTCAAGAAGAGCATGCTGGGTTGCAAGTGGGTTGATGCCCAAGATCCCACCTCTGCAAAAAAGGCATCGGACGGGCCTGGTCATCACTGGGGAACGCGCCCCTCAGGCGAAGGCCAGTGCAAGGTCCTAATGTTTTAGACAGAGGCCCAACCTCTACTCTTACCTGTTGTCAAAAAACAAAAAAGGGGGAACTGTAGGGAGCCAGGGTAAACGCCATTACAAGATGGCACCCACTCCCTTGCAGCTTTGAGGTAACCATTCCATTTCAGGCGGTGCTTGGCGGGACAGTGGGTCCTGGGCTTTGCGCATGCGCGAGCCACATAGAGTCCCCAGCCAATCCCGTGGCACCTGGTGACGGTGAAAGGCAGATGACCAATGATAGAAAGACCCGTGTTCCTATTCCCTATATAAGCGGCCATGTTTCGGGTGCACGCTCTCTCGCGCTCAAGCTCTCCCATCAACTAAAAGGCTCTCCAATAAAGCGTGATCTGAGAAGACTCCTGTTGTGGTGGTCGTTCTTTCTCGCTGGTCGAGTAGACGGTCGCTACACCTAAACCTCACCCTAAACCTAAACCTAACTCTAACCCTAATCCAAACCCTAAACTACACCCTAACCATAACCCTAACCCTAATCCTCATATCCACCCTCACACTCAGCCTAACCCTAAGCCTAAGCGTAACCATAATCCTTACCCTCACAATCACCCTCACCCTAAGCCTAAGCCTAACCCTAACCCTGACCCTAACCCTTAACCTCAACCTAACCCTCACCCTAACCTTAACCCTAACACTAACCCTAACCCTAACCCACGAACTAACCCTCCCCCTAACGCTAAATCTAACCCTAAACCTCCCCCTCCCCCTAACCCTTATCCTAACCCTAACCCTAACCCTCACCCTAAACCTAACCCTCACCCTCACCTTCACCCTCACCGTAACTCTAACCATTACCCTAACAATAACACTAATCCTAAAGCTAAACCTAAACCTAACCCTAACCCTAACCCTAATCCTAACCCTAACACTCAGCCTAACCCTAACCCTCCCACTCACCATAACTCTAACCCTCATCCAAACCCTCACCCTAACCCTAACCCTAACCATAAACCTCATCCTAACACTAAACCTAACTGTAACCTTAACCCTAACCCTCACCCTAACCCTAAACTTAACTCGAACCCTAAAAGTAACCTTAACCCTCACCCTAACCCTAACCCTAACCCTCACCCTCAACCTCAGCCTAACCATAACCCTAACCCTCACACTCACCCTATCCCTTACCCTAATCCTAATCCTAACCCTAAGCCTAACCCTCACCCTCACCCTAACCTTCACCCTAACCCTAACTCTAACATTAACCCTAACCCTGAACCTCACAAACAGCCTTACCCTAACCCTAACTCTAACCATATAGCTCACCCTCACCCTAACCCTAACCCTAAACCTCACCCTAATCCTAACCCTAAACCTCACCCTCACCCTAGGCCTCACCCTAACCCTAACCCTAAACCTAACCCTCATCTTAACCCTCACCATAACACTAACCCTAAACCTAACCCTCACCATCTCTGTAACCCTTACCCTAACGCTCACCCTAAACCTAAACTTAACCCAAACCCCAACTCTCACCCTAACCCTAAACCTAACATCACCCTAACCCTCACCTTCACCCTCACCCTCAGCCTCAGCCTAAGCCTAACCCTAACCCTAACCCTAAACCTAACCCTCACCCTTACCGTCAACCTCACCGTAACTCTAACCCTAACACTAATAATAACACTAATCCTAACCCTAAACCTAAACTTAACACTAACACTAACCCTAATCCTAACACTCACCCTCACCCTAACCCTAATCCTAACCCTAACCCTCACACTAACCTTCACCCTCACCCTCATTGTAACCCTAACCTTCATCCAAAACCTCACCCTAACCCTAAACCTAACCCTAACCCAAAACCAAACCCTAACACACACACTCACCCTCACCCTAACTCTAATCCTAACACTAACCCTATAACCCTGAACATCGCCCTAACTCTCACACTAACCCTAACCCTAACACTAACACTAACCCCAAACCTCAACCTAACCCTCACCCTAACCCTAACTCTAACCCTCACCCTAACCCTCACCCTCACCTTCACTGTAACCGTAACCGTAACCCTAACCCTAACAATAAACCTAACCCAAACCCTAACCCTCACCCTAACCATAACACTCACCCTAACCCTAAACCTCACACTAACCCTAACCCTAACCCTAACCCTCACCCTCAGCCTAGCCCTCACCCTAATTCTAACCCTCACCCTCACCCTAACCGTAACCCTTACCTGAACCCTAAACCTAACCCTAACCCTCAACCTTATCTTAACCTTCACCCTAATCCTAAACCTCACCTTTACCATTAACATAATCCTCACCCTAACCCTCACCCTCACCCTAAACCTCATTCTAACCGTCAACCTAAGCATCACCCTAAACCTAACCCTCAACCTCAAACACACACTCAGACTAAGCCTAAGCCTAATACTAAGCCTTACCCTAACCCTCACCCTAGCCCTCACCGTAACCCTAACCCTAACCCTAACCCACAAACTAACCCTCACCTTAACCCTAACCGTAACCATCACTCTAGCCCTAATCCTCACCCCCACCCTCACCCTCAGCCTAACCCTAGGCCTAAGCCTAAACCTATCACTAAACTTCACACTCACCCTCACCTTAACCCTAATCCTAACCCTAACCCTAACCCTAACCCTAACCCTAAACCTCAACCTCACCCTCACCCTAACCCTAATCCTAACCCTAACCCTAAACCTCACCCTAACCCTAACACTCACCCTCAACTTCAACCTCACCATAACTTAAACCTAACCCTAATCCTAACCCTAACCCTAAGCCTAACCCTAAACCTCAACATAACCCTCACCTTAACCTTAACCCTAACACTTAGCCTAACCCTAACCTAAGACCTAACCCTCCCCCTAATCCTAAATCTAACTATAAACCTCACCCTCACCCTTACCCTAAACCTCACCCTAACCCTAACCCTAACCCTAACCCTCACCCTCACCCTCACCCTCACGGTAACTCTAACCCTAACCCTAACAATAAAACTAATCCTAACCCTAAACCTAACCCTAACCTTAACCCTAACCCTAATCCAAAAACTCACCCTCACCCTAACCCTAACCCTCACCCTCACCGTAACCCTAACCCTCACCCTCACCGTGACCGTAACCCTAATCGTAATCCTCACCCTAACCCTAACCCGAACCTTAAACCTCTTGCTAACACTAACCCTAACCCTCACATTCATTCTAGCCCTCACCCTAACCCTAATCTTAACCCTAATCCTCATCCTACCCCTCACCCTAACCCTAACCCTAACTCTCATCCTAACTCTAAACCTAACCCTAACCCTCAACCTAACCCTAACCCTCATCGTCACACTAAATGTAACCTGAACCCTAACTCACACCCTAACCCTAACTCTAACCCTCACCCTAACCCTAAACCTCTCCCTCAGTCTAAACCTAAGCCTAACCCTAACCCTAACACTAACCCTCACACTGACCCTAACCCTTACCCTAATCCTAATCCTAACTCTAAGCCTAACACTCACCCTCACCCTAACCCTCACCCTAACACTAACTCTAATGCTAACTCTCACCCTAACCCTAAACCTCACCCTCACCCTAGCCCTCATCCTAACCCGAATCCTAACACTAACCCTCCTGCTAACCCTCACCCTAACACTAATCCTAAACCTAACCCTCACCCTCACCCTAACCCTAACCCTCACCCTTACCCTCACCCTCACCCTCAACCTAAGCCTAAGCCTAACCCTAACCCTCAGACTCACCCTAACCCTAACCCTAATCCTAACCCTAATCCGAACCCTAACCCGAACCCTCACCTGAACCCTCACCTTAACCCTAACCCTAACATTAACCCTAAACCTAACCCACACCCTCAGATTCACCCTAATCCTAACTCTAACAATAAACGTCACCCTGACCCTCACCCTAACCCTAACCTTAAACCTAAACCTCACCCTAACCCTAAAACTCAACCTCACCCTCAGCCTAGCCCTCACCTTAACCCTAATCCTAACCCTAAACCTCATCCTAAACCTCCCCATAATCCTAAGCCTAACCCTCACCCTAACCCTAAATTTCTCACCCTCAACCTAACCCTAAGCCTAACCCTAATCCTAACCCTCACCCTCAACCTCACCCTCAGCCTAACCCTAACTCTAACCCTAACCCTCACCCTAACCCTAACCCTCATCCTCACCCTCACCCTAACTCTAATCCTAACCCTAACCCTAACCCTTACCTTCACACTCACCCTCACTTTAACCCTAATCCTAAACCTAACCCTATCACTAACCCTCACCCCCACAGTAAAACTCACCCTAACCTTTACCCTAACACTAACCCTAACCCTAATCCTAACCGTCACTGTAACCCTAACTCTAACCCTTAACCTCAACCTCACCATAACCCTAACCCTAACCAAAATCCTAAACCTCACCCTAAACCTAAACCTTAGCCTAACACTTACCCTCACCCTAACACTAACACTAACCCTAACACTAACCCTCACACTAATGCTAACCTTCACCCTAAACCTAAACCTCACCCTAAACCTAACTCTAACCCTCAACTTCAACTTAGCCCTCACCCTAACCCTAACCCTCATCCTCACACTAAACCTCACACTAACCCTAACACTAATCCTCAATCTAACCCTGTCCATCAAACTAACCATAACCCGAAACCTCACCCTTACCTTAACCTTAACCCTAAGCCTAACCCTCACCTTTATTCTTATTGTCACCCTCATCCGAACCCTCACCCTAACCCTAACCCTCATCCTAACCCTCACCCTAACCATAACCCTAACCGTCACCCTAACCCTAACCCTCACCCTCACCTTCAACCTCAGCCTAACCCTAAGCCTAAGCCTAAACCTATCCCTAAACTTCACACTCACCCTAGCCCTCATCCTAACCCTAATCCTAACCCTAACCCTCATCCTAACACTAAACCTAACCATAAACTAAACCAGGACTCTAAACCTAATCCTCATCCCCACCCTCACCCTCAGCCTAACCCTAAGCCTAAGCATAAGCCTAACCCTATCCCTAACCCTCACACTCACCCTCACCCTAACCCTAATCCTAACCCTAATCCTAACCCTAAACCTAAATCTCAACTTAACCCTCACCCTAAACCTAACCCTAACCCTAAACCTCACCCTTACCTTAGTCCTCACCATAACCCTCACCCCAAACCTAAGCCTCACCCTCACCCAAACCCGAACCTTAACACTCACCCTAACCCTACCCTTAACATTAACCCTAAACCTCACCCTAACCCTAACAATAACCCTCACAATCACGCTAGCCCTCACCCTAACCCTAATTGTAACCCTAAACCTCATCCTAACCCTCACCCTAACCCTAACCCTAACCCTCACCCTAACCCTAAACCTAATTCTAACCCTCAAACTAGACCTAACCCTCACCCTCACCATAACACTAACCCTAATACTCAGCCTAACTCTAAACCTAACCCGAACAATAAACCTCGCCCTAACCCTAACCCTAATCCTCACGCTCACCCTAGCCCTCATCCTAAACCTAATCCTAACCGGAAACCTCATGCTGACCCTCACCCTAACCCTAACCCTAACCTTAAACCAAGCCCTAATCCTATCCCTCACCCTATCCCTAAACTTAACCCTAACCCTAATCCTCACCCTCACAATAGCCCTCACACTAACCCTAATCCTAAACCTAACCCTCATCCTAACCCTCACCCTAACCCTAACCTAACCCTAACATTAACCGAACCCTAACCCTCAATCTCACCCTCACCCAAACCTTAATCCTACACCTAACCCTATCCCTAACACTAAACCTGACCCTAAAACTCACGCTAAACCTAACCCAAACACTAACCGTAACACTAACCCTCACACTAACCCTCACCTTAACACAAACTATAAGCCTAAACCTCACCCTCACCCTAACCCTAAACCTCACCCTCAACCTCTCCCTCAGCCCATCACTATGTGTAACCCTAACCCTAACACTAACACTCACACTCACCCTCACCCTAAATATAAACCTTACCCTAACAATAACCCTAACCCTAACCCTAACAATAAACCTAAACCTAACCCTAACCCTCATCCTAACCATATCCTTCACCCTAACGCTAACCCTCACCCTAACACTTACCCTCACCCTAACTCTAACCCTAACCCTCACACTCACCCTAACCTTTACCCTAATCCTAATCCTAACCCTAAGCCTAACCCTCACCCTCACCCTAACACTCACCCTAACCCTAACTCCCACACTAACCCTAAACCTAACCCTCACCTTCAGCCCCACCCTAACCCTAACTCTAAACTTAATCTCACCCTCACCCTTACCCTAAACCTAACAATAACCCTAACACTAACCCTAACCCTCACACTAACCCTCACCCTAATACTAACCCTAACCCTCACACTCACCCTCACCCTAACCCTAATCCTAACCCTACCCCTACCCCTTAACCTAAACCTCACCCTAACCCTCACCCTAAGCCTAACCCTAACCCTAAACCTCACGCTCACCTTAGTCCTCAACTTAACCCTCACCCCAAACCTAACCCTCACCCTCACCCAAACCCGAACCCTAACCCTCACACTCACCCTAACCCTACCGCTAACCCTAATCTTAAACCTCACCCAACCCTATCACTAACCCTCACAATCACCCTAACCCTAACCCTAACCTTACCTCTAAAATTCATCCTAACCCTAAACCTGACACTCAACATCACCCTCACCCTCACCCTTACCTTAACCTTAACCCTAACCCTAAACCTAAGAATAACCCTAACCATAAACCTAACCCTAAACCTCACCCTAACCGTAACTCTAACCCTAACCCAAACCATCACCCTAACCCTAACACTGACCCTAACCCTAACCCTAAACTTCACCCTAACCCTAAACCTAACCCTCAACCTAGCATATATCCTAACCCTAATCCTAACCCTAACACTCACACTAACCCTCACTCTAACCCTAAACCTAACCCTCACCCTTAATCTAACCCTCACCCTCAGCCTCAGACTCAGCCTTACCCTAAGGCTAACACTAACTCTAACCCTCAAACTCACCATCACCTTAACCGTAATCCTAACCCTAACCCCAACCCCAAACCTAACCCTCACCCTCACCCAAACCCTAACCCTAACCCTAACCCTAACACTAACCCTCAACATCAACCTAACCCTAAACCTAACACTCACCCTAGCACATACCCTAACCCTAATCCTAACCCTAACGCTCACCCTAACCGTCACTCTAAATATAACCCTAACCCTAACCCTCACCCTACCCCTACCCCTAAACTTCACACTAACCCTAAACCTCACCCTAACACTCACCCTAACCCTAACTCTAAACCTAAAACTCACACTCGCCCTAACCCTAATCATAACCCTAAACCTCCACCTAACACTAACCCCAAACCTCAACCTCACCCTTAACCGCATCCTCACCCTAACCCTAAACCTCACCCTCACCCTAGGCCACACCCTAAACCTAACCCTAGCCCTAACACTCACCCTAACCATAACCCTCAACATAACCCTAACACTAACACTAACCCTAACCCTAAACCTCACCCTCACCCTCACCCTAACCCTAACCCTAACCCTCCCCCTCACCCTAAACCAAACCCTAACCCTAAACCTCACCCTAACCCTAAGCCTAACCCTAACCCTAACCCTAACCCTCACACTCACCCTCAACCTACACCTAATCCTAAACCTAAACCTAACCCTCACAGTAACCCTCAAACTAGCGCTCACCCTAACCCTAATACTAACCCTAAACCTCATCCTAACCCTCACCCTAACCCTAACCCTAAACCTCATCCTAACCCTCACCCTAACCCTAACCCTCATGCTCGGCCTAAGCCTAACCCTAAGCCTAAGCTTATGCCTAAACGTAACCTTCACACTAACCCTCAACCTAACACTAACCCTAACACAAGAGCTAACTCTAACCCTAAACCTCACCCTCACCCTAACCCTAACTCTAACCCTAACCCTAAACATAAACCTAACCCTCACCCTAACCCTAAACCTCACACTCACCTTAACAGTAAACCTAATCCTAATCCTAACAGTAACTCTAACCCTAACCCTCATTCTAACCATAACACTCACCCTAAACCTAACCCACACCCTAACACATAAATTCACCCTAACACTAAACCTAACCCTAACACTAGCACTCACACTAAACCTAACCCTCCCGCTCACCCTAAACCAAATCCTAACCCTAACCCTCACCCTAACCCTAAGCCTAAGCCTAACCCTAACCCTCAAAATCACCCTCAACCTACACCTAATCCTAAACCTAACCCTAACCCTCACAGTAACCCACAACCTAGCGCTCACCCTAACCCTAGTCCTAACCCTAAACCTCATCCTAACCCTCAGCCTAACCCTAACCCTAACCCTCACCTGAACGCTAACCCTAACCCTCACCCTCATGCTCGGCCTAAGCCTAACCCTAAGCCTAAGCTTAAGCCTAAACCTAACCCTCAACCTAACCCTAACCCTAACACAAAACCTAACTCTAACCCTAAACCTCACCCTCACCCTAACCCTAACACTAAACATAAACCTAACCCTCAACCTAACACTAAACCTCACACTCAACAGTAAAACTAATCCTAACCCTAACAGTAACCCTAACCCCAACCCTCACCCTCATTCTAACCATAACACTCACGCTAACACTAACCCTCAACCTAACACATAAATTCACCCTAACACTAAACTTAACCCTAACACTAGCACTCACACTAACCCTAACCCTCAACCTCACCCTAGCCCTCACCCTAACCCTAACCCTCATCCTCATCCTAAACCTCACACTAACCCTAAAACTAATCCTCAATATAAACCTCACCCTCACCTTAACCCTAACCCTAACCCTCACCCTAACCCTAACCTTCACCCTTAACTTAATCCTCACTCTCAGCCTAACTCTCACCTTTACCCTTACCTGCACCCTCACCCTAACCCTCACCATAAGCCTAACCCTCATCCTAACCCTCACACTGACCATAACCCTAAGCCTAACACTAACCCTAACCCTCACCCTCACCGTAGACATCATCCTAACCCTAATCCTAACCCTAAACCTAACCCTAACCCTAACCATCACCCTTAACCTAATCCTCAACCCCACCCTCACCCTCAGCCTAAACCTAAGCCTAAGCCTAATCCTAACCATAACCCTCACACTCAGCCTCATCATAAACCTAATCCTAAACCCAACCCTAACACTAACCCTAAACCTCAACCTAACCCTCCCCCTAACCCTCCCTGTAACTCTAACTCTAACCCTAAACTTCACCCTCACCCTACCCTCACCCTAAACCTAAATCTAACTCTCACCCTCACCCTCATCGTAACTCTAAACCTAACCCTAACAATAACACTAACCCTAACCATCACCCTAACCCTAACCCTAACCCTAAACCTCACCCTAACCCTAACCCAAACCCTGAACGTCAGCCTCACCCTAACCGTAAACTTAACCTTAACCATAACACTAACAATAACCCTAAACCTAATCCTAACCCTGAAACTCACCCTAACCCTAACCCTCACACTCACCGTAACCAAACCCTAACCCTCACCCTAACCCTCACCCTCAGGTTAACGCTAAGCCTTAACCCTATCCCTAAGCCTAACACAATCACTCACCCTAACATTAACCCTAATCCTAAACCTAACCCTAACCCTAACCCTCATCCTAACCCTCACCCTAACCCTAACCCTAACACTCAACCTAACCCTAACTCTAACCCTAAACCTCACCCTCACCTTCACCCTAACCCTAATCCTAACCCCAAACCTCACCCTAACCCTAACCCTTACCCTCACCCTCACTGTAACTCTAACCCTAAACCTAACAATGACACTAAGCCTAACTCTAACCCTCAGCCTCACCCTCACCGTAACCCTAACCCTAACCCAAACCCTCACCCTAACCCTAACCTAAACCTCACCCTAACCCTAACCCTAACCGTCACCCTGAGCCTCACCCTCACCATAAACTTAAACCTAATCATAACACTAACAATAACCCTAACCCTAACCCTAATCTAACCCTCACCCTCACCCTAACCCTAACCATCACCCTCACCCTCACCCTCACCGTAACCCTCACACTAACTCTCACCCTAACCCTAAACTTAACCCTAACCCTAAAGGTCACCCTAACGCTAACCCTAACCCTCACCCTCACCCTAGCCCTCACCTAATCCTAAACCTAATCCTAAACCTAAACCTCACCCTAATCCTCACCCTAACCCTAAAACACTAACATTCACCCTAATCCTAACCCTTAACCTCACCCTCACGCTCGGCGTAAACCTAAGACTAAGGCTAACCCTAACCCTAACTTTCACACTCACCCTCACCCTCATCCTCACAGTAACTCTAACCTTAACCCTAACAATAACACTAACCCTAACCTTAACCCTAACCCTAAACCTCACCCTGACAGTAAACCTCAACCTAAACCAACCCCTCACCCTAACACTAACACTAACCCTAACCCTAAACCTCAACCTAACCCTAACCCTAAACCTCACCCTCACCCTCAACCTCACTGTAAACTTAACCTTAATGATAACACTAACAATAACCCTAACCATAACACTAATACTAACCCTCACCCTCACCCTAACACTAACCCTCCCTCTCACAGTAACCCTAACCCTAACCCTCACCCTAACACTAAACCTAACCCTAATCCTAAACCTCGCCATAATGCCAACCCTAACTCTGACCCTCACCCTTGCCCTCATACTAACCCTAATCCTAACCCTAAACATCATCCTAACCCTCACTCTTACCATAACCCTAACCCTAACCCTAATCTTGAAGCTAACTCTAACACTCACCCTCACACTCAGCCTCAGACTAACCCTAAACCTAAGTCTAACCCTAACCCTCACACTCACCCTCACCTTAACCCTAATCCTAACACTAACCCTCAACCTAACCCTCCCACTAATCCTAACCCTATACCTAAACCTCACCCTCACCCTAACCCTAACCCTGACCCTAAACCTAAACCTCACCCTAACCCTAACCCTAACCCTCACCCTCACCGTAACAGTAACCCTAACCCTAACAATAACCCTAACCCTAACGCTAACACTAACCCTAAACATAAACCTCACACTTATGCTAACCCTCACCCTAAAACTAACCCTAATACTAACACTAACCGTCACACTAACCCTAACCATCACCTTAACCCTAAACCTCAACATAACCCTAAACCTAACCCTCACCCTCACCATAGCCCTCACACTAACCCTAATCCTCATCCTCACCCTAAACCTCACACTAACCCTAACACTGATACTCAATCTAAACCTCACCCTCACCCTAACCCTAACCCTAATCCTCACCCTAACGAGCACCCTAACCCTAACCCTCACCTTTACCCTTACTGTCACCCTAACCCTCACCCTACCCCTAACAATCATTCTAACCCTCACCCTAAACATAACCCTAACCATCACGCTAACCCTAACCCTCAACCTCACACTCAGCCTCATTCTAAACCTAAGCCTAACCTTAAGCCTAACCCTAACCCTCACCCTCACCCTACCACTCACCCTATCCCTAATCCTAACCATAACCCTAAAAATAACACTAACCATAACCCTAACCCTCATTCTAACCCTAACCCTCACCCTAACCCTTACCCTCACCTTAACACTTACCTTACCCTAACAATAACCCTAACCCTAACCCTAACCCTCACTCTAACCCTTACCCTCAACCTAACACTTACCTTACCCTAACAATAACCCTAACCCAAACACTAACCCTCACACTAACCCTAACCATCACCCTCACCCTCACCCTCACCATAACTCTAACCCTAACCTTAACAATAACAATAATCTTAACCCTAAACCTAACCCTAATCCTAATCCTAAACCTAATACCCACCTTCAGCCTCACCCTAAACACAAACTTAACCCTAACCATAACACTAACAATAACCCTAACCCTCACCCTAACCCTAACATTAACCCTCACCTTAACCCTACCCTAACCCTAATCCTAACCCTATACCTCATCCTAACCCTCATCTAACCCTCACCCAAAACCTCAACCTAACCCTAACCCTCACCCCCACACTCAGCCTAACCATAAACCTAACCCTAACACTAACCCTCACACTCACACTCAAGCTAAACCTAATCATGAATCTAACCTGCTCCCTAACCATAACCCTCACCCTAACCCTCACCCTAACCCTCACCCTAACACCAATCCTAACACTAACCCTCACACTAACCCTAACTCTAACCCTAAACCTCACCCTCATCCTCACCTTAAACCTAACCGTCAACCACAGCCTAAACCTAAGCCTGACCCTAACCCCAACCCTCACACTCACACTCACCCTCACACTAACACTAATCCTAATCCAAACCCTAACCCTAACCATCACCCTAACCCTAACCCTCACAATAATCCTAAACCTAACACTAACCCTAACCCTAACCCTCACCCTAACCCTAACTCTAAACCTAAACCTCACCCTCAATTTAACCCTAACCTTAACCCTAATCCTAACCCTAAACCTCACCCTAAACATAACCCTAAACCTCACCTTCACCCTAGCCCTCACCCAAACCCTAATCCTAACTCTAACCCTCATCCTAACCCTCACCCTAACTCTAACCCTAACCATCACCCTAACCCTAGCCCCCAGCCACAACCTCACCCTCAGCCTAACCTTAAGCCTAAACCTAAACCTAACCCACACTCACCTTCACCCTAACCCTAATCCTAATCCTAATCCTAACCCTAACAATAACCCTAACCGTAAAGTTAACCCTAATCTTAAATATAACCCTCACCCTAACCCAAACACTCACCCTAACACTTACCCTGAACCTAACACTAACCCTAACCATCACCCTAATGTTCACACTAACCCTAACCCTCACAGTAACCCTAAACCTCATCCTAAACTTAACCCTAACCCTAACCCTAACCTAAACATCACCCTCATCCTAGCCCTCACCTTACCCTAATTCTAACCCTAACCCTCACCCTCAAATTCACCCTAAACCTCACACTAACCCTAATCCTAATCCTCAATCTAACCCTCACCCTAACTGTAACCCGAACCCTTAACCTAACCCTCACCCTAACCCTAACCCTCACCCTCACCCTAACCCTCACCCTTATCTTAACCCTCACCCTCAGCCTAAACCTCACCTTTACCCTTACCATCACTCTCACCCTAACTCTCAACCTTACACAAACCCTCACCCAAGCCCTCACCCTAACCCTAACCCTAAACCTACCCTCACGATCAGCTTTACACTAATTCTATCACTATTCCTAACCCTAAACGTCACCCTCACCCTAACAGTAAGCTAATTCTTACCCTCACACTAATCCTAACCCTAACCCTAACTCTCACACTAAACCTAACCCTCACCCTAACCGTAACCCTACACCTTACCCTATACCTCATCTTAACCCTAACTCTAACCCTCACCCTAACCCTCACTCAAAACCTCACCGTCACCGTAAATCTGACCCTAACCCTAATAACAACCCTAACCCTCACCCGAACCCTAACCCTCACCCTCACCCTAACCCTCACCCTAACCCTCACCCTAATCATAACCCTAACCCTCACGCTAACCCAAACCTTAACCCTAAGCCTCACCCTCACCCTAACCCTCATCCTAACACTTAACCTCATCCTCACCCTAAGCCTCACACTTAACCGAATCCTCACCGTAACTCTAACCCTAACCGTCACCCTCACCGTCACCCTCAAGCTAAGCCTAACCCTAACCCTCAACCTAACCCTAAAACTCACCCTAATCCTCACCCTAACTCTAATGCTAAGTCTAACACTCACACTAACCCTCATGCTATCACTTACCCACAGCACAAACCTAACCCTAACCTTCACCCTCACCCTCACCCTAACCCTAATCCTAACCCTAACCCTCATCCTAACCCTCACCCTAGTCCTAAGTGTAACCATCACACTAAGCTTAATCCTCACACCCACCCTCACCCTCAGCCTAACCCTAAGCCTAAGCCTAATCCTAACCCTAACTCGCACACTCACCCTCACCCTAACCCTAATCCTTACCCAAAACCTAACCCTAACCCTAAACCTCAACCTTACCCTCACCCTAAACCTAACGTTAACCCTAACACTAACCCTAAACCTAACACTCAGCCTTACCCTCCCCCTCAACTTAACTCTAACCCTAAACCTCTCCCTCACCCTATCCCAAATCCTAACCCTAACTCTAAACCTCACCCTAACCCTAACCCTAACCCTCACCCTCACCCTCACCCAAACCGTATGTCTAACCTTAACCCTGAATTAACACTAATCCTAACATTAAAACTAACCCTAACCCTAAGCCTAACCCTAATGCTAACACTCACCCTCACCCTAATCTTAATCCTAACCCTAACACCCAAACTAACCCTAACCCTCACCCTCACTCTAACCCTCACCCTCATCCAAAAGCTCACCCTAACCCTAACCCTAAAACTCACCCTAACACTAACCCTAAACCTCACCTTCACCCTAGACCTCACCCTAACCCTAATCATAACCCTAATCCTCATCCTAACCCTCACCCTAACCCTAACTCTAACCCTAAAACTCACCCTAACCCTAACCCTAACTAAAACCCTAACCCTAACCCTAAACCTCACCCTAACCCTAACCCTCACCCTCATCCTCACTGTAACCCTAACCCCAAACCTAACAATAACCCTAAACCTAACCCTAACCCTGACCCTAAACATAACACTCACCCTAACCCTAACCCTTACCCTAACACTTACCCTAACCCTTACCCTAACCCTAACTCTAACACTAACTCTCACAGTAACCCTAACTCTCACCCTAATCCTAAACCTCACCCTAACCCTAACCCTGACCCTAACCCTCACCCAAACGGTAGCCCTCACTCTCACCCTAAGTCTAACCATAACCCTCACCCTAACCCTAACCATCATCCTCACCATAAACATCACACTAACCCTAACCCTAATCCTCAATCTAATCCTCACCCTCACCCTAACCCTTATGCTAACCCTCACATTAATCCTTACCCTCACCCTTAACGGAACATTCAACCTCAGCCTAAACCTCACCTTTACTGTTACCGTCAAGCTCACCCTAACCCTCACCCTAACCCTTACACTCATCCTAACACTCACCCTAACCCTAACCCTATCCATCACCCTAACCCTATCACTCACACTCACCCTCACCCTCAGCCTAAACCTATGTCTAAGCTGAACCCTAACCCTATCCCTCACCCTCACCCAAGCCCTCACCCTAAAACTTATCCTAACCCCAACCCTCATCCTAACCCTCACCCTAACCCTAACCTTAACCATCACCCAAAACCTATTCCTGATCACCACCCTCATCCTCAGCCTAACCCTAAGAATAAACCTAAACGTAACCCTCACCCTCACCTTAGCCCTCACCCTAAACCTAATCCTAACCCTAACCTTCATCCTAACCCTCACCCTAACCCTAACCCTAGCCATCACCCAAACCCTATTCCTCACCCCCACCCTCACCCTCAGCCTAACCCTAAGCCTAACTCTAACCCTCACCCTAGCCCGCACCCTAACCCTAACCCTAAACCTAACCCGAACCCTAATCCTCACCATAAACCTAACCCCAAATTTAACCCTCACCCTAGCCCTCACTGTAACCCTAATCCTAACCCTAAACCTCATCCTAACCCTCACCCTAACCCTAACACTCACCCTCACCCTCAGCCTAACCCTAAACCTAATCCTCACACTCACACTCATGCTAAACCTAATCCTAAATCTAACCCGACCCCTAAATATAACCCTCACCCTAAACCTCACCCAAACCCTAACCCTAACACCAACCCTCACACTAACCCTAACTCTAAACCTAAACCTCACCCTCACCCTCACCTTAACGCTCACCCTCAACCTCAGCCTAAACCTAAGGCTTACCCTAACCCTAACCCTAACCCTCACACTCACACTCACCCTCACCCTAACACTAATCCTACTCCCAGCCCCAACCCTAACCCTCACCCTAAACCTAAACCGAACATTAACCCTAACCCTTAACCCTCACCCTAACCCTAAATCCAAACATAAACCTTAGCCTCACCTTAACCCTAAACCTAACCCTAAACCTAAACCTCACCCTAAACATAAACCTAAACCTCACCTTCACCCTAGCCCTCACCCAAACCCTAATCCTAACTCTAACCCTCATCCTAACCCTCACCCTAAACCTAACCCTAACCATAACCCTAACCCTAATCCTCAGCCTCAACCTCACCCTCAGCCTAACCTTAAGCCTAAACCTAAACCTAACCCTAACTCACACACTCACCCTCACCCTAACCCTAACCCTAATCCTAACCCTAACAATAACCCTAACCCTAAACCTACCCTCAACCGAAACATAACCCTCACCCTAACCCAAAACCTCACCCTAACACTTACCCTCACCCTAACACTAACCCTAACTCTAACCCTAACCCTCACACTAACCCTAACCCTCACAGTAACCATAAACTTCACCCTAACCTTAACCCTAACCCTAACCTAAACCTCACCCTCATCCTAGTCCTCACCCTAACCCTAATTCTAACCCTAACCCTAAACCTAACCGTAACCCTCAACCGCACCCTAAACCTCACACTAACCCTAAACCTAATCCTCAATCTAACCCTCACCCTAACTGTAACCCGAACCCTTATCCTAACCCTCACCCTAACCCTTACCCTCACCCTTATCTTAACCTTCACCCTCAGGCTAACCCTCACCTTTAACATTACCATCACTCTCACGTAACCCTCAACCTTACCCTAACCCTCACCCAAGCCCTCACCCTAACCCTAACCCTATACCTCACCCTCACCCTCAGATTTACACTAATCCTATCACTATTCCTAACCCTAAACCTCACCCTCACCCTAACAGTCACCTAATTCTTACTCTAAAACTAATCCTAACCCTAACCCTAACCCTAACTCTCACAATAAACCTAACCCTCACCCTAACCATAACCCTACCTCTTACCCTCACCCTCACCTTAACCCTAACTCTAACCCTCAACCTAACCCTCACCAAAAACCTCACCGTCACCCTAAATCTGACCCTAACCCTTATAACAACCCTAACCCTAACCCTCTCCCTAACACTCACCCTAATCATAACCCTAACCCTCAGCCTAACCCAAACCTTAACCCTAACCCTCACCCTCACCCTAACCCTCATCCTAACACTTAACCTCATCCTTACCCTAAAGCTCACGCTTAACCGAATCCTCTCCGTAACTCTAACCCTAACTGTCACCCTCACCGTCACCCTCACGCTAAGCCTAACCCTAACCCTCACCCTAACCCTAAAACTCACCCTAATCCTCACCCTCACCCTCACCCTAACCCTAATGCTAAGTCTAACATTCACCCTAACCCTCATGCTATCACTTATCCACACCACAAACCTAACCCTAACCTTAACACTTACCTTCACCCTAAACCTCACCCTAACCCTAAACCTAATCCTAACCCTCACCCTAATCCTAACCCTAACACTAATCCTCACCTAACCCTAAACCTAACCTTCTACCTCACCCTAACCCTCACCATCACCTGAACCTTCACCCTAATCCTAACGCTCACCCACACCCTAAACCTCAAGCTCACCCTTACCATAACCCTCAACTAATCCTCACCCTAGTCTTACCATTACCTAACCAAGACCCCCACACTCACCGTCACCTTCACCCTAACTCTCACCCTCATCTTAGACCTCACCCTAACCATAACCCTAACCCTAAACCTCAACCTCACCCTCACCTTCAACCTCAGCCTATCCCTAAATCTATCCCTAATCCTAACCATAACCCTCATCCTCACCCTAACCCTCACCATAACCCTTAACCTCACCCTCACTCTCACCCTAACCGTAACCCTCACACTAAATCTAACCCTCACCCTAAACCTAAACCTACCCCTCACCATAAACCTCACCATAAACTTAACGCTAACCCTAACCCTCACACTCACGCTAGCCCTCACCCTAACCCTAATTCTAACCTTAACCCTCAACCTAACCCTCATCCTCACCCTAAACCTCACACTAACCCTAACACTAATCCCCAATCTAACCCTAACCCTAACACTTACCCTAACCCTAACCCTCACCCTTACCTTAACTCTCACCCTTAGCCTAACCCTCAACTTTACTCTTACCATCACGCTCATCGTAACCCTCAACCTAACCCGAACCCTCATCCTAACCCTCACCCTAACCCTAACCCTATCCATCATCATGACCCTAACCCTCACCCTCAACATCATCCTCAGCCTAAACCTATGCCTAAGCCTAACCCTAACCTTAACCCTCCCCTCACAATAGCCCTCACCCTAACCCTAATCCTAACCCTAACCCTCATCCTAACCCTCATGCTAACCCTAAGGTTAGCCATCACCCTAAGCGTAACCCTCACACCCACCCTCACCTCAGCCAAACCCTAAGCCTAGGCCTAATCCTAACCCTAACCCTAACACTAACCCTAACCCTAACCCTCACCCTAAACCTCCCACTCAACCTAAGTCTAACCCTAAACCTCAACCTCACCCTATCCCTAATCCTAACCCTAACCCTAAACCTCATCCTAACCCTAACACTAACCCTCACCCTCACCCTCACCCTCACCCTCACCCAAATCATTAGTCTAACCCTAACCCTAACATTACCACTAATCCTAACCCTAAAACTAACCCTTACCCTAAACCAAACCTTCACTCTCAGCCTCATCCTCACTGGAAATGTAACCCTAACCATAACATTTACAATAACCCTAACCCTAATCCTAACCATCAACCTCACGCTAACCATAATCCTAACCCTAACCCTCTCCCTAACCTTAACCCTCACTCTCACTGAAACCCTAACCTTCATCTTAACCCTCACCCTAACCTAACCTTAACCCTCACCCTAACCCTTTACCTCACCCTAATCCTAACACTAAGCCTGACCTAAACCTCCCCCTAAACCTCCCCCTCACCCTAACCCTAACAAAAACCCTAACCCTCAAATGAACACTCAACCTAACCCTAACCCTAACCCTAACCCTAAACCTCACATTAACCATAACCCTCACCCTAACCCAAACCCTACCCCTCACTATAACCCTCAAGCGAACTCTAACCCTCACCCTCACCAGAACCCTAAACCTAACCCTAACCCTAAACCTCACCTTAAGGCTAATTCTAACCCTAACCCTAACCCTAACCGGCACCCTAACACTAATCCTCACTTTCACCATCACCCTCAGCCCAACCCTAAGCCTAACCCTAACCGTAACCCTAACCCTCACACTCACCCTCACCCTAACCATAAACCTAAAACTAACCCTCACCCTAACCCTAATGCTAACCCTAACCCTCAAACTAACCCTCACCCTAACCCTAACCCTAACACTAACCCTAACCCTAAACCTCACCCTAACCATCACCCTAAGCCTAACACTAACCCTAAACCTGACCTTCACCCTAACCCTAACTCTAACCCCAACCCTAAATATCACCCTAACCCTAGCATTAAACCTCACCCTCAATCTCACCCTCACCGTAACCGTAACCCTAACACTAACAATAACATTAACCCTAATCCTAAGCCTCACCATAACCATAACACTCACCCTAACCCTAAACATCAACCTAACACTTACCCTTACCCTAACACTAACGCTCACACTCAGCCTACCCCTCACCGAAACCCTAAACCCCACACTAACCCTAACCCTAAACCTCAATCTAATCCTCACACTCACCCTAACCGTAAACCTTACCCTTACCCTATACCTCACCCTAACCCTAACCCTCCCCCTTACCCTCATCTTAACCCTCATCCTAACCGTAAACCTAACCCTCATCCTAACCCTAATCCTAACCATAACCCTAACCCTAAACCTCACCCTAATCCTAAACCTAAAATTAACCATAACCCTAACCCTCATCCTAACCCTCACTTGAACCCTAATTGTAATCCTAAACCTCACCCTCACCCTCACCCTAACTCTAACCCTAACCCTAAACCTAAACCTCACCATAACCCTAAACCTCACCCTCACCCTCAACGTAACCCTAACTCGAAACTTAACAATCACCCTAAACCTAACCCTAACCCTCACCCTAACCATAAACCTCACCCTAACCCTAACCCCCACCCTAACACTTGCCCTCACCCTAACACTAACCCTAACTCTAACACTAACCCTCACAGTAACCCTAACTCTCACCCGAACCCTAAACCTCACCTTAACCCTAACCCTAACCCTCAGCCTCACCCTAGCCCTCACCCTAACCCTAATTCTAGCCCTAAACTTAACCCTAACCCTAACCCTCATCCTCACCTTAACCTCACACAAACCGCAACCCTGATCCTCAATCTAACCCTCACCCTCACCCTAACCCTCATCCTAACCCTTACCCTAAAGCTCAACCTAATCCTAACCCTAACCCTTAGGAGAACACTCACCCTCAGCCTAACCCTCACCTTTATTCTTACCGTCACTGGCACGCTAACCCTCACCCTAACCCTAACACTCATCCTAACACTCACGCTAACCCTAACCCTATCCATCACCCTAACCCAAACCCTCGCCCTAAACTTAACTCTCACTGAAACCCTAACCTTCATCTTAACCCTCACCCTAACCTAAACTTAACCCTCACCCTAACCCTTAACCTCACCCTAATCCTAACACTAAGCCTAACCTAAACCTCCCCCTCCCCTTAACCCTAACACAAACCCTAACACAAACCCTAACCCTCAACCTAACCCTCAACCTAACCCTAACCCTAACCCTAACCCTAAACCTCACATTAACCCTAAAACTCACCCTAACCCTAACCCTACCCCTCACCCTAACCCTCAAGCTACCTCTAACCCTCACGCTCACCAGAACCCTAAACCTAACCCTAACCCTAAACCTCACCTTAAGGCTAATTCTAACCCTAAAACTAACCCTAACCAGCACCCTAACCCTAATCCTCACCTTCACACTCACCCTCAGCCTAACCCTAAGCCTAAGCCTAACCCTCACACTCACCCTCACACTAACCATAATCCTAAATATAACCCTATTCCTAACCCTTACCCTCAACCTAACCCTCACCCTAAACTTAACCCTAACACTAACCCTAACCCTCACCCTAAACATCACCCTAACTCTAACACTAACCCTAAACCTGACCTTCACCCTAACCCTAACTCTAACCCTAAACCTCATCCTAACCTTCATCCTAACCCTCACCCTCACCTTAACCCTAACCCTAACCTTCACCGTCAAGCTGGGCACAAGCCTAATCCTAAGTCTAGTCCTAACCCTAACCCTCACCCTAACCCTAACCCTAACACTAACCATAACTCTAAACCTAAACCTCACTCTCACCCTAACCCTAACCCTAAACCTCATCTTAACACTAAACCTAACCCTCAGCTTCACCCTCACATTAAACATAACCTTAAACTTAACCCTAACAATAACTCCAACCCTAACCCTAACCCTCACCCTTACCATAAGCCTCACCCTAACATTTACCCTTAACCTAACACTCACCCTAATCCTAACACTAACCCTCACACTAACCCTAACCATCACCCTAACCCTAAGCCTAACCCTCACCCTAACAATAAACCTCACCCTCAACATCACCCTCAGGCTAACCCTAAGCCTAACCCTAAACCTAACCCTAACAATAACCCTAAACTTAATCCTAACACTCACCCTAACCATAACCCTCACCCAAGCTAAACCCTCACCCTAACACTTACCTTCCCACTAACACTAACCCTAACCCTAACAATAACCCTCAAACTAACCCTAATCTAACCCTAAACCTCAACCTAACCCTCACACTCACCCTAACCCTAACACTAATCCTAACCCTAACCCTAAACCCCACCCTAACCCTAACCTTAACCCTGACCCGCACCCTCACCCTCACCAGAAATCTAACCCTAACCCTAACAATACCACTAAACCTAAACAAAACCATCACCCTAACCCTAATCCTCACCCCCACCCTCACCCTCAGCCTAACCCGAAGCCTAAGCCTAACCCTCAACCTAACCCTCACACTCACCCTCACCCTAAGCCTAATCCTAAACCTAACCCTATCCCTAAACCTCAACCTAACCCTCACAATCACACTAACCCTAACACTAACCCTAACCCTAAACCTCAACTTAACAGTCCCCCTAACCATAACTCTAACCCTAAACCTAAGCCTAAGCCTAAACCTAAACGTCACCGTAACCCTAACCCTAACTCTCAAACTAAACCTAACCCTAAAGCTAACCCTAAACCAAACCCTAATTCTCAGCCTCACCCTCACCCTAATCCAAACCCTAACCTTAACCCTCACCCTAACCCTAAGCCTAATCCTAAACCTAACCCTAACCCTCACATTCAACCTCAACCTAATCTTAATCCTAAACCTAACCCTATCCCTAACCCTAACCCTCAACCTAACCCTCACCCTAGCCCTAACCCTAACCCTAATTCTAACCCTAAACCTCATCCTAACCCTCACCCTCAACCTCATGCTCGGCTTAAGCCTAAGCCTAAGCCTAAGCCTAAGCCTAACCCTAACCCTCACCCTAACCCTAAAACTAACACTAACACTAACTCTAAACCTAAACCTCACTCTCACCCTAAACCTAATTCTAACTCTAACCCTAACCCTAAACCTCATCCTAAACGTAACCCTAAACTTCACTGTAACCGTAACCCTAACCCTAACAATAACCCTAACCCTAACCCTAACCCTCACCCTAACTATAACCCTCACCTTAAACCAAGCCCTCACCCTAACACTTACCCTCACCCTAACACTAACTCTAACCCTAACACTAACACTCACACTAACCCTAACAGTAACCCTAAACCTTAACCTCAACCTAACCCTCCCCCTCCCCCTAACCCTAACAATGACCCTAACCCTAACCCTCCCCCTAACCCTCTCCCTAAACCTATATCTAACCCTAAACCTCACCCTCACCCTAACCCTCACCCTCACCCTAGCCCTCACCCTAATCCTAATTCTAACCCTCACCCTCACCCTAACCCAGACCCTCATCCTCACCCTAAACAAAAACACTAACCCTAACCCTAATTCTCAATCTAACCCTCACCCTAAGCCTAAACCTAACCCTTACCCTAACCCTAAACCTAACCCTAACCCTCAGACTTATCTTAACCCTAACCCTCAGTGTAAACTTCACTTTTACCCTTACCATCATCCTCACCCTTACCCTAACGCTAACCCTAAACCTCATCCTAACCCTCACTCTATCCGTAAACTTAACCATCACCCTAACCCTAACCCTCACCCAAAACCTCACGCTCAGCCTAACCCTAAGCCTATGCCTAAGCCTTAACCTAACTCTCACCCTCACCCTACCCCTCAACCTAACCCTAATCCTAACCATCACCATAACCCTAATCCTGACCCCCAACCTCAGCCTAACCCTAAGCCGAAGCCTAACCCTAACCCTAACTCTCACAGTCACACTCAACCTAAACCTAACCCTAACCCTAACCCTAAACCTCAACCTAACCCTCACCCTAACCTTAACCCTAACACTAACACTAACCCTAACCCTCGATCTATCCTTCCCCCTAACCCTGCATCTAACCTTAAACCTCACCCTCACCCTAACACTAATCCTAACCCTAACCCTAAACCTCACTCTAAACCTAACTCTCACCCTCACTCTCACAGTAAATCTAACCCTAACCCTAACAATAACACTAATCCTAATCCTAAACCTAACTCTAACCCTAACAGTAATCCGAATCCTCACCATCACCCTAACGCTAATTCTAACCCTAAGCCCCAACGTAACACTAACCCCCATATCACCGTAACCATAACCCTCATCCTAACCCTCACCCTTTCCCTAAACCTAACCCTAAACCTCACACTATCAGTAACCCTAATACTCACCTTCACCCTAGTTCTCACCCTAACTCTAATCCTAACCCTAATCCTCATTCTAACCCTCACCCTAACCCTAACCCTAACCCTCAACATAACCCTAAACCTCACCCTAACACTCACTCTAACCCTAACCCTAAACCTCACCCTAACCCTAACTCTCACCCTCACTCTAACCCTCAGCCTAAACCTAAGCCTAATCCTAAACCTAACCCTAACACACACACTCAACCTCACCCTAACCCTAATCCTAACCCTAAACCTCCCCCTACCTCTCACCCTAAACCTAACTCTAACCCAAACCCTAAAGCTCACCCTAACCCTAACCATAACCATCACACTAACCCAAACCCTCACCCTAACACTTACCATGACCCTAACACTAATCCTGACCCTAACACTAACCCTCACACTAACTCTAAACCTAACCATCACCCGCACCCTCACCCTCATCAGAACTCTAACCCTAACTCTAACAATAAAACTAATCCTAACCCTAACCATCACCCTAACCCTAATCCTCACCCCCACCCTCACCTCATCCTAACCCTAAGCCTAAGCCTAACCCTCACCCTATCCCTTACACTCACCCTCACCCTAACCCTAATCCTAACCCTAAACCTATCCCTAAACCTCATCCTAACCCTCACCCTCACCCGAAACCTAACACTAACCCTAACCCTAATCCTCACCCTAAACCTCCCCCAACCCTAACCCTAAACCTCACCCTCACCCTAACCCTAACCCTAAACCTAACCCTAAACCTCACCCTAAACCTCACCCTAACCCTAAACCCTCACCCTCAGCCTCAACCTCACAGTAACTCTAACCCTAACAATAACACTAACACTAACCCTAACCCTAACCATAACCATAACCCTCAACCTCAGCCTCACCCTCACCGCAAACTTAACCCTAACCATAACACTAACAATAACCCTAAACCTAACCCTAAGCCTAATCCTCACCCCCACACTCACCCTCAGCCTAACCATAAGCCTAAATCTAACCCTAACCTTAACCCTCACCATAACCCTAACCCTAACCCTAAACCTAACCCTAAATCTAACCCTAAACCAAACCCTAATCCTCAGCCTCACCCTCACCATAACCCAAACCCTAATCTTTTTTTTTTTTTTTTTGGGTCCGGTCGTGGGGCCTGAACTCTGGGCCTGAGTGCTGTCCCTCAGCTCTTCAGCTCAAGGCTAGCACTCTACCACTTGAGCCACAGTGCCACTTCCGGCTTTTTTCTTTTTGCTTATGTGGTGCTGAGGAATCGAACCCAGGGCCTCGAGCATGCAAGGCAAGCGCTCTACCACTGAGCCACCTTCCCAAACCCTAATCTAAACCCTCATCCTAACCCTAAGCCTAATCCTAACTCTAACCCTAACCCTCACACTGAACCTCACCCTAACCTTAATACTAAACCTAACTCTATCCCTAACCCTAACCCTCACCCTAGCCCTAACCCTAAACCTAATCCTAACCCTAAACCTCATCCTAACCCTCACCCTCAACCTCATGCTCGGCCTAAGCCTTAGCCTAAGCCTAAGCCTAACCCTAACCCTAACCCTCACCCTAACCCTAAAACTAACACAAAGCCTAACTCTAAACTTAAACCTCACTCTCACCCTAACCCTAATTCTAACCCTAACATAACCCTAAACCTCATCCTTAACCTAACCCTAACCCTCACTCTCTCCTTCACTGTAACCATAACTCTAACCCTAACCCTAACAATAACCCTAAACCTAAACCTAACCTCACCCTAACCATAACCTCACCCTATCCCAACCCTCAACCTAACACTTACGCTAAACATAACACTAACCCTAACCCTAACACTAACCCTCACAATAACACTGACCCTAACCCTAACCCTTAAACTCAACCTAACCCTCACCCTTACCCTAAGCCTAATACTAACCCTAACCATAACCCTCACCCTAACCTTACCCCTAACCATACATCTAACCCTAAATCTCACCCTCACCCTAACCCTAACCCTAAACCTGACCGTAAACCTCACCCTAACCCTAACCCTCACCCTTACCGTCAACCTCACCTTAACTTTAACCCTAACCCTAACAATAACATTAACCCTAACCCTAACCAAACACTCACCCGCAGCCTCACCCTCACTGCAAACGTAACCCTAACCATAACACTAACAATAACCTAAACCAAACCCTAAACCTAACCCTAATCCTCAACCCAACCTCACCCTCAGCCTAACCCTAAGCCTAACCCTATCCCTAAACATAACCCTCACCATAACCCTAAACCTAACACTAACCCTAAGTCTAAACCTAACCCTAACCCTAAAGCTAACCCTAACCCTAAACCTAACCCTAATCCTAAGCATCACCCTCACCCTAACCCAAACCCTAACACTAATCCTCACCCTAACCCTAAGCCTAATCCTAAACCTAACCCTAACCCTAACCCTAACCTTAACCCTTAGTCTAAACGTAACCCTAACCCTAAACCTAACCCTAATCCTAAGCCTCACCCTCACCCTAACCCAAACCCTAACACTAATCCTCACCCTAACCCTAAGCCTAATCCTAACCCTAACCCTAACCCTAACCCTAACCCTAACGCTCACACTCACCCTCACCCTAAACCTAATCCTAAACTAATCCTATCCCTAACACTAAACCTCACCCTAACACTCACCATAGCCCTCACCCTAAACCTAAACCTAAACCTCATCCTCACCCTAGCCCTCACCCTAACCCTAAATCTATCCCTGACCCTCACCCTAGCCCTAGCCCTCATCCTCATCCTAAAAATCACACTAAACCTAAACCGAATCCTCAATCTAACCCTCATCTTAACCCTAACACTAACCCTTAAACTAACCCGAAAAATAACCCTAACCCTCACCCATATCTTAACACTCACCCTCAGCCAAAACCTCTCCTTTACCCTTACCATCATAACCACCCTAACCCACACCCTAACCCTAAAACTCATACTAAGCTTCACCCTAACCGAAACCCTCACCCTAGCCCTCACCCTAACCCTAATCCTAACCCTAACCCTCATTCTAACCCTCACCCTAACCCTAACCCTAACTATCACCCTAACCCTAATCCTCACCCCCACCCTCACCCTCAGCCTAACCCTAAGTCTAAGCCTAACCCTAACCCTAAACCTCACACTCACCCTCACCTAACCCTAATCCTAACACTAACCCTAACCCTAAACAAAACCTCAATGTAACCATCAACCTAACCTTAACCCTAACACTAACCCTAACCCTAACCTCGAACTAACACTCCCCCTAACCCTAAATCTAAAACTAAACCTCACCCTCACCCTAAACCTAATCCTAACCCTAACCATAAACCTCAACCTAACCCTAACCCTAACATTCACCCTCACACTCACCCTCACCCTTACCATAAATCTAACCCTAACCCTAACAATAACACTAGTCCTAACCCTAAACCTAAGCCTAACCCTAATCCTAACACTCACCCTCACCCTAACCCTAATCCTAACCCTAACCCTCAATCTAACCCTAACCCTCACCCTCATAGTAATCCTAACCCTCATCCAAACCCTCACCCTAAACCTAACCCAAACCCTAAACCTCACCATAACACTAACCCTAACCCTCAACCTCACCCTAGCCCTCACCTTAACCCTAATCGTACCCCTAAACCTCATCCTAACCCTAACCCTAACCATCACACTATCACTAACCCTAACCCTCAACCTAACCCTAACCTTCACCCTAACCCTAAACTTAACCCGAACCCAAACTCTCACCCTAACCCTAACCCTAACCCTCACCCTAACCCTAACACTCACCCTCACCCTCACCCTCAGCCTAAACCTACGCCAAAGCCTAACCCTAACCCTAACCCTCACACTCACCCTAACCTTTAACCTAATCCTATTCCTAACTCTAAGCCTAACCCTCACCTTCAGCCTAATGCTCACCCTAACCCTAACCCTAACACTCACCCTAAACCTAACCCTCACCCTCAGCCTAACCCCAAGCAGAAGCCTAACCCTAAGCCGAACACTCACACTCACCCTAACCCTCACCCAAACCCTAACTCTAACACTAACCCTAACCCTAACCCTCACCTTCAGCCTCACCCGAGACCTAACTAATCCTAAAACTAACTCTCACCCTAACCCTAACCCTAACCCTAAACCTCACCCTAACCCTAAACCTCACCATCATCCTAATCCTAACCCTAACCCTCATCCTAACACTCATCCTAACACTAACCCTAATCCTCACCTTCACCCCCACCCTCACCCTCAGCCTAATCCTAAGCCTAACCCTAACCCTCACGGTAACCCTAACCCTAACCCTAAACCGAACCGTAAATCTAACCCTAAACCAAACCCTAATCCTCAGCTTCACCCTCACCATAACACAAACCCTAAATTTAACCCTCACCCTAACCCTAAGCCTAATCCTAACACTAACCCTAACCCTCACACTCAACCTCACCCTAAACTTAATCCTAAACCTGAATCCATCCCTAACCCTTACCCTCAATCTAACCCTCACCCTAGCCCTAACCCTATCCCTAATCCTAACCCTAAACCTCATCCTAACCCTCACCCTCACCCTCACCCTCATGCTCAGCCTAAGCCTAAGCCTAAGCCTAAGCCTTACCCTAACCCTCACCCTAACCCTAAAACTAACACTAAGCCTAACTGTAAAAATAAAACTCAGTCTCACTCTAACCCTAATTCTAACAATAACATAACACTAAACCTCATCCTAACCCTAACCCTAACCCTCACTCTCACCCTTACTGTAACCGTAACCCCAACCTTAACCCTAACAATAACCCTAACCCTACCCCTAATCCTCACCCTAACCATAACCCTCACCCTAACCCAAACGCTCAACCTAACACTTACCCTAACCCTAACCCTAACACTAAACCTCACATTATCCCTAAACTTTAACCTCAACCTAACCCTCACCCTCACCCTAAGCCTAACATTAACCCTAACCCTAACCATCCCCCTAACCCTATATCAAACCCTAAACCTCACCCTCACCCTAACCCTAAGGCTAAACCTCACCATAAACCTCACCCTAACCCTGACCCTCACCCTCACCCTCAACCTCACCGTAACTCTAACCCTAACCCTAACCCTAACAATAACATTAACCCAAACCCTAACCATAACCATAACCCTCACCCTCAGCCTACCCTCACTGCAAACTTAACCCTAACCATAACATTAACAATAACCTAAACCAAACCCTAACCCTAACCCTAATCCTCACCCCCACCCTCACCGTCAGCCTAACCCTAAGCCTAACCTATCCCTAACCCCAACCCTCACCATAACCCTAACCCAAAACCTACCCCGAGTCCTCACCCTAACCCTAAGCCTAATCTTAACCCTAACCCTAAGCCTAATTCAAACCCTAAACCTAAACCTAATCCTAAACCTAACCTTATCCCTAACACTAAACCTCACCCTAACACTCACCCTAGCTCTCAACCTAACAAAAAACCTAAAAATCATCCTCACCCTATCCCTCACCCTAACCCTAATTCTATCCCTCACCCTCACCCTAACCCTAACCCTCATCCTCACCCTAAACCTCACACTAACCCTAAACTGAATCCTCAATCTAACCCTCACCTTAACCCTAACACTAACCTTTACCCTAACCCTAAACCTAACCCTAACACTCACCCTTATCTTAACACTCACCCTCAGCCAAAACTTCTCCTTTACCCTTACCATCATAATCACCCTAACCCAAACCCTAACACTAAACCTCATACTAAACCTCACCCTAACCGTAAACCTAACCATCACCCAAACCAAAACCCTCAACCTCAACCTCAAGCTCAGCCTAACCAGAAGCCTAAGCCTTACCCTAATCCTCACCCTCACCCGTGCCCTCACCCTAACCTTAATCCTAACACTAACCCTCATTCTAACCCTCAACCTAACCCTAACCCTAACCATCACCCTAACCCTAATCCTCACCCCCACCCTCACCCTCAGCCTAACCCTAAGCCTAAGCCTAAACCTAACCCTAACCCTCACACTCACCCTCACCTTAACCTTAATCCTAACCCTAACCCTAACCCTAACCTAAAACCTCAATATAACCATCAACCTACCCTTAACCCTAACACTAACCCTAACCCTAACCCTCGAACTAACATCACCCTCACCCCAGCCCTCATCCTAACCTTAATCCTAACCCTAACCCTCATTCTAACCCTCAACCTAACCCTAAACCTAACCATCACCGTAACCCTAATCCTGACCCCCACCCTCACCCTCACCCTACCCCTAATCCTAACCCTAAACCTAACCCTAACCCTAAACCTCAACCTTACCCTCGCCCTAAACCTAACACTAACCCTAACACTTACCATAAACCTAACATTCACAATTACTCTCCCCCTCAAACTAACACTAGTCCTAAACCTCTCCCTCACCCTATCCCTAATCCTAACCCTAACTCTAAACCTCACCCTAACCCTAACCCTAACCCTCACCCTCACCCTCACCCAAACCATAAATCTAACCCTAATCCTAATATTAACACTAATCCTAACCCTAAAACTAACCCTTACCCTAACCCTAACCTTCACCCTCAGCCTCACCCTCACTGCAAATGTAACCCTAAACATAACATTTACAATAACCCTAACCCTAATCCTAACCATCACCTTCACCCTAACCTTAATCCTAACCCTAACCCTCACCCTAACCTTAACCCTCACCCACACTGAAACCCTAAACCTCATCTTAACCCTCACACTCAACCTCACCCTCACCCTCACTGTAACTCTAACCCTAACCCAAACAATAACAATAATCCTAACCCTAAACCTAAACCTAACCCTAAGCCTAACCCCAATGCTAACACTCACCTTCACCCTAATCCTAATCCTAACCCTAACACTCAAACTAACCCTAACCCTCACCCTCACTGTAACCCTAACCCTCGTCCAAAAGCTCACCCTAACCCTAACCCTAACCCTAAAACTCACCCTAACACTAACCCTAACCCTCACCATCACCCTAGCCCTCACCCTAACCCTAATCATAACCCTAATCCTCATCCTAACCCTCACCCTAACCCTAACTCTCACCCTAAAACTCACCCTCACCCTAACCCTAACTAAAACCCTAACCCTAACACTAAACCTAACCCTGACCCTAACCCTCACCCTCACCCTCACTGTAACACTAACCCTAAACCTAACAATAACCCTAAACCTAACCCTAATCCTCACACTAAACATAACACTCACCCTAACCCTAACCCTCAACCTAACACTTACCCTAACCCTTAACCTAACCCTAACTCTAACACTAACCCTCACAGTAACCCTAACTCTCACCCTAACCCTAAACCTCACACTCACCCTAAACCTAACCCTAACCCTCACCCTCACCCTAGCCCTCACTCTAACCCTAATTCTAACCATAACCCTCACCCTAACCCTCAACTTCATCCTCAGCCTAAACCTCACACTAACCCTAACCCTAATCCTCAATCTAACCCTCACCCTCACCCTAACCCTCATCCTAAACCTGATGCTAACCCTCACCGTAATCCTAACACTCACCCTTAGGGGAACACTCACCCTCGGCCTAAACCTCACCTTTACTGTTACCGTCATACTCACCCTAACCCTCACCCTAACTCTAACACTCATCCTAACACTCGCCCTAAACCTAACACTATCCATCACCCTAACCCTATCACTCATCCTCACCCACACCCTCACCCTAGCCCTCACCCTAAAACTTATCCTAACCCTAACCCTCATCTTAACCCTCACCCTAACCCTAACCCTAACCATCACCCAAAACCTATTCCTCACCCCCACACCCTCATCCTCAGCCTAACCCTAAGCCTAAGCCTAAGCCTAAGCCTAACCCTCACCCTCACCCTAGCCCTCACGCTAAACCTAATCCTAACCCTAACCCTCATCCTAACCTTCACCCTAACCCTAACCCTAACAATCACCCAAACCCTATTCCTCAACCCCACCCTCACCCTCAGCCTAACCCTAACACTAAGACTAACCCTAACCCTAAACCTCACCCTCACCCTAACCCACACCCTAACACTAATCCTAAACCTAACCCGAACCCTAATCCTTACCTTAAACCTAACACTAACCTTAACCCTCACCATAGCCCTCACCGTAACTCTAATCCTAACCCTATACCTCATCCTAACCCTCACCCTCACCCTAACCCTAACCCTCACCCTAACCCTAACCCTTACCCTCAGCCTAAACCTAAACCTAACACTAACACTAATACTCACACTCACATTCACGCTAAACCTAATCCTAAATCTAACCCGATCCCTAAACATAATGCTCACCCTAACCCTCACCCTAAACTTAACCGTAACACCAAGCCTAACACTAACCCTCATACTAACCCTAACTCTAATCCTAAACCTCACCCCCACCCTCACCTTAACCCTCACCCTCAACCTCAGCCTAAACCTAAGCCTAAACCTAACCCTAACCCTCACACTCACACTCACCCTCACTTTAACACTAATCCTACTCCCAGCCCTAACCCTAACCCTCACCCTAACCCTAAACTGAACATTAACCCTAACCCTTACCCTCACCCTAACCCTAACTCTAAACCTAAACCTCACCCTCACCTTAATCCTAAACCTAATCCTAACCCTAAACCTAAACCTCACCCTAAACATAACCCTAAAACTCACCTTCACCCTAGCCCTCACCCAAACCCTAATCCTAACTCTAACCCTCATCCTAACCCTCACCCTAACCCTAACCCTAACCCTCACCCAAACCATAACCCTCACCCTCACCCTCAGCCTAACCCTAAAACTAATCCTCACACTCACACTCACACTAACTCTAATCCTAAATCTAACCTGATCCCTAACCATAACCCTCACCCTAACCCTCACCCTAACCCTAACCCTAACACCAATCCTAACAATAACCCTCACACTAACCCTAAATCTAACCCTAAACCTCACCCTCACCCTCACCTTAACGCTCACCCTCAACCTCAGCCTAAACCTAAGCCTAACCCTAAGCCTAACCCTAACCCTCACACTCACACTCACCTTCACACTAACACTAATCCTACTCCCAGCCCTAACCCTAACTCCCATCCTAACCCTAACCCTCACCCTAAACCTAAACCGAACATTAACCCTAACCTTAACCCTCACCCTAACCCTATCTCTAAACCTAAACCTCAGCCTCACCTTAACCCTAACCCTAACCCTAACCCTAACCCTAAGCCTCACCCTAAACATAACCCTAAACCTCACCTTCATCCTAGCCCTCACCCAAACCCTAATCCTAACTCTAACCCTCATCCTAACCCTCACCCTAACCCTAAGTATCACCCTAAACCTAACCCTCAGCCTCAACCTCACCCTCAGCCTAACCTTAAGCCTAAAACTAAACCTAACCCTAACCCACCCACTCACCCTCACCCTAACCCTATTCCTAATCCTAACCCTAACAATAACCCTAAACCTAAACCTAACCCTCAACCTAAACATAATCCTCACCCTAACCCAAACCCTCACCCTAACACTTACCCTCACCCTAACACTAAGCCTAACTCTAAAATTAACCCGCACACTAACCTTAACCCTCACATTAACCCTAACCCTTAACCCTAACCCTCACCCTCACCCTAACCCTCATCCTAACACTTAACCTCATCCTCACCCTAAACCTCACACTTAACCGAATCCTCACCGTAACTCGAAACCTAACCTTCACCCTCACCATCACCCTCACGCTAAGCCTAACCCTAACCCTCACCCTATCCCTAAAACTCACCCTAATCCTCACCCTAACCCTCACCCTAACCCTAATGCTAAGTCTAACACTCACCCTAACCCTCATGCTATCACTTATCCACACCACAAACCTAACCCTAACCTTAACCCTCACCCTCACCCTAAACCTCACCCTAACCCTAAACCTAATCCTAACCCTCACACTAACCCTAACCCTAACACTAACCCTCACCTAACCCTAACCCTAACCTTCTACCTCACCCTAACCCTCACCATCACCCGAACCCTCACCCTAATCCTAACGCTCACACACACCCTAAACATCAAGCTCACCCTTACCCTAACCCTCAACTAATCCTCACCCTAACCCTAACCATTACCTAACCAAGACCCTCACCGTCACCCTCACCTTCACCCTAACACTCACCCTCACCCTAGACCTCACCCTAACCATAACCCTAACCCTAAATCTCACCCTCACCCTCACCCTCAACCTCAGCCTATCCCTAACCCTATAACTAATCCTAAACCTAACCCTAATCCTCACCCTAACCCTCACCATAACCCTTAACCTCACCCTCACTCTCACCCTAACGGTAACCCTCACACTAAACCTAAACCTACCCCTCACCCTAAACCTCACCATAAACTTAACCCTAACCCTAACCCTCACCCTCACGCTAGCCCTCACCCTAACCCTAATTCTAACCCTAACCCTCACCCTAACCCTCACCCTAAACCTCACACTAACCCTAACACTAATCCCCAATCTAAACCTAAACCTAACCATTACCCTAAACCTCACCCTAACCCTAACCCTCACCCTTACCGTAACCCTCACCCTTAGCCGAACCCTCAACTTTACTCTTACCATCACGCTCATCGTAACCCTCACACTAACCGGAACCCTCATCCTAACCCTCACCCTAACCCTAACCCTATTCATCACCATAAGCCTAACCCTCGCCCTCACCATCACCCTCAGCCTTAAACCTATGCCTAAGCCTAACCCTAAACTTAACCCTCCCCTCACCCTAGCCCTCACCCTAACCCTAATCGTAACCCTAACCCTCATCCTAACCCTCACCCTAACCCTAAGGTTAACCATCACCCTAAGCCTAATCCTCACACCCAAACTCACCCTCAGCCTAACCCTAAGCCTAAGCCTAATCCTAACCCTAACCCTCACACTCAGCCTCACCCTAACCCTAATCCTAACCCTAACCCTCAACCTCAACCTTAACTTCACTCTAAACCTAAAGCTAACCCTAACACTAACCCTAAACCTAATCCTCAACCTAAACCTCGCCCTCAACCTAAGTCTAACCCGAAACCTCACCCTCACCCTATTCCTAATCCTAACCCTAACCCTAAAACTCACCCTAACCCTAAGCCTTACCCTCACCCTCAACCTCACCCTAACCCTCACCCTCACCCTCACCCTCACCCAAATCAGAAGTCTAAACCTAACCCTAACATTACCATTAATCCTAACCCTAAACTAACCCTTACCCAAACCCTAACCTTCACTCTCAACCTCACCCTCACTGGAAATGTAACCCTAACCATAACATTTACAATAACCCTAACCCTAATCCTAACCATCACCCTCACCTTAACCATAATCCTAACACTAACCCTCGCCCTAACCCTCATCTTAACCCTCACCCTGACCTAACCTTAACCCTCACCCTAACCCTTTACCTCACCCTAATCCTAACACTAAGCCTGACCTAAACCTCCCCCTAAACCTCCCACTCACCCTAACCCTAACACAAACCCTAACCCTCAAACTAACCCTCAACCTAACCTAAACCTAACCCTAACTCTAACCCTAACCCTAAAACTCACATTAACCCTAACCCTCACCCTAACCCTAACCCTACCCCTCACCATAACCCTCAAGCTAACTCTAACCCTGACACTCACCAGAACCCTAACCATAAACCTAACCATAAACCTCACCTTAAGGCTAATTCTAACCCTAACCCTAACCCTAACCGGCACCCTAACCCTCAGACTAACCCTAACCCTAAACTTAATCCTAAACCTAACACTATCCCTAACCCTAACCCTCACCCTAACGCTCACCCTATCCCTAACCCTAACACTAACCCTAAACCTAACCCTCACCCTAACCCTCCTCCTAAACCTAACTCTAACCCTAAACCTCAAACTCACCCTGACCTTAACCCTAAACCTAACCCTAACCCACACCCTAACCCTAAACCTCAAACTCACCCTAGCCCTCATCCTAACCCCAATCCTAAACCTAACCCTCACCCTAACCCTCACCGTAATCCTAAACCAAACCCTCACCCTAACCTACATCCTCACCCTAACCCTGAGCCTAACCCTAAGCCTACCCCTAAACCTAACCCTAACCCACACACTCACCCTCACCCTAAACCTAATCCTAACCATAAACCTAACCCTTACCCTCACCCTAACTCTAAACCTAAAATTAACCCTAACCCTAAACCTCATTCTAAGCCTCACCCTAACCCTAACTCTAACCCTAAACCTCGCCCTAAACTTAACCCTAACCTTAACCCTCACCCTAGCCCTCACTGTAACCCTAATCCTAACCCTATACCTCATCCTAACCCTCACCCTAACCCTATCCCTAACCCTCACCCTAACCCTAACCCTCACACTCACCCTCAGTCTAACCCTAACCCTAACCCTACCACTAACCCTCACACTCACACTCACGCTAACCATAATCCTAAATCTAACCTGATCCCTAACCATAACGCTCACCCTAACCCTCACCCTAACACTAACCCTAACACCAATCCTAACACTAACCCTCACACTAACCCTAACTATAACCCTAAAGCTCACACTCAACCTCACCTTAACCCTCAACCTCAACCTCAGCCTAAACCTAAGCCTAACACTAACCCTAACACTCAAACTCATACTCACCCTCACCCTAACACTAATCCTAATCCCAGCCCAAACCCTAACCCTCACCCTAACCCTAACCCTCAAACTAACCCTAAATCTAACACTATCCCTAACCCTAACCCTCACCCTAACCCTAACTCTAAACCTAAACCTCACCCTCACCTTAACCCTAACCCTAACCCTAACCCTAATCCTATACCTCACGCTAAACATAACCCTAAACCTCACCTTCACCCTAGCCCTCATCCAAACCCTAATCCTAACTCTAAACTTCATCCTAACCCTCACCCTAACCCTAACCCTAATCATCACCCTAACCCTAACCCTCAGCCTCAACCTCACCCTCAGCCTAACCTTAAGCCTAAACCTAAACCTAATCCTAACCCACACACTCACCCTCACCCTAACCCTAATCCTAACACTAATCCTAACAATAACCCTAACACTAAAGCTAACCCTCAACATAAACATAACCCTCACCCTAACACTTACCCTCAACCTAACACTAACCGTAACTCTAAAACTAACCCTCACACTAAACCTAACCCTCAGAGTAACCCTAAACCTCACCCTAACCTTAACCATAACCCTAACCTAAACCTCACCCTCACCCTAGGCCTCACCCTAACCCTAATTCTAACCCTAACCCTCAACCTAACCCTAACCCTCAACCTCACCCTAAACCTCACACTAACCCTAACCCTAATCCTCAATCTAACCCTCACCCTAACCCTAACCCTCACCCTTATCTTAACCTTCACCCTCAGGCTAACCCTCACCTTTACCCTTACCATCACTCTCACACTAACCCTTAACCTTACCCTAACCCTCACCCAAGCCCTCACCCTAACCCTAACCCTAAACCTCACCCTCACCTTCAGCTTTACGCTAATCCTATCACTATTCCTAACCCTAAACCTCACCATCACCCTAACAGTCAGCTAATTCTTACCATCACACTAATCCTAACCCTAACCCCAACCCTAAATCTCACAATAAACCTAACCCTCACCCTAACCGTAACCCTACCCCTTACCCTAACCCTCACCTTAACACTAATTCTAACCCTCAACCTAACCCTCACCCAAAACCTCACTGTCACCCTAAATCTGACCCTAACCCTAATAACAACCCTAACCCTCACCCGAAACCTAACCCTCACCCTCACCCTAACCCTCACCCTATTCATAACCCTAATCCTCAGCCTAACCCACACCCTAACCTTTAGCATAACCCTAACCCTAACCCTCACCCTAACCCAAACCTTAACCCTAACCCTCACCCTCACCCTAACCCTCATCCTAACACTTAACATCATCCTCACCCTAAACCTCACACTTAATCGAATCCTCACCATAACTCTAACCCTAACCGTCACCCTCACCGTCACCCTCACGCTAAGCCTAACCCTAACCCTCACCCTAACCCTAAAACTCACCCTAATCCTCACCCTAACCCTCACCCTAACCCTAATGCTAAGTCTAACACTCACCCTAACCCTCATGCTATCACTTATCCACACCACAAACCTAACCCTAACCTTAACCCTCACCCTCACCCTAAACCTCACCCTAACCCTAAACCTAATCCTAACCCTCACACTAACCCTAACCCTAACACTAACCCTCACCTAACCCTAAACCTAACCTTCTACCTCACCCTAACCCTCACCATCACCCAAACCTTCACCCTAATCCTAACGCTCACCCACACCCTAAACCTCAAGCTCATCCTTACCATAACCCTCAACTAATCCTCACCCTAACCCTAACCATTACCTAACCAAGACCCTCACCCTCACCCTCACCTTCACCCTAACCCTCACCTTCACCCAAGACCTCACCCTAACCATAACTCTAACCCTAAACCTCACCTTCACCCTCACCCTCAACCTCAGCCTATCCCTAAACCTATCCCTAATCCTAACCCTAACCCTCACCCTTACCCTACCCTCACCATAACCCTTACCCTCACCCTCACTCTCACCCTAACCGAAACCCTCACACTAAACCTAACCCTACCCCTAAACCTAAACCTACCCCTCACCCTAAACCTCACCATAAACTTAACCCTAACCCTAACACTCACCCTCACGCTAGCCCTCAACCTAATCCTAATTCTAACCCTAACCCTCACCCTAACCCTCATCCTCACCCTAAACCTCACCTTAACCCTAAACCTAACCTTCACCCTCACCCTCACCCTCACCCAAATCGTAAGTCTAACCCTAACCCTAACATTACCACTAATCCTAACCCAAAAACTAACCCTTTCCCTAACCCTAAACTTCACTATCAGCCTCAACCTCACTGGAATTGTAACCCTAACCATAACATTTACAATAACCCTAACCATAATCCTAACCATCACCCTCACCCTAACCCTAACCCTAACCCTAACCCTCACCCTAACCTTAACCCTCACTCTCACTGAAACCCTAACCCTCATCTTAACCCTCACCCTAACCTAACCTTAACCCTCACCCTAACCCTTAACCTCACCCTAATCCTAACACTAAGCCTAACCTAAAACTCCCCCTCACCCTAACCCTAACCCTCACCCTCAAGCTGGGCCTAAGCCTAAGCCCAAGCCTAAGCCTTGTCCTAACACTAACCCTCACCCAAACCCTAAGGCTAACACTAACCCTAACTCTAACCCTAAACCTCACTCTCACCCTAACCCTAACTCTAACTTTAACCCTAAACCTAAACCTCATCCTAACACTAAACCTAACCCTCATCCTCACCCTCACTTTAACCATAACCTTAAACTTAACCCTAACAATAACTCTAACCCTAACCCTAACCCTCACCCTTACCATAAGCCTCACCCTAACATTTACCCTCAACCTAACACTCACCCTAACCCTAACACTAACACTTATACTAACCCTAACCATCACCCTAACCCTAAGCCTAACCCTCACCCTAACCATAAACCTCACCCTCATCATCACACTCAGGCTAACCCTAAACTTAACCCGAACAATAACCCTAACCTTATCCCTAACCCTCACCCTAACCATAACCCTCACCCCAACCCAAACCCTCACCCTAACACTTACCCTCCCACTAACACTAACCCTAACACTAACACTAACCCTCAAACTAACACTAACCCTAAACCTAAACCTCAACCTAACCCTCACCCTAACCCTAACACTAACCCTAACCCTAATCCTCCCCCTAACCCTCCCCCTAACCCTATATCTCACACTAAATCTCACCCTCACCCAAATCCTTACCCTAACCCTAACCCTAATCCCCACCCTAAGCCTAACCCTAACCCTTACCCTCACCCTCACCCTCACAGGAAATCTAACCCTAACCTTAACAATACCACTAACCCTAAACAAAACCATCACCCTAACCCTAATCCTCAACCCCAGCCTCACCCTCAGCCTAACCCGAAGCCTAAGCCTAACCCTCAACTCACCCTCACCCTAACCCTAATCCTAAACCTAACCCTATCCCTAAACCTCAACCTAACCCTCATAAATCACCCTAACCCTAACACTAACCCTAACCCTAAACCGCAACCTAACAGTCCCCCTAACCATACCTCTAACCCTAAACCTAAGCCTGAGCCTAACCCTAAACTTTACCATAACCCTAACCCTAACCTTAAACCTAAACCTAACCCTAAACCTAACCCTAAACCAAACCCTAATCCTCAGTCTCACCCTCACCCTAACCCAAGCCTAATCCTAAACCTAACCCTAATCCTCACATTCAACCTCAACCTAACCTTAATCCTAAAACTAACGCTATCCCTAACCTTAACCTTAACCTAAACCTCACCCTAGCCCTAACACTAACCCTAATCCTAACCCTAAACCTCACCCTAACCCTCAACCTCAACCTCATGCTCGGCCTAAGCCTAAGCCTAAGCCTTAGCCTAACCCTAACCCTCACCCTAACCCTAAAACTAACACTAACCCTAACTCTAAACCTAAACCTCACTCTCAGCCTAACTCTAATTCTAACCCTGACCCTAACCCTAAACCTTATCCTAATCGTAACCCTAAACTTCACTCTGACACTCACTGTAACCGTAACCGTAACCCTAACCCTAACAATAACCCTAACCCTAACCTTAACCCTCACCCTAACAATAACCCTCACCCTAAACCAAACCCACACCCAAACACTTACCCTCACCCTAACACTAACTATAACCCTAACCCTAACACTCACACTAACCCTAACCGTAACCCTAAACCTTAACCTCGACCTAACCCTCACCCTCACCCTAACCCTAACACTGACCCTAACCCTAACTCTCCCCCTAAACTTCCCCCTAACCCTGTATCTAACCCTAAACTTCACCCTCACCCTAACCCTCACCCTCACCCTAGCCTTCACCCTAACCCTAATTCTAACCCTCACCCTCACCCTAACCCAGACCCTCATCCTCACCCTAAACCTCACACTAACCCTAACCCTAATCCTCAATCTAACCCTCACCCTAAGCCTAAACCTAACCCTTCTCCTAACCCTAAACCTAACCCTAACTCTCAGACTTATATTAACCCTAACCCTCAGCGTAAACTTCACTTTTACCCTTACCATCATCCTCACCCTTACCCTCAACCTTACCCTAAACCTCATCCTAACCCTCACCCTAACCGTAAATTTAACCATCACCCTAACCCTCACACTCACCCAAAACCTCATGCTCAGCCTAACCCTACGCCTAAGCCTTACACTAATCCTCACCCTCACACTAGCCCTCAACCTAACCCTAATCCTAACCATCACCATAACCCTAATCTTCACCCCCACCCTCAACCTCAGCCTAACCCTAAGCCTAAGCCTAACCCTAACCCTAAACCTCAACCTCACCCTCACCCTAACCTTAACCCTAACACTAACCCTAACCCTAACCCTCGATCTAACCTTCCCCCTAAACCTACATCTAACCTTAAACCTCACCCTCACCTTAACACTAATCCTAACCCTAACCCTAAACCTCACCCTAAACCTAACTCTCACCCTCACCCTCACCCTCACTCTCACAGTAAATCTAACTCTAACCCTAACAATAACACTAATCCTAACCCTAAACCTAACCCTAACCATAACACTAATCCTAACCCTCACCATCACCCTAACCCTAATTCTAACCCTAAGCCCCACCCTAACACTAACCCTCATGTCACCGTAACCCTAACCCTCATCCTAACATTCACCCTTTCCCTAACCCTAACCATAAACCTCACACTAACACTAACCCTAATACTCACCCTCACCATAGCCCTCACCCTAACTCTAATCCTAACCCTAATCCTCATCCTAACCCTAACCCTAACCCTAAGCCTTACCATAACCCTAAACCTAACCCTCAACCTAACCCTAACACTCACCCTAACCCTAACCCTAAACCTCACCCTAACCCTAACTTTCACCTTCATGCTCACACTCAGCCTAACCCTAAACCTAACCCTAACCCTAACTCTCAGACTTACCTGAAAGCTTACCCTAATCCTAATCCTAACCCTAAGCCTAAACCTCACCCTCACCCTAACCCTAAATCTAACTCTAACCCTAACCCTAATGCTCACCCTCAGCCTCACCCTAACACTAACTCTAACCCTAATCCTTACCCTCACCCTAACCCTAACCCTTACCCTAACCCTAACCCTTACCCTAACCCTAAATGTCACCCTAACCCTAAGCCTAAACCTCACACTCAAAATAGCCCTCACTCTAACCCTAATCCTAAAATTAACCCTCATCCTAACTCTCACCCTAACCCTAACGCTAATCCTCACTCTCACCCTAACCCGAGCCTTCAAACTAATCCTAACCCTCACCCTCACCATAAACTTTACCCTAACCCTCACCCTAAACCTAAACGTAACCCGAAACTTAACGCTCACCCTAACCCTAACCCTCATCCTAAACCACAACCTGAGCCTAAACCTAAGCCTAATCCTAAACCTAACCCTAACACACACACTCACCCTCACCCTAACCCTAATCCTAACCCTAACCCTAACCCTAAACCTCCCCCTACCACTCACCCTAAACCTAACTCTAACCCAAACCCTAAACCTCACCCTAACCCTAACCATAACCCTCACACTAACCCAAACCCTCACCCTGACACTTACCATGACCCTATCGCTAATCCTAACCCAAGCACTAACCCTAAAGCTAACCCTCACCCGCACCCTCACCCTCACCAGAACTCTAACCCTAACTCTAACAATAACACTAATCCTAACCCTAACCATCACCCTAACCCTAATCCTCACACCCACCTTTAGCCTCATCCTAACCCTAAGCCTAAGCATAACCCTCACCCTAACCCTTATACTCACCCTCACCCTAACCCTAATCCTAACACTAATCCTATCCCTAAACCTCACCCTAACCCTCACCCTAACCCTAACCCTAACACAAACCCTAACCCTAAACCTCACCCTAAGCTTCCCCCTAACCCTAACTCTAACCCTAAACCTCACCCTCACCCTAAACCTAAACCTAAACCTAACCCTAACCCTCACCCTAAAACTCACCCTAACCCTAAACTATCACCCTCACCCTCAACCTCACAGTAACTCTAACCCTAACCCTAACAATAACAATAACACTAACCCTAACCCTAACCCTAAACATAACTCACAACCTCAGCCTCACCCTCACCGCAAACTTAATCCTAACCATAACACTAACAATAACCCTAAACCTAACCCTAAGCCTAACCCTAATCCTCACTCCCACCATTCTATATCTAAACCTAAATCTCACCCTCACACTAATCCTAACCCTAAACCTAGCCCTAAACCTCACCCTGACCCAAACCCTAACACTAATCCTGACCCTAACCCTAAGCCTAATCCTAACCCTAACCCAAACCCTCACACTCACCCTCACCCTAACCCTAATCCTAAACCTAACCCTATCCTTAACACTAAACCTCAACCTAACACTCACCCTTGCCCTCACCCTAACCCGAAACCTAAACCTCATCCTCACCCTAGCCCTCACCCTAACCCTAATTCTATCCCTCACCCTCACCCTAACCCTAACCCTCATCCTCACCCTAAACCTCACACTAACCCTAAACCGAATCCTCAATCTTAGCCTCACCCTAACCCTAACACTAACCCTTACCCTAACCCGAAAAATAACCCTAACCCTCACCCATATCTTAACACTCACCCTCAGCCAAAACCTCTCCTTTACCCTTACCATCATAATCACCCTAACCCACACCCTAATCCTAACCCTAACCCTAATCCTAACCCAAAACCTCAACATAACCATCAACCTACCCTTAACCCTAACCCTAACCCTAACCCTAACCCTTGAACTAACACTCCCCCTAAACCAAAATCTAACCCTAAACCTCACCCTCACCCTAACCCTAATCCTAACCCTAACCATAAACCTCACCCTAACCCTAACCCTAACCTTCACCCTCACCCTCACCCTCACCTTACCATAAATCTAACCCTAACCCTAACAATAACACTAATGCTAACCCTAAACCGAAACCTAACCCTAAGCCTAAACCTAATCCTAACACTCACCCTCAACCTAAACCTAATCCTAACGCTAACCCTCAACCTAACCCTAATCCTCACCCTCACTGTAACCCTAACCCTCATCCAAACCCTCACCCTAACCATAACACTAACCCTCAACCTCACCCTAGTCCTCACCCTAACCTTAATCCTAACTCTAACCTCATCCTAACCCTAACCCTAACTCTCACTCTAACCATCACACTAGCCCTAAACCTAATCCTCAACCTAAACCTAACCCTCACCCTAACCATAAACTTAAGCTGAACCCAAACTCTCACCCTAATCCTAACCCTAATCCTCACCCTAACCCTAAATCTAACCCTAAACCTCACCCTCACCCTAACCCTAATCCTAACACTAACCATAAACCTCACCCTAACTCTAACCCTAAACTTCACCCTCACCCTCACCCACACCCTTACCATAAATCTAACCCTAACCCTAACAATAACACTAAACCTAACCCTAAACCTAACCCTAAAACTAAGCCTAACTCTAATCCTAACACTCACCCTCACCCTAACCTTAACCCTAACCCTAACCCTATACCTAACCCTAATCCTCAACCTCACTGTAACCCTAACCCTCATCCAAACCCTCACCCTAACCCACACCCTAACCTTAAACCTCATACTAACACTCACCCTAACCAAAACCCTCACCCTCAACCTCAAGCTCAGCCTAAGCCTAAGCCTAAGCATAACCCTAATCCTCACCCTCACCCTAGCCCTCACCCTAACCCTAATCCTAATCCTAACCCTCATTCTAACCCTCACCCTAACCCTAAACCTAACCATCACCCTAACCCTAATCCTCACCCCCTCCCTCACCCTCAGCCTAACCCTAATCCTAAGCCTAAGCCTAACCCTAACCCTCACACTCACCCTCACCCTAACCCTAATCCTAACCCTAACCCTCAAACTATCCCTAACCTTCACCCTCACTGTAATCCTCTCATCCAAACCCTCACCCTAACCCTAACGCTAACCATAAACCTCATCCTAACACTAACCTAACCCTCAACCTCACCCTAGCCCTAATCCTAACCATAAACCTAACCCTAACCCTCACCCTAACCATCACACTATCTCTAACCCTAACCCTCAACCTAACCCTAACACTCACCATAACCCTAAACTTAAACCGAACCCAAACACTCACCCTAATCCTAACACTAACCCTCACCCTAACCCTAACCCTCACCCTCACCCTCACCCTCAGCCTAACCCTAAGCTGAAGCATACCCCTAACCCTAACCCTCACACTCACCCTAAACCTTAACCTAATCCTAATCCTAAACCTGAGCTTAACCCTCACCCTCAGCCTAACCCTCACCCTAACCTTAACCCTAACACTCACCCTAAACCTAACCCTCACCTTCAGCCTAAACCTAAGCCAAAGCCTGACCCTAAACTTAACCCACACACACACCCTAACCCTTACACTCACCCTAACCCTTACCCTAATCCTACTCTTAACCCTAAGCCTAACCCTCACCCTCACATTAACCCTCACCCTAACCCTAAATCTAACACTAACCCTAACCCTAACCCTCACCCTCAGCCTCACCCGAGACCTAACTCTAATCCTAAACCTCACCCTCACCGTAACCCTAACCCTAACCCTAAACCTCACCCTCACCCTAATCCTAACCCTAACCCTCATCCTAACCCTCACCCTAACACTAACCCTAACCCTCACCCTCACCCCCACCCTCACCCTCAGCCTAACCCTAAGCCTAACCCTAACCCTAACCCAAACCCGCACCAGAACCCTAACCCTAACCCTAAAACTTACCCTAAATCTAACCCTAAACCAAACCCTAATTCTCAGCCTCACCCTCACCATAACACAAACCCTAATCTTAACCCTCACCCTAACCCTAAGCCTAATCCTAACCCTAACCCTAACCCTCACACTCAACCTCACCCTAACCTTAATCCTAAAACTGACTCTATCCCTAACCCTAACCCTCAAACTAACCCTCACCCTAGACCTAACCCTAACCCTAATCCTAACCCTAAACCTCATCCTAACCCTCACCCTCAACCTCATGCTCGACCTAAGCCTAAACCGAAGCCTAACCCTAACCCTAACCCTCACCCTAAACCTAAAACTAACACTAAGCCTAACTGTAAACATAAACCTCAGTCTCACCCTAACCCTAATTCTAACCCTAACATAACACTAAACCTCATCCTAAACCTAACCCTCACTCTCACCCTCACTGTAACCGTAACCCTAACCCTAACCCTAACAATAACCCTAACCCGACCCCTAACCCTCACCCTAAACATAACCCTCACCCTAACCCAAACGCTCACCCTAACAATTACCCTAACCCTAACACTAACCCTAACCCTAATACTAACACTCACACTAACCCTAACCCTTAACCTCAACCTAACCCTCACCCTCACCCTAAGCCTAACATTAACCCTAACCCTAACCCTCACCCTAACCCTCCCCGAACCCTATATCAAACCCTAAACCTCACCCTCACCCTAACACTAAACCTAACCCTAAACCTAAACCTCAACCTAAACCTCACCCTAACCCTAACCCTCACCCTCACCCTCAACCTCACCGTAATTCTAACCCTAACCCTAATAATAACATTAACCCAAACCCTAACTGTAACCATAACCCTCACCCTCAGCCTCACCCTCACTGCAAACTTAACCCTAACCATAACACTAACAATAACCTAAACCAAACCCCACCCTCACCCTCAGCTTAACCCAAAGCCTAACCCTATCCCTAACCCTAACCCTCACCCTAACCCTAACACTAACCCTACCCCTAGTCCGCACCCTAACCCTAAGCCTAATCCTAACCCTAACCCTAACCCTCACACTCACCCTCACCCTAAACCTAATCCTAAACCTAACACTATCCCTAACATTAAACCTCACCCTAACACTCACCCTAACCCTCACCCTAACCCTAAACCTAAACCTCACCCTCACTTAGCCCTCACCCTAACCCTAATTCTATCCCTCACCCTCGCCCTAACCCTAACCCTCATCCTCACCCTAAACCTCACACTAACCCCAAACTGAATCCTCAATCTAACCCTCACCCTAACCCTAACACTAACCCTTACCCTAACCTGAAAAATAACCCTAACCCTCACCCTTATCTTAACACTCACCCTCAGCCAAAACCTCTCCTTTACCCTTACCATCATAATCACCCTAACCCACACCCTAACCCTAAACCTCATACAATCCCTCACCCTAACCGTAAACCTAACCATCACCCTAACCGAAACCCTCAGCCTCAACCTCAAGCTCAGCCTAACCCTAAGCCTAAGCCTTACCCTAATCCTCACCCTCACCCAAGCCCTCAGCCTAACCTTAATCGTAACCCTAACCCTCATTCTAACCCTCAACCTAACCCTAACCCTAACCATCACCGTAACCCTAATACTCACCCCCCGCCCTCACGCTCAGCCTAACCCTAAGCCTAAGCCTAACCCTAACCCTAACCCTCACACTCACCCTCACCCTAGCCCTAATCCTAACCCTAACCCTAATCCTAACCCCAAACCTCAACATAACCATCAACTTACCCTTAACCCTAACCCTAACCCTAACCCTAACCCTCGAACTAACACTCTCCCTAACCCAAAATCTAACCCTAAACCTCACCCTCACCCTAACCCTAATCTTAACCCTAACCATAAACCTCACCCTAACCCTAACCCTAACCTTCACCCTCACCCTCACCCTCACCTTACCATAAATCTAAACCTAAACCTAACAATAACACTAATCCTAAACCTAAACCTAACCCTAAGCCTAACCCTAATCCTAAAACTCAACCTCAACCGAACCCTAATCCTAATGCTAACCCTCAACCTAACCCTAATCCTCACCCTCACTGTAACCCTAACCCTCATCCAAACCCTCACCATAACCCTAACACTAACCCTCAACCTCATCCTAGTCCTCACCCTAACCTTAATCCTAACTCTAAACCTCATCCTAACCCTAAACCTAACCCTAACTCTAACCATCACACTATCCCTAATCCTAACCCTCAACCTAACCCTAACCCTCACTCTCACCCTAAACTTAAGCGGAACCCAAACTCTCACCCCAATCCTAACCCTAATCCTCACCCTAACCCTAAATCTAACCCTAAACCTCACCCTCACCCTAACCCTAATCCTAACACTAACCATAAACCTCACCCTAACTCTAACCCTAAACTTCACCCTCACCCTTACCATAAATCTAAACCTATCCCTAACAATAACACTAATCCTAACCCTAAAACTAAGCCTAACCCTAATCCTAACACTCACCCTCACCCTAACCCTAATCCGAACCCTAACCCTCAAACTAACCCTAAACCTCACCCTCACTGTAATCCTAACTCTCATCCAAACCCTCACCCTAACCCTAACGCTAACCATAAACCTCACACTAACACTAACCCTAACCCTCAACCTCACCCTAGCCCTCATCCTAACCCTAAACCTAACCCTAATGCTCATCCTAACCCGAAACCTCACCCTAACCCTAACTCTAACACTAACCCTAACCCTAACCCTCACCCTCAGCCTCACCCTAACCCTAACTCTAATCCTAAACCTCACCCTCACCCTAACCCTAACCCTAACCCTAAACCTCACCCTAAACCTCAACCTCACCCTCACCCTAATCCTAACCCTAACCCTCATCCTAACCCTCACCTAACACTAACCCTAACCCTCACCCTCACTCTCACCCTAACCCTAACTCTAAACCTAACCCTAAACCTAAACCTCACCCGAACACTAAATCTAACCCTGACCCTCACACTCAACTTAACCATAACCCTAAACCTAACCCTAACAATAAACCTAACCCTATCCCTCACTCTTACCATAAGCCTCACCCTAATATTTACCCTCAACCGAACACTCACCCTAACCCTAACACTAACCCTCACCCTAAATCTAACCATCACCCTAACCCTAAACCTCTCCCTAACCCTAACCCTAGCCCTCACCCTCACCATAGCCCTCACCCTAACCCTAACACTCATCCTAACCCTAAACCTCACACTAACCCTAACAATAATCCTCAATCTAAAACTCCCTCACACTACCGCTAACCCTAAATCTCACGCTAACCCTAACCCTCACTCTTACAATAAACCACACACTCAGCCTAACCCTTAAGTTTACCTGTACCATCACCCCCACCCTCACCCTCACCCTAACCCTAACCTTCAACCTAACACTCACCCTAACCCTGACTCTACCCCTAAACCTCATCCTCACCCTAACCCTAACTCTAACCCTAACCCTAACACTAAATCTCACCATAATGCTAACGCTAATCCTAACCCTCACCCTCATTGTAACTGTAACCCTAACCCTAACCCTAACAATAACCCTAAACCTAACCCTAACCCTCACTGTAACCCTAATCCTAACACTAACATTAAAACTAAACCTAAACCTAACCCTAAACCTAACCCTAATCCTCAGCCTCACCCTCACCCTAACCAAACCCTAACCCTAACCTTCACCCTAACCCTAAGCCAAACCCTAACCCTAATTCTAACCCTCACATTCACCCTCACCCTAAACCTAACCTAAACCTAACCCTATCCCTAAGCCTAATCCTATCCCTAAGCCTAACCCTCACCCTCACCCTCACCCTAGCCCTCAGCCTAACCCTAATCCTAACCCTAAACCTCATCCTAATCCTCACCCTAACCCTAAACTTAACCCTCACCCTAACCCTAACCCTAACCCTCACCCACATGCTGGGCCTAAGTCTAAGCCAAAGCCTAAGCCTAACAATAACCCTAACGCTCAACCTAACTCTAACCCTAACACTCACCATAACTCTAACCCTAAACCTCACCCTCAAACTAATCCTAACTCTAAACTGAAATGTAAACTTAAACCTCATCCTAACTCTAACCCTAATAATAACCCTAACAAAAACCCTTACCCTAACCCTACCCTAAACCAAACCCTAACCCTAACACTAAACCTAGCCCTAACCCTAACCATAACCCTCACCCTAACCCTAACACTAAACCTAATCCTCACCCTCACACTAGCCCTCACCCTAAGCCTAACCCTCATCCTCACCCTCAAACTCACACTAACCCTAACACTAATCCTCAATCTAACCTTCACCCTCACACTCACCCTAACCCTAACCCTCACCGGAAACCTAACCCTCACCCTACTGTAACCCTCAACCTAGCCCTAACCCTCAACTTTACCCTTACCGTCACCCCCACCTTAACCTTCACCCTAACCCTAACCCTCACCCAAACCTTCACCCTAACCCTAACTCTACCCCTAAACCTCACCCTCACCCTAACCCTATCTCTAACCCTAAACCTAACACTAAAAACCTCACCCAAACTCTAACCCTAACCCTCAACCTCACTGTAACCATAACCCTAACCCTAACAATAACCCTAACCCTAACCCTAATCCTAACCCTCAACCTCACATTAACACTAATCCTGACCATAACCCTCACCCTAACCCTAACCCTCACCCTTAGCGTAACCCTAACCCTCATCCTAACCCTCACCCTAACACTAACCCTAACCCTAACACTCACCCTAACAATAAACCTGCCCCTCACCAACACCCTCTCCCTCAACCTCACCTTAACTCTAACCCTAACCCTAACCCTCACCCTTACCCTAACCCTAAACCTCAACCTAACCCTAACCCTCACCCTCACTGTAACCCCTACCCTAACCCTAAACTTAACCCAAACCCTAACTCTCACCCTAACATTATCCCTCACCCTAACTCTAACCCTCACACTCACACACTCAGCCTAAACCTAAGCCTATCCTTATCCCTAACCCTAACCCTCATACTCACCCTAACCCAAATCCCAATCAAACCCTAACCCTGACTCTCACCCTCACCCTAAGCCTCACCCTAACATTAATCCTAACCCTAAACCTAACCCTAAACCTCACACTAACACTAACACTAACCATCACCCTAACCCTAACCCTCATCCTAACCCTAATCCTAACCCTAACCCTCATCCTAACCCTCACTCTAACCCTAACCCGCACCCTCACCCTCACCCTAACCCTAATTCTAACCCTAACCCTCAACCTAACCCTAACCCTCACCCTCACTGTAACCCTTACCCTAACCCTTACCCTAACACTAAACTTAACCTGAAACCTATCACCCTAATCCTAACTCTAACCCTCACCCTAAACATAACCCTAAACCATACCCTCACCCTAGCCCTCACCCTAACCTTAATCCTAACCCTAACCATCATCCTAACCCTCCCCGTAAACCTAAAACTAACCCTCACCCTAACCCTAAACCTCAGCCTCAACCTCACCCTCAGCCTAATATTAAGCCTCACCCTAAACCTAACCCTAACACAAACACTCACCCTCACCCTAACCCAAATCCTAACCCTAACGATAACCCTAACCCTCCCCCTAACTCTCACCCTAATCCTAACCCTAACACTAACCCTAACCCTAAACCTAACTCTCACCCTAACCCTAACTCTAACCCTAAACTCACCCTCAACCTAAACCTCACGCTAACCCTGACCCTAACCCTCACCCTCACCCTCACCGTAACCTTAACCTTAAACCGAACCCTAAAAATAACCCTAACCCTAATCCTAACCCTCACCCTCACCATAACCGTCACCTAACCCAAACGCTCACCCTAACACTTACCCTCACCCTTAACACTTAACCCTAACCCTAACACTAACACTCACACTAACACTAACCCTAAATCTAACACTAAACCTCAACCTCACCCTAACCATAACCCTAACCGTAAACCCCACCCTAACCCTAAACCTAACCCTAACCCTACCACTAACCCTAACTCTAACCCTAAATCTCACTCTCACCCTAACCATAATTCTAACCCAAACCCTAAACCTAAATCTCATCCTAACCCTATCCCTAAGCCTCACCCTCACCCTCATCGTAATCATAACCCTAACACTAACACTAACCCCTATCCTCATCCTAAGCCTCCCCCTAACCCTAACCCTCACCCTAAGCCTCAGTCTAACCCTAACTCTAACCCTAACCCAAACCCTCACCCTAACCCTAACTCTCACCCTAACCCTCATCCTCACCCTAAACCTCACACTAAGCCTAACCCTAAACCTCAATCTAACCCTCACCCTAACCCTAACTCTAAGCCTTACCCAAAACCTAAACCTAAACCTAATCCACCTCCTTATCTTAACCCTCATCCTCAGCCTAAACCTCACCTTTACCCTTACCATCATCCTCACCCTTAACCTCAATCTGACCCTAAAACTCGTCCTAACCCTCACCCTAACCATAAATCTAAACATCACCCTAACCCTAACCCTCACCCTCAACCTTAAGTTCAGCCTAACCCAAAGCCTAAGCTTTACCCTTACCCTAACCTCACCCTCACCCTAGCCCTCACCCTAAACCTAATCCTAAACCTAACCCTCATCCTAACCCTCACCCTAATCCTAAACCTAACCCTCACCACCACCCTCACCGTAACCGTAACCCTAACCCTTACCCTAATAATAACCCTAAACCTAACCCTAACCCTCATCCTAAACCTCCCCCTAACCCTAACCCTTACCCTCAGCCTCACCCTAAGCCTAACTCTAACATTAAACCTCAACCTCACCCTAACCCTAACACTAACCATAACCAAAAACCTCACCCTAACACTAATCCTAAATCTCACCCTCAACCTAGACCTTACCCTAACCCTAATCCTAACCCTAACCCTCATCCTAACCCTCCCCCTAAACCTCACCCTCACCCTCACCCTAACCCTAACCCTCACCCTCAACCTCACCCTCAGCCTAACCCTAAGCCTAAACTTAGACCTAACCTTAACACACAAACTCACCCTCACCCTAAACCTAATCGTATCCCTAAACCTAACCGTAACCCTAACCCTCCAACTAACTCTCACACTAACCCTAACCCTCACCCTAACCCTAACTCTAACCCTAACCAAAACCCGAAACCTCAACCTAAACCTAACCCTAACCCTCACCCTCACCTTCACCGTAACCGTAACCCTAAACCTAACCCTAACAATAACCTAACACTAAACCTAATCCTCACCCTCACCCTCAGCCTAAACCTAAGCCTAAGCATAACCTTCACCTTAACCCTCACACACACCCTCACCCTAACCCTAATCCTAAACCTAACCATATCCCTAAACCTCGCCTAACCCTCACTCTCACCCTAATCCTAACACTATCCCTTACTATAAAACTTACCCTAACCATCCCCCTAACCCTAACTCTAAACCGAAACCTCACCCTCACCCTAACCCTAACCCTAACCCTAACCATAAACCTCACCCTAACCATAAACCTCACCCTCAACTTCACCGTAACTCTAACCCTAACAATAACAATAACACTAACCCTAAACCTAACCCTAACCCTAACCATAACTCTCACCCTCAGCCTTACCCTCACCGCAAATTTAACCTGAACCATAACACTAACAATAACCCTAACCCTAAGCCTAACCCTAATCATAAATCTAATCCTCACCCCCACCCTCACCCTGAGCCTAAACCTAAGCCTAACCCTAACCCTAACCCTAACACAAAACCTCACAGTAACCCTAAACCTAACCCTAACACTAACCTTAACCATAAACCTAACCATAAACTAGCCCTAAACCTCAGACTCACCCTCACCATAAACAAATCCCTAACCCGAACACTAACTCTAACCCTAAATCTCAACCTCATCCTAACCCTAACCCTATCCCTAACCCTAAACCTAAACCTCATCCTAACCCTAACCCTCACCCTAACAATTACCCTGACCCTAACACTAAACCTAAAGCTAACACTAATGCTCACACTAACCCTAACCATCACCCTAAACCTAAACCTCACCCTAACACTAACCCTAACCCTCAACCTCACCCTAGCCCTCACCCTAACCCTAACCCTCATCCTCACCCTAAACCTCACACTAACCCAAACACTAATCCTAAATCTAACCCTCAACATCACCCTAACCCTCACCCTCAACCTCAGCCTAACACTCAAATTTACCCTTACCATCAACCCCACCCTAACTCGCACCCTAACCCTAACCCTCACCCTAACCCTCACCCTAACCCTAACTCTACCTCTAAACCTTACCCTCACCCTAACCCTACCTCTAAACCTAACCCTAACACTAAACCTCATCCTAACCCTAACCCTAATCCTGACTCTCACCCTCACTCTAACCGTAAATCTCACCCTAACACTTACACTCACCCTAACACTAACCCTAACCCTAACACTAACCCTCACACTAACCCTAAACCTCACCCTAATCCTAAACCTCACGATAACCCTAACACTAACCCTAACCCGAACCCTCACCCTAGCCCTCACCCTAACCCTAATTCTAACCCTCACCCTCACCCTAACCCTAACTCTCATCCTCACCCTAACCTCACACTAAACCTAACCCTAATCCTCAAACTAACCCTCACCCTGACCCTAACCCTAACCCTTACCCTAACCCTAAACCTAACCCTAACCCTCACCCTATCCCAAACCCTCACCCAAACAATTACCCTAACCCTAACACTAACCCTACCCTAAAACTAACCCTCAAACCAACGCTAATCCTAATGCTAACCCTAAACCTCAACCTAACCCTCAACTCACCCTAACCCTAACACTAACCCTAACCCTCACCCTCACCCTAACCCTGCCCCTAACACTATATCTAACGCTAAATTTCACCCTCACCCTAACCCTAAACCTAAACCCCACCCTAACCCTAACCATAACCCTCAGCCTTAGCCTCACCCTCACCGCAAACTTAACCCTAACCATAACACTAAAAATAACCCTAAACCTAACCCTAACCCGCACCCTAAACCTTACCCCCACCCTCACCCTCAGCCTAACCCTAAGCCTAACCCTAACCCTAACCCTAACCCTCACCATAACCCTAACCTTAAACCTAACCCTAACCCTAAACCTAAACCTAAAGCTAACCCTAACCCTAAACCTAACCCTAATCATCAGCCTCACCCTCACCCTAACGCTATCCCTCAACCTAACCCTAAGCCTAATCCTAACCCTAACCCTCCTACTCACCCTTACCGTAACCCTAATCCTAAACCTAACCCTATCCCTAAACCTAACCCTCACCATAACCCTCACCCTAGCCCTAACTCTAAACCTAATCCTAACCCTATAACTCATCCAATCCCTCACCATAACCCTAAACCTAACCCTGGCCCTAACCCGAACCCTAACCCTCACCCTCATCCTCAGACTAAGCCTAAAACTAAGCCTAGGCCTAACACTAACCCTAACCCTTACCCTAACACTAACCCTAACATTAACCCTAACTGTAAACGTAAACCTCACTCTCACACTAACCCTAACTCTAACCCTAAACATAAACCTAAAACTCATCCTAACCCTAACCCTAAACCTCACCTTCACCCTCACTGTAACCGTAACCCTAACCCTAACCATAACAATAACCATAACCCTAACCCTCACCATAACCACAACACTTACCCTAACCCAAACCCTCACCCTAACACTTACCCTCACCCTAACACTAACCCTAACCCTGACACTAACCTTGACACTAACCCAAACCCTAACCCTAACCTTAAACCTCAACCTAACCCTCACCATCACCCTAGCCCTAACACTAACCCTAACACTAACCCTCACCCTAACCATCCCACTAACCCTATATCTAAACCTAAACCTCACCCTCATCCTAACCCTAACCCTAACCGTAACTCTAAACCCCACCCTAGCCCTAACCCTAAACCTCACCTGCAACCTCACCCTCACCGTAACTCTAACCCTAACACTAACAATTACATTAATCCTAACCCTAACCATCGCCCTAACCCTAATCCTCACACCCAACCTTACCCTCAGCCTAACCCTAAGCCTAAGCCCAACCCTCTCCGTAACCCTCACACTCACCCTCCCCCAAATCCTAACTCTACCCTAAATCTCACCCTCACCCTAACTCTAACACTAACACTAACACTAAACCTTACCCAAACCCTAACCCTAACCCTAAACCTAACGATAACCCTCACCCTCACCCTCAGCCTCACCCTCACCCTAACACTTACCCTCACCCTAACACTAACCCTAACCCTAACACTAACCTTCACACTAACCCTAACCCTCACCCTAACCCTAAACCTCACCTGAACCCTAACCCTAACCCTAAACCTCACCCTCATCCTAGCCCTCACACTAACCCTAATTCTAACCCTCACCTTAACCCTAACCCACCTCCTCACCGAAACCTCACACTAACATTAACCCTAATCCTCAATCTAACCCTCACCCTCACCCTAACCCTAACCCATACCCTAACCCTAAACCTAACCCTAACACTCACCCTTATCTTAACCCTCACCCTCAGTCTCAACCTCAACTTAACCCTTACCGTCATCCTCACCCTAACCCTCACTGTAACCCTAAACCTCATCCTAACCCTCAGCGTAACCGTAAACCTAAACATCACCCTAACCCTAACCCTCACACTCAACCTCACACACAGTCTATCCCTAAGCCTAATCCTAAGCCTTACCCTAATCCTCACCCTCACCCTATCCAACACCCTAACCCTAATCCTAACCATCACCCTAAACCTAATCCTCATCCCCACCCTCACCCTCCACCTAAGCCTAAACCTAACCGTAAACCTCACACTCACCCTCACCCTAACCCAAATCCAAACCCTAAACCTAACCCTAACCCTAAAACTCAACCTAACCCTCACCCTAACCTTAACCCTCACACTGACCCTAATCCTAACCCTCGACATAACCCGCACCCTAACCCTAAATCTAACCCTAAACCTCACCCTCACCATAACCATAATCCTAACCATAAACCTAAACCTGACCCCAAACCTAACCCTCAACCTCACCCTCACTGTAACTCTAACACTAACACTAACACTAATCCTAACCCTTAACCTAAACCTAACCCTAACCCTAACCCTAATCCTAACACTCACCCTCACCCTAACACTAATTCTAACCCTAACCTAAACCCTAATCCTAACCCTCATGTCACCATAACCCTAACCCTCATCCTAACCCTCACCCTAACCCTAACCCTAACCCTAATCCTCACCCTAACACTAACCCTAACCCTCAACCTCACACTAGCCCGCACCCTAACCCTAATCCTAACACTAATCCTCATCCTAACCCTCACCCTAACTCTAACCCTAACCCTCACAATAACCCTAACCCTAATCCTAACCCTCAATCTAACCCTAACTCTCATGCTCACTGTAAGACTAACCATAACACTCACCCTAACCCTAAACTTAAGCCAAACCCTAACTCTCACCCTCACCCTAATCCTAAACCTCACCCTAAACCTAACTTTCACCCTCACCCTCACCCTCGGCCTAAACCTAAGCCTAACCCTAAGCCTAACCCTAACCCTCAGACTCACCCTAACACTTACCCTAATCCTAATCCTAACCCTTAGCCTAACCCTCACCCTCACCCTAACCATAAATCTAACACTAACCCTAAACCTAAACCTCACCCTCAGCCTCACCCTAACCCTAACTGTAACGCTAAACCTCACACTCATCCTAACCCTAACCCTAACCCTAACCCTAAACCTTACCCTCACAATAGCCCTCACCCTAACCCTAATCCTAAAACTAACCCTCATCCTAACCCTCACCATAAGCCTAACACTCAACCTCACCCTCACCCTAAACCTAAACCTAACCGTCAACCTAATCCTAACCCTCACCCTCACCATAACCCTTACCCTACCCCTCACTCTAACCCTAAACTTAACCCCAACCCTAACCCTCACCCTAATCCTAACCCCCACTCTCAACCTCACCCTCAGCCTAACCCTAAGCCTAACCCTAAACCTAACCCTAACACACACACTCACCCTCACCCTAACTCTAATCCTAACACTAACCCTCCCCCTAACTCTCACCGTAAACCTAACCTTAACACTAACACTAACCCTAAACCTCAACCTAACCCTCACCCAAACCGTAATTTTAACCCTAAACCTCACCCTCACCCTAACCTAACTCTAACCCTAACCCAAACCCTAAACCTCACCCTAACTCTAACCCTCACCCGCACCCTCACCCTCACTGTAACTCTAAACCTAACCATAACAATAACACTAACCCTAACCCAAACCATCACCCTACCCTAATCCTCACCCCCACCCTCACCCTCAGCCTAACCATAAGCCTAAGCCTAACCCATAACCTAAACCTTACACTCACTCTCACCCTAATCCTAATCCTAAACCTAAACTTAAACCTAACCCTAACCCTAACCCTAACCCTAAACCTAACCCTAATCGTCATCCTCACACTCACCCTAGCCCAATCCCTAAATTTAACCCTCACACTAACCCTAAGCCTAATCCTCAACCTAATCCTCACACTCACCCTCACCCTAACCCTAATGCTAACCCTAACCCTAACCCTAACCCTCACCCTAAACCTCACCCTAGCCCTAATCCTAATCCTAAACCTCATCCTAACCCTCACCCTAAACCTAACCGAAAACCTCACCCTCACCCTAGCCCTCACCCTAACCCTAATCCGAACCTTAAAGCTCATCCAAACCCTCCCCATAACCCTAACCCTAGCCCTCAACCTAAACCTAACCCTCACCCTCAACCTCACCCTCAGCCTAACACTAACCTTCACCCTAACCCTCACATTCACCCTAACGGTAACCCTAATCCTAAACCTAACCCTATCCCTAAACCTCAACCTAAACCTCACCCTCACCCTAAACCTAACACTAACCCTAACCCTTAACCTCTCCATAACCCTAACTCTAACCCTAAACTTCTCCCTCAACCTAACCCTAACCCTAACCCTCACTCTAAACCTCACCCTAACCCTAAACCTCACCCTCACCCTCAACCTCAAAGTAACTCTAACTCAAACCATAAACCTCACCATCATCCTCACCCTCACCACAAACTTAACCCTAACCATAACACTAACAATAACCGTAACCCTAACCCTAACCCTAAGCCTAATTCTCACCCTCCCCCTAACCCTAACCCTATGCCTCACCCTAACCATAAACTTCACCCGAATCCTAACTCTCACACTAACCCTAACCCTCAGCCTAACCCTAAACCTAAACGTAACCCTAACCCTAACCCTCACACTCACCCTCCCCCTAACCACCCCCTAACCGAATATCTAACCCTAAACCTCACCCTCACGCTAACCCTAACCCTAACACTAAACCCCATCCTAACCCTAAACTTAACCCTCACCCGCACCCTCACACTCACCGTAACACTAACCCTAACCCTAACAATAACACTAACCCTAACCCAACCATCACACTAACCCTAATGCTCACCCCCACACTCACCCTCACCGTAACCCTAATCCTAAACCTAGCCCTATCCCTAAACCTCAACCTAAACTTCACCCTCACCCTAAACCTAACACTAACCCTAACCCTAATCCGCAACCTAACCCTCCCCTTAACACTAACTCTAACCCTAAACGTCACACTGACCCTCACCCTAACCCTAACCCTAATGCTAAACCTCTCATTAAACCTCACCCTAACCGTAACCCTCACCCCCATCCTCAACCTCACCGTAACTCTAACCCTAACCATAACAATAACACTAACCCCAACCCTAACCATAACCATAACCCTCAACCTCAGCCTAACCCTCACCACTACCTTAACTCTAACCATACCACAAACAATAACCCTAACCCTAACCCTAATACACACACCCACCCTCACCCTAAGCCTAACCCTAAACCTAACCCTAACCATAACCCTCACTGTAACTCTAACCCTAACCCTAACACTAACACTAAACCTAACCCTAATCCTCAGCCTCACCCTCACCCTACCCCAAACACTAACCCTAACCCTCACCGTAACCCTAATCCTAACCCTTACCCTAAACCTAACCATACACTCACCCTCTCCCTACCCCTAATCCTAAACCTAACCATATCCGAACCCTAACCCTCACCCTCACCCAAAACCTCAAAGTAACTCTAACTCTAAACCTAACAATAACACTAACCCTAACCCTAACCCTAACCCTCAACCTCAGCCTCATCCTCACCGCAAACTTAACTCTAACCATAATACTAACAATAACCCTAACCCTAACATTAACCATAATCCTCACCCCCACCCTCACCCTCAGCCTAACCATAAGCCAGACCCTAACCGTAACTCTAACACTAACCCTCACCGTAACCCTAACCCTAAACCTAACCCTAAACCTAAACGTAAGCCAAACCCTAACACTAAACCTAAATCTAATCCTCAGCCTCACTCTCACCCTAAACCAAAACCTAACCCTAACCCCCAACCTAACCCTAAACCTAACCCTAACCCTAACCATAACCACAACCCTCACTGTAACTCTAACCCTAACCCTAACCCTAACCCTAAACCTAACCCTAATCCTCAGCCTCAACCTCACCCTAAACCAAAACCTAACCCTAAACCTCACCCTAACCCTAAGTCTAACCCTAACCCTAACCCTCACACTCACCCTCACCCTAACCCCAACCCTCACAGTCAGCCTCAACCTAGCCCTCACCCTAACCCTAATCCTAAACCTAAACCTTATCCTAACCCTCACCCTAACCCTAAACCTAACCCTCACCCTAACCCTAAACCTAAGCCTCATACTCATGATCAGCCAAAGCCTACTCCTAAGCCTAAACATAAGCCTAACCCTAACCCTAACCCTCACCCTCACCCTTATCCTAACAATAACCCTAACTCTAACCCTAAACCTCACCCTTACCCTAACCCTAACTCTAACCCTAACAGTGAACCTAAACCTCATCCTAAACTTAATCCTCACACACACCCTAACCCTTACCCTAATCCTAATCCTTTCACTAAGCCTAACCCTCACCCACACCCTAACCCTAACTTTAACACTAACCCTAACCCTAACCCTCACCCTCAGGCTCACCCTAACCCTAACTCTAACCCTAAACCTAAAGCTCACCCTAACCCTAACCTTAAACCTAACGCCAAACCTCACCCTAAGCCTAATCCTAAAACTCACCCTCAAGCTAGCCCTCACACTAACCCTAATCCTAAACCTAACGCTCATCCAAACCCTCCCCATAACCCTAACCCTAGCCTTCACCCTAACCATAACCCTCAAAGTCTCCCTCATCCTCAGCCTAACCCTAAGCCTAAACCTAACCCACACCCTAACCCTCACACTCAACCTCACCCTAACCCTAAGCCTAAACCTAACCTTATCCCTAAACCTCAACCTAAACCTCAGCCTCACCCTAAACCTAACACTAACCCTAACCCTGAACCTCACCCTAACCGTCCCCCTAACCCTAACTCTAACCCTAAACCTCACCCTCACCCAAATCCTAACCCTAACCCTAAACCTCACCCTAACCTCACCCTAAACCTAAAACTCACACTCACCCAAAACCTGAAAGTAACTCTAACTCTAAACCTAAAAATAACACTAAATAACACTAACCCTAAACCTAATCCTAACCATGACCCTCACCCTCACCGCAAACTTAACCCTAACCATAACACTAACAATAACCCTAACCCTAACACTAACCCTAATCCTCACCCCTACCCTCACCCTCAGCCTAACCCTAAGCCAAACCATAACCCTAACCCTAAACCTAACCCTCACTGTAACTCTAACCTTAAACCTAACCCTAACCCTAAACCTATCCCAAACCTTAACCCTAAACCTAACCCTAATCCTCAGCCTCAACCTCACCCTAACCCAAACCCTAACCCTAACCCCCACACTAACCATAAGCCTAACCCTAAACCTAAACTTAACCCTCACACTCACCCTCAACCTAAACCTAATCCTAAACCTAACCCAGTCCCTAACCCTAACCCTCACCCTCAGCCTCAACCTAGCCCTCACCCTAACCCTAAATCTAAACCTAACCCTAAACCTAAACCTCATCCTAACCATAAACCTAACCCTCACACTCGCCCTAACTCTACACCTAAACCTCACCGTAACCCTAACTCTAACACTAACCCTAACCCTCACCCTCAGCCTCACCCTAACCCTAAACCACAACCTCACCCTAACCCTAACCCTCACCCTAACCCTAACTCTACCCATAAACCTCACCCTAACCCTAACCCTCAGGCACACCCTGTCCATCGGTGTAACCCTAGGCCTAACCCTAACCCTAATCCTAACCCTCACACTAACTCTAACACCCTCACCCTAACCCTAACCCTCAACCTCACCCTCACCCTCAGCTTAACCCTAAGCCTAAGCCTAACCCTAACCCTAACACTCACCCTAAACCTTACCCTAATCCTAATCCTAACCCTAAGCCTAACCCTCACCCTCACCCTAAACCTCACCCTAACCCTAAACCTAACCCTAATCCTCAGCCTCACCCTCACCCTAACCCAAACCCTAACCCTAACCCCCAGCCTAACCCTAAGCCTAAACCTAACCCTCACACTCACCCTCACCCTAAACCTAATCCTAAACCTAAACCTTTCCCTAACCCTAACCCTCAACCTAAGCCTCAACCTAGCCCACACCAGAAACCTAAATCTAACCATAACCCTAACCCTAAACCGCATCCTAAACCTAAACATAAGCCTCACCCTCACCCTCACCGTAACCGTAGCTCTAACCCTAACAGTAACCCTAACTCTAGCCGTATTCCTCACACTTACCATAAGCCTCACCCTAACCCTAACCCTCAACCTAACACTTAACCTCACCCTAACACTAACTCTAACCCTAAGACTAAACCTCACACTATCCCTAACCATTACTCTAAACCTTATCCTCACCCTAACCCTAACCCTAACCCTCACCCTCAACCTAACCCTCACCCTAAACCTAACCCTCATACTCACCCTAAACCTCACAATATCCGTAACACTAATCCTCAATCTAACCCTCACCCTTACCCTACCCCTAAACCTAACCCTCACCCTAACCCTAAACCTTACCCTAACCCTCACCCTAACCCTAACTCTACACCTAAACCTCACCCTAACCCTAACTCTAACACTAACCCTAACCCTAACCCTCACCCTCAGCCTCACCCTAACCCTAAACCACAACCTCACCCTAACCCTAACCCTAAACCTAATGCTAAACCTCACCCTAACCCTAACCCTAAAACTCACCCTCACCCTAGTCCTGATTCTAACCCTAATCCTAACCCTAACAACCATCCAAACCCTCCCCATAACCCTAACACTAGCCGTCACCCTAACCCTAACCCTCAAACTCACACTCACCCTCAGCCCAAACCTACGCCTAAACCTAAACCTCACCCTAACCCTCACACTCACCCTCACCCTAAACCTAATCCTAAACGTAACCCTATCTCTAAACCTCAACCTAAACCTTACCCTCACCCTAAACCTAACACTAACCCTAACCATGAAACTCACCCTAACCTTCCCCCTAACCCTAACTCTAACCCTAAACCTCACCCTCACCCTAACCCTAACCCGACCCCTAAACCTTACCCTAACCCTAACCCTCACCCTCACCCAAAACCTCAAAGTAACTCTAACTCTAAACCTAACAATAACCCTAACCCTAACCCTAACCTTAACCCTAAACATAACCCTCACCCTCAGCCTCACCCTCACCGCAAACTTAACTCTAACCATAACACTAACAATAACCCTAACCGTAACACTAACTCTAATCCTCACCCCCACCCTCACCCTCAGCCTAACCCTAAACCAAACCCTAACCCTAACTCTAACACTAACCCTCACCGTAAGCCTAACCCTAAACCTAACCCTAACCCTAAACCTAACCCAAACCCTAAACCTAAACCTAAAACTAATCCTCAGCCTCACCCTCAACTTAACCTAAACCCTAACCCTAACCCCCACCCTAAACCTAAACCTAACCCTAACCCTAACCATAACCATAACCCTCATTGTAACTCTAACCCTAACCCTAACCCTAACCCTAACCCTAAACATAACCCTAACCCTAACCCTAACTATAGCCCTCACTGTACCTCTAACCCTAACCCTAAAACTAATCCTAAACCTAACCCTAATCCTCAGTCTCACCCTCACCCTAAGCCATACCCTAACCCTAACCCTCACCCTAACTCTAAGCCAAACCCTAACCCTAACCCTAAACCTCACACTCACCCTCACCCTAAACCTAATCCTAAACCTAAACCTCTCCCTAACCCCAACCCTCACATTCAGCCTCAACCTAGCCCTCACCCTAACCCTAATCCTAACCCTAAACCTCATCATAACCCTCACAATAACCCTAACCCTAACCCTCACCCTAACACTAACCATAACCCTCACCCTCATGCTCAGCCAAAGCCTACACCTAAGCCTAAACCTAAGCCTAAACCTAACCGGAACCCGAACCCTCACCCTAACCCTAACCCTAAACCTAACTCTAACCCTAAACCTCAACCTCACCCTAAACCTAACTCTAACCCTAACCCTGAACCTAAACCTAAACCTAAACCTAACCCTCACACACACCCTAACCCTTACCCTAATCCTAATGCTTTCACTAAGTCTAACCCTCACCCACACCCTAAACCTCACCCTAACCCTAACTCTAACACTAACCCTAACCCTAACCCTCACCCTCAGCCTCACCCTAACCCTAACTCTAACCCTAAACCTCAACCTCACCCTAACCCTAACCCTAAACCTAACGCTAAACCTCACCCTAACCCTAACCCTAAAACTCACCCTCACCCTAGCCCTCACCCTAACCCTAATCCAACCCTAACGCTCATCCAAACCCTCCCCATAACCCTAACCCTAGCCCTAAACCTAACATTCAAAATCTCCCTCACCCTCAGCCTAACCCTAAGCCTAAACCTAACCCTCACCCTAACCCTCACATTCAACCTCTCCCTAACCTTAATCCTAAACCTAACCCTATCCCTAAACCTCAACCTAAACCTAACCCCTCACCCTAAACCTAACCCTAACCCTAACCCTGAACCTCATCCTAACTGTCCCCCTAACCCTAACTCTAACCCTAATCCTCACCCTCACCCTAACCCTAACCCTAACCCTAAACTTCACCCTAAACCTCACCCTAACCCTAACCCTCACCCTCACCCAAAACTTCAAAGTAACTCTAACGCTAAACCTAACAATAACACTAACTCTAACCCTAACCCTAACCCAACCCTGACCCTCACACTCACCGTCACCGTAAACTAAATCCTAAACCTAACCCTATCCCTAACCCTAACCCTCACCCTAAGCCATAACCTAGCCCTCACCCTAACCCTAAATCTAACTCAAACCCTAAACCTAAACCTCATCCTAACCCTAAACTTAACCCTCACCCTCACCCTCACCGTAACCGTAGCCTTAACCCTAACAGTAACCCTAAATCTACCCCTAACCCTCACCCTTACCATAACCCCCACCCTAACACTAACCCTCACCCTAACACTTATCCTCACCCTAACACTAACTCTAACCCTAACACTAACCCTCACACACACAACCATCACCCTAAACCTAATCCTCACCCTAACCCTAACCCTAACCCTCACCCTCAACCTAACACTCAAAATAAACCTATAAACCTAACCCTCATCCTCACCCTAAACCTCACAATAACTCTAACACTAATCCTCAATCTAACCCACACCCTCACCCTATCCCTAAACCTAACCCGCAACCTAACCCTAAACCTCACCCTAACTCTCACCCTAACCCTAACTCTACCCCTAAACCTCACCCTAACCCTCTCCCTCACGCTCACCCTCTCCCTCAGTGTAACCCTAAGCCTAACCCTAACCCTAACCCTAACCCTCACACTAACTCTAACCCTTACCCTCAACCTAACCCTCAACCTAACCCTAACCCTCACGCTCACTGTAACCCTAACCCTTACCCTCACCCTAACCCTAACCTTCACCCTCACACTCACCCTCAGCGTAACCCTAAGCTTAAGCCCAACCCTAACCCTAAACCTCACCCTCACCCTAACACTCACCCTAACCCTAACTCTAACACTAAACCTAACCCTCATCCTCAGCCTCACCCTAACCCTAACTCTAACCCTAAACATAACCCTAAACCTCACCCTAAGCCTAACCATAAATCTCACGCTCATCCTAGCCCTCAACCTAACCATAATCCTTACCGTAATACTAATCCTAACCCTCCCCTAACCCTAACCCTAAGCCCCACCCTAATCCTCAACCACACCCTCACACTCAGCCTAACCCTAAGCCTAACCCAAACCCTAACGCTAACCCTAACCCTCACCGTAAACCTAACCCTATCCCTAACGCTAACCCTAAACCTAAACCTAAACCTAACCCTAATCCTCAGCATCACCCTCACCCTAACCCAAACCCTAAACGTAACCCTCACCCTCACCCTAAGCCTAAGCCTAACATAACCATAACCCTCACACTAACCCTCACCCTAACCCTAACCCTAAGCCTAACTTAACCCTAAACCTAAACCTCACCCTATCCCTAACTCTAACATTAACCCTAACCCTAACCCTCACCCTCAGCCTCACGCTAACCCTAACTCTATCCTTAACCCTAACACTAAACCTCACCCTAAGCCTAAGCCTAACCCTAACCCTCACCCTCACCCTCACCGTAACCGTAACACTAACCCTAACCCTAAAAATAACCCTAACCCTATCCCTATCCCTCACCCTAACCATAACCCTCACCCTAACCCTAACCCTCACCATAACACTTACCCTCACTCTAACACTAACCCTAACCCTAACACTAACCCTCACACTAAACCTAACCCTCACCCTAATCCTAAACCTCACCCAAACCCTAACCCAAACCCTCACCCTCACCGTAGCCCTCACCCTAACCCTGATTCTAACCCTCACCCTCACCCTAAACCTAACCCTCATCCTCACACTAAACCTCACACTGACCCTAACCCTAATCCTCAATCTAACCCTCACCCTACCTCTAACCCTAATCCTTACCCTAACCCTAAACTGAACTTTAACACTCACCCTAATCTTAACCTTCACCCTCAGCCTAAACCATACCTTTACCCTTAGCATCTTCCTCACCCTAAACCTAACGCTAACCCTAAACCTCATCCTAACCCTCACCCTCACCCTAAACCTAACCCTCATCCTCACACTAAACCTCACACTGACCCTAACCCTATTCCTCAATCTAAAACTCACCCTACCTCTAACCCTAACCCTTACCCTAACCCTAAACTGAACTTTAACCCTCACCCTTATCTTAACCTTCACCCTCAGCCTAAACCATACCTTTACCCTTAGCATCTTCCTCACCCTAAACCTCACCCTAACCCTAAACCTCATCCTAAACCTCACCCTAACAATAAACCTAACCATCCCCCTAACCCTAGCCCTCACCCTCAACCTCAAGCTCAGCCTATCCCTAAGCATAAGCCTAAGCCTAAGCCTAACCCTCACCCTCACTGTAACTCTAACCCAAACAATAAAACTAATCCTAAGCCTAAACCTAACCCTAACCCTAACCCTACCCTAATCCTAACACTCACCCTCACCCTCACCCTAACCCTAATCCTAACCCTAACACTCACCCTAATGCTAAACCTCACCCTTACAAAAAACCTAACCCTCATCCTAACACTCACCATAACCCTCACCCTAATACTAAACCACACCGTAAGCCTAACACTGACTCACCCTCACCCAAGCCCTCACCCTAACACTAATTCTAACCCTAACCCTCACCTTAACCCTAACCTTCATCCTCAACCTAAACCTCACACTAACCGTAACCCTAATCCTCAATCTAACCCTCACCCTAACCCAAAACCTAACCCTAACTCTAAAACTAAACCTCACCCTCACCCTCACCCTAACCCTAACCCTAACCCTAAACCTCACCCTAAACCTCACACTAACCCTAACCCTCACCCTCACCCTCAACTTCACCGTAACTCTAACCCTAACAATAACACTAACCCTAACCATAACCATAACCCTATCCATAACCCTAAACCTCATTGTAACCCTAACCCTAACACTAACCCTAACCCTAAACCTAACCCGAAACCTAAAACTAATCCTCAGCCTCACCCTCACCCTAACAAACCCTAACCCTAAACCTCACCCTAACCCTAAGCCTAACCCTAACCCTAACCCTAATCCTCACACTCACCCTCATCCCAACCCTTATCCTAAATCTAACCCTATCCCTAACCTTAACCCTCACCCTAACCCTCAACCTAGCCCCTACCCTAACCCTATTCCTAAACCTAAACCTCATCCTAACCCTCAGCCTAACCCTAACCTTAACCCTCACCCTAAACCTAAACCGATAGGTTTAGGCCCACATGCTGGGCCTAAGCCTAAGCCAATGCCTAAGCCTAACCCTAAACCTAAGCCTCGGCCTAATCCTAAACCTAACACTAACTCTAACTCTAAACCTAAACCTCACCCTCATCCTAACCCTAACTCTAACCCTAAACCTAAACCTAAACCTCATCCTAACCCTAAAACTAACAATAACCCTAACCCTAACCCTAACCCTACCCTAAACCTAACGCTAAAACTAACCCTAACCCTAACCCTAACCCTAACCCAAACTCTAACCCTAACCCTAACCCTAACACTCACACTAACCCTAACCCTCACCCTAATACTAAACCACACCCTAAGCCTAACCCTAACACTCACCCTCACCCAAACCCTAACCCTAACCCTCACCCTAACCCTAATTTTAACCATAACCCTCACCCTAACCCTAAACTTAACCAAACCCTAACTCTCACGCTAACACTAACCCTAACCCTCACCAAAACCCTAACATTCACCCTCACCCTCACTCGCAGCCTAACCCTAAGCCTAAGCCTAAACTTAACCCTCACACTCACCCTAACCCTTACCCTAATCTTAAACCTAACCCTAAGCCTAAGCCTCACCCTCACCCTAACCCTCACCCTAAACCTAACTCTAACACTAACCCTAAACCTAAACCTCAACCTAAGCCTCACACTTACCCTAAATTTAATCCTAAACCTCACCTGATCCCTAACCCTAACTCTAACCCTAACCCTAACACTAAACCTCAAATTGACCCTAAACCTAACCCTCACCCTCACCTTAACCTTAACCCTAAGCCTAACCCTAACAATAACCCTCACCCTCACGGTAACACTAAACCTAAGCCTAAACCTCACCCTAACCCTAAAACTCACACTCGCCATAACCCTAACCCTCATCCTAACCCTCACCCTAACCATAACCCTAAACCTAAACCTTAATCTAACACTAACCCTAAACCTAACCCTCAACCTAAAACTCACCCTAACCCTAACTCTATCCCTAAATATCACCCTGACACTTACCCTAACCCTAACAATCACCCTCACACTAGCCCTCACCCTAACCCTAATCCTAAACCTAACACTCATCCTAACCCTCCCCATAACCCTAACCCTAACCCTCACCCTAACCCTAACCCGCACCATCACCCTCCAGTCAGCCTAACCCTAAGCCTAACCCTAAGCCTAACCCTAAACCTAACCCTTTCCCTCACACTCACCCGCACCCTCACCCTCTCCATAATTCTAACCCTAGCCCTAACCCTAACCCTAAACCTCACGCTCACCCTAAACCTAACCCTAACCCTCACCCTCACCCTATCCCTAACACTAACCCTAACGATAACCCTCCCCCTAAGCCTCCCCCTAACCCTATATCTAACCCTAAAGCTCACCCTCACCCTAACCCTAACCCTAACCCTTAACCCCACCCTAACCCTAAACCTAACCCTCCACCGCACCCTCACCCTCACCATAACTTGAACCTTAACCCTAACAATAACACTAATCCTAACCCTAACCATCACCCTAACCCTAATCCTCAAGCCCACTCTCACCCTCAGCCTAACCCTAAGCCTAAACATAACCCTCACCCTAATCCTCATACTCATGGCACCCTAAACCTAATCCTAAACCTAACCCTATCCTTAACCTCAACCTAACCTTCTCCCACACCCTAACCCTAACACTAACCCTAACCCTAAACCTCACCCTAACCCTCCACCTAAACCTAACTCTAACCCTAAACCTCACCCTCACCCTAAAAATAAACCTAATCCTAACCCTAATCCTCACAACCACCCTCACCCTCAGCCTAATCCTAACCATAACCACAACACTAACCCTCACCGTAACACTAAACCTAACCCTAACACTAACACTAACCCTAACACTAAACCAAACCCTAAACCTAAACCTAAACCTAACCCTAATGCTCACCCTCACCCTCACCCTAACCAAACCCTAACACTAACCCTCACCCTAACCCTAAGCCTAAGCCTAAACCTAACACTAACCCTCACACTCACCCAAACCCTAACCCAAACCCTAAAACTAAACCTATCCCTAACCCTAAACCTCAACCTAACCCTCACCCTAGCCCTCACCCTAAACAAAATCCAAACCCTAAACCTCATCCTAACCCTCACCTTAACAATAACCCTAATCCTCACCCTCATGCTCAGCCTAAGCCTAAGCCTAAGCCTAACCATAACACTAACCCAAACCCTATTCCTAACCCTAAAACGATCCCTAAATCTAACCCTAATCCTCACCTCACCCTAACCCTAACTCTAACTCTAACCATAAACCTAAACTTCATCCTCATCCTAAACCTAACCCTAACCCAAACCCTCACCCTCACTGTAACAGTAACCCTAAGCCTAAGAATAAACCTAACCCTAACCCTACCCTCACCCTAACCATAACGCTCACTTTAAACCTCACCCTCACCCTTACATTTACCCTCACCTTAACACTAACCCTAACACTAACAATAATGCTCACACTAACCCTAATGATCACCCCAACCCTAAACCTCACCCTAACACTAACACTGAACCTCAACCTCACCCTAGCCCTCACCCTAACCCTAATCCTCATCCTCACCCTAAAACTCACACTGACCCTAACACTAATCTTCAATATAACCCACACCCTCACCCTAACCATAAACCTAATTCTCAACCTAACCCTAAACCTCACACTTACCCTAACCCTCATCCTCAGCCTGACCCTCAACTTTATCCTTACCGTCACCCCCACCCTAACCCTCACCCTAACCCTAACCCTCACCCTAACCCTAACTCTACCCCTAAACCTCCCCCTCACCCTAACCCTAACTCTAACCCTAACCCTAACACTAAACCTCACCCTAAACCTAACCCTAACCCTTACCCTCACCCTCACCGTAATCGTAACCCTAACCTAACCGAAACAATAACCGTACCCGTAACCCTAACCCTCACCCTAACCATAACCCTCACCCTAACATTAACCCTAACCCTTACCCTCACCCTCACCGTAATCGTAACACTAAGCTAACCCTAACACTAACCCTAACCCTAACGCTAACCCTCGCACTAACCCTAACACTCACTCTAATCCTAAACCCCACCCTAAACCTAACACTAACTCTAACACTCACCCTCACCCTAGCCCTCACCCTAACCCTAATCCAAACACTCACTATCACCCTAACCATAATCGTAACCCTAACCCTCAACCTAACCCTAACCCTCACCCTCACCATAACCCTAACCCTCATCCTAACCCTATCCCAAACCCTAACCCTAACTCTAAACCTTACCCTAACACTAACCCTAACCCTCACCCTCACCCTAGCACTCACCCTAATCTTAATCCTAACCCTAACCCTCACCCTAACCCTAAAATTAACCGAACCCTAACTCTCACCCTAAACCAAACCCTAACCCTCACCCTAACCCTTACCCTCACACTCACCCTCACTCTCAGCCTAACCCTAAGCCTAAGCCTAACCCTAACTCTAACCCTCACACTCACCCTAACACTTACCCTAATCCTAATCCTAACCCTAAGCCTAACCCTCACCCTCATCATAACCCTCACATTAACCCTAACTCTAACACTAACCCTAACCCTAACCCTCACCCTCAGCCTCAACCTTACACTAACTCTAACCCTAAACCTCATCCTCACCCTAATCCTAACCCTAACCCTAATCTTAACCCTAATCCTCATCCTAACCCTCACCCTAACCCTCACCCTAACCCTAAACGTAACCTGAACCCTAACACTAACCCTAAACCTAGCCCTCACCCTCACCCTAACCCTAAACCTCACTCTCTCCCTCACCCTCAGTGTAATGCTTAGCCTAATCCTAACCCTATCCTTAACCCTCACACGCACAATAATGCTTACCCAAACCCTAATCCTAACCGTAATCCTAAACTTCACCCTCAGCCTCACCTTAACCCTAAGTCTAACCCTAAACCTCACCCTCACCCTAACCCTAAACGTAACCCTAACCCTAAACCTCACCCTCACCCTAGCCCTTACCTTGACCCTCATCCTAAACCTAAGCTTCATCCTAACCCTCCCCCTAACCCTAACCATAACCCTCCCCCTAACCCTAACCTAACCCTCACACTAACCCTAACCCTCTCCCTCAACCTCACCCTCAGCCTAACCCTAAACCTAACGCTAAACCTAACCCTAACACACACACTCACCCTCACCCTAACCCTAATCCTAACCCTAACACTAAACCTAACCCAAACCCTCCCCCTAACTCTCACTCTAAACCTAACCCTAACACTAACCCTAAACCTAACCCTCAACATAACCCTCACCCTAACCCTAACTCTAACCCTAAACCTCACCCTCACACTAACACTAACTCTAACCCTAACCCAAACTCTAAACCTCACCCTAAACCTAACCCTCACCCTCACCCTCAACCTCACCATAACTCTAAAACTAACCCTAACAATAACACTAAACCTAACCCTAACCCTAAACCTAATCCTAAGCCTCACCCCCACCCCCACCCTCACCCTCAGCCTAACCCTAACCCTAACCCTAGACCTCACCATAACCCTAACCCTAACCCTCACACTAACCCTCAACCTAACCCTAGCCCTAACCATAAACCTTACCCTAACACTAACCCTAAACCTCGCACTCACACTAGCTCTCACCATAACCATAATCCTAACACTAATCCTCATCCTAACCCTCACCCTCACCCTAACTCTAACCCTAATCCTCACCCTAACCCAAACCCTAACCGTAAACCTCACCCTAACCCTAACCCTAAACATCATATTCAACCTAGCCCTCACCCTAACCCTAATCCTAAACCTAACATTCATCCTAACCCTAGCCATAACCCTAACCCTAACCCTCACCCTACCCCTAAACCTAACCCTCACCCTCTCCCTCAGCTTAACACTAAGCCTAACCCTAACACTAACCCTAACCCTCACACTCACCCTAAACCTAACCCTAATCCTCATCCTAACCCTCACCTTCACCCTAACCCTCACCCTAACCCTAACACTAACACTAACCTTAAACCAAACACTAAACCTCACCTTAACCCTAATACTAACCCTAACCCTAACACTTGACCTAATCCTCCCCCTAACCCTAAATATAATCCTAAAACTCACCCTCACCCTAACCCAAATACTAACCCTAAACCTCACCCTAACCCTAACACTCTTGCTCACTGTAACCCTAACCCATGTCCTAACCCTCACCCTAACGCTAACCCTAAACCTCACCCAAACACTAATCCCAACCCTCACCCTCAACCTAGCCCTCACCCGAACCCTAATCCTAACCCTAACCCTCACCCTAACACTAAACCTAACCCTCATCCTAATCCTAAGCCTAACCCTAACCCTCACTGTAACCCTAAACCTAACTTTCACCCTAACCCTAAACTTAACGCGAACCCAAACGCTCACCCTAAACCTACTCCTTACTCTCACCCTAACCCTAACCCTCACCCTCACCCTCACCCTAAGCGTAAACCTAAGCCTAAACCTAACCCTAACCCTAAACCTCACACTCACCCCAACGCTTACCCTAATCCTAATCCTAACACAAAGCCTTCCCCTCACCCTCACACTAATCCTCACTGTAACCCTAACTCTAACACTAACCCTAACCATCACCCTAACCTTCAGCCTCGCCCTAACCTTAACTCTAACCCTAAACATCAACCTCACCCTATTCCTAACCCTAAACCTAACCAAAAACCTCACCCTAACCCTAACCCTAAACCTCACCCTCAACCTAGCCCTCACCCTAACCCTAATCCTAAAACTAAACCTCTTCCTAACCCTCACCCTAACACTAACACTAACCCTCACCTTCACACTTACCCTAACACTAACACTAAAGCTAACCCTAACCCTCAACCGAACCCTAACACTCACCCTCACTGTAACCCTTACCCTAACCATCACCCTAACCCTAAACTTAACCTGAACCCTAACTATCACACTAACCCTAACCATAACACTCACCCAAACAGTAATCCTCAACCTCACCCTCACCTTCAGCCTAACATTCAGCCTAACCCTAAACCTAACCCTCACACTCACCCTAACCCTAACTCTAATCCTAATCCTAACACTAACCCTAAACCTCACCCTTACCTTAACCCTCACCTAAAGCCTAACCCTAACATTAAACCTAACCCTAAACCTAAACTTAATCTTAACCTCACCCTAAACCTCACACTAACCCTAACACTAATCCTCCATCTAACCCTCACCCTCAATCTCACCCTAGCCCTCACCCTAACCCTAACCCTCATCCTCACCCTAAACCTCACACTAACCCTAACACTAATCCTCAATCTAACCTTCACCCTCACCCTAAACCTAACACTAACCCTCAACCTTAAACAAACCCTCACCCTTAACATAACCCTCACCCTCAGCCTAAAACTCACCTTTATCCTTACCGTCAACCCCACCTTACCCTCACCCTAACCCTACACCTCACCCTGACCCTAACCCTACCCCTAAACCTCACCCTCACCCTAACCCTAGCTCTAACCCTAACCCTAACACTAACCCTCACCCTATCCCTAACCCTAACCCTCACCCTCAAACTCATGCTCACCCTACCCCTAAGCCTAAGCCTAAAACTTACCCTAAACCTCACCCTCACCCTAGCCCTCACCCTAACCCTAATCCTAACCCTAAACCTCATTCTAACCCTCACCCTAACCCTAAACCTAACCATCACACTAATCCTAATCCTCACCCCCACCCTAACCCTCATCCTAACCCTCACCCTAACCCTAACCCTAACCAACACCCTAACCCTAATCCTCACCCTCACCCTCACCCTCAGCCTAAACCTAAGCCTAAGCCTAACCTTAACCCTAAACCTCACACTCACCCTCACCCTAACCCTAATCCTAACCCTAAACCTAACCCTAAACATCAACCTAAACCTCACCTTAACCTTAACCCTAACACTAACCCTAACATTAACGCTCGACCTAACCCTCCAACTAACCCTAAATCTAACCCTAAACCTAACCCTCACCCTAATTCTAATGCTAACCCTAACCCTAAACCTCACCCTAAAGCTAACCCTAACGCTCACCCTCACCCTCACCCCCATCCTCACCATAACTCTAACTCTAACCCTAACATAAACACTAATCCTAACCCTGAACATAACCCTAACCCTAACCCTAATCCTAACATTCACCCTCACCGTAACCATAATCTTAACCCTAAACCTCATCCTAACCCCCTAAACCAAACCCTAACCCTAACCCTAAACTTTACCCTAACACTAACCGTGAACCTCACCCTCACCCTAGCCCTCACCCTTACCCTAATCCTAACCCTAACCCTAAACTTAACCAAAACCTAACTCTCACCCTAACCCTAACCTTAACCCTCATCTTAACCCTAACCCTCACCCTCACCATCACTCTCAGCCTAACCCTAAGCCTAAGCCTAAGCCTAAAGCTAACCCTCACACTCACCCTAACACTTACTCTAATCCTAATCCTAAACCTAAGCCTAACCCTCACCCTCACCCCCACCCTAACCCTCACTCTAACCCTAACTCTAACACTAACCCTAAACCCAACCCTCAACCTCAGCCTCACCCTTACCCTAAATCTAAACTTAAACCTCACCCTCACCCTAACCCTAACTCTAACCCTACCCCTAACACTAAACCTCACCCTAACCCTAACCCTATCCCTCACCCACACTGTAATCATAATCCTAACCCTAACACTAACAATAACCCTCACCCTCACCGTAACCCTAATCCTAACCCTAACCCTCACACTAACCCTAACCCTCACCCTCACCGTAACCCTAACCTTCACCCTAAACCTCACCCTAACTCTAACCCTAAACCTCACCCTAACCCTAACCCTAACTCTCACCCTCACCCTAGCCCTCACCTTAACCCTAATCCTAACCCTAATCCTCATCCTAACCCTCACCCTAACCCTAACCCTAATCCTAAGCCCAACCCAAACCCTCAGCCTAACCCTAACCCTCACCCTCACTGTAAACCTAACCCTAACCTTCACCCTAACCATAAACTTAACCCGAACCCTAACTCATACCCTAACCCTACACCTAACTCTCACTCTAACCCTAAACATCACCCTCACCCTCACCCTAAGCCTAACCCTAAGCCTAACCCTAACCTGTATCCTAACACTCACACTAACCCTAACCCTTTCCGTAATCCTAATCCTAACACTAAGCCTTACCCTCAACCTCACCCTAACCCTCACCGTAACGCTAACTCTAAGATTAACCCTAACCCTAACCCTCACCCTCAGTCTCACCCTAACCCTAAATCTAACCCCAAACCTCAGCCTCACCCTAATCCTAACACTAAACCTAACCCTAAACCTCAAACTACCCCTAACCCTAAACCTCACCCACACCCTAGCCCTCACCCTAACACTAATCCTAACGCTAACCCTCATCCTAACCCTCACCCTAACACTAACCCTAACCCTAACCCTCAACCCAACCCTAACCCTCACCCTCACTGTAACCCTTATCCTAACCCTCACCCTAACCCTAAAGTTAACCCGAACCCTAACTCTCACCCTACCCCTAACCCTAAAACTCACCATAACCCTAACCCTCACCCTCACCCTCACCTTCAGCCTAACACTAAGCCTAAGCCTAACCCTAACCCTCACACTTACCCTAACCCTAACCCTAATCCTAATCCTAGCACTAACCCTAAACCTGACCCTCACCCTAACCCTCACTTTAAACCTAACCCTAACATTAATCCTAACACTAACCCTAACCCTAAAACTCATCCTCACTCTAAACCTCACACTAACCCTCAATCTAACCCTCACCCTCACCCTCACCCTAGCCTTCACCCTAACCCTAACCCTCATCCTCAACCTAAATCTCAAACTAACCCGAAAACTAATCCTCAATCTAACCCTCACCCTCACCCTAACCCTAACACTAACCCTCACCCTAAACATAACCCTCACTCTTACCATAACCCTCAAACTCAGCCTAACCCTCACCTTTACCCTTACCGTCACCCCCACCCTAAACCTCAACCTAACCCTACCCCTCACCCTGACCCTACCCCTACCCCTAAACCTCACCCTCAAACTAACCCTAACTCTAACCCTAACCCTAGCACTAAACCTCATCCTATCCCTAACCCTAAAACTCACCATAACCCTAACCCTTACCCTCACCCTCACCTTCAGCCTAATACTCACCCTCAACCTCATGCTCAGCCTAAACCTAAGCCTAAGATTAACCCTTACCCTAAACCTGACCCTTACCCTAGCCCTCACCCTAACCCTAAACATCACCCTAACCCTAATCCTAACCCCCACCCTCACCCACAGCCTAGCCCTAAGACTAACCCTAACCCTCACACTCACCCTAACACCCTATTCCTAATCCTAACACTAAGCCTTACCCTCACCCTCACCATAACCCTCCCTGTAAACCTAACTCTAACCCTAACCCTAACCCTAATGCTCACCCTCAGCCTCACCCTAAGCCTAACTCTAACCCTAAACCTCACCCTCACCCTACCCCTAACCCTAAATCTCACACTCACCCTAGCCCTCACCCTAACCCTAATCCTAACCCTAACCCTCATCCTAACCCTCACCCTAACACCAACCCTAACCCTAACTCTCAACCTAACCCTAAACCTCACCCTAACTGTAACCCTTACCCTAACCCTCAACCTAACCCTAAACTTAACCTGAACCCTAACTCTCACCCTAACCCTAACCCTAACACTCACCCTAACCCTAACCCTCACACTCAACCTCACTTTCAGCCTAAAACTAAGCCTAAACCTAACACTAACCCTAACCCTCACACTCACGCTAACACTAACCCTAATCCTAATCCTAACACTAACCCTAAACCTCACCCTCACCCTAACCCTCAACTTAAGCCTAACCCTAACATTAATCGTAACCCTAAACCTAACCCTAAACCTCATCGTCACCCTAAACCTCACACTAACCCTAACACAAATCCTCAATCTAAACCTCACCCTCACCCTCACCCTAATCCTAACACTCATTCTCATCCTAAACCTCACACTAACCCTAACGATAATCCTCAATCTTACCCTCACCCTTACCCTAACCCTAACCCTCACCCTAAACCTAACCCTCACCCTTACCATAACCCTCACCCTCAACCTAACCCTCACCTTTACCCTTACCGTCACCCCCACCCTAACCCTCACCCTTATCCTACTCCTCACCCTGACCCTAACCCTACCCCTAAACCTCACCCTCAACCTAACCCCAACTCTAACCCTAACCCTAACCCTCACCCTCAACCTCATGCTCAGCCTAACCCTAAGCCTAACCCTAACCCTAATCCTAATTCTAACACTAAGCCTTACCCTCACCCTCACCCTAACCCTCACCATAACCCTAACTCTAACACTTACCCTAACCCTAACCCTAATCCACACCCTAACCCTAACTCTAGCCCTAAACCTCACACTCTCCCACACCCTCACCCTCACCGTAATTCTAACTCTAACCCTTCCCCTAACCCTAAACCTCACCCTAACCTAACCAACACCCTAACCCTCACCCTCACAGTAACTCTAAACCTAACCCTAACCCTAACTGTAAACCTCACCCTAACCATATACCTAACCCTAAGCTAACCCTAACCCTCCCCCAAATCCTATATCTGAACCTAAACCTCACCCTCACCGTGACCCTAACTCTAACCCTAACCGTAACCCTCCCCCTAACCCTATATCTAACCCTAAACCTCACACTCACCCTAACCCTAACTCTAACCCTAACCCTCACCCGCACACTCACCTTCACTGTAACTCAAACCCTAACCCTAACAATACCACTAAAACTAACCTTAACCATCACCCTAACCCAAATCTTCACCCCCACCCTCACTCTCAGCCTAACCCTAAGCCTAAGCCTAAGCCTCACCCTTACCATCATAGTTATGCTCACCCTAACTCTAATCCTAACCCTAACCCTATCCCTAAACCTCAGCCTAACCCTCACCCTCACCCTAACCCTAACACTAACCCTTACCCTAAACCTCACCCTAACCCTCCCCCTAACTCTAACCATAAAACTCACCCGAACCCTAACCCGAATCCTAACCCTAACCCTAAACCTCACCCTAAACCTAACCCTCACCCTCAACCTCAACCTCACTGTAACTCTAAACCTACCCCTAACAATAACACTAACCCTAACCCTAATCCTAACCCTAACCATAACCCTCACCCTCAGCCTCACCCTCACTGCAAACTTAACCCTAACCATAACACTAAAAATAACCCTAACCCTAAACCTAACCCTAATCCTCACACCCACCCTCACCCTCAGCCTAACCCTAACCCTAACCCTAACCCTAACCCTCAAGGTAACCCTAACCCTAACCCTAAACCTCACACTCACCCTCACTCTAAACCAAATCCTAAACCTATACCAATACCTAAACCTCACCCTAAACCTCACCCTAGTCCTCACCCTAAACCTAATCCTAACCCTAAACCTCATCCTAAACCTCACACTAACCCTAACCCTAACCCTCACCCTAACTCTAACCCTAAACCTCACCCTCATGCTCCGCCTCAGCCTAAGCCTAAGCCTAATCCTAACACTATCCCTAACTCTAACCCTAAACCTCATCCTCAACCTAACCCTAACTCTAACCCTAACCCTAAACCTAAACATCATCCTAAACCTAACCCTAACCCTAACCCTCACCCTCAGTGTAACATTAACCCTAACAGTAACAATAAATCTAACCTTAACCCTAAACCTCACCCTAACCATAACATTCACCCTAAACCTAACCCTCACCCTAACATTTACCCTCACCCTAACACTAACGCTAACGCTAACACTAATGCTCACACTAACACTAACCATCACCCTAACCCTAAACCTCACCCTATCACTAACCCTAACCCTCACCCTCACCCTAGCCTTCACCCTAACCCTAATCCTCATCCTCACCCTAAACCTCACACTATCCCTAACACTAATCCTCAATCCAACCCTCACCCTCACCCTAAAACTAAACCTAATCCTCAACCTAACCCTAAACCTCACCCTTACTGTAACCCTCATCCTCAGCCTAACCCTCACCTTTACCTTTACCGTCACCTCCACCCTAACCCTCACCCTAACCCTAACCCTCACCTTAAGCCTAACTCTACCCCTAAACCTCACCCTCACCCTAACCCTAACTCTAACCATAACACTAAACCTCACCCCAAACCTAACCCTAACCCACACCCTCACCCTAACCGTAAATATAACACTAACCCTAACACTAACAATAACGCTAACCCTAACCCTAAAACTCATCCTAACCATAACCCTCACAGTAACATTAACCCTCACCCTAACACTTACCCTCACCCTCACACTAACCCTAACCCTAAACTTCACACTAACCCTAACCCTCACCCTAATCCTAAACTTCACCCTAAAACTAACACTAACTCTAACCCTCACCCTCACCCTAGCCCTCACACTAACCCTAATTCTAACCCTCACCCTCAACCTAACCCTAACCCTCATCCTCATCATAAACCTCACACTAACCCTAACCCTAACCCTAATGCTCAATCAAACCCTCACACTAACACTAATCCTAAACCTAAACCTAAACCTAATCCTAACCCTCACCCTTATCTTAATCCTCAACCTCAACTTAAACCTCACCTTCACCCTTACCATCATCCTCACCCTAACCCTAAACCTCATCATAATCCTCACCCTAACCATAAACCTAACCATCACCATAACCCTAACCCTCACCCTCAACCTCATGCTCAGCTTAAACCTAAGCCTAAGCCTAACCCTTACGCTTACCCTCACCCTCACCCTAGCCATCACCCTAACAATAATCCTAACCCTATCCCTCATACTAACCCTCACCCTAACCCTAAACCTAACCTTCACCCTAACCCTAATCCTAACCCTCACCCTCACCCCAGCCCTCACCCGAACCCTAATCCTAACCCTAATCCTCATCCTAACCCTCACCTTAACACTAACCCTAACCCTCACCCTAATCCTAAGCCTAACCCTAACCCTCAACCTAACCCTAAAACCCACCCTCACTGTAAACCTAACACTAACCCACACCCTAACCCTAAATTTAACCCGAACCCTAACTCTCACTGTAAACCTAACCTTAACAATAACCCTAACCCTAACCCTCACCCTCACCCTCACCTTCAGCCTAACACGAAGCCTAACCCTAACCCTAAACCTCACCCTCACCCTAACCCTCACCTGAAGTCTAACCCAAACATTAATCCTAACCCTAACCCTAACCCTAAAACTCATCCTCACCCTAAAGCTCACACTAAACCTAACACTAATCCTCAATCTAACCGTCACGCTCACCCTCACCCTAGCCCTCACCCTAACCCTACCCTCATCTTCAGCCTCACCCTCACCCTAACCCAAACCCAAACACTAACCCTCACCCTAAACCTAAGCCTCACCCTAACCCTAACCCTAACCCTCACCCTTACCCTAGCCCTCACCCGAACCCTAATCCTAACCCTAATCCTCATCCTAACCCTCACCCTAACACTAACCCTAACCCTCACCCTAATCCTAAACCTAACCCTAACTCTCAACCTAACCGTAACCTTCACCCTTACTGTAACTCTAACCCTAACGCTCACCCTAACCCTAAACTTAACCCGAACCCTAACTCTCATCCTAACACTACCCCTAACTCTCACTCTAAGCCTAACCCTAACCCTCACCCTCACCCTAACACTTACCCTACCCCTAATTCTAACCCTCACCCTCATCCTAACCCTAACCCTCATCCTCACCCTAAACCTCACACTAACCCTAAACCTAACCCTAATGTTCAATCAAAACCTCACCCTAACACTAACCCTAATCCTAAATCTAATGCTAACCCTCACCTTTATCTTAATCCTCACCCTCAGCCTAAACCTCAGCTTTACCCTTACCATCATCCTCACCCTAACCCTAAACCTCATCCTAACCCTTACCCTAACCGTAAACCTAACCATCACCCTAACCCTAACCCTCACCCTCAACCTCATGCTCAGCCAAAACCTAAGCCTAAGCCTAACCCTTATCCTTACCCTCACCCTCATCTTAGCCCTCCCCCTAAAAATAATCCTAACCCTATCCCTCATTATAAAACTCACCCTAATGCTAAAGCTAACCATCACGCTAACCCTAACACTCACACCCACCCTCACCCTCAGCGTAACCCTAACCCTAAGCCTAAGCCTAACCCTAACCCTCACATACCCTATCGCTTATCCTAATCCTAACCCTAACCCTAACCCTAAACCTCAACCTAACCCTCACCCTAACCTTAACCCTAATACTAACCCTAACCCTAACACTTGACCTAATCCTCCCCCTAACCCTAAATATAATCCTAAAACTCACCCTCACCCTAACCCAAATGCTAACCCTAAACCTCACCCTAACCCTATCACTCTTGCTCACTGTAACCCTAACCCATGTCCTAACCCTCACCCTAACCCTAACCCTAAACCTCACCAAAACACTAATCCCAACCCTCACCCTCAACCTAGCCCTCACCCGAACCCTAATCCTAACCCTAACCCTGACCCTAACACTAACCCTAACCCTCATCCTAATCCTAAGCCTAACCCTAACCCTCACTGTAACCCTAAACCTAACCTTCACCCTAACCCTAAACTTAACCTGAACCCAAACTCTCACCCTAAACCTACTCCTAACTCTCACCCTAACCCTAACCCTCACCCTCACCCTCACCCTAAGCGTAAACCTAAGCCTAAACCTAATCCTAACGCTAAACCTCACACTCACCCCAACACCCTAATCCTAATCCTAACACAAAACCTTCCCCTCACCCTCACACTAATCCTCACTGTAACCCTCTCTAACACTAACCCTAACCATCACCCTAACCCTCAGCCTCACCCTAACCGTAACTCTAACCCTAACCTCAACCTCACCCTAACCCTAACCATAAACCTAACCAAAAACCTCACCCTAACCCTAACCCTAAACCTCACCCTCAACCTAGCCCTCACCCTAACCCTAATCCTAACCCTAAACCTCATCCTAACCCTCACCCTAACACTAACACTAACCATCACCCTCACCCTCACTGTAACCCTTACCCTAACCATCACCCTAACCCTAAACTTAACCTGAACCCTAACTATCACCCTAACCCTAACCCTAACACTCACCCAAACCATAAACCTCAACCTCACCCTCACCTTCAGCCTAACACTAAGGGTAATCCTAACCCTAACCCTCACACTCACCCTAACCCTAACTCTAATCCTAGTCCTAACACTAACCCTAAACCTCACCCTTACCTTAACCCTCACCTAATGCCTAACCCTAACATTAAACCTAACCCTAAACCTAAACCTAAATCTTAACCTCATCCTAAACCTCACACTAACTCTAACACTAATCCTCCATCTAACCCTCACCCTCACTCTCAACCTAGCCCTCACCCTAACCCTAACCCTCATCCTCACCCTAAACCTCACAGTAACCCTAACACTAATCCTCAATCTAACCTTCACCCTCATCCTAAACCTAACACTAACCCTCACCCTTAAACAAACCCTCACCCTTATCATAACCCTCACCCTCAGCCTAAACCTCACCTTTACCCTTACCGTCACCCCCACACTTACCCTCACCCTAACCCTACACCTTACCCTGACCCTAACCCAACCCCTAAACCTCACCCTCACCCTAACCCTAACTCTAACCCTACCCCTAACACTAAACCTCAACCTATCCCTAACCCTAACCCTCACCCTCAACCTCATGCTCAACCTAACCCTAAGCCTAAGCCTAAACCTTTCCCTAACCCTCACCCACACCATAGCCCTCACCCTAACCCTAATCCTAACCCTAAACCTCATCCTAACCCTCACCCTAACCCTAAACCTAACCTTCAACCTAACCCTAATCCTCACCCCCACCCTAACCCTCATCCTAACCCTCACCCTAACCCTAACCCTAACCATCACCCTAACCCTAATCCTCACCCCCACCCTCACCCTCAGCCTAAACCTAAGCCTAAGCCTAACCTTAACCCTAAACCTCACACTCACCCTCACCCTAACTCTAATCCTAACCCTAAACCTAACCCTAAACATCAACCTAAACCTCACCTTAACCTTAACCCTAACACTAACCCTAACATTAACGCTCGACCTAACCCTCCAACTAACCCTAAATCTAACCCTAAACTTAACCCTCACCCTAACTCTAATGCTAACCCTAACTCTAAACCTCACCCTAAAGCTAACCCTAACTCTCACCCTCACCCTCACCCCCATCCTCACCATAACTCTAACTCTAACCCTAACAATAACACTAATCCTAACCCTGAACATAACCCTAACTCTAACCCTAATCCTAACATTCACCCTCACCGTAACCATAATCTTAACCCTAACCCTCATCCTAATCCCTAACCCAAACCCTAACCCTAACCCTAAACTTTACCCTAACACTAACCCTGAACCTCACCCTCACCCTAGCCCTCAGCCTTACCCTAACCCTAACCCTAACCCTAAACTTAAGCGAAACCTAACACTCACCCTAACCCTAACCCTAACCCTCAACTTAACCCTAACCCTCACCCTCACCATAACTCTCAGCCTAACCCTAAGCCTAAGCCTAAGCCTAACCCTAACCCTCAAACTCACCCTAACACTTACCCTAATCCTAATCCTAAAATTAAGCCTAACCCTCACCCTCACCCCCACCCTAACCCTCACTCTAAACCTAACTCTAACACTAACCCTAAACCCAATACTCAACCTCAGCCTCACCCTTACCCTAAATCTAAACTTAAACCTCACCCTCACCCTAACCCTAACTCTAACACTAAACCTCGCCCTAACCCTAACCATAACCCTCACCCACACTGTAATCATAATCCTAACCCTAACCCTAACAATAAACTTCACCCTCACCGTAACCCTAATCCTAACCCTAACCCTCACCCTAACCCTAACCCTCACCCTCACCGTAACCCTAAACCTCACCCTAAACATCACGCTAACTCTAACCCTAAACCTCACCCTAACCCTAACCCTAACTCTCACCCTCACCCTAGCCCTCACCTTAACCCTAATCCTAACCCTAATCCTCATCCTAACCCTCACCCTAACCCTAACCCTAACACTCACCCTAATCCTAAGCCCAACCCAAACCCTCAACCTAACCCTAACCCTCACCCTCACTGTAACCCTAACCCTAACCTTCACCCTAACCATAAACTTAACCCGAACCCTAACTCATACCCTAACCCTACACCTAACTCTCACTCTAACCCTAAACATCACCCTCACCCTCACCCTAAGCCTAACCCTAAGCCTAACCCTAACCTGTATCCTAACACTCACACTAACGCTAACCCTTTCCGTAATCCTAATCTAACACTAAGCCTTACCTTCACCCTCACCCTAATCCTCACCGTAACGCTAACTCTAAGATTAACCCTAACCCTAACCCTCACCCTCAGTCTCACCCTAACCCTAAATCTAACCCCAAACCTCAGCCTCACCCTAATCCTAACCCTAAACCTAACCCTAAACCTCTAACTACCCCTAACCCTAACCTCACCCTCACCCTAGCCCTCACCCTAACCCTAATCCTAACGCTAACCTTCATCCTAACCCTCTCCCTAACACTAACCCTAACCCTCGACCTAACCCTAACCCTCACCCTCACTGTAACCCTTATCCTAACCCTCACCCTAACCCTAAACTTAACCCGAACCCTAACTCTCACCCTAACCCTAACCCTAAAAGTCACCATAACCCTAACCCTCACCCTCACCCTCACCTTCAGCCTAACACTAAGCCTAACCCTAACCCTAACCCTCACACTTACCCTAACTCTACCCCTAATCCTAATCCTAACACTAACCCTAAATCTCACCCTCACCCTAACCTTCACTTTAAACTTAACCCTAACATTAATCCTAACACTAACCCTAAGCCTAAAACTCATCCTCACACTAAACCTCACACTAACCCTAGCACTAATCCTCAATCTAACCCTCACTCTCACCCTCACTTTCAGCCTAATATTAAGCCTAACACTAACCCTAACCGTAATCCTCACATTCACCCTAACCCTAACCCTAATCCTAGCACTAACCCTAAACCTCAGCCTCACCCTACCCTCACCTTAAGCCTAACCCTAACATTAATCCTAACCCTAACCCTAACCCTAAACCTCAACCTCACCCTAAACCTCACACTAACCCTAACACTAATCCTCAATCTACCCCTTACTCTCACCTTTACCTTAGCCCTCACCCTACCCTAACACTCATCCTCACCCTAAATCTCACACTAACCCTAAAACTAATCCTCAAACTAACCCTCACACTCACCTTAACCCTAACCCTAACCCTCAGCCTAAACATAACCCTCACCCTTACCATAACCCTCAATCACAGCCTAACCGTCACCTTTACCCTTACCGTCACCCCCACCCTAAACCTCAACCTAACCGTACCCCTCACACTGACCCTAACCCTACCCCTAAACCTCACCCTCAACCTAACCCTAACTCTAAACCTAACCCTAGCACTAAACCTCACCCTATCCCTAACCCTAAAACTCACCATAACCCTAACCCTCACCCTCACCCTCACTAAGCCTAATACTCACCCTCAACCTCATGCTCAGCCTAAACCTAATCCTAAGCCTAACCCTTACCCTAAACCTCACCCTTACCCTAGCCCTCACCCTAAGCCTAATCCTAACCCTAACCCTCACCCTAACCCTAACCCTAACCATCACCCTAAACTTAATCCTCACCCCCACCCTCACCCACAGCCTAGCCCTAAGCCTAACCCTAACCCTCACACTCACCCTAACACCCTAATCCTAACCCTAACACTAAGCCTTACCCTCACCCTCACCTTAACCCTCACTGTAACCCTAACTCTAACCCTAACCCTAACCCTAATGCTCACCCTCAGCCTCACCCTAAGCCTAACTCTAACCCTAAACCTCACCCTCACCCTACCCCTAACCCTAAACCTCACACTCACCCTAGCCCGCACCCTAACCCTAATCCTAACCCTAATCCTCATCCTAAACCTCAGCCTAACACTAACCCTAACCCTAACTCTCAACCTACCCCTAAACCTCACCCTCACTGTAACCCTTACCCTAACCCTCAACCTAACCCTAAACTTAACCTGAACCCTAACTCTCACCCTAACCCTAACCCTAACTGTAGGGAGCCGAGGCGAGACTCCGCCCACTCCCTTGCAGTTTTGAGGATTACCACTCCAGACGGTGCTTGGCGGGACGCCTGGGCTGTGCGCGTGCGCGAGCCCGGTAGTGTCCCCAGCCAATCCCATGACACCTGGTGACGGTAAAAGGCAGGCGACCAACAATAGAAAAGACCCGTGTTCGAATTCCCTATATAAGCGGCTGCGTTTCGGGTGCACGCTCTCTCGCGCCCAAGCTCTCCTACAACTAAAAGGCTCTCCAATAAAGCGTGATCTGAGAAGACTCCTGGTGTTGTGGTCGTTCTTCCTCGCTGGTCGAGTAGGCGGTCGTTACACTAACACTCACCCTAATCCTAACCCTCACACTCACCCTCACTTTCAGCCTAAAACTAACCTTAAACCTAACCCTAACCCTAACCCTCACACTCACCCTAACACTAACCCAAATCCTAATACTAACACTAACCCTAAACCTCACCCTCACCCTAACCCTCACCTTAAGCCTAACCCTAACATTAATCGTAACCCTAAACCTAACCCTAAACCTCATCCTCACCCTAAACGTCACACTAACCCTAACACTAATCCTCAATCTAACCCTCACCCTCACCATCACCCTAGCCCTCACCCTAACCCTAACACTCATTCTCATCCTAAACCTCATAGTAACCCTAACCCTAACCCTAACCCTAAACCTAACCCTCACCCTTACCATAACCCTCACACTCAGCCTAACCCTCACCTTTACCCTTGCCGTCACCCCCACCCTAACCCTCACCCTTACCCTACCCCTCACCCTGACCCTAACCCTACCCCTAAACCTCACCCTCAACCAAACCCCAACTCTAACCCTAACCCTAACCCTCACCCTCAACTTCATACTCAGCCTAACCCTAAGCCTAACCCTAAACCTAACCCTCACACTCACCCTAACCCTTACCCTAATCCTAACTCTAACCCTCACCCTAACCCTAAACCTCACCCTAACCCTCACCATAACCCTAAATCTAACCCTAACCCTAACCCTAACCCTCATCCTCACCCTAACCCTAACTCTAGCCCTAAAACTCACACTCACCCGCACCATCACCCTCACCGTAATTCTAACTCTAACCCTCACCCTAACCCTAAACCTCACCCTAACCCTAACCATAACCCTAAGCCTCACCCTCACAGTAACTCTAACCCTAACCCCAACCCTAACTGTAAACCTCACCCTAACTATAAACCTAACCCTAAGCTAACCCTAACTCTCCCCCAAATCCTATATCTGAACCTAAACCTCACCCTAACCGTGACCCTAACTCTAAACCTAACCGTTACCCTCCCCCTAACCCTATATCTAACTCTAAACCTCACACTGACCCTAACCCTAACCCTAACCCTAACCCTCACCCGCACCCTCACCTTCACTGTAACTCGAACCCTAACCCTAACAATACCACTAAATCTAACCTTAACCATCACCCTAACCCTAATCCTCACCCCCACCCTCACACTCAGACTAACCATAAGCCTAAGCCTAAGCCTCACCCTTACCCTAAACCTCACCCTAACCCTCCCCCTAATTCTAACCATAAACCTCACCCGAACCCTAACCCGAATCCTAACCCTAACCCTAAACCTCACCCTGAACCTAACCCTCACCCTCACCCTCAACCTCACTGTAACTCTAAACCTAACTCTAACAATAACACTAACCCTAACCCTAATCCTAACCCTAAACATAACCCTCACCCTGAGCCTCACCCTCACTGCAAACTTAACCCTAACCATAACACTAAAAATAACCCTAACCCTAAACCTAACCCTAATCCTCACACCCACCCTCACCTTCAGCCTAACCCTAACCCTCAAGGTAACCCTAACCCTAACCCTAAACCTCACACTCACCCTCACCGAAAACCAAATCCTAAACCTATACCTATCCCTAAACTTCACTCTAAACCTCACCCTAGTCCTCACACTAAACCTAATCCTAACCCTAAACCTCATTCTAAATCTCACACTAACCCTAACCCTAACCCTCACCCTAACCCTAACCCTCACCCTCATGCTCCGCCTCAGCCTAAACCTAAGCCTAAGCCTAACCCTAACCCTAACACTATCCCTAACTCTAACCCTAAACCTCATCCTCAACCTAACCCTGACTCTGACCCTAACCCTAAACCTAAACCTCATCCTAACCCTAACCCTAACCCTAACCCTCACCCTCAGTGTAACATTAACCCTAACACTAACAATAAACCTAAACTTAACCCTAAACCTCACCCTAACCATAACCCTCACCCTAACCCTCACCCTCACCCTAATATTTACCCTCACCCTAACACTAACCCTAATGCTAACACTAATGCTCACACTAACACTAACCATCACCCTAAACCTAAACCTCACCCTAACACTAACCCTGACCCTCACCCTGACCCTAGCCCTCACCCTAACCCTAATCCTCATCCTCACCCTAAACCTCACACTATCCCTAACACTAATCCTCAATCTAACCCTCACTCTCACCCTAAACCTAAACCTAATCCTCAACCTAACCCTAAACCTCACCCTTACTGCAACCCTCATCCTCAGCCTAACCCTCACCTTTACATTTACCGTCACCCCCACCCTAACCCTCACCCTAACCCTAAACGTCACCCTAAGCCTAACTCTACCCCTAAACCTCACCCTCACCCTAACCCTCACCCTAACCATAACACTAAACCTCACCCCAAACCTAACCCTAACCCACACCCTCACCCTAACCATAAATGTAACACTAACCCTAACACTAACAATAACGCGAACCCTAACCCTAAAACTCACCCTAACATTAAACCTCACCGTAACACTTACCCTCACCCTCACACTAAACCTAACCCTAAACCTAACCTTCACACTAACCCTAACCCTCACCCTAATCCTAAACCTCACCCTAAACCTAACCCTAACTCTAACCCTCACCCTCACCCTAGCCCTCACAGTAACCCTAATTCTAACCCTCACCTTCAACCTAACCCTAACCCTCATCCTCACCATAAACCTCACACTAACCCTAACCCTAACCCTAATGCTCAATCAAACCCTCACACTAACACTAACCCTAAAACTAAACCTAAACCTAATCCTAACCCTCACCCTTATCTTAATCCTCAACCTCAGCCTAAACCTCAACTTCACCCTTACCATAATCCTCACCCTAACCCTAAACCTCATCATAATCCTCACCCTAACCATAAACCTAACCATCACCATAATCCTAACCCTCACCCTCAACCTCATGCTCAGCTTAAACCTAAGCCTAAGCCTAACCCTTACGCTAACCCTCACCCTCACCCTAGCCATCACCCTAACAATAATTCTACCCTATCCCTCATACTAACCCTCAGCCTAACCCTAAACCTAACCTTCACCCTAACCCTACTCCTAACTCTCACCCTCACCCCAGCCCTCACCCGAACCCTAATCCTAACCCTAATCCTCATCCTAACCCTCACCCTAACACTAACCCTAACACTCACCCTAATCCTAAGCCTAACCGTAACCCTCAACCTAACCCTAAAACCCACCCTCACTGTAAACCTAACCCTAACCCTCACCCTAACCCTAAATTTAACCCGAACCCTAACTCTCACTCTAAACCTACCCCTAACTCTCACCCTAACCCTAACCCTCACCCTCACTTTCACACTAAGCCTAACCATAAGACTAAACCTAAACCCTAACCCTAACCCTCACACTCACCCTAACACTTACCCTAATCCTAATCCTAACACTAAGCCTTCCCCTCACCCTCACCCCAACCCTCACCATAAACCTAACTCTAACACTAACCCTAACCGTTACCCTCACCCTCAGCCTCACCCTAACCCTAACTCTAACCTTAAACCTCACACTCACCCTAACCCTAAACCTAAACCTAACCCTAAACCTCACCCTAACCCTAACCCTAAACCTCACCCTCACCCTGGCCCTCACCCTAACCCTAATCCTAACCATAACCCTCATCCTAATCCTCACCCTAACACTAACACTAACCCTAACCCTCAACCTAACCAAAACCCGCACTCTCACTGTAACCCTTCCCCTAACCCTCACCCTAACCCTAAACTTAACCCGAACCCTAACTCTCACCTTAACCCTAACAATAACACTAACCCTAACCCTCACCCTCACCTTCAGCCTAACACTAAGCCTAACCCTAACCCTAAACCTCACCCTCACCCTAACCCTCACCTGAAGTCTAACCCAAACATTAATCCTAACCCTAACCCTAACCCTAAAACTCATCCTTACCCTAAACCTCACACGAAACCTAACACTAATCCTTAATCTAACCGTCATGCTCACCCTCACCCTAGCCCTCACCCTAACCCTAACCCTCATCCTCAGCCTCACCCTCACCCTAACCCAAACCCAAACACTAACCCTCACCCTAACCCTAAGCCTCACCCTAACCCTAACCCTAACCCTCACCCTTACCCTAGCCCTCACCCGAACCCTAATCCTAACCCTAATCCTCATCCTAACCCTCACCCTAACACTAACCCTAACCCTCACCCTAATCCTAAGCCTAACCCTAATCCTCAACCTAACCGTAACCTTCACCCTAACTGTAACTCTAACCCTAACGCTCACCCTAACCCTAAATTTAACCCGAACCCTAACTCTCACCCTAACACTACCCCTAACTCTCACCCTAACCCTCACACTCACCCTAACACTTACCCTAATTCTAATCCTAACGCTAAGCCTTCACCTCACCCTCACCCTAACCCAAAGTAAACCTAACTCTAACACTCACCCTAACCCTAACCCTCACCCTCATCCTCACCCTAACCCTAACTCTAACCTTAAACCTCACCCTCACCCTAACCCTAACCCTAACCCTAAACGTAAACCTCACACTAACCCTAACCCTAAACCTCACCCTCACCCTAGCCCTCACCCTAATCCTAATCCTAACCCTAACCCTCATCCTAACACTCACCCTAACATTAACACTAACCCTAACCCTCAACCTAAACTTAACCCTCACCCTCACGGTAACCCTTACCCTAACACCCACCCTAACCCTAAACTTAACCCGAACCCTAACTCTCACCCTAACCCTAACCCTAACACTCACCCTAACCCTAACCCTCAACCTCACCCTCACCTTCAGCCTAACACTAAGCCTGAGCCTAACTCTAACCCTAAGCCTCACACTCACTCTAACACTTACCCTAATCCTAATCCTAAACCTAAGCCTAACCCTCACCCTCACCCTCACATTCACCCTAACCCTCACCCTAACCCTAACTCTAACACTAACCCTAAACCCAACTCTCAACCTTAGCCTCACCCTTACCCTAACTCTAAACCTAAACCTCACCCGAACCCGAACCCTAACTCTAACCTTAACACTAAAACTAAACCTCACCCTCACCATAACCATAACCCTAACCCTAACCCTAAAAATAAACCTCACCCTCATTTTAAACCTAACCCTAACCCAAATCCTAATCCTAACACTATCCCTAAACCTCACCCTCACCCTAACCCTCACCTTAAGCATAACCCTAACATTAATCCTAACCCCAAACATAACACTAAACGTCAACCTTATCCTAAACCTCACACTAACCCTAACACTAATCCTCAATCTAACCCTCACCCTCAATCTCACCCTAGCCCTCACACTAACCCTAACCCTTATCCTCACCCTAAACCTCGAACTAACCCTAACACTAATCCTCAATCTAACCCTCACCCTAACACTAACCCACACCCAAAACCTAACCCTCACCCTTACCATAACACTCAACCTCAACCTAAACCTCACCTTTACCCCTACCTTCACACCCACCCTAATCCTCACCCTAACCCTACCTCTCACCCTGAACCTAACCCTAAAACTCACCCTCATCCTAAACCTAACTCTAACACTAACCCTAACACTAAATCTCACCCTACCCCTAAGGCTAACCCTCACCCTCAACCTCATGCTCAGCCTAACCCTAAGCCTAAGCCTAAACCTTACCCTTAACCTCACCTTCACCCTAGCCCTCACCCTAACCCTAATCCTAAACCTAACCCTCATACTAACCCTCACCCTAACCCTAACCTTAACCATCACCCTAACCCTAATCCTCAGCCCCAACATCACCATCAGCCTAACCCAAAACCTAACCCTAACCCGCACACTCACCCTCACCCTCACCCTAATCCTAACCCTAACCTAACCCTAACACTAATCCTCAACCTAACCCTCAACCTAACATTAACCCTAACACTAACCCTAACATTAACGCTCCACCTAACCCTCCAACTAACCCTAAATCTAACCCTAAACCTCACCCTCACCCTAAATCTAATCCTAAACGTAACCCTAAACCTCACCCTAACCCTAAACCTAACCCTCACCCTCACCATAACTTTAAACCTAACACTAACATAACACTAATCCTAACCCTAAACCTAACCCTAACCCTAACCCTAATCCTAACACTCACCCTCACCCTAACCATAATCTTTTTTTTTTAATTTAATTTTTTTTAATTTGAGAACATACTGTACAGAGGGGCTACAATTACATGGGCAGGATAATGCATACATTTCTTACCAAGCCTAACCCTCATCCTAACCCTAAACCAAACCCTAACCCTAACCCTAAACCTTACCCTAACACTAACCATAAACCTCACCCTCACTCTAGCCCTCACCCTAACCCTTATCCTAACCATAACCCTCACCCTAACCCTAAACTTAACTGAACCCTAACTCTCACCCTAACCCTAACCCTAACACTCACCTTAACCCTAACCCTCAACCTCAACCTCACTCTCAGCCTAACCCTAAGCCTAAGCCTAAGCCTAACCCTAAACCTCACCTTCACCCTAACCCTCACCTTAAGCCTAAGCCTAACATTAATCGTAACCCTAACCCTAACCCTAAACCTCATCCTCACCCTAAAACTCACACTAACCCTAACACTAATCCTCAATCTAACCCTCACCCTCAACCTCACCCTAGCAATCACCCTAACCCTAACCCTCATCCTCACCCTAAACCTCACACTAACACTAACACTAATCCTCAATCTAACCCTCACCCTCACCCTCACCCTAAACCTAACCCTCACCCTAAACCTAACTCTCACCCTTACCATAACCCTAACCCTCAGCCTAACCCTCACCTTTACCCTTACCGTCAACCCTACCCTAACACTCACCCTAAACCTAACTCTCACCCTTAACATAACCCTCACCCTCAGCCTAACCCTCACCTTTACCCTTACCGTCAACCCTACCCTAACACTCACCCTAACCCTACCCCTCACCCTGACCCAAAACCTACTCCTAAACCTCACCCTCACCCTAATCCTAACCCTAACCATAATCCTAACATTAAACCTCACCCTATCCCTAACCCTAAACCTCACCCTCAACCTCATGCTCAGCCTAACCCTAAGCCTAAGCCTAACCCTTAACTTAACCCTCACCCTCACCCTAGCCCTCACCCTAACCCTAATCCTAACCCTATCCCCCATCCTAACCCTCACCCTAACGCTAACCCTAACCATCACCCTAACCCTAATCCTCACCTCCACCCTCACCCTCAGCTTCACCCTAAGCCTAAGCCTAACCCTAACCCTAACACTCACACTCACCCTCACCCTAACCCTAATCCTAACCCTAATCCTAACCCTAACCCTGAACATCAACCTAAACCTCACCTTAACCTTAACCCTAACACTAACATTAACGCTCGACCTAACCCTCCAACTAACCCTAAATTTAACCCTAAACCTCATGCTCACCCTAACTCTAATCCTAACCCTAACCCTAAACCTAATCCTAAGCCTAACCCTAACCCACATCCTCACACTCACCCTCACCCTCACCATAACTGTAACCCTAACCCTAATAACACTAATCCTAACCCTAAACCTAACCCTAAACCTAACCCTAATTCTAACACTCACCCTCACCCTAACCATAATCTTAAATGTAACCTAACCCTAAACCAATCCTAACCCTAAACCAAACCCTAACCCTAACCCTAAACCTTACGTAAAACTAACCCTAAACCTCACCCTCACCCTAGCCCTCACCCTAAATCTAATTCTAACCCAAACCCTCACCGTAACCCTAAACTTAACCGAACCCTAACTCTCACCCTAACACTAACCTTAACCCTCAACTTAACCCTTACCCTCAAACTCACCCTCATTCTCAGCCTAACCCTAAGCCTAAGCCTAACAATATCCCTAACCCTAAGACTCACCCTAACCCTTACCCTAATCCTAATCCTAACCCTAAGCCTAACCCTCACCCTCACCCTCACTCTCACCCTACCCTCACCCTAACCCTAATTCTAACACTAACCCTAAACCCAACCCTCAACCTCAGCCTCACTCTTACCCTAACTCTAAACCTAAACCTCACCCTCACCCTAAGCCTAACTCTAACACTAACCCTAACACTAAACCTCACCCTAAACCTAATCCTAACCCTCACCCTCACCATAACCATAACCCTACCCCTAACAATAACCCACACCCTCACTGTAACCCTAAACCTAACCCTAACCCTCACCCTAAACCTAACTCTCACGCTCACCGTAACCCTAACACTAATCCTAAACCTCACCCTAAACCTAAACCTAAACCTCACCCTAACCCTAACCCTAACTCTCACCCTCACCCTAGCTCTCACCCTAACCCTAAACCTCATCCTAATCCTCACCCTAAACGTAATCCTAACCATCACCCTAACCCTAAACCTCACCCTCAATCTCTTGCTCATTCTAACCCTAAGCCTAAGCCTAGCCCTAACCCTAACCTTCACACTCACCCTAACCCTTACCCGAATCCTAATTCTAACACTAAGCCTAACCCTCACCCTCACACTAACCCTCACCGTAACCCTAACTCTAACACTAAGCCTAACCCTAACCCTCACCCTCAGCCTCAACCTAAACCTAACTCTAACCCTAAACCTCACCCTCACCCTAACCCCAACGCTAAACCTCACCCGAAACCTCAGCCTAACCCAACCCTAAACCTGACCATCACCCTCACCCTAACCCTAACCCTAATCCTCACCCCCAACCTCACCCTCAGCCTAACCCTAAGCCTAAGCCTAACTCTAACCTGAACCCTTACATACCCTCACCCTAACCCTAACACTAACCCTAACCCTAACCCTAAAACTCAACCTAACCCTCGCCCTAACCTTAACCCTAAGACTGAACCTAACCCTAACCCTCGACCTAACCCTCCCCCAACCCTAAACCTAACCCTAAAACTCACCCTCACCCTAACGCAAATCCTAACCTTAACCCTAAACCTCAGCCTCACTGTTACCCTAACCCTCAACCTAACCCTAACCGAAACCCTAACCCTAACCCTAAACCTTAACCTAACACTAACTCTAATCCTCAGCATCACCCTAGCCCTCACCCTAACTCTAATCCTAACCCTAACCCTCACCCTAACCATAAACTTAACCGAACCCTATATCTCACCCTAACCCTAACCCTAACCCTCACTTTAACCCAAAACCTCACCCTCACCCTCACTTTCAGCCTAACCCTAAGCCTAAGCATAACACTAACCCTAACCCTCACACTCACCTGAACCCTTACACTAATCCTAATCCTAACCCTAAGCCTAACCCTCACCCTCACTCTCACCCTCACCCCAACCCTCACCCAAACCCTAACTCTAACACTAACCCTAAACTTAACCCTCAACCTCAGCCTCCCCCTTACCCTAACTCTAACCCTAAACCTCACCCTCACCCTAAGCCTAACTCTAACCCTAACCCTAACACTAAACCTCACCCTAACCCTAAACCTAACCCTCACCCTCACAGTAACGGTAACCCTAACCCTAACCCTAACAGTAACCCTAACCCTAATACTAACCCACACCATAACCATAACCCTCACCCTAACATTAACCCTCACCCTAACACTTACCCTCAACCTAACACTAACCCTAAACCTAACACTTAATCTTCCACTAACCCTAACCCTCACCCTAATCCTAAACCTCACCCTAATGCTAAACCTAACTCTAACCCTCACCCTGACCCTAGCCTTCACCCTAACCCTAATTCTAACCCTCAGTCTCACCCTAACACTAACCCTATACCTCACAGTAATCCTAACCCTAACCCTAATCCTCAATCTAACCCTCACCCTAACACTTACCCTAACCCAAAACCTAACCCTAAACCTCACCCTAACCCTAACCCTAAACTTCATCCTCACCCTAGCCCTCACCCTAACCCTAATCCTAACCCTAACCCTTATCCTAACCCTCACCCTAACACTAACCCTAACCCTAACCCTCACCCTCACCCTCACACTAACCCTAACCCTAACACTAAACCTCAATTAATGCTAACCCTCACCCTCACTATAACCGTTACCCTAACCCTAACCCTAACCCTAAACCTAAACTTAACCGGAACCCTAACTCTCACCCTGACCCTGAACCTAATCCTCACCCTAACCCTAACCCTCACCCTCACCCTCACCCTCAGCCTAACACTAAGCCTAACTCAATCCCTAACCCTAACCCTCATCCTATCCCTCACACTAACCCTAACCCTAATCCTAATGCTAACCCTAACCCTAAACCTCACCTTCACCCTAACCCTCAACTTAAGCCTAACCCTAACATTAATCCTAACCTTAACCCTAACCCTAAACCTCATCCTAAACCCTAAACATCACACTAATCCTCACACTAATCCTCAGCCTAACCCTCAACCTAACATTAACCCTAACACTAACCCTAACATTAACGCGCGACCTAACCCTACAACTAGCCCTAAATATAACCCTAAACCTCCCCCTCATCCTAACCCTAATCCTAAACTTAACACTAAACCTCACCCTAACCCTAAACCTCACCCTCACCCTCACCCTCACCCTCACCATAACTCTAACCCTAACACTAACAATAACACAAATCCTAACCCTAAACCTAACCCTTACCCTAACGATAATCCTAACACTCACCCTCACCCTAACCATAATCTTAACCCTAACCCTCAACCTAATCCTAACCCTCACCCTCACTGTAACCCTAACCCTCATCCTATCCCTAACCCAAACCCTAACCCTAACGATAAACCTTACCCTAACACTAAGCCCAACCCTCACCCTCACCCTAGCCCTCACTCTAAACCTAATCCAAACCCTAAACCTCACCCTAACCCTAAACATAATAGAACCTTAACTCTCACCCTAACACTAACCCTAACCTTCACCGTAACCTTAACCCTCACCCTCACCCTCACTCTCAGCCAAAACCTAAGCCTAAGCCTAACCCTAACCATAAACATCACACTCACCCTAACCCTTACCCTAATCCGAATCCTAACCCTAAGCCTAAGCCTAACCCTCACCCTCAAACTCACCCTAATCCTAACCCTCACCCTAACCTTAACTCAAACACTAACCCTAACCCTAACCCTCAAACTCAGCGCCACCCTTACCCTAACTCTAAACCTAAACCTCACCCTCGCCCTAACTCTAACCCTAACCCTAAACCTAAACTTTACCCTAACCCTAACACTAAACCTCACCCTCAACCTAGCACTCACCCTAACCCTAATCCTAACACTAACCCTCATCCTAACCCTCCCCATAACCCTAATCCTAAACCTCACCGTCAACATAACCCTAACCCTAAATTTAACCCTAACCCTAACACTAACCCTAACCCTAACCCTAACCCTCAACATAACCCTCACCCTAACCCTAACTCTAACTCTAAACCTCAACCTCACCCTAACCCTAACTCTAACCCTAACCCAAAACCTAAACCTGACCCTAACCCTAAACCCTAACGCTCACCCTTACTCTCAACGTTACCTTAACCCAAAACCTAACCCTAACAATAAACCTAACCCTAATGCTAACCCTCACCCTAACCAAAACCCTCACTGTAACCCATACCCTAACCCAAACACTAACCCTCACAGTAACCCTAACCCTAACCTCACCCTATCCCTAACTCTAACCCTAACCATAACACTAAAAACCTCAACCTAACCCTAACCCTAATCCTCACCCTCACCCTCACCATAACCGTAACCCTAAAAATAACCCTAACCCTAACACTAATCCTAACCCTCACCCTCACCCTAACCCTAAACCTAACCCTAACACTCACCCTAACCCTAACCCTCACCCTTACCGTAACCCTAACCCACATCCTAACACTCAAACTAACACTAACCCTAAACCTCACCCTAACCCTAACCCTACCCCTAACCCTCAACCTAACCCTAACCCTCACACTCAACGTAAACCTAACCCTAACCCTCACCCTAATTTGAAACTTAACCTAAACCCTAACTCTCACCCTAACCCTCACCCTCACGCTCACGCTCAATGTAACCCTAAGCCTAACGCTAACCCTAACCTTAACCCTCACACTCACCCTAACCCTTACACCAATCTTAATCCGAACACTAACGGTTACCCTCACCCTCACCCTAACCCTAACCCTAAACCTCACCCAAACTTAATCCTAAACATCACCCTCACCCTAGCCATTACCCTAACTCTAATCCTAACACTAACCCTCATCCTAACCCTCTCCATAACCCTAACCCTGCCCCAAACAATAACCCTAAACCTCAAGCTCACCCTTAGCCCAAACCTAAGCCTAACCCTAAGCCTAACCCTAAATCTAACCACAACCCTCACACTCATTCTGCACCCTCACCCTCACCATAACTCTAACCCTAACCCTAACCTTAAACCCCACCCTAACCCTAACCCTAAACCTCACCCGCACCCTCACCCTCACCGTAACTCTAACCCTAACCCTAAAAATAACACTACACCTAACCCTAGCCATCAGCCTAACCCGAATCCTCAACCCACCCTCACCCTCAGCCTATCCCTAAGCCTAAGCCTAACCTTTACCCTAAACCTCACACTCATGCTCACCCAAAACCTAATCCTAAACCTAACCCTACCCCTAAACCTCAACCTAACCCTAAACCTCACCCTAACCCTAACACTAACCCTAAACCTAAATCTCACCCTAACCCTCCCGCTAACCCTAACTCTAAACCTAAAGCTCAACCTCACCATAAACCTAACCCTAACCCTTACTCTAAACCTCACCCTAACCCTAACCCAAACCCTCACGCTCAACCTCACTGTAACTCTAACCCTAACCCTAACAATAAAATTAACCCTAACGCTAACCCTAACCCTAAACATAACCCTCACCCTCAGCCTCACCCTCACTGCAAACTTCACCCTAACCATAAAACTAAAAATAACGCTAATCCTAACCCAAACCCTAATCCTCAACCCCACACGCACCCTCAGCCTAAACCTAACCCTAACCCTAACCCTAACCCTCACCATAACCCTAACCCTAACACTAACCCTAACACTAACCCTAACCCTAAACCTAAACCTCAACCTAACCGTAACCCTAAACCTCACCCTCAACCAAGCCCTCACCCTAACCCTAATCCTAAACCTAACCCTCACCCTAACCCTCCCCATAACCCTAAACATAACCCTCAAACTCAACCTAACCCTCACACTAACCCTAACCCTAACCCTAACGCTAACCCTAATCCTAACCCTCAACCTAACCATCACCCTAACCCTAACTCTAACCCTAAACCTCACCCTCACCCTAACCCTAACTCTAACCCTTACCCAAACTCTAAACCTCACTTTAACCCTAAACCCTAACCCTCACCCTTACCCTCACCGTAAACGTAACCCTAAACCTAACCCTAACAATAACCATAACCCTAATCATAACCCTCACCCTAACAACAACACTCACCATAACCCATACCCTAAACCAAACACTAATCCTCACACTAACCCTAATCCTAACCTCACCTTAACCCTAACTCTAACCTTAACCCTAACACTAAAAACCTCAACCTACCCCTAACCCTAATCCTCACCCTCAACCTCACCATAACTGTAACCCTAACAATAACCCTAACACTAATCCTAACCCTCACAGTCACCCTAACCCTAAACCGAAACTTAACCCTCACCCTAACCTAACCCTCACACTTACTGTAAACCTAACCCTCATGCTAACCCTCACCCTAACCACAACCCTCACCGTAACCCATACCCTAACCCAAACACTAACACTCACACTAACCCTAACCCTAACCTCACCCTAACCCTAACTCTAACCCTAATCCTAACATTAAAAACCTCAACGTAACCCTAACCCTAACCCTCACCCTCACCGTAACCATAACCGTAACAATAACCCTAACCCTAACCCTAATCCTAACACTCACCCTCATCCAAACCTTAAACCTAACCCTAACCCTCACCCTAACCCTAACCCTCACCCTTACCGTAACCCTTACCCTCATCCTAACCCTCACTCTAAATATAACCCTAAATCTAAACCTCAACCTAACACTAACCCTAACCCTCACCCTCAACATGGCCCTCAACCTAACCCTAATCCTAACCCTAATCCTCATCCTAACCCTCACCCTAACCCTAATCCTAAACCTCACCCGAAGCCTAACCCTAACCCTCAACCTAATTCTAACCCTCACACAAAACGTAAACCTAACCCTAACCCACAACTTAACCCTAAACTTAACCTGAACCCTAACTCTCACCATAACCCTAAACCTCACCCTCACCCTCAGTGTCACCCTAAGCCTAACCCTAGCTCTAACCCTAACATTCACACTCACCTTAACCCTTACCCTAATGCTAATTCTAACCCTAACCCTAACCCTCACCCTCAGCCTCACCCTAACCCTAACCCTAACCCTAAACCTCAACTAACCTCACCCTAAACCTCACCCACACCCTAGCCATTACACTAACCCTAATCCTAACACTAACACTCATCCTAACACTCCCCATAACCTTAACCCTAAACCTCACACTCACCCTAGCCCTCACCCTAACCCTAATCCTAACCCTAATCCTCACCCTAACCCTAACCCTCACCCTAACCCTAACCCTAAACCTCACCTAACCCTAACCCTCAACCTAACTCTAACCGTCACACTCAACGTAACCCTAACCCTAACCCTCAACCTAACCCTAAACTTAACCTGAACCCTAACTCTCATCCTAAACCTAAACCTCACCCTCACCCTCACCCTCAGTGTAAACCTAAGCCTAAGCCTAACCCTAACCCTAACACTCACACTCACCCTAACCCTTACCCTAATCCTAATCCTAACCCTAACCCTAACCCTCACCCTCAGCCTCACCTTAACCCTAACTCTAACCCTAAATCTTAACCTCACCTTAATCCTAACCCTAACCCTAACCCTAAACCTCACCCTAACCTAACCCTAAACCTCACCGTCAAACTAGCCATCACCCTAACCCTAATCCAAACATTAACCCTCACCCTAACCCTCCACATAACTCTAACTCTAACAGTCACCCTAACCCTAAACCTCACCCTCACCCTTAGCCTAACCCTATGCCTAACCGTAAGCCTAACCCTAAACCTAACCCTAAACCCCATACTCATCTGCACCCTCAACCTCAAAGTAACTCTAACCTTAACCCTAACCTAAACCCTAAACCTCACCCCTACCCTAACCCTAACCCAAACCCGAACCCTAACCCTCATCCTTACCCTAACCCTAACACTAAACCTAAACCTAACCCTCACCTGAACCCTCCCCCTAACAATAACCCTAACAGTCACCCTAACCCTAATCCTCACCCCCACTCTCACCCTCAGCCTAACCATAAGCCTAAGCCAAACCCTCACCCTAACCCTCACACTCCCCCTCACCCTAACCATAATCCTAAATCTAACCCTATCCCTAAACCTCAAACTAACCCTTAACCTCACCCTAACCCTAACACTAACCCTAACCCTAAACCTCACCCTAACCATCCCCCTAACCCTAACTCTAACCCTAAATATCACCCTCACCCTAACCCTAACCAAAACCCTAAGCCTAAACCTCACCCTAACCCTAACCTCACCCTCACCCTCAAACTCACCATAACTCTAACCCTAACCCTAACAATAACACTAACCCTAACCCTAATGCTAACTCTAACCATAACCCTCACCTTTAGCCTCACCCTCACTGCAAACTTAACCCTTACTATAACACTAAAAATTACCCTAACCCTAAGCCGAACCTAACCCTAAATCTAATCCTAACCCCCACCCTCAGCCTCAGTCTAACCCTAAGCCTAACCCTAACCCTAAACCTAACCCAAATCCTCAGCCTCAGCCTCACCCTAACCCAAACCGTAAACCTAACACTCATCCTAACTCTAAGCCTAACCCTAACCATAACCCTAACCCTCAAACTAACCCTAATCCTAAACTAACCCAATCCCTAACCCTAACCCTCACCCTAACCCTAACCCTAGTGCTCACCCTAACCCTAAACCGAACCCTCACCCTCCACCTAGCCCTCAACCTAACCCTAAACCTCACCCTCACCTTAACCCTTACCCTAACCCTCACTCTAACCCTAAACTTAACCCAAACCCTAACTCTCACCCTAACCCTAACCTTAACACTCACCTAACCCTAACCATCAACCTTACCGTAACCCTCACCCTCAGCCTAACCCTCAAGTTTTCCCTTACCCTCACCCCTACCCTAACCCTCACCATAACACTCACACTCACCCTAACCCTCACCCTAAAACTAACTCTACCCCTAAACGTCACCCTTACCCTAACCATAACTCTAACCCTAACCCTAACACTAAACCTCACCCTAACCGTAACCCTACCCCTCAGAATAACCCTAACCCTCAACCTCACGCAAACCCTCAGCCTAAACCTAAGGCTACCCTAACCCTAACCATAAGCCTCACACACACCCTAACCGAACCCTAATCCTAATCCTAACCCTAAACCTAATCCGAACCCGAACCCTCAGCCTCACCCTAACCCTAATTCTAACCCTAAACCTCACACTGACCCTAACCCTAACCCTAAAACTGACCCTAACCATAACCAAAACCCTAAACCTAACCCTAACCTTAACCCTAACCCTAACCCTAACCCTACCCCTAACTCTCACCCTAACCCTAACCCTAACACTAACCCTAACCCTAAACCTCACCCTAACCCCCACCCTAACTCTAACCATAAACCTCACCATCATCCTAACCATCACTCTAACCCTAATCCAAACCCTAAACCTTACCCTAACCCTAACCCTAAAAGTCACCCTCAACCTCACCGTAACCAAAACCCTAAACCTAACCCTAACAATAACCCTAACCCTAATCCTAACCCTTACCCTAACCATAACCCTCATCCTAACCCAAACCCTCACCCGAAAACTTACCCTCACCCTAACACTAACCCTAACCGTAAAACTAACCCTCACACTAACCCCAACCATAACCCTAACCCTAAACCTCAAACTAACCCTCACCCTCAGCCTAACTCTAACACTAACCCTATCCCTAACCCTCACCCTAACCCACCTCATAACCCTATATCTAACCCTAAACCTCACCCTCACACTAACCCTAACCCTAACCCAAAACCGTACCCTAACCCTAACCCTACCCCTCACCCGCACCCTCACCCTCACCGTAAATCTAACCCTATCCTTAACAGTAACACTAACCCTAACCCAAACCATCACCCTAACCCTAATCCTCACCCCCACCTTCAACCTCAACCTAACCCTAAGCCTAAGCCTCACCCTCACCCTAACTGTCACACTCACCCTCACCCTACCCCTAATACTAAATCTAACCCTATCCCTATACCTCAACCTAACCCTCACGCTCCCCGTAACCCTAACACTAATCCTAAACCTAAACCTCACCCTCACCCTAACCCTAACCCTAAACCTCACCCTAAATCTCACCCTAACCCTAACCCTCACCCTCACCCTCAATCTCACCGTAATTCTAAACCTAAACCTAAACCTAACACTAACCCTAACCCTAACCATAACCATAACCCTCACCTTCAGAATCACCCTCAGCTCCAACTTAACCCTAAACATAACACTAACAATAACCCTAATACTAAACCTAACCCTAATCCTCAACCCCAACCTCACCCTCAGCCGAATCCTAAGCCTAACCCGAAGCCTAAACCTAAACCTAAACCTAACTGTAACCCTAACCCTAACCAAAAACCTAACCCTAAACCTAACCCTAATCCTCAGCCTCACCCTCACTCTAACCAAAACCCTAACCCTAACCCTCACCCTAACCCTAAGCCTAACCATAAACCTGACCCTCACACTCACCCTCAACCTAACCCTAACCCTAAACCTAACCATATCCCTAAACTTAAACCTCACCCTAACCCTCACCCTAACACTAATCCTAACCCTAAACCTCATCCTAACCCACACCCTAACCCTAACCCTAAACCTCACCCTAACCCTAAACCTAACCCTCACCCTCATGCTTGGCCTAAGCCTAAGCCTAAGCCTAAATCTAACCCAAACATTCAACATAACGCTAACCCTAGCTCTAACCCTAAACCTCCCTCTCACACTAACCCTAACTCTAACCCTTACACTAAAATTAACCTCATCCTAACACTATTCCTAAACCTCACCCTCACCCTCACTGTAACCATAACCCTAACCCTAACAATAACCCTAACCCTAACCCTAACCCTAATCCTCAACCTAACCCTAACCCTCACCCTAACCCTAACCCTCACCCTAACACTTACCCTCACCTTAACACTAACACTAATCCTAACACTAACCCTCACACTAACCCTAATCATCACCCTAACCCTAAACCTCACCCTAAACCTAAACCTAACCCTCACCTTCACCCTAGCCCTCACAATAACCCTAATCCTCATCCTCACCCTAAACCTCACACTAACCCTAACACTAATCCTCAAGATAACCGTCACCCACACCCTTCCCCTAACCCTAACCCTCCCTCTAACCCTAACCCTCACCCCACTGTAACCCTCACCCTCAGGCTAAACCTCACGTTTACCCTTACCATCACCCCCATGCTAACCCTTACCCTAAACCTAACCCTCACCCTAATCCTCACTCTAACCCTAATTCCACCCCAAAACCTCACGCTCACCCTAACCCTAACCCTAACCCTAACCCTATCCCTCATCCTCACCCTAAACCTCACACTAACCCTAACCCTAAACCTCAATTTAACTCTCACCCTAACCCTAATCCTAACCCTTACGCTAACCCTAAACCTAACCCTAACACTCACCATTATCTTAATCCTCATCCTCAGCCTAAACCTCACCTTTACCCTTACTATCATCCTCACGCTAAACCTCCCCCTAACCCTAAACCTCATCGTAACCCTCACCCTAACCATAAACCTAACCCTCACCCTAACCCTAACTCTCAACCTCAACCTCACCCTCAGCCTAACCCTAAGCCTAAGCCTAAACCTTACCATAATCATCACCCTCACCCTAGCCCTCACTCTAACCCTAATCCAAACCCTAACCCTCATCCTAACCCTCAACCTAAACCTAATCCTAACCCTCACCATCACCCTCACCCTAACCCTCATCCTAACCCTAAGCCTCAACCTAATGCTAACCCTCACCCTCACAGTAACTCTTTCCCTGACACGCACCCTAACCCTAAATTTAACCCGAAACCTAACTCTCAACCCAAACCTAACCCTAACCCTAACACTAAACCTCATCCTCACCCTAGCACTCACCCTAACCATAATCCTAAACCTAACCCTCATCCTAACCATCCTCGTAACACTAAACCTAACCCTCACCCTAACCCTAACCCTCACACTCTACCTCACCCTCAGCCTAACCCTAAGCCTAACCCTAAACCTAACCCTAACACACACACTCACCCTCACCCTAACCCTAATCCTAATCCTCATCCTAACCCTAACCCTAAACCTCCCCCTAACTCTCACCCTAACCCTAACACTAACACTAACCCTAACCCTAACCCTCAACCTAACCCTCACCCTAACCCTAACTCTAACCCTAAACCTCACCCTTACCCTAAACCTCACCCTAACCCTAACCCTAACCCTCACACTCACCCGCACCATAACCGTAACCTTAAACCGAACCCTAAAAATAACCCTAACCCTAATCCTAACCCTCACCCTAACCATAACCCTCACCCTAACCCTAAACCTAAACCTCACCCTCACCCTAGCTCTCACCCTAACCCTAATCCTAACCCTAACCCTCATCCTAACCCTCCCCATAATCCTTACTCTAACCCTCACCGTAACCCTAACCCTCACCCTCAACCTAACCCTCAGCCTAAACATAAGCCTAACCATAGACCTAACCCTAACACACACACGCACAATCACCCCGACCCTAATCCTAACCTTATCCCTAACCCTAACCCTAACCCTCCCCGTAACTCTCACCCTAACCCTAACCATAACACTAACCCTAACCCTAACCCTCAACCATACCCTTACCCTAAACCTAACTCTAAACCTAACCCAAACCCTAAACCTCAACCTAACCCTAACTCTAACCCTCATCCTCACTCTAAACCTCACAGGAACGCTAACCCTAATCCTCAATCTAACCCTCACCCTAAACCTAAACCTAACCCTAACCCTCACCCTTATCTTAACCCTCACCCTCAGCCTAAACCTCACCTTTACTCTTACCATCATCCTCACCTTAACCCTCACCCTAACACTAAACCTCATCCTAACCCTCACCCTAACCGTCAAAATAACCCTCACCATAACCATTACCCTCACCCTCAACCTCACCCTCAGCCTAACCCTAAGCCTAACCCTAAACCTAACCTTAACACACAAACGCACCCTCACCCTGACCCTAAACCTAACCCTCACCCTAACCCCTACACTCCCCATAACTCTCACCCTAACCCTAACCCTAACACTTACCCTAACCCTCAGCCTCACTCTCACCTTAACCCTAATCCTATACCTAACCCTCCCCCTAACCCTTACCCTAAACCTCACCCTAACCCTAACCCTCAAACTCAACCTAAACCATAGCCTAAAACCTTAGCCTAAACATAAAGCTAAACCGAACACACTAACTCACCCTCACCCTAACCCTAATCCTAACCCTAACCTTCACCCTCATCCTCACCCTCAGTGTAAACCTAAGCCTAACCCTAACCCTAACCATCACACTCACCCTAACTCTTACCCTAATCCTAATCCTAACCCTAACCCTAAGCCTCACCCTCAGCCTCACCTTTACCCTAACTCTAACCATATACCTCACACTCACCTTAACCCTAAACCTAACCCTAACCCTAAACCTCATCCTAACCCTCCCCATAACCCTAACCCTACCCCTCACCCTAACCCTAACCCTCAAACTCACCCTCAACCTCAGCCTAAGCCTAAGCCTAAACCTAAAACTAAACCTAACACACTCACTCACCCTCACCCTAACCCTAATCCTAACCCTCACCCTCACCCTCAGTGTAAACCTAAGCCTAACCCTAACCCTAACCATCACACTCAACCTAACCATTACCCTAATCCTAATCCTAACCCTAACCCTAAGCCTCACCCTCAGGCTCACCTTTACCCTAACTCTAACCCTATACCTCACACTCACCTTAACCCTAACCCTAACCCTAAACCTAAACCTCACCCTAACACTAACCCTAAACCTCAACCTCACCCTAGCCCTCACCCTAACCCTAATCCTAACCCTAACCCTCATCCTAACCCTACCCATAACCATAACCCTAACCCTCACCCTAACCCTAACCCTCAAACTCAACCTCAAACTCAGTATAAACCTAAGCCTAACACTAAACCTAACACTAACCCTCACACTCACCATAACCATAAACCTAATCCTAACCCTATCCCTCACACTCACCCTAATACTCACCCTAAACCTAACCCTAAACCTAACAATAACCCTAACCCTAAACCTCACCCTCAGTCTCACCCTAACCCTAACTCTAACCCTAAACCTCAAACTCACAGTAACCCTAATCCTAACCCTAACCTTAAACCTCACACTCACACTCACCCTTGCCCTTACCCTAACCCTAATCCTAACCCTAACCCTCATCCTAACCCTCCCCCTAAACCTAACCCTCACCCTCAACCTCACCCTCAGCCTAACCCTAAGCCTAACCCTAAACCTAAACCTAACACACACACTCACCCTCACTCTAACCCTGATCCTGTCCCTAACCCTAACCCTAATCCTAACCCTCCCCCTAACTATCATCCTAACCCTAACCTTAAAACTAACCCTTACCCTAACCCTCAACCTAAACCTCACCCTAACCCTAACTCTAAACCTAAACCTCACCCTCATTCTAACCCTAACTCTAACCCTAACCCAAACCCTAAACCTCACACTAACACCAACCCTAACACTAACCCACACCCCCACCCTCATTCTAATCCAAGCCTAACCCTCACCCTCACCCTCAACCTCAACCTTAGACTAACAATAATCCTACTCCTAACCTTAAACCCAACCCTCACCCTCTACCTAACCCTCACCTTAAGCCTAACCCTAACATTAATCCTAACCCTAACCCTCACCCTCAGCCTCACCCTAACTCTAACTCTAACACTAAACCTGACCCTGACCCTAACCCTAACCGTAACCCTATCCCTAAACCTCATCCTAGCCCTAACCCTAACCCTCACCCTCACCATAACCTTAACCCTAAAACTAAAGCTAAAATAACCCTAATCCTAACCCTAAACATAACCCTCACCCTAACCCTAACCCTCACCATAACGCTTAACCTCACCCTAACATTAACCCTAACCCTAACACTAAACCACACACTAACCCTAACCATCACCCTAACCATAAACCTCACCCTAACACTAACCCTAAACCTCACTCTCTCCCTAGACCTCGCCCTAACCCTAACCCTCATTCTCACCCTAAACTGCACACTAACCCAAACACTAATCCTCAATCTAACCCTCACCCTCAACCTATACCTAACTCTCACCCTCACCCTAACCCTAACCCTCACCCTAACGCTAACCCTCAACCTCACCCTCAACCTCAGCCTTACCCTAAGCCTAACCCTAACCCTAACGCTCACACTCACCCTAACCCTTACACTAAACCTAATCCTAACCCTAAGCCTAACCCTCACCTTCAACCTAACCCTAAATCTAACACTAACCCTAAACCTCACCCTCACCCTATCCCTCACCCTTACCATTACCCTCCCCCTCAGCCTAACCCTCACCTTTACATGTATCGTCAATCCCACCCTAACCCTCACTCTACCTCTAACACTCACCCTAACCCTAACTCTACCCCGAAAGCTCACACTCATCCTAACCCTAACTCTAACACTAACCCTAACACTAACCCACACCCTAACCCTAAGCCTAACCATCACCCTAACCCTAATCCTCACCACCACACTCACCCTCAGCCTAACCCTAAGCCTAAGCCTAAACCTAACCCTAAAGCTCACACTCACCCTCACCCTAACCCTAACCCTAACCCTAACCCTAAACCTCAACATAACCCTCAAACTAACCTTAACCCTAATACTTACCCTAACCCTAACCCTCCACCTAACCCTCCAACTAAACTTAAGTCTAACCATAAACCTAACCCTCACCATAACACTAATCCTAGGCCTAACCCTAAACCTCACCCTAACCCTAACACTCACCCTCACCCCAATCCTAACCCTAACCCTCACCCTAAACCTAACCCTCACCCTCACCGTAACCCTAACCCTCATCCTAACCATCACCCTAATCCTAACCCTATCCCTAAACCTTACCCTAAAACTAACCCTAATACTCACCTTCACCCTAGCCCTCACCCTAACCCTACTCCTAAACCTAATCCTCATCCTAACCCTCACCCTAACTCTAAGCCTAACTCTAACCCAAACCCTAACCCCAAAACTCACTCTAACTCTAACACTAACCCCAACACTAACACTACCCCTAAACCTAACACTAAACCTAATCCTAATCCTCAGGATCACCGACACCCTAACCCAAACCCTAACCCTAACCCTCATAATAACTCTAAGCCTAACCCTAAACCTAATCCTAACCCTCACACTCACCCTCACCCTAACCCTAATCCTAAACCTAACCCTATCCCTAACCCTAACCCTCACCCTAACACTCAGCCTAGCCCTCACCCTTACATTTATCCTAACCCTAACCCTCACCCTAACCATAACCCTCAACCTAAACCTAACCCTCTCCCTAAGACTTACCCTCACCCCAACACTAACCCTAACCCTAACACTAACCCTCACACTAACCCTAAACATCACCCTAACCTTAACACTCACCCTAAGTCTAAACCTAACCCTCACCCTCACCCTATCCTTCACCCTAACCCTAACCCTCATCCTCACCATAAACCTCACTTTAACCCTAACCCTCAACCTAACCCTCACACTAACCCTAACTCTACCCCTAACAATAACACTAACCCTAACCCTAAACCTAACCCGAACCCTAACCCTAATGCTAACACTCAACCTCACCCTAACCCTAAATCTCACCCTAACCCTAAATGTACCCCTAAACCTCACCCTCACCCTAACCCTAACTCTAACCCTAACCCTAACACTAAACCTCATTGTAACCCTAAACCTAACCCTTACCCTCACATTAAACGTAACCCTAACCCTAAACCTAAGAATAACCGTAACCCTAACCCTAACCCTCACCCTAAACATAACACGTACCCTAACCTTAACCCTCACCCTAAAACTAACCCTAACCCTCACCCTTATCTTAACCCTCACCGTCTGCCTAAACCTCACCTTTACCCTTACCTTCATCCTCATCCTAAACCTATACCTCATCCTAACCCTCGCCCTAAGCATAAACCTAACCATCATCCTAACCCTAACACTCACCCTCACCCTAGCCCTCACCCTAACCCTAATCCTAATCTTAACCCTCATCCTAACCCTCACCTTAACCCTAACCCTAACGATCAACCCTAAACATAATCCTCACCTCCACCCTCACCCTCAGCCTAACCCTAAGCCTAAGCCAAACCCTAACCCTAACCCTAAACCTCACCCTCACCCTAGCCCTCACCCTAACCCTAATCCTTACCCTAACCCTCAACCTATCCCTCACCCAAACACTAAACCTAACCCACACCCTCAACCTCACCCTAACCTTAATCCGAACCCTAACCCTCTATCTCACCCTAACCATCACCCTCACCATAACCCTTACCCTAACACTCAACCTAACCCTAAACTTAAACCGAACCCTAACTCTCACCCTTACCCTAACCATAACCCTCACCCTAACTCTAACCCTAAAAATCACCCTCACCCTAGCCCTCACTCTCAACCTTACCCTCAGCCTAACCTTAACCCTAAACTTAAACCTAATGCTAACACACACACTCACCCTCACCCTAACCCTAATCCTAACCCTAACCCTCTTCCTAACCCTCCCAATAACCCTAACCCTCAACCTAAACCTAACCCTCACCCTCAGCCTAATCGTAAGCCTAACCCTAACCCTAACCCTCACACTCAACCTAACCCTATCCCTAAACCTCATCCTAGCCTTAAACCTAACCCTCACCCTCACTCACAATAACCGGAACCCTAACCCTAATGCTAACAATAATCCTAAACCTAACCCTAACCCTCACCATAACCATAACCCTCACCCTAACCCTACCCCTCACCCTAACATTTACCCTAACCCTAACCCTAACCCTCACCCTAACACTGACCCTCACCCTAACACTAACCCTAACCCTAACACTAACCCTCACATTAACCCTAAACATCAAACTATACCTAAACCTCACCCTAACCCTAAACCTAAACCTCACCCTCTCCCTAGAACTCAACGTGACCCTAACCCTCACCTTCACCCTAAACTTCACACTAACACTAACACTAATACTCAATCTAACTCTCACACTCACCCTAAACCTCACCCAACCCTAACCCTAACCCTAACCCTTACCCTTACCGTAACCCTCACCCTCAGCCTAACCCTCAACTTTACCCTTACCGTCACTGTCACCCTAACCCTCACTCTAACGCTAACCTTCACCCTAACCATAACTCTACCCCTAAACCTCAACCTCACCCTACCCTAACTCTAACCCTAACCCTAACAATAACCCTCACCATAACCCTAACCATAGCCATCACCCTAACCCTAATCCTCACCCCCACCTTCACCCTCAGCCTAATCCTAAGCCTAAGCATAACCCTAACCCTAAACCTCAAACTCACCCTCAGCCTAATCCTAAACCTAACCCTTAACCTAACCCAAACCCTAAACCTCAACCTAACCCTGACCCTAACCTTAAACCTAACACTAACCCTAACCCTAACCCTCGACCTAACCCTCCAACTAAACCTAAATCTAACCATAAACCTCACCCTCAGCCTAACACTAATCCAAACACTAACCCTAACCCTAACACTAAACCTCATACTAACCCTAACCCTCACCCTAATCCTAATCCTAACCCTAACCCTCATCCTAACCCTCACCCTCAGTGTAACCCTAAGCCTAAACCTAACCCAAACACTCACACTCACCCTAACCCTTAACCTAATCCTAATCCTAACCCTAACCCTAAGCTTCACCCTCAGCCTCAGCTTAACCTTCACTCTAACCCTGTACTTCACACTCACCCTAACCCTAACCCTAACCCAAAAACTCATCATAACACTAACCCTAAACCTCAACCTCACCCTAGCCCTCACCGTAACCCTAATCCTAACACTAAAACTCATCCCAACCCTCCCCATATCCCTAACCCTAACCCTCACCCTAACCCTAAACCTCACCCTCACCCTCAGCCTAACCCTAAAGCTAACCCTAACCCTCACAATCACCCTAACCCTAACCCTTATCCTAATCTTAACCCTCACCCTCACCCTAACCCTCCCCCTAAACCTAACCCTAAACCTAACACTAACCCTAAACCTAACACTAACCCTAACCCTAACCCTCATTCTCCGCCTCACCCTAACCCTAACACTAACCCTAAACCTCACCCTCACCCTAACCCAAACTCTAACCCTAACCCAAACCCTAAACCTCACCCTAACACTAAACCTACCCCTAACCCACACCTTCACCCTCAGCCTAATTCTAAGCCTAACCCTAACCCTAAACCTCACACTCACCCTAATCTTAACCCTAAACCTCACCCTAACCTTAACCCTCACATTCACCGTAACACTAATCCTAATCCTACTCCTAACCCTAACCCTAACCTCACCCTCACCCTCACCCTAACCCTAACCCTAAACCTTACCCTAACACTAACCCTAATCCTCACCTTCACCCTAGCCCTCACCCTAACCCTAATCGAAACCTAATCCTCATCCTAAACCTCACCCTAAATCTAAGACTAAGCCTAAGCCTAACCCTAACCCCAACCCTCACTGTAACCCTAACACTAACCCTAACACTAACACTAACCCTAAACCTAACCCTAAATCTAACCCTAATCCTCATCCTCACCCGCACCCTATCCCAAACCCTAAACCTATTGCTCATCCTAACTCTAAGCCTGACCCTAACCCTAATCCTAACCCTCACACTTGCCCCGACCCTAAACCTAATCCTAAACCTAACCCTATCCCTAACCCTAACCCTCACCCTAACCCTCAGCCTAGCCCTCATCCTTACACTTATCCTAACCCTATCCCTCACCCTAACCATAAACCTCACTCTAAACCTAACCCGCACCCTAACACTTACCCTCACCCTAACACTAACCTTAACCCTAACACTAACCCTCACACTAACCCTAAACATCACCCTAAACCTAAACTTCCCCCTAACACAAACTCTAACCCTCATCCTCACCCTAGCCTTCATCCTAACCCTAACCTTAATCCTCACCATAAACCTCACACTAACCCTAACACTAATCCTGAATCTAACCCTCAACCTCACCCTAACACTAACACTAACCCTCACCCTAACCCTAACTGTCACACTTACGGTAACCCTCACCCTCAACCTAACCCTCACCTTTACCCTTACCGTCACCCCCACGCTTACCCGCACCCTAACCCTAACCCTCACTCTAATTCTAAATATACCACTAAACATCACCCTCGCCCTAACCCTTACTCTAACCCTAACCCTAACACTAAACCTCACTGTAATACTAACCATAACCCTCACCCTCACAGTAAACATAACCCTAACCCTAAACCTAACAATAACCCTAACCTTAACCCTAACCGCCACCCTAAACATAACCCGGACCCTAAACCTAACCCTCACCCTAACACTTATCCTCACCCTAACACTAACCCTCACACTAACCCTAACCCTCACCCTAATCCTAAACCTCACCCTAACCCTAACCCTAACCTTAATCCTCACCCTCATCCTAGCCCTCACCCTAACCCTAATTCTAACCCTCACCCTCACCATAACCCTAACCCTCATCCTCACCCTAAACCTCACACTAACCCTAACTCTAATCTTCAATCTCACCCTCACCCTCACCCTAACACTAACCCTTACCCTAAACCTAAACCTAACCCTATCTTAACCCTTATCTTAACCCTCACCCTCAGCCTAAACCTCACCTTTACCCTTACCATCATCCTCACCCTAACCCTCACCCTAACCCTAAATCTCATCCTAACCCTCACCCTAACAGTTAACCTAACCATCACCCTAACCTTAACCCTCACCCTCACCCTAGCCCTAAACCTAACCTTAATCCTAATCCTAACTCTCATCCTAACACTTACCCTGATCCTAACACTAACAATCACCTTAAACCTAATCCTCACCCCCAACCTCATCCTCAGCCTAACCCTAAGCCTAAGCCTAACTCTAACCCTAACCCTCACACTCACACTCACCCTCACCCTAATCCTAACCCTAACCCTAAACCTCACCCTAACCCTAACACTCACGCTCACCCTCATCCTCACCATAACTCTAACCCTAACTGTAACAATAACAATAATCCTAACCCTAAACCTAACCCTAACCCTAACGCTAATGCTAACACTCAACCTCACCCTAACCCTAATCCTAACCCTCACACTCACCCTCACCCAAAACCTAATCCTAAACCTAAACCTATCCCTAACCCTAACCCTCACCCTAAACCTCAGCCTAGCCCTCACCCTTACACTTATCCTAACCTTAACCCTCACCCTAACCATAACCCTCACCCTAACACTAACCCAAACCCTAACACTAAAACTCACACTAACCCTAAACGTTACCCTAATCCTAAACCTCACCCTAACACTAACCCTAACCCTCACCCTCACCCTAGCCTTCACCCTAACCCTAATTCTCATCCTCACCATAAACCTCACACTAAACCTAACACTAATACTCAATCTAACCCTCCACCTCACCCTAAAGTTAACACTAACCCTCACCCTAACCCTAACCCTCACCCTTACCGTAACCCTCACCCTCAGCCTAAACCTCACCTTTACCCTTACCGTCACCCCCACGCTAACCCACACCCTAACTCTAAACCTCACCCTAACCCTAAATTTACCACTAAACCTCACCCTCACCCTAACCATTACTCTAATGCTAAATCTAACACTAAACCTCACTTTAACCTTAACCCTAACCCTAACCCTAACCCATACCCTCACCGTAACCGTAACCCTAACTCTAAACCTAACATTAACCCTAACCCTAACCCTATCCCTAACCCTCATCCTAGCCCTAACCCTAACCCTCAACCTCACCATAACCATAACCGTAACCCTAACCCTAATGCTAATAATAATCCTAACCCTAACCTTAACCCTCAACCTAAACATAACCCTCACCCTAACCCTAACCCTCACCCTAACACTTACACTCACCCTAACCCTAACCCTCACCCTAACACTTACCCTCACCCTAACACTAACCCTAACCCTAACCCTAAACCTTAATCTAACAATAACCCTAACCCTCAACCTCACCCTAGCCCTCACCGTAACCATAATCCTAACCCTAATCCTCATCCTTACCCTCACCCGAACCCTAAACTTAACCCTCAGCCAAACCCTAACCCTCACCCTGTCTCAACCTAACCCTAAACCTAAAGCTCACCGTAACCCTAACTCTAACCCTCACCCTAACCCTAAACATAACCGAACCCTAACTCTCACCCTCAACCTCACCCTCAGCCTAACCCTAAACCTAACCCTAACCCTAACGCACACATTCACCCAAAACCTTACCCTAAACCTAATGCTAACCTTAAGCCTAACCCTCACCCTCAACCTAACCAAAAATCTAACACTAACCGTAACTTTAACCCACAACCTCAGCCTCACCCTAACCCTAATTCTAACCCTAAACCTCACACTCACCCTCACCATAACGCTAACCCTAACCCTAACCCTAACCCTAAACCTCCCCCTCAACCTAGTCCTCACCCTCAACCACACCCTCAGCCTAACCCTAAGCCTAACCCTAAACCTAACCCTAACACACACACTCACCATCACCCTAACCCTAATCCTAACTCTAACCTTCATTCTAACCCTGCCCATAACCCTAACCCTCACCCTAACCCTAACCCGCACCCTCACCCTCAGCCTAACCCTAAGCCTAACCCTAACCTTAACCCTTACACTCACCCTAACCCTAACCCTAAACCTCACCCTAACACTAACTCTCACACTCACCCTAACAAAAACCCTACTAATCCTACTCCTAACCCTAACTCTAACCCTCACCCTCAACCTAACCCTCACCTTAAGCCTAAACCTAACATTAATCCTAACCCTAACCCTCATTCTAACTCTAACCCTAAACCTCACCCTGACCCTAACCCTAACCCTAACCCTATCCCTAAACCTCATTATAATCCTAAACCTAACCCTCACCCTCATCATAACCTTAACCCTAACCCTAGAGCTAAAAATAACCTTAACCCTAACCCTAACACTCACCCTAAACATAACCCTCACCCTAACCCTCACCCTAACCCTAACCCTAAACCTCACCCTCACACTCACCCTAACCCACATCCTCACCCTCAGGATAACACTAAGCCTAACCCTAACACACACACTCACCCTAACCCTAACTCTAACACAAAACCTCACCCTGACCCTAACCCTAAACCTAACCATATCCCTAAACCTCATCCTAGCCCTAAGCTTAACCCTCACACTCACCCTCACCATAAACTTAACCCTAACCCTAATGCTAACAATAACCCTAACCCTAAACCTAAATCTCACCCTAAACATAACCCTCACCCTAAACCTAAATCTAAACGTCACCATCACCCTAGCCCTCACCCTCAACCTCACCCTCAGCCTAAGCCTAAGCCTAACCCTAAAACTAACCCTAACACACACACTCACCCTCACCCTAAACCTAATCCTAAGCTTAACCCTAATATTAATCCTAACAATAACCTTCACCTTCAGCATCACCCTAACCCTAACTCTAACACTAAACCTCATCATGACCCTAACCCTAAACCTAACCCTATCTCTAAACTTCATCCTAGCCCTAACCCTAACCCTCAACCTTGCCCTCAACATAAACTTAGCCCTAACACTAAGGCTAACAATAACCCTATTCCTAACCCTAACCCTCACCCTAAACCTAACCCTAAACCGCACCTTCACCCTAGCCCTAACCCTCAACCTCACCCTCCGCCTAACTCTAAGCCGAACCCTAAACCTAACCCTAACACACACACTCACCCTAACCCTAACTCTAACCCTAGCCCTAACACTAACCCTCACCATAACCCTATCCCTAACCATCACCTTAAGCTTAATCCTCACCCCCAACCTCACCCTCTAACCCTAAGCCTAAGCCTAATCCTAACCCTAAACCTCACACTCACCCTCACCCTAACCCTAATCCTAACACTAAACCTAACCCAAAACCTAAACCTCAACCAAACGCTGACCCTAACCTTAAACCTAACACTAACCCTAACACTAACCCTCGACTTAACAATCCAACTAAACCTAAATCTAATCATAAACCTCATCCTCACCCTAACCCTAATCCTAACCCTAACCCTAAACCTCACCCTAACCCTTACCTTAACCCTAACCCTCAACATAACTCTAACCCTAACACTAATCCTAACCCTAATCCTAACGTTAACCCTAAACCTAATCCTAACATTCAACCTCACCCTAACCCTAATCCTAAACCTAACCCTCACCCTAACCCTAACCCTCACCCTCACCGTAACCCTAACCCTCATCCTAACCCTCACCCTAACTATAACCCTAACCCTAAACCTTACACTAACACTAACACTATTCCTCACCCTCACCCTAGCCCTTACCTTAAACCTAATCGTAAACCTAATCCTAATCCTAACCCTCACACTAACCCTAACCCTATCCTCACCCTTACCCTAACCCTAACCCACACTCTAACCCTAAACTTAACCGAACCCTAACTCTCACCCTAACCCTAACCATCACGCTAACCCTAACCCTCACCCTAACCCTCATCCTCAGCCTAACCCTAAACCTAAACCTAACCCTAACACTAACCCTCACACTCACCCTAAACCTTACTCTAATAATAAACCTAACCCTAACCCTAATCCTCACCCTCACTCTAACCCTAACTCTAACACTAACCCTAAACCTCACCCTCACGCTAACCCTAAACCTAACACTAAACTTCACCCTCACCCTAGCCCTCACCCTAACCCTAATCCTAACACTCATCCTAACCCTGACCTTAACACTAAAACTAACCCTCACCCTCAATCTCACGGTAACACTAATCCTAACCCTAACCCTCATCCTAACCCTCCCCCTAACCCTTACCCTAAACCTCACCCTAACCCTAACCCTCACCCTCAACCTCACGTTTATCCTAACCCTTAGCCTAAACCTAAACCTAACCCTTACACACTCACTCACCCTCCCCTAACCCTAATCCTAATTCTAAACCTCACCCTCACCCTCACCTTCAGTGTAAGCCTAAGCAAACCCTAACCATAACCCTCACACTCACCCTAACCCTTACCCTAATCCTAACCATAACCCGAAATCTAAGTCTCACCCACAGCCTCACCTTAACATTAACTCTAAACCTATACCTCACACTCACCTTGACACTGACACTAACCCTAACCCTAAACCTCACTCTAACACTAACCATAAACTTCAACCTTATCCTAGCCCTCACCCTAACCCTAATCCTAACGCTAACCCTCATCCTAACCCTCCCCATAACCCTAACCCTAACCCTCATCCTAACCCTAAACCTCACTCTCACCGTCACCTCAGTGTAACCCTAAGCCTAACCCTAAACCTATCCCAAAACCTCACATTCACCCTAACCCTAACACTAATCCTAATCCTAACCCTAACACTAACCCTCACCCTCACCCTAAACATAACCCTAAACTTAACACTAACCCTAAACCTAACCCTCACCCTCAGCCTCACCCTAACCCTAATTCGAACCTGAAATCTCACCCTAACCCTAACCCTTACCCTAACGTTATACCTCATTCTCACACTCAACCTAGCCCTTCCCCTAACCCTAAACCTAACCCTAACCCTCATCCTAACCCTCCCGCTAACCCTAACCCTCACCCTCAACCTCACCCTCAGCCTAACCCTAAACCTAAAACTAACACACACACTCACCCTCACACTAACCCTAATCCTATCCCTAACCCTATCCCTAACCCTAACCTAACCCCTAACTCTCACCCTAACACTAACCCTAAAAATAACCCTTGCCAAAACCCTCACCCTAAACCTCACCCTAACCCTAACTCTAAACCTAAACCTCACTCTCACCCTAACCCTAACTCTAACCCTAACCCAAACCATAAACCTCACCCTAACACTAACCCTAACCCTAATCCTCAACCTAACCCTCCAACTAAACCTAAATCTAACCATAAACCTCACCCTCACCCTAACCCTAATCCTAACCCTAACCCTAAACCTCACCCTAACCCTAACCCTAATCCTCATCCTAACCCTCACCTTAACTCTAAGCCTAAACCTCACCCTAAACCTAACCCTAACCCTCCCCGTAATGGTTACCCTAACCTTAATCCTAACAATAACCCTAACCTAACCCTCACCCTAACCCTAACCATAAAACTTACCCTAAACGTAACCCTCACCATAACACTTACCCTTACTCTAACACTAACCTTAACCCTAACACTAACCCTCACACTAACCCTAACCCTCACCCTAATCCTAAACCTCACCCTAGACTTCACCCTAAACCTAAACCTAATCCTCACCCTCATCCTAGCCCTCACCCTAACCCTAATTCTAACCCTCACCCTCACCCTAACCCTAACCCTCATCCTCACCCTAAACCTCAAACTAACCCTAACCCTAATCCTCAATCCAACACTCACCCTAAGCCTAACCCTTACCCTAAACCTAAACCTAACCCTAACACTCACCATTATATTAAATCTCACCTCAGCCTAAACCTCAAATTTACCCTTACCATCATCCTCACCCTAACCCTCACACTAACCCTAAACCTGATCCTAACCCTCACCCTAACAGTTAACCTAACCATCACCCTAACCTTAACCCTTACCCTCACCCTAGCCCTAAACCTAACCTTAATCCTAATCCTAACCCTCATGCTAACACTCACCCTATCCCTAACACTAACAATCACCTTAAACCTAATCCTCACCCCCACCCTCACACTCAGCCTAACCCTAAGCCTAAGCCTAAATCTAACCCTAACCCTCACACTCACACTCACCCTCACCCTAATCCTAACCCTAACCCTAACCATAACCCTAAACCTCAACCTAACCCTCACACTATCCTTAACCCTAAAAGTAACCCTAACCCTAAGCCTCGACCTAAACCTCCAACTAACCCTAAATCTAACCCTAAACCTCACACTCACTCTAACCCTAATCCTAACCCTAACCCTAAATATCACCCTAATTCTAACCCTAACCCTCACACTCACCTCACACTCACCATAACTCTAACCCTAACCCTAACAATAACAATAATCCTAACCCCAAACCTTACCGTAACCCTAACCCTAACCCTAATCCTAACACTCACCCTCATGCTAACCCTAATCCTAACCCTAACCCTCACCCTAAACCTAATCCTCACCCTCACTGTAACCATAACCCTCAACCTAACTCTCACCCTAACCCTAACCCAAACCCTAAACCTTAATCTAACACTAACCCTAACCCTCACCCTCACCTTAGCCCTCACCCTAACCCTAATCCTAACTCTAATCCTCATTCTTACCCTCACCATAACCCTAACCTTAAACCTCACCCAAACCCTAACCCTAACCCAACTCTCAACCTAGCCCTAAACCTCAATCTCACCGTAAACATAACCCTAACCCTCATCCTAACCCTAAACATAACTGAACCCTAACTCTCACCCTAACCCTAACCTTAACCCTCACCCTAACCCTAACCCTCACCCACACCCTCACTCTTAGCCTAACCCTAAGACTAACCCTAACCCTAATGCTCACACTCACCCTAACCCTTACCCTAAACCTAATCCTAACCCTAAGCCTACCCCTCACCCTCAACCTAACCCTAAATCTAACACTAACCCTAACCCTAACCCACACCCTCACCCTCAGCCTAATCCTAAGGCTAACCCAAACCCTAACACTCACACTCACCCTAACCCTAACCCTCACCCTCAACCTCAGCCTAACCCTAAGCCTATCCCTAACCCTAACCCTAACCCTCACTCATACCCTAACACTAACACTAATACTACTCCTAACCCTAACCCTAACCCTCATCCTCAACTTAACCCTCAACTTAAGCCTAATCCTAACATGAATCCTAAACCTAACCCTCACCCTCAGCCTCACCCTAACCCTAAATCTAACACTAAACCTCGCCCTGTCCCTAACCCTAACCCTAACACTATCCCTAAACCTCATCCTAGCACTAACCCTAAACCTCACCCTCACCCTCATCATAACCTTAACCCTAACCCTAACAATAACAATAACCCTAAACCTAACCCTAAACCTCACCCTAAACATAACCCTCACCCTAACCCTAACCCTCACCCTAACACTTACCCTCACCCTAACACTAACACTAACCCTAACACTAAACCTCACACTAACCCTAACCCTGACCATCACCCTAACCCTAATTCTCACCCCCATCCTGACCCTCAGCCTAAACCTAAGCCTAAGCCTAACCCTAACCCTAAACCTCACACTCACCCTCACCCTAACCATAATCCTAACCCTAAACCTTACCCTAACCCTAAACATCAACCTAACCCTCAACCTAACCTTAACCCTAACACTTAATCTAACCCTGACCCTCAACCTAACCCTCCAACTAAACCTAAATCTAACCATAAACCTCCCTCTCCCCCTAACCCTAATCCTAACTCTAACCCTAAACCTCACCCTAACCCTAACACTCACCCTCACCCTCACCCTCACCATAACTCTAATCCTAACCGTAACAATAACAGTAATCCTAACCCTAAACCTAACCCTAACCCTAACCCTAACCCTAACCCTAATGCTAACACTCAACCTCACCCTAACCCTAATCCTAACCCTAACCCTCACCCTAACCCTAACCTTCACCCTCACCGTAACACTAACCCTCATCCTAATGCTCACCCTAACCCTAACTCTAACCCTAAACCTTACCCTCACACTAACCCTCATCCTCACCTTCAACCTAGCCCTCACCCTAACCCTAATCGTAAACCTAATCCTCATCCTAACTCTAAGCCTAAACCTAACCCTAACCCTAACCCCAACCCTCACTGTAACCCTAACACTAACCCTAACACTAACCCTAAACCTAACACTAAACCTAAACATAAACCTAACCCTAAACCTCAGCCTCACCCTCACCCTAAACCTAATCCTAAACCTAACCCTATCCCTAACCCTAACCCTCACCCTAACCCTCAGCCTAGCCTTCACCCTTACACTTATCCTAACTCTAACCCTCACCTTAACCATAACCCTCACCATAACCCTAACCCTCACCCTAACATTTACCCTCACCCTAACACTAACCCTAACCATAACAGTAACCCTCACACTAACCCTAAACATCACCCTAACCCTAAACCTCACCCTAACACTAACCCTAACCTTCACCCTCACCCTAGCCTTCACCCTAACCCTAACCCTCATCCTCACCATAAACCTCACACTAACCCTAACAATAATACTCAATCTAACACTCCACCTCACCCTAATGCTAACCCTAACCCTCACCCTTACCGTAACCCTCACCCTCAGCCTAACCTTCACCTTTACCCTTACTGTCACCCCCACGCTAACTGGGACCCTAACCCTAAGCCTCACACTAACCCTTAATGTACCCCTAAACCTCACCCTCTCCCTAACCCAAACTCTAACCCTAACACTAACACTAAACCTCACCCTAACCCTAAGCCTCACCGTCACCCTAACCATAACCCTCAGCCGAACCCTAACCCTTACGCTAACACTTACCCTCAACCTAACACTAACCATAACCCTAACAGTAACCCTCACACTAACCCTAACCCTCAACCTAATCCTAAACCTCACCCTAATCCTAACCCTAACCCTAATCCTAACCCTCACCCTAGCCCTCACCCTAACCCTAATTCTAACCCTCACCTTCAACCTAACCCTAACCCTATCCTCACCCTAAACCTCACACTAACCCTAACCCTAATCCTCAATCTAACCCTCACCCTAACCCTAAACCTGACACTAACCCTCACCCTAACCCTAAACCTAACCCTAACACTCACCCTTATCTTAAACATCACCCTCAGCCAAAACCTCACCTTTACCCTTACCATCATCCTCACCCTAATCCTCACCCTAACCCTAAAACTCATCCTAATCGTCACCGTAATCGTAAACCTCACCATCACACTAACTCTAACCCTCACCCTCAGCCGCACACTCAGCCTAACCCTAAGCCTAAGCCTAACCCTTTATCTAACCCTCACCCTCACCCTAGCCCTCACCCTAACCCTAATCCTAATGCTAACCCTCATCCTAACACTCACCCTAGCCCTAATCCTAACCATCACCCTAAACCTAATCTTCACCCCCACTCTCACCCTCAGCCTAACCCTAAGCCTAAGCCTAAGCCTAACCCTCACCCTCACCCTCACCTTCACCCTAATCCTAACCCTAACCCTAACCATAACCCTAAACCTCAACCTAACCCTCACCCGAACCTTAACACTAAAAATAACCCTAATTCTAACCCTCGACCTAATCCTCCAACTAACCCTAAATCTAACCCTAAACCTCAACCTCAACCTCACCATAACCCTATTCCTAACCCTAACCCTAAACCTCACCATTACCCAAACCCCAATCCTCACCCTCACCCTCACCCTCACCAGATCTCTAAGCCTAACCATAACAATAACACTAATCCTAACCCTAAACCTTACCCTAACCCTAACCGAAATCCTAACACTCACCCTCACCCTAACCCTAATACTAATCCTAACCCTCATCCTAACCCTAATCCTCACCCTCCCTGTAACCCTATCCCTCAACCTAACCTTCACCTTAACCCTAACCCTAACCCTAAACCTTAATCTAACACTAACCCTAACACTCACCCTCAACCTAGCCCTCACCGTAACCCTAACCTAAACCCTCACCCTAACCCTAACGCTAACCCTAAACCTCAACCTAACCCTAAACCTCACGCTCGTCATAAACCTAAACCTCACCCTAACCCTAAACATAACCGAACCCTAACTCTCAACCAAATAGTATCCCTAACCCTCCACCTAACCCTAACCCTCACCATCACCCTCACCCTCAGCCTAAACCTAAGCCTAATTATAACCCTCACACTCACCCTAACCCTTACCCTAATCCTAACCCTAACCCTAACCCTCAGCCTCAGCCTCACCCTAACCCTAACTCAAACCCTAAACCTAACCCTCTCCCTAACCCTACCAATAACCATAACCTTAAACCTCACCCTCACACTCACCCTAGCCCTTACCCTAACCCTAATCCTAACCCTAACCCTCATCCTAACCCTCCCCCTAACCCTAACCCTCACCCTCAACCTCACCCTCAGGCTAACCCTAAGCCTAACAAGAAAAATAAACCTAATACACACACTCACACTCACTCTTATCTTAATGCTATCCCTAACCCTAACCCTAACCCTCCCCCTAACTCTCACTCTAATCCTAACCCTAAACCTAACCCTTACCATAAACCTCAACCTAAACCTCACCCTAACACTAACTCTAACCCTAAACCTCACCCTCACTCTAACGCTAACTCTAACCCTAACCCAAACCCTAAAACTCACCCTATCACTAACCCTAACCCTAAACCTCAACCTAACCCTCCAACTAAACCTAAATCTCAAACTCACCCTAACCCTAATCCTAACCCTAACCATAAACCTCACTCTAACCCTAAAACAAATCCTCATCCTAACCCTCACCCTAACTCTAAGCCTAAACCTCACCCTAACCCCAACCCAAACCCTCCCCATAACGGGAAACCTAACCTTAACCCTAACAATAACCCTAACACTAACCCTCACCTCACCCTAAATAAACCTCACCCTAACACTAACCCTCACCCTAACACTTACTCTCACCCTATACTAACCCTATCCCTAACACTAACCCTCACACTAACCCTAACCCTCACCCTAACCCAAACCCTAACCCTCACCCTCAACCTCACCCTCATCATAACTCTAACCCTAACCCTAACAATAACACTAATCCTAACCCTAAACCTAACCTTAACCTTAACCGTAATCCTAACACTCACCCTCACCCTAACCCTAATTCTAACCCTAACCCTCATCCTAACCCTAATACTCACCCTCATTGTAACCCTAACCCTCAACCTAACCCTCACCCTAAACCTAAACCTAAACATAATCCTCACCCTAACCCTAACCCTAACCCGAATCCTCACCCTCATCCTAGCCCTCACCCTAACCCTAATTCTAACCCTCACCCTCACCCTAACCCTAACCCTCATCCTCACCCTAAACCTCACACTAACCCTAACCCTAATCCTCAATTTAACCCTGACCCTAACCCTAACCCTAACCCTTACCCTAAACCTAAACCTAAACCTAACACTCACCCTTATCTTAACCCTCACCCTCAGCCTAAACCTCAAATTTACCCTTACCATCATCCCCACCCTGACCCTCACCGTAACCCTAAACCTCATCCTAACCCTCACCCTATCCATAAAACAAACCATCACCCTAACCCTAACACTCACCCTCACCCTAACCCTCACCCTAACACTAATCCTAATCCTAACCCTCATCCTAACCCTCACCCTAACCCAATCCCTAACCATCACCCTAAACCTAATCCTCAACCCCAGACCATCCTCAGCCTAACCCTCAGCCTAAGCCTAACCCTAACCCTAATGCTCTCACTCACCCTCACACTAATACTAACCGTAACCCTAACCATAAGCCTAAACCTCAACCTAAATGTCACCCTAGCCTTAACCCTAAAAGTAACCCTATCCCTAACCCTGGACCTAACCCTCCAAATAACCCTAAATATAAACCTCAACCTCACCCTTACCTTAACCCTAATCCTAACCCTAAACCTAAACCTCACCCTAACCCTACCTCTAACCCGAACCCTCACCTCACCCTCACCCTCACCATAACTCTAACCCCAACCCTAACAATAACACTAATCCTAACCCTAAACCTAATCATAACCCTAACCCTGACCTTAATCCTAACACTCACCCTCATGCTAACACTAATCCTAACCCTAACCCTCACCCTAAACCTAATCCTCACCCTCACTGTAACCCTAACCCTCACCCTAGCCCTCACCCTAACCCTAACCCAAAACCTAAACCTTAATCTAACCCTAACCCTAGCCCTCACCCTCACCCTAGCCCTCACACTAACCCTAATCATAACCCTAATCCACATCGTTACTCTCACCCTAACCCTAACCGTAAACCTCACCCAAACCCTAGCACTAACTCTCAACCTAACCCTAACCCTAGCCCTCACCCTAACCCTAACCATCACCCTCACCCTCACTCTCAGCCTAACCCTAAGCCTAACCCTAACCCTAATGCTAACAATCACCCTAACCCTTAACCTAAACCTAATCCTAACCCTAAGCCTACACCTCATCCTCAAACTAACCCTAAATCTAACACTAACCCTAACCCTAACCCACAATCTCAGCCTCACCCTAACCCTAACTCTAACCCTAAACCTCACCCTCACCCTCATCATAAACCTAACCCTAACCCTAAACCTCACCCTAACCCTAAACCTAAACCTCACCCTCCACCTAACCCTCACCCTAACACTAAACCTAACCTTCACACTCACCCTCACCCTAACCCTAATCCGAACCCTAACCCTCAACCTAACCCTAACCCTCACCCTCACCATAACCCTTACCCTAACCCTGAACCTAACCCTAAACTTAAACTGAACCCTAAATCTCACCCTTACCCTAAACCTAACCCTCACCCTAACCCTAATCCTAAACCTCACCCTCACCCTAGGCCTCACCCTCAACCTCACCCTCAGCCTAACCCTAAGCCTAACCGTAAACCTAAACCTAACACACACACTCACCCTCAACCTAACTGTAATCCTAACCCTAGCCCTCATCCTAACCCTCTCCATAACAGTAACCCTCACACTAACCATAACCCAAAACCTTCACCACCAGTCTAATCGTAAGCCTAACCCTAACCCTAACCCTAACCCTCACACTCACCCTAAACCGAACCCTAAACCTCAGCCTAACCCTAACCCTGACCCTCAACCTCAGCCTAACACTAAGCCTATCCCTAACCCTAACCCTAACCCTCACACTCACCGGAACAAAAACCATAATCCTACTCCTAACCCTAACTCTAACCCTCACCCTCAACCTAACACTCACCTTAAGCCTAAACCTAACATTAATCCTAACCCTAACCCTCACCCTCAGCAACACCCTAACCCTAAACCTCACGCTCACCATAACCCTAACCCTAAACCAACCCTAACCCTAAACATAACCGAACCCTATCTGTCACCCTAACCCTAACCCTAACCCTCACCCTTACCCTAACCCTAACCCTCACCCTCACCCTCAGCCTAACCCTAAGCCTAACCCTAATCCTAACCCTAACTCTCACACTCACCATAACCCTTACCCTAAACCTAATCTTAACCCTAAACCTAACCCTAACCCTAAACCTCACCCTAACCATAACCATAACCCACAACCTCACCCTAACCCTAATCTGAACACTCAACCTCAACCTAACCATAACCCTCACCCTCACCCTAACCCTTACCTTAATCCTCAAAATATCCCTAAACTTAACCCGAACCCTAACTCTTACCCTTACCCTAAACGTTACCCTCAACCTAAACCTAACCCTAAACCTCATCCTCACCCTAGCCTACCTAACCCTAACCCTAACCCTTACCCTCTTCCTAACTCTCCCCCTAACCCTTAACCTAACCCTCACCGTAAACCTAACCCTCACCCTCAACCTCACCCTCAGCATAACCCTAAAACTAACCCTAACACACACACTCACCCTCACCCTAAACCTCACCCTAACCCTAACCCTCACCCTAACTCTCCCCATATGCCTAAACCTCACCCTAACCCTAACCCTCTCCCTAACCCTCCCCATATGCCTAAACCTCACCCTAACCCTAACCCACACCCTCACCTTTAGCCTAATCCTAAGCCTAAACCTAACCCTAATCACCAAACTCACCTTAACCCTAACCCTAAACATAACCCTAACCCTCACCCTCAACCTCAGCCTAACCCTAAGCCTATCCCTTTTCCTAACCCTAACACTAACCCTCACCCTCACCCTAACCCTAATCCTGCTCCTAACCCTAATCCTAACCCTCACCTTAAGCCTAAGCCTAACATTAATCCTAACCATAACCCTCACCCTCAGCCTCACGCTAAACCTAACTCTAACACTAAACCTCAACCTGACCCTAACCCTAAACCTCACCCTCACCCTAGCCCTCACCCTAACCCTAATACAAACCCTAACCCTCATCCAAAACATCCCCCTGACCCTTACCCTAAGCCTCACCCTAACCCTAAACCTCACCATCAACCTCACCGTAAGCCTAACCCTAAGCCTAACCCTAAAACTAACTCTAACACACACATTCACCCTCACCATAACCCTAAGACTAACCCTAACCCTCACCCTCACCCTCACCCTCAGTGTAACCCTAAGCCTAACCTAACCTTCACCCTCACACTCACCCTAACCCTTACACTAATCCTAATCCTAACCCTAACCCTACCCCTCAACCTCAGCCTCACCTTGACCCTAACTCTAAACCTAAGCCTAAACCTCACCCTAAACCTAACAGTAACACTAACCCTAAACCTCACCCTAACCCTAACCCTAAACCTCACGCTCACCCTACCCCTCACCCTAAATCTAATCCTAACCGTAACCCTCATCCTAACCCTCGCCCTAACCCTAACCCTAACACTCACCCTCACCCTCACCCTCACCCTAACCCTCACCCTTACCCTAACCCTAAAGCCAACAGTAGCTGTAACCCTAACCCTCATCCTCAGCTTCACCCTAACCCTAAATCTAATCCTAAACCTCACCCTCACCCTAATCCTAACCCTAACCCTAACCCTCGCCCTAACCCTAACCCTCACCCTAACCCGCAACCTAAACCTAACCCTTACCCTAATATTAATCCTAAACCTAACCCTAAGCCTCACACTCAGCCTCTTATTAAACCTAAATCTAACCCTATACCTCACACTCACCCTAACCCTAACTCTAACCCTAAACCTCACCCTAAACCTAACCCTAAACCTAAATCTCACCCTAGCCCTCATCCTGACCCTAATCCTAACCCAAACCCGCGTCCTAACCCTCCCTATAACCCTAACCCTAACCCTCACCTTCACCCTCACCCTCAGCCTAACCCTAAGCCTAAACCTGACCTTAATCCTAAACCTCACACTCAACCTAACACTAACCCTAAACCTAACCCTAACCCTCACCCTCACCATAACCCTCACCCTAAACCTAACACTAACCCTAACCCGAACCCTCACCCTCATCCACACCCTAACAATAACTCTAAACCTAAACCTCACAATCACACTAATCCTAACCCTATCCCTAACCTTAAACCTCACCCTAACACTCAACCTAAACCTCACCCTCACCCTAGCCCTTACCCTGACCCTAATCCTAACCCTAAACCTCATCCTAACCCTCCCCATAACCCTAACCCTCACCCTCATCCTCACCGTCAACTTAACCCTCAGCCTAACCCTAAACCTAACCCTAACACACAAACTCACCCTCACTCTAACCCTAATCCTATCCCTAATCCTAACCCTAACCCTCCCCCTAACTCTCACCCTAACCCTAACACTAATACTAACCCTTACCCTAACCCTAAACCTCACCCTCGCCCTAACCCTAACAATAAGCCTAACCCTAATCCTAACCCTCACCCTAACCATAACCCTCACCCTAACCCATACCCTCACCTTAACACTTACCTTCACCCTAACACTAACCCTAACCCTAAAACTAACCCTCACACAAACCCTAAACCTAACCCTAACCCTATACCACAACCTAACGCTCAACCTCAACTTAACCCTAACACTAACCCTAATCCTGAGCCTCCCCCTAACCCTATATCTAACCCTAAACCTCACCCTCACCCTCACCACACCCTCACCCTAACCCGAACCTTAAACCCCACCCTAATCCTAACCCTAACCCTCAACCTCAATGCAAACTTAACCCTAACCATTACATTAACAATAACCGTAACCCTAAGCCTAACTCTAAACCGAACTCTAATCCTCACACTCACCCTCACCCTCAGGCTAACCCTAAGCCTAACACTAAACCTAACCCTAAACCTAACCCTAATCTTCAGCCTCACCCTCACCTTAACCCAAACCCTAACCCAAACCCTCACCCTAACTCTAAGCCTAACCCTAACCCTAACCTTCACACTCACCCTCACCCTAACCCTAATCCTAAACCTAACTCTATCCCTAACCTTACCACTCACCATTACCCTCATCCTAGCCCTCACCCTAACCCTAATCCTAACCCTAAACCTCATCCTAACCCTAACCCTAACCCTCACACTCATGCTCGGCCTAAGCCTAAGCCTAAGCCTAAGGCTAAGCCTAACCCTAACCCTCACCCTAACACTAACCCTAACCCTAAACTTAACCCGAAGCCTAACTCTCAACCTAACCCTAAATCTAACCCTAAACCACACCATCACCCTAGCCCTCACACAAACACTAATCATAACCATCACCACAACACTAACTATAACAATCACCCTACCACTCACCCTAACCCTTATCAGGAACCTAACCCTCAATCTAAACCAAACCCTCACCCTCACCATAACCGTTACCCTAACACTCACCCTAACCCTAAACTTAAACCGAACCCTAACTCTCACCCTAAACCTAACCCTAAACCTCATCCTAATTCTAACCCTAAACCTCACCCTCAACCTAGCCCATGCCCTAAACCTAATCGTAAACCTAACCCTCTTCCTAAACCTCCTCCTAACCCTTACCCTAACCTCACCCTAACCCTAACCCTCACCCTCAACCTCACCCTCAGCCTAAACCTAAATCTAACCCTAAACCTAACCCTAACACACACACTCACCCTTAACCTAACCCTAACCCTAACCCTAACCATCACCCTCACGCTCAAACTCAGTGTAACTCTAAGCCTAAGTCTAAACCTAACCCTAACCCTCACACTCACCCTAAACCTTACCCTAATCCTAATCTTAACCCTAACCCTAACCCTCACCCTCAGCCTCACCTAACCCTAACTCTAACCCTAAACCTCACCCTCACCCTAACCCTAACCCTAAACCTCACCCTAACCCTAACCCTAAATATCACTCTCACCCTAGCCCTCACCCTAACCCTAATCGTAAACCTAACCTTCATCCTAACCCTCCCCATAACCCTAAGCTTAACCCTAACCCTCACCCTAACCCTAATCCTCACCCTCACCCTCAGCCTAACCCTAAGCCTAACCCTAACTCTAACCATAACCCTCACACTCACCCTAACCCTAACCCTAATCCTTATCCTAATCCTAACCCTAACCCTCACCCTCACCCTAACCCTCACCCTTAACCCAACCCGAAACCTAACACTAACTGTAACCCTAACACTCACCCTCATCTTCACCCTGACCCTAACTCTAACCCTAAACCTCACCCTCACCCTAACCCTAACCCTAACCCTAAACCTCACCCTAACCCTAACCCTAAACCTCACCCTCACCCTAGCCCTTACCCTAACCCTAATCCTAACCCTATGCCTCATTCAAACCCTCCCCCTAAACCGAATCCTCAGCCTAAACGTAAGCCTAACAATAAACCTAACCATAACACACACACTCACCCTCACCCTAAGCCTAATCCTGTCCCTAAACCTAACCCTAACACTAGCCCTACCCCTAACTCTCACTCTAACCCTAACCCTTACACTAAACCTAAACCGAATTCTCAACCTAACCAAAACCCTAAACCTAACCCTAACCCTAACCCTCACCCGAACACTCACCCTCACAGTAATTCAAAACCTAACCCTAACAATAACACTAACCCTTACCCAAACCATCACCCTAACCCTAATCCTCACCCCCACCCTCAACCTCAGCCTAACGCTAAGCCTAACCCTAAACCTAACCCTAACCCTCACACTCACCCTAACCCTAACCCTAATCCTAATCCTAACCCTAACCCTCACCATCACCCTAAACCTCACCCTAAACCTAACCTTAACACTAACACTAACCCTAACCCTAACCCTCACCCTCAGCCTCACCCGAACCCTAACTCTAACCCTAACCCTCACCCTAACCCTAACACTCATCCTCACCCTCACCCTCACCATAACTCTAACCCTAAGACCAACAATAAGAGAAATCTTAACCCTTAACCTAACCCTAACGCTAATGGTAACACTCAACCTCACCCTAACCCTAATCCTAACCCTAACCCTCACCCTAACCCTAACCCTCACCCTCACCGTAACACTAACCCTCATCCTAACCCTCACCCTAACCCTAACCCTAACCCTAAACCTTACCCTTACACTAACCCTAAACCTCACCTTCACCCTAGCCCTCACCCTAACTCTAATCGAAAACCTAATCCTTATCCTAACCCTCACCCTAACTCTAAGCCTAAACCTAACCCTAACCCTAACCCCAACCCTCGCTGTAACCATAACACTGACCCTAACACTAACACTAACCATAAACCTAACTCTAAACCTAACCCTAATCCTCAGCCTCACCCTCACCCTAACCCAAACCCTAAACCTAACCCTCATCCTAACTCTAAGCCTAACCCTAAACCTAAGACTAACCCTCACACTCATCCTCACCCTAACCCTAATCCTAAACCTAACCCCTTACCTAACCCTAACCCTCACCCTAACCCTCAGCCTAGCCCTCACCCTTATACTTATCCTAACCCTAACCCTCACCCTAACCATAACCCTCACCCTAAACCTAACCCTCACACTAAAACTTACCCTCACCCTAACACTAACCCTAATACTAACCCTCACACTAACCCTAAACATCACCCTAACCCTAAACCTCACCCTAACACTAACCCTAACCCTCACCCTCACCCTAGCCTTCACCCTAACCCTAACCCTCATCCTCACCATAAACCTCACACTAACCCTAACACTAATCCTCAATCTAACCCTCAACCTCACCCTAACGCTAAAACTAACCCTCACCCTAACCCTAACACTCACCCTTACCGTAACCCTCACTCTCAGCCTAACCCACACCTTTACCCTTACAATCACCCCCACACTAACCCGCACCCTAACCCTAACCCTCATGATAACCCTAAATATACCCCGAACCCTCACCCTCTCCCTAACTCTAAATCTAACCCTAACCCTAACACTAAACCTCACCCTAAACCTAACCCTAACCCTCACCCTCACCCTAACCATAAACCTCACACTAACCCTAACCCCCAATGTAACTCTTACCCTCACCCTAACACTAACGCTAACCTTAACACAAACCCTCACACTAACCCAAACCCTCACCCTAATCCTAAACCTCAACCTAACCCTAACCCTAACCCTAATCCTCACCCTCACGCTAGCCCTCACTCTAACCCTAATTCTAACCCTCACCCTCACCGTATCCCTAACCCTCATCCTCACCCTAAACCTCACACTAACCCTAACTCTAATCCTCAATCTAACCCTCACCCTAACCCTAAACCTAACCCTATCCCTTACCCTAACCCTAAACCTAACCCTAAACCTCACCCTTATCTTAACCCTAAACCTCAGCCTAAACCTAACCTTTACCTTTACCATCATCCTCACCCTAGCCCTTAACCTAACTCTAATCCTAACCCTAACCCTCATCCTAACCCTCCCCCTAATCCTAACCCTCACCCTCAACCTCACCCTCAGCCTAACCATTAGCCTAAACCTAAACCTAAACCTAACACACACACTCACCCTCACTCTAACCCTAATACTATCCCTAACCCTAACCCTAACCCTAAACTTTCCTCTAACTCTCTACCTAACCCTAAAACTAACCCTTACCATAACCCTCAACCTAAACCTCACCCTAACCCTAACTCTAACCCTAAAACTAAACCTTACCCTAACCCTGACTCTAACCCTAACCCAAACCCTAAACCTCACCCTAACACTAATCCTAACCCTAAACCTCGAACTAACCCTCCACCTAAACCTAAATCTAACCATAAACCTCACCCTCACCCTAACCCTAATCGTAACCCTAACCCTAAACCTCACCCTAACCCTAACCCTAACTGTCACCCTAACCCTCACCTTCACTCTAACCCTAACCCTCACCCTAACACTAACCCATGCCCTCACCCTCAGCCTAATCCTGAGCCTAACCCTAACCTTAATCCACACACTCACCCTAACCCTAAGCTTAAAACTCCCCTAACCCTCAACCTCAGCCTAACCCTAAACCTATCCCTATGCCTAACCCTAAACCTAACCCTCAACTCACCCTAATACTAACTCTAATCCTACTCCTAAACCTAACCCTAACCCTCACCCTTAAACTAACCCTCACCTTAAGCCTAACCCTAACATTAATCCTAACAATAACCCTCACCCTCAGCTTCACCCTAACCCTAACTCTAGCACTAAACCTTACCCTGACCTTAACCATAAACCTAACCCTATCCCTAAACCACATCCTAGCCCTAACCCTAACCCTAACCCTCACCCTCAAATTAACCCTCACCTTAAGCCTTAACCTAACATTAATCGTAACCCTAACCCTCACCCTCAGACTCACCCTAACCCTAACTCTAACACTAAACCTCACCCTGAACAATAATCCTAACCCTAACCCTAATGCTCACCCTAACCATAATCCTCAACCTAACCCTAACCCTCACCCTAACACTTACCCTTACCCTAACCCTAACCCTCACACTAAAACATACCTTCAACCTAACACTAACCCTAACCCTAACACTAACCCTAACCATCACCCTAACCCTAAATCTCACCCTAACCCTAACCCTAAACCTCACCCTCTCCCTAGCCCTCACCCTAACCCTAACCCTCATCCTCACCTTAAACTTCACACTAACCCTAACACTAATCCTCAATCTAACCCTCACCCTCACCCTAACCCTCACCCTAACCCTAACCCTCACCTTTAACGTAACTCTAACCCTCAATCTAAACCTCACTTTTACCCTTACCGTCACCCCCACCCTAACCCTCACTCTAAGGCTAACCCTCACCCTAACCCTAACTCTACCACTAAATCTCACCCTCATCCTAACCCTAACTCTAACCCTAATCCTAACACTAACACTCACCATAATCCTAAACCTAACCATCACCCTAAACCTAATCCTCACCCCCACCCTCACCCTCAGCCTAACCCTAAGCCTAAGCCTAACCCTAAACCTCACACTCACCCTCACCCTAACCCTAATCCTAACCCTAAACCTAACCTTAACCCTAAACCTCAACCTATCCCTGAACCTAACCTTAAACCTAACACTAACCCTAACCCTAAACCTCGACCTAACCCTCCCACTAAACCTAAATCTAACCATAAACATCACACTCACCCTAACCCTAATCCTAACCCTAAACCTAATCCTCACCCTAACCCTAACCCTCACCATAACTCTAAACCTAACCCTAACAATAACAATAATCCTAAACCTAAACCTAACAATACCAATAATCCTAACCCTAATGCTAACACTCGACCTCATCCTAACCCTAATAATAAAACTAAACCTCACCCTAACCCTAACCCTCACCCTCACCGTAACCGTAACCCTCATCCTAACCCTCACCCTAACTCTAACCCTAACCCTAAACTTTACCCTAACACTAACCCTAATCCTCACCCTCACCCTAGCCCTCAGCCTAACCCTATTCATAACCCTAAACCTCATCCTAACCCTCACACTAACCCTAACCCTAACCCTCATCCTTCCCCTAACCCTAACCCTCAACCTAACCCTAACCCTAAAGCTCACCCTCATCCTAACCCTAACCCTCACCCTAACCCTAAACTTAACCGAAACCTAACTCTCACCCTAACCCTAACCCTAAACCTCACCCTAACCCTAACCCTCACACTCACCCTCATCCTCAGCCTAACCCTAATCCTAAACCTAACCCTAACCCTAACCCTCACACTCACCCTAACCCTGACTCTAATCCTAATCCTAACCCTAAACCTAACGCTAACCCTTACCATAACCCTAAACCTAACCCTAACCCTCACCCTTATCTTCACCCTAACCCTCAGCCTAAACCTAACCTTTACCCTTACCATCATCCTCACCCTAACCCTCACACTCACCCTAGCCCGTACCCTATCTCTAATCCTAACCCTAACCCTCATCGTAACCCTCCCCCTAACCCTAACCCTCACCCTCAACCTCACTCTCAGCCTAACCATTAGCCTAAACCTAAACCTAAACCTAACACAGACACCCTCACTCTAAACCTAATACTATCCCTAACCCTAACCCTAAACCTAAACCTCCCCCTAATTCTCACCCTAAACCTAAAACTAACACTTACCATAACCCTCAACCTAAACCTCACCCTAACCCTAACTCTAACCCTAAAACTCACCCTCACCCTAAACTTGACTCCATCCCTAACCCAAACCCTAAAACTCACCCTAACACTAAGCCTAACCCTAAACTCCGACTTTACCCTCCAACTAAACCTAAATCTCACCATAAATCTCACCTTCACACTAACCCTAATCGTAACCCTAAACGTAAACCTAACCCTAACCCTGTAACCCTAACCCTCACCTTCACCCTAACCCTAACCCTCACCCTAACCCTAACCCACACCCTCACCCTCAGCCTAATCCTGAGCCTAACCCTAACCCTAACACTCACACTCACCCTAACCATAGGCCTAAAACTCACCCTAAACCTAACCCTCACCCTCAAAGTCAGCCTAACCCTACGCCTATCCCTAACCCTAACCCTAACCCTAACCCTCACCCTCAAACTAATACTAAAACTAATCCTACTCCTAACCCTAACCCTAACCTCAACCTAACCCTCACCTTAAGCCTATCCCTAACATTAATCTGAACCCTAACCCTCACCCTCAGCTTCACCCTAACCTTAAATCTAACACTAAACCTCACCCTGACCCTAACCCTAACCCTAACCCTATCCCTAAACCTCATCCTAGCCCTAACCCTAAAACTCACCCTCACCCTCACAAAAACTGTAACCCTAACCCTAATACTAACAATAATCCTAATCCTAACCTTAACCCTAATCCTCACCCTCACCCTAAACCTAACCCTAAACCTAACCCTAACCCTAACCCTAACCCTCAAACTCAGCCTCACCCGAATCCTAACTCTAAACCTTAACCACAAACTCACCCTAACCCTAATCCTAACCCTAACCCTAATCCTCACCCTACCCTAACCCTAACCGTCACCCTAAACCTCACCCTCACCATAACACTAACCCTAACCCTAACAATAACACTAATCCTAAACCTAAACCTAACCCGAACCCTAAACCTAATGCTAAAACTCAACCTCACCCTAACCCTAATCCCAACCCTAACCCTCACCCTCACCGTAACACTAACCCTCATCCTAACCCGCACCCTAAACCTAACCCTAAAACTAAACCTTACCCTAACACTAACCCTAATCCTCACCCTCACCCTAGCCCTCATCCTAACCCTAATCATAACCCTAATCCTCATCCTAACCCTCACACTAACAATAACCCTAACCCTCATCCTTACCCTAACCCTAACCCTCAACATAACCCTAACCCTAAAGCTCACCCTAACCCTAACCCTAACCCTCACCCTAACCCTAAACTTAACCGAACCCTAACTCTCACCCTAACACTAACCCTAACCCTCACCCTAACCCTAACCCTCACTCTCACCCTCATCCATGGCCTAACCCTAATCCTAAACCTAAACCTAACCCTAACCCTCACATTCACCCTAAACCTGACTCTAATCCTAATCCTAACCCTAAAGCTAATCCTCAACCTCACCCTAACCCTCACCCTAACATTAAATCTAACACTAACCCTAAACCTAACCCTCAACCTCAGCCTCACCCTTACCCTAACTCTAACCCTAAAACTCACCCTAAACCTAACCCTAACCCTAACCCTAACCTTAAACCTCACCCTCATCCTAGCCCTCACCCTAACACTAATCCTAAGCCACATCCTAACCCTCAACCTAACACTAACCCTAACCCTCACCCTCACTCTCACCCCAACCATAGTACTAACCCTAATCCTCATCCTAACCCTCCCCCTAATCCTTACCCTAAACCTCACACTAACACTAACCCTCAATATCAACCTCACCATTAACCTAACCCTTAGCCTAAACCTAAACCTCACCCTGACACACTCACTCACCCTCACCATAACCCAAAACCTACCCCTAACCCTCACCTTCACCCTCACCTTAACCCTAACTCTAACCCTATACCTCACACTCAACCTAACCCTAACCCTAAACCTCACCCTAACACTAACCCTAAACCTCAACCTCTCCCTTGCCCTCACCCTAACCCTAATCCTAACCCTAACCCTCATCCTAACCCTCCCCATATCCCTAATCCTAACACTCACTCTAACCCTCACCCTCACCCTCAGCCTAACCCTAAGACTAACCCAAAAAATAAACCTAACCCTCACACTCACCCTAACCCTAACCCTAATCCTAATCCTAACAGTAACCCTAAACTTACCCTCACCCTAACCCTCACCCTAAACCTAACCCTAAACATAACACTAACCCTCACCCTCAGCCTCACCCTAAACCTAACAATAACCCTAAACCTCACCCTAACCCTAACCCTAACCATAAACTTAAACCTCACCCTCAAACTCACCCTAGCCCTTACTCTAAACCTAATCCTAACCCTAACCCTCATCCTAACCCGCCCCCTAACCCTAACCCTCACCCTCAAACTCACCCTCAGCCTAACCCTAAGCCTAACCCTAAACCTAAACTTAACACACACACTCACCCTCACTCCAACCCTACTCCTGTCACTAACCTTAACCCTAACCCTCCCTCTAACTCTCACCCTAACCCTAACCCAAACCCTAACCCTTACCATAACCCTCAACCTAAACCTCACCATAACCCTAAATCTAACCCTCACCCTAACCCTAAATCTAACCCTAACCCAAACCCTAAACCTCACCATAACACTAGCTCTAACCCTAACCCACACGCTCACCCTCAACCTAATCCTAAGCCTAACCCTAAACCTAACCCTCACACTCACCCTCAGCCTAATCCTAAGCCTAACCCTAACCCTACCTCTCATACTCACCCTAACCCTAACCCTAAACCTAACCCTCACCCTCAACCTCAGCCTAACACTAAGCCTATCCCTAATATTAACTCTAACCCTCACACTCACCCTAACACTAACCCAAATGTACCCCTAACCCAAACCCTAACCCTCACCCTCAACCTAACCCTCAAATTAAGCCTAACCCTAACATTAATACTAACCCAAACACTAACCCTCAGCCTCACCCTAACCCTAACTCTAAAACTAAACCTCACCCTGACCCTAACCCTAACCCTAACCCTATCCTAAACCTCATCCTAGACCTAACCCTAAACCTCACCCTCACCCTCACCATAAACTTAACCCTAACCCTAACGCTAACAATAAGCCTAACCCTAACCCTAACCTTCACACTAAACATAACCCTCACCCTAACCCTAACCCTCACCCTAACACTTACCCTCACCTTAACACTAACCCTAACCCTAAAATGAAACCTCACACTAACCCTAAGCATCAATGTAATCCTAAACCTCACCCTAACACTAACCCTAATCCTCATCCTATTCCTAGACCTCGCCCTAACCCTTAACCCTCATCCTCACCCTAAACTTCACACGAACCCTAACACTAAACCTCAAACTAACCCTCACCCTCACCCTAAACCTAACCCTAACCCTCACCCTAACCTTAACACTTTCCCTTACATTAACCCTCACGCTCAGGCTAACCCTCACATTTACCCTTAACGTCATCCCCACCCTAACCCGAACTCTAACCCTAACCCTCACCCTAACCCTAACTCTACCCCTGAACCTCACCCTCATCCTAACCCTAACTCTAACACTAATCCTAACACTAACACTTACCCTTACCCTAACCCTAACAATCACCGTAACCCTAATCCTCACTCCAACCTCACCCTCAGCCTAACCCTAATCCTAAGCCTAACCCTAACCCTAAACCTCACACTCACAATCACCCTCAACCTAATCCTAACCCTAACCCTAACCCTAACCCTAAACCTCAACCTAACCCTCAACCTAACCTTAATGCCAACACTTAGCCTAACCGTAAACCTCGACCTAACCCTCCAACTAAAACTAAATCTAACCATAAACCTCACCCTCACTCTAACCCTAATACTAACCCTAACCCTAAACCTCACCCTAACCCTAACACTCACCCTCACCCTCACCATAACTCTAACCCTAAACCTAACAATAAGAGTAATCCTAACCGTAAACCTAACCCTAACCCTAACCCTAATGCTAACACTCATCCTCACCCTAACCATAATCCTAACCCTAACCCTCACCCTAAACCTTACCCTCACCCTCACCATAACACTAACCCTCATCCTGACTCTCACACTAAAACTAATCCTAACCCTAACCCTAACCCTAACCCTAAACCTCAAACTACCCCTCAACCTAACATTAACCCTAAAACTTACCCTAACCCTAACCCTTGAATTAAGCCTCCAAATAAATCTAATGCTAACCACAAACCATACCCTCACCCTAACCCTAATCCTAGCCCTAACCCTAAACCTCACCCTAACCATAACACTCACCCTCACCCTCACCCGAATCCTAACCTTAACCCTAACCCTCACCCTCACTGTAACCCTAACCCTCTTCCTAAACCTCACCCTAACCCTAAACCTTATCCTAACACTAACCCTAATCCTCACCTTCACCCTAGCCATCACCCTAACCCTAATTGTAAACCAAATCTGAATCCTAACCCTCACCCTAACTCTAAGCCTAACCCTAACCCTAACCCTAACATCAACCCTCATTGTAACCCTAACACTAACCCTAACACTAACACTAACCCTAAACCTAACCCTAATCCTCAGCCTCACCCTCACCCTAACCCAAACCCTAACCCTAACCGTCATCCTAACTCTAAGCCTAACCCTAACCCTGATCCTAAACCTCACATTCACCCTCACCCTAATCCTAATCCTGAACGTAACCCTATCCCTAACCCTAACCCTCACCCTAACCCTCAGCCTAGCCCTCACCCTTACACTTATCCTAAGCCTAACCCTCACCCTAACCATGACCCTCACCCTAATCCTAACCCTCACCCTAACACATACCCTCACCCAAACCCTAACCCTAACCATAACACTAACACTCACACTAACCCTAAACATCACCCTACCCTAAACCTCACCCTAACACTAACCCTTACCCTCCCCCACCCCCTAGACTTCACCCTAACCCTAACCCTCATCCTCACCATAAACCTCACACTAACCCAAACACGAATCCTCAATTTAACCCTCCACCTCACCCTAAGGCTAACACTAACCCTCACCCTAACCCTAACCCTCACTCTTAACATATCCCTCACCCTCAGCCTACCCGCACCTTTACCCTTACATTCACCCCAACGCTAACCTGCACCCTAACCCTAACCATCACCCTAACCCTAAATGTACCCCTAAACCTCACCCTCACCCTAACCCTAACTCTAACCCTAACCCTAACACTAAACCTCACCGTAACCCTAACCCTAAACCTCACCCTCACCGTGACTGTAACCCTAACCCTAAACCTAACAATAACCCTAACCCTCACCCTCACCCTAACCATAACCCTAACTCTAACCCTAACCCTCACCCTAACACTTACCCTCACCCTAACCCTAACCCTAACCCTAACCCTAAACCTCACCATCACCCTAACCCTCAACCTTACCCCAACCCTAAACCTAACACTAACTGTAACCATAACACTCACCCTCATCTTCACCCTAAGCCTAACTCTAACCCTAAACCTCACCCTCACCCTAACCCTAACCCTAATCCTAACCCTAAACCTCACCCTAACCCTAACCCTAAACCTCACCCTCATCTTAGCCCTTACCCTAAACCTAATCCTAACCCTAACCCTCATTCTAACCCTCCCCTTAAACCGAACCTTCAGCCTAACCCTAAGCCTAACCATAAACCTAACTCTAACACACAAACTCAACCTCACCCTAAACCTAATCATATCCCTAAACCTAACCCTAAACCTAAACCTCCCCCTAACCCTCACCGTAACTCTAACAATTACACTAACCCTAAACCAATCCCTCAACCTAACCCAAACCCTAAACCTAACCCTAACCCTCACCGTCACCCTCACCCAAACTGTAACCGTAAACCTAACCCTAACCATAACCCTAACCCTAATCCTATCCCTTACCCTAACCATAACCCTCTCCCTAACCCAAAAACTCACCCTAACACTTACCCTAACCCTAACACTAACCCTATCCCTAACCCTCACCCAAACCCAATTTCTAACCCTAAACCTCACCCTCACCCTAACCCTAACCCTAACCCTAAACCCCACCCTAACCCTAACCGTAACCTTCACCCGCACCCTCACCCTCACCGTAACTCTAACCCTAACCCTAAAATTAACACAAACCCTAAATCAAAACATAACCCTAACCCTAATCCTCACCCGCACAGACACCCTCACTCTAACCCTAATCCTAAACCTAACCCTATCCCTAAACCTCAACCTAACACCCTCACCCTAACCTTAACACTAACCCTAACCCTAAACCTCAACCTAACCCAAATCCTCACCCCCACCCTCACCCTCAGTCTAAACCTAAGCCTATATCTAACCCTAACCCTAACCCTAACCCTAACCCTCACTGTAACCCTAAACCTAACCCTAAACCTAAACCTAACCCTAATATTAACCCTAAAGCTAACACTAATCCTCAGCCTCACCCTCACCCTAAACCAAACCCTAACTCTAACCCTCATACTCACCCTCACCCTAACCCTAATACTAAACCTATTCCTTTCCCTAAACCTAACCCTCACCCTATCCCTCACAGTAGTCCTCAACCTAAAGCTAATCCTAACCCTAAACCTCATCCTAACTCTCACACTAACGCTAACCCTAACCCTCACCCTAACCCTAAACCTAACCCTCGCCCTCATGCTCAGCCTAACCCTAAGCCTAACCCTAACCATCACCCTAACCCTAACCCTAACACTAACCCTAACTCTAAACGTAAACCTCACTCTCACCCTAACCCTAACTCTAACACTAACCCTAAACCTAAACCTCATCTTAACCCTAACCCTAACCCTCACCCTCACCCTCACCGTAACAGTAACCCTAACACTAACCCTAAAATAACCCTAAACCTAACCCTAACCATCAACCTAACCATAACCCTCACCCTAACCCTAAACCTAAACCTAACCCTAACACACACACTCACACTCACCCTAACCCTAATCCTAACCCTAACCCTCAACTTCACCCTCACCCTCAGTGTAACCCTAAGCCTAACACTAATCCTAACCCTAACCCTCACACTCACCCTAATCCTTAACCTAATCTTAATCCTAACCCTAACCCTAAGTCTAACCCTCAGCCTCACCTTAACCGTAACTCTAACCCTATACCTCACACTCACCATAACCTTAACACTAACCCTAACCGTAAACCTCACCAGGACACGAACCCTAAATTTCACCCTCAGCCTTGCCCTCACCCTAACCCTAATCCTAACACTAACCCTTATCCTAATCCTCCCCATAACCCTAACCCTAACCCTCACCCTAGCCCTAACCATCATTCTCACCTTCACATTCAGCCTAACCCTAAGCCTAACCCTAACCTAACACTAACCCTCAAATTCAACGTAAAGCTAAACCTAATCCTAATCCTAACATTAACCCTAACCTTCACCCTCACCCTAAACCTAACCCTAAATCTAACACTAACCTTAACCCTGACCCTCACCCTCAGACTCACCCTAACCCTAACTCTAACCCTAAACCTCACCCTCACCCTAATCCTAAACCTAACCTTAAACCTCACCCTAAACCTAAACCTAATCCTCATCCTAACCCTCCCCCTAACCCTAAACCTCAACCTAACTTCACCCTCAGCCTAACCCTAAGCCTAACCCTAGACCTAAACCTAACACACACACTCACCCTCATTCTAACCCTAATCCTATACCTAACCTTAACCCTCCCCCTAACTCTCACCCTACCCCTACCCCTAAAAGTAACCCTTACCCTAACCCTCAACCAAACCCTCACCCTAACTCTAACTCTAAACCTAAAACTCACCCTAAACCTAACCCTAACTCTGACACTAACCCAAACCGTAAACCTCACCCTATCCCTAAACCTAACCCTAACCCTCAACCTCACCTTCACAGTAACCATAACCCTCAACCTAACCCTAGCCCTAACTCTAAACCCCACCCTAACCATAACCATAACCCTCACCCACACCCTCACCCTCACCGTAACTCTAACCCTAACCCTAACAAGAACACTAAACCTAACTTGAACCATTACCCTAAGCCTAATCCTCACCACCACCCTCACCCTCAGCCTAAACCTAAGCCTAAGCCTAACCCTTACACTAACCCTCATACTCACCCTCACCCTAACCCTAATCCTAAACCTAACCCTATCCCTAAACCTCAACCTAACCCTCACCCTCACCCTCACCCTAACACTAAACCTATCCCTAAAACTCAGCCTAATCCTCCGACTAACCCTAACCCTAACCCTATACCTCACCCTCAACCTAACCCTAACCCTAACCCTAAACCTCACCCTAAACCTCACCCTAAACCTGAACCTCACCTTCAACCTCACCATTACTCTAAACCTTAACCTAAAAATAACACTAACCCTAACCCTAACCATAACCATAACCCTCACCCTCAGCCTCACCCTCACATCAAACTTAATCCTAACCATAACACTAACAATAACCCCAACCCTAAGCCTAACCCTAACCCTAACTCTAATCCTAACCCCCACCCTCACCCTCAGCCTAACCCTAAGACTAACCCTAACCCTAACCCTCAGCAAAACCTTAACCCTAACCCTAACACTAACACTAACGATAACCCTAAACCAAATCCTAAACCTCACCCTCACCCTACCAATCACCCTAACCTTATTCCTAACCCTAAACCTCATCCTAACCCTCCCCATAACCCTAAACCTAAACCTCACACTGACCCTAACACTAACCATAACCCTAAGCCTCAGCCTCAACCTCACCACAAACTTAACACTAAACATAACACGAACAATAACCATAAACCTAAGCCTAACCCTAACCCTAACTCTAACCCTCACCCCCAGCTCACCCTCAGCCTAACCCTAACCCTAACCCTAAACCTCACCGTGACCCTAACCCTAACCCTAATCCTAACACTAACCCTAAACCTAAACCTAACCCTAAACCTAACCCTAATCCTCAGCCTCAACCTCACCCTAACCCTAACCCTCACACTAACCCTCCACCTAACCCTATATCTAACCCTAAACCTCACCTTCACCCTCACCCTAACCCTATTCCAAACCCTAAACCCCACCCTAACCATAACCATAACCCTCAACCGCACCCTCACCCTCACCGTAACTCTAACCCTAACCCTAACCCAAACCCTAAACCCCACCCTAACCATAACCATAACTCTCAACCGCACCCTCACACTCACCGTAACTCTAACCCTAACCTTAACAAGAACACTAAACCTAACTCGAACCATTACCCTAAGCCGAATCCTCACCACCATGTCACACTCAGCCTAACCCTAAGCCTAAACCTAACCCTCACACTAACCCTCATACTCACCCTCACCCTAACCCTAACCCTAAACCTAACCCTATCCCTAAACCTCAACCTAAACCTCACCCTCACCCTAACCCTAACACTAAACCTATCCCTAAACCTCAGCCTAATCCTCCCCCTAACCCTAACCCTAAACCTCACCCTCACCCTAACCCTCACCGTAACATTAAACCTCAACCTAAAACTCACCATAAACCTGACCCTCACATTCAACCTCACCATTACTCTAACCGTAACCCTAACAATAACACTAACCCTAACCCTAATCCTAACCTTAACCATAACCCTCACCCTCAGCCTCACCCTCACAGCAAACTTAATCCTAACCATAACACTAACAATAACCCTAACCCTAACTCTAATCCTCACCCCCAACCTCACCCTCAGCCTAATCCTAAGCCTAACCTTAACCATAACCCTCACCAGAACCCTAACGCTAACCCTAACCCTAAACCTAACAATAACCCTAAACCTAACCCTAAACCTCACCCTCACCCTAGCAATCACCCTAACCCTATTCCTAAACCTAAACCTCATCCTAACCCTCCCTATATCCCTAACCCTAAACCTCACCCTAACCCTAACCCTAAAAATAACCCTAAGCCTCACCCTCACCGCCAGCTTAACCCTAACCATAACACTAACAATAACCATAACCCTAAGCCTAACCCTAACTCTAACTCTAATCCTCACCCCCAAGCTCAACCTCAGCCTAACCCTAACCCTAACCCGAAACCTCACCATAACCCTAACCCTAACACTGAACCTAACACTAACCCTAAACCTAAACCTAACCCTAAACCTAACCCTAATCCTCAGCCTCAATCTCACCCTAACCCAAAACTTATCCATAACTCTCACCCTAACTCTAACCCTAACCCTAACACTAACCCTCACCCTAACCCTAACCATCACCCTAACCCTAATCCTCACCCCTATGCTCACCCTTAGCCTAACCCTAAGCCTAAGCCTAACCCTAACCCTAAACCTCACACTCACCCTCATCCTAACCCTAATCCTAAACCTAACCCTACCCCTAACCCTAAACCTCAACCTAACCCTCAACCTAATGTTAACACTAACACTTAACCTAACCCTAACCCTCGACATAACCCTCCAACTAAACCTAAATCTAACAATGAACCTCACCTTCACCCTAACCCTAATCCCAAACCTAATCCTAAACCTCACCCTAATGCTAACACTCAACCTCACCCTAACCCTAATCCTAACCCTAACCCTCACCCTAACCCTAACTCTCACCCTCACCGTAACCCTAACCCTCATCCTAACGCTCACCCTAACCCAAACCCTAACCCTAAACCTTACCCTAACACTAACCCTAATCCTCACCTTCACCCTAGCCCTCACCCTAACCCTAAATGTAAACCTAATCCTCATCCTAACCCTCACCCTAACTCTAAGCCTAAACCTAACCCTAACCCTAACCCCAACGCTCACTGTAACCTTAACACTGACCCTAACACTAACACTCAACATAAACCTAACCCTAAACCTAAACCTAATCCTCAGCCTCACCCTCACCCTAACCCAAACCCTAACCCTAACCCTCATCCTAACTCTAAGCCTAACCCTAACCTTAATCCTAACCCTCACATTCACCTTAACCCTAACCCTAATCCTAAACCTGACCCCTTACCTAACCCTAACCCTCACCCTAACCCTCTGCCTAGACATCACCCTTACACTTATCCTAACCCTAAGTCTCACCCTAACCATAACCCTCACCCTAAACGTAACCCTCACCCTAAAACTTACCCTCACCCTAACACTAACCCTAAACCTAATACTAACCCTCACACTAACCCTAAACATCACCCTAACTCTAAACCTCACCCTAACACTAACCCTAACACTCAACCTCACCCTAGCCTTCACCCTAACCCTAAGCCTCATCCTCACCACAAACCTCACACTAACCCTAACACTAATCCTCAATCTAAACCTCACCCTCACCCTCAGCCTAACCCTAAGCCTAACCCTAAACCTAACCCTAACCCTCACACTCACACTAACCAAAACCCTAATCCTAATCCTAAACCTAACCCTAACCCTCACCCTCACCCTAACCCTCACCCTAAACCTAACACTAACCCTAACCCTAACCCTCACCCTCAGCCTCACCCTAAACCTAACTCTAACCCTGAACCTCACCCTAACCCTGAACCTAACCCTAACCTTAAACCTCATCCTCAAACTCACCCTAGCCCTTTCCCTAACCCTAATCCTAACCCTAACCCTCATCCTAACCCTCCCCCTAAACCTAACCCTCACCCTCAACCTCACCCTCAGCCTTACCCTAAGCCTAACCCTAAACCTAAATCTAACACACACACTCACCCTCACTCTAACCCTGATGCTGTCCCTAACCCTAACCCTAACCCTATCCCTCCCTCTAACTCACCCTAACCCTAACCCAAACATTAACCCTCAACCTAAACCTCACCCTAACCCTAAATCTATCCCTAAAACTCACCCTCACCCTAAACCTAACTCTAAACCTAACCCAAACCCTAAACCTCACCCTAACACTAACCCTAACCCTAACCCACACCCTCACCCTCAGCCTAATCCTAAGCCTAACCCTAACCCTAACACTCACACTCACCCTAACCCTAAGCCTAAACCTAACCCTAACCATAACAATAACCCTCATCCTCAGCCTAACCCTAAGCCTATCCCTAACCCTAACCCTAACCCTAAGCCTATCCCTAACCCTAACCCTCACCCTCAGCCTCACCATAACCATAACTCTAAACCTAAACCTCACCCTAACCTTAACCCTAACATTAAACCTCACCCTCAAACTCACCCTATCCCTTACCCTAACCCTAATCCTAACCCTAACCCTCATCCTAAATCTCCCCCTAAACCTAACCCTCACCCTCAACCTCACCCTCAGCCTAACCCTAATCCTAACCCTAAACCTAAAACTAACACACACACTCACCCTCAATCTAACCCTGATCCTGTCCCTAAACCTAACCATAACCCTAACCCTCCCTCTAACTCTCACCCTAACCCTAACCCAAACATTAACTCTTACCCTAACCCTCACCCTCAGCTTCACCCTAACCATAACTCTAACACTAAACCTCACACTGACCCTACCCCTACCCCTAACCCTAACTCTAACCCTAACCCTAACCCTAACACTAACCCTAACACTAACCCTAATCCTCAGCCTCACAATCACCTTAACCCAAATCCTAAACCTAAACCTAACCCTAACCCTAACCCTAACCCTAAACCTAACCCTAACCCTAACCCTAAACCCTAACTCTCACTCTAACCCTAACCCTAACCCTAACCCTAACCCTAACACTTAACCTCACCCTAACCCTAACCCTAAACCTCACCCTCACCCTAGCCCTTCCCCTAACCCTAATCCTAACCCTAACCCTCATTCTAACCCTCCCCCTAAACCGAACCCTCAGCCTAACCCTAAGCCTAACCCTAAACCTAACCGTAACACACACACTCACCCTCAACCTAACTCTAATCCTTTCCCTAAACCTAACCCTAACCCTACCCCTAACTCTCACCCTAACCCTAACCCTTACACTAACCCTCAACCTAACCCAAACCCTAACCCTAAACCTCAACCTAAACCTCACCCTAAACCTGACCCTCACATTCAACCTCACCATTACTCTAACCGTAACCCTAACAATAACACTAACCCAAACCCTAACCCTAACCCTAACCCTAACGATAACCTTCACCCTCAGCCTCACCCTCACAGCAAACTTAATCCTAAACATAACACTAACAATAACCCTAACCCTAAGCCTAACCCTAACCCTAACACTAATCCTCACCCCCAACCTCACCCTCAGCCTCACCCTAAGCCTAACCCTAACCCTAACCCTCACCATAATCCTAACCCTAACACTAACACTAACCATAACCCTAAAACTAACCCTAAACCTCACCCTCACCCTAGCAATCACCCTAACCCTATTCCTAAACCTACCCCTTATCCTAACCCTCCCTATAACCCTAACCCTAGACCTCACCCTAACCCTAACCCTAAAAATAATCCTAAGCCTCAGTCTCAACCTCACTGCCAACTTAACCATAACACTAAAAATAACCGTAACTCTAATCCTAACCCTAACCCTAAATCTAATCCTCACCCCCATGCTCAACCTAAGCCTAACCCTAAGCCTAACCATAAACCTCACCATAACCCTAACCCTAACACTGAACCTGACACCAACCCTAAACCTAAACCTAACCCTAAACCTAACCCTAATCCTCAGCCTCAACCTCACCCTAACCCAAAACCTAACCATAACCCTCACCCTAACTCTAACCCTAACCCTAACACTACGCCTCACCCTAACCCTAACCATAACCATCACCCTAACCCTAATCCTCAGCCCCTAAGCCTAAGCCTAAACCTAACCCTAAACCTCACACTCACCCTCACCCTAACCCTAATCCTAAACCTAACCCTAATCCTAACCGTAAACCTCAACCTAACACTCAACCTAACCTTAACCCTAACACTTAACTTAACCCTAAAGCTCGACCTAAACCTCCAACTAAACCTAAATCTAACCGTAAACCTCACCCTCACCATCACCCTAATCCTAAACCTAAACCTGAACCTCATACTAACCCAAACCCTCACCCTCACCATAATTCTAATCCTAACCCTAACAATAACACTAATCCTAACCCTAAACCTAATACTAACCATAACCCTAACCCTAATGCTAAAACTCAACCTCATCTTAACCCTAATCCTAACTCTAACCCTCACCCTAACCCTAACCCTCACCCTCACCATAACCCTAATCCTCATCATAACCCTCACCCTCACGCTAACCCTAACCCTAAACCTTACCCTAACACAAACCCTAATCTTCACTCTCACCCTAGCCCTCACCCTAACCTATTCATAACCTTATTCATAACCCTAAACCTCATCCTAACCCTCACACTAACCCTAACCCTAACCCTCATCCTTAACCTAACTATAATCCTCAACCTAACAATAACCCTAACCCTCACCCTAACCCTAACCCTAACCCTCACCCTAACCCTAAACTTGACTGAACCCTAACTCTCTCCCTAACCCTAAACCTATCCCTCACCCTAACCCTAACCCTCAAACTCACCCTCATCCTCCGCCTAACCCTAAGCCTAAACCTAACCCTATCCCTATCCCTCACACTCACCCTAACCCTTACTCTAATCCTAATCTTAACCCTAACCCTAATCCTCACCCTCACCCTAACCCTCACCCTAACCCAAACTCTAACACTAACCCTAAAAGTAAGCCTCAATCTCAGCCTCACCCTTACCCTAACTCTAACCCTAAACCTCACCCTCACCCTAACCATAACACTAACCCTAAACTTAACCCTAACCCTAACCCTAACCCTAAACCTCACCCTCACCCTAGCCCTCACCCTAAACTTAATACTAACCCTCACCCTAACCCTCAACCTAACACTAACACTAACCCTCACCCTCACTCTCACCCTAACCCTAATCCTAACCCTAACCCTCAGCCTAACCCTCACCCTAACCCTTACCCTAAACTTCACAATAAGCCTAACCCTCACCCTCAACCTCACCCTTAGCCTAACTCTTAGCCTAAACCTAAACCTAACCTAACACACTCACTCACGGTCACCCTAACCCTAATCCTAACACTAACCCTCACCCTCACCCTCAGTGTAACCCTAAGCCTAACCCTAACCCTAACCCTCACACTCACCCTAACCCTTACCCTAATCCTAATCCTAACCCTAACCCTAAGCCTCACCCTCCGCCTCATGTTAACTCTAACTCTAACCCTATACCTCACACTCACCCTAACCCTAACCCTAACCCTAAATCTCACCCTAACACTAACCCTAAACGTCAAACTCACCCTAACCATCACCCTAACCCTAATCCTAACCCTAACCCTCATCCTAACCCTCCCCAAAACCCTAACCCTAACCCTCACCCTCAACCTCACACTCACCCTCACCCTCAGCCTAACCCTAAGCCTAACCCTAAACCTAACCCTAACCTCACACTCACCCTAACCCTAAACCTAATCCTAAGCCTAACCCTAACCCTAATACTCAGCCTCAATCTAACCCTCACCCTAAACCTAACCCTAACCCTAACACTAACACTAACCCTAACCATCAACCTCAGCCTCACCTAACCCTAACTCTAACCCTTAACCTCAACCTCACCCTAACCCTAATCCTAACCCTAACCCTCACCCCAACCCTAACACTCACCCTCACCGTAACCCTAACCCTCATCCTAACCCTCACACTAACCCTAACCCTAAAACTAAACCTTACCCTAACACTAACCCTAATCCTCACCCTCACCCTAGCCCTCACCCTAACCCTAATCATAACCTTAAACCTCATCCTAACCCTCACACTAACCCTAACCCTAACCCTCATCCTTACCCTAACCCTAACCCTCAACATAACCGTATCCCTAAAGCTCACCCTAACCCTAACCCTAACCCTCACACTAACCCTAAACTTAACCGAAACCTAACTCTCACCCTAACACTAACCCTAACCCTCACCCTAACCCTAGCCCTCACACTCACCCTCATCCTCATCCTAACCCTAATCCTAAACCTAACCCTATCCATAACCCCCACACTCACCCTAACCATGACTCTAATCCTAATCCTAACAATAATGCTAATCCTCATGCTCACCCTAACCAAAACCCTAACCCTAACTCTAACACTAACCTTAAACCTAACCCTCAACCTCAGCCTCACCCTTACCCTAACTCTAACCCTAAAACACACTCTCACCCTAACCCTAACCCTAAACCTAACCCTAACCCTAACCCTAAACCTCACCCTCACCCTAGCCCTCACCCTAACACTAATCCTAACCCACATCCTAACCCTCACCCTAACACTAACCCTAAAACTCACCCTCACTCTCATCCTAACCCTAATCCTAACCCTAACCCGCATCCTAACCCTCCCCCTAACCCTTACTCTAAACCTCACACTAACAATAACCCTCAACTTCAACCTCACCATTAGCCTAACCCTTAGCCTAAACCTAAACCTAACCCTAACCCACACACTCACCCTAACATTTACCCTAATCCTAATCCTAACCCTAACCCTAAGCCTCACCCTCAGCCTCACCTTAACCCTAACTCTAAGCCTAAACCTCACACTCACCGTAACCCTAACCCTAATGCTAACCCTAAACTTCACCCTAACACTAACCCTAAACTTCAACTTCTCCCTCGCCCTAATGCTAACCCTAATCCTAACCTAACCCTCTTCCTAACCCTCCCCATATCCCTAAACCTAACACTCCCCCTAACCCTCACACTCACAATCAGCCTAAACCTAAGCCTAACCCTAAACCTAACCCTAACCCTCACACTCACCCTAACCCTAACCCTAATCCTAATCCTAAACCTAACCCTAACCCTCACCCTCACCCTAACCCTCACCCTAAACCTAAACCTAAACCTAACACTAACCCTAACCCTAACCCTCACCCTCAGCCTCACCATAACCCTAACTCTAACCCTAAACCTCACCCTAACCCTAACCCTAACCGTAACCTTAAACCTCACCCTCAAACTCACCCTATCCCTTACCCTAACCCTAATCCTAACCCTAACCCTCATGCTAACCCTCCCCCTGAACCTAACCCTCACCCTCAACCTCACCCTCAGTCTAACCCTAAGCCTAACCCTAAACCTAAAACTAACGCACACACTCACCCTCAATCTAACCCTGATGCTGTCCCTAACACCAACCCAACCCTAACCCTCCCTCTAACTCTTACCCTAACCCTAACCCAAACATTAACCCTTACCCTAACCCTCAACCAAAACCTCACCCTAACCCTAAATCTAACCCTAAACCTCACCCTCACCCTAAACCTAACTCTAACCCTAACCCAAACCCTAAACCTCACCTTAACACTAACCCTAACCCTAAACCACACCCTCACCCTCAGCCTAGTCCTAAACTTAACCCTAACCCTAACACTCACACTCATCCTAATCCTAACCCTAAACCTCACCCTAACCCTAACCCTCACCCTTAACCTCAGCCCAACCATAAGCTTACCCCTAACCTTAACCCTAACCCTCACACTCACCCTAACACTAACTCTAATATACTCCTAACCCAAACCATAACCCTCACCCTCAACCTAACCTTCAAATTAAGCCTAACCCTAACATTAATACTAACACTAACCCTCACCCTCAACCTCACCCTAACACTAACTCTAACACTAAACCTCAACCTGACCCTAACCCTAACCCTAACCCTATCCCTAAACCTCATCCTAGACCTAACCCTAACCCTCACCCTCACCATAACCTTAACACTAACCCTGGGGCTGGGAAGTTGGCTCAGTGGTAGAGCGCTTGCCTTGCATGCCTGAGGCACTGGGTTCGATTCCTCAGCACCACATAAGCAAAAAGAAAAAAGCTGGAAGTGGCGCTGTGGCTCAAGTGGTAGAGCACTAGCCTTGAGCTGAAGAGCTGAGGGACAGTGCTCAGGCCCAGAGTTCAGGCCCCACAACCGGACCAAAAAAAAAAAAAAAACACTAACCCTAACGCAAACAATAACCCGAACCCTAACTCTAACCCTCACCCTAAACGTAACCCTCAACCTACCCCTAACTATCACCCTAACACTTACCCTCACCTTAACACTAACCCAAACACTAAACATCACACTAACCCTAACCATCAAAGTAACCCTAAACCTCACCCTAAAACTAACGCTAAACCTCACACTCTCCCTAGACCTCGCCCTAAACCTAACCCTCATCCTCACCCTAAACTTCACACTAACGCTAACACAATCCTCAATCTAACCCTCACCCTCACCCTAAACTTAACCCTAACCCTCACCCTAACCCTAACACTCACCGTTACCTTAACCCTCACGATCAGCCTAAACCTCATGTTTACCATTACCGTCACCCCCACCCAAACCCTCACTCTAACCCTAAACCTCACCCTAACCCTAACTCTACCCCTAAACCTCACCCTCACCCTAACCCTCATTCTATCCCTAACCCTAACACTAACCCTTACCCTAACCCTAACCCTAACCATCACCCTAAACCTAATCCTCACCCCCAACCTCACCCTCAGCCTAAACCTAAGCCTAAGCCTAACCCTAACCCTAAACCTCACACTCACAATCACCCTAACCCTAATCCTAACCCTAACCCTAACCCTAACCCTAAACCTCAACCTAACCCTCAACCTAACCTTAACCCTAACAATTAGCCTAAACCTAACCCTCGACCTAACCCTCCTACTAAAACTAAATCTAACCATAAACCTCACCCTCACCCTCACCCTAACCCTAATCCCTATCCCTCACCCTCACCATAACAATAACCCTCATCCTGACCCTCACCCTAACCCTAACCCTAACCCTAACCCTAATCCTTATCCTAACACTAACCCTAATCATCACCTTCACCCTAGCCCTCACCCTAACCCTAATCGTAAACCTAATCCTCATCCTAACGCTCACCCTAACTCTAAGCCTAACCCTAACCATAACCCTAACCCCAACCCTCACTGTAACCTTAACACTAACACTAACACTAAGACTAACCCTAAACCTAACCGAAAATCTAACCCTAAACCTAACCCTAATCCTCAGCCTCACCCTCAACCTAACCCAAACCCTAACCCTAACCCTCATCCTAAATCTAAGCCTAACCCTAACCCTGATCCTAACCCTCACATTCACCCTCACCGTAACCCAATCCTAAACCTAACCCTATCCCTAACCCTCTGCCTAGCCCTCACCCTTACACTTATCCTAACCCTAACCCTCACCCTAATCCTAAACCTCACCCTAACCCTAACCCTAACCCTAATCCTCACCCTCACCCTAGCCCTCCCTCTAACCCTAAATCCAACCCTCACCCTCACCCTAACCCTAACCCTCATCCTCACCCTAAACCTGACACTAACCTTAACCCTAATCCTCAATCTAACCCTCACACTAACACTAACCCTAACCCTAACCCTTACCCTAACCCTAAACCTAACCCTAACCCTCACCCTTATCTTAACCCTAAGCCTGAGTCTAAACCTAACCTTTACCCTTACCATCATCCTCACCCTAACACTCACACTCACCCTAGCCCTTACCCTATCCATAATCCTAACCTTAACCCTCATCCTAACCGTCCCCATAACCCCAAAACTCACCAACAACATCACCCTCAGCCTAACCAATAGCCTAAACCTTAACCTAAACCTAACACACACACTCACCCTCACTCTAACCCTAACCTAATCCTATCCCTAACCCTAACCCTAACCCTAAACCTCCCCCTAACTTTCACCCTAACCCTAAACCTAAAACTAACCCTTACCATAACCTTCAACCTAAAACTCAACCTAACCCTAACTCTAACCCTAAACCTCACGCTAACTCTAACCCTGACTCTAACCCTAACCCAAAAGCTAAACCTCACCCTAACACTAACCCTAATCTTAACCCTCGACCTAACCTTCCAACTAAACCTAAATCTAACCATAAACCTCACCCTCACCCTAACCCTAATCCTAACCCTAACCAAAAACCTCACCCTCACCCTAACCCTAACCCTAACCGTCACCGTAACACTCACCTTCACCCTAACAATAACCCTAACACTCACACTCACCCTAACCCTTACCCTAATCCTAATCCTAACCCTAACCCTAAGCCTCACCCTCAGCCTCACCTTAACCCTAACTCTAACCATATACCTCACACTCACCCTAACCCTAACCCTAAACCACACCCTAAAACTAACACTAAACCTCAACCTCTCTCTATCCCTCACACTAACCCTAATTCTAACATTAACCCTCATCCTAACCCTCCCCATATCCCTAACCCTAACCCTCACCCTAACCCTAACCCTCACCCTCAGCCTAACCCTAAACCTAACACTAACCCTAACCCTAACCCTCACACTCACCCTAACTCTTACCCAAATCCTAATCCTCACCTAACCCTAACCCTCACCCTCACCCAAACCCTCACCCTAAACCTAATACTAAACCTAAACTTAACCCTAACCCTAACCCTCACACTCACCCTAAACAAAACCCTAATCCTAATCCTAAACCAAACCCTAACCCTCATCCTTAACCTAACCCTCACCTTAAGCCTAACCCTAACATTAATCCGAACACTAACCCTCACCCTCAGCCTCACCCTAACCCCAATTCTAACACTAAACCTCACCCTGACCTAACCCTAACCCTAACCCTAACCCTAAACCTCATCCTAGACCTATCCCTAACCCTCACCCTCACCCTCACCATAGTCTTAACCCTAAACTTAACGCTAAAAATAACCCTAACCCTAACCCTAACCCTCAACCTAAAACTTACCCTCACCTTAAAACTAACCCTAACCCTAACACTAAATCTCACACTAACCCTAACCATCACCCTAACCCTTAACCTCACCCTAAAACTAACCCTAAACCTCACCCTCTCCCTAGACCTCGCCCTAACCCTAACCCTCATCCTCACCCTAAACTTCACACTAACCCTAACACTAATCCTCAATCTAACCCTCACTCTCACCCTAACCCTAACGATAACCCTCACCCTAACCCTAACCCTAACCCTCACCCTAACCCTAACCCTCTCCCTTACCTTAACCCTCACGCTCATCCTAACCCTCATATTTACCCTTACTGTCACCCCCACCCTAAACCTTACTCTAACGCTAACCCTCACCCTAACACTAACTCTACGCCTAAACCTCACCCTCACCCTCAGCCTAACTCTAACCCTAACCCTAACACTAACCCTTATCCTAACCCTAACCCTAACCATCACCCTAACCCTAATTCTCAAACCCAACCTCACCCTCAGCCTAACCCTAAGCCTAAGACTAACCGTAACCCTAAACCTCACACTCACCCTCACCCTAACCCTAATCCTAACACTAACACTAAACCTCAACCTAACCCTCAACCTAATCTTAACCTTAACACTTACCCTAACCCTAACACTCGACCTAACCCTACAACTAAAACTAAATCTAACAATGAACATCAGCCTCACCCTAACCCTAATCCCAACCCTAACCCTAAACCTCACCCTAAACCTAACACTCACCCTAAACCTAACCCTAACCCTCACACAAACCCTAAACCTCACCCTAATCCTAAACCTTACCCTCACCCTAAACCTAACCCTAATCCTCACTCTAACCCTACCCCTCACCCTAACCCTAATTCTAACCCTCATCCTCACCCTAAACCTCACACTAACACTAACCTTAATACTCAATCTAACCCGCACCCTAAACCTAACCCTAACCCTAAACCTTACCCTAAACCTACACCTAACCCTAAACCTCACCCTTAACTTAACTCTCACCCTCAGCCTAAACCTCAACTTTACCCTTACCATCATCCTCACCCTAACCCTAAACCTCATCCTAACCCTCACCCTAACCGTAAACCTAACCATCACCCTAACCCTAACCCTCACCCTCAACCTCATACTCAGCCTAACCCTAAACCTAAGCCTAACCCTTACCCTAACCCTCACCCTCACTCTAGACCTCACCGTAACTCTACTCCTAATCCTAACCCTCATCCAAACCCTCATCCTAGCCCTAACCCTAACCACCACACTAAACCTAAGCTTCACCCATACCCTCACCCTCACTCTAACCCTAACTCTAACCCTTAATCTCAACCTCACCCTAACCCTAATCCTAACCCTAACCCTAAATCTCACCCTAACCCTAACCCTAACACTCACCCTCACCCTCACCCTCACCACATGTCTAACCCTAACCTTAACAATAACACTAATCCTAAACCTAACCCTAACCCTAACCCTAACAGTAATCCTAACACTCACCCTCAGGCTAACCCTAATCCTATACCTAACCCTCAACCTAACCCTAATCCTCACCCTCACCTTAACCCTAACCCTCAACCTAACCCTCATGCTAACCCTAACCCTAATCCTAAACCTTAATCTAACACTAACCCTAACCCTCACCCTCAACCTAGCCCTCACCCTAACTCTACTCCTAATCCTAACCCTCATCCAAACCCTCACCCTAGCCCTAACCCTAACCCTCACCATAAACCGAATCTTCACACCCACCCTCACCCTCAGCCTAAACCTAAGCATAAGCATAAGCCTAACACTCACCCTCACCCTCACCCTCACCCTAATCCTAACCCTAACCCTAACAATAACCCTAAACCTCAACCTACCCTCACCCTAACCTTAACCACTAACCCTAACCCTAACACTCGAATTAACCCTCAAACTAACCCTAAATCTAACCCTAAACCTCACTCACAACAGAACCCTAAATCTAACCCTAACCCTAAACCTCAACCAAACCCTAACCCTCACCCTCACCCTCACCACAACTCTAGACCTAACCCTAACAATAACACTAATCCTAACACTATACCTAACCCTAACTCTAACCCTAACAGTAATCCTAACAATCACCCTCAGGCTAACCCTAAACTTAAACCTAACCCTCACCCTAACCCTAATCCTCACCCTCACCGTAACCCTAACCCTCAACCTAACCCTCACCCTAACCCTAACCCTAATCCTAAACCTTAATCTAACACTAACCTTAACTCTCACCCTCAACCTAGCCCTCACCCTAACCCTAATCCTAACCCTAATCCTCATCCTTACCCTCACCCTAACCCTAACCTTAACTCTCACCCCAACCCTAACCCTAACCCTAACCCTCAACCAAACCCTAAACCTCACGCTCACTGTAAACTTAACCCTCACCCTAACACTAAACATAACCGAATCATAACTCTCACCCTAAACTTAACCCTAACCATCCACCTAACCCTAACCCTAACCCTCACCCTCAGCCTAACCTTAAGCCTAGCCCTAACCCTCACACTGAACCTAACCCTTAAGCTAATCCTAATCCTAACCCTAACCCTACACCTTACTCTCAGCCTCACCCTAACCCTAACTCTAACACTAAACCTCACCCTCACCCTAACCCTAACCCTAACCATAAATTTAAACCTCACCCTCACATGCACCCTAGCCCTTACCCTAACCCTAATCCTAACACTAACCTTCATCCTAACCCTCCCCCTAAACCTAACCCTCACCCTCAACCTAACCCTCAGCCTATCCCTAAGTCTAACCCTAAACAAAAACCTAACACACACACTCACCCTCACTCTAACCCTAATCCCATCCCTAACCCTAACCCTAACCTAACCCTCCCACTAACTCTCACCCTTACCCTAACCCTAAAACTAACCCTTACCATAATCCTCAACCTAAACCTCACCCAAAACCTAACTCTGACCCTAAACCTCACCCTCACCCTAACCCTAACTCTAACCCTAACCCAAACCCGAAAACTCACCCTAACACTAACTCTAACCCTAACCCACACCGTCACCCTCAGCCGAATCCTAAACCTAAGCCTAACCCTAACCCTCACACTCACCCTAACCCTAACCCTAAACCTCACCCTAACCCTAACCCTCACCTTCAACCTCAGCCTGACCCTAAGCCTATCCCTAACCCTAACCCTAACCCTCACACTCACCATAACACTAAACCAATCCTACTCCTAATCCTAACCCTAACCCTCATCCTCAACCTAACCCTCACCTTAAGCCTAACCCTAACATTAATCCTAACCCTAACCCTCACCCTCAGCCTCACCCTAACCCTAAATCTAACACTAAACCTCACCCTGACCCTAACCCTAACCCTAACCCTATCCCTAAACCCCATCCTAGCCCTAAGCCTAACCCTCACCCTCACCCTCACCATAACTTTAACCCTAACCCTAATGCTAAAAATAACCCTAACCCTAACCCTATCCCTCACCCTAAAGATAACCCTCACCCTAACCCTAACCCTCACCCTAACACTTACCCTCACCCTAACACTAACCCTAACACTAAACCTCACACTAACCGTAACCATCAACGTAACCCTAAACCTCACCCTAAAACTAACCCTAAACCTCACCTTCTCCTTAGACCTCGCCCTAACCCTAACCCTAATCTTCACCCTAAACTTCAGACTAACCCTAACACTAATCCTCAATCTAAACCTCACTCTCACCCTAACCCAAAACCTAACCATCACCCGAACCCTAACTCTCACCCTTACTGTAACCCTCACCCTCCGCCTAAATCACACCTTTTCCCTTACCGTTACCCCCACCCTAAACCTCACTCTAACCCTAACCCTGACCCTAACCCTATCTCTACTCCTAAACCTCACTCTCACCCTATCCCTAACTCTAACCCTAACCCTAACACTAACTCTTACCCTCACCCTAACCCTAAACATCACCCTAACACAAATCCTCACCCCTACCCTCACCCTCAGCCTAACCCAAAGCCTAAGCCTAACCCTAACCCTAAACCTCACACTCACCCTCACCCTAACCCTAATCCAAACCCTAACCCTAAACCTCAACCTAACCCTCAACCTAACCTTAACCCTAAAACTTAACCTAACCCTTACCCTCGATCTAACCCTCCAACTAAACCTAAATCTAACCATAAACCTCGCCTTCACCCTAACCCTAATCCTAACCCTAACCCTCAACCTCGCCCTAACCCTAACACTCACCCTCACCCTCACCCTCACCATAACTCTAACCCTAATCCTAACAATAGCAGTAATCCTAACCCTAAACCTAACCCTAACCCTAACCCTAACCCTAGTGCTAACACTCAACCTCACCCTAACCCTAAATCTAACCCAAACCCTAAACCTAACCCTAACCTTCACCCTCACTGTAACCCTAACCCTCATCCTAACCCTCACCCTAACCCTAATCCTAACCCTAAACCTTACCCTAACATTTACCCTAATCCTCACCTTCACCCTAGCCCTCACCCTAACCCTAATCTTAAACCTAATCCTCATCCTAACCCTCACCCTAACTCGAAGCCTAAACCTAACCCTAACCCTAACCCCCACCGTCACTGTAACAGTAACACTAACCCTAACACTAACACTAACCCTAAACCTAACCCTAAACCTCAGCCTCACCCTCACCCTAACCCAATCCCTAACCCTAACCCTAACCCTAACCCTAACTCTCACATTCACCCTAACCCTTACTCTAAACCTAATCCTAAGCCTAAGCCTAACCCTCATCCTCAACCTAACCCTCACCCTAACCCTAAACCTAAACCTCACCCTCACCCTAGCCCTCACCCAACCCTAATCCGAACCCTAACCCTCTTCGTAACCCTCCTCCTAACCCTTACCCTAACCCTAACCCTCAGTCTCAATATCAACCTTAGCCTAACCCTAAAGCTAACCCTAACACACACACTCACCCTCACCCTAAACCTCACCCTAACCCTAACCCTCATCCTAACCCTCCCCATAACCCTAACCCTCACCCTAAACCTAACCCAAAACCTCACCCTCAGCCTAATCCTAAGCCTAATCCTAAGCCTAACCCTAACCCTAACCCTCATCCTAACCCTAACCCTAAACCTCACCCTAACCCTAACCCTAACCCTCAAACTCAGCCTAACCCTAAGCGTATCCCTTAACCTAACCCTAACCCTGACCCTCACCCTAGCCCTCACCCAACCCTAAACCTAACCCTAACCTTCTTCCTAACTCTCCCCCTAACCCTTACCCTAACCCTCACCCTAACCCTAACCCTCAACCTCAACCTCATCCTCAGCCTAACCCTAAGTCTAACCCTAAAGATAACCCTAACACACACACTCACGCTCACCCTAACCCTCACCCTAACCCTAAGCCTCATCCGAACCCTCCCCAGAACCCTAAACCTCACCCTAACCCTAACCCACACAGTCACCCTCAGCCTAATCCTAAGCCTAACCCTAAACCTAACCCTCACACTCATCCTAACCCTAACGGTAAACCTCAACCTCAACCTCAGCCTAACCCTAAGCCTATCCCTTACCCTAACCCTAATCCTAACCCTCACCCTCACCCTAAACCTAATCCTACTCCTAACCCTAATCCTAACCCTCACCCTCAAACTAACCCTCACCTTAAGCCAAAGCCTAATATTAATGCTAACCCTAACCCTCACCCTCAGCCTCACCCTCACCCTAACTCTAACACTAAACCTCACCCTGACCCTAACCCTAAACCTCACCCTCACCCTAGCCCTCACCCTAACCCTAAACCTAACCGTAACCCTCATCCGAACCCTCCCCCTAACCCTTACCCTAACCCTCCCCCTAACCCTAACCCTCACCCTCAAACTCACCCTCAGCCTAAACCTAAGCCTAACCCTAAACTTAACTCTAACACACACATTCACCCTCACTGTAACCCTAAGACCAACCCTAACCCTAACCTTCACCCTAACCCTCAGTGTAAGCCTAAGCCTAACCCTAACCCTAACCCTAACTCTCACACTAGTCCCAACCCTTACCCTAATCCTAATCCTAACCCTAATCCTAACCCTCAACCTCAGCCTCACCTTAACCCTAACTATAACCCTAAACCTCACCCTCACCCTAACCCTAACAGTAACCCTAACGCTAAACCTCACCCTATTCCTAACCCCTAACCCTAAACCTAACACTAACTGTAACCCTAACCCTCACCCTCAGCTTCACCCGAACCCTAAAACTAACACTAAACCTCACCCTCACCCTAACCCTAACCCTAACCCTCACCATATCCCTAACCCTCACCATCAGTGTAACAGTAACCCTCATTGTAACCCGAAACCTAACCCTAACTGAACCCTAAACCTTTCCCGAACACTAACCGTAGTCCTCACCCTCATCCTAGCCCTCACCCTAACCCTAATCATAACCCTAATCCTCATCCTAAACCTCACCCTAACGCTAACCCTAACCCTCATCCTTAACCTAACCCAAACCCCCAAACTAACCCTAACCCTAATGCTCACTGTAACCCTAAACCTAACCCTCACCCTAACCATAATCCTCACCCTCACCCTCACCCTCAACATAACCCTAAGGCTAACCCTAAATTTAACCCTCACATTCACCCTAACTCTAACCCTAATACTAATCCTAACCCTAACCCTCACCCTCACCCTAACCCTAACCCTAACACTCACCATCAACCTAACCCTCACCCTAAACCTAACCCTTACCCTAATATTAATCCTAACCCTAACCCTAAAACTTACTCTCAGCCTCACATTAACCCTAACTCTAACCCTATAACTCACACTCACCCTAACCCTAACCCTAACCCTAACCCTAACCCCCAACCTCACCCTACCCCTAACACTAAACCTCACCCTCAACCTAGCCCTCATCCTAACCCTAATCCTAACCCTCACCCTAAACAAAACCCTCACCTTAACCCATACCCTCACCCTAACACTTACCCTCACCCTAACACTAACCCTAACCCTAACACTAACCCACACACTAACCCTAAACCTAAACCTCAACCTAATCCTCACCCTCAACCTAACCCTAACACTAACCTAAATCCTAACCCTCCCCTTAACCCTCCCCCTAAACCTTATCTAACCATAAACCTCACCCTCACCCTCACCCTAACTCTAACCCTAACCCTAAACACCACTCTAATCCTAAGCCTAACCCTCACCTGCACCCTCACCCTCACCGTAACGCTAACGCTAACCCTAACAAGAACACTAAATCTAACCTGAACCATCACCCTAAACTTAATCCTCACCCCACCCTCACCCTCAGCCTAAACCTAAGCCTAAGCCTAACCCTCACCCTAACCCTCATACTCACCCTCACCCTAACCCTATTCCTAAACCTATCCCTATCCCGAAACTTCAACCTAACCCTCACCCTCACCCTAACCCTAACACTAAACCTAATCCTAAACATCACCCTAAACCTCCTCCTGACCCTAACCCTAACCCTAAACCTCACCCTCACCCTAACCCTAACCTTAACCCTAAACCGCACCCTAAAACTCAACCTGACCCTGACCCTCACCTTCAACCTCACCATTACTCTAATCCTAACCCTAACACTAACCCTAACCCTAATCCTAACCTTAAACCTAAACCTCACCCTAAACCTAAACCTCACCCTTACACGCAACCTCACCATTACGCTAAACCTAACCCTAACAATAACACTAACCCTAACCCTAACCCTAATCCTAACCCTAACCATAACCCTCACCCTCACTTCAAACTTAACCCTAACCCTAACCCTTAACCCTAATCCTCACCCCCACCCTCACCCTCAGCCTAACCCTAAGCCTAAACCTAACCCTAACCCTAAACCTAACCCTCACTGTAACCCTAACCCTAACCCTAAACCTAACCCTAACTCTAAACCTAAAGCTAACACTAATCCTAAGCCTCACCCTCACCCTAACCCAAACCCTAACCCTAACCCTCACCCTAACCCTAAGCCTAACCCTGAACTTAACCCGAACCCTAACTCTCACCCTAAATATAACCCTAAACCTCACCCTAACCCTAACCCTAAACCTAACCCTTTCCCTAAACCTAACCCTCACCCTAACCCTCACCCTAGTCCTCACCTAACCCTAACCCTAACCCTTACCCTAACCCTAACCCTCACCCTCAACCTCACCCTCAGCCTAACCCTAAGCCTAACCCTAAACCTAACCCTAACACACACACTCACCCTCACCCTAACCCTAATCCTAACCCTAACCTTAACACTAACCCACCCCCTAACTCTCACCCTAATCCTAAACCTAACACTAACCCTACCCCTAACCCTCAACCTAACCCTCATGCTAACCCTAACTCTAACACTAAAACTCACCATCATCCTAAACCTCACCCTAACCCTAAGCCTAACCCTCACCATCACCCTCACCGTAACCTTAACCTTAAACTGAACCCTAACAATAAGCCTAAACCTAATCCTAACCCTCACCCTAACGATAACGCTCACCCTAACCTAAACCCTCACCCTAACACTTACCCTCACCTTAAAACTAACCCTAACCATAACACTAACCTTAACACTAACCGTAAATCTAACCCTAAACCTCTCCCTCACGCTAACCCGAAACCTAACCCTAACCGTAAACCCCACCCTATCCCTAACCCTATCACAAACCCTAATTCTAACCCTAAACCTCACTATCACCCTAACCCTTATTTCTAAACCTCATCTTAAACCTAAACCTCATCCTAACCCTAAACCTAAACCTCACCCTCACCCTCACCGTAACCGTAAACCTAAACCTAACCCTAACAATAAACCTAACCCTAACCCTAACCCTCACCCTAACCATAAAACTCACCCTAACGATAACCCTCACCCTAACACTTACCCTAAACATAACCCTAACCCTAACCCTAACATTAACACTCACACTAACCCTAAACATGACCCTAACCCCAAACATCACGCTAACCCTACCCCTAACCCTCACCCTCACCCTGGCCCTCACCCACACCCTAACCATCATCCTCATCCTAACCCTCTCCCTCACCCTCACCCTAAACCTAACCATCACCCTCATCCTAACCCTCACACTAACCCTAACCCTGGCCCTCATCCTCACCCTCAGTCTAACCCTAAGCCTAACCCTAGACCTAACCCTAACACACACACTCACCCTCATCCTAGCCCTAATCCGATCCATAAACCTAACCCTAACCCTAACCCTCATCCTAACTCTCAAACTAATACTAACACTAACACTCACCCTAACCCTAACTCTAAACATAAACCTCAACCTCACCCTAACCCTAAATCGAACCCTAACCCAAACCCTAAACCTCAAACTAACCCTAACCCTAACCCTCACCCTCACCCTCAACGTAACCGTAACCCTAAACTTAAACCTAACAATAACTCTAAGCCTAACCCTAACCCTCAACCTAACCATAACCCTCACCCTAACCCATACCCTCCCCCTAACACTTACCCTCACCCTAACACTAATCCTAACACTAACACTAACCCTCACACTAACACTAACCCTAAACCTCAACCTAACCCTCACACTCAACCTAACCCTAACACTAACCCTAACCCTAACCCTCACCCTAACCCTCCCCCTAACCCTATATCTAAACCTCACACTCACCCTAACCCTAACTCTAACCCGAAACCTCACTCTCACCCTAATCCTAACCTTAAACCTAAACCCCACCCTAACCCCAACCCTAACACTCACCCGCACCCTCACCCTCACCGTAACTCTAACCCTAACCTTAACAATAACACTAACCCTAACACGAACCATCACCCTAACTCTAATACTCACCCCCACACTCACCCTCAGCCTAACCCTAAGCCTAATCCTAACCTTCAACCTAACCCTCACACTCATCCTCACCCTAACCCTAATCCTAAACCTAACCCTATCCCTAAACCTCAACCTAACCCTCACCCTAAATCTAACCCTAAACCTCACCCTCACCCTAACCCTAACCCTATCCCTCATGCTAATCCTAATCCTAAAACTCACCCTCACCCTAGACCTCACCCTAACCCTAATCCTAACCCTAAACCTCTTCCTAACCCTCACCCTAACACTAACCCTAAACCTAACCCTCACCCTAACCATAATCCTAACCCTAACCCTCAACCTAAAAATAAACCTCACCCTCATTGTAACCCTTAATCTAACCCTCACCCTAACATTAAACTTAACCTGAACCGTAACTCTCACCCTAACACTAACACTAACCCTTACCCTAACCCTAACCCTCAACCTTACCGTAACCTTCACCCTCAGCCTAACACTTATGTTTACCCTTACCGTTACCCCTACCCTAACCCTCACCCTAACCCTAACACTCACACTAACCAGCACGCTAAAACTAACTATACACCTAAACCTCACCCTCACCCTAACCAAAACTCTAACCCTAACCCTAACACTAAACCTCACCCTAAACCTAATCCTAACCCTCAAACTAACCCTAACCTTCACCCTCACCCAAACCCTCAGCCTAAACCTAAGGCTAATCCTAACCCTAACCCTAACCCTCACACTGATCGTAACCCTAACCCTAATACTAATCCTAAACCAAACCTAACCCTCACCCTCACCCTCAGCCTCACCCTAACCTTAATTCTAACCCTAAACCTCACCTTCACCCTAACCCTCACCCTAACCCTCACCATCACCGTAACTGAAACCCTAAATGTAACCCTTACCCCAACCCTAACCCTAACCCTAACCCTCCCCCAACCCTAACTCTAACCCTAAACCTAAACTTCACCTAACCCTCACCCTAACCCTAACTGTAACCCTAAACCTCACCCTCATCCTAACCCTCACTCTAACCCTAACCCAAACCCTAAACCTCACCCTAATCCTAACGATAAACCTCACGCTCAACCTCACCTTAACCAAAGCGGTAAACCTCACCCTAACAATAACCCTAACCCTAATCCTAACACTCACCCTAACCATAACCCTCACCCTAACCCAAACCCTAAAACTTACCCTCAGCCTAACACTAACCCTAACCCTAACACTAACCCTCACACTATCCCTAACCCAAACCACAAACCTAGACCTCAACCTAACCCTCACCCTCACCCTAACCCTAACACTAACCCGATCCCTAAACCTCACCCTAACCCTCCCACTAACCCTAACACTAACCCTAATCCTCACCCCCATCCTCACCCTCAGCCTAACCCTAAGTCTAAGCCTAACACTCACCCTAACCCTCACACTCACCCTCACCATAACCCTAATCCTAAACCTAACCCTATCCCTAAACCTCAACCTAACCCTCACTCTCCCAGTAACCCTAACACTAACCCTAACCCTAAACCTAAACCTAACCCTCCCCCTAACAGTAACTCTAACCCTAAACCTCAACCTCACCCTAACCTTAACGTTAAACCTCACCCTAAACCTCACCCTAACACTAACCCTAAACCTCACCCTCAATCTCACCGTAACTCTAACCCTAAACCTAAAAATAACACTAACCATAACCCTAACCATGACCCATACCCTCAGCCTCACACTCACAGCAAACTTAACCCTAACCATAACACTAACAATAACCCTAATCCTAACCCTAACCCTAATCCTCAACCCCACCCTCAGCCTCAGCCTAAACCTAAGCCTAACCCTAACCCTAACTGTAACCCTAACCCTAACCCTAAACCTAACCCAAAACCTAACCCTAATCCTCAGCCTCACCCTCACCCTAACCCAAAACCTAACCCTAACCCTCACCCTAACCCTAAGCATAAACCCAACCCTAACCCTCACACTCACCTTCACCCTAATCCTAATCCTAAACCTAACCCTTTCCCTAAACCTTACCCTCACCCTAACCCAAACCCTAGTTTTCACCCTAACACTAATCCTAACCCTAAACCTCATCCTAACCTTCACCCTAATGCTAACCCTAACCCTCACCCTAACACTAACCCTAACCCTCACAATCTTGCTCGGCCTAAGCCTAAGCCTAAGCCTAAGCCTAACTCTAACCCAAACCCTCACACTAACCCTAACCCTAACACTAACCCTAACTCTAACTGTAAACCTCACTCTCACCCTAACCATAACTCTAACCCTAACCCTAAACCTAAACCTCATCCTAACCCTCACCCTCACCCTCACCGTAACCGTAACTCTAATCTTAACCCTAATAATAACCCTAACCCTAACCCTCAACCTAACCATAACCCTCACCCTCACCCTAACCCTCACCCTAACATTTACCCTCACCCTAACACTAACCCTAACACTAACACTAACCCTCACACTAACCCTAACCATCACCCTAACCCTAAACCTCACCTTAAACCTAAACCTAACCCTCACCCTCACCCTAGGCCTCACCCTAACCCTAACCCTCATCCTCACCCTAAACCTCACACTAACCCTAACACTAATCCTCAATCTAACCCTCACCCACACCCTTCCCATAACCCTAACCATCACCCCACTGTAACCCTCACCCTCAGGCTAACCCTCACATTTACCCTTACCATCACCCCCACGCTAACCCTTACCCTAACCCTAATACTCACCCTAAGTGTCTCCCTAAACCTCACCCTCACCCTAAGCCTAATCCTAACCCTAACCCTCAACCTAAACCTAACCCTCACACTCACCGTAAACCTTACTCTAACCCTGAACCTAACCCTAAACTTAACCAGAACCCTAACTCTGACCCTAACCCTAACCCTAACCCTCACCCTAACCCTAACCCTCAACCTTACCGTAACCCTCACCCTCAGCCTAACCATCACGTTTACCCTTACCGTCACCCCTACCCTAACCCTCACCCTAAACCTAACACACACCATAACCCTCACCCTGAAACTAACTCTAAGCTTAACTTCACCCTCACCCTAACCATAATTCTAACCCTAACCTTAACACTAAACCTCACCCTAATCCTAACCCTAACCCTCAAACTAGCCCTAACCCTCACCCTCACCCAAACCCTCAGCCTAAACCTAAGGCTAACACTAACCCTAACCATAACCCTCACACTCACCATAACCCTAACCTAATCCTAATCCTAACCCTAACCCTAACCCTCACCCTAACCCTAAGCCTCAACCTAATTCTACCTAATTCTACCCCTAAACCTAACCCTAACCATAACCCTCCCCCTAACTCTCACCCTAACCCTAACCTAACACTAACCCTAACCCTAAAACTCACCCTAACCCTCTCCCTAACCCTAACTCTAACTGTAAACCTCAACCTTATCTTAACACTCACTGTAACCCTAACCCAAACCCTAAACCTCACCTTAATCCTAACCCTAAACATCTCTCTCACCCTCACCTTAACCAAAACCCTAAACCTAACACTAAAAATAACCCTAACCCTAATCCTAACCATCACCCAAACCATAAACCTTACCCTAACCCTCACCCTCACCCTAAAACTTACCCTTACCCTATCACTAACCCTAACCCTAACACTAATCCTCAAACTAAACCTAACCCTAACCATAAACCTAAACCTCAACCTAACCCTCACCCTCACCCTAACCCTAACACTAACCCTATCTCTAACCCTAACTGTAACCCTCCCCCTAACCCTATATCTAACCCTAAACATCACCCTCACACTAAACCTAACCCTAACCCTAAACCCCACCATAAACCTAAACCTAACCCTCTCCCGCACCCTCACCCTCACCGTAATTCTAACCCTATCCCTAACAATAACACTAACCCAAACCCAAACCATCACCCTAACCCTATTCCTCACCCCCACGCTCACCCTCAGCGTAACCCTAAACCTAAGCCTAACACTCACCCTAACCCTCATACTCACACTCACCCTAACTCTAATACTAAACGTAACCCTATTCCTAAACCTCAACCTAACCCTCACCCTCCCAGTAACCCTAACACTAACCCTAAACCTCACCCTAAACCTCACCCTAACCCTAACCCTAACCCTCACCCTCAATCTCACCGTAACTCTAACTGTAACCCAAACCCTAACCTTAAACCTAACCCTAAACCTAACCCTAAACCTCAACTTCACCCTAACCCTAATCCTAACCCTAACCCTAAACCTCACCCTAACCCTAACCCTAATCTTCACACTCACCCTCACCATAACTCTAACACTAACCCTAACAATAACAGTAATTCTAACCTTAACCCTAACCCTAACCCTAATGCTAACACTCAACCTCACTCTAACTCTAATCCTTACCCTAACCCTCAACCTAACCCTAACCCTCACCCTCACCGTAAACCTAACCCTCCTCCTAACAATCACCCTATCTCAAAACCTAACCCTAAACCTTGCCCTAACACTAACCCTAATCCTCATCCTCACCCTAGCCCTCACCCTAACCCTAATCATAACCCTAATCCTCATCCTAACCCTCACCCTAAATCTAACCCTAACCCTCATCCTTACCCTAACTCTAACCTCAACCAAACCCTAACCCTAAAACTCAACATAACCCTAACCCTAACCCTCACCCTAACCCTAACCCTCACCCACACCCTCATCCTCAGCCTACTCTAAGCCTAAACCTAACCATAAACCTAACCCTCACCCTAACCCAGACCCTTACCCTAATCCTAATTCTAACACTAACCCTAATCCTCACCATCACCCTAACCCTCACCCTAACCCTAACTATAAAACTAACCCTAACCCTAACCCTCAACCTCACTCTCACCTTTACCCTAACTCTAACCCTAAACCTCACCCTCACCCTAACCCTAACCATACCCCTAAACCTAACGCTAACACTAACCCTAAACCTCAACCTCACCCTAGCCCTCACCATAACCCTAACCCTAACCCTCATCCTTACCCTAACTCTAACCTCAACCTAACCCTAACCCTAACACTCAACATAACTCTAACCCTAACCCACACCCTAAGCCTAAACTTAACCGAAACCTAACCCTAACCCTAACTTTCACCCTAACCCTAATCCTCACCCTCACCCTCATCCTCAGCCTACCCTAAGCCTAAACCTAACCATAACCATAACCCTTACCCTAATCCAAACCCTTACCTAATCCTAATTCTAACACTAACCCTAATCCTCACCCTCAACCTAACCCTAACTATAAAACTAACCTTAACCCTAACCCTCAACCTCACTCTCACCTTTCCCCTAACTCTAACCCTAAACCTCACCCTCACCCTAACCCTAAACCTACCCCTAAACCTAACCCTAACCCTAACCCTAAACCTCACCCTCACCCTAGCCCTCACCCTAACCCTAATCCTAATTCTCATCCTAACCCTCACCCTAACACTAACATTAAACCTCACCCTCACTCTCACCCTAACCCTAACCCTAACCCTAACCCTAAGCCCCACCCTCACACTAACTCTAACCCTAACACTCAACCTAACCCTAACCCTCATGCTCACCGTAACCCTAACCCTAACACTCACCCTAACCCTAACCCTCACACTAACCCTAAACCTAACCTTCACCCCCACCCTCTGCCTCATTCTAATCCTAATCCTAACCCTAACCCTAACCCTAATGCTAACACTCACCCTAAACCTAATCCTAACCCTAAGCCTAACCCTCACCCTCACACTCACCCTCACCATAACTCTAACCCTCACCCTAACAAGAACACTAAACCTAACCTGAACCATGACCCTAACCCTAATCCTCACACCCACCCTCACCCTCAGCCTAACCCTAAGCCTAAGCCTAACCCTCACCCTAACCCTCATACTCACCCTCACCCTAACCCTAATCTTAAACCTAAACCTATCCCTAAATCTCAACCTAACCCTCACCCTCACCCTAACCCTAACACTAAACCTAACTTTAAACCTCACCCTAACCCTCACCCTCACCCTAACCCTAACACTAAACCTAACTCTAAACCTCACCCTAATCCTCCGCCTAACCCTAAACCTAACCCTAAACCTCACTCTCACGCTAACCCTAACCCTAAGCCTAAACCTCACCCTCACGCTAAACCTAACGCTAACCCGAAACCTCACCCTAACAATAACCCTCACCTTCAACCTCACCATTACTCTAACCCTAACCCTAAAAATAACACTAACCCTAACCCTAACACTAACCCTAACCCTCAACCTAACCCTAACCCTCACCCTCAGCCTCACACTCACCGCAAACTTAACCCTAACCATAACACTAACACGAACAATAACCCTAACCGTAGCCTAACCCTAACTTTAATCCTCACGCCCACCCTCACCCTCAGCCTAACCCTAAGCCTAACTGTAACCCTAACCCTCACCGTAAATAATCCTAACCCTAACACTAACCCTAAACCTAAACCAAACCCTAAAACTAACCCTAATCCTCACCCTCACCCTCACCCTAACCCAAACCCTAACCCTAACACTCACACTAAATCTATGCCTAACCCTTTCCCTAAACCTCACACTCACCCTCACCCTAATCCTAATCCTAAACCTAACCCAATCCCTAACCCTCACCCTAACCCTCACCCTAGCCCTCACCCTAAACCTAATCCTAACAGGAAACCTCATCCTAACCCTCACCATAACCCTAACCCTCAAACTCATGCTCTGCCTAAGCCTAATCCTAAGCTTAAGCTTAAACTAAAACTAACCCTCACCATAACCGTAACCCTAACCCTAAGCCTAAGCCTAAATCTCACCCTAAAACTAACCCTAAAACTCACCCTCACCCTAGCCCTCACCCTATCCCTAATCCTAAACCTCATCCTAACCCTCACCCTAATACTAACCCTAACTCTCACCCTCACCCTAACCCTAAACTTAACCCGAACAATAACTCTCACCCTAACCCTAACTCTAACCCTCACCCTAACCCTTACCCTAACCCTCACCCTAATCCTAACGCTCACCCTCAACCTCACCCTCAGCCTAACCCTAAGCCTAACCCTAAACCTAACCCTAATGCACACACTTACCCTCACCCTAACCCTAAACCTAACTTTAACCCTCATCCTCACCCTCAGCCTCAGTGTAACCCTAAGCCTAAACCTAACACTAACCCTAATCCTCGAACTCACCCTAACCCTTACCCTAATACTAATCCTAACCCTAACCCTAACCATCACCCTCAGCCTCACTTTAACCCTAACTCTAAACCTAAACCTCACCCTCACCCTAACCCTAAACCTAACCCTAACACTAAACCTCACCCTAACCCAAACCCTAAAACTCACCTTCACCCTAGCAATCACCCTTACCCTAATCCTAAACCTAACCCTCACCTTAACCCTCTCCATAACCCTAACCCTAACCCTCAACCTAACCCTAACGCTCACCTTCACCCTCAGCCTAAACCTAACCCTAACCCTAACCCTCACCCTTGCCCTAACCCTCACCCTTAACCTAACCCTAAACCTAACCCGAACAGACAAACTCAACCTCACACTAAACCTAATCCTATACCTAACCCTAACCCTAACCCTCCCCCTAACTCTCACCCTAACCCTAACCCTAACACTAACCCTAAACATAACCCTCAACCTAAACCAAAACCTAAACCTAACCCTAACCCTCACCCAAACACTAACCCTAACCATAATACTAACCCTAACCCTAACCCTAACCCTAACCCTAAACGTCAACCTAACACTTACCCTCACATTAACCCTAAAACTAACCCTATCCCTAACCCTCACCCTAACCCTCCCCCTAACCTTATTTCTAACCCTAAACCTCAGGCTCACCCTAACGCTAACCCTAACCCTAAACGCCACCTTAACTCTAACCCTAACCCTCACCGGCACACTCACCCTTAACGTAACTCTAACCCTAACCCTAACAATAACACTAACCCTAAACCGAATCATCTCCCTAACCCTAATCCTCACCCCCACTGTCACCCTCAGCATAACCCTAAGCCTAAGCCTAACCCTCACCCTAACTCTCATACTCACCCTCACCCTAACCATAATCCTAAGCCTAACCCTATTCCTAGACCTCAACCTAACCCTCACCCTCACCCTAACCCTAAAACTAACCCTAACCCTAAACCTCACCTTAACCCTGCCCCTAACCCTAACTCTAACCCTAAAACTCACCCTCACCTTAACACTAACCCTAATCCTAAAGCTAACCCTAAACCTCACCCTAACCCTAAATCTCACCCTTACCGTCAACCTCACAGTAACTCTAACCCTAACCCGAACAATAACACTAAACCTAACCCTAACCCTAACTCTAACTCTAACCATAACTCTCACCCTCAGCCTCACCCTCACCTCAAACTTAACCCTAAAACTAACCCTAACCCTAACCCTAATCCTCACCCCCACCCTCACACTCAGCCTAACCCTAAGCCTATCCCTAACCCTAACCCTAACCCTCACTGTAACCTTAAACCTAAACCTAACCCTAACCATAACCTTAACCCTAAACCTAACCCTAATCCTCAGCCTCACCTTCACCCTAACCCAAAACCTAACCCTAACCCTCAACATAACCCTAAGCCTAACACCAACCCTAACCCTCACACTCACCCTCACCCTAACCCTAATCCTAAACCTAATACTTTCCCTAAACCTAACCCTCACCCTAACCCTCACCCTAGTCCTCACCCTAACCCTAATCCTAACCCTAAACTTCATCCTAACCCTCACCCTAACCCTAACCCAAATCCTCACCATCATGATCAGCCTAAGCATAAGCCTAAGCCTAATCCTAACCCTAACCCTCACCCTAACCCTAACTCTAACACTAACCCTAAACCTAAACCTCATCCTAACCCTAACCCTAACCATCACCCTCACCCTCAACATAACCTTAACCCTAACCCTAACACTAATAATAACCCTAAACCTTACCCTAACCCTCAACCTAACCCTAACGCTCACCCTCACCCTCACCGTAACCGTAACTCTAAACCTAACACTAACAATAACCTTAACCCTAAACCTAACCCTCAACCTAACCCTAAACTTCACACTAACCCTAACACTAATCCTCAATCTAACCCTCACCCATACCTTTCCCCTAACCTGAACCCTCATCCTAACCCTAACAATCAACGCACCATAACCCTCACTTTCAGCCTAACCCTCACGTTTACCCTTACCATCACCCCCACCCTAAAACTTACCCTAACCTTAGCCCTCATCCTAACCCTCACCCTAATCTGAACTCTACCCTAAACCTCACCCTCACCCTAAACCTAACTCTAACCCTAACCCTAACACTAAACCTCACCCAAACCCTAACCCTAACCCTCCCCGTAACTATAAACCTAACCTTAACCCTAACAATAACCCTAAAACTAACCCTAACCCTCACCCTAACCATAACCCTCACCCTAACCCTCATCCTCACTCTAAACCTCACAATAACCCTAACGCTAATCCTCAACCTATCCCTCACCCTGACCCTAACCCTAACCCTTACCCTAAACCTAAACCTAACCCTATCGCTCACCCTTATCTTAACCCTCACGCTGAGCCAAAACCTCACAATTACCCTTACCATTATCCTCACCCTAAACCTCCCCCTAACTCTAAACCTCATGCTAACTCTAAGCCTAACCATAAACCTAATCATCACCCTAAACCTAACCCTCACACAAGCCCTCACCCTAACCTTAATCCTAACCCTAACCCTCATCCAAACCCTCACCCTAACCCTAACCCTAAAGCTCACCCACACCCTCACACTAACCCTAATCCTAACCCTAACCCTCAACCTCACCCTAAACCTCACCCTCATTGTAACCCTTACCCTAAACCTCACCCTACCACTGAACTTAACCCGAATCCTACCTCTCACCCTAAACTTAACCCTAACCCTCACCCTAATCCTAATCCTAAACCTCACCCTCACCCTAACCCTAATCCTAACCTTAACCCTCATCCTAACCCTCCCCCTAACCCTAACCCTAACCCTCAACCTAACCCTAACCCTCACCCTCAACCCCACCCTCATCCTAACCCTAAGCCTAACCCTAAACCTAACACTAACACACACTAACCCTCACCCTAACCCTAATCCAAACCCTAACCCTAACCCTAAACCTCCCCATAACTCTCACCCTAATATTAACCCTAACACTAACCCTAACCTAAACCCTCAAACTAACCCTCAACCTAACTCCAACTCTAAACCTAAATCTCACCCTCACCCTAAACCTCACCCTAACCCTAACCCTAACCCTCATCCTCACCCTCACAGTAATTGTAAATTTAACCGAACCATAACAGTAACCCTAACCCTAATCCTAACCCTCACCTTAACCATAACCTTCACCCTAATCCAAACCCTCACCCTAACCCTTACTCTCCCCCTAACACTAACCCTAACACTAACCCTCACCCTAACACTAACCCTAAATCTAACCTTAAACCTCACCCTCAACCTAACCCTAACCCTAACCCTAACCGTAAAATCCACCCTAACCCTAAACCTAACCCTCACCTGCACCCTCATATTCGCCATAACTCTAACACTAACCCTAACAAGAACCCTAACCCTAACCCTAACCAGAACCATCATCTTAACCCTAACCCTAACCCTCACCGTCATGCTGGGCCTAAGCCTAAGCCTAAGCCTAAACCTTAACCTAACCCTCACCCTCACCCTCACCGTAACCGTAACCCTAAACCTAACCCTAACAATAACATTAACCATAACCCTAACCCACACCCTAACCATAACCCTAACCCTCACCCTAACCCTAACCCTAACCCTAACCCTCATTCTAACATCCCCCTCCCCCTAACCATAACCCTAACCCTACCCCTAACCATCACCCTCACCCTCAGCTTAAACCTAAGCCTAACCCTAGACCTAACCCTAACACACACACTCACTCTCACTCTAACCCTAACCCTGATCCTATCCCTAACCCTAACACTAACCCTTACCCTCCCCCTAACTCTAACACTAACCCTAACCATCACCCTAACCCTAACTCTAACCCTAAACCTCACCCTCACCCTAACCCTAACTCTAACCCTATCCCAAACCCTAAACCTCAACCTAACACTAAACCTAACCCTCACCCTCATCCTCACCATAACCATAACCCTAACCCATAACCTCACCCTAACACTTACCCTCACCCTAACACTAACCCTAACACTAACACTAACCTCACACTGACCCTAACCCTAACCCTAACCCTAAACCTCAACCTAACCCTCACCCACAACCTAAACCTAACACTACCCCTAACCCTAAACCTCACCCTAACCCTCCCCCTAACCCTATATCTAAACCTCACCCTCACCCTAACCATAACCCTAAACCCCACCCTAACTCTAACACTAACCCTCACTTGCACCCTCACCCTAACCGTAACTCTAACCCTAACCCTAAAAATAACACTAACCCTAACCAGAACCATCACCCTAACCCTAATCCTCACCCCCACCCTCACCCTCAGCCTAACCCTAAGCCTAAGCCTAACCTTCACCCTAACGCTCACACTCACCCTCACCCTAACACTAAGCCTAAACCTAACCCTATCACTAAACCTCAACCTAACCCTCAACCTTACCCTAACCATAACACTAACCCTAACTCTAAACCTCACCCTAACCGTCCCCCTAACACTAACTCTAACCCTAAACCTCACGCTCGCCCTAAACCTAACACTTAACCTAATGCTAAACCTCATCCAAACCCTAACCCTCGCCTTCACCCTCAACCTCACCATATCTCTAACCCTAACCCTAAGAATAACACTAATCCTAACCATAACCCAAACCTAACCATAAACCTCAGTCTCAGCCTCACCCTCACCTCAAACTTACCCCTAACCATAACACTAACAATAACCCTAACCCTAAGCATAACCCTAACCCTCACTCTAATCCTCACCCCCACCCTCATGCTCAGCCTAATCCTAAGCCTAAACCTAACCCTAACCCAAACCCTCACCATAACCCTAACCCTAACCCAAACCTTCACCCTAACTCTAAGCCTAACGCTAAGCCTAACCGTAACCCTCACCCTCACCCTCACCCTCACCCTAACCCTAATCCTAAACCTAACCCTATCCGTAATCTAGCCCTCACCCTAACCCTCACCCTAGCCCTCACCCTTACCCTAATCCTAAACCTAAACCTCATCCTTACCCTCACCCTAACCCTAACCCTAACCCTCACTCTAACCCAAACCCTAACCCTCACTCTCATGCTCGACCTAAGCCTAAGCCGAAGCCTAAACCTAACCCTAACCTTCACCTTAACCCTAACAGTAATAGTAACTCTAACTGTAACCCTAAATCTCACGCTCACGCTAACCCTAATTCTAACCCTAACCCTAAACTTAAACCTCATCCTAACCCTAACCCTAACAATAACTCTAACCCTCACCCTAACCCTCACCCTCACAATAATCCTCACCCTAACAGTTACCATCACCCTAACACTAAATGTAATGCTAACACTAACGCTCAAACTAACCCTAACCATCACCCTAACCCTAAACCACACCCTAACAGTAATCCTAACCCTCACCCTCACCCTAGCCCTCACCTAACCCTAACCCTAAACCTCACCCTAACACTAATCCTAACCCTCACCCTCACCCTAGCCCTCACTTAACACTAACCCTCATCCTCACCCTAAACCTCACACTAACCCTAACACTAATCCTCAATCTAACCCTCACCCTCACCCTAAACCTAAAACTAATCCTCACCCTTACTCTAACACTTAACCTTACCGTAACCCTCACCCTCAGCCTAACCTTCAAATTTAACCTTACCGTCAACCCCACCCTAACCCACACCCTAACCATAACCCTCACCCTAACCCTCACTCTAACACTAACTCTACCCTTAAACCTCACCCTCACCTGAACCCTAACGCTAACCCTAACCCTAAAAATAAACCTCACCCTAACCCTAACCCTAACTCTCACCCTCACCCGCACAGTAACCGTAACTCTAACCCTAACCCTGACAATAACCCTAACCGTAACCCAAACCCTCACCCTAACCATAAACCTCACCCTAACCCTAATCGTCAACCTAACACTTAACCTCATCCTAACACTAACCCTACCCCTAACACTAACCTCACACTAACCTTAACCCTTAACCTAATCCTACACCTCACCCTAACCATAACCCTAACCCTAACCCTCACCCTCAACCTAGCCCTCACCCTAATCCTAATTCTAACCCTCACCCTCAACCTAACCCTAACCCTCATCCTCAGCCTAAACCTCACACTTACCCTAAACCTACTCGTCAATCTAAGCCTCACCCTGAGCCTAACCCTAACACTTACACTAACCCTAAACCTAAACCTAACCCTCACCCTTAACTTAACCCTCACCCTCAGCCTAAACCTCACCTTTACCTTACCATCATCCTCACCCTCACCCTAATCCTAACCCTAAACCTCACCCTAAACTTCCGCCTAACCCTATATCTAACCCTAAGCCTCACCCTCACACTAAGCCTAACCCTAACCCTAAACCCCACCCTAACCCTAACCCTAACCCTCACCCGCACCCTCACACTCACCGTAACTCTAACCCTAACCCTAACAATAACACTAACCCTAACCCAAACCATCACCCTAACTCTAATCCTCACCCCCACACTCACCCTCAGCCTAACCCTAAACCTAAGCCTAACACTTACCCTAACCCTCACACTCACACTCATCCTAACCCTAAACCTAAACCTAACCCAATCCCTCAACCTCAACCTAACCCTCACCGTCCCAGTAACCCTAACACTAACCCTAACCCTAAACCTCACCCTAACCCTCCCACTAACCCTAACCCTAACCGTAAACCTCACCTTCACCCTAACCCTAATCCTAAACCACACCCTAAACCTCACCCTAACCTTAACCCTCACCCTTACCCTCAATGTCACCGTAACTCTAACTCTAACCCTAACCCTAACCCTAACCCTAAGCCTCACATTCACCCTAACCCTAAGCATTACCCTAATCCTAAACCTCACCCTAACCCTAAACCTAATCCTCACCATCACCCTCAACCTCACCATAACTCTAAAACTAACCCTAAAAATAACAGTAATCCTAACCTTAAACCTAACACTAACCCTAACCCTAACCCTAATGCTAAAACTCAACCTCACTCTAACACTAATCCTTACCCTAACCCTCAACCTAACCATAACCCTCACCCACAGTGTAACCCTAAGCCTAACCCTAACCCTAAACCTCTCACTCACCCTAATCCTTACCCTAATCTTAATCCTAACCCTAACCCTGAGTCTAACCCTCAGCCTCACCTTAACCGTAACTCTAAACCTATACCTCACACTCACCCTAAACCTAACACTAACCCTAACACTAAACCTCACTCTAACCCTAACCCTAAACCTCAACCTCTTCCTAGCCCTCACTCTAACCCTAATCCTAACCCTAACCCTCATCCTAACCCTCCCCATAACCCTAACCCTAACCCTCAACCTATCCCTAACCCTCATTCTCACCTTCACCCTCAGCCTAACCCTAAGCCTAACCCTAACCTAACCCTAACCCTCAAACTCACCATAACCCTAAATCTAATCCTAATCCTAACACTAACCCTAACCTTCACCCTCAACCTAACCCTCACCCTAAACCTAATCCTAAACCTAACACTAACCCTAACCATGACCCTCACACTCAGCCTCACCCTAACCCTAACTCTAACCCTAAACCTCTCCCTCACCCTAATCCCAACCCTAACCCTAACCTTAAACCTCACCCTAACCCTAAACCTAATCTTCATACTAACCCTCCCCCTAACCCTAACCCTCACCCTAACCTCACCCTCAGCCTAACCCTAAGCCTAACCATAAACCTAAACCTAACACACACACTCACCCTCATTCTAACCCTAATCCTATAACTAACCCTAACCCTCCCCCTAAAGCTCACCCTCAACCTCACCCTAACCCTAACCCTAACCCTAAACCCCACCCTAACCATAACATAACCCTCACTTCACCCTCACCCTCACCATAACTCTAACCCTAACCCTAACAAAAACACTAAACCTAACTCGAAACATTACCCTAAGCCTAATCCTCACCCCCACCCTCACCCTCAGCCTAACCCTAAGCCTAAGCCTAACCCTCACACTCACCCTCACCCTATCCCTAATCCTAATCCTATCCCTAAACCTCAACCTAACCCTCACCCTCACCCTAACCCTAACACTAAACCTATCCCTAAACCTCAGCCTAACCCTCCGCCTAACCCTAACCTTAAACCTCACCCTCACCCTAACACTAACCCTAACACTAAACCTCAACCTAAACCTCACCCTAAACCTGACCCTCACCTTCAACCTCACCATTACTCTAACCCTAACCCTAACAATAACACTAACCCTAACCTTAACCCTAACCCTCAGCCTCATCCTCACAGCAAACTTAATCCTAACCATAACACTAACAATAACCCTAACCCTAAGCCTAACCCTAACCCTAACACTAATCCTCACACCCAACCTCACCCTCAGCCTAATCCTAAGCCTAACCCTAAGCATAACCCTCACCATAACCCTAACCCTAACCCTAACCCTAACACTAACCATAACCCTAAACCTAACCCTAAACCTCACCCTCACCCTACCAATCACCCTAACCCTATACTAATCCTAACCCTCATCCTAACCCTCCCCATAACCCTAACCCTAAACCTCACCCTAACCCTAACCCTAACCATAACTCTAAGCCTCAGCCTCACCCTAACTGCAAACTTAACCCTAACCATAACACTAACAATAACCATAAACCTAAGCCTAACCCTAACACTAACTATAATCCTCACCCATTCCTCAGCCTCAGCCTAACCCTAACCCTAACTCTAATCCTCACCCCACCCTCAACTTCAGCCTACCCTAACCCTAACCCTAAACCTAACACTAACCCTAAACCTAAACCTAACCCTAATCCTCAGCCTCAACCTCACCCTAACCCAAACCCTAACCCTAACCCTCACTCTAACTCTAAGCCTAACCCTAAACCGAACCCTAACCCTAACCCTCACCGTAACCCTAACCCTAAACCTAACACTAACGCTAAAAATAACCCTAAACCTAACACTAAACCTAACCCTAATCCTCAGCCTCAACCTCACCCTAACCCAAACCCTAACCCCAAACCTCATCCTAACTCTAAGCCTAACCCTAACCCTAATCCTAACCCTCACACTCACCCTCACCCTAACCATAATACTAAACCTAACCCTATCCCTAACCCTAACCCTCATGCTGATCCTCAGCCTAGCCCTCACCCTTACACTTATCCTAACCCTAAACCTCAACCTAACTCTCAATCTAAACCTAAACCTAACCCTAACCCTCACCGGAAACCGAACCCTCACCCGAACCCTCATGCTCGGCCTAAGCCTAAGCCTAATCCTAAGCCTAACCCTAACCCTAACCCTCACCCTAACCCTAACTCTAACCCTAACCCTAAACCTAAACCTCATCCTAACCCTAACCCTAACCCTCACTCTCACCCTCACAGTAACCGTAACACTATACCTAACCCTAACAATAAACCTAACCCTAACCCTCACTCTAATCATAACCCTCAATCTAAACCTAACCCTCATCCTCCCCCTAAACCTCACGCTAACCCTAACACTAATAATAAATCTAACCTTCACCCTCACCCTAAAGCTAACACTAACCCTCACCCAAACCCTAATCCTCACCCTTAAAGGAACCCTCAACCTCAGCCTAACCCTCATCTTTACCCTTACCATCACCTCCAGGCTAAACCACACCTTAACCCTAACCTTCATTCTAACCCTAACTGTACCCCTAAACCTCACCCTCACCATAATCCTAAGTCTAACCCTAACCCTAACACTAAACCTCAACCTAATCCTAACCCTAACCCTCACCCTCATCCTAACCGTAACCCTAACCTAAACCTAACAATTACCCTAACCCTAACCCTGACCCTCACCCTAACCATAAACCTCACCCAAAACCTAACCCTCACCCTAACACTTACCCTCACCCTAACACTAACCCTAACCCTAACCCTAACCCTCACACTATTCCTAACCCTCACCCCAATCCTAAATCTCACCCTAACCCTAACCCTAACCCTAACCCTCACCCTCCGCCTAGCCTTCAGCCTAACCCTAATTCTAACCCTCACCCTCACCCTAATCCTAACCCTCATCCTCACCCTAAACCTCACAGTAACCCTAACCCTAATCCTCAATCTAACCCTGACCCTAACCCTAACCCTAAACCTAACCCTAACTCTCACCCTTATCTTAATCCTCACCCTCAGCCTAAACCTCACCTTTACCATTACCATCATCCTCACCCTAACACTCACCCTAACCCTAAACCTCATCCTAACCCTCACCCTAACCGTAAACCTAACCATCACCCTAACCCTAACCCTCACCCTCAACCTCACACTCAGCCTAATACTAAGCCTAAGCCTAACCATTACCCTAACCCTCACACTCACGCTAGCCCTCACCCTAACTCTAATCCTAATCAAAACCCTCATCCTAAACATCACCCTAACCCTAACGCTAACCAATACCCTAAACCTAATCCTCACAACCACCCTCACCCACAGAGTAATCCTAAACCTAATTCTAACCCTAACCCTAACCCTCACACTCACCCTCACCCTCACACAAATCCTAACCCTAACCCTAACCGTAACCCTAAACCTAAACCTAACCCTCAACCTAATCTTAACCCTAAAACTTACCCTAACCCTAACCCTCCAACTAACCCTCCAACTAACCCTAAATCTAACCTTAAACCTCACCCTCACCCTAAACCTAATCCTAACCCTAACCCTAACCCTCACCCTAACCCTAACCATAACCCTCACCCTCACCCTCACAATAACCCTAACCCTAACCCTAACAATAACACTAATCCTAACCCTAAGCCTAACCCTCACACTCAACCAAATCCTCACCCTAACCCTAAATCTAACACTAATCCTAACCCTCAACCTAAGCATAACCATAACCCTAACTCTAACCCTAAACCTCACCCTAACCCTAACACTAAACCTAATCCTAAACCTCACACTAACCCTAACCCTAAACCTCACCCTCAGCCTAGCCCTCATCCTAACCCTCACCCTAACACTAAACCTAACCCTCACCCTCACCCTCACCCTATCCCTAATCCGAACCCTAACCCTCAACCTAACCTTAACACTCACCCTCACCATAACCCTTACCCTAACCCTCAACCTAACCCTAAACTTAACCCGAACCCTAACTCTGACACTTACCCTAACCCTAATCCTCATCCCAAACCTAACCCTAAAACTCACCCTCACCCTAGCCCTCATCCAACCCTAATCCTAACCCTAACCCTCTTCCTATCCCTCCCACTAACCCTTATGCTAACCCTCACCCAAACCATAACCCTAACCCTCAACCTCACCCTCAGCCTAACCCGAAGCCTAACCCTAAACCTAACCCTAACCCACACCCTCACCTTCACCCTATCCCTAATCCTAACACTAACCCTCATCCTAATCTTTCCCATAACCCTAACCCTCAACCTAAACCTAACCCACACCCTCACCTTCAGCCTAATCCTAAGCCTAACCCTAACCCTAACAATCACACTCACCCTAACCCTAACCCTAAACCTCACCCTAACCCTCAACCTCAGCCTAACACTAAGCCTATCCCTAACCCTTAACTTAACCCTATACCTCACATACACCCTAACCCTAAACCTAATCCTACTCCTAACCCTAACCCTAACCCTCACCGTCAACCTAACCCTCACCATAAGCCTAACCCTAACATTAATCCTAACACTACCCCTCACCCTCAGCCTCACCCTAACCCTAACTCTAACAGTAAACCTCACCCTGACCCTAACCCTAACCATAACCCTATCCCTAAACCTCATCCTATCCCTGAACCTAACCCTCACCCTCACCCTCAACATAACTGTGACCCTAACCCTAATGCTAACAATAATCCTAACCCTAACCCTAACCCTCACCCTCACCCTCATCCTCAGCCAAAATCTAAACCTAAACCTAACCCTAACTCTAACCCTCACACTCACCCTAACCCTTACTCTAATTCTAATCCTAACCCTAACCCTAATCCTCACCCTCACCCTAACCCTAACTAACACTAACCCTAAACCTAACGCTCAACCTCAGCCTCACCCTTACCCTAACTTTATCCCTAAACCTCAACCTCTCTTAACCCTAACCCTAATTCTAAAACTCAAACTAACCCTAACCCTAAACCCTACCCTCACCCAAGCCCTCACCCTAACCCTAACCCTAATCCTAACCCTCATCCTAACCCTCATCCGAACACTAACTCTAACCCTCACCCTCACTCTCACCCTAACTCTAATCCTAACCCTAACCCTCATCCTAACCCTCACCCTAACACATATCCTAACCCTCACCCTAACCCTAACCCTCACCCTCAAAGTCACCCTTAGCCTAACACTTAGCCTAAACCTAAACCTAACCCTAACACACCCAATCACCCTCACCCTAACCCTAATACTAATCCTAACCCTCACACTCACCCTCAACCTCAGTGTAAACCTAAGCCTAACCCTAACCCTAACTCTAACCCTCACACTCACCATAACCCTTACCCTAATCTTAATCCTAACACTAACCCTAAGCCTCACCCTCAGCCACACCTTAACCCTAACTCTAACCCTATACTTCACAATCACCCTAACTCTAACCCTAACACTAACCCTAAACCTAACCCTAACCCTAAACCTCACCCTCACCCTAGCCCTCACCCTAACCCTAATCCTAACTGTAACCCTCATCCTAACCCTCCCCATAACCCTAACCCTAACACTCACCCTAACCCTAACCCTCACCCTCACCCTCACCCTCAGCCTCACCCTCAGCCTAACCCTAAGCCTAACCCTAATCCTCACACTCACCCTAACCCTAACCCTATCCTTAAACCTAACCCTCCCCCTAACTCTCACCCTAACCCTAACACTACCCCTTACAATAACCCTAAAACTAACCCTCACCCTAACCCTAACTCTTACTCTAATTCTAAACCTAACCCTAACCAGAATCCTCACCCTCACCCTAACCCTCACTCTAACCCTAACTCTAACACTAACCCTAAACCTAACCCTCAACCTCAGCCTCACCCTTACCCTAACTCTAACCCTAAACCTCACCTTCACCCTAACCCTACCCCTAATTCTAAACCTCAAACTAACCCTAACCCTAAACCTCACCCTCACCCTAGCCCTCACCATAACCCTAATCCTAACCCTCATCCTAACACTCACCCGAACACTAACTCTAACCCTCAACCTCACTCTCACCCTAACCCTAATCCTAACTCTAAATCTCATCCTAATCCTCCCCCTAACACTTAACCTAAACCTCACCCTAACCCTAACCCTCACCCTCAACCTCACCCTTAGCCTAACCCTTAGCCTAAACCTAAACCTAACCCTAACACACTCAGTCACCCTCACACTAACCCTAATCCTATCCCTCCACACATCATCACCCTCACCCTCAGTGTAACCCTAAGCCTAAGCCTAACCCTAACCCTCACCCTAACCCTCCCTCTAACCCTATATCTAACTCAACCTCACCCTCACCCTAACCCTAACCCTATGCTCCACCCTAACCCTAACCCTAACCCGCACCCGCACCCGCACCCTCACCATAACTCTAACACAAACCCTAACAAGAACACTAAACCTAACCCGAACCATCACCCTAACCCTAATCCTCACACCCACCCTCACCCTCAGCCTTACCATAAGCCTAAGCCTAACCCTCACCCTAACCCTCATACTAACCCTCACCCTAACCCTAATCCTATAACTAACCCTATCCCTAAATCTCAACCTAACCCTCACCCTCACCCAAACCTTAACACTAAACCTAATTCTAAACCTCACCCTAATCCTCCGCCTAACCCTAAACCTTACCCTAAACCTCACCCTCACGCTAACCCTAACCCTAACCCTAAACCTCACCCTAAACCTCATCCTAACAATAATCCTCACCTTCAACCTCACCATTACTCTATCCCTAACCTTAAAAATAATACAAACCCTAACCCTAATACTAACCCTAACACTAACCCTAATCCTCACCCTCACCCTCACACTCAGCCTAACCCTAAGACTAAGCTTAACCCTAACCCTAACCCTAACCCTCACTGTAACCCTAACCCTAACCCTAAACCTAACCCTAAACCTCACCCTAAACCTAACCCTAAAACTCACCCTCACCCTAGCCCTCACCCTACCCCTAATCCTAACCCTCATCCTAACCCTCACCCTAATAATAACCCTAACCCTAACCCTCACCCTAACCCTAATCCTAACCCTAACCCTCAACCTAACCCTAACCCTCACAGTAACCCTGACCCTAACCCTCACCCTAACACTAAACTTAACCCTAACAATAACTCTCACCCTAACCCTAACAATAACCCTCACCCTAACCCTTACCCTAACCCTCACCCTAACCCTAACCCTCACCCTCAACGTCACCCTCAGCCTAACCCTAAGCCTAACCCTAAACCTAACCCTAATGCACACACTCACCCTCACCGTAACCCTAATCCTAACCCTAAACCTCACCCTCACTCTCAGCCTCAGTGTAAACCTAAGCCTAAACCTAACCCTAATCCTAAGCCTCACACTCACCCTAACCCTTACCATAATCCTAATCCTAACACTAACCCTAACCCTCACCCTCAGCCTCACCTTAACCCTAACTCTAACCCTAACCCTAACCCTAACTCTAATCCTAACCCTAAACCTAACCTTAACCCTCCCCATAAACCTAACCCTAACCCTCATCCTAACCCTAACCCTCACCCTTTCCCTCAACCTCAGCCTAACCCTAAGCCTAACCCTAACCCTCAACCTCACACTAACCCTTACTCTTAACCTAACCCTAAACCCAACACTCTCTGTAACCCTAACACTCACCCTCAGCTTCACCCTAACAATAACTCTAACCCTAAACCTCACCCTCACCCTCACCCTAACCCTAACCCTAACCCTAAACCTCACCCTAAACCTAACCCTAAACCTCACCCTCACCCTACCCTTACCCTAACCCTAACCTAACCCTAACCCTCATTCTAACCCTCCCCCTAAACCTAACCCTAAGCCTAACCCTAATCCTAACCCTAAACCTAACCCTAACACACAAACTCACCCTCACCATAACCCTAATCCTATACCTAAACCATCCCTAAACCTAACCCTCCCCCTAACTCTCACCCTAACCCAAACCCTAACACTAACCCTAAACCTAACCCTCAACCTAACCCAAACCCTAAACCTAAACCTGACCCTCACCCAAACACTAACCCTAACCATAATACTAACCCTCACACTAACCTTAACCCTAACCCTAAACCTCAACCTAACCCTTACCCTCACACTAACCCTAACACTAACCCTATCCCTAACCCTCCCCCTAACACTATTTTTAACCCTAAGCCTCAGCCTCACCCTAACCCTAACCGTAACCCTAAACCAACCCTAACCCTAAGTCTAACCCTCACCTGCACACTCACCCTTAATGTAATCTTAACCCTAACCCTAAAAATAACACTAACCCTAAACCGAATCATCACCTTAACCCTAATCCTCACACCCACTGTCACCCTCAGCATAACCCTAAGCCTAAGCCTAACCCTCACCCTAACCCTCATACTCACCCTCACGCTAAACCTAAATCTAAACCTAACCCTATCCCTAAACCTCAACCTAACCCTCACCCTCACCCTAACCCTAACACTAACCCTAACCCTAAACCTCACCATAACCCTGCCGCTAACCCTAACTCTAACCCTAAAACTCACCCTCACTTTAACACTAACCCTAATCCTAAACCTAACCCTAAACCTCAACCTAACCCTAAATCTCACCCTTACCCTCAACCTCACAATAACTCTAACCCTAACCCTAAAAATAACACTAACCCTATCCCTAACTCTAACTCTAAACCTAACCATAACCTTCACCCTCAGCCTCACGCTCAACTCAAACTTAACACTAACACTAACCCTAACCCTAACCCTAACCCTAAACCTAAACCTAACCGTAATCCTCAGCCTCACCTTCACCCTAACAGAAACCCTAACCCTAACCCTGACCATAACCCTAAGCCTAACCCCAACCCTAACCCTCACACTCACCCTCACCCTAACCCTAATCCTAAACCTAATCCTTTCCCTAAACCTAACCCTCACCCTAACCCTCAACCTAGTCCTCACCCTAACCCTAAACCTAACCCTAAGCCTCATCCTAACCCTCACCCTAACACTAACCCTAAACCTAACCCTCAACCTAACCCAAACCCTAAACCTAACCCTAACCCTCACCCTAACACTAACCCTAACCCTAAGCCTAACCCTAACCTTAACCCTAACTCTAATCCTCACCCCCACCCTCACACTCAGCCTAATCCTAAGCCTAACACTAACCCTAACCCTAACCCTCACCATAACCCTAACCCTCACCCTAACTCTAAGCATAACCCTAAGCCTAACCCTAACCCTCACACTCACCCTCACCCTAACCCTAACCCTAATCCTAAACCTAACCCTATCTGTAACCTAGTCCTCACCCTAACCCTCACCCTAGCCCTCACCCTTAACCTAATCCTAAACCTAAACCTCATCCTTACCCTCACCCTAACCCTAACCCTAACCCTCACTCTAACCCAAACCCTAACCCTCACTCTCATGCTGGACCTAAGCCTAAGCCTAAGCCTAAGCCTAACCCTAACCTTCACCTTAACCCTAACAGTAACACTAACCCTAACTGTAACCCTAAATCTCACCCTCACGCTAACCCTAATTCTAACCTAACCCTAAACCTAAACCTCAACCTCTCCCTCACTGTAACTGTAACCTTAAACCTAACCCTAACCCTAACAATAACCCTAACCCTAACCCTAACCCTCACCCTCACCATAACCCTCACCCTCACCATATCCCTCACCCTAACACTTACCCTCACCCTAACACTAAACCTAACGCTAACACTAACGCTCAAACTAACCCTAACCATCACCCTAACGCTAAACCTCACCCTAACACTAATCCTAACCCTCACCCTCACCTGATCCCTCACTTAACCCTAACCCTCATCCTCACCCTAAACCTCACACTAACCCTAACACTAATCCTCAATCTAACCCTCACCCTCACCCTAAACCTAAAACTAATCCTCACCCTTACTCTAACCCTTAACTGTGGAGCACATGGGCAGCATAGATGGCTCTGGGAGAGAGTAGAGTGGGCAGACCTCAATTGATCGGACCAGTACCTAACCAGCCCATGAAGGCTCAGGTGAATGATAGGGTGTGACCTTGACAGTGATTGGTTCCTCTTCCTCCCTTACCATACCACCCACCCTCTTTGTCTTTAAAAAGGGGCTGCTCTGTTAATAAACGAGTTTTTGCTATGTGCTGGATTTGGCTGATTGTCTGATTGTCTCCTGGGCTGAGGGAGACTAGGGAACGGGCGAGCACCGCACTTACCTTTCCTCGGACCCCGTCTGTCTTTTGTGGGACAGACGAAGACCCAACATCTGGCGCCCAACGTGGGGCACAAAAGGAAAAGATACCGGCCGAGGCTAAGCAGTCTCTCGGGGTAAGTGAAACCCTAAATATGGGTAATGCTATATCACAGAAGGAGGAGGAAGAGGCAACATTAGGCCTAGAAGGGGTACAGGAGGACTTGGGAAGTGAGAAGGAAAAGGAAAGGGTCAAATCCAATCGAGAACGCACTGAGACGTGCACAGTAGAAGTCAAAACCTGGGTAAAAATTACCCCCTCTGACCCAGCTGATACTACCCCCTCTGACCCAGCTGATACTGACGGTCCTAGGCCCCCTCCCTATTCTCCTGATTGGAGGGGAGGTACGGCGCCCTACGAGACCTGCGAGAGGGACTTGCAAGACCCAGACCCCTACCAGCCTTCTATGGAGGGGCCGAGGGCCAGGGAAGTAACCTCCTCGGAGACCTCCTCTGGAAAGGAAGGGCCACCAAAGAGCCCTGGAAAGGAAGGGCCACCCAAGAGCCCAGACTCTCGGCCACAGGATTCGCTTCCCCAAGCGTATCCAGTCAATCTGGCACCAGGAGCTAACAGGCCCTTGGAATGGTATCCATGGGAAGCTAAGGATCTTAAAGAGCTCCGCAAGGCGGTGGCGGAGGATGGCCCAAGCTCTCCCTGGGCCCAGACCCTATTACAAGACATTGCCTATCACCCTTGTGTCCCTAAGGACTGGATGGATGTGGCCAAAGCCGTTCTTACTAGTTCTCAGTTTATTAAATGGTGTGCTTTCTTTAAGGAGGAATGCAGAGTGAGAGCAGAGAGTAACCGGCAGGCTCAACCTACAATACCTATTACTTATGCCATGCTAGCAGGGACGGGGGAAGGGCTGAATGCAGACCACCGCATGGCCTGAGCAGGATTGAAAGAGAGTTCCCTGAGCAGATGGGTGGTGGCCTCACAGGATGTGGGAACGCAACAGCACCGGTCCCAATCACTAGCTTTAGCTTTACAGGCTCAGACGCCGGCAGCCCAGGGCCAAGGAACCCCAGGGGGGAGAGGGACTTGTTTTAAATGCGGGCAAGAGGGGCACTTTAGGAGGGACTGTACACAGCAATCCGCCAACCGGCCCGGGGGCGCCAAACTGCCACCTACGCCCTGCCCCAGGTGCAGGAAGGGATACCATTGGAAAAAGGATTGTCGATCCAAGTTTGATTTAGATGGGAAGCCTTTAAACTAGGGGAGGGGCATCTTCCAGCCCCGTTAACTCAAGGAGGAACCCCCTCTGCTGTGAGGCCCAGGCAGCCTCATGGCAGGGCAGCCCAGGTCCATTGGACCATCCCCCTGGTGGAGGGACTCCGCCCTAAAATGAGTATTCTCATAGGCGGAAAGAGGTATCACTGCTTAATCGACACTGGGGCAGACCGAACCATACTCAGGGAGGAGGAAGTGCCCTTGGACTGGAAGCTTGCACCTGGGCCCCCGATATTGGGGGTAGGGGGCAACTCCCAGACCAAAGAAGCGGTTGCCCTTATGACATGGACTAGCCCAGATGGAGAACAGGGAAAGATACGCCCTTTAGTGGCAAAGAACCTCACTGCCAATTTACTAGGGCAAGATATGCTAAGACAAATGGATGCCATGGTCACTACAGACCATCGAGCATCATATGATGATATCCTGGATGGGGAAGAAGCACAAAGGCTTAAACAGGATCTAGAGGGAGTTAAGGAAGGGGATTTTTTTAACTTTCATAATTACAGAGAAGAACATAGGGGACCCTCTTGGGTGCACCCCCAATCCTAAAGGCCACTGCCCCCAAAGTACCTCCCATTAGGTGGAAGCCAGGAAGCCCAATCTGGGTGGAGCAGTGGCCATTGACCAAACCTAAACTTGAAGCCCTCCACCTTCTGGTGGAGGAACAGATAAGCCTCAGGCATATCCGCCCTTCTATAAGTCCTTGGAACACACCCGTATTTGTTATTCAAAAAGCCTCCGGGGCTTGGCGGATGCTCCAAGATCTACGGAAGGTAAATGAAAAGATGGAGCTAGTAGGAACCCCCCTAAGAGGCATGCCCTGGACTCCTGCTATACCTTCAGAATATACCTTGGTTGTGATTGATATTAAAGATTGTTTTTTCTCTATCCCTCTGCATCCAGATGACTGCGAGAAGTTTGCTTTCTCTATACCTTCTCTTAATTTTTCCCAGCCTGATCGGAGGTTTGAATGGACAGTGCTGCCACAGGGTATGGCCAATAGCCCGGCCTTCTGCCAACAATACTTGGCCACACTTTTAGAGCCTGTGCTGGGTTCAGATACCTCCCTTGCCTATGCCTACATGGACGATATAATTCTGGGGCACCGAGACCTAAGCTGCCTGGAGGGCCTTCTGGCCCAGGTTCTGGACATATTAAAAAAGGGGGGTTTTACCATAGCCCTTAATAAAATTCAAAAGGTAACTCCTTTTAAGGTGCTCGGGACCCACCTTACCTTGACTCAGGCCAGCCCCCTTAAGCCTTTGCTGGATATTCCAGCCACTCTAACCTTAACCCAACTTCAGAGTCTTTTAGGGGAAATCAATTCGCTGTTGCCATGGGTTTCTGTCCCTAAAGATAGTCTTGTGCCCTTATTTGCCCTGCTAAAAGATAGGACGCCACAAGAAGTTATTACAATTACAGACAGCCATAGGGCAATATTTTTGCAGTTCCAAAAAGCCCTGGATAAAGTTTCTCTAAAGAGGTATTCTATCAGTGAGCCCATTTCCCTTTGGTTGTTTGCAGGGGTTACATTAATATCTGCAGTTTTAACTCAAAATGGGGAGCCATTAGAGTGGGTTCACACTCCCCTGGGGGGCACGCCTTGGGTGTACTCTCAAGCAGACCAACTTGCAGATGCTATTGTGAAGGGAAGGACGCAAGCCCAAAGGCATTATGGCCTCGACCCTCACTCCATTGTTTTTCCTTTTTGGATGGCAGATGTTGAGTGGCTCACTCGAGCCAATGCTCGTCTTGCTCTCTCCTTGGAGGGGTTTCTAGGCCAAACTGACTGCCATTACAGGCCATCCAAATGGACTGTCATGTTATGGCGACTTCCCCTCAAAATACCATCTCTATTTTCTCCTGCGCCTATTCCTGGTGCCCTTCATGTTTTTACTGACGGAGGTAAAGCGGGCTCTGCATATGCAGCCTTTGAGGAGCAACAAAAGACCCCGAGCCAACAAAGATTTCAACCTTGTCAAGGGTCAGCACAATATAAGGAAATGCTGGCCATAATTATGGCTCTTTAGGACATTCAAAAACCCTTTAATTTGTATTCTGATAGCCTGTATATGATTAACTTGCTCCCTCATATTCCCCAGGCACATCTTAAGCTGGATGAAAACCCTATTTCCCCCCTATGGTTACCCTTAAGGGCCTATTAGAAGGGCGGGGAGCCCCTATTCATTTTCAACATTTGAGAGGGCATTCAAAACTTCCTGGGTTTTTTTTCCCTAGGCAATAAGTGGGCGGACCAGTTAGCTACTGGCCCACAAGCATTAACATTACAAGAGGCTACCTGTTTGCATGATTTAACCCATATTAATTGGAGAGGTCTTCAACATAGATTTCCTCAGATTCCTGTAAAGGACCTTAAAAGGATAGTACATACCTGTAAAACATACCAGCCTTTCTTAAAAGTACCCCCATTACAACCCCCGGGGGTAAATCCCAGAGGCCTTAAACCTAACGTCCTCTGGCAAATGGATGTCACTCATTTCCTGGCCTTTGGTAAGTTTAAATATATCTTTGTCTCTATAGATACCTACTCAGGAGCATGCTGGGCCACAGCACATACAGGAATTCCCTATAATCCCCAAGGCCAAGCAATTATAGAAAAAGAGCAATTATTAAAACAAAAAATGGGAGTTAGCCCCCATGTACAGTTACAGATAGCTTTGTTTACCATTAACATCTTAAATTTTTCAAAAGGGGCAACTGAATCCAGATTTCAGAAGCACTGGGGACAACTAAACCCTAAGCCCCAAGTGAAAGTCAGGTGGAAGGACCCCCTGACACAACAATGGAGAGGACCTGACCCCCTAGTTACTATGGGCAGGGGATTTGGATGCGTTTTCCCCATAGGGGAGTCCGATCCCATTTGGATCCCTGCCAGGAACCTTAAGTTTTTACCCATTTCCTCTATACAGGAGGATGCCCAAGAATAAGCTAAAGACAAAAGCCAGAAAGACAATTATTAACCATCCCCAAGGGCAACCAGCCCTTGAGAAGCTCTCTTGTGTTCTCTAACAATTGCAGATGGCGATACTCCAGCTGTCCTGACACTCCAGCTGTTGGCTGTCCTGACTCTCCCGATCCTGTGAACGACCCTATGGAATCTGCATCAACCTCAGTGAGTGACCTGGGCAGTGATCAACGCTGGCAATGCAGAAATCATCAGGAGCACCACAAGAGAAGCTGTCCCTTCGACCTGGTGGCCTGACCTTCATTTTGATCACCACCCTATGGACTGTTTAATATTTTTGTAGGAGTTAATTATTTTAATGTTAAATGCTTTAATTGTTCTTTTACTAATTGCTTGTATAGTGGCATTGAACCCATACTTATTGTTAAACAACCACCTTTTGTTATGCTTCCAGCTTAGATCTTGTCCAACCCCACAGGCAAATAGCTGGATTAGAACAATCCCCACCTCTGGACTCTGAAGTGGCAAAGACTGCTATCCCATACTTCACTAAGGTTAAAGGACTAGTAGTAACATTTCCTGGCCTGGTAATGCTTTTGCTGATGGTTTTTCTATGCCTTCCTTGCGATACATGCACTGCAAAACTCTTATGAGCTTAGCCAGCCAGTTATCAAGCTCCAAATGAATGAATTTCCCCCCCCCCCGAGAGGAATCGCAGCCAGAGACGGGTAAGAGGGGGTGTCAGTCTGACCAACCTAAGACAGGGCCTTCAGCTTCGCTCTGAAGAAGTTCCGGATGATGGGTAAGGCAGACAAGGCGATCTACCCAACCTAAGACAGGCAGGTTCGCTTCTTTAAGCAAAGATGGGGGGAGATGATGTTGGGAGCCATTGGGAGCTGACAGTAAAGCTCAAAGGTCATCATGACTCCTGTGCTAGCTTAAAGGCACGTACAAGGAACTGGCTTACTTAAAAGACACCAGGTGCCCAGGAATTAATTGAACTGCTTCCAGCATGTCTAACTGTGGTGGGACTGATGTTTATTACTGTGCTAGGTGGGTCTGTCATTAAAACAAAAAAAAAGGGGGGAAATCTGTGGAGCACATGGGCAGCAAAGATGGCGCTGGAAGGGGGTTGAGTGGGCAGAGCCTAATTTACTGAAGAGCACATGGCCAGCCAAGATGGCTCTGGGAGAGAGTAGAGTGGGCAGACCCCAATTGATCTCCTGATCAGTACCTAACCAGCCCGTGAAGGCTCAGGTGAATGATAGGGTGTGACCTTGACAGTGATTGCTTCCTCTTCCTCCCTTACCATACCACCCACCCTCTTTGTCTTTAAAAAGGGGCTGCTCTCTGTTAATAAACGAGTTTTTCTACCTGCTGGATTTGGCTCCCCGCTGTGTCTGATTGTCTCCTGGGCTGAGGGAGACTAAGGAACGGGCGAGTGCCGCACTTACCTTTCCTCGGACCCTGTCTGTCTTTTGTGGGACAGACGAAGACCCAACACTTAACCTTACCGTAACCCTCACCCTCAGCCTAACCTTCAAATTTAACCTTACAGTCAACCCCACCCTAACCCACACCCTAACCCTAACCCTCACCCTAACACTAACTCTACCCCTAAACCTCACCCTCACCTGAACCCTAACTCTAACCCTAACCCTAAAAATAAACCTCACCCTAACCCTAACACTAACTCTCTCCCTCACCCTCACCGTAACTGTAATTCTAACCCTAAACCTAACAATAACCCTAACACTAACCCAAACCCTCACCCTAACCATAACCCTCACCCTAACCCTAATCCTCACCCTAACATTAACCATCACCCTAACACTAACCCTAACCCTAACACTAACACTCACACTAACCTTAAGCCTTACCCTAATCCTAAACCTCACCCTAATCCTAACCCTAACCCTCAACCTCACCCTAGCCCTCACCCTAACCCTAATTCTAAACCTCACCCTCACCCTAACCCTAACCTTCATCCTCAGCCTAAACCTCACACTAACCCTAACCCTAATCCTCAATCTAAGCCTCACCCTGACCCTAACCCTAACCCTTACCCTAACCCTAACCCTAAACCTCACCCGCCCCTAGCCCGCACCCTAACCCTAATTCTAACCTTCATCCTAACCCTCACCCTAACACTAACCCTAACCCTAACCTTCACACTAACCCTAATCCTAACCCTAACTCTCAACCTAACACTAACCCTCACCCTCACCGAAACCCTTACCATAACCCTCACCCTCACCCTAAAATTAACCTGAACCCTAACTCTCACCCTAATGCTAACCCTAACCCTCAAACTAACCCTAACCCTCACCCTCACCCTCACCCTCTGCCTAAACCTAAGGCTAAGCCTAACCCTAACCCTCACACTCACCCTAACCTTAAACCTAATCCTAATCCTAACCCTAATTCTAACTCTCACCCTCACTCTCAGCCTCACCCTAAACCTAATTCTAACCCTAAACTTCACGCTTACCCTAACCCTAACGCTAACCCTAACCATAAACCTAACCCTAACTCTAACCCTAACCCTCCCCCTAACTCTCACCCTAACCCTAACCATAACACTAACCCTAACCCTAAACCTCAACCTAACCTTCACCCTAACCCTAAATCTAACACTAAACCTCACCCTCAACCTAACCCTCACTCTAACCCTAACCCAAACCCTAAACTTCACACTAACCCTAACCCTGACCCTAACCCTAACCCTTACCCTCACACTTACTGTAACCGAAACCCTAAATCTAACCCTAACAATAACCCTAACCCTTATCCTAACCCTCACCCTAACCATAACCCTCACAATAACCCAAACCCTCACCCTAACACCAACCCTCACCCTAACACTAACCCTAAACCTAACACTAAGCCTCACACTAACCCTAACCCTAACCCTAACCCTAAACCTCAAGCTAACCCTCACCCTCACTCTAACACTAACAATAACCCTATACCACACCCTCCCCCAAACACTCGCCCTAAAACTATATCTAACCCTAAACCTCACCCTCACCCTAACCATAACCCTAACCCTAACCCTAAACACCACACTAACCCTAAACCTAAACCTCACCCACTCCCTCACCCTCACTGTAACTCTAACCCAAACGCTAACAATAACACTAACCATAACACAAACCATCACCCTAAACCTAATCCTCACCCCCACCCTCACCCTTAGCCTAACCATAAGCCTAAACCTAACCCTCACCCTAACTCTCACACTCACCCTCACCCTAACCCTAATACTAACTCTAACCCTCATCCTAACCCTCAACCTAACCCTAACCCTAACCCAACCCTAACCCTAATCCTAATCTTCACACCCACCCTAACCCTAAAACTTACCCTAAACCTAACCCTATCCCTAAACCTCAACCTAATCCTCACCCTAACCCTAACCCTAACCCTAAACTAACCCTAGCCCTAACCCTAAACCTAATCCTGATCCTCAGCGCACCCTCACCCTAACCCAAACCCTAACCCTAACCATCCCCGTAACACTAACTCTAAGCCTAAACCTCACCCTTACACTCACCCTAACCCTAAACCATACCCTAAACTTACCCTAACCCGAACCCTCACCCTCAAACTCAACCTCACCGTACCTCTAACCCTACCCTAACAATAACACTAACCCTAACCATAACCATAACCATAACCCTCAGCTTCAGCCTCAACCTCACTGCAAACTTAACCCTAGACATAACACTAACAATAACCCTAAGCCTAAGCCTAACCCTAACCCTAACTCTAATCCGCAAACCCACCCTGACCCTCAGCCTAACCCTAAGCTTAACCCTAACCCTAACCCTAACCCTCACTGTAACCCAAACCCTAACCCTAACACTAACCCTAACCCTAAACCTAACCGTAATCCTCAGCCTCACCCTCATCCTAACCCAAACCCTCACCCTATCCCTCACCTTAACTCTTAGCCTAACCCTAACCCTAACACTCACACTCACCCTCACCCTAACCCTAATACTAACCCTCACACTCACCCTCACCCTAACCCTAATCCTAAACCTAACCCTATCCATAACCCTAGCCCTCACCCTAACCCTAACCCTAGCCCTCACCCTTAGGCTAATCCTAAACCTAAACTTCATCCTAACCCTCAATCTAACCATAACACTAACCCTCACTCTAACCCGAACCCTAACCCTCACACTCATGCTTGGCCAAAACCTAAGCCTAAGCCTAAGCCTAAGCCTAACCCTAACCCTCACCCTAACCCTAACACTAACACTAACCCTAACTCTAACCCTAAATCTCACCCTCACCCTAACCCTAACTCCAACACTAACCCTAATCCCAAGCCTCCTCCTAACCCTAACCATAAACCTAACCCTAACCCTAAACCTCACCATAACCCTAAACCTAACCCTAACCCAAAACCTAACCCTAACCCTAAACTTTACCCTAAACCTCAGCCCCAACCTCCCCCTAACCCAAATCCTAAACCTAACCCTCCCCATAACCCTAACTCTAATCCTAAACCTCACCCTCACCCTCACCCTAAACCTAAACCTAACCCTAAAACTCACCCTAAACCTAACCCACACCCACAACCTCAATCACACTGTATCTCTAGCCCTAACCCTAAGAATAACACTAACCCTAACCCTAACCCTAACCCTAACCATAACCCTCAACTTTTGCCTCACCCTCACCATAAACTTAACCCTAAACATAACACTAACAATAACCCTAACCCTAAGCCTAACCCTAACCCTACCTGTAATCCTCAAACCCACCCTCACACTCAGACTAACCCTAAGCCTAACCCTAAGCCTAACCCTAACCCTCACTGTAATCTTAACCCTAAACCTAACACTAACCCTAACCCTAAACCTAACCTTAAACCTAACCCTAAACCTAACTCTAATCCTTAGCCGCACCCTCACCCTAACCCAAACCCTAAACCTAACCCTCACCCTAACTCTAAGCCTAACCCTAACCCTAACCCTAATCTTAAACCTAACCCTATCCCTAACCCTAGCCCTCACCCTTACGCTAATCCTAACCTTAACCTCATCCTAACCCTCAACCTAACCCTAACCCTAACCCTCACTCTAACCCGAACCCTAACACTCACCCTCATGCTCTGCCTAAGCCTAAGCCTAACCCTAACCCTAACCCTAACCCTCACCCTAACCCCAACACTAACACTAACCCTAACTCTAACCCTAAATCTCACCCTCACCCTAACAGTAACTCTAAACCTAACCCTAAACCTAAACCTCATCCTAACCCTAACCCTAACAATAACCATAAAAATAACCCTAACCCTAAACCTAACAATAAAACTAACCCTAACCCTCACTCTCACCCTAACAAAAACCCTCACCCCAACACTAACCCTCACCCTAACACTTACCCTCACCCTAACATAAACCCTAACGCTAACACTAACGCTCACACTAACCCTAAGCATCACCCTAACCGTAAACCTCACCCTAATACTAACCCTAACCCTCACCCTCACCCTAAACCTCAAACTAACCCTAACTCTAATAATCAAAGCCTCACCTCACCCTAACCCTTAAACTAACCCTCACCCTAACCCTAACCCTCATCCTTACAGTAAACCCCACCCTCAGCCTAACACTCAAATTTACCCTTACCGTCAAAACCAACCTAACCCGTACCCTAACCCTAACCCTCACCCTAACCCTAACTCTACCCATAAACCTCACCCTCACCTTAACCCTAACTCTAAGCCTAACACTAACACTAACTTCACCCTAACACTAACCCTCACCCTAACACTTACCCTCACTGTAACACTAACCCTAACCCTAACACTAAACCTCACACTAACCCTAATCCTCACCCTAATCCTTAACCTCACCATAACCCTAACCCTAACCCTAATCCTAACCCTCACCCTAGCCCTCACCCTAACCCTAATTCTAACCCTCACCCTCACCCTAACTCTAACCCTCATGCTCACCCTAAACCTCACACTAACCCTAACCCTAATCCTCAATCTAACCCTCACCCTGACCCTAAACCAAACCCTTACCCTAACCCTAAACCTAACCCTAACCCACAACCTTATCCTAATCGTCAACCTCAGCCTAAACCTCACATTTATCCTTACCATCATCCTCACCATAACCCTCACCCTAACCCTAAACGTCATCCTAACCCTCACAATAACCATAAACCTAAAAATCACCCTAAACTTAACCCTCACCCTCACCCTCAACCTCACGCTCAGCCGAACCCTAAGCCTAAGCCTAACCCTTACCCTAAACCTCACCCTCACCCTAGCCCACACCCTAACCCTAATCCTAACCTTAACCCTCATTCTAACACTCACCCTAACCCTAAACCTAACCATCACCCTAACGCTAATCCTCACCCCCACCCTCACCCTCAGCCTAATGCTAAAGCTAAGACTAACCCTAAACCTAACCCTCACACTCACCCTCAACCTAACCCTAATACTAACCTTAACCCAAACCCTAACACTAACCCCCGACCTAACCTTCCAACTAACCCTAAATCTAACCCTAAACCTCACCCTCACCCTAACCCTAATCCTAACCATAACCCTAAACCTCACCCTAACCCTCACCCTCACCCTCACCCTCACCATAACTCTAACCCTAACCCTAACAATAACACTAATCCTAACCCTAAACCTAACGCTAACCCTAACCGTAATCCTAATCCTAACACTCACCCTCAAGCTAATCCTAATCTTAACCTTAAGCCTCACCCTAGCCCTAATCCTCACTCTCACCATAACCCTAACCCTCAACCTAACCCTCACCCTAACACTAACCCTAAACCTAAACCTTAATCTAACACTAACCCTAACCCTCACCCTCACCCTAACCCTAATCGTAACCCTTATCCTCATCCTTACCCTCACCCTAAACCTAACCTTAACCCTCAAACTAACCCTAACTCTCAACCTAACCCTAAACCTCACGATCACTGTAAACCTAACCCTAAACCTCACCCTAACCCTAAACATAACCAACCATTAACTCTCAGCCTAACCTTAACCCTAAATCTCACTTTAACCCTAACCCTCACCCTCACCCTCACCCTCAGCCTAACCCTTAGCCTAACCCTAACCCTAACCCTCACCCGCACCCTCACCCTCACCGTAACTCTAACCCTAACCCTAAAAATAACACTAACCCTAAACATAAGCATCACCCTAAACCTAATCCTCACCTCCAACTCCCCCTTCGCCTAACCATAGGCCTAAGCCTAACCCTCAATCTAACCCTCACACTCACCCTCACACTAAACCTAAACCTAAACCTAACCCTGTCCCTAAACCTCAACCTAACCCTCAACCTCACCCTAACCCTAACAATAACCCTAACCCTAAACCTCAAACTATCCCTCCCCCTAACCTAACTCTAAACCTAAACCTCACCCTCACCCTAACCCTAACCGTAAACCTCACCCTAAAACTCACCCTAACCCTAAACCTCACCCTCACCATCAACCTCACCCTAACTCTAACCCAACCCTAACAATAACTCTAACTCTAACCCTAACCCTAACCATAACCATAACCATAACCCTCACCCTCAGCCTCACCCTCACAGCAAACTTAACCCTAAGGATTACACTAACAATAACCTTAACCCTAAGCCTAACCCTAATCATAATCCTCACCCCCACCCTACACTAACAATAACCCTACTCCTAAGCCTAACCCTAATCATAATCCTCACCCCCACCCTCACCCTCAGCCTAACCCTAAGCCTAACCCTAACCCTAACCCTCACCGTAACCCTAACACTAACCCTAACCCTAAACCTAACCCTAAACCTAACCCTAAACCTAACCCTAACCCTCAGCCCCACCCTCACCCTAACCCAAACCATAACCCTAACCCTCCCTGTAACCCTAACTCTCACCCTAAACCTCACCCTCACCCTCACCCTAACCCTAAACCTAACCCTAAAACTCACCCTAACCCTAACCCTAAACCTAAACCAAACCATAACCATATCCCTAAACTTCAACCTAACTCTCACCCTAACTTTAACCCTAACACAAACCCTAACCCTAACCCTGGACCTAACCCTCCAACTAACCCTAAATCTAACCCAAAACCTCACCCTCATCCTAATCCTAATCCTAACCCTAACCATAAAGCTCACCCTAACCCTAAAGCTAACCCTCACCCTCTCCCTCACCCTCATCCTCAACATAACTATAACCCTAACCATAACAATAACACTAATCCTAACCCTAACCCTAACCCTAACCCTAACCCTAACAATAATCCTAACACTCACCCTCAAGCTTACCCTAATCCTAAACCTAAGACTCACCCTAACCCTAATCCTCACACTCACTGTAACCCAAACCCTAAACTTAACCCTCACACTAACCCTAACCCTAAACCTAAACCTTAATCTAACACTATCCCTAACCCTCACCCTCACCCTAGCCTTGACCCTAACCCTAAACCGAACCCTAATACTCATCCTTACCCTCACACTAACCCTAACCTTAACCCTCACCCTAACCCTAACCATAACCCTAACTCTCAACCTAACCCTAAACCTCATGATCACCGTAAACCTAACCCTAACCCTCACCCTAACCCTAAAAATAACCGAACCCTAACTATCACCCTAACCCAATCCCTAATCCTCACACTAACCCTAACCCTCACCCTCACCCTCACCCTCAGCCTAACCCTAAGCCTAACCGTAACCCTAACCATAAAGCTGACACTCACCCTAACCCTTACCCTAAAACCAATCTTAACCATAAGCCTAACCCTCACCCTCAACCTAACCCTCACCCTAACCATAAACCTAAGACTAACCCTAACCCTAACCCTCAACCTCACCCTCACTCTAACCCTAACCCTAACCCTAAACCTCACTGTCACCTTAGACCTCAACAAAACCCTAAACCTAACACTAACTCTCATCCTAACCCTCACCCTAACACTAACCCTAACCCTCACCCTCACCCTCATCCTAACCCTAAACCGAACAGTAACCCTCAACCTAACCCTAAACTTAACACGAACCCTAACTCTCACCGTTACCCTAACCCTAACCCTAAACCTAACCCTATCCCTAACCCTAAACCTCACACTCACCCTAGCCCTTACCCAACCCTAATCCTAACGCTAACCCTGTTCCTAACCCTCCTCCTAACCCTTACACAAACCCTCACCCTAACACTAACCCTCACCCACAACCTCACCCTCAACCTAAACATAAGCCTAACCCTAAATCTAACCCTAACACACACACTCACCCTCACCCTAACCCTGATCCTAACCCTAACCCTCAACTTAACCCACCCCATAGGCTCACCCTAACCCTAACCCACACCTTCACCCTCAGCCTAATACTAAGCCTAACCCTAACCCTAATCCTCACACTCACCCTATCCCTAACCCTAAACCTAACCTACCCATAACCCTCACCCTCAACCTCAGCCTAACCTTAAGACTATCCCTAACCCTAACCCTAACCCTCACAATCACCCTAACCCTAACCCTAATCCTACTCCTAACCCTAACCCTAACCCTCACCCTCAACTTAACCCTCACCTTAAGCCTAACCCTAAAATTAATCCTAACCCTAACCCTCACCCTCAGCCACACCCTAACCTAACTCTAACTCTAAACCTCACCCTGAACCTAATCCTAACCCTATCCCTAAACCTCATCCTAGCCCTAACCATAACCCTCACCCTCACCCTCACCCTCACCCTCACTATAACCTTAACCCTAATCCTAACGCTAACAATAACCCTAACCCAAACACTAACCCTCACCCTAACCATAACATTCACCCTAAACCTAACCCTCACCCTAACACTTACCCTCACCCTAACACTAACCCTAACCCTAACACTAACACTCACACTAACCCTAACCATCACCCTAACCCAAAACTTCACAATAACACTAACCCTAAACCTCACCCTATCCCTAGCCCTCTCCCTAACCCTAACCCTCATCCTCACCCTAAACTTCACACTAACCCTAACACTAATCTCAATCTAACCCTCACCCTCACCCTAACCCTAACCCTAACTCTAACCCTAACCTTAACCCTCACCCTTAGTGTAACCCTCACTCTCAGCCTAACCCTCACCTTTACCTTTACCTTCAGCCTCACGCTAACCCTCACTCTAACCCTAAACCTAACCCTAACTCTAACCCTAACACTAACACTAACCCTCCCCCTAACCCTAACCCTAACCATCACCCTAACCCTAATCCTCACCCCCACCCTCACCCTCAGCCTAACGCTAAGCCTAAGCCTAACCCTAACCCTAAACCTCACACTCACCCTCAACCTAACCCTAATCCTAACCCTAACCCTAACCCTAAACCTAAACCTCAACCTAACCCTCAACCTCAACATAACTCTAAACCTAACCCTAAAAATAACTGTAATCCTAACCCTAAACCTAACCCTAACCCTAACCCCAGCATTAATGCCAACACTCTACCTCACCCCTAACCCTAACCCTAACCTTAACCCTCAACCTAACCCTAACCCTAAACCTTACCCTAACACTAATCCTAATCCTCACCCTCACACTAACCCTAATCCTAACCCTAACCCTCATCCAAACCCTCACATTCACACTAACCCTAATCCTCTCCCTCACCCTCACCGTAACTATAAACTGAACCCTAACCCTCACCCTCACTGTAACCCTTACCCTAACCCTCAACCTAACCCTAAACTTAACCCGAACCCTAACTCTCAACCTTACCCTAACCCTAAACCTCACCATAACCCTAACCTAAACCTCACCCTCAACCTAGCCTTCACCCAACCCTAATCCTAACCCTAACCCTCTTACTAACCCTCCCCCTAACCCTTACCCTAACCCTCACCCTAACCCTAACCCTCAACGTCAAACTCACCCTCAGCCTAAACCTAAGCCTAACCCTAAACCTAAACCTAACACCCACACTCACCCTCACCCTAACACTAATCCTAACTCTAACCCTCATCCTAACCCTCCCCATAATCCTAACACTTACCCTCACCCGAACACTAACCCTAAACCTCACCCTGTCCCTAACCCTCACCCTAAACCTAACCCTCATCCTAACCCTAAACTTCACACTAACCCTAACACTAAGCCTCACTCTAACCCTAACCCTCACCCTAATCCTAACTCTCACCCTCAGCCTAAACCTCACCTTTGCCCTTACCATCATCCTCACCCTAACCTTCACCCTAACCGTAAACCTCATCCTAACCCTCACCCTAACTGTAAACCTAACCATCATCCTAACCCTAACACTCACCCTCAACCTCACTCTCAGCCTAACCCTAAGCCTAAGCCTAACCCTTACCCTAGCCCTCAACCTCACCCTAGCCCTCACCCTAACCCTAATCCTACCCCTAAACCTCATACTAACCCTCACCCTAACCCTAACCCTAATCATCACCCTAACCCTAATCCTCACCTCCACCCTCACCCTAAGCCTAACTCTAAACCTAAGTCTAACCCTAACCCTCACCCTCACCCTCACCTTCACCCTAACCCTAAACCTAACACTAACCCTAACGATAACCCTAAACCTCAACCTAACCCTCATCCTAACCTTAACCCTCACACTAACCGTAATCTTAAACAAAGACGTAACCCTCCAACTAACCCTAACCCTAACCCTATACTTCATCCTCACCCTAACCCTATTCCTAACCCTAATCCTAACCCTAACCTTAACCATAATCCTAACACTCACCCTCACCCTAACCCTAATCCTAACCCTAAAACTCACCCTAACCCTAACCCTCCCCCTCACCTTAACCCTAATCCGCAACCTAACCCTCATGCTAACCCTAATCCTAACTATAACAATAACCTTAACAATAAACCTCAACCTAACCCTCACCCTAACCTTAACCCTAACACTAACCCTAACCTTAACCCACGACCTAAACCTCCAACTAACACTATATCTAACCCTAAACCTCACCCTCACCCTAACCCTTATCCTAAAGCTAAACCTAACCCTAACCCTAAACCTAACCGTATTCCTAACACTCACCCTCACACTAACCCTAATCCTAACCCTCACACTCACCGTAACCTTAACCCTTAACCTAACCCTCACCCTAACCCTAACCCTAACCCTAAACCTTAATCTAACACTAACTCTAACCCTCACCCTCACCCTAGCCCTGACCCTAACCCTAATCCTAACCCTAATCCTCATCCTTACCTTCACCCTAACCCTAATCCTAACCCTAACCCTCAACCTTACCCTAACCCTCACACACACCGTAACCCTAACCCTAACCCTCACACTAACCCGCAACTTAACCAAACCCTAACTCTCACCCTAAACCTAACCCTAACCCTTACACTAACCCTAACCCGCACCCTGACCCTCACCCTCAGTCTAACCCTAAGGCTAACCCTAACCCTAACCCTAACCCTCACCCTCACCCTCACCCTAACTCTAATCTTAACCCTAACCCTCAACCTAACCCTAACCCTCACTCTCACTGTAACCTTTAACGTAACCCTCAACCTAACCCTAAACTTAACCCGAACACTAACTCTCAACCTTACCCTAACCCTAAAGCTCACCATAACCCTAACCTAAACCTCACCCTCAACCTAGCCCTCACCCAACCCTAAACGTAACCCTAACCCTCTTCCTAAACCTCCCCCTAACCCTTAGCCTAACACTCAACCTAACCCTAACCCTCACCCTCAACCTCACCCTCAGCCTAAACCTAAGCCTAACCCTAAACGTAACCCTAATACCCACACTCACCCTCAACCTAACCCTAATCCTAACCCTAACCCTCATCCTAACCCTCCCCACAATCCTAACCCTCACCCTAACATTTACCCTCACCCTAACACTAACCTTAACCCTAACACTAACCCTCATACTAACCCTAACCATCACCCTAACCCTAAACCTCACACTAACACTAACCCTAAACCTAACCCTCTCCCTAGCCTTCAGCCTAACCCTAACCCTCATCTTCACCCTAAACTTCACACTAACGCTAACACTAACCCTCACTCTAACGCTAACCCTCACCCTAACCCTAACTCTACCCCTAAACCTCATCCTCACCCTAACTCTAACTCTAAACCTAACCCTAACACTAACCCTCACCATAACCCTAACCCTAACCATCAGCCTAACCCTAATCCTCACCTCCACCCTCACCCTCAGCCTAACCCTAAGCCTAAGCCTAACTCTAACCCTAAACCTCACACTCACCCTCACCCTAACCCTAATCCTAACCATAATCCTAACCCTAAACCTAAACCTCAACCTAACCCTCACCCTAACCTTAACCCTAACACTAAGCCTAACCCTAACCCTCGACCTAACTCTCCAACTAAACCTAAATGTAACCATATACCTCACCCTCACCCAACCCTAATCCTAACTCTAACACTAAACCTCAACCTAACCCTAAACCTAACGCCCACCCTAACCCTCAACCTCACCATAACTCTAACCCTAACCCTAACAATAACATTAATCCTAACCCTAACACTAATGCTAACATTCAACCTCACCCTAACAATAATCCTAACCCTAACCCTCACCCTAACCCTAACCCTCACCCTCACCATAACCCTAACCCTCATCCTCACCCTCACCCTAACCCTAACCCTAAACCTAAATCTTAACCTAACATTAAGATTAATCCTCACCCTCATCGTAGCCCTACCCTAACCCTAATCTTAACCCTAATCATCATCCAAACCCTCACCCTAACCCTAACCCTTAATCTCATCCTTACCCTAACCCTAACCCTCAACCTAACTCTAACCATAATGCTCACCCTAAACCTAACCCTAACCCTCACCCTAAACCTAAACTTAACCTAACCCTAACTCTCACCCTAACACTAACCCTCACCCTCACCCTAACCCTCACCCTGATCCTCACCCTCATCCTCAGCCTAACTATAAGCCTAAACCTAACCCTAACCCTAACCCTCACACTCACCCTAACCCTAACCCTAAACCTAACCCTAAACCTCACCCAAACCCTAACCATCACCATCACCCTCAACCTCACAGTAACCCTAACCCTAACCCTAAATATAACACTAATCCCAAACCTAACCATAACATTAACCATAACCCTCACCCTCAGCCTCAACCTCACTGTAAACTTAACCCTAACCTTAACACTAACTGTAAGCCTAACCCTAACCCTAACTCTAATCCTCACGGCCAAACTCACCCTCAGCCTAACAGTAAGGCTAACCCTAACCCTAACCCTAACCTTAATCCTCACCATAACCCTAACCCTAACACTAACACTAACCCTAACCCTAAACCTAACCCTAAACCTAACACTAATCCTCAGCCTCAACCTCACCATAACACAAGCCCTAACCCTAATCCTCACCCTAACTCTAAGCCTAACCCTAAGCCTAAACCTAACCCTCACACTCACCCTCACCCTAACCGTAATCCTAAAACTAACCCTATCCCTAAATCTAGCCCTAACCCTAACCCTCACCCTAGCCCTCACCTTTCCCCTAATCCTAACCCTAAACCTCATCTTAACCCTCACCCTATCAGTAATCCTAACCCTCAGGCTAACGCGAACCCTAAACCTCAACCTCATGCTCGACCTAAGCCTAAGCCTAAGCCTAACCCTAACCCTAACACTAACACTAACCCTAATTCTAACCCTAAATCTCACCCTCACCCTAACCCTAAGTCTAAGTATAACCCTAAACCTAAACCTCATCCTAACCCTAAACCTAAACCTCACCCTAACCCTCACTGTAACCGTAACCCTAACCCTAAACCTAACCCTAACAATAACCCTAACCTTAACCCAAAACCTCAAACTAACCATAATCCTCACCCTAACCCTAACCCTCACCCTAACACTTACCCTCACCCTAACACTAACCCTAAACCTAACACTAACCCTCACACTAACCCTAACCCTCACCCTAATTCTAAATCTCACACTAACCCTAACCCTAATCCTAATCCTCACCCTCACCCTAGCCCTCACTCTAACCCTAATTCTAACCCTCACCCTCACCCTAACCCTAACCTTCATCCTCACTCTAAACCTCACACTAACCCTAACCCTAATCCTCAATCTAACCCTCACCCTGACCCTTACCCTAACCCTTACTCTTACCCTTACCCTAAACCTAAACCTAACCTCACCCTTATCTTAACCCTCACGCTTACCCTAAACCTCACCTTTACCCTTACCATCATCCTCACCCTAACCCTAAAACTCACCCTAACCCTCACCCTAATTGTAAACCTAACCATCATCCTAACCCTAACCCTCACCTTCAACCTCACTCTCAGCCTAACACTAAGCCTAAGCCTAACCCTTAACCTAAACCTCAACCTCAACCTAGCCCTCACCCTAACCCTAATCCTAACCTTAACCCTCATACTAACCCTCACCCGAATCCTAACCCTAATCATCACCCTAACCCTAATCCTCACCTCCACCCTCACCCTAAGCCTAACCCTAAACCTAAGTCTAACCCTAACCCTCACCCTCACCTTAACCCTAAACCTAACACTAACCCTAACCATAAACCTAAACCTCAACCTAACCCTCACCCTAACCTTAACCCTGACACTAACCGTAATCTTAACCCCCGACCTAACCCTCCAACTAACCCTAACCCTAACCCTAAACTTCACTGTCACCCTAACCCTAATCCTAACCCTAAACCTAACCCTAACCCTAACCCCAACCATAATCCTTACACTCACCCTAACCCTAACCCTAGTCCTAACCCTAACCCTCACCCTAACCCTAACTCTCACCCTCACCTTAAACCTAATCCTCAACCTAACCCTCACCATAACCCTAATCCTAAACCTAACCATAAACATAACCCTAAAACTAAAACTAACCCTCACCCTAACACTCACCCTAACCCTAACCCTAACCCTAACCCTCACCCTCACCCTAGCCCTCACGCAAACCCTAATCCTCATCCTTACACACACCCTAACCCTAACCTTAACACTCACCCTAACCCTAATCCTAACCCTAAACCTCAACCTAATCCTAACTCTCACACTAACCTTAACCCTAACGGTAACCCTCACCCTAACCGTAAACTCAACCGAACCCTAACTCTCACTCTAAACCTAACCCTAGCCCTAACACTAAACCTAACCCTCACCCTCACCCTAAGCCTAACCCTAATCCTAATCCTAACCCTAAGCCTAACCCTCACCCACAACCTAACCCTCAACCTAACCCTAACTCTAACACTAACCCTAACCCTAACCCTCAAACTGAGCCTCACACTAATTTTAACTCTAACCCTAAACCTCAACCTCACCCTAACCCTAACCCTAACCCTAACCGTAAACCTCACGCTAACCCTAACCTTAAACCTCACCCACCCCTAGCCTTCACCCTAACCCTAATCGTAACCCTAACCCTCACCCTAACATTAACCCTAACCCTAACCCTCACCCTAACCCTAATCTTAATCCTAACTCTTAAACTGACACTAACCCTCAGCCTCACCGTAACACTTACCCTAACCCTAACCCTAACCGTAAACTTAACCCGAACCCTTACTCTCACACTAACCCTAACCCTAACCCTAACCCTCACCCTAAACCTAACCCTCACACTTGACATATCCCTCACACACAACCTAACCGTCATGTATACCCTTACCTTCACCTCCTCCCTAACCCTCACCCTAACCATAACACTCAACCTAATCCTCACCCTAACCCTAAATCTACCCCTAAACCTAACCCTCACACTAACCCTAACATTAAACTTCACCGTAACCCTAACCCTAACCATCAAACTAACCCTTACCCTCACCCTCACCCTCACCCTCAGCCTATATCTAAGGCTAACCCCAACCCTAACCCTAACCCTCACACTCAACCTAACCCTAACCCTAATCCTAATCCTCACCCTGACCCTCAGCCTCACCCAAATTCTAAACATAAACCTCACCCTCACCCTAACCCTAAGGTTAACCCTAACCATAAACCTAACCCTAACTGTAATCCTAAACCTCCCCCTAACTCTCACCCTAACCCTAACCCTAACACTAACCCTAACCCTAAACCTCAACCTAACCTTCACCTTAATCCTAACTCTAACCCTAAACCTCACACTCACCCTAACCCTCACTCTAACCCTAACCCAAACCCTAAACCTCGCCCTAACCCTAACCCTAACCCTCACCCTCACCCTCACCGTAACCGAATCCCTAAACCTAACCATAACAATAACCCTAATCCTTATCCTAACCCTCACCCTAACCATAACTCTCACGATAACCCAAACACTCACCCAAACACCAACCCTCACCCTAAAACTAACCCTAACCCTAACACTAACCCTCACACTAACCCTAATCCTAACCCTAAACCTAAACCTCAACCTAACCCTCACACTCACACTAAACCTAACAATAACCCTAACCCTGACCCTCACCCTAACCCTCCCCGTAACCCTATATCTAACCCTAAACCTCACCCGCACCCTAACCATAACACTAACCCTAACCCTAAACCCCACCCTAACCCTAACCCTCACCCGCACCCTCACCCTCCACGTAACTCTAACCCTAACCCTAACAATAACACTAACCCTAACCCTAACCATCACCATAACCCTAATCTTCACCCCCACCCTCACCCTTAGCCTAACCATAAGGCTAAGCCTAATCCTCACCCTAACCCTCACACTCAGACTCCCCTAACCCTAATCCTAAACCTAAACCTATCCCTAAACCTCAACCTAACCCTTACCCTCACCTTAACCCTAACACTAAACCTAACCGTAAAACTCACCCTATCCCTCCCCCAAACCCTAACTCTAACCCTAAACCTCACCCTCACCCTAACCCTAACCCTAACCCTAAACCTCATCCTAAACCTCACCATAACCCTAAGCCTCACCCTCACCCTCAACCTCACCGTAACTCTAACCCTAAACCTAACAATAACTCTAACCCTAACCCTAACCATAACCATAACCCTCACCCTCAGACTCACCCTCACAGCAAACTTAACCCTAACCATAACAGTAACAATAACCCTAACACTAACCATAACCCTAACCCTAATACACACATCCTCACCCTCAGCCTAACCCTAAGCCTAACCCAACCCTAACCCTAACGACCACCGTAACCCTAACCCTAACCCTAACCTAAAAACCTAAACCTAACCCTAACCATACGGAAGTGGCGCTGTAGCTCAAGTGGTAGAGCGCTCACCTTTAGCTGAAGAGCTGAGGGACAGCGCCGAAGCCCAGAGTTCAAGCCCCACGACTGCCAAAAAAAAAAAAAGTGAGACCCTAACCATAAACCTAACCCTAATCCTCAGCCCCACCCTCACCCTAACCCAAACCCTAACCCTAAACCTCCCCCTAACAATAACTCTAATCCTAAACCTCACCCTCACCCTAACCCTAACCCTGACCCTAAACCTCATCCTAAACCTCACCATAACCCAAACCCTCACCCTCAACCTCAAGCTCACCTAATCTCTAACCCTAATGCTAAGAATAACACTAACCCTAACCGTAACCATAACCATAACCATCACCTTCAGCCTCATGCTCACCGCAAACTTAACCCTAACCATAACACTAACAGTAACACTAACCCTAAGCCTAACCCTAACCCTAACTCTAATCCTCAACTCCACCCTCACCCTCATCGTAACCCTAAGCCTAAGCCTAAGCCTAAGCCTAATTCTAACCCTAACCCTCACCATAACCCTAACCCTAACACTAACACTAACACTAACCCTAACCCTAAACCTAACCCTAAACCTAACCGTAAACCTAACCCTAATCCTCAGCCTCAACATCACCCTAACCCAAACCCTAACCCTAACCCTCACCCTAACTCTAAGCCTAACACTTAGCCTAATCCTCACAATCACCCTTACCCTAACTCTAATCCTAAACCCTATCCCTAACCCTAGCCCTCACCCTAACCCTAACCCTAGAATGCACCCTTACCCTAATCCTAACCCTAAAACTCAATCTAACCTTCACCCTAACCCGAACCCTAACCCTCACCCTCATGTTCGGCCTAAGCCTAAGCCTAAGCCTAACCCTAAACCTAACCCTCACCCTAACCCTAAAACTAACACTAACCCTAATTTTAACACTAAATCTCACCCTCACCCTAAACTTAACTCTAACCATAATCCTAAAACTAAACCTCATCCTAACCCTAACCCTAACCATAACCATAACCATAACCCTAACCCTAACTCTAACCCTAACAATAACCCTAACCCTAACCCTCACCCTCACCCTAACCATAACCCTCACCCTAACCCTCACCCTAACACTTACCCTCACCCTAACATAAACCCTAACGCTAACACTAATGCTCACACTAACCCTAAGCATCACCCTAACCGTAAACCTCAACCTAACACTAACCCTAACCCTCATCCTCACCCTAAACCTCACACTAACCCTAACACTAATCCTCAATCTAACCCTCACCCTCACCCTAAGCCTAACCCTAACCCTCACCCTTACTGTAACCCTCACCCTCAGCCTAACCCTCAAATTTACCCTTACCTTCAACCCCACCCTAACCCGTACTCTAAACCTAACCCTAACCCTAACCCTCACCCTAACCCTAACTCTACCCCTAAACCTCACCCTCACCTTAAACCTAACTCTAACCCTAACCCAAACAATAAACCTCAACCTAACCGAACTCTCACCCTGACACTCACCGTAACCGTAACCATAACCCTAACCCTAACAATAACCCTAACACTAACCTAACCCTAACCATAACCCTCACCCTGAACCTAACCCTCACCCGAACACTTACCTTCACCCTAACACTAACCCTAACCCTAACACTAACCCTCACACTAACCCTACCCCTCTCCCTAATCCTAAACCTCACCATAACCCTAACCCTCACCCTAGCCCTATTTCTAACCCTCACCCTCACCGTAACCCTAACCCTCATCCTCACCCTAAACCTCACACTAACCCTAACCTTAATCCTCAATCTAACCCTCACCCTGACCCTAACCCTAACCCTTACCCTAACCCCAAACCTAACCCTAACCCTCACAATAAACCTCAACCTCAGCCTATACCTCACTTTTACCCTTACCATCATCCTCACCCTAACCCTAAACCTAACCCTAACCCTCACGCTAACCCTAACCCAAATTCTAACCCTCAACCTAACCCTCCCCCTAACCCTACTCCTACCCCTACCCCTCACCCTCACCCAAACCTTCACCCTAACCCTTACCCTCACCCTAAACCTAACTCTAACCCGCACACTAACCCTAACCCTCACCCTTACCCTAAACCTACCCCTCAACCTAACGCTAACCCTAACTCTAACCCTAACCCTGACCCTAACCCTAACGCTAAACCTAACCCTCACCCTCACCCTAACCCTCAGGCTCAAGCTCAACCTCAGTCTAACCCCAACCCTAACCCTAATCCTAACCCTAAACCACACCCTCACCCTCACCATAACTATAACCCTAACCCTAACCCTAACCCTCACCCTCACATTAACCTCACCCTCACCCTCACCCTCACCTTAACACTCACGATAACCCTAACCCTCACTCTCACCCTAAACCTCACCCTAACAATTACCCTCACCCTAACTCTAAACCTAACCCTAACCCTCACACTAAACCTAACACTCACCCTAAAGCTAGCTATACCCCTCACACTAACCCTCACCCTAACCCTAACCCTAACCCTCACCCTAACCTAATGCTAACCTAACACTCAACATCACCCTAGCCCTCAATCTTATCCTAACCCTAACCTTAACCCTAAATTTCACCCTCAACCAAACCGTCACAGTAAACCTAACCCTCACCCTAACCCTAACCCTCACCCTCACACTCACCCTCACCTTCAGCCTAACCCTAACCCTAACTCTATACCTAAACCTAACCCTCACCCTCACCCACACCCTCACACTCACCCTACCGCTCACCCTCAACCTAACCCTAACCCTCAACCTAATCCTAACCCTAACGCTCACCCTCACCCTCACCCTAACCCTCAGCCACACCCTAACCGTAAGCCTAACCCTACCCCTAACCCTAACCCTCACTCTCACCCTAACCCTCACCCTAAACTTTACCCTCACCCTCACCCTAAAGCTAACCCTAACCATAACCCTCACACTAAACCTAAACCTCACCCTAACCCTAAACCTACCCCTCACCCTCACCCTAACCCTCACCCTCATTGTAACCCTAACCCTAAAACTAACACTCACCCTAACCCTAAACCTCACCCTAACCCTAACACTCAACCTGACCCTTACCCTCAGCTTAACCCTAACCCTAACCCTCACCGTAAACCTCACCCTAACATTTACCCTCACCCTAACTCTAAAGATAACCATAACTCTAATCCTCAAACTAAACATAACCGTAACCATAACCCTAAACTTCACCCTAACCCTAACCCTAACCCTAACACTATCCATGACCCTCACCGTAACCCTCACCATCAGAGTAATCCAAACTCTAATCCTAGCCCTAACACTCACCCTCACCTTCACCCTAAACCTAAACCTAACCCTAACCCTCACCCTCACCTTAACCCTAATGCTAATCCTAAAACTCACCCTCACCTTTATCCTCACCCTAATGCTTACCCTCACCCTACCCCTAACCCTAACCCTCAGGCTAATGCTCACCCTAACCCTAACCCTAACACTAATCCTCACCCTATCCCTAACCCTAACCCTAACCCTCACCCTCACCCTAGCCCTCACTCTAAACCTAAGCCTCACCCTAAGCCTCACCCTAAGCCTAACCCTAATGCTAAACCTAACACTCACCATCACCCTAACCCTCACCATAATCCTAACCCTCACCCTCAACCTCACCCTCACCCTCACCCTAAACCTCACCCTAACCCTAACCCTAACCCTAAACCTCACCATGACCCTCACCCTAACCCTACCCCTAACCCTCACACTCATCCTAACCCTCACCCTAACCCTTACCTTCACCCTCAACCAAACCCTCACACTAACCCTAACCCTCACCCTAACCCTCAACCTCACCTGTGGAGAGCTGCGGGAGCTGCAACCAAAAGACGGCCACAAAAGCAACATTGTAGCTAAAATGGCGGGGCCGTGTGGCGCGGCTCCGACCTAAGATGGCGCGGGCTCCTGCCTTCAGTCTTCCTGGTGACGAGTGCTCTCTGTAAAAAACAACTCCTTATATAGCTATGACTTGGCTCCTAGTTTGCTTCTGTGCTTGCAGCCCTATCAGTATATGCCACGTGGCGCTTCAGGATTGGCCATCCAGGAGGCTTATAACCGGATCGCAGGGGGCCGATGGGAAGGAGAAGCAGGAAGAAGCAGGAAGAAGCGGGCAGGAGAGAAGTAGGAGAAAAGAAGCTGTAAACAAGGTCCTGAATAAACCGCCTGAAAGAAGAACCTGTTGTCGCGTCATCCTTGCGGGTCGAGGCAGTCGCGACAAGTGGCGCCCAACGTGGGGCTCGACAGGATTCAGAACTTTCAGTGGTCAGGGTGGTGCACCGGTAAATTCCCAGGAAAAGGGGGAATCCGCGACAAGAGCGGGGGTAAGTTCCCAGGTAAGAGGGGATCCGCGATAAAAGCAGGAGGGATTTTTTGCTCATCTCGGTAGATAAAAGAGAGAGTGGAAACACGGGAAGAAATAAAATACAGGCCTAAAGTGAAAGTAACAAAAACAAAAAACAAGAAACAACTAAGATGGGCGCCGCCACGTCACATCCAATTTTTCTGGCCCTGGAAGAGCTGCTATGCTCAAAAGGACTAAAGTTAAAAAAGGATACTTTACGGAGGTTCCTTGAGGAATGCAACATTGTAGCTCCTTGGTTCATAGTGTCTGGGAGCCTTCCTCAAAGGAAATGTTGTTACAAATGGGCTACTCCCCAGGGCAAGGACTGGGAAAAAACTTGCAAGGCTGTAAAGATCCTATTGATGCCCACCGAAAACTTGATAGACATGGGCTGGGTTTTTCATAGGGGTCGCTGAGAATCATATTTGAAAGAGTTATATTTTACTGTTCATCATTGTCATACCTTGTAACTAGCATTTAGATATTTAAAGGATCTATTAAATTAGCATTGTATTTGGACAAAACATAACCAAACTGCAGGCCTATTTTCTTTCATACCTAATTAGAAATAAAAGCTAGAAGTTCTTTAAATTCAGTAGGCCAGCAATAGCTTATAATTCCCTATAACTCAAACACAAATTTTGATTAGTTTTAATTGGATCCTAAGTGTTTTGAATTTCTGGATTGATATAGTAGGATAGTAGAAAGATTCAAGTTTCGTAGACTCACGAACAAAAGTTAGACAAACAGGGACTGGGTTTTTCATAGCGGCCACTGGGGAGGGCATTCCCATAGTTTGGAAGTATTACCCTGCCGCGGTAGCCAGTCTGGCGTTGTTGGGGGTTCAGCAGTGCATCCAACATTTGGCAATGCTCCATGCTTCATTATTGTTCCATATACTAATCATCAAGTACAAACATTATGTGCTACTGTAGATGATTGGGCAGTCTTACAATGTAGTTTTAAGGGACAGATAGATAACCATTTTCCAAAACATCCCTTGTTAAATTTTCTAAAAGAACATCCTGTAGTTTTTCCTAAAGTTACCTCCTTAAATCCCCTTGCTAGAGCTTGCAATATTTTTACCGATGGCTCTAAAACGGGATGCGGCGTGTACATGGTGGAAGGCCATGACCCAGTCCGCCACCAGTTTCAAGCCAGTGCTCCACAATTAGTGGAACTACAAATTGTTGTAAAAGTGTTTCAAACCTGTCCTTTTCCTTTTAATTTAATTTCAAACTCTGTTTATGTTATAAATGCTTTAAGAGTCTTGGAGGCTGCAGGGCCAATTAAACAGGCCTCTCCTGTTGGATATTTGTTTTGTCGCTTACAACGATTGCTTTGGCAACGACAACACCCTTTCTATCCCTTACATATTCGTGCCCATACTGGTCTGCCTGGCCCTTTAAGCGAAGGCAATGATATTGTTGATTGTTATACCCGTCAAGATTGGATTTTTTTTAGTTCAAATTTGGATAGAGCAAAAACTTTTCATAATAACTTTCATGTTAACTCAAAAGCTTTACAAAAACAATTTCAACTTTCCCGTGTGGATGCCCAACAAATAGTTTTAGATTGCCCTCATTGTGTAATTTATTACCACTTACCTAGTGTTGGTGTTAATCCTCAAGGCCTTTTGCCTCTTAAAATATGGCAAATGGATGTTACCCATGTACCTGAATTTGGACGCCAGAAATTCGTGCATGTTTCTGTAGACACATGCTCTGGCATTATATATGCCTCCCCTATGACTGGAGAAAAGGCACATCAGGTTATTAACCACTGCCTAGAGGCGTGGGCGGCTTGGGGCAAACCAAAACAGCTCAAAACTGATAATGGTCCTGCATATGCAGGAAATCAATTTTTCTCCTTTTGCAAAGCAATGGATGTTCAACTTCTTCATGGGTTGCCCTATAACCCTCAAGGTCAAGGCATCGTAGAACGTGCACATCGCACGCTAAAGGAGACTTTACAAAAACAAAAAGGGGGAATTGGCCATGGCCGTACCCCTAAGGAAAGGCTTTCTCTTACTTTATTCACTATTAATTTTTTAAATTTGGATGCTCAAGGCCTGTCTGCAGCGGACAGGCATAACAAGACTCAAGGTCTAACAAAAGGAATGGTAAAATGGAAAGATATTTTGACAGGGCTCTGGCGCGGGCCTGATCCCGTGCTAACATGGGCACGAGGTTCTGTTTGTGTTTTTCCACAAGACCAACAGGATCTGGTTTGGGTACCTGAACGACTCGTTAGGAGGGTCCAAGGAGAAGAAGCACAAGATGCAAAGGGTGGTGATGATTCTTCTGATCGCCCTCACAACGACAGCCTGTAAGACCAGTGCCGAGATGGAGGATCCTGTCCATGTTCCCAAGACCGATGCCCTTATCTTTTAGACAATTGGACTGGAGAGTTTGACAGCTGTGGATCATTTGAAGGAGTGGGCGGGAATGGGCTCCCTTATTGGTATCCTGGCATTAGTGATCTTGTTGTGCCTGTGGTGCATATACCGGATTAGGAGCTCGCAGCGCAGAAGTATGGCTACGGAGGTCCAGGCCTTCACTGCCATTGAGGCCGGACAGTCCCCCTACGCGTGGCTTGCCATGTTGAAGGAATAGCACAGGGTGCGAGGCAAACGCACTGCACTTGGGAATCACTCCCTGGCGTGAGCCCAAGAAGAGCATGTTGGGTTGCAAGTGGGTTGATGCCCAAGATCCCACCTCTGCAAAAAAGGCATTGGACAGGCCTGGTCATCACTGGGGAAGGCGCACACCTCAGGTGAAGACCAGTGCAAGGTCCTCTCATTAATGTTTTAGACAGAGGCCCAACCTCTACTTTTACCTGTTGCTTAATAAAACAAAAAAGGGGGAGCAGTGGAGAGCTGCGGGAGCCGCAACCAAAAGACGGCCGCAAAAGCAACATTTTAGCTAAAATGGCGGGGGCGTGTGGGGCGGCGCCGACCTCAGATGGTGTGGGCTCCCACCTTCCGTCTTCCCGGTGACGAGTGCTCTCTGTAAAAAACAACTCCTTATATGGCTATGACTTGGCTCCTAGTTTGCTTCCGTGTTTGCAGCCCTATCAGTATATGCCACGTGGTGCTTCAGGATTGGCCATTCAGGAGGCTTATAACCAGAGCACAGGGGCGGATGGGAAGGAGAAGCAGGAAGAAGCAGGAAGAAGCAGGCAGGAGAGAAGTAGGAGAAAAGAAGCTGTAAACAAGGTCCTGAATAAACCGCCTGAAAGAAGAACCTGTTGTCGCGTCATCCTTGCGGGTCGAGGCAGTCGCGACACTCACCCAACCCTAGCCCTCACCTGAACGCTAACTCTAAACCTCACTCTCACCCTCACCCTCACCCTAAACCTTACTTTCACCCTAACCCTAACCCTAACCCTCACTCTAACTCTCACCCTAAACCTAAACGTAACCCTCACCCTAACTCTAACCCTAACCCTCAACCTAATGCTAACCCTAACCCTAATGCTCACTGGAATGCTAAAACTAACACTTACACTAACCCTCACCCTCACCCTAACCGTCACCCTAACCCTAACCCTCACACACACACTTACCTTCACCCTCACCCGAACCCTCACCCGAACCCTAAACCTCAACCTCTTCCTCAACTTCACACTAACACTAAACCTCACCCTAACCCTCACCCTCACCCTCACACTAAAACTCACCCTTACCCTCACCCTCACCCTAAGCCTAACCCTAAACCTAACCCTAATCCTAAGCCTAAGCCTCACCATCACCCTCACCCTAACCCTAATCCTAACCCTCAGCCTCACCCTAACCTTAAACCTATCCCTAACTCTAAACCTTAGTCTAAAACTAACCCTCATCCTAACCCTCACACTCACCCTAACCCTAACCCTAACCGTAACCCTCACTCTCACCCTAAACCTAACGCTAACTCTAACCCTCACCCTCATCCTAACCCTCACCCTAACCATTATCCTCACACTAACCCTGACCATAACTCTAAACCTAACCCTCACAATAACCCTAACCCTCACCATAACCCTAAACCTACCCCTCACCCTCACCGTAACCCTCACCCTAACCCAAACCCTAACCCTCAACCTCACACTAATCCTCACTGTCACCCTAATACTCACCCTAACCCTTACCCTCACCCTAACCCACCGTAACCATAACCCTAACGCTCACATTAACCTAACCCTCATCCTAAACCTAACACTACGCCTCACCCTAACTCTGACCCTAACCCTAACCCTAACTCTCACCCTCACCCTAGCCTTCACCCTAACCCTAATCCTAACACTCACCCTCACCCTAACCCTAACCCACAACCTCACCCTAACCCTCACCCTAACACTAACTCTCACCATAACCTTCACCCTAACCCTAACCCTAACCCTAAACCTCACCCTCACCCTAAACTTCACCCTAAACCTTAGCCTCACCAGAACCCTCACCCTAACCCTAAACCTAAGCCCAACCCTCACCCTCTCCCTCACCCGCAGCCTAACCATAAACCTAACGCTAATCCTAACGCTAACCCTCACACTCACCCTCGCACTAAACCTAACCCTAACCCTCACCCTAACCCTAACCCTCACCCTCACCTTCACCCTCAGTCTAACCATAACCCTAACACTAATACTAACCCTAACCCTCATCCTCACCCTAACCCCATTCCTAACACTCACCCTCACCCTAAACCTAACCCTAACCCTTAGCCTCACCCTAACCCTCACCCTAAGCCTTAGCCTCAAGCTAAACCTCACCCTAAACCTAACCCTAACACTCAAACTAACCCTAAAACTCACCCTAAACTTAAACCTCACCCTAACCCTAACCCTAACCGGCACCCTCATCCTAAACCTAACTTTAACTCTAAGGCTAACCCTCACCCTAAACCTCACCCTAACCCTCACACAAACCCTAAGGCTAACGCTAACCCTCACTTTCACCCTAAACCTTATCCTCACCCTAAGCCTAACCCTAACACTAAACTTAAACCTCACCCTAACCCTAACCCTACCCCTCATCCTAACCCACACCCTAATGCCAACCCTAAACGTAACCCTCACCCTAAACCTGAACCTAAACTTCACTCTCATCATAACCCTCATCGTCACCCTAACACTCACCCTAAACCTAACCCTCACCCACACCTTAACCCTCAACCTCACGCGAACCCTCACCCTCACCCTAACACTCACCCTAACCCTAAACCTCACCCGCACCCTAACCCTCACCATCACACTAACCATAACCCTCACCCTAACACTAACCCTAAACCTAACCCTCACCCTAACCTAATCCTACCCCTCAACTTAACTGTCAACCTAACCCTAAATCTCACCCTCACACTGGCCCTAACACTACCCCTAATCCTAACACTAACCCTCACCCTAACCCTAACCCTAACACTACAACTCACCCTAACCATCACCCTAACCCTAACACTAACCCTCAACCTCACCCTCACCCTAGCTCTCACCCTAACCCTAATCCTAACCCTCAGCTTCACCCTCAACTTAAACCTAAACCTAACCCTAACCCTTAGCCTAACCCTAACCCTCACCCTAATGCTAATCCTAACCCTCACACTCACCCTAACCCTAACACTAACTGTAACCCTAACCCTCGCCCGAAACCTTACCCTTAGCCACACCCTAACCCTCACACGCACATGAACACTTACCCTCAACCTAAACCTCAAACTCACCCTAAACACCAAACTAACCCTAAGCCTCACCCTAACCCTAACCCTAACCCTCACACTCACCCTAAAACTCACCCTTACTCTCACCTTCACCCTAAGCCTAACACTAAACCTAACCCTAATCCTTAACCTTAACCTCTTCCTCCCACTCCCCCAACCCTAACCCTTAGCATAACCCTAACCCACACCCTAATCTTAATTCTAACCCTCATGCTCACCATAACCATAACCCTAACTGTAACCCTCACCCTCACCCTAAACCTAACGCTAACCCTAACCCTCACCCTCACCCTAACCCTTATCCTCACACTAACCTAACCTTAATTCTAACCTAACCCTCACACTAACCCTAACCCTCACCATAACCCTAACCCTACCATTCACCCTAACACTAACCCTAAAACAAACCCTCACCCTAACCCTAAACCTAACCCCCACCCTCACCCTAACACTCAATGTCACCCTAATCCTCACCCTAAACCTAACCCTCAGCCTCACCCTAACCGTAAGCCTTACCCTAACCCTAACCCTAACCCTCATTCTCACACTAACCCTCACCCTAAACCTTACCCTCACCCTCACCCTCACGCTAACCCTAACCATAACGCTCACACTAAACCTAAAATTCACCCTAACCCTAAACCTACCCCTCACCCTCACCCTAACCATCACCCTCATCGTAACCCTAACCCGAAACCTAACACACACCCTAACCCTAACCCTAACCCTAAACCTCACCCTAACGCTAACCCTAACACTCACACTCACCTTAAAACTCAGACTTAACCTCACCTTCACCCTAAGCCTAAACCTAAACCTAACCCTAATCCTAAACCTTAGCCTCTCCCTCCCCCTCCCACTAACCCTAACCCTAAACCTTAGCCTAAACCTAACCCTCACCCTAACATTAATCCTAACCTAACTCTCACCCTAACCCTAACCGTCACCCTAACCCTAAACCTAAGGATAACCCTAACCCTCCCCCTCACCCTAAATATCACCCTAACCCTTAACCTCACACTAACCCTAACCATAACTCTAACCCTAACCCTCAAACTAACCCTAACCCACAACATAACCCTAACCCTAACCCTCACCCTCACCCTAATCGTAACCCTAACACTAACCCTCACCCTAACACTCACAATAACACTCATGCTAAACCTAACCCTCACTCTCACCCTAACTCTCACCCTAACTCTTACCCTCACCCTAATGGTAACCCTACCCCCCACTCTATGACTCACCCTAACCCTAAATCTAACCCTTATCCTAAAGCTAAACCTAATCTTAACCCTCACCCTCACACTAGCCATCACCCTAACCATAACCCTCAACATGACAGTAACACTCACCCTCACCCTAACCCTAACCCTAACCCTCACCCTAACACTAACCCTATCACTAACCCTCACCCTAAACCTAATCCTCACCCTAAACCTAACCCTAACCCTCAATTTCTCCCTAACCCTCACCCTAACACTAACCCTAAACCTCACCCTCACCCTAACCATAACCCTCACACTAACCTAACACTCACCCTAACCCTAAACATACACCTCACATTACCCCACACCCTAAACCTCACCCTAACCCTGACCCTCAGCCTCACCCTCACCCTCAGCCTAACCTTAATGCTAACCCTTACCCTCACCCTCACCCTAATCCTAACCCTAAACCTAACCCTAAACCTAACCCTCACCCTCACCCTCACCCTCACCCTAAACCTAAACCTAACCCTAACCATCACTCTCACCCTTATGGTAACCCTAACCTTAACCCTAACCATCAACCTAATCCTAAGTCTCACCTTAACCCTAACCCTAACACTCACCCTTACCCTAACCCTCACCCTAACACTAACCCTAAACCTCACCCTCAACCTAACCCTCACCCTAAACCTAACGTTAACCCTAACCCTGACCCTCATCCTAACCCTCACTCTAACCCTTATTCTCACACTAACCCTAACCCTAACCCTAACCTTCACACTAACCCTAACCCTCACCCTAACCCTAAACATACACCTCACACTAACGCTCACCCTAACCCTCACCCTAACCCTAACCCTCAGCCTCACCCTCACCCTCAGCCTAACCTTAACCCTAAATCTTACCCTCACCCGCACCCTAATCCTAACTCTAAAACTAACCCTCACCCGAAACCTCACACTCAGCCTAACCCTAACCTTAACCCTCACACTCACCATAACCCTAATGCTAAACCTAACACTCAACCTCACCCTAACTAACTCTATCCCTAACCCTCATCCTAACCCTCACCCTAACCCTGACCCTAACCCTCTGGGTCAACCTCACCCTAACCCAAACCCTAACCTTCCCCTTAACACTCACCCTAACACTAACGCTAACCCTAAACCTCACCCTCAACCTAAACCTCACTCTAACCCTTACCCTCACCCTAACTCTAAAGCTAAACCTAACCTTAATCCTCACACTTACCCTAACCCTAACACTAACCCTCACCCTAACCCTCAACCTCACGCAACCCTAGTCCTCACCTGAACGCTAAACCTAACCCTCACTCTCACCCTCACCCTCACCCTAACCCTTACTCTCACCCTAAACCTAAACCTCACTCTAATACTCACCCTAACCCTAAACGTAACCCTCACCCTAACCCTAATCCTAAACCTCACCCTAATGCTAACCCTAACCTCAACCCTCACGGGAACACTAAAAGTAACGCTAAACCTAACACTTACACTAACCCTCACCCTCACCCTAATCGTCACTCTAACCCTAACCCTCACACACACCCTTACCTTCACCCTCAACTGAACCCTCACCCTCACCCTAAACCTAAACCTCACCCTAAACTTCACACTAACACTAAACCTCAGCCTAACCCTCACCCTCACCCTAAAACACACCCTTACCTCACCCTCACCCTAAGCTTAACCCTAAACCTAACCCTAATCCTAAACCTAAGCCTCACCCTCACTTTAACCCTAACCCTAACCCTTAGCCTAACCCTAACCCTCACCCTAATACTAATCCTAACCCTCACACTCACCCTAACCCTAACCCTAACTGTAACCCTCACCCTCACCCTAAACCTAACACTAAACCTAACCCTCACCCTCATCCTAACTCTCACCCTAACCATTATCCTCACACTAACCCTAACCCTAAATCTAACCCTAACCCTCACAATAACCCTAACCCTCACCATAACATTAACCCTACAACTCACTCTAACCCTCACCCTCACCCTGACCCTCACCCACACCCTAACCCTCACCCTCACCCGAACCCTCACCCTCACCCATCCCTCACCCTCACCCTAAATATCACCCTAACCTTAACACTCAAACTAACCCTAATCCTAACTCTCACCCTAACCCTCACCCTCGCCCTAACCCTCACCTTCACCCTAATCCTCACCCTATCCCTAACCCTAACCAAACTACCTAACCCTTACCTACCTAAACCCTCACCCTCACCCTAACTCACACCCTAACCCTCGCCCTCACGCAAGCCCTCCTCCTAACCGTAATACTAACCGTAACCCTCACCCTCACCCTCACCCCTCACTCTAAACCTAACCCTAACCCTCACCCTCACCCTAACCTGACCCTTAACCTCAACCTCAACCTAAGCCTAATTCTAACCCTAACCCTCACACTAACCCTAACCCTCAACATAACCCTAACCCTACCACTCACCCTAACATTCACCCTAACCCTCTCATCCTAACCCTAAACCTAACCCCCACACTCACCATAACACTCACTGTCACCCTATCCCTCACCCTAAACCTAACCCTCAGCCTCACCCTAACCGTAAGCCTAACCCTAACCCTAACCCTCACACTAAACCTAACCCTCACCTAACCCTAAACCTCAACTTCATCCTAAACCTAAACCTAAACCTAACACACATCCTAACCCTAACCCTAACCCTAAACCTCACCCTAAACATAACCCTCACCCTGACCCTTAACATACACCTCACACTAACCCTCACCCTAACCCTCTACCTAACCCTCACCCTCACCTTAACCCTAACCCTCACCCTCACCCTAACCCTAAACCTAACCCTCAACCTAACCCTAACCCTAACCCTCACACTATCCCTAAACCTCACCCTAACACTAACATTAACCCTCACCGTCAACCTCCCGCTAACCCAAACCCTAACCCTCACCGTCAACCTCACCCTAACACTAACGCTAACCCTAAACCTCACCCTCAACTTAAACCTCACCCTAAACCTTACCCTCACCCTAAATCTAACGCTAAACCTAACCCTAATCCTCACACTTACCCTAACCCTAACTCTAACCCTAACCCTCACCCTAACCCTCACATTCACCCAACCCTAGCCCTCAGCCGAATGATAAACCTAACCCTCACTCTCACCCTCACCCTCACCCTAATCCTTACTCTCACCCTAACCCTAACTCTAACCATCACTCTAACTCTCACCCTAACCCTAAACTTAACCCTCACCCTAACCCTAACCCTAACCCTCACCCTAACACTAACCCTAACCCTAACCCTCACTGGACCGCTAAACCTAACCTTAAACCTAACACTTACACTAACCCTCACCGTCATCCTAAACGTCACCCTAACCCTAACCCTCATACACATTCTTACCTTCAGTCTCACTTGAACAATTACCCTCACCCTAAACCTCAACCTCAACCTAAACTTCACACTAACACTAAACCTCACCCTCACCCTAAAACTCACCCTTACCCTCACACTCACCCTAAGCGTAACCCTAAACCTAACCCTAATCCTAAACCTAAGCCTCAACATCATCCTCACCCTAACCCTAAACCTAATTCTAACCATCAGACTCACCATCACCTTAACCCTAACCCGAACTCTAAACCTTAGCCTAAACCTAACTCTCATCCTATCCCTAATACTAACCCTCACACTCACACTAACCCTAACCCTAACCGTAACCCTTACCCTCACCCTAAACCTAATGCTAACCTTAAGCCTCACCCTCACCATAACCATTATCCTCACACTAACCCTAACCCTAACTCTAAACCTAACCCTCAAAATAACCCTACCCCTCACCATAACCCTAACCCTACCCCTCACCCAACCCTCACCCTAACCCTAAACCTCACCCTAACCCTCAACCTCACACTAATCCTCACTGGCACCCAACCCTCACCCTAAACCTAACACTCACCCACACCTTAACTCGAACCCTCACCCGAACCCTCACCCTCACCCAACCCGAACCCTCACCGTAAACATCACCCTAACCTTAACCCTCACCCTAACCTTAACCCTCACCCTAACACTATGCCTAACCCTCATCCTAACCCTCACCCTCACCCTAACTCTCAACTTCAACCTAATCCTCACACTAACCCTAACCCTCACCCTAACCCTCACCCTCACCCAACCCTAGCCCTCACCCGAAAGCTAACCCTAACCCTCACTCTCACCCTCACCCTCACCCTAACCCTTACTCTCACCCTAACCCTAACCCTAACCCTCACTCTAATTCTCACCCTAACCCTAAACGTAACCCTCACCCTAACCCTAAACCTAAACCTCACCCTAACGCTAAACCTAACCCTAACCCTCACGGGAATGCAAAAAGTAACGCTAAACCTAACACTTACACTAACATTCACAGTCACCCTAACTGTCACCCTAACTCTAACCCTCACACACACCCTTACCTTCACCCTCAACTGAACCCTCACCCTCACCCTAAACGTCAACCTCACCCTAAATTTCACACTAACACTAAACCTCAGCCTAACCCTCACCCTCACCGTAAAACTCACCCTTACCCTCACCCTCACCCTAAGCTTAACCCTAAACCTAACCCTAATCCTAAACCTAAGCCTCACCATCACCCTCACCCTAACCTTAAACCTAATCCTAATCCTCAGCCTCACCCTCACCTTAACCCTAACCCTAACCCTTAGCCTAAACTTAACACTCACCCTAACCCTAATCCTAACCCTCATACTCACCCTAACCCTAAACCTAAATGTAACCCTCACCCTCACCCTAAATCTAACACTAACCCTAACCCTCACCCTCATCCTAACCCTCACCTTAAACATTACTCTCACACTAACCCTAACCCCAACTCTAACACTAACCCTCACAAGAACCCTAACCCTCACCATAACCCTAACCCTACACCTCACCCTAACACTCACCCTAACCCTAAACCTCAACCTAACACTAACCCAAACCCTCAACCTCACACTAATCCTCACTGTCACCCTAACCCTCACCCTAAACCTAACCCTCACCCACACCCTAACCCTCACCCTCACCCTCACCCTCACCCAAACCTCATCTTCACCCTAAACATCACCGTAACCTTTACCCTCACACTAACCCTAATCCTAACCCTCACCCTCACCCTAACCCTCACCTTCATCCTAATCCTCACCCTATCCCTAACCCTTACCAAACTACCTAACCCTTACCTTCCTAAACCCTCATCCTCACCCTCACCCACACCCTAACCCTCGCCCTCACGCAAGCCCTCCTCCTAACCGTAATACTAACTGTAATCCTCATTCTCACCCTCACCCCTCACTCTAAACCTAACCCTAACCCTAACCCTCACCCTCACCCTAACCTGACCCTTAATCTCAACCTCAACCTAAGCCTAATTCTAACCCTAACCCTCACACTAACCCTAACCCTCAACATAACCCTAACCCTTCCCCTCACCCTAACACTCATCCTAACCCTAACTCTCACCCTAACCCTAAACCTAACCCCCACCCTCACCCTAACACTCACTGTCACCCTATCCCTCACCCTAAACCTAACACTCAGCCTCACCCTAACCGTAAGCCTAACCCTAACCCAAACCCTAACCCTCACTCTCACCCTAACACTCACCCAAAAACTTACCCTCACCCTCACCCTAAAGCTAACCCTAACCATAACCCTCACACTAAACCTAACCCTTACCTAACCCTATCCCTCACCCTCATCCTAACCCTAACCCTAAACCTAACACACACCGTAAACTTACCCTAAACCTAAACCTCACCCTAACCCTAACCCTCACCCTGACCCTAAACATACACCTCACACTAACCCTCACCATAACCCTAAACCTCAGCCTCACCCTCACCCTCAGACTAACCTTAACGCTGTCTTACCCTCACCCTCACCTCTTACACTCACACTCACCATATCCCTAATGCTAAACCTAACACTCACCCTCACCCTAACCCTCACCCTTACCCTAACCCTAACCCTCACCCTCACCCTAACCCTAAACCTAACCCTCACCCTAACCCTAACCCAAACCCTCACCCTATCCCTAAACCTCACCCTAACCCTAACACAAACCCTCACCGTCAACCTCACCCTAACCCAGACCCTAACATTCAACTTAACACTCACCCTAAAACTAACGCTCACCCTAAACCTCACCCTCAAACTAAACCTCACCCTAACCCTTATCCTCACCCTAAATCTAACGCTAAACCTAACCCTAATCCTCACACTTACCCTAACCCTAACCCTAACCCTAACCTCACACTCACCCAACCCTAGCCCTCAGCCGAATGATAAACCTAACCCTCACTCTCACCCTCACCCTCACCCTAAACCTTACTCTCACCCTAAGCCTAACCAAAACCCTCACTCTAATTCTCACCCTAAACCTAAACGTAACCCTCACCCTAACCCTAACCCTAACCCTCACCCTAGCGCTAACCCTAACCCTAACCCTCACTGGAATGCTAAACCTAACCCTAAACCTAACACCTACACTAACCCTCACCGTCATCCTAAGCGTCACCCTAACCCTAACCCTCACACACAGTCTTACCTTCACCCTCAGCCGAACCCTCACCCTCACCCTAAAACTCAACCTCACCCTAAACTTCACACTAACACTAAACCTCACCCTAACCCTCACCCTCACCCTCACCCTAAAACTCACCCTTACCCTCAAACTCACACCAAGCTTAACCCTAAACCTGACCCTAATCCTAAAACTAAGACTCACCACCAACCTCACACTAACCCTAAACCTAATCTGAACCCTCAGCCTCACCCTCACCATAACCATTACCCTCACATTAACCCTAACCCTAACTCTAACACTAACCCTCACAATAACCCTATCACTCACCATAACCCTAACCCTACCCCTTAACCTATCCCGCACCGTAATCCTAACCCTCACCCTAACCCTAACCCTAACCCTCAACCTCACACTAATGCTCACTGTCACCCTAACCCTCAACCTAAAACTAACCCTCACCCACCCCCTAACCCAAACCCTCACCCGAACCCTCACCCACACCAAACCCTCACCCTCACCCTAAACATGACCCTAAACCTAACCCTCACCCTAACCCTAATCCTAACCCTCACCCTAACCCTCACCTTCACCCTAATCCTCACCCTACGCCTAAGGCTAACCTAAATACCTAACCCTTACCTACCTAAACACTCACACTCACCCTAACCCTCCCCCTCGTGCAAGCCCTCCACCTAACCCTAATACAAACCATAACTCTCACCCTCACCCTCACCATAACCCTCACCCTAAACCTAACCCTAACCCTCACTGTCACCCTAAACCTCACCCTTACCCTCAACCTCAACCTAAACCTAATTCTAACCCTAACCTCCACAATAACCATAACCCTCAACATAACCCTAACCCTCCCCCTCAACCTACCCCTCACCCTAAACCTAACCCTCAACCTAACACGCACCCTAACCCTAACGCTAACAGTCACACTCACCCTAACCCTCACTGTCACCCTAACCCTCACCCTAAACCTTACCCTCACCCACACCCTAACCCTCACCCTCACACGAACACTCACCCTCAACCTAAACCTCAACCTCACCCTAAACATAACACTAACCCTAAACCTCACCCTAACCCTAACCCTAAACTTCACAATCACCCTAAAACTCACCCTTACCCTCACCTTCACCCTAAGCCTAACCTAAACCTAACCCTAATCCTAAAACTTAGCCTCTTCCTCCATCTCCCCCTAACCCTAACCCTTAGCCTCACCGTAACCCTCACCCTAACCCTAATCCTAACCCTCATGCTCACCCTAACCCTAACCCTAACCGTAACACTCACCCTCACCCTAACCCTAAAGCTAACCCTAACCCTCACCCTCACCCTAAACATCACCCTAACCCTTATCCTCACACTAACCCTAACCCTAAACCTAACACTAACACTCACATTAACCCTAAACCTTACCATAACCCTAAACCTACCCCTCACCCTAACACTCTCCCTAACACTAACCCTCACCATAACCCTAAACCTAACCCCCACCCTCACCCTAAAACTCACTTTCACCCTATCCCTCACCCTAAACGTAACCCTCAGCCTCACCCTAACTGTAAGCCTATCCGTTACCCTAACCCTAACCCTCATTCTCACCCTAAACCTCACCCTATCCCTTACCCTCACCCTCACCCTAACGCTAACCCTAACCATAAACCTCACCCTCAATCTAAACCTCACCCTCACCCTTACCCTCACACTAACTCTAATGCTAAACCTAACCCTAATCCTCACACTTACCCTAACCCTCACCCTAACCCTAACCCTCACCCAACCCTAGCCCTCACCCGAACACTAAACCTAACCCTCACTCTCACCCTCACCCTCACCCTAACCCTTACTCTCACCCTAACCCTAACCCTAACCCTCACTCTAATACTCACCCTAACCCTAAACGTAACCCTCACACTAACCCTAAACGTAACCCTCACTCTAACAACCTAAGGCTAACCCTAACCCTAACCCTCACCGGAACGCTAAACCTAATCCTAAACCTAACACTTACACTAACACTCACTATCACTGTAATGGACACCCTAACCCTAACCCTCACCCACACCCTCACCTTCACCTTCACCCGAACCTGAACCCTCACCCTAAACCTCAACTGCACCCTAAACTTCACACTAAACCTAAACCTCACCCTAACCCTAACCCTCACCCTGAACCTCACCCTAAAACTCACCCTTACCCTCACCCTCACTCTAAGCCTAACCGTAAAACTAACACTTATACTAAACCTAAGCCTCACCATCACCCTCACCCTAACCCTAACCCTAATCCTAAAACTCAGCCTCACCCTCACATTAACCCTAAACCTAACCCTAACCCTTAGCTTAACCCTAAGCCTCACCCTAAACCTAATCCTAACCCACACGCTCACCCTAAACCTAACCCTAACTGTAACCCTCACCCTCACCCTAAACCTAACGCTAACCCTAAGCCTCACCCTCACCCTAACCATCACCCTAACCCTTACCTCACACTAACCCTAATCCTAGCTCTAACCCTAACCATCACACTAAGCCTAACACACAACATAACCCTAACCCTAACGCTCACCCTAACACTCACCCTAACACTAACCCTCACCCTAACCCTAAACCTAACCCCCACCCTCAACCTAACACTCACTGTCACCCTAACCCTCACCCTAAACCTAACCCTCACCCACACCCTAACTTTCACCCTCACCCGAACCCTCACCCTCACCCAACCCTCACCCTCACCCTAAACATCACCCCAAACTTAACCCTCACCCTAACCCTATTCCTAAGCCTCACCCTAACCCTCACCCTCACCCTAACCCTCAACATGACCCTAATCCTCACACTATCCCTAACCCTAACCCTTACCTACCGAAATCCTCACCCTCATCCTCACCCTAACCCTCGCCCACATGAAAGCCCTCACCCTAACCCTAATCCTACCCATAACCCTCACCCTCACCCAAACACTCACCCTCAGCCTTAACCTAACACTAACCTGAATCCTAACACTAACCCTCACCCTCACACTAATGCTCAACCTAACCCTAACCCTAACCGTCAGCCTCACCCTATCCATTACCCTAACCCTGACCCTAACCCTCACACTAACAATCACCATAACACTCACAATCACCATAATCCTCACGCTCACCCTAACCCACAAGCTAACCCTTACACTCACCCTAAACCTACACCTAACCCTCACTCTAACCCTCACGCTTACCCTAAACCTAACCCTAACCCTCAACCTAGAACTCACCCTAAACCTAATCCTATCCCTAACCCTCACACTAATCCTTAGGCTCACACTAACCCTAAACCTCAACCTCAACCTAACCCTCACCCTAATCTTCACCCTAACCCTAAACCTAACCTCAAGCTAGCCCTCACCTTAACCCTAAACCTATCCCCAACCCTCACCCTAACTGTCTCCCTAACCCTCACACTCACCCTAACCCTCACCCTCACCTAAACCCTCACCCTCACCCTAATCCTCAACTTCACCCTAATCCTCAAACTATCCCTAACCCTAACCCTTACCTACAAAAACCCTCAGCCTCACCCTCACCCTCACCCTAATCCTCGCCCTCATGAAAGCCCTCACCCTAACCCTAATACTAACCGTAACCCTCAACCTCACCCTCACCCTCACCCTAACCCTCGCCCGCACACCAGCCCTCACCCCAAACCTAACCCTCACCCTAACCCTAACCCTAACCCTCACCTTCACCCTCACCCTAACACTAACCCTTAACACTAACCCTGACCCAGAACCTCAACCTCACCCTAACCCTCACCCTAATCCTTATCCTCACCCTAACCCTAAACCTAACCCTAAACCGATCCCTCACCCTAGACCTAAACCTAACCCTCACACTAAGAGTAACCCTAACCCTAACCCTCACCCTAACCCTAACCCTAACCCTCACCCTAACTCTAGACCTCACCTTAACCCTAATTCTAACCCTAACCCTCAGCCTAACCCTAACCCTAATCCTTTCCCTAACCCTCACCCTCACCCTAACCCTCAAACTCACCCTATCCTAAACCTAACTCTAAGCCTAACCCTCACCCTAAACCTAACACTAACCCTAACCCTCACCCTCATCCTTACCCTCACCCTAACCATTATCCTCACACTGAGCCTAACCCTAACTCTAACCCTAACCCTCACAATAAACCTAACCCTCACCATAACCCTAAACCTACACCTCACCCTAACCATCACCCTAACCCTAACCCTCACCCTAACCCTCACCCTAACCCTAACCCTCAACCTCACACTAATCCTCACTGTCACCCTAACCCTCACCCTAAACCTAACCCTCACGCACACCCTAACCCGAACCTCATCCGAACCCGAACCCAACCCTCACCCTCACCCTAAACATCACCCTAAACCCTCACCCTCACCCTAACCCACACCTTCATCCTAATCCTCACCCTATCCCTAACCCTAACCTAACTACCTAACCCTTACCTACCTAAACCCTCACCCTCATTCTCACCCAAACTCTAACCCTCGCCCTCGGGCAAGCCCTCCCCCTAACCCTAATACTAACCCTAACCCTCACCCTCACCCTCACCCTAACCCTCACCCTAAACCTAACCCTAACCCTCACCCTCACCCTAAACCTCACCCTTACCATCAACCTCAACCTAAGCCTAATTCTAAACCTAACCCTCACACTAACCCTAACCCTCACCATAACCCTAACCCTACCCCTCACCCTAACAATCAACCTAACCCTAACCCTCACCCTAACAATCACCCTAACCCTAAACCTCACCCTAACCCTAAACCTAACTCCCCCACCACCCTAACACTCACTGTCACCCTATCCTTCACCCTAAACCTAACCCTCAGCCTCACCCTAAACGCAAGCCTAAACCTAACCCTAACTCTCTCTCTCACCCTAACCCTAAACCTTACCCCCACCCTTACCTATCGCTAACCATAACCATAACCCTCACACTAAACCTAAACCTCACCCTAACCCTAAATCTACCCCTCACCCTAACGCTCACCTCCCCCTAACCCTCACACTCATCCTAACCCTAACCCTAAACCTAACACACACGCTAACCCTAACCCTAACCCTAAACCTAACCCTAACCCTAACCCTCAGCCTCACCCTCACCCTCAGCCTAACCTTAACGCTAAATGTTACCCTCACCCTCACCGCTTACACTCACTCACCATAACCCTCGCCCTCGCACAAGCCCTCCCCCTAAACGTAATATTAACCATAACCCTCACCCTCACCCTCACCCCTCACCGTAAACCTAACCTTAACCCTCAACATAACCCTAACCTGACCTTTACCCTCAACCTCAACCTAAGCCTAATTCTAACCCTAACCCTCACACTAACCCTAACCCTCACCATAACCCTAAACCTAGCCCTCAACCTAACACTGACCCTAAACCTAACCCTGCCCCTAACCCTAAACCTAACCCCCACCCTCACCCTAACACTCACTCTCACCCTATCCCTCAATCTAAACCTAACCCTCAGCCTCACCCTAACAGTAAGCCTAACACTAACCCTAACCCTAACCCTCACTCCCACCCTAACACTCATGCTAAAACTTACCCTCACCCTCACCCTAACGCTAACCCTAACCATAACGCTCGCACTAAACCTAACCCTCAGCTAATCCTAACCCTATCCCTAAACCTAACACACACCCTAACCCTAAACCTCACCCTAACCCTAACCCCTACCCTGACCCTAAACATACACCTCACACTAATCCTCCCCCTCCCCCTCCCCCTAACCCTAATCCTCAGCCTCACCCTCACCCTCGGACTAACCTTAAAGCTAACTCTTACCCTCACCCTGACCTCTTACACTCACACTCACCATATCCCTAATGCTAAACCTAACACTCACCCTCACCCTAACCCTCAACCTAACACTCACCCTCACCCTAACCCAAACCCTCACCCTCACCCTAATCCTAACCCTAACCCTCACCCTTTCCCTAAACCTCACCGTCAACCTCACCCTAACCCAAACCCTAACTTTCACCTTAACCCTCACCCTAGCACTAACGCTAACCCTACACCTCAGCCTCAACCTAAACTTCACCCTAACCCTTACACTCACCCTAAATCTAACGCTAAACCTAACCCGAATCCTCAGACTTACCCTAACCCTAACCCTAAACCTAACCCTCACCCTAACCCTCACCCTCACCCCACCCTAGCCCTCACCCGAACGCTAATCCTAACCCTCACTCTCACCCTCACCCTCAACCTAACCCTTACTCTCACCCTAACCCTAACCCTAACAATCACTCTAACTCTCACGCTAACCCTAAACGTAACCCTCACCCTAACCCTAACCCTCAGCGTAACGCTAACGCTAATCCTAACCCTCACGGGAACGCTAAACCTAACCCTAAACCTAACACTTACACTAACCCTCACAGTCACCCTAACCATCACCCTAACCCTAACCCTCACCCTCACCGTAAACCTCACACAAAAATTTACACTCACCCTAACTCTAAAGCTAACCATAACTCTAATCCTCAAACTAAACCTAACCCTAATGATAACGATAAACCTCACCCTAATCCTAACCCTAACCCTCACCCTAACCCTAACCCTAACCCTCAACCTCACCCTAACCCTCAACCTCAGAGTAACCCTAACTCTAATCATAACCCGAACACTCACCCTCACCCTCACCCTAGCTCTCAATCTAGACATAAACCTAACTCTAAACTTAACCATCACCTTAACCCTAATGCTAACCCTAAAACTCTCCCTCACCCTAACGATTACCCTCACCCTACCCCTAACCCTAACCCTCAGGCTAATGCTCACCCTAACCCTAACCATAACACTAATCCTTACCCTATCCCTAACCCTAAACCTAACCCTCACCCTCACCCTAGCCCTCACTCTAACCCTAACCCTCACCCTAACCCTCACCCTAACCCTAACCCTAATGCTAAACCTAACACTCACCCTCACTCTAACCCTCACCATAATCCTTACCCTCACCCTAAACCTAACCCTCACACTCACTGTAAAACTCACCCTAACCCAAACCCTAACCCTAAACCTCACCATAACCCTCACCATAACCCTACCCCTAACCCTCACACTCATCCTAATCCTCACCCTAACCCTTACCCTCACCCTCAACCAAACCCTCACACGAACCCTAACCCTCATTCTAACCCTAACCCTCACCCAAACCTTGCCTCTCACCCGAATGCTAACCCTAACCCTCACTCTCACCCTCACCCTAACCCTTACTCTCACCCTAACCCTAACCCTGACCCTCACTCTAACTCTCACCCTAACCCTAAACGTGAACCTCACCCTAACTTTATCCCTAACCCTCAACCTAATGCTAACCGTAACCCTAACCCTCACTGGAAAGGTAAACCTAACCCAAAACCTAACATTTACACTAAACCTCAACATCACCCTACCGTCACCATAACCCTAACCCTCACACACACCCTTACTTTCACCCTCACCCGAAAACTCATCCTCACCCTAAACCTCAACCTCACCCTAAACTTCACACTAACACTAAACCTCACCCTAATTCTCACCCTCACCCTCACCCTAAAACTCACCCTTTCCCTCACCCTCACCCTAAGCCTAACCCTAAACCTAACCCTAATCCTAAACCTAAGCCTCACCATCACCCTCAGCCTAACCCTAACCCTAATCCTAACCCTCAGCCTCACCCTCACCTTAACCCTAACCCTAACTCTAAACCTTAGCCTAAACCTAACCCTCACCCTATCCCTAATCCTAACCCTCAAACTCACCCTAAACCTAACCCTAACTGGAAACCTCACCCTCACCCTAAACCTAACACTAACCCTAAACCTCACCCTCATCCTAACCCTCACCCTAACCATTATCTTCACACTAACCCTAACCCTAAATCTAACCCTAACCCTCACAATAACCCTAACCCTCACCATAAACCTAACGCTACACCTTACCCTAACCCTCACCCTAAACCTAACCCTCAACCTAACCCTAAACCTAACCCTCAACCTCACACTAATCCTCACTGTCACCCTAACCCACATCCTAAACCTAACCCTCACCCACACCTTAACCGAACCCTCACCCGAACCTTCACCCTCACCCAACCCTCACCCTCAACTTAACATCACGATAAACATAACCCTCACCCTAACCCTAATCCTAACCCTCACCCTAACCCTCACCCTCACCTAACCTTCACCTTCAACCTTATCCTCACACTAACCCTAACCCTCACCCTAATTCACACCCTCACCCAAACCTAGCCCTCACCCGAAAGCTAACCCTAACCCTCACTCTCACCCTGACCTTCACCCTAACCCTTACTTTCACCCTAACCCTAACCCTAACCCTCACTCTAACTCTCACCCTAACCCTAAACGAAAGCCTCACCCTAACCCTAACCCTAAACCTCACGGAAACGCTAAACCTAACCCTAAACCTAACACTGACACTAACCCTCACTGTCACCCTAACGGTCACCCTAACCCTAACCCTCACACACACCCTTACCTTCACCCACAGCCAAACCCAAACCCGAACCCTAAACCTCAACCTCACCCTAAACTTCACACTAACACTAAACCTCAACCTAACCCTCACCATCACCCTCACCCTAAAACTCACCCTTACCCTCACCCTCACCCTAAGCCTAACCCTAAACCTAACCCAAATCCTAAACCTAACCCTCATCATTACCCTCACCCTAACCCTAAACCTAATCCTAACCCTCGGCCTCACTTTCACCTTAACCCTAACCCTAACTCTAAACCTTAGCCTAAACCTAACACTCACCCTAACCCTAATCCTAACCCTCACCCTCACCCTAACCCTCACCTTCACCCTAATCGTCACCCTATGCCTAAGGCTAACCTAACTACCTAACCCTTACCTACCTAAACACTCACCCTCACCCTAACTCTCGCCCTCTCGCAAGCCGTCCACCTAAACCTAATACTAAACGTAACCCTCACCATAACCCTCACCCTAAACCTAACCCTAACCCTCACCCTCACCCTAAACCACACCCTTACCCTCACCCTCACCCTAAACCTCACCCTTACCCTCAACCACAATCTAAGCCTAAATCTAACCCTAACCTCCACACTAACCATAACCCTCACCATAACCCTAACCCTACCCCTCACCCGACCCCTCACCCTAACCCTAACCCTAACCCTCACCCTCATGCTAACCCTCACTGTCACCCTAACCCTCACCCTAAACCTTACCCTCACCCACACCCTAACCCTCACCCTCACATGAACACTCAACCTCACCCTAAACCTCACCTCACCCTAAACATCACACTAACCCTAAGCCTCACCCTAACCCTAACCCTAACCCTCACACTCACCCTAAAACTCACCTTTACCCTCACCTTCACCCTAAGCCTAACCCTAAACCTAACCCTAATCCTAAACCTTAGCCTATCCCTACTCCTCCCCCTAAACCTAATCCTAACCCTTAGCCTAACCCTAACCCTCACCCTAATCCTAATCCTAACCCTCATGCTCAGCCTAACCCTAACCCTAACCTTAACCTTCAACCTCAACCTAAACCTAAAGCAAACCCTAACCCTCACCCTCACCCTAACCATCACACTAACCCTTATCCTCACACTAACCCTAACCCTAACTCTAACCCTAACCCTCACACTAACCCTAACCCTCACCATAACCCTAACCCTACCCCTCACAGTAACAATCACCCTAACCCTAACCCTCACCCTAACCCTAAACCTAACCCCCACCCTCACCCTAAAACTCACTGTCACACTATCCCTCACCCTAAACCTAACCTTCAGCCTCACCCGAACCGTAAGCCTAACCCTTACCCTAACCCTAACCCTCACTCTCACCATAAGCCTCACACTAACCCTTACCCTCACCCTCACCCTAACGCTAACCATAACCATAACCCTCACACTAAACCTAAACCTCACCCTAACCCTACACCTACCCCTCACCCTAACCCTCACCTCACACTCACCCTCACCCTCATCCTAACCCTAACCCTAAACCTAAGACACACCCTAACCCTAACCCTAAGTCTAAATCTCACCCTAACCCTAACCCTCACTCTGACCCTAAATATACACCTCACACTAACCCTCACCCTAACCCGAACCCTCAGCCTCACCCTCACCCTCAGCCTAACCTTAATGCTAACTCTTACCCTCACCCTCACCTCTTACACTCACACTCACCATAACGCTAATGCTTAACCTAACACTCACCCTCACCCTAACCTTCAACCTAACCCTTACCCTCACCCTAAGCCTAACCCTCACCCTCACCCTATCCCTAACCCTAACCCTAAACCTCACCGTCAACCTAACCCTAACCCAAACCCTAACCTTCACCTTAAGCCTCACACTAAAACTAACGCTAACCCTAAACCTCACCCTCAACCTAAATCTCACCATAACCCTTACCTTAACCCTAACTCTAATGCTAAACCTAACCCTAATTCTCACACGTACCCTAACCCTAAACCTAAACCTAACCCTCACCCTAACCCTCACCCTCACCCAACCGAAGCCCTCATCTGAACGCTAACCCTAACCCCCACTCTCACCCTCACCCTCACTCTATCCCTTATTCTCACCCTAACCCTAAAGCTAAACCTCAATCTAATTATCACCCTAACCCTAGACGTAACCCTCACCCTAACCCTAACCCTAACCCTCACCCTAAGGCTTACTCTAACCCTAACCCTCACTGGAACGCTAAACCTAACCCGAAACCTAACACACTAACCCTCACCGTCAACCTAACCCTCACCCTAACTCTAACCCTCACACACACCCTTACCTTCACCTTCACCCGAACCCTGACCCTCACCTTAAACCTCAACCTCACCCTAAACTTCACACTAAACCTAAACCTCACCCAAACCCTAACCCTCTCCCTCACCCTAAAACTCACCCTTAACCTCACCCTCACCCTAAGCTTAACCCTAAACCTAACCCTTATCCTCACACTAACCCTAAATCTAACACTAACCCTAACACATACCATAACACTAACCCTACCCCTCACCCTAACACCCTAAAACTAACCCTCACCCTAACCCTAAACCTAACCCCCACCCTCACCCTAACACTCACTGTCACCCTAACCCTCACCCTAAACCTAACCCTCACCCACACCCTATCTTTCACCCTCACCCGAACCCTCACCCTCACCCAACCCTCACCCTCACACTAAACATCACCCGAAACTTAACCCTCACCCTAACCCTATTCCTAACCCTCACCCTAACCCTCACCCTCACCCAAACCCTCAACATGACCCTAATCCTCACCCTATCCCTAACCCTAACCCTTACCTACCGAAACCCTCACCCTCACCCTCACCCTCAACCTCGCCCTCACGCAAGCCTTCACCCTAAACCTAATCCTAACCGTTACCTTCACCCTCACACAAACCCACACCCTCAGCCTTACCCTAACCCTAACCTTAATCCTAACCCTAACCCTCACCCTCACCCTCACACTAATGCTCACCGGAATGCTAACCCTAACCGTCAGCCTCACCCTATCTGTTACCCTAAACCTGACCCTAACCCTCACACTAACATTCACCATAACACTCACACTCACCATAATCCTCACTCTCACCCTAACCCACAACCTAACTCTTACCCTCACCCTAACCCTACACCTACCCCTCACTCTAACCCTCACCCTAAACCTAAACCTAAACCTCACCCACACCCTAAAAGTAACCCTAACCCTCACCCTCACCCTAGGGCTCACCCTAAACCTAATCCTATCAGTAACCCTCACACTAACCCTTATGCTCACACTAACCCTAACCCTCAACCTCAACCTAACCCTCACCCTAACCTTCACCCTAACCCTAACCCTCACCCTCAACCTAGCCCTCCCCCTAACCCTAACCCTATCTCCAACCCTCACCCTAACCCTTACCCTAACCCTCACCCTCACCCTAACCCTCACCCTCACCCTAATCCTCAACTTCATCCTAATCCTCACCCTATCCCTAATCCTAACCCTTACCTACCAAAACCCTCAGCCTCACCCTCATCCTCACCCTAATCCTCGCCCTCACGAAAGCCCTCACCCTAACCCTAATCCTAACCCTTACCCTCACCCTAATTCTAACTCTAAAACTAACATTAATCCTCACACTTACCCTAACCCTAACCCTAAACCTAACCCTCACCCTAACCCTCACCCTCACCCAACCCTAGCCCTCACCCAAAAGCTAACCCTAACCCTCACTCTCACCCTCACCCTTACCCTAACCCTTACTCTCACCCTAACCCTAAACCTAACCCTCACTCTAACTCTCAACTTAACCCTAAACATAACCCTCACCCTAACCCTAACCATAACCCTCACCCTAACGCTACCCTAACCCTAAACCTCACTGGAAAGCTAAACCTAACACTAAACCTAAAACTTACAGTAATCCTCACAGTCACCCTAACCGTCACCCTAACCATAACCCTCACACACATCCTTACCTTCACCCTCACCCTCACCCTCACCCTCACCCTAAACCTCAACCTCACCCTCAACTTCACACTAACACTAAACCTCACCCTAACACTAACCCTCACCCTCACCCTAAGCCTAACGCTAAACCTAACCCTAACACTAAACCTAAGCCTCACCATCACCCTCACCCTAACCCTAACCCTAATCCTAACCCTCTGCCTCACCCTCACCTTAACCCTAACCCGAACTCTAAACCTTAGCTTAAACCTAACCCTCACCCTGTCCCTAATCCTAACACTCACACTCACCCTAACCCTAACCCTAACCGTAACCCTAATCCTAACCCTAAACCTAATGCTAACCCTAACCCTCACCCTCACCCTAACCCTCACCTTCACACGAATCGATACCCTACGCCTAAGGCTAACCTAACTACCTAACCCTTACCTACCTAAACACTCACCCTCACCCTAACCCTCGCCCTCTCGCAAGCCCTCCCCCTAAACCTAATACTAAAGGTAACCCTCACCATAACCCTCACCCTAAACCTAACCTTAACCCTCACCCTAACCCTAAACCTCACTCTTACCCTCAACCACAACCTTAGCCTAATTCTAACCCTAAGCTCCACTAACCATAACCCTTAACATAACCCTAACCCTACCCCTCACCCTACTCCTCACCCTAACCCTAAGCCTTAACCTAACCCAAACCCTAACACTAACCCTCACCCTACCCCTCACTGTCACCCTAACCCTCACCCTAAACCTTACCCTCACCCACACACTAACCCTCACCCTCACACGAACACTCACCCTCACCCTAAATCTCCACCTCACCCTAAATATCACACTAACCCTAAGACTCACCCTAACCCTAACCCTAACCCTCACACTCACCCTAAAACTTACCCTTACCCTCACCTTCACCCTAAGCCTAACCCTAAAGCTAACCCTAATCCTAAACCTTAGCCTCTTCCTCCCCTCCCCCTAAACCTAAACCTTTGCATAGCCCTAACCCTCACCATAACACTAATCCTAACCCTCATGCTCACTCTAACCCTAACCCTAACCGTAACCCTCACCCTCACCCTCACCCTAACCCGCACCCTAAACCTAACCCTAACCCTCACCCTCACCCTAAACCTCACCGTTACTGTCAACCTCAACCAAAGCCTAATTCTAACCCTAACCCTCACACTAACCCTAACCCTCACCATAACCCTAACCCTACCCCTCACCATAACACTCACCCTAACCCTCAACCTCACCCTAACCCTAAACTTAACCCCCACCCTCACCCTAACACTCACTGTCACCCTATCCTTCACCCTAAACCTAACCCTCAGCCTCACCATAACCACAAGCCTAACCCTAACCCTCACACTCACCCTAACCCTAAACGTTACCCTCACCCTCACCCTATCGCTAACCCTAACCATAACACTCACACTAAACCTAAATCTCACCCTAACCCCAAATCTACCCCTCACCCTAACCCTCACCTCCCCTTAATCCTCACCCTCATCCTAACCCTAACCATAAACATAACACACACTCTAACCCTAGTCCTAATCCTAAACCTCAACCTATCCCTAAACCTCAGCCTCACCCTCACCCTCAGCCTAACCTTAACGCTAACACTTACCCTCACCCTCACCTCTTACACTCACACTCACCATAACCCTAGTGCTAAACCTAACACTCACCCTCACCCTAACCATCAACCTAACCCTGACCCTCACCCTAACCCTAACCCTCACCCTCACCCTAATCCTAAACATAACCCTCACCCTAACCCTAACCCTAACCCTTACCCTATCCCTAAACCTCACCCTAACCCAAACCCTAACCCTCTCCTTCAACTTCACCCTAAAACAAACCCTAACCTTCACCTTAACCCTCACCCTAACATTAACGCTAACCCTAAACCTCACCCTCAACATAAACCTCACCCTAACCCTTACCCTCACCCTAATTCTAACTCTAAAACTAACATTAATCCTCACACTTACCCTAACCCTAACCCTAAACCTAACCCTCACCCTAACCCTCACTCTCACCCAACCCTAGCCCTCACCCGAAAGCTAACCCTAACCCTCACTCTCACCCTCACCCTCACCCTAACCCTTACCCTCAACTGAACCCTAAACCTAACCCTCACTCTAACTCTCACCCTAAACCTAAACGTAACCCTCACCATAACCGTAACCCTAACCCTCACCCTAACGCTAACCTATACCCTAACCCTCATGGGAAAGCTAAACCTAACCCTAAACCTAACACTTACACTAATCCTCACAGTCACCCTAACCATAACCCTAACACACATCCTTACCTTCACCCTCACCCGAAACCTCACGCACACCCTAAAACTCAACCTCACCCTAAACTTCACACTAACACTAAACCTCACCCTAACCCTCACTCTCACCCTCACCCTAAAACTCACCCTTACCCTCACCCTCACCCTAAGCCTAACCCTATACCTAACCGTAATAATAAACCTAAGCCTCACCATCACCCTCACCCTAACCCTAACCCTAATCCTAATCCTCAGCCTCACTCTCACCATAACCCTAACCCTAACCCTAACCCTTAGCCTAACCCTAACCCTCACCCTAACCCTAATCCTAACCCTCACACTCACCCTAACCCTAACCCTAACCGTAACCCTAAACCTAACCCTAAATCTAACGCTAACCCTAACCCTCACCCTCATCCTAATCCTCACCCTAACCATTATCCTCACACTAACCCTAACCCTAACTCTAACCCTAACCCTCACCATAACCATAAACCTCACCATAACCCTAACCCTACCCCTCACCCTAACTCTCACCCTAACCCTAACCCTCACCATAACCCTCACCCTAACCCTAACCCTAACCCTCAACCTCACTCTAATCCTCACTGTCACCTGTCACCCTAACCCTCACCCTAAACCTAACCCTCACCCACACCCTAACCCGAACCCTCACCCACACCCAAACCTAACCCTCACCCTACACATCACCCTAACCTTAAACTTCACCCTAACCCTAATCCTAACCCTCAACTTAACCCTCACCCTCACCCTAACCCTCACCTTCACCCTAATCGTCACCCTATGCCTAAGGCTAACCTAACTACCTAACCCTTACCTAGATAAACCCTCACCCTCACCCTAACCCTCCCCCTCTCGCAAGCCCTCCCCCTAACACTAATACTAACCGTAACCCTCACCCTCACCCTCACCATAACCCTCACCCTAAACCTAACCCTAACCCTCACCCTCACCCTAAACCTCACCCTTACCCTCAACCACAACCTAAGCCTAATTCTAACCCTAACCTACACACTAACGATAACCCTCACCATAACCCTAACCCTGCCCCTCACCCTACCCCTCACCCTAACCCTAAGCCTCAACCTAACCCGCACCCTAACCCTAACCCTCACCCTCACCCTCACCCTAACCCTCACTCTCACCCTAACCCTCACCCTAAACCTTACCCTCACCCACACCCTAACCCTTACTCTCACCCTAACCCTAACGCTAACCCTCACCCTCACCCTAACCCTAATCCTCACTGGAAAGCTAAACCTAACCCTAAACCTAACACTTACACTAATCCTTACAGTCACCCTAACCGTCACCCTAACCATAACCCTCACACACATCCTTACCTTCACCCTCACACGAACACTCACCCTCACCCTAAACCTCAACCTCACCCTAAATTTCACACTAACACTAAACCTCACCCTTACCCTCACCTTAACCCTAACCCTTACCCTCAACCTCACTCTAATCCTCACTGTCACCCTAACCCTCACCCTAAACCTAACCATCACCCACACCCTAACCCGAAACCTCATCCGAACACTCACCCTCACCCAACCCTCACCCTCACCCTAAACATCACCCTAAACTTAACTCTCACTCTAACCCTAATCCTAACCCTCACCCTAACCCTCACCCTCACCCTAACCCTCACCTTCAACCTAATCCTCACCCTATCCCTAACCCTAACCTAACTACCTAACCCTTAACTACCTAAACCCTCACCCTCGCCCTAACACTCGCCATCGCGCAAGCCCTCCCCCTAACCCTAATACTAACTGTAACCCTCACCCTCACCCTCACCCTAATCCTCACCCAAAACCTAACCCTAACCCTCACCCTCACCCTAAACCTCACCTTTATACTCAACCTCAACCAAAGCCTAATTCTAACCCTAAATTCCACACTAACCATAACCCTCACCATAACACTAAAACTAACCCACACCCAACCCCTCACCTTAACCCTAACTCTCAACCTAACCCGCACCCTAAACCTAACACTAACCCTAACCCTCACCCTCACCCTTACCCTCACTGTCCCCTAACCCTCACCCTAACCTTACCCTCACCCACACCCTAAGCCTCACCCTCACACGAACACTTACCCTCACTCTAAACCTCAACCTCACCCTAAACATCACACTAACCCTAAGCCTCACCCTAACCCTAACCCTAACACTCACACTTACCCTAAAACTCACCCTTACCCTCACCTTCACCCTAAGCCTAACCCTGAACAAAACCCTAATCCTAAACCTTAGCCTCTTCCTCAGCCTCACCCTAACCCTAACCCTAACCCTTAGCCTAACCCTAATCCTCACTCTTAACCTAATCATAACCCTCATGCTCACCCTAACCCTAACCGTAACCATAACCCTCACCCTCACCCTAAACCTAACCCTCACCCTCACCCTAAACATCACCCTAACCCTTAACCTCACACTAAACCTAACTCTAACTCTAACCCTAACCATCACACTAACCCTAACCCTCACCATATCCCTAAACCTACCCCTCACCCTAACACTCACCCTAATCCAAACCCTCACACTAAACTTAAACCTAACCCCCAACCTCACCCTTAAACTCACTATCACCCTATCCCTCAGCCTCACCCGAACCGTAAGCCTAACCCTTACCCTTACCCTAACCCTCTCTCTCACCCTAACCCTCACCCTAACCCTTACACTCACCCTCAGCCTAAAGCTAACCCTAACCATAACCCTCACATTAATCTAAACCTCAACCTAACCTTAAACCTTCCCCTCACCCTAATCCTCACCTCACCCTAAACCTCACCCTCATCCTAAGCCAAACCCTAAACCTAACACACACCCTCACCCTAATCATAACCCTAAACCTCACCCTAACCCTAACCCTTACCCTGACCCTAAACATACACCTCACACTAACCCTCACCCTAACCCGAAACCTCAGCCTCAACCTCACCCTCAGCCTAACCTAACTCTTACCTTCACCCTCACCTCTTACACTCACACTCACCATAACCTAAATGCAAAACCTAACTCTCACACTCACCCTAACCCTAAACCTAACCCTCACCCTAACCATAACCCTAACCCTCACCCTATCTCTAACAGTCACCCTAACCCTAACCCTAAACCTCACCGTCAACCTCACCCTAACCCAAACGCTAACCTTCAACTTAACCCTTACCCTAACACTAACGCTAACCCTAAACCTCACCCTCAACCTAAACCTCACTCTAACCCTTACCCTCACCCTAACTCTAATGCTAAACCTAACCCTAATCCTCACACTTACCCTAACCCTAATCCTAATCCTAACCTTCACCCTAACCCTCACCCTCACCCAACCCTAGCCCTCACCCAAACGCTAACCCTAACCCTCACTCTCAACCTCACCCTCACCCTAACCCTTACTCTCACCCAAACCCTAACCCTCACCTTCACCTTAATCCTCACCCTAAACCTAACCCTAACCCTCATCCTCACCCTAAACCTCACCCATACCTTCAACCTCAAACAAAGCCTAATTCTAACCCTAATTCTCACACTAACCATAACCCTCACCATAACCCTAAACCTACAACTCACTCTACCCCTCACCCTAACCCTAACCCTCAAACTAACCCGCAACCTAACCCTAGCCCTAACCTGCACGCTCACCCTAACCCTCAGTGTCACCCTAACCCTCACCCTAAACTTTACCCTCACCCACACACTAACCCTCACCCTCACACGATCACTCACCCTCACCCTAAACCTCAACCTCACCCTAACATCACACTAACATTAAGCATCACCCTCACCATAACCCTAACCCTCACACTCACGTTAAAATTCACCCTTACATTCACCTTCACCCTAAGCCCAACCCTAAACCTAACCCTAATCCTAAACCTTAGCCTCTCCCTCCCCCTCCCACTAAGCCTAACTGTAAGCCTTAGCCTAACCCTAACCCTCACCCTAACACTAATCTTAAGCTCACCCTAACCCTAACCCTAACCATAACCCTCTCCCTCACCCTAAACCTAAGGCTAACCCTAACCCTCACCCTCACCATAACCATCACCCTAACCATTAACCTCACACTAACGCTAACCCTAACTCTAACCCTAACCCTCACACTAACCCTAACCCACAACATAACCCTAACCCTACCCCTCACCCTAACACTCACCTTAACACTAACCCTCACTCTGACCCTAAACCTAACCCCCACCCTCACCCTAACACTCACCGTCACCCTAACCCTCACCCTAAACCTAACGCTCACCCACACCCTAACCCTCACCCTCACCCTAAACCTTACCCTCACCCAACCCTCACCATCACGCTAAACATCACCCTAAACTTAACCCTCACCCTAACCCTAATCCTAACCCTCACCCTAACCCTCACGTTCATCCTAATCCTCAACTTCTCCCTAATCCTCACCCTATCCCTAACCCTAACCCTTACCAACCGAAACCCTCAACCTCACCCTCACCCTCACCCTAACCCTCGCCCTCAAGCAAGCCATCACCCTAACCCTAATCCTACCCGTAACCCTCATCCTCACCCAAACCCTCACCCTCAGCCTTACCCTAACCCTAACCTTAATCCTAACCCAAACCCTCACCCGCAAAATCACCCTAACCCTCACCCTAACCCTAAACCTGTCAGCCTCACCCTATCCGTTACCCTAACCCTGAACCTAACCCTAACAATAACACTCACCATAACACTCACGCTAAGCATAACCCTCACTCTCACCCTAACCCACAACCTAACCCTTACCCTCAACCTAACCCTACACCTACCCCTCACTCTACCCCTCACCCTAACCCTAAACCTAACCCTCACCCTAGCCCTAACCCTAAGCCTAACACTATCCTTAACCCTCATCCTATCCCTAACCCTAACCCTCATCCTCAACCTCACCCTAACCCAAACCTTATCCTTCACCTTAACCCTCATCCTAACCCTAATGCTAACCCTAAACCTCACCCTCACCATAAACCTCACCCTAACATTTAGCCTCAAACTAACCCTAACGCTAACCCTAAACCTCACCCTCACCGTAAACCTCACTGTAACATTTACCCTCACCCAAACTCTAAAGCTAACCATAACCCTAATCCTCAAACTAAACCTAACTCTAACCCTAACACTATCCCTCACCCTAACCCTGACCTTAAACCCTCACCCTCACCCTAACCCTCATCCTCACCCTAACCCTCACCCTCACACTAACCCTCACCCTCACCTTCACCCTCACCCTGAACCTACCCCTCACCCTAACCCTAACCCTCACCCTAACACTAAGAGTAACACTCAAACTTAATCTCACTCTCATCCTCAGCCTAACCCTAAACCTAACCCTAATCCTAACTCTAACCCTCACCCTAATTCTCACCCTAAACCTAACCCTCACCCTCACCCTCACCCTCCCTCACCCTGTCACTAACCCTAACCTTAACCTTCACCCTAAACTTAACCCTCAACCTAAACCTAACCCTAACTCTCAAACTCACCCTCTGACTAACCCTAACCGTAAACCTAATCCTAACTCTAACCCTCAACCTTACCCTGACCCTCACCCTCACCCTCACCATACCGGAAACCCTAACCCTAACACTCACCCTAAATTTAACCCTCAACCTAACCCTAACCCTAAATCTCACACTCTCCCTCAACCTAGTCCTAAAACTAACTGTAACACTGACACTCATCCTCACCCTAACCATCATCCTAACCCTTACCATTAACCTAAACCTCTCACTAACCCTCAACCTAAGCCTAAACCTCAAGCTAACCCTCACCGTAACCCTAACCCAAATTCTAACCCTCAACCTAACCTTCACCCTAACCCTAACCCTACCCCTAATCCTCACCCTAACCCAAACCCTCACCCTAACCCTTACCCTCAGCCTAACCCTAACCCTAACACGCACACTAACCCTAACCCTCACCCTTACCCTAAACCTACTCCTCACACTAACGCTAACCCTAACTCTAAACCTAAACCTCACCCTAACCCTAACGCTAACCCTAACCCTAACCATCACGCTCAAGCTCAACCTCAGTCTAACCCTAATCCTAACCCTAATCCACACCCTCACCCTCACCCTAACTATAACCCTAACCCTAACCCTAACCCTCACCCTCACAATAACCTAACCCTAATCCTAACCCTTACACTCACCCTCAGTCTAACACTCACAAAAACCCTAACCCTCACTCTCACCCTAACCGTCACCCTAAAAATTAACCTCACCCTAACTATAACCCTAACCCTAACTCTCACACTAAACCTAACCCTCACACTAACCCTAGCGTTACCACTCACACTAACCTTCACCCTAACCCTAACCCTAACCCTCACCCTAACCCTAATGCTAACCCTAACCCTCCACATCACCCTAGCCCTCAAACTAATCCTAACCCTAAACCTAACCTTAACATTCACCCTCAACCAATCCCTCACGCTAACCATTACACTCACCCTAACAGTAACCCTAACCTCACTCTCACCCTCACCCTCAGCCTAACCCTAAACCTAACCCTAACACTCACACTCACCCTCACCCTCACCCTAACCCTAACCCTCACCCTAATCCTAACCCTAACGCTCACCCTCACCCTCACCCTAACCCTAAACCTAGCCCTCAGCCTCACCCTAACCATAAGCCTAACCCTAGCCCTAACCCTAACCCTAACTCTCACCATAACCCTAATCCTAACACTCAGCCTCACCCTCAAATTAACCCTAAACCTAACCCTAACCCTTAGCCTAACCCTAACCCTCACCCTAACCCTAATCCTAATGCTCACACCCACCCTAACCCTAACCCTAACCGTAACCCTCAACCGCACCCTAAACCTAACGCTAACCCTAACCCTCACCCTCATCCTAACCCTCACCCTAACTATTATCCTCACACTAACCCTAACCCTAACTCTAACCCTAACCCTCACAAAAACCCTAACCCTCACCATAACCCTAACCCTACCACTCACCCTAACACTCACCCTAACCCTAACCCTCACCCTAACCCTCAGCCTAAACCTAATCCTAACCCTCATCCTCACCCTAATCCTCATTGTCACCCTAACCCTCACCCTAAACCTAACCCTCACCCACACCCTATCCCGAACCCTCACCTGAACACTCACCCTCACCCAACCCTCACCCTCACCCTAAACATCACCCTAACCTTAACCCTCATCCTAACCCTAATCCTAACCCTCACACTAACCCTCAACCTCACCCTAACCCTCACCTTCACCCTAATCTTCACCTTATCCCTAACCCTAACCTACCTACCTAACCCTTACCTAACTAAACCCTCACCCTCACCCTAACCCTCGCCGTCGCACAAGACCTCCCCCAACGCGAATCCTAACCGTAACACTCACCCTAACTCTTAAACTAACCCTCACCCTAAACATAACCCTAACCCTCATCCTCACCCTAAACCTCACCGTTACCCTCAACCTCACCCTAAGCCTAATTCTAAACCTAACACTCACACTAACCATAACCCTCACCATAACCCTAACCCTACCCCTCACCCGACCCCTCACCCTAACCCTAACCCTAACCCTCACCCTAAACCTTACCCTCACCCACACCCTAACCCTCACCCTCACACGAACACTCACCCTCACCCTAAACCTCAACCTCACCCTAAACATCACACTAACCCTAAGCCTCACCCTAACCCTAACCCTAACTCTCACACTCACCCTAAATCTCACCCATACCCTCACCTACACCCTAAGCCTAACACTAAAACTAATCCTAATCCTAAACCTTAGCCTCTCCCTCCCCCTCCCCCTAACCCTAACCCTAACCCTTATCCTAACCCTAACCCTAATCCTAACCGTCATGCTCACCCTCACCCTAAACCTAACCCTAACCCTAACCCTTATCCTAACCCTAACCCTAATCCTAACCGTCATGCTCACCCTCACCCTAAACCTAACCATAACCCTCACCCTCACCCTAACCATCACACTAACCCTTATCTTCACACTAACCCTAACCCTAACTCTAACCCTAACCCTCACACTAACCCTAACCCACACCATAACCCCAACCCTACCCCTCACCCTAACACTCACCCTTACACTAACCCTCACCCTAACCCTAAACCTAACCCCCACCCTCACCCTAACACTCACTGTCACCCTAACACTCACCCTAAACCTAACAATCACCCACACCATAACTTTCACCCTCACCCTCACCCTCACCCTCACCCAAAGCTCACCCTCACCCTAAACATCACCCCAAACTTAACCCTCACCCTAACCCTATTCCTTACCCTCACCCTAACCCTCGCCCTCACCTTTACCCTCAACTTGACCCTAATGCTCACCCTATCCCTAACCCTAACCCTTACCTACCGAAACCCTCACCCTGACCCTAAACCTAGCCCTCACGCAAGCACTCACCCTAAACCTAATCCTAACTGTAACCCTCACCCTCACCCAAACCCGCACCCTCAGCCTTACCCTAACCCTAACCTTAACCCCAACCCTAACCGTCAGCCTCAAACAAACCGTTACCCTAACTCTGACCCAAACCCTCACACTAAAACTCACCATAACACTCACGCTAACCATAACCCTCACTCTCACCCTAAACCACAACCTAAACCTTACCCTCACACTAACCGTACACCTACTTCTCACTCTAACCCTCAACCTAACCCTAAACCTAACCCTCAACCTCACCCTAACCGTAACCCTAACCCTCACCGTGACCCTAGACATCAACCTAAACCTAATCCTAACCCTAACCCTCAACCTAACCCTCACCCTAATCCTAACCCTATCCCCAACCCTCATCCTAACCCTCACCTTAACCCTCACCCTCATGCTAACCCTCACCTTCACCCTAACCTTCACCCTCACCTTTACCCTTACCCTCACCCTACCCCTTGCCCTAACCCTAACCCTCACTCTAACACTAACCCTCAACCTTACTCTCACCCTCATCCTCAGCCTAACCCTAACCCTAATCCTAACTCTAACCCTCACCCTAATTCTCACCCTAAACCTAACCCTCATGCTCACCCTCACCCTACCCCTATCCCTAACCCTAATCTTGACCCTAACCCTCACCCTCACCCTCACCCTACCTTAAACCCTAACCCTAACTCTAACCTTAAACTTAACCCTCAAACTAACCCTAAACCTTACTCTCACCCTAACCCTAACCCTCACCGTGACCCTAGACATCAACCTAAACCTAATCCTAACCCTAACCCTCAACCTAACCCTCACCCTCATCCTCAGCCTAACCCTAATCCTAATCCTAAACCTCACCCTCACCCTCACCCTAACCCTAACCCTAACCCTCACCCTAACCCTAAACCTCACTCTAACACTAACTCTTACCCTCATCCTCACCGTTACCCTGAACCTAACCCAAACCCTAACCCTAACCCTCCCCCTAAAGATAACGCTAACTCTCACCCTCACCCTCTCCCTAACCCTCACCCTAACCCTTATTCTCACACTATCCCTAATACTAACCTTAACTGTAACCCTCACACTAAACCTAACCCTCACACTAACCCTAACACTACCACTCACCCTAACCCTCTCACTAACACTAAACCTCACGCTAACCCTACCCCTACCCCTGACCCTCACCCTAACCCTCACCATCACTCTAACCCTCAACTTAACCCTAACCTCACCCACAACTTAACCTTCACCCTCACCCTCACCCTCACCCTCACCCAATACTCACCCTCACCCTAAACATCACCCTAACTGTAACCCTCACCCTAAACCTAAACCTAACCATCACCCTAACCCTAACCATCCCCCTCCCCCTCACACTCACCGAAACCCCTCGCCCTCCTCCAAGCACTCACCCTAACCCTAACCCTAACCCTAACCGTAACCCTCACCCTCAGCCTAACCCTAACCCTAAATCTAATCCTAACCATAACCCTAACCCTCACTTTAACCCTCACCCTAACCCTAACCCTAAACCTCACCCTCACCCAAATCATAACCCTAACCCTAACCCTCACCCTAACACTAACAATAACACTCATGCTAGCCCTAAACTTCCCTCTCACCCAAACCCTCACCCTAACCCTTTCCCTCACCCTAACGGTAACCCTACCCCTCACTCTATGACTCACCCTAACACTAACCCTAACCCTCAGCGTCAACTTCACCCTAACCCAAACCCTAACCTTCACCTTAACACTCACCCTAACACTAACTCTAACCCTAAACCTCACCCTCAACCTAAACCTCACTGTAACCCTTACCCTAACCATAACTCTAAAGCTAAACCTAACTCTAATCCTCACACTTACCCTAACCCTAACACTAACACTACTCCTCACCCTAACCCTCACCCTCACCCAACCCTAGCCCTCACCCGAAAGCTAACCCTAACCCTCACTCTCGCCCTCACCCTAACCCTTACTCTCACCCAAACCCTAACCCTGACCCTCACTCCAATACTCACCCTAAGCCTAAATGTAACGCTCACCCTAACCCTAACCCTAACCCTCACCCTAAGGCTAACCCTAACCCTAACCCTCACGGCAACGCTAAACCTAACCCTAAACCTAACACTTACACTAACCCTCACCTTCACCCTAACCCTAACACTCACACACACCCTTACCTTCACCCTAAACCGAACCCGAACCCTCACCTTAAACCTCAACCTCACCGTAAACTTCACACTAACACTAAACCTCACCCTAACCCTCACTCTCACCCTCACCCTAAAACTCACCCTTACCCTCACCCTCACCCTAAGCCTAACCCTAAACCTAACCCTAATCCTAAACCTAAGCCTCACCATCACCCTCACACTAACCCTAAAACTAATCCTAATCCTCAGCCTCACTCTCACCTTAACCCTAAACCTAACCCTAACCCTTAACCTAACCCTAACCCGCACCCTAACCATAATCCTAACCCTCACACTCACCCTAGCCCTAACACTAACCGTAACCCTCACACTCACCCTAAACCTAACACTAACCCTAACCCTCACCCTCATCCTAACCCTCACCCTAACCATTATCCTCACACTAAGCCTAACCCTAACTCTAACCCTAACCTTCAAAATAACCCTAACTCTCACCATAACCCTAACCCTACACCTCACCCTAACCCTAACCCTCACCCTAACCCTCACCCTAACCGAAACCCTAACCCTCAACCTCACACTAATCCTCACTGTCACCCTAACTCTCACCCTAAACTGAACCCTCACCCACACCGTAACCTGAACCCTCACCCGAACCCTCACCCAACCCTCACCCTCACCCTAAACATCACCCTAAACTTAACCCTCACGCTAACCATAATCCTAACCCTCACCCTAAACCTCACCCTCACCCTAACCCACACCTTCATCCTAATCCTCACCCTATCCCTAACCCTAACCTAACTACCTAACCCTTACCTACCTAAACCCTCACCCTCACTCTCACCCACACTCTAACCCTCGCCCTCGGGCAAGCCCTCCCCCTAACCCTAATACTAACCCTAACCCTCACCCTCACCCTAACCCTCACCCTAAACCTAACCCTAACCCTCACCCTCACCCTAAACCTCACCCTTACCATTAACCTCAACCTAAGCCTAATTCTAAACCTAACCTTCTCACTAACCCTAACCCTCACCATAACCCTAACCCTACCCCTAACCCTAACAATCACCCTAACCCTAACCCTCACCCTAATCCTAAACCTAACTCCCCCCTCACGCTAACACTCACTGTCACCCTATCCCTCACCCTAAACCTAACCCTCAGCCACACCCTAAACGCAAGCCTAACCCTAACCCTAACTCTCACTCTCACCCTAACCCTAAACCTTACCCCCACCCTTACCTATCGCTAACCATAACCATAACCCTCACACTAAACCTAAACCTCACCCTAACCCTAAATCTACCCCTCACCCTAACGCTCACCTCCCCCTAACCCTCACACTCATCCTAACCCTAACCCTAAACCTAACACACACGCTAACCCTAACCCTAACCCTAAACCTCACCCTAACCCTAACCCTCATCCTCACCCTCACCCTCAGCCTAACCTTAACGCTAAATCTTACTCTCACCCTCACCTCTTACACTCACTCACCATAACCCTAAAGTTAAACCTAACACTCACTCTCACCCTAACCCTCAACCTAACCCTACGCTCACCCCAAGCCTCTTCCTCAGCCTCACCCTAACCCTAAACCTAACCCTCACCCTAACCCTAACACTAATCTTCACCCTATCCCTAAACCTCACCCTAACACAAACCCTAACCCTCTCCATCAACCTCACCCTAACCCAAACCCTCACCTTCACCTTAACCCTCACTCTAACACTAACCCTAACCCTAAACCTCACCCTCAACCTAAACTTTACCCTAACCCTTACCCTCACCCTAAATCTAATGCTAAAACTAACCCTAAACCTCACACTTACCCTAACCCAAACCCTAAACCTAACCCTCACCCTCACCGCACCCAACCCTAGCCCTCAACTGAACACTAACCCTAACACTCACTCTCACCCTCACCCTCAACCTAACCCTTACTCTCACCCTAACCCTCACTCTAACACTCACCCTAACCCTAAACGTAACCCTCACCCTAACGCTAACCCTAACACTAACCCTCACTGGAACGCTAAACCTAACGCTAAACCTATCACTTAAACTAATCCTCACAGTCACCCTAACGATCACCCTAACCCTAACCCTCACACACATCCTTACCTTCACCCTCACCCTCACCCTCACCCTAAACCTCAACCTCACCCTCAACTTCACAATAACACTAAACCTCACCCTAACCCTCACCCTAAAACTCATCCTTACCCTCATCCTCACCCTAAGCCTAACCCTAAACCTAACCCTAAACCTAAACCTTAGCCTCTTCCTCAGCCTCACCCTAACCCTAACCGTAACCCTTAGCCTAACCCTAACCCTCACCCTTACCCTAATCCTAACCCTCATGCTCACCCTAACCCTAACCCTAACCGTAACCCTCACCCTCACCCTAAACCTAAGGCTAACCCTAACCCTCACCCTCACCCTAACCATCACCCTAACCCTTATCCTCACACTAACCCTAACCCTAACTCTAAACCTAACCTCACACTAACCCTAACCCTCATCATAACCCTAACCCTACCCCTCACCCTAACACTCATCCTAACCCTAACCCTAAACCTAACCCCCACCCTCACCCAAAAACTCACTATCACCCCATCCCTCACCTTTAACCTAACCCTCAGCCTCACCCGAACCATAAGCCTAACCGTTACCCTTACCCTAACCCTCTCTCTCACCCTAACCCTCACCCTAAACCTTACCCTCACCCTCACCCTAACGCTAACCCTAACCATAACCCTCACATTAACCTAAACCTCACCCTAACCCTAAACCTACGCCTCACCCTAACCCTCAACTCACCCTAACCTCACCCTAATCCTAACTCTAACCCTAAACCTAACACACACCCTAACCCTAACCCTAAACCTCACCCTAACCTAACCCTCACCCTGACCCTAAACATACACCTCACACTGACCCTCACCCTAACCCGAACCCTAACCCTAACCCTCAGCCTCAACCTCACCCTCAGCCTAACCGTAACGCTAACTCTTACCCTCACCCTCACCACTTACACTCACACTCACCGTAACCCTAATGCTAAACCTAACACCCACCCTCACCCTAAACCTCAACCTAACCCTTAACCTCACCCTAACCCTAACCCTCACCCTAACCCGAACCCTAAACCTAACCCTCACCCTAACTCTAACCCCAGCCCTCACCCTATCTCTAACCCTCACCCTAACCCTAACCCTAACCCTCACCGTCAACCTCACCCTAACCCAAACCCTAACCTTCAGGTTAACCCTCAACCTAAAACTAACGCTAATCCTAAACCTCACCCTCGACCTAAACCTCACCCTAACCCTTACCCTCACCCTAACTCTAATGCTAAAACTAACCCTAATCCTCACACTTACCCTAACCCAACCCTAACCCAAACCCTCACCCTAACCCTCACACTCACCCAACCCTAGCCCTCACCCGAACGCTAACCCTAACCCTCACTCTCAACCTCACCCTAACCCTAACCTTTACTCTCACACTAACCTTAACCCTCACCCTCACATTAATGTTCAGCCAAACCCAACCCTAACCCTCACCCTCACCCTAAACCCCACCCTTACCCTCAACCTCACCCTAAGCCTAATTCTAACCCTAACTCTCATACTAACCATAACCCTCACCATAACGCTAACCCTAACCCTCACCCTAACACTAAACCTACCCCTCACGGTCACCCTAACCCTAACCCTAACCATAAACCTCACCCTGACCCTAAACCTAAGGCTAACCCTAACCCTCACCCTAAACATCACCCTAACCCTTAACCTCACACTAACCCTAACCCGAACTCTAACCCTAATCCTCACACTAACCCTAACCCACAACAAAACCCTAACCGTCTCCCTCACCCTAACACTCACCCTAACCCTAACCCTCGCCATAACCTTAAACCTAACCCCCACCCTCACCCTAACACTCACCATCACCCTAACCCTCACCCCAAACCTAACCCTCACCCACACACTAACCCTCACCCTCACCCTCAACCTCACCCAACCCTCACCATCACGCTAAACATCACCCTAAACTTAACCCTCACCCTAACACTAATCCTAACCCTCACCCTAACCCTCAACTTCATCCTAATCCTCACCATATCCCTAACCCTAACCTTTACCTACCGAAACCCTCAACCTCACCCTCACCCTCACCCTACCCTCCCCCTCATGCAAGCCCTCACCCTAACCGTAATCCTAACCGTAAACCTCATCCTCACCCAAACCTTCACCCTCAGCCTTACCCTAACCCTAACCTTAACCCTAACCCTAACTGTCAGCCTCACCCTATCCGTTACCCTAACCCTGACCGTAACCCTCACACTAAAACTCACCATAACACTCACGATAACCATAACCCTCATTCTCACCCTAACCCACAACCTAACCCTTACCCTCACCCTAACCCTACACCTACCCTTCACTGTAACCCTCACCCTAACCCTAAACCTAACACTCACCCTCACCCTAACTGTAACCCTAAACCTCACCCTCACCATTGACATCACCCTAAACCTAATCCTAACCCTAACCCTCACACTAACCCTAACCCTCACACTAACCTTAACCCTCAACCTCAACCTAACCCTCACCCTAACCTTCACCCTAACCTGAACCCTAACCCTCAACCTAACCCTCACCCTAACCCAAACCCTATCCCCAACACTCACCCTAACCCTCACCTTAACCCTCACCCTCATGCTAACCCTCCCCCTCCCCCAAACCCTCACCCTCACCTTCCCCCTTACGCTCACCCTACCCCTTACCCTAACCCTAACCCTCACCCTAACACTAACACTAACCCTCAACCTTACTCTCAACCTCATCCTCAGCCTAACCCTAAACCTAACCCTAATACTAATTCTAACCCTCACCGTAATTCTCACCCTAAACCTAACCCTCACACTCACCCTCACCCTCACCCTACCCCTATCCCTAACCCTAACCTTCACCCTAACCCTAACCCTCAACCTAAACCTACCCCTAACTCTCAAACTCACCCTCTGCCTAACCCTAAACGTAACCCTAATTCTAACTCTAACCCTCACCCTAACCTTCACCCTAACCCTAACCCTCACCCTCACCCTATCCCTAACCCTAACTCTCACCCTAAACTTAAACCTCAACCGAACCCTAACCCTTACTCTCACCCTCACCCTCAACCTAACCCTAAAACTTACTGTAACTCTGACACTCACCCTCACCCTAACCATCATCCTAACCCTTACCCTAAACCTAAACCTCACCCTAACCCTAAAACTAACCCTAACCCTCATGCTAACCCTCACCGTAACCCTAACCCAAATTCTAAACCTCAACCTAACCCTCACCCTAAACCTAACCCTACCCCTAATCCTCACCCTCACCTAAACCCTCACCCTAACCCTTACTCTCAACCTAATCCTAACCCGCGCACTAACACTAACCCTCACCCTTACCCTATCCCTACCGCTCACCCTATTGCTAACCCTAACTGGAACCCTAGACCTCACCCTAACACTAACGCTAACCCTAACCCTCACCCTAACCCTAAACCTCAGCCTCAAGCTCAAACTCAGTCTTACCCTAACCCTAACCCTAACCCTAATCCTAACCTTAACCCACACCCTCACTTTCACCCTAACTATAACCCTAATCCTAACCCTAACCCTCACCCTCACCCTCACCCTAGCACTCACAATAACCTTAACCCTCACTCTCACCCTAACCCTCACCCTAACAATTAACCTCACCCTAAGTCTAATCCTAACTCTAACCCTCACACTAAAGCTAACCATCACCCTAACCCTAGCGCTACTACTCACACTAACCCTCACCCTAAACCTAACCCTAACCCTCACCAAACCCTAACGCTAACCCTAACCCTCAACATCACCCTAGCCCTCAATCTTACCCTAACCCTAACCCAAACCCTAACCTTCACCCTCAACCAAACCCTCACACTAACCATAACCCTCACCCTAACACTAAACCTATCCCTCACCCACACCCTCAGCCTAAACCTAACTCTAACACTAATGCTTACACTAACGCTCACCCTCACCCTCACCCTAAACTTAAACCTAACCCTAACCCTCAACCTCACCCACACCCTCACCCTCACCCTACCCCTAACCCTCACCCTAGCCTTACACCTACCCCTCACTCTAACCCTCACCCTAACCCTAAACCTAAACCTCACCCTCACCCTAACCATAACCCTAACGCTCACCCTCACCCTAGACCTCACCCTAACCCTCACCCTAATCCAAACCCTAAACCTCACCCTAATCCAAACCCTAACCCTAACCCTAACCCTAACCCTAACCCAACCTCACCCTAACCCCAACCCTAACCTTCACCTTAACGCTCACGCTAAACCAAACGCTAACGCTAAACTTCACCCTCACCCTAATCCTCAACCTAACCCTTACCCTCACCCTAACTTTAATGCTAAACCTAACCCTACTCCTCACTCTAACCCTAACGCTAACCCAAACCCTAACCCTCACCCTAACCCTCAGCGTCACCCTAACACTAACCTTAACCCTAACCCTGACATTACCCTAAACCTCACCGTCACCCTAACTGTCACTCTAAACCTAACTCTCACCCACACCCGAACCTTCACCCTCAAATGACCCCTCACCCTCACCCTAACCCTCAACCTCACCCTAAACATCACCCTAACCCTAACCTTCACCCTAAACCTAACCCTTACCCTCTCCCTCAACCTCACCTTAAGACTAACCCTAAACCTAACACTAATACTAAATTTAACCCTCACCCTCATCCTCACCCTAACTGTAATCCTAACCCTCACCCTCACCCTTACCCTAACCCTAACCCTAACCCTAGACCTCACCCTAACCGTAACCCTCACTCTAACACTAAACCTTACTCTCACCCTCACCGTTATGCTAAACCTAAGATTAACCCAAACCCTCCCCCTAACCCTCCCCCTAAACATAACGATAAACCTGAACCTCACCCTCTCCCTAACCCTCAACCTAACCCTTATCCTCACACTATCCCTAACCCTAACCTTAACCATAACCCTCACACTAACCCTAACCCTTACCCTAACCCTAAACCTACCCCTAACCCTAACCCGCTCCCTAACACTAAACCTAACGCTAAACTTAACCCTAACCCTGACCCTCAACCTAACACTCACAGTCACTGTAACCCTCACCTTAACCATAACCCTCACCCACAACTTAACCTCCACCCTCACCTGAAACCTCACCATCACCCTCACCATAAACATCAACATAACCATAACCCTCAACCTAAACCTAACCCTAAACCCTAACCCTCAAGCTCACCCTCACCATAACCCCTCACCCTCACCCTCACCCTCAGCCTAACCCTAACTCTAATCCTAACCATAACCCTCACCCTCACCCTAACCCTCGCCCTAACCCTAACTCTAAACCTAACCCTCACCCTCACCCTGATCATAACCCTCACCCTAACCCTCGCCCTAACACTCACCATAACGCTCATCCTTACCCTAACCCTCACTCTCACCCTAACTCTCACCCTAACCCTTACCCTCACCCTAACCGTCATCCTACCCCTTACTCGATCCCTCACCCTAACCCTAAACCTAACCCTCATCCTAAACCTAACCCTAACCCTATCCCTAACCCTTACCCTAATCCGAACCCTCACCCTAAACCTAACCCTAAGCCCTAACCATAACCCTCACCCTCACCCTTGCTCTCACCCTAACCATAATCCTAACCCTCACACTAACACTCACCCTAACCTTAACCCTAACCCTAACCCTCACCCTCAACCTCACCTTAACCCTAAACCTATCCCTAACCCTCACCCTAATCCAATCCCTCACCCTAAACCTAACCCTAACCCTCACACTCACCCTAATCTTAACCCTAATCCTAACCCAGACCCTAACCCTCACCCTAACCCTAACATTAATCCTAAAACTCACCCTCACCGTAAACCTCACCCTAACACTTGCCCTCACCCTAATTCTAAAGCTAACCATAACCCTAATCCTCACACTAACCCTAACCCTAACGCTCACACTCAACCTCAGCCTAACCCTAACCCTAACCATAAACCTCACACGAATGCTAACCCTAACCCTATACATAAACTGCACCATCACCCTAACCATCACCTTAACCCTAACTCCCACCCTCACCCTAACCGTCACCCTCACCCGATCCCTCACCATCACCCTAACCCTCAACTTCACCCTAAACATCACCCTAACCTTAACCCTAACACTAACCCTAACCATAACCCTCACCCTAAACCTAAACCTCACCCTAAACCAAACCCTAACCCTCACACTCACCCTAATCTTAACCCTAATCCTAAACCTAGCCCTCACCCTTACCCTCACGCTAAACCTAAACCTAATCCTAACCACCACCCTCACCCTCACAGTAAACCTAACCCTAACCCTCAACCTAATCCTAAGACTCACCCTAACCCTAAACCTAACCCTCACCCTCACCCTAAACCTCACCCTAACACTAACACTAACCCTCGCCCTCATCCTGACCCTCACCCTAAACCTAACGCTAACCCTAACCCTGACCTTCATCCTCACCCTCACCCTAACCCTTATTCTCACACTAACCCTGACCCTAACCCTAACCCTAACCCTCACACTAACCCTAACCCTCACCCTAACCCTAACCCTCAGCCTCACCCTCACCCTCAGCCTAACCTTAACCCTAACTCTTACCCTCGTCCTCAACCTAACCCTAACTCTAACTTTAACCCTCATCCGCACCCTAACCTTCACCCTCAGTGTAACCCTAACCTTAATCCTAACATTAAACCTCACCCTTACCCTCACCCTTTCCCTAAACATAACCGTAACCCTAACCGAATCCTCACCCTATCCGAAACCCTAACACTAACCCTAACCCTCACCCTCACCCTAGCCCTCACCCTCACCCTCACCCTAAACGTAAACCTCAAATTCACCATAACCCTAATGCTAAACCTAACACTCACCCTCACCTTAACCCTCACCCTAACCCTTACCCTCACCCTATCCCTAACCCTCACCCTCACCCTCAACCTAACCCTCACCCTAATCCAAACCCTAAACCTCACTCTAAACCTAACCCTAACCCTAACCTTCACCCTAACCTTCACACTGAGAGTAACCCTAACCCTCACCCTCACCCTATCCCTTAGCCTAACCCTAACTCGCACCCTCACCCTAACCCTAACCCTCACCCTCATCCTAAACCTAACCCTCTCCCTCACCTTAACCCTCACCCTAACCCTAATCCTAACCCTAAACCTCACCCTAACCCTTAACCTCACCATACCCCTAATCCTACCACTCAGCCTAATGCTCACCCTCACCCTAACCGTAATCCTCACCCTATACCTAACCCTAAACTAACCCTCACACTCACCCTAGCCCTCACCCTAAAGCTAACCCTCATACTAACCCTCATTCTAACACTAACCCTAATTCAAAACCTCACACTGACCCTTACCCTAACCATCATCATAATCCAGACCCTCACCCTAAGCCTAACCCTCACCCTCACCCTAACCCTAACCCAAAAATTAACCCTCAACATAACCCTAACCCTACCCGCAAACTCACACTAACCTCACCCTAACCCTTACCCTCAAAGTCAACCAAACCCTCACACTAACCCTAACCCTCACCCTAACCCTACGCCTAAACCTCACCCTCACTTTCACCCTCACCCTCAGCCTAATCTTAACCCTAACACTATTCATAAACCTAACCCTCCCCCTTACCCTCACCCTAACCCTAACCCTAACCCTCACACTAAACATTACCCTCAACCTAAACATAACCCTACCCCTCACTCTAACCCGAATCCTAACCCGAACACTAACCCTCACCCTAAACCTAACCCTAACACTCACCCTCACCCTAGACCTCACCCTAACCCTAATCCTAACCCTAAGCCTCACACTAACCCTAACCCTTAACTTAACCTTAACCCTCCCCCTCCCCCAACCCTTACCCTAACCCTCACCGTAACCCTCACACTAACCTTCAGCCTAACCTTAACCTAAACCTACCCCTCAGTCTAACGCTCACCCTAACACTAACACTAACCCTAATAGTCACCCTATCCCTAACCCCAACCCTAACCCTCACCCTCATACTAGCCCTCACCCGAACCCTAACCCTAACCCTAACCTTCACCTGAACCCTAACCCTAATGCTAGACCTAACACTCACCCTCACCCTAACATTCACCCTAAAGCTCACCTTAAGTATAACCCTAAACCTAACGCGAACCCTCATCCTAACCCTAACCCTAAACCTAACGCTAACCCTCACCCTGACCCTCACCCTCAGCCTAACCCTTACCCTAAATCTAATCTTAACCCTACACCTCACCCTCACCCTCACCCTCACCCTAACTCTAACCCTAAACCTAACCTTTATCCTCATCCTCAACTTCATCCTAACCCTAACCCTAAACCTAACCCTCACCCTAATCCTAACCCTCAGCCTAACCCTAAACCTAAACCTCACCCTAACCCTAACCTTAACCCTAACCCTCACCCTAACCCTAAACCTCACGCTCATCTTAAACCTAACCCTAACACTTACCATCACCCTAATTCTAAAGCTTACCCTAACCCTAATCCTCACACTAACCCTTACCCTAACCCTAAACCTATCTCTCACCCTAACGCTCACCCTCACCCTAACCCTAACACTGACCCTCACCGCAAAGCTAACCCTAACCCTAACACTAATCCTTACCCTAACACTCACCATCACCCTAACCGTCACCCTAACCCTAAACCTCACCCACACCCTAACCTTCACCCTCACCCAAACACTCACGCTCGCCCTAACCTCAACTTCACCCTAAACCTAAACCTAATCCTAAATGTCACTCTCCCCCTCACCCTAACCCTAACCCTAACCCTCAACCTAATCTTAAGCCTCACCCTAACCCTAACTCTCACCCTCACCCTAACACTCACACTAACACTTACCCTAACCCTCACCCTCACCTTAACCCTCAACCTAAACCTAATGCTTACCCTCACCTTGACCTTCATCATCTTAACCCTCACCTTAACCCTTACTCTCACACTAACCCTAAACCTAATCCTAACCCTCACACTAACCCTAATCCTCACCATAACCCTAACCACACCCCTCACCCTAACCCTTACTCTAACCCTCACCCTAACCCTAACCCTCATCCTGACCCTCACCCTCAGCCTAATCCTAACCCTAACCCTCACCCTAACCCTAACCCTCACTCTAACAGTAACCCTTATCCTCACCCTCACCTTTACCCTAACCCTAAACCTAACCCTAACCATCACCCTAACCCTCCCCCTAAACCTAATGCTAAACCTAACCCTCACTCTCACCCTAACCCTCACACTAACCCTAAACCTACCCCTCACCCTAACCCTCACCCTAACCCTAACCCTCACCCTAAACCTAACACTAACCCTCACAATCTCCCTAAACCTCACCGTCACCCTAACCCTAACTGTCACCCTACCCCTCACCCACACCTTAACCCTCACCCTCACCTGAACCCTCACACTCATCCAACACTCACTTTCACCCTAAACATCACCCTAACCTTAACCCTCACCCTAACCCTAACCCTAACCCTAACCCTAACACTCACCCTCATCCTAATCCTCACTCTAACCCTAACCATAATCCTTACGTATCAAAACCCTCACCCTCACACTCACCCTCACCATAAACCCTCATCCTCACCCAAGCCCTCACCTTAAACCTAACCCTAACCGTTACCCTCACCCTCAACCTCACCCTCACCCTCAGCCTAATCTTAAACCTAACTCTAACCTAACCCTAACCCTCACACTCACCCTAACCCTTACCCCAACCCTCACCCTAACACTCACCCTCACCCTAATCGTAACCCTAACCATAACACCATAACACTCACGCTAACCCTACACCTCACTCTCACCCTACCTCTCACCCTAACTCTTACACTCACCCTAAATGTAACCCTACCCCTCACTCTAACCCTCACCCTAAACCTAAACCTAACCATCATCCTAACCCTAACCCTAACCCTATTCATAACCCTCAGCCCAATCCTAACCCTCACCCTAAACATAACACTTACCTTAACCCTCACCCTCACACTAGCCCTCACCCTAATCCTAACCCTCACCCTCACACTAGCCCTCACCCTAACACTAACACTAACCCTAACCCTAACTCTCATCGTCCACCTTACTCTCACCCTAAACGTATCCCTTACCCTCACCCTAATCCTAACTCTCACCCTAAACCTAACCCTAAACCTCATACCCACCCTAAACCTAACCCTAAAACTAAGCCTCACCCTAACCCTCACCCTAACCCTAACTCTAATGCTAAACCTCTCCCTCACTTTAAACCTCAACCTAACACTTACCGTCAGCCTAACTCTAACACTAAACCTAACCTTAATCCTCACACTAACCCTAACCCTAACCCTAACCCTCACCCTTACCCTCAACCTAACCCTAACCCTAACCCTGAACCTCACATGAACGCTAACCCTAACCATATCCCTAACCCTTACCCTAACCCTCACCGTCACCCAAACAGTCACCCTAACCCTAACTCTCACCCACACCCTAACCTTCACGCTCACCCGAAACCTCACCATCACCCTAACCCTCAACTTTACCCTAAACATCACCCTAACACTAACCCTCACCCTAACCCTAAACCTCACCCTAACCCTAAACCTAATTCTAACTGTCACCCTCACGCTCACCCTAACACTAACCATAACAATCAACCTAATCCTTACCCTCGCCCTAACCCTAACCCTCAAATTCACCCTAACCCTCACCCTAACCCTACCCCTAACCCTCACCCTAACCCTCACAGTCACCCTAACCCTCACCCTAACCCTAACCCTCACCCACACCCTAACCCTCACGCTTACCCGAACCCTCACCTTCACCCAACCCACCCCCTCACCCTAATCATCACCCTAACCCTAAAACTCAACCTAACCCTCACTCTTAACCTCACCCTCACACTCACCCTCACCCTCAGCCTAACCCAAACCCTAACCCTAACCCTCACACTAAACATAACCCTCACCCTAAACCTAACCCTACCCCTCACTCTAACCCTCACCCTAACCCTAATCCTAACCCTCACCCTCACCCTTGACCTCACCCTAAACCTAATTCTAACCCTAACCCTCACAGTAACCCTAACCCTCACCTTAACCCTAACCCTCACCCTCACCCTAAGCCTCACCCTAACACTCACCGTAACCCTCACTCTAACCCTCACCCTAACCCTAACCCTGAGAGTAACCCTAACCCTAACCCTACCCCTCAGTCTAATGCTCACCCTGACCCTATCACTAACCCTAATACTCACCCTAAAACTAACCCTCACCCTCACACTAGCCCTCACCCGAACCCTAACCCTAACCCTAACGCTAAACCTCACCCTAACCCCAATTCTAAACCTAGCACTCACCCTCACCCTAACACTCACCCTAAACCTTACCCTCACCATAAACCTAACCCAAATGCTCACCCTAACTTTCAACCTAACCCTCACCCTGAAGCTCACCGTAACTATAACCCTAACCCTAACCTGAACCCTCATCCTAACCCTCACCATAAACCTAACCTGAACACTTACCCTCACCCTAACTCTAAAGCTAACCCTAACCCTCATTCTCACATTAACACTTACCCTAACCCTAACCCTACCCCTAATACTCACCCTCACCCTAAACCTAACCCTAAGCCTAACACTCACCATAACACTCACGCTAACCCAACCCCTCACTCTCACCCTAACTCTCACCCTAACCCTAACCCTAACCATAACCCACACACTAACCCTAACCCTCACCCTCACCCTAACAATACCCCTCACCCTAATCCTTACTCTAACCCTTACCGTCACCCTAAACCTAACCCTAACCCTCACCCTCACCCTAACCCTCACCTTCACCCTAACCCTCACCCTAACACTAACCTTCATCCACAGCCTAACCCTTACCCTTACCCAAGCCCTCCCCCTCACCCAACCCTCCCCCTCACCCTAAACATCACCCTAACCCTAAAGCTCACCCTAACCCTGACCCTAAACCTCACCCTCACCCTAATCCTCACCCTAACCCTTACCCTAACCGTAACCCTAACCCTCACCCTAACACTAACCGTAATACTCATGGGAAACCTAACCCTCCATATCACCCTAACCCTCACCCTAACCCTTACCCTCACCCTAACCCTTACCCTAACCCGAACCCTAAGCCTAACCCTAACCCTTACCCTAAACCTATACCTCACCCTAAACCTAATCCTAACACTAACCCTCACACTAACCCTAACCCTCACCATAACCTTAACCTTAACCCTCGCCCTAACCCTCACCCTAACCCTCACCGTAAGCCTCACACTAACCCTCACCCTAACCCTAACCCTTACCCTAACTCTAATCTAACCTTACCCCTCAGTCTATCGCTCACCCTGACCCTAACACTAACCCTAATAGTCACCCTATCACTAACCCCAACCCTAACCCTCACCCTCATACTAGCCCTCACCCAAAACCTAACGCTAACCCTAACCCTCACCCGAACCCTAACCCTAATGCTAAACCTAACACTCACCCTCACACTAACCCTCACCCTAAACCTTACCCTCACCCTCAACCTGACCCTCACTCTAACCCTCACCCTAAAGCTCTCCTTACCTATAATCCTAACCCTAAACCGAACCCTCATCCTAAACCTAACCCTAAACCTGACCCTCATCCTAACCCTAACCCTAACCCTCACCCTAATGCTAACCCTCACCCTGACTCTCACCCTCACCCTCAGGTTAACCCTAACCCTAATCTGAACCCTAACCCTCACCCTCCCCCTCACCCGAAAACTAACCCTAACCCTCCCCCTCCCCTTCCCCTTCACCCTAAAACTCACCCTCACCCTAACCATAAACCTATCCTGAACACTAACCCTCAACCTAACAATCACCATAAAACTCACGTTAACCCTAACCCTCACTCTCACCCTAACCCTTCCCCTCACCCTAACACTAACCTTAACCATTACAGTAAACCTAAGCCTGACATAAATCTCACCCTACACCTCACTCTAACCCTCACTCTATACCTAACCCTAACCCTAATCCTCACCCTCACCCTAAACCTAATCATAACCCTAACCCTCACGCTAATCCTTAACCTCATACTAAACCTAACCCTCACCCTCACCCTAACCCTCACCCTAACCTTCACCTTAACCCTCACCCTAACACTAACCCTATATCTAACCCTCACCCTAACACTCACCCTAACCCTGTCATGCTCACTATAACCCTCACCCTAATCCTTACACTCACCCTCAACCAAACCCTCACACTAACCCTAACCCTCACACTAACAGTCACCCTCACTCTCAACCTCACCCTCAGCATAACCCTAACCCTGACACTAATCCTAACCCTAACCCTCAAACTCACCCTCACCCTAACCTTAACTCTAACCGGCTCCCTCCACCTAACCCTACCACTAACCCAAACCCTAACCCTCACTCTATACCTAACCCTAACCATCACCCTAACCCTAACCCTCACCCTCACCCAAACCATAACACTAAACCTGACCCTCACCATCAGCCTAACCCTCACCCTAACGGTTACCCTCACCCTAACCTTCTCCCTAAACCTCACCTAACCCAAATCCTAACCCTCAACTTCACCCTAACCCTCAGCTTATCCCTAACCCTAACACTCACCCTCACCCTAATCGTAACCCTAACCCTAACCCTCACCCTAACACTGACCATAACACTCACGCTAAGTCTAACCCTCACCCTAACCCTAACCCTCACACTAAACCTAACACTCACCCTCACCTAACCCTACCCCTCACCCTACCCCTCACCTTAACACTAACCCTCACCCTAGACCTCACTACAACCCTAAGCATAAACCTCACCCTCACCATAATCCTAACCCTAACCCTAATCCTAACCCTAACTCTCATCCTAACCCTCACCCTAAACCTAACGCTAACCCTAATCCTCACCCTCACCATAATCATCACCCTAACCCTTATCCTCACAATAACCCTATCCCTCACCCTAACCCTAACCCTCACTCTAACCCTCACCCTCACACTAATCCTCACCCTAACCCTAACCCTTACCTAACGAAAACTTCACCTTCATCCTCATCCTTACCCTCCTCCTCACCCTCAAACTCAACCTCACCCAAGCCCTCACCTAACCCTAACCCTCACCCTTAGCCTAAGCCTAACCCTTACCTACTGAAACCCTCACCCTCACCCTCAGCCTCACTCTCAGCCTAACCCTAACCCTAACCCTAATCCTAACCCAAACCTCACCCTCAACCTCATCCTATCTCTCAACCTAACCCTAACCCTAAACCTCACCCACACCCTAACCTTAACCCTAACCCTCAACCTAACACTCACTATAATACTCACGCTAACCCTAAACCTCAATCTCACCCTCACCCTCACACTAACCCTAACGCTAACCCTCACCCTAACCCTCACTCTAACTCTCAACCTAACCCTAAACCTAATCCTCACCCTCACCCTAACCCTAACCCTCACACTAACGCTAACCCTAACACTAACCCTCACGCGAACGCTAACCCTAACCCTAAACCTAACACTTACCCTAACCCTCCTGGTCATGCTAACTGTCACCCTAACCCTAACCCTCACCCACATCCTAACCTTCACCCTCACCTGCCCTCAGCCTCACCATAAACCTCAACCTAACGCTCACCCTCACCCTAAACCTCTCCCTTACCCTCACACTCAAACTAAGCCTAACCCTAACCCTAACCCTAATCCTAACCCTCACCCTCACCCTCTCCCTAACCCTAACCCTAAACCTAACCTTTAGCCTAAACCTAACCCTCACTCTTACCCTAACCCTCACCCTCACCCTCACCCTAACACTCACGCTCACTCTCACCATCACCCTAACTCTCACTCTTACCCTAAACCTAACCCTCACACTCACCTTCATCCTAATCCTAACCCTAACACTATTCCTAACCCTAACCCTCACCCTCACCCTAACCCTCAACCTCACCTTCACCCTCACCCTCACCCTACCCCTAACTTTAACACTAACCCTCACCCCAACCCTAACCCTCACCCTAAACTTAACCCTAACCCTCACCTTCATCCTCACCCTAACACTAACCCTAACACTAACCCTGACCCAGACTCTCAACCTCACCCTAAAACTCACCCTAACCCTTACCCTCACCCTAACCCTAAAACTAACCCTAAACCTATCCCTAACCCTAGACCTCACCCTAACCCTCACACTAACACTAACCCAAAACCTAAGCCTCACCCTAACCCTAACCCTCACCCTCATCTAGACCTCACCTTAACTCTAATTCTAACCCTAACCCTCAACCTAACCCTAACCCTCAACCTAACCCTAACCCTAACCCTCACCCTAACCCTCACCCTCACCCTAGCCCTAACGCTAACCCTAATCCTCACCCTAACCCTCACCCTCACCCTAACACTAACTCTAACCCTAACCCTTACCCTAAACCTCACCCTAAACCTAAAAGTAATCCTCACCCTCTCCCTCACCCTAACCCTCACCCTAGACCTCACCCTAAACCTAACCCTAACCCTAACCATCACAGTCACCATAACCCTAATGCTATACCTAACACTCAACCTCCCCTAACCCTAACCATAACCCACACCTTCTCACTCACCCTCATTGTCAGCCTAACCCAAACCCTAAATCTAATCCTAACTCTAACCCTCACCCTCACACTAACACGCACCCTAAACCTAATCCTAACCCTCACCCTCACCCTAATCGTAACCCTAACCCTAACCCTCACACTAACACTCACCATAACACTCATGCTAACCCTAACCCTCACTCTCCCCCTAACTTTCACCCTAATCCTTACCCTCACCCTAACCGCAACCCTACTCTTCACTGTAACCCTCACCCTAACCCTAAACTTAACCCTCATGATAACCCTAACCCTAACCCTATCCCTAACCCTTACCCTAATCCTAACCCTCCCCCTAAACCTAACACTAATAGTAACCCTCACTCTCACACTAGCCCTCACCCTAACCATAACCCTCACCCTCACACTAGCACGCACCCTAACCCTCACCCTAACCCTTACCCTTACCCTAACCCTCATCCTCAACCTCACCCTAACCCTAACACTATCCCTAACCCTCACCCTAATCCTACCCCTCATCTAAACCTAATCCTAAACCTCACACTCACCCTCACCTTAACCCTAACACTAACCCCCACCCTAACCCTCACCCTAACTCTAACCGTCACACTCACCCTAACCCTCACCCTAATCCTTACCCTCACACTCACCCTAATCCTCACCCTAATCCTAACCCTCACACTCTACCAAACCCTCACAATAAGCCTAACCCTCATCCTTACTCTCACCCTCATCCTCAGCCTAGCCCTAAACCTAAACCTAATCCTAACTCTAAACCTCACCCTAACCCTTACCCTAACCCTCACCCTCACCCTCACCCTCCCTCACCATACCACTACCCCTAACACTAACCTTTACCATAAAACTAACCCTCAACCTAACCCTAACCCTAAATCTCAACCTCACCCTCAGCCTAACCCTAACCATAAACCTAATCCTAACTCTAACCCTCACCCTAACACTCACCTTAACCCTCACCCTCAACCTCAACCTCAACCTACCCCTAACCCTAAACCTGACCCTTTCCCTAACCCAAACACTAACCCTCAGATTTACTCTCACCCTCATCCTCAGCCTTACCATAACACTAACCTTAATCCTAACACTAACCCTCAGAAGGAGAAGCAGAATAACAAGCAGAAGCAGAAGCAGAAGCATAAGTAGAAGCAGCAGCAGCAGCAGCAGCAGCAGCAGCAGCAGCAGCAGCAGCAGCAGAAGAAGAAGAAGAAGAAGAAGAAGAAGAAGAAGAAGAAGAAGAAGAAGAAGAAGAAGAAGAAGAAGAAGAAGAAGAAGAAGAAGAAGAAGAAGGAAGAAGAAGAAGAAGAAGAAGAAGAAGAAGAAGAAGAAGAAGAAGAAGAAGAAGAAGAAGAAGAAGAAGAAGAAGAAGGAAGAAGAAGAAGAAGAAGAAGAAGAAGAAGAAGAAGAAGAAGAAGAAGAAGAAGAAGAAGAAGAAGAAGAAGAAGAAGAAGAAGAAGAAGGAGGAGGAGGAGGAGGAGTTCCGGGAAGATGGCGGAGGAGAAGCTGGAATCTGAACAAGCTCTCACATAGAAAGCAGTTTTAGAGTTCCAGTGAACAGTCCTAAGCCAGAGAATCACACCAAGTGTGCCATCACAGGACAGAGAGTTAGACAAGAGAGGGGAAGCCAAGGAAACACATCAGCTGCTGCGGCGGCGTCAGGGTCGCGGCGGCGACCACCGCCGCGGGGTCATACCTGAGACACAGAGAGTCCGGGACGAAGGAGCCAGACGCAGCGGACAAGCGGATTCTACTCAACACCAACAAGAACTGACAAGGAGCGGACATCTTCTTCCTGCTGTTTGCAGAACAGAGACGACCCAGGATCCAAGACTCGGCGTGAGTACAAGCCCGACATCCTCACTCCTTCTCAGGGAGCAGAGGAGGGAAGGCCACCCCTCCCCCCCCAGCACCGGTGATCTCCATCTTGGATACCGACAAAGCTCGGAGGAGCTGCTAGCTCCAGCTCAGGCCTTGGAATAAAACAAGTCATTTAGCAGGTCACAAGAACTTAACGGCGAAGTGACCTGCCAGACTCAGCTCCATCCAGGGAAAAGTCACCCAGCTCAGGCGCCAGCCATTGGAGTGCCTTGCCTCACTGGGTAACCAGAGCCACAGGCTGCCCCTCCCTCTAGCAGCCACCACAATCAATTGAAAAACAGAAACCCTGAGAATGGCTCCAGGCTGGGCGCTGTGAGCTTTATCGCAAAATAGCCCCAGGGAAAAGCTACTGTTTATTGAAAGGCCTCAACTCTACCCAGAACCTAGCCTCATCACCACATTCCCCTCTTTTGTGATTCTCAAAGCAGATCACCCTCCCAGAAAACTAACCTGGGAGGGGGATCTCAAAATCTTGGTAAAGCAGAGCATTTTTCTGCCTCTTCCAACCAACCGCCTTAAGAAACCAATCAAGCCACAGGACCTCAAGCTGACCAGAGACTCCAACAAGAGACTGGTTACAGACAAAAGGGAGATACAGGATTCTTCCTACTCCTCCCCCCCCCAAAAAAAAATCAAAAGACTTTTTTTTCTTTTTTTTTTCTTCTTCTTCTTTTCTTTTTTTGCTTGTTTTTTGTTTTTTGTTACCTTATATATATATATATATATATATATATATATATATATATATATATATATATAAATTTTTTCCCTTCTAAAACTTTTATTAATCTTTAATTTTTGCCTCTTCTGAAAAAATAATTGTTTTCCAGTAACTTTTTTTTTCTCATCTTATAATTTTTATTTTAGGAATATGTGAATGAGCGTTTTCCTTTCTTTTCTTGTCTTCTTTCTCTTTTTCTTTCTTTCTTAATTATCTTTTTGTTTTTTGTCTAGCTCTACTGAACTTCTGATCTTTTCTTCTCCCTTTCCCATCCTTAAAGTTTTTCACATCTCCTCTATGTCCCTCCCCTTCTCTGAACATATTCACATTCCTCTCTAAATAGACGGTCTTTTAACCTCTATAATAACATTAATTTTTACGTTTTTATTTTTTTTTCTGGTCTCTCTTCATTCCCCTTTCGGTCTCTTCTTTTTCTCTCTCTCTCTACTTGCATCCTACCCAACCCATTTCCTGCATTGTGATTAGGACATAGTTAACTCTCCCTGTGCCTCCCCACACCAATCTATTCCTATTTTTTACCCACATCTCTCCCTAATCCTAATAATTTCTGGTTTTCCAAATTCTTTTCTGTAGGGAGCCGAGGCGAGACTCCGCCCACTCCCTTGCAGCTTTGAGGTAACCACCCCAGACGGTGCTTGGCGGGACGCCTGGGCTGTGCGCGTGCGCGAGCCAGGTAGAGTCCCCAGCCAATCCCATGACACCTGGTGACGGTGAAAGGCAGGCGACCAACAATAGAAAGACCCGCGTTCCGATTCTCCTATATAAGCGGCTGTGTTTCGGGTGCACGCTCTCTCGCGCCCAAGCTCTCCTACAACTAAAAGGCTCTCCAATAAAGCGTGATCTGAGAAGACTCCTGGTGTGGTGGTCGTTTTTCCTCGCTGGTCGAGTAGACGGTCACTACACTTTTCTGCGGTTCGAAGTACTTTAACATATAGTTGTTTGATGTTGAATAGATGTATCTGTTGAACTAGATTGTATCTGTAGACTATTGACTGTACAAATGCAAACTTTGGTTGATGGTTGCCTTAAGATAGTGTTCTAGCACAAAACTGGTGCAATCTTCATCTCAAATGGGACGAGTAAGCCGGAAAAACACAAGAAAAATGGCAAATCCGGGTATCTCAATTCCCAATCTTGATAATCAGGGATTAGAACAGATAAAGAATAATCCAGAGGAGAGTTCCCAAATAGCTCTACAAACACTAATAGCAAACATGATAAATGAGAAGTTTGACAATGTACAAAGGACTCTGTATGAGCGTGATAGGGAGAGAGAGGAGGAATCCCAGAAGTTTATACAGGAATATCACAAGCGTGAGGAAGCTACTCAAAAACTGATACAGGATTTGCGTGAACAACTTGAGAATACTCAAAGAGAAAAGGAGGAATGGCATGAGCAGGCAGAGAACACTCAAAGAGAACTGCAGGAATCCCACGAACGGGAAGAAAGAGAACTGCATGAATCCCACAGACGGGAGGAAGCTAATCAAAGAGTAATTCAGGAATTGAGAGACCAGGTAGAGAATACACAAAGATCACTAAAGGCATTCATGGAATCCATTAACAAAGAGCTGAAGGAAGTCAGGGAGACCACAAAGGGAATGCTGAATGGAACCCAACAGAAGGAATGGGAGTCCAAAGAAACCATAACCAATCAACTAAGTGATTTGAGAACAAACACTGAACACCAAATTAAGGAAGTAAAGAAATTCATACAAGACCTAAAACAGAGCTTCAACAAAGAACTTGAAGCCATCAAAGCTGACCAATTGGAAGGAAAAGAGATAAAAAACAAAGTAGAGAGTCTTGACAGCAGGTTCGACCATGCAGAAGATCGAATCTCAGGGATTGAAGACAGCCTAGATATTATAGAGAAAGAACATACAACCATCCAAGACAAGTCCAAGAAATATGATAGGTCTATCCAACACCTGGAAGACACCATCAGAAGGCCCAATCTAAGGATAATGGGTGTAGAGGAGCACCTAGAAACAGAAGTTAATGGTCTAGGAAATTTGTTTAACAGGATCCTAGCAGAGAACTTCCCAAACATACAAAAAGATAGGCCTATTCAGATACAAGAAGCTTTTAGAACCCCAAATAGACCAGACCAGAATAGGACATCCCACCGTCACATTATAATCCACACAGGATCAACCCAGACCAAGGAAAAGATCCTTAAAGCTGTCAAGGAGAAAAGGGTAATCACCTATAAAGGGAAACCAATTAGAATTACCTCAGATTTCTCAGCAGAGACAATCAAAGCAAGAACAGCCTGGAATGACGTATGCCATGCCCTAAAAACAAACAACTATCAACCAAGAATACTGTACCCAGCTAAACTCTCCTTCATAACTGAAGGCCAAATAAAAACCTTCCATAGCAAAGAAAAATTGAAACAATACATCTCCACCAAACCAGCCCTACAAAAGATTCTTAAAGATGTCCTACACATAGAAAACCAACAAGACCGCAACAAAGGCCAAGAAACTGCACCCAAACTGAGAATCCAAGAACCTTAGGAAGAACCCAGTTTTCGCAGCCCCCAAGAAGGTGGATAACATGGCAGGAACTCCCAAATACCTCTCAGTCCTATCTCTTAACGTTAACGGACTGAACTCTCCAATTAAGCGACATAGACTGTCTAGTTGGATTAAAAAACAAGACCCTTCTATCTGCTGCCTGCAGGAGTCACATCTTGCCCGTAAAAACAAACACATTTTCAAGGTTAAAGGCTGGAACAAAATCTACCAAGCAAACGGCCCTCATAAACAGGCGGGAGTTGCAATCCTAATATCAGATAAAATAGACTTCAAATTAAAATTCGTGAGAAGAGATAAAGAAGGTCGCTACATACTAATTAAAGGATCTCTCCTTCAGGAGGATATTACAATTCTAAATATCTATTCGCCAAACAATGGAGCACCCAAATTTATCAAAGAAACACTACTTTCCCTCAAATCCCATATAGATCCAAAGACATTAATTGTTGGGGATTTTAACACACCACTCTCCCCACTAGATAGATCAACTCGGCAAAAACTCAACAGAGAAACCGCAGATCTAAACAGCTGCATAGATCAACTAGACTTAACAGACATTTACCGAACATTTCACCCAGCAGCATCAGAATACACATTCTTCTCAGCAGCACATGGAACGTTTTCTAAAATAGACCACATTTTAGGCCACAAAGCAAACTTGTCTAAATTCAGAAACATTGAAGTTATACCTTGCATTCTCTCTGACCACAAGGGAATAAAATTAGAACTCAACACCAAAAGCCACCAAAGAAAGTCCGGTATCACATGGAGGCTGAATCATGAGTGGGTCATGGAAGAGATTAGAAAGGAAATTCAAATGTTCATGCTATTCAACAAAAATGAACACACAAATTACCAGCTCCTCTGGGACACAGCAAAGGCAGTACTCAGAGGCAAGTTTATAGCTCTGAGCTCCTACATCAACAAATTGGAGAGATCGGAAACTAACAATTTAATGACACATCTAAACCTCCTTGAAAAAGAGCAGCAAGATAAACCCCAATCCAATAGACGGAAAGAAATAATCAAAATTAAATCAGAATTAAATGAATTAGAATCCAAAAAAACCATAGAAAGAATCAACAAAACAAAGAGTTGGTTCTTCGAAAAACTTAACAAAATTGACAGACCCTTAGCAAACCTTATCAGAAAAAGGAGAGAACACACCCAAATTAATAAACTCAGAGATGAGAATGGAAACATAACTACGGAAACAACCAAGATTCAGAACATTATAAGGGAATACTTCTCAAAACTTTATGCTAATAAGTTTGAGAACTTGACAGAAATGGACCTTTTCCTAGCAAATATTGACATGCCAAAACTAAACCAAGACGAGTTAAACCAGCTTAATAGGCCCATATCGAGCATTGAAATAGAAACAGCAATAAGAGACCTCCTAGCTAAGAAAAGTCCAGGACCAGATGGTTTTAGAGCGGAATTTTACAAGGCCTTCAAAGCAGAGCTCACACCAATACTCCTCCAACTCTTCAATGAAATTGAAAGAGAAAGCTCACTACCGAACACATTCTATGAAGCCATCATAACCCTCATCCCAAAACCAGGCAGGGACTCATCAAAGAAAGAGAACTATAGACCCATTTCTTTGATGAACATTGATGCAAAACTCCTCAACAAAATTTTGGCCAATCGACTTCAACAATTCATCCAAAAAATCATACACCATGATCAAACAGGATTCATTTCAGGGATGCAAAGCTGGTTCAATATACGCAAATCAATTAATATTATTCATCACATCAACAGGAGCAAGAATAAGAACCACATGGTTATCTCAATAGATGCAGAAAAAGCATTTGACAAGATCCAACACCCCTTTATGATGAAGGTTCTGGAAAAATTAGGAATCCATGGAACATTCCTCAATACAATAAAGGCTGTATATGACAAACCTACAGCCAGCATTATACTCAATGGTGAAAAACTAAAGCCATTTCCTCTTAACTCAGGAACAAGACAAGGATGCCCACTCTCTCCACTTCTCTTCAATCTAGTATTAGAATGCCTAGCTACAGCAATAAGACAAGATGCAGACATAAAGGGGATCCAAATAGGGAAAGAAGAAATAAAACTCTCCCTCTTTGCAGATGACATGATCTTGTATTTAAAGAATCCCATAGACTCCACTCCCAAATTACTCAAGCTGATTCAAAACTTTGGCAAAGTAGCAGGTTATAAAATTAACCCCCCAAAATCAATGGCTTTTCTATATGCCAACAATGAGAAAAGTGTGGCTGAAATTAGGAAAGCAACTCCATTTGTAATAGCCCCACAAAAAATAAAATACCTAGGAATTAACTTAACCAAAGAAGTGAAGGACCTCTATGATGAAAACTTTAAAATCTTGAAAAAGGAAATCAACACAGAACTTAAAAAATGGCAAAACCTCCCATGCTCCTGGATTGGCAAGATTAACATCGTGAAAATGGCAATACTTCCCAAGGCTATCTACAAATTCAACGCGATACCTATCAAAATTCCACCCTCATTCTTCAAGGAAATAGAAGAGGCAATCCAAAAATTCATATGGAACAATAAAAGACCCCGAATAGCAAAAACGCTCCTCAACGGAAAGAACACTGCTGGAGGAATATCAATACCAAATTTCAAACTCTACTATAAAGCCATAGTAATCAAAACAGCTTGGTATTGGCATAAGAACAGACCTCAGGACCAATGGAATAGAATTGAAAACCCAGAAATGAACCTACAGACCTATAGCCATCTAATCTTCGATAAGGAAGCTAAAACAATAGAATGGAAGAAAGACAGCCTCTTCAGTAAATGGTGCTGGCAAAATTGGTTAACTACATGTAGAAAACTAAAGCTAGATCCTTATATATCACCCTGCACCAGAATCAACTCCAAATGGATCAAAGACCTTGAACTCAAAGCAGACATTCTGAAAACATTACAGGATGGAATAGGAGAAACCCTAGGTCTCCTTGGCTCAGGCCGAAATTTTCTGAATAGAGACCCGGAAGCACAACAAATCAAAGAAAGGTTGGACAACTGGGATTGCATAAGATTGCAGAGCTTCTGCAGGGCAAATGACATAGGTAACAAGATCAATAGAAAGCCCACCGATTGGGAGAAGATCTTTACTAGCCATACAACGGACAAGGGTCTCATATCTAAAATATACTTGGAACTCAAAAAATTAAACCACCCAACAACAAATCCTCAAAGAAACAACTGCCCAATAAATAAGTGGGCGAAAGACTTAAAGAGAAGCTTCTCTGAAGAAGAAAGAAGGATGGCCAATAGACACATGAAGAAATGTTCAACATCCCTAGCCATAAAAGAAATGCAAATCAAAACAACATTGAGATATCACCTCACTCCAGTTAGAACAGCAAAAATCAAGAACTCTAACAACAACAGATGCTGGAGGGGATGTGGACAGAAAGGAACCTTACTTCATTGTTGGTGGGAATGTAAACTTGTTCAACCACTTTGGAAAGCAGTATGGAGGTTCCTCAAAAGACTTCACATAGATCTCCCCTATGATCCAGCAATCCCACTTTTGGGCATTTACCCAAATGTTTACAAACAAGACCACACTAAAGCTACCAGCACAACTATGTTTATTGCAGCATTATTTACCATAGCTAAGATATGGAACCAACCCAGAAGCCCCTCAGTAGATGAATGGATCAAGAAAATGTGGTATATATACACAATGAAATTCTATGCCTCCATCAGAAAGAATGACATTTCCCCATTTGTTAGGAAATGGAAAGGTTTGGAAAAAATTATATTAAGTGAAGTAAGCCAGGCCCAAAGAAGCATAGGTCCCATGGTTTCCCTTATTTGCAATATCTAGTATAGGTATGAGTCAAGCGGAAAAGGTCAGATAATGTGATGTTAAGAAAATGAACCCTTAAATATGTATTTTAGTGTTTTCATTTCTTTCATGCATGTGTTTCTAACGCATTTATAAGATTATTTCTTTGTTGCTTTGTATGTCCCTCCCCCACAGTGTAACCCCCGCTTTCACTGTATTTGATGTCAGTATAACATGTGGAGGAGATGGGGACAAACAAGTCGTTTAAGGATTCAGGTGGACCTGTTGCAACAATGAGAAGTACAAAATCTCATGTCAAACCCAGCTTTACAATGTCGGTGTGGGGGGGAGGGGGGTATAATTAGGTGGGGGGAGGGGGGTATAATTGGGTGGGGGAAGGAGGGAGACGGGGAAGGGAGGTGAAGGGTAAACAAAGGAGGAGGATGCAATGCTTGGTAAGAAATGTATGCATTATCCTGCCCATGTAATTGTAGCCCCTCTGTACACTATGTTCTCTAATTAAATAAAATAAAATTAAAAAAAAAAAAGAATAAAGACTAACAGAAAAGCTCCAGAAAAAAAAATAATAAAGAAGCCTAAAAGAATTGAAATGCTCCTATGTGGCAATAACTCAGAACCTCATTCTGAGTGTTCCCGGCAGAGGTCATTGGGCTGAACACAACCGTGGACTAATTAGAGACAGATGAAGGCAGTGCCGTCCATAGTACTGGATGGACAGTGGTGGCGTGCCAAACAACTGAGCTCTAGTTCTCAACACTTTCACAAAGTGCCATAAGTTGAGGTTCAACTTACTGGTCCGGGTGAATAGAGTGTAGCCGTCAAAGCTGGAGTCAGTAGCACTCAGGTGAGAAGAACGGGAAGCAGATATACCCAGTCCGCTGGCCGGGTCCTACCGGGACCAGCCTATCTGGCTGACACGACTGAATGTTTGCAACCGCGGCAGAGCTACTCAGGCGCAATTTTGCGGCAATGCAAACTGCATGACCTAGCCAAATTTCACAGGTGTACAAGAAACCACGGGGGATTTACAAGGAGATGTTCACCCGAAAAAGCCCGAGGCCTGCCTGCAGGAAAATTCCGGAATTATTCTTGTGAAGCCTTGAAAGCAGTGAAACACTCCTATGTTGCAATAACTCAGAACCTCATTCTGAGTGTTCCCGGCAGAGGTCATTCGGCTGCACACAACGGTCGACTGATTAGAGCCAGATGAAGGCAGTGCCTTCCATTGTGCTGGAAGGACAGGGGTGGCGTGCCAAACAACTGAGCTCTAGTTCTCAACACTTTCACAAAGTGCCATAAGTTGAGGTTCAACTTACTGCTCCGGTTGAGGAGAGTGTAGCCGTCAAAACCGTAAGAGCTCAGTTGTTTGGCACGCCACCACACTCCATCCAGCATTATGGACGGGACTGCCTACATTTGGCTCTAATTAGTCCACGGTTGTGTTCAGCCGAATGACCTCTGCCGGGAACACTCAGAATGCGGTTCTGAGTTGTTGCATCAAAGGAGCGTTTCACTGCTTTCAAGGCTTCACAGGAAGAATTCCAGAATCTTGCTGCCGGCAGGCCTCCGGCTGTTCCGGGTGAACATCTCCTTGTAAATCCCCCGAGGTTTCATGTACACCCGTGAAATTTGGCCATCTTATGCAGTTTGCATTGCTGCACAATTGCGCCTGCCTAGCTCTGCCGCGATTGTAAACATTCAGGCGTGGCAGCCAGATAGGCTGGTCCCCGTAGGACACTGCCCGCAGACTGGGTATATTTGCTTCCTGTTCTTCTCACCTGAGTGCTACTGATTCCACCTTTGACGGCTAAACTCTACTCAACCGGAACAGTAAGTTGAACCTCAACTTATGGCACTTTGTGAAAGTATTGAGAACTAGAGCTCAGTTGTTTGGCACGCCACCCCTGTCCATCCAGCTCTATGGATGGCACTGACTACATCTGGCTCTAATTAGTCCACGGTTGTGTTCAGCCGAATGACCTCTGCCGGGAACACTCAGAATGAGTTTCTGAGTTGTTACAACATAGGAGCGTTTCACTGCTTTCAAGGCTTCTCAGGAAGAATTCCGGAATCTTGCTGCAGGCAGGCCTCCGGCTGTTCCGGGTGAACATCTCCTTGTAAATCCCCCGTGGTTTCTTGTACACCCGTGAAATTTGGCCAGGTTATGCAGTTTGCATTGTTGCACAATTGCGTCTGCCTAGCTCGGCGGCGGTTGCAAACATTCAAGCCTGGCAACCAGATAGGCTGGTCCCCGAAGCACACTGCCAGCGGACTGGGTATATCTGCTTCCCGTTCTTCTCACCTGAGTGCTACTGATTCCAGCTTTGACGGCTACACTCTACTCAACCGGAGCAGTAAGTTGAACCTCCACTTATGGCCTTTGTGAAACTGTGGAGAACTAGAGCTCAGTTGTTTGGCACACCACCACTGTCCATCCAGCACTATGGACGGCACTGCCTACATCTGGCTCTAATTAGTTAACGGTTGTGTTCAGCCGAATAACCTCTGCCGGGAATACTCAGAATGAGGTTCTGAGTTATTGCAACAGGGGAGCTTTTCACTGCTTTCAAGTCTTCTCAGGAAGAATTCCGGAATCTTGCTGCCGGCAGTCCTCCGGCTGTTCTGGATGAACATCTCCTTGTAAATGCCCCCTTTTTTCTTGTACACACGTGAAATTTGGCCAGGTTATGCAGTTTGCATTGCTGCACAATTGCGCCTACCTCACTCGGCCACGGTTGCAAACATTCAGGCGTGGCAGCCAAATAGGCTGGTCCCCGTAGGACACTGCCAGCGGACTGGGTATATCTGCTTCCCGTTCTTCTCATCTGAGTGCTACTGATTCCAGCTTTGATGGCTACACGCTACTCAACCGGAGCAGTAAGTTGAACCTCAACTTATGGCACTTTGTGAAACTGTTGAGAACCAGAGCTCAGTTGTTTGGCACGCCACCACTGTCCATCCAGCACTATGGACGGCACTGCCTACATCTGGCTCTAATTAGTCCACGGTTGTGTTCAGCAGAATGACCTCTGCCGGGAACACTAAGAATGAGGTTCTGAGTTACTGCAACATAGGAGCGTTTCACTGCTTTCAAGGCTACTTAGGAAGAATTTCGGAATTTTGCTGCGGGCAGGCCTCCGGCTGTTCCGGGTGAACATCTCCTTGTAAATCCCCCGTGGTTTCTTGTACACCCGTGAAATTTGGCCAGGTTATGCAGTTTGCATTGCTGCACAATTGTGCCTGCCTAGCTCTGATGCAGTTGCAAACATTCAGGCGTGGCAGCCAGATAGGCTGGTCCCCGTAGGACACTCCCAGCGGACTGGGTATATCTGCTTCCCGTTCTTCTCACCTGAGTGCTACTGATTCCAACTTTGACGGCTATACTCTACTCAACCGGAGCAGTAAGTTGAACCTCAAGTTATGGCACTTTGTGAAAGTGTTGAGAACTAGATTTCAGTTGTTTGGCACGCCACCACTGTCCATCCAGCACTATGGACGGCACTGTCTACATCTGACTCTAATTAGTCCACGGTTGTGTTCAGCCGAATGTCCTCTGCTGGGAACACTCAGAATGAGGTTCTGAGTTATTGCAACATGGGAGCGTTTCACTGCTTTCAAGGTTTCTTAGGAAAATTTCCGGAATGTTGCTGCCGGCAGGCCTCCGGCTGTTCCGGGTGAACATCTCCTTGTAAATCCCCCGTGGTTTCTTGTACACACGTGAAATTTGGCCAGATTATGCAGTTTGCATTGCTGCACAATTGCGCCTGCCTCGCTCTACCGCGGTTGCAAACATTCAGGCGTGGAAGCCAGAAGGGCTGGTCCCCTTAGGACACTGTCAGCGGACTGGGTATATCTGCTTCCCGTTCTTCTCAATGAGCGCTACTGATTCCAGATTTGAGGGCTACAGTATACTCAACCGGAGCAGTAAGTTGAACCTCAAATTATCGCACTTTGTGAAAGTGTTGAGAGCTAGAACTCAGTTATTTGGCACGCCACCCCTGTCCATCCAGCACTATGGATGGCACTGCCTACATCTGGCTCTAATTAGTCCACGGTTGTGTTCTGCCGAATGACCTCTGCCGGGAACACTAAGAATGAGGTTCTGAGTTATTGCAACATAGGAGCGTTTCACTGCTTTCAAGGCTTCTCAGGAAGAATTCCGGAATCTTGCTGCCGGCAGGCCTCCGGTTGTTCCGGGTGAATATCTCCATGTTAATCCCCCGTGGTTTCTTGTACACCAGTGAAATTTGGCCTGGTTATGCAGTTTGCATTGCTGCACAATTGCGCCTGCCTAGCTCTGCCGCGGTTGCAAACATTCAAGCGTGGTAGCCAGATAGGCTGGTCTCCTTAGGACACTGCCAGCGGACTGGGTATATCTGCTTCCCGTTCTTCTCACCTGAGTGCTACTGATTCCAGCTTTGACGGCTACACTCTACTCAACCGGACCAGTAAGTTGAACCTCAACTTATGGCACTTTGTGAAACTGTTGAGAACTAGATCTCAGTTGTTTGGCACGCCACCACTCTCCATCCAGTACTATGGACGGCAATGCCTACATCTGGCTCTAATTAGTCCACGGTTGTGTTCAGCCGAATGACCTCTGCCGGGAACACTCAGAATGAGGTTCTGAGTTATTGCAACATAGGAGCGTTTCACTGCTTTCAAGGCTTTTCAGGAAGAATTCCAGAATCTTGCTGCCGGCAGGCCTTCGGCTGTTCCGGGTGAACATCTCATTGTAAATCCCCCGTGGTTTCTTGTACACCCGTGAAATTTGGCCAGGTTATTCAGTTTGCATTGCTGCACAATTGCGCCTGCCTAGCTCGGCCGCGGTTGCAAAAATTCAGGCGTGGCAGCCTAGTAGGCTGGTCCGGGTAGGACACTGCCAGCGGACTGGGTATATCTGCTTCCCGTTCTGTTCACCTGAGTGCTACTGATTCCAGGTTTGACGGCTTCACTCTACTCACCTGGAGTAGTAAGTTGAATCTCAACTTATGGCACTTTGTGAAACTGTTGAGAACTAGAGCTCAGTTGTTTGGCACGTCACCACTGTCCATCCAGCACTATGGACGGTACAGCATACATCTGGCTCTAATTAGTCCACGGTTGTGTTCAGCCGAATGACCTCTGCCGGAAACATTCTGAATGAGGTTCTGAGTCATTGCAACATAGGAGCGTTTCACTGCTTTCAAGGCTTCTCAGGAAGAATTCTGGAATCTTGCTGCCGGCAGGCCTCCGGTTGTTCCGGGTGAACATCTCCTTGTAAAACCCCGTGGTATCTTGTACACCCGTGAAATTTGGCCAGGTTATGCAGTTTGCATTGTTGCACAATTGCGCCTGCCTAGCACGGTCGCGGTTGCAATCATTCAGGCGGGGCAGCCAGATAGGCTGGACCCCGTAGGACACTGCCAGCAGACTGGGTATATCTGCTTCGCGTTCTTCTCACCTGAGTGCTACTGATTCCAGCTTTGACGGCTACACTCTACTCAACCGGAGCAGTAAGTTGAACCTCAACTTATGGCATTTTGTGAAAGTGTTGAGAACTAGAGCTAAGTTGTTTGGCACGCCATCACACTCCATCCAGCACTATGGACGGCACTGCCTACATCTGGCTCTAATTAGTCCACGGTTGTGTTCAGCCGAATGACCTCTGCCGAGAACACTCAGAATGAGGTTCTGAGTTATTGCACATAGGAGCGTTTCACTGCTTTCAAGGCTTCTCAGGAAGAATTCCGGAATCTTGCTGCCGGCAGGCCTCCGGCTGTTCCGGGTGAACATCTCCTTGTAAATCCCCCGTGGTTTCTTGTACACCCTTGAAATTTGGCCAGGTTATGCAGTTTGAATTGCTGCACAATTGCGCCTGCGTAGCTCTGCCGCGGTTGCAAACATTCAGGCGTGGCAGCCAGATAGGCTGGTGCCCGTAGGACTCTGCCAGCGGACTGGGTATATCTGCTTCCCGTTCTATTCACCTGAGTGCTACTGATTCCAGCTTTGACGGCTACACTCTACTCAACCGCAGCAGTAAGTTGAACCTCAACTTATGGAACTTTGTGAAAGTGTTGAGAACTAGAGCTCAGTTGTTTGGAACGCCAGCACTGTCCATCCAGCACTATGGACGGCACTGCATACATCTGGCTCTAATTAGTCCACGGTTGTGTTCAGCCGAATTACCTCTGCCGGGAACACTCAGAATGTGGTTCTGAGTTATTGCAACATAGGAGCGTTTCACTGCTTTCAAGGCTTCTCAGGAAGAATTCCGGAATCTTGCTGCCGGCAGGCCTCCGGCTGTTCCGGGTGAACATCTCCTTGTAAATCCCCCGTGGTTTCTTGTACACCCGTGAAATTTGGCCAGGTTATGCAGTTTGCATTGCTGCACAATTGGGCCTGCCTAGCTCTGCCGCGGTAGCAAACATTCAGGCGTGGCAGCCAGATAGGCTGGGCCCCGTATGACATTGCCAGCGGACTGGGTATATCTGCTTCCCGTTCTTCTCACCTGAGTGCTACTGGTTCCAGCTTTGACGGCTAAACTCTACTCAACCGGACCAGTAAGTTGAAACTCAACTTATGGAACTTTGTGAAAGTGTTGAGAACTAGAGCTCATTTGTTTGGCACGCCACCACTGTCCATCCAGCACTATGGACGGCACTGCCTACCTCTGGCTCTAATTAGTCCACGGTTGTGTTCAGCCGAATGACCTCTGCCGGGAACACTCAGAATGAGGTTCTGAGTAATGGCAACATAGGAGCGTTTCACTGCTTGCAAGGCTTCTCAGGAAGAATTCCGGAATCTTGCTGCAGGCAGGCCTCCGGCTGTTCCGGGTGAACATCTCCTTGTAAATCCCCCGTGGTTTCTTGTACACCGGTGAAATTTGGCCAGGTTATGCAGTTTGCATTGTTGCACAATTGCGCCTGCCTAGCTCGGCCCCGGTTGCAATCATTCAGGCGTGGCAGCCAGATAGGCTGGTCCCCGTAGGACACTGCCAGCAGACTGGGTATATCTGCTTCCCGTTCTTCTCACCTGAGAGCTACTGATTCCAGCTTTGACGGCTACACTCTACTCAACCGGAGCAGTAAGTTGAACCCCAACTTATGGCACTTTGTGAAAGTGTTGAGAACTAGAGCTCAGTTGTTTGGCACGCCACCACTGTCCATCCAGCACTATGGACGGCACTGCATACATCTGGCTCTAATTAGTCCACGGTTGTATTCAGCCAAATGAGCTCTGCCGGGAACACTCAGAATTAGGTTCTGAGTTATTGCAACATAGGAGCTTTTCACTGCTTTCAAGGCTTCTCAGGAAGAATTCCGGAATCTTGCTGCCGGCAGGCCTCCGGCTGTTCCGGGTGAATATCTCCTTGTAAATCCCCCGTGGTTTCTTGTACACCCGTGAAATTTGGCCAGGTTATGCAGTTTGCATTGTTGCACAATTGCGCCTGCCTAGCTCTGCCGCGGTTGCAAACATTCAGGCGTGGCAGCCAGATAGGCTGGTCCCCGTAGGACACTGCCAGCGGACTGGGTATATCTGCTTCCCGTTCTTCTCACCTGAGTGCTACTTATTCCAGCTTTGACCGGTACACTCGACTCAACCGGAGCAGTAAGTTGAACCTCAACTTATGGCACTTTGTGAAACTGTTGAGAACTAGATCTCAGTTGTTTGGCACGCCACCACTGTCCATCCAGCACTATGGACGGCACTGCCTACATCTGGCTCTAATTAGTACACGGTTGTGTTCAGCCGATCGACCTCTGCCGGGAACAATCAGAATGAGGTTCTGAGTTATTGCAATATAGGAGCGTTTCACTGCTTTCAAGGCTTCTCAGGAAGAATTCCGGAATCTTGCTGCCGGCAAGGCTCCGGCTGTTCCGGGTGAACATCTCCTTGTAAATCCCCCGTGGTTTCTTGTACACCCGTAAAATTTGGCCAGGTTATGCAGTTTGAATTTCTGCACAGTTGCGCCTGCCTAGCTCGGCCGCGGTTGCAAACAGTCAGGCATGGCAGCCAGATAGGCTGGTCCCCGTAGGACTCTGCCAGCAGACTAGGTATATCTCCTTCCCGTTCTTCTCACCTGAGTGCTACTGATTCCAGCTTTGACGGCTACACTCTACTCAATCGGAGCAGTAAGTTGAACCTCAACTTATGGCACTTTGTGAAACTGTTGAGAACTAGAGCTCAGTTGTTTTGCATGCCACCACTGTCCATCTAGCATTATGGACGGCATTGCCTACATCTGGCTCTAATTAGTCCACGGTGTGTTCAGCAGAATGACCTCTGCCGGGAACACTCAGAATGAGGTTCTGAGTTATTGCAACATAGGAGCGTTTGACTGCTTTCAAGGCTTCTTAGGAAAAATTCCGTAATCTCGCTGGCAGCAGGCCTCCAAATGTTCCGGGTGAACATCTCCTTGTAAAAACCCCGTGGTTTCTTGTACACCCGTGAAATTTGGCCAGGTTATGCAGTTCACATTGCTGCACAATTGCGCCTGCCTAGCTTTGCCGAGGTTGCAAACATTCAGGCGTGGCAGCCAGATAGGCTGGTCCCCGTAGGACACTGCCAGTGAACTGGGTATATCTGCTTCCCGTTCTTCTCACCTGAGTGCTACTTATTCCAGCTTTGACCGCTACACTCTACGCAACCGGAGCAGTACGTTCAACCTCAAGTTATGGCACTTTGTGAAAGTGTTGAGAACTAGAGCTCAGTTGTTTGGAAGACCATCACTGTCCATCTAGCCTTATGGATGGCACTGCCTACATCTGGCTCTAATTAGTCCACGGTGTGTTCAGCAGAATGACCTCTGCCGGGAACACTCAGAATGAGGTTCTGAGTTATTGCAACATAGGAGCGTTTCACTGCTTTCAAGGCTTCTCAGGAAGAATTCCGGAATCTTGCTGCAGGCAGGCCTCCGGCTGTTCCGGGTGAACATCTCCTTGTAAATCCCCCGTGGTTTCTTGTACACCCGTGAAATTTGGCCAGGTTATGCAGTTTGCATTGCTGCACAATTGCGCCTGCCTAGCTCGGCCGCGGTTGCAAACATTCAGGCGTGGAAGCCAGAAGGGCTGGTCCCCTTAGGACACTGTCAGCGGACTGGGTATATCTGCTTCCCGTTCTTGTCACCTGAGCGCTACTGATTCCAGATTTGACGGCTACAGTATACTCAACCGGAGCAGTAAGTTGAACCTCAAATTATCGCACTTTGTGAAAGTGTTGAGAACTAGAACTCAGTTATTTGGCACGCCACCCATGTCCATCCAGCACTATGGAGGGCACTGCCTACATCTGGCTCTAATTAGTCCACCGTTGTGTTCAGCCGAATGATCTCTGCCGGGAACACTAAGAATGAGGTTCTGAGTGATTGCAACATAGGAGCGTTTCACTGCTTTCAAGGCTACTTAGGAAGAATTTCGGAATATTGCTGCCAGCTGGCCTCCGGCTGTTCCGGGTGAACATCTCCTTGTAAATCACCCGTGGTTTCTTGTACACCCGTGAAATTTGGCCAGATTATGCAGTTTGCATTGCTGCACAATTGCGCCTACCTAGCTCTGCCGCGGTTGCAAACATTCAGGCGTGGCAGCCAGAATGGCTGGTCCCCTTAAGACACTGTCAGCGAAATAGGTATATCTGCTTCCCGTTCTTCTCACCTGAGTGCTACTGATTCCAGCTTTGACGGCTACACTCTACTCAACCGGAGCAGTAAGTTGAACCTCAATTTTTGGCACTTTGTGAAACTGTGGAGAACTAGAGCTCAGTTGTTTGGCACGCCACCACTGTCCATCCAGCACTATGGACGGCACTGCCTACATCTGGCTCTAATTAGTCCACGGTTGTGTTCAGCCGAATGACCTCTGCCGGGAACACTCAGAATGAGGTTCTGAGTTATTGCAACATAGGAGCGTTTCACTGCTTTCAAGGCTTCTCAGGAAGAATTCCGGAATCTTGCTGCCGGCAGGCCTCCGGCTGTTCCGGGTGAATATCTCCATGTTAATCCCCCGTGGTTTCTTGTACACCCGTGAAATTTGGCCAGGTTATGCAGTTTGCATTGTTGCACAATTGCGCCTGCCTAGCTCGGCCGCTGTTGCAATCATTCAGGCGGGGCAGCCAGATAGGCTGGTCCCCGTAGGACACTGCCAGCAGACTCTGTATATCTGCTTCCCGTTCTTCTCACCTCAGTGCTACTGATTCCAGCTTTGACGGCTACACTCGACTCAACCGGAGCAGTAAGTTGAACCTCAACTTATGGCACTTTGTGAAACTGTTGAGAACTAGAGCTAAGTTGTTTGGCATGCCACCACTGTCTATCCAGCACTATGGACAGCACTGCCTACATCTGGCTCTAATTAGTCCACGGTTGTGTTCAGCCAAATGACCTCTGCCGAGAACACTCAGAATGAGGTTCTGAGTTATTGCACATAGGAGCGTTTCACTGCTTTCAAGGCTTCTCAGGAAGAATTCCGGAATCTTGCTGCCGGCAGGCCTCCGGCTGTTCCGAGTGAACATCTCCGTGTAAATCCCCCGTGGTTTCTTGTACAACCTTGAAATTTGGCCAGGTTATGCAGTTTGAATTGCTGCACAATTGCGCCTCCCTCCCTAGCTCTGCCGCGGTTGCATACATTCAGGCGTGGCAGCCACAATGGCTGGTCCCCTTAGGACACTGTCAGCGAAATGGGTATATCTGCTTCCCGTTCTTCTCACCTGAGTGCTACTGATTCCAGCATTGACGGCTACACTCTACTCAACCGGAGCAGTAAGGGGAACCTCAATTTTTGGCACTTTGTGAAACTGTGGAGAACTAGAGCTCAGTTGTTTGGCACGCCACCACTGTCCATCCAGCACTATGGACGGAACTGCCTACATCTGGCTCTAATTAGTCCACGGTTGTGTTCAGCCGAATGACCTCTGCCGGGAACACTCAGAATGAGGTTCTGAGTTATTGCAACATAGGAGCGTTTCACTGCTTTCAAGGCTTCTCAGGAAGAATTCCGGAATCTTGCTGCCGGCAGGCCTCCGGCTGTTCCGGGTGAATATCTCCATGTTAATCCCCCGTGGTTTCTTGTACACCCGTGAAATTTGGCCAGGTTATGCAGTTTGCATTGTTGCACAATTGCGCCTGCCTAGCTCGGCCGCTGTTGCAATCATTCAGGCGTGGCAGCCAGATAGGCTGGTCCCGTAGGACACTGCCAGCGGACTGGGAATATCTGCTTCCCGTTATTCTCACCTGAGTGCTACTGATTCCAGCTTTCACGGCTACACTCTATTCAACCGGAGCAGTAAGTTGAAGCTCAACTCATCCACTTTGTGAAAGTGTTGAGAACTAGAGCTCAGTTGTTTGACATGCCATCACTGTCCATCCAGCACTATGGACGGCACTGCATACATCTGTCTCTAATTAGTCATCGGTTGTGTTCACCTGAATGACCTCTGCCGGGAACACTCAGAATGAGTTTCTGAGTTATTGCAACATAGGAGCATTTCACTGCTTTCAAGGCTTCTTAGGAAGAATTCCGTAATGTTGCTGGCGGCAAGCCTCCGGCTGTTCCAGGTGAATATCTCCTTGTAAATCCCCCGTGGTTTCTTGTACACCCGTGAAATTTGGCCAGGTTATGCTGTTTGCATTTCTGCACAATTGCGCATGCCTAGCTCTGCCGCGGTTGCAAACATTCAGCGTGGCAGCCAGATAGGATGCTCCCCGTAAGACACTGCCAGTGGCCTGGGTATATGTGCTTCCCGTTCTTCTCACATGAGTGCTACTGATTCCAGCTTTGACGACTATACTCTACTCAAGCGGAGCAGTAAGTTGAACCTCAACTTATGGCACTTTGTGAAACTGTTGAGAACTAGAGCTCAGTTGTTTGGCACACCACCACGCTCCATCCAGCATTATGGACGGCACTGCCTTCATCTGGCTCTAATTAGTCCACGGTGTGTTCAGCAGAATGACCTCTGCCGGGAACACTCAGAATGAGTTTCTGACTTATTGCAAAATAGGAGCGTTTCACTGCTTTCAAGGCTACTTAGAAGAATTCCGGAATCTTGTTCCGGCAGGCCTCGGGTTGTTCTGGGTGAACATCTCCTTGTAAATCCCCCGTGGTTATTTGTACACCCGTGAAATTTGGCCAGGTTGTGCAGTTTGTATTGCTGCACAATTGCGCCTGCCTAGCTCGGCCGCGGTTGCAAACATTCAGACGTGGCAGCCAGATAGGCTTGTTCCCGTAGGACATGTCAGCAGAATGGGTATATCTGCTTCTCGTTCTTCTGACCTGAGGGCTACTGATTCCAGCTTTGACGGCTACACTCTACTCAACCGGAACAGTAAGTTGAACCTCAACTTATGGCACTTTGTGAAAATGTTGAGAACTAGAGCTCAGTTTTTTTGCACGCCACCACTGTCCATCCAGCACTATGGACAGCACTGCTTACATCTGTCTCTAATTAGTCCTCGGTTGTGTTCACCTGAAGGACCTTTTCCGGGAACACTCAGAATGAGGATCTAAGTTATTGCAACATAGGAGCGTTTCACTGCTTTCAAGGCTTCTTAGGAAGAATTCTGGAATGGTGCTGCCGGCAGGCCTCCGGGTGTTCCGGGTGAATATCTCTTTGTAAATCCCCCTTGGTTTCTTGTACACCCGTGAAATTTGGCCAGGTTATGCGGTTTGCATTGCTGCACAATTGTGCCTGCCTAGCTCTGCCGTGGTTGCAAACATTCAGGCGTGGAAGCCAGATAGGCTGGTCCCCGTAGGACACTGCCAGCGGCCTGGGTATATGTGCTTCCCGTTCTTCTCACATGAGTGCTACTGATTCCAGCTTTGACGGTTACAGTATACTCAACCGGAGCAGTAATTTGAAACTCAACTTATGGCACTTTGTGAAAGTGTTGAGAACTAGAGCTCAGTTGTTTGACACGCCACCACTGTCCATCCAGCACTATGGACGGCACTGCCTACATCTGGCTCTAATTAGTCCACGGTTGTGTTCAGCAGAATGACCTCTGCCGGGAACACACAGAATGAGGTTCTGAGTTATTGCAACATAGGAGCGTTTCACTGCTTTCAAGGCTTCTTAGGAAGAATTCTGGAATGGTGCTGCCGGCAGGCCTCCGGCTGTTCCGGGTGATCATCTCCTTGTAAATCCCACGTAGTTTCTTGTACACCCGTGAAATTTCCCCAGGTTATGCAGTTTGCATTGTTGCACAATTGTGCCTGCCTAGCTCGGCCGCGGTTGCAAATATTCCGGCGTGACAGCCAGATAGGCTCGTCCCCGTAGGACACTGCCAGCGGACTGGGTATATCTGCTTCCCTGTCTTCTCACCTGAGTGCTACTGATTCCAGCTTTGACGGCTACACTCTACTCAACCGGAACAGTAAGTTGAATCTCAACTTATGGCACTTTGTTAAAGTGTTGAGAACTAGAGCTCAGTTGTTTGGCACGCCACCACGGTCCATCCAGAATATGGACGGCACTGCCTACATCTGGCTCTAATTATTCCACGGTTGTGTTCAACTGAATGACCTCTGCCGGGAACACTCAGAATGAGGTTCTGAGTTGTTGCAACATAGGAGCGTTTCACTGCTTTCAAGGCTTCTCAGGAAGAATTCCGGAATCTTGCTGCCGGCAGACCTCAGGCTGTTCCGGGTGAACATCTCCTTGTAAATCCCCCGTGGTTTCTTGTACACCCGTGAAATTTGGCCAGGTTATGCAGTTTGCATTGCTGCACAATTGCGCCTGCCTAGCTCGGCCGCAGTTGCAAACATTCAGGCGTGGCAGCCAGATAGGCTGGTCCCGTAGGACACTGCCAGCGGACTGGGTATATCTGCTTCCCGTTCTTCTCACCTGAGTGCTACTGATTCCAGCTTTGACCGCTACACTCTACTCAACCGGAGCAGTAAGTTGAACCTCAACTTATGGCACTTTGTGAAACTGTTGAGAACTAGAGCTCAGTTGTTTGGCACGCCACCACTGTCCATTCAGCACTATGGACGGCACTGCCTACATCTGGCTCTAATTAGTCCACGGTTGTGTTCAGCTGAATGACCTCTACCGGGAACACTCAGAATGAGGTTCTGAGTTATTGCAACATAGGAGCGTTTCCCTGCTTTCAAGGCTTCTCAGGAAGAATTCCGGAATCTTGCTGTCGGCAGACCTCAGGCTGTTCCGGGTGAACATCTCCTTGTAAATCCCCCGTGTTTCTTGTACACCCGTGAAATTTGGCCAGGTTATGCAGTTTTCATTGCTGCAAAATTGCGCCTGCCAAGCACAGCTGCGGTTGCAAACATTGAGGCATGGCAGCCAGATAGGCTGGTCCCCGTCGGACACTGCCAGCGGACTGGGTATATCTGCTTCCCGTTCTTCTCACCTGAGTGCTACTGATTACAGCTTTGACCGGTACACTCTGCTCAACCGGAGCAGTAAGCTGAACCTCAACTTATGGCACTTTGTGAAAGTGTTGAGAACTAGAGCTCAGTTGTTTGGCACGCCAGCACTGTCCATCGAGCACTGTGGACGGCACTGCCTATATCTGGCTCTAATTAGTCCTCGTTTGTGTTCGGACGAATGACCTCTGACGGAAACACTCCGAATGAGGTTCTGAGTTATTGCAACATAGGAGCGTTTCACTGCTTTCATGGCTTCTCAGGAAGAATTCCGGAATCTTGCTGCCCGCAGGCCTCCGGCTGATCCGGGTGAACATCTCCTTGTAAATCCCCCGTGGTTTCTTGTACAGCCGTGAAATTTGGTCAGATTATGCAGTTGGCATTGCTGCCTAATTGCCCCTGCCTAGCTCGGCCTCGGTTGCAAACATTCAGGCGTGGCAGCCAGATAGGCTGTTCCCCATAGGGCTCTGACAGTGGGCTGGGTATATGTGCTTCCCGTTCTTCTCACCTGAGTGCTACTGATTCCAGCTTTGACGGCTACACTCTACTTAACCAGAGCAGTAAGTTGAACCTCAACTTATGGCACTTTGTGAAACTGTTGAGAACTAGAGCTCAGTTGTTTGGCACGCCACCACTGTCCATCCAGCACTATGGACGGCACTGCCTACATCTGGCTCTAATTAGTCCACGGTTGTGTTCAGCCGAATGACCTCTGCCGGCAACACTCAGAATGAGGTTCTGAGTTATTGCAACATAGGAGCGTTTCATTGCTTTCAAGGCTTCTCAGGAAGAATTCGGGAATCTTGCTGCCCGCAGGCCTCCGGCTGTTCCGGGTGAACATCTCCTTGTAAATCCCCCGTGGTTTCTTGTACACCCGTGAAATTTAGACAAGTTATGCAGTTTGCATTGCTGCACAATTGAGCCTGCCTAGCTCGGCCGCGGTTGCAAACATTCAGGCGTGGCAGCCAGATAGGCTGGTCCCCGTAGGACACTACCAGTGGACTGGGTATATCTGCTTCACGTTCTTCTCACCTGAGTGCTACTGATTTCAGCTTTGACGGCTACACTCTACTCAACCGGAGCAGTAAGTTGAACTTCAACTTATGGCACTTTGTGAAACTGTTGAGGAGTAGAGCTCAGTTGTTTGGCACGCTACCAGTGTCCATCCAGCACTATGGACGGCACTGCCTACATCTGGCTCTAATTAGTCCACGGTTGTGTTCAGCCAAATGACCTCTGCCGGCAACACTCAGAATGAGGTTCTGAGTTATTGCAACATAGGAGCGTTTCTCTGCTTTCAAGGCTTCTCAGGAAGAATTCCAGAATCTTGCTGCCGGCAGGCCTCCGGCTCTTCCGGGTGAACATCTTCCTTGTGAATCCCCCATGGTTTCTTGTACACCCGTGAAATTTGGCCAGGTTATGCAGTTTGCATTGCTGCACAATTGTGTCTGCCTAGCTCGGCCGCGGTTACAAACATTCAGGCGTGGCAGCCAGATAGGCTGGTCCCCGTAGGACACTGCCAGCGGACTGGGTATATCTGCTTCCCGTTCTTCTCACCTGAGTGCTACTGATTCCAGCTTTGACGGCTACACACTACTCAACCGGAGCAGTAAGTTGAACCTCAACTTATGGCACTTTGTGAAAGTGTTGAGAACTAGAGCGCAGTTGTTTGGCCCGCCACCACTCTCATTCCAGCACTATGGACAGCACTGCCTACATCTGGCTCTAATTAGTCCACGGTTGTGTTCAACCGAATGACCTCTGCCGGCAACACTCAGAATGAGGTTCTGAGTTATTGCAACATAGGAGCGTTTCAGTGCTTTCAAGGCTTCTCAGGAAGAATTCCGGAATCTTGCTGCCGGCAGGCCTCCGGCTGTTCCGGGTGAACATCTTCCTTGTAATTCCCCCGTGGTTTCTTGTACACCCGTGAAATTTGGCCAGGTTATGCAGTTTGCATTGCTGCACAATTGTGTCTGCCTAGCTCGGCCGAGGTTGCAAACATTCAGGCGTGGCAGCCAGATAGGCTGGTCTCCGTAGGACACTGCCAGTGGACTGGGTATATCTGCTTCCCGTTCTTCTCACCTGAGTGCTACTGATTCCAGCTTTGACGGCTACACTCTACTCAACCGGACCAGTAAGTTGAACCTCAACTTATGCCACTTTGTGATATTGTTGAGAATTAGAGCGCAGTTGTTTGGCGGACCACCACTGTCCAACCAGCACTATGGACGGCACTGCCGACATCTGGCTCTAATTATTCCACGGTTGTGTTCAGCCCAATGACCTCTGCCGGGAACACTCAGAATGAGGTTCTGAGTTATTGCAACATAGGAGCGTTTCACTGCTTTCAAGGCTTCTCAGGAAGAATTCCGGAATCTTGCTGCCGGCAGGCCTCCGGCTGTTCCGGGTGAACATCTCCTTGTAAATCCCCCGTGGTTTCTTGTACACCCGTGAAATTTGGAAAGGTTATGCAGTTTGCATTGCTGCACAATTGCGCCTGCCTAGCTCTGCCGGGGTTGCAAACATTCAGGCGTGGCAGCAAGATAGGCTGGTCTCCGTAAGACACTGCCAGTGGACTGGGTATATCTGCTTCCCGTTCTTCTCACCTGAGTCCTAGTGATTTTAGCTTTGACGGCTACACTCCTCTCAACCGGAGCAGTAAGTTGAACCTCAACTTATGGCACTTTGTGAAACTGTTGAGAACTAGAGCTCAGTTGTTTGGCACGCTACCAGTGTCCATCAAGCACTATGGACAGCACTGCCTACATCTGGCTCTAATTAGTCCACGGTTGTGTTCAGCCTAATGACCGCTGCCGGCAACACTCAGAATGAGGTTCTGAGTTATTGCAACATAGGAGCGTTTCACTTCTTTCAAGGCTTCTCAGGAAGAATTCCGGAATCTTGCTGCCGGCAGGCCTCCGGCTGTTCCGGGTGAACATCTTCCTTGTAAATCCCCCGTGGTTTCTTGTACACCCGTGAAATTTGGACAGGTTATGCAGTTTGCATTGCTGCACAATTGTGTCTGCCTAGCTCGGCCGCGGTTACAAACATTCAGGCGTGGCAGCCAGATAGGTTGGTCCCCGTAGGACACTGCCAGCGGACTGGGTATATCTGCTTCCCATTCTTCTCACCTGAGTGCTACTGATTCCAGCTTTGACGGCTACACTCTACTCAACCGGAGCAGTAAGTTGAACCTCAACTTATGGCACTTTGTGAAACTGTTGAGAACTAGAGCTCAGTTGTTTGGCACGCCACCACTGTCCATCCAGCACTATGGACGGCACTGCCTACATATGGCTCTAATTAGTCCACGATTGTGTTCAGCCGAATGACCTCTGCCGGGAACACTCAGAATGAGGTTCTGAGTTATTGCAACATAGGAGCGTTTCACTGCTTTCAAGGCTTCTCAGGAAGAATTCCGGAATCTTGCTGCCGGCAGGCCTCCGGCTCTTCCGGGTCAACATCTCCTTGTAAATCCCCCGTGGTTTCTTGTACACCCGTGAAATTTGGCCAGGTTATGCAGTTTGCATTGCTGCACAATTGCGCCTGCCTTGCTCGGCCGCGGTTGCAAACATTCAGGCGTGGCAGCCAGATAGGCTGATCCCCGTAGGACACTGCCAGCGGACTGGGTATATCTGCTTCACGTTCTTATCACCTTAGTGCTACTGATTTCAGCTTTGACGGCTACACTCTACTCAACCGGAGCAGTAAGTTGAACCTCAACTTATGGCACTTTGTGAAACTGTTGAGAACTAGAGCTCAGTTGTTTGGCACGCTACCAGTGTCCATCCAGCACTATGGACAGCACTGCCTACATCTGGCTCTAATTAGTCCACGGTTGTGTTCAGCCTAATGACCTCTGCCGGCAACACTCAGAATGAGGTTCTGAGTTATTGCAACATAGGAGCGTTTCACTGCTTTCAAGGCTTCTCAGGAAGACTTCCGGAATCTTGCTGCCGGCAGGCCTCCGGCTGTTCCGGGTGAAAATCTCCTTGTAAATGCCCATTGGTTTCTTGTACAACCGTGAAATTTGGACAGGTTATGCAGTTTGACTTTCTGCACAATTGCCCCTGCCTAGCTCTGCCGCGTTTGCAAACTTTCAGGCTGGGCAGCCAGATAGGCTGGTCCCCGTAGGACTCTGCCAGCAGACTGGGTATATCTGCTTCCCGTTCTTCTCACCTGAGTGCTACTGATTCCAGCTTTGAGGGTAACACTCTACTCAACCAGAGCATTAAGTTGAACCTCAACTTATGGCATTTTGTGAAACTGTTGAGAACTAGAGCTCAGTTGTTTGGCACGCCACCACTGTCCATCCAGCACTATGGACGGCACTGCCTACATCTGGCTCTAATTAGTCCACGGTTGTGTTCAGCCGAATGACCTCTGCCGGCAACACTCAGAATGAGGTTCTGAGTTATTGCAACATAGGAGCGTTTCACTGCTTTCAAGGCTTCTCAGGAAGAATTCCGGAATCTTGCTGCCGGCAGGCCTCCGGCTGTTCCGGGTGAACATCTCCTTGTAAATCCCCCGTGGTTTCTTGTACACCCGTGAAATTTGGCCAGGTTATGCAGTTTGACTTGCTGCACAATTGCGCCTGCCTAGCTCGGCCGCGGTTACAAACATTCAGGCGTGGCAGCCAGATAGGCTGGTCCCCGTAGGACACTGCCAGCGGACTGGGTATATCTGCTTCCCGTTCTTCTCACCTGAGTGCTACTGATTCCAGCTTTGACGGCTACACTATACTCAACCGGAACAGTAAGTTGAACCTCAACTTATGGCACTTTGTGAAACTGTTGAGAACTAGAACTCAGTTGTTTGGCACGCCACCACTCTCCATCCAGCACTATGGACGGCACTGCCTACATCTGGCTCTAATTAGTCCACGGTTGTGTTCAGCCGAATGACCTCTGCCGGGAACACTCAGAATGAGGTTCTGAGTTATTGCAACATAGGAGCGTTTCACTGCTTTCAAGGCTTCTCAGGAAGAATTCCGGAATCTTGCTGCCGGCCGGCCTCCGGCTGTTCCGGGTCAACATCTCCTTGTAAATCCCCCGTGGTTTCTTGTACACCCGTGAAATTTGGCCAGGTTATGCAGTTTGCATTGCTGCACAATTGCGCCTGCCTAGCTCGGCCGCGGTTACAAACATTCAGTCGTGGCAGCCAGATAGGCTGGTCCCCGTAGGACACTGCCAGCGGACTGGGTATATCTGTTTCCCGTTCTTCTCACCTGAGTGCTACTGATTTCAGCTTTCACGGCTACACTCTACTCAACTGGAGCAGTAAGTTGAACCTCAAGTTATGGCACTTTGTGAAAGTGTTGAGAACTAGAGCTCAGTTGTTTGGCACGCCACCACTCTCCATCCAGCACTATGGACGGCACTGCCTACATCTGGCTCTAATTAGTCCACGATTGTGTTCAGCCGAATGACCTCTGCCGGCAACACTCAGATTGAGATTCTGAGTTATTGCAACATAGGAGCGTTTCACTGCTTTCAAGGCTTCTCAGGATGAATTCCGGAATCTTGCTGCAGGCAGGCCTCCGGCTGTTCCGGGTGAACATCTCCTTGTAAATCCCCCGTGGTTTCTTGTAAACCCGTGTAATTTGGCCAGGTTATGCAGTTTGCATTGCTGCACAATTGCGCCTGCCTAGCTCGGCCGCGGTTGCAAACATTCAGGCTTGGCAGCCAGAGAGGCTGGTCCCCGAAGGACACTGCCAGCGGACTGGGTATATCTGCTTCCCGTTCTTCTCACCTGAGTGCTACTGATTCCAGCTTTGACGGTTACACTCAACTCAACCGGAGCATTAAGTTGAACCTCAACTTATGGTACTTTGTGAAACTGTTGAGAACTAGAGCTCAGTTGTTTGACACGCCACCACTGTCCATCCAGCACTATGGACGGCACTGCCTACATCTTGCTCTAATTAGTCCACGGTTGTGTTCAGCCGAATGACCTCTGCCGGCAACACTCAGAATGAGGTTCTGAGTTATTGCAACATAGGAGAGTTTCACTGCTTTCAAGGCTTCTCAGGAAGAATTCCGGAATCTTGCTGCCAGCAAGCCTCCGGCTGTCCCGGGTGAACATCTCCTTGTAAATCCCCGGTGGTTTCTTGTACACCCCTGAAATTTGGCCAGGTTATGCAGTTTGCATTGCTGCACAATTGTGCCTGCCTAGCTCGGCCGCGGTTACAAACATTCAGGCGTGGCAGCCAGATAGGCTGGTCCGCGTAGTACACTGCCAGCGGACTGGGTATATCTGCTTCCCGTTCTTCTCACCTGAGTGCTACTGATTCCAGCTTTGACGGCTACACTCTACTCAACCGGAGCATTAAGTTGAACCTCAACTTATGGCACTTTGTGAAACTGTTGAGAACTAGAGCTCAGTTGTTTGGCACGCCACCACTGTCCATCCAGCACTATGGACGGCACTGCCTACATCTGGCTGTAATTAGTCCACGGTTGTGTTCAGCCGAATGACCTCTGCCGGCAACACTCAGAATGAGGTTCTGAGTTATTGCAACATAGGAGCGTTTCACTGCTTTCAAGGCTTCTCAGGAAGAATTCCGGAATCTTGCTGCCGGCAGGCCTCCGGCTGTTCCGGGTGAACATCTCCTTGTAAATCCCCCGTGGTTTCTTGTACACCCGTGAAATTTGGCCAGTTTATGCAGTTTGCATTGCTGCACAATTGCGCCTGCCTAGCTCGGCCGCGGTTACAAACATTCAGGCGTGGCAGCCAGATAGGCTGGTCCCCGTAGGACACTGCCAGTGGACTGGGTATATCTGCTTCCCGTTCTTCTCACCTGAGTGCTACTGATTTCAGCTTTCACGGCTACACTCTACTCAATCGGAGCAGTAAGTTGAACCAAAACTTATGGCACTTTGTGAAAGTGTTGAGAACTAGAGCTCAGTTGTTTGGCACGCCACCACTCTCCATCCAGCACTATGGACGGCACTGCCTACATCTGGCTCTAATTAGTCCACGATTGTGTTCAGCCGAATGACCTCTGCCGGCAACACTCAGATTGAGGTTCTGAGTTATTGCAACATAGGAGCGTTTCACTGCTTTCAAGGCTTCTCAGGAAGAATTCCGGAATCTTGCTGCCAGCAAGCCTCAGGCTGTTCCGGGTGAACATCTCCTTGTAAATCCCCCGTGGTTTCTTGTACACCCGTGAAATTTGACCAGGTTATGCAGTTTGCCTTGCTGCACAATTGCGACTGCCTAGCTCGGCCGCGGTTACAAACATTCAGGCGTGGCAGCCAGATAGGCTGGTCCCCGTAGTACACTGCCAGCGGAATGGGTATATCTGCTTCCCGTTCTTCTCACCTGAGTGCTACTGATTCCAGCTTTGACGGCTACACTCTACTCAACCGGAGCATTAAGTTGAACCTCAACTTATGGCACTTTGTGAAACTGTTGAGAACTAGAGCTCAGTTGTTTGGCACGCCACCACTGTCCATCTCGCACTATGGACGGCACTGCCTACATCTGGCTGTAATTAGTCCACGGTTGTGTTCAGCCGAATGACCTCTGCCGGCAACACTCAGAATGAGGTTCTGAGTTATTGCAACATAGGAGCGTTTCACTGCTTTCAAGGCTTCTCAGGAAGAATTCCGGAATCTTGCTGCCGGCAGGCCTCCGGCTGTTCCGGGTGAACATCTCCTTGTAAATCCCCCGTGGTTTCTTGTACACCCGTGAAATTTGGCCAGGTTATGCAGTTTGCATTGCTGCACAATTGCGCCTGCCTAGCTCGGCCGCGGTTACAAACATTCAGGCGTGGCAGCCAGATAGGCTGGTCCCCGTAGGACACTGCCAGCGGACTGGGTATATCTGCTTCCCGTTCTTCTCACCTGAGTGCTACTGATTTCAGCTTTCACGGCTACACTCTACTCAACCGGAGCAGTAAGTTGAACCAAAACTTATGGCACTTTGTGAAAGTGTTGAGAACTAGAGCTCAGTTGTTTGGCACGCCACCACTCTCCATCCAGCACTATGGACGGCACTGCCTACATCTGGCTCTAATTAGTCCACGATTGTGTTCAGCCGAATGACCTCTGCCGGCAACACTCAGATTGAGGTTCTGAGTTATTGCAACATAGGAGCGTTTCACTGCTTTCAAGGCTTCTCAGGAAGAATTCCGGAATCTTGCTGCCAGCAAGCCTCAGGCTGTTCCGGGTGAACATCTCCTTGTAAATCCCCCGTGGTTTCTTGTACACCCGTGAAATTTGACCAGGTTATGCAGTTTGCCTTGCTGCACAATTGCGACTGCCTAGCTCGGCCGCGGTTACAAACACTCAAGCGTGGCAGCCAGATAGGCTGGTCCCCGTAGTACACTGCCAGCGGAATGGGTATATCTGCTTCCCGTTCTTCTCACCTGAGTGCTACTGATTCCAGCTTTGACGGCTACACTCTACTCAACCGGAGCATTAAGTTGAACCTCAACTTATGGCACTTTGTGAAACTGTTGAGAACTAGAGCTCAGTTGTTTGGCACGCCACCACTGTCCATCTCGCACTATGGACGGCACTGTCTACATCTGGCTGTAATTAGTCCACGGTTGTGTTCAGCCGAATGACCTCTGCCGGCAACACTCAGAATGAGGTTCTGAGTTATTGCAACATAGGAGCGTTTCACTTCTTTCCAGGCTTCTCAGGAAGAATTCCGGAATCTTGCTGCCGGCAGGCCTCCGGCTGTTCCGGGTGAACATCTTCCTTGTAAATCCCCCGTGGTTTCTTGTACACCCGTGAAATTTGGCCAGGTTATGCAGTTTGCATTGCTGCACAATTGTGTCTGCCTAGCTCGGCCGCTGTTACAAACATTCAGGCGTGGCAGCCAGATAGGTTGGTCCCCGTAGGACACTGCCAGCGGACTGGGTATATCTGCTTCCCATTCTTCTCACCTGAGTGCTACTGATTCCAGCTTTGACGGCTACACTCTACTCAACCGGAGCAGTAAGTTGAACCTCAACTTATGGCACTTTGTGAAACTGTTGAGAACTAGAGCTCAGTTGTTTGGCACGCCACCACTCTCCATCCAGCACTATGGACGGCACTGCCTACATATGGCTCTAATTAGTCCACGATTGTGTTCAGCCGAATGACCTCTGCCGGGAACACTCAGAATGAGGTTCTGAGTTATTGCAACATAGGAGCGTTTCACTGCTTTCAAGGCTTCTCAGGAAGAATTCCGGAATCTTGCTGCCGGCAGGCCTCCGGGTCTTCCGGGTCAACATCTCCGTGTAAATCCCCCGTGGTTTCTTGTACACCCGTGAAATTTGGCCAGGTTATGGAGTTTGCATTGCTGCACAATTGCGCCTGCCTAGCTCGTCCGCGGTTGCAAACATTCAGGTGTGGCAGCCAGATAGGCTGGTCCCCGTAGTACACTGCCAGCGGACTGGGTATATCTGCTTCCCGTTCTTGTCACCTGAGTGCTACTGATTCCAGCTTTGAGGGCTACACTCTACTCAACCGGAGCAGTAAGTTGAACCTCAACTTATGGCACTTTGTGAAACTGTTGAGAACTAGAACTAAGTTGTTTGGCACGCCACCACTCTCCATCCAGCACTATGGACGGCACTGCATACATCTGGCTCTAATTAGTCCACGGTTGTGTTCAGCCTAATGACCTCTGCCGGCAACACTCAGAATGAGGTTCTGAGTTATTGCAACATAGGAGCGTTTCACTGCTTTCAAGGCTTCTCAGGAAGACTTCCGGAATCTTGCTGCCGGCAGGCCTCCGGCTGTTCCGGGTGAAAATCTCCTTGTAAATGCCCATTGGTTTCTTGTACAACCGTGAAATTTGGACAGGTTATGCAGTTTGACTTTCTGCACAATTGCCCCTGCCTAGCTCTGCCGCGTTTGCAAACTTTCAGGCTGGGCAGCCAGATAGGCTGGTCCCCGTAGGACTCTGCCAGCAGACTGGGTATATCTGCTTCCCGTTCTTCTCACCTGAGTGCTACTGATTTCAGCTTTGAGGGTAACACTCTACTCAACCGGAGCATTAAGTTGAACCTCAACTTATGGCATTTTGTGAAACTGTTGAGAACTAGAGCTCAGTTGTTTGGCACGCCACCACTGTCCATCCAGCACTATGGACGGCACTGCCTACATCTGGCTCTAATTAGTCCACGGTTGTGTTCAGCCGAATGACCTCTGCCGGCAACACTCAGAATGAGGTTCTGAGTTATTGCAACATAGGAGCGTTTCACTGCTTTCAAGGCTTCTCAGGAAGAATTCCGGAATCTTGCTGCCGGCAGGCCTCCGGCTGTTCCGGGTGAACATCTCCTTGTAAATCCCCCGTGGTTTCTTGTACACCCGTGAAATTTGTCCAGGTTATGCAGTTTGCATTGCTGCACAATTGCGCCTGCCTAGCTCGGCCGCGGTTACAAACATTCAGGCGTGGCAGCCAGATAGGCTGGTCCCCGTAGGACACTGCCAGCGGACTGGGTATATCTGCTTCCCGTTCTTCTCACCTGAGTGCTACTGATTCCAGCTTTGACGGCTACACTATACTCAACCGGAGCAGTAAGTTGAACCAAAACTTATGGCACTTTGTGAAACTGTTGAGAACTAGAACTCAGTTGTTTGGCACGCCACCACTCTCCATCCAGCACTATGGACGGCACTGCCTACATCTGGCTCTAATTAGTCCACGGTTGTGTTCAGCCGAATGACCTCTGCCGGGAACACTCAGAATGAGGTTCTGAGTTATTGCAACATAGGAGCGTTTCACTGCTTTCAAGGCTTCTCAGGAAGAATTCCGGAATCTTGCTGCCGGCCGGCCTCCGGTTGTTCCGGGTCAACATCTCCTTGTAAATCCCCCGTGGTTTCTTGTACACCCGTGAAATTTGGCCAGGTTATGCAGTTTGCATTGCTGCACAATTGCGCCTGCCTAGCTCGGCCGCGGTTACAAACATTCAGTCGTGGCAACCAGATAGGCTGTTCCCCGTAGGACACTGCCAGCGGACTGGGTAAATCTGTTTCCCGTTCTTCTCACCTGAGTGCTACTGATTTCAGCTTTCACGGCTACACTCTACTCAACCGGAGCAGTAAGTTGAACCTCAAGTTATGGCACTTTGTGAAAGTGTTGAGAACTAGAGCTCAGTTGTTTGGCACGCCACCACTCTCCATCCAGCACTATGGACGGCACTGCCTACATCTGGCTCTAATTAGTCCACGATTGTGTTCAGCCGAATGACCTCTGCCGGCAACACTCAGATTGAGAATCTGAGTTATTGCAACATAGGAGCGTTTCACTGCTTTCAAGGCTTCTCAGGATGAATTCCGGAATCTTGCTGCAGGCAGGCCTCCGGCTGTTCCGGGTGAACATCTCCTTGTAAATCCCCCGTGGTTTCTTGTACACCCGTGTAATTTGGCCAGGTTATGCAGTTTGCATTGCTGCACAATTGCGCCTGCCTAGCTCGGCCGCGGTTGCAAACATTCAGGCTTGGCAGCCAGAGAGGCTGGTCCGAGAAGGACACTGCCAGCGGACTGGGTATATCTGCTTCCCGTTCTTCTCACCTGAGTGCTACTGATTCCAGCTTTGACGGTTACACTCTACTCAACCGGAGCATTAAGTTGAACCTCAACTTATGGTACTTTGTGAAACTGTTGAGAACTAGAGCTCAGTTGTTTGACACGCCACCACTGTCCATCCAGCACTATGGACGGCACTGCCTACATCTTGCTCTAATTAGTCCACGGTTGTGTTCAGCCGAATGACCTCTGCCGGCAACACTCAGAATGAGGTTCTGAGTAATTGCAACATAGGAGAGTTTCACTGCTTTCAAGGCTTCTCAGGAAGAATTCCGGAATCTTGCTGCCAGCAAGCCTCCGGCTGTCCCGGGTGAACATCTCCTTGTAAATCCCCGGTGGTTTCTTGTACACCCCTGAAATTTGGCCAGGTTATGCAGTTTGCATTGCTGCACAATTGTGCCTGCCTAGCTCGGCCGCGGTTACAAACATTCAGGCGTGGCAGCCAGATAGGCTGGTCCCCGTAGTACACTGCCAGCGGACTGGGTATATCTGCTTCCCGTTCTTCTCACCTGAGTGCTACTGATTCCAGCTTTGAGGGCTACACTCTACTCAACCGGAGCATTAAGTTGAACCTCAACTTATGGCACTTTGTGAAACTGTTGAGAACTAGAGCTCAGTTGTTTGGCACGCCACCACTGTCCATCCAGCACTATGGACGGCACTGCCTACATCTGGCTGTAATTAGTCCACGGTTGTGTTCAGCCGAATGACCTCTGCCGGCAACACTCAGAATGAGGTTCTGAGTTATTGCAACATAGGAGCGTTTCACTGCTTTCAAGGCTTCTCAGGAAGAATTCCGGAATCTTGCTGCCGGCAGGCCTCCGGCTGTTCCGGGTGAACATCTCCTTGTAAATCCCCCGTGGTTTCTTGTACACCCGTGAAATTTGGCCAGTTTATGCAGTTTGCATTGCTGCACAATTGCGCCTGCCTCGCTCGGCCGCGGTTGCAAACATTCAGGCGTGGCAGCCAGATAGGCTGGTCCCCGTAGGACACTGCCAGCGGACTGGGTATATCTGCTTCCCGTTCTTCTCACCTGAGTGCTACTGATTTCAGCTTTCACGGCTACACTCTACTCAACCGGAGCAGTAAGTTGAACCAAAACTTATGGCACTTTGTGAAAGTGTTGAGAACTAGAGCTCAGTTGTTTGGCACGCCACCACTCTCCATCCAGCACTATGGACGGCACTGCCTACATCTGGCTCTAATTAGTCCACGATTGTGTTCAGCCGAATGACCTCTGCCGGCAACACTCAGATTGAGGTTCTGAGTTATTGCAACATAGGAGCGTTTCACTGCTTTCAAGGCTTCTCAGGAAGAATTCCGGAATCTTGCTGCCAGCAAGCCTCAGGCTGTTCCGGGTGAACATCTCCTTGTAAATCCCCCGTGGTTTCTTGTACACCCGTGAAATTTGACCAGGTTATGCAGTTTGCCTTGCTGCACAATTGCGACTGCCTAGCTCGGCCGCGGTTACAAACATTCAGGCGTGGCAGCCAGATAGGCTGGTCCCCGTAGTACACTGCCAGCGGAATGGGTATATCTGCTTCCCGTTCTTCTCACCTGAGTGCTACTGATTCCAGCTTTGACGGCTACACTCTACTCAACCGGAGCATTAAGTTGAACCTCAACTTATGGCACTTTGTGAAACTGTTGAGAACTAGAGCTCAGTTGTTTGGCACGCCACCACTGTCCATCTCGCACTATGGACGGCACTGCCTACATCTGGCTGTAATTAGTCCACGGTTGTGTTCAGCCGAATGACCTCTCCCGGCAACACTCAGAATGAGGTTCTGAGTTATTGCAACATAGGAGCGTTTCACTGCTTTCAAGGCTTCTCAGGAAGAATTCCGGAATCTTGCTGCCGGCAGGCCTCCGGCTGTTCCGGGTGAACATCTCCTTGTAAATCCCCCGTGGTTTCTTGTACACCCGTGAAATTTGGCCAGGTTATGCAGTTTGCATTGCTGCACAATTGCGCCTGCCTAGCTCGGCCGCGGTTACAAACATTCAGGCGTGGCAGCCAGATAGGCTGGTCCCCGTAGGACACTGCCAGCGGACTGGGTATATCTGCTTCCCGTTCTTCTCACCTGAGTGCTACTGATTTCAGCTTTCACGGCTACACTCTACTCAACCGGAGCAGTAAGTTGAACCAAAACTTATGGCACTTTGTGAAAGTGTTGAGAACTAGAGCTCAGTTGTTTGGCACGCCACCACTCTCCATCCAGCACTATGGACGGCACTGCCTACATCTGGCTCTAATTAGTCCACGATTGTGTTCAGCCGAATGACCTCTGCCGGCAACACTCAGATTGAGGTTCTGAGTTATTGCAACATAGGAGCGTTTCACTGCTTTCAAGGCTTCTCAGGAAGAATTCCGGAATCTTGCTGCCAGCAAGCCTCAGGCTGTTCCGGGTGAACATCTCCTTGTAAATCCCCCGTGGTTTCTTGTACACCCGTGAAATTTGACCAGGTTATGCAGTTTGCCTTGCTGCACAATTGCGACTGCCTAGCTCGGCCGCGGTTACAAACATTCAGGCGTGGCAGCCAGATAGGCTGGTCCCCGTAGTACACTGCCAGCGGAATGGGTATATCTGCTTCCCGTTCTTCTCACCTGAGTGCTACTGATTCCAGCTTTGACGGCTACACTCTACTCAACCGGAGCATTAAGTTGAACCTCAACTTATGGCACTTTGTGAAACTGTTGAGAACTAGAGCTCAGTTGTTTGGCACGCCACCACTGTCCATCTCGCACTATGGACGGCACTGCCTACATCTGGCTGTAATTAGTCCACGGTTGTGTTCAGCCGAATGACCTCTCCCGGCAACACTCAGAATGAGGTTCTGAGTTATTGCAACATAGGAGCGTTTCACTGCTTTCAAGGCTTCTCAGGAAGAATTCCGGAATCTTGCTGCCGGCAGGCTTCCGGCTGTTCCGGGTGAAAATCTCCTTGTAAATCCCCCGTGGTTTCTTGTACACCCGTAAAATTTGGCCAGGTTATGCAGTTTGCATTGCTGCACATTTGCGCCTGCCTAGCTCGGCCGCGGTTACAAACATTCAGGCGTGGCAGCCAGATAGGCTGGTTCCCGTGGGACTCTGCCAGCGGACTGGGTTTATCTGCTTCCCGTTCTTCTCACCGGAGTGCTAATGATTCCAGCTTTGACGGCTACACTCTACTCAACTGGAGAAGTAAGTTGAACCTCAACTTTTGGCACTTTGTGAAACTGTTGAGAACTAGAGCTGAGTTGTTTGGCAGGCCACCACTCTCCATCCAGCACTATGGACGGCACTGCCTACATCTGGCTCTAATTAGTCCACGGTTGTGTTCAGACGAATGATCTCTGCCGGCAAAACTCAGAATGAGGTTCTGAGTTATTGCAACATAGGAGCGTTTCACTGCTTTCAAGGCTTCTTAGGAAGAATTCTGGAATGGTGCTGCCGGCAGGCCTCCGGGGGTTCCGGGTGAATATCTCTTTGTAAATCCCCCGTGGTTTCTTGTACACCCGTGAAATTTGGCCAGGTTATGCGGTTTGCATTGCTGCACAATTGCGCCTGCCTAGCTTTGCCGTAGTTGCAAACATTCAGGCGTGGCAGCCAGATAGGCTGGTCCCCGTAGGACACTGCCAGCGGACTGGGTATATGTGCTTCCCGTTCTTCTCACATGAGTGCTACTCTTTCCAGCTTTGACGGTTACAGTATACTCAACCGGAGCAGTAATTTGAAACTCAACTTATGGCACTTTGTGAAAGTGTTGAGAACTAGAGCTCAGTTGTTTGACACGCCACCACTGTCCATCCAGCACTATGGACGGCACTGCCTACATCTGGCTCTAATTAGTCCACGGTTGTGTTCAGCAGAATGACCTCTGCCGGGAACACTCAGATTGAGGTTCTGAGTTATTGCAACATAGGAGCGTTTCACTGCTTTCAAGGCTTCTTAGGAAGAATTCTGGAATGGTGCTGCCGGCAGGCCTCCGGCTGTTCCGGGTGATCATCTCCTTGTAAATTCCACGTAGTTTCTTGTACACCCGTGAAATTTCCCCAGGTTATGCAGTTTGCATTGTTGCACAATTGTGCCTGGCTAGCTCGGCCGGGGTTGCAAATATTCCGGCGTGACAGCCAGATAGGCTGGTCCCCGTAGGACACTGCCAGCGGACTGGGTATATCTGCTTCCCTGTCTTCTCACCTGAGTGCTACTGATTCCAGCTTTGACGGCTACACTCTACTCAACCGGAACAGTAAGTTGAATCTCAACTTATGGCACTTTGTTAAAGTGTTGAGAACTACAGCTCAGTTGTTTGGCACGCCACCACGGTCCATCCAGCACTATGGACGGCACTGCCTACATCTGGCTCTAATTAGTCCACGGTTGTGTTCAGCCGAATGACCTCTGCCGGGAACATTCAGAATGACGTTCTGAGTTATTGCAACATAGGAGCGTTTCACTGCTTTCAAGGCTTCTCAGGAAGAAGTCCGGAATCTTGCTGGCGGCACGCCTCCGGCTTTTCTGGGTGAACATCTCCTTGTAAATCCCCTGTGGTTTCTTGTACACCCATAAAATTTGGCCAGGTTATGCAGTTCGCATTGCTGCACAATTGCGCCTGCCTACCTCCGCCACGGTTGCAAACATTCAGGCGTGGCAGCCAGATTGGCTGGTCCCCGTAGGTCTCTGCCTGTGGAGTGGGTGTATGTGCTTCCCGTTCTTCTCACCTGATTGCTACTGATTCCAGCTTTGACGGCTACACTCTACTCAACCGGAGCAGTAAGTTGAACCTCAACTTATGGCACTTTGTGAAACTGTTGAGAATTAGATCTCAGTTGTTTGGCACGCCACCACTGTCCATCCAGAATATGGACGGCACTGCCTACATCTTGCTCTAATGAGTCCACGGTTGTATTCAGCCGAATGACCTCTGCCGGGAACACTCAGAATGAGGTTCTGAGTTGTTGCAACATAGGAGCGTTTCACTGCTTTCAAGGCTTCTCAGGAAGAATTCCGGAATCTTGCTGCCAGCAGACCTCAGGCTGTTCCGGGTGAACATCTCCTTGTAAATCCCCCGTGGTTTCTTGTACACCCGTGAAATTTGGCCAGGTTATGCAGTTTGCATTGCTGCACAATTGCGCCTGCCTAGCTCGGCCACGGTTGCAAACATTCAGGCGTGGCAGCCAGATAGGCTGGTCCCGTAGGACACTGCCAGCGGACTGGGTATATCTGCTTCCCGTTCTTCTCACCTGAGTGCTACTGATTCCAGCTTTGACCGCTACACTCTACTCAACCGGAGCAGTAAGTTGAACCTCAACTTATGGCACTTTGTGAAAGTGTTGAGAACTAGAACTCAGTTGTTTGGCACGCCACCACTGTCCATCCAGCACTATGGACGGCACTGCCTACATCTGGCTCTAATTAGTCCACGGTTGTGTTCAGCTGAATGACCTCTACCGGGAATACTCAGAATGAGGTTCTGAGTTATTGCAACATAGGAGCGTTTCACTGCTTTCAAGGCTTCTCAGGAAGAATTCCGGAATCTTGCTGCCGGCAGACCTCAGGCTGTTCCGGGAGAACATCTCCTTGTAAATCCCCCGTGTTTCTTGTACACCCGTGAAATTTGGCCAGGTTATGCAGTTTTCATTGCTTCAAAATTGCGCCTGCCAATCACAGCTGCGGTTTCAAACATTGAGGCATGGCAGCCAGATAGGCTGGTCCCCGTCGTACACTGCCAGCGGACTGGGTATATCTGCTTCCCGTTCTTCTCACCTGAGTGCTACTGATTCCAGCTTTGACCGGTACACTCTGCTCAACCGGAGCAGTAAGCTGAACCTCAACTTATGGCACTTTGTGAAAGTGTTGAGAACTAGAGCTCAGTTGTTTGGCACGCCAGCACTGTCCATCGAGCACTGTGGACGGCACTGCCTATATCTGGCTCTAATTAGTCCTCGTTTGTGTTCGGACGAATGACCTCTGACGGAAACACTCCGAATGAGGTTCTGAGTTATTGCAACATAGGAGCGTTTCACTGCTTTCAAGGCTTCTCAGGAAGAATTCCAGAATCTTGCTACCGGCAGGCCTCCGGCTCTTCCGGGTGAACATCTTCCTTGTGAATCCCCCGTGGTTTCTTGTACACCCGTGAAATTTGGCCAGGTTATGCAGTTTGCATTGCTGCACAATTGTGTCTGCCTAGCTCGGCCACGGTTACAAACATTCAGGCGTGGCAGCCAGATAGGCTGGTCCCCGTAGGACACTGCCAGCGGACTGGGTATATCTGCTTCCCGTTCTTCTCACCTGAGTGCTACTGATTCCAGCTTTGACGGCTACACTCTACTCAACCGGAGCAGTAAGTTGAACCTCAACTTATGGCACTTTGTGAAAGTGTTGAGAACTAGAGCGCAGTTGTTTGGCCCGCCACCACTCTCATTCCAGCACTATGGACAGCACTGCCTACATCTGGCTCTAATTAGTCCACGGTTGTGTTCAGCCGAATCACCTCTGCCAGCAACACTCAGAATGAGGTTCTGAGTTATTGCAACATAGGAGCGTTTCAGTGCTTTCAAGGCTTCTCAGGAAGAATTCCGGAATCTTGCTGCCGGCAGGCCTCCGGCTATTCCGGGTGAACATCTTCCTTGTAATTCCCCCGTGGTTTCTTGTACACCCGTGAAATTTGGCCAGGTTATGCAGTTTGCATTGCTGCACAATTGTGTCTGCCTAGCTCGGCCGCGGTTGCAAACATTCAGGCGTGGCAGCCAGATAGGCTGGTCTCCGTAGGACACTGCCAGTGGACTGGGTATATATGCTTCCCGTTCTTCTCACCTGAGTGCTACTGATTCCAGCTTTGACGGCTACACTCTACTCAACCGGAGCAGTAAGTTGAACCTCAACTTATGGCACTTTGGGAAATTGTTGAGAATTAGAGCGCAGTTGTTTGGCAGGCCACCACTGTCCAACCAGCACTATGGACGGCACTGCCGACATCTGGCTCTAATTATTCCACGGTTGTGTTCAGCCCAATGACCTCTGCCGGGAACACTCAGAAAGAGGTTCTGAGTTATTGCAACATAGGAGCGTTTCACTGCTTTCAAGGCTTCTCAGGAAGAATTCCGGAATCTTGCTGCCGGCAGGCCTCCGGCTGTTCCGGGTGAACATCTCCTTGTAAATCCCCCGTGGTTTCTTGTACACCCGTGAAATTTGGCCAGGTTATGCAGTTTGCATTGCTGCACAATTGCGCCTGCCTAGCTCGGCCGCGGTTGCAAACATTCAGGCGAGGCAGCCAGATAGGCTGGTCCCCGTAGGACACTGCCAGCGGACTGGGTATATCTGCTTCACGTTCTTCTCACCTGAGTGCTACTGATTTCAGCGTTCACGGCTACACTCTACTCAACCGGAGCAGTAAGTTGAACCTCAACTTATGGCACTTTGTGAAAGTGTTGAGAACTAGAGCTCAGTTGTTTGGCACGCCTCCACTCTCCATCCAGCACTATAAACGGCACTGCCTACATCTGGCTCTAATTAGTCCACGATTGTGTTCAGCCGAATGACCTCTGCCGGCAACACTCAGATTCAGGTTCTGAGTTATTGCAACATAGGAGCGTTTCACTGCTTTCAAGGCTTCTCAGGATGAATTCCGGAATCTTGCTGCAGGCAGGCCTCCGGCTGTTCCGGGTGAACATCTCCTTGTAAATCCCCCGTGGTTTCTTGTACACCCGTGTAATTTGGCCAGGTTATGCAGTTTGCATTGCTGCACAATTGCGCCTGCCTATCTCGGCCGCGGTTGCAAACATTCAGGCTTGGCAGCCAGAGAGGCTGGTCCCCGAAGGACACTGCCAGTGGACTGGGTATATCTGCTTCCCGTTCTTCTCACCTGAGTGCTACTGATTCCAGCTTTGACGGTTACACTCTACTCAACCGGAGCATTAAGTTGAACCTCAACTTATGGTACTTTGTGAAACTGTTGAGAACTAGAGCTCAGTTGTTTGACACGCCACCACTGTCCATCCAGCACTATAGACGGCACTGCCTACATCTTGCTCTAATTAGTCCACGGTTGTGTTCAGCCGAATGACCTCTGCCGGCAACACTCAGAATGAGGTTCTGAGTTATTGCAACATAGGAGTGTTTCACTGCTTTCAAGGCTTCTCAGGAAGAATTCCGGAATCTTGCTGCCAGCAAGCCTCCGGCTGTCCCGGGTGAACATCTTGTAAATCCCCGCTGGTTTCTTGTACACCCGTGAAATTTGGCCAGGTTATGCAGTTTGCATTGCTGCACAATTGCGCCTGCCTAGCTCGGCCGCGGTTACAAACATTCAGGCGTGGCAGCCAGATAGGCTGGTCCCCGTAGTACACTGCCAGCGGACTGGGTATATCTGCTTCCCGTTCTTCTCACCTGAGTGCTACTGATTCCAGCTTTGACGGCTACACTCTACTCAACCGGAGCATTAAGTTGAACCTCAACTTATGGCACTTTGTGAAACTGTTGAGAACTAGAGCTCAGTTGTTTGGCACGCCACCACTGTCCATCCAGCACTATGGACGGCACTGCCTACATCTGGCTGTAATTAGTCCACGGTTGTGTTCAGCCGAATGACCTCTGCCGGCAACACTCAGAATGAGGTTCTGAGTTATTGCAACATAGGAGCGTTTCATTGCTTTCAAGGCTTCTCAGGAAGAATTCCGGAATCTTGCTGCCGGCAGGCCTCCGGCTGTTCCGGGTGAACATCTGCTTGTAAATCCCCCGTGGTTTCTTGTACACCCGTGAAATTTGGCCAGGTTATGCAGTTTGCATTGCTGCACAATTGCGCCTGCCTAGCTCGGCCGCGGTTACAAACATTCAGGCGTGGCAGCCAGATAGGCTGGTCCCCGTAGGACACTGCCAGCGGACTGGGTATATCTGCTTCCCGTTCTTCTCACCTGAGTGCTACTGATTTCAGCTTTCACGGCTACACTCTACTCAACCGGAGCAGTAAGTTGAACCTCAACTTATGGCACTTTGTGAAAGTGTTGAGAACTAGAGCTCAGTTGTTTGGCACGCCACCACTCTCCATCCAGCACTATGGACGGCACTGCCTACATCTGGCTCTAATTAGTCCACGATTGTGTTCAGCCGAATGACCTCTGCCGGCAACACTCATTTTGAGGTTCTGAGTTATTGCAACATAGGAGCGTTTCACTGCTTTCAAGGCTTCGCAGGAAGAATTCCGGAATCTTGCTGCCAGCAAGCCTCAGGCTGTTCCGGGTGAACATCTCCTTGTAAATCCCCCGTGGTTTCTTGTACACCCGTGAAATTTGGCCAGGTTATGCAGTTTGCATTGCTGCACATTTGCGCCTGCCTAGCTCGGCCGTGGTTACGAACATTCAGGCGTGGCAGCCAGATAGGCTGGTTCCCGTGGGACTCTGCCAGCGGACTGGGTATATCTGCTTCCCATTCTTCTCACCGGAGTGCTAATGATTCCAGCTTTGACGGCTACACTCTACTCAACTGGAGAAGTAAGTTGAACCTCAACTTTTGGCACTTTGTGAAACTGTTGAGAACTAGAGCTGAGTTGTTTGGCACGCCACCACTGTCCATCCAGCACTATGGACGGCACTGCCTACATCTGGCTCTAATTAGTCCACGGTTGTGTTCAGACGAATGACCTCTGCCGGCAAAACTCAGAATGAGGTTCTGAGTTATTGCAACATAGGAGCGTTTCACTGCTTTCAAGGCTTCTCAGGAAGAATTCCGGAATCTTGCTGCCGGCAGGCCTCCAGCTGTTCCGGGTGAACATCTCCTTGTAAATCCCCCGTGGTTTCTTGTACACCCGTGAAATTTGGACAGGTTATGCAGTTTGCCTTGCTGCACAATTGCACCTGCCTAGCTCGGCCGCGTTTGCAAACTTTCAGGCGTGGCAGCCAGATAGGCTGGTCCCCGTAGGACTCTGCGAGCGGACTGGGTATATCTGCTTCCCGTTCTTCTCACCTGAGTGCGACTGACTCCAGCTTTGACGGCTACTCTCTACTCAAACGGAGCAGTAAGTTGAATCTCAACTTATGGCACTTTGTGAAACTGTTGAGAACTAGAGCTCAGTTGTTTGGCACGCCACCACTGTCCATCGAGCACTATGGACGGCACTGCCTACATCTGGCTCTAATTAGTCCACGATTGTGTTCAGCCGAAAGACCTCTGCCGGGAACACTCAGATTGAGGTTCTGAGTTATTGCAACATAGGAGCGTTTCACTCTTTTCAAGGCTTCTCAGGAAGTGTTCCGGAATCTTGCTGCCGGGAGGCCTCCGGCTGTTCCGGGTGAACATCTCCTTGTAAATCCCCCATGGTTTCTTGTACACCCGTGAAATTTGGCCAGGTTATGCAGTTTGCATTGCTGCACAATTGCGCCTGCCTAGCTCTGCCGAGGTTGCAAACATTCAGGCGTGGCAGCCAGATAGGCTGGTCCCCGTAGGACTCTGCCAGCGGACTGGGTATATCTGCTTACTGTTCTTCTCACCTGAGTGCTACTGATTCCAGCTTTGACGGCTACACTCTACTCAACCGGAGCAGTAAGTTGAACCTCAACTTATGGCACTTTGTGAAACTGTTGAGAACTAGAGCTCAGTTTTTTGGAACGCCACCACTCTCCATCCAGCACTATGGACGGCACTGCCTACATCTGGCTCTAATTAGTCCACGGTTGTGTTCAGCCGAATGACCTCTGCCGGCAACACTCAGAATGAGTTTCTGAGTTATTGGAACATAGGAGCGTTTCACTCTTTTCAAGGCTTCTCAGGAAGAGTTCCGGAATCTTGCTGCCGGGAGGCCTCCGGCTGTTCCGGGTGAACATCTCCTTGTAAATCCCCCATGGTTTCTTGTACACCCGTGAAATTTGGCCAGGTTATGCAGTTTGCATTGCTGCACAATTGCGCCTGCCTAGCTCGGCCGCGTTTGCAAACATTCAGGCATGGCAGCCAGACAGGCTGATCCCCGTAGGATTCTGCCAGCGGACTGGGTATATCTGCTTCCCGTTCTTCTCACCTAAGTGCTACTGATTCCAGCTTTGACGGCTACACTCTACTCAACCGGAGCAGTAAGTTGAACCTCAACTTATGGCACTTTGTGAAACTGTTGAGAACTACAGCTCAGTTGTTTGGCACGCCACCACTGTCCATCCAGCACTATGGACGGCACTGCCTACATCTGGCTGTAATTAGTCCACGGTTGTGTTCAGCCGAATGACCTCTGACGGCAACACTCAGAATGAGGTTCTGAGTTATTGCAACATAGGAGCGTTTCACTGCTTACAAGGCTTCTCAGGAAGAATTCCGGAATATTGCTGCCGGCAGGCCTCCGGCTGTTCCGGGTGAACATCTCCTTGTAAATCCCCCGTGGTTTCTTGTACACCCGTGAAATTTGGCCAGGTTATGCAGTTTGCATTGCTGCACAATTGTGTCTGCCTAGCACGGCCGCGGTTGCAAACATTCAGGCGTGGCAGCCAGATAGGCTGGTCTCCGTAGGACACTGCCAGTGGACTGGGTATATATGCTTCCCGTTCTTCTCACCTGAGTGCTACTGATTCCAGCTTTGACGGCTACACTCTACTCAACCGGAGCAGTAAGTTGAACCTCAACTTATGGCACTTTGTGAAACTGTTGAGAACTAGAGCTCAGTTGTTTGGCATGCCACCACTGTCCATCGAGCACTATGGACGGCACTGCCTACATCTGGCTCTAATTAGTCCACGATTGTGTTCAGCCGAAAGACCTCTGCCGGGAACACTCAGATTGAGGTTCTGAGTTATTGCAACATAGGAGCGTTTCACTCTTTTCAAGGCTTCTCAGGAAGTGTTCCGGAATCTTGCTGCCGGGAGGCCTCCGGCTGTTCCGGGTGAACATCTCCTTGTAAATCCCCCATGGTTTCTTGTACACCCGTGAAATTTGGCCAGGTTATGCAGTTTGCATTGCTGCACAATTGCGCCTGCCTAGCTCTGCCGAGGTTGCAAACATTCAGGCGTGGCAGCCAGATAGGCTGGTCCCCGTAGGACTCTGCCAGCGGACTGGGTATATCTGCTTACTGTTCTTCTCACCTGAGTGCTACTGATTCCAGCTTTGACGGCTACACTCTACTCAACCGGAGCAGTAAGTTGAACCTCAACTTATGGCACTTTGTGAAACTGTTGAGAACTAGAGCTCAGTTTTTTGGAACGCCACCACTCTCCATCCAGCACTATGGACGGCACTGCCTACATCTGGCTCTAATTAGTCCACGGTTGTGTTCAGCCGAATGACCTCTGCCGGCAACACTCAGAATGAGTTTCTGAGTTATTGCAACATAGGAGCGTTTCACTCTTTTCAAGGCTTCTCAGGAAGAGTTCCGGAATCTTGCTGCCGGGAGGCCTCCGGCTGTTCCGGGTGAACATCTCCTTGTAAATCCCCCATGGTTTCTTGTACACCCGTGAAATTTGGCCAGGTTATGCAGTTTGCATTGCTGCACAATTGCGCCTGCCTAGCTCGGCCGCGTTTGCAAACATTCAGGCATGGCAGCCAGACAGGCTGATCCCCGTAGGATTCTGCCAGCGGACTGGGTATATCTGCTTCCCGTTCTTCTCACCTAAGTGCTACTGATTCCAGCTTTGACGGCTACACTCTACTCAACCGGAGCAGTAAGTTGAACCTCAACTTATGGCACTTTGTGAAACTGTTGAGAACTAGAGCTCAGTTGTTTGGCACGCCACCACTGTCCATCCAGCACTATGGACGGCACTGCCTACATCTGGCTCTAATTATTCCACGGTTGTGTTCAGCCCAATGACCTCTGCCGGGAACACTCAGAAAGAGGTTCTGAGTTATTGCAACATAGGAGCGTTTCACTGCTTTCAAGGCTTCTCAGGAAGAATTCCGGAATCTTGCTGCCGGCAGGCCTCCGGCTGTTCCGGGTGAACATCTCCTTGTAAATCCCCCGTGGTTTCTTGTACACCCGTGAAATTTGGCCAGGTTATGCAGTTTGCATTGCTGCACAATTGCGCCTGCCTAGCTCGGCCGCGGTTGCAAACATTCAGGCGAGGCAGCCAGATAGGCTGGTCCCCGTAGGACACTGCCAGCGGACTGGGTATATCTGCTTCCCGTTCTTGTCACCTGAGTGCTACTGATTCCAGCTTTGAGGGCTACACTCTACTCAACCGGAGCAGTAAGTTGAACCTGAACTTATGGCACTTTGTGAAACTGTTGAGAACTAGAACTAAGTTGTTTGGCACGCCACCACTCTCCATCCAGCACTATGGACGGCACTGCATACATCCGGCTCTAATTAGTCCACGGTTGTGTTCAGCCGAATGACCTCTGCCGGTAACACTCAGAATGAGGTTCTGAGTTATTGCAACATAGGAGCGTTTCACTGCTTTCAAGGCTTCTCAGGAAGAATTCCGGAATCTTGCTGTCGGCAGGCCTCCGGCTGTTCCGGGTCAACATCTCCTTGTAAATCCCCCGTGGTTTCTTGTACACCCGTGAAATTTGGCCAGGTTATGCAGTTTGCATTGCTGCAAAATTGCGCCTGCCTTGCTCGGCCGCGGTTGCAAACATTCAGGCGTGGCAGCCAGATAGGCTGGTCCCCGTCGGACACTGCCAGCGGACTGGGTATATCTGCTTCACGTTCTTCTCACCTGAGTGCTACTGATTTCAGCGTTCACGGCTACACTCTACTCAACCGGAGCAGTAAGTTGAACCTCAACTTATGGCACTTTGTGAAAGTGTTGAGAACTAGAGCTCAGTTGTTTGGCACGCCTCCACTCTCCATCCAGCACTATAAACGGCACTGCCTACATCTGGCTCTAATTAGTCCACGATTGTGTTCAGCCGAATGACCTCTGCCGGCAACACTCAGATTGAGGTTCTGAGTTATTGCAACATAGGAGCGTTTCACTGCTTTCAAGGCTTCTCAGGATGAATTCCGGAATCTTGCTGCAGGCAGGCCTCCGGCTGTTCCGGGTGAACATCTCCTTGTAAATCCCCCGTGGTTTCTTGTACACCCGTGTAATTTGGCCAGGTTATGCAGTTTGCATTGCTGCACAATTGCGCCTGCCTATCTCGGCCGCGGTTGCAAACATTCAGGCTTGGCAGCCAGAGAGGCTGGTCCCCGAAGGACACTGCCAGTGGACTGGGTATATCTGCTTCCCGTTCTTCTCACCTGAGTGCTACTGATTCCAGCTTTGACGGTTACACTCTACTCAACCGGAGCATTAAGTTGAACCTCAACTTATGGTACTTTGTGAAACTGTTGAGAACTAGAGCTCAGTTGTTTGACACGCCACCACTGTCCATCCAGCACTATAGACGGCACTGCCTACATCTTGCTCTAATTAGTCCACGGTTGTGTTCAGCCGAATGACCTCTGCCGGCAACACTCAGAATGAGGTTCTGAGTTATTGCAACATAGGAGTGTTTCACTGCTTTCAAGGCTTCTCAGGAAGAATTCCGGAATCTTGCTGCCAGCAAGCCTCCGGCTGTCCCGGGTGAACATCTTGTAAATCCCCGCTGGTTTCTTGTACACCCGTGAAATTTGGCCAGGTTATGCAGTTTGCATTGCCGCACAATTGCGCCTGCCTAGCTCGGCCGCGGTTACAAACATTCAGGCGTGGCAGCCAGATAGGCTGGTCCCCGTAGTACACTGCCAGCGGACTGGGTATATCTGCTTCCCGTTCTTCTCACCTGAGTGCTACTGATTCCAGCTTTGACGGCTACACTCTACTCAACCGGAGCATTAAGTTGAACCTCAACTTATGGCACTTTGTGAAACTGTTGAGAACTAGAGCTCAGTTGTTTGGCACGCCACCACTGTCCATCCAGCACTATGGACGGCACTGCCTACATCTGGCTGTAATTAGTCCACGGTTGTGTTCAGCCGAATGACCTCTGCCGGCAACACTCAGAATGAGGTTCTGAGTTATTGCAACATAGGAGCGTTTCACTGCTTTCAAGGCTTCTCAGGAAGAATTCCGGAATCTTGCTGCCGGCAGGCCTCCGGCTGTTCCGGGTGAACATCTCCTTGTAAATCCCCCGTGGTTTCTTGTACACCCGTGAAATTTGGCCAGGTTATGCAGTTTGCATTGCTGCACAATTGCGCCTGCCTAGCTCGGCCGCGGTTACAAACATTCAGGCGTGGCAGCCAGATAGGCTGGTCCCCGTAGGACACTGCCAGCGGACTGGGTATATCTGCTTCCCGTTCTTCTCACCTGAGTGCTACTGATTTCAGCTTTCACGGCTACACTCTACTCAACCGGAGCAGTAAGTTGAACCTCAACTTATGGCACTTTGTGAAAGTGTTGAGAACTAGAGCTCAGTTGTTTGGCACGCCACCACTCTCCATCCAGCACTATGGACGGCACTGCCTACATCTGGCTCTAATTAGTCCACGATTGTGTTCAGCCGAATGACCTCTGCCGGCAACACTCATTTTGAGGTTCTGAGTTATTGCAACATAGGAGCGTTTCACTGCTTTCAAGGCTTCGCAGGAAGAATTCCGGAATCTTGCTGCCAGCAAGCCTCAGGCTGTTCCGGGTGAACATCTCCTTGTAAATCCCCCGTGGTTTCTTGTACACCCGTGAAATTTGGCCAGGTTATGCAGTTTGCATTGCTGCACATTTGCGCCTGCCTAGCACGGCCGCGGTTACGAACATTCAGGCGTGGCAGCCAGATAGGCTGGTTCCCGTGGGACTCTGCCAGCGGACTGGGTATATCTGCTTCCCATTCTTCTCACCGGAGTGCTAATGATTCCAGCTTTGACGGCTACACTCTACTCAACTGGAGAAGTAAGTTGAACCTCAACTTTTGGCACTTTGTGAAACTGTTGAGAACTAGAGCTCAGTTGTTTGGCACGCCACCACTGTCCATCCAGCACTATGGACGGCACTGCCTACATCTGGCTCTAATTAGTCCACGGTTGTGTTCAGACGAATGACCTCTGCCGGCAAAACTCAGAATGAGGTTCTGAGTTATTGCAACATAGGAGCGTTTCACTGCTTTCAAGGCTTCTCAGGAAGAATTCCGGAATCTTGCTGCCGGCAGGCCTCCAGCTGTTCCGGGTGAACATCTCCTTGTAAATCCCCCGTGGTTTCTTGTACACCCGTGAAATTTGGACAGGTTATGCAGTTTGCCTTGCTGCACAATTGCACCTGCCTAGCTCGGCCGCGTTTGCAAACTTTCAGGCGTGGCAGCCAGATAGGCTGGTCCCCGTAGGACTCTGCCAGCGGACTGGGTATATCTGCTTCCCGTTCTTCTCACCTGAGTGCGACTGATTCCAGCTTTGACGGCTACTCTCTACTCAAACGGAGCAGTAAGTTGAATCTCAACTTATGGCACTTTGTGAAACTGTTGAGAACTAGAGCTCAGTTGTTTGGCACGCCACCACTGTCCATCGAGCACTATGGACGGCACTGCCTACATCTGGCTCTAATTAGTCCACGATTGTGTTCAGCCGAAAGACCTCTGCCGGGAACACTCAGAATGAGGTTCTGAGTTATTGCAACATAGGAGCGTTTCACTGCTTACAAGGCTTCTCAGGAAGAATTCCGGAATATTGCTGCCGGCAGGCCTCCGGCTGTTCCGGGTGAACATCTCCTTGTAAATCCCCCGTGGTTTCTTGTACACCCGTGAAATTTGGCCAGGTTATGCAGTTTGCATTGCTGCACAATTGCGCCTGCATAGCTCGGCCGCGGTTGCAAACATTCAGGCGTGGCAGCCAGATAGGCTGGTCCCCGTAGGACTCTGCAAGCGGACTGGGTATATCTGCTTCCCGTTCTTCTCACCTGAGTGCGACTGACTCCAGCTTTGACGGCTACTCTCTACTCAAACGGAGCAGTAAGTTGAATCTCAACTTATGGCACTTTGTGAAACTGTTGAGAACTAGAGCTCAGTTGTTTGGCACGCCACCACTGTCCATCGAGCACTATGGACGGCACTGCCTACATCTGGCTCTAATTAGTCCACGATTGTGTTCAGCCGAAAGACCTCTGCCGGGAACACTCAGATTGAGGTTCTGAGTTATTGCAACATAGGAGCGTTTCACTCTTTTCAAGGCTTCTCAGGAAGTGTTCCGGAATCTTGCTGCCGGGAGGCCTCCGGCTGTTCCGGGTGAACATCTCCTTGTAAATCCCCCATGGTTTCTTGTACACCCGTGAAATTTGGCCAGGTTATGCAGTTTGCATTGCTGCACAATTGCGCCTGCCTAGCTCTGCCGAGGTTGCAAACATTCAGGCGTGGCAGCCAGATAGGCTGGTCCCCGTAGGACTCTGCCAGCGGACTGGGTATATCTGCTTACTGTTCTTCTCACCTGAGTGCTACTGATTCCAGCTTTGACGGCTACACTCTACTCAACCGGAGCAGTAAGTTGAACCTCAACTTATGGCACTTTGTGAAACTGTTGAGAACTAGAGCTCAGTTTTTTGGAACGCCACCACTCTCCATCCAGCACTATGGACGGCACTGCCTACATCTGGCTCTAATTAGTCCACGGTTGTGTTCAGCCGAATGACCTCTGCCGGCAACACTCAGAATGAGTTTCTGAGTTATTGCAACATAGGAGCGTTTCACTCTTTTCAAGGCTTCTCAGGAAGAGTTCCGGAATCTTGCTGCCGGGAGGCCTCCGGCTGTTCCGGGTGAACATCTCCTTGTAAATCCCCCATGGTTTCTTGTACACCCGTGAAATTTGGCCAGGTTATGCAGTTTGCATTGCTGCACAATTGCGCCTGCCTAGCTCGGCCGCGTTTGCAAACATTCAGGCATGGCAGCCAGACAGGCTGATCCCCGTAGGATTCTGCCAGCGGACTGGGTATATCTGCTTCCCGTTCTTCTCACCTAAGTGCTACTGATTCCAGCTTTGACGGCTACACTCTACTCAACCGGAGCAGTAAGTTGAACCTCAACTTATGGCACTTTGTGAAACTGTTGAGAACTAGAGCTCAGTTGTTTGGCACGCCACCACTGTCCATCCAGCACTATGGACGGCACTGCCTACATCTGGCTGTAATTAGTCCACGGTTGTGTTCAGCCGAATGACCTCTGACGGCAACACTCAGAATGAGGTTCTGAGTTATTGCAACATAGGAGCGTTTCACTGCTTACAAGGCTTCTCAGGAAGAATTCCGGAATATTGCTGCCGGCAGGCCTCCGGCTGTTCCGGGTGAACATCTCCTTGTAAATCCCCCGTGGTTTCTTGTACACCCGTGAAATTTGGCCAGGTTATGCAGTTTGCATTGCTGCACAATTGCGCCTGCATAGCTCGGCCGCGGTTGCAAACATTCAGGCGTGGCAGCCAGATAGGCTGGTCCCCGTAGGACTCTGCCAGCGGACTGGGTATATCTGCTTCCCGTTCTTCTCACCTGAGTGCGACTGATTCCAGCTTTGTCGGCTACACTCTACTCAACCGGAGCAGAGAGTTGAACCTCAACTTATGGCACTTTGTGAAACTGTTGAGAACTAGAGCTCAGTTGTTTGGCATGTCACCACTGTCCATCCAGCACTATGGACGGAACTACCTACATCTGGCTCTAATTAGTCCAGGATTGTGTTCAGCCGAATGACCTCTGCTGGGAACACTCAGATTGAGGTTCTGAGTTATTGCAACATAGGAGCGTTTCACTCTTTTCAAGGCTTCTCAGGAAGAGTTCCGGAATCTTGCTGCCGGGAGGCCTCCGGCTGTTCCGGGTGAACATCTCCTTGTAAATCCCCCATGGTTTCTTGTACACCCGTGAAATTTGGCCAGGTTATGCAGTTTGCATTGCTGCACAATTGGGCCTGCCTAGCTCTGCCGCGGTTGCAAACATTCAGGCGTGGCAGCCAGATAGGCTGGTCCCCGTAGGACTCTGCCAGCGGACTGGGTATATCTGCTTACTGTTCTTCTCACCTGAGTGCTACTGATTCCAGCTTTGACGGCTACACTCTACTCCACCGGAGCATTAAGTTGAACCTCAACTTATGGCACTTTGTGAAACTGTTGAGAACTAGAGCTCAGTTTTTTGGAACGCCACCACTCTCCATCCAGCACTATGGACGGCACTGCCTACATCTGGCTCTAATTAGTCCACGGTTGTGTTCAGCCGAATGACCTCTGCCGGCAACACTCAGAATGAGGTTCTGAGTTATTGCAACATAGGAGCGTTTCACTCTTTTCAAGGCTTCTCAGGAAGAGTTCCGGAATCTTGCTGCCGGGAGGCCTCCGGCTGTTCCGGGTGAACATCTCCTTGTAAATCCCCCATGGTTTCTTGTACACCCGTGAAATTTGGCCAGGTTATGCAGTTTGCATTGCTGCACAATTGCGCCTGCCTAGCTCGGCCGCGTTTGCAAACATTCAGGCATGGCAGCCAGACAAGCTGATCCCCGTAGGATTCTGCCAGCGGACTGGGTATATCTGCTTCCCGTTCTTCTCACCTGAGTGCTACTGATTCCAGCTTTGACGGCTACACTCTACTCAACCGGAGCAGTAAGTTGAACCTCAACTTATGGCACTTTGTGAAACTGTTGAGAACTAGAGTTCAGTTGTTTGGCACGCCACCACTGTCCATCCAGCACTATGGACGGCACTGCCTACATCTGGCTGTAATTAGTCCACGGTTGTGTTCAGCCGAATGACCTCTGCCGGGAACACTCAGAATGAGGTTCTGAGTTATTGCAACATAGGAGCGTTTCACTGCTTTCAAGGCTTCTCAGAAAGAATTCCGGAATCTTGCTGCAGGCAGGCCTCCGGCTGTTCCGGGTGAACATCTCCTTGTAAATCCCCCGTGGTTTCTTGTACACCCGTGAAATTTGGCCAGGTTATGCAGTTTGCATTGGTGCACAATTTTGCCTGCCTAGCTCGGCCGCGGTTACAAACATTCAGGCGTGGCAGCCAGATAGGCTGGTCCCCGTAGGACACTGCCAGCGGACTGGGTATATCTGCTTCCCGTTCTTCTCACCTGAGTGCTACTGATTTCAGCTTTCACGGCTACACTCTACTCAACCGGAGCAGTAAGTTGAACCTCAACTTATGGCACTTTGTGAAAGTGTTGAGAACTAGAGCTCAGTTGTTTGGCACGCCACCACTCTCCATCCAGCACTATGGACGGCACTGCCTACATCTGGCTCTAATTAGTCCACGATTGTGTTCAGCCGAATGACCTCTGCCGGCAACAGTCAGATTGAGGTTCTGAGTTATTGCAACATAGGAGCGTTTCACTGCTTTCAAGGCTTCTCAGGATGAATTCCGGAATCTTGCTGCCGGCAGGCCTCCGGCTGTTCCGGGTGAATATCTCCTTGTAAATCCCCCGTGGTTTCTTGTACACCCGTGAAATTTGGCCAGGTTATGCAGTTTGCATTGCTGCACAATTGCGCCTGCGTAGCTCGGCCGCGGTTACAAACATTTAGGCGTGGCAGCCAGATAGGCTGGTCCCCGTAGTACACTGCCAGCGGACTGGGTATATCTGCTTCCCGTTCTTCTCACCTGAGTGCTACTGATTCCCGCTTTGACGGCTACACTCTACTCAACCGGAGCATTAAGTTGAACCTCAACTTATGGCACTTTGTGAAACTGTTGAGAACTAGAGCTCAGTTGTTTGGCACGCCACCACTGTCCATCCAGCACTATGGACGGCACTGCCTACATCTGGCTCTAATTAGTACACGGTTGTGTTCAGCCGAATGACCTCTGCCGGCAACACTCAGAATGAGGTTCTGAGTTATTGCAACATAGGAGCGTTTCACTGCTTTCAAGGCTTCTCAGGAAGAATTCCGGAATCTTGCTGCCGGCAGGCCTCTGGCTGTTCCGGGTGAACATCTCCTTGTAAATCCCCCGTGGTTTCTTGTACACCCGTGAAATTTGGCCAGGTTATGCAGTTTGCATTGCTGCACAATTGCGCCTGCCTAGCTCTGCCGAGGTTGCAAACATTCAGGCGTGGCAGCCAGATAGGCTGGTCCCCGTAGGACTCTGCCAGCGGACTGGGTATATCTGCTTACTGTTCTTCTCACCTGAGTGCTACTGATTCCAGCTTTGACGGCTACACTCTACTCAACCGGAGCAGTAAGTTGAACCTCAACTTATGGCACTTTGTGAAACTGTTGAGAACTAGAGCTCAGTTTTTTGGAACGCCACCACTCTCCATCCAGCACTATGGACGGCACTGCCTACATCTGGCTCTAATTAGTCCACGGTTGTGTTCAGCCGAATGACCTCTGCCGGCAACACTCAGAATGAGTTTCTGAGTTATTGCAACATAGGAGCGTTTCACTCTTTTCAAGGCTTCTCAGGAAGAGTTCCGGAATCTTGCTGCCGGGAGGCCTCCGGCTGTTCCGGGTGAACATCTCCTTGTAAATCCCCCATGGTTTCTTGTACACCCGTGAAATTTGGCCAGGTTATGCAGTTTGCATTGCTGCACAATTGCGCCTGCCTAGCTCGGCCGCGTTTGCAAACATTCAGGCATGGCAGCCAGACAGGCTGATCCCCGTAGGATTCTGCCAGCGGACTGGGTATATCTGCTTCCCGTTCTTCTCACCTAAGTGCTACTGATTCCAGCTTTGACGGCTACACTCTACTCAACCGGAGCAGTAAGTTGAACCTCAACTTATGGCACTTTGTGAAACTGTTGAGAACTAGAGCTCAGTTGTTTGGCACGCCACCACTGTCCATCCAGCACTATGGACGGCACTGCCTACATCTGGCTGTAATTAGTCCACGGTTGTGTTCAGCCGAATGACCTCTGACGGCAACACTCAGAATGAGGTTCTGAGTTATTGCAACATAGGAGCGTTTCACTGCTTACAAGGCTTCTCAGGAAGAATTCCGGAATATTGCTGCCGGCAGGCCTCCGGCTGTTCCGGGTGAACATCTCCTTGTAAATCCCCCGTGGTTTCTTGTACACCCGTGAAATTTGGCCAGGTTATGCAGTTTGCATTGCTGCACAATTGCGCCTGCATAGCTCGGCCGCGGTTGCAAACATTCAGGCGTGGCAGCCAGATAGGCTGGTCCCCGTAGGACTCTGCCAGCGGACTGGGTATATCTGCTTCCCGTTCTTCTCACCTGAGTGCGACTGATTCCAGCTTTGTCGGCTACACTCTACTCAACCGGAGCAGAGAGTTGAACCTCAACTTATGGCACTTTGTGAAACTGTTGAGAACTAGAGCTCAGTTGTTTGGCATGTCACCACTGTCCATCCAGCACTATGGACGGAACTACCTACATCTGGCTCTAATTAGTCCAGGATTGTGTTCAGCCGAATGACCTCTGCTGGGAACACTCAGATTGAGGTTCTGAGTTATTGCAACATAGGAGCGTTTCACTCTTTTCAAGGCTTCTCAGGAAGAGTTCCGGAATCTTGCTGCCGGGAGGCCTCCGGCTGTTCCGGGTGAACATCTCCTTGTAAATCCCCCATGGTTTCTTGTACACCCGTGAAATTTGGCCAGGTTATGCAGTTTGCATTGCTGCACAATTGGGCCTGCCTAGCTCTGCCGCGGTTGCAAACATTCAGGCGTGGCAGCCAGATAGGCTGGTCCCCGTAGGACTCTGCCAGCGGACTGGGTATATCTGCTTACTGTTCTTCTCACCTGAGTGCTACTGATTCCAGCTTTGACGGCTACACTCTACTCCACCGGAGCATTAAGTTGAACCTCAACTTATGGCACTTTGTGAAACTGTTGAGAACTAGAGCTCAGTTTTTTGGAACGCCACCACTCTCCATCCAGCACTATGGACGGCACTGCCTACATCTGGCTCTAATTAGTCCACGGTTGTGTTCAGCCGAATGACCTCTGCCGGCAACACTCAGAATGAGGTTCTGAGTTATTGCAACATAGGAGCGTTTCACTCTTTTCAAGGCTTCTCAGGAAGAGTTCCGGAATCTTGCTGCCGGGAGGCCTCCGGCTGTTCCGGGTGAACATCTCCTTGTAAATCCCCCATGGTTTCTTGTACACCCGTGAAATTTGGCCAGGTTATGCAGTTTGCATTGCTGCACAATTGCGCCTGCCTAGCTCGGCCGCGTTTGCAAACATTCAGGCATGGCAGCCAGACAAGCTGATCCCCGTAGGATTCTGCCAGCGGACTGGGTATATCTGCTTCCCGTTCTTCTCACCTGAGTGCTACTGATTCCAGCTTTGACGGCTACACTCTACTCAACCGGAGCAGTAAGTTGAACCTCAACTTATGGCACTTTGTGAAACTGTTGAGAACTAGAGTTCAGTTGTTTGGCACGCCACCACTGTCCATCCAGCACTATGGACGGCACTGCCTACATCTGGCTGTAATTAGTCCACGGTTGTGTTCAGCCGAATGACCTCTGCCGGGAACACTCAGAATGAGGTTCTGAGTTATTGCAACATAGGAGCGTTTCACTGCTTTCAAGGCTTCTCAGAAAGAATTCCGGAATCTTGCTGCAGGCAGGCCTCCGGCTGTTCCGGGTGAACATCTCCTTGTAAATCCCCCGTGGTTTCTTGTACACCCGTGAAATTTGGCCAGGTTATGCAGTTTGCATTGGTGCACAATTTTGCCTGCCTAGCTCGGCCGCGGTTACAAACATTCAGGCGTGGCAGCCAGATAGGCTGGTCCCCGTAGGACACTGCCAGCGGACTGGGTATATCTGCTTCCCGTTCTTCTCACCTGAGTGCTACTGATTTCAGCTTTCACGGCTACACTCTACTCAACCGGAGCAGTAAGTTGAACCTCAACTTATGGCACTTTGTGAAAGTGTTGAGAACTAGAGCTCAGTTGTTTGGCACGCCACCACTCTCCATCCAGCACTATGGACGGCACTGCCTACATCTGGCTCTAATTAGTCCACGATTGTGTTCAGCCGAATGACCTCTGCCGGCAACAGTCAGATTGAGGTTCTGAGTTATTGCAACATAGGAGCGTTTCACTGCTTTCAAGGCTTCTCAGGATGAATTCCGGAATCTTGCTGCCGGCAGGCCTCCGGCTGTTCCGGGTGAATATCTCCTTGTAAATCCCCCGTGGTTTCTTGTACACCCGTGAAATTTGGCCAGGTTATGCAGTTTGCATTGCTGCACAATTGCGCCTGCGTAGCTCGGCCGCGGTTACAAACATTTAGGCGTGGCAGCCAGATAGGCTGGTCCCCGTAGTACACTGCCAGCGGACTGGGTATATCTGCTTCCCGTTCTTCTCACCTGAGTGCTACTGATTCCCGCTTTGACGGCTACACTCTACTCAACCGGAGCATTAAGTTGAACCTCAACTTATGGCACTTTGTGAAACTGTTGAGAACTAGAGCTCAGTTGTTTGGCACGCCACCACTGTCCATCCAGCACTATGGACGGCACTGCCTACATCTGGCTCTAATTAGTACACGGTTGTGTTCAGCCGAATGACCTCTGCCGGCAACACTCAGAATGAGGTTCTGAGTTATTGCAACATAGGAGCGTTTCACTGCTTTCAAGGCTTCTCAGGAAGAATTCCGGAATCTTGCTGCCGGCAGGCCTCTGGCTGTTCCGGGTGAACATCTCCTTGTAAATCCCCCGTGGTTTCTTGTACACCCGTGAAATTTGGCCAGGTTATGCAGTTTGCATTGCTGCACAATTGCGCCTGCCTAGCTCGGCCGCGGTTGCAAACATTCAGGCGTGGCAGCCAGATAGGCTGGTCCCCGTAGGACTCTGCCAGCGGACTGGGTATATCTGCTTCCCGTTCTTCTCACCTGAGTGCTACTGATTTCAGCTTTCACGGCTACACTCTACTCAACCGGAGCAGTAAGTTGAACCTCAACTTATGGCGCTTTGTGAAACTGTTGAAAACTAGAGCTCAGTTGTTTGTAACGCCACCACTCTCCATCCAGCACTATGGACGGCACTGCCTACATCTGGCTCTAATTAGTCCACGGTTGTGTTCAGCCGAATGACCTCTGCCGGCAACACTCAGAATGAGTTTCTGAGTTATTGCAACATAGGAGCGTTTCACTGCTTTCAAGGCTTCTCAGGAAGAATTCCGGAATCTTGCTGCCGGCAGGCCTCCGGCTGTTCCGGGTGAACATCTCCTTGTAAATCCCCCGTGGTTTCTTGTACACCCGTGAAATTTGGCCAGGTTATGCAGTTTGCATTGCTGCACAATTGCGCCTGCATAGCTCGGCCGCGGTTGCAAACATTCAGGCGTGGCAGCCAGATAGGCTGGTCCCCGTAGGACTCTGCCAGCGGACTGGGTATATCTGCTTCCTGTTCTTCTCACCTGAGTGCGACTGATTCCAGCTTTGAGGGCTACTCTCTACTCAAACGGAGTAGTAAGTTGAATCTCAACTTATGGCACTTTGTGAAACTGTTGAGAACTAGAGCTCAGTTGTTTGGCACGCCACCACTGTCCATCGAGCACTATGGACGGCACTGCATACATCTGGCTCTAATTAGTCCACGATTGTGTTCAGCCGAAAGACCTCTGCCGGGAACACTCAGAATGAGGTTCTGAGTTGTTGCAACAGAGGAGCGTTTCACTGCTTACAAGGCTTCTCAGGAAGAATTCCGGAATCTTGCTGCCGGCAGACCTCCGGCTGTTCCGGGTGAACATCTCTTTGTAAATACCACGTGGTTTCTTGTACACCCGTGAAATTTGGCCAGGTTATGCAGTTTGCATTGCTGCACAATTGCGCTTGCCTAGCTCGACCGTGGTTACCAACATTCAGGCGTGGCAGCCACATAGGCTGGTCCCCGTAGGACACTGCCAGCAGACTGGGTATATCTGCTTCCCGTTCTCATCACCTCAGTGCGACTGATTCCAGCTTTGACGGCTACATTCTACTCAACCGGAGCAGTAAGTTGAACCTCAACTTTTGGCACTTTGTGAAACTGTTGAGAACTAGAGCTCAGTTGTTTGGCACGCCACCACTGTACATCCAGCACTATGGACGGCACTGCCTACATCTGGCTCTAATTAGTCCACGATTGTGTTCAGCCGAAAGACCTCTGCCGGGAACACTCAGAATGAGGTTCTGAGTTATTGCAACATAGGAGCGTTTCACTGCTTTCAAGGCTTCTCAGGAAGCATTCTGGAATCTTGTTGCCGGCAGGCCTCTGGCTGTTCCGGGTGAACATCTCCTTGTAAATCCCCCGTGGTTTCTTGTACACCCGTGAAATTTGGCCAGGTTATGCAGTTTGCATTGCTGCACAATTGCGCCGGCCTAGCTGGGCCGCGGTTGCATACATTCAGGCGTGGCAGCCAGATAGGCTGGTCCCCGTAGGACTCTGCCAGTGGACTGGGTATATCTGCTTCCCGTTCTTCTCACCTGAGTGCTACTGATTCCAGCTTTGACGGCTACACTCTACTCAACCGGAGCAGAGAGTTGAACCTCAACTTATGGCACTTTGTGAAACTTTTGAGAACTAGAGCTCAGTTGTTTGGCATGTCACCACTGTCCATCCAGCACTATGGACGGAACTACCTACATCTGGCTCTAATTAGTCCAGGATTGTGTTCAGCCGAATGACCTCTGCTGGGAACACTCAGATTGAGGTTCTGAGTTATGGCAAAATAGGAGCGTTTCACTGCTTTCAAGGCTTCTCAGGAAGAATTCCGGAATCTTGCTTCCGGCAGGCCTCCGGCTGTTCCGGGTGAACATCTCTTTCTAAATCCCCCATGGTTTCTTGTACACCCGTGAAATTTGGCCAGGTTATGCAGTTTGCATTGCTGCACAATTGCGCCTGCCTAGCTCTGCCGCGGTTGCAAACATTCAGGCGTGGCAGCCAGATAGGCTGGTCCCCGTAGGACTCTGCCAGCAGACTGGGTATATCTGCTTACTGTTCTTCTCACCTGAGTGCTACTGATTCCAGCTTTGACGGCTACACTGTACTCAACCGGAGCATTAAGTTGAACCTCAACTTATGGCACTTTGTGAAACTGTTGAGAACTAGAGCTCAGTTTTTTGGAACGCCACCACTCTCCATCCAGCACTATGGACGGCACTGCCTACATCTGGCTCTAATTAGTCCACGGTTGTGTTCACCCGAATGACCTCTGCCGGCAACACTCAGAATGAGGTTCTGAGTTATTGCAACATAGGAGCATTTCACTGCTTTCAAGGCTTCTCAGGAAGAATTACGGAATCTTGCTGCCGGCAGGCCTCCGGCTGTTCCGGGTGAACATCTCCTTGTAAATCCCCCGTGGTTTCTTGTACACCCGTGAAATTTGGCCAGGTTATGCAGTTTGCATTGCTGCACAATTGCGCCTGCCTAGCTCGGCCGCGGTTGCAAATATTCAGGCGTGGCAGCCAGATAGGCTGGTCCCCGTAGGACTCTGCCAGCGGACTGGGTATATCTGCTTCCCGTTCTTCTCACCTGAGTGCTACTGATTTCAGCTTTGACGGCTACACTCTACTCAACCGGAGCAGTAAGTTGAACCTCAACTTATGGCGCTTTGTGAAACTGTTGAAAACTAGAGCTCAGTTGTTTGGAACGCCACCACTCTCCATCCAGCACTATGGACGGCACTGCCTACATCTGGCTCTAATTAGTCCACGGTTGTCTTCAGCCGAATGACCTCTGCCGGCAACACTCAGAATGAGTTTCTGAGTTATTGCAACATAGGAGCGTTTCACTGCTTTCAAGGCTTCTCAGGAAGAATTCCGGAATCTTGCTGCCGGCAGGCCTCCGGCTGTTCCGGGTGAACATCTCCTTGTAAATCCCCCGTGGTTTCTTGTACACCCGTGAAATTTGGCCAGGTTATGCAGTTTGCATTGCTGCACAATTGCGCCTGCATAGCTCGGCCGCGGTTGCAAACATTCAGGCGTGGCAGCCAGATAGGCTGGTCCCCGTAGGACTCTGCCAGCGGACTGGGTATATCTGCTTCCTGTTCTTCTCACCTGAGTGCGACTGATTCCAGCTTTGACGGCTACTCTCTACTCAAACGGAGCAGTATGTTGAATCTCAACTTATGGCACTTTGTGAAACTGTTGAGAACTAGAGCTCAGTTGTTTGGCACGCCACCACTGTCCATCCAGCACTATGGACGGCACTGCATACATCTGGCTCTAATTAGTCCACGATTGTGTTCAGCCGAAAGACCTCTGCCGGGAACACTCAGAATGAGGTTCTGAGTTACTGCAACATAGGAGCGTTTCACTGCTTACAAGGCTTCTCAGGAAGAATTCCGGAATCTTGCTGCCGGCAGGCCTCCGGCTGTTCCGGGTGAACATCTCTTTGTAAATACCCCGTGGTTTCTTGTACACCCGTGAAATTTGGCCAGGTTATGCAGTTTGCATTGCTGCACAATTGCGCCTGCCTAGCTCTGCCGCGGTTGCAAACATTCAGGCGTGGCAGCCAGATAGTCTGTTCCCCGAAGGACTCTGCCAGCGGACTGGGTATATCTGTTTACTGTTCTTCTCACCTGAGTGCTACTGATTTCAGCTTTGACGGCTACACTCTACTCAACCGGAGCAGTAAGTTGAACCTCAACTTATGGCACTTTGTGAAACTGTTGAGAACTAGAGCTCAGTTGTTTGGCATGTCACCACTGTCCATCCAGCACTATGGATGGCACTGCCTACATCTGGCTCTAATTAGTCCACGGTTGTGTTCAGCCGAATGACCTCTGCCGGGAACACTCAGAATGAGTTTCTGAGTATTGCAACATAGGAGCCTTTCACTGCTTTCAAGGCTTCTCAGGAAGAATTCCGGAATCTTGCTGCCGGCAGGCCTCCGGCTCTTCCGGGTGAACATCTCCTTGTAAGTCCCGCGTGGTTTCTTGAACACCCGTGAAATTTGGCCAGGTTATGTAGTTTGCATTGCTGCACAATTGCGCCTGCCTAGCTCGGCCGTGGTTACAAACATTCAGGCGTGGCAGCCACATAGGCTGGTCCCCGTAGGACACTGCCAGCAGACTGGGTATATCTGCTTCCCGTTCAAATCACCTGAGTGCGACTGATTCCAGCTTTGACGGCTACACTCTACTCAACCGGAGCATTAAGTTGAACCTCAACTTATGGCACTTTGCGAAACTGTTGAGAACTAGAGCTCAGTTGTTTGGCACGCCACCACTGTCCATCCAGCACTATGGACGGTACTGCTTATATCTGGCTCTAATTAGTCCACGGTTGTGTTCAGCCAAATGACCTCTGCCGGGAACACTCAGAATGAGTTTCTGAGTTATTGCAACATAGGAGCGTTTCACTGCTTTCAAGGCTTCTCAGGAAGAATTCCGGAATCTTGCTGCCGGCAGGCCTCCGGATGTTCGGGGTGAACATCTCCTTGTAAATCCCCCGTGGTTTCTTCTACACCCGTGAAATTTGGCCAGGTTATGCAGTTTGCAATGCTGCACAATTGCGCCTGCCTAGCTCGGACGTGGTTACAAACATTCAGGCGTGGCAGTCAGATAGGCTGGTCCCCGTAGTACTTTGCCAGCGGACTGGGTATATCTGCTTTCCGTTCTTCTCACCTGAGTGCTACTGATTCCAGCTTTGACGGCTACACTCTACTCAACCGGAGCAGTAGGTTGAACCTCAACTTATGGCACTTTGTGAAAGTGTTGAGAACTAGAGCTCAGTTGTTTGGCACGTCACCACTGTCCATCCAGCACTATGGACGGCACTGCCTACATCTGGCTCTAATTAGTCCACGGTTGTGTTCAGCCAAATGACCTCTGCCGGGAACATTCAGAATGAGGTTCTGAGTTATTGCAACATAGGAGCGTTTCACTGCTTTCAAGGCTTCTCAGGAAGAATTCCAGAATCTTGCTACCGGCAGGCCTCCGGCTGTTCCGGGTGAACATCGCCTTGTAAATCCCCGGTGGTTTCTTGTACACCCGTGAAATTTGGACAGGTTACGCAGTTTGCATTGCTGCACAATTGCGCCTGCCTAGCTCGGCCGCGGTTGCAAACATTCATGCGTGGCAGCCAGATAGGATGGTCCCCGTAGGACACTGCCAGCGGACTGTGTATATCTGCTTCCCGTTCTTCTCACGTGAGTGCTACTGATTCCAGCTTTGAGGGCTACACTCTACCAACCGGAGCAGTAAGTTGAACCTCAACTTACGGAACTTTGTGAAAGTGTTGAGAAGTAGAGCTCAGTTGTTTGGCACGCCACCACTGTCCATCCAGCACTATGGTCGGCACTGCCTACATCTGGCTCTAATTAGTCCACGATTGTGTTCAGCCGAAAGACCTCTGCCGGGAACACTCAGAATGAGTTTCTGAGTTATTGCAACATAGGAGCGTTTCACTGCTTTCAAGGCTTCTCAGGAAGAATTCCGGAATCTTGCTACCGGCAGGCCTCCGGCTGTTCCAGGTGAACATCTCCTTGTAAATCCCCCGTGGTTTCTTGTACACCCGTGAAATTTGGCCAGGTTATGCAGTTTGCATTGCTGCACAATTGCGCCTGCCTAGCTCGGCCGCGGTTACAAACATTCAGGCGTGGCAGCCAGATAGGCTGGTCCCCGTAGGACTCTGCCAGCGGACTGGGTATATCTGCTTCCCGTTCTTCTCACCTGAGTGCTACTGATTCCAGCTTTGACGGCTACACTCTACTCAACTGGAGCATTAAGTTGAACCTCAACTTATGGCACTTTGTGAAACTGTTGAGAACTAGAGCTCAGTTGTTTGGCACGCCACCACTCTCCATCCAGCACTATGGACGGCACTGTCTACATCTCGCTCTAATTATTCCACGGTTGTGTTCAGCCGAATGACCTCTGCCGGGAACACTCAGAATGAGGTTCTGAGTTATTGCAACATAGGAGCGTTTCACTGCTTTCAAGGCTTCTCAGGAAGAATTCCGGAATCTTGCTGCCGGCAGTCCTCCGGCTGATCCGGGTGAACATCTCCTTGTAAATCCCCCGTGGTTTCTTGTACACCGGTGAAATTTGGCCAGGTTATGCAGTTTGCATTGCTGCACAATTGTGCCTGCCTAGCTCGGCCGCAATTACAAACATTCAGGCGTGGTAGCCAGATAGGCTGGTCCCCGTAGGACACTGCCAGCGGACTGGGTATATCTGCTTCCCGTTTTTCTCACCTGAGTGCTACTGATTCCAGCTTTGAGGGCTACACTCTACTCAAGGGGAGCATTAAGTTGAACCTCAACTTATCGCACTTTGTGAAACTGTTGAGAACTAGAGCTCAGTTGTTTGGCACGCGACCACTCTCCATCCAGCACTATGGACGGAACTGCATACATCTGGCTCTAATTAGTCCACAGTTGTGTTCAGCCTAATGACCTCTGCCGGGAACACTCAGAATGAGGTTCTGAGTTATTGCAACATAGGAGGGTTTCACTGCTTTCAAGGCTTCTCAGGAAGAATTCCGGAATCTTGCTGCCGGCAGGCCTCCGGCTGTTCCGGGTGAACATCTCCTTGTAAATCCCCCATGGTTTCTTGTACACCCGTGAAATTTGGCCAGGTTATGCAGTTTGCCTTGCTGCACAATTGCGCCTGCCTAGCTCGGCCGCGGTTACAAACATTCAGGCGTGGCAGCCAGATAGGCTGGTCCCTGTAGGACACTGCCAGCGGACTGGGTATATCTGCTTCCCCTTCTTCTCACCTGAATGCTACTGATTCCAGCTTTGACGGCTACACTCTACTCAACCGGAGCAGTAAGTTGAACCTCAACTTATGGCACTTTGTGAAACTGTTGAGAACTAGAGCTCAGTTTTTGGCACGCCACCACTGTCCATCCAGCACTATGGACGGTACTGCTTACATCTGGCTCTAATTAGTGCACGGTTGTGTTCAGCCAAATGACCTCTGCCGGCAACACTCAGAATGAGGTTCTGAGTTATTGCAACATAGGAGCGTTTCACTGCTTTCAAGGCTTCTCAGGAAGAATTCCTGAATCTTGCTGCCGGCAGGCCTCCGGCTGTTCCGGGTGAACATCTCCTTGTAAATCCCCCATGGTTTTTTGTACACCCGTGAAATTTGGCCAGGTTATGCAATTTGCTTTGCTGCACAATTGCGCCTGCCTAGCTCGGCCGCGGTTGCAAACATTCAGGCGTGGCAGACAGATAGGCTGGTCCCCGTAGGACACTACCAGCGGACTGGGTATATCTGCTTCCCGTTCTTCTCACCTGAGTGCTACTGATTCCAGCTTTGACGGCTACACTCTACTCAACCGGAGCAGTAAATTGAACCTCAACTTATGGCACTTTGTAAAACTGTTGAGAACTAGAGCTCAGTTGTTTGGCACGCCACCACTGTCCATCCAGCACTATGGACGGCACTGCCTACATCTGGCTCTAATTAGTCCACGGTTGTGTTCAGCCGAATGACCTCTGCCTGCAACACGCAGAATGAGGTTCTGAGTTATTGCAACATAGGAGCGTTTCCCTGTTTTTAAGGTTTCTCAGGAAGAATTCCGTAATCTTTCTGCCGGCAGGCCTCCGGCTGTTCCGGGTGAACATCTCCTTGTAAATCCCCCGTGGTTTCTTGTACACCCGTGAAATTTGGACAGGTTATGCAGTTTGCATTGTTGCACAATTGCGCCTGCCTAGCTCGGCCGCGGTTGCAAACATTCAGGCGTCGCATCCAGATAGGCTGGTCCCCGTAGGACACTGCCAGCAGACCGGGTATATCTGCTTCCCGTTCTTCTCACCTGAGTGCTACTGATTCCAGCTTTGACGGCTACACTCTACTCAACCGGAGCAGTAAGTTGAACCTCAACTTATGGCACTTTGTGAAACTGTTGAGAACTAGAGCTCAGTTGTTTGGCATGCCACCACTGTCCATCCACCACTATGGACGTCACTGCCTACATCTGGTTCTAATTAGTCCACGATTGTGTTCAGCCGAATGACCTCTGCCAGGAATACTCAGAATGAGGTTCTGAGTTATTGCAACATAGGAGCTTTTCACTGCTTTCAAGGCTTCTCAGGAAGAATTCCGGAATCTTGCTTCCGGCAGGCCTCCGGCTGTTCCGGGTGAACATCTCCTTGTAAATCCCCCGTGGTTTCTTGTACACCCGTGAAGTTTGGCCAGGTTATGCAGTTTGCATTGCTGCAAAATTGCGCCTGCCTTGCTCGGCCGCGTTTGCAAACATTCAGGCGTGGCAGCCAGATAGGCTGGTCCCCGTAGGACACTGCCCACGGACTGGGTATATCTGCTTCCCGTTCTTCTCACCTGAGTGCTACTGATTCCAGCTTTGAGGGCTACACTCTACTCAACCGGAGCATTAAGTTGAACCTCAACTTTTGGCACTTTGTGATACTGTTGAGAACTAGAGCTCAGTTGTTTGGCACGCCACCACTGTCCATCCAGCACTATGGACGGCACTGCCTACATCTGGCTCTAATTAGTCCACGGTAGTGTTCTGCAGAATGACCTCCGCCGGCAACACTCAGAATGAGGTTCTGAGTTATTGCAACATAGGAGCGTTTCACTGCTTTCAAGGCTTCTCAGGAAGAATTCCGGAATCTTGCTGCCGGCAGGCCTCCGGCTGTTCCGGGTGAACATCTCCTTGTAAATCCCCCGTGGTTTCTTGTACACCCGTGAAATTTGGCCAGGTTATGCAGTTTGCATTGCTGCACAATTGCGCCTGCCTAGCTCGGCCGCGGTTGCAAACATTCAGGCGTGGCAGCCAGATAGGCTGGTCCCCTTAGGACACTGCCAGCAGACTGGGTATATCTGCTTCCCGTTCTTCTCACCTGAGTGCTTCTGATTCCAGCTTTGACGGCTACACTCTACTCAACCGGAGCAGTAAGTTGAACCTCAACCTATGGCACTTTGTGAAACTGTTGAGAACTAGAGCTCAGTTGTTTGGCACGCCACCACTGTCCATCCAGCACTATGGACGGAACTAACTACATCTGGCTCTAATTAGTCCACGATTGTGTTCAGCCGAATGACCTCTGCCGGGAATACTCAGAATGAGGTTCTGAGTTATTGCAACATAGGAGCGTTTCACTGCTTTCAAGGCTTCTCAGGAAGAATTCCGGAATCTTGCTGCCGGCAGGCCTCCGGCTGTTCCGGGTGAACATCTCCTTGTAAATCCCCCGTGGTTTCTTTTACACCCGTGAAATTTGGCCAGGTTATGTAGTTTGCATTGCTGCACAATTGCGCCTGCCTAGCTCGGCCGCGGTTAAAAACATTCAGGCGTGGCAGCCAGATAGGCTGGTCCCCGTAAGACACTGCCAGCGGACTGGGTATATCTGCTTCCCGTTCTTCTCACCTGAGTGCTACTGATTCCAGCTTTGAGGGCTACACTCTACTCAAGGGGAGCATTAAGTTGAACCTCAACTTATGGCACTTTGTGAAACTGTTGAGAACTAGAGCTCAGTTGTTTGGCACGCCACCACTCTCCATCCAGCACTATGGACGGCACTGCATACATCTGGCTCTAATTAGTCCACGGTTTTGTTCAGCCGAATGACCTCTGCCGGCAACACTCAGAATGAGGTTCTGAGTTATTGCAACATAGGAGGGTTTCACTGCTTTCAAGGCTTCTCAGGAAGAATTCCGGAATCTTGCTGCCGGCAGGCCTCCGGCTGTTCCGGGTGAACATCTCCTTGTAAATCCCGCATGGTTTCTTGTACACCCGTGAAATTTGGCCAGGTTATGCAATTTGCCTTGCTGCACAATTGCGCCTGCCTAGCTCGGCCGCGGTTACAAACATTCAGGCGTGGCAGTCAGATAGGCTGGTCCCCGTAGGACACTGCCAGCGGACTGGGTATATCTGCTTCCCGTTCTTCTCACCTGAGTGCTAATGATTCCAGCTTTGACGGCTACACTCTACTCAACCGGAGCAGTAAGTTGAACCTCAACTTATGGCACTTTGTGAAACTGTTGAGAACTAGAGCTCAGTTGTTTGGCACGCCACCACTGTCCATCCAGCACTATGGATGTCACTGCCTACATCTGGCTCTAATTAGTCCACGATTGTGTTCAGCCGAATGACCTCTGCCAGGAATACTCAGAATGAGGTTCTGAGTTATTGCAACATAGGAGCGTTTCACTGCTTTCAAGGCTTCTCAGGAAGAATTCCGGAATCTTGCTGCCGGCAGGCCTCCGGCTGTTCCGGGTGAACATCTCCTTGTAAATCCCCCGTGGTTTCTTCTACACCCGTGAAATTTGGCCAGGTTATGCAGTTTGCATTGCTGCACAATTGCGCCTGCCTCGCTCGGCCGCGGTTACAAACATTCAGGCGTGGCAGCCAGATAGGCTGGTCCCCGTAGGACACTGCCCACGGACTGGGTATATCTGCTTCCCGTTCTTCTCACCTGAGTGCTACTGATTCCAGCTTTGAGGACTACACTCTACTCAATCCGGCCATTAAATTGAACCTCAACTTGTGGCACTTTTTGAAACTGTTCAGAACTAGAGCTCAGTTGATTGGAACGCCACCACTCTCCATCCAGCACTATGGACGGCACTGCCTACATCTGGCTCTAATTAGTCCACGGTTGTGTTCAACCGAATGACCTCTGCCGGGAACACTCAGAATGAGGTTCTGAGTTATTGCAACATAGGAGCGTTTCACTGCTTTCAAGGCTTCTCAGGAAGAATTCCGGAATCTTGATGCCGGCAGTCCTCCGGCTGATCCGGGTGAACATCTCCTTGTAAATCCCCCATGGTTTCTTGTACACCCGTGAAATTTGGCCAGGTTATGCAGTTTGCATTGCTGCACAATTGCTCCTGCCTAGCTCGGCCGCAATTACAAACATTCAGGCGTGGTAGCCAGATAGGCTGGTCCCCGTAGGACACTGCCAGCGGACTGGGTATATCTGCTTCCCGTTCTTCTCACCTGAGTGCTACTGATTCCAGCTTTGAGGGCTACACTCTACTCAAGGGGAGCATTAAGTTGAACCTCAACTTATGGCACTTTGTGAAACTGTTGAGAACTAGAGCTCAGTTGTTTGGCACGCACACCACTCTCCATCCAGCACTATGGACGACACTGCATACATCTGGCTCTAATTAGTCCACGGTTGTGTTCAGCCGAATGACCTCTGCCGGGAACACTCAGAATGAGGTTCTGAGTTATTGCAACATAGGAGCGTTTCACTGCTTTCAAGGCTTCTCAGGAAGAATTCCGGAATCTTGCTGCCGGCAGGCCTCCGGCTGTTCCGGGTGAACATCTCCTTGTAAATCCCCCATGGTTTCTTGTACACCCGTGAAATTTGGCCAGGTTATGCAGTTTGCATTGCTGCACAATTGCGCATGCCTAGCTCGGCCGCGGTTACAAACATTCAGGCGTGGCAGCCACATAGGCTGGTCCCCGTAGGACACTGCCAGCAGACTGGCTATATCTGCTTCCCGTTCTTCTCACCTGAGTGCTACTGATTCCAGCTTTGACGGCTACACTCTACTCAACCGGAGCAGTAAGTTGAACCTCAACTTATGGCACTTTGTGAAACTGTTGAGAACTAGAGCTCAGTTTTTTGGAACGCCACCACTCTCCATCCAGCACTATGGACGGCACTGCCTACATCTGGCTCTAATTAGTCCACGGTTGTGTTCAGCCGAATGACCTCTGCCGGCAACACTCAGAATGAGGTTCTGAGTTATTGCAACATAGGAGCGTTTCACTCTTTTCAAGGCTTCTCAGGAAGAGTTCCGGAATCTTGCTGCCGGGAGGCCTCCGGCTGTTCCGGGTGAACATCTCCTTGTAAATCCCCCATGGTTTCTTGTACACCCGTGAAATTTGGCCAGGTTATGCAGTTTGCATTGCTGCACAATTGCGCCTGCCTAGCTCGGCCGCGTTTGCAAACATTCAGGCATGGCAGCCAGACAGGCTGATCAACGTAGGATTCTGCCAGCGGACTGGGTATATCTGCTTCCCGTTCTTCTCACCTGAGTGCTACTGATTCCAGCTTTGACGGCTACACTCTACTCAACCGGAGCAGTAAGTTGAACCTCAACTTATGGCACTTTGTGAAACTGTTGAGAACTAGAGTTCAGTTGTTTGGCACGCCACCACTGTCCATCCAGCACTATGGACGGCACTGCCTACATCTGGCTGTAATTAGTCCACGGTTGTGTTCAGCCGAATGACCTCTGCCGGGAACACTCAGAATGAGGTTCTGAGTTATTGCAACATAGGAGCGTTTCACTGCTTTCAAGGCTTCTCAGAAAGAATTCCGGAATCTTGCTGCAGGCAGGCCTCCGGCTGTTCCGGGTGAACATCTCCTTGTAAATCCCCCGTGGTTTCTTGTACACCCGTGAAATTTGGCCAGGTTATGCAGTTTGCATTGGTGCACAATTGTGCCTGCCTAGCTCGGCCGCGGTTACAAACATTCAGGCGTGGCAGCCAGATAGGCTGGTCCCCGTAGGACACTGCCAGCGGACTGGGTATATCTGCTTCCCGTTCTTCTCACCTGAGTGCTACTGATTTCAGCTTTCACGGCTACACTCTACTCAACCGGAGCAGTAAGTTGAACCTCAACTTATGGCACTTTGTGAAAGTGTTGAGAACTAGAGCTCAGTTGTTTGGCACGCCACCACTCTCCATCCAGCACTATGGACGGCACTGCCTACATCTGGCTCTAATTAGTCCACGATTGTGTTCAGCCGAATGACCTCTGCCGGCAACAGTCAGATTGAGGTTCTGAGTTATTGCAACATAGGAGCGTTTCACTGCTTTCAAGGCTTCTCAGGATGAATTCCGGAATCTTGCTGCCGGCAGGCCTCCGGCTGTTCCGGGTGAATATCTCCTTGTAAATCCCCCGTGGTTTCTTGTACACCCGTGAAATTTGGCCAGGTTATGCAGTTTGCATTGCTGCACAATTGCGCCTGCGTAGCTCGGCCGCGGTTACAAACATTTAGGCGTGGCAGCCAGATAGGCTGGTCCCCGTAGTACACTGCCAGCGGACTGGGTATATCTGCTTCCCGTTCTTCTCACCTGAGTGCTACTGATTCCCGCTTTGACGGCTACACTCTACTCAACCGGAGCAGTAAGTTGAACCTAAACTTATGGCACTTTGTGAAACTGTTGAGAAGTAGAGCTCAGTTGTTTGGCACGCCACCACTGTCCATCCAGCACTATGGACGGCACTGCCTACATCTGGCTCTAATTAGTACACGGTTGTGTTCAGCCGAATGACCTCTGCCGGCAACACTCAGAATGAGGTTCTGAGTTATTGCAACATAGGAGCGTTTCACTGCTTTCAAGGCTTCTCAGGAAGAATTCCGGAATCTTGCTGCCGGCAGGCCTCTGGCTGTTCCGGGTGAACATCTCCTTGTAAATCCCCCGTGGTTTCTTGTACACCCGTGAAATTTGGCCAGGTTATGCAGTTTGCATTGCTGCACAATTGCGCCTGCCTAGCTCGGCCGCGGTTGCAAACATTCAGGCGTGGCAGCCAGATAGGCTGGTCCCCGTAGGACTCTGCCAGCGGACTGGGTATATCTGCTTCCCGTTCTTCTCACCTGAGTGCTACTGATTTCAGCTTTCACGGCTACACTCTACTCAACCGGAGCAGTAAGTTGAACCTCAACTTATGGCGCTTTGTGAAACTGTTGAAAACTAGAGCTCAGTTGTTTGTAACGCCACCACTCTCCATCCAGCACTATGGACGGCACTGCCTACATCTGGCTCTAATTAGTCCACGGTTGTGTTCAGCCGAATGACCTCTGCCGGCAACACTCAGAATGAGTTTCTGAGTTATTGCAACATAGGAGCGTTTCACTGCTTTCAAGGCTTCTCAGGAAGAATTCCGGAATCTTGCTGCCGGCAGGCCTCCGGCTGTTCCGGGTGAACATCTCCTTGTAAATCCCCCGTGGTTTCTTGTACACCCGTGAAATTTGGCCAGGTTATGCAGTTTGCATTGCTGCACAATTGCGCCTGCATAGCTCGGCCGCGGTTGCAAACATTCAGGCGTGGCAGCCAGATAGGCTGGTCCCCGTAGGACTCTGCCAGCGGACTGGGTATATCTGCTTCCTGTTCTTCTCACCTGAGTGCGACTGATTCCAGCTTTGAGGGCTACTCTCTACTCAAACGGAGTAGTAAGTTGAATCTCAACTTATGGCACTTTGTGAAACTGTTGAGAACTAGAGCTCAGTTGTTTGGCACGCCACCACTGTCCATCGAGCACTATGGACGGCACTGCATACATCTGGCTCTAATTAGTCCACGATTGTGTTCAGCCGAAAGACCTCTGCCGGGAACACTCAGAATGAGGTTCTGAGTTGTTGCAACAGAGGAGCGTTTCACTGCTTACAAGGCTTCTCAGGAAGAATTCCGGAATCTTGCTGCCGGCAGACCTCCGGCTGTTCCGGGTGAACATCTCTTTGTAAATACCACGTGGTTTCTTGTACACCCGTGAAATTTGGCCAGGTTATGCAGTTTGCATTGCTGCACAATTGCGCTTGCCTAGCTCGACCGTGGTTACCAACATTCAGGCGTGGCAGCCACATAGGCTGGTCCCCGTAGGACACTGCCAGCAGACTGGGTATATCTGCTTCCCGTTCTCATCACCTCAGTGCGAGTGATTCCAGCTTTGACGGCTACATTCTACTCAACCGGAGCAGTAAGTTGAACCTCAACTTTTGGCACTTTGTGAAACTGTTGAGAACTAGAGCTCAGTTGTTTGGCACGCCACCACTGTCCATCCAGCACTATGGACGGCACTGCCTACATCTGGCTCTAATTAGTCCACGATTGTGTTCAGCCGAAAGACCTCTGCCGGGAACACTCAGAATGAGGTTCTGAGTTATTGCAACATAGGAGCGTTTCACTGCTTTCAAGGCTTCTCAGAAAGCATTCTGGAATCTTGTTGCCGGCAGGCCTCTGGCTGTTCCGGGTGAACATCTCCTTGTAAATCCCCCGTGGTTTCTTGTACACCCGTGAAATTTGGCCAGGTTATGCAGTTTGCATTGCTGCACAATTGCGCCGGCCTAGCTGGGCCGCGGTTGCATACATTCAGGCGTGGCAGCCAGATAGGCTGGTCCCCGTAGGACTCTGCCAGTGGACTGTGTATATCTGCTTCCCGTTCTTCTCACCTGAGTGCTACTGATTCCAGCTTTGACGGCTACACTCTACTCAACCGGAGCAGAGAGTTGAACCTCAACTTATGGCACTTTGTGAAACTTTTGAGAACTAGAGCTCAGTTGTTTGGCATGTCACCACTGTCCATCCAGCACTATGGACGGAACTACCTACATCTGGCTCTAATTAGTCCAGGATTGTGTTCAGCCGAATGACCTCTGCTGGGAACACTCAGATTGAGGTTCTGAGTTATGGCAAAATAGGAGCGTTTCACTGCTTTCAAGGCTTCTCAGGAAGAATTCCGGAATCTTGCTTCCGGCAGGCCTCCGGCTGTTCCGGGTGAACATCTCTTTCTAAATCCCCCATGGTTTCTTGTACACCCGTGAAATTTGGCCAGGTTATGCAGTTTGCATTGCTGCACAATTGCGCCTGCCTAGCTCTGCCGCGGTTGCAAACATTCAGGCGTGGCAGCCAGATAGGCTGGTCCCCATAGGACTCTGCCAGCGGACTGGGTATATCTGCTTACTGTTCTTCTCACCTGAGTGCTACTGATTCCAGCTTTGACGGCTACACTGTACTCAACCGGAGCATTAAGTTGAACCTGAACTTATGGCACTTTGTGAAACTGTTGAGAACTAGAGCTCAGTTTTTTGGAACGCCACCACTCTCCATCCAGCACTATGGACGGCACTGCCTACATCTGGCTCTAATTAGTCCACGGTTGTGTTCAGCCGAATGACCTCTGCCGGCAACACTCAGAATGAGGTTCTGAGTTATTGCAACATAGGAGCGTTTCACTGTTTTCAAGGCTTATCAGGAAGAGTTCCGGAATCTTGCTCCCGGGAGGCCTCCGGCTGTTCCGGGTGAACATCTCCTTGTAAATCCCCCGTGGTTTCTTGTACACCCGTGAAATTTGGACAGGTTATGCAGTTTGCATTGCTGCACAATTGCGCCTGCCTAGCTCGGCCGCGGTTGCAAACATTCAGGCATGGCAGCCAGACAGGCTGATCCCCATAAGATTCTGCCAGTGGACTGGGTATATCTGCTTCCCGTTCAAATCACCTGAGTGCGACTGATTCCAGCTTTGACGGCTACACTCTACTCAACCGGAGCATTAAGTTGAACCTCAACTTATGGCACTTTGCGAAACTGTTGAGAACTAGAGCTCAGTTGTTTGGCACGCCACCACTGTCCATCCAGCACTATGGACGGTACTGCTTATATCTGGCTCTAATTAGTCCACGGTTGTGTTCAGCCAAATGACCTCTGCCGGGAACACTCAGAATGAGTTTCTGAGTTATTGCAACATAGGAGCGTTTCACTGCTTTCAAGGCTTCTCAGGAAGAATTCCGGAATCTTGCTGCCGGCAGGCCTCCGGCTGTTCGGGGTGAACATCTCCTTGTAAATCCCCCGTGGTTTCTTCTACACCCGTGAAATTTGGCCAGGTTATGCAGTTTGCAATGCTGCACAATTGCGCCTGCCTAGCTCGGACGTGGTTACAAACATTCAGGCGTGGCAGTCAGATAGGCTGGTCCCCGTAGTACTTTGCCAGCGGACTGGGTATATCTGCTTTCCGTTCTTCTCACCTGAGTGCTACTGATTCCAGCTTTGACGGCTACACTCTACTCAACCGGAGCAGTAGGTTGAACCTCAACTTATGGCACTTTGTGAAAGTGTTGAGAACTAGAGCTCAGTTGTTTGGCACGTCACCACTGTCCATCCAGCACTATGGACGGCACTGCCTACATCTGGCTCTAATTAGTCCACGGTTGTGTTCAGCCAAATGACCTCTGCCGGGAACATTCAGAATGAGGTTCTGAGTTATTGCAACATAGGAGCGTTTCACTGCTTTCAAGGCTTCTCAGGAAGAATTCCAGAATCTTGCTGCCGGCAGGCCTCCGGCTGTTCCGGGTGAACATCGCCTTGTAAATCCCCGGTGGTTTCTTGTACACCCGTGAAATTTTGACAGGTTACGCAGTTTGCATTGCTGCACAATTGCGCCTGCCTAGCTCGGCCGCGGTTGCAAACATTCAGGCGTGGCAGCCAGATAGGATGGTCCCCGTAGGACACTGCCAGCGGACTGTGTATATCTGCTTCCCGTTCTTCTCACGTGAGTGCTACTGATTCCAGCTTTGAGGGCTACACTCTACCAACCGGAGCAGTAAGTTGAACCTCAACTTACGGAACTTTGTGAAAGTGTTGAGAAGTAGAGCTCAGTTGTTTGGCACGCCACCACTGTCCATCCAGCACTATGGTCGGCACTGCCTACATCTGGCTCTAATTAGTCCACGATTGTGTTCAGCCGAAAGACCTCTGCCGGGAACACTCAGAATGAGTTTCTGAGTTATTGCAACATAGGAGCGTTTCACTGCTTTCAAGGCTTCTCAGGAAGAATTCCGGAATCTTGCTACCGGCAGGCCTCCGGCTGTTCCAGGTGAACATCTCCTTGTAAATCCCCCGTGGTTTCTTGTACACCCGTGAAATTTGGCCAGGTTATGCAGTTTGCATTGCTGCACAATTGCGCCTGCCTAGCTCGGCCGCGGTTACAAACATTCAGGCGTGGCAGCCAGATAGGCTGGTCCCCGTAGGACTCTGCCAGCGGCCTGGGTATATCTGCTTCCCCTTCTTCTCACCTGAGTGCTACTTATTCCAGCTTTGACGGCTACACTCTACTCAACCGGAGCATTAAGTTGAACCTCAACTTATGGCACTTTGTGAAACTGTTGAGAACTAGAGCTCAGTTGTTTGGCACGCCACCACTCTCCATCCAGCACTATGGACGGCACTGTCTACATCTCGCTCTTATTATTCCACGGTTGTGTTCAGCCGAATGACCTCTGCCGGGAACACTCAGAATGAGGTTCTGAGTTATTGCAACATAGGAGCGTTTCACTGCTTTCAAGGCTTCTCAGGAAGAATTCCGGAATCTTGCTGCCGGCAGTCCTCCGGCTGATCCGGGTGAACATCTCCTTGTAAATCCCCCGTGGTTTCTTGTACACCCGTGAAATTTGGCCAGGTTATGCAGTTTGCATTGCTGCACAATTGTGCCTGCCTAGCTCGGCCGCAATTACAAACATTCAGGCGTGGTAGCCAGATAGGCTGGTCCCCGTGGGACACTGCCAGCGGACTGGGTATATCTGCTTCCCGTTTTTCTCACCTGAGTGCTACTGATTCCAGCTTTGAGGGCTACACTCTACTCAAGGGGAGCATTAAGTTGAACCTCAACTTATCGCACTTTGTGAAACTGTTGAGAACTAGAGCTCAGTTGTTTGGCACGCGACCACTCTCCATCCAGCACTATGGACGGAACTGCATACATCTGGCTCTAATTAGTCCACAGTTGTGTTCAGCCTAATGACCTCTGCCGGGAACACTCAGAATGAGGTTCTGAGTTATTGCAACATAGGAGGGTTTCACTGCTTTCAAGGCTTCTCAGGAAGAATTCCGGAATCTTGCTGCCGGCAGGCCTCCGGCTGTTCCGGGTGAACATCTCCTTGTAAATCCCCCATGGTTTCTTGTACACCCGTGAAATTTGGCCAGGTTATGCAGTTTGCCTTGCTGCACAATTGCGCCTGCCTAGCTCGGCCGCGGTTACAAACATTCAGGCGTGGCAGCCAGATAGGCTGGTCCCTGTAGGACACTGCCAGCGGACTGGGTATATCTGCTTCCCCTTCTTCTCACCTGAATGCTACTGATTCCAGCTTTGACGGCTACACTCTACTCAACCGGAGCAGTAAGTTGAACCTCAACTTATGGCACTTTGTGAAACTGTTGAGAACTAGAGCTCAGTTTTTGGCACGCCACCACTGTCCATCCAGCACTATGGACGGTACTGCTTACATCTGGCTCTAATTAGTGCACGGTTGTGTTCAGCCAAATGACCTCTGCCGGCAACACTCAGAATGAGGTTCTGAGTTATTGCAACATAGGAGCGTTTCACTGCTTTCAAGGCTTCTCAGGAAGAATTCCTGAATCTTGCTGCCGGCAGGCCTCCGGCTGTTCCGGGTGAACATCTCCTTGTAAATCCCCCGTGGTTTTTTGTACACCCGTGAAATTTGGCCAGGTTATGCAATTTGCTTTGCTGCACAATTGCGCCTGCCTAGCTCGGCCGCGGTTGCAAACATTCAGGCGTGGCAGACAGATAGGCTGGTCCCCGTAGGACACTACCAGCGGACTGGGTATATCTGCTTCCCGTTCTTCTCACCTGAGTGCTACTGATTCCAGCTTTGACGGCTACACTCTACTCAACCGGAGCAGTAAATTGAACCTCAACTTATGGCACTTTGTAAAACTGTTGAGAACTAGAGCTCAGTTGTTTGGCACGCCACCACTGTCCATCCAGCACTATGGACGGCACTGCCTACATCTGGCTCTAATTAGTCCACGGTTGTGTTCAGCCGAATGACCTCTGCCTGCAACACGCAGAATGAGGTTCTGAGTTATTGCAACATAGGAGCGTTTCCCTGTTTTTAAGGTTTCTCAGGAAGAATTCCGTAATCTTTCTGCCGGCAGGCCTCCGGCTGTTCCGGGTGAACATCTCCTTGTAAATCCCCCGTGGTTTCTTGTACACCCGTGAAATTTGGACAGGTTATGCAGTTTGCATTGTTGCACAATTGCGCCTGCCTAGCTCGGCCGCGGTTGCAAACATTCAGGCGTCGCATCCAGATAGGCTGGTCCCCGTAGGACACTGCCAGCAGACCGGGTATATCTGCTTCCCGTTCTTCTCACCTGAGTGCTACTGATTCCAGCTTTGACGGCTACACTCTACTCAACCGGAGCAGTAAGTTGAACCTCAACTTATGGCACTTTGTGAAACTGTTGAGAACTAGAGCTCAGTTGTTTGGCATGCCACCACTGTCCATCCACCACTATGGACGTCACTGCCTACATCTGGTTCTAATTAGTCCACGATTGTGTTCAGCCGAATGACCTCTGCCAGGAATACTCAGAATGAGGTTCTGAGTTATTGCAACATAGGAGCTTTTCACTGCTTTCAAGGCTTCTCAGGAAGAATTCCGGAATCTTGCTTCCGGCAGGCCTCCGTCTGTTCCGGGTGAACATCTCCTTGTAAATCCCCCGTGGTTTCTTGTACACCGGTGAAATTTGGCCAGGTTATGCAGTTTGCATTGCTGCACAATTGCGCCTGCCTTGCTCGGCCGCGTTTGCAAACATTCAGGCGTGGCAGCCAGATAGGCTGGTCCCCGTAGGACACTGCCCACGGACTGGGTATATCTGCTTTCCGTTCTTCTCACCTGAGTGCTACTGATTCCAGCTTTGACGGCTACACTCTACTCAACCGGAGCATTAAGTTGAACCTCAACTTTTGTTACTTTGTGATAGTGTTGAGAACTAGAACTCAGTTGTTTGGCCCGCCACCACTGTCCATCCAGCACTATGGACGGCACTGCCTACATCTGGCTCTAATTAGTCCACGGTAGTGTTCAGCAGAATGACCTCCGTCGGCAACACTCAGAATGAGGTTCTGAGTTATTGCAACATAGGAGCGTTTCACTGCTTTCAAGGCTTCTCAGGAAGAATTCCGGAATCTTGCTGCCGGCAGGCCTCCGGCTGTTTCGGGTGAACATCTCCTTGTAAATCCCCCGTGGTTTCTTGTACACCCGTGAAATTTGGCCAGGTTATGCAGTTTGCATTGCTGCACAATTGCGCCTGCCTAGCTCGGCCGCGGTTGCAAACATTAGGCGTGGCAGCCAGATAGGCTGGTACCCGTAGGACACTGCCAGCAGACTGGGTATATCTGCTTCCCGTTCTTCTCACCTGAGTGCTTCTGATTCCAGCTTTGACGGCTACACTCTACTCAACCGGAGCAGTAAGTTGAACCTCAACTTATGGCACTTTGTGAAACTGTTGAGAACTAGAGCTCAGATGTTTGGCACGCCACCACTGTCCATCCAGCACTATGGACGGCACTACCTACATCTGGCTCTAATTAGTCCACGATTGTGTTCAGCCGAATGACCTCTGCCGGGAATACTCAGAATGAGGTTCTGAGTTATTGCAACATAGGAGCTTTTCACTGCTTTCAAGGCTTCTCAGGAAGAATTCCGGAATCTTGCTGCCGGCAGGCCTCCGGCTGTTCCGGGTGAACATCTCCTTTTAAATCCCCCGTGGTTTCTTGTACACCCGTGAAATTTGGCCAGGTTATGCAGTGTGCATTGCTGCACAATTGCGCCTGCCTAGCTCGGCCGCAATTACAAACATTCAGGCGTGGTAGCCAGATAGGCTGGTCCCCGTAGGACACTGCCAGCGGACTGGGTATATCTGCTTCCCGTTCTTCTCACCTGAGTGCTACTGATTCCAGCTTTGAGGGCTACACTCTACTCAAGGGGAGCATTAAGTTGAACCTCAACTTATGGCACTTTGTGAAACTGTTGAGAACTAGAGCTCAGTTGTTTGGCACGCCACCACTCTCCATCCAGCACTATGGACGGAACTGCATACATCTGGCTCTAATTAGTCCACAGTTGTGTTCAGCCGAATGACCTCTGCCGGGAACACTCAGAATGAGGTTCTGAGTTATTGCAACATAGGAGGGTTTCACTGCTTTCAAGGCTTCTCAGGAAGAATTCCGGAATCTTGCTGCCGGCAGGCCTCCGGCTGTTCCGGGTGAACATCTCTTTGTAAATCCCCCATGGTTTCTTGTACACCCGTGAAATTTGGCCATGTTATGCAGTTTGCCTTGCTGCACAATTGTGCCTGCCTCGCTCGGCCGCGGTTACAAACATTCAGGCGTGGCAGCCAGATAGGCTGGTCCCCGTAGGACACTGCCAGAGGACTGGGTATATCTGCTTCCGGTTCTTCTCACCTGAGTGCTACTGATTACAGCTTTGAGGGCTACACTCTACTCAATCCGGCCATTAAATTGAACCTCCACTTATGGCACTTTGTGAAACTGTTCAGAACTAGAGCTCAGTTGTTTGGAACGCCACCATTCTCCATCCAGCACTATGGACGGCACTGCCTACATCTGGCTCTAATTAGTCCACGGTTGTGTTCAGCCGAATGACCTCTGCCGGGAACACTCAGAATGAGGTTCTGAGTTATTGCAACATAGGAGCGTTTCACTGCTTTCAAGGCTTCTCAGGAAGAATTCCGGAATCTTGCTGCCGGCAGGCCTCCAGCTGTTCCGGGTGAACATCTCCTTGTAAATCCCCCGGGGTTTCTTGTACACCCGTGAAATTTGGCCAGGTTATGCAGTTTGCACTGCTGCACCATTACGCCTGCCTAGCTCGGCCGCTGTTGCAAACATTCAGGCGTGGCAGCCAGATAGGCTGGTCCCCGTAGGACTCTGCAAGCAGACTGGGTATATCTGCTTCCCGTTTTTCTCACCTGAGTGCTACTGATTTCAGCTTTGACGGCTACATTCTACTCAACCGGAGCAGTAAGTTGAACCTCAACTTATGGCACTTTGTGAAACTGTTGAGAACTAGAGCTCAGTTGTTTGGCACGCCACCACTGTCCATCCAGCACTATGGACGATACTGCTTACATCTGGCTCTAATTAGTCCACGGTTGTGTTCAGCCAAATGACCTCTGCCGGAAACACTCAGAATTAGGTTCTGAGTTATTGCAACATAGGAGCGTTTCACTGCTTTCAAGGCTTCTCAGGAAGAATTCCGGAATCTTGTTGCCGGCATGCCTCCGGCTGTTCCGGGTGAACATCTCCTTGTAAATCCCCCGTGGTTTCTTGTACACCCGTAAAATTTCGACAGGTTATGCAGTTTGCATTGCTGCACAATTGCGCCTGCCTAGCTCGGTCGCGGTTACAAACATTCAGGCGTGGCATCCAGATAGGCTGGTCCCCGTAGGACTCTGCCAGCAGACTGGGTATATCTGCTTCCCGTTCTTCTCACCTGAGTGCTACTGATTCCATCTTTGACGGCTACACTCTACTCAACCGGAGCAGTAAGTTGAAACTCAACTTATGGCACTTTGTGAAAGTGTTGAGAAGTAGAGCTCAGTTGTTTGGCACGCCACCACTGTCCATCCAGCACTATGGACGGCACTGCCTACATCTGGCTCTAGTTAGTCCACGGTTGTGTTCAGACGAATGACAACTGCCGGCAACACTCAGAATGAGGTTCTGAGTTATTGCAACATAGGAGCGTTTCACTGCTTTCAAGGCTTCTCAGGAAGAATTCCGGAATCTTGCTGCCGGCAGGCCTCCGGCTGTTCCGGGTGAACATCTCCTTGTAAATCCCCCGTGGTTTCTTATACACCCGTGAAATTTGGCCAGGTTATGCAGTTTGCATTGCTGCACAATTGCGCCTGCCTAGCTCGGCCGCGGTTACAAACATTCAGGCGTGGCAGCCCGATAGGGTGGTCCCCGTAGGACACTGCCAGCGGACTGGGTATATCTGCTTCCCGTTCTTCTCACCTGAGTGCTACTGATTCCAGCTTTGACGGCTACACTCTACTCAACCAGAGCAGTAAGTTGAACCTCAACTTATGGAATTTTGTGAAACTGTTGAGAACTAGAGCTCAGTTGTTTGGCACGCCACCACTGTCCATACAGCACTATGGACGGCACTGCTTTCATCTGGCTCTAATTAGTGCACGGTTGTGTTCAGCCAAATGACCTCTGCCGGCAACACTCAGAATGAGGTTCTGAGTTATTGCAACATAGGAGCTTTTCACTGCTTTCAAGGCTTCTCAGGAAGAATTCCGGAATCTTGCTTCCGGCAGGCCTCCGGCTGTTCCGGGTGAACATCTCCTTGTAAATCCCCCGTGGTTTCTTGTACACCCGTGAAGTTTGGCCAGGTTATGCAGTTTGCATTGCTGCACAATTGCGCCTGCCTTGCTCGGCCGCGTTTGCAAACATTCAGGCGTGGCAGCCAGATAGGCTGGTCCCCGTAGGACACTGCCCACGGACTGGGTATATCTGCTTCCCGTTCTTCTCACCTGAGTGCTACTGATTCCAGCTTTGAGGGCTACACTCTACTCAACCGGAGCATTAAGTTGAACCTCAACTTTTGGCACTTTGTGATACTGTTGAGAACTAGAGCTCAGTTGTTTGGCACGCCACCACTGTCCATCCAGCACTATGGACGGCACTGCCTACATCTGGCTCTAATTAGTCCACGGTAGTGTTCTGCAGAATGACCTCCGCCGGCAACACTCAGAATGAGGTTCTGAGTTATTGCAACATAGGAGCGTTTCACTGCTTTCAAGGCTTCTCAGGAAGAATTCCGGAATCTTGCTGCCGGCAGGCCTCCGGCTGTTCCGGGTGAACATCTCCTTGTAAATCCCCCGTGGTTTCTTGTACACCCGTGAAATTTGGCCAGGTTATGCAGTGTGCATTGCTGCACAATTGCGCCTGCCTAGCTCGGCCGCGGTTGCAAACATTCAGGCGTGGCAGCCAGATAGGCTGGTCCCCTTAGGACACTGCCAGCAGACTGGGTATATCTGCTTCCCGTTCTTCTCACCTGAGTGCTTCTGATTCCAGCTTTGACGGCTACACTCTACTCAACCGGAGCAGTAAGTTGAACCTCAACCTATGGCACTTTGTGAAACTGTTGAGAACTAGAGCTCAGTTGTTTGGCACGCCACCACTGTCCATCCAGCACTATGGACGGCACTAACTACATCTGGCTCTAATTAGTCCACGATTGTGTTCAGCCGAATGACCTCTGCCGGGAATACTCAGAATGAGGTTCTGAGTTATTGCAACATAGGAGCGTTTCACTGCTTTCAAGGCTTCTCAGGAAGAATTCCGGAATCTTGCTGCCGGCAGGCCTCCGGCTGTTCCGGGTGAACATCTCCTTGTAAATCCCCCGTGGTTTCTTTTACACCCGTGAAATTTGGCCAGGTTATGTAGTTTGCATTGCTGCACAATTGCGCCTGCCTAGCTCGGCCGCGGTTAAAAACATTCAGGCGTGGCAGCCAGATAGGCTGGTCCCCGTAAGACACTGCCAGCGGACTGGGTATATCTGCTTCCCGTTCTTCTCACCTGAGTGCTACTGATTCCAGCTTTGAGGGCTACACTCTACTCAAGGGGAGCATTAAGTTGAACCTCAACTTATGGCACTTTGTGAAACTGTTGAGAACTAGAGCTCAGTTGTTTGGCACGCCACCACTCTCCATCCAGCACTATGGACGGCACTGCATACATCTGGCTCTAATTAGTCCACGGTTTTGTTCAGCCGAATGACCTCTGCCGGCAACACTCAGAATGAGGTTCTGAGTTATTGCAACATAGGAGGGTTTCACTGCTTTCAAGGCTTCTCAGGAAGAATTCCGGAATCTTGCTGCCGGCAGGCCTCCGGCTGTTCCGGGTGAACATCTCCTTGTAAATCCCGCATGGTTTCTTGTACACCCGTGAAATTTGGCCAGGTTATGCAATTTGCCTTGCTGCACAATTGCGCCTGCCTAGCTCGGCCGCGGTTACAAACATTCAGGCGTGGCAGTCAGATAGGCTGGTCCCCGTAGGACACTGCCAGCGGACTGGGTATATCTGCTTCCCGTTCTTCTCACCTGAGTGCTAATGATTCCAGCTTTGACGGCTACACTCTACTCAACCGGAGCAGTAAGTTGAACCTCAACTTATGGCACTTTGTGAAACTGTTGAGAACTAGAGCTCAGTTGTTTGGCACGCCACCACTGTCCATCCAGCACTATGGATGTCACTGCCTACATCTGGCTCTAATTAGTCCACGATTGTGTTCAGCCGAATGACCTCTGCCAGGAATACTCAGAATGAGGTTCTGAGTTATTGCAACATAGGAGCGTTTCACTGCTTTCAAGGCTTCTCAGGAAGAATTCCGGAATCTTGCTGCCGGCAGGCCTCCGGCTGTTCCGGGTGAACATCTCCTTGTAAATCCCCCGTGGTTTCTTCTACACCCGTGAAATTTGGCCAGGTTATGCAGTTTGCATTGCTGCACAATTGCGCCTGCCTCGCTCGGCCGCGGTTACAAACATTCAGGCGTGGCAGCCAGATAGGCTGGTCCCCGTAGGACACTGCCCACGGACTGTGTATATCTGCTTCCCGTTCTTCTCACCTGAGTGCTACTGATTCCAGCTTTGAGGACTACACTCTACTCAATCCGGCCATTAAATTGAACCTCAACTTGTGGCACTTTTTGAAACTGTTCAGAACTAGAGCTCAGTTGTTTGGAACGCCACCACTCTCCATCCAGCACTATGGACGGCACTGCCTACATCTGGCTCTAATTAGTCCACGGTTGTGTTCAACCGAATGACCTCTGCCGGGAACACTCAGAATGAGGTTCTGAGTTATTGCAACATAGGAGCGTTTCACTGCTTTCAAGGCTTCTCAGGAAGAATTCCGGAATCTTGCTGCCGGCAGTCCTCCGGCTGATCCGGGTGAACATCTCCTTGTAAATCCCCCATGGTTTCTTGTACACCCGTGAAATTTGGCCAGGTTATGCAGTTTGCATTGCTGCACAATTGCTCCTGCCTAGCTCGGCCGCAATTACAAACATTCAGGAGTGGTAGCCAGATAGGCTGGTCCCCGTAGGACACTGCCAGCGGACTGGGTATATCTGCTTCCCGTTCTTCTCACCTGAGTGCTACTGATTCCAGCTTTGAGGGCTACACTCTACTCAAGGGGAGCATTAAGTTGAACCTCAACTTATGGCACTTTGTGAAACTGTTGAGAACTAGAGCTCAGTTGTTTGGCACGCCACCACTCTCCATCCAGCACTATGGACGACACTGCATACATCTGGCTCTAATTAGTCCACGGTTGTGTTCAGCCGAATGACCTCTGCCGGGAACACTCAGAATGAGGTTCTGAGTTATTGCAACATAGGAGCGTTTCACTGCTTTCAAGGCTTCTCAGGAAGAATTCCGGAATCTTGCTGCCGGCAGGCCTCCGGCTGTTCCGGGTGAACATCTCCTTGTAAATCCCCCATGGTTTCTTGTACACCCGTGAAATTTGGCCAGGTTATGCAGTTTGCATTGCTGCACAATTGCGCATGCCTAGCTCGGCCGCGGTTACAAACATTCAGGCGTGGCAGCCAGATAGGCTGGTCCCCGTAGGACACTGCCAGCAGACTGGCTATATCTGCTTCCCGTTCTTCTCACCTGAGTGCTACTGATTCCAGCTTTGAAGGCTACACTCTACTCAACCGGAGCAGTAAGTTGAACCTCAACTTATGGCACTTTGTGAAACTGTTGAGAAGTAGAGCTCAGTTGTTTGGCACCCCACCACTCTCCATCCAGCACTATGGACGGCAGTGCCTACATCTGGCTCTAATTAGTCCACGATTGTGTTCAGCCGAATGACCTCTGCCGGGAACACTCAGAATGAGGTTCTGAGTTATTGCAACAAAGGAGCGTTTCATTGCTTTCAAGGCTTCTCAGGAAGAATTTCGGAATCTTGTTGCCGGCAGGCCTCCGGCTGTTCCGGGTGAACATCTCGGTGTAAATCCCCCGTGGTTTCTTGTACACCCGTGAAATTTGGCCAGGTTATGCAGTTTGCATTGCTGCACAATTGCGCCTGCCTAGCTCGGCCGCGTTTACAAACATTCAGGCGTGGCAGCCAGATAGGCTGGTCCCCGTAGGAATCTGCCAGCGGACTTGGTATATCTGCTTCCCTTTCTTCTCACCTGAGTGCTACTGATTTCAACTTTGACGGCTACACTCTACTCAACCGGAGCCGTAAGTTGAACCTCAACTTATGGCACTTTTTGAAACTGTTGAGAACTAGAGCTCAGTTGTTTGGCACGCCACCACTCTCCATCCAGCACTATGTACGGCACTGCCTACATCTGGCTCTAATTAGTCCATGGTTGTGTTCAGCCGAATGACCTCTGCCGGCAACACTCAGAATGAGGTTCTGAGTTATTGCAACATAGGAGCGTTTCACTGCTTTCAAGGCTTCTCAGGAAGAATTCCGGAATCTTGCTGCCGGCAGGCCTCCGGCTGTTCCGGGTGAACATCTCCTTGTAAATCCCCCGTAGTTGCTTGTACACCCGTGAAATTTGGCTAGGTTATGCAGTTTGCATTGCTGCACAATTGCGCCTGCCTAGCTCGGCCGCGGTTACAAACATTCAGGCGTGGCAGCCAGATAGGCTGGTCCCCGTAGGACTCTGCCAGCGGACTGGGTATATCTGCTTCCCGTTCTTCTCACCTGAGTGCTACTGATTCCAGCTTTGACGGCTACACTCTACTCAACCGGAGCAGTAAGTTGAACCTCATCTTATGGCACTTTTTGAAACTGTTGAGAACTAGAGCTCAGTTGTTTGGCACGCCACCACTCTCCATCCAGCACTATGGACGGAACTGCCTACATCTGGCTCTAATTAGTCCACGGTTGTGTTCAGCCGAATGACCTCTGCCGGTAACACTCAGAATGAGGTTCTGAGTTATTGCAACATAGGAGCGTTTCACTGCTTTCAAGGCTTCTCAGGAAGAATTCCGGAATCTTGCTGCCGGCAGGTTCTGGCTGTTCCGGGTGAACATCTCCTTGTAAATCCCCCGTGGTTTCTTGTACACCCGTGAAATTTGGACAGGTTATGCAGTTTGCATTGCTGCACAATTGCGCCTGCTTAGCTCGGCTGCGGTTACAAACATTCAGGCGTGGCAGCCAGATAGGCTGGTCCCCGTAGTACACTGCCAGCGGACTGCGTATATCTGCTTCCCGTTCTTCTCACCTGAGTGCTACTGATTTCAGCCTTGTCGGCTACATTCTACTCAACCGGAGCAGTAAGTTGAACCTCAACTTTTGGCACTTTGTGAAACTGTTGAGAACTAGAGCTCAGTTGTTTGGCACGCCACCACTGTCCATCCAGCACTATGGACGGCACTGCCTACATCTGGCTCTAATTAGTCCACGGTTGTGTTCAGCAAAATGACCTCTGCCGGCAACACTCAGAATGAGGTTCTGAGTTATTGCAACATAGGAGCGTTTCACTGCTTTCAAGGCTTCTCAGGAAGAATTCCGGAATCTTGCTGCCGGCAGGCCTCCGGCTGTTCCGGGTGAACATCTCATTGTAAATCCCCCGTGGTTTCTTGTACACCCGTGAAATTTGGCCAGGTTATGCAGTTTGCATTGCTGCACAATTGCGCCTGCCTAGCTCGGATGTGGTTACAAACATTCAGGCGTGGCAGCCAGATAGGCTGGTCCCGTTAGGACACTGCCAGCAGACTGGGTATATCTGCTTCCCGCTCTTCTCACCTGAGTGCTACTGATTCCAGCTTTGAGGGCTACACTCTACTCAACCAGAGCAGTAAGTTGAACCTCAACATATGACACTTTGTGAAACTGTTGAGAACTAGAGTTCAGTTGTTTGGCACGCCACCACTCTCCATCCAGCACTATGGACGGCACTGCATACATGTGGCTCTAATTAGTCCACGGTTGTGTTCAGCCGAATGACCTCTGCCGGGAACACTCAGAATGAGGTTCTGAGTTATTGCAACATAGGAGGGTTTCACTGCTTTCAAGGCTTCTCAGGAAGAATTCCGGAATCTTGCTGCCGGCAGGCCTCCGGCTGTTCCGGGTGAACATCTCCTTGTAAATCCCGCATGGTTTCTTGTACACCCGTGAAATTTGGCCAGGTTATGCAATTTGCCTTGCTGCACAATTGCGCCTTCCTAGCTCGGCCGCGGTTACAAACATTCAGGCGTGGCAGCCAGAGAGGCTGGTCCCCTTAGGACACTGCCAGCGGACTGGGTATATCTGCTTCCCGTTCTTCTCACCTGAGTGCTACTGATTCCAGCTTTGACGGCTACACTCTACTCAACCAGAGCAGTAAGTTGAACCTCAACTTATGGCATTTTGTGAAACTGTTGAGAACTAGAGCTCAGATGTTTGGCACGCCAACACTGTCCATCCAGCACTATGGACGGCACTGCTTTCATCTGGCTCTAATTAGTGCACGGTTGTGTTCAGCCAAATGACCTCTGCCGGCAACACTCAGAATGAGGTTCTGAGTTATTGCAACATAGGAGCTTTTCACTGCTTTCAAGGCTTCTCAGGAAGAATTCCGGAATCTTGCTGTCGGCAGGCCTCCGGCTGTTCCGGGTGAACATCTCCTTGTAAATCCCCCGTGGTTTCTTGTACACCCGTGAAGTTTGGCCAGGTTATGCAGTTTGCATTGCTGCACAATTGCGCCTGCCTTGCTCGGCCGCGTTTGCAAACATTCAGGCGTGGCAGCCAGATAGGCTGGTCCCCGTAGGACACTGCCCACGGACTGGGTATATCTGCTTCCCGTTCTTCTCACCTGAGTGCTACTGATTCCAGCTTTGAGGGCTACATTCTACTCAACCGGAGCATTAAGTTGAACCTCAACTTTTGGCACTTTGTGATACTGTTGAGAACTAGAGCTCAGTTGTTTGGCACGCCACCACTGTCCATCCAGCACTATGGACGGCACTGCCTACATCTGGCTCTAATTAGTCCACGGTAGTGTTCAGCAGAATGACCTCCGCCGGCAACACTCAGAATGAGGTTCTGAGTTATTGCAACATAGGAGCGTTTCACTGCTTTCAAGGCTTCTCAGGAAGAATTCCGGAATCTTGCTGCCGGCAGGCCTCCGGCTGTTCCGGGTGAACATCTCCTTGTAAATCCCCCGTGGTTTCTTGTACACCCGTGAAATTTGGCCAGGTTATGCAGTTTGCATTGCTGCACAATTGCGCCTGCCTAGCTCGGCCGCGGTTGCAAACATTCAGGCGTGGCAGCCAGATAGGCTGGTCCCCTTAGGACACTGCCAGCAGACTGGGTATATCTGCTTCCCGTTCTTCTCACCTGAGTGCTACTGATTCCAGCTTTGAGGACTACACTCTACTCAATCCGGCCATTAAATTGAACCTCAACTTGTGGCACTTTGTGAAACTGTTCAGAACTAGAGCTCAGTTGTTTGGAACGCCACCACTCTCCATCCAGCACTATGGACGGCACTGCCTACATCTGGCTCTAATTAGTCCACGGTTGTGTTCAGCCGAATGACCTCTGCCGGGAACACTCAGAATGAGGTTCTGAGTTATTGCAACATAGGAGCGTTTCACTGCTTTCAAGGCTTCTCAGGAAGAATTCCGGAATCTTGCTGCTGGCAGTCCTCCGGCTGATCCGGGTGAACATCTCCTTGTAAATCCCCCGTGGTTTCTTGTACACCCGTGAAATTTGGCCAGGTTATGCAGTTTGCATTGCTGCACAATTGCTCCTGCCTAGCTCGGCCGCAATTACAAACATTCAGGCGTGGTAGCCAGATAGGCTGGTCCCCGTAGGACACTGCCAGCGGACTGGGTATATCTGCTTCCCGTTCTTCTCACCTGAGTGCTACTGATTCCAGCTTTGAGGGCTACACTCTACTCAAGGGGAGCATTAAGTTGAACCTCAACTTATGGCACTTTGTGAAACTGTTGAGAACTAGAGCTCAGTTGTTTGGCACGCCACCACTCTCCATCCAGCGCTATGGACGACACTGCATACATCTGGCTCTAATTAGTCCACGGTTGTGTTCAGCCGAATGACCTCAGCCGGGAACACTCAGAATGAGGTTCTGAGTTATTGCAACATAGGAGCGTTTCACTGCTTTCAAGGCTTCTCAGGAAGAATTCCGGAATCTTGCTGCCGGCAGGCCTCCGGCTGTTCCGGGTGAACATCTCCTTGTAAATCCCCCATGGTTTCTTGTACACCCGTGAAATATGGCCAGGTTATGCAGTTTGCATTGCTGCACAATTGCGCATGCCTAGCTCGGCCGCGGTTACAAACATTCAGGCGTGGCAGCCAGATAGGCTGGTCTCCGTAGGAATCTGCCAGCGGACTTGGTATATCTGCTTCCCGTTCTTCTCACCTGAGTGCTACTGATTCCAGCTTTGACGGCTACACTCTACTCAACCGGAGCAGTAAGTTGAACCTAAACTTATGGCACTTTGTGAAACTGTTGAGAAGTAGAGCTCAGTTGTTTGGCACGCCACCACTCTCCATCCAGCACTATGGACGGCACTGCCTACATCTGGCTCTAATTAGTCCACGATTGTGTTCAGCCGAATGACCTCTGCCGGGAACACTCAGAATGAGGTTCTGAGTTATTGCAACATAGGAGCGTTTCATTGCTTTCAAGGCTTCTCAGGAAGAATTCCGGAATCTTGTTGCCGGCAGGCCTCCGGCTTTTCCGGGTGAACATCTCCGTGTAAATCCCCCGTGGTTTCTTGTACACCCGTGAAATTTGGCCAGGTTATGCAGTTTGCATTGCTGCACAATTGCGCCTGCCTAGCTCGGCCGCGTTTACAAACATTCAGGCGTGGCAGCCAGATAGGCTGGTCTCCGTAGGAATCTGCCAGCGGACTTGGTATATCTGCTTCCCTTTCTTCTCACCTGAGTGCTACTGATTTCAGCTTTGACGGCTACACTCTACTCAACCGGAGCCGTAAGTTGAACCTCAACTTATGGCACTTTTTGAAACTGTTGAGAACTAGAGCTCAGTTGTTTGGCACGCCACCACTCTCCATCCAGCACTATGTACGGCACGGCACTGCCTACATCTGGCTCTAATTAGTCCATGGTTGTGTTCAGCCGAATGACCTCTGCCGGCAACACTCAGAATGAGGTTCTGAGTTATTGCAACATAGGAGCGTTTCACTGCTTTCAAGGCTTCTCAGGAAGAATTCCGGAATCTTGCTGCCGGCAGGCCTCCGGCTGTTCCGGGTGAACATCTTGTAAATCCCCCGTAGTTGCTTGTACACCCGTGAAATTTGGATAGGTTATGCAGTGTGCCTTGCTGCACAATTGCGCCTGCCTAGCTCGGCCGCGTTTGCAAACTTTCAGGCGTGGCCGCCAGATAGGCTGGTCCCCATAGGACTCTGCCAGCGGACAGGGTATATCTGCTTCCCGTTCTTCTCTCCTGAGTGCTACTGATTCCAGCTTTGACGGCTACACTCTACTCAACCGGAGCAGTAAGTTGAACCTGAACTTATGGCACTTTGTGAAACTGTTCAGAACTAGAGCTCAGTTGTTTGGCACGCCACCACTGTCCATCCAGCACTATGGACGGCACTGCCTACATCTGGCTCTAATTAGTCCACGGTTGTGTTCAGCCGAATGACCTCTGCCGGGAACACTCAGAAAGAGGTTCTGAGTTATTGCAACATAGGAGCGTTTCACTGCTTTCAAGGCTTCTCAGGAAGAATTCCGGAATCTTGCTGCCGGCAGGCCTCCGGCTGTTCCGGGTGAACATCTCCTTGTAAATCCCGCATGGTTTCTTGTACACCCGTGAAATTTGGCCAGGTTATGCAATTTGCCTTGCTGCACAATTGCGCCTGCCTAGCTCGGCCGCCGTTACAAACATTCAGGCGTGGCAGTCAGATAGGCTGGTCCCGGTAGGACACTGCCAGCGGACTGGGTATATCTGCTTCCCGTTCTTCTCACCAGAGTGCTAATGATTCCAGCTTTGACGGCTACACTCTACTCAACCGGAGCAGTAAGTTGAACCTCAACTTATGGCACTTTGTGAAACTGTTGAGAACTAGAGCTCAGTTGTTTGGCACGCCACCACTGTCCATCCAGCACTATGGACGGCACTGCTTTCATCTGGCTCTAATTAGTGCACGGTTGTGTTCAGCCAAATGACCTCTGCCGGCAACACTCAGAATGAGGTTCTGAGTTATTGCAACATAGGAGCTTTTCACTGCTTTCAAGGCTTCTCAGGAAGAATTCCGGAATCTTGCTTCCGGCAGGCCTCCGGCTGTTCCGGGTGAACATCTCCTTGTAAATCCCCCGTGGTTTCTTGTACACCCGTGAAGTTTGGCCAGGTTATGCAGTTTGCATTGCTGCACAATTGCGCCTGCCTTGCTCGGCCGCGTTTGCAAACATTCAGGCGTGGCAGCCAGATAGGCTGGTCCCCGTAGGACACTGCCCACGGACTGGGTATATCTGCTTCCCGTTCTTCTCACCTGAGTGCTACTGATTCCAGCTTTGAGGGCTACACTCTACTCAACCGGAACATTAAGTTGAACCTCAACTTTTGGCACTTTGTGATACTGTTCAGAACTAGAGCTCAGTTGTTTGGCACGCCACCACTCTCCATCCAGCACTATGGACGGCACTGCATACATCTGGCTCTAATTAGTCCACGGTTGTGTTCAGCCGAATGACCTCTGCCGGGAACACTCAGAATGAGGTTCCGAGTTATTGCAACATAGGAGGGTTTCACTGCTTTCAAGGCTTCTCAGGAAGAATTCCGGAATCTTGCTGCCGGCAGGCCTCCGGCTGTTCCGGGTGAACATCTCCTTGTAAATCCCGCATGGTTTCTTGTACACCCGTGAAATTTGGCCAGGTTATGCAATTTGCCTTGCTGCACAATTGCGCCTGCCTAGCTCGGCCGCGGTTACAAACATTCAGGCGTGGCAGTCAGATAGGCTGGTCCCCGTAGGACACTGCCAGCGGACTGGGTATATCTGCTTCCCGTTCTTCTCACCAGAGTGCTAATGATTCCAGCTTTGACGGCTACACTCTACTCAACCGGAGCAGTAAGTTGAACCTCAACTCATGGCACTTTGTGAAACTGTTGAGAACTAGAGCTCAGTTGTTTGGCACGCCACCACTGTCCATCCAGCACTATGGACGTCACTGCCTACATCTGGCTCTAATTAGTCCACGGTTGTGTTCAGCCGAATGACCTCTGCCAGGAATACTCAGAATGAGGTTCTGAGTTATTGCAACATAGGAGCGTTTCACTGCTTTCAAGGCTTCTCAGGAAGAATTCCGGAATCTTGCTGCCGGCAGGCCTCCGGCTGTTCCGGGTGAACATCTCCTTGTAAATCCCCCGTGGTTTCTTCTACACCCGTGAAATTTGGCCAGGTTATGCAGTTTGCATTGCTGCACAATTGCGCCTGCCTCGCTCGGCCGCGGTTACAAACATTCAGGCGTGGCAGCCAGATAGGCTGGTCCCCGTAGGACACTGCCAGCGGACTGGGTATATCTGCTTCCCGTTCTTCTCACCTGAGTGCTACTGATTCCAGCTTTGAGGACTACACTCTACTCAATCCGGCCATTAAATTGAACCTCAACTTGTGGCACTTTGTGAAACTGTTCAGAACTAGAGCTCAGTTGTTTGGAACGCCACCACTCTCCATCCAGCACTATGGACGGCACTGCCTACATCTGGCTCTAATTAGTCCACGGTTGTGTTCAGCCGAATGACCTCTGTCGTGAACACTCAGAATGAGGTTCTGAGTTATTGCAACATAGGAGCGTTTCACTGCTTTCAAGGCTTCTCAGGAAGAATTCCGGAATCTTGCTGCCGGCAGGCCTCCGGCTGTTCCGGGTGAACATCTCATTGTAAATCCCCCGTGGTTTCTTGTACACCCGTGAAATTTGGCCAGGTTATGCAGTTTGCATTGCTGCACAATTGCGCCTGCCTAGCTCCGCCGCGGTTACAAACATTCAGGCGTGGCAGCCAGATAGGTTGGTGCCCGTAGGACTCTGCCAGCGGACTGGGTATATCTGCTTCCCGTTCTTCTCACCTGAGTGCTACTGATTCCAGCTTTGACGGCTACACTCTACTCAACCGGAGCAGTAAGTTAAACCACAAATTATGGCACTCTGTGAAAGTGTTGAGAAGTAGAGCTCAGTTGTTTGACACGCCACCACTGTCCATCCAGCAATATTGACGGCACTGCCTACATCTGGCTCTAATTAGTCCACGGTTGTGTTCAGCCGAATGACCTCTGCCGGCAACACTCAGAATGACGTTCTGAGTTATTGAAACATAGGAGCGTTTCACTGCTTTCAAGGCTTCTCAGGAAGAATTCCGGATTCTTGCTGCCGGCAGGCCTCTGGCTGTTCCGGGTGAACATCTCCTTGTAAATCCCCCGTGGTTTCTTGTACACCCGTGAAATTTGGCCAGGTTATGCAGTTTGGATTGCTGCACAATTGTGCCTGCCTAGCTCTGCCGCGGTTACAAACATTCAGGCGTGGCAGCCAGATAGGCTGGTCCCCGTAGTACACTGCCAGCGGACTGGATATATCTGCTTCCCATTCTTCTCACCTGAGTGCTACTGATTTCAGCTTTGACGGCTCCATTCTACTCAACCGGAGCAGTAAGTTGAACCTGAACTTATGGCACTTTGTGAAACTGTTGAGAACTAGAGCTCAGTTTTTTGGCACGCCACCACTGTCCATCCAGCACTATGGACAGTACTGCTTACATCTGGCTCTAATTAGTCCACGGTTGTGTTCAGCCGAATTACCTCTGCCGGCAACACTCAGAATGAGGTTCTGAGTTATTGCAACATAGGAGCGTTTCCCTGCTTTCAAGGCTTCTCAGGAAGAATTCCGGAATCTTGCTGCCGGCAGGCCTCCGGCTGTTCCGGGTGAACATCTCCTTTTAAATCCCCCGTGGTTTCTTGTACACCCGTAAAATTTGGACAGGTTATGCAGTTTGCATTGCTGCACAATTGCGCTTGCCTAGCTCGGCCGCGGTTACAAACATTCAGGCGTGGCAGTCAGATAGGTTGGTCCCCGTAGGACTCTGCCAGCGGACTTGGTATATCTGCTTCCCTTTCTTCTCACCTGAGTGCTACTTATTCCAGCTTTGACGGCTACACTCTACTCAACCAGAGCAGTAAGTTGAACCTCAACATATGACACTTTGTGAAACTGTTGAGAACTAGAGCTCATTTGTTTGGCACGCCACCTCTGTTCATCCAGCACTATGGACGGCACTGCCTACATCTGGCTCTAATTAGTCCACGGTTGTGTTCAGACGAATGACCTCTGCCGGCAACACTCAGAATGAGGTTCTGAGTTATTGCAACATAGGAGCGTTTCACTGCTTTCAAGGCTTCTCAGGAAGAATTCCGGAATCTTGGTGCCGGCATGCCTCCGGCTTTTCCGGGTGAACATCTCCTTGTAAATCCCCCGTGGTTTCTTGTACACCCGTGAAATTTGGCCAGGTTATGCAGTTTGCATTGCTGCACAATTGCGCCTGCCTAGCTCGGATGTGGTTACAAACATTCAGGCGTGGCAGCCAGATAGGCTGGTCCCCTTAGAACACTGCCAGCAGACTGGGTATATCTGCTTCCCGTTCTTCTCACCTGAGTGCTACTGATTCCAGCTTTGAGGGCTACACTCTACTCAACCGGAGCAGTAAGTTGAACCTCAACTTATGGCACTTTGTGAAACTGTTGAGAACTAGAGCTCAGTTGTTTGGCACGCCACCACTGTCCATCCAGCACTATGGACGGCACTGCCTACATCTGGCTCTAATTAGTCCACGATTGTGTTCAGCCGAATGACCTCTGCCGGGAATACTCAGAATGAGGTTCTGAGTTATTGCAACATAGGAGCGTTTCACTGCTTTCAAGGCTTCTCAGGAAGAATTCCGGAATCTTGCTGCCGGCAGGCCTCCGGCTGTTCCAGGTGAACATCTCCTTGTAAATCCCCCGTGGTTTCTTTTACACCCGTGAAATTTGGCCAGGTTATGTAGTTTGCATTGCTGCACAATTGCGCCTGCCTAGCTCGGCCGCGGTTACAAACATTCAGGCGTGGCATCCTGATAGGCTGGTCCCCGTAAGACACTGCCAGCGGACTGGGTATATCTGCTTCCCGTTCTTCTCACCTGAGTGCTACTGATTCCAGCTTTGAGGGCTACACTCTACTCAAGGGGAGCATTAAGTTGAACCTCAACTTATCGCACTTTGTGAAACTGTTGAGAATTAGAGCTCAGTTGTTTGGCAAGCCACCACTGTCCATCCAGCACTATGGACGTCACTGCCTACATCTGGCTCTAATTAGTCCACGATTGTGTTCAGCCGAATGACCTCTGCCAGGAATACTCAGAATGAGGTCCTGAGTTATTGCAACATAGGAGCGTTTCACTGCTTTCAAGGCTTCTCAGGAAGAATTCCGGAATCTTGCTGCCGGCAGGCCTCCGGCTGTTCCGGGTGAACATCTCCTTGTAAATCCCCCGTGGTTTCTTGTACACCCGTGAAATTTGGCCAGGTTATGCAGTTTGCATTGCTGCACAATTGTGCCTGCCTCGCTCGGCCGCGGTTACAAACATTCAGGCGTGGCAGCCAGATAGGCTGGTCCCCGTAGGACACTGCCAGCGGACTGGGTATATCTGCTTCCCGTTCTTCTCACCTGAGTGCTACTGATTCCAGCTTTGAGGACTACACTCTACTCAATCCGGCCATTAAATTGAACCTCAACTTGGGGCACTTTGTGAAACTGTTCAGAACTAGAGCTCAGTTGTTTGGAACGCCACCACTCTCCATCCAGCACTATGGACGGCACTGCCTACATCTGGCTCTAATTAGTCCACGGTTGTGTTCAGCCGAATGACCTCTGCCGGGAACACTCAGAATGAGGTTCTGAGTTATTGCAACATAGGAGCGTTTCACTGCTTTCAAGGCTTCTCAGGAAGAATTCCGGAATCTTGCTGCCGGCAGTCCTCCGGCTGATCCGGGTGAACATCTCCTTGTAAATCCCCCGTGGTTTCTTGTACACCCGTGAAATTTGGCCAGGTTATGCAGTTTGGATTGCTGCACAATTGCGCCTGCCTAGCTCGGATGTGGTTACAAACATTCAGGCGTGGCAGCCAGATAGGCTGGTCCCGTTAGGACACTGCCAGCAGACTGGGTATATCTGCTTCCCGCTCTTCTCACCTGAGTGCTACTGATTCCAGCTTTGAGGGCTACACTCTACTCAACCAGAGCAGTAAGTTGAACCTCAACATATGACACTTTGTGAAACTGTTGAGAACTAGAGTTCAGTTGTTTGGCACGCCACCACTCTCCATCCAGCACTATGGACGGCACTGCATACATCTGGCTCTAATTAGTCCACGGTTGTGTTCAGCCGAATGACCTCTGCCGGGAACACTCAGAATGAGGTTCTGAGTTATTGCAACATAGGAGGGTTTCACTGCTTTCAAGGCTTCTCAGGAAGAATTCCGGAATCTTGCTGCCGGCAGGCCTCCGGCTGTTCCGGGTGAACATCTCCTTGTAAATCCCGCATGGTTTCTTGTACACCCGTGAAATTTGGCCAGGTTATGCAATTTGCCTTGCTGCACAATTGCGCCTTCCTAGCTCGGCCGCGGTTACAAACATTCAGGCGTGGCAGCCAGAGAGGCTGGTCCCCTTAGGACACTGCCAGCGGACTGGGTATATCTGCTTCCCGTTCTTCTCACCTGAGTGCTACTGATTCCAGCTTTGACGGCTACACTCTACTCAACCAGAGCAGTAAGTTGAACCTCAACTTATGGCATTTTGTGAAACTGTTGAGAACTAGAGCTCAGATGTTTGGCACGCCAACACTGTCCATCCAGCACTATGGACGGCACTGCTTTCATCTGGCTCTAATTAGTGCACGGTTGTGTTCAGCCAAATGACCTCTGCCGGCAACACTCAGAATGAGGTTCTGAGTTATTGCAACATAGGAGCTTTTCACTGCTTTCAAGGCTTCTCAGGAAGAATTCCGGAATCTTGCTTCCGGCAGGCCTCCGGCTGTTCCGGGTGAACATCTCCTTGTAAATCCCCCGTGGTTTCTTGTACACCCGTGAAGTTTGGCCAGGTTATGCAGTTTGCATTGCTGCACAATTGCGCCTGCCTTGCTCGGCCGCGTTTGCAAACATTCAGGCGTGGCAGCCAGATAGGCTGGTCCCCGTAGGACACTGCCCACGGACTGGGTATATCTGCTTCCCGTTCTTCTCACCTGAGTGCTACTGATTCCAGCTTTGAGGGCTACACTCTACTCAACCGGAGCATTAAGTTGAACCTCAACTTTTGGCACTTTGTGATACTGTTGAGAACTAGAGCTCAGTTGTTTGGCACGCCACCACTGTCCATCCAGCACTATGGACGGCACTGCCTACATCTGGCTCTAATTAGTCCACGGTAGTGTTCAGCAGAATGACCTCCGCCGGCAACACTCAGAATGAGGTTCTGAGTTATTGCAACATAGGAGCGTTTCACTGCTTTCAAGGCTTCTCAGGAAGAATTCCGGAATCTTGCTGCCGGCAGGCCTCCGGCTGTTCCGGGTGAACATCTCCTTGTAAATCCCCCGTGGTTTCTTGTACACCCGTGAAATTTGGCCAGGTTATGCAGTTTGCATTGCTGCACAATTGCGCCTGCCTAGCTCGGCCGCGGTTGCAAACATTCAGGCGTGGCAGCCAGATAGGCTGGTCCCCTTAGGACACTGCCAGCAGACTGGGTATATCTGCTTCCCGTTCTTCTCACCTGAGTGCTACTGATTCCAGCTTTGAGGACTACACTCTACTCAATCCGGCCATTAAATTGAACCTCAACTTGTGGCACTTTGTGAAACTGTTCAGAACTAGAGCTCAGTTGTTTGGAACGCCACCACTCTCCATCCAGCACTATGGACGGCACTGCCTACATCTGGCTCTAATTAGTCCACGGTTGTGTTCAGCCGAATGACCTCTGCCGGGAACACTCAGAATGAGGTTCTGAGTTATTGCAACATAGGAGCGTTTCACTGCTTTCAAGGCTTCTCAGGAAGAATTCCGGAATCTTGCTGCTGGCAGTCCTCCGGCTGATCCGGGTGAACATCTCCTTGTAAATCCCCCGTGGTTTCTTGTACACCCGTGAAATTTGGCCAGGTTATGCAGTTTGCATTGCTGCACAATTGCTCCTGCCTAGCTCGGCCGCAATTACAAACATTCAGGCGTGGTAGCCAGATAGGCTGGTCCCCGTAGGACACTGCCAGCGGACTGGGTATATCTGCTTCCCGTTCTTCTCACCTGAGTGCTACTGATTCCAGCTTTGAGGGCTACACTCTACTCAAGGGGAGCATTAAGTTGAACCTCAACTTATGGCACTTTGTGAAACTGTTGAGAACTAGAGCTCAGTTGTTTGGCACGCCACCACTCTCCATCCAGCGCTATGGACGACACTGCATACATCTGGCTCTAATTAGTCCACGGTTGTGTTCAGCCGAATGACCTCAGCCGGGAACACTCAGAATGAGGTTCTGAGTTATTGCAACATAGGAGCGTTTCACTGCTTTCAAGGCTTCTCAGGAAGAATTCCGGAATCTTGCTGCCGGCAGGCCTCCGGCTGTTCCGGGTGAACATCTCCTTGTAAATCCCCCATGGTTTCTTGTACACCCGTGAAATATGGCCAGGTTATGCAGTTTGCATTGCTGCACAATTGCGCATGCCTAGCTCGGCCTCGGTTACAAACATTCAGGCGTGGCAGCCAGATAGGCTGGTCCCCGTACGACACTGCCTGCAGACTGGCTATATCTGCTTCCCGTTCTTCTCACCTGAGTGCTACTGATTCCAGCTTTGACGGCTACACTCTACTCAACCGGAGCAGTAAGTTGAACCTAAACTTATGGCACTTTGTGAAACTGTTGAGAAGTAGAGCTCAGTTGTTTGGCACGCCACCACTCTCCATCCAGCACTATGGACGGCACTGCCTACATCTGGCTCTAATTAGTCCACGATTGTGTTCAGCCGAATGACCTCTGCCGGGAACACTCAGAATGAGGTTCTGAGTTATTGCAACATAGGAGCGTTTCATTGCTTTCAAGGCTTCTCAGGAAGAATTCCGGAATCTTGTTGCCGGCAGGCCTCCGGCTTTTCCGGGTGAACATCTCCGTGTAAATCCCCCGTGGTTTCTTGTACACCCGTGAAATTTGGCCAGGTTATGCAGTTTGCATTGCTGCACAATTGCGCCTGCCTAGCTCGGCCGCGTTTACAAACATTCAGGCGTGGCAGCCAGATAGGCTGGTCTCCGTAGGAATCTGCCAGCGGACTTGGTATATCTGCTTCCCTTTCTTCTCACCTGAGTGCTACTGATTTCAGCTTTGACGGCTACACTCTACTCAACCGGAGCCGTAAGTTGAACCTCAACTTATGGCACTTTTTGAAACTGTTGAGAACTAGAGCTCAGTTGTTTGGCACGCCACCACTCTCCATCCAGCACTATGTACGGCACGGCACTGCCTACATCTGGGTCTAATTAGTCCATGGTTGTGTTCAGCCGAATGACCTCTGCCGGCAACACTCAGAATGAGGTTCTGAGTTATTGCAACATAGGAGCGTTTCACTGCTTTCAAGGCTTCTCAGGAAGAATTCCGGAATCTTGCTGCCGGCAGGCCTCCGGCTGTTCCGGGTGAACATCTTGTAAATCCCCCGTAGTTGCTTGTACACCCGTGAAATTTGGATAGGTTATGCAGTGTGCCTTGCTGCACAATTGCGCCTGCCTAGCTCGGCCGCGTTTGCAAACTTTCAGGCGTGGCAGTCAGATAGGCTGGTCCCCGTAGGACACTGCCAGCGGACTGGGTATATCTGCTTCCCGTTCTTCTCACCAGAGTGCTAATGATTCCAGCTTTGACGGCTACACTCTACTCAACCGGAGCAGTAAGTTGAACCTCAACTTATGGCACTTTGTGAAACTGTTGAGAACTAGAGCTCAGTTGTTTGGCACGCCACCACTGTCCATCCAGCACTATGGACGGCACTGCTTTCATCTGGCTCTAATTAGTGCACGGTTGTGTTCAGCCAAATGACCTCTGCCGGCAACACTCAGAATGAGGTTCTGAGTTATTGCAACATAGGAGCTTTTCACTGCTTTCAAGGCTTCTCAGGAAGAATTCCGGAATCTTGCTTCCGGCAGGCCTCCGGCTGTTCCAGGTGAACATCTCCTTGTAAATCCCCCGTGGTTTCTTGTACACCCGTGAAGTTTGGCCAGGTTATGCAGTTTGCATTGCTGCACAATTGCGCCTGCCTTGCTCGGCCGCGTTTGCAAACATTCAGGCGTGGCAGCCAGATAGGCTGGTCCCCGTAGGACACTGCCCACGGACTGGGTATATCTGCTTCCCGTTCTTCTCACCTGAGTGCTACTGATTCCAGCTTTGAGGGCTACACTCTACTCAACCGGAGCATTAAGTTGAACCTCAACTTTTGGCACTTTGTGATACTGTTCAGAACTAGAGCTCAGTTGTTTGGCACGCCACCACTCTCCATCCAGCACTATGGACGGCACTGCATACATCTGGCTCTAATTAGTCCACGGTTGTGTTCAGCCGAATGACCTCTGCCGGGAACACTCAGAATGAGGTTCTGAGTTATTGCAACATAGGAGGGTTTCACTGCTTTCAAGGCTTCTCAGGAAGAATTCCGGAATCTTGCTGCCGGCAGGCCTCCGGCTGTTCCGGGTGAACATCTCCTTGTAAATCCCGCATGGTTTCTTGTACACCCGTGAAATTTGGCCAGGTTATGCAATTTGCCTTGCTGCACAATTGCGCCTGCCTAGCTCGGCCGCGGTTACAAACATTCAGGCGTGGCAGTCAGATAGGCTGGTCCCCGTAGGACACTGCCAGCGGACTGGGTATATCTGCTTCCCGTTCTTCTCACCAGAGTGCTAATGATTCCAGCTTTGACGGCTACACTCTACTCAACCGGAGCAGTAAGTTGAACCTCAACTCATGGCACTTTGTGAAACTGTTGAGAACTAGAGCTCAGTTGTTTGGCACGCCACCACTGTCCATCCAGCACTATGGACGTCACTGCCTACATCTGGCTCTAATTAGTCCACGGTTGTGTTCAGCCGAATGACCTCTGCCAGGAATACTCAGAATGAGGTTCTGAGTTATTGCAACATAGGAGCGTTTCACTGCTTTCAAGGCTTCTCAGGAAGAATTCCGGAATCTTGCTGCCGGCAGGCCTCCGGCTGTTCCGGGTGAACATCTCCTTGTAAATCCCCCGTGGTTTCTTCTACACCCGTGAAATTTGGCCAGGTTATGCAGTTTGCATTGCTGCACAATTGCGCCTGCCTCGCTCGGCCGCGGTTACAAACATTCAGGCGTGGCAGCCAGATAGGCTGGTCCCCGTAGGACACTGCCAGCGGACTGGGTATATCTGCTTCCCGTTCTTCTCACCTGAGTGCTACTGATTCCAGCTTTGAGGACTACACTCTACTCAATCCGGCCATTAAATTGAACCTCAACTTGTGGCACTTTGTGAAACTGTTCAGAACTAGAGCTCAGTTGTTTGGAACGCCACCACTCTCCATCCAGCACTATGGACGGCACTGCCTACATCTGGCTCTAATTAGTCCACGGTTGTGTTCAGCCGAATGACCTCTGTCGTGAACACTCAGAATGAGGTTCTGAGTTATTGCAACATAGGAGCGTTTCACTGCTTTCAAGGCTTCTCAGGAAGAATTCCGGAATCTTGCTGCCGGCAGTCCTCCGGCTGATCCGGGTGAACATCTCCTTGTAAATCCCCCGTGGTTTCTTGTACACCCGTGAAATTTGGCCAGGTTAAGCAGTTTGCATTGCTGCACAATTGCTCCTGCCTAGCTCGGCCGCAATTACAAACATTCAGGCGTGGTAGCCAGATAGGCTGGTCCCCGTAGGACACTGCAAGCGGACTGGGTATATCTGCTTCCCGTTCTTCTCACCTGAGTGCTACTGATTCCAGCTTTGAGGGCTACACTCTACTCAAGGGGAGCATTAAGTTGAACATCAACTTATGGCACTTTGTGAAACTGTTGAGAACTAGAGCTCAGTTGTTTGGCACGCCACCACTCTCCATCCAGCGCTATGGACGACACTGCATACATCTGGCTCTAATTAGTCCACGGTTGTGTTCAGCCGAATGACCTCTGCCGGGAACACTCAGAATGAGGTTCTGAGTTATTGCAACATAGGAGCGTTTCACTGCTTTCAAGGCTTCTCAGGAAGAATTCCGGAATCTTGCTGCCGGCAGGCCTCCGGCTGTTCCGGGTGAACATCTCCTTGTAAATCCCCCATGGTTTCTTGTACACCCGTGAAATTTGGCCAGGTTATGCAGTTTGCATTGCTGCACAATTGCGCATGCCTAGCTCGGCCGCGGTTACAAACATTCAGGCGTGGCAGCCACATAGGCTGGTCCCCGTAGGACACTGCCTGCAGACTGGCTATATCTGCTTCCCGTTCTTCTCACCTGAGTGCTACTGATTCCAGCTTTGACGGCTACACTCTACTCAACCGGAGCAGTAAGTTGAACCTCAACTTATGGCACTTTGTGAAACTGTTGAGAAGTAGAGCTCAGTTGTTTGGCACGCCACCACTCTCCATCCAGCACTATGGACGGCACTGCCTACATCTGGCTCTAATTAGTCCACGATTGTGTTCAGCCGAATGACCTCTGCCAGGAACACTCAGAATGAGGTTCTGAGTTATTGCAACATAGGAGCGTTTCATTGCTTTCAAGGCTTCTCAGGAAGAATTCCGGAATCTTGTTGCCGGCAGGCCTCCGGCTGTTCCGGGTGAACATCTCCGTGTAAATCCCCCGTGGTTTCTTGTACACCCGTGAAATTTGGCCAGGTTATGCAGTTTGCATTGCTGCACAATTGCGCCTGCCTAGCTCGGCCGCGTTTACAAACATTCAGGCGTGGCAGCCAGATAGGCTGGTCCCCGTAGGAATCTGCCAGCGGACTTGGTATATCTGCTTCGCTTTCTTCTCACCTGAGTGCTACTGATTTCAGCTTTGACGGCTACACTCTACTCAACCGGAGCCGTAAGTTGAACCTCAACTTATGGCAATTTTTGAAACTGTTGAGAACTAGAGCTCAGTTGTTTGGCACGCCACCACTCTCCATCCAGCACTATGTACGGCACTGCCTACATCTGGCTCTAATTAGTCCATGGTTGTGTTCAGCCGAATGACCTCTGCCGGCAACACTCAGAATGAGGTTCTGAGTTATTGCAACATAGGAGCGTTTCACTGCTTTCAAGGCTTCTCAGGAAGAATTCCGGAATCTTGCTGCCGGCAGGCCTCCGGCTGTTCCGGGTGAACATCTCCTTGTAAATCCCCCGTAGTTGCTTGTACACCCGTGAAATTTGGCTAGGTTATGCAGTTTGCATTGCTGCACAATTGCGCCTGCCTAGCTCGGCCGCGGTTACAAACATTCAGGCGTGGCAGCCAGATAGGCTGGTCCCCGTAGTACACTGCCAGCGGACTGGGTATATCTGCTTCCCGTTCTTCTCACCTGAGTGCTACTGATTTCAGCTTTGACGGCTACATTCTACTCAACCAGGAGCAGTAAGTTGAACCTCAACTTATGGCACTTTGTGAAACTGTTGAGAAGTAGAGCTCAGTTGTTTGGCACGCCACCACTGTCCATCCAGCACTATGGACGGTACTGCTTACATCTGGCTCTAATTAGTCCACGGTTGTGTTCAGCCAAATGACCTCTGCCGGCAACACTCAGAATGAGGTTCTGAGTTATTGCAACATAGGAGCGTTTCACTGCTTTCAAGGCTTCTCAGGAAGAATTCCGGAATCTTGCTGCCGGCAGGCCTCCGGCTGTTCCGGGTGAACATCTCCTTGTAAATCCCCCGTGGTTTCTTGTACACCCGTAAAATTTGGCCAGGTTATGCAGTTTGCATTGCTGCACAATTGCGCCTGCCTAGCTCGGCCGCGGTTACAAACATTCAGGCGTGGCAGCCAGATAGGCTGGTCCCCGTAGGACTCTGCCAGCGGACTGGGTATATCTGCTTCCCGTTCTTCTCACCTGAGTGCTACTGATTCCAGCTTTGACGGCTACACTCTACTCAACCGGAGCAGTAAGTTGAACCTCAACTTATGGCACTTTGTGAAAGTGTTGATAGGTAGAGCTCAGTTGTTTGGCACGCCACCACTGTCCATCCAGCACTATGGACGGCACTGCCTACATCTGGCTCTAATTAGTCCACGGTTGTGTTCAGACAAATGAACTCTGCCGGCAACACTCAGAATGAGGTTCTGAGTTATTGCAACATAAGAGCGTTTCACTGCTTTCAAGGCTTCTCAGGAAGAATTCCGGAATCTTGCTGTCGGCAGGCCTCCGGCTGTTCCGGGTGAACATCTCTTTGTAAATCCCCCGTGGTTTCTTGTACACCCGTAAAATTTGGCCAGGTTATGCAGTTTGCATTGCTCCACAATTGCGCTGGCCTAGCTCAGCCGCGTTTGCAAACATTCAGGCGTGGCAGCCAGATAGGCTGGTCCCCGTAGGACTCTGCCAGCGGACTTGGTATATCTGCTTCCCTTTCTTCTCACCTGAGTGCTACTGATTTCAGCTTTGACGGCTACACTCTACTCAACCGGAGCAGTAAGTTGAACCTCATCTTATGGCACTTTTTGAAACTGTTGAGAACTAGAGCTCAGTTGTTTGGCACGCCACCACTCTCCATCCAGCACTATGGACGGAACTGCCTACATCTGGCTCTAATTAGTCCACGGTTGTGTTCAGCCGAATGACCTCTGCCGGTAACACTCAGAATGAAGTTCTGAGTTATTGCAACATAGGAGCGTTTCACTGCTTTCAAGGCTTCTCAGGAAGAATTCCGGAATCTTGCTGCCGGCAGGTTCCGGCTGTTCCGGGTGAACATCTCCTTGTAAATCCCCCGTGGTTTCTTGTACACCCGTGAAATTTGGACAGGTTATGCAGTTTGCATTGCTGCACAATTGCGCCTGCTTAGCTCGGTTGCGGTTACAAACATTCAGGCGTGGCAGCCAGATAGGCTGGTCCCCGTAGGACACTGCCAGCGGACTGCGTATATCTGCTTCCCGTTCTTCTCACCAGAGTGCTAATGATTCCAGCCTTGTCGGCTACATTCTATTCAACCGGAGCAGTAAGTTGAACCTCAACTTATGGCACTTTGTGAAACTGTTGAGAACTAGAGCTCAGTTGTTTGGCACGCCACCACTGTCCATCCAGCACTATGGACGTCACTGCCTACATCTGGCTCTAATTAGTCCACGATTGTGTTCAGCCGAATGACCTCTGCCAGGAATACTCAGAATGAGGTTCTGAGTTATTGCAACATAGGAGCGTTTCACTGCTTTCAAGGCTTCTCAGGAAGAATTCCGGAATCTTGCTGCCGGCAGGCCTCCGGCTGTTCCGGGTGAACATCTCCTTGTAAATCCCCCGTGGTTTCTTGTACACCCGTGAAATTTAGCCAGGTTATGCAGTTTGCATTGCTGCACAATTGCGCCTGCCTCGCTCGGCCGCGGTTACAAACATTCAGGCGTGGCAGCCAGATAGGCTGGTCCCCGTAGGACACTGCCAGCGGACTGGGTATATCTGCTTCCCGTTCTTCTCACCTGAGTGGTACTGATTCCAGCTTTGAGGACTACACTCTACTCAATCCGGCCATTAAATTGAACCTCAACTTGTGGCACTTTGTGAAACTGTTGAGAACTAGAGCTCAGTTGTTTGGCACGCCACCACTCTCCATCCAGCACTATGGACGACACTGCATACATCTGGCTCTAATTAGTCCACGGTTGTGTTCAGCCGAATGACCACTGCCGGGAACACTCAGAATGAGGTTCTGAGTTATTGCAACATAGGAGCGTTTCACTGCGTTCAAGGCTTCTCAGGAAGAATTCCGGAATCTTGCTGCCGGCAGGCCTCCGGCTGTTCCGGGTGAACATCTCCTTGTAAATCCCCCATGGTTTCTTGTACACCCGTGAAATTTGGCCAGGTTATGCAGTTTGCATTGCTGCACAATTGCGCATGCCTAGCTCGGCCGCGGTTACAAACATTCAGGCGTGGCAGCCACATAGGCTGGTCCCCGTAAGACACTGCCAGCAGACTGGGTATATCTGCTTTCCGTTCTTCTCACCTGAGTGCTACTGATTCCATGTTTGACGGCTACACTCTACTCAACCGGAGCAGTAAGTTGAACCTCAACTTATGGCACTTTGTGAAACTGTTGAGAAGTAGAGCTCAGTTGTTTGGCACGCCACCACTCTCCATCCAGCACTATGGACGGCACTGCCTACATCTGGCTCTAGTTAGTCCACGGTTGTGTTCACACGAATGACATCTGCCGGCAACACTCAGAATGAGGTTCTGAGTTATTGCAACATAGGAGCGTTTCACTGCTTTCAAGGCTTCTCAGGGAGAATTCCGGAATCTTGCTGCTGGCAGGCCTCCGGATGTTCCAGGTGAACATCTCCTTGTAAATCCCCCGTGGTTTCTTTTACACCCGTGAAATTTGGATAGGTTATGCAGTGTGCCTTGCTGCACAATTGCGCCTGCCTAGCTCGGCCGCGTTTGCAAACTTTCAGGCGTGGCCGCCAGATAGGCTGGTCCCCATAGGACTCTGCCAGCGGACTGGGTATATCTGCTTCCCGTTCTTCTCACCTGAGTGCTACTGATTCCAGCTTTGACGGCTACACTCTACTCAACCGGAGCAGTAAGTTGAACCTGAACTTATGGCACTTTGTGAAACTGTTCAGAACTAGAGCTCAGTTGTTTGGCACGCCACCACTGTCCATCCAGCACTATGGACGGCACTGCCTACATCTGGCTCTAATTAGTCCACTGTTGTGTTCAGCCGAATGACCTCTGCCGGCAACACTCAGAATGAGGTTCTGAGTTATTGCAACATAGGAGCGTTTCACTGCTTTCAAGGCTTCTCAGGAAGAATTCCGGAATCTTGCTGCCGGCAGGCCTCCGGCTGTTCCGGGTGAACATCTCCTTGTAAATCCCCCGTGGTTTCTTATACACCCGTGAAATTTGGCCAGGTTATGCAGTTTGCATTGCTGCACAATTGCGCCTGCCTAGCTCGGCCGCGGTTACAAACATTCAGGCGTGGCAGCCCGATTGGGTGGTCCCCGTAGGACACTGCCAGCGGACTGGGTATATCTGCTTCCCGTTCTTCTCACCTGAGTGCTACTGATTCCAGCTTTGACGGCTACACTCTACTCAACCAGAGCAGTAAGTTGAACCTCAACTTATGGCATTTTGTGAAACTGTTGAGAACTAGAGCTCAGTTGTTTGGCACGCCAACACTGTCCATCCAGCACTATGGACGGCACTGCTTTCATCTGGCTCTAATTAGTGCACGGTTGTGTTCAGCCAAATGACCTCTGCCGGCAACACTCAGAATGAGGTTCTGAGTTATTGCAACATAGGAGCTTTTCACTGCTTTCAAGGCTTCTCAGGAAGAATTCCGGAATCTTGCTTCCTGCAGGCCTCCGGCTGTTCCGGGTGAACATCTCCTTGTAAATCCCCCGTGGTTTCTTGTACACCCGTGAAGTTTGGCCAGGTTATGCAGTTTGCATTGCTGCACAATTGCGCCTGCCTTGCTCGGCCGCGTTTGCAAACATTCAGGCGTGGCAGCCAGATAGGCTGGTCCCCGTAGGACACTGCCCACGGACTGGGTATATCTGCTTCCCGTTCTTCTCACCTGAGTGCTACTGATTCCAGCTTTGAGGGCTACACTCTACTCAACCGGAGCATTAAGTTGAACCTCAACTTTTGGCACTTTGTGATACTGTTGAGAACTAGAGCTCAGTTGTTTGGCACGCCACCACTGTCCATCCAGCACTATGGACGGCACTGCCTACATCTGGCTCTAATTAGTCCACGGTAGTGTTCAGCAGAATGACCTCCGCCGGCAACACTCAGAATGAGGTTCTGAGTTATTGCAACATAGGAGCGTTTCACTGCTTTCAAGGCTTCTCAGGAAGAATTCCGGAATCTTGCTGCCGGCAGGCCTCCGGCTGTTCCGGGTGAACATCTCCTTGTAAATCCCCCGTGGTTTCTTGTACACCCGTGAAATTTGGCCAGGTTATGCAGTTTGCATTGCTGCACAATTGCGCCTGCCTAGCTCGGCCGCGGTTGCAAACATTCAGGCGTGGCAGCCAGATAGGCTGGTCCCCTTAGGACACTGCCAGCAGACTGGGTATATCTGCTTCCCGTTCTTCTCACCTGAGTGCTACTGATTCCAGCTTTGAGGACTACACTCTACTCAATCCGGCCATTAAATTGAACCTCAACTTGTGGCACTTTGTGAAACTGTTCAGAACTAGAGCTCAGTTGTTTGGAACGCCACCACTCTCCATCCAGCACTATGGACGGCACTGCCTACATCTGGCTCTAATTAGTCCACGGTTGTGTTCAGCCGAATGACCTCTGCCGGGAACACTCAGAATGAGGTTCTGAGTTATTGCAACATAGGAGCGTTTCACTGCTTTCAAGGCTTCTCAGGAAGAATTCCGGAATCTTGCTGCCGGCAGTCCTCCGGCTGATCCGGGTGAACATCTCCTTGTAAATCCCCCGTGGTTTCTTGTACACCCGTGAAATTTGGCCAGGTTATGCAGTTTGCATTGCTGCACAATTGCTCCTGCCTAGCTCGGCCGCAATTACAAACATTCAGGCGTGGTAGCCAGATAGGCTGGTCCCCGTAGGACACTGCCAGCGGACTGGGTATATCTGCTTCCCGTTCTTCTCACCTGAGTGCTACTGATTCCAGCTTTGAGGGCTACACTCTACTCAAGGGGAGCATTAAGTTGAACCTCAACTTATGGCACTTTGTGAAACTGTTGAGAACTAGAGCTCAGTTGTTTGGCACGCCACCACTCTCCATCCAGCGCTATGGACGACACTGCATACATCTGGCTCTAATTAGTCCACGGTTGTGTTCAGCCGAATGACCTCTGCCGGGAACACTCAGAATGAGGTTCTGAGTTATTGCAACATAGGAGCGTTTCACTGCTTTCAAGGCTTCTCAGGAAGAATTCCGGAATCTTGCTGCCGGCAGGCCTCCGGCTGTTCCGGGTGAACATCTCCTTGTAAATCCCCCATGGTTTCTTGTACACCCGTGAAATATGGCCAGGTTATGCAGTTTGCATTGCTGCACAATTGCGCATGCCTAGCTCTGCCGCGGTTACAAACATTCAGGCGTGGCAGCCACATAGGCTGGTCCCCGTAGGACACTGCCTGCAGACTGGCTATATCTGCTTCCCGTCCTTCTCACCTGAGTGCTACTGATTCCAGCTTTGACGGCTACACTCTACTCAACCGGAGCAGTAAGTTGAACCTAAACTTATGGCACTTTGTGAAACTGTTGAGAAGTAGAGCTCAGTTGTTTGGCACGCCACCACTCTCCATCCAGCACTATGGACGGCACTGCCTACATCTGGCTCTAATTAGTCCACGATTGTGTTCAGCCGAATGACCTCTGCCGGGAACACTCAGAATGAGGTTCTGAGTTATTGCAACATAGGAGCGTTTCATTGCTTTCAAGGCTTCTCAGGAAGAATTCCGGAATCTTGTTGCCGGCAGGCCTCCGGCTTTTCCGGGTGAACATCTCCGTGTAAATCCCCCGTGGTTTCTTGTACACCCGTGAAATTTGGCCAGGTTATGCAGTTTGCATTGCTGCACAATTGCGCCTGCCTAGCTCGGCCGCGTTTACAAACATTCAGGCGTGGCAGCCAGATAGGCTGGTCTCCGTAGGAATCTGCCAGCGGACTTGGTATATCTGCTTCCCTTTCTTCTCACCTGAGTGCTACTGATTTCAGCTTTGACGGCTACACTCTACTCAACCGGAGCCGTAAGTTGAACCTCAACTTATGGCACTTTTTGAAACTGTTGAGAACTAGAGCTCAGTTGTTTGGCACGCCACCACTCTCCATCCAGCACTATGTACGGCACGGCACTGCCTACATCTGGCTCTAATTAGTCCATGGTTGTGTTCAGCCGAATGACCTCTGCCGGCAACACTCAGAATGAGGTTCTGAGTTATTGCAACATAGGAGCGTTTCACTGCTTTCAAGGCTTCTCAGGAAGAATTCCGGAATCTTGCTGCCGGCAGGCCTCCGGCTGTTCCGGGTGAACATCTTGTAAATCCCCCGTAGTTGCTTGTACACCCGTGAAATTTGGATAGGTTATGCAGTGTGCCTTGCTGCACAATTGCGCCTGCCTAGCTCGGCCGCGTTTGCAAACTTTCAGGCGTGGCCGCCAGATAGGCTGGTCCCCATAGGACTCTGCCAGCGGACTGGGTATATCTGCTTCCCGTTCTTCTCACCTGAGTGCTACTGATTCCAGCTTTGACGGCTACACTCTACTCAACCGGAGCAGTAAGTTGAACCTGAACTTATGGCACTTTGTGAAACTGTTCAGAACTAGAGCTCAGTTGTTTGGCACGCCACCACTGTCCATCCAGCACTATGGACGGCACTGCCTACATCTGGCTCTAATTAGTCCACGGTTGTGTTCAGCCGAATGACCTCTGCCGGGAACACTCAGAATGAGGTTCTGAGTTATTGCAACATAGGAGCGTTTCACTGCTTTCAAGGCTTCTCAGGAAGAATTCCGGAATCTTGCTGCCGGCAGGCCTCCGGCTGTTCCGGGTGAACATCTCCTTGTAAATCCCGCATGGTTTCTTGTACACCCGTGAAATTTGGCCAGGTTATGCAATTTGCCTTGCTGCACAATTGCGCCTGCCTAGCTCGGCCGCGGTTACAAACATTCAGGCGTGGCAGTCAGATAGGCTGGTCCCCGTAGGACACTGCCAGCAGACTGGGTATATCTGCTTCCCGTTCTTCTCACCAGAGTGCTAATGATTCCAGCTTTGACGGCTACACTCTACTCAAGGTGAGCATTAAGTTGAACCTCAACTTATGGCACTTTGTGAAACTGTTGAGAACTAGAGCTCAGTTGTTTGGCACGCCACCACTGTCCATCCAGCACTATGGACGGCACTGCTTTCATCTGGCTCTAATTAGTGCACGGTTGTGTTCAGCCAAATGACCTCTGCCGGCAACACTCCGAATGAGGTTCTGAGTTATTGCAACATAGGAGCTTTTCACTGCTTTCAAGGCTTCTCAGGAAGAATTCCGGAATCTTGCTTCCGGCAGGCCTCCGGCTGTTCCGGGTGAACATCTCCTTGTAAATCCCCCGTGGTTTCTTGTACACCCGTGAAGTTTGGCCAGGTTATGCAGTTTGCATTGCTGCACAATTGCGCCTGCCTTGCTCGGCCGAGTTTGCAAACATTCAGGCGTGGCAGCCAGATAGGCTGGTCCCCGTAGGACACTGCCCACGGACTGGGTATATCTGCTTCCCGTTCTTCTCACCTGAGTGCTACTGATTCCAGCTTTGAGGGCTACACTCTACTCAACCGGAGCATTAAGTTGAACCTCAACTCTTGGCACTTTGTGATACTGTTGAGAACTAGAGCTCAGTTGTTTGGCACGCCACCACTGTCCATCCAGCACTATGGACGGCACTGCCTACATCTGGCTCTAATTAGTCCACGGTAGTGTTCAGCAGAATGACCTCGGCCGGCAACACTCAGAATGAGGTTCTGAGTTATTGCAACATAGGAGCGTTTCACTGCTTTCAAGGCTTCTCAGGAAGAATTCCGGAATCTTGCTGCCGGCAGGCCTCCGGCTGTTCCGGGTGAACATCTCCTTGTAAATCCCCCGTGGTTTCTTGTACACCCGTGAAATTTGGCCAGGTTATGCAGTTTGCATTGCTGCACAATTGCGCCTGCCTAGTTCGGCCGCGGTTGCAAACATTCAGGCGTGGCAGCCAGATAGGCTGGTCCCCTTAGGACACTGCCAGCGGACTGGGTATATCTGCTTCCCGTTCTTCTCACCTGAGTGCTACTGATTTCAGCTTTGACGGCTACATTCTACTCAACCAGGAGCAGTAAGTTGAACCTCAACTTATGGCACTTTGTGAAACTGTTGAGAAGTAGAGCTCAGTTGTTTGGCACGCCACCACTGTCCATCCAGCACTATGGACGGTACTGCTTACATCTGGCTCTAATTAGTCCACGGTTGTGTTCAGCCAAATGACCTCTGCCGGCAACACTCAGAATGAGGTTCTGAGTTATTGCAACATAGGAGCGTTTCACTGCTTTCAAGGCTTCTCAGGAAGAATTCCGGAATCTTGCTGCCGGCAGGCCTCCGGCTGTTCCGGGTGAACATCTCCTTGTAAATCCCCCGTGGTTTCTTGTACACCCGTAAAATTTGGCCAGGTTATGCAGTTTGCATTGCTGCACAATTGCGCCTGCCTAGCTCGGCCGCGGTTACAAACATTCAGGCGTGGCAGCCAGATAGGCTGGTCCCCGTAGGACTCTGCCAGCGGACTGGGTATATCTGCTTCCCGTTCTTCTCACCTGAGTGCTACTGATTCCAGCTTTGACGGCTACACTCTACTCAACCGGAGCAGTAAGTTGAACCTCAACTTATGGCACTTTGTGAAAGTGTTGATAGGTAGAGCTCAGTTGTTTGGCACGCCACCACTGTCCATCCAGCACTATGGACGGCACTGCCTACATCTGGCTCTAATTAGTCCACGGTTGTGTTCAGACAAATGACCTCTGCCGGCAACACTCAGAATGAGGTTCTGAGTTATTGCAACATAAGAGCGTTTCACTGCTTTCAAGGCTTCTCAGGAAGAATTCCGGAATCTTGCTGTCGGCAGGCCTCCGGCTGTTCCGGGTGAACATCTCTTTGTAAATCCCCCGTGGTTTCTTGTACACCCGTAAAATTTGGCCAGGTTATGCAGTTTGCATTGCTCCACAATTGCGCTGGCCTAGCTCAGCCGCGTTTGCAAACATTCAGGCGTGGCAGCCAGATAGGCTGGTCCCCGTAGGACTCTGCCAGCGGACTTGGTATATCTGCTTCCCTTTCTTCTCACCTGAGTGCTACTGATTTCAGCTTTGACGGCTACACTCTACTCAACCGGAGCAGTAAGTTGAACCTCATCTTATGGCACTTTTTGAAACTGTTGAGAACTAGAGCTCAGTTGTTTGGCACGCCACCACTCTCCATCCAGCACTATGGACGGAACTGCCTACATCTGGCTCTAATTAGTCCACGGTTGTGTTCAGCCGAATGACCTCTGCCGGTAACACTCAGAATGAGGTTCTGAGTTATTGCAACATAGGAGCGTTTCACTGCTTTCAAGGCTTCTCAGGAAGAATTCCGGAATCTTGCTGCCGGCAGGTTCCGGCTGTTCCGGGTGAACATCTCCTTGTAAATCCCCCGTGGTTTCTTGTACACCCGTGAAATTTGGCCAGGTTATGCAGTTTGCATTGCTGCACAATTGCGCCTGCTTAGCTCGGTTGCGGTTACAAACATTCAGGCGTGGCAGCCAGATAGGCTGGTCCCCGTAGGACACTGCCAGCGGACTGCGTATATCTGCTTCCCGTTCTTCTCACCAGAGTGCTAATGATTCCAGCCTTGTCGGCTACATTCTACTCAACCGGAGCAGTAAGTTGAACCTCAACTTATGGCACTTTGTGAAACTGTTGAGAACTAGAGCTCAGTTGTTTGGCACGCCACCACTGTCCATCCAGCACTATGGACGGCACTGCCTACATCTGGCTCTAATTAGTCCACGATTGTGTTCAGCCGAATGACCTCTGCCGGGAATACTTAGAATGAGGTTCTGAGTTATTGCAACATAGGAGCGTTTCACTGCTTTCAAAGCTTCTCAGGAAGAATTCCGGAATCTTGCTGCCGGCAGGCCTCCGGCTGTTCCGGGTGAACATCTCCTTGTAAATCCCCCGTGGTTTCTTTTACACCCGTGAAATTTGGCCAGGTTATGTAGTTTGCATTGCTGCACAATTGCGCCTGCCTAGCTCGGCCGCGGTTACAAACATTCAGGCGTGGCAGCCAGATAGGCTGGTCCCCGTAAGACACTGCCAGCGGACTGGGTATATCTGCTTCCCGTTCTTCTCACCAGAGTGCTAATGATTCCAGCTTTGAGGACTACACTCTACTCAATCCGGCCATTAAATTGAACCTCAACTTGTGGCACTTTGTGAAACTGTTCAGAACTAGAGCTCAGTTGTTTGGAACGCCACCACTCTCCATCCAGCACTATGGACGGCACTGCCTACATCTGGCTCTAATTAGTCCACGGTTGTGTTTAGCCGAATGACCTCTGCCGGGAACACTCAGAATGAGGTTCTGAGTTATTGCAACATAGGAGCGTTTCACTGCTTTCAAGGCTTCTCAGGAAGAATTCCGGAATCTTGCTGCCGGCAGTCCTCCGGCTGATCCGGGTGAACATCTCCTTGTAAATCCCCCGTGGTTTCTTGTACACCCGTGAAATTTGGCCAGGTTATGCAGTTTGCATTGCTGCACAATTGCTCCTGCCTAGCTCGGCCGCAATTACAAACATTCAGGCGTGGTAGCCAGATAGGCTGGTCCCCGTAGGACACTGCCAGCGGACTGGGTATATCTGCTTCCCGTTCTTCTCACCTGAGTGCTACTGATTCCAGCTTTGAGGGCTACACTCTACTCAAGGGGAGCATTAAGTTGAACCTCAACTTATGGCACTTTGTAAAACTGTTGAGAACTAGAGCTCAGTTGTTTGGCACGCCACCACTCTCCATCCAGCACTATGGACGACACTGCATACATCTGGCTCTAATTAGTCCACGGTTGTGTTCAGCCGAATGACCTCTGCCGGGAACACTCAGAATGAGGTTCTGAGTTATTGCAACATAGGAGCGTTTCACTGCTTTCAAGGCTTCTCAGGAAGAATTCCGGAATCTTGCTGCCGGCAGGCCTCCGGCTGTTCCGGGTGAACATCTCCTTTTAAATCCCCCGTGGTTTCTTGTACACCCGTAAAATTTGGACAGGTTATGCAGTTTGCATTGCTGCACAATTGCGCTTGCCTAGCTCGGCCGCGGTTACAAACATTCAGGCGTGGCAGTCAGATAGGTTGGTCCCCGTAGGACTCTGCCAGCGGACTGGGTATATCTGCTTCCCGTTTTTCTCACCTGAGTGCTACTGATTCCAGCTTTGACGGCTACACTCTACTCAACCAGAGCAGTAAGTTGAACCTCAACATATGACACTTTGTGAAACTGTTGAGAACTAGAGCTCATTTGTTTGGCACGCCACCTCTGTCCATCCAGCACTATGGACGGCACTGCCTACATCTGGCTCTAATTAGTCCACGGTTGTGTTCAGCCGAATGACCTCTGCCGGCAACACTCAGAATGAGGTTCTGAGTTATTGCAACATAGGAGCGTTTCACTGCTTTCAAGGCTTCTCAGCAAGAATTCCGGAATTTTGCTGTCGGCAGGCCTCCGGCTGTTCCGGGTGAACATCTCCTTGTAAATCCCCCGTGGTTTCTTGTACACCGGTGAAATTTGGCCAGGTTATGCAGTTTGCATTGCTGCACAATTGCGCCTGCCTAGCTCGGATGTGGTTACAAACATTCAGGCGTGGCAGCCAGATAGGCTGGTCCCCTTAGGACACTGCCAGCAGACTGGGTATATCTGCTTCCCGTTCTTCTCACCTGAGTGCTACTGATTCCAGCTTTGAGGGCTACACTCTACTCAACCAGAGCAGTAAGTTGAACCTCAACATATGACACTTTGTGAAACTGTTGAGAATTAGAGCTCAGTTGTTTGGCACGCCACCACTCTCCATCCAGCACTATGGACGGCACTGCATACATCTGGCTCTAATTAGTCCACGGTTGTGTTCAGCCGAATGACCTCTGCCGGGAACACTCAGAATGAGGTTCTGAGTTATTGCAACATAGGAGCATTTCACTGCTTTCAAGGCTTCTCAGGAAGAATTCCGGAATCTTGCTGCCGGCAGGCCTCCGGCTGTTCCGGGTGAACATCTCCTTGTAAATCCCGCATGGTTTCTTGTACACCCGTGAAATTTGGCCAGGTTATGCAATTTGCCTTGCTGCACAATTGCGCCTGCCTAGTTCGGCCACGGTTACAAACATTCAGGCGTGGCAGCCAGATAGGCTGGTCCCCGTAGGACACTGCCAGCGGACTGGGTATATCTGCTTCCCGTTCTTCTCACCAGAGTGCTAATGATTCCAGCTTTGACGGCTACACTCTACTCAACCGGAGCAGTAAGTTGAACCTCAACTTATGGCACTTTGTGAAACTGTTGAGAACTAGAGCTCAGTTGTTTGGCACGCCACCACTGTCCATCCAGCACTATGGACGTCACTGCCTACATCTGGCTCTAATTAGTCCACGGTTGTGTTTAGCCGAATGACCTCTGCCGGGAACACTCAGAATGAGGTTCTGAGTTATTGCAACATAGGAGCGTTTCACTGCTTTCAAGGCTTCTCAGGAAGAATTCCGGAATCTTGCTGCCGGCAGTCCTCCGGCTGATCCGGGTGAACATCTCCTTGTAAATCCCCCGTGGTTTCTTGTACACCCGTGAAATTTGGCCAGGTTATGCAGTTTGCATTGCTGCACAATTGCTCCTGCCTAGCTCGGCCGCAATTACAAACATTCAGGCGTGGTAGCCAGATAGGCTGGTCCCCGTAGGACACTGCCAGCGGACTGGGTATATCTGCTTCCCGTTCTTCTCACATGAGTGCTACTGATTCCAGCTTTAACGGCTACACTCTACTCAAGGGGAGCATTAAGTTGAACCTCAACTTATGGCACTTTGTGAAACTGTTGAGAACTAGAGCTCAGTTGTTTGGCACGCCACCACTCTCCATCCAGCACTATGGACGACACTGCATACATCTGGCTCTAATTAGTCCACGGTTGTGTTCAGCCGAATGACCTCTGCCGGGAACACTCAGAATGAGGTTCTGAGTTATTGCAACATAGGAGCGTTTCACTGCTTTCAAGGCTTCTCAGGAAGAATTCCGGAATCTTGCTGCCGGCAGGCCTCCGGCTGTTCCGGGTGAACATCTCCTTGTAAATCCCCCATGGTTTCTTGTACACCCGTGAAATTTGGCCAGGTTATGCAGTTTGCATTGCTGCACAATTGCGCATGCCTAGCTCGGCCGCGGTTACAAATATTCAGGCGTGGCAGCCACATAGGCTGGTCCCCGTAAGACACTGCCAGCAGACTGGGTATATCTGCTTCCCGTTCTTCTCACCTGAGTGCTACTGATTCCAGCTTTGACGGCTACACTCTACTCAACCGGAGCAGTAAGTTGAACCTAAACTTATGGCACTTTGTGAAACTGTTGAGAAGTAGAGCTCAGTTGTTTGGCTCGCCACCACTCTCCATCCAGCACTATGGACGGCACTGCCTACATCTGGCTCTAATTAGTCCACGGTTGTGTTCAGCCGAATGACCTCTGCCGGGAACACTCAGAATGAGGTTCTGAGTTATTGCAACATAGGAGCGTTTCATTGCTTTCAAGGCTTCTCAGGAAGAATTCCGGAATCTTGTTGCCGGCAGGCCTCCGGCTTTTCCGGGTGAACATCTCCGTGTAAATCCCCCGTGGTTTCTTGTACACCCGTGAAATTTGGACAGGTTATGCAGTTTGCATTGCTGCACAATTGCGCCTGACTAGCTCGGCCGCGTTTACAAACATTCAGGCGTGGCAGCCAGATAGGCTGGTCCCCGTAGGAATCTGCCAGCGGACTTGGTATATCTGCTTCCCTTTCTTCTCACCTGAGTGCTACTGATTTCAGCTTTGACGGCTACACTCTACTCAACCGGAGCCGTAAGTTGAACCTCAACTTATGGCACTTTTTGAAACTGTTGAGAACTAGAGCTCAGTTGTTTGGCACGCCACCACTCTCCATCCAGCACTATGTACGGCACTGCCTACATCTGGCTCTAATTAGTCCATGGTTGTGTTCAGCCGAATGACCTCTGACGGCAACACTCAGAATGAGGTTCTGAGTTATTGCAACATAGGAGCGTTTCACTGCTTTCAAGGCTTCTCAGGAAGAATTCCGGAATCTTGCTGCCGGCAGGCCTCCGGCTGTTCCGGGTGAACATCTCCTTGTAAATCCCCCGTAGTTGCTTGTACACCCGTGAAATTTGGCTAGGTTATGCAGTTTGCATTGCTGCACAATTGCGCCTGCCTAGCTCGGCCGCGGTTACAAACATTCAGGCGTGGCAGCCAGATAGGCTGGTCCCCGTAGTACACTGCCAGCGGACTGGGTATATCTGCTTCCCGTTCTTCTCACCTGAGTGCTACTGATTTCAGCTTTGACGGCTACATTCTACTCAACCAGGAGCAGTAAGTTGAACCTCAACTTATGGCACTTTGTGAAACTGTTGAGAAGTAGAGCTCAGTTGTTTGGCACGCCACCACTGTCCATCCAGCACTATGGACGGTACTGCTTACATCTGGCTCTAATTAGTCCACGGTTGTGTTCAGCCAAATGACCTCTGCCGGCAACACTCAGAATGAGGTTCTGAGTTATTGCAACATAGGAGCGTTTCACTGCTTTCAAGGCTTCTCAGGAAGAATTCCGGAATCTTGCTGCCGGCAGGCCTCCGGCTGTTCCGGGTGAACATCTCCTTGTAAATCCCCCGTGGTTTCTTGTACACCCGTAAAATTTGGCCAGGTTATGCAGTTTGCATTGCTGCACAATTGCGCCTGCCTAGCTCCCCCGCGGTTACAAACATTCAGGCGTGGCAGCCAGATAGGCTGGTCCCCGTAGGACTCTGCCAGCAGACTGGGTTTATCTGCTTCCCGTTCTTCTCACCTGAGTGCTACTGATTCCAGCTTTGACGGCTACACTCTACTCAACCGGAGCAGTAAGTTGAACCTCAACTTATGGCACTTTGTGAAAGTGTTGATAGGTAGAGCTCAGTTGTTTGGCACGCCACCACTGTCCATCCAGCACTATGGACGGCACTGCCTACATCTGGCTCTAATTAGTCCACGGTTGTGTTCAGACAAATGACCTCTGCCGGCAACACTCAGAATGAGGTTTTGAGTTATTGCAACATAAGAGCGTTTCACTGCTTTCAAGGCTTCTCAGGAAGAATTCCGGAATCTTGCTGTCGGCAGGCCTCCGGCTGTTCCGGGTGAACATCTCTTTGTAAATCCCCCGTGGTTTCTTGTACACCCGTAAAATTTGGCCAGGTTATGCAGTTTGCATTGCTCCACAATTGCGCTGGCCTAGCTCAGCCGCGTTTGCAAACATTCAGGCGTGGCAGCCAGATAGGCTGGTCCCCGTAGGACTCTGCCAGCGGACTTGGTATATCTGCTTCCCTTTCTTCTCACCTGAGTGCTACTATTTCAGCTTTGACGGCTACACTCTACTCAACCGGAGCAGTAAGTTGAACCTCATCTTATGTCACTTTTTGAAACTGTTGAGAACTAGAGCTCAGTTGTTTGGCACGCCACCACTCTCCATCCAGCACTATGGACGGAACTGCCTACATCTGGCTCTAATTAGTCCACGGTTGTGTTCAGCCAAATGACCTCTGCCGGTAACACTCAGAATGAGGTTCTGAGTTATTGCAACATAGGAGCGTTTCACTGCTTTCAAGGCTTCTCAGGAAGAATTCCGGAATCTTGCTGCCGGCAGGTTCCGGCTGTTCCGGGTGAACATCTCCTTGTAAATCCCCCGTGGTTTCTTGTACACCCGTGAAATTTGGACAGGTTATGCAGTTTGCATTGCTGCACAATTGCGCCTGCTTAGCTCGGCTGCGGTTACAAACATTCAGGCGTGGCAGCCAGATAGGCTGGTCCCCGTAGTACACTGCCAGCGGACTGCGTATATCTGCTTCCCGTTCTTCTCACCTGAGTGCTACTGATTTCAGCCTTGTCGGCTACATTCTACTCAACCGGAGCAGTAAGTTGAACCTCAACTTATGGCACTTTGTGAAACTGTTGAGACTAGAGCTCAGTTGTTTAGCACGCCACCACTGTCCATCCAGCACTATGGACGGTACTGCTTACATCTGGCTCTAATTAGTCCACGGTTGTGTTCAGCAAAATGACCTCTGCCGGCAACACTCAGAATGAGGTTCTGAGTTATTGCAACATAGGAGCGTTTCACTGGTTTCAAGGCTTCTCAGGAAGAATTCCGGAATCTTGCTGCCGGCAGGCCTCCGGCTGTTCCGGGTGAACATCTCATTGTAAATCCCCCGTGGTTTCTTGTACACCCGTGAAATTTGGCCAGTTTATGCAGTTTGCATTGCTGCACAATTGCGCCTGCCTAGCTCCGCCGCGGTTACAAACATTCAGGCGTGGCAGCCAGATAGGTTGGTCCCCGTAGGACTCTGCCAGCGGACTGGGTATATCTGCTTCCATTTCTTCTCACCTGAGTGCTACTGATTCCAGCTTTGACGGCTACACTCTACTCAACCGGAGCAGTAAGTTAAACCTCAAATTATGGCACTCTGTGAAAGTGTTGAGAAGTAGAGCTCAGTTTTTTGACACGCCACCACTGTCCATCCAGCAATATTGACGGCACTGCCTACATCTGGCTCTAATTAGTCCACGGTTGTGTTCAGCCGAATGACCTCTGCCGGCAACACTCAGAATGACGTTCTGAGTTATTGCAACATAGGAGCGTTTCACTGCTTTCAAGGCTTCTCAGGAAGAATTCCGGATTCTTGCTGCCGGCAGGCCTCCGGCTGTTCCGGGTGAACATCTCCTTGTAAATCCCCCGTGGTTTCTTGTACACCCGTGAAATTTGGCCAGGTTATGCACTTTGGATTGCTGCACAATTGTGCCTGCCTAGCTCTGCCGCGGTTACAAACATTCAGGCGTGGCAGCCAGATAGGCTGGTCCCCGGAGTACACTGCCAGCGGACTGGATATATCTGCTTCCCATTCTTCTCACCTGAGTGCTACTGATTTCAGCTTTGACGGCTACATTCTACTCAACCGGAGCAGTAAGTTGAACCTGAACTTATGGCACTTTGTGAAACTGTTGAGAACTAGAGCTCAGTTGTTTGGCACGCCACCACTGTCCATCCAGCACTATGGACAGTACTGCTTACATCTGGCTCTAATTAGTCCACGGTTGTGTTCAGCCGAATTACCTCTGCCGGCAACACTCAGAATGAGGTTCTGAGTTATTGCAACATAGGAGCGTTTCCCTGCTTTCAAGGCTTCTCAGGAAGAATTCCGGAATCTTGCTGCCGGCAGGCCTCCGGCTGTTCCGGGTGAACATCTCCTTTTAAATCCCCCGTGGTTTCTTGTACACCCGTAAAATTTGGACGGGTTATGCAGTTTGCATTGCTGCACAATTGCGCTTGCCTAGCTCGGCCGCGGTTACAAACATTCAGGCGTGGCAGTCAGATAGGTTGGTCCCCGTAGGACTCTGCCAGCGGACTGGGTATATCTGCTTCCCGTTTTTCTCACCTGAGTGCTACTGATTCCAGCATTGACGGCTACACTCTACTCAACCAGAGCAGTAAGTTGAACCTCAACATATGACACTTTGTGAAAATGTTGAGAACTAGAGCTCATTTGTTTGGCACGCCACCTCTGTCCATCCAGCACTATGGACGGCACTGCCTACATCTGGCTCTAATTAGTCCACGGTTGTGTTCAGCCGAATGACCTCTGCCGGGAACACTCAGAATGAGGTTCTGAGTTATTGCAACATAGGAGCGTTTCACTGCTTTCAAGGCTTCTCAGGAAGAATTCCGGAATCTTGCTGCCGGCAGGCCTCCGGCTGTTCCGGGTGAACATCTCCTTGTAAATCCCCCGTGGTTTCTTGTACACCCGTGAAATTTGGCCAGGTTATGCAGTTTGCATTGCTGCACAATTGCGCCTGCCTAGCTCGGATGTGGTTACAAACATTCAGGCGTGGCAGCCAGATAGCCTGGTCCCCTTAGGACACTGCCAGCAGACTGGGTATATCTGCTTCCCGTTCTTCTCACCTGAGTGCTACTGATTCCAGCTTTGAGGGCTACACTCTACTCAACCGGAGCAGTAAGTTGAACCTCAACTTATGGCACTTTGTGAAACTGTTGAGAACTAGAGCTCAGTTGTTTGGCACGCCACCACTGTCCATCCAGCACTATGGACAGCACTGCCTACATCTGGCTCTAATTAGTCCACGATTGTGTTCAGCCGAATGACCTCTGCCGGGAATACTCAGAATGAGGTTCTGAGTTATTGCAACATAGGAGCGTTTCACTGCTTTCAAGGCTTCTCAGGAAGAATTCCGGAATCTTGCTGCCGGCAGGCCTCCGGCTGTTCCGGGTGAACATCTCCTTGTAAATCCCCCGTGGTTTCTTTTACACCCGTGAAATTTGGCCAGGTTATGTAGTTTGCATTGCTGCACAATTGCGCCTGCCTAGCTCGGCCGCGGTTACAAATATTCAGGCGTGGCAGCCAGATAGGCTGGTCCCCGTAAGACACTGCCAGCGGACTGGGTATATCTGCTTCCCGTTCTTCTCACCTGAGTGCTACTGATTCCAGCTTTGAGGGCTACACTCTACTCAAGGGGAGCATTAAGTTGAACCTCAACTTATGGCACTTTGTGAAACTGTTGAGAACTAGAGCTCAGTTGTTTGGCACGCCACCACTCTCCATCCAGCACTATGGACGGCACTGCATACATCTGGCTCTAATTAGTCCACGGTTGTGTTCAGCCGAATGACCTCTGCCGGGAACACTCAGAATGAGGTTCTGAGTTATTGCAACATAGGAGCGTTTCACTGCTTTCAAGGCTTCTCAGGAAGAATTCCGGAATCTTGCTGCCGGCAGGCCTCCGGCTGTTCCGGGTGAACATCTCCTTGTAAATCCCGCATGGTTTCTTGTACACCCGTGAAATTTGGCCAGGTTATGCAATTTGCCTTGCTGCACAATTGCGCCTGCCTAGCTCGGCCGCGGTTACAAACATTCAGGCGTGGCAGCCAGATAGGCTGGTCCCCGTAGGACACTGCCAGCGGACTGGGTATATCTGCTTCCCGTTCTTCTCACCAGAGTGCTAATGATTCCAGCTTTGACGGCTACACTCTACTCAACCGGAGCAGTAAGTTGAACCTCAACTTATGGCACTTTGTGAAACTGTTGAGAACTAGAGCTCAGTTGTTTGGCACGCCACCACTGTCCATCCAGCACTATGGACGTCACTGCCTACATCTGGCTCTAATTAGTCCACGATTGTGTTCAGCCGAATGACCTCTGCCAGGAATACTCAGAATGAGGTTCTGAGTTATTGCAACATAGGAGCGTTTCACTGCTTTCAAGGCTTCTCAGGAAGAATTCCTGAATCTTGCTGCCGGCAGGCCTCCGGCTGTTCCGGGTGAATATCTCCTTGTAAATCCCCCGTGGTTTTTTGTACACCCGTGAAATTTGGCCAGGATATGCAGTTTGCATTGCTGCACAATTGCGCCTGCCTCGCTCGGCCGCGGTTACAAACATTCAGGCGTGGCAGCCAGATAGGCTGGTCCCCGTAGGACACTGCCAGCGGACTGGGTATATCTGCTTCCCGTTCTTCTCACCTGAGTGCTACTGATTCCAGCTTTGAGGACTACACTCTACTCAATCCGGCCATTAAATTGAACCTCAACTTGTGGCACTTTGTGAAACTGTTCAGAACTAGAGCTCAGTTGTTTGGAATGCCACCACTCTCCATCCAGCACTATGGACGGCACTGCCTACATCTGGCTCTAATTAGTCCACGGTTGTGTTCAGCCGAATGACCTCTGCCGGGAACACTCAGAATGAGGTTCTGAGTTATTGCAACATAGGAGCGTTTCACTGCTTTCAAGGCTTCTCAGGAAGAATTCCGGAATCTTGCTGCCGGCAGTCCTCCGGCTGATCCGGGTGAACATCTCCTTGTAAATCCCCCGTGGTTTCTTGTACACCCGTGAAATTTGGCCAGGTTATGCAGTTTGCATTGCTGCACAATTGCTCCTGCCTAGCTCGGCCGCAATTACAAACATTCAGGCGTGTTAGCCAGATAGGCTGGTCCCCGTAGGACACTGCCAGCGGACTGGGTATATCTGCTTCCCGTTCTTCTCACCTGAGTGCTACTGATTCCAGCTTTGAGGGCTACACTCTACTCAAGGGGAGCATTAAGTTGAACCTCAACTTATGGCACTTTGTGAAACTGTTGAGAACTAGAGCTCAGTTGTTTGGCACGCCACCACTCTCCATCCAGCACTATGGACGACACTGCATACATCTGGCTCTAATTAGTCCACGGTTGTGTTCAGCCGAATGACCTCTGCCGGGAACACTCAGAATGAGGTTCTGAGTTATTGCAACATAGGAGCGTTTCACTGCTTTCAAGGCTTCTCAGGAAGAATTCCGGAATCTTGCTGCCGGCAGGCCTCCGGCTGTTCCGGGTGAACATCTCCTTGTAAATCCCCCGTGGTTTCTTGTACACCCGTGAAATTTGGCCAGGTTATCCAGTTTGCATTGCTGCACAATTGCGCCTGCCTAGCTCGGATGTGGTTACAAACATTCAGGCGTGGCAGCCAGATAGGCTGGTCCCCTTAGGACACTGCCAGCAGACTGGGTATATCTGCTTCCCGTTCTTCTCACCTGAGTGCTACTGATTCCAGCTTTGAGGGCTACACTCTACTCAACCGGAGCAGTAAGTTGAACCTCAACTTATGGCACTTTGTGAAACTGTTGAGAACTAGAGCTCAGTTGTTTGGCACGCCACCACTGTCCATCCAGCACTATGGACAGCACTGCCTACATCTGGCTCTAATTAGTCCACGATTGTGTTCAGCCGAATGACCTCTGCCGGGAATACTCAGAATGAGGTTCTGAGTTATTGCAACATAGGAGCGTTTCACTGCTTTCAAGGCTTCTCAGGAAGAATTCCGGAATCTTGCTGCCGGCAGGCCTCCGGCTCTTCCGGGTGAACATCTCCTTGTAAATCCCCCGTGGTTTCTTTTACACCCGTGAAATTTGGCCAGGTTATGTAGTTTGCATTGCTGCACAATTGCGCCTGCCTATCTCGGCCGCGGTTACAAACATTCAGGCGTGGCAGCCAGATAGGCTGGTCCCCGTAAGACACTGCCAGCGGACTGGGTATATCTGCTTCCCGTTCTTCTCACCTGAGTGCTACTGATTCCAGCTTTGAGGGCTACACTCTACTCAAGGGGAGCATTAAGGTGAACCTCAACTTATGGCACTTTGTGAAACTGTTGAGAAGTAGAGCTCAGTTGTTTGGCACGCCACCACTCTCCATCCAGCACTATGGACGGCACTGCATACATCTGGCTCTAATTAGTCCACGGTTGTGTTCAGCCGAATGACCTCTGCCGGGAACACTCAGAATGAGGTTCTGAGTTATTGCAACATAGGAGGGTTTCACTGCTTTCAAGGCTTCTCAGGAAGAATTCCGGAATCTTGCTGCCGGCAGGCCTCCGGCTGTTCCGGGTGAACATCTCCTTGTAAATCCCGCATGGTTTCTTGTACACCAGTGAAATTTGGCCAGGTTATGCAATTTGCCTTGCTGCACAATTGCGCCTGCCTAGCTCGGCCGAGGTTACAAACATTCAGGCGTGGCAGCCAGATAGGCTGGTCCCCGTAGGACACTGCCAGCGGACTGGGTATATCTGCTTCCCGTTCTTCTCACCTGAGTGCTACTGATTCCAGCTTTGACGGCTACACTCTACTCAACCGTAGCAGTAAGTTGAACCTCAACTTATGGCACTTTGTGAAAGTGTTGATAGGTAGAGCTCAGTTGTTTGGCACGCCACCACTGTCCATCCAGCACTATGGACGGCACTGCCTACATCTGGCTCTAATTAGTCCACGGTTGTGTTCAGACAAATGACCTCTCCCGGCAACACTCAGAATGAGGTTCTGAGTTATTGCAACATAAGAGCGTTTCACTGCTTCAAGGCTTCTCAGGAAGAATTCCGGAATCTTGCTGTCGGCAGGCCTCCGGCTGTTCCGGGTGAACATCTCTTTGTAAATCCCCCGTGGTTTCTTGTACACCCGTAAAATTTGGCCAGGTTATGCAGTTTGCATTGCTCCACAATTGCGCTGGCCTAGCTCAGCCGCGTTTGCAAACATTCAGGCGTGGCAGCCAGATAGGCTGGTCCCCGTAGGACTCTGCCAGCGGACTTGGTATATCTGCTTCCCTTTCTTCTCACCTGAGTGCTACTGATTTCAGCTTTGACGGCTACACTCTACTCAACCGGAGCAGTAAGTTAAACCTCAAATTATGGCACTCTGTGAAAGTGTTGAGAAGTAGAGCTCAGTTGTTTGACACGCCACCACTGTCCATCCAGCAATATTGACGGCACTGCCTACATCTGGCTCTAATTAGTCCACGGTTGTGTTCAGCCGAATGACCTCTGCCGGCAACACTCAGAATGACGTTCTGAGTTATTGCAACATAGGAGCGTTTCACTGCTTTCAAGGCTTCTCAGGAAGAATTCCGGATTCTTGCTGCCGGCAGGCCTCCGGCTATTCCGGGTGAACATCTCCTTGTAAATCCCCCGTGGTTTCTTGTACACCCGTGAAATTTGGCCAGGTTATGCAGTTTGGATTGCTGCACAATTGTGCCTGCCTAGCTCTGCCGCGGTTACAAACATTCAGGCGTGGCAGCCAGATAGGCTGGTCCCCGTAGTACACTGCCAGCGGACTGGATATATCTGCTTCCCATTCTTCTCACCTGAGTGCTACTGATTTCAGCTTTGACAGCTACATTCTACTCAACCGGAGCAGTAAGTTGAACCTCAACTTATGGCACTTTTTGAAACTGTTGAGAACTAGAGCTCAGTTGTTTGGCACGCCACCACTCTCCATCCAGCACTATGTACGGCACTGCCTACATCTGGCTCTAATTAGTCCACGGTTGTGTTCAGCCGAATGACCTCTGCCGGCAACACTCAGAATGAGGTTCTGAGTTATTGCAACATAGGAGCGTTTCACTGCTTTCAAGGCTTCTCAGGAAGAATTCCGGAATCTTGCTGCCGGCAGGCCTCCGGCTGTTCTGGGTGAACATCTCCTTGGAAATCCCCCGTGGTTTCTTGTACACCCGTGAAATATGGCTAGGTTATGCAGTTTGCGTTGCTGCACAATTGCGCCTGCCTACCTCGGCCGCGGTTACAAACATTCAGGCGTGGCAGCCAGATAGGCTGGTCCCCGTAGTACACTGCCAGCGGACTGGGTATATCTGCTTCCCGTTCTTCTCACCTGAGTGCTACTGATTTCAGCTTTGACGGCTACATTCTACTCAACCGGAGCAGTAAGTTGAACCTCAACTTATGGCACTTTGTGAAACTGTTGAGAACTAGAGCTCAGTTGTTTGGCACGCCACCACTGTCCATCCAGCACTTTGGACGGTACTGCTTACATCTGGCTCTAATTAGTCCACGGTTGTGTTCAGCCAAATGACCTCTGCCGGCAACACTCAGAATGAGGTTCTGAGTTATTGCAACATAGGCGCGTTTCACTGCTTTCAAGGCTTCTCAGGAAGAATTCCGGAATCTTGCTGCCGGCAGGCCTCCGGCTGTTCCGGGTGAACATCTCCTTTTAAATCCCCCGTGGTTTCTTGTACACCCGTGAAATTTGGCCAGGTTATGCAGTTTTCATTGCTGCACAATTGCGCTGGCCTAGCTCAGCCGCGTTTGCAAACATTCAGGCGTAGCAGCCAGATAGGCTGGTCCCCGTAGGACTCTGCCAGCGGACTGGGTATATCTGCTTCCCGTTTTTCTCACCTGAGTGCTACTGATTCCAGCTTTGACGGCTACACTCTACTCAACCAGAGCAGTAAGTTGAACCTCAACTTATGGCACTTTGTGAAACTGTTGAGAACTAGAGCTCATTTGTTTGGCACGCCACCTCTGTCCGTCCAGCACTATGGACGGCACTGCCTACATCTGGCTCTAATTAGTACACGGTTGTGTTCAGCCGAATGAGCTCTGCCGGCAGCACTCAGAATGAGGTTCTGAGTTATTGCAACATAGGAGCGTTTCACTGCTTTAAAGGCTTCTCAGGAAGAATTCCGGAATCTTGCTGCCGGCAGGCCTCCGGCTGTTCCAGGTGAACATCTCCTTGTAAATCCCCCGTGGTTTCTTGTACACCCGTGAAATTTGGCCAGGTTATGGAGTTTGCATTGCTGCACAATTGCGCCTGCCTAGCTCGGATGTGGTTACAAACATTCAGGCGTGGCAGCCAGATATGCTGGTCCCCGTAGTACACTGCCAGCGGACTGGGTATATCTGCTTCCCGTTCTTCTCACCTGAGTGCTACTGATTCCAGCTTTGACGGCTACACTCTACTCAACCGGAGCAGTAAGTTGAACCTCAACTTATGGCACTTTGTGAAACTGTTGAGAACTAGAGCTCAGTTGTTTGGCACGCCACCACTGTCCATCCAGCACTATGGACGGCACTGCCTATATCTGGCTCTAATTAGTCCACGGTTGTGTTCAGCCGAATGACTTCTGCCGGCAACACTCAGATTGAGGTTCTGAGTTATTGCAACATAGGAGCGTTTCACTGCTTTCAAGGCTTCTCAGGAAGAACTCCGGAATCTTGCTGCCGGCAGGCCTCCGGCTGTTCCGGGTGAACATCTCCTTGTAAATACCCCGTGGTTTCTTGTACACCCGTGAAATTTGGCCAGGTTATGGAGTTTGCATTGCTGCACAATTGCGCCTGCCTAGCTCGGCCGCGGTTGCAAACATTCAGGCGTGGAAGCCAGATAGGCTGGTCCCCTGAGGACACTGCCAGCAGACTGGGTATATCTGCTTCCCGTTCTTCTCACCTGAGTGCTACTGATTCCAGCTTTGAGGGCTACACTCTTCTCAACCGGAGCAGTAAGTTGAACCTCAACTTATGGCACTTTGTGAAACTGTTGAGAAGTAGAGCTCAGTCGTTTGGCACGCCACCACTGTCCATCCAGCACTATGGACGGCACTGCCTACATCTGGCTCTAATTAGTCCACGGTTGTGTTCAGCCGAATGACCTCTGCCGGTAACACTCAGAATGAGGTTCTGAGTTATTGCAACATAGGAGCGTTTCACTGCTTTCAAGGCTTCTCAGGAAGAATTCAGGAATCTTGCGGCCGGCAGGCCTCCGGCTGTTCCCGGTGAACATCTCCTTGTAAATCCCCCGTGGTTTCTTGTACACCCGTGAAATTTGGACAGGCTATGAGTTTGCATTGCTGCACAATTGCGCCTGCTTAGCTCGGCTGCGGTTACAAACATTCAGGCGTGCCAGCCAGATAGGCTGGTCCCCGTAGTACACTGCCAGCGGACTGGGTATATCTGCTTCCCGTTCTTCTCACCTGAGTGCTACTGATTTCAGCATTGTCGGCTACATTCTACTCAACCGGAGCAGTAAGTTGAACCTCAACTTATGGCACTTTGTGAAACTGTTGAGTACTAGAGCTCAGTTGTTTGACACACCACCACTCTCCATCCAGCACTATGGACGGCACTGCCTACATCTGGCTCTAATTAGTCCACGGTTGTGTTCAGCCGAATGACCTCTGCCGGCAACACTCAGAATGAGGTTCTGAGTTATTGCAACATAGGAGCGTTTCCCTGCTTTCAAGGCTTCTCAGGAAGAATTCCGGAATCTTGCTGCCGGCAGGCCTCCGGCTGTTCCGGGTGAACATCTCCTTGTAAATCCCCCGTGGTTTCTTGTACACCCGTAAAATTTGGACAGGTTATGCAGTTTGCATTGCTGCACAATTGCCCTTGCCGAGCTCGGCCGCGGTTACAAACATTCAGGCGTGGCAGTCAGATAGGATGGTCCCCGTAGGACTCTACCATTGGACTAGGTATATCTGCTTCCCGTTCTTCTCACCTGAGTGCTACTGATTCCAGCTTTGACGGCTACACTCTACTCAACCGGAGCAGTAAGTTGAACCTCAACTTATGGCACTTTGTGAAAGTGTTGATAGGTAGAGCTCAGTTGTTTGGCACGCCACCACTGTCCATCCAGCACTATGGACGGCACTGCCTACATCTGGCTCTAATTAGTCCACGGTTGTGTTCAGACAAATGACCTCTGCCGGCAACACTCAGAATGAGGTTCTGAGTTATTGCAACATAAGAGCGTTTCACTGCTTTCAAGGCTTCTCAGGAAGAATTCCGGAATCTTGCTGTCGGCAGGCCTCCGGCTGTTCCGGGTGAACATCTCTTTTTAAATCCCCCGTGGTTTCTTGTACACCCGTAAAATTTGGCCAGGTTATGCAGTTTGCATTGCTCCACAATTGCGCTGGCCTAGCTCAGCCGCGTTTGCAAACATTCAGGCGTGGCAGCCAGATAGGCTGGTCCCCGTAGGACTCTGCCAGCGGACTTGGTATATCTGCTTCCCTTTCTTCTCACCTGAGTGCTACTGATTTCAGCTTTGACGGCTACACTCTACTCAACCGGAGCAGTAAGTTGAACCTCATCTTATGGCACTTTTTGAAACTGTTGAGAACTAGAGCTCAGTTGTTTGGCACGCCACCACTCTCCATCCAGCACTATGGACGGTACTGCCTACATCTGGCTCTAATTAGTCCACGGTTGTGTTCAGCCAAATGACCTCTGCCGGTAACACTCAGAATGAGGTTCTGAGTTATTGCAACATAGGAGCGTTTCACTGCTTTCAAGGCTTCTCAGGAAGAATTCCGGAATCTTGCTGCCGGCAGGTTCCGGCTGTTCCGGGTGAACATCTCCTTGTAAATCCCCCGTGGTTTCTTGTACACCCGTGAAATTTGGACAGGTTATGCAGTTTGCATTGCTGCACAATTGCGCCTGCTTAGCTCGGCTGCGGTTACAAACATTCAGGCGTGGCAGCCAGATAGGCTGGTCCCCGTAGTATACTGCCAGCGGACTGCGTATATCTGCTTCCCGTTCTTCTCACCTGAGTGCTACTGATTTCAGCCTTGTCGGCTACATTCTACTCAACCGGAGCAGTAAGTTGAACCTCAACTTATGGCACTTTGTGAAACTGTTGAGAACTAGAGCTCAGTTGTTTGGCACGCCACCACTGTCCATCCAGCACTATGGACGGTACTGCTTACATCTGGCTCTAATTAGTCCACGGTTGTGTTCAGCAAAATGACCTCTGCCGGCAACACTCAGAATGAGGTTCTGAGTTATTGCAACATAGGAGCGTTTCACTGCTTTCAAGGCTTCTCAGGAAGAATTCCGGAATCTTGCTGCCGGCAGGCCTCCGGCTGTTCCGGGTGAACATCTCATTGTAAATCCCCCGTGGTTTCTTGTACACCCGTGAAATTTGGCCAGGTTATGCAGTTTGCATTGCTGCACAATTGCGCCTGCCTAGCTCCGCCGCGGTTACAAACATTCAGGCGTGGCAGCCAGATAGGTTGGTCCCCGTAGGACTCTGCCAGCGGACTGGGTATATCTGCTTCCCGTTCTTCTCACCTGAGTGCTACTGATTCCAGCTTTGACGGCTACACTCTACTCAACCGGAGCAGTAAGTTAAACCTCAAATTATGGCACTCTGTGAAAGTGTTGAGAAGTAGAGCTCAGTTGTTTGACACGCCACCACAGTCCATCCAGCAATATTGACGGCACTGCCTACATCTGGCTCTAATTAGTCCACGGTTGTGTTCAGCCGAATGACCTCTGCCGGCAACACTCAGAATGAGGTTCTGAGTTATTGCAACATAGGAGCGTTTCACTGCTTTCAAGGCTTCTCAGGAAGAATTCCGGAATCTTGCTGCCGGCAGGCCTCCGGCTGTTCTGGGTGAACATCTCCTTGTAAATCCCCCGTGGTTTCTTGTACACCCGTGAAATATGGCTAGGTTATGCAGTTTGCATTGCTGCACAATTGCGCCTGCCTACCTCGGCCGCGGTTACAAACATTCAGGCGTGGCAGCCAGATAGGCTGGTCCCCGTAGTACACTGCCAGCGGACTGGGTATATCTGCTTCCCGTTCTTCTCACCTGAGTGCTACTGATTTCAGCTTTGACGGCTACATTCTACTCAACCGGAGCAGTAAGTTGAACCACAACTTATGGCAATTTGTGAAACTGTTGAGAAGTAGAGCTCAGTTGTTTGGCACGCCACCACTGTCCATCCAGCACTATGGACGGTACTGCTTACATCTGGCTCTAATTAGTCCACGGTTGTGTTCAGCCAAATGACCTCTGCCGGCAACACTCAGAATGAGGTTCTGAGTTATTGCAACATAGGCGCGTTTCACTGCTTTCAAGGCTTCTCAGGAAGAATTCCGGAATCTTGCTGCCGGCAGGCCTCCGGCTGTTCCGGGTGAACATCTCCTTTTAAATCCCCCGTGGTTTCTTGTACACCCGTGAAATTTGGCCAGGTTATGCAGTTTTCATTGCTGCACAATTGCGCTGGCCTAGCTCAGCCGCGTTTGCATACATTCAGGCGTAGCAGCCAGATAGGCTGGTCCCCGTAGGACTCTGCCAGCGGACTGGGTATATCTGCTTCCCGTTTTTCTCACCTGAGTGCTACTGATTCCAGCTTTGACGGCTACACTCTACTCAACCAGAGCAGTAAGTTGAACCTCAACTTATGGCACTTTGTGAAACTGTTGAGAACTAGAGCTCATTTGTTTGGCACGCCACCTCTGTCCGTCCAGCACTATGGACGGCACTGCCTACATGTGGCTCTAATTAGTACACGGTTGTGTTCAGCCGAATGAGCTCTGCCGGCAACACTCAGAATGAGGTTCTGAGTTATTGCAACATAGGAGCGTTTCACTGCTTTAAAGGCTTCTCAGGAAGAATTCCGGAATCTTGCTGCCGGCAGGCCTCCGGCTGTTCCAAGTGAATATCTCCTTGTAAATCCCCCGTGGTTTCTTGTACACCCGTGAAATTTGGCCAGGTTATGCAGTTTGCATTGCTGCACAATTGCGCCTGCCTAGCTCGGATGTGGTTACAAACATTCAGGCGTGGCAGCCAGATATGCTGGTCCCCGTAGTACACTGCCAGCGGACTGGGTATATCTGCTTCCCGTTCTTCTCACCTGAGTGCTACTGATTCCAGCTTTGACGGCTACACTCTACTCAACCGGAGCAGTAAGTTGAACCTCAACTTATGGCACTTTGTGAAACTGTTGAGAACTAGAGCTCAGTTGTTTGGCACGCCACCACTGTCCATCCAGCACTATGGACGGCACTGCCTATATCTGGCTCTAATTAGTCCACGGTTGTGTTCAGCCGAATGACTTCTGCCGGCAACACTCAGATTGAGGTTCTGAGTTATTGCAACATAGGAGCGTTTCACTGCTTTCAAGGCTTCTCAGGAAGAACTCCGGAATCTTGCTGCAGGCAGGCCTCCGGCTGTTCCGGGTGAACATCTCCTTGTAAATACCCCGTGGTTTCTTGTACACCCGTGAAATTTGGCCAGGTTATGGAGTTTGCATTGCTGCACAATTGCGCCTGCCTAGCTCGGCCGCGGTTGCAAACATTCAGGCGTGGAAGCCAGATAGGCTGGTCCCCTGAGGACACTGCCAGCAGACTGGGTATATCTGCTTCCCGTTCTTCTCACCTGAGTGCTACTGATTCCAGCTTTGAGGGCTACACTCTACTCAACCGGAGCAGTAAGTTGAACCTCAACTTATGGCACTTTGTGAAACTGTTGAGAAGTAGAGCTCAGTCGTTTGGCACGCCACCACTGTCCATCCAGCACTATGGACGGCACTGCCTACATCTGGCTCTAATTAGTCCACGGTTGTGTTCAGCCGAATGACCTCTGCCGGTAACACTCAGAATGAGGTTCTGAGTTATTGCAACATAGGAGCGTTTCACTGCTTTCAAGGCTTCTCAGGAAGAATTCAGGAATCTTGCGGCCGGCAGGCCTCCGGCTGTTCCCGGTGAACATCTCCTTGTAAATCCCCCGTGGTTTCTTGTACACCCGTGAAATTTGGACAGGTTATGCAGTTTGCATTGCTGCACAATTGCGCCTGCTTAGCTCCGCTGCGGTTACAAATATTCAGGCGTGCCAGCCAGATAGGCTGGTCCCCGTAGTACACTGCCAGCGGACTGGGTATATCTGCTTCCCGTTCTTCTCACCTGAGTGCTACTGATTTCAGCCTTGTCGGCTACATTCTACTCAACCGGAGCAGTAAGTTGAACCTCAACTTATGGCACTTTGTGAAACTGTTGAGTACTAGAGCTCAGTTGTTTGACACACCACCACTGTCCATCCAGCACTATGGACGGCACTGCCTACATCTGGCTCTAATTAGTCCACGGTTGTGTTCAGCCGAATGACCTCTGCCGGCAACACTCAGAATGAGGTTCTGAGTTATTGCAACATAGGAGCGTTTCCCTGCTTTCAAGGCTTCTCAGGAAGAATTCCGGAATCTTGCTGCCGGCAGGCCTCCGGCTGTTCCGGGTGAACATCTCCTTTTAAATCCCCCGTGGTTTCTTGTACACCCGTAAAATTTGGACAGGTTATGCAGTTTGCATTGTTGCACAATCGCCCTTGCCGAGCTCGGCCGCGGTTACAAACATTCAGGCGTGGCAGTCAGATAGGTTGGTCCCCGTAGGACTCTACCATTGGACTAGGTATATCTGCTTCCCGTTCTTCTCACCTGAGTGCTACTGATTCCAGCTTTGACGGCTACACTCTACTCAACCGGAGCAGTAAGTTGAACCTCAACTTATGGCACTTTGTGAAAGTGTTGATAGGTAGAGCTCAGTTGTTTGGCACGCCACCACTGTCCATCCAGCACTATGGACGGCACTGCCTACATCTGGCTCTAATTAGTCCACGGTTGTGTTCAGACAAATGACCTCTGCCGGCAACACTCAGAATGAGGTTCTGAGTTATTGCAACATAAGAGCGTTTCACTGCTTTCAAGGCTTCTCAGGAAGAATTCCGGAATCTTGCTGTCGGCAGGCCTCCGGCTGTTCCGGGTGAACATCTCTTTGTAAATCCCCCGTGGATTCTTGTACACCCGTAAAATTTGGCCAGGTTATGCAGTTTGCATTGCTCCACAATTGCGCTGGCCTAGCTCAGCCGCGTTTGCAAACATTCAGGCGTGGCAGCCAGATAGGCTGGTCCCCGTAGGACTCTGCCAGCGGACTTGGTATATCTGCTTCCCTTTCTTCTCACCTGAGTGCTACTGATTTCAGCTTTGACGGCTACACTCTACTCAACCGGAGCAGTAAGTTGAACTTCATCTTATGGCACTTTTTGAAACTGTTGAGAACTAGAGCTCAGTTGTTTGGCACGCCACCACTCTCCATCCAGCACTATGGACGGAACTGCCTACATCTGGCTCTAATTAGTCCACGGTTGTGTTCAGCCAAATGACCTCTGCCGGTAACACTCAGAATGAGGTTCTGAGTTATTGCAACATAGGAGCGTTTCACTGCTTTCAAGGCTTCTCAGGAAGAATTCCGGAATCTTGCTGCCGGCAGGTTCCGGCTGTTCCGGGTGAATATCTCCTTGTAAATCCCCCGTGGTTTCTTGTACACCCGTGAAATTTGGACAGGTTATGCAGTTTGCATTGCTGCACAATTGCGCCTGCCTAGCTCCGCCGGGGTTACAAACATTCAGGCGTGGCAGCCAGATAGGTTGGTCCCCGTAGGACTCTGCCAGCGGACTGGGTATATCTGCTTCCCGTTCTTCTCACCTGAGTGCTACTGATTCCAGCTTTGACGGCTACACTCTACTCAACCGGAGCAGTAAGTTAAACCTCAAATTATGGCACTCTGTGAAAGTGTTGAGAAGGAGAGCTCAGTTGTTTGACACGCCACCACTGTCCATCCAGCACTATGGACGGCACTGCCTACATCTGGCTCTAATTAGTCCACGGTTGTGTTCAGCCGAATGACCTCTGCCGGCAACACTCAGAATGACGTTCTGAGTTATTGCAACATAGGAGCGTTTCACTGCTTTCAAGGCTTCTCAGGAAGAATTCCGGATTCTTGCTGCCGGCAGGCCTCCGGCTGTTCCGGGTGAACATCTCCTTGTAAATCCCCCGTGGTTTCTTGTACACCCGTGAAATTTGGCCAGGTTATGCAGTTTGGATTGCTGCACAATTGTGCCTGCCTAGCTCTGCCGCGGTTACAAACATTCAGGCGTGGCAGCCAGATAGGCTGGTCCCCGTAGGACACTGCCAGCGGACTGGGTATATCTGCTTCCCGTTCTTCTCACCAGAGTGCTAATGATTCCAGCTTTGACGGCTACACTCTACTCAACCGGAGCAGTAAGTTGAACCTCAACTTATGGCACTTTGTGAAACTGTTGAGAACTAGAGCTCAGTTGTTTGGCACGCCACCACTGTCCATCCAGCACTATGGACGTCGCTGCCTACATCTGGCTCTAATTAGTCCACGATTGTGTTCAGCCGAATGACCTCTGCCAGGAATACTCAGAATGAGGTTCTGAGTTATTGCAACATAGGAGCGTTTCACTGCTTTCAAGGCTTCTCAGGAAGAATTCCGGAATCTTGCTGCCGGCAGGCCTCCGGCTGTTCCGGGTGAACATCTCCTTGTAAATCCCCCGTGGTTTCTTGTACACCCGTGAAATTTGGCCAGGTTATGCAGTTTGCATTGCTGCACAATTGCGCCTGCCTCGCTCGGCCGCGGTTACAAACATTCAGGCGTGGCAGCCAGATAGGCTGGTCCCCGTAGGACACTGCCAGCGGACTGGGTATATCTGCTTCCCGTTCTTCTCACCTGAGTGCTACTGATTCCAGCTTTGAGGACTACACTCTACTCAATCCGGCCATTAAATTGAACCTCAACTTGTGGCACTTTGTGAAACTGTTCAGAACTAGAGCTCAGTTGTTTGGAACGCCACCACTCTCCATCCAGCACTATGGACGGCACTGCCTACATCTGGCTCTAATTAGTCCACGGTTGTGTTCAGCCGAATGACCTCTGCCGGGAACACTCAGAATGAGGTTCTGAGTTATTGCAACATAGGAGCGTTTCACTGCTTTCAAGGCTTCTCAGGAAGAATTCCGGAATCTTGCTGCCGGCAGTCCTCCGGCTGATCCGGGTGAACATCTCCTTGTAAATCCCCCGTGGTTTCTTGTACACCCGTGAAATTTGGCCAGGTTATGCAGTTTGCATTGCTGCACAATTGCTCCTGCCTAGCTCGGCCGCAATTACAAACATTCAGGCGCGGTAGCCAGATAGGCTGGTCCCCGTAGGACACTGCCAGCGGACTGGGTATATCTGCTTCCCGTTCTTCTCACCTGAGTGCTACTGATTCCAGCTTTGAGGGCTACACTCTACTCAAGGGGAGCATTAAGTTGAACCTCAACTTATGGCACTTTGTGAAACTGTTGAGAACTAGAGCTCAGTTGTTTGGCACGCCACCACTCTCCATCCAGCACTATGGACGACACTGCATACATCTGGCTCTAATTAGTCCACGGTTGTGTTCAGCCGAATGACCTCTGCCGGGAACACTCAGAATGAGGTTCTGAGTTATTGCAACATAGGAGCGTTTCACTGCTTTCAAGGCTTCTCAGGAAGAATTTCGGAATCTTGCTGCCGGCAGGCCTCCGGCTGTTCCGGGTGAACATCTCCTTGTAAATCCCCCATGGTTTCTTGTACACCCGTGAAATTTGGCCAGGTTATGCAGTTTGCATTGCTGCACAATTGCGCATGCCTAGCTCGGCCTCGGTTACAAACATTCAGGCGTGGCAGCCACATAGGCTGGTCCCCGTAGGACACTGCCAGCAGACTGGCTATATCTGCTTCCCGTTCTTCTCACCTGAGTGCTACTGATTCCAGCTTTGACGGCTACACTCTACTCAACCGGAGCAGTAAGTTGAACCTAAACTTATGGCACTTTGTGAAACTGTTGAGAACTAGAGCTCAGTTGTTTGGCACGCCACCACTCTCCATCCAGCACTATGGACGGCACTGCCTACATCTGGCTCTAATTAGTCCACGATTGTGTTCAGCCAAATGACCTCTGCCGGGAACACTCAGAATGAGGTTCTGAGTTATTGCAACATAGGAGCGTTTCATTGCTTTCAAGGCTTCTCAGGAAGAATTCCGGAATCTTGTTGCCGGCAGGCCTCCGGCTTTTCCGGGTGAACATCTCCGTGTAAATCCCCCGTGGTTTCTTGTACACCCGTGAAATTTGGCCAGGTTATGCAGTTTGCATTGCTGCACAATTGCGCCTGCCTAGCTCGGCCGCGTTTACAAACATTCAGGCGTGGCAGCCAGATAGGCTGTTCCCCGTAGGAATCTGCCAGCGGACTTGGTATATCTGCTTCCCTTTCTTCTCACCTGAGTGCTACTGATTTCAGCTTTGACGGCTACACTCTACTCAACCGGAGCCGTAAGTTGAACCTCAACTTATGGCACTTTGTGAAAGTGTTGAGAAGTAGAGCTCAGTTGTTTGGCACGCCACCACTCTCCATCCAGCACTATGTACGGCACTGCCTACATCTGGCTCTAATTAGTCCATGGTTGTGTTCAGCCGAATGACCTCTGCCGGCAACACTCAGAATGAGGTTCTGAGTTATTGCAACATAGGAGCGTTTCACTGCTTTCAAGGCTTCTCAGGAAGAATTCCGGAATCTTGCTGCCGGCAGGCCTCCGGCTGTTCCGGGTGAACATCTCCTTGTAAATCCCCCGTAGTTGCTTGTACACCCGTGAAATTTGGCTAGGTTATGCAGTTTGCATTGCTGCACAATTGCGCCTGCCTAGCTCGGCCGCGGTTAGAAACATTCAGGCGTGGCAGCCAGATAGGCTGGTCCCCGTAGTACACTGCCAGCGGACTGGGTATATCTGCTTCCCGTTCTTCTCACCTGAGTGCTACTGATTTCAGCTTTGACGGCTACATTCTACTCAACCAGGAGCAGTAAGTTGAACCTCAACTTATGGCACTTTGTGAAACTGTTGAGAAGTAGAGCTCAGTTGTTTGGCACGCCACCACTGTCCATCCAGCACTATGGACGGTACTGCTTACATCTGGCTCTAATTAGTCCACGGTTGTGTTCAGCCAAATGACCTCTGCCGGCAACACTCAGAATGAGGTTCTGAGTTATTGCAACATAGGAGCGTTTCACTGCTTTCAAGGCTTCTCAGGAAGAATTCCGGAATCTTGCTGCCGGCAGGCCTCCGGCTGTTCCGGGTGAACATCTCCTTGTAAATCCCCCGTGGTTTCTTGTACACCCGTAAAATTTGGCCAGGTTATGCAGTTTGCATTGCTGCACAATTGCGCCTGCCTAGCTCCCCCGCGGTTACAAACATTCAGGCGTGGCAGCCAGATAGGCTGGTCCCCGTAGGACTCTGCCAGCGGACTGGGTATATCTGCTTCCCGTTCTTCTCACCTGAGTGCTACTGATTCCAGCTTTGACGGCTACACTCTACTCAACCGGAGCAGTAAGTTGAACCTCAACTTATGGCACTTTGTGAAAGTGTTGATAGGTAGAGCTCAGTTGTTTGGCACGCCACCACTGTCCATCCAGCACTATGGACGGCACTGCCTACATCTGGCTCTAATTAGTCCACGGTTGTGTTCAGACAAATGACCTCTGCCGGCAACACTCAGAATGAGGTTCTGAGTTATTGCAACATAAGAGCGTTTCACTGCTTTCAAGGCTTCTCAGGAAGAATTCCGGAATCTTGCTGTCGGCAGGCCTCCGGCTGTTCCGGGTGAACATCTCTTTGTAAATCCCCCGTGGTTTCTTGTACACCCGTAAAATTTGGCCAGGTTATGCAGTTTGCATTGCTCCACAATTGCGCTGGCCTAGCTCAGCCGCGTTTGCAAACATTCAGGCGTGGCAGCCAGATAGGCTGGTCCCCGTAGGACTCTGCCAGCGGACTTGGTATATCTGCTTCCCTTTCTTCTCACCTGAGTGCTACTGATTTCAGCTTTGACGGCTACACTCTACTCAACCGGAGCAGTAAGTTGAACCTCATCTTATGGCACTTTTTGAAACTGTTGAGAACTAGAGCTCAGTTGTTTGGCACGCCACCACTCTCCATCCAGCACTATGGACGGAACTGCCTACATCTGGCTCTAATTAGTCCACGGTTGTGTTCAGCCGAATGACCTCTGCCGGTAACACTCAGAATGAGGTTCTGAGTTATTGCAACATAGGAGCGTTTCACTGCTTTCAAGGCTTCTCAGGAAGAATTCCGGAATCTTGCTGCCGGCAGGTTTAGGCTGTTCCGGGTGAACATCTCCTTGTAAATCCCCCGTGGTTTCTTGTACACCCGTGAAATTTGGACAGGTTATGCAGTTTGCATTGCTGCACAATTGCGCCTGCTTAGCTCGGCTGCGGTTACAAACATTCAGGCGTGGCAGCCAGATAGGCTGGTCCCCGTAGTACACTGCCAGCGGACTGCGTATATCTGCTTCCCGTTCTTCTCACCTGAGTGCTACTGATTTCAGCCTTGTCGGCTACATTCTACTCAACCGGAGCAGTAAGTTGAACCTCAACTTATGGCACTTTGTGAAACTGTTGAGAACTAGAGCTCAGTTGTTTGGCACGCCACCACTGTCCATCCAGCACTATGGACGGTACTGCTTACATCTGGCTCTAATTAGTCCACGGTTGTGTTCAGCAAAATGACCTCTGCCGGCAACACTCAGAATGAGGTTCTGAGTTATTGCAACATAGGAGCGTTTCACTGCTTTCAAGGCTTCTCAGGAAGAATTCCGGAATCTTGCTGCCGGCAGGCCTCCGGCTGTTCCGGGTGAACATCTCATTGTAAATCCCCCGTGGTTTCTTGTACACCCGTGAAATTTGGCCAGGTTATGCAGTTTGCATTGCTGCACAATTGCGCCTGCCTAGCTCCGCCGCGGTTACAAACATTCAGGCGTGGCAGCCAGATAGGTTGGTCCCCGTAGGACTCTGCCAGCGGACTGGGTATATCTGCTTCCCGTTCTTCTCACCTGAGTGCTACTGATTCCAGCTTTGACGGCTACACTCTACTCAACCGGAGCAGTAAGTTAAACCTCAAATTATGGCACTCTGTGAAAGTGTTGAGAAGTAGAGCTCAGTTGTTTGACACGCCACCACTGTCCATCCAGCAATATTGACGGCACTGCCTACATCTGGCTCTAATTAGTCCACGGTTGTGTTCAGCCGAATGACCTCTGCCGGCAACACTCAGAATGACGTTCTGAGTTATTGCAACATAGGAGCGTTTCACTGCTTTCAAGGCTTCTCAGGAAGAATTCCGGATTCTTGCTGCCGGCAGGCCTCCGGCTGTTCCGGGTGAACATCTCCTTGTAAATCCCCCGTGGTTTCTTGTACACCCGTGAAATTTGGCCAGGTTATGCAGTTTGGATTGCTGCACGATTGTGCCTGCCTAGCTCTGCCGCGGTTACAAACATTCAGGCGTGGCAGCCAGATAGGCTGGTCCCCGTAGGACACTGCCAGCGGACTGGGTATATCTGCTTCCCGTTCTTCTCACCAGAGTGCTAATGATTCCAGCTTTGACGGCTACACTCTACTCAACCGGAGCAGTAAGTTGAACCTCAACTTATGGCACTTTGTGAAACTGTTGAGAACTAGAGCTCAGTTGTTTGGCACGCCACCACTGTCCATCCAGCACTATGGACAGCACTGCCTACATCTGGCTCTAATTAGTCCACGATTGTGTTCAGCGGAATGACCTCTGCCAGGAATACTCAGAATGAGGTTCTGAGTTATTGCAACATAGGAGCGTTTCACTGCTTTCAAGGCTTCTCAGGAAGAATTCCGGAATCTTGCTGCCGGCAGGCCTCCGGCTGTTCCGGGTGAACATCTCCTTGTAAATCCCCCGTGGTTTCTTGTACACCCGTGAAATTTGGCCAGGTTATGCAGTTTGCATTGCTGCACAATTGCGCCTGCCTCGCTCGGCCGCGGTTACAAACATTCAGGCGTGGCAGCCAGATAGGCTGGTCCCCGTAGGACACTGCCAGCGGACTGGGTATATCTGCTTCCCGTTCTTCTCACCTGAGTGCTACTGATTCCAGCTTTGAGGACTACACTCTACTCAATCCGGCCATTAAATTGAACCTCAACTTGTGGCACTTTGTGAAACTGTTCAGAACTAGAGCTCAGTTGTTTGGAACGCCACCACTCTCCATCCAGCACTATGGACGGCACTGCCTACATCTGGCTCTAATTAGTCCACAGTTGTGTTCAGCCGAATGACCTCTGCCGGGAACACTCAGAATGAGGTTCTGAGTTATTGCAACATAGGAGCGTTTCACTGCTTTCAAGGCTTCTCAGGAAGAATTCCGGAATCTTGCTGCCGGCAGTCCTCCGGCTGATCCGGGTGAACATCTCCTTGTAAATCCCCCGTGGTTTCTTGTACACCCGTGAAATTTGGCCAGGTTATGCAGTTTGCATTGCTGCACAATTGCTCCTGCCTAGTTCGGCCGCAATTACAAACATTCAGGCGTGGTAGCCAGATAGGCTGTTCCCCGTAGGAATCTGCCAGCGGACTGGGTATATCTGCTTCCCGTTCTTCTCACCTGAGTGCTACTGATTCCAGCTTTGAGGGCTACACTCTACTCAAGGGGAGCATTAAGTTGAACCTCAACTTATGGCACTTTGTGAAACTGTTGAGAACTAGAGCTCAGTTGTTTGGCACGCCACCACTCTCCATCCAGCACTATGGACGACACTGCATACATCTGGCTCTAATTAGTCCACGGTTGTGTTCAGCCGAATGACCTCTGCCGGGAACACTCAGAATGAGGTTCTGAGTTATTGCAACATAGGAGCGTTTCACTGCTTTCAAGGCTTCTCAGGAAGAATTCCGGAATCTTGCTGCCGGCAGGCCTCCGGCTGTTCCGGGTGAACATCTCCTTGTAAATCCCCCATGGTTTCTTGTACACCCGTGAAATTTGGCCAGGTTATGCAGTTTGCATTGCTGCACAATTGCTAATGCCTAGCTCGGCTGCGGTTACAAACATTCAGGCGTGGCAGCCACATAGGCTGGTCCCCGTAGGACACTGCCAGCAGACTGGGTATATCTGCTTCCCATTCTTCTCACCTGAGTGGTACTGATTCCAGCTTTGACGGCTACACTCAACTCAACCGGAGCAGTAAGTTGAACCTCAACTTATGGCACTTTGTGAAACTGTTGAGAAGTAGAGCTCAGTTGTTTGGCACGCCACCACTCTCCATCCAGCACTATGGACGGCACTGCCTACATCTGGCTCTAATTAGTCCAAAATTGTGTTCAGCCGAATGACCTCTGCCGGGAACACTCAGAATGAGGTTCTGAGTTATTGCAACATAGGAGCGTTTCATTGTTTTCAAGGCTTCTCAGGAAGAATTCCGGAATCTTGTTGCCGGCAGGCCTCCGGCTGTTCCGGGTGAACATCTCCGTGTAAATCCCCCGTGGTTTCTTGTACACCCGTGAAATTTGGCCAGGTTATGCAGTTTGCATTGCTGCACAATTGCGCCTGCCTAGCTCGGCCGCGTTTACAAACATTCAGGCGTGGCAGCCAGATAGGCTGGTCCCCATAGGAATCTGCCAGCGGACTTGGCATATCTGCTTCCCTTTCTTCTCACCTGAGTGCTACTGATTTCAGCTTTGACGGCTACACTCTACTCAACCGGAGCCGTAAGTTGAACCTCAACTTATGGCACTTTTTGAAACTGTTGAGAACTAGAGCTCAGTTGTTTGGCACGCCACCACTCTCCATCCAGCACTATGTACGGCACTGCCTACATCTGGCTCTAATTAGTCCATGGTTGTGTTCAGCCGAATGACCTCTGCCGGCAACACTCAGAATGAGGTTCTGAGTTATTGCAACATAGGAGCGTTTCACTGCTTTCAAGGCTTCTCAGGAAGAATTCCGGAATCTTGCTGCCGGCAGGCCTCCGGCTGTTCCGGGTGAACATCTCCTTGTAAATCCCCCGTAGTTGCTTGTACACCCGTGAAATTTGGCTAGGTTATGCAGTTTGCATTGCTGCACAATTGCGCCTGCCTAGCTCGGCCGCGGTTACAAACATTCAGGCGTGGCAGCCAGATAGGCTGGTCCCCGTAGGACTCTGCCAGCGGACTGGGTATATCTGCTTCCCGTTCTTCTCACCTGAGTGCTACTGATTCCAGCTTTGACGGCTACACTCTACTCAACCGGAGCAGTAAGTTGAACCTCAACTTATGGCACTTTGTGAAAGTGTTGAGAAGTAGAGCTCAGTTGTTTGGCACGCCACCACTGTCCATCCAGCACTATGGACGGCACTGCCTACATCTGGCTCTAATTAGTCCACGATTGTGTTCAGACAAATGACCTCTGCCGGCAACACTCAGAATGAGGTTCTGAGTTATTGCAACATAAGAGCGTTTCACTGCTTTCAAGGCTTCTCAGGAAGAATTCCGGAATCTTGCTGTCGGCAGGCCTCCGGCTGTTCCGGGTGAACATCTCCTTGTAAATCCCCCGTGGTTTCTTGTACACCCGTGAAATTTGGCCAGGTTATGCAGTTTTCATTGCTGCACAATTGCGCTGGCCTAGCTCAGCCGCGTTTGCAAACATTCAGGCGTAGCAGCCAGATAGGCTGGTCCCCGTAGGACTCTGCCAGCGGACTGGGTATATCTGCTTCCCGTTTTTCTCACCTGAGTGCTACTGATTCCAGCTTTGACGGCTACACTCTACTCAACCAGAGCAGTAAGTTGAACCTCCACTTATGGCACTTTGTGAAACTGTTGAGAAGTAGAGCTCATTTGTTTGGCACGCCACCTCTGTCCGTCCAGCACTATGGACGGCACTGCTTACATCTGGCTCTAATTAGTCCACGGTTGTGTTCAGCCGAATGACTTCTGCCGGCAACACTCAGATTGAGGTACTGAGTTATTGCAACATAGGAGCGTTTCACTGCTTTCAAGGCTTCTCAGGAAGAACTCCGGAATCTTGCTGCCGGCAGGCCACCGGCTGTTCCGGGTGAACATCTCCTTGTAAATACCCCGTGGTTTCTTGTACACCCGTGAAATTTGGCCAGGTTATGGAGTTTGCATTGCTGCACAATTGCGCATGCCTAGCTCGGCCACGGTTGCAAACATTCAGGCGTGGAAGCCAGATAGGCTGGTCCCCTGAGGACACTGCCAGCAGACTAGGTATATCTGCTTCCCGTTCTTCTCACCTGAGTGCTACTGATTCCAGCTTTGAGGGCTACACTCTACTCAACCGGAGCAGTAAGTTGAACCTCAACTTATGGCACTTTGTGAAACTGTTGAGAACTAGAGCTCAGTCGTTTGGCACGCCACCACTGTCCATCCAGCACTATGGACGGCACTGCCTACATCTGGCTCTAATTAGTCCACGGTTGTGTTCAGCCGAATGAGCTCTGCCGGTAACACTCAGAATGAGGTTCTGAGTTATTGCAACATAGGAGCGTTTCACTGCTTTCAAGGCTTCTCAGGAAGAATTCAGGAATCTTGCGGCCGGCAGGCCTCCGGCTGTTCCCGGTGAACATCTCCTTGTAAATCCCCAGTGGTTTCTTGTACACCCGTGAAATTTGGACAGGTTATGCAGTTTGCATTGCTGCACAATTGCGCCTGCTTAGCTCGGCTGCGGTTACAAACATTCAGGCGTGCCAGTCAGATAGGCTGATCCCCTTAGTACACTGCCAGCGGACTGGGTATATCTGCTTCCCGATCTTCTCACCTGAGTGCTACTGATTTCAGCCTTGTCGGCTACATTCTACTCAACCGGAACAGTAAGTTGAACCTCAACTTATGGCACTTTGTGAAACTGTTGAGTACTAGAGCTCAGTTGTTTGACACACCACCACTGTCCATCCAGCACTATGGACGGCACTGCCTACATCTGGCTCTAATTAGTCCACGGTTGTGTTCAGCCGAATGACCTCTGCCGGCAACACTCAGAATGAGGTTCTGAGTTATTGCAACATAGGAGCGTTTCCCTGCTTTCAAGGCTTCTCAGGAAGAATTCCGGAATCTTGCTGCCGGCAGGCCTCCGGCTGTTCCGGGTGAACATCTCCTTTTAAATCCCCCGTGGTTTCTTGTACACCCGTAAAATTTGGACAGGTTATGCAGTTTGCATTGCTGCACAATTGCCCTTGCCGAGCTCGGCCGCGGTTACAAACATTCAGGCGTGGCAGTCAGATAGGTTGGTCCCCGTAGGACTCTACCATTGGACTAGGTATATCTGCTTCCCGTTCTTCTCACCTGAGTGCTACTGATTCCAGCTTTGACGGCTACACTCTACTCAACCGGAACAGTAAGTTGAACCTCAACTTATGGCACTTTGTGAAACTGTTGAGCACTAGAGCTCAGTTGTTTGACACACCACCACTGTCCATCCAACACTATGCACGGCACTGCCTACATCTGGCTCTAATTAGTCCACGGTTGTGTTCAGCCGAATGACCTCTGCCGGCAACACTCAGATTGAGGTTCTGAGTTATTGCAACATAGGAGCGTTTCACTGCTTTCAAGGCTTCTCAGGAAGAATTCCGGAATCTTGCTGCCGGCAGGCCTCCGGCTGTTCCGGGTGAACATCTCCTTTTAAATCCCCCGTGGTTTCTTGTACACCCATAAAATTTGGACAGGTTATGCAGTTTGCATTGCTGCACAATTGCCCTTGCCGAGCTCGGCCGCGGTTACAAACATTCAGGCGTGGCAGTCAGATAGGTTGGTCCCCGTAGGACTCTACCATTGGACTAGGTATATCTGCTTCCCGTTCTTCTCACCTGAGTGCTACTGATTCCAGCTTTGACGGCTACACTCTACTCAACCGGAGCAGTAAGTTGAACCTCAACTTATGGCACTTTGTGAAACTGTTGAGCACTAGAGCTCAGTTGTTTGACACACCACCACTGTCCATCCAGCACTATGCACGGCACTGTCTACATCTGGCTCTAATTAGTCCACGGTTGTTCAGCTGAATGACCTCTGCCGGCAACACTCAGATTGAGGTTCTGAGTTATTGCAACATAGGAGCGTTTCACTGCTTTCAAGGATTCTCAGGAAGAATTCCGGAATCTTGCTGCCGGCAGGCCTCCGGCTGTTCCGGGTGAACATCTCCTTTTAAATCCCCCGTGGTTTCTTGTACACCCGTGAAATTTGGCCAGGTTATGCAGTTTGCATTGCTGCACAATTGCGCTGGCCTAGCTCAGCCGCGTTTGCAAACATTCAGGCGTGGCAGCCAGATAGGCTGGTCCCCGTAGGACTCTGCCAGCGGACTGGGTATATCTGCTTCCCGTTTTTCTCACCTGAGTGCTACTGATTCCAGCTTTGACGGCTACACTCTAATCAACCGGAGCAGTAAGTTGAACCTCAACTTATGGCACGTTGTGAAACTGTTGAGAAGTAGAGCTCATTTGTTTGGCACGCCACCTCTGTCCATCCAGCACTATGGACGGCACTGCCTACATCTGGCTCTAATTAGTCCACGGTTGTGTTCAGCCGAATGACCTCTGCCGGCAACACTCAGAATGAGGTTCTGAGTTATTGCAACATAGGAGCGTTTCACTGCTTTCAAGGCTTCTCAGGAAGAATTCCGGAATCTTGCTGCCGGCAGGCCTCCGGCTGTTCCGGGTGAACATCTCCTTGTAAATGCCCCGTGGTTTCTTGTACACCCGTGAAATTTGGCCAGGTTATGCAGTTTGCATTGCTGCACAATTGCGCCTGCCTAGCTCGGCCTCGGTTGCAAACATTCAGGCGTGGCAGCCAGATAGGCTGGTCCCCTTAGGACACTGCCAGCAGACTGGGTATATCTGCTTCCCGTTCTTCTCACCTGAGTGCTACTGATTCCAGCTTTGAGGGCTACACTCTACTCAACCGGAGCAGTAAGTTGAACCTCAACTTATGGCACTTTGTGAAACTGTTGAGAACTAGAGCTCAGTTGTTTGGCACGCCACCACTGTCCATCCAGCACTATGGACGGCACTGCCTACATCTGGTTCTAATTAGTCCACGGTTGTGTTCAGCCGAATGACCTCTGCTGGGAATACTCAGAATGAGGTTCTGAGTTATTGCAACATAGGAGCGTTTCACTGCTTTTAAGGCTTCTCAGGAAGAATTCCGGAATCTTGCTGCCGGCAGCACTCCGGCTGTTCCGGGTGAACATCTCCTTGTAAATCTTCCGTGGTTTCTTGTACACCCGTGAAATTTGGCCAGGTTATGCAGTTTGCATTGCTGCACAATTGCGCCTGCCTAGCTCGGCCGCGGTTGCAAACATTCAGGGGGGTCAGCGAGATAGGCTGGTCCCCATAGGACTCTGCCAGCGGACTGGGTATATCTGCTTCCCGTTCTTCTCACCTGAGTACTACTGATTTCAGCTTTGACGGCTACATTCTACTCAACCGGAGCAGTAAGTTGAACCTCAACTTATGGCACTTTGTGAAACTGTTGAGAAGTAGAGCTCAGTTGTTTGGCACGCCACCACTGTCCATCCAGCACTATGGACGGTACTGCTTACATCTGGCTCTAATTAGTCCACGGTTGTGTTCAGCCAAATGACCTCTGCCGGCAACACTCAGAATGAGGTTCTGAGTTATTGCAACATAGGAGCGTTTCACTGCTTTCAAGGCTTCTCAGGAAGAATTCCGGAATCTTGCTGCCGGCAGGCCTCCGGCTGTTCCGGGTGAACATCTCCTTGTAAATCCCCCGTGGTTTCTTGTACACCCGAGAAATTTGGCCAGGTTATGCAGTTTGCATTGCTGCACAATTGCGCCTGCCTAGCTCGGCCGCGGTTACAAACATTCAGGCGTGGCAGCCAGATAGGCTGGTCCCCGTAGGACTCTGCCAGCGGACTGGGTATATCTGCTTCCCGTTCTTCTCACCTGAGTGCTACTGATTCCAGCTTTGACGGCTACACTCTACTCAACCGGAGCAGTAAGTTGAACCTCAACTTATGGCACTTTGTGAAAGTGTTGAGAAGTAGAGCTCAGTTGTTTGGCACGCCACCACTGTCCATCCAGCACTATGGACGGCACTGCCTACATCTGGCTCTAATTAGTCCATGGTTGTGTTCAGCCGAATGACCTCTGCCGGCAACACTCAGAATGAGGTTCTGAGTTATTGCAACATAGGAGCGTTTCACTGCTTTCAAGGCTTCTCAGGAAGAATTCCGGAATCTTGCTGCCGGCAGGCCTCCGGCTGTTCCGGGTGAACATCTCTTTGTAAATCCCCCGTGGTTTCTTGTACACCCGTGAAATTTGGCCAGGTTATGCAGTTTACATTTCTCCACAAATGCGCTGGCCTAGCTCAGCCGGGTTTGCAAACATTCAGGCGTGGCAGCCAGATAGGCTGGTCCCCGTTGGACTCTGCCAGCAGACTGGGAATATCTGCTTCCCGTTCTTCTCACCTGAGTGCTACTGATTCCAGCTTTGACGGCTAAACTCTACTCAACCGGAGCAGTAAGTTGAACCTCAACTTATGGCACTTTGTGAAACTGTTCAGAACTAGAGCTCAGTTTTTGACACGCCACCACTGTCCATCCAGCACTATGGACGGCACTGCCTACATCTGGCTCTAATTACTCCACGGTTGTGTTCAGCCGAATGACCTCTGCCGGCAACACTCAGAATGAGGTTCTGAGTTATTGCAACATAGGAGCGTTTCACTGCTTTCAAGGCTTCTCAGGAAGAATTCCGGAATCTTGCTGCCGGCAGGCCTCCGGCTATTCAGGGTGAACATCTCCTTGTAAATCCCCCGTGGTTTCTTGTACACCCGTGAAATTTGGCCAGGTTATGCAGTTTGCATTGCTGCACAATTGCGCTGGCCTGGCTCAGCCGCATTTGCAAACATTCAGGCGTGGCAGCCAGATAGGATGGTCCCCATAGGACTCTGCCAGCGGACTGGGTATATCTGCTTTCCATTTTTCTCACCTGAGTGCTACTGATTCCAGCTTTGACGACTACACTCTACTCAACCGGAACCGTAAGTTGAACCTCAACTTATGGCACTTTGTGAAACAGTTGAGAACTAGAGCTCAGTTGTTTGGCACGCCACCACTCTCCATCCAGCACTATGGACGGCACTGCCTACATCTGGCTCTAATTAGTCCACGGTTGTGTTCAGCCGAATGACCTCTTCCGGCAACACTCAGAATGAGGTTCTGAGTTATTGCAACATAGGAGCGTTTCACTGCTTTCAAGGCTTCTCAGGAAGAATTCCGGAATCTTGCTGCCGGCAGGCCTCCGGCTGTTCCGGGTGAACATCTCCTTGTAAATCCCCCGTGGTTTCTTGTACACCCGTGAAATTTGGCCAGGTTATGCAGTTTGCATTGCTGCACAAATGCGCCTGCCTTGTTCGGCCGCGCTTGCAAACATTCAGGCGTGGCAGCCAGATAGGCTGGTCCCCGTAGTACACTGCCTGCGGACTGGGTATATCTGCTTCCCGTTCTTCTCACCTGAGTGCTACTGATTCCAGCTTTGACGGCTACACTCTACTCAACCGGAGCAGTAAGTTGAACCTCAACATATGGCACTTTGTGAAACTGTTGAGAACTAGAGCTCAGTTGTTTGGCACGCCACCACTGTCCGTCCAGCACTATGGACGTCACTGCCTACATCTGGCTCTAATTAGTCCACGGTTGTGTTCAGCCGAATGACTTCTGCCGGGAACACTCAGAATGAGGTTCTGAGTTATTGCAACATAGGAGCATTTCACTGCTTTCAAGGCTTCTCAGGAAGAATTCCGGAATCTTGCTGCCGGCAGGCCTCCGGCTGTTCCGGGTGAACATCTCCTTGTAAATCCCCCGTGGTTTCTTGTACACCCGTGAAATTTGGCCAGGTTATGCAGTTTGCATTGCTGCATAATTGCGCCTGCCTAGCTCGGCCGCGTTTACAAACATTCAGGCGTGGCAGCCAGATAGGCTGGTCCCCGTAGGACTCTGTCAGCGGACTGGGTATATCTGCTTCCCGTTCTTCTCACCTGAGTGCTACTGATTCCAGCTTTGACGGCTACACTCTACTCAACGGGAGCAGTAAGTTGAACCTCAACTTATGGCACTTTGTGAAACTGATGAAAACTAGAGCTCAGTTGTTTGGCACGCCACCACTGTCCATCCAGCACTATGGACGGCACTGCCTACATCTGGCTCTAAATAGTCCACGGTTGTGTTCAGCCGAATGACCTCTGCCGGTAACACTCAGAATGAGGTTCTGAGTTATTGCAACATAGGAGCGTTTCACTGCTTTCAAGGCTTCTCAGGAAGAATTCCGGAATCTTGCTGCCGGCAGGCCTCCGGCTGTTCCGGGTGAACATCTCCTTGTAAATCCCCCGTGGTTTCTTGTACACCCGTGAAATTTGGATAGGTTATGCAGTTTGCATTGCTGCACAATTGCGCCTGCTTAGCTCGGCTGCGTTTACAAACATTCAGGCGTGGAAGCCAGATAGGCTGGTCCCCGTAGTACACTGCCAGAAGACTGGGTATATCTGCTTCCCGTTCTTCTCACCTGAGTGCTACTGATTTCAGCCTTGTCGGCTACATTCTACTCAACCGGAGCAGTAAGGTGAACCTCAACTTATGGCACTTTGTGAAACTGTTGAGAACTAGAGCTCAGTTGTTTGGCACGCCACCACTGTCCATCCAGCACTATGGACGGTACTGCTTACATCTGGCTCTAATTAGTCCACGGTTGTGTTCAGCAAAATGACCTCTGCCGGCAACACTCAGAATGAGGTTCTGAGTTATTGCAACATAGGAGCGTTTCACTGCTTTCAAGGCTTCTCAGGAAGAATTCCGGAATCTTGCTGCCGGCAGGCCTCCGGCTGTTCCGGGTGAACATCTCCTTGTAAATCCCCCGTGGTTTCTTGTACACCCGTGAAATTTGGCCAGGTTATGCAGTTTGCATTGCTGCACAATTGCGCCTGCCTAGCTCCGCCGTTGCAAACATTCAGGCGGGGCAGCCAGATAGGCTGGTCCCCATAGGACTCTGCCAGCGGACTGGGTATATCTGCTTCCCGTTCTTCTCACCTGAGTGCTACTGATTTCAGCTTTGACGGCTACATTCTACTCAACCGGAGCAGTAAGTTGAACTTCAACTTATGGCACTTTGTGAAACTGTTGAGAAGTAGAGCTCAGTTGTTTGGCACGCCACAACTGTCCATCCAGCACTATGAACGGTACTGCTTACATCTGGCTCTAATTAGTCCACGGTTGTGTTCAGCCAAATGACCTCTGCCGGCAACACTCAGAATGAGGTTCTGAGTTATTGCAACATAGGAGCGTTTCACTGCTTTCAAGGCTTCTCAGGAAGAATTCCGGAATCTTGCTGCCGGCAGGCCTCCGGCTGTTCCGGGTGAACATCTCCTTGTAAATCCCCCGTGGTTTCTTGTACACCCGTAAAATTTGGCCAGGTTATGCAGTTTGCATTGCTGCACAATTGCGCCTGCCTAGCTCGGCCGCGGTTACAAACATTCAGGCGTGGCAGCCAGATAGGCTGGTCCCCGTAGGACTCTGCCAGCGCACTGGGTACATCTGCTTCCCGTTCTTCTCACCTGAGTGCTACTGATTCCAGCTTTGACGGCTACACTCTACTCAACCGGAGCAGTAAGTTGAACCTCAACTTATGGCACTTTGTGAAACTGTTGAGAAGTAGAGCTCAGTTGTTTGACACGCCACCACTGTCCATCCAGCACTATGGACGGCACTGCCTACATCTGGCTCTAATTAGTCCACGGTTGTGTTCAGACGAATGACCTCTGCCGGGAATACTCAGAATGAGGTTCTAAGTTATTTCAACATAGGAGCGTTTCACTGCTTTCAAGGCTTCTCAGGAAGAATTCCGGAATCTTGCTGCCGGCAGGCCTCCGGCTGTTCCGGGTGAACATCTCCTTGTAAATCCCCCGTGGTTTCTTGTACAACCGTGAAATTTGGCCAGGTTATGCAGTTTGCATTGGTGCACAATTGCGCCTGCCTAGCTCGGCCGCGGTTGCAAACATTCTGGCTTGGCAGCCAGATAGGCTGGTTCCCGTAGTACACTGCCAGCGGACTGGGTATATCTGCTTCCAGTTCTTCTTACCTGAGTGCTACTGATTCCAGCTTTGACGGCTACACTCTACTCAACCGGAACAGTAAGTTGAACCTCAACTTATGGCACTTTGTGAAACTGTTGAGAACTAGTGCTCAGTTTTTGGCACGCCACCACTGTCCATCCAGCACTATGGACGGCACTGCCTACATCTGGCTCTAATTAGTCCACGGTTGTGTTCAGCCGAATGACCTCTGCCGGCAACACTCAGAATGAGGTTCTGAGTTATTGCAACATAGGAGCGTTTCACTGCTTTCAAGGCTCTCAGGAAGAATTCCGGAATCTTGCTGCCGGCAGGCCTCCGGCTGTTCCGGGTGAACATCTCCTTGTAAATCCCCCGTGGTTTCTTGTACACCCGTGAAATTTGGATAGGTTATGCAGTTTGCATTGCTGCACAATTGCGCCTGCTTAGCTCGGCTGCGGTTACAAACATTCAGGCGTGGAAGCCAGATAGGCTGGTCCCCGTAGTACACTGCCAGCGGACTGGGTATATCTGCTTCCCGTTTTTCTCACCTGAGTGCTACTGATTCCAGCTTTGACGGCTACACTCTACTCAACCAGAGCAGTAAGTAGAACCTCAAATTATGGCACGTTGTGAAACTGTTGAGAACTAGAGCTCATTTGTTTGGCACGCCACCTCTGTCCATCCAGCACTATGGACGGCACTGCCTACATCTGGCTCTAATTAGTCCACGGTTGTGTTCAACTGAATGACCTCTGCCGGTAACACTCACAATGAGGTTCTGAGTTATTGCATAATAGGAGCGTTTCATTGCTTTCAAGGCTTCTCAGGAAGAATTCCGGAATCTTGCTGCCGGCAGGCCTTCGGCTGTTCCGGGTGAACATCTCCTTGTAAATCCCCCGAGGTTTCTTGTACACCCGTGAAATTTGGCCAGGTTATGCAGTTTGCATTGCTGCACAATTGCGCCTGCCTAGCTGCGCCGCAGTTGCAAACATTCAGGCGGGGCAGCCAGATAGGCTGGTCCCCATAGGACTCTGCCAGCGGACTGGGTATATCTGCTTCCCGTTCTTCTCACCTGAGTGCTACTGATTTCAGCTTTGACGGCTACATTCTACTCAACCGGAGCAGTAAGTTGAACCTCAACTTATGGCACTTTGTGAAACTGTTGAGAACTAGAGCTCAGTTGTTTGGCACGCCACCACTGTCCATCCAGCACTATGGACGGTACTGCTTACATCTGGCTCTAATTAGTCCACGGTTGTGTTCAGCCAAATGACCTCTGCCGGCAACACTCAGAATGAGGTTCTGAGTTATTGCAACATAGGAGCGTTTCACTGCTTTCAAGGCTTCTCAGGAAGAATTCCGGAATCTTGCTGCCGGCAGGCCTCCGGCTGTTCCGGGTGAACATCTCCTTGTAAATCCCCCGTGGTTTCTTGTACACACGTGAAATTTGGCCAGGTTATGCAGTTTGCATTGCTGCACAATTGCGCCTGCCTAGCTCGGCGGTGCTTGCAAACATTCAGTCGTGGCAGCCAGATAGGCTGATCCCCGTAGGACACTGCCAGCGGACTGGGTATATCTGCTTCCCGTTACAAACATTCCCGGTTACAAACATTCAGGCGTGGTAGCCAGACAGGCTGGTCCACGTAGGACACTGCCAGCGGACTGGGTATATCTGCTTCCCGTTCTTCTCACCTGAGTACTACTGATTCCAGCATTGAGGGCTACACTCTACTCAACCGGAGCAGTAAGTTGAACCTCAACTTATGGCACTTTGTGAAACTGTTGAGAACTAGAGCTCAGTTGTTTGGCACGCCACCACTGTCCATCCAGCACTATGGACGGCACTGCCTACATCTGGCTCTAATTAGTCCACAGTTGTGTTCAGCCGAATGACCTCTGCCGGTAACACTCAGAATGAGGTTCTGAGTTATTGCAACATAGGAGCGTTTAACTGCTTTCAAGGCTTCTCAGGAAGAATTCCGGAATCTTGCTGCCGGAAGGCCTCCGGCTGTTCCGGGTGAACATCTTGTAAATCCCCGGTGGTTTCTTGTACACCCGTGAAATTTGGACAGGTTATGCAGTTTGCATTGCTGCACAATTGCACCTGCTTAGCTCGGCTGCGGTTACAAACATTCAGGCGTGGCAGCCAGATAGGCTGGTCCCCGTAGTACACTGCCTGCGGACTGGGTATATCTGCTTCCCGTTCTTCTCACCTGAGTGCTACTGATTTCAGCCTTGTCGGCTACATTCTACTCAACCGGAGCAGTAAGTTGAACCTCAACTTATGGCACTTTGTGAAACTGTTGAGAACTAGAGCTCAGTTGTTTGGCACGCCACCACTGTCCATCCAGCACTATGGACGGTACTGCTTACATCTGGCTCTAATGACCTCTGCCGGCAACACTCAGAATGAGGTTCTGAGTTATTGCAACATAGGAGCGTTTCACTGCTTTCAAGGCTTCTCAGGAAGAATTCCGGAATCTTGCTGCCGGCAGGCCTCCGGCTGTTACGGGTGAACATCTCCTTGTAAATCCCCCGTGGTTTCTTGTACACCCGTGAAATTTGGCCAGGTTATGCAGTTTGCATTGCTGCACAATTGCGCCTGCCTAGCTCCCCCGCGGTTACAAACATTCAGGCGTGGCAGCCAGATAGGCTGGTCCCCGTAGGACTCTGCTAGCGGACTGGGTATATCTGCTTCCCGTTCTTCTCACCTGAGTGCTACTGATTCCAGCTTTGACGGCTACACTCTACTCAACCGGAGCAGTAAGTTAAACCTCAAATTATGGCACTCTGTGAAAGTGTTGAGAAGTAGAGCTCAGTTGTTTGACACGCCACCACTGTCCATCCAGCACTATGGACGGCACTGCCTACATCTGGCTCTAATTTGTCAACGGTTGTGTTCAGCCGAATGACCTCTGCCGGCAACACTCAGAATGAGGTTCTGAGTTATTGCAACATAGGAGCGTTTCACTGCTTTCAAGGCTTCTCAGGAAGAATTCCGGATTCTTGCTGCCGGCAGGCCTCCGGCTGTTCCGGGTGAACATCTCCTTGTAAATCCCCCGTGGTTTCTTGTACACCCGTGAAATTTGGACAGGTTATGCAGTTTGCATTGCTGCACATTTGCGCCTGCCTAGCTCGGCCGCGGTTACAAACATTCAGGCGTGTCAGCCAGATAGGCTGGTCCCCGTAGTACACTGCCAGCGGACTGGATATATCTGTTTCCCATTCTTCTCACCTGAGTGCTACTGATTTCAGCTTTGACGGCTACATTCTACTCAACCGGAGCAGTAAGTTGAACCTCAACTTATGGCACTTTGTGAAACTGTTGAGAACTAGAGCTCAGTTGTTTGGCACGCCACCACTGTCCATCCAGCACTATGGACAGTACTGCTTACATCTGGCTCTAATTAGTCCACTGTTGGGTTCAGCCGAATTACCTCTGCCAGCAACACTCAGAATGAGGTTCTGAGTTATTGCAACATAGGAGCGTTTCCCTGCTTTCAAGGCTTCTCAGGAAGAATTCCGGAATCTTGCTGCCGGCAGGCCTCCGGCTGTTCCGGGTGAACATCTCCTTTTAAATCCCCCGTGGTTTCTTGTACACCCGTAAAATTTGGACAGGTTATGCAGTTTGCATTGCTGCACAATTGCGCCTGCCTAGCTCGGCCGCGGTTACAAACATTCAGGCGTGGCAGTCAGATAGGTTGGTCCCCGTAGGACTCTGCCATTGGACTGGGTATATCTGCTTCCCGTTCTTCTCACCTGAGTGCTACTGATTCCAGCTTTGACGGCTACACTCTACTCAACCGGAGCAGTAAGTTGAACCTCAACTTATGGCACTTTGTGAAACTGTTGAGCACTAGAGCTCAGTTGTTTGACACACCACCACTGTCCATCCAGCACTATGGACGGCACTGACTACATCTGGCTCTAATTAGTCCACGGTTGTGTTCAGCCGAATGACCTCTGCCGGTAACACTCAGAATGAGGTTCTGAGTTATTGCAACATAGGAGCGTTTCACTGCTTTCAAGGCTTCTCAGGAAGAATTCCGGAATCTTGCTGCCGGAAGGCCTCCGGCTGTTCCGGTTGAACATCTCCTTTTAAATCCCCCGTGGTTTCTTGTACACCCGTGAAATTTGGCCAGGTTATGCAGTTTGCATTGCTGCACAATTGCGCTGGCCTAGCTCAGCCGCGTTTGCAAACATTCAGGCGTGGCAGCCAGATAGGCTGGTCCCCGTAGGACTCTGCCAGCGGACTGGGTATATCTGCTTCCCGTTTTTCTCACCTGAGTGCTAATGATTCCAACTTTGACGGCTACACTCTACTCAACCAGAGCAGTAAGTTGAACCTCAACTTATGGCACTTTGTGAAACTGTTGAGCACTAGAGCTCAGTTGTTTGACACACCACCACTGTCCATCCAGCACTATGGACGGCACTGCCTACATCTGGCTCTAATTAGTCCACGGTTGTGTTCAGCCGAATGACCTCTGCCGGTAACACTCAGAATGAGGTTCTGAGTTATTGCAACATAGGAGCGTTTCACTGCTTTCAAGGCTTCTCAGGAAGAATTCCGGAATCTTGCTGCCGGCAGGCCTCCGGCTGTTCCGGGTGAACATCTCCTTGTAAATCCCCCGTGGTTTCTTGTACACCCGTGAAATTTGGCCAGGTTATGCAGTTTGCATTGCTGCACAATTGCGCCTGCCTAGCTCCGCCGCGGTTGCAAACATTCAGGCGGGGCAGCCAGATAGGCTGGTCCCCGTAGGACTCTGCCAGCGGACTGGGTATATCTGCTTCCCGTTCTTCTCACCTGAGTGCTACTGATTCCAGCTTTGAGGGCTACACTCTACTCAACCGGAGCATTAAGTTGAAGCCCAACTCATGGCACTTTGTGAAACTGTTGAGAACTAGAACTCAGTTGTTTCGCACGCCACCACTGTCCATCCAGCACTATGGACGGCACTGCCTACATCTGGCTCTAATTAGTCCACGGTTGTGTTCAGCCGAATGACCTCTGCCGGCAACACTCAGAATGAGGTTCTGAGTTATTGCAACATAGGAGCGTTTCATTGCTTTCAAGGCTTCTCAGGAACAATTCCGGAATCTTGCTGCCGGCAGGACTCCGGCTGTTCCGGGTGAACATCTCCTTGTAAATCCCCCGTGGTTTCTTGTATACCCGTGAAATTTGGCCAGGTTATGCAGTTTGCATTGCTGCACAATTGCGCCTGCCTAGCTCGGACGCCGTTACGAACATTCAGGCGTGGCAGCCAGATAGGCTGGTTCCCGTAGTACACTGCCAGCGGACTGGGTATATCTGCTTCCCGATCTTCTCACCTGAGTGCTACTGATTCCAGCTTTGACGGCTACACTCTACTCAACCGGAGCATTAAGTTGAAGCCCAACTCATGGCACTTTGTGAAACTGTTGAGAACTAGAACTCAGTTGTTTCGCACGCCACCACTGTCCATCCAGCACTGTGGACGGCACTGCCTACATCTGGCTCTAATTAGTCCACCGTTGTGTTCAGCCGAATGACCTCTGCCGGCAACACTCAGATTGAGGTTCTGAGTTATTGCAACATAGGAGCGTTTCACTGCTTTCAAGGCTTCTCAGGAAGAATTCCGGAATCTTGCTGCCGGCAGGCCTCCGGCTGTTCCGGGTGAACATCTCCTTGTAAATCCCCCGTGGTTTCTTGTACACCCGTGAAATTTGGCCAGGTTATGCAGTTTGCATTGCTGCACAATTGTGCCTGCCTAGCTCGCCTGCGGTTGCAAACATTCAGGCGTGGCAGCCAGATAGGCTGGTCCCCGTAGGACTCTGCCAGCGGACTGGGTATATCTGCTTCCCGTTCTTTTCACCTGAGTGCTACTGATTTCAGCTTTGATGGCTACACTCTACTCAACCGGAGCAGTAAGTTGAACCTCAACTTATGGCACTTTGTGAAATTGTTCAGAACTAGAGCTCAGTTGTTTGCCCGCCACCACTGTCCATCCAGCTCTATGGACCGCACTGCCTACATCTGGCTCTAATTAGTCCACGGTTGTGTTCAGCCGAATGACCTCTGCCGGCAACACTCAGAATGAGGTTCTGAGTTATTGCAACATAGGAGCGTTTCACTGCTTTCAAGGCTTCTCAGGAAGAATTCCGGAATCTTGCTGCCGGCAGGCCTCCGGCTGTTCCGGGTGAACATCTCCTTGTAAATCCCCTGTGGTTTCTTGTACACCCGTGAAACTTGGCCAGGTTATGCAGTTTGCATTGCTGCACAATTGCGCCTGCCTTGCTCGGCCGCGGTTGCAAACATTCAAGCGTGGAAGCCAGATAGGCTGGTCCCCGTAGGACACTGCCAGCGGACTGGGTATATCTGCTTCCCGTTCTTCTCACCTGAGTGCTACTGATTCCAGCTTTGAGGGCTACACTCTACTCAACCGGAGTAGTAAGTTGAACCTCAACTCATGGCACTTTGTGAAAGTGTTGAGAAGTAGAGCTCAGTTGTTTGGCACGCCACCACTGTCCATCCAGCACTATGGACGGTACTGCTTACATCTGGCTCTAATGACCTCTGCCGGCAACACTCAGAATGAGGTTCTGAGTTATTGCAACATAGGAGCGTTTCACTGCTTTCAAGGCTTCTCAGGAAGAATTCCGGAATCTTGCTGTCGGCAGGCCTCCGGCTGTTCCGGGTGAACATCTCCTTGTAAATCCCCCGTGGTTTCTTGTACACCCGTGAAATATGGCTAGGTTATGCAGTTTGCATTGCTGCACAATTGCGCCTGCCTAGCTCGGCCGCGGTTACAAACATTCAGGCGTGGCAGTCATACAGGCTGGTCCCCGTAGTACACTGCCAGCGGACTGGGTATATCTGCTTCCCGTTCTTCTCACCTGAGTGCTACTGATTTCAGCTTTGACGGCTACATTCTACTCAACCGGAGCAGTAAGTTGAACCTCAACTTATGGCACTTTGTGAAACTGTTGAGAACTAGAGCTCAGTTGTTTGGCACGCCACCACTGTCCATCCAGCACTATGGACGGTACTGCTTACATCTGGCTCTAATTAGTCCACGGTTGTGTTCAGCCAAATGACCTCTGCCGGCAACACTCAGAATGAGGTTCTGAGTTATTGCAACATAGGAGCGTTTCACTGCTTTCAAGGCTTCTCAGGAAGAATTCCGGAATCTTGCTGCCGGCAGGCCTCCGGCTGTTCCGGGTGAACATCTCCTTGTAAATCCCCCGTGGTTTCTTGTACACCCGTAAAATTTGGCCAGGTTATGCAGTTTGCATTGCTGCACAATTGCGCCTCCCTAGCTCGGCCGCGGTTACAAACATTCAGGCGTGGCAGCCAGATAGGCTGGTCCCCATAGGACACTGCCAGCGGACTGGGTATATCTGCTTCCCGTTCTTCTCACCTGAGTGCTACTGATTCCAGCTTTGACGGCTACACTCTACTCAACCGGAGCAGTAAGTTAAACCTCAAATTATGGCACTCTGTGAAAGTGTTGAGAAGTAGAGCTCAGTTGTTTGACACGCCACCACTGTCCATCCAGCACTATGGACGGCACTGCCTACATCTGGCTCTAATTAGTCCACGGTTGTGTTCAGCCGAATGACCTCTGCCGGCAACACTCAGAATGAGGTTCTGAGTTATTGCAAAATTGGAGCGTTTCACTGCTTTCAAGGCTTTTCAGGAAGAATTCCGGAATCTTGCTGCCGGCAGGCCTCCGGCTGTTCCGGGTGAACATCTCCTTGTAAATCCCCCGTGGTTTCTTGTACACCCGTGAAATTTGGCCAGGTTATGCAGTTTGCATTGCTGCACAATTGCCCTTGCCTTGCTTGGACCCGGTTACAAACATTCAGGCGTGGCAGTCAGATAGGTTGGTCCCCGTAGGACTCTGCCATTGGACTGGGTATATCTGCTTCCCGTTCTTCTCACCTGAGTGCTACTGATTCCAGCTTTGACGGCTACACTCTACTCAACCGGAGCAGTAAGTTGAACCTCAACTTATGGCACTTTGTGAAACTGTTGAGCACTAGAGCTCAGTTGTTTGACACACCACCACTGTCCATCCAGCACTATGGACGGCACTGCCTACATCTGGCTCTAATTAGTCCACGGTTGTGTTCAGCCGAATGACCTCTGCCGGCAACACTCAGATTGAGGTTCTGAGTTATTGCAACATAGGAGCGTTTCACTGCTTTCAAGGCTTCTCAGGAAGAATTCCGGAATCTTGCTGCCGGCAGGCCTCCGGCTGTTCCGGGTGAACATCTCCTTGTAAATCCCCCGTGGTTTCTTGTACACCCGTGAAATTTGGCCAGGTTATGCAGTTTGCATTGCTGCACAATTGCGCCTGCCTAGCTCCGCCGCGGTTGCAAACATTCAGGCGGGGCAGCCAGATAGGCTGGTCCCCATAGGACTCTGCCAGCGGACTGGGTATATCTGCTTCCCGTTCTTCTCACCTGAGTGCTACTGATTTCAGCTTTGACGGCTACATTCTACTCAACCGGAGCAGTAAGTTGAACCTCAACTTATGGCACTTTGTGAAACTGTTGAGAAGTAGAGCTCAGTTGTTTGGCACGCCACAACTGTCCATCCAGCACTATGGACGGTACTGCTTACATCTGGCTCTAATTAGTCCACGGTTGTGTTCAGCCAAATGACCTCTGCCGGCAACACTCAGAATGAGGTTCTGAGTTATTGCAACATAGGAGCGTTTCCCTGCTTTCAAGGCTTCTCAGGAAGAATTCCGGAATCTTGCTGCCGGCAGGCCTCCGGCTGTTCCGGGTGAACATCTCCTTTTAAATCCCCCGTGGTTTCTTGTACACCCGTAAAATTTGGACAGGTTATGCAGTTTGCATTGCTGCACAATTGCCCTTGCCTTGCTTGGCCGCGGTTACAAACATTCAGGCGTGGCAGTCAGATAGGTTGGTCCCCGTAGGACTCTGCCATTGGACTGGGTATATCTGCTTCCCGTTCTTCTCACCTGAGTGCTACTGATTCCAGCTTTGACGGCTACACTCTACTCAACCGGAGCAGTAAGTTGAACCTCAACTTATGGCACTTTGTGAAACTGTTGAGCACTAGAGCTCAGTTGTTTGACACACCACCACTGTCCATCCAGCACTATGGACGGCACTGCCTACATCTGGCTCTAATTAGTCCACGGTTGTGTTCAGCCGAATGACCTCTGCCGGCAACACTCAGATTGAGGTTCTGAGTTATTGCAACATAGGAGCGTTTCACTGCTTTCAAGGCTTCTCAGGAAGAATTCCGGAATCTTGCTGCCGGCAGGCCTCCGGCTGTTCCGGGTGAACATCTCCTTGTAAATCCCCCGTGGTTTCTTGTACACCCGTGAAATTTGGCCAGGTTATGCAGTTTGCATTGCTGCACAATTGCGCCTGCCTAGCTCCGCCGCGGTTGCAAACATTCAGGCGGGGCAGCCAGATAGGCTGGTCCCCATAGGACTCTGCCAGCGGACTGGGTATATCTGCTTCCCGTTCTTCTCACCTGAGTGCTACTGATTTCAGCTTTGACGGCTACATTCTACTCAACCGGAGCAGTAAGTTGAACCTCAACTTATGGCACTTTGTGAAACTGTTGAGAAGTAGAGCTCAGTTGTTTGGCACGCCACAACTGTCCATCCAGCACTATGAACGGTACTGCTTACATCTGGCTCTAATTAGTCCACGGTTGTGTTCAGCCAAATGACCTCTGCCGGCAACACTCAGAATGAGGTTCTGAGTTATTGCAACATAGGAGCGTTTCACTGCTTTCAAGGCTTCTCAGGAAGAATTCCGGAATCTTGCTGCCGGCAGGCCTCCGGCTGTTCCGGGTGAACATCTCCTTGTAAATCCCCCGTGGTTTCTTGTACAACCGTGAAATTTGGCCAGGTTATGCAGTTTGCATTGGTGCACAATTGCGCCTGCCTAGCTCGGCCGCGGTTGCAAACATTCTGGCTTGGCAGCCAGATAGGCTGGTTCCCGTAGTACACTGCCAGCGGACTGGGTATATCTGCTTCCAGTTCTTCTTACCTGAGTGCTACTGATTCCAGCTTTGACGGCTACACTCTACTCAACCGGAACAGTAAGTTGAACCTCAACTTATGGCACTTTGTGAAACTGTTGAGAACTAGTGCTCAGTTTTTGGCACGCCACCACTGTCCATCCAGCACTATGGACGGCAGTGCCTACATCTGGCTCTAATTAGTCCACGGTTGTGTTCAGCCGAATGACCTCTGCCGGCAACACTCAGAATGAGGTTCTGAGTTATTGCCACATAGGAGCGTTTCACTGCTTTCAAGGCTTCTCAGGAAGAATTCCGGAATCTTGCTGCCGGCAGGCCTCCGGCTGTTCCGGGTGAACATCTCCTTGTAAATCCCCCGTGGTTTCTTGTACACCCGTGAAATTTGGATAGGTTATGCAGTTTGCATTGCTGCACAATTGCGCCTGCTTAGCTCGGCTGCGGTTACAAACATTCAGGCGTGGAAGCCAGATAGGCTGGTCCCCGTAGTACACTGCCAGCGGACTGGATATATCTGCTTCCCGTTTTTCTCACCTGAGTGCTACTGATTCCAGCTTTGACGGCTACACTCTACTCAACCAGAGCAGTAAGTAGAACCTCAACTTATGGCACGTTGTGAAACTGTTGAGAACTAGAGCTCATTTGTTTGGCACGCCACCTCTGTCCATCCAGCACAATGGACGGCACTGCCTACATCTGGCTCTAATTATTCCACGGTTGTGTTCAGCCGAATGACCTCTGCCGGCAACACTCAGAATGAGGTTCTGAGTTATTGCAACATAGGAGCGTTTCACTGCTTTCAAGGCTTCTCAGGAAGAATTCCGGAATCTTGCTGCAGGCAGGCCTCCGGCTGTTCCGGGTGAACATCTCCTTGTAAATCCCCCGTGGTTTCTTGTACACCCGTGAAATTTGGCCAGGTTATGGAGTTTGCATTGCTGCACAATTGAGCCTGCCTAGCACGGCCGCGATTGCAAACATTCAGGCGTGGCAGCCAGATAGGCTGGTCCCCGTAGGACACTGCCAGCAGACTGGGTATATCTGCTTCCCGCTCTTTTCACCTGAGTGCTACTGATTCCAGCTTTGAGGGCTACACTCTACTCAACCGGAGCAGTACGTTGAACCTCAACTTATGGCACTTTGTGAAACTGTTGAGAACTAGATCTCAGTTGTTTGGCACGCCACCACTGTCCATCCAGCACTATGGACGGCACTGCCTACATCTGGCTCTAATTAGTCCACGGTTGTGTTCAACTGAATGACCTCTGCCGGTAACACTCACAATGAGGTTCTGAGTTATTGCAACATAGGAGCGTTTCACTGCTTTCAAGGCTTCTCAGGAAGAATTCCGGAATCTTGCTGCCGGCAGGCCTCCGGCTGTTCCGGGTGAACATCTCCTTGTAAATCCCCCGTGGTTTCTTGTACACACCTGAAATTTGGCCAGGTTATGCAGTTTGCATTGCTGCACAATTGCGCCTGCCTAGCTCGGCGGTGCTTGCAAACATTCAGTCGTGGCAGCCAGATAGGCTGATCCCCGTAGGACACTGCCAGCGGACTGGGTATATCTGCTTCCCGTTACAAACATTCCCGGTTACAAACATTCAGGCGTGGTAGCCAGACAGGCTGGTCCACGTAGGACACTGCCAGCGGACTGGGTATATCTGCTTCCCGTTCTTCTCACCTGAGTGCTACTGATTCCAGCATTGAGGGCTACACTCTACTCAACCGGAGCAGTAAGTTGAACCTCAACTTATGGCACTTTGTGAAACTGTTGAGAACTAGAGCTCAGTTGTTTGGCACGCCACCACTGTCCATCCAGCACTATGGACGGCACTGCCTACATCTGGCTCTAATTAGTCCACAGTTGTGTTCAGCCGAATGACCTCTGCCGGTAACACTCAGAATGAGGTTCTGAGTTATTGCAACATAGGAGCGTTTAACTGCTTTCAAGGCTTCTCAGGAAGAATTCCGGAATCTTGCTGCCGGTAGGCCTCCGGCTGTTCCGGGTGAACATCTTGTAAATCCCCGGTGGTTTCTTGTACACCCGTGAAATTTGGACAGGTTATGCAGTTTGCATTGCTGCACAATTGCACCTGCTTAGCTCGGCTGCGGTTACAAACATTCAGGCGTGGCAGCCAGATAGGCTGGTCCCCGTAGTACACTGCCTGCGGACTGGGTATATCTGCTTCCCGTTCTTCTCACCTGAGTGCTACTGAAATCAGCCTTGTCGGCTACATTCTACTCAACCGGAGCAGTAAGTTGAACCTCAACTTATGGCACTTTGTGAAACTGTTGAGAACTAGAGCTCAGTTGTTTGGCACGCCACCACTGTCCATCCAGCACTATGGACGGTACTGCTTACATCTGGCTCTAATGACCTCTGCCGGCAACACTCAGAATGAGGTTCTGAGTTATTGCAACATAGGCGCGTTTCACTGCTTTCAAGGCTTCTCAGGAAGAATTCCGGAATCTTGCTGCCGGCAGGCCTCCGGCTGTTACGGGTGAACATCTCCTTGTAAATCCCCCGTGGTTTCTTGTACACCCGTGAAATTTGGCCAGGTTATGCAGTTTGCATTGCTGCACAATTGCGCCTGCCTAGCTCCCCCGCGGTTACAAACATTCAGGCGTGGCAGCCAGATAGGCTGGTCCCCGTAGGACTCTGCCAGCGGACTGGGTATATCTGCTTCCCGTTCTTCTCACCTGAGTGCTACTGATTCCAGCTTTGACGGCTACACTCTACTCAACCGGAGCAGTAAGTTAAACCTCAAATTATGGCACTCTGTGAAAGTGTTGAGAAGTAGAGCTCAGTTGTTTGACACGCCACCACTGTCCATCCAGCACTATGGACGGCACTGCCTACATCTGGCTCTAATTTGTCAACGGTTGTGTTCAGCCGAATGACCTCTGCCGGCAACACTCAGAATGAGGTTCTGAGTTATTGCAACATAGGAGCGTTTCACTGCTTTCAAGGCTTCTCAGGAAGAATTCCGGATTCTTGCTGCCGGCAGGCCTCCGGCTGTTCCGGGTGAACATCTCCTTGTAAATCTCCCGTGGTTTCTTGTACACCCGTGAAATTTGGACAGGTTATGCAGTTTGCATTGCTGCACATTTGCGGCTGCCTAGCTCGGCCGCGGTTACAAACATTCAGGCGTGGCAGCCAGATAGGCTGGTCCCCGTAGTACACTGCCAGCGGACTGGATATATCTGTTTCCCATTCTTCTCACCTGAGTGCTACTGATTTCAGCTTTGACGGCTACATTCTACTCAACCGGAGCAGTAAGTTGAACCTCAACTTATGGCACTTTGTGAAACTGTTGAGAACTAGAGCTCAGTTGTTTGGCACGCCACCACTGTCCATCCAGCACTATGGACAGTACTGCTTACATCTGGCTCTAATTAGTCCACTGTTGTGTTCAGCCGAATTACCTCTGCCGGCAACACTCAGAATGAGGTTCTGAGTTATTGCAACATAGGAGCGTTTCCCTGCTTTCAAGGCTTCTCAGGAAGAATTCCGGAATCTTGCTGCCGGCAGGCCTCCGGCTGTTCCGGGTGAACATCTCCTTTTAAATCCCCCGTGGTTTCTTGTACACCCGTAAAATTTGGACAGGTTATGCAGTTTGCATTGCTGCACAATTGCGCCTGCCTAGCTCGGTCGCGGTTACAAACATTCAGGCGTGGCAGTCAGATAGGTTGGTCCCCGTAGGACTCTGCCATTGGACTGGGTATATCTGCTTCCCGTTCTTCTCACCTGAGTGCTACTGATTCCAGCTTTGACGGCTACACTCTACTCAACCGGAGCAGTAAGTTGAACCTCAACTTATGGCACTTTGTGAAACTGTTGAGCACTAGAGCTCAGTTGTTTGACACACCACCACTGTCCATCCAGCACTATGGACGGCACTGACTACATCTGGCTCTAATTAGTCCACGGTTGTGTTCAGCCGAATGACCTCTGCCGGTAACACTCAGAATGAGGTTCTGAGTTATTGCAACATAGGAGCGTTTCACTGCTTTCAAGGCTTCTCAGGAAGAATTCCGGAATCTTGCTGCCGGAAGGCCTCCGGCTGTTCCGGGTGAACATCTCCTTGTGAATCCCCTGTGGTTTCTTGTACACCCGTGAAATTTGGCCAGGTTATGCAGTTTGCATTGCTGCACAATTGCGCCTGCCTAGCTCGGCCGCGGTTGCAAACATTCAGGCGGGGCAGCCAGATAGGCTGGTCCCCGTAGGACTCTGCCAGCGGACTGGGTATATCTGCTTCCCGTTCTTCTCACCTGAGTGCTACTGATTCCAGCTTTGAGGGCTACACTCTACTCAACCGGAGCATTAAGTTGAAGCCCAACTCATGGCACTTTGTGAAACTGTTGAGAACTAGAACTCAGTTGTTTGGCACGCCACCACTGTCCATCCAGCACTATGGACGGCACTGCCTACATCTGGCTCTAATTAGTCCACCGTTGTGTTCAGCCGAATGACCTCTGCCGGCAACACTCAGATTGAGGTTCTGAGTTATTGCAACATAGGAGCGTTTCACTGCTTTCAAGGCTTCTCAGGAAGAATTCCGGAATCTTGCTGCCGGCAGGCCTCCGGCTGTTCCGGGTGAACATCTCCTTGTAAATCCCCCGTAGTTTCTTGTACACCCGTGAAATTTGGCCAGGTTATGCAGTTTGCATTGCTGCACAATTGCCCCTGCCTAGCTCGCCTGCGGTTGCAAACATTCAGGCGTGGCAGCCAGATAGGCTGGTCCCCGTAGGACTCTGCCAGCGGACTGGGTATATCTGCTTCCAGTTCTTCTCACCTGAGTGCTACTGATTTCAGCTTTGATGGCTACACTCTACTCAACCGGAGCAGTAAGTTGAACCTCAACTTATGGCACTTTGTGAAACTGTTGAGAAGTAGAGCTCAGTTGTTTTGCCCGCCACCACTGTCCATCCAGCTCTATGGACCGCACTGCCTACATCTGGCTCTAATTAGTCCACGGTTGTGTTCAGCCAAATGACCTCTGCCGGCAACACTCAGAATGAGGTTCTGAGTTATTGCAACATAGGAGCGTTTCACTGCTTTCAAGGCTTCTAAGGAAGAATTCCGGAATCTTGCTGCCGGCAGGCCTCCGGCTGTTCTGGGTGAACATCTCCTTGTAAATCCACCGTGGTTTCTTGTACACCCGTGAAATTTGGCCAGGTTATGCAGTTTGCATTGCTGCACAATTGCACCTGCCTAGCTCGGCCGCGGTTGCAAACATTCAGGCGTGGCATCCAGATAGGCTGGTCCCCGTAGGACACTGCCAGCGGACTGGGTATATCTGCTTCCCGTACTTCTCACCTGAGTGCTACTGATTTCAGCTTTGACGGCTACACTCTACTCAACCGGAGCAGTTAGTTGAACCTCAGCTTATGGCATTTGTTAAACTGTTGAGAACTAGAGCTCAGTTGTTTGGCACGCCACCAGTGTCCATCCAGCACTATGTACGGCACTGCCTACATCTGGCTCTAATTAGTCAACAGTTGTGTTCAGCCGAATGACCTCTGCCGGCAACACTCAGAATGAGGTTCTGAGTTATTGCAACATAGGAGCGTTTCATTGCTTTCAAGGCTTCTCAGGAACAATTCCGGAATCTTGCTGCCGGCAGGACTCCGGCTGTTCCGGGTGAACATCTCCTTGTAAATCCCCCGTGGTTTCTTGTACACCCGTGAAATTTGGCCAGGTTATGCAGTTTGCATTGCTGCACAATTGCGCCTGCCTAGCTCGGACGCCGTTACGAACATTCAGGCGTGGCAGCCAGATAGGCTGGTTCCCGTAGTACACTGCCAGCGGACTGGGTATATCTGCTTCCCGATCTTCTCACCTGAGTGCTACTGATTTCAGCTTTGATGGCTACACTCTACTCAACCGGAGCAGTAAGTTGAACCTCAACTTATGGCACTTTGTGAAACTGTTCAGAACTAGAGCTCAGTTGTTTGCCCGCCACCACTGTCCATCCAGCTCTATGGACCGCACTGCCTACATCTGGCTCTAATTAGTCCACGGTTGTGTTCAGCCGAATGACCTCTGCCGGCAACACTCAGAATGAGGTTCTGAGTTATTGCAACATAGGAGCGTTTCACTGCTTTCAAGGCTTCTCAGGAAGAATTCCGGAATCTTGCTGCCGGCAGGCCTCCGGCTGTTCCGGGTGAACATCTCCTTGTAAATCCCCTGTGGTTTCTTGTACACCCGTGAAATTTGGCCAGGTTATGCAGTTTGCATTGCTGCACAATTGCGCCTGCCTTGCTCGGCCGCGGTTGCAAACATTCAAGCGTGGAAGCCAGATAGGCTGGTCCCCGTAGGACACTGCCAGCGGACTGGGTATATCTGCTTCCCGTTCTTCTCACCTGAGTGCTACTGATTCCAGCTTTGAGGGCTACACTCTACTCAACCGGAGTAGTAAGTTGAACCTCAACTCATGGCACTTTGTGAAACTGTTGAGAAGTAGAGCTCAGTTGTTTGGCACGCCACCACTGTCCATCCAGCACTATGGACGGCACTGCTTACATCTGGCTCTAATTAGTCCACGATTGTGTTCAGCCGAATGACCTCTGCCGGCAACACTCAGAATGAGGTTCTGAGTTATTTCAACATAGGAGCGTTTCATTGCTTTCAAGGCTTCTCAGGAAGAATTCTGGAATCTTGCTGAGGGCAGGCCTCCGGCTGTTCCGGGTGAACATCTCCTTGTAAATCCCCCGTGGTTTCTTGTACACCCGTCAAATTTGGCCAGGTTATGCAGTTTGCATTGCTGCACAATTGCGCCTGCCTAGCTTGGCCGCGGTTGCAAACATTCAGGCGTGGCAGCCAGATAGGCTGGTCCCCGTAGGACTCTGCCAGCGGACTGGGTATATCTGCTTCCCGTTCTTCTCACCTGAGTGCTACTGATTCCAGCTTTGACGGCTACACTCTACTCAACCGGAGCAGTAAGTTGAACCTCAACTTATGGCACTTTGTGAAACTGTTGAGAACTAGAGCTCAGTTGTTTGGCACGCCACCACTGTCCATCCAGCACTTTGGACTGCACTGCCTACATCTGGCTCTAATTAGTCCACGATTGTGTTCAGCCGAAAGACCTCTGCCGGGAACACTCAGAATGAGGTTCTGAGTTATTGCAACATAGGAGCGTTTCAATGCTATCAAGGCTTCTCAGGAAGAATTCCGGAATCTTGCTGCCGGCAGGCCTCCGGCTGTTCCGGGTGAACATCTCTTTGCAAATCCCCCGTGGTTTCTTGTACACCCGTGCAATTTGGCTAGGTTATGCAGTTTGCATTGCTGCACAATTGCGCCTGCCTATCTCGGCCTCGGTTGCAAACATTCAGGCCTGGCAGCCAGATAGGCTGGTCCCCGTAGGACTCTGCCAGCGGACTGGGTATATCTGCTTACTGTTTTTCTCACCTGAGTGCTACTGATTCCAGCTTTGACGGCTACATTCTACTCAACCGGAGCAGTAAGTTGAACCTCAACTTATGGCACTTTGTGAAACTGTTGAGAACTAGAGCTCAGTTGTTTGGCTCGCCACCACTCTCCATCCAGCACTATGGACGGCACTGCCTACATCTAGCTCTAATTAATCCACGGTTGTGTTCAGCGGAATGACCTCTGCCGGCAACACTCAGAATGAGGTTCTGAGTTATTGCAACATAGGAGCGTTTCAATGCTTTCAAGGCTTCTCAGGAAGCATTCCGGAATCTTGCTGCCGGCAGGTCTCCGGCTGTTCCGGGTGAACATCTCCTTGTAAATCCCCCGTGGTTTCTTGTACAACCGTAAAATTTGGCCAGGTTATGCAGTTTGCATTGCTGCACAATTGCGCCTGCCTAGCTCGGCCGCGGTTGCAAACATTCAGGCGTGGCAGCCAGATAGGCTGGTCCCCGTAGGACTCTGCCAGCGGACTGGGTATATCTGCTTCCCGTTCTTCTCACCTGAGTGCTACTGATTCCAGCTTTGACGGCTACACTCTACTCAACCGGAGCAGTAAGTTGAACCTCAACTTATGGCACTTTGTGAAACTGTTGAGAACTAGAGCTCAGTTGTTTGGCACGCCACCACTGTCCATCCAGCACTTTGGACTGCACTGCCTACATCTGGCTCTAATTAGTCCACGATTGTGTTCAGCCGAAAGACCTCTGCCGGGAACACTCAGAATGAGGTTCTGAGTTATTGCAACATAGGAGCGTTTCAATGCTATCAAGGCTTCTCAGGAAGCATTCCGGAATCTTGCTGCCGGCAGGCCTCCGGCTGTTCCGGGTGAACATCTCTTTGCAAATCCCCCGTGGTTTCTTGTACACCCGTGCAATTTGGCTAGGTTATGCAGTTTACATTGCTGCACAATTGCGCCTGCCTATCTCGGCCTCGGTTTCAAACATTCAGGCCTGGCAGCCAGATAGGCTGGTCCCCGTAGGACTCTGCCAGCGGACTGGGTATATCTGCTTACTGTTTTTCTCACCTGAGTGCTACTGATTCCAGCTTTGACGGCTACACTCTACTCATCCGGAGCAGTAAGTTGTACCTCAACTTATGGCACTTTGTGAAACTGTTGAGAACTAGAGCTCAGTTGTTTGGCACGCCACCACTCTCCATCCAGCACTATGGACGGCACTGCCTACATCTAGCTCTAATTAATCCACGGTTGTGTTCAGCGGAATGACCTCTGCCGGCAACACTCAGAATGAGGTTCTGAGTTATTGCAACATAGGAGCGTTTCAATGCTTTCAAGGCTTCTCAGGAAGCATTCCGGAATCTTGCTGCCGGCAGGTCTCCGGCTGTTCCGGGTGAACATCTCCTTGTAAATCCCCCGTGGTTTCTTGTACAACCGTAAAATTTGGCCAGGTTATGCAGTTTGCATTGCTGCACAATTGCGCCTGCCTAGCTCGGCCGCGGTTGCAAACATTCAGGCGTGGCAGCCAGATAGGCTGGTCCCCGTAGGACTCTGCCAGTGGACTGGGTATATCTGCTTCCCGTTCTTCTCACCTGGGTGCTACTGATTCCAGCTTTGACGGCTACACTCTACTCAACCGGAGCAGTAAGTTGAACCTCAACTTATGGCACTTTGTGAAACTGTTGAGAACTAGAGCTCAGTTGTTTGGCACGCCACCACTGTCCATCCAGCACTTTGGACTGCACTGCCTACATCTGGCTCTAATTAGTCCACGATTGTGTTCAGCCGAAAGACCTCTGCCGGGAACACTCAGAATGAGGTTCTGAGTTATTGCAACATAGGAGCGTTTCAATGCTATCAAGGCTTCTCAGGAAGAATTCCGGAATCTTGCTGCCGGCAGGCCTCCGGCTGTTCTGGGTGAACATCTCTTTGCAAATCCCCCGTGGTTTCTTGTACACCCGTGAAATTTGGCTAGGTTATGCAGTTTGCATTTTGCACAATTGCGCCTGCCTAGCTCGGCCGCGGTTGCAAACATTCAGGCCTGGCAGCCAGATAGGCTGGTCCCCGTAGGACTCTGCCAGCGGACTGGGTATATCTGCTTACTGTTTTTCTCACCTGAGTGCTACTGATTCCAGGTTTGACGGCTACACTCTACTCAACCGGAGCAGTAAGTTGTACCTCAACTTATGGCACTTTGTGAAACTGTTGAGAACTAGAGCTCAGTTGTTTGGCACGCCACCACTGTCCATCCAGCACTATGGACGGCACTGCCTACATCTGGCTCTAATTAGTCCACGATTGTGTTCAGCCGAAAGACCTCTGCCGGGAACACTCAGAATGAGGTTCTGAGTTATTGCAACATAGGAGCGTTTCAATGCTATCAAGGCTTCTCAGGAAGAATTCCGGAATCTTGCTGCCGGCAGGCCTCCGGCTGTTCTGGGTGAACATCACCTTGTAAATCCCCCGTGGTTTCTTGTACACCCGTGAAATTTGGCCAGGTTATGCAGTTTGCATTGCTGCACAATTGCGCCTGCCTAGTTCGGCCGAGCTTGCAAACATTCAGGCGTAGCAGCCAGATAGGCTGGTCCCCGTAAGACACTGCCATCGGACTGGGTATATCTGCTTCCCGTTCTTCTCACCTGAGTGCTACTGATTCCAGCTTTGACGGCTACACTCTACTCAACCAGAGCATTAAGTTGTACCTCAACTTATGGCCCTTTGTGAAACTGTTGAGAACTAGAGCTCAGTTGTTTGGAACGCCACCACTCTCCATCCAGCACTATGGACGGCAGTGCCTACATCTGACTCTAATTAGTCCACGGTTGTGTTCAGCGGAATGACCTCTGCTGGCAACACACAGAATGAGGTTCTGAGTTATTGCAACATAGGAGCATTTCAATGCTTTCAATGCTTCTCAGGAAGAATTCCGGAATCTTGCTGCCGGCAGGCCTCCGGCTGTTCCGGGTGAACATCTCTTTGTAAATCCCCTTGGTTTCTTGTACACCCGTGAAATTTGGCCAGGTTATGCAGTTTGCATTGCTGCACAATTGCGCCTGCCTAGCTCTGCCGCGGTTGCAAACATTCAAGCGTGGCAGCCAGATAGGCTGGACCCCGTAGGACTCTGCCAGCGGACTGGGTATATCTGCTTCCCGTTCTTCTCACCTGAGTGCTACTGATTCCAGCTTTTACGGGTACACTCTACTCAACCGGAGCAGTAAATTCAACCTCAAATTATGGCAATTTGTGAAACTGTTGAGAACTAGAGCTCAGTTGTTTGGCACGCCACCACTGTCCATCCAGCACTATGGACGGAACTGCCTACATCTGGCTCTAATTAGTCCACGATTGTATTCAGCCGAATGACCTCTGCTGGGAACACTCAGATTGAGGTTCTGAGTTATTGCAATATCGGAGCGTTTCACTGCTTTCAAGGCTTCTCAGGAAGAATTCCGGAATCTTGCTGCCGGCAGGCCTCCGGCTGTTCCGGGTGAACATCTCCTTGTAAATCCCCTGTGGTTTCTTGTACACCCGTGAAATTTGTCCAGGTTATGCAGTTTGCATTGCTGCACAATTGCGCCTGCCTAGCTCGGCCGCGCTTGCAAACATTCAGGCGTAGCAGCCAGATAGGCTGGTCCCCGTAGGACACTGCCAGCGGACTGGGTATATCTGCTTCCCGTTCTTCTCACTTGAGTGCTACTGATTCCAGCTTTGACGGCTACACTCTACTCAACCGGAGCAGTAAGTTGAACCTCAACTTATAGCACTTTGTGAAACTGTTGAGAAGTAGAGCTCAGTTGTTTGGCACGCCACCACCCTCCATCCAGCACTATAGACGGCACTGCCTACATCTGGCTCTAATTAGTCCACGATTGTGTTCAGCCAAAAGACCTTTGCCGGGAACAGTCAGAATGAGGTTCTGAGTTTTTGCAACATAGGAGCGTTTCACTGCTTTCTAGGCTTCTCAGGAAGAATTCCGGACTCTTGCTGCCGGCAGGCCTCCGGCTGTTCCGGGTGAACATCTCCTTGTAAATCCCCCGTGGTTTCTTGTACACCCGTGAAATTTGGCCAGGTTATGCAGTTTGCATTGCTGCACAATTTCGCCTGCCTAGCTCAGGCGCGGTTGCAAACATTCAGGCTTGGGAGCCAGATAGGCTGGTCCCCGTAGGACACTGCCAGCGGACTGGGTATATCTGCTTCCCGTTCTTCTCACCTGAGTGCTACTGATTCCAGCTTTCACGGCTACACTCTACTCAACCGAAGCAGTAATTTGAACCTCAACTTATGGCAGTTTGTGAAACTGTTGAGAACTAGAGCTCAGTTGTTTGGTACGCCACCACTCTCCATCCAGCACTATGGACGGCACTCCCTACATCTGGCTCTAATTAGTCCAGGGTTGTGTTCAGCCGAATGACCTCTGCCGGAAACACTCAGAATGAGGTTCTAAGTTATTGCAACATAGGAGCGTTTCACTGCTTTCTAGGCTTCTCAGGAAGAATTCCGGAATCTTGCTGCCGGCAGGCCTCCGGCTGTTCCGGGTGAACATCTCCTTGTAAATCCCCCGAGGTTTCTTGTACACCCGTGAAATTTGGCCAGGTTATGCAGTTTGCATTGCTGCACAATTTTGCCTGCCTTGCACGGCCGCGGTTGCAAACATTCCGGCGTGGCAGCCAGATAGGCTTGTCCCGGTAGGACACTGCCAGCGGACTGGATATATCTGCTTCCCCTTCTTCTCACCTGAGTGCTACTGATTCCAGCTTTGACGGCTACACTCTACTCAACCGGATCAGTAAGTTGAACCTCAACTTATGGCACTTTGTGAAACTGTTGAGAAGTAGAGCTCAGTTGTTTGGCACGCCACCACTCTACATCCAGCACTATGGACGGCACTGCCTACATCTGGCTCTAATTAGTCCACGATTGTGTTCAGCCGAAAGACCTCTGCCGGGAACAGTCAGAATGAGGTTCTGAGTTATAGCAACATAGGAGCGTTTCACTGCTTTCTAGGCTTCTCAGGAAGAATTCCGGAATCTTGCTGCCGGCAGGCCTCCGGCTGTTCCGGGTGAACATCTCCTTGTAAATCCCCATTGGTTTCTTGTACACCAGTGAAATTTGGACAGGTTATGCAGTTTGCCTTGCTGCACAATTGCGCTTGCCTAGCTCTGCCGCGTTTGCAAACTTTCAGGCGTAGCAGCCTGATAGGCTGGTCCCCGTAGGACTCTGCCAGCGGACTGGGTATATCTGCTTCCCGTTCTTCTCACCTGAGTGCTACTGATTCCAGCTTTGACGGCTACACTCTACTCAACCGGAGCATTAAGTTGAACCTCAACTTATTGCACTTTGTGAAACTGTTGAGAACTAGAGCTCAGTTGTTTGGCACGCCACCACTCTACATCCAGCACTATGGACGGCACTGCCTACATCTGGCTCTAATTAGTCCACGATTGTGTTCAGCCGAAAGACCTCTGCCGGGAACAGTCAGAATGAGGTTCTGAGTTATAGCAACATAGGAGCGTTTCACTGCTTTCAAGGATTCTCAGGAAGAATTCCGGAATCTTGCTGCCGGCAGGCCTCCGGCTGTTCCGGGTGAACATCTCCTTGTAAATCCCCCGTGGTTTCTTGTACACTCGTGAAATTTGGCCAGGTTATGCAGATTGCATTGCTACACAATTGCGCCTGCCTAGCTCGGCCGCGGTTGCAAATATTCAGGCGTGGCAGCCAGATAGGCTGGTCCCCGTAGGACTCTGCCAGCGGACTGGGTATATCGGCTTCCTGTTCTTCTCACCTGAGGGCTACTGATTCCAGCTTTGACGGCTACACTCTACTCAACCGGAGCATTAAGTTGAACCTCAACTTATGGCCCTTTGTGAAACTGTTGAGAAATAGAGCTCAGTTGTTTGGAACGCCACCACTCTCCATCCAGCACTATGGACGGCACTGCATACATCTGGCTCTAATTAGTCCACGGTTGTGTTCAGCCGAATGACCTCTGCCGGCAACACTCAGAATGAGGTTCTGAGTTATTGCAACATAGGAGCGTTTCACTGCTTTCAAGGCTTCTCAGGAAGAATTCCAGAATCTTGCTGCCGGCAGGCCTCCGGCTGTTCCGGGTGAACATCTCTTTGTAAATCGCCTTGGTTTCTTGTACACCCGTGAAATTTGGCCAGGTTATGCAGTTTGCATTGCTGCACAATTGCGACTGCCTAGATCTACCGCGGTTACAAACATTCAAGCGTGGCAGCCAGATAGGCTGGCCCCGGAGGACTCTGCCAGCGGACTGGGTATATCTGCTTCCCGTTCTTCTCACCTGAGTGCTACTGATTCCAGCTTTTAGGGGTACACTCTACTCAACCGGAGCAGTAAATTGAACCTTAACTTATGGCACTTTGTGAAACTGTTGAGAACTAGAGCTCAGTTTTTTGGCACGCCACCACTGTACATCCAGCACTATACACGCAACTGCCTACATCTGGCTCTAATTAGTCCACGATTGTGTTCAGCCGAATGACCTCTGCTGGGAACACTCAGATTGAGGTTCTGAGTTATTGCAATATTGGAGCGTTTCTCTGCTTTCAAGGCTTCTCAGGAAGAATTCCGGAATCTTGCTGCCGGCAGGCCTCCGGCTGTTCCGGGTGAACATCTCCTTGTTAATGCCCCGTGGTTTCTTGTACACCCGTGAAATTTGGCCAGGTTATGCAGTTTGCATTGCTGCACAATTGCGCCTGCCTATGTCGGCCGCGCTTGCAAACATTCAGGCGTAGCAGCCAGATAGGCTGGTCCCCGTAGGACACTGCCAGCGGACTGGGTATATCTGCTTCCCGTTCTTCTCACCTGAGTGCTACTGATTCCAGATTTGACGGCTACACTCTACTCAACCGGAGCAGTAAGTTGAACCTCAACTTATGGCACTTTGTGAAACTGTTGAGAACTAGAGCTCAGTTGTTTGGCACGCCACCACTGTCCATCCAGCAATATGAACCGCACTGCCTACATCTGGCTCTAGTTAGTCCACGGTTGTGTTCAGCCGAATGACCTCTGCCGGCAACACTCAGAATAAGGTTCTGAGTTATTGCAACATAGGAGCGTTTCACTGCTTTCAAGGCTTCTCAGGAAGAATTCCGGAATCTTGCTGCCGGCAGGCCTCCGGCTGTTCCGGGTGAACATCTCCTTGTAAATCCCCCGTGGTTTCTTGTACAGCCATGAAATTTGGACAGGTTATGCAGTTTGCATTGCTGCACAATTGCGCCTGCCTAGCTCGGCCGCGGTTGCAAACATTCAGGCGTGGCAGCCAGATAGGCTGGTCCCCGTAGGACTCTGCCAGCGGACTGGGTATATCTGCTTCCAGTTCTTCTCACCTGAGTGCTACTGATTCCAGCTTTGACGGCTACACTCTACTCAACCGGAGCAGTAAGTTGAACCTCAACTTATGGCATTTTGTGAAACTGTTGAGAACTAGAGCTTAGATGTTTGGCAGGCCACCACTGTCCATCCAGCACTATGGACGGCACTCTCTACATCTGGCTCTAATTAGTCCAGGGTTTTGTTCAGCCGAATGACCTCTGCCGGCAACACTCAGAATGAGGTTCTGAGTTATTGCAACATAGGAGCGTTTCACTGCTTTCTAGGCTTCTCAGGAAGAATTCCGGAATCTTGCTGCCCGCAGGCCTCCGGCTGTTCCGGGTGAACATCTCCTTGTAAATCCCCCGAGGTATCTTGTACACCCGTGAAATTGGGCCAGGTTATGCAGTTTGCATTGCTGCACAATGGCGCCTGCCTAGCTCGGCCGCGGTTGCAAACATTCAGGCGTGGCATCCAGATAGGCTGGTCCCCCTAGGACTCTGCCAGCAGACTGGGTTTATCTGCTTCCCGTTATTGTCACCTGAGTGCTACTGATTCCAGCTTTGACGGCTACACTCTACTCAACCGGAGCAGTAAGTTGAACCTCAACTTATGGCACTTTGTGAAACTGTTGAGAACTAGAGCTCAGTTGTTTGGCACGCCATCTCAGTCCATCCAGCACTATGGACGGCACTGCCTACATCTGGCTCTAATTAGTCCACGGTTGTTTTCTGCCGAATGACCTATGCCGGCAACACTAAGAATGAGGTTCTGAGTTATTGCAACATAGGAGCGTTTCACTGCTTTCAAGGCTTCTCAGGAAGAATTCCGGAATCTTGCTGCCGGCAGGCATCCGGCTGTTCCGGGTGAACATCTCCTTGTAAATCCCCCGTGGTTTCTTGTACACTCGTGAAATTTGGCCAGGTTATGCAGATTGCATTGCTGCACAATTGCGCCTGCCTAGCTCGGCCGCGGTTGCAAACATTCAGGCGTGGCAGCCAGATAGGCTGGTCCCCGTAGGACTCTGCCAGCGGACTGGGTATATCTGCTTCCCGTTCTTCTCATCTGAGTGCTACTGATTCTAGCTTTGACAGCTACACTGTACTCAACCGGAGCATTAAGTTGAACCTCAACTTATGGCACTTTGTGAAACTGTTGAGAACTAGAGCTCAGTTGTTTGGCACGCCACCACTCTACATCCAGCACTATGGACGGCACTGCCTACATCTGGCTCTAATTAGTCCACGATTGTGTTCAGCCGAAAGACCTCTGCCGGGAACAGTCAGAATGAGGTTCTGAGTTATTGCAACATAGGAGCGTTTCACTGCTTTCAAAGCTTCTCAGGAAGAATTCCGGAATCTTGCTGCCGGCAGGCCTCCGGCTGTTCCGGGTGAACATCTCTTTGTAAATCCCCCGTGGTTTCTTGTACACCCGTGAAATTTGGCCAGGTTATGCAGTTTGCATTGCTGCACAATTGTGCCTGCCTAGCTCTGCCGCGGTTGCAAACATTCAGGCGTGGCAGCCTGATAGGCTGGTCCCCGTAGGACTCTGCCAGCGGCCTGGGTATATCTGCTTCCCGTTCTTCTCACCTGAGTGCTACTGATTCCAGCTTTGACGGCTACACTCTACTCAACCGGAGCAGTAAGTTGAACCTCAACTTATGGCACTTTGTGAAACTGTTGAGAACTAGAGCTCAGTTGTTTGGTACGCCACCACTATCCATCCAGCACTATGGACGGCACTCTCTACATCTGGCTCTAATTAGTCCAGGGTTGTGTTCCGCCGAATGACCTCTGCCGGCAACACTCAGAATGAGGTTCTGAGTTATTGCAACATAGGAGCGTTTCACTGCTTTCTAGGCTTCTCAGGAAGAATTCCGGAATCTTGCTACTGGCAGGCCTCCGGCTGTTCCGGGTGAACATCTCCTTGTAAATCCATCGAGGTTTCTTGTACACCCGTGAAATTTGGCCAGGTTATGCAGTTTGCATTGCTGCACAATTGCGCCTGCCTAGCTCGGCCGCGGTTGCAAACATTCAGGCGTGGCAGCCAGATAGGCTGGTCCCGGTAGGACAATGCCAGCGGACTGGATATATCTGCTTACCCTTCTTCTCACCTGAGTGCTACTGATTCCAGCTTTGACGGCTACACTCTACTCAACCGGAGCAGTAAGTTGAACCTCAACTTATGGCACTTTGTGAAACTGTTGAGAAGTAGAGCTCAGTTGTTTGGCAGGCCACCACTCTCCATCCAGCACTATGGACGGCACTGCCTACATCTGGCTCTAATTAGTCCACGGTTGTGTTCAGCCGAATGACCTCTGCCGGCAACACTCAGAATGAGGTTCTGAGTTATTGCAACATAGGAGCGTTTCACTGCTTTCAAGGCTTCTCAGGAAGAATTTCGGAATCTTGCTGCCAGCTGGCCTCAGTCTGTTCCGGGTGAACATCTCCTTGTAAATCCCCCGTGGTTTCTTGTACACCCGTGAAATTTGGCCAGATTATGCAGTTTGCATGGCTGCACAATTCCGCCTGCCTAGCTCGGCCGTGGTTACAAACATTCAGGCGTGGCAGCCAGATAGGATGGACCCGTAGTACACTGCCAGCGGACAGGGTATATCTGCTTCCAGTTCTTCTCACCTGAGTGCTACTGATTCCAGCTTTGACGGCTACACTCTACTCAACTGGAGCATTAAGTTGAACCTCAACTTATGGCACTTTGTGAAACTGTTGAGAACTAAAACTCAGTTGTTTTGCACTCCACCACTCTCCATCCAGCACTATGGACGGCACTGCCTACATCTGGCTCTAATTAGTCCACGATTGTGTTCAGCCGAATGACCTCTGCCGGCAACACTCAGAATGAGGTTCTGAGTTATTGCAACATAGGAGCGTTTCACTGCTTTAAAGGCTTCTCAGGAAGAATTTCGGAATCTTGCTGCCGGCAGACCTCCGGCTGTTCGGGTTAAAACCTCCTTGTAAATCCCCGGTTGTTTCTTGTAAACCGTGAAATTTGGAAAGGTTATGCAGTTTGTATTGCTACACAATTGCACTGGCCTAGCTCAGCCGCGGTTGGAAACATTCAGGCATGGCAGCCAGATAGGATGGTCCCCGTAGGACTTTGCCAGCGGACTGAGTATATCTGCTTCCCGTTCTTCTCACCTGAGTGCTACTGATTCCAGCTTTGACGGCTACACTCTACTCAACCGGAGCAGTAAGTTGAACCTCAACTTATGGCACTTTGTGAAACTGTTCAGAACTAGAGCTCAGTTGTTTGGCACGCCACCACAGTCCATCCTGCACTATGGGCGGCACTGCCTACATCTGGCTCTAATTAGTCCACAATTGTGTTCAGCCCAATGACCTCTGCCGGCAACACTCAGAATGAGGTTCTGAGTTATGGCAACATAGGAGCGTTTCACTGCTTTCAAGGCTTCTCAGGAAGAATTCCGGAATCTTGCTGCCGGCAGACCTCCGGCTGTTCGGGTTAAAACCTCCTTGTAAATCCCCGGTTGTTTCTTGTAAACCGTGAAATTTGGAAAGGTTATGCAGTTTGTATTGCTACACAATTGCACTGGCCTAGCTCAGCCGCGGTTGGAAACATTCAGGCATGGCAGCCAGATAGGATGGTCCCCGTAGGACTTTGCCAGCGGACTGAGTATATCTGCTTCCCGTTCTTCTCACCTGAGTGCTACTGATTCCAGCTTTGACGGCTACACTCTACTCAACCGGAGCAGTAAGTTGAACCTCTCAACTTATGGCACTTTGTGAAACTGTTGAGAACTAGAGCTCAGTTGTTTGGCACGACACCACTGTCCATCCAGCACTATGGATGGCACTGCCTACATCTGGCTCTAATTAGTCCACAATTGTGTCCAGCCGAATGACCTCTGCCGGGAAGACTCGGAATGAGGTTCTGAGTTATTGCAACATAGGAGCGTTTCACTGCTTTCAAGGCTTCTCAGGAAGAATTCCGGAATCTTGCTGCCGGCAGGCCTCCGGCTGTTCCGAGTGAACATCTCCTTGCAAAATCCCCGTGGTTTTTTGTACACCCGTGAAATTTTGCCAGGTTATGCAGTTTGCATTGCTGCACAATTGCGCCTGCCTAGGTCGGCCGCGGTTACAAACATTCAGGCGTGGCAGCCAGATAGGCTGGTCCCGGTAGGACACTGCCAGCGGACTGGGTATATCTGCTTCCCGTTCTTCTCACCTGAGTGCTACTGATTCCAGCTTTGACGGCTACAATCTACTCAACCGGAGCATTAAGTTGAACCTCAACTTATGGCACTTTGTGAAACTGTTGAGAACTAGAACACAGTTGATTGGCTCGCCACCACTATCCATCCAGCACTATGGACGGCACTGCCTACATCTGGCTCTAATTAGCCCACGGTTGTGTTCAGCCGAATGACCTCTGCCGGCAACACTCAGAATGAGGTTCTGAGTTATTGCAACATAGGAGCGTTTCACTGCTTTCAAGGCTTCTCAGGAAGAATTCAGGAATCTTGCTGCCGGCAGGCCTCCGGCTGTTCCGGTGAACATCTCCTTGCAAATCCCCCGTGGTTTTTTGTACACCAGTGAAATTTGGCCAGGTTATGCAGTTTGCATTGCTGCACAATTGCGCCTGCCTAACTCGGCTGCGGTTACAAACATTCAGGCGTGGCAGCCAGATAGGCTGGTCCCCGTAGTACACTGCCAGCCGACTGGTTATATCTGCTTCCCGTTCTTCTCACCTGAGTGCTACTGATTCCAGCTTTGACGGCTACACTCTACTCAACCGGAGGAGTAAGTTGAACCTCAACTTATGGCACTTTGTGAAACTGTTGAGAAATAGAACTCAGTTGTTTCTCACGCCACCACTCTCCATCCAGCACTATGGACGGCACTCCCTACATCTGGCTCTAATTAGTCAACGGTTGTGTTCAGCCGAATGACCTCTGCCGGCAACACTCAGAATGAGGTTCTGAGTTATTGCAACATAGGAGCGTTTCACTGCTTTCAAGGCTTCTCAGGAAGAATTCCGGAATATTGCTGCCGGCAGGCCTCCGGCTGTTCTGGGTAAACATCTCCTTGTAAATCCCCATTGGTTTCTTGTACACCCGTGAAATTTGGCCAGGTTATGCAGTTTGCATTGCTGCACAATTTCGCCTGCCTAGGTCGGCCACGGTTACAAACATTCAGGCGTGGCAGCCAGATAGGCTGGTCCCCGTAGGACACTGCCAGCAAACTGGGTATATCTGCTTCGCGTTCTTCTCACGTGAGTGCTACTGATTCCAGCTTTGACGGCTACACTCTACTCAACCGGAGCAGTAAGTTGAACCTCAACTTATGGCACTTTGTGAAACTGTTGAGAACTAGAGCTCAGTTGTTTGGCACACCACCACTGTCCATCCAGCACTATGGACGGCACTGCCTACATCTCACTCTAATTAGTCCACGATTGTGTTCAGCCGAATGACCTCTGCCGGGAATACTCAGAATGAGGTTCTGAGTTATTGCAACATAGGTGCGTATCACTGCTTTCAAGGCTTCTCAGGAAGAATTCCGGAATCTTGCTGCCGGGAGGCCTCCGGCTGTTCCGGGTGAACATCTCCTTGTAAATCCCCATTGGTTTCTTGTACACCAGTGAAATTTGGACAGGTTATGCAGTTTGCCTTGCTGCACAATTGCGCTTCCCTAGCTCTGCCGTGTTTGCAAACTTTCAGTCGTGGCAGCCATTTAGGCTGGTCCCCGTAGGACTCTGCCAGCGGACTGGGTATATCTGCTTCCCGTTCTTCTCACCTGAGTGCTACTGATTCCAGCTTTGACGGCTACACTCTACTCAACTGGAGCAGCAAGTTGAACTTCAACTTATGGCACTTTGTGAAACTGTTGAGAACTAGAGCTCAGTTGTTTGGCACGCCACCACTCTCCATCCAGCACTATGGACGGAACTGCCTACATCTGGCTCTAATTAGTCCACGGTTGTGTTCAGCCGAATGACCTCTGCCGGCAACACTCAGAATGAGGTTCTGAGTTATTGCAACATAGGAGCGTTTCACTGCTTACAAGGCTTCTCAGGAAGAATTCCGGAATCTTGCTGCCGGCAGGCCTCCGGCTGTTTCGGGTGAACATCTCCTTATAAATCCCCCGTGGTTTCTTGTACACCCGTGAAATTTGGCCAGGTTATGCAGTTTGCATTGCTACACAATTGCGCTGGCCTAGCTCAGCCGGGGTTGGAAACATTCAGGCGTGGCAGCCAGATAGGCGGGTCCCCGTAGGACTCTGCCAGCGGAATGGGTATATCTGCTTCCGGTTCTTCTCACCTGAGTGCTACTGATTCCAGCTTTGACGGCTACACTCTACTCAACCGGAGCATTAAGTTGAACCTCAACTTATGGCACTTTGTGAAACTGTTGAGAACTAGAGCTCAGTTGTTTGGCAAGCCACCACTGTCCATCCAGCACTATGGACGGAACTGCCTACATCTGGCTCTAATTAGTCCTCGGTTGTGTTCAGGCGAATGACCTCTACCGGGAACACTCAGAATGAGGTTCTGAGTTCTTGCAAAATAGGAGCGTTTCACTGCTTTCAAGGCTTCTCAGGAAGAATTCCGGAATATTGCTGCCGGCAGGCCTCCGGCTGTTCCGGGTGAACATCTCCTTGTAAATCCCCCGTGGTTTCTTGTACACCCGTGAAATTTGGACAGGTTATGCAGTTTGCATTGCTGCACAAGTGCGCCTGCCTAGCTCGTCCGCGGTTGCAAACATTCAAGCGTGGCAGCCAGATAGGCTGGTCCCCGTAGGACACTGCCAGCAAACTGGGTATATCTGCTTCCCGTTCTTCTCACCTGAGTGCTACTGATTCCAGCTTTGACGGCTACACTCTACTCAACCGGAGCAGTAAGTTGAACCTCAACTTATGGCACTTTGTGAAACTGTTGAGAACTAGAACTCAGTTGTTTGGCACGCCACCACTCTCAATCCAGCACTATGGACGGCACTGCCTACATCTGGCTCTAATTAGTCCACGGTTGTGTTCAGCCGAATGACCTCTGCCGGCAACACTCAGAATGAGGTTCTGAGTTATTGCAACATAGGAGCGTTTCACTGCTTCAAGGCTTCTCAGGAAGAATTCCGGAATCTTGCTGCCGGCAGGCCTCCGGCTGTTCCGCGTGAACATCTCCTTGTAAATCCCCCGTGGTTTCTTGTACACCCGTGAAATTTGGCCAGGTTATGCAGTTTGCATTGCTACACAATTGCGCTGGCCTAGCTCAGCCGCGGTTGGAAACATTCAGGCATGGCAGCCAGATAGGCTGGTCTCTGTAGGACTCTGCCAGCGGACTGGGTATATCTGCTTCCCGTTCTTCTCACCTGAGTGCTACTGATTCCAGCTTTGACGGCTACACTCTACTCAACCGGAGCAGTAAGTTGAACCTCAACTTATGGCACTTTGTGAAACTGTTGAGAAGTAGAGCTCAGTTGTTTGGCACGCCACCACTGTCCATCCAGCACTATGGAAGGCACTGCCTACATCTGTCTCTAATTAGTCCACGATTGTGTTCAGCCGAATGACCTCTGCCGGGAACACTCAGAATGAGGTTCTGAGTTATGGCAACATAGGAGCGTTTCACTGCTTTCAAGGCTTCTCAGGAAGAATTCCGGAATCTTGCTGCCGGCAGGCCTCCGGATGTTCCAGGTGAACATCTCCTTGTAAATCCCCCGTGGTTTCTTGTACACCCGTGAAATTTGGCCAGGTTATGCAGTTTGCATTGCTGCACAATTTCGCCTGCCTAGCTCGGCCTCGGTTACAAACATTCAGGCGTGGCAGCCAGATAGGCTGGTCCCCGTAGGACAATGCCTGGGGACTGGGTATATCTGCTTCCCGTTCTTCTCACCTGAGTGCTACTGATTCCAGCTTTGACGGCTACACTCTACTCAACCGGAGCATTAAGTTGAACCTCAACTGATGGCACTTTGTGAAACTGTTGAGAACTAGAGCTCAGTTGTTTGGCACACCACCACTGTCCATCCAGCACTATGGACGGCACTGCCTACATCTGGCTCTAATTAGTCCACGATTGTGTTCAGCCGAATGACCTCTGCCGGGAATACTCAGAATGAGGTTCTGAGTTATTGCAACATAGGTGCGTATCACTGCTTTCAAGGCTTCTCAGGAAGAATTCCGGAATCTTGCTGCCGGGAGGCCTCCGGCTGTTCCGGGTGAACATCTCCTTGTAAATCCCCATTGGTTTCTTGTACACCAGTGAAATTTGGACAGGTTATGCAGTTTGCCTTGCTGCACAATTGCGCTTGCCTAGCCCTGCCGCGTTTGCAAACTTTCAGGCGTAGCAGCCTGATAGGCTGGTCCCCGTAGGACTCTGCCAGCGGACTGGGTATATCTGCTTCCCGTTCTTCTCACCTGAGTGCTACTGATTCCAGCTTTGACGGCTACACTCTACTCAACCGGAGCATTAAGTTGAACCTCAACTTATTGCACTTTGTGAAACTGTTGAGAACTAGAGCTCAGTTGTTTGGCACGCCACCACTCTACATCCAGCACTATGGACGGCACTGCCTACATCTGGCTCTAATTAGTCCACGATTGTGTTCAGCCGAAAGACCTCTGCCGGGAACAGTCAGAATGAGGTTCTGAGTTATAGCAACATAGGAGCGTTTCACTGCTTTCAAGGATTCTCAGGAAGAATTCCGGAATCTTGCTGCCGGCAGGCCTCCGGCTGTTCCGGGTGAACATCTCCTTGTAAATCCCCCGTGGTTTCTTGTACACTCGTGAAATTTGGCCAGGTTATGCAGATTGCATTGCTACACAATTGCGCCTGCCTAGCTCGGCCGCGGTTGCAAATATTCAGGCGTGGCAGCCAGATAGGCTGGTCCCCGTAGGACTCTGCCAGCGGACTGGGTATATCGGCTTCCTGTTCTTCTCACCTGAGGGCTACTGATTCCAGCTTTGACGGCTACACTCTACTCAACCGGAGCATTAAGTTGAACCTCAACTTATGGCCCTTTGTGAAACTGTTGAGAAATAGAGCTCAGTTGTTTGGAACGCCACCACTCTCCATCCAGCACTATGGACGGCACTGCATACATCTGGCTCTAATTAGTCCACGGTTGTGTTCAGCCGAATGACCTCTGCCGGCAACACTCAGAATGAGGTTCTGAGTTATTGCAACATAGGAGCGTTTCACTGCTTTCAAGGCTTCTCAGGAAGAATTCCAGAATCTTGCTGCCGGCAGGCCTCCGGCTGTTCCGGGTGAACATCTCTTTGTAAATCGCCTTGGTTTCTTGTACACCCGTGAAATTTGGCCAGGTTATGCAGTTTGCATTGCTGCACAATTGCGACTGCCTAGATCTACCGCGGTTACAAACATTCAAGCGTGGCAGCCAGATAGGCTGGCCCCGGAGGACTCTGCCAGCGGACTGGGTATATCTGCTTCCCGTTCTTCTCACCTGAGTGCTACTGATTCCAGCTTTTAGGGGTACACTCTACTCAACCGGAGCAGTAAATTGAACCTTAACTTATGGCACTTTGTGAAACTGTTGAGAACTAGAGCTCAGTTTTTTGGCACGCCACCACTGTACATCCAGCACTATACACGCAACTGCCTACATCTGGCTCTAATTAGTCCACGATTGTGTTCAGCCGAATGACCTCTGCTGGGAACACTCAGATTGAGGTTCTGAGTTATTGCAATATTGGAGCGTTTCTCTGCTTTCAAGGCTTCTCAGGAAGAATTCCGGAATCTTGCTGCCGGCAGGCCTCCGGCTGTTCCGGGTGAACATCTCCTTGTTAATGCCCCGTGGTTTCTTGTACACCCGTGAAATTTGGCCAGGTTATGCAGTTTGCATTGCTGCACAATTGCGCCTGCCTATGTCGGCCGCGCTTGCAAACATTCAGGCGTAGCAGCCAGATAGGCTGGTCCCCGTAGGACACTGCCAGCGGACTGGGTATATCTGCTTCCCGTTCTTCTCACCTGAGTGCTACTGATTCCAGATTTGACGGCTACACTCTACTCAACCGGAGCAGTAAGTTGAACCTCAACTTATGGCACTTTGTGAAACTGTTGAGAACTAGAGCTCAGTTGTTTGGCACGCCACCACTGTCCATCCAGCAATATGAACCGCACTGCCTACATCTGGCTCTAGTTAGTCCACGGTTGTGTTCAGCCGAATGACCTCTGCCGGCAACACTCAGAATAAGGTTCTGAGTTATTGCAACATAGGAGCGTTTCACTGCTTTCAAGGCTTCTCAGGAAGAATTCCGGAATCTTGCTGCCGGCAGGCCTCCGGCTGTTCCGGGTGAACATCTCCTTGTAAATCCCCCGTGGTTTCTTGTACAGCCATGAAATTTGGACAGGTTATGCAGTTTGCATTGCTGCACAATTGCGCCTGCCTAGCTCGGCCGCGGTTGCAAACATTCAGGCGTGGCAGCCAGATAGGCTGGTCCCCGTAGGACTCTGCCAGCGGACTGGGTATATCTGCTTCCCGTTCTTCTCACCTGAGTGCTACTGATTCCAGCTTTGACGGCTACACTCTACTCAACCGGAGCAGTAAGTTGAACCTCAACTTATGGCATTTTGTGAAACTGTTGAGAACTAGAGCTTAGATGTTTGGCAGGCCACCACTGTCCATCCAGCACTATGGACGGCACTCTCTACATCTGGCTCTAATTAGTCCAGGGTTTTGTTCAGCCGAATGACCTCTGCCGGCAACACTCAGAATGAGGTTCTGAGTTATTGCAACATAGGAGCGTTTCACTGCTTTCTAGGCTTCTCAGGAAGAATTCCGGAATCTTGCTGCCCGCAGGCCTCCGGCTGTTCCGGGTGAACATCTCCTTGTAAATCCCCCGAGGTATCTTGTACACCCGTGAAATTGGGCCAGGTTATGCAGTTTGCATTGCTGCACAATGGCGCCTGCCTAGCTCGGCCGCGGTTGCAAACATTCAGGCGTGGCATCCAGATAGGCTGGTCCCCCTAGGACTCTGCCAGCAGACTGGGTTTATCTGCTTCCCGTTATTGTCACCTGAGTGCTACTGATTCCAGCTTTGACGGCTACACTCTACTCAACCGGAGCAGTAAGTTGAACCTCAACTTATGGCACTTTGTGAAACTGTTGAGAACTAGAGCTCAGTTGTTTGGCACGCCATCTCAGTCCATCCAGCACTATGGACGGCACTGCCTACATCTGGCTCTAATTAGTCCACGGTTGTTTTCTGCCGAATGACCTATGCCGGCAACACTAAGAATGAGGTTCTGAGTTATTGCAACATAGGAGCGTTTCACTGCTTTCAAGGCTTCTCAGGAAGAATTCCGGAATCTTGCTGCCGGCAGGCATCCGGCTGTTCCGGGTGAACATCTCCTTGTAAATCCCCCGTGGTTTCTTGTACACTCGTGAAATTTGGCCAGGTTATGCAGATTGCATTGCTGCACAATTGCGCCTGCCTAGCTCGGCCGCGGTTGCAAACATTCAGGCGTGGCAGCCAGATAGGCTGGTCCCCGTAGGACTCTGCCAGCGGACTGGGTATATCTGCTTCCCGTTCTTCTCATCTGAGTGCTACTGATTCTAGCTTTGACAGCTACACTGTACTCAACCGGAGCATTAAGTTGAACCTCAACTTATGGCACTTTGTGAAACTGTTGAGAACTAGAGCTCAGTTGTTTGGCACGCCACCACTGTCCATCCAGCACTATGGACGGCACTGCCTACATCTGGCTCTAATTAGTCCACGATTGTGTTCAGCCGAAAGACCTCTGCCGGGAACAGTCAGAATGAGGTTCTGAGTTATTGCAACATAGGAGCGTTTCACTGCTTTCAAAGCTTCTCAGGAAGAATTCCGGAATCTTGCTGCCGGCAGGCCTCCGGCTGTTCCGGGTGAACATCTCTTTGTAAATCCCCCGTGGTTTCTTGTACACCCGTGAAATTTGGCCAGGTTATGCAGTTTGCATTGCTGCACAATTGTGCCTGCCTAGCTCTGCCGCGGTTGCAAACATTCAGGCGTGGCAGCCTGATAGGCTGGTCCCCGTAGGACTCTGCCAGCGGCCTGGGTATATCTGCTTCCCGTTCTTCTCACCTGAGTGCTACTGATTCCAGCTTTGACGGCTACACTCTACTCAACCGGAGCAGTAAGTTGAACCTCAACTTATGGCACTTTGTGAAACTGTTGAGAACTAGAGCTCAGTTGTTTGGTACGCCACCACTCTCCATCCAGCACTATGGACGGCACTCTCTACATCTGGCTCTAATTAGTCCAGGGTTGTGTTCCGCCGAATGACCTCTGCCGGCAACACTCAGAATGAGGTTCTGAGTTATTGCAACATAGGAGCGTTTCACTGCTTTCTAGGCTTCTCAGGAAGAATTCCGGAATCTTGCTACCGGCAGGCCTCCGGCTGTTCCGGGTGAACATCTCCTTGTAAATCCATCGAGGTTTCTTGTACACCCGTGAAATTTGGCCAGGTTATGCAGTTTGCATTGCTGCACAATTGCGCCTGCCTAGCTCGGCCACGGTTGCAAACATTCAGGCGTGGCAGCCAGATAGGCTGGTCCCGGTAGGACAATGCCAGCGGACTGGATATATCTGCTTACCCTTCTTCTCACCTGAGTGCTACTGATTCCAGCTTTGACGGCTACACTCTACTCAACCGGAGCAGTAAGTTGAACCTCAACTTATGGCACTTTGTGAAACTGTTGAGAAGTAGAGCTCAGTTGTTTGGCAGGCCACCACTCTCCATCCAGCACTATGGACGGCACTGCCTACATCTGGCTCTAATTAGTCCACGGTTGTGTTCAGCCGAATGACCTCTGCCGGCAACACTCAGAATGAGGTTCTGAGTTATTGCAACATAGGAGCGTTTCACTGCTTTCAAGGCTTCTCAGGAAGAATTTCGGAATCTTGCTGCCAGCTGGCCTCAGTCTGTTCCGGGTGAACATCTCCTTGTAAATCCCCCGTGGTTTCTTGTACACCCGTGAAATTTGGCCAGATTATGCAGTTTGCATGGCTGCACAATTCCGCCTGCCTAGCTCGGCCGTGGTTACAAACATTCAGGCGTGGCAGCCAGATAGGATGGACCCGTAGTACACTGCCAGCGGACAGGGTATATCTGCTTCCAGTTCTTCTCACCTGAGTGCTACTGATTCCAGCTTTGACGGCTACACTCTACTCAACTGGAGCATTAAGTTGAACCTCAACTTATGGCACTTTGTGAAACTGTTGAGAACTAAAACTCAGTTGTTTTGCACTCCACCACTCTCCATCCAGCACTATGGACGGCACTGCCTACATCTGGCTCTAATTAGTCCACGATTGTGTTCAGCCGAATGACCTCTGCCGGCAACACTCAGAATGAGGTTCTGAGTTATTGCAACATAGGAGCGTTTCACTGCTTTAAAGGCTTCTCAGGAAGAATTTCGGAATCTTGCTGTCGGCAGACCTCCGGCTGTTCCGGGTGATCATCTCCTTGTAAATCCCCCGTGGTTTCTTGTACACCCGTGAAATTTGGACAGGTTATGCAGTTTGCATTGCTGCACAATTGCCCCTACCTAGCTCGGCCACGGTTGCAAACATTCAGGGGTGGGAGCCAGATAGGCTGGTCCCCGTAGGACTCTGCCAGCGGACTGGGTATATCTGCTTCCCGTTCTTCTCACCTGAGTGCTACTGATTCCAGCTTTGACGGCTACACTCTACTCAACCGGAGCAGTAAGTTGAACCTCAACTTATGGCACTTTGTGAAACTGTTCAGAACTAGAGCTCAGTTGTTTGGCACGCCACCACAGTCCATCCTGCACTATGGGCGGCACTGCCTACATCTGGCTCTAATTAGTCCACAATTGTGTTCAGCCCAATGACCTCTGCCGGCAACACTCAGAATGAGGTTCTGAGTTATGGCAACATAAGAGCGTTTCACTGCTTTCAAGGCTTCTCAGGAAGAATTCCGGAATCTTGCTGCCGGCAGACCTCCGGCTGTTCGGGTTAAAACCTCCTTGTAAATCCCCGGTTGTTTCTTGTAAACCGTGAAATTTGGAAAGGTTATGCAGTTTGTATTGCTACACAATTGCACTGGCCTAGCTCAGCCGCGGTTGGAAACATTCAGGCATGGCAGCCAGATAGGATGGTCCCCGTAGGACTTTGCCAGCGGACTGAGTATATCTGCTTCCCGTTCTTCTCACCTGAGTGCTACTGATTCCAGCTTTGACGGCTACACTCTACTCAACCGGAGCAGTAAGTTGAACCTCTCAACTTATGGCACTTTGTGAAACTGTTGAGAACTAGAGCTCAGTTGTTTGGCACGACACCACTGTCCATCCAGCACTATGGATGGCACTGCCTACATCTGGCTCTAATTAGTCCACAATTGTGTCCAGCCGAATGACCTCTGCCGGGAAGACTCGGAATGAGGTTCTGAGTTATTGCAACATAGGAGCGTTTCACTGCTTTCAAGGCTTCTCAGGAAGAATTCCGGAATCTTGCTGCCGGCAGGCCTCCGGCTGTTCCGAGTGAACATCTCCTTGCAAAATCCCCGTGGTTTTTTGTACACCCGTGAAATTTTGCCAGGTTATGCAGTTTGCATTGCTGCACAAGTGCGCCTGCCTAGCTCGTCCGCGGTTGCAAACATTCAAGCGTGGCAGCCAGATAGGCTGGTCCCCGTAGGACACTGCCAGCAAACTGGGTATATCTGCTTCCCGTTCTTCTCACCTGAGTGCTACTGATTCCAGCTTTGACGGCTACACTCTACTCAACCGGAGCAGTAAGTTGAACCTCAACTTATGGCACTTTGTGAAACTGTTGAGAACTAGAACTCAGTTGTTTGGCACGCCACCACTCTCAATCCAGCACTATGGACGGCACTGCCTACATCTGGCTCTAATTAGTCCACGGTTGTGTTCAGCCGAATGACCTCTGCCGGCAACACTCAGAATGAGGTTCTGAGTTATTGCAACATAGGAGCGTTTCACTGCTTCAAGGCTTCTCAGGAAGAATTCCGGAATCTTGCTGCCGGCAGGCCTCCGGCTGTTCCGCGTGAACATCTCCTTGTAAATCCCCCGTGGTTTCTTGTACACCCGTGAAATTTGGCCAGGTTATGCAGTTTGCATTGCTACACAATTGCGCTGGCCTAGCTCAGCCGCGGTTGGAAACATTCAGGCATGGCAGCCAGATAGGCTGGTCTCTGTAGGACTCTGCCAGCGGACTGGGTATATCTGCTTCCCGTTCTTCTCACCTGAGTGCTACTGATTCCAGCTTTGACGGCTACACTCTACTCAACCGGAGCAGTAAGTTGAACCTCAACTTATGGCACTTTGTGAAACTGTTGAGAACTAGAGCTCAGTTGTTTGGCACGCCACCACTGTCCATCCAGCACTATGGACGGCACTTCCTACATCTGGCTCTAATTAGTCCACGATTGTGTTCAGCCGAATGACCTCTGCCGGGAATACTCAGAATGAGGTTCTGAGTTATGGCAACATACGAGCGTTTCACTGCTTTCAAGGCTTCTCAGGAAGAATTGCGGAATCTTGCTGCCGGCAGGCCTCCGGCTGTTCCGGGTGAACATCTCCTTGTAAATCCCCCGTGGTTTCTTGTACACCCGTGAAATTTGGCCAGGTTATGCAGTTTGAATTGCTGCACAATTGCGCCTGCCTAGCTCGGCCGCGGTTACAAACATTTAGGCGTGGCAGCCAGATAGGCTGGTCCCCGTAGGACACTGCCAGCAGACTGGGTATATCTGCTTCCCGTTCTTCTCACCTGAGTGTTACTGATTCCAGCTTTGACGGCTACACTCTACTCAACCGGAGCATTAAGTTGAACCTCAACTTATGGCACTTTGTGAAACTGTTGAGAAGTAGAGCTCAGTTGTTTGGCACGCCACCACTGTCCATCCAGCACTATGGAAGGCACTGCCTACATCTGTCTCTAATTAGTCCACGATTGTGTTCAGCCGAATGACCTCTGCCGGGAACACTCAGAATGAGGTTCTGAGTTATGGCAACATAGGAGCGTTTCACTGCTTTCAAGGCTTCTCAGGAAGAATTCCGGAATCTTGCTGCCGGCAGGCCTCCGGATGTTCCAGGTGAACATCTCCTTGTAAATCCCCCGTGGTTTCTTGTACACCCGTGAAATTTGGCCAGGTTATGCAGTTTGCATTGCTGCACAATTTCGCCTGCCTAGCTCGGCCTCGGTTACAAACATTCAGGCGTGGCAGCCAGATAGGCTGGTCCCCGTAGGACAATGCCTGGGGACTGGGTATATCTGCTTCCCGTTCTTCTCACCTGAGTGCTACTGATTCCAGCTTTGACGGCTACACTCTACTCAACCGGAGCATTAAGTTGAACCTCAACTGATGGCACTTTGTGAAACTGTTGAGAACTAGAGCTCAGTTGTTTGGCACACCACCACTGTCCATCCAGCACTATGGACGGCACTGCCTACATCTGGCTCTAATTAGTCCACGATTGTGTTCAGCCGAATGACCTCTGCCGGGAATACTCAGAATGAGGTTCTGAGTTATTGCAACATAGGTGCGTATCACTGCTTTCAAGGCTTCTCAGGAAGAATTCCGGAATCTTGCTGCCGGCAGGCCTCCGGCTGTTCCGGGTGAACATCTCCTTGTAAATCCCCATTGGTTTCTTGTACACCAGTGAAATTTGGACAGGTTATGCAGTTTGCCTTGCTGCACAATTGCGCTTGCCTAGCTCTGCCGCGTTTGCAAACTTTCAGGCGTAGCAGCCTGATAGGCTGGTCCCCGTAGGACTCTGCCAGCGGACTGGGTATATCTGCTTCCCGTTCTTCTCACCTGAGTGCTACTGATTCCAGCTTTGACGGCTACACTCTACTCAACCGGAGCATTAAGTTGAACCTCAACTTATTGCACTTTGTGAAACTGTTGAGAACTAGAGCTCAGTTGTTTGGCACGCCACCACTGTCCATCCAGCACTATGGACGGAACTGCCTACATCTGGCTCTAATTAGTCCACGGTTGTGTTCACCCGAATGACCTCTACCGGGAACACTCAGAATGAGGTTCTGAGTTATTGCAACATAGGAGCGTTTCACTGCTTTCAAGGCTTCTCAGGAAGAATTCCGGAATCTTGCTGCCGGCAGGCCTCCGGCTGTTCCGGGTGAACATCTCCTTGTAAATCCCCCGTGGTTTCTTGTACACCCGAGAAATTTGGCCAGGTTATGCAGTTTGCATTGCTGCACAATTGCGCCTGCCTAGCTCGGCCGCGGTTGCAAACATTCTGGTGTGGCAGCCAGATAGGCTGGTCCCCGTAGGACTCTGCAAGCGGACTGGGTATATCTGCCTCTCGTTCTTCTCACCTAAGTGCTACTGATTCCAGCTTTGACGGCTACACTCTACTCAACCGGAGCAGTAAGTTGAACCTCAACTTATGGCACTTTGTGAAACTGTTGAGAACTAGAGCTCAGATGTTTGGCACACCACCACTGTCCATCCAGCACTATGGACGGCACTGCCTACATCTGGTTCTAATTAGTCCACGATTGTGGGCAGCCGAATGTCCTCTGCCGGGAATACTCAGAATGAGGTTCTGAGTTATTGCAACATAGGTGCGTTTCACTGCTTTCAAGGCTTCTCAGGAAGAATTCCGGAATCTTGCTGCGGGCAGGCCTCCGGCTGTTCTGGGTGAACATCTCCTTGTAAATCCCCATTGGTTTCTTGTACACCAGTGAAATTTGGACAGGTTATGCAGTTTGCCTTGCTGCACAATTGCGCTTGCCTAGCTCTGCCGCATTTGCAAACTTTCAGGCGTGGCATCCAGATAGGCTGGTCCCCGTAGGACTCTGCCAGCGGACTGGGTATATCTGCTTCCCGTTCTTCTCACCTGAGTGCTACTGATTCCAGCTTTGACGGCTACACTCTACTCAACCGGAGCAGCAAGTTGAACCTCAACTTATGGCACTTTGTGAAACTGTTGAGAACTAGAACTCAGTTGTTTGGCTCGCCACCACTGTCCATCCAACACTATCGACGGCACTGCCTACATCTGGCTCTAATTAGTCCACGGTTGTGTTCAGCCGAATGACCTCTGCCGGCAACACTCAGAATGATGTTCTGAGTTATTGCAACATAGGAGCATTTCACTGCTTCAAGGCTTCTCAGGAAGAATTCCGGAATCTTGCTGCCGGCAGGCCTCCGGCTGTTCCGGGTGAACATCTCCTTGTAAATCCCCCGTGGTTTCTTGTACACCCGTGAAATTTGGCCAGGTTATGCAGTTTGCATTGCTACACAATTGCGCTGGCCTAGCTCAGCCGCGGTTGGAAACATTCAGGCCTGGCAGCCAGATAGGCTGGTCCCCGTAGGACTCTGCCAGCAGACTGGGTATATCTGCTTCCGGTTCTTCTCACCTGAGTGCTACTGATTCCAGCTTTGACGGCTACACTCTACTCAACCGGAGCATTAAGTTGAACCTCAACTTATGGCACTTTGTGAAACTGTTGAGAACTAGAGCTCAGTTGTTTGGCACGCCACCACTGTCCATCCAGCACTATGGACGGAACTGCCTACATCTGGCTCTAATTAGTCCACGGTTGTGTTCAGCCGAATGACCTCTACCGGGAACACTCAGAATGAGGTTCTGAGTTATTGCAACATAGGAGCGTTTCACTGCTTTCAAGGCTTCTCAGGAAGAATTCCGGAATCTTGCTGCCGGCAGGCCTCCGGCTGTTCCGGGTGAACATCTCCTTGTAAATCCCCCGTGGTTTCTTGTACACCCGTGAAATTTGGACAGGTTATGCAGTTTTCATTGCTGCACAATTGTGCCTGCCTAGCTCGGCCGCGGTTGCAAACATTCTGGCGTGGCAGCCAGATAGGCTGGTCCCCGTAGGACTCTGCAAGCGGACTGGGTATATCTGCTTCCCGTTCTTCTCACCTAAGTGCTACTGATTCCAGCTTTGACGGTTACAATCTACTCAACCGGATCATTAAGTTGAACCTCAACTTATGGCACTTTGTGAAACTGTTGAGATCTAGAACTCTATTGTTTGGCACGCCACCACTCTCCATCCAGCACTATGGACGGCACTGCCTACATCTGGCTCTAATTAGCCCACGGTTGTGTTCAGCCGAATGACCTCTGCCGACAACACTCAGAATGAGGTTCTGAGTTATTGCAACATAGGAGCGTTTCACTGCTTTCAAGGCTTCTCAGGAAGAATTCCGGAATCTTGCTGCCGGCAGGCCTCCGGCTGTTCCGGGTGAACATCTCCTTGTAAATCCCCATTGCTTTCTTGTACACCCGTGAAATTTGGCCAGGTTATGCAGTTTGCATTGCTGCACAATTGCGCCTGCCTCGCTCGGCGGTGCTTGCAAACATTCAGTCGTGGCAGCCAGATAGGCTGATCCCCGTAGGACACTGCCAGCGGACTGGGTATATCTGCTTCCCGATCTTCTCACCTGAGTGCTACTGATTCCAGCTTTGACGGCTACACTCTACTCAACCGGAGCAGTAAGTTGAACCTCAACTTATGGCACTTTGTGAAAGTGTTGAGAAGTAGAGCTCAGTTGTTTGACACGCCACCACTGTCCATCCAGCACTATGGACGGCACTGCCTACATCTGGCTCTAATTAGTCCACGGTTGTGTTCAGACGAATGACCTCTGCCGGCAACACTCAGAATGAGGTTCTGAGTTAATGCAACATAGGAGCGTTTCACTGCTTTCAAGGCATCTCAGGAAAAATTCCGGAATCTTGCTGCCGGCAGGCCTCCGGCTGTTCCGGGTGAACATCTCTTTGTAAATCCCCCGTGGTTTCTTGTACACCCGTGAAATTTGGCCAGGTTATGCTGTTTGCATTGCTGCACAATTGCGCCTGCCTAGCTTGGCCGCGGTTACAAACATTCAGGCGTGGCACCCAGATAGGCTGGTCCCTGTATGACTCTGCCAGCGGACTGGGTATATCTGCTTCCCGTTCTTCTCACCTGAGTGCTACTGATTCCAGCTTTGACGGCTACACTCTACTCAACCGGAGTATCAAGTTGAACCTCAACATATGGCACTTTTTGTAACTGTTGAGAACTAGAACTCAGTTGTTTGGCGCGCCACCACTCTCCATCCAGCAATATGTACGGCACTGCCTACATCTGGCTCTAATTAGTCAACGGTTGTGTTCAGCCGAATGACCTCTGCCGGCAACACTCAGATTGAGGTTCTGAGTTATTGCAACATAGGAGCGTTTCACTGCTTTCAAGGCTTCTCAGGAAGAATTCCGGAACCTTGCTGCCGGCAGGCCTCCGGCTGTTCCGGGTGAACATCTCCTTGTTAATGCCCCGTGGTTTCTTGTACACCCGTGAAATTTGGCCAGGTTATGCAGTTTGCATTGCTGCACAATTGCGCCTGCCTAGCTCGGCCGCGGTTGCAAACATTCAGTCGTGGTAGCCAGACAGGCTGGTCCCCGTAGGACACTGCCATCGGACTGGGTATATCTGCTTCCCGTTCTTCTCACCTGAGTGCTACTGATTCCAGCATTGAGGGCTACACTCTACTCAACCGGAGCAGTAAGTTGAACCTCAACTTATGGCACTTTGTGAAACTGTTGAGAACTAGAGCTCAGTTGTTTGGCACGCCACCACTGTCCATCCAGCACTATGGACGGCACTGCCTACATCTGGCTCTAATTAGTCCACAGTTGTGTTCAGCCGAATGACCTCTGCCGGTAACACTCAGAATGAGGTTCTGAGTTATTGCAACATAGGAGCGTTTAACTGCTTTCAAGGCTTCTCAAGAAGAATTCCGGAATCTTGCTGTCGGCAGTCCTCCGGCTGTTCCTGGTGAACATCTCCTTGTAAATCCCCCGTGGTTTCTTGTACACCCGTGAAATTTGGCCAGGTTATGCAGTTTGCATTGCTGCACAATTGCGCCTGCCAAGCTCGGCCGCGGTTGCAAACATTCAGGCATGGGAGCCAGATAGGCTGGTCCCCGTAGGAATCTGCCAGCGGACTTGGTATACCTGCTTCCCTTTCTTCTCACCTGAGTGCTACTGATTTCAGCTTTGACGGCTACACTCTACTCAACCGGAGTATCAAGTTGAACCTCAACTTATGGCACTTTTTGAAACTGTTGGGAACTAGAGCTCAGTTGTTTGGCACGCCACCACTCTCCATCCAGCACTATGTACGGCACTGCATACATCTGGCTCTAATTAGTCCACGGTTGTGTTCAGACGAATGACCTCTGCCGGCAACACTCAGAATGAGGTTCTGAGTTATTGCAACATAGGAGCGTTTCACTGCTTTCAAGGCTTCTCAGGAAGAATTCCGGAATCTTGCTGCCGGCAGGCCTCCGGCTGTTCCAGGTGAACATCTCCTTGTAAATCCCCCGTGGTTTCTTGTACACCCATAAAATTTGGCCAGGTTATGCAGTTTGCATTGCTGCACAATTGCGCCTGCCTAGCTCGGCCGCGGTTACAAACATTCAGGCGTGGCAGCCAGATAGGCTGTTCCCTGTAGTACACTGCCAGCGGACTGGGTATATCTGCTTCCCGTTCTTCTCACCTGAGTGCTACTGATTCCAGCTTTGACGGCTACACTCTACTCAACCGGAGCAGTAAGTTGAACCTCAACTTATGGCACTTTGTGAAACTGTTGAGAACTAGAGCTCAGTTGTTTGGCAGGCCACCACTGTCCATCCAGCACTATGGATGGCACTGCCTACATTTGGCTCTAATTAGTCCACAATTGTGTTCAGCCGAATGTCCTCTGCCGGAAAGACTCGGAATGAGGTTCTGAGTTATTCCAACATAGGAGCGTTTCACTGCTTTCAAGGCTTCTCAGGAAGAATTCCGGAATCTTGCTGCCGGCAGGCCTCCGGCTGTTCCAAGTGAACATCTCCTTGCAAAATCCCCGTGGTTTGTGGTACACCCGTGAAATTTGGCCAGGTTATGCAGTTTGCATTGCTGCACAATTGCGCCTGCCTAGCTCGGCCGCGGTTACAAACATTCATGCGTGGCAGCCAGATAGGCTGGTCCCCGTAGGACACTGTCAGCGGACTGGGTATATCTGCTTCCCGTTCTTCTCACCTGAGTGGTACTGATTCCAACTTTGACGGTTACAATCTACTCAACCGGATCATTAAGTTGAACCTCAACTTATGGCACTTTGTGAAACTGTTGAGATCTAGAACTCTATTGTTTGGCACGCCACCACTCTCCATCCAGCACTATGGACGGCACTGCCTACATCTGGCTCTAATTAGCCCACGGTTGTGTTCAGCCGAATGACCTCTGCCGACAACACTCAGAATGAGGTTCTGAGTTATTGCAACATAGGAGCGTTTCACTGCTTTCAAGGCTTCTCAGGAAGAATTCCGGAATCTTGCTGCCGGCAGGCCTCCGGCTGTTCCGGGTGAACATCTCCTTGTAAATCCCCATTGCTTTCTTGTACACCCGTGAAATTTGGCCAGGTTATGCAGTTTGCATTGCTGCACAATTGCGCCTGCCTCGCTCGGCGGTGCTTGCAAACATTCAGTCGTGGCAGCCAGATAGGCTGATCCCCGTAGGACACTGCCAGCGGACTGGGTATATCTGCTTCCCGATCTTCTCACCTGAGTGCTACTGATTCCAGCTTTGACGGCTACACTCTATTCAACCGGAGCAGTAAGTTGAACCTCAACTTATGGCACTTTGTGAAAGTGTTGAGAAGTAGAGCTCAGTTGTTTGACACGCCACCACTGTCCATCCAGCACTATGGACGGCACTGCCTACATCTGGCTCTAATTAGTCCACGGTTGTGTTCAGACGAATGACCTCTGCCGGCAACACTCAGAATGAGGTTCTGAGTTAATGCAACATAGGAGCGTTTCACTGCTTTCAAGGCATCTCAGGAAAAATTCCGGAATCTTGCTGCCGGCAGGCCTCCGGCTGTTCCGGGTGAACATCTCTTTGTAAATCCCCCGTGGTTTCTTGTACACCCGTGAAATTTGGCCAGGTTATGCTGTTTGCATTGCTGCACAATTGCGCCTGCCTAGCTTGGCCGCGGTTACAAACATTCAGGCGTGGCACCCAGATAGGCTGGTCCCTGTATGACTCTGCCAGCGGACTGGGTATATCTGCTTCCCGTTCTTCTCACCTGAGTGCTACTGATTCCAGCTTTGACGGCTACACTCTACTCAACCGGAGTATCAAGTTGAACCTCAACATATGGCACTTTTTGTAACTGTTGAGAACTAGAACTCAGTTGTTTGGCGCGCCACCACTCTCCATCCAGCAATATGTACGGCACTGCCTACATCTGGCTCTAATTAGTCAACGGTTGTGTTCAGCCGAATGACCTCTGCCGGCAACACTCAGATTGAGGTTCTGAGTTATTGCAACATAGGAGCGTTTCACTGCTTTCAAGGCTTCTCAGGAAGAATTCCGGAACCTTGCTGCCGGCAGGCCTCCGGCTGTTCCGGGTGAACATCTCCTTGTTAATGCCCCGTGGTTTCTTGTACACCCGTGAAATTTGGCCAGGTTATGCAGTTTGCATTGCTGCACAATTGCGCCTGCCTAGCTCGGCCGCGGTTGCAAACATTCAGGCGTGGTAGCCAGACAGGCTGGTCCCCGTAGGACACTGCCATCGGGCTGGGTATATCTGCTTCCCGTTCTTCTCACCTGAGTGCTACTGATTCCAGCATTGAGGGCTACACTCTACTCAACCGGAGCAGTAAGTTGAACCTCAACTTATGGCACTTTGTGAAACTGTTGAGAACTAGAGCTCAGTTGTTTGGCACGCCACCACTGTCCATCCAGCACTATGGACGGCACTGCCTACATCTGGCTCTAATTAGTCCACAGTTGTGTTCAGCCGAATGACCTCTGCCGGTAACACTCAGAATGAGGTTCTGAGTTATTGCAACATAGGAGCGTTTAACTGCTTTCAAGGCTTCTCAAGAAGAATTCCGGAATCTTGCTGTCGGCAGTCCTCCGGCTGTTCCTGGTGAACATCTCCTTGTAAATCCCCCGTGGTTTCTTGTACACCCGTGAAATTTGGCCAGGTTATGCAGTTTGCATTGCTGCACAATTGCGCCTGCCAAGCTCGGCCGCGGTTGCAAACATTCAGGCATGGGAGCCAGATAGGCTGGTCCCCGTAGGAATCTGCCAGCGGACTTGGTATACCTGCTTCCCTTTCTTCTCACCTAAGTGCTACTGATTTCAGCTTTGACGGCTACACTCTACTCAACCGGAGTATCAAGTTGAACCTCAACTTATGGCACTTTTTGAAACTGTTGAGAACTAGAGCTCAGTTGTTTGGCACGCCACCACTCTCCATCCAGCACTATGTACGGCACTGCCTACATCTGGCTCTAATTAGTCCACGGTTGTGTTCAGACGAATGACCTCTGCCGGCAACACTCAGAATGAGGTTCTGAGTTATTGCAACATAGGAGCGTTTCACTGCTTTCAAGGCTTCTCAGGAAGAATTCCGGAATCTTGCTGCCGGCAGGCCTCCGGCTGTTCCAGGTGAACATCTCCTTGTAAATCCCCCGTGGTTTCTTGTACACCCATAAAATTTGGCCAGGTTATGCAGTTTGCATTGCTGCACAATTGCGCCTGCCTAGCTCGGCCGCGGTTACAAACATTCAGGCGTGGCAGCCAGATAGGCTGTTCCCTGTAGTACACTGCCAGCGGACTGGGTATATCTGCTTCCCGTTCTTCACACCTGAGTGCTACTGATTCCAGCTTTGACGGCTACACTCTACTCAACCGGAGCAGTAAGTTGAACCTCAACTTATGGCACTTTGTGAAAATGTTGAGAACTAGAGCTCAGTTGTTTGGCACGCCACCACTGTCCATCCAGCACTATGGACGGCACTGCCTACATCTGGCTCTAATTAGTCCACGGTTGTGTTCAGCCGAATGACCTCTGCCGGCAACACTCAGAATGAGGTTCTGAGTTATTGCAACATAGGAGCGTTTCACTGCTTTCAAGGCTTCTCAGGAAGAATTCCGGAATCTTGGGCCGGTAGGCCTCCGGCTGTTCCGGGTGAACATCTTGTAAATCCCCCGTGGTTTCTTGTACACCCGTGAAATTTGGACAGGTTATGCAGTTTGCATTGCTGCACAATTGCGCCTGCTTAGCTCGGCTGCGGTTACAAACATTCAGGCGTGGCAGCCAGATAGGTTGGTCCCCGTAGTACACTGCCAGGGGACTGGGTATATCTGCTTCCCGTTCTTCTCACCTGAGTGCTACTGATTTCAGCCTTGTCGGCTACATTCTACTCAACCGGAGCAGTAAGTTGAACCTCAACTTATGGCACTTTGTGAAACTGTTGAGAACTAGAGCTCAGTTGTTTGGCACGCCACCACTGTCCATCCAGCACTATGGACGGTACTGCTTACATCTGGCTCTAATTAGTCCACGGTTGTGTTCAGCAAAATGACCTGTGCCGGCAACACTCAGAATGAGGTTCTGAGTTATTGCAACATAGGAGCGTTTCACTGCTTTCAAAGCTTCTCAGGAAGAATTCCGGAATCTTGCTGCCGGCAGGCCTCCGGCTGTTCCGGGTGAACATCTCCTTGTAAATCCCCCGTGGTTTCTTGTACACCCGTGAAATTTGGCCAGGTTATGCAGTTTGCATTGCTGCACAATTGCGCCTGCCTAGCTCCCCCGCGGTTACAAACATTCAGGCGTGGCAGCCAGATAGGCTGGTCCCCGTAGGACTCTGCCAGCGGACTGGGTATATCTGCTTCCCGTTCTTCTCACCTGAGTGCTACTGATTCCAGCTTTGACGGCTACACTCTACTCAACCGGAGCAGTAAGTTAAACCTCAAATTATGGCACTCTGTGAAAGTGTTGAGAAGTAGAGCTCAGTTGTTTGACACGCCACCACTGTCCATCCAGCACTATGGACGGCACTGCATACATCTGGCTCTAATTTGTCAACGGTTGTGTTCAGCCGAATGACCTCTGCCGGCAACACTCAGAATGAGGTTCTGAGTTATTGCAACATGGGAGCGTTTCACTGCTTTCAAGGCTTCTCAGAAAGAATTCCGGATTCTTGCTGCCGGCAGGCCTCCGGCTGTTCCGGGTGAACATCTCCTTGTAAATCCCCCGTGGTTTCTTGTACACCCGTGAAATTTGGACAGGTTATGCAGTTTGCATTGCTGCACATTTGCGCCTGCCTAGCTCGGCCGCGGTTACAAACATTCAGGCGTGGCAGCCAGATAGGCTGGTCCCCGTAGTACACTGCCAGCGGACTGGATATATCTGTTTCCCATTCTTCTCACCTGAGTGCTACTGATTTCAGCTTTGACGGCTACATTCTACTCAACCGGAGCAGTAAGTTGAACCTCAACTTATGGCACTTTGTGAAACTGTTGAGAACTAGAGCTCAGTTGTTTGGCACGCCACCACTGTCCATCCAGCACTATGGACAGTACTGCTTACATCTGGCTCTAATTAGTCCACGGTTGTGTTCAGCCGAATTACCTCTGCCGGCAACACTCAGAATGAGGTTCTGAGTTATTGCAACATAGGAGCGTTTCCCTGCTTTCAAGGCTTCTCAGGAAGAATTCCGGAATCTTGCTGCCGGCAGGCCTCCGGCTGTTCCGGGGGAACATCTCCTTTTAAATCCCCCGTGGTTTCTTGTACACCCGTAAAATTTGGACAAGTTATGCAGTTTGCATTGCTGCACAATTGCCCTTGCCTAGCTCGGCCGCGGTTATAAACATTCAGGCGTGGCAGTCAGATAGGTTGGTCCCCGTAGGACTCTGCCATTGGACTGGGTATATCTGCTTCCCGTTCTTCTCACCTGAGTGCTACTGATTCCAGCTTTGACGGCTACACTCTACTCAACCGGAGCAGTAAGTTGAACCTCAACTTATGGCACTTTGTGAAACTGTTGAGCACTAGAGCTCAGTTGTTTGACACACCACCACTGTCCATCCAGCACTATGGACGGCACTGACTACATCTGGCTCTAATTAGTCCACGGTTGTGTTCAGCCGAATGACCTCTGCCGGCAACACTCAGATTGAGGTTCTGAGTTATTGCAACATAGGAGCGTTTCACTGCTTTCAAGGCTTCTCAGGAAGAATTCCGGAATCTTGCTGCCGGCAGGCCTCCGGCTGTTCCGGGTGAACATCTCCTTTTAAATCCCCCGTGGTTTCTTGTACACCCGTGAAATTTGGCCAGGTTATGCAGTTTGCATTGCTGCACAATTGCGCTGGCCTAGCTCAGCCGCGTTTGCAAACATTCAGGCGTGGCAGCCAGATAGGCTGGTCCCCGTAGAACTCTGCCAGCGGACTGGGTATATCTGCTTCCCGTTTTTCTCACCTGAGTGCTACTGATTCCAGCTTTGACGGCTACACTCTACTCAACCAGAGCAGTAAGTTGAACCTCAACTTATGGCACTTTGTGAAACTGTTGAGAACTAGAGCTCAGTTGTTTGGCACGCCACCACTGTCCATCCAGCACTATGGACGGCACTGCCTACATCTGGCTCTAATTAGTCCACGGTTGTGTTCAGCCGAATGACCTCTGCCGGTAACACTCAGAATGAGGTTCTGAGTTATTGCAACATAGGAGCGTTTCACTGCTTTCAAGGCTTCTCAGGAAGAATTCCGGAATCTTGCTGCCGGCAGGCTTCCGGCTGTTCCGGGTGAACATCTCCTTGTAAATCCCCCGTGGTTTCTTGTACACCCGTGAAATTTGGCCAGGTTATGCAGTTTGCATTGCTGCACAATTGCGCCTGCCTAGCTCGGCCGCGGTTGCAAACATTCAGGCGGGGCAGCCAGATAGGCTGGTCCCCGTAGGACTCTGCCAGCGGACTGGGTATATCTGCTTCCCGTTCTTCTCACCTGAGTGCTACTGATTTCAGCTTTGACGGCTACATTCTACTCAACCGGAGCAGTAAGTTGAACCTCAACTTATGGCACTTTGTGAAACTGTTGAGAAGTAGAGCTCAGTTGTTTGGCACGCCACCACTGTCCATCCAGCACTATGGACGGTACTGCTTACATCTGGCTCTAATTAGTCCACGGTTGTGTTCAGCCAAATGACCTCTGCCGGCAACACTCAGAATGAGGTTCTGAGTTATTGCAACATAGAGCGTTTCACTGCTTTCAAGGCTTCTCAGGAAGAATTCCGGAATCTTGCTGCCGGCAGGCCTCCGGCTGTTCCGGGTGAACATCTCCTTGTAAATCCCCCGTGGTTTCTTGTACACCCGTAAAATTTGGCCAGGTTATGCAGTTTGCATTGCTGCACAATTGCGCCTGCCTAGCTCGGCCGCGGTTACAAACATTCAGGCGTGGCAGCCAGATAGGCTGGTCCCCGTAAGACTCTGCCAGCGGACTGGGTATATCTGCTTCCCGTTCTTCTCACCTGAGTGCTACTGATTTCAGCTTTGACGGCTACACTCTACTCAACCGGAGCAGTAAGTTGAACCTCAACTTATGGCACTTTGTGAAACTGTTGAGAACTAGAGCTCAGTTGTTTGGCACGCCACCACTGTCCATTCAGCACTATGGACGGCACTGCCTACATCTGGCTCTAATTAGTCCACGGTTGTGTTCAGACGAATGACCTCTGCCGGCAACACTCAGAATGAGGTTCTGAGTTATTGCAACATAGGAGAGTTTCACTGCTTTCAAGGCTTCTCAGGAAGAATTCCGGAATCTTGCTGCCGGCAGGCCTCCGGCTGTTCCGGGTGAACATCTCCTTGTAAATCCCCCGTGGTTTCTTGTACACCCGTGAAATTTGGCCAGGTTATGTAGATTGCATTGCTGAACAATTGTGCCTGCCTAGCTCGGCCGCGGTTGCAAACATTCAGGCGTGGCAGCCAGATAGGCTGGTCCCCGTAGGACACTGCCAGCAGACTGGGAATATCTGCTTCCCGTTCTTCTCACCTGAGTGCTACTGATTACAGCTTTGACTGCTACACTCTACTCAACCGGAGCAGTAAGTTGAACCTCAACTTATGGCACTTTGTGAAAGTGTTGAGAAATAGAGCTCAGTTGTTTGGCACGCCAACACTGTCCATCCAGCACTATGGACGGCACTGCCTACATCTGGCTCTAATTAGTCCACGGTTGTGTTCAGACGAAAGACCTCTGCCGGCAACACTCAGAATGAGGTTCTGAGTTATTGCAACATAGGAGCGTTTCACTGCTTTCAAGGCTTCTCAGGAAGAATTCCGGAATCTTGCTGCCGGCAGGCCTCCGGCTGTTCCGGGTGAACATCTCCTTGTTAATGCCCCGTGGTTTCTTGTACACCCGTGAAATTTGGCCAGGTTATGCAGTTTGCATTGCTGCACAATTGCGCCTGCCTAGCTCGGCCGCTGTTGCAAACATTCAGGCGTGGTAGCCAGACAGGCTGGTCCCCGTAGGACACTGCCATCGGACTGGGTATATCTGCTTCCCGTTCTTCTCACCTGAGTGCTACTGATTCCAGCATTGAGGGCTACACTCTACTCAACCGGAGCAGTAAGTTGAACCTCAACTTATGGCACTTTGTGAAACTGTTGAGAACTAGAGCTCAGTTGTTTGGCACGCCACCACTGTCCATCCAGCACTATGGACGGCACTGCCTACATCTGGCTCTAATTAGTCCACAGTTGTGTTCAGCCGAATGACCTCTGCCGGTAACACTCAGAATGAGGTTCTGAGTTATTGCAACATAGGAGCGTTTAACTGCTTTCAAGGCTTCTCAAGAAGAATTCCGGAATCTTGCTGTCGGCAGGCCTCCGGCTGTTCCTGGTGAACATCTCCTTGTAAATCCCCCGTGGTTTCTTGTACACCCGAGAAATTTGGCCAGGTTATGCAGTTTGCATTGCTGCACAATTGCGCCTGCCAAGCTCGGCCGCGGTTGCAAACATTCAGGCATGGGAACCAGATAGGCTGGTCCCCGTAGGAATCTGCCAGCGGACTTGGTATACCTGCTTCCCTTTCTTCTCACCTGAGTGCTACTGATTTCAGCTTTGACGGCTACACTCTACTCAACCGGAGCCGTAAGTTGAACCTCAACTTATGGCACTTTTTGAAACTGTTGAGAACTAGAGCTCAGTTGTTTGGCACGCCACCACTCTCCATCCAGCACTATGTACGGCACTGCCTACATCTGGCTCTAATTAGTCCACGGTTGTGTTCAGCCGAATGACCTCTGCCGGCAACACTCAGAATGAGGTTCTGAGTTATTGCAACATAGGAGCGTTTCATTGCTTTCAAGGCTTCTCAGGAAGAATTCCGGAATCTTGCTGCCGGCAGGCCTCCGGCTGTTCCAGGTGAACATCTCCTTGTAAATCCCCCGTGGTTTCTTGTACACCCATAAAATTTGGCCAGGTTATGCAGTTTGCATTGCTGCACAATTTCGCCTGCCTAGCTCGGCCGCGGTTACAAACATTCAGGCATGGCAGCCAGATAGGCTGTTCCCTGTAGTACACTGCCAGCGGACTGGGTATATCTGCTTCCCGTTCTTCTCACCTGAGTGCTACTGATTCCAGCTTTGACGGCTACACTCTACTCAACCGGAGCAGTAAGTTGAACCTCAACTTATGGCACTTTGTGAAACTGTTGAGAACTAGAGCTCAGTTGTTTGGCACGCCACCACTGTCCATCCAGCACTATGGACGGCACTGCCTACATCTGGCTCTAATTAGTCCACGGTTGTGTTCAGCCGAATGACCTCTGCCGGCAACACTCAGATTGAGGTTCTGAGTTATTGCAACATAGGAGCGTTTCACTGCTTTCAAGGCTTCTCAGGAAGAATTCCGGAATCTTGCTGCCGGTAGGCCTCCGGCTGTTCCTGGTGAACATCTTGTAAATCCCCCGTGGTTTCTTGTACACTCGTGAAATTTGGACAGGTTATGCAGTTTGCATTGCTGCACAATTGCGCCTGCTTAGCTCGGCTGCAGTTACAAACATTCAGGCGTGGCAGCCAGATAGGCTGGTCCCCGTAGTACACTGCCAGCGGACTAGGTATATCTGCTTCCCGTTCTTCTCACCTGAGTGCTACTGATTTCATCCTTGTCGGCTACATTCTACTCAACCGGAGCAGTAAGTTGAACCTCAACTTATGGCACTTTGTGAAACTGTTGAGAACTAGAGCTCAGTTGTTTGGCACGCCACCACTGTCCATCCAGCACTATGGACGGTACTGCTTACATCTGGCTCTAATTAGTCCACGGTTGTGTTCAGCAAAATGACCTGTGCCGGCAACACTCAGAATGAGGTTCTGAGTTATTGCAACATAGGAGCGTTTCACTGCTTTCAAGGCTTCTCAGGAAGAATTCCGGAATCTTGCTGCCGGCAGGCCTCCGGCTGTTCCGGGTGAACATCTCCTTGTAAATCCCCCGTGGTTTCTTGTACACCCGTGAAATTTGGCCAGGTTATGCAGTTTGCATTGCTGCACAATTGCGCCTGCATAGCTCCCCCGTGGTTACAAACATTCAGGCGTGGCAGCCAGATAGGCTGGTCCCCGTAGGACTCTGCCAGCGGACTTGGTATATCTGCTTCCCGTTCTTCTCACCTGAGTGCTACTGATTCCAGCTTTGACGGCTACACTCTACTCAACCGGAGCAGTAAGTTGAACCTCAACTTATGGCACTTTGTGAAAGTGTTGAGAAGTAGAGCTCAGTTGTTTGGCACGCCACCACTGTCCATTCAGCACTATGGACGGCACTGCCTACATCTGGCTCTAATTAGTCCACGGTTGTGTTCAGACGAATGACCTCTGCCGGCAACACTCAGAATGAGGTTCTGAGTTATTGCAACATAGGAGAGTTTCACTGCTTTCAAGGCTTCTCAGGAAGAATTCCGGAATCTTGCTGCCGGCAGGCCTCCGGCTGTTCCGGGTGAACATCTCCTTGTAAATCCCCCGTGGTTTCTTGTACACCCGTGAAATTTGGCCAGGTTATGTAGATTGCATTGCTGAACAATTGTGCCTGCCTAGCTCGGCCGCGGTTGCAAACATTCAGGCGTGGCAGCCAGAAAGGCTGGTCCCCGTAGGACACTGCCAGCAGACTGGGAATATCTGCTTCCCGTTCTTCTCACCTGAGTGCTACTGATTTCAGCTTTGACGGCTACACTCTACTCAACCGGAGCAGTAAGTTGAACCTCAACTTATGGCACTTTGTGAAAGTGTTGAGAAGTAGAGCTCAGTTGTTTGGCACGCCACCACTGTCCATTCAGCACTATGGACGGCACTGCCTACATCTGGCTCTAATTAGTCCACGGTTGTGTTCAGACGAATGACCTCTGCCGGCAACACTCAGAATGAGGTTCTGAGTTATTGCAACATAGGAGAGTTTCACTGCTTTCAAGGCTTCTCAGGAAGAATTCCGGAATCTTGCTGCCGGCAGGCCTCCGGCTGTTCCGGGTGAACATCTCCTTGTAAATCCCCCGTGGTTTCTTGTACACCCGTGAAATTTGGCCAGGTTATGTAGATTGCATTGCTGAACAATTGTGCCTGCCTAGCTCGGCCGCGGTTGCAAACATTCAGGCGTGGCAGCCAGAAAGGCTGGTCCCCGTAGGACACTGCCAGCAGACTGGGAATATCTGCTTCCCGTTCTTCTCACCTGAGTGCTACTGATTCCAGCTTTGACTGCTACACTCTACTCAACCGGAGCAGTAAGTTGAACCTCAACTTATGGCACTTTGTGAAAGTGTTGAGAAATAGAGCTCAGTTGTTTGGCACGCCAACACTGTCCATCCAGCACTATGGACGGCACTGCCTACATCTGGCTCTAATTAGTCCACGGTTGTGTTCAGACGAAAGACCTCTGCCGGCAACACTCAGAATGAGGTTCTGAGTTATTGCAACATAGGATCGTTTCACTGCTTTCAAGGCTTCTCAGGAAGAATTCCGGAATCTTGCTGCCGGCAGGTCTCCGGCTGTTCCGGGTGAACATCTCTTTGTAAATCCCCCGTGGTTTCTTGTACACCCGTGAAATTTGGCCAGGTTATGCAGTTTGCATTGCTCCACAAATGCGCTGGCCTAGCTCAGCCGCGTTTGCAAACATTCAGGCGTGGCAGCCAGATAGGCTGGTCCCCGTAGGACTCTCCCAGCGGACTGGGTATATCTGCTTCCCTTTCTTCTCACATGAGTGCTACTGATTCCAGCTTTGACGGCTACACTCTACTCAACCGGAGCAGTAAGTTGAACCTCAACTCATGGCACTTTGTGAAACTGTTGAGAACTAAAGCTCAGTTGTTTGGCACGCCACCACTGTCCATCCAGCACTATGGACGGCACTGCCTACATCTGGCTCTAATTAGTCCACCGTTGTGTTCAGCCGAATGACCTCTGCCGGCAACACTCAGAATGAGGTTCTGAGTTATTGCAACATAGGAGCGTTTCACTGCTTTCAAGGCTTCTCAGGAAGAATTCCGGAATCTTGCTGCCGGCAGGCCTCCGGCTGTTCTGGGTGAACATCTCCTTGTAAATCCCCTGTGGTTTTTTTGTACACTCGTGAAATTTGGCCAGGTTATGCAGTTTGCATTGCTGCACAATTGCGCCTGCCTAGCTCGGCTGCGCTTGCAAACATTCAGGCGTGGCAGCCAGATAGGCTGGTCCTCGTAGGACACTGCCAGCAGACTGGGAATATCTGCTTCCCGTTCTTCTCACCTGAGTGCTACTGATTCCAGCTTTGACGGCTACACTCTACTCAACCGGAGCAGTAAGTTGAACCTCAACTTATGGCACTTTGTGAAACTGTTGAGAACTAGAGCTCAGTTGTTTGGCACGCCACCACTGTCCATCCAGCACTATGGACGGCACTGCCTACATCTGGCTATAATTAGTCCAAGATTGTGTTCAGCCGAATGACCTCTGCCGGGAATACTCAGAATGAGGTTCTAAGTTATTTCAACATAGGAGCGTTTCACTGCTTTCAAGGCTTCTCAGGAAGAATTCCGGAATCTTGCTGACGGCAGGCCTCCGGCTATTCCGGGTGAACATCTCTTTGTAAATCCCCCGTGGTTTCTTGTACACCCGTGAAATTTGGCCAGGTTATGCAGTTTGCATTGCTCCACAAATGCGCTGGCCTAGCTCAGCCGCGTTTGCAAACATTCAGGCGTGGCAGCCAGATAGGCTGGTCCCCGTAGGACTCTCCCAGCGGACTGGGTATATCTGCTTCCCGTTCTTCTCACCTGAGTGCTACTGATTCCAGCTTTGACGGCTACACTCTACTCAACCGGAGCAGTAAGTTGAACCTCAGCTTATGGCACTTTGTGAAACTGTTGAGAACTAGAACTCAGTTGTTTGGCACGCCACCACTGTCCATCCAGCACTATGTACGGCACTGCCTACATCTGGCTCTAATTAGTCCACGGTTGTGTTCAGCCGAATGACCTCTGCCGGCAACACTCAGAATGAGGTTCTGAGTTATTGCAACATAGGAGCGTTTCATTGCTTTCAAGGCTTCTCAGGAACAATTCCGGAATCTTGCTGCCGGCAGGACTCCGGCTGTTCCGGGTGAACATCTCCTTGTAAATCCCCCGTGGTTTCTTGTACACCCGTGAAATTTGGCCAGGTTATGCAGTTTGCATTGCTGCACAATTGCGCCTGCCTAGCTCGGACGCCGTTACGAACATTCAGGCGTGGCAGCCAGATAGGCTGGTTCCCGTAGTACACTGCCAGCGGACTGGGTATATCTGCTTCCCGATCTTCTCACCTGAGTGCTACTGATTCCAGCTTTGACGGCTACACTCTACTCAACCGGAGCATTAAGTTGAAGCCCAACTCATGGCACTTTGTGAAACTGTTGAGAACTAGAACTCAGTTGTTTCGCACGCCACCACTGTCCATCCAGCACTATGGACGGCACTGCCTAAATCTGGCTCTAATTAGTCCACCGTTGTGTTCAGCCGAATGACCTCTGCCGGCAACACTCAGATTGAGGTTCTGAGTTATTGCAACATAGGAGCGTTTCACTGCTTTCAAGGCTTCTCAGGAAGAATTCCGGAATCTTTCTGCCGGCAGGCCTCTGGCTGTTCCGGGTGATCATCTCCTTGTAAATCCCCCGTGGTTTCTTGTACACCCGTGAAATTTGGCCAGGTTATGCAGTTTGCATTGCTGCTCAATTGTGCCTGCCTAGCTCGGCCGCGGTTGCAAACATTCAGGCGTGGCAGCCAGATAGGCTGGTCCCCGTAGGACACTGCCAGCAGACTGGGAATATCTGCTTCCCGATCTTCTCACCTGAGTGCTACTGATTCTGGCTTTGACGGCTACACTCTACTCAACCGGAGCAGTAAGTTGAACCTCAACTTATGGCACTTTGTGAAACTGTTGAGAACTAGAGCTCAGTTGTTTGGCACGCCACCACTGTCCATCCAGCACTATGGACGGCAATGCCTACATCTGGCTATAATTAGTCCAAGATTGTGTTCAGCCGAATGACCTCTGCCGGGAATACTCAGAATGAGGTTCTAAGTTATTTCAACATAGGAGCGTTTCACTGCTTTCAAGGCTTCTCAGGAAGAATTCCGGAATCTTGCTGCCGGCAGGCCTCCGGCTGTTCTGGGTGAACATCTCCTTGTAAATCACCCGTGGTTTCTTGTACACCCGTAAAATTTGGCCAGGTTATGCAGTTTGCATTGCTGCACAATTGCGCCTGCCTAGCTAGGCCGTGCTTGCAAACATTCAAGCGTGGCAGCCAGATAGGCTGGTCCCAATAGGACACTGCCAGCGGACTGGGTATATCTGCTTCCCGATCTTCTCAACTGAGTGCTACTGATTCCAGCTTTGACGGCTACACTCTACTCAACCGGAGCAGTTAGTTGAACCTCAATTTATGGCACTTTGTGAAACTGTTCAGAACTAGAGCTCAGTTGTTTGGCACGCCACCACTCTCCATCCAGCACTATGGACGGCACTGCTTACATCTGGCTCTAATTAGTCCACGGTTGTGTTCAGCCGAATGACCTCTGCCGGCAACACCAAGAATGAGGTTCTGAGTTATTGCAACATAGGAGCGTTTCACTGCTTTCAAGGCTTCTCAGGAAGAATTCCGGAATCTTGCTGCCGGCAGGCCTCCGGCTGTTCCGGGTGAACATCTCCTTGTAAATCCCCTGTGGTTTCTTGTACACCCGTGAAATTTGGCCAGGTTATGCAGTTTGCATTGCTGCACAATTGCGCCTGCCTTGCTCGGCCGCGGTTGCAAACATTTAAGCGTGGAAGCCAGATAGGCTGGTCCCCGTAGGACACTGCCAGCGGACTGGGTATATCTGCTTCCCGTTCTTCTCACCTGAGTGCTACTGATTCCAGCTTTGAGGTCTACACTCTACTCAACCGGAGTAGTAAGTTGAACCTCAACTCATGGCACTTTGTTAAAGTGTTGAGAAGTAGAGCTCAGTTGTTTGGCACGCCACCACTGTCCATCCAGCACTATGGACGGCACTGCTTACATCTGGCTCTAATTAGTCCACGATTGTGTTCAGCCGAATGACCTCTGCCGGCAACACTCAGAATGAGGTTCTGAGTTATTGCAACATAGGAGCCTTTCACTGCTTTCAAGGCTTCTCAGGAAGAATTCTGGAATCTTGCTGAGGGCAGGCCTCCGGCTGTTCCGGGTGAACATCTCCTTGTAAATCCCCCGTGGTTTCTTGTACACCCGTCAAATTTGGCCAGGTTATGCAGTTTGCATTGCTGCACAATTGCGCCTGCCTAGCTCGGCCGCGGTTACAAACATTCAGGCGTGGCAGCCAGATAGGCTGGTTCCCGTAGTACACTGCCAGCGGACTGGGTATATCTGCTTAACGTTCTTCTCACCTGAGTGCTACTGATTCCAGCTTTGACGGCTACACTCTACTCAACCGGAGCATTAAGTTGAACCTCAACTTATGGCACTTTGTGAAACTGTTCAGAACTAGACCTCAGTTGTTTGGCACGGCACCACTCTCCATCCAGCACTATGGACGGCACTGCTTACATCTGGCTCTAATTAGTCCACGATTTTGTTCAGCCGAAAGACCTCTGCCGGGAACACTCAGAATGAGGTTCTGAGTTATTGCAACATAGGAGCGTTTCACTGCTTTCAAGGCTTCTCAGGAAGAATTCCGGAATCTTGCTGCCGGCAGGCCTCCGGCTGTTCCGGGTGAAAATCTCTTTGTAAATCCCCCGTGGTTTCTTGTACACCCGTGAAATTTGGCCAGGTTATGCAGTTTGCATTGCTGCACAATTGCGCCTGCCTAGCTCTGCCGCGGTTGCAAACATTCAAGCGTGGCAGCCAGATAGGCTGGTCCCCGTAGGACTCTGCCAGCGGACTGGGTATATCTGCTTCCCGTTCTTCTCACCTGAGTGCTACTGATTCCAGCTTTGACGGCTACACTCTACTCAACCGGAGCAGTAAGTTGAACCTCAACTTATGGCACTTTGTGAAACTGTTGAGAACTAGAGCTCAGTTGTTTGGCATGCCACCACTGTCCATCCAGCACTTTGGACGGCACTGCCTACATCTGGCTCTAATTAGTCCACGATTGGGTTCAGCCGAAAGACCTCTGCCGGGAACACTCAGAATGAGGTTCTGAGTTATTGCAACATAGGAGCGTTTCAATGCTATCAAGGTTTCTCAGGAAGAATTCCGGAATCTTGCTGCCGGCAGGCCTCCGGCTGTTCCGGGTGAACATCTCTTTGCAAATCCCCCGTGGTTTCTTGTACACCCGTGAAATTTGGCTAGGTTATGCAGTTTGCATTGCTGCACAATTGCGCCTGCCTATCTCGGCCTCGAGTGCAAACATTCAGGCCTGGCAGCCAGATAGGCTGGTCCCCGTAGGACTCTGCCAGCGGACTGGGTATATCTGCTTACTGTTTTTCTCACCTGAGTGCTACTGATTCCAGCTTTGACGGCTACACTCTACTCAACCGGAGCAGTAAGTTGTACCTCAACTTATGGCACTTTGTGAAACTGTTGAGAACTAGAGCTCAGTTGTTTGGAACGCCACCACTCTCCATCCAGCACTATGGACGGCACTGCCTACATCTGGCTCTAATTAATCCACGGTTGTGTTCAGCGGAATGACCTCTGCTGGCAACACTCAGAATGAGGTTCTGAGTTATTGCAACATAGGAGCGTTTCAATGCTTTCAAGGCTTCTCAGGAAGCATTCCGGAATCTTGCTGCCGGCAGGTCTCCGGCTGTTCCGGGTGAACATCTTCTTGTATATCCCCCGTGGTTTCTTGTACAACCGTAAAATTTGGCCAGTTTATGCAGTTTGCATTGCTGCACAATTGCGCCTGCCTAGCTCGGCCGAGCTTGCAAACATTCAGGTGTGGCAGCCAGATAGGCTGGTCCCCGTAGGACTCTGCCAGCGGACTGGGTATATCTGCTTCCCGTTCTTCTCACCTGGGTGCTACTGATTCCAGCTTTGACGGCTACACTCTACTCAACCGGAGCAGTAAGTTGAACCTCAACTTATGGCACTTTGTGAAACTGTTGAGAACTAGAGCTCAGTTGTTTGGCACGCCACCACTGTCCATCCAGCACTTTGGACGGCACTGCCTACATCTGGCTCTAATTAGTCCAAGATTGTGTTCAGCCGAAAGACCTCTGCCGGGAACACTCAGAATGAGGTTCTGAGTTATTGCAACATAGGAGCGCTTCAATGCTATCAAGGCTTCTCAGGAAGAATTCCGGAATCTTGCTGCCGGCAGGCCTCCGGCTGTTCCGGGTGAACATCTCTTTGCAAATCCCCCGTGGTTTCTTGTACACCCGTGAAATTTGGCTAGGTTATGCAGTTTGCATTGCTGCACAATTGCGCCTGCCTAGCTCGGCCGCGGTTGCAAACATTCAGGCCTGGCAGCCAGATAGGCTGGTCCCCGTAGGACTCTGCCAGCGGACTGGGTATATCTGCTTACTGTTTTTCTCACCTGAGTGCAACTGATTCCAGGTTTGACGGCTACACTCTACTCAACTGGAGCAGTAAGTTGTACCTCAACTTATGGCACTTTGTGAAACTGTTGAGAACTAGAGCTCAGTTGTTTGGCACGCCACCACTCTACATCCAGCACTATGGACGGCACTGCCTACATCTGGCTCTAATTAGTCCAAGATTGTGTTCAGCCGAATGACCTCTGCCGGGAATACTCAGAATGAGGTTCTAAGTTATTTCAACATAGGAGCGTTTCACTGCTTTCAAGGCTTCTCAGGAAGAATTCCGGAATCTTGCTGCCGGCAGGCCTCCGGCTGTTCTGGGTGAACATCTCCTTGTAAATCCCCCGTGGTTTCTTGTACACCCGTAAAATTTGGCCAGGTTATGCAGTTTGCATTGCTGCACAATTGCGCCTGCCTAGCTAGGCCGTGCTTGCAAACATTCAGGCGTGGCAGCCAGATAGGCTGGTCCCAATAGGACACTGCCAGCGGACTGGGTATATCTGCTTCCCGATCTTCTCAACTGAGTGCTACTGATTCCAGCTTTGACGGCTACACTCTACTCAACCGGAGCAGTAAGTTGAACCTCAATTTATGGCACTTTGTGAAACTGTTCAGAACTAGAGCTCAGTTGTTTGGCACGCCACCACTCTCCATCCAGCACTATGGACGGCACTGCCTACATCTGGCTCTAATTAGTCCACGGTTGTGTTCAGCAGAATGACCTCTGCCGGGATCACTCAGAATGAGGTTCTGAGTTATTGCAACATAGGAGCGTTTCACTGCTTTCAAGGCTTCTCAGGAAGAATTCCGGAATCTTGCTGCCGGCAGGTCTCCGGCTGTTCCGGGTGAACATCTCTTTGTAAATCCCCCGTGGTTTCTTGTACACCCGTGAAATTTGGCCAGGTTATGCAGTTTGCATTGCTGCACAATTGCGCCTGCCTAGCTCGGCCGCGGTTGCAAACATTCAGGCGTGGCATCCAGATAGGCTGGTCCCCGTAGGACACTGCCAGCCGACTGGGTATATCTGCTTCCCGTACTTCTCACCTGAGTGCTACTGATTTCAGCTTTGACGGCTACACTCTACTCAACTGGAGCAGTAAGTTGAACCTCAGCTTATGGCATTTGTTAAACTGTTGAGAACTAGAGCTCAGTTGTTTGGAACGCCACCACTGTCCATCCAGCACTATGTACGGCACTGCCTACATCTGGCTCTAATTAGTCCACGGTTGTGTTCAGCCGAATGACCTCTGCCGGCAACACTCAGAATGAGGTTCTGAGTTATTGCAACATAGGAGCGTTTCATTGCTTTCAAGGCTTCTCAGGAACAATTCCGGAATCTTGCTGCCGGCAGGACTCCAGCTGTTCCGGGTGAACATCTCCTTGTAAATCCCCCGTGGTTTCTTGTACACCCGTGAAATTTGGCCAGGTTATGCAGTTTGCATTGCTGCACAATTGCGCCTGCCTAGCTCGGACGCCGTTACGAACATTCAGGCGGGGCAGCCAGATAGGCTGGTTCCCGTAGTACACTGCCAGCGGACTGGGTATATCTGCTTCCCGATCTTCTCACCTGAGTGCTACTGATTCCAGCTTTGACGGCTACACTCTACTCAACCGGAGCATTAAGTTGAAGCCCAACTCATGGCACTTTGTGAAATTGTTGAGAACTAGAACTCAGTTGTTTCGCACGCCACCACTGTCCATCCAGCACTATGGACGGCACTGCCTACATCTGGCTCTAATTAGTCCACCGTTGTGTTCAGCCGAATGACCTCTGCCGGCAACACTCAGATTGAGGTTCTGAGTTATTGCAACATAGGAGCGTTTCAATGCTTTCAAGGCTTCTCAGGAAGAATTCCGGAATCTTGCTGCCGGCAGGCCTCCGGCTGTTCCGGGTGAACATCTCCTTGTAAATCCCCCGTGGTTTCTTGTACACCCGTGAAATTTGGCCAGGTTATGCAGTTTGCATTGCTGCACAATTGCGCCTGCCTAGCTCGTCTGCGGTTGCAAACATTCAGGCGTGGCAGCCAGATAGGCTGGTCCCCGTAGGACTCTGCCAGCGGACTGGGTATATATGCTTCCCGTTCTTCTCACCTGAGTGCTACTGATTTCAGCTTTGATGGCTACACTCTACTCAACCGGAGCAGTAAGGTGAACCTCAACTTATGGCACTTTGTGAAACTGTTCAGAACTAGAGCTCAGTTGTTTGCCCGCCACCACTGTCCATCCAGCTCTATGGACCGCACTGCCTACATCTGGCTCTAATTAGTCCACGGTTGTGTTCAGCCGAATGACCTCTGCCGGCAACACCAAGAATGAGGTTCTGAGTTATTGCAACATAGGAGCGTTTCACTGCTTTCAAGGCTTCTCAGGAAGAATTCCGGAATCTTGCTGCCGGCAGGCCTCCGGCTGTTCCGGGTGAACATCTCCTTGTAAATCCCCTGTGGTTTCTTGTACACCCGTGAAATTTGGCCAGGTTATGCAGTTTGCATTGCTGCACAATTGCGCCTGCCTTGCTCGGCCGCGGTTGCAAACATTCAAGCGTGGAAGCCAGATAGGCTGGTCCCCGTAGGACACTGCAAGCGGACTGGGTATATCTGCTTCCCGTTCTTCTCACCTGAGTGCTACTGATTCCAGCTTTGAGGTCTACACTCTACTCAACCGGAGTAGTAAGTTGAACCTCAACTCATGGCACTTTGTGAAAGTGTTGAGAAGTAGAGCTCAGTTGTTTGGCACGCCACCACTGTCCATCCAGCACTATGGACGGCACTGCTTACATCTGGCTCTAATTAGTCCACGATTGTGTTCAGCCGAATGACCTCTGCCGGCAACACTCAGAATGAGGTTCTGAGTTATTGCAACATAGGAGCGTTTCACTGCTTTCAAGGCTTCTCAGGAAGAATTCTGGAATCTTGCTGAGGGCAGGCCTCCGGCTGTTCCGGGTGAACATCTCCTTGTAAATCCCCCGTGGTTTCTTGTACACCCGTCAAATTTGGCCAGGTTATGCAGTTTGCATTGCTGCACAATTGCGCCTGCCTAGCTCGGCCGCGGTTACAAACATTCAGGCGTGGCAGCCAGATAGGCTGGTTCCCGTAGTACACTGCCAGCGGACTGGGTATATCTGCTTAACGTTCTTCTCACCTGAGTGCTACTGATTCCAGCTTTGACGGCTACACTCTACTCAACCGGAGCATTAAGTTGAACCTCAACTTATGGCACTTTGTGAAACTGTTCAGAACTAGACCTCAGTTGTTTGGCACGCCACCACTCTCCATCCAGCACTATGGACGGCACTGCTTACATCTGGCTCTAATTAGTCCACGATTTTGTTCAGCCGAAAGACCTCTGCCGGGAACACTCAGAATGAGGTTCTGAGTTATTGCAACATAGGAGCGTTTCACTGCTTTCAAGGCTTCTCAGGAAGAATTCCGGAATCTTGCTGCCGGCAGGCCTCCGGCTGTTCCGGGTGAAAATCTCTTTGTAAATACCCCGTGGTTTCTTGTACACCCGTGAAATTTGGCCAGGTTATGCAGTTTGCATTGCTGCACAATTGCGCCTGCCTAGCTCTGCCACGGTTGCAAACATTCAAGCGTGGCAGCCAGATAGGCTGGTCCCCGTAGGACTCTGCCAGCGGACTGGGTATATCTGCTTCCCGTTCTTCTCACCTGAGTGCTACTGATTCCAGCTTTGACGGCTACACTCTACTCAACCGGAGCATTAAGTTAAACCTCAACTTATGGCACTTTGTGAAACTGTTGAGAACTAGAGCTCAGTTGTTTGGCATGCCACCACTGTCCATCCAGCACTTTGGACGGCACTGACTACATCTGGCTCTAATTAGTCCACGATTGGGTTCAGCCGAAAGACCTCTGCCGGGAACACTCAGAATGAGGTTCTGAGTTATTGCAACATAGGAGCGTTTCAATGCTATCAAGGCTTCTCAGGAAGAATTCCGGAATCTTGCTGCCGGCAGGCCTCCGGCTGTTCCGGGTGAACATCTCTTTGCAAATCCCCCGTGGTTTCTTGTACACCCGTGAAATTTGGCTAGGTTATGCAGTTTGCATTGCTGCACAATTGCGCCTGCCTATCTCGGCCTCGGTTGCAAACATTCAGGCCTGGCAGCCAGATAGGCTGGTCCCCGTAGGACTCTGCCAGCGGACTGGGTATATCTGCTTACTGTTTTTCTCACCTGAGTGCTACTGATTCCAGCTTTGACGGCTACACTCTACTCAACCGGAGCAGTAAGTTGTACCTCAACTTATGGCACTTTGTGAAACTGTTGAGAACTAGAGCTCAGTTGTTTGGAACGCCACCACTCTCCATCCAGCACTATGGACGGCACTGCCTACATCTGGCTCTAATTAATCCACGGTTGTGTTCAGCGGAATGACCTCTGCTGGCAACACTCAGAATGAGGTTCTGAGTTATTGCAACATAGGAGCGTTTCAATGCTTTCAAGGCTTCTCAGGAAGCATTCCGGAAACTTGCTGCCGGCAGGTCTCCGGCTGTTCCGGGTGAACATCTTCTTGTAAATCCCCCGTGGTTTCTTGTACAACCGTGAAATTTGGCCAGGTTATGCAGTTTGCATTGCTGCACAATTGCGCCTGCCTAGCTCGGCCGAGCTTGCAAACATTCAGGTGTGGCAGCCAGATAGGCTGGTCCCCGTAGGACTCTGCCAGCGGACTGGGTATATCTGCTTCCCGTTCTTCTCACCTGGGTGCTACTGATTCCAGCTTTGACGGCTACACTCTACTCAACCGGAGCAGTAAGTTGAACCTCAACTTATGGCACTTTGTGAAACTGTTGAGAACTAGAGCTCAGTTGTTTGGCACGCCACCACTGTCCATCCAGCACTTTGGACGGCACTGCCTACATCTGGCTCTAATTAGTCCACGATTGTGTTCAGCCGAAAGACCTCTGCCGGGAACACTCAGAATGAGGTTCTGAGTTATTGCAACATAGGAGCGCTTCAATGCTATCAAGGCTTCTCAGGAAGAATTCCGGAATCTTGCTGCCGGCAGGCCTCCGGCTGTTCCGGGTGAACATCTCTTTGCAAATCCCCCGTGGTTTCTTGTACACCCGTGAAATTTGGCTAGGTTATGCAGTTTGCATTGCTGCACAATTGCGCCTGCCTAGCTCGGCCGCGGTTGCAAACATTCAGGCCTGGCAGCCAGATAGGCTGGTCCCCGTAGGACTCTGCCAGCGGACTGGGTATATCTGCTTACTGTTTTTCTCACCTGAGTGCAACTGATTCCAGGTTTGACGGCTACACTCTACTCAACCGGAGCAGTAAGTTGTACCTCAACTTATGGCACTTTGTGAAACTGTTGAGAACTAGAGCTCAGTTGTTTGGCACGCCACCACTCTACATCCAGCACTATGGACGGCACTGCCTACATCTGGCTCTAATTAGTCCAAGATTGTGTTCAGCCGAATGACCTCTGCCGGGAATACTCAGAATGAGGTTCTAAGTTATTTCAACATAGGAGCGTTTCACTGCTTTCAAGGCTTCTCAGGAAGAATTCCGGAATCTTGCTGCCGGCAGGCCTCCGGCTGTTCTGGGTGAACATCTCCTTGTAAATCCCCCGTGGTTTCTTGTACACCCGTAAAATTTGGCCAGGTTATGCAGTTTGCATTGCTGCACAATTGCGCCTGCCTAGCTAGGCCGTGCTTGCAAACATTCAGGCGTGGCAGCCAGATAGGCTGGTCCCAATAGGACACTGCCAGCGGACTGGGTATATCTGCTTCCCGATCTTCTCAACTGAGTGCTACTGATTCCAGCTTTGACGGCTACACTCTACTCAACCGGAGCAGTAAGTTGAACCTCAATTTATGACACTTTGTGAAACTGTTCAGAACTAGAGCTCAGTTGTTTGGCACGCCACCACTCTCCATCCAGCACTATGGACGGCACTGCCTACATCTGGCTCTAATTAGTCCACGGTTGTGTTCAGCAGAATGACCTCTGCCGGCAACACTCAGAATGAGGTTCTGAGTTATTGCAACATAGGAGCGTTTCACTGCTTTCAAGGCTTCTCAGGAAGAATTCCGGAATCTTGCTGCCGGCAGGTCTCCGGCTGTTCCGGGTGAACATCTCTTTGTAAATCCCCCGTGGTTTCTTGTACACCCGTGAAATTTGGCCAGGTTATGCAGTTTGCATTGCTGCACAATTGCGCCTGCCTAGCTCGGCCGCGGTTGCAAACATTCAGGCGTGGCATCCAGATAGGCTGGTCCCCGTAGGACACTGCCAGCCGACTGGGTATATCTGCTTCCCGTACTTCTCACCTGAGTGCTACTGATTTCAGCTTTGACGGCTACACTCTACTCAACTGGAGCAGTAATTTGAACCTCAGCTTATGGCATTTGTTAAACTGTTGAGAACTAGAGCTCAGTTGTTTGGAACGCCACCACTGTCCATCCAGCACTATGTACGGCACTGCCTACATCTGGCTCTAATTAGTCCACGGTTGTGTTCAGCCGAATGACCTCTGCCGGCAACACTCAGAATGAGGTTCTGAGTTATTGCAACATAGGAGCGTTTCATTGCTTTCAAGGCTTCTCAGGAACAATTCCGGAATCTTGCTGCCGGCAGGACTCCAGCTGTTCCGGGTGAACATCTCCTTGTAAATCCCCCGTGGTTTCTTGTACACCCGTGAAATTTGGCCAGGTTATGCAGTTTGCATTGCTGCACAATTGCGCCTGCCTAGCTCGGACGCCGTTACGAACATTCAGGCGTGGCAGCCAGATAGGCTGGTTCCCGTAGTACACTGCCAGCGGACTGGGTATATCTGCTTCCCGATCTTCTCACCTGAGTGCTACTGATTCCAGCTTTGACGGCTACATTCTACTCAACCAGAGCATTAAGTTGAAGCCCAACTCATGGCACTTTGTGAAATTGTTGAGAACTAGAACTCAGTTGTTTCGCACGCCACCACTGTCCATCCAGCACTATGGACGGCACTGCCTACATCTGGCTCTAATTAGTCCACCGTTGTGTTCAGCCGAATGACCTCTGCCGGCAACACTCAGATTGAGGTTCTGAGTTATTGCAACATAGGAGCGTTTCACTGCTTTCAAGGCTTCTCAGGAAGAATTCCGGAATCTTGCTGCCGGCAGGCCTCCGGCTGTTCCGGGTGAACATCTCCTTGTAAATCCCCCGTGGTTTCTTGTACACCCGTGAAATTTGGCCAGGTTATGCAGTTTGCATTGCTGCACAATTGCGCCTGCCTAGCTCGCCTGCGGTTGCAAACATTCAGGCGTGGCAGCCAGATAGGCTGGTCCCCGTAGGACTCTGCCAGCGGACTGGGTATATCTGCTTCCCGTTCTTCTCACCTGAGTGCTACTGATTTCAGCTTTGATGGCTACACTCTACTCAACCGGAGCAGTAAGGTGAACCTCAACTTATGGCACTTTGTGAAACTGTTCAGAACTAGAGCTCAGTTGTTTGCCCGCCATCACTGTCCATCCAGCTCTATGGACCGCACTGCCTACATCTGGCTCTAATTAGTCCACGGTTGTGTTCAGCCGAATGACCTCTGCCGGCAACACTCAGAATGAGGTTCTGAGTTATTGCAACATAGGAGCGTTTCACTGCTTTCTAGGCTTCTCAGGAAGAATTCCGGAATCTTGCTGCCGGCAGGCCTCTGGCTGTTCCGGGTGAACATCTCCTTGTAAATCCCCTGTGGTTTCTTGTACACCCGTGAAATTTGGCCAGGTTATGCAGTTTGCATTGCTGCACAATTGCGCCTGCCTAGCTCTGCCGCGGTTGCAAACATTCAGGCGTGACAGCCAGATAGGCTGGTTCCCGTAGTACACTGCCAGCGGACTGGGTATATCTGCTTAACGTTCTTCTCACCTGAGTGCTACTGATTCCAGCTTTGACGGCTACACTCTACTCAACCGGAGCATTAAGTTGAACCTCAACTTATGGCACTTTGTGAAACTGTTCAGAACTAGACCTCAGTTGTTTGGCACGCCACCACTCTCCATCCAGCACTATGGACGGCACTGCCTACATCTGGCTCTAATTAGTCCACGATTTTGTTCAGCCGAAAGACCTCTGCCGGGAACACTCAGAATGAGGTTCTGAGTTATTGCAACATAGGAGCGTTTCACTGCTTTCAAGGCTTCTCAGGAAGAATTCCGGAATCTTGCTGCCGGCAGGCCTCCGGCTGTTCCGGGTGAACATCTCTTTGTAAATCCCCCGTGGTTTCTTGTACACCCGTGAAATTTGGCCAGGTTATGCAGTTTGCATTGCTGCACAATTGCGCCTGCCTAGCTCTGCCGCGGTTGCAAACATTCAAGCGTGGCAGCCAGATAGGCTGGTCCCCGTAGGACTCTGCCAGCGGACTGGGTATATCTGCTTCCCGTTCTTCTCACCTGAGTGCTACTGATTCCAGCTTTGACGGCTACACTCTACTCAACCGGAGCAGTAAGTTGAACCTCAACTTATGGCACTTTGTGAAACTGTTGAGAACTAGAGCTCAGTTGTTTGGCATGCCACCACTGTCCATCCAGCACTTTGGACGGCACTGCCTACATCTGGCTCTAATTAGTCCACGATTGGGTTCAGCCGAAAGACCTCTGCCGGGAACACTCAGAATGAGGTTCTGAGTTATTGCAACATAGGAGCGTTTCAATGCTATCAAGGCTTCTCAGGAAGAATTCCGGAATCTTGCTGCCGGCAGGCCTCCGGCTGTTCCGGGTGAACATCTCTTTGCAAATCCCCCGTGGTTTCTTGTACACCCGTGAAATTTGGCTAGGTTATGCAGTTTGCATTTCTGCACAATTGCGCCTGCCTATCTCGGCCTCGGTTGCAAACATTCAGGCCTGGCAGCCAGATAGGCTGGTCCCCGTAGGACACTGCCAGCCGACTGGGTATATCTGCTTCCCGTACTTCTCACCTGAGTGCTACTGATTTCAGCTTTGACGCCTACACTCTACTCAACTGGAGCAGTAAGTTGAACCTCAGCTTATGGCATTTGTTAAACTGTTGAGAACTAGAGCTCAGTTGTTTGGAACGCCACCACTGTCCATCCAGCACTATGTACGGCACTGCCTACATCTGGCTCTAATTAGTCCACGGTTGTGTTCAGCCGAATGACCTCTGCCGGCAACACTCAGAATGAGGTTCTGAGTTATTGCAACATAGGAGCGTTTCATTGCTTTCAAGGCTTCTCAGGAACAATTCCGGAATCTTGCTGCCGGCAGGACTCCGGCTGTTCCGGGTGAACATCTCCTTGTAAATCCCCCGTGGTTTCTTGTACACCCGTGAAATTTGGCCAGGTTATGCAGTTTGCATTGCTGCACAATTGCGCCTGCCTAGCTCGGACGCCGTTACGAACATTCAGGCGGGGCAGCCAGATAGGCTGGTTCCCGTAGTACACTGCCAGCGGACTGGGTATATCTGCTTCCCGATCTTCTCACCTGAGTGCTACTGATTCCAGCTTTGACGGCTACACTCTACTCAACCGGAGCATTAAGTTGAAGCCCAACTCATGGCATTTTGTGAAATTGTTGAGAACTAGAACTCAGTTGTTTCGCACGCCACCACTGTCCATCCAGCACTATGGACGGCACTGCCTACATCTGGCTCTAATTAGTCCACCGTTGTGTTCAGCCGAATGACCTCTGCCGGCACCACTCAGATTGAGGTTCTGAGTTATTGCAACATAGGAGCGTTTCACTGCTTTCAAGGCTTCTCAGGAAGAATTCCGGAATCTTGCTGCCGGCAGGCCTCCGGCTGTTCCGGGTGAACATCTCCTTGTAAATCCCCCGTGGTTTCTTGTACACCCGTGAAATTTGGCCAGGTTATGCAGTTTGCATTGCTGCACAATTGCGCCTGCATAGCTCGCCTGCGGTTGCAAACATTCAGGCGTGGCAGCCAGATAGGCTGGTCCCCGTAGGACTCTGCCAGCGGACTGGGTATATCTGCTTCCCGTTCTTCTCACCTGAGTGCTACTGATTTCAGCTTTGATGGCTACACTCTACTCAACCGGAGCAGTAAGGTGAACCTCAACTTATGGCACTTTGTGAAACTGTTCAGAACTAGAGCTCAGTTGTTTGCCCGCCACCACTGTCCATCCAGCTCTATGGACCGCACTGCCTACATCTGGCTCTAATTAGTCCACGGTTGTGTTCAGCCGAATGACCTCTGCCGGCAACACCAAGAATGAGGTTCTGAGTTATTGCAACATAGGAGCGTTTCACTGCTTTCAAGGCTTCTCAGGAAGAATTCCGGAATCTTGCTGCCGGCAGGCCTCCGGCTGTTCCGGGTGAACATCTCCTTTTAAATCCCCTGTGGTTTCTTGTACACCCGTGAAATTTGGCCAGGTTATGCAGTTTGCATTGCTGCACAATTGCGCCTGCCTTGCTCGGCCGCGGTTGCAAACATTCAAGCGTGGAAGCCAGATAGGCTGGTCCCCGTAGGACACTGCCAGCGGACTGGGTATATCTGCTTCCCGTTCTTCTCACCTGAGTGCTACTGATTCCAGCTTTGAGGTCTACACTCTACTCAACCGGAGTAGTAAGTTGAACCTCAACTCATGGCACTTTGTGAAAGTGTTGAGAAGTAGAGCTCAGTTGTTTGGCACGCCACCACTGTCCATCCAGCACTATGGACGGCACTGCTTACATCTGGCTCTAATTAGTCCACGATTGTGTTCAGCCGAATGACCTCTGCCGGCAACACTCAGAATGAGGTTCTGAGTTATTGCAACATAGGAGCGTTTCACTGCTTTCAAGGCTTCTCAGGAAGAATTCTGGAATCTTGCTGAGGGCAGGCCTCCGGCTGTTCCGGGTGAACATCTCCTTGTAAATCCCCCGTGGTTTCTTGTACACCCGTCAAATGTGGCCAGGTTATGCAGTTTGCATTGCTGCACAATTGCGCCTGCCTAGCTCGGCCGCGGTTACAAACATTCAGGCGTGGCAGCCAGATAGGCTGGCTCCCGTAGTACACTGCCAGCGGACTGGGTATATCTGCTTAACGTTCTTCTCACCTGAGTGCTACTGATTCCAGCTTTGACGGCTACACTCTACTCAACCGGAGCATTAAGTTGAACCTCAACTTATGGCACTTTGTGAAACTGTTCAGAACTAGACCTCAGTTGTTTGGCACGCCACCACTCTCCATCCAGCACTATGGACGGCACTGCTTACATCTGGCTCTAATTAGTCCACGATTTTGTTCAGCCGAAAGACCTCTGCCGGGAACACTCAGAATGAGGTTCTGAGTTATTGCAACATAGGAGCGTTTCACTGCTTTCAAGGCTTCTCAGGAAGAATTCCGGAATCTTGCTGCCGGCAGGCCTCCGGCTGTTCCGGGTGAAAATCTCTTTGTAAATCCCCCGTGGTTTCTTGTACACCCGTGAAATTTGGACAGGTTATGCAGTTTGCATTGCTGCACAATTGCGCCTGCCTAGCTCTGCCGCGGTTGCAAACATTCAAGCGTGGCAGCCAGATAGGCTGGTCCCCGTAGGACTCTGCCAGCGGACTGGGTATATCTGCTTCCCGTTCTTCTCACCTGAGTGCTACTGATTCCAGCTTTGACGGCTACACTCTACTCAACCGGAGCAGTAAGTTGAACCTCAACTTATGGCACTTTGTGAAACTGTTGAGAACTAGAGCTCAGTTGTTTGGCATGCCACCACTGTCCATCCAGCACTTTGGACGGCACTGCCTACATCTGGCTCTAATTAGTCCACGATTGGGTTCAGCCGAAAGACCTCTGCCGGGAACACTCAGAATGAGGTTCTGAGTTATTGCAACATAGGAGCGTTTCAATGCTATCAAGGCTTCTCAGGAAGAATTCCGGAATCTTGCTGCCGGCAGGCCTCCGGCTGTTCCGGGTGAACATCTCTTTGCAAATCCCCCGTGGTTTCTTGTACACCCGTGAAATTTGGCTAGGTTATGCAGTTTGCATTGCTGCACAATTGCGCCTGCCTATCTCGGCCTCGAGTGCAAACATTCAGGCCTGGCAGCCAGATAGGCTGGTCCCCGTAGGACTCTGCCAGCGGACTGGGTATATCTGCTTACTGTTTTTCTCACCTGAGTGCTACTGATTCCAGCTTTGACGGCTACACTCTACTCAACCGGAGCAGTAACTTGTACCTCAACTTATGGCACTTTGTGAAACTGTTGAGAACTAGAGCTCAGTTGTTTGGAACGCCACCACTCTCCATCCAGCACTATGGACGGCACTGCCTACATCTGGCTCTAATTAATCCACGGTTGTGTTCAGCGGAATGACCTCTGCTGGCAACACTCAGAATGAGGTTCTGAGTTATTGCAACATAGGAGCGTTTCAATGCTTTCAAGGCTTCTCAGGAAGCATTCCGGAATCTTGCTGCCGGCAGGTCTCCGGCTGTTCCGGGTGAACATCTTCTTGTAAATCCCCCGTGGTTTCTTGTACAACCGTAAAATTTGGCCAGTTTATGCAGTTTGCATTGCTGCACAATTGCGCCTGCCTAGCTCGGCCGAGCTTGCAAACATTCAGGTGTGGCAGCCAGATAGGCTGGTCCCCGTAGGACTCTGCCAGCGGACTGGGTATATCTGCTTCCCGTTCTTCTCACCTGTGTGCTACTGATTCCAGCTTTGACGGCTACACTCTACTCAACCGGAGCAGTAAGTTGAACCTCAACTTATGGCACTTTGTGAAACTGTTGAGAACTAGAGCTCAGTTGTTTGGCACGCCACCACTGTCCATCCAGCACTTTGGACGGCACTGCCTACATCTGGCTCTAATTAGTCCACGATTGTGTTCAGCCGAAAGACCTCTGCCGGGAACACTCAGAATGAGGTTCTGAGTTATTGCAACATAGGAGCGCTTCAATGCTATCAAGGCTTCTCAGGAAGAATTCCGGAATCTTGCTGCCGGCAGGCCTCCGGCTGTTCCGGGTTAACATCTCTTTGCAAATCCCCCGTGGTTTCTTGTACACCCGTGAAATTTGGCTAGGTTATGCAGTTTGCATTGCTGCACAATTGCGCCTGCCTAGCTCGGCCGCGGTTGCAAACATTCAGGCCTGGCAGCCAGATAGGCTGGTCCCCTTAGGACTCTGCCAGCGGACTGGGTATATCTGCTTACTGTTTTTCTCACCTGAGTGCAACTGATTCCAGGTTTGACGGCTACACTCTACTCAACCGGAGCAGTAAGTTGTACCTCAACTTATGGCACTTTGTGAAACTGTTGAGAACTAGAGCTCAGTTGTTTGGCACGCCACCACTCTACATCCAGCACTATGGACGGCACTGCCTACATCTGGCTCTAATTAGTCCAAGATTGTGTTCAGCTGAATGACCTCTGCCGGGAATACTCAGAATGAGGTTCTAAGTTATTTCAACATAGGAGCGTTTCACTGCTTTCAAGGCTTCTCAGGAAGAATTCCGGAATCTTGCTGCCGGCAGGCCTCCGGCTGTTCTGGGTGAACATCTCCTTGTAAATCCCCCGTGGTTTCTTGTACACCCGTAAAATTTGGCCAGGTTATGCAGTTTGCATTGCTGCACAATTGCGCCTGCCTAGCTAGGCCGTGCTTGCAAACATTCAGGCGTGGCAGCCAGATAGGCTGGTCCCAATAGGACACTGCCAGCGGACTGGGTATATCTGCTTCCCGATCTTCTCAACTGAGTGCTACTGATTCCAGCTTTGACGGCTACACTCTACTCAACCGGAGCAGTAAGTTGAACCTCAATTTATGGCACTTTGTGAAACTGTTCAGAACTAGAGCTCAGTTGTTTGGCACGCCACCACTCTCCATCCAGCACTATGGACGGCACTGCCTACATCTGGCTCTAATTAGTCCACGGTTGTGTTCAGCAGAATGACCTCTGCCGGGATCACTCAGAATGAGGTTCTGAGTTATTGCAACATAGGAGCGTTTCATTGCTTTCAAGGCTTCTCAGGAAGAATTCCGGAATCTTGCTGCCGGCAGGTCTCCGGCTGTTCCGGGTGAACATCTCTTTGTAAATCCCCCGTGGTTTCTTGTACACCCGTGAAATTTGGCCAGGTTATGCAGTTTGCATTGCTGCACAATTGCGCCTGCCTAGCTCGGCCGCGGTTGCAAACATTCAGGCGTGGCATCCAGATAGGCTGGTCCCCGTAGGACACTGCCAGCCGACTGGGTATATCTGCTTCCCGTTCTTCTCACCTGAGTGCTACTGATTTCAGCTTTGACGGCTACACTCTACTCAACTGGAGCAGTAAGTTGAACCTCAGCTTATGGCATTTGTTAAACTGTTGAGAACTAGAGCTCAGTTGTTTGGAACGCCACCACTGTCCATCCAGCACTATGTACGGCACTGCCTACATCTGGCTCTAATTAGTCCACGGTTGTGTTCAGCCGAATGACCTCTGCCGGCAACACTCAGAATGAGGTTCTGAGTTATTGCAACATAGGAGCGTTTCATTGCTTTCAAGGCTTCTCAGGAACAATTCCGGAATCTTGCTGCCGGCAGGACTCCAGCTGTTCCGGGTGAACATCTCCTTGTAAATCCCCCGTGGTTTCTTGTACACCCGTGAAATTTGGCCAGGTTATGCAGTTTGCATTGCTGCACAATTGCGCCTGCCTAGCTCGGACGCCGTTACGAACATTCAGGCGGGGCAGCCAGATAGGCTGGTTCCCGTAGTACACTGCCAGCGGACTGGGTATATCTGCTTCCCGATCTTCTCACCTGAGTGCTACTGATTCCAGCTTTGACGGCTACACTCTACTCAACCGGAGCATTAAGTTGAAGCCCAACTCATGGCACTTTGTGAAATTGTTGAGAACTAGAACTCAGTTGTTTCGCACGCCACCACTGTCCATCCAGCACTATGGACGGCACTGCCTACATCTGGCTCTAATTAGTCCACCGTTGTGTTCAGCCGAATGACCTCTGCCGGCAACACTCAGATTGAGGTTCTGAGTTATTGCAACATAGGAGCGTTTCACTGCTTTCAAGGCTTCTCAGGAAGAATTCCGGAATCTTGCTGCCGGCAGGCCTCCGGCTGTTCCGGGTGAACATCTCCTTGTAAATCCCCCGTGGTTTCTTGTACACCCGTGAAATTTGGCCAGGTTATGCAGTTTGCATTGCTGCACAATTGCGCCTGCCTAGCTCGTCTGCGGTTGCAAACATTCAGGCGTGGCAGCCAGATAGGCTGGTCCCCGTAGGACTCTGCCAGCGGACTGGGTATATCTGCTTCCCGTTCTTCTCACCTGAGTGCTACTGATTTCAGCTTTGATGGCTACACTCTACTCAACCGGAGCAGTAAGGTGAACCTCAACTTATGGCACTTTGTGAAACTGTTCAGAACTAGAGCTCAGTTGTTTGCCCGCCACCACTGTCCATCCAGCTCTATGGACCGCACTGCCTACATCTGGGTCTAATTAGTCCACGGTTGTGTTCAGCCGAATGACCTCTGCCGGCAACACCAAGAATGAGGTTCTGAGTTATTGCAACATAGGAGCGTTTCACTGCTTTCAAGGCTTCTCAGGAAGAATTCCGGAATCTTGCTGCCGGCAGGCCTCCGGCTGTTCCGGGTGAACATCTCCTTGTAAATCCCCTGTGGTTTCTTGTACACCCGTGAAATTTGGCCAGGTTATGCAGTTTGCATTGCTGCACAATTGCGCCTGCCTTGCTCGGCCGCGGTTGCAAACATTCAAGCGTGGAAGCCAGATAGGCTGGTCCCCGTAGGACACTGCCAGCGGACTGGATATATCTGCTTCCCGTTCTTCTCACCTGAGTGCTACTGATTCCAGCTTTGAGGTCTACACTCTACTCAACCGGAGTAGTAAGTTGAACCTCAACTCATGGCACTTTGTGAAAGTGTTGAGAAGTAGAGCTCAGTTGTTTGGCACGCCACCACTGTCCATCCAGCACTATGGACGGCACTGCTTACATCTGGCTCTAATTAGTCCACGATTGTGTTCAGCCGAATGACCTCTGCCGGCAACACTCAGAATGAGGTTCTGAGTTATTGCAACATAGGAGCGTTTCACTGCTTTCAAGGCTTCTCAGGAAGAATTCTGGAATCTTGCTGAGGGCAGGCCTCCGGCTGTTCCGGGTGAACATCTCCTTGTAAATCCCCCGTGGTTTCTTGTACACCCGTGAAATTTGGCCAGGTTATGCAGTTTGCATTGCTGCACAATTGCGCCTGCCTAGCTCGGCCGCGGTTACAAACATCCAGGCGTGGCAGCCAGATAGGCTGGTTCCCGTAGTACACTGCCAGCGGACTGGGTATATCTGCTTAACGTTCTTCTCACCTGAGTGCTACTGATTCCAGCTTTGACGGCTACACTCTACTCAACCGGAGCAGTAAGTTGAACCTCAACTTATGGCACTGTGTGAAACTGTTGAGAACTAGAGCTCAGTTGTTTGGCACGCCACCACTGTCCATCCAGCACTTTGGACGGCACTGCCTACATCTGTCTCTAATTAGTCCACGATTGTGTTCAGCCGAAAGACCTCTGCCGGGAACACTCAGAATGAGGTTCTGAGTTATTGCAACATAGGAGCGTTTCAATGCTATCAAGGCTTCTCAGGAAGAATTCCGGAATCTTGCTGCCGGCAGGCCTCCGGCTGTTCTGGGTGAACATCACCTTGTAAATCCCCCGTGGTTTCTTGTACACCCGTGAAATTTGGCCAGGTTATGCAGTTTGCATTGCTGCACAATTGCGCCTGCCTAGCTCGGCCGAGCTTGCAAACATTCAGGCGTAGCAGCCAGATAGGCTGGTCCCCGTAAGACACTGCCATCGGACTGGGTATATCTGCTTACTGTTCTTCTCACCTGAGTGCTACTGATTCCAGCTTTGACGGCTACACTCTACTCAACCAGAGCATTAAGTTGTACCTCAACTTATGGCCCGTTGTGAAACTGTTGAGAACTAGAGCTCAGTTGTTTGGAAGGCCACCACTCTCCATCCAGCACTATGGACGGAACTGCCTACATCTGACTCTAATTAGTCCACGGTTGTGTTCAGCGGAATGACCTCTGCTGGCAACACACAGAATGAGGTTCTGAGTTATTGCAACATAGGAGCATTTCAATGCTTTCAAGGCTTCTCAGGAAGAATTCCGGAATCTTGCTGCCGGCAGGCCTCCGGCTGTTCCGGGTGAACATCTCCTTGTAAATCCCCCGTGGTTTCTTGTACACCCGGGAAATTTGGCCAGATTATGCAGTTTGCATTGCTGAACAATTGCGCCTGCCTAGCTCGGCCGCGGTTGCAAACATTCAGGCGTGGCAGCCAGATAGGCTGGTCCCCGTAGGACTCTGCCAGCGGACTGGGTATATCTGCTTCCCGTTCTTCTCACCTGAGTGCTACTGATTCCAGCTTTGACGGCTACACTCTACTCAACCGGAGCAGTAAGTTGAACCTCAACTTATGGCACTTTGAAACTGTTGAGAACTAGAGCTCAGTTGTTTGGCATGCCACCACTTTCCATCCAGCACTATGGACGGCACTGCCTCCATCTGGCTCTAATAAGTCCACGATTTTGTTCAGCCGAAAGACCTCTGCCGAGAACACTTAGAATGAGGTTCTGAGTTATTGCAACATAGCAGCGTTTCACTGCTTTCAAGGCTTCTCAGGAAGAATTCCGGAATCTTGCTGCCGACAGGCCTCCGGCTGTTCCGGGTGAACATCTCTTTTTAAAGCCCCCGTGGTTTCTTGTACACCCGTGAAATTTGGCTAGGTTATGCAGTTTGCATTGATGCACAATTGCGCCTGCCTAGCTCGCCCGCGGTTGCAAACATTCAGTCGTGGCAGCCAGATAGGCTGGTCCCCGTACGACTCTGCCAGCGGACTGGGTATATCTGGTTCCCGTTCTTCTCACCTGAGTGCTACTGATTCCAGCTTTGACGGCTACACTCTACTCAACCGGAGCATTTAGTTGAACCTCAACTTATGGCCTTTTGTGAAACTGTTGAGAACTAGAGCTCAGTTGTTTGGAACGCCACCACTCTCCATCCAGCACTATGGACGGCACTGCCTACATCTGGCTCTAATTAGTCCACGGTTGTGTTCAGCCGAATGACCTCTGCCGGCAACACTCAGAATGAGGTTCTGAGTTATTGCAACATAGGAGCGTTTCACTGCTTTCAAGGCTTCTCAGGATGAATTCCGGAATCTTGCTGCCGGCAGGCCTCCGGCTGTTCCGGGTGAACATCTCTTTGTAAATCCCCTTGGTTTCTTGTACACCCGTGAAATTTGGCCAGGTTATGCAGTTTGCATTGCTGCACAATTGCGCCTGCCTAGCTCTGCCGCGGTTGCAAACATTCAAGCGTGGCAGCCAGATAGGCTGGACCCCGTAGGACTCTGCCAGCGGACTGGGTATATCTGCTTCCCGTTCTTCTCACCTGAGTGCTACTGATTCCAGCTTTGACGGCTACACTCTACTCAACCGGAGCAGTAAATTGAACCTCAAATTATGGCAATTTGTGAAACTGTTGAGAACTAGAGCTCAGTTGTTTGGCACGCCACCACTGTCCATCCAGCACTATGGACAGAACTGCCTACATCTGGCTCTAATTAGTCCATGATTGTATTCAGCCGAATGACCTCTGCTGGGAACACTCAGATTGAGGTTCTGAGTTATTGCAATATCGGAGCGTTTCACTGCTTTCAAGGCTTCTCAGGAAGAATTCTGGAATCTTGCTGCCGGCAGGCCTCCGGCTGTTCCGGGTGAACATCTCCTTGTAAATCCCCCGTGGTTTCTTGTACACCCGTGAAATTTGGCCAGGTTATGCAGTTTGCATTGCTGCACAATTGCGCCTGCCTAGCTCGGCCGCGCTTGCAAACATTCAGGCGTAGCAGCCAGATAGGCTGGTCCCCGTAGGACACTGCCAGCGGACTGGGTATATCTGCTTCCCGTTCTTCTCACCTGAGTGCTACTGATTCCAGCTTTGACGGCTACACTCTACTCAACCGGAGCAGTAAGTTGAACCTCAACTTATGGCACTTTGTGAAACTGTTGAGAACTAGAGCTCAGTTGTTTGGCACGCCACCACCCTCCATCCAGCACTATAGACGGCACTGCCTACATCTGGCTCTAATTAGTCCACGATTGTGTTCAGCCGAAAGACCTTTGCCGGGAACAGTCAGAATGAGGTTCTGAGTTTTTGCAACATAGGAGCGTTTCACTGCTTTCTAGGCTTCTCAGGAAGAATTCCGGAATCTTGCTGCCGGCAGGCCTCCGGCTGTTCCGGGTGAACATCTCCTTGTAAATCCCCCGTGGTTTCTTGTACACCCGTGAAATTTGGCCTGGTTATGCAGTTTGCATTGCTGCACAATTGCGCCTGGCTAGCTCAGCCGCGGTTGCAAACATTCAGGCTTGGGAGCCAGATAGGCTGGTCCCCGTAGGACTCTGCCAGCGGACTGGGTATATCTGCTTCCCGTTCTTCTCACCTGAGTGCTACTGATTCCAGCTTTCACGGCTACACTCTACTCAACCGGAGCAGTAATTTGAACCTCAACTTATGGCAGTTTGTGAAACTGTTGAGAACTAGAGCTCAGTTGTTTGGTACGCCACCACTCTCCATCCAGCACTATGGACGGCACTCTCTACATCTGGCTCTAATTAGTCCAGGGTTGTGTTCAGCCGAATGACCTCTGCCGGCAACACTCAGAATGAGGTTCTGAGTTATTGCAACATAGGAGCGTTTCACTGCTTTCTAGGCTTCTCAGGAAGAATTCCGGAATCTTGCTGCCGGCAGGCCTCCGGCTGTTCCGGGTGAACATCTCCTTGTAAATCCCCCGAGGTTTCTTGTACACCCGTGAAATTTGGCCAGGTTATGCAGTTTGCATTGCTGCACAATTTTGCCTGCCTAGCTCGGCCGCGGTTGCATACATTCAGGCGTGGCAGCCAGATAGGCTTGTCCGGGTAGGACACTGCCAGCGGACTGGATATATCTGCTTCCCCTTCTTCTCACCTGAGTGCTACTGATTCCAGCTTTGACGGCTACACTCTACTCAAACGGAGCAGTAAGTTGAACCTCAACTTATGGCACTTTGTGAAACTGTTGAGAACTAGAGCTCAGTTGTTTGGCACGCCATCTCAGTCCATCCAGCACTATGGACGGAAGTGCCTACATCTGGCTCTAATTAGTCCACGGTTGTTTTCAGCCGAATGACCTATGCCGGCAACACTAAGAATGAGGTTCTGAGTTATTGCAATATAGGAGCGTTTCACTGCTTTCAAGGCTTCTCAGGAAGAATTCCGGAATCTTGCTGCCGGCAGGCATCCGGCTGTTCCGGGTGAACATCTCCTTGTAAATCCCCCGTGGTTTCTTGTACACTCGTGAAATTTGGCCAGGTTATGCAGATTGCATTGCTACACAATTGCGCCTGCCTAGCTCGGCCGCGGTTGCAAACATTCAGGCGTGGCAGCCAGATAGGCTGGACCCCGTAGGACTCTGCCAGCGGACTGGGTATATCGGCTTCCTGTTCTTCTCACCTGAGGGCTACTGATTCCAGCTTTGACGGCTACACTCTACTCAACCGGAGCATTAAGTTGAACCTCAACTTATGGCCCTTTGTGAAACTGTTGAGAAATAGAGCTCAGTTGTTTGGAACGCCACCACTCTCCATCCAGCACTATGGACGACACTGCATACATCTGGCTCTAATTAGTCCACGGTTGTGTTCAGCCGAATGACCTCTGCCGGCAACACTCAGAATGAGGTTCTGAGTTATTGCAACATAGGAGCTTTTCACTGCTTTCAAGGCTTCTCAGGAAGAATTCCAGAATCTTGCTGCCGGCAGGCCTCCGGCTGTTCCGGGTGAACATCTCTTTGTAAATCGCCTTGGTTTCTTGTACACCCGTGAAATTTGGCCAGGTTATGCAGTTTGCATTGCTGCACAATTGCGACTGCCTAGATCTACCGCGGTTACAAACATTCAAGCGTGGCAGCCAGATAGGCTGGCCCCGGAGGACTCTGCCAGCGGACTGGGTATATCTGCTTCCCGTTCTTCTCACCTGAGTGCTACTGATTCCAGCTTTTACGGGTACACTCTACTCAACCGGAGCAGTAAATTGAACCTCAACTTATGGCACTTAGTGAAACTGTTGAGAACTAGAGCTCAGTTTTTTTGCACGCCACCACTGTACATCCAGCACTATGCACGGAACTGCCTACATCTGGCTCTAATTAGTCCACGATTGTGTTCAGCCGAATGACCTCTGCTGGGAAGACTCAGATTGAGGTTCTGAGTTATTGCAATATTGGAGCGTTTCACTGCTTTCAAGGCTTCTCAGGAAGAATTCCGGAATCTTGCTTCCGGCAGGCCTCCGGCTGTTCCGGGTGAATATCTCCTTCTAAATCCCCCGTGGTTTCTTGTACACCCGTGAAATTTAGCCAGGTTATGCAGTTTGCATGGCTGCACAATTGCGCCTGCCTAGCTCGGCCGCGGTGGCAAACATTCAAGCGTGGCAGCCAGATAGGCTGGTCCCCGTAGGACTCTGCCAGCGGACTGGGTATATCTGCTTCCCGTTCTTCTCACCTGAGTGCTACTGATTCCAGCTTTGACAGCTACACTCTACTCAACCGGAGCATTAAGTTGAACCTCAACTTATGGCCCTTTGTGAAAGTGTTGAGAAGTAGAGCTCAGTTGTTTGGCACGCCACCACTGTCCATCCAGCACTATGGACGGCATTGCCTACATCAGGCTCTGATTAGTCCACGGTTTTGTTCAGCCGAAAGACCTCTGCCGGGAACACTCAGAATGAGGTTCTGAGTTATTGCAACATAGGAGCGTTTCAATGCTATCAAGGCTTCTCAGGAAGAATTCCGGAATCTTGCTGCCGGCAGGCCTCCGGCTGTTCCGGGTGAACATCTCTTTGTAAATCCCCCGTGGTTTCTTGTACACCCGTGAAATTTGGCTAGGTTATGCAGTTTCCATTGCTGCACAATTGCGCCTGCCTAGCTCTGCCGCGGTTGCAAACATTCAGGCGTGGCAGCCAGATAGGCTGGTCCCCGTAGGACTCTGCCAGCGGACTGGGTATATCTGCTTACTGTTCTTCTCACCTGAGTGCTACTGATTCCAGGTTTGACGGCTACACTCTACTCAACCGGAGCATTAAGTTGTACCTCACCTTATGGCCCTTTGTGAAACTGTTGAGAACTAGAGCTCAGTTGTTTGGAACGCCACCACTCTCCATCCAGCACTATGGACGGCACTGCCTACATCTGGCTCTAATTAGTCCACGGTTGTGTTCAGCGGAATGACCTCTGCCGGCAACACTTACAATGAGGTTCTGAGTTATTGCAACATAGGAGCATTTCAATGCTTTCAAGGCTTCTCAGGAAGAATTCCGGAATCTTGCTGCCGGCAGGCCTCCGGCTGTTCCAGGTGAACATCTCCTTGTAAATCCCCCGTGGTTTCTTGTACACCCGTGACATTTGGCCAGATTATGTAGTTTGCATTGCTGCACAATTGCGCCTGCCTAGCTCGGTCGCGGTTGCAAACATTCAGGCGTGGCAGCCAGATAGGCTGGTCCCCGTAGGACTCTGCCAGCGGACTGGGTATATCTGCTTCCCGTTCTTCTCACCTGAATGCTACTGATTCCAGCTTTGACGGCTACACTCTACTCAACCGGAGCAGTAAGTTGAACCTCAACTTATGGCACTTTGTGAAACTGTTGAGAACTAGAGCTCAGTTGTTTGGCATGCCACCACTCTCCATCCAGCACTATGGACGGCACTGCCTCCATCTGGCTCTAATAAGTCCACGATTTTGTTCAGCCGAAAGACCTCTGCCGAGAACACTCAGAATGAGGTTCTGAGTTATTGCAACATAGGAGCGTTTCACTGCTTTCAAGGCTTCTCAGGAAGAATTCCGGAATCTTGCTGCCGGCAGGCCTCCGGCTGTTCCGGGTGAACATCTCTTTGTAAATCCACCGTGGTTTCTTGTACACCCGTGAAATTTGGCCAGGTTATGCAGTTTGCATTGCTGCACAATTGCGCCTGCCTAGCTCTGCCGCGGTTGCAAACATTCAAGCGTGGCAGCCAGATCGGCTGGTTCCCGTAGGACTCTGCCAGCGGACTGGGTATATCTGCTTCCCGTTCTTCTCACCTGAGTGCTACTGATTCCAGCTTTGACGGCTACACTCTACTCAACCGGAGCAGTAAGTTGAACCTCAACTTATGGCACTTTGTGAAACTGTTGAGAAGTAGAGCTCAGTTGTTTGGCACGCCACCACCCTCCATCCAGCACTATAGACGGCACTGCCTACATCTGGCTCTAATTAGTCCACGATTGTGTTCAGCCGAAAGACCTTTGCCGGGAACAGTCAGAATGAGGTTCTGAGTTATTGCAACATAGGAGCGTTTCACTGCTTTCAAGGCTTCTCAGGAAGAATTCCGGAATCTTGCTGTCAGCAGGCCTCCGGCTGTTCCGCGTGAACATCTCTTTGTAAATCCCCCGTGGTTTCTTGTACACCCGTGAAATTTGGCCAGGTTATGCAGTTTGCATTGCTGGACAATTGCGCCTGCCTAGCTCTGCCGCGGTTGCAAACATTCAGGCGTGGCAGCCAGATAGGCTGATCTCCGTAGGACTCTGCCAGCGGACTGGGTATATCTGTTTACTGTTCTTCTCACCTGAGTGCTACTGATTCCAGCTTTGACGGCTACACTCTACTCAACCGGAGCAGTAAGTTGAACCTCAACTTATGGCACTTTGTGAAACTGTTGAGAACTAGAGCTCAGTTGTTTGGCACGCCACCACTGTCCATCCAGCACTATGGACCGCACTGCCTACATCTGGCTCTAGTTAGTCCACGGTTGTGTTCAGCCGAATGACCTCTGCCGGCAACACTCAGAATGAGGTTCTGAGTTATTGCAACATAGGAGCGTTTCACTGCTTTCAAGGCTTCTCAGGAAGAATTCCGGAATCTTGCTGCCGGAAGGCCTCCGGCTGTTCCGGGTGAACATCTCCTTGTAAATCCCCCGTGGTTTCTTGTACAGCCATGAAATTTGGACAGGTTATGCAGTTTGCATTGCTGCACAATTGCGCCTGCCTAGCTCGGCCGCGGTTGCAAACATTCAGGCGTGGCAGCCAGATAGGCTGGTCCCCGTAGGACTCTGCCAGCGGACTGGGTATATCTGCTTCCCGTTCTTCTCACCTGAGTGCTACTGATTCCAGCTTTGACGGCTACACTCTACTCAACCGGAGCAGTAAGTTGAACCTCAACTTATGGCATTTTGTGAAACTGTTGAGAACTAGAGCTCAGATGTTTGGCACGCCACCACTGTCCATCCAGCACTATGGACGGCACTCTCTACATCTGGCTCTAATTAGTCCAGGGTTGTGTTCAGCCGAATGATCTCTGGCGGCAACACTCAGAATGAGGTTCTGAGTTATTGCAACATAGGAGCGTTTCACTGCTTTCTAGGCTTCTCAGGAAGAATTCCGGAATCTTGCTGCCGGCAGGCCTCCGGCTCTTCCGGGTGAACATGTCCTTGTAAATCCCCCGAGGTTTCTTGTACACCCGTGAAATTTGGCCAGGTTATGCAGTTTGCATTGCTGCACAATGGCGCCTGCCTAGCTCGGCCACGGTTGCAAACATTCAGGCGTGGCAGCCAGATAGGCTGTTCCCGGTAGGACACTGCCAGCGGACTGGATATATCTGCTTCCCCTTCTTCTCACCTGAGTGCTACTGATTCCAGCTTTGACGGCTACACTCTACTCAACCGGAGCAGTAAGTTGAACCTCAACTTATGGCACTTTGTGAAACTGTTGAGAAGTAGAGCTCAGTTGTTTGGCACGCCACCACTGTCCATCCAGCACTATGGACGGCACTCCGTACATCTGGCTCTAATTAGTCCACGGTTGTGTTCAGCCGAATGACCTCTGCCGGCAACACTCAGAATGAGGTTCTGAGTTATTGCAACATAGGAGCGTTTCCCTGCTTTCAAGGCTTCTCAGGAAGAATTCCGGAATCTTGCTGCCGGCAGGCCTCCGGCTGTTCCGGGTGAACATCTCCTTGTAAATCCCCCGTGGTTTCTTGTACACCCGTGAAATTTGGCCAGATTATGCAGTTTGCATGGCTGCACAATTGCGCCTGCCTAGCTCGGCTGCGGTTGCAAACATTCAGGCGTGGCAGCCAGATAGGCTGGTCCCCCTAGGACTCTGCCAGCAGACTGGGTTTATCTGCTTCCCGTTATTGTCACCTGAGTGCTACTGATTCCAGCTTTGACGGCTACACTCTACTCAACCGGAGCAGTAAGTTGAACCTCAACTTATGGCACTTTGTGAAACTGTTGAGAACTAGAGCTCAGTTGTTTGGCACGCCATCTCAGTCCATCCAGCACTATGGACGGCACTGCCTACATCTGGCTCTAATTAGTCCACGGTTGTTTTCAGCCGAATGACCTATGCCCGCAACACTAAGAATGAGGTTCTGAGTTATTGCAACATAGGAGCGTTTCACTGCTTTCAAGGCTTCTCAGGAAGAATTCCGGAATCTTGCTGCCGGCAGGCATCCGGCTGTTCCGGGTGAACATCTCCTTGTAAATCCCACCTGGTTTCTTGTACACTCGTGAAATTTGGCCAGGTTATGCAGATTGCATTGCTGCACAATTGCGCCTGCCTAGCTCGGCCGCGGTTGCAAACATTCAGGCGTGGCAGCCAGATAGGTTGGTCCCCGTAGGACTCTGCCAGCGGACTGGGTATATCTGCTTCCCGTTCTTCTCACCTGAGTGCTACTGATTCCAGCTTTGACAGCTACACTCTACTCAACCGGAGCATTAAGTTGAACCTCAACTTATGGCACTTTGTGAAACTGTTGAAACTAGAGCTCAGTTGTTTGGCACGCCACCACTCTACATCCAGCACTATGGACGGCACTGCCTACATCTGGCTCTAATTAGTCCACGATTGTGTTCAGCCGAAAGACCTCTGCCGGGAACAGTCAGAATGAGGTTCTGAGTTATTGCAACATAGGAGCGTTTCACTGCTTTCAAAGCTTCTCAGGAAGAATTCCGGAATCTTGCTGCCGGCAGGCCTCCGGCTGTTCCGGGTGAACATCTCTTTGTAAATCCCCCGTGGTTTCTTGTACACCCGTGAAATTTGGCCAGGTTATGCAGTTTGCATTGCTGCACTATTGTGCCTGCCTAGCTCTGCCGTGCTTGCAAACATTCAGGCGTGGCAGACTGATAGGCTGGTCCCCGTAGGATTCAGCCAGCGGAATGGGTATATCTGTTTACTGTTCTTCTCACCTGAGTGCTACTGATTCCAGCTTTGACGGCTACACTCTACTCAACCGGAGCAGTAAGTTGAACCTCAACTTATGGCACTTTGTGAAACTGTTGAGAACTAGAGCTCAGTTGTTTGGCACGCCACCACTGTCCATCCAGCACTATGGACGGCACTCTCTACATCTGGCTCTAATTAGTCCACGGTTGTGTTCAGCCGAATGACCTCTGCCGGCAACACTCAGAATGAGGTTCTGAGTTATTGCAACATAGGAGCGTTTCACTGCTTTCTAGGCTTCTCAGGAAGAATTCCGGAATCTTGCTGCCGGCAGGCCTCCGGCTGTTCCGGCTGAACATCTCCTTGTAAATCCCCCGAGGTTTCTTGTACACCCGTGAAATTTGGCCAGGTTATGCAGTTTGCATTGCTGCACAATTGCGCCTGCCTTGCTCGGCCGCGGTTGCAAACATTCAGGCGTGGCAGCCAGATAGGCTGTTCCCGGTAGGACACTGCCAGCGGACTGGATATATCTGCTTCCCCTTCTTCTCACCTGAGTGCTACTGATTCCAGCTTTGACGGCTACACTCTACTCAACCGGAGCAGTAAGTTGAACCTCAACTTATGGCACTTTGTGAAACTGTTGAGAAGTAGAGCTCAGTTGTTTGGCAGGCCACCACTCTCCATCCAGCACTATGGACGGCACTGCCTACATCTGGCTCTAATTAGTCCACGGTTGTGTTCAGCCGAATGACCTCTGCCGGGAACACTCAGAATGAGGTTCTGAGTTATTGCAACATAGGAGCGTTTCACTGCTTTCAAGGCTTCTCAGGAAGAATTCCGGAATCTTGCTGCCGGCAGGCCTCCGGCTGTTCTGGGTGAACATCACCTTGTAAATCCCCCGTGGTTTCTTGTACACCCGTGAAATTTGGCCAGGTTATGCAGTTTGCATTGCTGCACAATTGCGCCTGCCTAGCTCGGCCGAGCTTGCAAACATTCAGGCGTAGCAGCCAGATAGGCTGGTCCCCGTAAGACACTGCCATCGGACTGGGTATATCTGCTTACTGTTCTTCTCACCTGAGTGCTACTGATTCCAGCTTTGACGGCTACACTCTACTCAACCGGAGCATTAAGTTGTACCTCAACTTATGGCCCTTTGTGAAACTGTTGAGAACTAGAGCTCAGTTGTTTGGAACGCCACCACTCTCCATCCAGCACTATGGACGGAACTGCCTACATCTGACTCTAATTAGTCCACGGTTGTGTTCAGCGGAATGACCTCTGCTGGCAACACACAGAATGAGGTTCTGAGTTATTGCAACATAGGAGCATTTCAATGCTTTCAAGGCTTCTCAGGAAGAATTCCGGAATCTTGCTGCCGGCAGGCCTCCGGCTGTTCCGGGTGAACATCTCCTTGTAAATCCCCCGTGGTTTCTTGTAAACCCGGGAATTTTGGCCAGATTATGCAGTTTGCATTGCTGCACAATTGCGCCTGCCTAGCTCGGCCGCGGTTGCAAACATTCAGGCGTGGCAGCCAGATAGGCTGGTCCCCGTAGGACTCTGCCAGCGGACTGGGTATATCTGCTTACTGTTTTTCTCACCTGAGTGCAACTGATTCCAGGTTTGACGGCTACACTCTACTCAACCGGAGCAGTAAGTTGTACCTCAACTTATGGCACTTTGTGAAACTGTTGAGAACTAGAGCTCAGTTGTTTGGCACGCCACCACTGTCCATCCAGCACTATGGACGGCACTCTCTACATCTGGCTCTAATTAGTCCACGATTGTGTTCAGCCGAAAGACCTCTGCCGGGAACACTCAGAATGAGGTTCTGAGTTATTGCAGCATAGGAGCGTTTCAATGCTATCAAGGCTTCTCAGGAAGAATTCCGGAATCTTGCTGCCGGCAGGCCTCCGGCTGTTCTGGGTGAACATCACCTTGTAAATCCCCCGTGGTTTCTTGTACACCCGTGAAATTTGGCCAGGTTATGCAGTTTGCATTGCTGCACAATTGCGCCTGCCTAGCTCGGCCGAGCTTGCAAACATTCAGGCGTAGCAGCCAGATAGGCTGGTCCCCGTAAGACACTGCCATCGGACTGGGTATATCTGCTTACTGTTCTTCTCACCTGAGTGCTACTGATTCCAGCTTTGACGGCTACACTCTACTCAACCGGAGCATTAAGTTGTACCTCAACTTATGGCCCTTTGTGAAACTGTTGAGAACTAGAGCTCAGTTGTTTGGAACGCCACCACTCTCCATCCAGCACTATGGACGGAACTGCCTACATCTGACTCTAATAAGTCCACGGTTGTGTTCAGCGGAATGACCTCTGCTGGCAACACACAGAATGAGGTTCTGAGTTATTGCAACATAGGAGCATTTCAATGCTTTCAAGGCTTCTCAGGAAGAATTCCGGAATCTTGCTGCCGGCAGGCCTCCGGCTGTTCCGGGTGAACATCTCCTTGTAAATCCCCCGTGGTTTCTTGTAAACCCGGGAATTTTGGCCAGATTATGCAGTTTGCATTGCTGCACAATTGCGCCTGCCTAGCTCGGCCGCGGTTGCAAACATTCAGGCGTGGCAGCCAGATAGGCTGGTCCCCGTAGGACTCTGCCAGCGGACTGGGTATATCTGCTTCCCGTTCTTCTCACCTGAGTGCTACTGATTCCAGCTTTGACGGCTACACTCTACTGAACCGGAGCATTAAGTTGAACCTCAACTTATGGCACTTTGTGAAACTGTTGAGAACTAGAGCTCAGTTGTTTGGCACGCCACCACTGTCCATCCAGCACTATGGACGGAACTGCCTACATCTGGCTCTAATTAGTCCACGGTTGTGTTCAGCCGAATGACCTCTACCGGGAACACTCAGAATGAGGTTCTGAGTTATTGCAAAATAGGAGCGTTTCACTGCTTTCAAGGCTTCTCAGGAAGAATTCCGGAGTCTTGCTGCCGGCAGGCTTCTGGCTGTTCCGGGTGAACATCTCCTTGTAAATCCCCCGTGGGTTCTTGTACACCCGTGAAATTTGGCCAGGTTATGCAGTTTGCATTGCTGCACAATTGCGCCTGCCTAGCTCGGCCTCGGTTGCAAACATTCAGGCGTGGCAGCCAGATAGGCTGGTCCCCTTAGGACACTGCCAGCAGACTGGGTATATCTGCTTCCCGTTCTTCTCACCTGAGTGCTACTGATTCCAGCTTTGACGGCTACACTCTACTCAACTGGAGCAGTAAGTTGAACTTCAACTTATGGCACTTTGTGAAACTGTTGAGAACTAGAGCTCAGTTGTTTGGCACGCCACCACTGTCCATCCAGCACTATGGACGGCACTGACTACATCTGGCTCTAATTAGTCCACGATTGTGTTCAGCCGAATGACCTCTGCTGGGAACACTCAGATTGACGTTCTGAGTTATTGCAACATAGGAGCGTTTCACTGCTTTCAAGGCTTCTCAGGAAGAATTCCGGAATCTTGCTGCCGACAGGCCTCCGGCTGTTCCGGGTGAACATCTCTTTTTAAAGCCCCCGTGGTTTCTTGTACACCCGTGAAATTTGGCTAGGTTATGCAGTTTGCATTGATGCACAATTGTGCCTGCCTAGCTCGGCCGCGGTTGCAAACATTCAGTCGTGGCAGCCAGATAGGCTGGTCCCCGTAAGACTCTGCCAGCGGACTGGGTATATCTGGTTCCCGTTCTTCTCACCTGAGTGCTACTGATTCCAGCTTTGACGGCTACACTCTACTCAACCGGAGAAGTAAGTTGAACCTCAACTTATGGCCCTTTGTGAAACTGTTGAGAACTAGAGCTCAGTTGTTTGGAACGCCACCACTGTCCATCCAGCACTATGGACGGCACTGCCTACATCTGGCTCTAATTAGTCCACGGTTGTGTTCAGCCGAATGACCTCTGCCGGCAACACTCAGAATGAGGTTCTGAGTTATTGCAACATAGGAGCGTTTCACTGCTTTCAAGGCTTCTCAGGAAGAATTCCGGAATCTTGCTGCCGGCAGGCATCCGGCTGTTCCGGGTGAACATCTCCTTGTAAATCCCCCGTGGTTTCTTGTACACTCGTGAAATTTGGCCAGGTTATGCAGATTGCATTGCTACACAATTGCGCCTGCCTAGCTCGGCCGCGGTTGCAAACATTCAGGCGTGGCAGCCAGATAGGCTGGTCCCCGTAGGACTCTGCCAGCGGACTGGGTATATCGGCTTCCTGTTCTTCTCACCTGAGGGCTACTGATTCCAGCTTTGACGGCTACACTCTACTCAACCGGAGCATTAAGTTGAACCTCAACTTATGGCCCTTTGTGAAACTGTTGAGAAATAGAGCTCAGTTGTTTGGAACGCCACCACTCTCCATCCAGCACTATGGACGGCACTGCATACATCTGGCTCTAATTAGTCCACGGTTGTGTTCAGCCGAATGACCTCTGCCGGCAACACTCAGAATGAGGTTCTGAGTTATTGCAACATAGGAGCGTTTCACTGCTTTCAAGGCTTCTCAGGAAGAATTCCAGAATCTTGCTGCCGGCAGGCCTCCGGCTGTTCCGGGTGAACATCTCTTTGTAAATCGCCTTGGTTTCTTGTACACCCGTGAAATTTGGCCAGGTTATGCAGTTTGCATTGCTGCACAATTGCGACTGCCTAAATCTACCGCGGTTACAAACATTCAAGCGTGGCAGCCAGATAGGCTCGCCCCGGAGGACTCCGCCAGCGGACTGGGTATATCTGCTTCCCGTTCTTCTCACCTGAGTGCTACTGATTCCAGCTTTTACGGGTACACTCTACTCAACCGGAGCAGTAAATTGAACCTCAACTTATGGCACTTTGTGAAACTGTTGAGAACTAGAGCTCAGTTTGTTTGCACGCCACCACTGTACATCCAGCACTATGCACGGAACTGCCTTCATCTGGCTCTAATTAGTCCACGATTGTGTTCAGCCGAATGACCTCTGCTGGGAACACTCAGATTGAGGTTCTGAGTTATTGCAATATTGGAGCGTTTCACTGCTTTCAAGGCTTCTCAGGAAGAATTCCGGAATCTTGCTGCCGGCAGGCCTCCGGCTGTTCCGGGTGAACATCTCCTTCTAAATCCCCCGTGGTTTCTTGTACACCCGTGAAATTTGGCCAGGTTATGCAGTTTGCATTGCTGCACAATTGCGCCTGCCTATGTCGGCCGCGCTTGCAAACATTCAGGCGTAGCAGCCAGATAGGCTGGTCCCCGTAGGACACTGCCAGCGGACTGGGTATATCTGCTTCCCGTTCTTCTCACATGAGTGCTACTGATTCCAGCTTTGACGGCTACACTCTACTCAACCGGAGCAGTAAGTTGAACCTCAACTTATGGCACTTTGTGAAACTGTTGAGAACTAGAGCTCAGTTGTTTGGCATGCCACCACTGTCCATCCAGCACTATGGACGGCACTGCTTACATCTGGCTCTAATTAGTCCACGGTTGTGTTCAGCCGAATGACCTCTGCCGGCAATACTCAGAATGAGGTTCTGAGTTATTGCAACATAGGAGCGTTTCACTGCTTTCAAGGCTTTTCAGGAAGAATTCTGGAATCTTGCTGGTGGCAGGCCTCCGGCTGTTCCGGGAGAACATCTCCTTGTAAATCCCCCGAGGTTTCTTGTACACCCGTGAAATTTGGCCCGGTTATGCAGTTTGCATGGCTGCACAATTGCGCCTGCCTAGCTCGGCCGCGGTTGCAAATATTCAGGCGTAGCAGCCAGATAGGCTGATCCCCGTAGGACTCTGCCAGCGGACTGGGTATATCTGCTTCCCGTTCTTCTCACCTGAGTGCTACTGATTCCAGATTTGACGGCTACACTCTACTCAACCGGAGCAGTAAGTTGAACCTCAACTTATGGCACTTTGTGAAACTGTTGAGAACTAGAGCTCAGTTGTTTAGCATGCCACCACTGTCCATCCAGCACTATGGACGGCACTGCATACATATGGCTCCAATTAGTCCACGGTTGTGTTCAGCCAAATGACCTCTGCCGGCAACACTCAGAATGAGGTTCTGAGTTATTGTAACATAGGAGCATTTCACTGCTTTCAAGGCTTCTCAGGAAGAATTCCGGAATCTTGCTGCCGGCAGGCCTCCGGCTGTTCCGGGTGAACATCTCCTTGTAAATCCCCCGTGGTTTCTTGTAGACCCGTGAAATTTGGCCAGGTTATGCAGTTTGCATTGCTGCACAATTGCGCCTTCCTAGCTCTGCCGCGGTTGCAAACATTCAAGCGTGGCAGCCAGATAGGCTGGTCCCCGTAGGACTCTGCCAGCGGACTGGGTATATCTGCTTACTGTTCTTCTCACCTGAGTGCTACTGATTCCAGCTTTGACAGCTACACTCTACTCAACCGGAGCATTAAGTTGAACCTCAACTTATGGCCCTTTGTGAAAGTGTTGAGAAGTAGAGCTCAGTTGTTTGGCACGCCAGCACTGTCCATCCAGCACTATGGACGGCATTGCCTACATCAGGCTCTGATTAGTCCACGGTTTTGTTCAGCCGAAAGACCTCTGCCGGGAACACTCAGAATGAGGTTCTGAGTTATTGCAACATAGGAGCGTTTCAATGCTATCAAGGCTTCTCAGGAAGAATTCCGGAATCTTGCTGCCGGCAGGCCTCCGGCTGTTCCGGGTGAACATCTCTTTGTAAATCCCCCGTGGTTTCTTGTCCACCCGTGAAATTTGGCTAGGTTATGCAGTTTCCATTGCTGCACAATTGCGCCTGCCTAGCTCTGCCGCGGTTGCAAACATTCAGGCGTGGCAGCCAGATAGGCTGGTCCCCGTAGGACTCTGCCAGCGGACTGGGTATACCTGCTTACTGTTCTTCTCACCTGAGTGCTACTGATTCCAGGTTTGACGGCTACACTCTACTCAACCGGAGCATTAAGTTGTACCTCACCTTATGGCCCTTTGTGAAAATGTTGAGAACTAGAGCTCAGTTGTTTGGAACGCCACCACTCTCCATCCAGCACTATGGACGGCACTGCCTACATCTGGCTCTAATTAGTCCACGGTTGTGTTCAGCGGAATGACCTCTGCCGGCAACACTTACAATGAGGTTCTGCGTTATTGCAACATAGGAGCATTTCAATGCTTTCAAGGCTTCTCAGGAAGAATTCCGTAATCTTGCTGCCGGCAGGCCTCCGGCTGTTCCAGGTGAACATCTCCTTGTAAATCCCCCGTGGTTTCTTGTACACCCGTGAAATTTGGCCAGATTATGCAGTTTGCATTGCTGCACAATTGCGCCTGCCTAGCTCGGTCGCGGTTGCAAACATTCAGGCGTGGCAGCCAGATAGGCTGGTCCCCGTAGGACTCTGCCAGCGGACTGGGTATATCTGCTTCCCGTTCTTCTCACCTGAGTGCTACTGATTCCAGCTTATACGGGTACACTCTACTCAACCGGAGCAGTAAATTGAACCTCAAATTATGGCACTTGTGAAACTGTTGAGAACTAGAGCTCAGTTGTTTGGCACGCCACCACTATCCATCCAGCACTATGGAAGGAACTGCCTACATCTGGCTCAAATTAGTCCACGATTGTATTCAGCCGAATGACCTCTGCTGGGAACACTCAGATTGAGGTTCTGAGTTATTGCAATATCGGAGCGTTTCACTGCTTTCAAGGCTTCTCAGGAAGAATTCCGGAATCTTGCTGCCGGCAGGCCTCCGGCTGTTCCGGGTGAACATCTCCTTGTAAATCCCCCGTGGTTTCTTGTACACCCGTGAAATTTGGCCAGGTTATGCAGTTTGCATTGCTGCACAATTGCGCCTGCCTAGCTCGGCCGCGCTTGCAAAGATTCAGGCGTAGCAGCCAGATAGGCTGGTCCCCGTGGGACACTGCCAGCGGACTGGGTATATCTGCTTCCCGTTCTTCTCACCTGAGTGCTACTGATTCCAGCTTTGACGGCTACACTCTACTCAACCGGAGCAGTAAGTTGAACCTCAACTTATGGCACTTTGTGAAACTGTTGAGAAGTAGAGCTCAGTTGTTTGGCACGCCACCACCCTCCATCCAGCACTATAGACGGCACTGCCTACATCTGGCTCTAATTAGTCCACGATTGTGTTCAGCCGAAAGACCTTTGCCGGGAACAGTCAGAATGAGGTTCTGAGTTATTGCAACATAGGAGCGTTTCACTGCTTTCAAGGCTTCTCAGGAAGAATTCCGGAATCTTGCTGTCAGCAGGCCTCCGGGTGTCCGCGTGAACATCTCTTTGTAAATCCCCCGTGGTTTCTTGTACACCCGTGAAATTTGGCCAGGTTATGCAGTTTGCATTGCTGGACAATTGCGCCTGCCTAGCTCTGCCGCGGTTGCAAACATTCAGGCGTGGCAGCCAGATAGGCTGATCCCCGTAGGACTCTGCCAGCGGACTGGGTATATCTGTTTACTGTTCTTCTCACCTGAGTGCTACTGATTCCAGCTTTGACGGCTACACTCTACTCAACCGGAGCAGTAAGTTGAACCTCAACTTATGGCAATTTGTGAAACTGTTGAGAACTAGAGCTCAGTTGTTTGGCACGCCACCACTGTCCATCCAGCACTATGGACCGCACTGCCTACATCTGGCTCTAGTTAGTCCACGGTTGTTTTCAGCCGAATGACCTATGCCCGCAACACTAAGAATGAGGTTCTGAGTTATTGCAACATAGGAGCGTTTCACTGCTTTCAAGGCTTCTCAGGAAGAATTCCGGAATCTTGCTGCCGGCAGGCATCCGGCTGTTCCGGGTGAACATCTCCTTGCAAATCCCCCGTGGTTTCTTGTACACTCGTGAAATTTGGCCAGGTTATGCAGTTTGCATTGCTGCACAATTGTGCCTGCCTAGCTCTGCCGTGCTTGCAAACATTCAGGCGTGGCAGCCTGATAGGCTGGTCCCCGTAGGACTCAGCCAGCGGACTGGGTATATCTGTTTACTGTTCTTCTCACCTGAGTGCTACTGATTCCAGCTTTGACGGCTACACTCTACTCAACCGGAGCAGTAAGTTGAACCTCAACTTATGGCACTTTGTGAAACTGTTGAGAACTAGAGCTCAGTTGTTTGGCACGCCACCACTGTCCAATCAGCACTATGGACGGCACTCTCTACATCTGGCTCTAATTAGTCCACGGTTGTGTTCAGCCGAATGACCTCTGCCGGCAACACTCAGAATGAGGTTCTGAGTTATTGCAACATAGGAGTGTTTCACTGCTTTCTAGGCTTCTCAGGAAGAATTCCGGAATCTTGCTGCCGGCAGGCCTCCGGCTGTTCCGGATGAACATCTCCTTGTAAATCCCCCGAGGTTTCTTGTACACCCGTGAAATTTGGCCAGGTTATGCATTTTGCATTGCTCCACAATTGCGCCTGCCTAGCTCGGCCGCGGTTGCAAACATTCAGGCGTGGCAGCCAGATAGGCTGGTCCCGGTAGGACACTGCCAGCGGACTGGATATATCTGCTTCCCCTTCTTCTCACCTGAGTGGTACTGATTCCAGCTTTGACGGCTACACTCTACTCAACCGGAGCAGTAAGTTGAACCTCAACTTATGGCACTTTGTGAAACTGTTGAGAAGTAGAGCTCAGTTGTTTGGCAGGCCACCACTCTCCATCCAGCACTATGGACGGCACTGCCTACATCTGGCTCTAATTAGTCCACGGTTGTGTTCAGCCGAATGACCTCTGCCGGGAACACTCAGAATGAGATTCTGAGTTATTGCAACATAGGAGCGTTTCACTGCTTTCAAGGCTTCTCAGGAAGAATTCCGGAATCTTGCTGCCGGCAGGCCTCCGGCTGTTCCGGGTGAACATCTCCTTGTAAATCCCCCGTGGTTTCTTGTACACCGGTGAAATTTGGCCAGATTATGCAGTTTGCATGGCTGCACAATTCCGCCTGCCTAGCTCGGCCGCGGTTGCAAACATTCAGGCGTGGCAGCCAGATAGGCTGGTCCCCCTAGGACTCTGCCAGCAGACTGGGTTTATCTGCTTCCCGTTATTGTCACCTGAGTTTTACTGATTCCAGCTTTGACGGCTACATTCTACTCAACCGGAGCACTAAGTTGAACCTCAACTTATGGCACTTTTTGAAACTGTTGAGAACTAGAGCTCAGTTGTTTGGCACGCCATCTCAGTCCATCCAGCACTATGGACGGCACTGCCTACATCTGGCTCTAATTAGTCCACGGTTGTTTTCAGCCGAATGACCTATGCCGGCAACACTCAGAATGAGGTTCTGAGTTATTGCAACATAGGAGCGTTTCACTGCTTTCAAGGCTTCTCAGGAAGAATTCCGGAATCTTGCTGCCGGCAAGCCTCCGGCTGTTCCGGGTGAACATCTCCTTGTAAATCCCCCGTGGTTTCTTGTACACATGTGAAATTTGGCCAGATTATGCAGTTTGCATGGCTGCACAATTGCGCCTGCCTAGCTCGGCCGTGGTTGCAAACATTCAGGCGTGGCAGCCAGATAGGATGGTCCCCGTAGGACTCTGCCAGCGGACTGGGTTTATCTGCTTCCCTTTATTGTCACCTGAGTGCTACTGATTCCAGCTTTGACAGCTACACTCTACTCAACCGGAGCAGTAAGTTGAACCTCAACTTATGGCACTTTGTGAAACTGTTGAGAAGTAGAGCTCAGTTGTTTGGCACGCCACCACTCTCCATCCAGCACTATGGACGGCACTGCCTACATCTGGCTCTAATTAGTCCACGGTTGTGTTCAGCCGAATGACCTCTGCCGGCAACACTCAGAATGAGGTTCTGAGTTATTGCAACATAGGAGCGTTTCACTGCTTTCAAGGCTTCTCAGGAAGAATTCCGGAATCTTGCTGCCGGCAGGCATCCGGCTGTTCCGGGTGAACATCTCCTTGTAAATCCCCCGTGGTTTCTTGTACACCCGTGAAATTTGGCCAGGTTATGCAGTTTGCATTGCTGCACAATTGCGCCTGCCTAGCTCGGCCGCGGTTGCAAACATTCAGGCGTAGCAGCCAGATAGGCTGGTCCCCGTAGGACTCTGCCAGCGGACTGGGTATATCTGCTTCCCGTTCTTCTCACCTGAGTGCTACTGATTCCAGCTTTGACGGCTACACTCTACTCAACCGGAGCAGTAAGTTGAACCTCAACTTATGGCACTTTGTGAAACTGTTGAGAAGTAGAGCTCAGTTGTTTGGCACGCCACCACCCTCCATCCAGCACTATAGACGGCACTGCCTACATCTGGCTCTAATTAGTCCACGATTGTGTTCAGCCGAAAGACCTTTGCCGGGAACAGTCAGAATGAGGTTCTGAGTTTTTGCAACATAGGAGCGTTTCACTGCTTTCTAGGCTTCTCAGGAAGAATTCCGGAATCTTGCTGCCGGCAGGCCTCCGGCTGTTCCGGGTGAACATCTCCTTGTAAATCCCCCGTGGTTTCTTGTACACCCGTGAAATTTGGCCTGGTTATGCAGTTTGCATTGCTGCACAATTGCGCCTGCCTAGCTCAGCCGCGGTTGCAAACATTCAGGCTTGGGAGCCAGATAGGCTGGTCCCCGTAGGACACTGCCAGCGGACTGGGTATATCTGCTTCCCGTTCTTCTCACCTGAGCGCTACTGATTCCAGCTTTCACGGCTACACTCTACTCAACCGGAGCAGTAATTTGAACCTCAACTTATGGCAGTTTGTGAAACTGTTGAGAACTAGAGCTCAGTTGTTTGGTACGCCACCACTCTCCATCCAGCACTATGGACGGCACTCTCTACATCTGGCTCTAATTAGTCCAGGGTTGTGTTCAGCCGAATGACCTCTGCCGGCAACACTCAGAATGAGGTTCTGAGTTATTGCAACATAGGAGCGTTTCACTGCTTTCTAGGCTTCTCAGGAAGAATTCCGGAATCTTGCTGCCGGCAGGCCTCCGGCTGTTCCGGGTGAACATCTCCTTGTAAATCCCCCGTGGTTTCTTGTACACCCGTGAAATTTGGCCAGATTATGCAGTTTGCATGGCTGCACAATTCCGCCTGCCTAGCTCGGCCGCGGTTGCAAACATTCAGGCGTGGCAGCCAGATAGGCTGGTCCCCCTAGGACTCTGCCAGCAGACTGGGTTTATCTGCTTCCCGTTATTGTCACCTGAGTGCTACTGATTCCAGCTTTGACGGCTACACTCTACTCAACCGGAGCAGTAAGTTGAACCTCAACTTATGGCACTTTGTGAAACTGTTGAGAACTAGAGCTCAGTTGCTTGGCACGCCATCTCAGTCCATCCAGCACTATGGACGGAACTGCCTACATCTGGCTCTAATTAGTCCACGGTTGTTTTCAGCCGAATGACCTATGCCGGCAACACTAAGAATGAGGTTCTGAGTTATTGCAATATAGGAGCGTTTCACTGCTTTCAAGGCTTCTCAGGAAGAATTCCGTAATCTTGCTGCCGGCAGGCATCCGGCTGTTCCGGGTGAACATCTCCTTGTAAATCCCCCGTGGTTTCTTGTACACTCGTGAAATTTGGCCAGGTTATGCAGATTGCATTGCTACACAATTGCATCTGCCTAGCTCGGCCGCGGTTGCAAACATTCAGGCGTGGCAGCCAGATAGGCTGGTCCCCGTAGGACTCTGCCAGCGGACTGGGTATATCGGCTTCCTGTTCTTCTCACCTGAGGGCTACTGATTCCAGCTTTGACGGCTACGCTCTACTCAACCGGAGCATTAAGTTGAACCTCAACTTATGGCCCTTTGTGAAACTGTTGAGAAATAGAGCTCAGTTGTTTGGAACGCCACCACTCTCCATCCAGCACTATGGACGGCACTGCATACATCTGGCTCTAATTAGTCCACGGTTGTGTTCAGCCGAATGACCTCTGCCGGCAACACTCAGAATGAGGTTCTGAGTTATTGCAACATAGGAGCGTTTCACTGCTTTCAAGGCTTCTCAGGAAGAATTCCAGAATCTTGCTGCCGGCAGGCCTCCGGCTGTTCCGGGTGAACATCTCTTTGTAAATCGTCTTGGTTTCTTGTACACCCGTGAAATTTGGCCAGGTTATGCAGTTTGCATTGCTGCACAATTGCGACTGCCTAGATCTACCGCGGTTACAAACATTCAAGCTTGGCAGCCAGATAGGCTGGCCCCGGAGGACTCTGCCAGCGGACTGGGTATATCTGCTTCCCGTTCTTCTCACCTGAGTGCTACTGATTCCAGCTTTTACGGGTACACTCTACTCAACCGGAGCAGTAAATTGAACCTCAACTTATGGCACTTTGTGAAACTGTTGAGAACTAGAGCTCAGTTTTTTTGCACGCCACCACTGTACATCCAGCACTATGCACGGAACTGCCTTCATCTGGCTCTAATTAGTCCACGATTGTGTTCAGCCGAATGACCTCTGCTGGGAACACTCAGATTGAGGTTCTGAGTTATTGCAATATTGGAGTGTTTCACTGCTTTCAAGGCTTCTCAGGAAGAATTCCGGAATCTTGCTGCCGGCAGGCCTCCGGCTGTTCCGGGTGAACATCTCCTTCTAAATCCCCCGTGGTTTCTTGTACACCCGTGAAATTTGGCCAGGTTATGCAGTTTGCATTGCTGCACAATTGCGCCTGCCTATGTCGGCCGCGCTTGCAAACATTCAGGCGTAGCAGCCAGATAGGCTGGTCCCCGTAGGACACTGCCAGCGGACTGGGTATATCTGCTTCCCGTTCTTCTCACATGAGTGCTACTGATTCCAGCTTTGACGGCTACACTCTACTCAACCGGAGCATTAAGTTGAACCTCAACTTATGGCACTTTGTGAAACTGTTGAGAACTAGAGCTCAGTTGTTTGGCACGCCACCACTGTCCATCCAGCACTATGGACGGCACTGCTTACATCTGGCTCTAATTAGTCCACGGTTGTGTTCAGCCGAATGACCTCTGCCGGCAATACTCAGAATGAGGTTCTGAGTTATTGCAACATAGGAGCGTTTCACTGCTTTCAAGGCTTTTCAGGAAGAATTCTGGAATCTTGCTGGTGGCAGGCCTCCGGCTGTTCCGGGAGAACATCTCCTTGTAAATCCCCCGTTGTTTCTTGTACACCCGTGAAATTTGGCCCGGTTATGCAGTTTGCATGGCTGCACAATTGCGCCTGCCTAGCTCGGCCGCGGTTGCAAATATTCAGGCGTAGCAGCCAGATAGGCTGATCCCCGGAGGACTCTGCCAGCGGACTGGGTATATCTGCTTCCCGTTCTTCTCACCTGAGTGCTACTGATTCCAGCTTTGACGGCTACACTCTACTCAACCGGAGCAGTAAGTTGAACCTCAACTTATGGCACTTTGTGAAACTGTTGAGAAGTAGAGCTCAGTTGTTTGGCACGCCACCACCCTCCATCCAGCACTATAGACGGCACTGCCTACATCTGGCTCTAATTAGTCCACGATTGTGTTCAGCCGAAAGACCTTTGCCGGGAACAGTCAGAATGAGGTTCTGAGTTATTGCAACATAGGAGCGTTTCACTGCTTACAAGGCTTCTCAGGAAGAATTCCGGAATCTTGCTGTCAGCAGGCCTCCGGCTGTTCTGCGTGAACATCTCTTTGTAAATCCCCCGTGGTTTCTTGTACACCCGTGAAATTTGGCCAGGTTATGCAGTTTGCATTGCTGGACAATTGCGCCTGCCTAGCTCTGCCGCGGTTGCAAACATTCAGGCGTGGCAACCAGATAGGCTGATCCCCGTAGGACTCTGCCAGCGGACTGGGTATATCTGTTTACTGTTCTTCTCACCTGAGTGCTACTGATTCCAGCTTTGACGGCTACACTCTACTCAACCGGAGCAGTAAGTTGAACCTCAACTTATGGCACTTTGTGAAACTGTTGAGAACTAGAGCTCAGTTGTTTGGCACGCCACCACTGTCCATCCAGCACTATGGACCGCACTGCCTACATCTGGCTCTAGTTAGTCCACGGTTGTGTTCAGCCGAATGACCTCTGCCGGCAACACTCAGAATGAGGTTCTGAGTTATTGCAACATAGGAGCGTTTCACTGCTTTCAAGGCTTCTCAGGAAGAATTCCGGAATCTTGCCGCCGGAAGGCCTCCGGCTGTTCCGGGTGAACATCTCCTTGTAAATCCCCCGTGGTTTCTTGTACAGCCATGAAATTTGGACAGGTTATGCAGTTTGCATTGCTGCACAATTGCGCCTGCCTAGCTCGGCCGCGCTTGCAAACATTCAGGCGTAGCAGCCAGATAGGCTGGTCCCCGTGGGACACTGCCAGCGGACTGGGTATATCTGCTTCCCGTTCTTCTCACCTGAGTGCTACTGATTCCAGCTTTGACGGCTACACTCTACTCAACCGGAGCAGTAAGTTGAACCTCAACTTATGGCACTTTGTGAAACTGTTGAGAAGTAGAGCTCAGTTGTTTGGCACGCCACCACCCTCCATCCAGCACTATAGACGGCACTGCCTACATCTGGCTCTAATTAGTCCACGATTGTGTTCAGCCGAAAGACCTTTGCCGGGAACAGTCAGAATGAGGTTCTGAGTTATTGCAACATAGGAGCGTTTCACTGCTTACAAGGCTTCTCAGGAAGAATTCCGGAATCTTGCTGTCAGCAGGCCTCCGGCTGTTCCGCGTGAACATCTCTTTGTAAATCCCCCGTGGTTTCTTGTACACCCGTGAAATTTGGCCAGGTTATGCAGTTTGCATTGCTGGACAATTGCGCCTGCCTAGCTCTGCCGCGGTTGCAAACATTCAGGCGTGGCAACCAGATAGGCTGATCCCCGGAGGACTCTGCCAGCGGACTGGGTATATCTGTTTACTGTTCTTCTCACCTGAGTGCTACTGATTCCAGCTTTGACGGCTACACTCTACTCAACCGGAGCAGTAAGTTGAACCTCAACTTATGGCACTTTGTGAAACTGTTGAGAACTAGAGCTCAGTTGTTTGGCACGCCACCACTGTCCATCCAGCACTATGGACCGCACTGCCTACATCTGGCTCTAGTTAGTCCACGGTTGTGTTCAGCCGAATGACCTCTGCCGGCAACACTCAGAATGAGGTTCTGAGTTATTGCAACATAGGAGCGTTTCACTGCTTTCAAGGCTTCTCAGGAAGAATTCCGGAATCTTGCCGCCGGAAGGCCTCCGGCTGTTCCGGGTGAACATCTCCTTGTAAATCCCCCGTGGTTTCTTGTACAGCCATGAAATTTGGACAGGTTATGCAGTTTGCATGGCTGCACAATTGCGCCTGCCTAGCTCGGCCGCGGTTGCAAACATTCAGGCGTGGCAGCCAGATAGGCTGGTCCCCGTAGGACTCTGCCAGCGGACTGGGTATATCTGCTTCCCGTTCTTCTCACCTGAGTGCTACTGATTCCAGCTTTGACGGCTACACTCTACTCAACCGGAGCAGTAAGTTGAACCTCAACTTATGGCATTTTGTGAAACTGTTGAGAACTAGAGCTCAGATGTTTGGCAGGCCACCACTGTCCATCCAGCACTATGGACGGCACTCTCTACATCTGGCTCTAATTAGTCCAGGGTTGTGTTCAGCCGAATGACCTCTGGCGGCAATACTCAGAATGAGGTTCTGAGTTATTGCAACATAGGAGCGTTTCACTGCTTTCTAGGCTTCTCAGGAAGAATTCCGGAATCTTGCTGCCGGCAGGCCTCCGGCTGTTCCGGGTGAACATCTCCTTGTAAATCCCCCGAGGTTTCTTGTACACCCGTGAAATTTGGCCAGGTTATGCAGTTTGCATTGCTGCACAATGGCGCCTGACTAGCTCGGCCGCGGTTGCAAACATTCAGGCGTGGCAGCCAGATAGGCTGTTCCCGGTAGGACACTGCCAGCGGACTGGATATATCTGCTTCCCCTTCTTCTCACCTGAGTGCTACTGATTCCAGCTTTGACGGCTACACTCTACTCAACCGGAGCAGTAAGATGAACCTCAACTTATGGCACTTTGTGAAACTGTTGAGAAGTAGAGCTCAGTTGTTTGGCACGCCACCACTCTCCATCCAGCACTATGGACGGCACTGCCTACATCTGGCTCTAATTAGTCCACGGTTGTGTTCAGCCGAATGACCTCTGCCGGGAACACTCAGAATGAGGTTCTGAGTTATTGGAACATAGGAGCGTTTCCCTGCTTTCAAGGCTTCTCAGGAAGAATTCCGGAATCTTGCTGCCGGCAGGCCTCCGGCTGTTCCGGGTGAACATCTCCTTGTAAATCCCCCGTGGTTTCTTGTACACCCGTGAAATTTGGCCAGATTATGCAGTTTGCATGGCTGCACAATTCCGCCTGCCTAGCTCGGCCGCGGTTGCAAACATTCAGGCGTGGCAGCCAGATAGGCTGGTCCCCCTAGGACTCTGCCAGCAGACTGGGTTTATCTGCTTCCCGTTATTGTCACCTGAGTGCTACTGATTCCAGCTTTGACGGCTACACTCTACTCAACCGGAGCAGTAAGTTGAACCTCAACTTATGGCACTTTGTGAAACTGTTGAGAACTAGTGCTCAGTTGTTTGGCACGCCATCTCAGTCCATCCAGCACTATGGACGGCACTGCCTACATCTGGCTCTAATTAGTCCACGGTTGTTTTCAGCCGAATGACCTATGCCCGCAACACTAAGAATGAGGTTCTGAGTTATTGCAACATAGGAGCGTTTCACTGCTTTCAAGGCTTCTCAGGAAGAATTCCGGAATCTTGCTGCCGGCAGGCATCCGGCTGTTCCGGGTGAACATCTCCTTGTAAATCCCCCGTGGTTTCTTGTACACTCGTGAAATTTGGCCAGGTTATGCAGATTGCATTGCTGCACAATTGCATCTGCCTAGCTCGGCCGCGGTTGCAAACATTCAGGCGTGGCAGCCAGATAGGCTGGTCCCCGTAGGACTCTGCCAGCGGACTGGGTATATCTGCTTCCCGTTCTTCTCACCTGAGTGCTACTGATTCCAGCTTTGACAGCTACACTCTACTCAACCGGAGCATTAAGTTGAACCTCAACTTATGGCACTTTGTGAAACTGTTGAAACTAGAGCTCTGTTGTTTGGCACGCCACCACTCTACATCCAGCACTATGGACGGCACTGCTTACATCTGGCTCTAATTAGTCCACGATTGTGTTCAGCCGAAAGACCTCTGCCGGGAACAGTCAGAATGAGGTTCTGAGTTATTGCAACATAGGAGCGTTTCACTGCTTTCAAAGCTTCTCAGGAAGAATTCCGGAATCTTGCTGCCGGCAGGCCTCCGGCTGTTCCGGGTGAACATCTCTTTGTAAATCCCCCGTGGTTTCTTGTACACCCGTGAAATTTGGCCAGGTTATGCAGTTTGCATTGCTGCACAATTGTGCCTGCCTAGCTCTGCCGTGCTTGCAAACATTCAGGCGTGGCAGCCTGATAGGCTGGTCCCCGAAGGACTCAGCCAGCGGACTGGGTATATCTGTTTACTGTTCTTCTCAACTGAGTGCTACTGATTCCAGCTTTGACGGCTACACTCTACTCAACCGGAGCAGTAAGTTGAACCTCAACTTATGGCACTTTGTGAAACTGTTGAGAACTAGAGCTCAGTTGTTTGGCACGCCACCACTGTCCATCCAGCACTATGGACGGCACTCTCTACATCTGGCTCTAATTAGTCCACGGTTGTGTTCAGCCGAATGACCTCTGCCGGCAACACTCAGAATGAGGTTCTGAGTTATTGCAACATAGGAGCGTTTCACTGCTTTCTAGGCTTCTCAGGAAGAATTCCGGAATCTTGTTGCCGGCAGGCCTCCGGCTGTTCCGGGTGAACATCTCCGTGTAAATCCCCCGAGGTTTCTTGTACACCCGTGAAATTTGGCCAGGTTATGCAGTTTGCATTGCTCCACAATTGCGCCTGCCTAGCTCGGCCGCGGTTGCAAACATTCAGGCGTGGCAGCCAGATAGGCTGGTCCCGGTAGGACACTGCCAGCGGACTGGATATATCTGCTTCCCCTTCTTCTCACCTGAGTGGTACTGATTCCAGCTTTGACGGCTACACTCTACTCAACCGGAGCAGTAAGTTGAACCTCAACTTATGGCACTTTGTGAAACTGTTGAGAAGTAGAGCTCAGTTGTTTGGCAGGCCACCACTCTCCATCCAGCACTATGGACGGCACTGCCTACATCTGGCTCTAATTAGTCCACGGTTGTGTTCAGCCGAATGACCTCTGCCGGGAACACTCAGAATGAGGTTCTGAGTTATTGCAACATAGGAGCGTTTCACTGCTTTCAAGGCTTCTCAGGAAGAATTCCGGAATCTTGCTGCCGGCAGGCCTCCGGCTGTTCCGGGTGAACATCTCCTTGTAAATCCCCCGTGGTTTCTTGTACACCGGTGAAATTTGGCCAGATTATGCAGTTTGCATGGATGCACAATTCCGCCTGCCTAGCTCGGCCGCGGTTGCAAACATTCAGGCGTGGCAGCCAGATAGGCTGGTCCCCCTAGGACTCTGCCAGCAGACTGGGTTTATCTGCTTCCCGTTATTGTCACCTGAGTGCTACTGATTCCAGCTTTTACGGGTACACTCTACTCAACCGGAGCAGTAAATTGAACCTGAAATTATGGCACTTTGTGAAACTGTTGAGAACTAGAGCTCAGTTGTTTGGCACGCCACCACTATCCATCCAGCACTATGGAAGGAACTGCCTACATCTGGCTCAAATTAGTCCAAGATTGTATTCAGCCGAATGACCTCTGCTGGGAACACTCAGATTGAGGTTCTGAGTTATTGCAATATCGGAGCGTTTTACTGCTTTCAAGGCTTCTCAGGAAGAATTCCGGAATCTTGCTGCCGGCAGGCCTCCGGCTGTTCCGGGTGAACATCTCCTTGTAAATCCCCCGTGGTTTCTTGTACACCCGTGAAATTTGGCCAGGTTATGCAGTTTGCATTGCTGCACAATTGCGCCTGCCTAGCTCGGCCGCGCTTGCAAACATTCAGGCGTAGCAGCCAGATAGGCTGGTCCCCGTGGGACACTGCCAGCGGACTGGGTATATCTGCTTCCCGTTCTTCTCACCTGAGTGCTACTGATTCCAGCTTTGACGGCTACACTCTACTCAACCGGAGCAGTAAGTTGAACCTCAACTTATGGCACTTTGTGAAACTGTTGAGAAGTAGAGCTCAGTTGTTTGGCACGCCACCACCCTCCATCCAGCACTATAGACGGCACTGCCTACATCTGGCTCTAATTAGTCCACGATTGTGTTCAGCCGAAAGACCTTTGCCGGGAACAGTCAGAATGAGGTTCTGAGTTATTGCAACATAGGAGCGTTTCACTGCTTACAAGGCTTCTCAGGAAGAATTCCGGAATCTTGCTGTCAGCAGGCCTCCGGCTGTTCCGCGTGAACATCTCTTTGTAAATCCCCCGTGGTTTCTTGTACACCCGTGAAATTTGGCCAGGTTATGCAGTTTGCATTGCTGGACAATTGCGCCTGCCTAGCTCTGCCGCGGTTGCAAACATTCAGGCGTGGCAACCAGATAGGCTGATCCCCGTAGGACTCTGCCAGCGGACTGGGTATATCTGTTTACTGTTCTTCTCATCTGAGTGCTACTGATTCCAGCTTTGACGGCTACACTCTACTCAACCGGAGCAGTAAGTTGAACCTCAACATATGGCACTTTGTGAAACTGTTGAGAACTAGAGCTCAGTTGTTTGGCACGCCACCACTGTCCATCCAGCACTATGGACCGCACTGCCTACATCTGGCTCTAGTTAGTCCACGGTTGTGTTCAGCCGAATGACCTCTGCCGGCAACACTCAGAATGAGGTTCTGAGTTATTGCAACATAGGAGCGTTTCACTGCTTTCAAGGCTTCTCAGGAAGAATTCCGGAATCTTGCCGCCGGAAGGCCTCCGGCTGTTACGGGTGAACATCTCCTTGTAAATCCCCCGTGGTTTCTTGTACAGCCATGAAATTTGGACAGGTTATGCAGTTTGCATTGCTGCACAATTGCGCCTGCCTAGCTCGGCCGCGGTTGCAAACATTCAGGCGTGGCAGCCAGATAGGCTGGTCCCCTTAGGACTCTGCCAGCGGACTGGGTATATCTGCTTCCCGTTCTTCTCACCTGAGTGCTACTGATTCCAGCTTTGACGGCTACACTCTACTCAACCGGAGCAGTAAGTTGAACCTCAACTTATGGCATTTTGTGAAACTGTTGAGAACTAGAGCTCAGATGTTTGGCAGGCCACCACTGTCCATCCAGCACTATGGACGGCACTCTCTACATCTGGCTCTAATTAGTCCAGGGTTGTGTTCAGCCGAATGACCTCGGCGGCAACACTCAGAATGAGGTTCTGAGTTATTGCAACATAGGAGCGTTTCACTGCTTTCTAGGCTTCTCAGGAAGAATTCCGGAATCTTGCTGCCGGCAGGCCTCCGGCTGTTCCGGGTGAACATCTCCTTGTAAATCCCCCGAAGTTTCTTGTACACCCGTGAAATTTGGCCAGGTTATGCAGTTTGCATTGCTGCACAATGGCGCCTGACTAGCTCGGCCGCGGTTGCAAACATTCAGGCGTGGCAGCCAGATAGGCTGTTCCCGGTAGGACACTGCCAGCGGACTGGATATATCTGCTTCCCCTTCTTCTCACCTGAGTGCTACTGATTCCAGCTTTGACGGCTACACTCTACTCAACCGGAGCAGTAAGTTGAACCTCAACTTATGGCACTTTGTGAAACTGTTGAGAACTAGAGCTCAGTTGTTTGGCACGCCACCACTGTCCATCCAGCACTATGGACGGCACTCTCTACATCTGGCTCTAATTAGTCCACGGTTGTGTTCAGCCGAATGACCTCTGCCGGCAACACTCAGAATGAGGTTCTGAGTTATTGCAACATAGGAGCGTTTCACTGCTTTCTAGGCTTCTCAGGAAGAATTCCGGAATCTTGCTGCCGGCAGGCCTCCGGCTGTTCCGGGTGAACATCTCCTTGTAAATCCCCCGAGGTTTCTTGTACACCCGTGAAATTTGGCCAGGTTATGCAGTTTGCATTGCTCCACAGTTGCGCCTGCCTAGCTCGGCCGCGGTTGCAAACATTCAGGCGTGGCAGCCAGATAGGCTGGTCCCGGTAGGACACTGCCAGCGGACTGGATATATCTGCTTCCCCTTCTTCTCACCTGAGTGGTACTGATTCCAGCTTTGACGGCTACACTCTACTCAACCGGAGCAGTAAGTTGAACCTCAACTTATGGCACTTTGTGAAACTGTTGAGAAGTAGAGCTCAGTTGTTTGGCAGGCCACCACTCTCCATCCAGCACTATGGACGGCACTGCCTACATCTGGCTCTAATTAGTCCACGGTTGTGTTCAGCCGAATGACCTCTGCCGGCAACACTCAGAATGAGGTTCTGAGTTATTGCAACATAGGAGCGTTTCACTGCTTTCAAGGCTTCTCAGGAAGAATTCCGGAATCTTGCTGCCGGCAGGCCTCCGGCTGTTCCGGGTGAACATCTCCTTGTAAATCCCCCGTGGTTTCTTGTACACCAGTGAAATTTGGCCAGATTATGCAGTTTGCATGGCTGCACAATTCCGCCTGCCTAGCTCGGCCGCGGTTGCAAACATTCAGGCGTGGCAGCCAGATAGGCTGGTCCCCCTAGGACTCTGCCAGCAGACTGGGTTTATCTGCTTCCCGTTATTGTCACCTGAGTGCTACTGATTCCAGCTTTGACGGCTACACTCTACTCAACCGGAGCACTAAGTTGAACCTCAACTTATGGCACTTTTTGAAACTGTTGAGAACTAGAGCTCAGTTGTTTGGCACGCCATCTCAGTCCATCCAGCACTATGGACGGCACTGCCTACATCTGGCTCTAATTAGTCCACGGTTGTTTTCAGCCGAATGACCTATGCCGGCAACACTAAGAATGAGGTTCTGAGTTATTGCAACATAGGAGCGTTTCACTGCTTTCAAGGCTTCTCAGGAAGAATTCCGGAATCTTGCTGCCGGCAGGCATCCGGCTGTTCCGGGTGAACATCTCCTTGTAAATCCCCCGTGGTTTCTTGTACACTCGTGAAATTTGGCCAGGTTATGCAGATTGCATTGCTGCACAATTGCGCCTGCCTAGCTCGGCCGCGGTTGCAAACATTCAGGCGTGGCAGCCAGATAGGCTGGTCCCCGTAGGACTCTGCCAGCGGACTGGGTATATCTGCTTCCCGTTCTTCTCACCTGAGTGCTACTGATTCTAGCTTTGACGGCTACACTCTACTAAACCGGAGCAGTAAGTTGAACCTCAACTTATAGCACTTTGTGAAACTGTTGAGAACTAGAGCTCAGTTGTTTGGCACGCGACCACTGTCCATCCAGCACTATGGACGGCACTGCCTACATCTGGCTCTAATTAGTCCACGGTTGTGTTCAGCCGAATGACCTCTGCCGGGAACACTCAGAATGAGGTTCTGAGTTATTGCAACATAGGAGCGTTTCACTGCTTTAAAGGCTTCTCAGGAAGAATTCCGGAATCTTGCTGCCGGCAGGCCTCCGGCTGTTCCGGGTGAACATCTCCTTGTAAATCCCCCGTGGTTTCTTGTACACCCGTGAAATTTGGCCAGGTTATGCAGTTTGCATTGCTGCACAATTGCGCCTGCCTAGCTCGGCCGCGGTTGCAAACATTCAGGCCTGGCATCCAGATAGGCTGGTCCCCGTAGGACTCTGCCAGCGGACTGGGTATATCTGCTTCCCGTTCTTCTCACCTGAGTGCTACTGATTCTAGCTTTGACAGCTACACTGTACTCAACCGGAGCATTAAGTTGAACCTCAACTTATGGCACTTTGTGAAACTGTTGAGAACTAGAGTTCAGTTGCTTGGCACGCCACCACTCTCCATCCAGCACTATGGACGGCACTGCCTACATCTGGCTCTAATTAGACCACGATTGTGTTCAGCCGAAAGACCTCTGCCGGGAACAGTCAGAATGAGAATCTGAGTTATTGCAACATAGGAGCGTTTCACTGCTTTCAAAGCTTCTCAGGAAGAATTCCGGAATCTTGCTGCGGGCAGGCCTCCGGCTGTTCCTGGTGAACATCTCTTTGTAAATCCCCCGTGGTTTCTTGTACACCCGTGAAATTTGGCCAGGTTATGCAGTTTGCATTGCTGCACAACTGTGCCTGCCTAGCTCTGCCGCGGTTGCAAACATTCAGGCGTGGCAGCCTGATAGGCTGGTCCCCGTAAGACTCAGCCAGCGGACTGGGTATATCTGTTTACTGTTCTTCTCACCTGAGTGCTACTGATTCCAGCTTTGACGGCTACACTCTTCTAAACCGGAGCAGTAAGTTGAACCTCAACTTATAGCACTTTGTGAAACTGTTGAGAACTAGAGCTCAGTTGTTTGGCACGCCACCACTGTCCATCCAGCACTATGGACGGCACTGCCTACATCTGGCTCTAATTAGTCCACGGTTGTGTTCAGCCGAATGACCTCTGCCGGGAACACTCAGAATGAGGTTCTGAGTTATTGCAACATAGGAGCGTTTCACTGCTTTAAAGGCTTCTCAGGAAGAATTCCGGAATCTTGCTGCCGGCAGGCCTCCGGCTGTTCCGGGTGAACATCTCCTTGTAAATCCCCCGTGGTTTCTTGTACACCCGTGAAATTTGGCCAGGTTATGCAGTTTGCATTGCTGCACAATTGCGCCTGCCTAGCTCGGCCGCGGTTGCAAACATTCAGGCCTGGCATCCAGATAGGCTGGTCCCCGTAGGCCTCTGCCAGCGGACTGGGTATATCTGCTTCCCGTTCTTCTCACCTGAGTGCTACTGATTCCAGCTTTGACGGCTACACTCTACTCAACTGGAGCAGTAAGTTGAACTTCAACTTATGGCACTTTGTGAAACTGTTGAGAACTAGAGCTCAGTTGTTTGGCACGCCACCACTGTCCATCCAGCACTATGGACGGCACTGACTACATCTGGCTCTAATTAGTCCATGATTGTGTTCAGCCGAATGACCTCTGCTGGGAACACTCAGATTGACGTTCTGAGTTATTGCAACATAGGAGCGTTTCACTGCTTTCAAGGCTTCTCAGGAAGAATTCCGGAATCTTGCTGCCGGCAGGCCTCCGGCTGTTCCGGCTGAACATCTCCTTGTAAATCCCCCGTGGTTTCTTGTACACCCGTGAAATTTGGCCAGGTTATGCAGTTTGCATTGCTGCACAATTTCGCCTGCCTAGCTCTGCCGCGGTTGCAAACATTCAGGCGTGGCAGCCAGATAGGGTGGTCCCAGTAGGACACTGCCAGCGGACTGGGTATATCTGCTTCCCGTTCTTCTCACCTGAGTGCTACTGATTCCAGCTTTGACGGCTACACTCGACTCAACCGGAGCAGTAAGTTGAACCTCAACTTATGGCACTTTGTGAAACTGTTGAGAAGTAGAGCTCAGTTGTTTGGCACGCCACCGCTCTCCATCCAGCACTATGGACGGCACTGCCTACATCTGGCTCTAATTAGTCCACGGTTGTGTTCAGCCGAATGACCTCTGCCAGGAACACTCAGAATGAGGTTCTGAGTTATTGCAACATAGGAGCGTTTCACTGCTTTCAAGGCTTCTCAGGAAGAATTCCGGAATCTTGCTGCCGTCAGGCATCCGGCTGTTCCGGGTGAACATCTCCTTGCAAATCCCCCGTGGTTTCTTATACACCCGTGAAATTTGGCCAGATTATGCAGTTTGCATGGCTGCACAATTGCGCCTGCCTAGCTCGGCCGCGGTTGCAAACATTCAGGCGTGGCAGCCAGATAGGCTGGTCCCCGTAGGACTCTGCCAGCGGACTGGGTATATCTGCTTCCCGTTCTTCTCACCTGAGTGCTACTGATTCCAGATTTGACGCCTACACTCTACTCAACCGGAGCATTAAGTTGAACCTCAACTTATGGCACTTTGTGAAACTGTTGAGAACTAGAGCTCAGTTGTTTGGCACGCCACCACTGTCCATCCAGCACTATGGACGGCACTTCCTACATCTGGCTCTAATTAGTCCACGGTTGTGTTCAGCCGAATGACCTCTGCCGGGAACACTCAAATGAGGTTCTGAGTTATTGCAACATAGGAGCATTTCACTGCTTTCAAGGCTTCTCAGGAAGAATTCCGGAATCTTGTTGCCGGCAAACCTCCGGCTGTTCCGGGTGAACATCTCCTTGTAAATCCTCCGTGGTTTCTTGTACACCCGTGAAATTTGGCCAGATTATGGAGTTTGCATGGCTGCACAATTGCGCCTGCCTAGCTCGGCCGTGGTTGCAAACATTCAGGCGTGGCAGCCAGATAGGATGGTCCCCGTAGGACTCTGCCAGCGGACTGGGTTTATCTGCTTCCCTTTATTGTCACCTGAGTGCTACTGATTCCAGCTTTGACGGCTACACTCTACTCAACCGGAGCAGTAAGTTGAACCTCAACTTATAGCACTTTGTGAAACTGTTGAGAAGTAGAGCTCAGTTGTTTGGCACGCCACCACTCTGCATCCAGCACTATGGACGGCACTGCCTACATCTGGCTCTAATTAGTCCACGGTTGTGTTCAGCCGAATGACCTCTGCCGGCAACACTCAGAATGAGGTTCTGAGTTATTGCAACATAGGACCGTTTCACTGCTTTCAAGGCTTCTCAGGAAGAATTCCGGAATCTTGCTGCCGGCAGCCCACCGGCTGTTCCGGGTGAACATCTCCTTGTAAATCCCCCGTGGTTTCTTGTACACCCGTGAAATTTGGCCAGGTTATGCAGTTTGCATTGCTGCACAATTGCGCCTGCCTAGCTCGGCCGCGGTTGCAAGCATTCAGGCGTGGCAGCCAGATAGGCTGGTCCCCTAGGACTCTGCCAGCGGACTGGGTATATCTGCTTCCCGTTCTTCTCACCTGAGTGCTACTAATTCCAGCTTTGACGGCTACACTCTACTCAACCGGAGCAGTAAGTTGAACCTCAACTTATGGCACTTTGTGAAACTGTTGAGAAGTAGAGCTCAGTTGTTTGGCACGCCACCACTCTCCATCCAGCACTATGGACGGCACTGCCTACATCTGGCTCTAATTAGTCCACGGTTGTGTTCAGCCGAATGACCTCTGCCGGGAACACTCAGAATGAGGTTCTGAGTTATTGCAACATAGGAGCGTTTCACTGCTTTCAAGGCTTCTCAGGAAGAATTCCGGAATCTTGCTGCCGGCAGGCCTCCGGCTGTTCCGGGTGAACATCTCCTTGTAAATCCCCCGTGGTTTCTTGTACACCCGTGAAATTTGGCCAGGTTATGCAGTTTGCATTGCTGCACAATTTCGCCTGGCTAGCTCAGCCGCGGTTGCAAACATTCAGGCTTGGCAGCCAGATAGGCTGGTCCCCGTAGGACACTGCCAGCGGACTGGGTATATCTGCTTCCCGTTCTTCTCACGTGAGTGCTACTGATTCCAGCTTTGACGGCTACACTCTACTCAACCGGAGCAGTAATTTGAACCTCAACTTATGGCAGTTTGTGAAACTGTTGAGAACTAGAGCTCAGTTGTTTGGTACGCCACCACTCTCCATCCAGCACTATGGACGGCACTCTCTACATCTGGCTCTAATTAGTCCAGGGTTGTGGTCAGCCGAATGACCTCTGCCGGCAACACTCAGAATGAGGTTCTGAGTTATTGCAACATAGGAGCGTTTCACTGCTTTCTAGGCTTCTCAGGAAGAATTCCGGAATCTTGCTGCCGGCAGGCCTCCGGCTGTTCCGGGTGAACATCTCCTTGTAAATCCCCCGAGGTTTCTTGTACACCCGTGAAATTTGGCCAGGTTATGCAGTTTGCATTGCTGCACAATTGCGCCTGCCTAGCTCGGCCGCGGTTGCAAACATTCAGGCGTGGCAGCCAGATAGGCTGGTCCCGGTAGGACACTGCCAGCAGACTGGATATATCTGCTTACCCTTCTTCTCACCTGAGTGCTACTGATTCCAGCTTTGACGGCTACACTCTACTCAACCGGAGCAGTAAGGTGAACCTCAACTTATGGCACTTTGTGAAACTGTTGAGAAGTAGAGCTCAGTTGTTTGGCAGGCCACCACTCTCCATCCAGCACTATGGACGGCACTGCCTACATCTGGCTCTAATTAGTCCACGGTTGTGTTCAGCCGAATGACCTCTGCCGGGAACACTCAGAATGAGGTTCTGAGTTATTGCAACATAGGAGCGTTTCACTGCTTTCAAGGCTTCTCAGGAAGAATTCCGGAATCTTGCTGCCGGCTGGCCTCAGTCTGTTCCGGGTGAACATCTCCTTGTAAATCCCCCGTGGTTTCCTGTACACCCGTGAAATTTGGCCAGATTATGCAGTTTGCATGGCTGCACAATTCCGCCTGCCTAGCTCGGCCATGGTTACAAACATTCAGGCGTGGCAGCCAGATAGGATGGTCCCCATAGTACACTGCCAGCGGACAGGGTATATCTGCTTCCAGTTCTTCTCACCTGAGTGCTACTGATTCCAGCTTTGACGGCTACACTCTACTCAACTGGAGCATTAAGTTGAACCTCAACTTATGGCACTTTGTGAAACTGTTGAGAACTAAAACTCAGTTGTTTGGCACTCCACCACTCTCCATCCAGCACTATGGACGGCACTGCCTACATCTGGCTCTAATTAGTCCACGATTGTGTTCACCCGAATGACCTCTGCCGGCAACACTCAGAATGAGGTTCTGAGTTATTGCAACATAGGAGCGTTTCACTGCTTTAAAGGCTTCTCAGGAAGAATTTCGGAATCTTGCTGCCGGCAGGCCTCCGGCTGTTCCGGGTGAACATCTCCTTGTAAATCCCCCGTGGTTTCTTGTACACCCGTGAAATTTGGACAGGTTATGCAGTTTGCATTGCTGCACAATTGCCCCTACCTAGCTCGGCCGCGGTTACAAACATTCAGGCGTGGCAGCCAGATAGGCTGGTCCCCGTAGGACACTGCCAGCAAACTGGGTATATCTGCTTCCCGTTCTTCTCACGTGAGTGCTACTGATTCCAGCTTTGACGGCTACACTCTACTCAACCGGAGCATTAAGTTGAACGTCAACTTATGGCACTTTGTGAAACTGTTGAGAACTAGAGCTCAGTTGATTGGCACACCACCACTGTCCATCCAGCACTAAGGACGGCACTGCCTACATCTCACTCTAATTAGTCCACGATTGTGTTCAGCCGAATGACCTCTGCCGGGAATACTCAGAATGAGGTTCTGAGTTATTGCAACATAGGTGCGTTTCACTGCTTTCAAGGCTTCTCAGGAAGAATTCCGGAATCTTGCTGCCGGCAGGCCTCCGGCTGTTCCGGGTGAACATCTCCTTGTAAATCCCCATTGGTTTCTTGTACACCAGTGAAATTTGGACAGGTTATGCAGTTTGCCTTGCTGCACAATTGCGCTTGCCTAGCTCTGCCGTGTTTGCAAACTTTCAGTCGTGGCAGCCAGTTAGGCTGGTCCCCGTAGGACTCTGCCAGCGGACTGGGTATATCTGCTTCCCGTTCTTCTCACCTGAGTGCTACTGATTCCAGCTTTGACGGCTACACTCTACTCAACCGGAGCAGCAAGTTGAACCTCAACTTATGGCACTTTGTGAAACTGTTGAGAACTAGAGCTCAATTGTTTGGCACGCCACCACTCTCCATCCAGCACTATGGACGGAACTGCCTACATCTGGCTCTAATTAGTCCACGGTTGTGTTCAGCCGAATGACCTCTACCTGGAACACTCAGAATGAGGTTCTGAGTTATTGCAACATAGGAGCGTTTCACTGCTTTCAAGGCTTCTCAGGAAGAATTCCGGAATCTTGATGCCGGCAGGCCTCCGGCTGTTCCGGGTGAACATCTCCTTGTAAATCCCCTGTGGTTTCTTGTACACCCGAGAAATTTGGCCAGGTTATGCAGTTTGCATTGCTGCACAATTGCGCCTGCCTAGATCGGCCGCGGTTGCAAATATTCTGGTGTGGCAGCCAGATAGGCTGGTCCCCGTAGGACTCTGCAAGCGGACTGGGTATATCTGCTTCTCGTTCTTCTCACCTGAGTGCTACTGATTCCAGCTTTGACGGCTACACTCTACTCAACCGGAGCAGTAAGTTGAACCTCAACTTATGGCACTTTGTGAAACTGTTGAGAACTAGAGCTCAGATGTTTGGCACACCACCACTGTCCATCCAGCACTATGGACGGCACTGCCTACATCTGGTTCTAATTAGTCCACGATTGTGGGCAGCCGAATGTCCTCTGCCGGGAATACTCAGAATGAGGTTCTGAGTTATTGCAACATAGGTGCGTTTCACTGCTTTCAAGGCTTCTCAGGAAGAATTCCGGAATCTTGCTGCCGGCAGGCCTCCAGCTGTTCTGGGTGAACATCTCCTTGTAAATCCCCATTGGTTTCTTGTACACCAGTGAAATTTGGACAGGTTATGCAGTTTGCCTTGCTGCACAATTGCGCTTGCCTAGCTCTGCCGCATTTGCAAACTTTCAGGCGTGGCATCCAGATAGGCTGGTCCCCGTAGGACTCTGCCAGCGGACTGGGTATATCTGCTTCCCGTTCTTCTCACCTGAGTGCTACTGATTCCAGCTTTGACGGCTACACTCTACTCAACCGGAGCAGCAAGTTGAACCTCAACTTATGGCACTTTGTGAAACTGTTGAGAACTAGAACTCAGTTGTTTGGCTCGCCACCACTGTCCATCCAACACTATCGACGGCATGCCTACATCTGGCTCTAATTAGTCCACGGTTGTGTTCAGCCGAATGACCTCTGCCGGCAACACTCAGAATGAGGTTCTGAGTTTTTGCAACATAGGAGCATTTCACTGCTTCAAGGCTTCTCAGGAAGAATTCCGGAATCTTGCTGCCGGCAGGCCTCCGGCTGTTCCGGGTGAACATCTCCTTTTAAATCCCCCGTGGTTTCTTGTACACCCGTGAAATTTGGCCAGGTTATGCAGTTTGCATTGCTACACAATTGCGCTGGCCTAGCTCAGCCGCGGTTGGAAACATTCAGGCCTGGCAGCCAGATAGGCTGGTCCCCGTAGGACTCTGCCAGCGGACTGGGTATATCTGCTTCCCGTTCTTCTCACCTGAGTGCTACTGATTCCAGCTTTGACGGCTACACTCTACTCAACCGGAGCATTAAGTTGAACCTCAACTTATGGCACTTTGTGAAACTGTTGAGAACTAGAGCTCAGTTGTTTGGCACGCCACCACTGTCCATGCAGCACTATGGACGGAACTGCCTACATCTGGCTCTAATTAGTCCACGGTTGTGTTCAGCCGAATGACCTCTACCGGGAACACTCAGAATGAGGTTCTGAGTTATTGCAACATAGGAGCGTTTCACTGCTTTCGAAGCTTCTCAGGAAGAATTCCGGAATCTTGCTGCCGGCAGGCCTCCGGCTGTTCCGGGTGAACATCTCCTTGTAAATCCCCCGTGGTTTCTTGTACACCCGTGAAATTTGGACAGGTTATGCAGTTTGCATTGCTGCACAATTGCGCCTGCCTAGCTCGGCCGCGGTTGCAAACATTCTGGCGTGGCAGCCAGATAGGCTGGTCCCCGTAGGACTCTGCAAGCGGACTGGGTATATCTGGTTCCCGTTCTTCTCACCTGAGTGCTACTGATTCCAGCTTTGACGGCTACACTCTACTCAACCGGAGCAGTAAGTTGAACCTCAACTTATGGCACTTTGTGAAACTGTTGAGAACTAGAGCTCAGTTGTTTGGCAGGCCACCACTGTCCATCCAGCACTATGGACGGCACTGCCTACGTCTGGCTCTAATTAGTCCACGATTGTGTTCAGCCGAATGACCTCTGCCGGGAATACTCAGAATGAGGTTCTGAGTTATTGCAACATAGGAGCGTTTCACTGCTTTCAAGGCTTCTCAGGAAGAATTCCGGAATCTTGCTGCCGGCAGACCTCCGGATGTTCCGGGTGAACATCTCCTTGTAAATCCCCATTGGTTTCTTGTACACCCGTGAAATTTGGACAGGTTATGCAGTTTGCATTGGTGCAAAATTGCGCCTCCCTTGCTCTGCCGCGTTTGCAAACTTTCAGGCGTCGCAGCCAGATAGGCTGGTCCCCGAAGGACTCTGCCAGCGGACTGGGTATATCTGCTTCCCGTTCTTCTCACCTGAGTGCTACTGATTCCAGCTTTGACGGCTACACTCTACTCAACCGGAGCAGTAAGTTGAACCTCTCAACTTATGGCACTTTGTGAAACTGTTGAGAACTAGAGCTCACTTGTTTGGCACGCCACCACTGTCCATCCAGCACTATGGATGGCACTGCCTACATTTGGCTCTAATTAGTCCACAATTGTGTTCAGCCGAATGACCTCTGCCGGAAAGACTCGGAATGAGGTTCTGAGTTATTCCAACATAGGAGCGTTTCACTGCTTTCAACGCTTCTCAGGAAGAATTCCGGAATCTTGCTGCCGGCAGGCCTCCGGCTGTTCCAAGTGAACATCTCCTTGCAAAATCCCCGTGGTTTGTGGTACACCCGTGAAATTTGGCCAGGTTATGCAGTTTGCATTGCTGCACAATTGCGCCTGCCTAGCTCGGCCGCGGTTACAAACATTCATGCGTGGCAGCCAGATAGGCTGGTCCCCGTAGGACACTGTCAGCGGACTGTGTATATCTGCTTCCCGTTCTTCTCACCTGAGTGGTACTGATTCCAACTTTGACGACTACAATCTACTCAACCGGAGCATTAAGTTGAACCTCAACTTATGGCACTTTGTGAAACTGTTGAGATCTAGAACTCTATTGTTTGGCACGCCACCACTCTCCATCCAGCACTATGGACGGCACTGCCTACATCTGGCTCTAATTAGCCCACGGTTGTGTTCAGCCGAATGACCTCTGCCGGCAACACTCAGAATGAGGTTCTGAGTTATTGCAACATAGGAGCGTTTCACTGCTTTCAAGGCTTCTCAGGAAAAATTCCGGAATCTTGCTGCCGGCAGGCCTCCGGCTGTTCCGGGTGAACATCTCCTTGCAAATCCCCCCTGGTTTCCTGTACACCCGTGAAATTTGGCCAGGTTATGCAGTTTGCATTGCTGCACAATTGCGCCTGCCTAGCTGGGCCGGGGTTACAAACATTCAGGCGTGGCATCCAGATAGGCTGGTCCCCGTAGTACACTGCCAGCGGACTGATTATATCTGCTTCCCGTTCTTCTCACCTGAGTGCTACTGATTCCAGCTTTGACGGCTACATTCTACTCAACCGGAGCAGTAAGTTGAACCTCAACTTATGGCACTTTGTGGAACTGTTGAGAACTAGAACTCAGTTGTTTGTCACGCCACCACTGTCCATCCAGCACTATGGACGGCACTGCCTACATCTGGCTCTAATTAGTCCACGGTTGTGTTCAGCCGAATGACCTCTGCCGGCAACACTCAGAATGAGGTTCTGAGTTATTGCAACATAGGAGCGTTTCACTGCTTTCAAGGCTTCTCAGGAAGAATTCCGGAATCTTGCTGCCGGCAGGCCTCCGGCTGTTCCGGGTGAACATCTCCTTGTAAATCCCCATTGCTTTCTTGTACACCCGTGAAATTTGGCCAGGTTATGCAGTTTGCTTTGCTGCACAATTGCACCTGTCTAGCTCGGCCGCGGTTGCAAATATTCAGGCGTCGCCGCCAGATAGGCTGGTCCCCGTCGGACTCTGCCAGCTGACTGGGTATATCTGCTTCCCGTTCTTCTCACCTGAGTGCTACTGATTCCAGCTTTGACGGCTACACTCTACTCAACCGGAGCAGGAAGTAGAACCTCAACTTATGGCACTTTGTGAAACTGTTGAGAAATAGAGCTCAGTTGTTTGGCACGCCACCACTTTCCATCCAGCACTATGGCAGGCACTGCCTACATCTGGCTCTAATTAGTCCACGATTGTGTTCAACCGAATGACCTCTGCTGGGAACACTCAGATTGAGGTTCTGAGTTATTGCAAAATACGAGCGTTTCACTGCTTTCAAGGCTTCTCAGGAAGAATTCCGGAATCTTGCTGCCGGCAGGCCTCCGGCTGTTCCGGGTGAACATCTCCTTGTAAATCCCCCGTGGTTTCTTGTACACCCGTGAAATTTGGCCAGGTTATGCAGTTTGCATTGCTGCACAATTGCGCCTGCCTAGCTGGCCGCGGTTGCAAACATTCAGGCGTGGCAGCCAGATAGGCTGGTCCCCGTAGGACACTGCCTGCGGACTGGGTATATCTGCTTCCCGTTCTTCTCACCTGAGTGCTACTGATTCCAGCTTTGACGGCTACACTCTACTCAACAGGAGCAGTAAGTAGAACGTCAACTTATGGCACTTTGTGAAACTGTTGAGAAATAGAGCTCAGTTGTTTGGTACGCCACAACTGTCCATCCAGCACTATGGACGGCACTGCCTACATCTGGCTCTAATTAGTCCACGATTGTGTTCAGCCAAATGACCTCTGCCGGGAACACTCAGAATGAGGTTCTGAGTTATGGCAACATAGGAGCGTTTCACTGCTTTCAAGGCTTCTCAGGAAGAATTCCGGAATCTTGCTGCCGGCAGGCCTCGGGCTGTTCCGGGTGAACATCTCCTTGTAAATCCCCCGTGATTTCTTGTACACCCGTGAAATTTGGCCAGGTTATGCAGTTTGCATTGCTGCACAATTGCGCCTGCCTAGCTCGGCCGCGGTTATAAACATTCAGGCGTGGCAGCCAGATAGGCTGGTCCCCGTAGGACACTGCCAGCAAACTGGGTATATCTGCTTCCCGTTCTTCTCACCTGAGTGCTACTGATTCCAGCTTTGATGGCTACACTCCACTCAACCGGAGCATTAAGTTGAACCTCAACTTATGGCACTTTGTGAAACTGTTGAGAACTAGAGCTCAGTTGTTTGGCACACCACCACGGTCCATCCAGCACTATGGACGGCACTGCCTACATCTGGTTCTAATTAGTCCACGATTGTGTGCACCCGAATGTCCTCTGCCGGGAATACTCAGAATGAGGTTCTGAGTTATTGCAACACAGGTGCGTTTCACTGCTTTCAAGGCTTCTCAGGAAGAATTCCGGAATCTTGCTGCCGGCAGGCCTCTGGCTGTTCCGGGTGAACATCTCCTTGTAAATCCCCTGTGGTTTTTGTACACCCGTGAAATTTGGCCAGGTTATGCAGTTTGCATTGCTGCACAATTGCGCCTGCCTAGCTCGGCCGCTGTTGCAAACATTCAGGCGTGGCAGCCAGATAGGCTGGTCCCCGTAGGACACTGCCAGCGGACTGGGTATATATTCTTCCCGTTCTTCTCACCTGAGTGCTACTGTTTCCAGCTTTGACGGCTGCACTCTACTCAACCGGAGCAGTAAGTTCAATCTTAACTTATGGCACTTTGTGAGACTGTTGAGAACTAGAGCTCAGTTGTTTGGCACGCCACCACAGTCCATCGAGCGCTATGGGTAGCACTGCCTACATCTGGCTCTAATTAGTCCACAATTGTGTTCAGCCGAATGACCTCTGCCGGGAACACTCAGAATGAGGTTCTGAGTTATTGCAACAAAAGAGCGTTTCACTGCTTTCAAGGCTTCTCAGGAAGAATTCAGGAATCTTGCTGCCGGCAGGCCTCCGGCTGTTCCGAGTGAACATCTCCTTGCAAATCCCCCGTGGTTTCTTGTACACCCGTGAAATTTGGCCAGGTTATGCAGTTTGCATTGCTGCACAATTGTGCCTGCCTAGCTCGGCCGCGTTTACAAACATTCAAGCGTGGCAGCCAGATAGGCTGGTCCCCGTAGTACACTGCCAGCGGACTGGATATATCTGCTTCCCATTCTTCTCACCTGAGTGCTACTGATTCCAATTTTACGGCTACACTCTACTCAACCGGAGCATTAAGTTGAACTTCAACTTATGGCACTTTGTGAAACTGTTGAGAACTAGAACTCAGTTGTTTGGCACGCCACAAGTGTCCATCGAGTACTATGGACGGCACTGCCTACATCTGGCTCTAATTAGTCCACGGTTGTATTCAGCCGAATGACCTCTGCCGGCAACACTCAGAATGAGGTTCTGAGTTATTGCAACATAGGAGCGTTTCACTGCTTACAAGGCTTCTCAGGAAGAATTTCGGAATCTTGCTGCCGCCAGGCCTCCGGCTGTTTCGGGTGAACATCTCCTTGTAAATCCCCCGTGGTTTCTTGTACACCGATGAAATTTGGCCAAGTTATGCAGTTTGCATTGCTGCACAATTGCGCCTGCCTAGCTCGGCCGCGGTTGCAAACATTCAGGCGTGGAAGCCAGATAGGCTGGTCCCTGTAGGACTCTGCCTTCTGACTGGGTATATCTGCTTCCCGTTCTTCACAGCTGAGTGCTACTGATTCCAGCTTGGACAGGTACACTCTCCTCAACCTGAGCAGCAAGTTGAACCTCAACTTATGGCACTTTGTGAAACTGTTGAGATCTAGAGCTCAGTTGTTTGGCAAGCCACCACTGTCCATCCAGCACTATGGACGGCACTGCCTACATCTGGCTCTAATTAGTCCACGATTGTGTTCAGCCGAATAACCTCTGCTGGGAACACTCAGATTGAGGTTCTGAGTTATTGCAACATAGGAGCGTTTCACTGCTTCAAGGCTTTTCAGGAAGAATTCCGGAATCTTGCTGCCGGCAGGCCTCCGGCTGTTCCGGGTGAACATCTCCTTGTAAATCCCCATTGGTTTCTTGTACACCCGTGCAATTTGGATAGGATATGCAGTTTGCATTGCTGCACAATTGCGCCTGCCTAGCTCGGCCGCGTTTGCAAACTTTCAGGCATGGCAGCCAGATAGGCTGGTCCCCGTCGGACATTACCAGCGGACTGGGTATATCTGCTTCCCGTTCTTCTCACCTGAGTGCTACTGATTTCAGCTTTGACGGCTACACTCTACTCAACCGGAGCAGTAAGTTGAACCTCAACTTATGGCACTTTGTGAAACTGTTGAGAACTAGAGCTCAGTTGTTTGGCACGCCACCACTGTCCATCCAGCACTATGGACGGATCTGCATATATCTGGCTCTAATTAGTCCACGATTGTGTTCAGCCGAATGACCTCTGCCGGCAACACTCAGAATGAGGTTCTGCGTTATGGAAACATAGGAGCGTTTCACTGCTTTCAAGGCTTCTCAGGAAGAATTCCGGAATCTTCCTGCCGGCAGGCCTCCGGCTGTTCCGAGTGAACATCTCCTTGTAAATCCCCCGTGGTTTCTTGTACACCCGTGAAATTTGGCCAGGTTATGCAGTTTGCATTGCTACACAATTGCGCTGGCCTAGCTCAGCCGCGGTTGGAAACATTCAGGCGTAGCAGCCAGATAGGCTGGTCCCCGTAGGACACTGCCAGCGGACTGGGTATATCTGCTTCCCGTTCTTCTCACCTAAGTGCTACTGATTCCAGCTTTGATGGCTACATTCTACTCAACCGGAGCAGGAAGTTGAACCTCAACTTATGGCACTTTGTGAAACTGTTCAGAACTAGAGCTCAGTTGTTTGGCACGCCACCACTGTCCATCCAGCACTATGGACGGCACTGCCTACATTTGGCTCTAATTAGTGCACGGTTGTGTTCAGCCGAATGACCTCTGCCGGCAACACTCAGAATGAGGTTCTGAGTTATTGCAACATAGGAGCGTTTCACTGCTTTCAAGGCTTCTCAGGAAGAATTCCGGAATCTTGCTGCCGGCAGGCCTCTGGCTGTTCCGGGTGAACATCTCCTTGTAAATCCCCCATGGATTCTTGTACTCCGGTGAAATTTGGCCAGGTTATGCAGTTTGCATAGCTGCACAATTGTGCCTGCCTAGCTCGGCCGTGGTTGCAAACTTTCAGGCGTGGCAGCCAGATTGGCTGGTCCCCGTAGGACACTGCCAGCGGACTGGGTATATCTGCTTCCCGTTCTTCTCACCTGAGTGCTACTGATTCCAGCTTTGACGGCTACACTCTACTCAACCGGAGCAGCAAGTTGAACCTCAACTTATGGCACTTTGTGAAACTGTTGAGAACTAGAGCTCAGTTGTTTGGCACGCCACCACTCTGCATCCAGCACTATGGACGGCACTGCCTACATCTGGCTCTAATTAGTCCACGGTTGTGTTCAGCCGAATAACCTCTGCCTGGAACACTCAGAATGAGGTTCTGAGTTATTGCAACATAGGAGCGTTTCACTGCTTTCAAGGCTTCTCAGGAAAAATTCCGGAATCTTGGTGCTGGCAGGCCTCCGGCTGTTCCGGGTGAACATCTCCCTGTAAATCCCCTGTGCTTTCTTGTACACCCGTGAAATTTGGCCAGGTTATGCAGTTTGCATTGCTGCACAATTGCGCATGCCTAGCTCGGCCGCGGTTACAAACATTCATGCGTGGCAGCCAGATAGGCTGGTCCCCGTAGTACACTGCCAGCGGACTGGATATATCTGCTTCCCATTCTTCTCACATGAGTGCTACTGATTCCAGCTTTGACGGCTACACTCCACTCAACCGGAGCAGTAAGTTGAACCTCAACTTATGGCACTTTGTGAAACTGTTGAGAACTAGAACTCAGTTGTTTGTCACGCCATCACTCTCCATCCAGCACTATGGACGGCACTCCCTACATCTGGCTCTAATTAGTCCACGGTTGTGTTCAGCCGAATGACCTCTGCCGGCAACACTCAGAATGAGGTTCTGAGTTATTGCAACATAGGAGCGTTTCACTGCTTTCAAGGCTTCTCAGGAAGAATTCCGGAATCTTGCTGCCGGCAGGCCTCCGGCTGTTCCTGGTGAACATCTCCTTGTAAATCCCCATTGGTTTCTTGTACACTCGTATAATTTGGCCAGGTTATGCAGTTTGCTTTGCTGCACAATTGCACCTGCCTAGCTCGGCCGCGGTTGCAAACATTCAGGCGTGGCCGCCAGATAGGCTGGTCGCCGTCGGACTCTGCCAGCGGACTGGGTATATCTGCTTCCCGTTCTTCTCACCTGAGTGCTACTGATTCCAGCTTTGACGGCTACACTCTACTCAACCGGAGCAGTAAGTTGAACCTCAACTTATGGAAATTTGTGAAACTGTTGAGAAATAGAGCTCAGTTGTTTGGTACGCCACCACTGTCCATTCAGCACTATGGACGGCACTGCCTACATCTGGCTCTAATTAGTCCACGATTGTGTTCAGCCGAATGACCTCTGCCGGGAACACTCAGAATGAGGTTCTGAGTTATGGCAACATAGGAGCGTTTCACTGCTTTCAAGGCTTCTCAGGAAGAATTCCGGAATCTTGCTGCCGGCAGGCCTCCGGCTGTTCCGAGTGAACATCTCCTTGTAAATCCCCCGTGGTTTCTTGTACACCCGTGAAATTTGGCCAGGTTATGCAGTTTGCATTGCTGCACAATTGCGCCTGCCTAGCTCGGCCGCGGTTATAAACATTCAGGCGTGGCAGCCAGATAGGCTGGTCCCCGTAGGACACTGCCAGCAAACTGGGTATATCTGCTTCCCGTTCTTCTCACCTGAGTGCTACTGATTCCAGCTTTGATGGCTACACTCCACTCAACCGGAGCATTAAGTTGAACCTCAACTTATGGCACTTTGTGAAACTGTTGAGAACTAGAGCTCAGTTGTTTGGCAGACCACCACGGTCCATCCAGCACTATGGACGGCACTGCCTACATCTGGTTCTAATTAGTCCACGATTGTGTGCACCCGAATGTCCTCTGCCGGGAATACTCAGAATGAGGTTCTGAGTTATTGCAACACAGGTTCGTTTCACTGCTTTCAAGGCTTCTCAGGAAGAATTCCGGAATCTTGCTGCCGGCAGGCCTCCGGCTGTTCCGGGTGAACATCTCCTTGTAAATCCCCTGTGGTTTCTTCTACACCCGTGAAATTTGGCCAGGTTATGCAGTTTGCATTGCTGCACAATTGCGCCTGCCTAGCTCGGCCGCGGTTGCAAACATTCAGGCGTGGCAGCCAGATAGGCTGGTCCCCGTAGGACACTGCCAGCGGACTGGGTATATATTCTTCCCGTTCTTCTCACCTGAGTGCTACTGTTTCCAGCTTTGACGGCTACACTCTACTCAACCGGAGCAGTAAGTTCAATCTTAACTTATGGCACTTTGTGAGACTGTTGAGAACTAGAGCTCAGTTGTTTGGCACGCCACCACAGTCCATCGAGCACTATGGGTAGCACTGCCTACATCTGGCTCTAATTAGTCCACAATTGTGTTCAGCCGAATGACCTCTGCCGGGAACACTCAGAATGAGGTTCTGAGTTATTGCAACAAAAGAGCGTTTCACTGCTTTCAAGGCTTCTCAGGAAGAATTCAGGAATCTTGCTGCCGGCAGGCCTCCGGCTGTTCCGAGTGAACATCTCCTTGCAAATCCCCCGTGGTTTCTTGTACACCCGTGAAATTTGGCCAGGTTATGCAGTTTGCATTGCTGCACAATTGTGCCTGCCTAGCTCGGCCGCGTTTACAAACATTCAAGCGTGGCAGCCAGATAGGCTGGTCCCCGTAGTACACTGCCAGCGGACTGGATATATCTGCTTCCCATTCTTCTCACCTGAGTGCTACTGATTCCAATTTTACGGCTACACTCTACTCAACCGGAGCAATAAGTTGAACCTCAACTTATGGCACTTTGTGAAACTGTTGAGAACTAGAACTCAGTTGTTTGGCACGCCACAAGTGTCCATCGAGTACTATGGACGGCACTGCCTACATCTGGCTCTAATTAGTCCACGGTTGTATTCAGCCGAATGACCTCTGCCGGCAACACTCAGAATGAGGTTCTGAGTTATTGCAACATAGGAGCGTTTCACTGCTTACAAGGCTTCTCAGGAAGAATTTCGGAATCTTGCTGCCGCCAGGCCTCCGGCTGTTTCGGGTGAACATCTCCTTGTAAATCCCCCGTGGTTTCTTGTACACCCATGAAATTTGGCCAAGTTATGCAGTTTGCATTGCTGCACAATTGCGCCTGCCTAGCTCGGCCGCGGTTGCAAACATTCAGGCGTGGCAGCCAGATAGGCTGGTCCCTGTAGGACTCTGCCTTCGGACTGGGTATATCTGCTTCCCGTTCTTCACAGCTGAGTGCTACTGATTCCAGCTTGGACAGGTACACTCTCCTCAACCTGAGCAGCAAGTTGAACCTCAACTTATGGCACTTTGTGAAACTGTTCAGAACTAGAGCTCAGTTGTTTGGCACGCCACCACTGTCCATCCAGCACTATGGACGGCACTGCCTACATCTGGCTCTAATTAGTCCACGATTGTGTTCAGCCGAATGACCTCTGCCGGGAACACTCAGAATGAGGTTCTGAGTTATGGCAACATAGGAGCGTTTCACTGCTTTCAAGGCTTCTCAGGAAGAATTCCGGAATCTTGCTGCCGGCAGGCCTCCGGCTGTTCCGGGTGAACATCTCCTTGTAAATCCCCCGTGGTTTCTTGTACACCCGTGAAATTTGGCCAGGTTATGCAGTTTGCATTGCTGCACAATTTCGCCTGCCTAGGTCGGCCGCGGTTACAAACATTCAGGCGTGGCAGCCAGATAGGCTGGTCCCCGTAGGACAATGCCAGCAAACTGGGTATATCTGCTTCCCGTTCTTCTCACCTGAGTGCTACTGATTCCAGCTTTGACGGCTACACTCTACTGAACCGGAGCATTAAGTTGAACCTCAACTTATGGCACTTTGTGAAACTGTTGAGAACTAGAGCTCAGTTGTTTGGCACGCCACCACTGTCCATCCAGCACTATGGACGGAACTGCCTACATCTGGCTCTAATTAGTCCACGGTTGTGTTCAGCCGAATGACCTCTACCGGGAACACTCAGAATGAGGTTCCGAGTTATTGCAAAATAGGAGCGTTTCACTGCTTTCAAGGCTTCTCAGGAAGAATTCCGGAGTCTTGCTGCCGGCAGGCCTCTGGCTGTTCCGGGTGAACATCTCCTTGTAAATCCCCCGTGGGTTCTTGTACACCCGTGAAATTTGGCCAGGTTATGCAGTTTGCATTGCTGCACAATTGCGCCTGCCTAGCTCGGCCGCGGTTGCAAACATTCTGGCGTGGCAGCCAGATAGGCTGGTCCCCGTAGGACTCTGCCAGCGGACTGGGTATATCTGCTTCCCGTTCTTCTCACCTAAGTGCTACTGATTCCAGCTTTGACGGCTACACTCTACTCAACCGGAGCAGTAAATAGAACGTCAACTTATGGCACTTTGTGAAACAGTTGAGAACTAGAGCTCAGTTGTTTGCACGCCACCACTGTCCATCCAGCACTATGGACGGCACTGCCTACATCTGGCTCTAATTAGTCCACGGTTGTGTTCAGCCGAATGACCTCTGCCGGCAACACTCAGAATGAGGTTCTGAGTTATTACACCATAGGAGCGTTTTACTGCTTTCAAGGCTTCTCAGGAAGAATTCCGGAATCTTGCTGCCGTCAGGCCTCCGTCTGTTCCGGGTGAACATCTCCTTGTAAATCCCCCGTGGTTTCTTGTACACCCGTGAAATTTGGACAGTTTATGCAGTTTGCATTGCTGCACAATTGCGCCTGCCTAGCTCGGCCGCGGTTGCAAACATTCAGGCGTGGCAGCCAGATAGGCTGGTCCCCGTAGGACACTGCCAGCAAACTGGGTATATCTGCTTCCCGTTCTTCTCACCTGAGTGCTACTGATTCCAGCTTTGACGGCTACACTCTACTCAACCGGAGCAGTAAGTTGTACCTCAACTTATGGCACTTTGTTAAACTGTTGAGAACTAGAACTCAGTTGTTTGGCACGCCACCACTCTCAATCCAGCACTATGGACGGCACTGCCTACATCTGGCTCTAATTAGTCCACGGTTGTGTTCAGCCGAATGACCTCTAACGGCAACACTCAGAATGAGGTTCTGATTTATTGCAACATAGGAGCGTTTCACTGCTTCAAGGCTTCTCAGGAAGAATTCCGGAATCTTGCTGCCGGCAGGCCTCCGGCTGTTCCGGGTGAACATCTCCTTGTAAATCCCCCGTGGTTTCTTGTACACCGTGAAATTTGGCCAGGTTATGCAGTTTGCATTGCTACACAATTGCGCTGGCCTAGCTCAGCCGCGGTTGGAAACATTCAGGCATGGCAGCCAGATAGGCTGGTCTCCGTAGGACTCTGCCAGCGGACTGGGTATATCTGCTTCCCGTTCTTCTCACCTGAGTGCTACTGATTCCAGCTTTGACGGCTAAACTCTACTCAACTGGAGCATTAAGTTGAACCTCAACTTATGGCACTTTGTGAAACTGTTGAGAACTAGAACACAGTTGTTTGTCACGCCATCACTCTCCATCCAGCACTATGGACGGCACTCCCTACATCTGGCTCTAATTAGTCCACGGTTGTGTTCAGCCGAATGACCTCTGCCGGCAACACTCAGAATGAGGTTCTGAGTTATTGCAACATAGGAGCGTTTCACTGCTTTCAAGGCTTCTCAGGAAGAATTCCGGAATCTTGCTGCCGGCAGGCCTCCGTCTGTTCCTGGTGAACATCTCCTTGTAAATCCCCATTGGTTTCTTGTACACCCGTAAAATTTGGCCAGGTTATGCAGTTTGCTTTGCTGCACAATTGCACCTGCCTAGCTCGGCCGCGGTTGCAAACATTCAGGCGTGGCCGCCAGATAGGCTGGTCGCCGTCGGACTCTGCCAGCGGACTGGGTATATCTGCTTCCCGTTCTTCTCACCTGAGTGCTACTGATTTCAGCTTAGAGGGCTACACTCTACTCAACCGGAGCAGTAAGTTGAACCTCAACTTATGGAAATTTGTGAAACTGTTGAGAAATAGAGCTCAGTTGTTTGGTACGCCACCACTGTCCATTCAGCACTATGGACGGCACTGCCTACATCTGGCTCTAATTAGTCCACGATTGTGTTCAGCCGAATGACCTCTGCCGGGAACACTCAGAATGAGGTTCTGAGTTATGGCAACATAGGAGCGTTTCACTGCTTTCAAGGCTTCTCAGGAAGAATTCCGGAATCTTGCTGCCGGCAGGCCTCCGGCTGTTCCGGGTGAACATCTCCTTGTAAATCCCCCGTGGTTTCTTGTACACCCGTGAAATTTGGCCAGGTTATGCAGTTTGCATTGCTGCACAATTTCGCCTGCCTAGGTCGGCCGCGGTTACAAACATTCAGGCGTGGCAGCCAGATAGGCTGGTCCCCGTAGGACAATGCCAGCAAACTGGGTATATCTGCTTCCCGTTCTTCTCACCTGAGTGCTACTGATTCCAGCTTTGACGGCTACACTCTACTGAACCGGAGCATTAAGTTGAACCTCAACTTATGGCACTTTGTGAAACTGTTGAGAACTAGAGCTCAGTTGTTTGGCACGCCACCACTGTCCATCCAGCACTATGGACGGAACTGCCTACATCTGGCTCTAATTAGTCCACGGTTGTGTTCAGCCGAATGACCTCTACCGGGAACACTCAGAATGAGGTTCCGAGTTATTGCAAAATAGGAGCGTTTCACTGCTTTCAAGGCTTCTCAGGAAGAATTCCGGAGTCTTGCTGCCGGCAGGCCTCTGGCTGTTCCGGGTGAACATTTCCTTGTAAATCCCCCGTGGGTTCTTGTACACCCGTGAAATTTGGCCAGGTTATGCAGTTTGCATTGCTGCACAATTGCGCCTGCCTAGCTCGGCCGCGGTTGCAAACATTCTGGCGTGGCAGCCAGATAGGCTGGTCCCCGTAGGACTCTGCAAGCGGACTGGGTATATCTGCTTCCCGTTCTTCTCACCTAAGTGCTACTGATTCCAGGTTGACGGCTACACTCTACTCAACCGGAGCAGTAAGTAGAACGTCAACTTATGGCACTTTGTGAAACAGTTGAGAACTAGAGCTCAGTTGTTTGGCACGCCACCACTGTCCATCCAGCACTATGGACGGCACTGCCTACATCTGGCTCTAATTAGTCCACGGTTGTGTTCAGCCGAATGACCTCTGCCGGCAACACTCAGAATGAGGTTCTGAGTTATTACAACATAGGAGCGTTTTACTGCTTTCAAGGCTTCTCAGGAAGAATTCCGGAATCTTGCTGCCGTCAGGCCTCCGTCTGTTCCGGGTGAACATCTCCTTGTAAATCCCCCGTGGTTTCTTGTACACCCGTGAAATTTGGACAGTTTATGCAGTTTGCATTGCTGCACAATTGCGCCTGCCTAGCTCGGCCGCGGTTGCAAACATTCAGGCGTGGCAGCCAGATAGGCTGGTCCCCGTTGGACACTGCCAGCAAACTGGGTATATCTGCTTCCCGTTCTTCTCACCTGAGTGCTACTGATTCCAGCTTTGACGGCTACACTCTACTCAACCGGAGCAGTAAGTTGTACCTCAACTTATGGCACTTTGTTAAACTGTTGAGAACTAGAACTCAGTTGTTTGGCACGCCACCACTCTCAATCCAGCACTATGGACGGCACTGCCTACATCTGGCTCTAATTAGTCCACGGTTGTGTTCAGCCGAATGACCTCTAACGGCAACACTCAGAATGAGGTTCTGATTTATTTCAACATAGGAGCGTTTCACTGCTTCAAGGCTTCTCAGGAAGAATTCCGGAATCTTGCTGCCGGCAGGCCTCCGGCTGTTCCGGGTGAACATCTCCTTGTAAATCCCCCGTGGTTTCTTGTACACCGTGAAATTTGGCCAGGTTATGCAGTTTGCATTGCTACACAATAGCGCTGGCCTAGCTCAGCCGCGGTTGGAAACATTCAGGCATGGCAGCCAGATAGGCTGGTCTCCGTAGGACTCTGCCAGCGGACTGGGTATATCTGCTTCCCGTTCTTCTCACCTGAGTGCTACTGATTCCAGCTTTGACGGCTAAACTCTACTCAACTGGAGCATTAAGTTGAACCTCAACTTATGGCACTTTGTGAAACTGTTGAGAACTAGAACTCAGTTGTTTGTCACGCCATCACTCTCCATCCAGCACTATGGACGGCACTCCCTACATCTGGCTCTAATTAGTCCACGGTTGTGTTCAGCCGAATGACCTCTGCCGGCAACACTCAGAATGAGGTTCTGAGTTATTGCAACATAGGAGCGTTTCACTGCTTTCAAGGCTTCTCAGGAAGAATTCCGGAATCTTGCTGCCGGCAGGCCTCCGTCTGTTCCTGGTGAACATCTCCTTGTAAATCCCCATTGGTTTCTTGTACACCCGTAAAATTTGGCCAGGTTATGCAGTTTGCTTTGCTGCACAATTGCACCTGCCTAGCTCGGCCGCGGTTGCAAACATTCAGGCGTGGCCGCCAGATAGGCTGGTCTCCGTCGGACTCTGCCAGCGGACTGGGTATATCTGCTTCCCGTTCTTCTCACATGAGTGCTACTGATTTCAGCTTAGAGGGCTACACTCTACTCAACCGGAGCAGTAAGTTGAACCTCAACTTATGGAAATTTGTGAAACTGTTGAGAAATAGAGCTCAGTTGTTTGGTACGCCACCACTGTCCATTCAGCACTATGGACGGCACTGCCTACATCTGGCTCTAATTAGTCCACGATTGTGTTCAGCCGAATGACCTCTGCCGGGAACACTCAGAATGAGGTTCTGAGTTATGGCAACATAGGAGCGTTTCACTGCTTTCAAGGCTTCTCAGGAAGAATTCCGGAATCTTGCTGCCGGCAGGCCTCCGGCTGTTCCGGGTGAACATCTCCTTGTAAATCCCCCGTGGTTTCTTGTACACCCGTGAAATTTGGCCAGGTTATGCAGTTTGCATTGCTGCACAATTTCGCCTGCCTAGGTCGGCCGTGGTTACAAACATTCAGGCGTGGCAGCCAGATAGGCTGGTCCCCGTAGGACAATGCCAGCAAACTGGGTATATCTGCTTCCCGTTCTTCTCACCTGAGTGCTACTGATTCCAGCTTTGACGGCTACACTCTACTGAACCGGAGCATTAAGTTGAACCTCAACTTATGGCACTTTGTGAAACTGTTGAGAACTAGAGCTCAGTTGTTTGGCACGCCACCACTGTCCATCCAGCACTATGGACGGAACTGCCTACATCTGGCTCTAATTAGTCCACGGTTGTGTTCAGCCGAATGACCTCTACCGGGAACACTCAGAATGAGGTTCTGAGTTATTGCAAAATAGGAGCGTTTCACTGCTTTCAAGGCTTCTCAGGAAGAATTCCGGAGTCTTGCTGCCGGCAGGCTTCTGGCTGTTCCGGGTGAACATCTCCTTGTAAATCCCCCGTGGGTTCTTGTACACCCGTGAAATTTGGCCAGGTTATGCAGTTTGCATTGCTGCACAATTGCGCCTGCCTAGCTCGGCCGCGGTTGCAAACATTCTGGCCTGGCAGCCAGATAGGCTGGTCCCCGTAGGACTCTGCAAGCGGACTGGGTATATCTGCTTCCCGTTCTTCTCACCTAAGTGCTACTGATTCCAGCTTTGACGGCTACACTCTACTCAACTGGAGCAGTAAGTAGAACGTCAACTTATGGCACTTTGTGAAACAGTTAAGAACTAGAGCTCAGTTGTTTGCACGCCACCACTGTCCATCCAGCACTATGGACGGCACTGCCTACATCTGGCTCTAATTAGTCCACGGTTGTGTTCAGCCGAATGACCTCTAACGGCAACACTCAGAATGAGGTTCTGATTTATTGCAACATAGGAGCGTTTCACTGCTTCAAGGCTTCTCAGGAAGAATTCCGGAATCTTGCTGCCGGCAGGCCTCCGGCTGTTCCGGGTGAACATCTCCTTGTAAATCCCCCGTGGTTTCTTGTACACCCGTGAAATTTGGCCAGGTTATGCAGTTTGCATTGCTGCACAATTGCGCCTGCCTAGCTCGGCCGCGGTTGCCAACATTCAGGCGTGGCAGCCAGATAGGCTGGTCCCCGTAGGACACTGCCAGCAAACTGGGTATATCTGCTTCCCGTTCTTCTCACCTGAGTGCTACTGATTCCAGCTTTGACGGCTACACTCTACTCAACCGGAGCAGTAAGTTGTACCTCAACTTATGGCACTTTGTGAAACTGTTGAGAACTAGAACTCAGTTGTTTGGCACGCCACCACTGTCCATCCCGCACTATGGATGGAACTGCCTACATCTGGCTCTAATTAGTCCACGATTGTGTTCAGCCGAATGACCTCTGCTGGGAATACTCAGAATGCGGTTCTGAGTTATTGCAACATAGGAGCGTTTCACTGCTTTCAAGGTTTCTCAGGAAAAATTCCCGAATCTTGCTGCCGGCAGGCATCCGGCAGTTCCAGGTGAACATCTCCTTGTAAATCCCCCGTGGTTTCTTGTACACCCGTGAAATTTGGCCAGGTTATGCAGTTTGCATTGCTGCACAATTGCGCCTGCCTAGCTCGGCCGCGGTTGCAAACATTCAGGCGTGGCAGCCAGATAGGCTGGTCTCCGTGGGACTCTGCCAGCGGACTGGGTATATCTGCTTCCCGTTATTCTCACCTGAGTGCTACTGATTCCAGCTTTGATGGCTACACTCTACTCAACCGGACCATTAAGTTGCACCTCAACTTATGGCACTTTGTGAAACTGTTGAGAACTAGCGCTCAGTTGTTTGGCACGCCACCACTCTCCATCCAGCACTATGGACGGCACTACCTACATCTGGCTCTAATTAGTCCACGGTTGTGTTCAGCCGAATGACCTCTGCCGGGAACACTCAGAATTAGTTTCTGAGTTATTGCAACACAGGAGCGTTTCACTGCTTTCAAGGCTTCTCAGGAAGACTTCCGGAATCTTGCTGTCGGCAGGCCTCCGGCTCTTCCGGGTGAATATCTCCTTGTGAATCCCCCGTGGTTTCTTGTACACCCGTGAAATTTGGACAGGTTATGCAGTTTGCATTGCTGCACAATTGCGCCTGCCTAGCTCGGCTGTGGTTGCAAACATTCAGGCGTGGCAGCCAGATAGGCTGGTCCCCGTAGGTCTCTGCCAGCGGACTGGGTATATCTGCTTCCCGTTCTTCTCACCTGAGTGCTACTGATTCGAGCTTTGACGGCTACACTCTAGTCAACCGGAGCATTAAGTTGAACCTCAACTTATGGCACTTTGTGAAACTGTTGAGAACTAGAGCTCAGTTGTTTGGCACGCCACCACTGTCCATCCAGCACTATGGACGGCACTGCCTACATCTGGCGCTAATTAGTCCACGGTTGTGTTCAGCCGAATGACCTCTGCCGGCAACACTCAGAATGAGGTTCTGAGTTATTGCAACATAGGAGCGTTTCACTGCTTTCAAGGCTTCTCAGGAAGAATTTCCGAATTTTGCTGCCGGCAGGCCTCCGGCTGTTCCGGGTGAACATCTCCTTGTAAATCCCCCGTGGTTTCTTGTACACCCGTGAAATTTGGCCAGGTTATGCATTTTGCATTACTGCACAAATGTGCCTGCCTAGCTAGGCCGCGGTTGCAAACATTCAGGCGTGGCAGCCAGATAGGCTGGTCCCCGAAGGACTCTGCCAGCGGTCTGGGTAAATCTGCTTCCCGTTCTTCTCACCTGAGTGCTACTGATTCCAGCTTTGACGGCTACACTCTACTCAACCAGAGCAGTAAGTTGAACCTCAACTTATGGCACTTTGTGAAACTGTTGAGAACTAGAGCTCAGTTGTTTGGCACGCCACCACTCTCCATCCAGCACTATGGACGGCACTACCTACATCTGGCTCTAATTAGTCCACGGTTGTGTTCAGCCGAATGACCTCTGCTGGGAATACTCAGAATGCGGTTCTGAGTTATTGCAACATAGGAGCGTTTCACTGCTTTCAAGGCTTCTTAGGAAGAATTCCGGAATCTTGATGCCGGCAGGCCTCCGGCTGTTCCGGGTGAACATCTCCTTGTAAATCCCCCGTGGTTTCTTGTACACCCGTGAAATTTGGCCAGGTTATGCAGTTTGCATTGCTGCACAATTGCACCTGCCAAGCACAGCCGCGGTTGCAAACATTCAGGCGTGGCAGCCAGATAGGCTGGTCCCCTAGGACCCTGCCAGCAGACTGGATATATCTGCTTCCCGTTCTTCTCACCTGAGTGCTACTGATTCCAGCTTTGACGGCTACACTCTACTCAACCGGAGCAGTAAGTTGAACCTCAACTTATGGCACTTTGTGAAACTGTTGAGAACTAGAGCTCAGTTGTTTGGCACGCCACCACTTTCCATCCAGCACTATGGACGGAACTACATACATCTGGCTCTAATTAGTCCACGGTTGTGTTCAGCCAAATGACCTCTGCTGGGAATAGTCAGAATGCGGTTCTGAGTTATTGCAACATAGGAGCGTTTCACTGCTTTCAAGGCTTCTCAGGAAGAATTCCGGAATCTTGCTGCCGGCAGGCCTCCGGCTGTTCCGGTGAACATCTCCTTGTAAATCCCCCGTGGTTTCTTGTACACCCGTGAAATTTGGCCAGGTTGTGCAGTTTGCATTGCTGCACAATTGCGCCTGCCTAGCTCGGCTGCGGTTACAAACATTCAGGCGTGGCAGCCAGATAGGCTGGTCCCCGAAGGACACTGCCAGCGGACTGTGTTTATCTGCTTCCCGTTCTTCTCACCTGAGTGCTACTGATTCCAGCTTTGACGGCTACACTCTACTCAACTGGAGCATTAAGTTGAACCTGAACTTATGGCACTTTGTGAAACTGTTGAGAACTAGAGCTCAGTTGTTTGGCACGCCACCACTCTCCATCCAGCACTATGGACGGCACTGCCTACATCTGGCTCTAATTAGTCCACGGTTGTGTTCAGCCGAATAACCTCTGCCGGGAACACTCAGAATGAGGTTCTGAGTTATTGCAACATAGGAGCGTTTCACTGCTTTCAAGGCTTCTTAGGAATAACTCCGGAATCTTGCTGTCGGCAGGCCTCCGGCTGTTCCGAGTGAACATCTCCTTGTAAATTCCCCGTGGTTTCTTGTACACCCGTGAAATTTGGCCAGGTTATGCAGTTTGCATTGCTCCACAATTGCGCCTGCCTAGCTCGGCCGCGGTTGCAAACATTCAGGCGTGGCAGCCAGATAGGTTGGTCCCCGTACGACTCTTCCAGCGGACTGGGTATATCTGCTTCCTGTTCTTCTCACCTGAGTGCTACTGATTTCAGCTTTGACGGCTACACTCTACTCAACCGGAGCATTAATTTGAACCTCAACTTATGGCACTTTGTGAAACTGTTGAGAACTAGAGCTCAGTTGTTTGGCACGCCACCACTCTCCATCCAGCACTATGGACGGAACTACATACATCTGGCTCTAATTAGTCCACGGTTGTGTTCAGCCAAATGACCTCTGCTGGGAATAGTCAGAATGCGGTTCTGAGTTATTGCAACATAGGAGCGTTTCACTGCTTTCAAGGCTTCTCAGGAAGAATTCCGGAATCTTGCTGCCGGCAGGCCTCCGGCTGTTCCGGTGAACATCTCCTTGTAAATCACACGTGGTTTCTTGTACACCCGTGAAATTTGGCCAGGTTATGCAATTTGCATTGCTGCACAATTGCGCCTGCCACGCACAGCCGCGGTTGCAAACATTCAGGCATGGCAGCCAGATTGTCTGGTCCCCTAGGACCCTGCCAGCGGACTGGGTATATCTGCTTCCCGTTCTTCTCACCTGAGTGCTACTGATTCCAGCTTTGACGGCTACACTCTATTCAAGCGGAGCAGTAAGTTGAATCTCAACTTATGGCACTTTGTGAAAGTGTTGAGAAGTAGAGCTCAGTTGTTTGGCACGCCACCACTGTCCATTCAGCACTATGGACGGCACTGCCTACATCTGGCTCTAATTAGTCCACGGTTGTGTTCAGACGAATGACCTCTGCCGGGAACACTCAGAATGAGGTTGTGAGTTATTGCAAGATAGGAGCGTTTCACTGCTTTCAAGGCTTCTTTGGAAGAATTCCGGAATCTTGCTGTCGGCACGCCTCCGGCTGTTCCGGGTGAACATCTCCTTGTAAATCTCCCATGGTTTCTTATACACCCGTGAAATTTGGCTAGGTTATGCAGTTTGCATTGCTGCACAATTTCGCCTGCCTAGCACGGCCGCGGTTGCAAACATTCAGGCGTGTCAGCCAGATAGGCTGGTCCCCGTATGACTCTGCCAGCGGACTGGGTATATCTGCTTCCCGTTCTTCTCACCTGAGTGCTACTGATTTCAGCTTTGACGGCTACACTCTACTCAACCGGAGCAGTAAGTTGAACCTCAACTTATGGCACTTTGTGAAACTGTTGAGAACTAGAGCTCAGTTGTTTGGCACGCCACCACTCTCCATCCAGCACTATGGACGGCAATGCCTACATCTGGCTCTAATTAGTCCACGGTTGTGTTCAGCCGAATGACCTCTGCCGGGAACACTCAGAATGAGGTTCTGAGTTATTGCAACATAGGAGCGTTTCACTGCTTTCAAGGCATCTTAGGAAGAATTCCGGAATCTTGCTGTCGGCAGGCCTCCGGCTGGTCCGGGTGAACGTCTCCTTGTAAATCCCCCGTGGTTTCTTATACACCCGTGAAATTTGGCCAGGTTATGCAGTTTGCATTGCTGCACAATTGCGCCTGCCTAGCTCGGCCGTGGTTGCAAACATTCAGGCGTGGCAGCCAGATAGTCTGGTCCCCGTAAGAAAATGCCAGCGGACTGGTTATATCTGCTTCCCGTTCTTCTCAACTGAGTTCTACTGATTTCATCTTTGACGGCTACACTCTACTCAACCGGAGCAGTAAGTTGAACCTCAACTTATGGCACTTTGTGAAACTGTTGAGAACTAGAGCTCAGTTGTTTGGCACGCCACCACTCTCCATCCAGCACTATGGACGGCACTGCCTACATCTGGCTCTAATTAGTCCACGGTTGTGTTCAGCCGAATGACCTCTGCCGGGAACACTCAGAATGAGGTTCTGAGTTATTGCAACATAGGAGCGTTTCACTGCTTTCAAGGCTTCTCAGGAAGAATTCCGGATCTTGCTGCCGGCAGGCCTCCGGCTGTTCCGGGTGAACATCTCCTTGTAAATCCCCCGTGGTTTCTTGTACACCCGTGAAATTTGGACAGGTTATGCAGTTTGCATTGCTGCACAATTGCGCCTGCCTAGCTCAGCCGCGGTTACAAACATTCAGGCGTGGCAGCCAGATAGGCTGTTCCCCGTAGGACACTGCCAGCGGACTGGGTTTATCTGCTTCCCATTCTTCTCATCTGAGTGCTACTGATTCCAGCTTGGACGGCTACACTCTACTCAACCGGAGCATTAAGTTGAACCTCAACTTATGGCACTTTGTGAAAGTGTTGAGAACTAGAGTTCAGTTGTTTGGCACTCCACCACTGTCCATCCAGCACTATGGACGGCACTGCCTACATCTGGCTCTAATTAGTGCACGGTTGTGTTCAGCCGAATGACCTCTGCCGGCAACACTCAGAATGAGGTTCTGAGTTATTGCAACATAGGAGCGTTTCACTGCTTTCAAGGCTTCTTAGGAAGAATTCCGGAATCTTGCTGTCGGCACGCCTCCGCCTGTTCCGGGTGAACATCTCCTTGTAAATCCCCCATGCTTTCTTATACACCGGTGAAATTTGGCTAGGTAATGCAGTTTGCATTGCTACACAACTGCGCCTGCCTAGCTCGGCCGCGGTTGCAAACATTCAGGCGTGACAGCCAGATAGGCTGGTCCCCGTAGGACACTGCCAGCGGACTGGGTATATCTGCTTCTCGTTCTTCTCACCTGAGTGCTACTGATTCCAGCTTTGACAGCTACACTCTACTCAACCGGAGCAGTAAGTTGAACCTCTACTTATGGCCCTTTGTGAAACTGTTGAGAACTAGAGCTCAGTTGTTTGGCACGCCACCACTGTCCATCCAGCACTATGGACGGAACTGCCTACATCTGGCTCTAATTAGTCCACGATTGTGTTCAGCCGAATGACCTCTGCTGGGAATACTCAGAATGCGGTTCTGAGTTATTGCAACATAGGAGCGTTTCACTGCTTTCAAGGCTTCTCAGGAAGAACTCCCGAATCTTGCTGCCGGCAGGCCTCCGGCTGTTCAGGGTGAACATCTCCTTGTAAATCCCCCGTGGTTTCTTGTACACCCGTGAAATTTGGCCAGGTTATGCAGTTTGCATTGCTGCACAATTGCGCCTGCCATGCACAGCCGCGGTTGCAAACATTCATGCGTGGCAGCCACATAGGCTGGTCCCCTAGGACCCTGCCAGAGGACTGGGTATATCTGCTTCCCGTTCTTCTTACCTGAGTGCTACTGATTTCAGCTTTGACGACTACACTCTACTCAAGCGGAGCAGTAAGTTGAACCTCAACTTATGGCACTTTGTGAAAGTGTTGAGAACTAGAGCTCAGTTGTTTGGCACGCCACCACTGTCCATCCAGCACTATGGACGGCACTGCCTACATCTGGCTCTAATTAGTCCACGGTTGTGTTCAGCCGAATGACCTCTGCCGGGAACACTCAGAATGAGGTTCTGAGTTATTGCAAAATACGAGCGTTTCACTGCTTTCAAGGCTTCTCAGGAAGAATTCAGGAATCTTGCTGCCGGCAGGCCTCCGGCTGTTCCGGGTGAACATCTCCTTGTAAATCCCCCGTGATTTCTTGTACACCCGTGAAATTTGGCCAGGTTATGCAGTTTGCATGGCTGCACAATTGCGCCTGCCTAGCTCGGCCGCGGTTGCAAACATTCAGGCATGGCAGCCAGATAGGCTGGTCCCCGTAGGACAATGCCATCGGACTGGGTATATCTGCTTCCCGTTCTTCTCACGTTAGTGCTAATGATTTCAGCTTTGACGGCTACACTCTACTCAACCGGAGCAGTAAGTTGAACCTCAACTTATGGCCCTTTGTGAATCTGTCTAGAACTAGAGCTCAGTTGTTTGGCACGCCACCACTGTCCATCCAGCACTATGGACGTAACTGCCTACATCTGGCTCTAATTAGTCCACGGTTGTGTTCAGCCGAATGACCTCTGCTGGGAATACTCAGAATGCGGTTCTGAGTTATTGCAACATAGGAGCGTTTCACTGCTTTCAAGGCTTCTCAGGAAGAAATCCCGAATCTTGCTGCCGGCAGGCCTCTGGCTGTTCCGGGTGAACATCTCCTTGTAAATCCCCCGTGGTTTCTTGTACACCCGTGAAATTTGGCCAGGTTATGCAGTTTGCATTGCTGCACAATTGCGCCTGCCTAGCTCGGCCGCGGTTGCAAACATTCAGGCGTGGCAGCCAGATAGGCTGGTCTCCGTGGGACTCTGCCAGCGGACTGGGTATATCTGCTTCCCGTTATTCTCACCTGAGTGCTACTGATTCCAGCTTTGATGGCTACACTCTACTCAACCGGACCATTAAGTTGCACCTCAACTTATGGCACTTTGTGAAACTGTTGAGAACTAGCGCTCAGTTGTTTGGCACACCACCACTCTCCATCCAGCACTATGGACGGCACTACCTACATCTGGCTCTAATTAGTCCACGGTTGTGTTCAGCCGAATGACCTCTGCCGGGAACACTCAGAATTAGTTTCTGAGTTATTGCAACACAGGAGCGTTTCACTGCTTTCAAGGCTTCTCAGGAAGACTTCCGGAATCTTGCTGTCGGCAGGCCTCCGGCTCTTCCGGGTGAATATCTCCTTGTGAATCCCCCGTGGTTTCTTGTACACCCGTGAAATTTGGACAGGTTATGCAGTTTGCATTGCTGCACAATTGCGCCTGCCTAGCTCGGCTGTGGTTGCAAACATTCAGGCGTGGCAGCCAGATAGGCTGGTCCCCGTAGGTCTCTGCCAGCGGACTGGGTATATCTGCTTCCCGTTCTTCTCACCTGAGTGCTACTGATTCGAGCTTTGACGGCTACACTCTAGTCAACCGGAGCATTAAGTTGAACCTCAACTTATGGCACTTTGTGAAACTGTTGAGAACTAGAGCTCAGTTGTTTGGCACGCCACCACTGTCCATCCAGCACTATGGACGGCACTGCCTACATCTGGCGCTAATTAGTCCACGGTTGTGTTCAGCCGAATGACATCGGCCGGCAACACTCAGAATGAGGTTCTGAGTTATTGCAACATAGGAGCGTTTCACTGCTTTCAAGGCTTCTCAGGAAGAATTTCGGAATTTTGCTGCCGGCAGGCCTCCGGCTGTTCCGGGTGAACATCTCCTTGTAAATCCCCCGTGGTTTCTTGTACACCCGTGAAATTAGGCCAGGTTATGCATTTTGCATTACTGCACAAATGTGCCTGCCTAGCTCGGCCGCGGTTACAAACATTCAGGCGTGGCAGCCAGATAGGCTGGTCCCCGAAGGACTCTGCCAGCGGACTGGGTAAATCTGCTTCCCGTTCTTCTCACCTGAGTTCTACTGATTTCATCTTTGACGGCTACACTCTACTCAACCCGAGCAGTAAGTTGAACCTCAACTTATGGCAGTTTGTGAAACTGTTGAGAACTAGAGCTCAGTTGTTTGGCACACCACCACTGTCCATCCAGCCCTATGGACGGCAATGCCTACATCTGGCTCTAATTAGTCCACGGTTGTGTTCAGTCGAATGACCTCTGCCGGCAACACTCAGAATGAGGTTCTGAGTTATTGCAACATAGGAGCGTTTCACTGCTTTCAAGGCTTCTCAGGAAGAATTCCGGAATTTTGCTGCCGGCAGGCCTCCGGCTGTTCCGGGTGAACATCTCCTTGTAAATCCCCCATGGTTTCTTGTACACCCGTAAAATTTGGCCAGGTTATGCAGTTTGCATTGCTGCACAATTGCGCCTGCCTAGCTCGGCCGCGGTTGCAAACATTCAGGCGTGGCAGCCAGATAGGCTGGTCTCCGTAGGACTCTGCCAGCGGACTGGGTATATCTGCTTCCCGTTATTCTCACCTGAGTGCTACTGATTCCAGGTTTGATGGCTACACTCTACTCAACCGGACCATTAAGTTGCACCTCAACTTATGGCACTTTGTGAAACTATTGAGAACTAGCGCTCAGTTGTTTGGCACGCCACCACTGTCCATCCAGCACTATGGACGGCACTGCCTACATCTGGCTCTAATTAGTCCACGGTTGTGTTCAGCCGAATGACCTCTGCCGGGAACACTCAGAATGAGGTTCTGAGTTATTGCAACATAGGAGCGTTTCACTGCTTTCAAGGCTTCTTAGGAAGAATTCCGGAATCTTGCTGTCGGCACGCCTCCGGCTGTTCCGGGTGAACATCTCCTTGTAAATCCCCCGTGGTTTCTTGTACACCCGTGAAATTTGGCCAGGTTATGCAGTTTGCACTGCTGCACAATTGCGCCTGCCTAGCTCGGCCGCGGTTGCAAACATTCAGGCGTGGCAGCCAGATAGGTTGGTCCGCGTAGGACTCTGCCAGCGGACTGGGTATATCTGCTTCCTGTTCTTCTCACCTGAGTGCTACTGATTTCAGCTTTGACGGCTACACTCTACTCAACCGGAGCAGTAAGTTGAACCTCAACTTATGGCACTTTGTGAAACTGTTGAGAACTAGAACTCAGTTGTTTGGCACGCCACCACTGTCCATCCCGCACTATGGATGGAACTGCCTACATCTGGCTCTAATTAGTCCACGATTGTGTTCAGCCGAATGACCTCTGCTGGGAATACTCAGAATGCGGTTCTGAGTTATTGCAACATAGGAGCGTTTCACTGCTTTCAAGGTTTCTCAGGAAAAATTCCCGAATCTTGCTGCCGGCAGGCATCCGGCAGTTCCAGGTGAACATCTCCTTGTAAATCCCCCGTGGTTTCTTGTACACCCGTGAAATTTGGCCAGGTTATGCAGTTTGCATTGCTGCACAATTGCGCCTGCCTAGCTCGGCCGCGGTTGCAAACATTCAGGCGTGGCAGCCAGATAGGCTGGTCTCCGTGGGACTCTGCCAGCGGACTGGGTATATCTGCTTCCCGTTATTCTCACCTGAGTGCTACTGATTCCAGCTTTGATGGCTACACTCTACTCAACCGGAGCAGTAAGTTGAACCTCAACTTATGGCACTTTGTGAAAGTGTTGAGAACTAGAGTTCAGTTGTTTGGCACTCCACCACTGTCCATCCAGCACTATGGACGGCACTGCCTACATCTGGCTCTAATTAGTGCACGGTTGTGTTCAGCCGAATGACCTCTGCTGGCAACACTCAGAATGAGGTTCTGAGTTATTGCAACATAGGAGCGTTTCACTGCTTTCAAGGCTTCTTAGGAAGAATTCCGGAATCTTGCTGTCGGCACGCCTCCGCCTGTTCCGGGTGAACATCTCCTTGTAAATCCCCCATGCTTTCTTATACACCGGTGAAATTTGGCTAGGTAATGCAGTTTGCATTGCTACACAACTGCGCCTGCCTAGCTCGGCCGCGGTTGCAAACATTCAGGCGTGGCAGCCAGATAGGCTGGTCCCCGTAGGACACTGCCAGCGGACTGGGTATATCTGCTTCCCGTTCTTCTCACCTGAGTGCTACTGATTCCAGCTTTGACAGCTACACTCTACTCAACCGGAGCAGTAAGTTGAACCTCTACTTATGGCCCTTTGTGAAACTGTTGAGAACTAGAGCTCAGTTGTTTGGCACGCCACCACTGTCCATCCAGCACTATGGACGGAACTGCCTACATCTGGCTCTAATTAGTCCACGATTGTGTTCAGCCGAATGACCTCTGCTGGGAATACTCAGAATGCGGTTCTGAGTTATTGCAACATAGGAGCGTTTCACTGCTTTCAAGGCTTCTCAGGAAGAACTCCCGAATCTTGCTGCCGGCAGGCCTCCGGCTGTTCAGGGTGAACATCTCCTTGTAAATCCCCCGTGGTTTCTTGTACACCCGTGAAATTTGGCCAGGTTATGCAGTTTGCATTGCTGCACAATTGCGCCTGCCATGCACAGCCGCGGTTGCAAACATTCATGCGTGGCAGCCACATAGGCTGGTCCCCTAGGACCCTGCCAGAGGACTGGGTATATCTGCTTCCCGTTCTTCTTACCTGAGTGCTACTGATTTCAGCTTTGACGACTACACTCTACTCAAGCGGAGCAGTAAGTTGAACCTCAACTTATGGCACTTTGTGAAAGTGTTGAGAACTAGAGCTCAGTTGTTTGGCACGCCACCACTGTCCATCCAGCACTATGGACGGCACTGCCTACATCTGGCTCTAATTAGTCCACGGTTGTGTTCAGCCGAATGACCTCTGCCGGGAACACTCAGAATGAGGTTCTGAGTTATTGCAAAATACGAGCGTTTCACTGCTTTCAAGGCTTCTCAGGAAGAATTCAGGAATCTTGCTGCCGGCAGGCCTCCGGCTGTTCCGGGTGAACATCTCCTTGTAAATCCCCCGTGATTTCTTGTACACCCGTGAAATTTGGCCAGGTTATGCAGTTTGCATTGCTGCACAATTGCGCCTGCCTAGCTCGGCCGCGGTTGCAAACATTCAGGCATGGCAGCCAGATAGGCTGGTCCCCGTAGGACAATGCCATCGGACTGGGTATATCTGCTTCCCGTTCTTCTCACGTTAGTGCTAATGATTTCAGCTTTGACGGCTACACTCTACTCAACCGGAGCAGTAAGTTGAACCTCAACTTATGGCCCTTTGTGAATCTGTCTAGAACTAGAGCTCAGTTGTTTGGCACGCCACCACTGTCCATCCAGCACTATGGACGTAACTGCCTACATCTGGCTCTAATTAGTCCACGGTTGTGTTCAGCCGAATGACCTCTGCTGGGAATACTCAGAATGCGGTTCTGAGTTATTGCAACATAGGAGCGTTTCACTGCTTTCAAGGCTTCTCAGGAAGAAATCCCGAATCTTGCTGCCGGCAGGCCTCTGGCTGTTCCGGGTGAACATCTCCTTGTAAATCCCCCGTGGTTTCTTGTACACCCGTGAAATTTGGCCAGGTTATGCAGTTTGCATTGCTGCACAATTGCGCCTGCCTAGCTCGGCCGCGGTTGCAAACATTCAGGCGTGGCAGCCAGATAGGCTGGTCTCCGTGGGACTCTGCCAGCGGACTGGGTATATCTGCTTCCCGTTATTCTCACCTGAGTGCTACTGATTCCAGCTTTGATGGCTACACTCTACTCAACCGGACCATTAAGTTGCACCTCAACTTATGGCACTTTGTGAAACTGTTGAGAACTAGCGCTCAGTTGTTTGGCACACCACCACTCTCCATCCAGCACTATGGACGGCACTACCTACATCTGGCTCTAATTAGTCCACGGTTGTGTTCAGCCGAATGACCTCTGCCGGGAACACTCAGAATTAGTTTCTGAGTTATTGCAACACAGGAGGGTTTCACTGCTTTCAAGGCTTCTCAGGAAGACTTCCGGAATCTTGCTGTCGGCAGGCCTCCGGCTCTTCCGGGTGAATATCTCCTTGTGAATCCCCCGTGGTTTCTTGTACACCCGTGAAATTTGGACAGGTTATGCAGTTTGCATTGCTGCACAATTGCGCCTGCCTAGCTCGGCTGTGGTTGCAAACATTCAGGCGTGGCAGCCAGATAGGCTGGTCCCCGTAGGTCTCTGCCAGCGGACTGGGTATATCTGCTTCCCGTTCTTCTCACCTGAGTGCTACTGATTCGAGCTTTGACGGCTACACTCTAGTCAACCGGAGCATTAAGTTGAACCTCAACTTATGGCACTTTGTGAAACTGTTGAGAACTAGAGCTCAGTTGTTTGGCACGCCACCACTGTCCATCCAGCACTATGGACGGCACTGCCTACATCTGGCGCTAATTAGTCCACGGTTGTGTTCAGCCGAATGACATCGGCCGGCAACACTCAGAATGAGGTTCTGAGTTATTGCAACATAGGAGCGTTTCACTGCTTTCAAGGCTTCTCAGGAAGAATTTCGGAATTTTGCTGCCGGCAGGCCTCCGGCTGTTCCGGGTGAACATCTCCTTGTAAATCCCCCGTGGTTTCTTGTACACCCGTGAAATTAGGCCAGGTTATGCATTTTGCATTACTGCACAAATGTGCCTGCCTAGCTCGGCCGCGGTTACAAACATTCAGGTGTGGCAGCCAGATAGGCTGGTCCCCGAAGGACTCTGCCAGCGGACTGGGTAAATCTGCTTCCCGTTCTTCTCACCTGAGTTCTACTGATTTCATCTTTCACGGCTACACTCTACTCAACCCGAGCAGTAAGTTGAACCTCAACTTATGGCAGTTTGTGAAACTGTTGAGAACTAGAGCTCAGTTGTTTGGCACACCACCATTGTCCATCCAGCCCTATGGACGGCAATGCCTACATCTGGCTCTAATTAGTCCACGGTTGTGTTCAGTCGAATGACCTCTGCCGGCAACACTCAGAATGAGGTTCTGAGTTATTGCAACATAGGAGCGTTTCACTGCTTTCAAGGCTTCTCAGGAAGAATTCCGGAATTTTGCTGCCGGCAGGCCTCCGGCTGTTCCGGGTGAACATCTCCTTGTAAATCCCCCATGGTTTCTTGTACACCCGTAAAATTTGGCCAGGTTATGCAGTTTGCATTGCTGCACAATTGCGCCTGCCTAGCTCGGCGGCGGTTGCAAACATTCAGGCGTGGCAGCCAGATAGGCTGGTCTCCGTAGGACTCTGCCAGCGGACTGGGTATATCTGCTTCCCGTTATTCTCACCTGAGTGCTACTGATTCCAGGTTTGATGGCTACACTCTACTCAACCGGACCATTAAGTTGCACCTCAACTTATGGCACTTTGTGAAACTATTGAGAACTAGCGCTCAGTTGTTTGGCACGCCACCACTCTCCATCCAGCACTATGGACGGCACTGCCTACATCTGGCTCTAATTAGTCCACGGTTGTGTTCAGCCGAATGACCTCTGCCGGGAACACTCAGAATGAGGTTCTGAGTTATTGCAACATAGGAGCGTTTCACTGCTTTCAAGGCTTCTTAGGAAGAATTCCGGAATCTTGCTGTCGGCACGCCTCCGGCTGTTCCGGGTGAACATCTCCTTGTAAATCCCCCGTGGTTTCTTGTACACCCGTGAAATTTGGCCAGGTTATGCAGTTTGCACTGCTGCACAATTGCGCCTGCCTAGCTCGGCCGCGGTTGCAAACATTCAGGCGTGGCAGCCAGATAGGTTGGTCCGCGTAGGACTCTGCCAGCGGACTGGGTATATCTGCTTCCTGTTCTTCTCACCTGAGTGCTACTGATTTCAGCTTTGACGGCTACACTCTACTCAACCGGAGCAGTAAGTTGAACCTCAACTTATGGCACTTTGTGAAACTGTTGAGAACTAGAGCTCAGTTGTTTGGCACGCCACCACTCTCCATCCAGCACTATGGACGGCACTACCTACATCTGGCTCTAATTAGTCCACGGTTGTGTTCAGCCGAATGACCTCTGCTGGGAATACTCAGAATGCGGTTCTGAGTTATTGCAACATAGGAGCGTTTCACTGCTTTAAAGGCTTCTTTGGAAGAATTCCGGAATCTTGATGCCGGCAGGCCTCCGGCTGTTCCGGGTGAACATCTGCTTGTAAATCCCCCGTGGTTTCTTGTACACCCGTGAAATTTGGCCAGGTTATGCAGTTTGCATTGCTGCACAATTGCGCCTGCTAGCACAGCCGCGGTTGCAAACATTCAGGCGTGGCAGCCAGATAGGCTGGTCCCCTAGGACCCTGCCAGCAGACTGGGTATATCTGCTTCCCGTTCTTCTCACCTGAGTGCTACTGATTCCAGCTTTGACGGCTACACTCTACTCAAGCGGTGCAGTAAGTTGAACCTCAACTTATGGCACTTTGTGAAACTGTTGAGAACTAGAGCTCAGTTGTTTGGCACGCCACCACTGTCCATCCAGCACTATGGACGGCACTGCCTACATCTGGCTCTAATTAGTCCACGGTTGTGTTCAGCCGAATGACCTCTGCCGGCAACACTCAGAATGAGGTTCTGAGTTATTGCAACATAGGAGCGTTTCACTGCTTTCAAGGCTTCTCAGGAAGAATTCCGGAATCTTGCAGCCGGCAGGCCTCCGGCTGTTCCGGGTGAACATCTCCTTGTAAATCCCCCGTGGTTTCTTGTACACCCGTGAAATTTTGCCAGGTTATGCAGTTTGCACTGCTGCACAATTGCGCCTTCCTAGCTCGGCCGCGGTTGCAAACATTCAGGCGTGCCAGCCAGATAGGTTGGTCCCCGTACGACTCTTCCAGCGGACTGGGTATATCTGCTTCCTGTTCTTCTCACCTGAGTGCTACTTATTTCAGCTTTGACGGCTACACTCTACTCAACCGGAGCATTAAGTTGAACCTCAACTTATGGCACTTTGTGAAACTGTTGAGAACTAGAGCTCAGTTGTTTGGCACGCCACCACTCTCCATCCAGCACTATGGACGGCACTACATACATCTGGCTCTAATTAGTCCACGGTTGTGTTCAGCCAAATGACCTCTGCTGGGAATACTCAGAATGCGGTTCTGAGTTATTGCAACATAGGAGCGTTTCACTGCTTTCAAGGCTTCTCAGGAAGAATTCCGGAATCTTGCTGCCGGCAGGCCTCCGGCTGTTCCGGGTGAACATCTCCTTGTAAATCCCCCGTGGTGTCTTGTACACCCGTGAAATTTGGCCAGGTTATGCAGTTTGCATTGCTGCACAATTGTGCCTGCCTAGCTCTGCCGCGGTTGCAAACATTCAGGCGTGGCAGCCAGATAGTCTGGTCCCCTAGGACCCTGCCAGCGGACTGGGTATATCTGCTTCCCGTTCTTCTCACCTGAGTGCTACTGATTCCAGCTTTGACGGCGACACTCTACTCAAGCGGAGCAGTAAGTTGAACCTCAACTTATGGCCCTTTGTGAAACTGTTGAGAACTAGAGCTCAGTTGTTTGGCACGCCACCACAGTCCATCCAGCACTATGGACGGAACTGCCTACATCTGGCTCTAATTAGTCCACGGTTGTGTTCAGCCGAATGACCTCTGCCGGCAACACTCAGAATGAGGTTCTGAGTTATTGCAACATAGGAGCGTTTCACTGCTTTCAAGGCTTCTCAGGAAGAATTCCAGAATTTTGCTGCCGGCAGTCCTCTGGCTGTTTCGGGTGAAAGTCTCCTTGTAAATCCCCCGTGGTTTCTTGTACACCCGTGAAATTTGGCCAGGTTGTGCAGTTTGCATTGCTGCACAATTGCGCCTGCCTAGCTCGGCTGCGGTTACAAACATTCAGGCGTGGCAGCCAGATAGGCTGGTCCCCGAAGGACACTGCCAGCGGACTGTGTTTATCTGCTTCCCGTTCTTCTCACCTGAGTGCTACTGATTCCAGCTTTGACGGCTACACTCTACTCAACTGGAGCATTAAGTTGAACCTGAACTTATGGCACTTTGTGAAACTGTTGAGAACTAGAGCTCAGTTGTTTGGCACGCCACCACTCTCCATCCAGCACTATGGACGGCACTGCCTACATCTGGCTCTAATTAGTCCACGGTTGTGTTCAGCCGAATGACCTCTGCCGGGAACACTCAGAATGAGGTTCTGAGTTATTGCAACATAGGAGCGTTTCACTGCTTTCAAGGCTTCTTAGGAATAATTCCGGAATCTTGCTGTCGGCAGGCCTCCGGCTGTTCTGGGTGAACATCTCCTTGTAAATTCCCCGTGGTTTCTTGTACACCCGTGAAATTTGGCCAGGTTATGCAGTTTGCATTGCTGCACAATTGCGCCTGCCTAGCTCGGCCGCGGTTGCAAACATTCAGGCGTGGCAGCCAGATAGGTTGGTCCCCGTACGACTCTTCCAGCGGACTGGGTATATCTGCTTCCTGTTCTTCTCACCTGAGTGCTACTGATTTCAGCTTTGACAGCTACACTCTACTCAACCGGAGCATTAAGTTGAACCTCAACTTATGGCACTTTGTGAAACTGTTGAGAACTAGAGCTCAGTTGTTTGGCACGCCACCACTCTCCATCCAGCACTATGGACGGAACTACATACATCTGGCTCTAATTAGTCCACGGTTGTGTTCAGCCAAATGACCTCTGCTGGGAATAGTCAGAATGCGGTTCTGAGTTATTGCAACATAGGAGCGTTTCACTGCTTTCAAGGCTTCTCAGGAAGAATTCCGGAATCTTGCTGCCGGCAGGCCTCCGGCTGTTCCGGTGAACATCTCCTTGTAAATCACACGTGGTTTCTTGTACACCCGTGAAATTTGGCCAGGTTATGCAATTTGCATTGCTGCACAATTGCGCCTGCCAAGCACAGCCGCGGTTGCAAACATTCAGGCATGGCAGGCAGATAGTCTGGTCCCCTAGGACCCTGCCAGCGGACTGGGTATATCTGCTTCCCGTTCTTCTCACCTGAGTGCTACTGATTCCAGCTTTGACGGCTACACTCTATTCAAGCGGAGCAGTAAGTTGAATCTCAACTTATGGCACTTTGTGAAAGTGTTGAGAAGTAGAGCTCAGTTGTTTGGCACGCCACCACTGTCCATTCAGCACTATGGACGGCACTGCTTACATCTGGCTCTAATTAGTCCACGGTTGTGTTCAGACGAATGACCTCTGCCGGGAACACTCAGAATGAGGTTGTGAGTTATTGCAACATAGGAGCGTTTCACTGCTTTCAAGGCTTCTTAGGAAGAATTCCGGAATCTTGCTGTCGGCACGCCTCCGGCTGTTCCGGGTGAACATCTCCTTGTAAATCTCCCGTGGTTTCTTATACACCCGTGAAATTTGGCTAGGTTATGCAGTTTGCATTGCTGCACAATTTCGCCTGCCTAGCACGGCCGCGGTTGCAAACATTCAGGCGTGTCAGCCAGATAGGCTGGTCCCCGTATGACTCTGCCAGCGGACTGGGTATATCTGCTTCCCGTTCTTCTCACCTGAGTGCTACTGATTTCAGCTTTGACGGCTACACTCTACTCAACCGGAGCAGTAAGTTGAACCTCAACTTATGGCACTTTGTGAAACTGTTGAGAACTAGAGCTCAGTTGTTTGGCACGCCACCACTCTCCATCCAGCACTATGGACGGCAATGCCTACATCTGGCTCTAATTAGTCCACGGTTGTGTTCAGCCGAATGACCTCTGCCGGGAACACTCAGAATGCGGTTCTGAGTTATTGCAACATAGGAGCGTTTCACTGCTTTCAAGGCTTCTTAGGAAGAATTCCGGAATCTTGCTGTCGGCAGGCCTCCGGCTGGTCCGGGTGAACGTCTCCTTGTAAATCCCCCGTGGTTTCTTATACACCCGTGAAATTTGGCCAGGTTATGCAGTTTGCATTGCTGCACAATTGCGCCTGCCTAGCTCGGCCGTGGTTGCAAACATTCAGGCGTGGCAGCCAGATAGTCTGGTCCCCGTAAGAAAATGCCAGCGGACTGGTTATATCTGCTTCCCGTTCTTCTCAACTGAGTTCTACTGATTTCATCTTTGACGGCTACACTCTACTCAACCGGAGCAGTAAGTTGAACCTCAACTTATGGCACTTTGTGAAACTGTTGAGAACTAGAGCTCAGTTGTTTGGCACGCCACCACTCTCCATCCAGCACTATGGACGGCACTGCCTACATCTGGCTCTAATTAGTCCACGGTTGTGTTCAGCCGAATGACCTCTGCCGGGAACACTCAGAATGAGGTTCTGAGTTATTGCAACATAGGAGCGTTTCACTGCTTTCAAGGCTTCTCAGGAAGAATTCCGGAATCTTGCTGCCGGCAGGCCTCCGGCTGTTCCGGGTGAACATCTCCTTGTAAATCCCCCGTGGTTTCTTGTACACCCGTGAAATTTGGACAGGTTATGCAGTTTGCATGGCTGCACAATTGCGCCTGCCTAGCTCGGCCACGGTTGCAAACATTCAGGCGTGGCAGCCAGATAGGCTGGTCCACTAGGACACTGCCAGCGGACTGGGTATATCTGCTTCCCGTTCTTCTCACCTGAGTGCTACTGATTCCAGCTTTGATGGCTACACTCTACTCAACCAGAGCATTAAGTTGAACCTCAACTTATGGCACTTTGTGAAACTGTTGAGAACTAGAGCTCAGTTGTTTGGCACGCCACCACTGTCCATCCAGCACTATTGACGGCATTGCCTACATCTGGCTCTAATTAGTCCAGGGTTGTGTTCAGTCGAATGACCTCTGCCGGCAACACTCAGAATGAGCTTCTGAGTTATTGCAACATAGGAGCGTTTCACTGCTTTGAAGGCTTCTCAGGAAGAATTCCGGAATTTTGCTGCCGGCAGGCCTCCGGCTGTTCCGGGTGAACATCTCCTTGTAAATCCCCCGTGGTTTCTTGTACACCCGTCAAATTTTGGCCAGGTTATGCAGTTTGCATTGCTGCACAATTGCGCCTGCCTAGCTCGGCCGCGGTTACAAACATTCAGGCGTGGCAGCCAGATAGGCTGTTCCCCGTAGGACACTGCCAGCGGACTGGGTTTATCTGCTTCCCATTCTTCTCATCTGAGTGCTACTGATTCCAGCTTTGACGGCTACACTCTACTCAACCGGAGCATTAAGTTGAACCTCAACTTATGGCACTTTGTGAAAGTGTTGAGAACTAGAGTTCAGTTGTTTGGCACTCCACCACTGTCCATCCAGCACTATGGACGGCACTGCCTACATCTGGCTCTAATTAGTGCACGGTTGTGTTCAGCCGAATGACCTCTGCCGGCAACACTCAGAATGAGGTTCTGAGTTATTGCAACATAGGAGCGTTTCACTGCTTTCAAGGCTTCTTAGGAAGAATTCCGGAATCTTGCTGTCGGCACGCCTCCGCGTGTTCCGGGTGAACATCTCCTTGTAAATCCCCCATGCTTTCTTATACACCCGTGAAATTTGGCTAGGTTATGCAGTTTGCATTGCTACACAACTGCGCCTGGCTAGCTCGGCCGCGGTTGCAAACATTCAGGCGTGGCAGCCAGATAGGCTGGTCCCCGTAGGACACTGCCAGCGGACTGGGTATATCTGCTTCCCGTTCTTCTCACCTGAGTGCTACTGATTCCAGCTTCGACAGCTACACTCTACTCAACCGGAGCAGTAAGTTGAACCTCTACTTATGGCCCTTTGTGAAACTGTTGAGAACTAGAGCTCAGTTGTTTGGCACGCCACCACTGTCCATCCAGCACTATGGACGGAACTGCCTACATCTGGCTCTAATTAGTCCACGATTGTGTTCAGCCGAATGACCTCTGCTGGGAATACTCAGAATGCGGTTCTGAGTTATTGCAACATAGGAGCGTTTCACTGCTTTCAAGGCTTCTCAGGAAGAATTCAGGAATCTTGCTGCCGGCAGGCCTCCGGCTGTTCCGGGTGAACATCTCCTTGTAAATCCCCCGTGGTTTCTTGTACACCCGTGAAATTTGGCCAGGTTATGCAGTTTGCATTGCTGCACAATTGCGCCTTCCATGCACAGCCGCGGTTGCAAACATTCATGCGTGGCAGCCACATAGGCTGGTCCCCTAGGACCCTGCCAGAGGACTGGGTATATCTGCTTCCCGTTCTTCTTACCTGAGTGCTACTGATTTCAGCTTTGACGACTACACTCTACTCAAGCGGAGCAGTAAGTTGAACCTCAACTTATGGCACTTTGTGAAACTGTTGAGAACTAGAGCTCAGTTGTTTGGCACGCCACCACTGTCCATCCAGCACTATGGACGGCACTGCCTACATCTGGCTCTAATTAGTCCACGGTTGTGTTCAGCCGAATGACCTCTGCCGGGAACACTCAGAATGAGGTTCTGAGTTATTGCAAAATACGAGCGTTTCACTGCTTTCAAGGCTTCTCAGGAAGAATTCAGGAATCTTGATGCCGGCAGGCCTCCGGCTGTTCCGGGTGAACATCTCCTTGTAAATCCCCGTGATTTCTTGTACACCCGTGAAATTTGGCCAGGTTATGCAGTTTGCATGGCTGCACAATTGCGCCTGCCTAGCTCGGCCGCGGTTGCAAACATTCAGGCATGGCAGCCAGATAGGCTGGTCCCCGTAGGACAATGCCATCGGACTGGGTATATCTGCTTCCCGTTCTTCTCACGTTAGTGCTAATGATTTCAGCTTTGACGGCTACACTCTACTCAACCGGAGCAGTAAGTTGAACCTCAACTTATGGCCCTTTGTGAATCTGTCTAGAACTAGAGCTCAGTTGTTTGGCACGCCACCACTGTCCATCCAGCACTATGGACGTAACTGCTTACATCTGGCTCTAATTAGTCCACGGTTGTGTTCAGCCGAATGACCTCTGCTGGGAATACTCAGAATGCGGTTCTGAGTTATTGCAACATAGGAGCGTTTCACTGCTTTCAAGGCTTCTCAGGAAGAAATCCCGAATCTTGCTGCCGGCAGGCCTCCGGCCCTTCCGGGTGAACATCTCCTTGTAAATCCCCCGTGGTTTCTTGTACACCCGTGAAATTTGGCCAGGTTATGCAGTTTGCATTGCTGCACAATTGCGCCTGCCATGCACAGCCGCGGTTGCAAACATTCATGCGTGGCAGCCAGATAGGCTGGTCCCCTAGGACCCTGCCAGAGGTCTGGGTATATCTGCTTCCCGTTCTTCTCACCTGAGTGCTACTGATTCCAGCTTTGAGGACTACACTCTACTCAATCGGAGCAGTAAGTTGAAGCTCAACTCATGGCACTTTGTGAAACTGTTGAGAACTAGAGCTCAGTTGTTTGGCACGCCACCACTGTCCATCCAGCACTATGGACGGCACTGCCTACATCTGGCTCTAATTAGTCCACGGTTGTGTTCAGCCGAATGACCTCTGCCGGGAACACTCAGAATGAGGTTCTGAGTTATTGCAAAATACGAGCGTTTCACTGCTTTCAAGGCTTCTCAGGAAGAATTCCGGAATCTTGCTGCCGGCAGGCCTCCGGCTCTTCCGGGTGAACATCTCCTTGTAAATCCCCCGTGGTTTCTTGTACACCCGTGAAATTTGGCAAGGTTATGCAGTTTGCATGGCTGCACAATTGCGCCTGCCTAGCTCGGCCGTGGTTGCAAACATTCAGGCGTGGCAGCCAGATAGGCTGGTCCCCGTAGGACTCTGCCAGCGGACTGGGTATATCTGCTTCCCGTTCTTTTCACCTGAGTGCTACTGATTCCAGCTTTGACGGCTACACTCTACTCAACCGGAGCAGTAAGTTGAACCTCAACTTATGGCCCTTTGTGAAACTGTTGAGAACTAGAGCTCAGTTGTTTGGCACGCCACCACTCTCCATCCAGCTCTATGGACGGCACTGCCTACTTCTGGCTCTAATTAGTCCACGGTTGTGTTCAGCCGAATGACCTCTGCCGGGAACACTCAGAATGATGTTCTGAGTTATTGCAACATAGGAGCGTTTCACTGCTTTCAAGGCTTCTTAGGAAGAATTCCGGAATCTTTCTGTCGGCAGGCCTCCGGCTGTTCCGGCTGAACATCTCCTTGTAAATCCCACGTGGTTTCTTGTACACCCGTGAAATTTGGCCAGGTTATGCAATTTGCATTGCTGCACAATTGCGCCTGCCAAGCACAGCCGCGGTTGCAAACATTCATGCGTGGCAGCCAGATAGGCTGGTCCCCTAGGACCCTGCCAGCGGACTGGGTATATCTGCTTCCCGTTCTTCTCACCTGAGTGCTACTGATTCCAGCTTTGACGGCTACACTCTACTCAACCGGAGCATTAAGTTGAACCTCAACTTATGGCACTTTGTGCAACTGTTGAGAACTAGAGCTCAGTTGTTTGGCACGCCACCACTGTCCATCCAGCACTATGGACGGAACTGCCTACATCTGGCTCTAATTAGTCCACGATTGTGTTCAGCCGAATGACCTCTGCTGGGAATACTCAGAATGCGGTTCTGAGTTATTGCAACATAGGAGCGTTTCACTGCTTTCAAGGCTTCTTAGGAAGAATTCCGGAATCTTGCTGTCGGCAGGCCTCCGGCTGTTCCGGCTGAACATCTCCTTGTAAATCCCCCGTGGATTCTTGTACTCCCGTGAAATTTGGCCAGGTTATGCAGTTTGCATAGCTGCACAATTGTGCCTGCCTAGCTCGGCCATGGTTGCAAACATTCAGGCGTGGCAGCCAGATAGGCTGGTCCCCGTAAGACTCTGCCAGTGGACTGGGTATATCTGCTTCCCGTTATTCCCATCTGAGTGCTACTGATTCCAGCTTTGACGGCTACACTCTACTCAACCGGAGCAGGAAGTTGAACCTAAACTTATGGCCCTTTGTGAAACTGTTGAGAACTAGAGCTCAGTTGTTTGGCACGCCACCACTGTCCATCCAGCACTATGGACGCCAATGCCTACATCTGGCTCTAATTAGTCCACGATTGTGTTCAGCCGAATGACCTCTGCCAGCAACACTCAGAATGAGGTTCTGAGTTATTGCAACATAGGAGCGTTTCACTGCTTTCAAGGCTTCTCAGGAAGAATTCCGGAATCTTGCTGCCGGCAGGCCTCCGGCTCTTCCGGGTGAACATCTCCTTGTAAATCCCCCGTGGTTTCTTGTACACCCGTGAAATTTGGCCAGGTTATGCAGTTTGCATGGCTGCACAATTGCGCCTGCCTAGCTCGGCCGCGGTTGCAAACATTCAGGCGTGGCAGCCAGATAGGCTGGTCCCCGTAGGACTCTGCCAGCGGACTGGGTATATCTGCTTCCCGTTCTTCTCACCTGAGTGCTACTGATTCCAGCTTTGACGGCTACACTCTACTCAACCGGAGCAGTAAGTTGAACCTCAAATTATGGCACTTTGTGAAACTGTTGAGAACTAGAGCTCAGTTGTTTGGCACGCCACCACTGTCCATCCAGCACTATGGATGGAACTGCCTACATCTGGCTCTAATTAGTCCACGATTGTGTTCAGCCGAATGACCTCTGCTGGGAATACTCAGAATGCGGTTCTGAGTTATTGCAACATAGGAGCGTTTCACTGCTTTCAAGGCTTCTTGGGAAGACTTCCGGAATCTTGCTGTCGGCAGGCCTCCGGCTCTTCCGGTTGAATATCTCCTTGTGAATCCCCCGTGATTTCTTGTACACCCGTGAAATTTGGACAGGTTATGCAGTTTGCATTGCTGCACAATTGCGCCTGCCTAGCTCGGCTGTGGTTGCAAACATTCAGGCGTGGCAGCCAGATAGGCTGGTCCCCGTAGGACTCTGCCAGCTGACTGGGTATATCTGCTTCCCGTTCTTCTCCCCTGAGTGCTACTGATTCGAGCTTTGACGGCTACACTCTAGTCAACCGGAGCATTAAGTTGAACCTCAACTCATGGCACTTTGTGAAACTGTTGAGAACTAGAGCTCAGTTGTTTGGCACGCAACCACTCTCCATCCAGCACTATGGACGGCACTGCCTACATCTGGCTCTAATTAGTCCACGGTTGTGTTCAGCCGAATGACCTCTGCCGGCAACACTCAGAATGAGGTTCTGAGTTATTGCAACATAGGAGCGTTTCACTGCTTTCAAGGCTTCTCAGGAAGAATTCCGGAATCTTGCTGCCGGCAGGCCTCCGGCTGTTCCGGGTGAATATCTCCTTGTAAATCCCCAGTGGTTTCTTGTACACCCGTGAAATTTGGCCAGGTTATGCAGTTTGCATGGCTGCACAATTGCGCCTGCCTAGCTCGGCCGTGGTTGCAAACATTCAGGCGTGGCAGCCAGATAGGCTGGTCCCCGTAGGACTCTGCCAGCGGACTGGGTATCTTTGCTTCCCGATCTTCTCACCTGAGTGCTACTGATTCCAGCTTTGACGGCTACACTCTACTCAACCGGAGCAGTAAGTTGAACCTCAACTTATGGCACTTTGTGAAACTGTTGAGAACTAGAGCTCAGTTGTTTGGCATGCCACCACAGTCCATCCAGCACTATGGACGGCACTGCCTACATCTGGCTCTAATTAGTCCACGGTTGTGTTCAGCCGAATGACCTCTGCCGGCAACACTCAGAATGAGGTTCTGAGTTATTGCAACATAGGAGCGTTTCACTGCTTTCAAGGCTTCTCAGGAAGAATTCCGGAATCTTGCTGCCGGCAGGCCTCCGGCAGTTCCAGGTGAACATCTCCTTGTAAATCCCCCGTGGTGTCTTGTACACCCGTGAAATTTGGCCAGGTTATGCAGTTTGCATTGCTGCACAATTGCGCCTGCGTAGCTCGGCCGCGGTTGCAAACATTCAGGCGTGGCAGCCAGATAGGCTGATATCCGTGGGACTCTGCCAGCGGACTGGGTATATCTGCTTCCTGTTCTTCTCACCTGAGTGCTACTGATTCCAGCTTTGACGGCTACACTCTACTCAACCGGAGCAGTAAGTTGAACCTCAACTTATGGCACTTTGTGAAACTGTTGAGAACTAGAGCTCAGTTGTTTGGCACGCCAACACTGTCCATCCAGCACTATATACGGAACTGCCTACATCTGGCTCTAATTAGCCCACGATTGTGTTCACTCGAATGAACTCTGCTGGGAATACTCAGAATGCGGTTCTAAGTTATTGCAACATAGGAGCGTTTCAGTACTTTCAAGGATTTTCAGGAGAAATTCCAGAATCTTGCTGCCGGCAGGCGTACGGCTGTTCCGGGTGAACATCTCCTTGTAAATCCCCCGTGGTTTCTTGTACACCCGTGAAATTTGGCCAGGTTATGCAGTTTGCATTGCTGCACAATTGCGCCTGCCATGCACAGCCGCGGTTGCAAATATTCATGCGTGGCAGCCAGGTAGGCTGCTCCCCTAGGACCCTGCCAGCGGACTGGTTATATCTGCTTCCCGTTCTTCTCACCTGAGTGCTACTGATTCCAGCTTTGACGGCTACACTCTACTCAACCGGAGCAGTAAGTTGAACCTCAACTTATGGCACTTTGTGAAACTGTTGAGAACTAGAGCTCAGTTGTTTGGCACGCCACCACTGTCCATCCAGCACTATGGGCGGCACTGCCTACATCTGGCTCTAATTAGTCCACGGTTGTGTTCAGCCGAATGACCTCTGCCGGCAACACTCAGAATGAGGTTCTGAGTTATTGCAACATAGGAGCGTTTCACTGCTTTCAAGGCTTCTCAGGAAGAATTCCGGAATCTTGCTGCCGGCAGGCCTCCGGCTCTTCCGGGTGAACATCTCCTTGTAAATCCCCCGTGGTTTCTTGTACACCCGTGAAATTTGGCCAGGTTATGCAGTTTGCATGGCTGCACAATTGCGCCTGCCTAGCTCGGCCGCGGTTGCAAACATTCAGGCGTGGCAGCCAGATAGGCTGGTCCCCGTAGGACTCTGCCAGCGGACTGGGTATATCTGCTTCCCGTTCTTCTCACCTGAGTGCTACTGATTCCAGCTTTGACGGCTACACTCTACTCAACCGGAGCAGTAAGTTGAACCTCAACTTATGGCACTTTGTGAAACTGTTGAGAAATAGAGCTCAGTTGTTTGGCACGCCACCACTCTCCATCCAGCACTATGGATGGAACTGCCTACATCTGGCTCTAATTAGCCCACGATTGTGTTCAGCCGAATGACCTCTGCTGGGAATACTCAGAATGCGGTTCTGAGTTATTGCAACATAGGAGCGTTTCACTGCTTTCAAGGTTTCTCAGGAAAAATTCCCGAATCTTGCTGCCGGCAGGCCTCCGGCAGTTCCAGGTGAACATCTCCTTGTAAATCCCCCGTGGTTTCTTGTACACCCGTGAAATTTGGCCAGGTTATGCAGTTTGCATTGCTGCACAATTGCGCCGGCCTAGCTCGGCCTCGGTTGGAAACATTCAGGCGTGGCAGCCAGATAGGCTGGCCTCCGTAGGACTCTGCCAGCGGAGTGGGTATATCTGCTCTCCGTTATTCTCACCTGAGTGCTACTGATTCCAGCTTTGATGGCTACACTCTACTCAACCGGACCATTAAGTTGAACCTCAACTTATGGCACTTTGTTTAACTGTTGAGAACTAGCGCTCAGTTGTTTGGCACGCCACCACTCTCCATCCAGCACTATGGACGGCACTGCCTACATCTGGCTCTAATTAGTCCACGGTTGTGTTCAGCCGAATGACCTCTGCCTGGAACACTCAGAATTAGTTTCTGAGTTATTGCAACACAGGAGCGTTTCACTGCTTTCAAGGCTTCTTTGGAAGACTTCCGGAATCTTGCTGTCGGCAGGCCTCCGGCTCTTCCGGGTGAATATCTCCTTGTGAATCCCCCGTGATTTCTTGTACACCCGTGAAATTTGGACAGGTTATGCAGTTTGCATTGCTGCACAATTGCGCCTGCCTAGCTCGGCTGTGGTTGCAAACATTCAGGCGTGGCAGCCAGATAGGCTGGTTCCAGTAGTTCTCTGCCAGCTGACTGGGTATATCTGCTTCCCGTTCTTCTCACCTGAGTGCTACTGATTCCAGCTTTGATGGCTACACTCTACTCAACCGGATCAGTAAGTTGAACCTCAACTTATGGCACTTTGTGAAACTGTTGAGAACTAGAGCTCAGTTGTTTGGCACTCCACCACAGTCCATCCAGTACTATGGACGGCACTGCCTACATCTTGCTCTAATTAGTCCACGGTTGTGTTCAGCCGAATGACCTCTGCCGGCAACACTCAGAATGAGGTTCTGAGTTATTGCAACATAGGAGCGTTTCACTGCTTTCAAGGCTTCTCAGGAAGAATTCCGGAATCTTGCTGCCGGCAGGCTCCAGCTCTTCCGGGTGAACATCTCCATGTAAATCCCCCGTGGTTTCTTGTACACCCGTGAAATTTCGCCAGGTTATGCAGTTTGCATTGCTGCACAATTGCGCCTGCCTAGCTCGGCCGCGGTTGCAAACATTCAGGCGTGGCAGCCAGATAGGCTGGTCCCCATAGGACTCTGCCAGCGGACTGGGTATATCTGCTTCCCGTTCTTCTCACCTGAGTGCTACTGATTCCAGCTTTGACGGCTACACTCTACTCAACCAGAGCAGTAAGTTGAACCTCAACTTATGGCACTTTGTGAAACTGTTGAGAACTAGAGCTCAGTTGTTTGGCACGCCACCACTGTCCATGCAGCACTATGGATGGAACTGCCTACATCTGGCTCTAATTAGTCCACGATTGTGTTCAGCCGAATGACCTCTGCTGGGAATACTCAGAATGCGGTTCTGAGTTATTGCAACATAGGAGCGTTTCACTGCTTTCAAGGTTTCTCAGGAAAAATTCCCGAATCTTGCTGCCGGCAGGCCTCCGGCAGTTCCAGGTGAACATCTCCTTGTAAATCCCCCGTGGTTTCTTGTACACCCGTGAAATTTGGCCAGGTTATGCAGTTTGCATTGCTGCACAATTGCGCCTGCCTAGCTCGGCCTCGGTTGGAAACATTCAGGCGTGGCAGCCAGATAGGCTGGCCTCCGTAGGACTCTGCCAGCGGAGTGGGTATATCTGCTCTCCGTTATTCTCACCTGAGTGCTACTGATTCCAGCTTTGATGGCTACACTCTACTCAACCGGACCATTAAGTTGCACCTCAACTTATGGCACTTTGTTTAACTGTTGAGAACTAGCGCTCAGTTGTTTGGCACGCCACCACTCTCCATCCAGCACTATGGACGGCACTGCCTACATCTGGCTCTAATTAGTCCACGGTTGTGTTCAGCCGAATGACCTCTGCCTGGAACACTCAGAATTAGTTTCTGAGTTATTGCAACACAGGAGCGTTTCACTGCTTTCAAGGCTTCTTTGGAAGACTTCCGGAATCTTGCTGTCGGCAGGCCTCCGGCTCTTCCGGGTGAATATCTCCTTGTGAATCCCCCGTGATTTCTTGTACACCCGTGAAATTTGGACAGGTTATGCAGTTTGCATTGCTGCACAATTGCGCCTGCCTAGCTCGGCTGTGGTTGCAAACATTCAGGCGTGGCAGCCAGATAGGCTGGTCCCAGTAGGACTCTGCCAGCTGACTGGGTATATCTGCTTCCCGTTCTTCTCACCTGAGTGCTACTGATTCCAGCTTTGATGGCTACACTCTACTCAACCGGAGCAGTAAGTTGAACCTCAACTTATGGCACTTTGTGAAACTGTTGAGAACTAGAGCTCAGTTGTTTGGCACTCCACCACAGTCCATCCAGCACTATGGACGGCACTGCCGACATCTGGCTCTAATTAGTCCACGGTTGTGTTCAGCCGAATGACCTCTGCCGGCAACACTCAGAATGAGGTTCTGAGTTATTGCAACATAGGAGCGTTTCACTGCTTTCAAGGCTTCTCAGGAAGAATTCCGGAATCTTGCTGCCGGCAGGCCTCCAGCTCTTCCGGGTGAACATCTCCATGTAAATCCCCCGTGGTTTCTTGTACACCCGTGAAATTTCGCCAGGTTATGCAGTTTGCATGGCTGCACAATTGCGCCTGCCTAGCTCGGCCGCGGTTGCAAACATTCAGGCGTGGCAGCCAGATAGGCTGGTCCCCATAGGACTCTGCCAGCGGACTGGGTATATCTGCTTCCCGTTCTTCTCACCTGAGTGCTACTGATTCCAGCTTTGACGGCTACACTCTACTCAACCGGAGCAGTAAGTTGAACCTCAACTTATGGCACTTTGTGAAACTGTTGAGAACTAGAGCTCAGTTGTTTGGCACGCCACCACTGTCCATCCAGCACTATGGATGGAACTGCCTACATCTGGCTCTAATTAGTCCACGATTGTGTTCAGCCGAATGACCTCTGCTGGGAATACTCAGAATGCGGTTCTGAGTTATTGCAACATAGGAGCGTTTCACTGCTTTCAAGGTTTCTCAGGAAAAATTCCCGAATCTTGCTGCCGGCAGGCCTCCGGCAGTTCCAGGTGAACATCTCCTTGTAAATCCCCCGTGGTTTCTTGTACACCCGTGAAATTTGGCCAGGTTATGCAGTTTGCATTGCTGCACAATTGCGCCTGCCTAGCTCGGCCGCGGTTGCAAACATTCAGGCGTGGCAGCCAGATAGGCTGGTCTCCGTGGGACTCTGCCAGCGGACTGGGTATATCTGCTTCCCGTTATTCTCACCTGAGTGCTACTGATTCCAGCTTTGATGGCTACACTCTACTCAACCGGACCATTAAGTTGCACCTCAACTTATGGCACTTTGTGAAACTGTTGAGAACTAGCGCTCAGTTGTTTGGCACGCCACCACACTCCATCCAGCACTATGGACGGCACTACCTACATCTGGCTCTAATTAGTCCACGGTTGTGTTCAGCCGAATGACCTCTGCCGGGAACACTCAGAATTAGTTTCTGAGTTATTGCAACACAGGAGCGTTTCACTGCTTTCAAGGCTTCTCAGGAAGACTTCCGGAATCTTGCTGTCGGCAGGCCTCCGGCTCTTCCGGGTGAATATCTCCTTGTGAATCCCCCGTGGTTTCTTGTACACCCGTGAAATTTGGACAGGTTATGCAGTTTGCATTGCTGCACAATTGCGCCTGCCTAGCTCGGCTGTGGTTGCAAACATTCAGGCGTGGCAGCCAGATAGGCTGGTCCCCGTAGGTCTCTGCCAGCGGACTGGGTATATCTGCTTCCCGTTCTTCTCACCTGAGTTCTACTGATTTCATCTTTGACGGCTACACTCTACTCAACCCGAGCAGTAAGTTGAACCTCAACTTATGGCAGTTTGTGAAACTGTTGAGAACTAGAGCTCAGTTGTTTGGCACACCACCACTGTCCATCCAGCACTATGGACGGCAATGCCTACATCTGGCTCTAATTAGTCCACGGTTGTGTTCAGTCGAATGACCTCTGCCGGCAACACTCAGAATGAGGTTCTGAGTTATTGCAACATAGGAGCGTTTCACTGCTTTCAAGGCTTCTCAGGAAGAATTCCGGAATTTTGCTGCCGGCAGGCCTCCGGCTGTTCCGGGTGAACATCTCCTTGTAAATCCCCCATGGTTTCTTGTACACCCGTAAAATTTGGCCAGGTTATGCAGTTTGCATTGCTGCACAATTGCGCCTGCCTAGCTCGGCCGCGGTTGCAAACATTCAGGCGTGGCAGCCAGATAGGCTGGTCTCCGTAGGACTCTGCCAGCGGACTGGGTATATCTGCTTCCCGTTATTCTCACCTGAGTGCTACTGATTCCAGCTTTGATGGCTACACTCTACTCAACCGGACCATTAAGTTGCACCTCAACTTATGGCACTTTGTGAAACTATTGAGAACTAGCGCTCAGTTGTTTGGCACGCCACCACTCTCCATCCAGCACTATGGACGGCACTGCCTACATCTGGCTCTAATTAGTCCACGGTTGTGTTCAGGCGAATGACCTCTGCCGGGAACACTCAGAATGAGGTTCTGAGTTATTGCAACATAGGAGCGTTTCACTGCTTTCAAGGCTTCTTAGGAAGAATTCCGGAATCTTAATGCCGGCAGGCCTCCGGCTGTTCCGGGTGAACATCTGCTTGTAAATCCCCCGTGGTTTCTTGTACACCCGTGAAATTTGGCCAGGTTATGCAGTTTGCATTTCTGCACAATTGCGCCTGCCAAGCACAGCCGCGGTTGCAAACATTCAGGCTTGGCAGCCAGATAGTCTGGTCCCCTAGGACCCTGCCAGCGGACTGGGTATATCTGCTTCCCGTTCTTCTCACCTGAGTGCTACTGATTCCAGCTTTGACGGCGACACTCTTCTCAAGCGGAGCAGTAAGTTGAACCTCAACTTATGGCCCTTTGTGAAACTGTTGAGAACTAGAGCTCAGTTGTTTGGCACGCCACCACAGTCCATCCAGCACTATGGAAGGAACTGCCTACATCTGGCTCTAATTAGTCCACGGTTGTGTTCAGCCGAATGACCCCTGCCGGCAACACTCAGAATGAGGTTCTGAGTTATTGCAACATAGGAGCGTTTCACTGCTTTCAAGGCTTCTCAGGAAGAATTCCGGAATTTTGCTGCCAGCAGTCCTCCGGCTGTTTCGGGTGAAAGTCTCCTTGTAAATCCCCCGTGGTTTCTTGAACACCCGTGAAATTTGGCCAGGTTGTGCAGTTTGCATTGCTGCACAATTGCGCCTGCCTAGCTCGGCCGCGGTTACAAACATTCAGGCGTGGCAGCCAGATAGGCTGGTCCCCGAAGGACACTGCCAGCGGACTGTGTTTATCTGCTTCCCGTTCTTCTCACCTGAGTGCTACTGATTCCAGCTTTGACGGCTACACTCTACTCAACTGGAGCATTAAGTTGAACCTGAACTTATGGCACTTTGTGAAACTGTTGAGAACTAGAGCTCAGTTGTTTGGCACGCCACCACTCTCCATCCAGCACTATGGACGGCACTGCCTACATCTGGCTCTAATTAGTCCACGGTTGTGTTCAGCCGAATGACCTCTGCCGGGAACACTCAGAATGAGGTTCTGAGTTATTGCAACATAGGAGCGTTTCACTGCTTTCAAGGCTTCTTACGAATAATTCCGGAATCTTGCTGTCGGCAGGCCTCCGGCTGTTCCGAGTGAACATCTCCTAGTAAATTCCCCGTGGTTTCTTGTACGCCCGTGAAATTTGGCCAGGTTATGCATTTTGCATTGCTGCACAATTGCGCCTGCCTAGCTCGGCCGCGGTTGCAAACATTCAGGCGTGGCAGCCAGATAGGTTGGTCCCCGTACGACTCTTCCAGCGGACTGGGTATATCTGCTTCCTGTTCTTCTCACCTGAGTGCTACTGATTTCAGCTTTGACGGCTACACTCTACTCAACCGGAGCATTAAGTTGAACCTCAACTTATGGCACTTTGTGAAACTGTTGAGAACTAGAGCTCAGTTGTTTGGCACACCACCACTCTCCATCCAGCACTATGGACGGCACTACATACATCTGGCTCTAATTAGTCCATGGTTGTGTTCAGCCAAATGACCTCTGCTGGGAATACTCAGAATGCGGTTCTGAGCTATTGCAACATAGGAGCGTTTCACTGCTTTCAAGGCTTCTCAGGAAGAATTCCGGAATCTTGCTGCCGGCAGGCCTCCGGCTGTTCCGGGTGAACATCTCCTTGTAAATCACACGTGGTTTCTTGTACACCCGTGAAATTTGGCCAGGTTATGCAGTTTGCATTGCTGCACAATTGTGCCTGCCTAGCTCTGCCGCGGTTGCAAACATTCAGGCGTGGCAGCCAGATAGTCTGGTCCCCTAGGACCCTGCCAGCGGACTGGGTATATCTGCTTCCCGTTCTTCTCACCTGAGTGCTACTGATTCCAGCTTTGACGGCTACACTCTACTCAACTGGAGCATTAAGTTGAACCTGAACTTATGGCACTTTGTGAAACTGTTGAGAACTAGAGCTCAGTTGTTTGGCACGCCACCACTCTCCATCCAGCACTATGGACGGCACTGCCTACATCTGGCTCTAATTAGTCCACGGTTGCGTTCAGCCGAATGAGCTCTGCCGGGAACACTCAGAATGAGGTTCTGAGTTATTGCAACATAGGAGCGTTTCACTGCTTTCAAGGCTTCTTAGGAATAATGCCGGAATCTTGCTGTCGGCAGGCCTCCGGCTGTTCCGAGGGAACATCTCCTTGTAAATTCCCCGTGGTTTCTTGTACGCCCGTGAAATTTGGCCAGGTTATGCAGTTTGCATTGCTGCACAATTGCGCCAGCCTAGCTCGGCCGCGCTTGCAAACATTCAGGCGTGGCAGCCAGATAGTCTGGTCCCCTAGGACCCTGCCAGCGGACTGGGTATATCTGCTTCCCGTTCTTCTCACCTGAGTGCTACTGATTCCAGCTTTGACAGCTACACTCTATTCAAGCGGAGCAGTAAGTTGAACCTCAACTTATGGCACTTTGTGAAACTGTTGAGAACTAGAGCTCAGTTGTTTGGCACGCCACCACTGTCCATCCAGCACTATGGACGGCACTGCCTACATCTGGCTCTAATTAGTCCACGGTTGTGTTCAGCCGAATGACCTCTGCCGGGAACACTCAGAATGAGGTTCTGAGTTATTGCAACATAGGAGCGTTTCACTGCTTTCAAGGCTTCTCAGGAAGAATTCCGGAATCTTGCTGCCGGCAGGCCTCTGGCTGTACCGGGTGAACATCTCCTTGTAAATCCCCCGTGGTTTCTTGTACACCCGTGAAATTTGGCCAGGTTATGCAGTTTGCATGGCTGCACGATTGCGCCTGCCTAGCTCGGCCGCGGTTGCAAACATTCAGGCGTGGCAGCCAGATAGGCTGGTCCCCTAGGACACTGCCAGCGGACTGGGTATATCTGCTTCCCGTTCTTCTCACCTGAGTGCTACTGATTCCAGCTTTGATGGCTACACTCTACTCAACCAGAGCATTAAGTAGAACGTCAACTTATGGCACTTTGTGAAACTGTTGAGAACTAGAGCTCAGTTGTTTGGCACGCCACCACTGTCCATCCAGCACTATGGACGGCACTGCCTACATCTGGCTCTAATTAGTCCAGGGTTGTGTTCAGTCGAATGACCTCTGCCGGCAACACTCAGAATGAGGTTCTGAGTTATTGCAACACAGGAGCGTTTCACTGCTTTGAAGGCTTCTCAGGAAGAATTCCGGAATTTTGCTGCCGGCAGGCCTCCGGCTGTTCCGGGTGAACATCTCCTTGTAAATCCCCCGTGGTTTCTTGTACACCCGTGAAATTTTGGCCAGGTTATGCAGTTTGCATTGCTGCACAATTTCGCCTGCCTAGCTCGGCCGCGGTTACAAACATTCAGGCGTGGCAGCCAGATAGGCTGTTCCCCGTAGGACACTGCCAGCGGACTGGTTTTATCTGCTTCCCATTCTTCTCATCTGAGTGCTACTGATTCCAGCTTTGACGGCTACACTCTACTCAACCGGAGCATTAAGTTGAACCTCAACTTATGGCACTTTGTGAAAGTGTTGAGAACTAGAGTTCAGTTGTTTGGCACTCCACCACTGTCCATCCAGCACTATGGACGGCACTGCCTACATCTGGCTCTAATTAGTGCACGGTTGTGTTCAGCCGAATGACCTCTGCCGGCAACACTCAGAATGAGGTTCTGAGTTATTGCAACATAGGAGCGTTTCACTGCTTTCAAAGCTTCTTAGGAAGAATTCCGGAATCTTGCTGTCGGCACGCCTCCGCCTGTTCCGGGTGAACATCTCCTTGTAAATCCCCCATGCTTTCTTATACACCCGTGAAATTTGGCTAGGTTATGCAGTTTGCATTGCTATACAACTGCGCCTGCCTAGCTCGGCCGCGGTTGCAAACATTCAGGCATGGCATCCAGATAGGCTGGTCCCCGTAGGACAATGCCATCGGACTGGGTATATCTGCTTCCCGTTCTTCTCACGTTAGTGCTAAAGATTTCAGCTTTGACGGCTACACTCTACTCAACCAGAGCAGTAAGTTGAACCTCAACTTATGGCCCTTTGTGAATCTGTCTAGAACTAGAGCTCAGTTGTTTGGCACGCCACCACTGTCCATCCAGCACTATGGACGTAACTGCCTACATCTGGCTCTAATTAGTCCACGGTTGTGTTCAGCCGAATGACCTCTGCTGGGAATACTCAGAATGCGGTTCTGAGTTATTGCAACATAGGAGCGTTTCACTGCTTTCAAGGCTTCTCAGGAAGAACTCCCGAATCTTGCTGCCGGCAGGCCTCCGGCCCTTCCGGGTGAACATCTCCTTGTAAATCCCCCGTGGTTTCTTGTACACCCGTGAAATTTGGCCAGGTTATGCAGTTTGCATTGCTGCACAATTGCGCCTGCCATGCACAGCCGCGGTTGCAAACATTCATGCGTGGCAGCCAGATAGGCTGGTCCCCTAGGACCCTGCCAGAGGACTGGGTATATCTGCTTCCCGTTCTTCTCACCTGAGTGCTACTGATTCCAGCTTTGAGGACTACACTCTACTCAATCGGAGCAGTAAGTTGAAGCTCAACTCATGGCACTTTGTGAAACTGTTGAGAACTAGAGCTCAGTTGTTTGGCACGCCACCACTGTCCATCCAGCACTATGGACGGCACTGCCTACATCTGGCTCTAATTAGTCCACGGTTGTGTTCAGCCGAATTACCTCTGCCGGGAACACTCAGAATGAGGTTCTGAGTTATTGCAAAATACGAGCGTTTCACTGCTTTCAAGGCTTCTCAGGAAGAATTCAGGAATCTTGCTGCCGGCAGGCCTCCGGCTGTTCCGGGTGAACATCTCCTTGTAAATCCCCCGTGGTTTCTTGTACACCCGTGAAATTTGGCAAGGTTATGCAGTTTGCATTGCTGCACAATTGCGCCTGCCATGCACAGCCGCGGTTGCAAACATTCATGCGTGGCAGACAGATAGGCTGGTCCCCGTAGGACTCTGCCAGCGGACTGGGTATATCTGCTTCCCGTTCTTCTCACCTGAGTGCTACTGATTCCAGCTTTGACGGCTACACTCTACTCAACCGGAGCAGTAAGTTGAACCTCAACTTATGGCCCTTTGTGAAACTGTTGAGAACTAGAGCTCAGTTGTTTGGCACGCCACCACTCTCCATCCAGCACTATGGACAGCACTACCTACTTCTGGCTCTAATTAGTCCACGGTTGTGTTCAGCCGAATGACCTCTGCCGGGAACACTCAGAATGATGTTCTGAGTTATTGCAACATAGGAGCGTTTCACTGCTTTCAAGGCTTCTTAGGAAGAATTCCGGAATCTTGCTGTCGGCAGGCCTCCGGCTGTTCCGGCTGAACATCTCCTTGTAAATCCCACGTGGTTTCTTGTACACCCGTGAAATTTGGCCAGGTAATGCAATTTGCATTGCTGCACAATTGCGCCTGCCAAGCACAGCTGCGGTTGCAAACATACATGCGTGGCAGCCAGATAGGCTGGTCCCCTAGGACCCTGCCAGCGGACTGGGTATATCTGCTTCCCGTTCTTCTCACCTGAGTGCTACTGATTCCAGCTTTGACGGCTACACTCTACTCAACCGGAGCATTAAGTTGAACCTCAACTTATGGCACTTTGTGAAACTGTTGAGAACTAGAGCTCAGTTGTTTGGCACGCCACCACTCTCCATCCAGCACTATGGACGGCACTGCCTACTTCTGGCTCTAATTAGTCCACGGTTGTGTTCAGCCGAATGACCTCTGCCGGGAACACTCAGAATGATGTTCTGAGTTATTGCAACATAGGAGCGTTTCACTGCTTTCAAGGCTTCTGAGGAAGAATTCCGGAATCTTGCTGCCGGCAGGCCTCCGGCTTTTCCGGGTGAACATCTCCTTGTAAATCACCCGTGGTTTCTTGTACACCCGTGAAATTTGGCCAGGTTATGAAGTTTGCATTGCTGCACAATTGCGCCTGCCATGCACAGCCGCGGTTGCAAATATTCATACGTGGCAGCCAGATAGGCTGGTCCCCTAGGACCCTGCCAGAGGACTGGGTATATCTGCTTCCCGTTCTTCTCACCTGAGTGCTACTGATTCCAGCTTTGACGACTACACTCTACTCAAGCGGAGCAGTAAGTTGAACCTCAACTTATGGCACTTTGTGAAACTGTTGAGAACTAGAGCTCAGTTGTTTGTCACGCCACCACTCTCCATCCAGCACTATGGACGGCACTGCCTACATCTGGCTCTAATTAGTCCACGGTTGTGTTCAGCCGAATGACCTCTGCCGGCAACACTCAGAATGAGGTTCTGAGTTATTGCAAAATACGAGCGTTTCACTGCTTTCAAGGCTTCTCAGGAAGAATTCAGGAATCTTGCTTCCGGCAGGCCTCCGGCTGTTCCGGGTGAACATCTCCTTGTAAATCCCCCGTGATTTCTTGTACACCCGTGAAATTTGGCCAGGTTATGCAGTTTGCATGGCTGCACAATTGCGCCTGCCTAGCTCGGCCGTGGTTGCAAACATTCAGACGTGGCAGCCAGATAGGCTGGTCCCCGAAGGACTCTGCCAGCGGACTTGATATATCTGCTTCCCCTTCTTCTCACCTGAGTGCTACTGATTCCTGATTTGACGGCTACACTCTACTCAACCGGAGCAGTAAGTTGAACCTCAACTTATGGCACTTTGTGAAACTGTTGAGAACTAGAGCTCAGTTGTTTGGCACGCCACCACTGTCCATCCAGCACTATGGACGGCACTGCCTACTTCTGGCTCTAATTAGTCCACGGTTGTGTTCAGCCGAATGACCTCTGCCGGGAACACTCAGAATGATGTTCTGAGTTATTGCAACATAGGAGCGTTTCACTGCTTTCAAGGCTTCTTAGGAAGAATTCCGGAATCTTGCTGTCGGCACGCCTCCGGCTGTTCCGGGTGAACATCTCCTTGTAAATCCCCCGTGGTTTCTTATACACCCGTGAAATTTGGCCAGCTTATGCAGTTTGCATTGCTGCACAACTGCGTCTGCCTAGCTGGGCCGCGGTTGCAAACATTCAGGCGTGGCAGCCAAATAGGCTGGTCCCCTAGGACCCTGCCAGCGGACTGGGTATATCTGCTTCCCGTTCTTCTCACCTGAGTGCTACTGATTCCAGCTTTGACGGCTACACTCTACTCAACCGGAGCAGTAAGTTGAACCTCAACTTATGGCACTTTGTGAAACTGTTGAGAACTAGAGCTCAGTTGTTTGGCACGCCACCACTGTCCATCCAGCATTATAGACGGAACTGCCTACATCTGGCTCTAATTAGTCCACGATTGTGTTCAGCCGAATGACCTCTGCCGGGAATACTCAGAATGAGGTTCTGAGTTATTGCAACATAGGAGCGTTTCACTGCTTTCAAGGCTTCTCAGGAAGAATTCCGGAATCTTGCTGTAGGCAGGCCTCTGGCTGTTCCGGGTGACCATCTCCTTGTAATTCCCCCGTGGTTTCTTGTACACCCGTGAAATTTGGCCAGGTTATGCAGTTTGCATTGCTGCACAATTGCGCCTTCCTAGCTCGGCCGCGGTTGCAAATATTCAGGCGTGGCCGCCACATAGGATGGTCCCCGTAGGACTCTGCCAGCGGACTGGGTATATCTGCTTCCCGTTCTTCTCACCTGAGTGCTACTGATTCCAGCTTTGACGGCTACACTCTACTCAACCGGAGCAGTAAGTTGAACCTCAACTTATGGCCTTTTGTGAAACTGTTGAGAACTAGAGCTCAGTTGTTTGGCTCGCCACCACAGTCCATCCAACACTATGGACGGAACTGCCTACATCTGGCTCTAATTAGTCCACGGTTGTGTTCAGCCGAATGACCTCTGCCGGCAACACTCAGAATGAGGTTCTGAGTTATTGCAACATAGGAGCGTTTCACTGCTTTCAAGGCTTCTCAGGAAGAATTCCGGAATTTTGCTGCCGGCAGGCCTCCGGCTGTTTCGGGTGAGAGTCTCCTTGTAAATCCCCCGTGGTTTCTTGTACACCCGTGAAATTTGGCCAGGTTGTGCAGTTTGAATTGCTGCACAATTGCGCCTGCCTAGCTCGGCCGCGGTTACAAACATTCAGGCGTGGCAGCCAGATAGGCTGGTCCCCGTAGGACACTGCCAGCAGACTGGGTTTATCTGCTTCCCGTTCTTCTCACCTGAGTGCTACTGATTCCAGCTTTGACGGCTACACTCTACTCAACTGGAGCATTAAGTTGAACCTCAACTTATGGCACTTTGTGAAACTGTTGAGAACTAGAGCTCAGTTGTTTGGCACGCCACCACTCTCCATCCAGCACTATGGACGGCATTGCCTACATCTGGCTCTAATTAGTCCACGGTTGTGTTCAGCCGAATGAGCTCTGCCGGGAACACTCAGAATGAGGTTCTGAGTTATTGCAACATTGGAGCGTTTCACTGCTTTCAAGGCTTCTTAGGAAGAATTCCGGAATCTTGCTGTCGGCAGGCCTCCGGCTGTTCCGAGTGAACATCTCCTTGTAAATCCCCGTGGTTTCTTGTACACCCGTGAAATTTGGCCAGGTTATGCAGTTTGCATTGCTGCACAATTGCGCCTGCCTAGCTCGGCCGCGGTTGCAAACATTCAGGCGTGGCAGCCAGATAGGTTGGTCCCCGTAGGACTCTGCCAGCGGACTGGGTATATCTGCTTCCTGTTCTTCTCACCTTAGTGCTACTGATTTCAGCTTTGACGGCTACACTCTACTCAACCGGAGCATTAAGTTGAACCTCAACTTATGGCACTTTGTGAAACTGTTGAGAACTAGAGCTAAGTTGTTTGGCACGCCACCACTCTCCATCCAGCACTATGGACGGCACTGCCTACATCTGGCTCTAATTAGTCCACGGTTGTGTTCAGCCGAGTGACCTCTGCTGAGAATACTCAGAATGCGGTTCTGAGTTATTGCAACATAGGAGCGTTTCACTGCTTTCAAGGCTTCTCAGGAAGAATTCCGGAATTTTGCTGCCGGCAGGCCTCCGGCTGCTTCGGGTGAAAGTCTCCTTGTAAATCCCCCGTGGTTTCTTATACACCCGTGAAATTTGGCCAGCTTATGCAGTATGCATTGCTGCACAACTGCGCCTGCCTAGCTTGGCCGCGGTTGCAAACATTCAGGCGTGGCAGCCAGATAGGCTGGTCCCCGTAGGACACTGCCAGTGGACTGGGTATATCTGCTTTCCGTTCTTCTCACCTGAGTGCTACAGATTCCAGCTTTGACAGCTACACTCTACTCAAGCGGAGCAGTAAGTTGAACCTCAACTTATGGCACTTTGTGAAACTGTTTAGAACTAGAGCTCAGTTGTTTGGCACGCCACCACTGTCCATCCAGCACTATGGACGGCACTGCCTACATTTGGCTCTAATTAGTCCACGGTTGTGTTCAGCCGAATGACGTCTGCCGGGAACACTCAGAATGAGGTTCTGAGTTATTGCAACATAGGAGCGTTTCACTGCTTTCAAGGCTTCTCAGGAAGAATTCCGGAATCTTGCTGCCGGCAGGCCTCCGGCTGTTCCGGGTGAACATCTCCTTGTAAATCCCCCGTGGTTTCTTGTACACCCGTGAAATTTGGCCAGGTTATGCAGTTTGCATGGCTGCACAATTGCGCCTGCCTAGCTCGGCCGCGGTTGCAAACATTCAGGCGTGGCAGCCAGATAGGCTGGTCCCCGTAGGACTCTGCCAGCAGACTGGGTATATCTGCTTCCCGTTCTTCTCACCTGAGTGCTACTGATTCCAGCTTTGACGGCTACACTCTGCTCAAACGGAGCCGTAAGTTGAACCTCAACTTATGGCACTTTGTGAAACTGTTGAGAACTAGAGTTCAGTTGTTTGGCACGCCACCACAGTCCATCCAGCACTATGGACGGAACTGCATACATCTGGCTCTAATTAGTCCACGGTTGTGTTCAGCCGAATGACCTCTGCCGGCAACACTCAGAATGAGGTTCTGAGTTATTCCAACATAGGAGCGTTTCACTGCTTTCAAGGCTTCTCAGGAAGAATTCCGGAATTTTTCTGCCGGCAGTCCTCCGGCTGTTTCGGGTGAAAGTCTCCTTGTAAATCCCCCGTGGTTTCTTGTACACCCGTGAAATTTGGCCAGGTTGTGCAGTTTACATTGCTGCACAATTGCGCCTGCCTAGCTCGGCCGCGGTTACAAATATTCAGGCGTGGCAGCCAGATAGGCTGGTCCCCGAAGGACACTGCCAGTGGACTGGGTTTATCTGCTTCCCGTTCTTCTCACCTGAGTGCTACTGATTCCAGCTTTGACGGCTACACTCTACTCAACTGGAGCATTAAGTTGAACCTCAACTTATGGCACTTTGTGAAACTGTTGAGAACTAGAGCTCAGTTGTTTGGCACGCCACCACTCTCCATCCAGCACTATGGACGGCACTGCCTACATCTGGCTCTAATTAGTCCACGGTTGTGTTCAGCCGAATGACCTCTGCTGGGAATACTCAGAATGCGGTTCTGAGTTATTGCAACATAGGAGCGTTTCACTGCTTTCAAGGCTTCTTAGGAAGAATTCCGGAATCTTGCTGTCGGCAGGCCTCCGGCTGTTCCGGGTGAACATCTCCTTGTAAATCCCCCGTGGTTTCTTATACACCCGTGAAATTTGGCCAGCTTATGCAATATGCATTGCTGCACAACTTCGCCTGCCTATCTCGGCCGCGGTTGCAAACATTCAGGCGTGGCAGCCAGATAGGCTGGTCCCCGTATGACACTGCCAGCGGACTGGGTATATCTGCTTCCCGTTCTTCTCACCTGAGTGCTACTGATTCCAGCTTTGACGGCTACACTCTACTCAACCGGAGCAGTAAGTTGAACCTCAACTTATGGCACTTTGTGAAACTGTTGAGAACTAGAGCTCAGTTGTTTGGCACGCCACCACTGTCCATCCAGCACTATAGACGGAACTGCCTACATCTGGCTCTAATTAGTCCACGATTGTGTTCAGACGAATGACCTCTGCCGGGAATACTCAGAATGAGGTTCTGAGTTATTGCAACATAGGAGCGTTTCACTGCTTTCAAGACTTCTGAGGAAGAATTCCGGAATCGTGCTGCAGGCAGGCCTCTGGCTGTTCCAGGTGAATATCTCCTTGTAAATGCCCCGTGGTTTCTTGTACACCCGTGAAATTTGGCCAGGTTATGCAATTTGCATTGCTGCACAATTGCGCCTGCAAAGCACAGCCGCGGTTGCAAACATTCACGAGTGGCAACCAGATAGGCTGGTCCCCTAGGACCCTGCCAGCAGACTGGATATATCTGCTTCCCGTTCTTCTCACCTGAGTGCTACTGATTCCAGCTTTGACGGCTACACTCTACTCAAGCGGAGCAGTAAGGTGAACCTCAACTTATGGCACTTTGTGAAACTGTTGAGAACTAGAGCTCAGTTGTTTGGCACGCCACCACTGTCCATCCAGCACTATGGACGGCACTGCCTACATCTGGCTCTAATTAGTCCACGATTGTGTTCAGCCGAATGACCTCTGCCGGGAACACTCAGAATGACGTTCTGAGTTATTGCAACATAGGAGCGTTTCACTACTTTCAAGGCTTCTCAGGAAGAATTCCGGAATCTTGCTGCCGGCAGGCCTCCGGCTGTTCCGGGTGAACATCTCCTTGTAAATCCCCCGTGGTTTCTTGTACACCCGTGAAATTTGGCCAGGTTATGCAGTTTGCATGGCTGCACAATTGCGCCTGCCTAGCTCGGCCGCGGTTGCAAACATTCAGGCGTGGCAGCCACATAGGATGGTCCCCGTAGGACTCTGCCAGCGGACTGGGTATATCTGCTTCCCGTTCTTCTCACCTGAGTGCTACTGATTCCAGCTTTGACGGCTACACTCTACTCAACCGGAGCAGTAAGTTGAACCTCAACTTATGGCCCTTTGTGAAACTGTTGAGAACTAGAGCTCAGTTGTTTGGCACGCCACCACTCTCCATCCAGCACTATGGACGGCACTGCCTACTTCTGGCTCTAATTAGTCCACGGTTGTGTTCAGCCGAATGACCTCTGCCGGGAACACTCAGAATGATGTTCTGAGTTATTGCAACATAGGAGCGTTTCACTGCTTTCAAGGCTTCTTAGGAAGAATTCCGGAATTTGCTGTCGGCACGCCTCCGGCTGTTCCGGGTGAACATCTCCTTGTAAATCCCCCGTGGTTTCTTGTACACCCGTGAAATTTGGCCAGGTTATGCAGTTTGCATTGCTGCACAATTGCGCCTGCCTAGCTCGGCCGCGGTTGCAAACATTCAGGCGTGGCAGCCAGATTGGTTGGTCCCCGTAGGACTCTGCCAGCGAACTGGGTATATCTGCTTCCCGTTCTTCTCACCTGAGTGCTACTGATTTCAGCTTTGACGGCTACACTCTACTCAACCGGAGCATTAAGTTGAACCTCAACTTATGGCACTTTGTGAAACTGTTGAGAACTAGAGCTCAGTTGTTTGGCACGCCACCACTCTCCGTCTAGCACTATGGATGGAACTACCTACATCTGGCTCTAATTAGTCCACGGTTGTGTTCAGCCGAATGACCTCTGCCGGGAATACTCAGAATGAGGTTCTGAGTTATTGCAACATAGGAGCGTTTCACTGCTTTCAAGGCTTCTCAGGAAGAATTCCGGAATCTTGCTGCCGGCAGGCGTCCGGCAGTTCCGGGTGAACATCTCCTTGTAAATCACCCGTGATTTCTTTACATCCGTGAAATTTGGCCAGGTTATGCAGTTTGCATTGCTGCACAATTGCGCATGCCAAGCACAGCCGCGGTTGCAAACATTCAGGCGTGGCAGCCAGATAGGCTTGTCGCCTAGGACCCTGCCAGCGGACTGGATATATCTGCTTCCTGTTCTTCTCACCTGAGTGCTACTGATTCCAGCTTTGACGGCTACACTCTACTCAAGCGGAGCAGTAAGTTGAACCTCAACTTATGGCACTTTGTGAAACTGTTGAGAACTAGAGCTCAGTTGTTTGGCACGCCACCACTCTCCATCCAGCATTATGGACGGCACTGCCTGCATCGGGCTCTAATTAGTCCACGGTTGTGTTCAGCCGAATGACCTCTGCCGGGAATACTCAGAATGAGGTTCTGAGTTATTGCAACATAGGAGCGTTTCACTGCTTTCAAGGCTTCGCAGGAAGAATTCCGGAATCTTGCTGCAGGCAGGCCTCTGGCTGTTCCGGGTGAACATCTGCTTGTAAATCCCCCGTGGTTTCTTGTACACCCGTGAAATTTGGCCACGTTATGCAGTTTGCATTGCTGCACAATTGCGCCTTCCTAGCTCGGCCGCGGTTGCAAATATTCAGGCGTGGCAGCCAGATAGGCTGGTCCCCGAAGGACACTGCCAGCGGACTGGGTTTATCTGCTTCCCGTTCTTCTCACCTGAGTGCTACTGATTCCAGCTTTGACGGCTACACTCTACTCAACTGGAGCATTAAGTTGAACCTCAACTTATGGCACTTTGTGAAACTGTTGAGAACTAGAGCTCAGTTGTTTGGCACGCCACCACTCTCCATCCAGCACTATGGACGGCACTGCCTACATCTGGCTCTAATTAGTCCACGGTTGTGTTCAGCCGAATGAGGTCTGCCGGGAACACTCAGAATGAGGTTCTGAGTTATTGCAACATAGGAGCGTTTCACTGCTTTCAAGGCTTCTTAGGAAGAATTCCGGAATCTTGCTGTCGGCAGGCCTCCGGCTGTTCCGAGTAAACATCTCCTTGTAAATCCCCGTGGTTTCTTGTACACCCGTGAAATTTGGCCAGGTTATGCAGTTTGCATTGCTGCACAATTGCGCCTGCCTAGCTCGGCCGCGGTTGCAAACATTCAGGCGTGGCAGCCAGATAGGTTGGTCCCCGTAGGACTCTGCCAGCGGACTGGGTATATCTGCTTCCTGTTCTTCTCACCTTAGTGCTACTGATTTCAGCTTTGACGGCTACACTCTACTCAACCGGTGCATTAAGTTGAACCTCAACTTATGGCACTTTGTGAAACTGTTGAGAACTAGAGCTCAGTTGTTTGGCACGCCACCACTCTCCATCCAGCACTATGGACGGCACTACGTACATCTGGCTCTAATTAGTCCACGGTTGTGTTCAGCCGAGTGACCTCTGCTGGGAATACTCAGAATGCGGTTCTGAGTTATTGCAACATAGGAGCGTTTCACTGCTTTCAAGGCTTCTGAGGAAGAATTCCGAAATCTTGCTGCCGGCAGGCCTCCGGCTGTTCCGGGTGAACATCTCCTTGTAAATCACCCGTGGTTGATTGTACACCCGTGAAATTTGGCCAGGTTATGCAATTTGCATTGCTGCACAAATGCGCCTGCCAAGCACAGCCGCGGTTGCAAACATTCATGCGTGGCAGCCAGATAGGCTGGTCCCCTAGGACCCTGCCAGCGGACTGGGTATATCTGCTTCCCGTTCTTCTCACCTGAGTGCTACTGATTCCAGCTTTGACGGCTACACTCTACTCAAGCGGAGCAGTAAGTTGAACCTCAACTTACGGCACTTTGTGAAACTGTTGAGAACTAGAGCTCAGTTGTTTGGCACGCCACCACTGTCCATCCATCACTATGGACGGAACTGCCTACATCTGGCTCTAATTAGTCCACGATTGTGTTCAGCCGAATGACCTCTGCTGGGAATACTCAGAATGCGGTTCTGAGTTATTGCAACATAGGAGCGTTTCACTGCTTTCAAGGCTTCTCAGGAAGAACTCCCGAATCTTGCTGCTGGCAGGCCTCCGGCTGTTCCGGGTGAACATCTCCTTGTAAATCCCCCGTGGTTTCTTGAACACCCGTGAAATTTGGCCAGGTTATGCAGTTTGCATTGCTGCACAATTGCGCCTGCCTAGCTCGGCCGCGGTTGCAAACATTCAGGCGTGGCAGCCAGATAGGTTGGTCCCCGTAGGACTCTGCCAGCGAACTGGGTATATCTGCTTCCCGTTCTTCTCACCTGAGTGCTACTGATTTCAGCTTTGACGGCTACACTCTACTCAACCGGAGCATTAAGTTGAACCTCAACTTATGGGACTTTGTGAAACTGTTGAGAACTAGAGCTCAGTTGTTTGGCACGCCACCACTCTCCATCCAGCACTATGGACGGCACTACCTACATCTGGCTCTAATTAGTCCACGGTTGTGTTCAGCCGAATGACCTCTGCCGGGAATACCTAGAATGCGGTTCTGAGTTATTGCAACATAGGAGCGTTTCACTGCTTTCAAGGCTTCTCAGGAAGAATTCCGGAATCTTGCTGGCGGCAGGCCTCCGGCAGTTCCGGGTGAACATCTCCTTGTAAATCACCCGTGGTTTCTTTTACATCCGTGAAATTTGGCCAGGTTATGCAGTTTGCATTGCTGCACAATTGCGCATGCCAAGCACAGCCGCGGTTGCAAATATTCAGGCGTGGCAGCCAGATAGGCTTGTCCCCTAGGACCCTGCCAGCGGACTGGGTATATCTGCTTCCCGTTCCTCTCACCTGAGTGCTACTGATTCCAGCTTTGACGGCTACACTCTACTCAAGCGAAGCAGTAAGTTGAACCTCAACTTATGGCATTTTGTGAAACTGTTGAGAACTAGAGCTCAGTTGTTTGGCACGCCACCACTCTCCATCCAGCATTATGGACGGCACTGCCTGCATCTGGCTCTAATTAGTCCACGGTTGTGTTCAGCCGAATGACCTCTGCCGGGAATACTCAGAATGAGGTTCTGAGTTATTGCAACATAGGAGCGTTTCACTGCTTTCAAGGCTTCGCAGGAAGAATTCCGGAATCTTGCTGCCGGCAGGCCTCCGGCTGTTCCGGGTGAACATCTCCTTGTAAATCCCCCGTGGTTTCTTATACACCCGTGAAATTTGGCCAGCTTATGCAGTATGCATTGCTGCACAACTGCGCCTGCCTAGCTTGGCCGCGGTTGCAAATATTCAGGCGTGGCAGCCAGATAGGCTGGTCCCCGTAGGACTCTGCCAGCAGACTGGGTATATCTGCTTCCCGTTCTTCTCACCTGAGTGCTACTGATTCCAGCTTTGACGGCTACACTCTGCTCAAACGGAGCAGTAAGTTGAACCTCAACTTATGGCACTTTGTGAAACTTTTGAGAACTAGAGTTCAGTTGTTTGGCACGCCACCACAGTCCATCCAGCACTATGGACGGAACTGCCTACATCTTGCTCTAATTAGTCCACGGTTGTGTTCAGCCGAATGACCTCTGCCGGCAACACTCAGAATGCGGTTCTGAGTTATTGCAACATAGGAGCGTTTCACTGCTTTCAAGGCTTCTCAGGAAGAATTCCGGAATTTTTCTGCCGGCAGGCCTCCGGCTGTTTCGGGTGAAAGTCTCCTTGTAAATCCCCCGTGATTTCTTGTACACCCGTGAAATTTGGCCAGGTTGTGCAGTTTACATTGCTGCACAATTGCGCCTGCCTAGCTCGGCCGCGGTTACAAACATTCAGGCGTGGCAGCCAAATATGCTGGTCCCCGAAGGACACTGCCAGCGGACTGGGTTTATCTGCTTCCCGTTCTTCTCACCTGAGTGCTACTGATTCCAGCTTTGACGGCTACACTCTACTCAACTGGAGCATTAAGTTGAACCTCAACTTATGGCACTTTGTGAAACTGTTGAGAACTGGAGCTCAGTTGTTTGGCACGCCACCACTCTCCATCCAGCACTATGGACGGCACTGCCTACATCTGGCTCTAATTAGTCCACGGTTGTGTTCAGCCGAATGACCTCTGCTGGGAATACTCAGAATGCGGTTCTGAGTTATTGCAACATAGGAGCGTTTCACTGCTTTCAAGGCTTCTTAGGAAGAATTCCGGAATCTTGCTGTCAGCAGGCCTCTGGCTGTTCCGGGTGAACATCTCCTTGTAAATCCCCCGTGGTTTCTTATACACCCGTGAAATTTGGCCAGCTTATGCAATATGCATTGCTGCACAACTTCGCCTGCCTAGCTCGGCCGCGGTTGCAAACATTCAGGCGTGGCAGCCAGATAGGCTGGTCCCAGTAGTTCACTGCCAGTGGACTGGGTATATCTGCTTCCCGTTCTTCTCACCTGAGTGCTACTGATTCCAGCTTTGACGGCTACACTCTACTCAACCGGAGCAGTAAGTTGAACCTCAACTTATGGCACTTTGTGAAACTGTTGAGAACTAGAGCTCAGTTGTTTGGCACGCCACCACTGTCCATCCAGCACTATAGACGGAACTGCCTACATCTGGCTCTAATTAGTCCACGATTGTGTTCAGCCGAATGACCTCTGCCGGGAATACTCAGAATGAGGTTCTGAGTTATTGCAACATAGGAGCGTTTCACTGCTTTCAAGGCTTCTGAGGAAGAATTCCGGAATCTTGCTGCAGGCAGGCCTCTGGCTGTTCCAGGTGAATATCTCCTTGTAAATGCCCCGTGGTTTCTTGTACACCCGTGAAATTTGGCCAGGTTATGCAATTTGCATTGCTGCACAATTGCGCCTGCAAAGCACAGCCGCGGTTGCAAACATTCACGAGTGGCAACCAGATAGGCTGGTCCCCTAGGACCCTGCCAGCAGACTGGGTATATCTGCTTCCCGTTCTTCTCACCTGAGTGCTACTGATTCCAGCTTTGACGGTTACACTCTACTCAAGCGGAGCAGTAAGGTGAACCTCAACTTATGGCACTTTGTGAAACTGTTGAGAACTAGAGCTCAGTTGTTTGGCACGCCACCACTGTCCATCCAGCACTATGGACGGCACTGCCTACATCTGGCTCTAATTAGTCCACGATTGTGTTCAGCCGAATGACCTCTGCCGGGAACACTCAGAATGACGTTCTGAGTTATTGCAACATAGGAGCGTTTCACTACTTTCAAGGCTTCTCAGGAAGAATTCCGGAATCTTGCTGCCGGCAGGCCTCCGACTGTTCCAGGTGAACATCTCCTTGTAAATCCCCCGAGTTTTCTTGTACACCCGTGAAATTTCGCCAGGTTATGCAGTTTGCATGGCTGCACAATTGCGACTGCCTAGCTCGGCCGCGGTTGCAAACATTCAGGCGTGGCAGCCAGATAGGCTGGTCCCCTAGGACCCTGCCAGAGGACTGGGTATATCTGCTTCCCGTTCTTCTCACCTGAGTGCTACTGATTCCAGCTTTGACGGCTACACTCTACTCAAGCGGAGCAGTAAGTTGAACCTCAACTTATGGCACTATGTGAATCTGTTGAGAACTAGAGCTCAGTTGTTTGGCACGCCACCACAGTCCATCCAGCACTATGGACGGAACTGCCTACATCTGGCTCTAATTAGTCCACGATTGTGTTCAGCCGAATGACCTCTGCCGGGAACACTCAGAATGAGGTTCTGAGTTATTGCAACATAGGAGCGTTTCACTGCTTTCAAGGCTTCTCAGGAAGAATTCCGGAATCTTGCTGCAGGCAGGCCTCTGGCTGTTCCGGGTGAAATCTGCTTGTAAATCCCCCGTGGTTTCTTGTACACCCGTGAAATTTGGCCACGTTATGCAGTTTGCATTGCTGCACAATTGCGCCTTCCTAGCTCGGCCGCGGTTGCAAATATTCAGGCGTGGCAGCCAGATAGGCTGGTCCCCGTAGGACTCTGACAGCGGACTGGGTATATCTGCTTCCCATTCTTCTCACCTGAGTGCTACTGATTCCAGCTTTGACGGCTACACTCTACTCCACCGGAGCAGTAAGTTGAACCTCAACTTATGGCCCTTTGTGAAACTGTTGAGAACTAGAGCTCAGTTGTTTGGCACGCCACCACAGTCCATCCAGCACTATGGACGGAACTGCCTACATCTGGCTCTAATTAGTCCACGGTTGTGTTCAGCCGAATGACCTGTGCCCGCAACACTCAGAATGAGGTTCTGAGTTATTGCAACATAGGAGCGTTTCACTGCTTTCAAGGCTTCTCAGGACGAATTCCGGAATTTTTCTGCCGGCAGGCCTCCGGCTGTTTCGGGTGAAAGTCTCCCTGTAAATCCCCCGTGGTTTCTTGTACACCCGTGAAATTTGGCCAGGTTGTGCAGTTTGCATTGCTGCACAATTGCGCCTGCCTAGCTCGGCCGCGGTTACAAACATTCAGGCGTGGCAGCCAGATAGGCTAGTCCCCGAAGGACACTGCCAGCGGACTGGGTTTATCTGCTTCCCGTTCTTCTCACCTGAGTGCTACTGATTCCAGCTTTGACGGCTACACTCTACTCAACTGGAGCATTAAGTTGAACCTCAACTTATGGCACTTTGTGAAACTGTTGAGAACTAGAGCTCAGTTGTTTGGCACGCCACCACTCTCCATCCAGCACTATGGACGGCACTGCCTACATCTGGCTCTAATTAGTCCACGGTTGTGTTCAGCCGAATGAGCTCTGCCGGGAACACTCAGAATGAGGTTCTGAGTTATTGCAACATTGGAGCGTTTCACTGCTTTCAAGGCTTCTTAGGAAGAATTCCGGAATCTTGCTGTCGGCAGGCCTCCGGCTGTTCCGAGTGAACATCTCCTTGTAAATCCCCGTGGTTTCTTGTACACCCGTGAAATTTGGCCAGGTTATGCAGTTTGCATTGCTGCACAATTGCGCCTGCCTATCTCGGCCGCGGTTGCAAACATTCAGGCGTGGCAGCCAGATAGGTTGGTCCCCGTAGGACTCTGCCAGCCGACTGGGTATATCTGCTTCCTGTTCTTCTCACCTTAGTGCTACTGATTTCAGCTTTGACGGCTACACTCTACTCAACCGGAGCATTAAGTTGAACCTCAACTTATGGCACTTTGTGAAACTGTTGAGAACTAGAGCTCAGTTGTTTGGCACGCCACCACTCTCCATCCAGCACTATGGACGGCACTACGTACATCTGGCTCTAATTAGTCCACGGTTGTGTTCAGCCGAGTGACCTCTGCTGAGAATACTCAGAATGCGGTTCTGAGTTATTGCAACATAGGAGCGTTTCACTGCTTTCAAGGCTTCTGAGGAAGAATTCCGGAATCTTGCTGCCGGCAGTCCTCCGGCTGTTCCGGGTGAACATCTCCTTGTAAATCCCCCGTGGTTTCTTGTACACCCGTGAAATTTGGCCAGGTTATGCAATTTGCATTGCTGCACAATTGCGCCTGCCAAGCACAGCCGCGGTTGCAAACATTCATGCGTGGCAGCCAGATAGGCTGGTCCCCTAGGACCCTGCCAGCGGACTGGGTATATCTGCTTCCCGTTCTTCTCACCTGAGTGCTACTGATTCCAGCTTTGACGGCTACACTCTACTCAAGCGGAGCAGTAAGTTGAACCTCAACTTATGGCACTTTGTGAAACTGTTGAGAACTAGAGCTCAGTTGTTTGGCACGCCACCACTCTCCATCCAACACTATGGACGGCACTGCCTACATCTGGCTCTAATTAGTCCACGGTTGTGTTCAGCCGAATGACCTCTGCTGGGAATACTCAGAATGCGGTTCTGAGTTATTGCAAGATAGGAGCGTTTCACTGCTTTCAAGGCTTCTTAGGAAGAATTCCGGAATCTTCCTGTCGGCAGGCCTCCGGCTGTTCCGGGTGAACATCTCCTTGTAAATCCCCCGTGGTTTCTTATACACCCGTGAAATTTGGCCAGCTTATGCAGTATGCATTGCTGCACAACTGCGCCTGCATAGCTTGGCCGCGGTTGCAAACATTCAGGCGTGGCAGCCAGATAGGCTGGTCCCCGTAGGACACTGCCAGTGGACTGGGTATATCTGCTTTCCGTTCTTCTCACCTGAGTGCTACAGATTCCAGCTTTGACAGCTACACTCTACTCAAGCGGAGCAGTAAGTTGAACCTCAACTTATGGCACTTTGTGAAACTGTTGAGAACTAGAGCTCAGTTGTTTGGCACGCCACCACTGTCCATCCAGCACTATGGACGGCACTGCCTACATCTGGCTCTAATTAGTCCACGGTTGTGTTCAGCCGAATGACGTCTGCCGGGAACACTCAGAATGAGGTTCTGAGTTATTGCAACATAGGAGCGTTTCACTGCTTTCAAGGCTTCTCAGGAAGAATTCCGGAATCTTGCTGACGGCAGGCCACCGGCTGTTCCGGGTGAACATCTCCTTGTAAATCCCCCGTGGTTTCTTGTACACCCGTGAAATTTGGCCAGGTTATGCAGTTTGCATGGCTGCACAATTGCGCCTGCCTAGCTCGGCCGCGGTTGCAAACATTCAGGCGTGGCAGCCAGATAGGCTGGTCCCCGTAGGACTCTGCCAGCAGACTGGGTATATCTGCTTCCCGTTCTTCTCACCTGAGTGCTACTGATTCCAGCTTTGACGGCTACACTCTGCTCAAACGGAGCCGTAAGTTGAACCTCAACTTATGGCACTTTGTGAAACTGTTGAGAACTAGAGTTCAGTTGTTTGGCACGCCACCACAGTCCATCCAGCACTATGGACAGAACTGCCTACATCTGGCTCTAATTAGTCCACGGTTGTGTTCAGCCGAATGACCTCTGCCCGCAACACTCAGAATGAGGTTCTGAGTTATTCCAACATAGGAGCGTTTCACTGCTTTCAAGGCTTCTCAGGAAGAATTCCGGAATTTTTCTGCCGGCAGGCCTCCGGCTGTTTCAGGTGAAAGTCTCCTTGTAAATCCCCCGTGGTTTCTTGTACACCCGTGAAATTTGGCCAGGTTGTGCAGTTTACATTGCTGCACAATTGCGCCTGCCTAGCTCGGCCGCGGTTGCAAACATTCAGGCGTGGCAGCCAGATAGGTTGGTCCCCGTAGGACTCTGCCAGCGGACTGGGTATATCTGCTTCCTGTTCTTCTCACCTTAGTGCTACTGATTTCAGCTTTGACGGCTACACTCTACTCAACCGGAGCATTAAGTTGAACCTCAACTTATGGCACTTTGTGAAACTGTTGAGAACTAGAGCTCAGTTGTTTGGCACGCCACCACTCTCCATCCAGCACTAAGTTTCGGCACTACGTACATCTGGCTCTAATTAGTCCACGGTTGTGTTCAGCCGAGTGACCTCTGCTGGGAATACTCAGAATGCGGTTCTGAGTTATTGCAACATAGGAGCGTTTCACTGCTTTCAAGGCTTCTGAGGAAGAATTCCGGAATCTTGCTGCCGGCAGGCCTCCGGGTGTTCCGGGTGAACATCTCCTTGTAAATCACCCGTGGTTGATTGTACACCCGTGAAATTTGGCCAGGTTATGCAATTTGCATTGCTGCACAATTGCGCCTGCCAAGCACAGCCGCGGTTGCAAACATTCATGCGTGGCAGCCAGATAGGCTGGTCCCCTAGGACCCTGCCAGCGGACTGGGTATATCTGCTTCCCGTTCTTCTCACCTGAGTGCTACTGATTCCAGCTTTGACGGCTACACTCTACTCAAGCGGAGCAGTAAGTTGAACCTCAACTTATGGCACTTTGTGAAACTGTTGAGAACTAGAGCTCAGTTGTTTGGCACGCCACCACTGTCCATCCATCACTATGGACGGAACTGCCTACATCTGGCTCTAATTAGTCCACGATTGTGTTCAGCCGAATGACCTCTGCTGGGAATACTCAGAATGCGGTTCTGAGTTATTGCAACATAGGAGCGTTTCACTGCTTTCAAGGCTTCCCAGGAAGAACTCCCGAATCTTGCTGCTGGCAGGCCTCCGGCTGTTCCGGGTGAACATCTCCTTGTAAATCCCCCGTGGTTTCTTGTACACCCGTGAAATTTGGCCAGGTTATGCAGTTTGCATTGCTGCACAATTGCGACTGCCATGCACAGCCGCGGTTGCAAACATTCATGCGTGGCAGCCAGATAGGCTGGTCCCCTAGGACCCTGCCAGAGGACTGGGTATATCTGCTTCCCGTTCTTCTCACCTGAGTGCTACTGATTCCAGCTTTGACGACTACACTCTACTCAAGCGGAGCAGTAAGTTGAACCTCAACTTATGGCACTTTGTGAAACTGTTGAGAACTAGAGCTCAGTTGTTTGGCACGCCACCACTCTCCATCCAGCACTATGGACGGCACTGCCTACTTCTGGCTCTAATTAGTCCACGGTTGTGTTCAGCCGAATGACCTCTGCCGGGAACACTCAGAATGAGGTTCTGAGTTATTGCAAAATACGAGCGTTTCACTGCTTTCAAGGCTTCACAGGAAGAATTCAGAAATCTTGCTGCCGGCAAGCCTCAGGCTGTTCCGGGTGAACATCTCCTTGTAAATCCCCCGTGATTTCTTGCACACCCGTGAAATTTGACCAGGTTATGCATTTTGCATGGCTGCACAATTGCGCCTGCCTAGCTCGGCCGTGGTTGCAAATATTCAGACGTGGCAGCCAGATAGGCTGGTCCCCGTAGGACTCTGCCAGCGGACTGGGTATATCTTCTTCCCGTTCTTCTCACCTGAGTGCTACTGATTCCAGCTTTGACGGCTACACTCTACTCAACCGGAGCAGTAAGTTGAACCTCAACTTATGGCCCTTTGTGAAACTGTTGTGAACTAGAGCTCAGTTGTTTGGCACGCCACCACTCTCCATCCAGCACTATGGACGGCACTGCCTACTTCTGGCTCTAATTAGTCCACGGTTGTGTTCAGCCGAATGACCTCTGCCGGGAACACTCAGAATGATGTTCTGAGTTATTGCAACATAGGAGCGTTTCACTGCTTTCAAGGCTTCTTAGGAAGAATTCCGGAATCTTGCTGTCGGCACGCCTCCGGCTGTTCCGGGTGAACATCTCCATGTAAATCCCCCGTGGTTTCTTGTACACCCGTGAAGTTTGGCCAGGTTATGCAGTTTGCATTGCTGCACAATTGCGCCTGCCTAGCTCGGCCGCGGTTGCAAACATTCAGGCGTGGCAGCCAGATAGGTTGGTCCCCGTAGGACTCTGCCAGCGAACTGGGTATATCTGCTTCCCGTTCTTCTCACCTGAGTGCTACTGATTTCAGCTTTGACGGCTACACTCTACTCAACCGGAGCATTAAGTTGAACCTCAACTTATGGGACTTTGTGAAACTGTTGAGAACTAGAGCTCAGTTGTTTGGCACGCCACCACTCTCCATCCAGCACTATGGACGGCACTACCTACATCTGGCTCTAATTAGTCCACGGTTGTGTTCAGCCGAATGACCTCTGCCGGGAATACTCAGAATGCGGTTCTGAGTTATTGCAACATAGGAGCGTTTCACTGCTTTCAAGGCTTCTCAGGAAGAATTCCGGAATCTTGCTGGCGGCAGGCCTCCGGCAGTTCCGGGTGAACATCTCCTTGTAAATCACCCGTGGTTTCTTTTACATCTGTTAAATTTGGCCAGGTTATGCAGTTTGCATTGCTGCACAATTGCGCATGCCAAGCACAGCCACGGTTGCAAATATTCAGGCGTGGCAGCCAGATAGGCTTGTCCCCTAGGACCCTGCCAGCGGACTGGGTATATCTGCTTCCCGTTCCTCTCACCTGAGTGCTACTGATTCCAGCTTTGACGGCTACACTCTACTCAAGCGAAGCAGTAAGTTGAACCTCAACTTATGGCATTTTGTGAAACTGTTGAGAACTAGAGCTCAGTTGTTTGGCACGCCACCACTCTCCATCCAGCATTATGGACGGCACTGCCTGCATCTGGCTTTAATTAGTCCACGGTTGTGTTCAGCCGAATGACCTCTGCCGGGAATACTCAGAATGAGGTTCTGAGTTATTGCAACATAGGAGCGTTTCACTGCTTTCAAGGCTTCGCAGGAAGAATTCCGGAATCTTGCTGCCGGCAGGCCTCCGGCTGTTCCGGGTGAACATCTCCTTGTAAATCCCCCGTGTTTTCTTGTACACCCGTGAAATTTCGCCAGGTTATGCAGTTTGCATGGCTGCACAATTGCGCCTGCCTAGCTCGGCCGCGGTTGCAAACATTCAGGCGTGGCAGCCACATAGGATGGTCCCCGTAGGACTCTGCCAGCGGACTGGGTATATCTGCTTCCGGTTCTTCTCACCTGAGTGCTACTGATTCCAGCTTTGACGGCTACACTCTACTCAAGCGGAGCAGTAAGTTGAACCTCAACTTATGGCCCTTTGTGAAACTGTTGAGAACTAGAGCTCAGTTGTTTGGCACGCCACAACAGTCCATCCAGCACTATCGACGGAACTGCCTACATCTGGCTCTAATTAGTCCACGGTTGTGTTCAGCCGAATGACCTCTGCTGGGAATACTCAGAATGCGGTTCTGAGTTACTGCAACATAGGAGCGTTTCACTGCTTTCAAGGCTTCTTAGGAAGAATTCCGGAATCTTGCTGTCGGCAGGCCTCCGGCTGTTCCGGGTGAACATCTCCTTGTAAATCCCCCGTTGTTTCTTGTACACCCCTGAAATTTGGCCAGGTTATGCAGTTTGCATTGCTGCACAATTGCGCCTGCCATGCACAGCCGCGGTTGCAAACATTCAGGCGTGGCAGCCAGATAGGCTGGTCCCCTAGGACCCTGCCAGAGGACTGGGTATATCTGCTTCCCGTTCTTCTCACCTGAGTGCTACTGATTCCAGCTTTGACGGCTACACTCTACTCAAGCGGAGCAGTAAGTTGAACCTCAACTTATGGCCCTTTGTGAAACTGTTGAGAACTAGAGCTCAGTTGTTTGGCACGCCACCACAGTCCATCCAGCACTATGGACGGAACTGCCTACATCTGGCTCTAATTAGTCCACGGTTGTGTTCAGCCGAATGACCTCTGCTGGGAATACTCAGAATGGGGTTCTGAGTTATTGCAACATAGGAGCGTTTCACTGCTTTCAAGGCTTCTGAGGAAGAATTCCGGAATCTTGCTGCCGGCAGGCCTCCGGCTGTTCCGGGTGAAAATCTCCTTGTAAATCCCACGTGGTTTCTTGTACACCCGTGAAATTTGGCCAGGTTATGCAATTTGCATTGCTGTACAATTGCGCCTGCAAAGCACAGCCGCGGTTGCAAACATTCAGGAGAGGCAGCCAGATAGGCTGGTCCCCTAGGACCCTGCCAGCAGACTGGATATATCTGCTTCCCGTTCTTCTCACCTGAGTGCTACTGATTCCAGCTTTGACGGCTACACTCTACTCAAGCGGAGCAGTAAGTTGAACCTCAACTTATGGCACTTTGTGAAACTGTTGAGAACTAGAGCTCAGTTGTTTGGCACGCCACCACTGTCCATCCAGCACTATGGACGGCACTGCCTACATCTGGCTCTAATTAGTCCACGGTTGTGTTCAGCCGAATGACCTCTGCCGGGAACACGCGGAATGAGGTTCTGAGTTATTGCAACATAGGAGCGTTTCACTGCTTTCAAGGCTTCTCAGGAAGAATTCCGGAATCTTGCTGCCGGCAGGCCTCCGGCTGTTCCGGGTGAATATCTCCTTGTAAATCCCCCGTGGTTTCTTGTACACCCGTGAAATTCAGCCAGGTTATGCAGTTTGCATTGCTGCACAATTGCGCCTGCCTAGCTCGGCCGCGGTTGCAAACATTCAGGCGTGGCAGCCAGATAGGCTGGTCCCCGTAGAACACTGCCAGCGGACTGGGTATATCTGCTTCCCGTTCTTCTCACCTGACGGCTACTGATTCCAGCTTTGACGGCTACACTCTACTCAACCGGAGCAGTAAGTTGAACATCAACTTATGGCCCTTTGTGAAACTGTTGAGAACTAGAGCTCAGTTGTTTGGCACGCCACCACAGTCCATCCAGCACTATGGACGGAACTGCCTACATCTGGCTCTAATTAGTCCACGGTTGTGTTCAGTCCAATGACCTCTGCTGGGAATACTCAGAATGTGGTTCTGAGTTATTGCAACATAGGAGCGTTTCACTGCTTTCAAGGCTTCTTAGGAAGAATTCCGGAATCTTGCTGTCGGCAGGCCTCCGGCTGTTTCGGGTGAACATCTCCTTGTAAATCCCCCGTGGTTTCTTGTACACCCGTGAAATTTGGCCAGGTTATGCAGTTTGCATTGCTGCACAATTGCGCCTGCAATGAACAGCCGCGGTTGCAAACATTCAGGCGTGGCAGCCAGATAGGCTGGTCCCCTAGGACCCTGCCAGAGGACTGGGTATATCTGCTTCCCGTTCTTCTCACCTGAGTGCTACTGATTCCAGCTTTGACGGCTACACTCTACTCAAGCGGAGCAGTAAGTTGAACCTCAACTTATGGCACTTTGTGAATCTGTTGAGAACTAGAGCTCAGTTGTTTGGCACGCCACCACTGTCCATCCAGCACTATGGACGCCACTGCCTACATCTGGCTCTAATTAGTCCACAGTTGTGTTCAGCCGAATGACCTCTGCCGGCAACACTCAGAATGAGGTTCTGAGTTATTGCAACATAGGAGCGTTTCACTGATTTCAAGGCTTTTCAGGAAGAATTCCGGAATCTTGCTGCCGGCAGGCCTCCGGCTGTTCCGGGTGAACATCTCCTTATAAATCCCTCGTGGTTTCTTGTACACCCGTGAAATTTGGCCAGGTTATGCAGTTTGCATGGCTGCACAATTGCGCCTGCCTAGCTCGGCCGCGGTTGCAAACATTCAGGCGTGGCAGCCAGAAAGTCTGGTCCCCGAAGGACACTGCCAGCGGACTGTGTTTATCTGCTTCCCGTTCTTCTCACCTGAGTGCTACTGATTCCAGCTTTGACGGCTACACTCTACTCAACCGGAGCATTAAGTTGAACCTCAACTTATGGCACTTTGTGAAACTGTTGAGAACTAGAGCTCAGTTGTTTGGCACGCCACCACTGTCCATCCAGCACTATAGACGGAACTGCCTACATCTGGCTCTATTTATTCCACGATTGTGTTCAGCCGAATGACCTCTGCCGGGAATACTCAGAATGAGGTTCTGAGTTATTGCAACATAGGAGCGTTTCATGCTTTCAAGGCTACTCAGGAAGAATTCCGGAATCTTGCTGCAGGCAGGCCTCTGGCTGTTCCGGGTGAACATCTCCTTGTAAATCCCCCGTGGTTTCTTGTACACCCGTGAAATTTGGCCACGTTATGCAGTTTGCATTGCTGCACAATTGCGCCTTTCTAGCTCGGCCGCGGTTGCAAATATTCAGGCGTGGCAGCCAGATAGGCTGGTCCCCGTAGGACTCTGACAGCGGACTGGGTATATCTGCTTCCCATTCTTCTCACCTGAGTGCTACTGATTACAGCTTTGACGGCTACACTCTACTCAACCGGAGCAGTAAGTTGAACCTCAACTTATGGCCCTTTGTGAAACTGTTGAGAACTAGAGCTCAGTTGTTTGGCACGCCACCACAGTCCATCCAGCACTATGGACGGAACTACCTACATCTGGCTCTAATTAGTCCACGGTTGTGTTCAGCAGAATGACCTCTGCCGGGAACACTCAGAATGAGGTTCTGAGTTATTGCAACATAGGAGCGTTTCACTGCTTTCAAGGCTTCTCAGGAAGAATTCCGGAATTTTGCTGCCGGCAGGCCTCCGGCTCTTTCGGGTGAAAGTCTCCTTGTAAATCCCCGGTGGTTTCTTGTACACCCGTGAAATTTGGCCAGGTTGTGCAGTTTGCATTGCTGCACAATTGCGCCTGCCTAGCTCGGCCGCGGTTAAAAATATTCAGGCGTGGCAGCCAGATAGGCTGGTCCCCGAAGGACACTGCCAGCGGACTGGGTTTATCTGCTTCCCGTTCTTCTCACCTGAGTGCTACTGATTCCAGCTTTGACGGCTACACTCTACTCAACTGGAGCATTAAGGTGAACCTCAACTTATGGCACTTTGTGAAACTGTTGAGAACTAGAGCTCAGTTGTTTGGCACACCACCACTCTCCATCCAGCACTATGGACGGCACTGCCTACATCTGGCTCTAATTAGTCCACGGTTGTGTTCAGCCGAATGACCTCTGCTGGGAATACTCAGAATGCGGTTCTGAGTTATTGCAACATAGGAGCGTTTCACTGCTTTCAAGGCTTCTTAGGAAGAATTCTGGAATCTTGCTGTCGGCAGGCCTCCGGCTGTTCCGGGTGAACATCTCCTTGTAAATCCCCCGTGGTTTCTTGTACACCCGTGAAATTTGGCCAGGTTAAGCAGTTTGCATTGCTGCACAAATGCGCCTGCCATGAACAGCCGCGGTTGCAAACATTCAGGCGTGGCAGCCAGATAGGCTGGTCCACGTAGGACTCTGCCAGCGGACTGGGTATATCTGCTTCCCGTTCTTCTCACCTGAGTGCTACTGATTCCAGCTTTGACGGCTACACTCTACTCAAGCGGAGCAGTAAGTTGAACCTCAACTTATGGCACTTTGTGAAACTGTTGAGAACTAGAGCTCAGTTGTTTGGCACGCCACCACAGTCCATCCAGCACTATGGACGGAACTGCCTACATCTGGCTCTAATTAGTCCACGGTTGTGTTCAGCCGAATGACCTCTGCCGGCAACACTCAGAATGAGGTTCTGAGTTATTGCAACATAGGAGCGTTTCACTGCTTTCAAGGCTTCTCAGGAAGAATTCCGGAATTTTGCTGCCGGCAGGCCTCCGGCTGTTTCGGGTAAAAGTCTCCTTGTAAATCCCCCGTGGTTTCTTGTACACCCGTGAAATTTGGCCAGATTATGCAGTTTGCATTGCTGCACAATTGCGCCTTCCTAGCTCGGCCGCTGTTGCAAATATTCAGGCGTGGCAGCCAGATACGCTGGTCCCCATAGGACTCTGCCAGCGGACTGGGTATATCTGCTTCCCGTTCTTCTCACCTGAGTGCTACTGATTCCAGCTTTGACGGCTACACTCTACTCAACCGGAGCAGTAAGTTGAACCTCAACTTATGGCACTTTGTGAAACTGTTGAGAACTAGAGCTCAGTTGTTTGGCACGCCACCACAGTCCATCCAGCACTATGGACGGAACTGCCTACATCTGGCTCTAATTAGTCCACGGTTGTGTTCAGCCGAATGACCTCTGCCGGCAACACTCAGAATGCGGTTCTGAGTTATTGCAACATAGGAGCGTTTCACTGCTTTCAAGGCTTCTCAGGAAGAATTCCGCAATTTTGCTGCCGGCAGGCCTCCGGCTGTTTCGGGTGAAAGTATCCTTGTAAATCGCCGTGGTTTCTTGTACACCCGTGAAATTTGGCCAGGTTGTGCAGTTTGCATTGCTGCACAATTGCGCCTCCATAGCTCGGCCGCGGATACAAACATTCAGGCGTGGCAGCCAGATAGGCTGGTCCCCGAAGGACACTGCCAGCGGACTGGGTTTATCTGCTTCCCGTTCTTCTCACCTGAGTGCTACTGATTCCAGCTTTGACGGCTACACTCTACTCAACCGGAGCAGTAAGTTGAACCTCAACTTATGGCACTTTGTGAAACTGTTGAGAACTAGAGCTCAGTTGTTTGGCACGCCACCACTCTCCATCCAGCACTATGGACGGCACTACCTACATCTGGCTCTAATTAGTCCACGGTTGTGTTCAGCCGAATGACCTCTGCTGGGAATACTCAGAATGCGGTTCTGAGTTATTGCAACATAGGAGCGTTTCACTGCTTTCAAGGCTTCTCAGGAAGAATTCCGGAATCTTGCTGCCAGCAGGCCTCCGGCTGTTCCGGGTGAACATCTCCTTGTAAATCCCCCGTGGTTTCTTGTACACCCGTGAAATTTGGCCAGGTTATGCAATTTGCATTGCTGCACAATTGCGCCTGCAAAGCACAGCCGCGGTTGCAAACGTTCAGGAGTGGCAGCCAGATAGGCTGGTCCCCTAGGACCCTGCCAGCAGACTGGATATATCTGCTTCCCGTTCTTCTCACCTGAGTGCTACTGATTCCAGCTTTGACGGCTACACTCTACTCAAGCGGAGCAGTAAGTTGAACCTCAACTTATGGCACTTTGTGAAACTGTTGAGAACTAGAGCTCAGTTGTTTGGAACGCCACCACTGTCCATCCAGCACTATGGACGGCACTGCCTACATCTGGCTCTAATTATTCCACGATTGTGTTCAGCCGAATGACCTCTGCCGGGAATACTCAGAATGAGGTTCTGAGTTATTGCAACATAGGAGCGTTTCACTGCTTTCAAGGCTACTCAGGAAGAATTCCGGAATCTTGCTGCAGGCAGGCCTCTGGCTGTTCCGGGTGAACATCTGCTTGTAAATCCCCCGTGGTTTCTTGTACACCCGTGAAATTTGGCCACGTTATGCAGTTTGCATTGCTGCACAATTGCGCCTTCCTAGCTCGGCCGCGGTTGCAAATATTCAGGCGTGGCAGCCAGATAGGCTGGTCCCCGTAGGACTCTGACAGCGGACTAGGTATATCTGCTTCCCATTCTTCTCACCTGAGTGCTACTGATTCCAGCTTTGATGGCTACACTCTACTCAACCGGAGCAGTAAGTTGAACCTCAACTTATGGCCCTTTGTGAAACTGTTGAGAACTAGAGCTCAGTTGTTTGGCACGCCACCACAGTCCATCCAGCACTATGGAAGGAACTGCCTACATCTGGCTCTAATTAGTCCACGGTTGTGTTCAGCGGAATGACCTCTGCTGGGAATACTCAGAATGCGGTTATGAGTTATTGCAACATAGGAGCGTTTCACTGCTTTCAAGGCTTCTTAGGAAGAATTCCGGAATCTTGCTGTCGGCAGGCCTCCGGCTGTTCCGGGTGAACATCTCCTTATAAATCCCCAGTGGTTTCTTATACACCCGTGAAATTTGGCCAGCTTATGCAGTTTGCATTGCTGCACAACTGCGTCTACCTAGCTCGGCCGCGGTTGCAAACATTCAGGCGTGGCAGCCAGATAGGCTGGTCCCCTAGGACCCTGCCAGCGGACTGGGTATATCTGCTTCCCGTTCTTCTCACCTGAGTGCTACTGATTCCAGCTTTGACGGCTACACTCTACTCAACCGGAGCAGTAAGTTGAACCTCAACTTATGGCACTTTGTGAAACTGTTGAGAACTAGAGCTCAGTTGTTTGGCACGCCACCACTGTCCATCCATCACTATGGACGGAACTGCCTACATCTGGCTCTAATTAGTCGAAGATTGTGTTCAGCCGAATGACCTCTGCTGGGAATACTCAGAATGCGGTTCTGAGTTATTGCAACATAGGAGCTTTTCACTTCTTTCAAGGCTTCTCAGGAAGAACTCCCGAATCTTGCTGCTGGCAGGCCTCCGGCTGTTCCGGGTGAACATCTCCTTGTAAATCCCCCGTGGTTTCTTGTACACCCGTGAAATTTGGCCAGGTTATGCAGTTTGCATTGCTGCACAATTGCGCCTGCCATGCACAGCCGCGGTTGCAAACATTCATGCGTGGCAGCCAGATAGGCTGGTCCCCTAGGACCCTGCCAGAGGACTGGGTATATCTGCTTCCCGTTCTTCTCACCTGAGTGCTACTGATTCCAGCTTTGACGACTACACTCTACTCAAGCGGAGCAGTAAGTTGAACCTCAACTTATGGCACTTTGTGAAACTGTTGAGAACTAGAGCTCAGTTGTTTGGCACGCCACCACTCTCCATCCAGCACTATGGACGGCACTGCCTACATCTGGCTCTAATTAGTCCACGGTTGTGTTCAGCCGAATGACCTCTGCCAGGAACACTCAGAATGAGGTTCTGAGTTATTGCAACATAGGAGCGTTTCACTGCTTTCAAGGCTTCTCAGGAAGAATTCAGAAATCTTGCTGCCGGCAGGCCTCCGGCTGTTCCGGGTGAACATCTCCTTGTAAATCCCCCGTGATTTCTTGTACACCCGTTAAATTTGACCAGGTTATGCAGTTTGCATGGCTGCACAATTGCGCCTGCCTAGCTCGGCCGTGGTTGCAAACATGCAGACGTGGCAGCCAGATAGGCTGGTCCCCGTAGGACTCTGCCAGCGGACTGGGTATATCTGCTTCCCGTTCTTCTCACCTGAGTGCTACTGATTCCAGCTTTGACGGCTACACTCTACTCAACCGGAGCAGTAAGTTGAACCTCAACTTATGGCCCTTTGTGAAACTGTTGAGAACTAGAGCTCAGTTGTTTGGCACGCCACCACTGTCCATCCAGCACTATGGACGGAATTGCCTACATCTGGCTCTAATTAGTCCACGGTTGTGTTCAGCCGAATGACCTCTGCCGGCAACACTCAGAATGAGGTTCTGAGTTATTGCAACATAGGAGCGTTTCACTTCTTTCAAGGCTTCTCAGGAAGAATTCCGGAATTTTGCTGCCGGCAGGCCACCGGCTGTTTCGGGTGAAAGTCTCCTTGTAAATCCCCCGTGGTTTCTTGTACACCCGTGAAATTTGGCCAGGTTGTGCAGTTTGCATTGCTGCACAATTGCGCCTGCCTAGCTCGGCCGCGGTTACAAACATTCAGGCGTGGCAGCCAGATAGGCTGGTCCCCGAAGGACACTGCCAGCGGACTGGGTTTATCTGCTTCCCGTTCTTCTCACCTGAGTGCTACTGATTCCAGCTTTGACGGCTACACTCTACTCAACTGGAGCATTAAGTTGAACCTCAACTTATGGCACTTTGTGAAACTGTTGAGAACTAGAGCTCAGTTGTTTGGCACGCCACCACTCACCATCCAGCACTATGGACGGCACTGCCTACATCTGGCTCTAATTAGTCCACGGTTGTGTTCAGCCGAATGACCTCTGCTGGGAATACTCAGAATGCGGTTCTGAGTTATTGCAACATAGGAGCGTTTCACTGCTTTCAAGGCTTCTTAGGAAGAATTCTGGAATCTTGCTGTCGGCAGGCCTCCGGCTGTTCCGGGTGAACATCTCCTTGTAAATCCCCCGTGGTTTCTTGTACACCCGTGAAATTTGGCCAGGTTAAGCAGTTTGCATTGCTGCACAAATGCGCCTGCCATGAACAGCCGCGGTTGCAAACATTGAGGCGTGGCAGCCAGATAGGCTGGTCCCCGTAGGACTCTGCCAGCGGACTGGGTATATCTGCTTCCCGTTCTTCTCACCTGAGTGCTACTGATTCCAGCTTTGACGGCTACACTCTACTCAAGCGGAGCAGTAAGTTGAACCTCAACTTATGGCACTTTGTGAAACTGTTGAGAACTAGAGCTCAGTTGTTTGGCACGCCACCACAGTCCATCCAGCACTATGGACGGAACTGCCTACATCTGGCTCTAATTAGTCCACGGTTGTGTTCAGCCGAATGACCTCTGCCGGCAACACTCAGAATGAGGTTCTGAGTTATTGCAACATAGGAGCGTTTCACTGCTTTCAAGGCTTCTCAGGAAGAATTCCGGAATTTTGCTGCCGGCAGGCCTCCGGCTGTTTCGGGTAAAAGTCTCCTTGTAAATCCCCCGTGGTTTCTTGTACACCCGTGAAATTTGGCCAGGTTGTGCAGTTTGCATTGCTGCACAATTGCGCCTGCATAGCTCGGCCGCGGTTACAAATATTCAGGCGTGGCAGCCAGATAGGCTGGTCCCCGAAGGACACTGCCAGCGGACTGGATATATCTGCTTCCTGTTCTTCTCACCTGAGTGCTACTGATTTCAGCCTTGACGGCTACACCCTACTCAACCGGAGCATTAAGTTGAACCTCAACTTATGGCACTTTGTGAAACTGTTGAGAACTAGAGCTCAGTTGTTTGGCACGCCACCACTGTCCATCCAGCACTATGGACGGCACTGCATACATCTGGCTGTAATTAGTCCACGGTTGTGTTCAGCCGAATGACCTCTGCCGGCAACACTCAGAATGAGGTTCTGAGTTATTGCAACATAGGAGCGTTTCACTGCTTTCAAGGCTTCTCAGGAAGAATTCCGGAATCTTGCTGCCGGCTGGCCTCCGGCTGTTCCGGGTGAACATCTCCTTGTAAATCCCCCGTGGTTTCTTGTACACCCGTGAAATTTGGCCTGGTTATGCAGTTTGCATGGCTGCACAATTGCGCCTGCCTAGCTCGGCCGCGGTTGCAAACATTCAGGCGTGGCAGCCAGATAGGCTGGTCCCCGTAGGACACTGCCAGCGGACTGGGTATATCTGCTTCCCGTTCTTCTCACCTGAGTGCTACTGATTCCAGCTTTGACGGCTACACTCTACTCAACCGCAGCAGTAAGTTGAACCTCAACTTATGGCACTTTGTGAAACTGTTGAGAACTAGAGCTCAGTTGTTTGGCACGCCACCACTGTCCATCCAGCATTATATTCGCAACTGCCTACATCTGGCTCTAATTAGTCCACTATTGTGTTCAGCCGAATGACCTCTACAGGGAATACTCAGAATGAGGTTCTGAGTTATTGCAACATTGGAGCGTTTCACTGCTTTCAAGGCTTCTCAGGAAGAATTCCGGAATCTTGCTCCAGGCAGGCCTCTGGCTGTTCCGGGTGACCATCTCCTTGTAAATCCATCGTGGTTTCTTGTACACCCGTGAAATTTGGCCAGGTTATGCAGTTTGCATTGCTGCACAATTGCGCCTTCCTAGCTCGGCCGCGGTTGCAAATATTCAGACGTGGCAGCCACATAGGATGGTCCCCGAAGGACTCTGCCAGCGGACTGGGTATATCTGCTTCCCGTTCTTCTCACCTGAGTGCTACTGATTCCAGCTTTGACGGCTACACTCTACTCAACCGGAGCAGTAAGTTGAACCTCAACTTATGGCCCTTTGTGAAACTGTTGAGAACTAGAGCTCAGTTGTTTGGCACGCCAACACAGTCCATCCAGCACGATGGACGGAACTGCCTACATCTGGCTCTAATTAGTCCACGGTTGTGTTCAGCCGAATGACCTCTGTCGGCAACACTCAGAATGAGGTTCTGAGTTATTGCAACATAGGAGCGTTTCACTGCTTTCAAGGCTTCTCAGGAAGAATTCCGGAATTTTGCTGCCGGCAGGCCTCCGGCTGTTTCGGGTGAAAGTCTCCTTGTAAATCCCCCGTGGTTTCTTGTACACCCGTGAAATTTGGCCAGGTTGTGCAGTTTGCATTGCTGCACAATTGCACCTGCATAGCTCGGCCGCGGTTACAAACATTCAGGCGTGGCAGCCAGATAGGCTGGTCCCCTAAGGACACTGCCAGCAGACTGGGTTTATCTGCTTCCCGTTCTTCTCACCTGAGTGCTACTGATTCCAGCTTTGACGGCTACACTCTACTCAACTGGAGCATTAAGTTGAACCTCAACTTATGGCACTTTGTGAAACTGTTGAGAACTAGAGCTCAGTTGTTTGGCACGCCACCACTCTCCATCCAGCACTATGGACGGCACTGCCTACATGTGGCTCTAATTAGTCCACGGTTGTGTTCAGCCGAATGACCTCTGCCGGGAACACTCAGAATGAGGTTCTGAGTTATTGCAACATAGGAGCGTTTCACTACTTTCAAGGCTTCTTAGGAAGAATTCCGGAATCTTGCTGTCGGCAGGCCTCCGGCTGTTCCGAGTGAACATCTCCTTGTAAATCCCCCGTGGTTTCTTGTACACCCGTGAAATTTGGCCAGGTTATGCAGTTTGCATTGTTGCACAATTGCGCCTGCCTAGCTCGGCCGCGGTTGCAAACATTCAGGCGTGGCAGCCAGATAGGTTGGTCCCCGTAGGACTCTGCCAGCGGACTGGGTATATCTGCTTCCTGTTCTTCTCACCTTAGTGCTACGGATTTCAGCTTTGACGGCTACACTCTACTCAACCGGAGCATTAAGTTGAACCTCAGCTTATGGCACTTTGTGAAACTGTTAAGAACTAGAGCTCAGTTGTTTGGCACGCCACCACTCTCCATCCAGCACTATGGACGGCACTACCTAAATCTGGCTCTAATTAGTCCACGGTTGTGTTCAGCCGAGTGACCTCTGCTGGGAATACTCAGAATGCGGTTCTGAGTTATTGCAACATAGGAGCGTTTCACTGCTTTCAAGGCTTCTGAGGAAGAATTCCGGAATCTTGCTGCCGGCAGGCCTCCGGCTGTTCCGGGTGAACATCTCCTTGTAAATCACCCGTGGTTTCTTGTACACCCGTGAAATTTGGCCAGGTTATGCAATTTGCATTGCTGCACAATTGCGCCTGCCAAGCACAGCCGCGGTTGCAAACATTCATGCGTGGCAGCCAGATAGGCTGGTCCCCTAGGACCCTGCCAGCGGACTGGGTATATCTGCTTCCCGTTCTTCTCACCTGAGTGCTACTGATTCCAGCTTTGACGGCTACACTCTACTCAACTGGAGCATTAAGTTGAACCTCAACTTATGGCACTTTGTGAAACTGTTGAGAACTAGAGCTCAGTTGTTTGGCACGCCAACACTGTCCATCCATCACTATGGACGGAACTGCCTACATCTGGCTCTACTTAGTCCACGATTGTGTTCAGCCGAATGACCTCTGCTGGGAATACTCAGAATGCGGTTCTGAGTTATTGCAACATAGGAGCGTTTCACTGCTTTCAAGGCTTCTCAGGAAGAACTCCCTAATCTTGCTGCTGGAAGGCCTCCGGCTGTTCCGGGTGAACATCTCCTTGTAAATCCCCCGTGGTTTCTTGTACACCCGTGAAATTTGGCCAGGTTATGCAGTTTGCATTGCTGCACAATTGCGCCTGCCATGCGCAGCCGTGGTTGCAAACATTCATGCGTGGCAGCCAGATAGGCTGGTCCCCTAGGACCCTGCCAGAGGACTGGGTATATCTGCTTCCCGTTCTTCTCACCTGAGTGCTACTGATTCCAGCTTTGACGGCTACACTCTACTCAAGCGGAGCAGTAAGTTGAACCTCAACTTATGGCACTTTGTGAAACTGTTGAGAACTAGAGCTCAGTTGTTTGGCACGTCACCACAGTCCATCCAGCACTATGGACGGAACTGCCTACATCTGGCTCTAATTAGTCCACGGTTGTGTTCAGCCGAATGACCTCTGCCCGCAACACTCAGAATGAGGTTCTGAGTTATTGCAACATAGGAGCGTTTCACTGCTTTCAAGGCTTCTCAGGAAGAATTCCGGAATTTTGCTGCCGGCAGGCCTCCGGCTGTTTCGGGTGAAAGTCTCCTTGTAAATCCCCAGTGGTTTCTTGTACACCCTTGAAATTTGGCAAGGTTGTGCAGTTTGCATTGCTGCACAATTGCGCCTGCCTAGCTCGGCCGCGGTTACAAACATTCAGGCATGGCAGCCAGATAGGCTGGTCCCCGAAGGACACTGCCAGCGGACTGGGTTTATCTGCTTCCCGTTCTTCTCACCTGAGTGCTACTGATTCCAGCTTTGACGGCTACACTCTACTCAACTGGAGCATTAAGTTGAACCTCAACTTATGGCACTTTGTGAAACTGTTGAGAACTAGAGCTCAGTTGTTTGGCACGCCACTACTCTCCATCCAGCACTATGGACGGCACTGCCTACATCTGGCTCTAATTAGTCCACGATTGTGTTCAGCCGAATGACCTCTGCCGGGAACACTCAGAATGAGGTTCTGAGTTATTGCAACATAGGAGCGTTTCACTGCTTTCAAGGCTTCTCAGGAAGAATTCCGGAATCTTGCTGCTGGCAGGCCTCCGGCTGTTCCGGCTGAACATCTCCTTGTAAATCCCCCGTGGTTTCTTGTACACCCGTGAAATTTCGCCAGGTTATGCAGTTTGCATGGCTGCACAATTGCGCCTGCCTAGCTCGGCCGTGGTTGCAAACATTCAGACGTGGCAGCCAGATAGGCTGGTCCCCGTAGGACTCTGCCAGCGGACTGGGTATATCTGCTTCCCGTTCTTCTCACCTGAGTGCTACTGATTCCAGCTTTGACGGCTACACTCTACTCAACTGGAGCATTAAGTTGAACCTCAACTTATGGCACTTTGTGAAACTGTTGAGAACTAGAGCTCAGTTGTTTGGCACGCCAACACTGTCCATCCATCACTATGGACGGAACTGCCTACATCTGGCTCTACTTAGTCCACGATTGTGTTCAGCCGAATGACCTCTGCTGGGAATACTCAGAATGCGGTTCTGAGTTATTGCAACATAGGAGCGTTTCACTGCTTTCAAGGCTTCTCAGGAAGAACTCCCTAATCTTGCTGCTGGGAGGCCTCCGGCTGTTCCGGGTGAACATCTCCTTGTAAATCCCCCGTGGTTTCTTGTACACCCGTGAAATTTGGCCAGGTTATGCAGTTTGCATTGCTGCACAATTGCGCCTGCCATGCACAGCCGTGGTTGCAAACATTCATGCGTGGCAGCCAGATAGGCTGGTCCCCTAGGACCCTGCCAGAGGACTGGGTATATCTGCTTCCCGTTCTTCTCACCTGAGTGCTACTGATTCCAGCTTTGACGGCTACACTCTACTCAAGCGGAGCAGTAAGTTGAACCTCAACTTATGGCACTTTGTGAAACTGTTGAGAACTAGAGCTCAGTTGTTTGGCACGTCACCACAGTCCATCCAGCACTATGGACGGAACTGCCTACATCTGGCTCTAATTAGTCCACGGTTGTGTTCAGCCGAATGACCTCTGCCCGCAACACTCAGAATGAGGTTCTGAGTTATTGCAACATAGGAGCGTTTCACTGCTTTCAAGGCTTCTCAGGAAGAATTCCGGAATTTTGCTGCCGGCAGGCCTCCGGCTGTTTCGGGTGAAAGTCTCCTTGTAAATCCCCAGTGGTTTCTTGTACACCCTTGAAATTTGGCAAGGTTGTGCAGTTTGCATTGCTGCACAATTCCTCCTGCCTAGCTCGGCCGCGGTTACAAACATTCAGGCATGGCAGCCAGATAGGCTGGTCCCCGAAGGACACTGCCAGCGGACTGGGTTTATCTGCTTCCCGTTCTTCTCACCTGAGTGCTACTGATTCCAGCTTTGACGGCTACACTCTACTCAACTGGAGCATTAAGTTGAACCTCAACTTATGGCACTTTGTGAAACTGTTGAGAACTAGAGCTCAGTTGTTTGGCACGCCACTACTCTCCATCCAGCACTATGGACGGCACTGCCTACATCTGGCTCTAATTAGTCCACGATTGTGTTCAGCCGAATGACCTCTGCGGGGAACACTCAGAATGAGGTTCTGAGTTATTGCAACATAGGAGCGTTTCACTGCTTTCAAGGCTTCTCAGGAAGAATTCCGGAATCTTGCTGCCGGCAGGCCTCCGGCTGTTCCGGCTGAACATCTCCTTGTAAATCCCCCGTGGTTTCTTGTACTCCCGTGAAATTTCGCCAGGTTATGCAGTTTGCATGGCTGCACAATTGCGCCTGCCTAGCTCGGCCGTGGTTGCAAACATTCAGACGTGGCAGCCAGATAGGCTGGTCCCCGTAGGACTCTGCCAGCGGACTGGGTATATCTGCTTCCCGTTCTTCTCACCTGAGTGCTACTGATTCCAGCTTTGAAGGCTACACTCTACTCAACTGGAGCATTAAGTTGAACCTCAACTTATGGCACTTTGTGAAACTGTTGAGAACTAGAGCTCAGTTGTTTGGCACGCCAACACTGTCCATCCATCACTATGGACGGAACTGCCTACATCTGGCTCTACTTAGTCCACGATTGTGTTCAGCCGAATGACCTCTGCTGGGAATACTCAGAATGCGGTTCTGAGTTATTGCAACATAGGAGCGTTTCACTGCTTTCAAGGCTTCTCAGGAAGAACTCCCTAATCTTGCTGCTGGGAGGCCTCCGGCTGTTCCGGGTGAACATCTCCTTGTAAATCCCCCGTGGTTTCTTGTACACCCGTGAAATTTGGCCAGGTTATGCAGTTTGCATTGCTGCACAATTGCGCCTGCCATGCACAGCCGTGGTTGCAAACATTCTTGCGTGGCAGCCAGATAGGCTGGTCCCCTAGGACCCTGCCAGAGGACTGGGTATATCTGCTTCCCGTTCTTCTCACCTGAGTGCTACTGATTCCAGCTTTGACGGCTACACTCTACTCAAGCGGAGCAGTAAGTTGAACCTCAACTTATGGCACTTTGTGAAACTGTTGAGAACTAGAGCTCAGTTGTTTGGCACGTCACCACAGTCCATCCAGCACTATTGACGGAACTGCCTACATCTGGCTCTAATTAGTCCACGGTTGTGTTCAGCCGAATGACCTCTGCCCGCAACACTCAGAATGAGGTTCTGAGTTATTGCAACATAGGAGCGTTTCACTGCTTTCAAGGCTTCTCAGGAAGAATTCCGGAATTTTGCTGCCGGCAGGCCTCCGGCTGTTTCGGGTGAAAGTCTCCTTGTAAATCCCCAGTGGTTTCTTGTACACCCTTGAAATTTGGCAAGGTTGTGCAGTTTGCATTGCTGCACAATTGCGCCTGCCTAGCTCGGCCGCGGTTACAAACATTCAGGCATGGCAGCCAGATAGGCTGGTCCCCGAAGGACACTGCCAGCGGACTGGGTTTATCTGCTTCCCGTTCTTCTCACCTGAGTGCTACTGATTCCAGCTTTGACGGCTACACTCTACTCAACTGGAGCATTAAGTTGAACCTCAACTTATGGCACTTTGTGAAACTGTTGAGAACTAGAGCTCAGTTGTTTGGCATGCCACTACTCTCCATCCAGCACTATGGACGGCACTGCCTACATCTGGCTCTAATTAGTCCACGATTGTGTTCAGCCGAATGACCTCTGCCGGGAACACTCAGAATGAGGTTCTGAGTTATTGCAACATAGGAGCGTTTCACTGCTTTCAAGGCTTCTCAGGAAGAATTCCGGAATCTTGCTGCCGGCAGGCCTCCGGCTGTTCCGGCTGAACATCTCCTTGTAAATCCCCCGTGGTTTCTTGTACACCCGTGAAATTTCGCCAGGTTATGCAGTTTGCATGGCTGCACAATTGCGCCTGCCTAGCTCGGCCGTGGTTGCAAACATTCAGACGTGGCAGCCAGATAGGCTGGTCCCCGTAGGACTCTGCCAGCGGACTGGGTATATCTGCTTCCCGTTCTTCTCACCTGAGTGCTACTGATTCCAGCTTTGACGGCTACACTCTACTCAACCGGAGCAGTAAGTTGAACCTCAACTTATGGCCCTTTGTGAAACTGTTGAGAACTAGAGCTCAGTTGTTTGGCACGCCACCACTGTCCATCCAGCACTATGGACGGAATTGCCTACATCTGGCTCTAATTAGTCCACGGTTGTGTTCAGCCGAATGACCTCTGCCGGCAACACTCAGAAAGCGGTTCTGAGTTATTGCAACATAGGAGCGTTTCACTGCATTCAAGGCTTCTTAGGAAGAATTCCGGAATCTTGCAGCCGGCAGGCCTCCGGCTGTTCCGGGTGAACATCTCCTTGTACATCCCCCGTGTTTTCTTATACACCCGTGAAATTTGGCCAGCTTATGCAATATGCATTGCTGCACAACTTCGCCTGCCTAGCTCGGCCGCGGTTGCAAACATTCAGGCGTGGCAGCCAGATAGGCTGGTCCCCGTAGGACACTGCCAGTGGACTGGGTATATCTGCTTCCCGTTCTTCTCACCTGAGTGCTACTGATTCCAGCTTTGACGGCTACACTCTACTCAACCGGAGCAGTAAGTTGAACCTCAACTTATGGCACTTTGTGAAACTGTTGAGAACTAGAGCTCAGTTGTTTGGCACGCCACCACTGTCCATCCAGCACTATAGACGGAACTGCCTACATCTGGCTCTAATTAGGCCACGATTCTGTTCAGCCGAATGACCTCTGCCGGGAATACTCAGAATGAGGTTTTCAGTTATTGCAACATAGGAGCGTTTCACTGCTTTCAAGGCTTCTCAGGAAGAATTCCGGAATCTTGCTGCAGGCAGGCCTCTGGCTGTTCCGGGTGACCATCTCCTTGTAAATCCATCGTGGTTTCTTGTACACCCGTGAAATTTGGCCAGGTTATGCAATTTGCATTGCTGCACAATTGCGCCTGCAAAGCACAGCCGCGGTTGCAAACATTCAGGAGTGGCAGCCAGATAGGCTGGTCCCCTAGGACCCTGCCAGCAGACTGGATATATCTGCTTCCCGTTCTTCTCACCTGAGTGCTACTGATTCCAGCTTTGACGGCTACACTCTACTCAAGCGGAGCAGTAAGGTGAACCTCAACTTATGGCACTTTGTGAAACTGTTGAGAACTAGAGCTCAGTTGTTTGGCACGCCACCACTGTCCATCCAGCACTATGGACGGCACTGCCTACATCTGGCTCTAATTAGTCCACGGTTGTGTTCAGCCGAATGACCTCTGCCGGCAACACTCAGAATGAGGTTCTGAGTTATTGCAACATAGGAGCGTTTCACTGATTTCAAGGCTTTTCAGGAAGAATTCCGGAATCTTGCTGCCGGCAGGCCTCCGGCTGTTCCGGGTGAACATCTCCTTGTAAATCCCCCGTGGTTTCTTGTACACCCGTGAAATTTGGCCAGGTTATTCAGTTTGCATGGCTGCACAATTGCGCCTGCCTAGCTCGGCCGCGGTTGCAAACATTCAGGCGTGGCAGCCAGAAAGTCTGGTCCCCGTAGGACACTGCCAGCGGACTGGGTATATCTGCTTCCCGTTCTTCTCACCTGAGTGCTACTGATTCCAGCTTTGACGGCTACACTCTACTCAAACGGAGCAGTAAGTTGAACCTCAACTTATGGCACTTTGTGAAACTGTTGAGAACTAGAGCTCAGTTGTTTGGCACGCCACCACTGTCCATCGAGCACTATAGACGGAACTGCCTACATCTGGCTCTAATTAGTCCACGATTGTGTTCAGCCGAATGACCTCTGCCGGGAATACTCAGAATGAGGTTCTGAGTTATTGCAACATAGGAGCGTTTCACTGCTTTCAAGGCTTCTCAGGAAGAATTCCGGAATCTTGCTGCAGGCAGGCCTCTGGCTGTTCCAGGTGAACATCTCCTTGTAAATCCCCCGTGGTTTCTTGTACACCCGTGAAATTTGGCCAGATTATGCAGTTTGCATTGCTGCACAATTGCGCCTTCCTAGCTCGGCCGCTGTTGCAAATATTCAGGCGTGGCAGCCAGATAGGCTGGTCCCCGTAGGACTCTGCCAGCGGACTGGGTATATCTGCTTCCCGTTCTTCTCACCTGAGTGCTACTGATTCCAGCTTTAACGGCTACACTCTACTCAACCGGAGCAGTAAGTTGAACCTCAACTTATGGCACTTTGTGAAACTGTTGAGAACTAGAGCTCAGTTGTTTGTCACGCCACCACAGTCCATCCAGCACTATGGACGGAACTGCCTACATCTGGCTCTAATTAGTCCACGGTTGTGTTCAGCCGAATGACCTCTGCCGGCAACACTCAGAATGAGGTTCTGAGTTATTGCAACATAGGAGCGTTTCACTGCTTTCAAGGCTTCTGAGGAAGAATTCCGGAATTTTACTGCCGGCAGGCCTCCGGCTGTTTCGGGTGAAAGTCTCCTTGTAATTCCCCCATGGTTTCTTGTACACCCGTGAAATTTGGCCAGGTTGTGCAGTTTGCATTGTTGCACAATTGCGCCTGCATAGCTCGGCCGCGGTTACAAACATTCAGGCGTGGCAGCCAGATAGGCTGGTCCCCGAAGGACACTGCCAGCGGACTGGGTTTATCTGCTTCCCGTTCTTCTCACCTGAGTGCTACTGATTCCAGCTTTGACGGCTACACTCTACTCAACCGGATCAGTAAGTTGAACCTCAACTTATGGCACTTTGTGAAACTGTTGAGAACTAGAGCTCAGTTGTTTGGCACGCCACCACTCTCCATCCAGCACTATGGACGGCACTGCCTACATCTGGCTCTAATTAGTCCACGGTTGTGTTCAGCCGAATGACCTCTGCCGGGAACACTCAGAATGAGGTTCTGAGTTATTGCAACATAGGAGCGTTTCACTGCTTTCAAGGCTTCTTAGGAAGAATTCCGGAATCTTGCTGTCGGCAGGCCTCCGGCTGTTCCGGGTGAACATCTCCTTGTAAATCCCCCGTGGTTTCTTGTACACCCGTGAAATTTGGCCAGGTTATGCAATTTGCATTGCTGCACAATTGCGCCTGCAAAGCACAGCCACGGTTGCAAACATTCAGGAGTGGCAGCCAGATAGGCTGGTCCCCTAGGATCCTGCCAGCAGACTGGATATATCTGCTTTCCGTTCTTCTCACCTGAGTGCTACTGATTCCAGCTTTCACGCCTACACTCTACTCAAGCGGAGCAGTAAGTTGAACCTCAACCCATGGCATTTTTTGAAACTGTTGAGAACTAGAGCTCAGTTGTTTGGCACGCCACCACTGTCCATACAGCACTATGGACGGCACTGCCTACATCTGGCTCTAATTAGTCCACGGTTGTGTTCAGCCGAATGACCTCTGCCGGGAACACTCAGAAGGAGGTTCTGAGTTATTGCAACATAGGAGCGTTTCACTGCTTTCAAGGCTTCTCAGGAAGAATTCCGGAATCTTGCTGCCGACAGGCCTCCGGCTGTTCCGGGTGAACATCTCCTTGTAAATCCCCCGTGGTTTCTTGTACACCCGTGAAATTTGGCCAGGTTATGCAGTTTGCATGGCTGCACAATTGCGCCTGCCTAGCTCGGCCGCGGTTGCAAACATTCAGGCGTGGCAGCCAGCTAGGGTGGTCCCCGTAGGACACTGCCAGCGGACTGGGTATATCTGCTTCCCGTTCTTCTCACCTGAGTGCTACTGATTCCAGCTTTGACGGCTACACTCTACTCAACCGGAGCAGTAAGTTGAACCTCAACTTATGGCACTTTGTGAAACTGTTGAGAACTAGAGCTCAGTTGTTTGGCACGCCACCACTGTCCATCCAGCATTATATTCGGAACTGCCTACATCTGGCTCTAATTAGTCCACGATTGTGTTCAGCCGAATGACCTCTGCCGGGAATACTCAGAATGAGGTTCTGAGTTATTGCAACATAGGAGCGTTTCACTGCTTTCAAGGTTTCTCAGGAAGAATTCCGGAATCTTGCTGCAGGCAGGCCTCTGGCTGTTCCGGGTGAGCATCTCCTTGTAAATCCCCCGTGGTTTCTTGTACACCCATGAAATTTGGCCAGGTTATGCAGTTTGCATTGCTGCACAATTGCGCCTTCCTAGCTCTGCCGCTGTTGCAAATATTCAGGCGTGGCTGCCACATAGGATGGTCCCCGTAGGACTCTGCCAGCGGACTGGGTATATCTGCTTCCCGTTCTTCTCACCTGAGTGCTACTGATTCCAGCTTTGACGGCTACACTCTACTCAAGCGGAGCATTAAGTTGAACCTCAACTTATGGCACTTTGTGAAACTGTTGAGAACTAGAGCTCAGTTGTTTGGCACGCCACCGCTGTCCATCCAGCACTATGGACGGCACTGCCTACATCTGGCTCTAATTAGTCCACGGTTGTGTTCAGCCGAATGACCTCTGCTGGGAATACTCAGAATGCGGTTCTGAGTTATTGCAACATAGGAGCGTTTCACTGCTTTCAAGGCTTCTGAGGAAGAATTCCCGAATCTTGCTGCCGGCAGGCCTCCGGCTGTTCCGGGTGAACATCTCCTTGTAAATCCCCCGTGGTTTCTTGTACACCCGTGAAATTTGGCCAGGTTATGCAATTTGCATTGCTACACAATTGCGCCTGCAAAGCACAGCCGCGGTTGCAAACATTCAGGAGTGGCAGCCAGATAGGCTGGTCCCCTAGGACCCTGCCAGCAGACTGGATATATCTGCTTGCCGTTCTTCTCACCTGAGTGCTACTGATTCCAGCTTTGACGGCTACACTCTACTCAAGCGGAGCAGTAAGTTGAACCTCATCTTATGGCACTTTGTGAAACTGTTGAGAACTAGAGCTCAGTTGTTTGGCACGCCACCACTCTCCATCCAGCACTATGGATGGCACTGCCTACATCTGGCTCTAATTAGTCCACGGTTGTGTTCAGCCGAATGACCTCTGCCGGGAACACTCAGAATGAGGTTCTGAGTTATTGCAACATAGGAGCGTTTCACTGCTTTCAAGGCTTCTTGGGAAGAATTCCGGAATCTTGCTGTCGGCAGGCCTCCGGCTGTTCCGAGTGAACATCTCCTTGTAATTCCCCCGTGGTTTCTTGTACACCCGTGAAATTTGGCCAGGTTATGCAGTTTGCATTGCTGCACAATTGCGCCTGCCTAGCTCGGCCGCGGTTGCAAACATTCAGGCGTGTCAGCCAGATAGGTTGGTCCCCGTAGGACTCTGCCAGCGGACTGGGTATATCTGCTTCCTGTTCTTCTCACCTTAGTGCTACTGATTTCAGCTTTGACGGCTACACTCTACTCAACCGGAGCATTAAGTTGAACCTCAACTTATGGCACTTTGTGAAACTGTTGAGAACTAGAGCTCAGTTGTTTGGCACGCCACCACTCTCCATCCAGCACTATGGACGGCACTACATACATCTGGCTCTAATTAGTCCACGGTTGTGTTCAGCCGAGTGAACTCTGCTGGGAATACTCAGAATGAGGTTCTGAGTTATTGCAACATAGGAGCGTTTCACTGCTTTCAAGGCTTCTGAGGAAGAATTCCGGAATCTTGCTGCCGGCAGGCCTCCGGCTGTTCCGGGTGAACATCTCCTTGTAAATCACCCGTGGTTTCTTGTACACCCGTGAAATTTGGCCAGGTTATGCAATTTGCATTGCTGCACAATTGCGCCTGCCAAGCACAGCCGCGGTTGCAAACATTCATGCGTGGCAGCCAGATAGGCTGGTCCCCTAGGACCCTGCCAGCGGACTGGGTATATCTGCTTCCCGTTCTTCTCACCTGAGTGCTACTGATTCCAGCTTTGACGGCTACACTCTACTCAAGCAGAGCAGTAAGTTGAACCTCAACTTATGGCACTTTGTGAAACTGTTGAGAACTAGAGCTCAGTTGTTTGGCATGCCACCACTGTCCATCCATCACTATGGACGGCACTGCCTACATCTGGCTCTAATTAGTCCACGGTTGTGTTCAGCCGAATGACCTCTGCCTGGAACACTCAGAATGAGGTTCTGAGTTATTGCAACATAGGAGCGTTTCACTGCTTTCAAGGCTTCTTAGGAAGAATTCCGGAATATTGATGTCGGTAGGCCTCCGGCTGTTCCGGGTGAACATCTCCTTGTAAATCCCCCGTGGTTTCTTATACACCCGTGAAATTTGGCCAGGTTATGCAGTTTGCATTGCTGCACAATTGCGCCTGCCTAGCTCGGCCGCAGTTGCAAACATTCAGGCGTGGCAGCCAGATAGGCTGGTCCCCGAAGGACACTGCCAGCGGACTGGGTATATCTGCTTCCCGTTCTTCTCACCTGATTGCTACTGATTCCAGCTTTGACGGCTACACTCTACTCAACCGGAGCAGTAAGTTGAACCTCAACTTATGGCACTTTGTGAAACTGTTGAGAACTAGAGCTCAGTTGTTTGGCACGCCACCACTGTCCATCCAGCACTATGGACAGCACTGCCTACATCTGGCTCTAATTAGTCCACGGTTGTGTTCAGCCGAATGACCTCTGCCGGCAACACTCAGAATGAGGTTCTGAGTTATTGCAACATAGGAGCGTATCACTGCTTTCAAGGCTTCTCAGGAAGAATTCCGGAATCTTGCTGCCGGCAGGACTCCGGCTGTTCCGGGTGAACATCTCCTTGTAAATCCCCCGTGGTTTCTTGTACACCCGTGAAATTTGGCCAGGTTATGCAGTTTGCATTGCTGCACAATTGCGCCTGCCTAGCTCGGCCGCGGTTGCAAACATTCAGGCGTGGCAGCCAGATAGGCTGGTCCACGTAGGACACTGCCAGCGGACTGGGTATATCTGCTTCCCGTTCTTCTCACCTGAGTGCTACTGATTCCAACTTTGACGGCTACACTCTACTCAAGCGGAGCAGTAAGTTGAACCTCAACTTATGGCACTTTGTGAAAATGTTGAGAACTAGAGCTCAGTTGTTTGGCACGCCACCACTCTCCATCCAGCACTATGGACGGCACTGCCTACATCTGGCTCTAATTAGTCCACGGTTGTGTTCAGCCGAATGACCTCTGCCGGGAATACTCAGAATGCGGTTCTGAGTTATTGCAACATAGGAGCGTTTCACTGCTTTCAAGGCTTCTCAGGAAGAATTCCGGAATCTTGCTGCCGGCAGGCCTCCAGCTGTTCCGGGTGAACATCTCCTTGTAAATCCCCCGTGGTTTCTTGTACACCCGTGAAATTTGGCCAGGTTATGCAGTTTGCATGGCTGCACAATTGGGCCTGTCTAGCTCGGCCGCAGTTGCAAACATTCAGGCGTAGCAGCCAGATAGGCTGGTCCCCGTAGGACACTGCCAGCGGACTGGTATATCTGCTTCCCGTTCTTCTCACCTGAGTGCTACTGATTCCAGCTTTGACGATTACACTCTACTCAACCGGAGCAGTAAGGTGAATCTCAACTTATGGCACTTTGTGAAACTGTTGAGAACTAGAGCTCAGTTGTTTGGCACGCCACTACTGTCCATCCAGCACTATAGACGGAACTGCCTACATCTGGCTCTAATTAGTCCACGATTGTGTTCAGCCGAATGACCTCTGCCGGGAATACTCAGAATGAGGTTCTGAGTTATTGCAACATAGAAGGGTTTCACTGCTTTCAAGGCTTCTCAGGAAGAATTCCGGAATCTTGCTGCAGGCAGGCCTCTGGCTGTTCCGGGTGAACATCTCCTTGTAAATCCCCCGTGGTTTCTTATACACCCGTGAAATTTGGCCAGGTTATGCAGTTTGCATTGCTGCACAATTGCGCCTGCCTAGCTCGGCCGCGGTTGCAAACATTCAGGCGTGGCAGCCAGATAGGCTGGTCCCCGTAGGACAATGCCAGCGGACTGGGTATATCTGCTTCCCGTTCTTCTCACCTGAGTGCTACTGATTTCAGCTCTGACGGCTACACTCTACTCAACCGGAGCAGTAAGTTGAACCTCAACTTATGGCACTTTGTGAAACTGTTGAGAACTAGAGCTCAGTTGTTTGGCACGCCACCACTGTCCATCCAGCACTATGGACGGCACTGCCTACATCTGGCTCTAATTAGTCCACGGTTGTGTTCAGCCGAATGACCTCGGACGGCAACACTCAGAATGAGGTTCTGAGTTATTGCAACATAGGAGCGTTTCACTGCTTTCAAGGCTTCTTAGGAAGAATTCCGGAATCTTGCTGCCGGCAGGCCTCTGGCTGTACCGGGTGAACATCTCCTTGTAAATCCCCCTTGGTTTCTTGTACACCCGTGAAATTTGGCCAGGTTATGCAGTTTGCATTGCTGCACAATTGCGCCTGCCTAGCTCGGCCGCGGTTGCAAACATTCAGGCGTGGCAGCCAGATAGGCAGGTCCCCGGAGGACACTGCCAGCGGACTGGGTATATCTGCTTCCCGTTCTTCTCACCTGATTGCTACTGATTCCAGCTTTGAGGGCTACACTCTACTCAACCGGAGCAGTAAGTTCAACCTCAACTTATGGCACTTTGTGAAACTGTTGAGAACTAGAGCTCAGTTGTTTGGCACGCCACCACTGTCCATCCAGCACTATGGACAGCACTGCCTACATCTGGCTCTAATTAGTCCACGGTTGTGTTCAGCCGAATGACCTCTGCCGGGAATACTCAGAATGAGGATCTGAGTTATTGCAACATAGGAGCGTTTCACTGCTTTCAAGGCTTCTCAGGAAGAATTCCGGAATCTTGCTGCCGGCAGGCCTCCCGCTGTTCCGGGTGAACATCTCCTTGTAAATCGCCCGTGGTTTCTTGTACACCCGTGAAATTTGGCCAGGTTATTCAGTTTGCATGGCTGCACAATTGCGCCTGCCTAGCTCTGCCGCGGTTGCAAACATTCAGGCGTGGCATCCAGATAGGCTGGTCCACGTAGGACACTGCCATGGACTGGGTATATCTGCTTCCCGTTCTTCTCACCTGAGTGCTACTGATTCCAGCTTTGACGGCTACACTCTACTCAACCGGAGCAGTAAGTTGAACCTCAACTTATGGCACTTTGTGAAACTGTTGAGAACTAGCGCACAGTTGTTTGGAACGCCAACACTCTCCATCCAGCACTATGAACGGCACTGCCAACATCTGGCTCGAATTAGTCCACGGTTGTGTTCAGCCGAATGACCTCTGCCGGGAACACTCAGAATGAGGTTCTGAGTTATTGCAACATAGGAGCGTTTCACTGCTTTCAAGGCTTCTCAGGAAGAATTCCGGAATCTTGCTGTCGGCATGCCTCCGGCTGTTTCGGGTGAACATCTCCTTGTAAATCCCCCGTGGTTTCTTATACACCCGTGAAATTTGGCCAGGTTATGCAGTTTGCATTGCTGCACAATTGCGCCTGTCTAGCTCAGCCGTGGTTGCAAATATTCAGGCGTGGCAGCCAGATAGGCTGGTCCCCGTAGTACTCTGCCAGCGGACTGGGTATATCTGCTTCCCGTTCGTCTCACCTGAGTGCTACTGATTTCAGCTTTGACGGCTACACTCTACTCAACCGGAGAAGTAATTTGAACCTCAACTCATGGCACTTTGTGAAACTGTTTAGAACTAGAGCTCAGTTGTTTGGCACGCCACCACTGTCCATCCAGCACTATGGACAGCACTGCCTACATCTGGCTCTAATTAGTCCACGGTTGTGTTCAGCCGAATGACCTCTGCCGGCAACACTCAGAATGAGGTTCTGAGTTATTGCAACATAGGAGCGTTTCACTGCTTTCAAGGCTTCTCAGGAAGAATTCCGGAATCTTGCTGCCGGCAGGCCTCCTGCTGTTCCGGGTGAACATCTCCTTGTAGATCGCCCGTGGTTTCTTGTACACCCGTGAAATTTGGCCTGGTTATGCAGTTTGCATTACTGCTCAAATGCGCCTTCCTCGCTCGGCCGCAGTTGCAAACATTCAGGCGTGGCAGCCAGATAGGCTGGTCCCCGTAGGACTCTGCCAGCGGACTGGGTATATCTGCTTCCCGTTCTTCTCACCTGAGTGCTACTGATTCCAGCTTTCACGGCTACACTCTACTCAACCGGAGCAGTAAGTTGAACCTCAACTCATGGCACTTTGTGAAACTGTTGAGAACTAGAGCTCAGTTGTTTGGCACGCCACCACTGTCCATCCAGCACTATGGACGGCACTGCCTACATCTGGCTTTAATTAGTCCACGGTTGTGTTCAGCCGAATGACCTCTGCCTGGAACACTCAGAATGAGGTTCTGAGTTATTGCAACATAGGAGCGTTTCACTGTTTTCAAGGCTTCTTAGGAAGATTTCCGGAATATTGCTGTCGGCAGGCCTCCGGCTGATCCGGGTGAACATCTCCTTGTAAATCCCCCGTGGTTTCTTATACACCCGTGAAATTTGGCCAGGTTATGCAGTTTGCATTGCTGCACAATTGGGCCTGCCTACCTCGGCCGCGGTTGCAAATATTCAGGCGTGGCATCCAGATAGGCTGGTCCCCGTAGGACACTGCCAGCGGACTGGGTATATCTGCTTCCCGTTCTTCTCACCTGAGTGCTACTGATTCCAGCTTTGACGGCTACACTCTACTCAACCGGAGCAGAAAGTTGAACCTCAACTTATGGCACTTTGTGAAACTGTTGAGAACTAGCGCACAGTTGTTTGGAACGCCAACACTCTCCATCCAGCACTATGAACGGCACTGCCAACATCTGGCTCGAATTAGTCCACGGTTGTGTTCAGCCGAATGACCTCTGCCGGGAACACTGAGAATGAGGTTCTGAGTTATTGCAACATAGGAGCGTTTCACTGCTTTCAAGGCTTCTCAGGAAGAATTCCGGAATCTTGCTGCCGGCAGGCCTCCGGCTGTTCCGGGTGAACATCTCCTTGTAAATCCCCCGTGGTTTCTTGTACACCCGTGAAATTTGGCCAGGTTATGCAGTTTGCATTACTGCTCAAATGCGCCTTCCTAGCTCGGCCGCAGTTGCAAACATTCAGGCGTGGCAGCCAGATAGGCTGGTCCCCGTAGGACTCTGCCAGCGGACTGGGTATATCTGCTTCCCGTTCTTCTCACCTGAGTGCTACTGATTCCAGCTTTGACGGCTACACTCTACTCAACCGGAGCAGTAAGTTGAACCTCAACTTATGGCACTTTGTGAAACTGTTGAGAACTAGAGCTCAGTTGTTTGGCACGCCACCACTGTCCATCCAGCACTATGGACGGAACTGCCTACATCTGGCTCTAATTAGTCCACGGTTGTGTTCAGCCGAATGACCTCTGCTGGGAATACTCAGAATGCGGTTCTTAGTTATTGCAACATAGGAGCGTTTCACTGCTTTCAAGGCTTTTCAGGAAGAACTCCCGAATCTTGCTACCGGCAGGCCTCTGGCTGTTCCGGGTGAACATCTCCTTGTAAATCAGCCGTGGTTTCTTGTACACCCGTGAAATTTGGCCAGGTTATGCAGTTTGCATTGCTGCACAATTGCGCCTGCCTAGCTCGGCCGCGATTGCAAACATTCAGGCGTGGCAGCCAGATAGGCTGGTCCCCGTAGGACAATGCCAGCGGACTGGGTATATCTGCTTCCCGTTCTTCTCACCTGAGTGCTACTGATTTCAGCTTTGACGGCTACACTCTACTCAACCAGAGCAGTAAGTTGAACCTCAACTTATGGCACTTTGTGAAACTGTTGAGAACTAGAGCTCAGTTGTTTGGCACGCCACCACTGTCCATCCAGCACTATGGACGGCACTGCCTACATCTGGCTCTAATTAGTCCACGGTTGTATTCAGCCGAATGACCTCTGCCGGGAACACTCAGAATGAGGTTCTGAGTTATTGCAACATAGGAGCGTTTCACTGCTTTCAAGGCTTCTCAGGAAGAATTCCGGAATCTTACTGCCGGCAGGCCTCCGGCTGTTCTGGGTGAACATCTCCTTGTAAATCCCCCGTGGTTTCTTGTACACCCGTGAAATTTGGCCAGGTTATGCAGTTTGCATTACTGCTCAAATGCACCTGCCTAGCTCGGTCGCAGTTGCAAACATTCAGGAGTGGCAGCCAGATAGGCTGGTCCCCGTAGGACTCTGCCAGCGGACTTGGTATATCTGCTTCCCGTTCTTCTCACCTGAGTGCTACTGATTCCAGCTTTGACGGCTACACTCTACTCAACCAGAGCAGTAAGTTGAAACTCAACTTATGGCACTTTGTGAAACTGTTGAGAACTAGAGCTCAGTTGTTTGGCACGCCACCACTCTCCATCCAGCACTATGGATGGCACTGCCTACATCTGGCTCTAATTAGTCCACGGTTGTGTTCAGCCGAATGACCTCTGCCAGCAACACTCAGAATGAGTTTCTGAGTTATTGCAACATAGGAGCGTTTCACTGCTTTCAAGGCTTCTCAGGAAAAATTCCCGAATCTTGCTGCCGGCAGGCCTCCGGCTGTTCCGGGTGAACATCTCCTTTTAAATCCCCCGTGGTTTCTTGTACACCCGTGAAATTTGGCCTGGTTATGCAGTTTGCATTGCTGAACAATTGTGCCTGCCTAGCTAGGCCGCGGTTGCAAACATTCACGCGTGGCAGCCAGATAGGCTGGTCCCCGTAGGACTCTGCCAGCTGACTGGGTATATCTGCTTCCCGTTCTTCTCATCTGAGTGCTACTGATTTCAGCTTTGACGGCTACACTCTACTCAACCGGAGCATTAAGTTGAACCTCAACTTATGGCACTTTGTGAAACTCTTGAGAACTAGAGCTCAGTTGTTTGGCACGCCACCACTGTCCATCCAGCACTATGGACGGCACTGCCTACATCTGGCTCTAATTAGTCCACGGTTGTGTTCAGCCGAATGACCTCTGCCTGGAACACTCAGAATGAGGTTCTGAGTTATTGCAACATAGGAGCGTTTCACTGTTTTCAAGGCTTCTTAGGAAGATTTCCGGAATATTGCTGTCGGCAGGCCTCCGGCTCTTCCGGGTGAACATCTCCTTGTAAATCCCCCCTGGTTTCTTATACACCCGTGAAATTTGGCCAGGTTATGCAGTTTGCATTGCTGCACAATTGTGCCTGCCTAGCTCGGCCGGGGTTGCAAACATTCAGGCGTGGCATCCAGATAGGCTGGTCCCCGTAGGACACTGCCAGCGGACTGGGTATATCTGCTTCCCGTTCTTCTCACCTGAGTGCTACTGATTCCAGCTTTGACGGCTACACTCTACTCAACCGGAGAAGTAAGTTGAACCTCAACTTATGGCACTTTGTGAAACTGTTGAGAACTAGCGCACAGTTGTTTGGAACGCCAACACTCTCCATCCAGCACTATGGACGGCACTGCCAACATCTGGCTCGAATTAGTCCACGGTTGTGTTCAGCCGAATGACCTCTGCCGGGAACACTCAGAATGAGGTTCTGAGTTATTGCAACATAGGAGCGTTTCACTGCTTTCAGGGTTCTTAGGAAGAATTCCGGAATCTTGCTGTCGGCAGGCCTCCGGCTGTTCCGGTTGAACATCTCCTTGTAAATCCCCCCTGGTGTCTTATACACCCGTGAAATTTGGCCAGGTTATGCAGTTTGCATTGCTGCACAATTGCGCCCGTCTAGCTCAGCCGCGGTTGCAAACATTCAGGCGTGGCAGCCAGATAGGCTGGTCCCCGTAGTACTCTGCCAGCGGACTGGGTATATCTGCTTCCCGTTCGTCTCACCTGAGTGCTACTGATTTCAGCTTTGACGGCTACACTCTACTCAACCGGAGAAGTAATTTGAACCTCAACTTATGGCACTTTGTGAAACTGTTGAGAACTAGAGCTCAGTTGTTTGGCACGCCACCACTGTCCATCCAGCACTATGGAAAGAACTGCCTACATCTGGCTCTAATTAGTCCACGGTTGTGTTCAGCCGATTGACCTCTGCCGGCAACACTCAGAATGAGGTTCTGAGTTATTGCAACATAGGAGCGTTTCACTGCTTTCAAGGCTTCTCAGGAAAAATTCCCGAATCTTGCTGCCGGCAGGCCTCCGGCTGTTCCGGGTGAACATCTCCTTTTAAATCCCCCGTGGTTTATTGTACACCCGTGAAATTTGGCCAGGTTATGCAGTTTGCATTGCTGAACAATTGTGCCTGCCTAGCTCGGCCGCGGTTGCAAACATTCACGCGTGGCAGCCAGATAGGCTGGTCCCCGTATGACTCTGCCAGCGGAATGGGTATATCTGCTTCCCGTTCTTCTCATCTGAGTGCTACTGATTTCAGCTTTGACGGCTACACTCTACTCAACCGGAGCATTAAGTTGAACCTCAACTTATGGCACTTTGTGAAACTCTTGAGAACTAGAGCTCAGTTGTTTGGCACGCCACCACTGTCCATCCAGCACTATGGACGGAACTGCCTACATCTGCCTCTAATTAGTCCACGATTGTGTTCAGCCGAATGACCTCTGCTGGGAATACTCAGAAAGCGCTTCTGAGTTATTGCAACATGGGAGCGTTTCACTGCTTTCAAGGCTGCTCAGGAAGAATTCCGGAATCTTGCTGCCGGCAGGCCTCCGGCTGTTCCGGGTGAACATCTCCTTGTAAATCCCCCGTGGTTTCTTGTACACCCGTGAAATTTGGCCAGGTTATGCAGTTTGCATTGCTGCACAATTGGGCCTGCCAAGCACAGCCGCGGTTGCAAACATTCAGGCGTGGCAGCCAGATAGGCTGGTCCCCTAGCACCCTGCCAGCGGACTGGGTATATTTGCTTCCCGTTCTTCTCACCTGAGAGCTACTGATTCCAGCTTTGACGGCTACACTCTACTCAAGCGGAGCAGTAAGTTGAACCTCAACTTAAGGCACTTTGTGAAACTGTTGAGAACTAGAGCTCAGTTGTTTGGCACGCCACCACTGTCCATCCAGCACTATGGACGGCACTGCCTACATCTGGCTCTAATTAGTCCACGGTTGTGTTCAGCCGAATGACCTCGGCCCGGAACATTCAGAATGAGGTTCTGAGTTATTGCAACATAGGAGCGTTTCACTGCTTTCAAGGCTTCTTAGGAAGAATTCCGGAATCTTGCTGCCGGCAGGCCTCCGGCTGTTCCGGGTGAACATCTCCTTGTAAATCCCCGGTAGTTTCTTGTACACCCGTGAAATTTGGCCAGGTTATGCAGTTTGCATTACTGCTCAAATGCGCCTGCCTAGCTCGGCCGCAGTTGCAAACATTCAGGCGTGGCAGCCAGATAGGCTGGTCCCCGTAGGACTCTGCCAGTGGACTGGGTATATCTGCTTCCCGTTCTTCTCACCTGAGTGCTACTGATTCCAGCTTTGACGGCTATACTCTACTCAACCGGAGCAGTAAGTTGAACCTCAACTTATGGCCCTTTGTGAAACTGTTGAGAACTAGAGCTCAGTTGTTTGGCACGCCACCATTCTCCATCCAGCACTATGGACGGCTCTGTGTACATCTGGCTCTAATTAGTCCACGGTTGTGTTCAGCCGAATGACCTCTGCCGGGAACACTCAGAATGAGGTTCTGAGTTATTGCAACATAGGAGCGTTTCACTGCTTTCAAGGCTTCTCAGGAAGAATTCCGGAATCTTGCTGCCGGCAGGCCTCCCGCTGTTCCGGGTGAACATCTCCTTGTAAATCCCCCGTGGTTTCTTGTACACCCGTGAAATTTGGCCAGGTTATGCAGTTTGCATGGCTGCACAATTGCGCCTGCCTAGCTGGGCCGCGGTGGCAAACATAAAGGCGTGGCAGCCAGATTGGCTGGTCCCGGTAGGATTCTGCCAGCGGACTGGGTATATCTGCTTCCCGTTCTTCTCACCTGAGTGCTACTGATTCCAGCTTTGACGGCTAAACTCTACTCAACCGGAGCAGTAAGTTGAACCTCAACTTATGGCCCTTTGTGAAACTGTTGAGAACTAGAGCTCACTTTTTTGGCATGCCACCACAGTCCATCCAGCACTATGGACGGCACTGCCTACATCTGGCTCTAATTAGTCCACGGTTGTGTTCAGCCGAATGACCTCTGCCGGCAACACTCAGAATGAGGTTCTGAGTTATTGCAACATAGGAGCGTTTCACTGCTTTCAAGGCTTCTCAGGAAGAATTCCGGAATCTTGCTGCCGGCACTCCTCCGGCAGTTCCGGGTGAACAGCTCCTTGTAAATCCCCCGTGGTTTCTTGTACACCCGTGACGTTTGGCCAGGTTATGCAGTTTGCATTTCTGCACAATTGCGCTGGGCTATCTCAGCTTCGGTTGCAAACATTCAGGCGTGGCAACCAGATAGGCTGGTTCCCTAGGACACTGCCAGCGGACTGGGTATATCTGCTTCCCGTTCTTCTCACCTGAGTTCTACTGATTCCAGCTTTGACGGCTACACTCTACTCAACCGGAGCAGTAAGTTGAACCTCAACTTATGGCACTATGTGAAACTGTTGAGAACTAGAGCTCAGTTGTTTGGCACGCCACCACTGTCCATCCAGCACTATGGACGGCACTGCCTACATCTGGCTCTAATTAGTCCACGATTGTGTTCAGCCGAATGACCTTTGCCGGGAATACTCAGAATGAGGTTCTTAGTTATTGCAACATAGGAGCGTTTCACTGCTTCCAAGGCTACTCAGGAAGAACCGGAATCTTGCTGCCGGCAGGCATCCGGTTGTTCCGGGTGAACATCTCCTTGTAAATCCCCCGTGGTTTCTTGTACACCCGTGAAATTTGGCCAGGTTATGCAGTTTGCATTACTGCACAATTGCGCCTGCCTAGCTCGGCTGCGGTTGCAAACATTCAGGCGTGGCAGCCAGGTAGGCTGGTCCCCGTAGGACTATGCCAGCGGACTGGGTATATCTGCTTCCCGTTCTTCTCACCTGAGTGCTACTGATTTCAGCTTTGACGGCTACACTCTACTCAACCGGAGCAGTAAGTTGAACCTCAACTTATGGCACTTTGTGAAACTGTTGAGAACTAGAGCTCAGTTGTTTGGCACGCCACCACTGTCCATCCAGCACTATGGACGGCACTGCCTACATCTGGCTCTAATTAGTCCACGGTTGTGTTCAGCCGAATGACCTCTGCCGGGAACACTCACAATGAGGTTCTGAGTTATTGCAACATAGGAGCGTTTCACTGCTTTCAAGGCTTCTCAGGAAGAATTCCGGAATCTTGCTGCCGGCAGGCCTCCGGCTGTTCTGGGTGAACATCTCCTTGTAAATCCCCCGTGGTTTCTTGTACACCCGTGAAATTTGGCCAGGTTATGCAGTTTGCATTACTGCTCAAATGCGCCTGCCTAGCTCGGCCGCAGTTGCAAACATTCAGGCGTGGCAGCCAGATAGGCTGGTCCCCGTAGGACTCTGCCAGCGGACTTGGTATATCTGCTTCCCGTTCTTCTCACCTGAGTGCTACTGATTCCAGCTTTGACGGCTACACTCTACTCAACCGGAGCAGTAAGTTGAACCTCAACTTATGGCACTTTGTGAAACTGTTGAGAACTAGAGCTCAGTTGTTTGGCACGCCACCACAGTCCTTCCAGCACTATGGACGGAACTGCGTACATCTGGCTCTAATTAGTCCAGGGTTGTGTTCAGCCGAATGACCTCTGCCAGCAACACTCAGAATGAGGTTCTGAGTTATTGCAACATAGGAGCGTTTCACTGCTTTCAAGGCTTCTCAGGAAAAATTCCCGAATCTTGCTGCCGGCAGGCCTCCGGCTGTTCCGGGTGAACATCTCCTTTTAAATCCCCCGTGGTTTCTTGTACACCCGTGAAATTTGGCCAGGTTATGCAGTTTGCATTGCTGCACAATTGCGCCTGCCTAGCTCGGCCGCGGTTGCAAACATTCAGGCGTGTCAGCCAGATAGGTTGGTCCCCGTAGGACTCTGCCAGCGGACTGGGTATATCTGCTTCCTGTTCTTCTCACCTTAGTGCTACTGATTTCAGCTTTGACGGCTACACTCTACTCAACCGGAGCATTAAGTTGAACCTCAACTTATGGCACTTTGTGAAACTGTTGAGAACTAGAGCTCAGTTGTTTGGCACGCCACCACTCTCCATCCAGCACTATGGACGGCACTACATACATCTGGCTCTAATTAGTCCACGGTTGTGTTCAGCCGAGTGAACTCTGCTGGGAATACTCAGAATGAGGTTCTGAGTTATTGCAACATAGGAGCGTTTCACTGCTTTCAAGGCTTCTGAGGAAGAATTCCGGAATCTTGCTGCCGGCAGGCCTCCGGCTGTTCCGGGTGAACATCTCCTTGTAAATCACCCGTGGTTTCTTGTACACCCGTGAAATTTGGCCAGGTTATGGAATTTGCATTGCTGCACAATTGCGCCTGCCAAGCACAGCCGCGGTTGCAAACATTCATGCGTGGCAGCCAGATAGGCTGGTCCCCTAGGACCCTGCCAGCGGACTGGGTATATCTGCTTCCCGTTCTTCTCACCTGAGTGCTACTGATTCCAGCTTTGACGGCTACACTCTACTCAAGCAGAGCAGTAAGTTGAACCTCAACTTATGGCACTTTGTGAAACTGTTGAGAACTAGAGCTCAGTTGTTTGGCATGCCACCACTGTCCATCCATCACTATGGACGGCACTGCCTACATCTGGCTCTAATTAGTCCACGGTTGTGTTCAGCCGAATGACCTCTGCCTGGAACACTCAGAATGAGGTTCTGAGTTATTGCAACATAGGAGCGTTTCACTGCTTTCAAGGCTTCTTAGGAAGAATTCCGGAATATTGATGTCGGTAGGCCTCCGGCTGTTCCGGGTGAACATCTCCTTGTAAATCCCCCGTGGTTTCTTATACACCCGTGAAATTTGGCCAGGTTATGCAGTTT